>NC_053392.1:575551272-580351272 GCF_905171765.1 Bufo bufo
GGAGGTGGTGTTGTCGCTAAAATGCAGGAAACGGAGGATGGCCTCAAATCGTGCCCTGGACATAGCAGCAGAGAACATGGGCATGTGATGAATCGGGTTCGTGGACCAATATGACCGCAATTCATGCTTTTTTGTCAGGCCCATGTTGAGGAGAAGGCCCAAAAAAATTTTAAGTTCGGAAACTTGGACTGGTTTCCACCGGAAAGGCTGGGCATAAAAGCTTCCCGGGTTGGCGGATATAAATTGTGTGGCATACCGGTTTGTCTCTGCCACGACTTGTCAAGAACAGCTCAAAAAATCCCAGGGCCGAACCGATTTGAGCCGTCTCAACCCGAACTCCAGACTGGGCGGTGAAAGGGGGAACTAATGGTGCGGCTGAAGTTGGTGACTACAAAAAATAGTGGTAGGTTGTGGTGGCTCACTAGCAAGTAGTTAAGGTATGGTGCTGCAAGCTCATATAGAGGGAATCACCCCACCCTCTCTTAAAGGCAAATGTAGTAATAGAGTAATGAGCGAGCACTCATACACTTGGCAACCAAATTGACATGTGCAGAAAATATTTATTATATCCCCATAAAATACAAGTAATAAAATTTATAAGAACAATGTAGCAATAATATACAACATTACAATCACATATATTGTGGTAGATATGATCAACACTATATTCATATGACTCAATAGTGTCTATAAATTTAATAATATATATCACACCAAGAAACTTCAAGTATATGCTGTTATTTGGGAAAGAGGGGGTATTATCTTCTAGCGCTCTATCCCAATTTGGGAAACTGAATGTCACTGAAAATGTTGTAGGTGTATTCACTGGGAGTGCAATATGTTCATAAAGTGTCCACAGGAATCCTGATAATGTGAAAAGTCTCTTATAGCATATCCTTTTAGGCTGGGTTCACACTTGAGCGTTTTACAGCGCGTTCAAACGCGCTGTAAAACGCTCAACACATGAAAACCAATGCTTCCCTATGGCCCTGGTTCTCACTTGAGCGTTTTACAGCGCGTTTGAACGCGCTGAAAAACGCCCTACGCTCAAACAAGTTCTTGAGCTTCTTTGGGGCGTTTGTGGCCATAGGACACTGCAGTCAATCACACAAACGCGCGTCAAACGCGCGTTTACTATTGCAAAAAACGCGCATAAAAACGCGCGACAAAAACGCGCGTTAAATGCGCATATCAAAAACGCTCAGGTCTGAACCCAGCCTTAGGGTCGATATGAGCTTTGGATTGGAGAGAACTTTAAATCGATGTTTGGCTTACCGTCTAGCGTCTGCTGTCTCCCTATTGCTTCAATGGAGCTTTAAATATTTGCCGGCTTATTCAGTCGCTCCATACAGCAAGCTGGTTTAAATTTCGCAGGAGTTCCAAAGATCGCAGGAGTTGCCACTCTGTTCCGCAATTTCCTTTGGTGCAGCTTTCGACGATAAGAATAGTTAATCCTTTACTGTAGAGATTTTCGTCTGTATGGCCATACAATATTATCGGAGGCTTTTCAATGCAGGTACATCACTTGTTTCACCATACGCGTTACGGGTAGATTCACTCTCCCTTCCTCAGTGGTCAAGTGTCTGCCTGCTCTGCCTCCATTTTTATCCATTCCTTTGATTGCTTCCCAAATCTCGGACACCTGTTGTTCATGCTACTCCCAGTTTGCAAGGGAATCCTCCCACATAATCAAGGGATAATTCTATACAGCCTTGATTTTTAAAAAAAATAATATTTTTTGAAGTTGGTGACTGCCAATCAGGGTTTGCCAGCACCTCAGGGATTCTAGGGGCTCTACGGGCCTGTCTGTGCGGTGGCTGCGACGGGGTAACTACTGCACGTGCCACCGTACCAGCTTCAACTGCCCTTCTGGTGCTCGCCACGTCACCATGTTGTACGGCAGTGCTGGTACTAGGTCCAGGGAGGGCTGCGCTGCTGGTGTATGCCTCACCACGTGATCCGGCAGCGACAGCCCCACTCTGCTGCTCTTGAAGCGGATCCTGCATAACCTGTGGTCTAGCGACACGGGGCCGGGTACGCCTGGTGCTGCCAGGGACCTCAACCTCCTCGTCCGAACTTTGGGTCAGAGAGCCACTGCTTTCTACAGGTTCATATTCTGACCCGCTAGATTCGTCAGGGTCAGAATCCTGTAGGCCTCTTCAGAAGAATACCCCCTGTTTGACATTTTGGACTACTAAATTTAGGGGTATTCCCTGAGACTACCCAAGAAAAAAAGCAAGCCTGTCTTACAAAGGGGAGGCTAGCGAAGTACCGGAGGCCACTGCGGTTGATAAAAAATATCAAAACTGATTTTTTTATCGCCGCAGTGCGTGTAAAATGAATGTGCAGTAATCAAAAAAATATATATTTTTTGTCACTGCGGTGGGGCGGGCGTGGGTGAACGCACGTGTGGGTGACCGATCAGGCCTGATCGGGCAAACACTGCATTTTGGGTGGAGGGCGAGCTAAGGTGACACTAATACTATTATAGATCTGACCGTGATCAGTTTTGATCACTTACAGATACTATAAAAGTACAAATGCTGATAAGCGATACGCTAAACAGCGAATAAGTGACTGCGGTGCGGTGGGCTGGGCGCTAACTCACGCTAAACTACCTAACCAAGGGGCCTAAACTATCCCTAAAACCTAACAGCCAATACTAGTGAAAAAAAAAAAGTGACAGTTTACACTGATCACTTTTTTTCCTTTCACTAGTGATTGACAGGGGCGATCAAAGGGGTGATCAAAGGGTTAATTGGGGTGCAAGGGGGTGATCTGGGGCTAAGGTGTAGTGTTTGGTGTACTCACAGTTCAGTCTGCTCCTCTGCTGGATCCAACCGACGAAAAGGACCAGCAGAGGAGCAGACAAGCCATATAACAGATCATATTTACTAATATGATCTGTTATATAGTGGTAGGTTGTGGTGGCTCACTAGCAAGTAGTTAAGGTATGGTGCTGCAAGCTCATATAGAGGGAATCACCCCACCCTCTCTTAAAGGCAAATGTAGTAATAGAGTAATGAGCGAGCACTCATACACTTGGCAACCAAATTGACATGTGCAGAAAATATTTATTATATCCCCATAAAATACAAGTAATAAAATTTATAAGAACAATGTAGCAATAATATACAACATTACAATCACATATATTGTGGTAGATATGATCAACACTATATTCATATGACTCAATAGTGTCGATAAATTCAATAATATATATCACACCAAGAAACTTCAAGTATATGCTGTTATTTGGGAAAGAGGGGGTATTATCTTCTAGCGCTCTATCCCAATTTGGGAAACTGAATGTCACTGAAAATGTTGTAGGTGTATTCACTGGGAGCGCAATATGTTCATAAAGTGTCCACAGGAATCCTGATAATGTGAAAAGTCTCTTATAGCATATCCTTTTAAGCTCGATATGAGCTTTGGATTGGAGAAAACTTTAAATCGATATTTGGCTTACCGTCTAGCGTCTGCTGTCTCCCTATTGCTTCAATGGAGCTTTAAATATTTGCCGGCTTATTCAGTCGCTCCATACAGCAAGCTGGTTTAAATTTTGCGGGAGTTCCAAAGATCGCAGGAGTTGCCACTCTGTTCCGCAATTTCCTTTGGCGCAGCTTTCGACGATAAGAATAGTTAATCCTTTACTGTAGAGATTTTCTTCTGTATGGCCATACAGTATTATCGGAGGCTTTTCAATGCAGGTACATCACTTGTTTCACCATACGCGTTACGGGTAGATTCACTCTTCCTACGCGTTACGCGTATGGTGAAACAAGTGATGTACCTGCATTGAAAAGCCTCCGATAATACTGTATGGCCATACAGAAGAAAATCTCTACAGTAAAGGATTAACTATTCTTATCGTCGAAAGCTGCACCAAAGGAAATTGCGGAACAGAGTGGCAACTCCTGCGATCTTTGGAACTCCTGCGAAATTTAAACCAGCTTGCTGTATGGAGCGACTGAATAAGCCGGCAAATATTTAAAGCTCCATTGAAGCAATAGGGAGACAGCAGACGCTAGACGGTAAGCCAAACATCGATTTAAAGTTTTCTCCAATCCAAAGCTCATATCGAGCTTAAAAGGATATGCTATAAGAGACTTTTCACATTATCAGGATTCCTGTGGACACTTTATGAACATATTGCACTCCCAGTGAATACACCTACAACATTTTCAGTGACATTCAGTTTCCCAAATTGGGATAGAGCGCTAGAAGATAATACCCCCTCTTTCCCAAATAACAGCATATACTTGAAGTTTTTTGGTGTGATATATATTATTGAATTTATCGACACTATTGAGTCATATGAATATAGTGTCGATCATATCTACCACAATATATGTGATTGTAATGTTGTATATTATTGCTACATTGTTCTTATAAATTTTATTACTTGTATTTTATGGGGATATAATAAATATTTTCTGCACATGTCAATTTGGTTGCCAAGTGTATGAGTGCTCGCTCATTACTCTATTACATGATCTGTTATATGACTTGTGATTGGATTTTTCAAAAATCGCCAGCCTGCCAGCCAATGATCGTAGCTGGCAGGCTGGTGACGAACTTGTTCTTTTAATTTTGCCGGCCCGCGATGCGCATGCGCGGGCCGGCTTTGAGCGAAATCTCGCGTCTCGCGAGATGACGCGTATATGCGTGATTGTGCGCAGCGCTGCCACCTCCGGAACGCGAATCTGCGTTAGGCGGTCCGGAGGTGGTTAAGGAGAGCCTTGGTAAAGGGCATATTAGACCTTCTGTCTCTCCCATGGGGGCGGGCTTTTTCTTCGTTAAGAAAAAAGATGGTGGTCTTAGGCCATGTATCGATTACCGGAGATTAAATAAAATCACTGTCCAGAATAGATACTCCCTCCCATTGATTCCGGATTTATTTAACCAGGTTCTGGTTCTGGGGGCAACCTGGTTTTCCAAAATTGACCTGAAAGGGGCATACAATCTAATCCGAATCAAGGAGGGAGACGAATGGAAGACGGCGTTCAATACCCCGGTAGGACACTTTGAATATCAGGTGATGCCTTTTGGACTCAGCAATGCCCCAGCTGTGTTCCAAAACTTCATGAATGACATTCTTAGGGAGTTCTTAGGTAAATTTGTTATTGTCTATCTTGACGACATTTTGATATTCTCTCCTGACTTCGAATCTCATGTGTCTCATGTTAAACAAGTATTAGAGGTGTTGAGGGAGAATCAGCTATCCGCTAAGCAAGAGAAATGTGTCTTTGGTGTACAGGAGATTCTGTTTCTAGGGCATGTTCTGACTCCTCACACCTTCAAGATGGATCCTGGTAAGGTAATAGCAATTAAGGAATGGGTAAGACCTTCATCCTTAAAGGCCTTACAACGGTTCTTAGGTTTCGCCAATTACTATCGTAAATGTATTATAAATTTTTCCGTAATTGCTAAACCGTTGACCGACCTTACAAAGAAAGGGGCGGATTTGGAGAATTGGTCTACTGAGGCCATTTCTTCATTTGAAAAATTAAAAAAGGCATTCAGTAGCGCTCCCATTCAGATCCAGCCTGATCAGGAGAAACCTTTTATTGTGGAGGTGGATGCGTCCGAGGACGGCGCAGGAGCAGTCCTTTCACAAGGTCCTGCTAGCCTCACTAACCTGAGACCATGTGCCTTCTTCTCCAGGAAATTCTCTCCCACGGAGAGAAACTACGACATAGGGAATAGGGAGCTGCTGGCCATTAAATGGGCTTTTGAGGAGTGGAGGCATTTTCTGGAAGGGGCAAGGCATTGTGTAACTGTTGTCACTGACCATAAAAACCTTATGTTTCTCGAGTCTGCTAAGAGGTTGAATCCCTGTCAAGCCAGATGGGCTCTGTTTTTTACTCGTTTTGATTTTTCCATTACGTTCAGGCCGGGAAGTAAAAATGTGAAGGCGGACGTATTATCTCAGAGCTTCCAGGCTTTTCAACCTACTGAGGTACCACCTGAATCCATCCTACCAGCAAAAATCTTCTTAGCAGCTCTTACCCAGGATATCTCGGCTCGCATTAGGTCTGAACAACATCTGGCACCGGTTTGTTCCCGTACAATTTCGTCTCTAGCTGTTGGGTGAGTGTCACGATTCTGCCTTTTGTGGACATCCGGGTGTTGAGGGCACTAAGGATCTGGTTTCTAGATCTTATTGGTGGCCCACTCTAACTAGGGATGTCAAGTCCTACGTGTCAGCCTGTGAGGTTTGTGCCAGGTCCAAGACACCTAGGACTCGCCCTGCTGGTAACCTACGACCCCTACCCATTCCCAGTAGACCCTGGTCCCATATCTCGATGGACTTTATAACTGACCTACCGCCGGCGGAGGGTAAGACTGTAGTTTGGGTAGTGCAAGATGGTCCATTTCATTCCCCTGTCTAAACTCCCGAATGCCAAAACCCTGGCGTCTATTTTTGTGAAAGAAATTGTTTGATTGCATGGTATCCCGGAAAATATTGTTTCTGACAGGGGTGTGCAGTTTGTGTCCAAATTCTGGAGGGCCTTCTGTCAAAAATGTAAAATTTCATTGTCTTTTTCCTCTGCCTACCACCCTGAGAGTAATGGGCAGACTGAACGCCTTAATCAGTCTGTGGAACAATTCTTGAGGTTGTATGTTGCTGATGACCAGCAATTATGGGTGAAATTTCTTCCATTGGCTGAATTTGCTTTGAATAACCGTGTCAATTCTTCTGCTGGGGTTTCACCTTTCTTTTGTAACCATGGTTTCCATCCTCGTTTTCATTCTGGGTCATCCGTCTCCTCCTCTAACCGGCGGATAGGCTCTCCTTTGAACTGTGCACAGTTTGGGCCCGGGTTCAATAGAACTTAGAAAAGGCTCAAAGTTCTCAGTAACTCAAGGCCGATAGACGTTCAAGGGGGGTGAATTTTCAGGTTGGGGATAAGGTATGGTTGTCCTCCAAGAATCTCTCTCTTAAGGTAGATTCTAAAAAGTTTGCTCCTCGTTTTATTGGACCATATAAGATCACGGAGGTGATTAACCCGGTATCATTTAGGTTGGAGCTGCCCGAGTCATTCCACATTCATGATGTGTTCCATAAATCTCTACTTAAAAAATATTTTGAACCGGTAGTACCATCGAAAGCCTCGCCTCCGCCGGTTCTTGTTAATGATGCTGTCGAGTATGTGGTGTCTAAAATAGTGGATGTCAGGAAGGTGCGTAATTCCTTGCAGTACCTGATTCACTGGAAGGGGTATGGACCTGAAGAGAGATCTTGGGTGCCTGCCAGGGAGGTTCATGCTCCTAGACTTGTTCGAAAATTTCATTTAGAACACCCTGAAAAGCCATTGCCTGAAGTCTTCGGTCCGGTGGCCCCTCGTAAAAGGGGGGTACTGTAACGGGGTTCCGAAGGTGCACTCGGTCCCCCATTGCCCGCAGAACTGTTGCTTAGCTTTGGGAATGAGGATCTGTGTTTGACCTCATTCCAAGGGCGGCTTTACTAGCTGGGTGGCTCCCTGCTCCTAAGTCTGCCTTGAGCGCCGAGCTGATCACTCGGTGCTCGACTGGTTGGTCTGTCGGTCATGTGACGCTGGCCACGTCACATGATCCTCACTCCCCACTATAAATACAGGCAGCCTGCTGGCCACAGGTTGCCTGTTAATTTAGGTTACACCTGTGATTTGACCTTTCCTGGCGTACTTACCTCCTGCTGAATTCCTGACTATCCTCTGCCTGCTCCTTGTGTACTTTGCTGCTCTCCTGGTATTTATGACCCCGGCTTCTCCTGACAATTCTCTGCTTGCTCCATTTGTACTTTGTAGTTTCCTGGTATTGACTCGGTCCGTTCACGTCCTGTTGTTTGTCTGTCTGTCATCCATGCACTTATTCCAAGTTAGGGATTGCCGTCCAGTTGTCCCCTGTCATTAGGACTCGCGAGGCAAGTAGGCAGGGCCAGGGGTAAGGGTGGAGCGCAGTGGTCACTTCCCTCCCCCCTGTGTGTGTGTGTGTACGCGACCGTTACAGTATGAACCAGTGTACGCCTAAATTAAATATTTATTTGCCCAACAAGGCTGTATTTTAAATGCTTGAATCAAACCCCTGTATGTAGAGGGGGTATGTCACAGGGCCTGAACCAGTGTAGGCCTGAATGAAATATTTCTTTGCCCACAATGCCTGTATTTCAAATGGCTGTATTTCAAATGCCTGAATTAAACCCCTGTATGTAGAGGGGGTATCTCACAGGGCCCGAACCAGTGTAGGCCTAAATTAAATATTTCTTTGCACAAAATGGATGTATTTCAAATGGCTGTATTTCAAATGCCTGAATCAAACCCCTGTATGATAGAGGGGGTATCTCACAGGTCCTGAACCAGTGTAGGCCTAAATTAAATATTTCTTTGCCCAACAAGGCTGTATTTCAAATGCCTGAATCAAACCCCTGTATGTAGAGGGTGTATCTCACACGGTCTGAACCAGTGTAGGCCTGAATGAAATATTTCTTTGCCCAAAATGGCTGTATTTTAAATGGCTCTATTTCAAATGCCTGAATCAAACCCCTGTATGTAGAGGGGGTATCTCACAGGGCATGAACCAGTGCAGGCCTGAATTTAATATTGGTGCACCAAATGGATGTATTTAAAATCTCTGAATGTAACCCAAATGTATTAAGGGTGTATCTCACAATGACATCTGCATCAAAGGCTGCCAACTAAATCTTTTGTGCCCAAACGAGTGTTTGTTTAACAACTGAATTTGACAGCAGTATATCAGCCTGTAATTTCACACGTGTTGATGCTGCAAGGCCTGAAAATAGTGTTTTTTGTCAAAAAAGTGTGTTTTTAAAACCCCAGAAAATGATGGGTGTATTTCTACCTTAAATTGCACACTGACTAATCCAGATGTTGTAGTTTGACCAAAAAAATGGTGATTTGCAATGTCCCAAAAGCTCAGATGCTGTGCTGGTGCACTGAGCTTGCATAAAATGGCCGCCGCCACCGCCCACCTAACTAACAGAATTACAAAAGTTATTTTTTTTTTGTCAATGGCCTCAGGGCAGGGTAAAACGATTGTGCCCTGCACCCACACAACTATTTCTATGCAGATTGCTGAGTTAGATTCTCTTCTATTCTCTCCCTCAAATCACAAGTCCAGCAGCATCCTCTCCCTACACTTGTAACAGCAGAGAGACGTGCAGCGCTACGTGACTCAAGCTTATATAGAGCCTGGGTCACATGCTGCTCTGGCCAATCACAGCCATGCCATTAGTAGGCATGGCTGTGATGGCTTCTAAGGTCAGACAGTTATCTGCTTGTTGATTGGCTGCTCTGCAGCCTTTCAAAAAGCGCCAAGAAAGCGCCGAACACTGAACCCGAACTTTTACGGAAATGTCCGTGGTCCAAAAATCCTAAAGTTCGGTACAAACCCGAACTGTTTACACTTCTGAAAAGGCACAACAGTATGCAAATGAGCCAGTAAGGTGCCCAGAGTTATGGCTTGAATGTGATGTAGGAGGGAGGGGTGGGAGGACACATTGTGGCAGGAGGCGTGCCTGGGTTCTTTCCTGGAAGAGTGACGCCCCTCTGGGCACCTTATTGGCTCATTTGCATACCAAATAAACTGGATTTTCAGAAGATAGAAAACATCTATTGCTGAAACAAAGGCACATCTGGAAAAAGAGATTAAAGGGGTTCTCCTGGCTTAACCTTTTTTTTGCTATTACATGCTAACCTGTGGAGGAAAGATTATTGGTCCCATACTTACCTTCCAGATTGCAGCCATTCTTAAGATCTGCCTCCCGGTCACGTGGTCCCTGCAGATGGCTTTTCTTTGCTTACGGCCAAAGTCCGTCTTCTTATCTTCCTGTCTTCTCTTCCTTTCTCCAGCAGGAGACGGATCGTCACGAGTGACGTCACCGCCTCCTGTTGAAAAAAGCTCCGGGCATCCGTCTTCACAGCGCACTAGGCTGAATGCGCATGTGCAAGACCGCCGGCCGCTCTCTGTATTGTACAGGCTTCTATGTGAAGCCTGTACTGACTTCTGCACAGTGCGATGTAAGCATTGTGCAGGAGTGACAGCATAGCGATCAGCCACAGAGATTGATCGCTATGCATGTGCATGTCACAGGGGCATAGTCGTCGCTACAGGGGGGCAATTGCCGCCCCTAGATTATCCCTTGCCCCCCCACCAATCAGATGATCCTAATGCAGGCTGACAGGTTCTGATTCCGCAGTCTGTGACTGCGGGAATCAGAACCTTCTACAATGTATATATAATGTCCCCTCCCCCCTGCAGCCCTCCATGTGCCCCCTCCTCACTATATGGATGGCCAGGCGTGCAATCCCCCCCCCCCCACTTCCCCCATTTTCAGGATGGCCGAGCGGTTCGCAGAGTGTCAGCATACAGTACAGACCAAAAGTTTGGACACACCTTCTCATTCAAAGAGTTTTCTTTATTTTCATGACTATGAAGGCATCAAAACTATGAATTAGCACATGTGGAATTATATACATAACAAACAAGTGTGAAACAACTGAAAATATGTCATATTCTAGGTTCTTCAAAGTAGCCACCTTTTGCTTTGATTACTGCTTTGCACACTCTTGGCATTCTCTTGATGAGCTTCAAGAGGTAGTCCCCTGAAATGGTTTTCCAACAGTCTTGAATGAGTTCCCAGAGATGCTTAGCACTTGTTGGCCCTTTTGCCTTCACTCTGCGGTCCAGCTCACCCCAAACCATCTCGATTGGGTTTAGGTCCGGTGACTGTGGAGGCCAGGTCATCTGGCGCAGCACCCCATCACTCTCCTTCATGGTCAAATAACCCTTACTTTCAAAGCTTTCCCACTTTTTGGGCTGACTGACTGACCTTCATTTCTTAAAGTAATGATGGTCACTCGTTTTTCTTTACTTAGCTGCTTTTTTCTTGCCATAATACAAATTCTAACAGTCTATTCAGTAGGACTATCAGCTGTGTATCCACCTGACTTCTCCTCAACGCAACTGATGGTCCCAACCCCATTTATAAGGCAAGAAATCCCACTTATTAAACCTGACAGGGCACACCTGTGAAGTGAAAACCATTTCAGGGGACTACCTCTTGAAGCTCATCAAGAGAATGCCAAGAGTGTGCAAAGCAGTAATCAAAGCAAAAGGTGGCTACATTGAAGAACCTAGAATATGACATATTTTCAGTTGTTTCACACTTGTTTGTTATGTATATAATTCCACATGTGTTAATTCATAGTTTTGATGCCTTCAGTGTGAATCTACAATTTTCATAGTCATGAAAATAAAGAAAGATCTTTAAAGGCAGCAGCCTGATCAGGCTAGTGTAAAGTCACAATACACTACAGTACACTATTTAGTGTACTGTAGGGTATGATATAGGCATCAGACCCACTGGATCTACAAGAACCAAGTGGGTCTGGGTCAAAAATAAATTAATAATGAATTTCTTCTTATAGCCGCACATTTATCACTGATTAAAAATGTAAAAAATTAAATACACTACACATGTTTTATATCACCGGGTCTGTAACGACCTGATGTCTGAAAGGGTCATGTTATTTTCCCCGCACGGTGAACGCCATAAAATTTTTTGCCCACCTCACTTTCCAAAAAAGGTAATAAAAGTGATCAAAAAAGTCGTATGTACGCCAAATTGGTACTAATCAAACCGTCAACTCATCCCACAAAAAATGAGCCCCTGCATGAGACAATCGCCCAAAAAAATAAATAATAAAATATGGCTCTCAGACTTTGGAGACACTAAAACCTGTTTTTTTGGTTTCTAAAATGCTTTTATTGTGTTAAAGTGAAATAAATAAAAAAAAGTATACATATTAGGTATTGCCGCATCCGTAAGAAAAAAAAGCCATTTTTGTCACCTTACATCACAAAAATTGTCATACCAAGCGATCAAAAAGGTGTATGCCCCTCCAAAATAGTACCAATCAAACCACCATCTCATACCGCAAAAAATTAGACCCTACCTAAGACAATCTGTCAAAAAATAAAAAAAGCTATCACTCTCAGACAATGGAGACACTAAAATATGATTTTCTTTTTGGCTACAGTAAAATAAATAAAAATATGGCTCTCAGTCTATGGAGACACTAAAACATGTTTTTTTGTTTCTAAAATGCATTTATTGTGTTAAAGTAAAATAAATAAATAAAAAGACATATTAGGTATTGCCGCATCCGTAAGAACCTGCTCTACAAAAATATCACATGATTTAACCCCTCAGCAAAGCAATTTTTTGTCACCTTGCATCACAAAAAGTGTAATACCAAGCGATTAAAAAGTCATATGCACCCCAAAATAGTGCCAATCTAACCGTTACCTCATACCAAAAAAAATGTATTAGGTTAGTACAATAAAAAAGTATCCCTGCATACCGAAATACTCTCGTATTTTGCAATCTTATTTATATACTTGTTTCATTTTTTTCAGTAGTATGATTAAGTGGTGAAAATTATTAGTGCCCCCCCCCCCCCACACTTTTGACTGTGGTATCTTATGTTCCCCCCCTATATATTATTCCTAGAGTCACCACTGCACAGGGGGGCACTGATTGGCACAAGGGGGGCACTGATTGGCACAATAGGGGAAATGGATAGCACATGGGGGCAATGGATGGCACAAGGGGGCAATGGTTGGCACAATAAAGGAACTGGATGGCACAAGGGGGTCAATTGATGGAACAAGTGGGGCACTGGATGGCACAAGGGGGTACTGGATGGCAAACAGGAGGCACTGGATGGCCCAAGGGGGTAATGAATGGCACAATGGGGGCAATGGATGGCACATGAGGGCAATGGATGGCACAAGGGGGCATTGGATGGCACTAGGAGCACTGGATGGCACTTTTATGGGGCACTGTGGATGTCACTGTTATGGGAGCACTGTGGATGTCACTGTTATGGGGGCACTTTGGATGTCACTGTTATGGGGGCACTGTGGACGTCACTGTTATGGGGGCACCGTGGATGTCATTGTTATGGGGGCACTATGGATATCACTGTTATGGGCGCTGAGTATAAGTGATAGGGCTCGTGCACAGAACTGTATCTGTTTTGCGGTCTGTACTGTCCGTGTGCGATTCACATTTTTTTGCAGTTCTATTTAGTTCTATGGGTTTTAGATCTGCATTATGTGGACCAGAATAGGACATGTTCTTTAGCAGAACTGACATACGGATGTGGAAAGCACAGGGAAGTCATCAGTGTGTTTTTTACATCCATATGTCAGTTCCAGTAAAGACAGAACATGTCCTATTCTGGTCTTCAAAATGAGGACCCCAAATGCATAGAACTCAATAGGACTGCAAAAAATGTGGATCGCAAAATGGATACGGTCGTGTGCATAAGGGTTTAGATACACAGCTCAGCAGGCAGGATCATACAAGATAGGCTTAGATACACCAATCAGCAGGCTGTGTCATACAAAATGGGATTAGATACACAGCTCAGCAGGCAGTATCATCCAAAATGGGATTAGATACACATTTTAGCATGCTGTATCATAGTAGATGGGATTAGATATACACTTCAGCAGGCAGTATCGCACACAACAAGATGTGTATCAGGCCCACATACATGATAGGAGTAGATACAGATGTGATTGGATACGCTTGCTGATTCAAGCAGTTTTTTACACTCTGGAGATAGTGAGGGAAATGCCTGCAGACGGTCAGTGATGGGATTAGATACACAGCTCAGCAGGCTGTATCACACAGGATAGGATTAGATATACATGTGAGGGCAGAGCCTGTGGACGGTCAGTAATGGGATTTAGACAGTGGGTGAGAAGTAGATTCCTGTCTGGGTGTAGTAACATGGACACAGGAGTTGCAGTGGGTGTGGCTGCTGCAGGTAGAACAGAGTGGTGGGCGTGGCCAGCCTGGGACTCATCACTGTGCAGTGCAGCCAGGCTTGTGTATCAATAAAGTTATGTATTCAACAAAAAGAGAAGGGGAGAAAGTAAACAGATCTGCCAGGATAATGTGATGTCTTCCAGAGGGGAAGGAAAGCTCAGACATAAAAAAAAAACATGGTATTGGGGACATACGTATGCATGGAGAGGGCTGTTAGGAGCACATAAAATTATTTTGATTTTGGGACCGGACAACCTCATTAAGTGCTATTAGGCTATGACTTTACTTCAATAGCGATTATCCTGGTGACATATTTCCTTTAACTTCTTTCGGACACATGACGTACCTGTACGGCATGTTGTCCCGGTACTTAAGGACACATGACGACCCGGTACGTCATGTATAGTTCCGATCACCGCCGCCCAAGCAGGCACCTTGGCTATATGTGCGGGGGGGGTCCCATCAATTCAGACCTGCGGTTTGCGGCTTTTACATCAGCCTTCCAAAAACCGTATGGCATTCCTTTCCTTCTGCGCCCTGCCGTGTGCCCGTACAGCAGTTTATGACCACATATGGGGTGTTTCTGTAAACTACAGAATCAGGGCCATAAAAATTTAGTTTTGTTTGGCTGTTAACCCTTGCTTTGTAACTGGAAAAAAAATATTAAAATGTAAAATCTGCCAAAAAAGTAAAATTTTGAAATAATATATCTATTTTCCATTAATTCTTGTGGAACACCTAAAGGGTAAACGACGTTTGTAAAATCAGTTTTGAATACCTTGAGGGTTGTAGTTTCTAGAATGGGGTCATTTTTGGGTGGTTTCTATTATGTAAGCCTCACAAAGTGACTTCAGACCTGAACTGGTCCCTAAAAATTGGGTTTTTGAAAATTTCTGAAAAATTTCAAGATTTGCTTCTAAACTTCTAAGCCTTGTAACATCCCCAAAAAATAAAATATCATTCCCAAAATTATCCAAACATGAAGTAGACATATGGGGAATGTAAAGTAATAACTATTTTTAGAGGTATTACTATGTATTATAGAAGTAGAGAAATTGAAACTTGGAAATTTGCAATTTAAAAAAAATAAATTTGTAAATTTGGTATTTTTTTAATAAATAAATTTTTTTTTTTTTTTACTTCATTTTACCAGTGCCATGAAGTACAATGTGTGACGAAAAAACTATCTCAGAATGGCCTGGATAGGTCAAAGTGTTTTAAAGTTATCACCACTTAAAGTGACACTGGTCAGATTTGCAAAAAATGGCCTGGTCCTTAAGGTGAAATAAGGCTGTGTCCTTAAGGGGTTAAGTGAAGTCTATTTCATCTGTCAACCTTATCTTGGGACCCTGATGCAAAATCTATAACTAGGCTTCTATGTATTGGTTATAATGCTAGTGTCTTTTTTTTTTTTGTGGCGGAAGTGGTTTGAGGCCCCTTCTGGCACCAGGGCCTGGGTATTAGTGCTAGTAGACCAGCAGTGGCTTGGTTCTGTGACTGCTGCAGCCAATCAGTGGCCACTGGTAGTGTTGAGTGAATCGAGCTTCAGATCCAAGATCCGAAGTCAAATTGTTTAAAACTTAATTTGGATACTGTACGGAGATTTGTCTGTGGTGCCGTTCATTTTGTTGATGATGCTGACAATCCATGCATCCTCAGTAAAGAAAAGCTATATTAATGAAGCTCAAAAAATGCTATTGTCTAGCTAAGTTCTATGTAAAAGGCTATTTACTGATCACATTTAGCCACAAAGCGTAGTACATTGCCAGCTATGAAAAAGGCAAAAAAACCATTATGGTCAGCCCTATAACTATTAAGGAGAAAAATGTTCAAAATGATGCTTGATATGACAACCGCCTTGAGAAGGGGCTTATTCTCATGTACACTGTGTAGATTGTACTTCATGACTATGTTGGCGGTAGCGTTGTTGTTGTTTGTCTACCAGCCCAGCAATGAGTTTGGTCCAGTTAACAATGTCCCTTTGAGTCTTTTGCTGCAGGTGCAGATACAGGCCGTAGTGCCAGCAAAAAAGTATGGGAGCACTAAACCCTACGTGTCTGAGATCTGCAACTTAATCACAATACTAGCTATCATGTTCTGCTCCAGTGGTGACCCTTAATGACCAATAGCCATTCTGATTTCTTATGATAACCAACCTGACTGTGTGTCAGGAATAGAGATGGCTTTGCGGTACGCCCGGCGGTCGTTTCGCGGCGAACTTTGCGTGTTTGCGATTCGCCGAACATGCGAACATATGGAGAAATTCGTGCCCGCCACATTCTTTTACATTGTGAAGAACTTTGACCCATGACACATCCATCAGGTGGTACAGGACAGCCAATTGAGACATTTCAGCACATGGACGTACCCCCTACCTTATAAATAAACCTGATCTGGCCGCCATTTTACATTCAGTGCTTTGCCAGTGTAGAGAGAGGTTGCTGTGTGGAGCAGGGACAGACTGTTAGGGACACCAAACACTAGCTAATAGGGCTATAAAAGTCATTTTGAGGACTGGTATAGGTGTGCTATCGATATGTGTGATACACAGAGGGGTGCGATATACTTATAATATACTTTTATAATGAGTCAAAAACACATAGATCTATATAGTGATAACCTGGAAGTCAGGGGCCTAGGGGCTAGGGGCTTACTAAGGGCATTTTTATATAGGGTAAGGTTCCAGACGAGGTCGCTCTTATCAGGGCGGGTGGTCTGTGGTTAGGCTATCAGGGCCAGAATAGCACCCCCCTGTAGGGCAATATCAGGGACAGTTCTTTGCCCACCCTGTCCTCCAATATCACATCATCATCTAGCCCAGGGATTGATGGTTTTTTGCTTTCCCTCCTGGATTCATCAATGTGCACTGGAACCCCCTGGATTGTGGTAGGACATATGGTTTCTGATTTGGTGCTGCCGAGCACCTGATTTAGTGGCGCCGAGCACTTGTTATTGCCTACCACATCTAACTTTAATAATTTAATATATTTTCATTTTGAGGGATATCTTTTCCATTCACACGTCCGCAAAATGGGTCCGCATCTGTTCCGCAATTTTGCGGAACAGGTGCAGACCCATTCATTTTCAATGGGGCCGGAATGTGCTGTCCGCATTTGCGGATCTGCACTTCCGCATCTGTGCTTCCGTTTCCACCAAAAAATAGAACATGTCCTATTCTTGTCCGCATTTGCGGATAAGATTAGGCATTTTCTATTATAGTGCCGGCATTGTGCAGTCCGCAAATTGCGGAATGCACATTGCCGGTGTCCGTGTTTTGCGGATTCGCAAAACACTTACGGACGTGTGAATGGACCCTCATAGTAAAATTATTAAAGGTTATGTTTTATCTTCATGTATATTCTAATGGATTGCCTTCCTTGTACATGTTATAATATACTTTCTATGTTAGAAATTATATTATAGTGCGTTTGTATTGTGCGGCAGTTGTGTGCGGTTCTGCTGCGATACTGCAGGTATATAGAGGGACAAGCGTTATTGGAACAAATCATTTCTACTGGTGTGATATACCAGTCGTCCCCCAAAAAAACAGATTGAAGCGGGGTGTTATATACCAATATACTTTCTTTATAGTGCATTTCGGTACTGTATAGTGCATTTGCACATGCGCGTAGGCAAAAATTGAATTGCCGATATTTCGCAAATATGAATGCAGATCGCAAATTCGAATAATACATCTGGTATGTCACTGTCCATGTTGTGGGACTATTTGTGCACTTCTAGTAATTATTTCTTGGCTGCAAATATGAGCTGAAGGTTTTTCAGGTTCGCCTGCCATTAAAATGAATGGGACCCGCCGCGAACTTGCGGTTCCCGAATATTTGATCATGTTCGCACAATCGCGTTCGCGAACCTTCCCGGCAGATGTTCGTCCATCACTAGTCAGGAATGCTATAGTTAAAGTAGAGGAAATTGTAGTGCCCTAGAGCAAAGATACTTTGGGACATGTGTGGACATTTGCCCCTATTGCTACTATGCAAAGCCATCAACTCCCTACTTTATTGCACTTTTAAGGGTTAACTTTCAGTGTGATTTATGATGTTGTGTGCACCTTCCATATTGTTGAACTGCATTTTATATGTGTATTGTAGGATACCCTATTTATTTGCACTGTTATTACACTGTAGTGCGCTGCACTGCACTGTGAAAGAGATTAGTGCACAGCCAGCTAATAGTGTGAGACTTTATGACTTTCTACCAATAAAAAAAATGTAAGCAAAAAAAAACCAGACACACCGACCTTCTAAATGGTTTTGCTTTGTTGTTTATGTCTGGGAAAAACTGCTTATTCATTCCCATAGACTTGAATTGAAGCTCTATAAAGGTATATGATAGACATAAATTGTAACAATGTTTCTGTTTAGGCTGAGATTCTCCACTCCACCCCTCCCACTAGAAGGTTCTAGTTCAGCTAGTAACTGTGAACAGGGAGAGCCGTCAGAGCTCTTAGTTGTCTGCAGATAGGTTTTAGTGTTTAGAGAGACTCTGCCAGTCTGCAGATAGGGACCATTGCTTAGTAGGAGAGACTCTGCCAGACTGCTGAGATGGTGATGCTGACCCATGGACCCAGTTTACCAGACTATTGACCAGAACTCAAGTCAGACAACTAGGCCACAGACCCTAGGCTACCAGCCTATGACCAGTGGGACAGCTGGCTCAGACCTTTCCTCAGCATAGAACCTTCTGCACGGGAGGAGATTATATAAGTCAACTCAGTGCCTTGCCTGTATTGTTTTGCAATTAACTTCCTCCAGTAAAGAAGCACATTCATTTTCAGACCTTGACTTATTTCCCATTAGGGTGCACTACACCTTACCATCCCCCTCCAGAGAGCAACAACACGTCGTGCAACTCAACATTGTCTGAGGGACCCAGCGTAGAGTTGGGGCCATCGCAAACCTGGCCACTGCATAATAACTGAAGAACCCCTGTCCAAATGCTCTATAACTGGAGATCTTGTGTCCCTTGCTTCCCAGAATTTATGGGATCCTTAAGACATGTCAGACCTCCTTTCTGTTTATAGAGTGTAGAAAATGTTTTATATCCATACGGTGTGTAGCCTATGTGATATAGACGTAGTGTCTCTGTGTACAGTTTCTAAGCAAAAATTACATGAAAATGTCCAGAATATATGCGGTACATATGGTAAGTTTTGTTTTATTAATTTTAATACCTAAGGCCCCTTTCACATGAGCGTGATGGATTAGGTCCGGATGCGTTCAGGGTGCGTTCAGTGAAACTCGCACCATTTTGCAAGCAAGTTCAGTCAGTTTTGTCTGCGATTGCGTTCAGTTGTTCAGTTTTTATCACGCGAGTGCAATGCGTTTTGATGCGTTTTTCACGCGTGTGATAAAAAAACTGAAGGTTTACAAACAACATCTCTTAGCAACCATCAGTGAAAAACGCATTGCATCCGCACTACTATGGGGCCAGGGCTGCGTGAAAAACACAGAATATAGAACATGCTGCGTTTTTCACACAATGCAGAACTGATTCGTAAAAAAAAAAAGGCTCATGTACACAGACCCATGGAAATGAATGGGTCATTCACGTCACGTATTGCACCCGCGCGGAAAACTCGCTCGTGTGAAAGGGGCCTAGGGCCCCTTGCAGACGAGCGTGTCCGGATTAGGTCTGGATGCGTTGCATCTGCGATTAGGGAAAATCGTGCGAGTAGGTAAGCAATTGCAGTCAGTTTTGACTGCAATTGCGTTCCGATGTTCAGTTTTTATTGCGCATGTCCAATGTGTCTTGCACGTGCATGATAAAAACTGACTGTGCTACCCAGACCCGAACCCAGACTTCTTCACTGAAGTTCAGGTTTGGGTTCGATGTTCTGTATATTTTATCATTTTCCCTTATAACATGGTTATAAGGGAAAATAATAGCATTCTTAATACAGAATGCTTAGTTAAATATAGATTGAGGTGTTAAAAAAAAATTAAAAAATAACTTACCTGTTCCAATTGATCGCGCAGCCGGCATCCTCTTCCTTCTTCTTCTTTCAGGACCTGCAAAAGGACCTTTGGTGACTATCTTCATTCAGCAGGACCTGCGCTGACGTCACCGCACTCACCACGCGGTGAGCGCGTCAACGTCACCGAAGGTCCTTTTCCAGCCAGGTCCTGCAAGAAGAAGAAGAAAGAAGATGAGCCCGACTGCGCAATCAAGTGGATAGGAGTTACTTTTTTTTTTTTTTTTTTTAACCCCACAATGGACCTTTTACTTAGCATTTTGAATTAAAGAATGCTATTATTTTCCATTATAACCATGTTATAATGGAAAATAATAAAGTAAATGGGGTCCCCGATAACTCATCCCTCTTCTCCTTAGCAACCATGCGTGAAAATCGCATTGCATCTGCACTTGCTTGCGGATGCTTGCGATTTTCACACATCCCCATTCATTTCTATGGGGCCTGCGTTGCGAGAAAAATGCAGAATATAGAACACGCTGCGATTTTCATGCAACGCACAAGTGATGTGTGAAAATCTCGCCCGTGTGAAAGGGGCCTAACAGTCTTTCAGGTTTTTGTGAAATTTTTCTTCTTTGTCTTTTTTTTTATCAAAGACTGGAAGTCAATCCTAATGGGAAATGAGTATAAAGGAAAAATAGCTCTACTGTAAAATGTGGCATAGACTTTTAAGACTGGTTTGACATTTTTAGCCCTTTTGGTGTTTTTTTGTGCTTTTTTGGTCAGATCATATAGTAAAATATAAAAATGTCTCATGAAGACAGTCGCTGTGCTAATGGCCTAATGGCGCACAAAGACATCATAGAAGGGGTCCCTACTCAGATTTTTGTTCTGTGAGCCAGAAGGCTACCGATTCAGTGGACTTGGCCTGCCTGTGCATTACATTGCAGCCATTCAAATGTCATGTCTGTTTTTTTTCAGCATCAAAAGGACACCAGCTTGTGACAGTCAGCTTACACTAGTTGGCATGGTTCCAAAACGGGTTGTCTTCATGAAACAAGCCCTTCAATGTTGTATTGTTGATTCTATCCTTATATTAATACAATTAGTTTTAGAATTATTTTAGTAGTAGCTTGTTTTATGGCATTTATAGCATAACCTTATAGAATGTATCCCTCGTTAGCATCGGATACACTCGAAGCAATGAACGTTCCATGAAGTTTGAAAGCCATCTGCTTGATGTTTTTCTATGCACAGGATATGAAACTCATCTCAAATGACCTGTTCAAATATTTTTTTTACTCCACAGTGCTGGACGCATGCTGCTAAATCTTTCTTTCATTTCGCTGAATGTTTTTTTTCATTTTCTCTTACTTTTTTCTCTCTCCCTGAATCTCAAAAAGTCACAGGAAGTGGCCATGAATCATACATTCTTCCTCAAGGTTTCATGACATACGCTCAATGAGTTTGCTTCAAGCTTCTGGCACCGAAACATCATGTGATTGCTGAGTCATTTACTTATAAGTAAAGACATAGTTAGCTCTAATAGGCCTGGTGGCTGCCTGTAAGCTAAGCTTTTATATGTAATTCATGAAAACGTTTTTTTTTTTTTACAGGCAATGATTACAGACCCTTAAGTCATTCACAAACATGATACATAGTGTATACTGTGTACATGAACCATGACTGGGGAGATTGTTTTTGACAATTTAGACATTTCCCAAGACGTGGCCTGAAAATAGCAAGATTTGGCTATTTATAAAAGATAAAAGTCTATATTTAGGTGGATAAAGGTACAAACTGTGAAGTCGTCTGTGACCGATTCACTGATGTGAAAGAAGCTTTTTGTCAGGGAAAAGTTTCTGGAAAGTTGTGATTTCTGGTAACATGCATTTAGAAATTGAGGAGATTTCAGTAAAATTTCTAATTAACAAATATATACATTATATAAGTTAAAAATAAAGTGAAAGTAAAAGCAAAAATAAAGTAAAAATAAAAGTAAATAATAAAAGTAAAAATTAAGAAACTTAAAAAAATGAATTCTAAAATGTAACCTTTTGAAGAGGTTGTCCTACAATTTCAAATTGTTTTTAAAAACTCTCACCTTACTGATCCCCCACCACTCCCGTAGTTGATAACAGTCCCGAATGTGTAGGGACTATACCTAGCAAATTTGGGCTGTATGTGTGGCTTATGTATAGATTCTATAGGTTCCTGGTGGGTTGAGGCATTCCTAGAAGTGGGGCTCACATGTGACCATTGCAGCTAATCACTGGCTGTAGTGAGTCCCCACTGTGACTACTGATTGGTTGCAGTGTCATATGTCTGTGCTGAGAGGGGTCAGAAAGTAAAAAGACTAGCAAAGAACGCGGAAAGTGTGAGAACCCATTTTTGTTATTAGCTTCCCATACTGGCTGAAAGAAGGGATTTCTGAACAAGAGCATTCTTCTATGTTGTCCATGTGTTCTAATAGGGATTCTCCTTATGAGATAACTCCTTTTGGAAGGTATGGATTCTCCTTGCATATGAAAATTCTCCCTGGGGAAAAAAAAAGTACTGGATTGACTGCAGCATTTACACTTGACTATAACTAATTGACTTCACCGTTTACACTAGACTACGGACTGACTGACTACAGCATTTACACTAGACTATGGACTGACTGACCATAACATTTACACTAGACCAGGCATGCTCAACCTGCGGCCCTCCAGCTGTTGTAAAACTACAACTCCCATCATGCCTTGCTGTAGGCTGATAGCTGTAGGCTGTCCGGGCATGCTGGGAGTTGTAGTTTTGCAACAGCTGGAGGGCCGCGGGTTTTGCATCCCTGCACTAGACTATTTGGACGGACTGCAGCAGTTACACTAGAACATGGAGTGACTGAACGCAGCATTTACAGTAGACTAAGGACTGACTGCAGCATTTACACTAGACTAAGGACTGACAAACTACAGTGTCTACACTAGACTATGGACTGACTGACCGCAGCATTTACACTAGACTACGGACTGACTGACCACAGCATTTACACTAGACTAAGGACAGACTGACCGCAGCATTTGCACTAGACTATGGACTGACCGAATCATTAACACTAGACTAAGGACTGACTGACCGCAGCATTTGCACTAGACTAAGGACTGACTGACCGCAACATTTACACTAGACTACAGGCTGACTGACTATAGCGTTTACATTAGACTATAACGACTGACTGCAGCAGTTAAACTAGACTAAGGACTGACTGACCACAGAATTTGCACTAGACTATATGGACTGACTGCAGCAGTTACACTAGACTAAGGACTGACTGACCACAGCATTTATACTAGACTATATGGACTGACTGCAGCAGTTACCCTAGACTATAGACTGACTGACTGCAGAAGTTACACAAGACTAAGGACTGACCGTAGCATTTACACTAGACTACGGACTGACTGACCGCAGCATTTACACCAGACTAAGGACTGACTGACCACAGCATTTACACTAGACTAAGGACTGACTGACCACAGCATTTACACAAGACTAAGGAATGACCACAGCATTTACACTAGACTACGGACTGACTGACAACAGCATTTACACTAGACTATATCGACTGACTGCAGCAGTTACACTAGACTATGCACTGACTGGCTGCAGTATTTACACTAGACTAAAGACTGAGTGACCACAGCATCTACATTAGACTAAGGACTGATCGCAGCGTTTACACTAGACTATTACAGACAGTCACATAGCCCAGGGACACTACCCCCCCCCCCCCCCCCCAAGAGCTAAGTAAAAAATTTACCATATGGGGCCCTCATCAGTTTTTGCCAGGGGCCTCCACTAAGCTTCATCTGACCCTGGCTGCAAGCTACTGTAAGACTTGCGCTCAGAAATCAGTTCCTATCCTCACTAATGATGGTGTGGATGCAAACCCCAGCAACTCTGCGGCAAACTCTACTAAGAGGCCTTTTTGAAAGACCGCAGGCTGTTATAATCTGTAAAGAAGGAATAACTCCATATTAATGGTCATCACTTTGGAAGGAGATGTTCATCAAGGGCATACTGTGTGGATGTGATGATCTGCTCCCTCTTTTGGCCACGTAGTGTTAAAAATTATTATTCTTGATTAGACCCATTGTCCCGCCAAGACCAAAACCTTAAAGAGTCCTGAGAAAGTTGACCCAAGGTTGATATACATACGTACAAAAACTCCAGCGCTCTTGATGAATCACCCCCAGAGGAATAACTGAGCAATATGTTCTATTTTCTCACGCTACTATACAAGTAGCAGGCTTCGAAACAACTCTTTCATTGGAGTGCATACACTGAGAAATCAGGAATTATTTTCCTACCAGTGAATATTTTTAGGCCGCATTGATTTAACCGAGCGGGCAGACACATCTACTATTTCTACAAAGGTCAATATTTTGCCCCCTTTCCCATTTGCTTCCTTACTTGCACTGAGCCTGGGTCTTCTGGTGGAGAAAAGTGCTGTGCTGTAGCCGCTTAGGTAAACAAGTTAGAGATAATTCTGTCTTTCTTCTCTGCAGAGATGTGGGTTTCCTGCTGGGCTGTATACCTTCTCTCATCTGTTGGCTGAACTCACTCTAGGTAAAGTAAGCATTATTATGCAATGTCTAGCTTTTGCCTTCCAAAAGCCACTTATGCATAAAAATCAGACCACTCTTAGACCGTCCATTGATAATGTCCCACATGAATGCGTTACTGTTGTGTTTACCGTCCGGACAGTTTAGTCTGCGCAGAAAAAATTAAAATAAGATCACCAAATGAGAAGTGCGCTCTGCTCCGACTTGGAATAACAGTCGTCAGCGTAATCAGCGACTCCCGAACATTATTAGTATAAGACTAGAATTTAATCAATGTAACTAGTCAGTAATATTTGGAAAATTACAGATTATATATTACATGCTGGCATTTAATTATATGATTGGGGCTGTTATTTGTAAACCAAACAAGGCTGTAATCAGTAACACACGGACGGCAGCGTACAATGGAAATAGGAACTGCATTGAAATAATTTAACTGGAATAGTTGCCTTATTTAGAGAAGAAGGTTTGAGTCAGTGGGGGTCATTTACTAAAGATCGGGTGTTTCATTCGCCAGCCTTAGGCCCCATTCACATGACTGCATGGCCGCCGTGCCAATGTTGTGGATTGCTAACAGTGGGTTTGCAAAACACGGGCATTGGCTGTGTGAATTCCACATTGCGTAGTGGACCCATTGACTTGAATCGGTCCACGATACGCAACATATGGTAAAAGATAGGACATGTTCTGGGGTTCCGTGTGTATCCTTGGGCTTCTGAGCCCCTGCCTCTGCTCCGCAAAAGATAGGACATGTCTTATATTTTGCGTTATGTTGAAGATCGCTGACCTATTAAAGTCAATGGTTCCGTACCCGCTATGCGGAGCTCACATGGGCAGTGCCCATTTTTTGCAGGGCCCTGTATTGTCGACTGGTACATGAAACACCAGTCTTTAATAAATTTCCCCCATTTTCTTTCCTGGTGCTGATTTTAATTTGTTTGTGTGACCCTGTGTATGTACTTGAAAAGAATCCTGAAATATTGCAGCTGTCTACTAGAGCACACACAACCGGCTAACACTTCCTGTTTTCTGTTCTTTTTCTGCTTTACTGTATAGACTAGGACAGAGTCAGTAAAGAGCATGAGATTTAATGACAACTCTGTTTTACTGCTGGAAGTCTAGATAAGGTAAGCTATTAAAGATGAGCTGTCCCCTCCCCTGACGTGTCTGTTTTAGTAACTACTTATATTCCCCATGTAGTAACAATTCTGAAGCATCGATTCTTATGACTCTATGTCCCTGCAAAGTTTCATATTATGCAATAAGTGTTGCCAGTGTCAGACTGTCCAGGGAAACACCCCAACTGATAACACCCAGGAGGACTGTTATTGCAAACTGCGAGTAATTCATTCATAACTTCTAGTAAAAATAATAAAGGAACGGCACAACAGGGAGTCATAAGAACAGATGCTCCAGAATTGTTATTTCATGGGGAATGCATGGAGCTATGTAGACAATTCAGAAAAGAATTGTATGAGAATGCAATATGGCCACCATCAGGGAGGTCTTTAACCCCTTAGCACTATTCTCTGTAAATATACAGCGTAAGAAGCTGTCGTTTGAACCTAGCACCATACATTTACAGTGCTGTGAGTAGAGATGAGTGAAGTTTTAGAAAATTCGATTCGGCTGCTTCGCCAAATTTTATATAAAAAAAGTAGCGGGTGCGATGACAGGGAGCTGTGATAGCACCGGTCCCCATCATTCTACCCCTCAGATGCTGCGTTCATACATGATCGCAGTATCTGAGAGTAATAATACAGTGTAAAATTAACAGAAAAAAAAATTAACTCATACATACCGCCTCTATTTGCTAACGATGGGCTGGCCGCTGAAATCTTGCTTTAAGATCTGGGGCGAAATCTTGCGTGGCCCGAGATGACGTCATCATGCTGGCCGGCGTGGCGATGTCATACACCACCACGCACAGGATTTTGGCTGAGATCTTCAATCAAGATGGCGGCAGCCGGCCCGTCGCGAGCAAATGGAGGAGGCAAGTATGATTTATTTAGTTTTTTACAGGTTATATCAATTCGCTCCTACGAAGCACAAGGAAATTTGGCTCATCTCTAGCTGTTAGCACAGAGGCATAGAAGATGGAATTTTCAAGGCCAAAACCAGACCTAACAAAGCTCCTCCTCCTGTGTAATCCCCACATTATAATAAAAAAAAATATATATATATAGAAAAGTAAAAGGAGTCCCCTTGTGGGATAAATAAGCAAATACACTTTTATAAGATAATAAAAAAAAGAAAAAAAAAAGCATGCCCATGCAAAATAAATAAACACAATTTCTTTTAAAAACTTGTTTTTAGTAAAGTAAAAACAAATACACAAAATACATATATTATATGTTTTGTTAATTGTGCTTGTGCAGTAAAATTAAAACATAATTTAAGGTGGTTGGAGAACTACAGAAAAAACAACCAATTTTGATTGAATTTTTTGTATATTCCACTTAAAAAATAAATAAAAATGAAACATGCTATAGCATAAGATTTAGTATTGGAAATGCACCAGAATTCTGGCACACAGACACATTTTGCCTTGTCCGACAAGGGGTATGGCTTAATGGGTTTTTCTGACATTTTTTAGGTCATCAGGCCTAGTTCACACTTCTGTTTTTCACTGACGTGTGCTGTCTGCATTGTCCACGGACAGTACATGTACCTATTGAGGTAAATGTGTCTGTTCACATTTCAGTATGTTTTTAGTGACCGTGGGTCAGTAAAAAAAATCACAGGGACATGCACTACTTTGATCCGATGCGTGATGAATTCCATTGAGGTCTATGGGTCCGTGAAAATCACTGACATACATCCATGTTGTGTCCGTGTTGCCTCCGTTTTTCAATGAAGTCTATTAGGAGATTCTTTGGAAATTAATTTTCAGCTGAGCAACGTCAGTGAATCTCGGATGACACACAGATGGTAAAAACAGACACACAGACCAACCACGGATACTTCACGGACATCTTCACGGAGGAAACACGTATCCTTTTTTTCAAGGACGGGACACTGACACGTAAATGTGAACGAGGCCACCGTATCTGATCAGTGAGGGTCCCACACCCATGACCCCCACCGATCAGCTGCTTGTAAAGGCAGCGGCACTCGTAGCAGCGCCGGACGGAGCCTTCTCGCTGCTTTTCCCAGACCATGCAATCGCTCATCGGTCAAGAGGCCTAGGCTCATTATATGAATATAATGCTATATGACCCCGGTAGGGCTGGAAATTCAGGCCAGGAGCTGCGCTGCGGACTTGCAGCGTGACAAACGCTCATCTGCAAGGGACTTCAAGATCCACCAAACTTCAGACACACAATTCAGACACAGATTAAGCCACCTAATTAATGCTATAAAGTTAGGGCTCCTTCACACGAACGTTTTTTGCGTTCCGTATACGGACCGTATTTTGATTCCGTATACGGTCCGTATGTTGAACCATTCATTTCAATGGGTTCGCAATAGATGCGGACAGCACTCTGTGTGCTGTTCGCATCCGTTGCTCCATTCCGTGGCCCCGCAAAAATTATGATGCATGTCCTATTCTTGTCCGTTTTGCGGACAAAATTAGGCATTTCTATAATGGGCCTCCTGTTCCGTTATGCAAATTGGGGAAGGCACACGGGCGGCATCCGTTTTTTGTGGATCTGCAATTTGCAGACCGCCAAAAACGGCACGGTCATGTGCATGAGCCCTTAGACTGGACAGTCTAATGGTGCTTCAGATTTATCATCCAACACCAGCCTCTGTGATAAATCTGGCACATTTTTCGACTGTCTAGTCTAAACAGTTAATAAACCTCCCCCTGACTTTTATTCAATGAATCTAAAGCTAATTGGTGAAACTAAAATGTAAAGCATGAGACAGTCCTTTTATTAAGGCTCAATAGGGTATTCCCACCTGGAGTCTTTTGGTATATGCTCCCACTTCGTACCATCTGTATTAATCTGTCAGAAAGGTTCCGGATGCTTCATCGTACATGTATCCTAAGGGGCCTATGTGGTGCTGCACAGGGGATATGCGGCTCAGTACTAAATCTTTCGGCTCTACTGAGTTTAAGGCCTCTTACACACAATTTTATTTTTTTTTACCATTTCTGTTCCCTTTTTGCGGAGCCATCTATTGAAAATTTTATGCCCATCCCAATTTTTTTTATGTACTTACTGTTTAAACATTATTGTATGCTTCCTTTCCATTTGCGATCCTCAAAAAACAGATCACAAACGGAAACCAAACGGAAAAACAGAACAGCAAAACGCAACGGAAGCGGAAACACTACTGAAACAAAAAAATGGTAAAATGGATCCATTTAAAACGGACCGCAAAATACTGAAAAAGCCATGCGGTCGTGTGCAAGAGGCCTAAAGGAAATTCTGCCATGAGATAAAGGCATGCATAATCTGAGATTGGTTGGTAGGATTTTGCTGATTGACAACCCTGTTGAAAAGATTGGTTATCAGGCAGTTCATTGATCATAACCAGACTATCCGGCATGACCCCATTGAGTCACATCAGGACTGACATTGCACCGGTGACAGAGAAAAGTAAAGGCAGCTTAACTGAAAATGAATGCCATATATCCCAAATTGTATATGGACACCTACTTGTTGCCTAATAGCAATTTTATACATTTCCTTGCAGAATTTGCAGAAGTCAATGGCAAAGAGGATACTCTAACTGGCAATGGGCGCCATTGTGGCTAGCAATGCATATTTTGTGGCAGTCAATGTGGCACTGTGGATGAAATTAGGGTTCTGTGGTTGGTAGTGGAAGCACTGAAGTTGGCAGTGGACATGGTGACCACGGTTCCCTCCGAACTGTGCACTTCTGAAAAAACAGAGTTAAGAACCTCACATCCTATAGACAGTTAAAGCCATTGCTGCTCTTGATGACCTTATTGAGTCTTTTCTCTACAGAGTGCACAGCATTAACTTGGGAGATCAGCAAAAGCTTTGTAGCTCTACGACTGGCCCTCTTATTACAGTATACAGGAACTCTTTGGTTTGGTATGGATTTAGTATAGTGGCTCTGTGGCACTGCAATAGGGTAGCTGAGTTATGAAAGAAATGTGAACGACTGTCCTAGGCTTCACTAGATGAATGTCTTCAGTGGAATAGTCCACCACAATGGGCTCTAGATGTCCAGAAGACAACCTTACATGTTCTTCATAGATAGAAGGAGAATCTGAGGAATTTGAGTGCCCCTAGTATTGAACAACATTTTTGTGTTCTACCCCAAAAAGACTACTACAAAGGGTTAATCATTATTATTATTACTAGAGTTAATGCAATGTTATTGAGTGAAATGTTGTGATCTATTGTGTTTTGTGCTTCATGTGTGCTCTGTTTATTTATTTTCTGCACTTACTGTATATATCGCTGCTATATTCCACAGTGCTTTACAGACATTAGCATCAAGTACTTAGTAGCAATATATAGGCAACCAAATGGTTAACATATTGGCACACTCTTTAGGTTACCAGGATTATGGACCAGGTCTGCCCCCTGGTTAGTTGAGGAGTCCAGTCTGTGTGTGTGAAAGTTCCCGCTATCAAGGTCTAAGTTCAGAGACTCTTAGTCTCTGGGACTTCATCTGCCAAAGAAGCAACTCTACTATTACAGTACCCTGAGAGAAAGAGATCTGACATCTTAGGAGGTCCAGAAACTAATGCAGGCCATGCTGACAAGTCAGTAAGGTATTTGCTCATTTATGGCATAAGAGTCTTTACTGCTATAGAAAAGATTATTACCTCTGGCACCTTCCATACTTTGAGACGGACTGGCCCTTCTTTAACGGAATTCTGCGTCCCTCAGTCTGCTAATTGCAGAAGGAGTTAAAAAGAACCTATTGCATGCCCATGGTTCTACTGAGAGACTGAAAAGTCTTCTTTAAAGAGAGAGCAAGGAAGTGTCACAACTGCCATCATTGCTGCTGCCTATCCGCTGCTACTGGCTAAGGATTACACTGTGTTATACATATGCTTTGGAACTGTGCCTTTTACTGCCGCATTTACTACTACTCCTATCTTCAATTTAGTAAAGAAATACTTTATTGACTCTACCATCCCTCTGTCTCTGTCTCTGCTCTCCTGACTTGCACCCTGCCACCAACTACCGGGCACCAGTCACCCCAACTACCATCAGACAGGAGCCCCAATGCCAGGGTGTGTTCAGAGGGAAGAAAGGGTGCACCCTCCAGTCAATGCACGTCCCTAAGGAGCACCAGGATTGAGCAAGCTACTGTGAACTGTGAGTACTACTACCAGTATCATCACCACTATCAATCCTTCCAGCTTCGCCTCCCCTCCAGGCTGCTGCATATGTCTTACTGTTGGAGGTTTTTCTCTAAGCACAAATCCCTTACTATTTAACACCGAGAGGAAAATATCATGTGCATGTATTTCATGATTCTTCAGTTTGGATAATTGTTCATGGGAGGGACGGAACCATCGCATGTCCAAAAGTCAAGGCTAATGAAAATTTGATTACTCAAGAAGTGTGCTAAATGTAAACATTTTATATAATTCTGGAATGAAGAACCCCAGGGAGCATTACATATTTACATGCCTATATTCTTCCCCTCCGCTGCTTTGAGTTCCGATCATTATTACATCACAGTCTACACATAATAAGACACAGATTGTCTCTTTATAGTGTATTCTCAGAGGAAATTTGCAGTTTTGCTGGAACGAATATTCTTTTCATAGAAGATTTGCATGAAAATAAACAAATTTGAGCAGAAAAGCTCTAATTAGATATTTCAGGGCTGTGAACCTAATCTGCTCTAATAATATGTATATATATATATATATATATATATATATATAGTGTGAATGTGTATGTCCCTTGACAAATGAGATGCAAAACTGGAAAGAATGGGCAGTGCTGAAAATCCAGGGAACAAATATTTACGTCTACATACGATGCTAATAAATCCAAGCATATTCCATTACATAAGGTCTACAGTAAACAATTCCAGAATTTCTCAGAGGGATTTCTCACCACACACTTCATATCAACTAGACGTGGGGGTCCAGGTATCCATTTTTGGTGGAAAAGTGGCCAAGTATGAATACATTTTAATTAGGCCTCATGCACACGACCGTATTTTTTTGCGGTCCGCAAAACGGGGTTCCGTTTTCCCGTGATCCGTGACCGTTTTTTCGTCCGTGGGTCTTCCTTGATTTTTGGAGGATCCACGGACATGAAAAAAAAGTCGTTTTGGTGTCCGCCTGGCCGTGCGGAGCCAAACGGATCCGTCCTGAATTACAATGCAAGTCAATGGGGACGGATCCATTTGACGTTGACACAATATGGTGCCATTTCAAACGGATCCGTCCCCATTGACTTTCAATGTAAAGTCTGGAGTCCCTTTTATACCATCGGATCGGAGTTTTCTCCAATCCGATGGTATATTTTAACTTGAAGCGTCCCCATCACCATGGGAACGCCTCTATGTTAGAATATACTGTTGGATATGAGTTAGATCGTGAAACCTCATTTCCGACAGTATATTCTAACACAGAGGCTTTCCCATGGTGATGGGGACGCTTCTAGTTAGAATATACTACAAACTGTGTACATGACTGCCCCCTGCTGCCTAGCAGCATCCGATCTCTTACAGGGGGCCGTGATCAGCACAATTAACCCCTCAGGTGCCGCACCTGAAGGGGTTAATTGTACTATCATATCCCCCTGTAAGAGATCAGGGCTGCCAGGCAGCAGGGGGCAGACCCCCACCCCCCCCTCCCCAGTTTGAATATCATTGGTGGCCAGTGCGGCCCCCCCTTCTATTGTAATAATTCGTTGGTGGCACAGTGTGCGCCCCCCCCCCCCCTTCCTCCCTCTATTGTAATAATTCGTTGGTGGCACAGTGTGCGCCCCCCCCCCCCCTTCCTCCCTCTATTGTAATAAATCGTTGGTGGCACAGTGTGCGCCCCCCCCTTTCCTCCCTCTATTGTAATAAATCGTTGGTGGCACAGTGTGCGCCCCCCCTCCCTCCCTCTATTGTAATAATTCGTTGGTGGCACAGTGTGCGCCCCCCATCGGCCCCCCCTCCCTCTATAGCATTAACAACATTGGTGGCCAGTGTGCGGCCTCCCATCTCCCCTCCCCCCGATCATTGGTGGCAGCGGGTTACTAGCAATAGTACAATAGTAAAAGATTCATACTTACCTGGGAGCTGCGATGTTCGTGTCCGGCCGGGAGCTCCTCCTACTGGTAAGTGACGTTTCATTTAGCAATGCGCCGCACAGACCTGTCACTTACCTCTTCTACTATTGTACTATTGCTAAGTAACCATGGCAACCAGGACTGTAGTAGCGTCCTGGTTGCCATGGTTACCGATCGGAGCCCCAGCGATTAAACTGGGACTCCGATCGGAACTCCGCTGCCACCAATGATGGGGGGGGGGAGATGGGAGGCCGCACACTGGCCACCAATGTTGTTAATGCTATAGAGGGAGGGGGGGCCAATGGGGGGCGCACACTGTGCCACCAACGATTTATTACAATAGAGAGAGGAAGGGGGGGGGGCGCACACTGTGCCACCAACGATTTATTACAATAGAGGGAGGAAGGGGGGGGAGGGACTGCCGCACTGGCCACCAATGATATTCAAACTGGGGAGGGGGGGGAGGGACTGCCCCCTGCTGCCTGGCAGCCCTGATCTCTTACAGGGGGCCGTGATCAGCACAATTAACCCCTTTAGGTGCCGCACCTAAAGGGGTTAATTGTGCTGATCACGGCCCCCTGTAAGAGATCAGGTGCTGCCAGGCAGCAGGGGGCAGTCTTGTACACAGTTTGTAGTGTATTCTAACTAGAAGCGTCCCCATCACCATGGGAACGCTTCTGTGTTAGAATATACTGTCGGTTCTGAGTTTTCACGAAGTGAAAACTCAGCTTTGAAAAAGCTTTTATGCAGACTGTATAAAAACTAACCTACGGATCACGGACACGGATGCCAATCTTGTGTGCATCCGTGTTCTTTCACGGACCCATTGACTTGAATGGGTCCGTGAACCGTTGGCCGTGAAAAAAAATAGGACAGGTCATATTTTTTTCACGGCCAGGAAACACGGATCACGGATGCGGCTGCAAAACGGTGCATTTTCCGATTTTTCCACGGACCCATTGAAGGTCAATGGGTCCGCGAAAAAAAACGGAAAACGGCACAACGGCCACGGGTGCACACAACGGTCGTGTGCATGAGGCCTTAGAGTGAGAGTCGTAGCTTGAAGCTTCCAGGCCCAATACAAAACAAGTAATAGAGGCCCCCCAAGGGCTCATGCACACGACCATATGTATTTGGCGGTCCGCAAAAAACGGAACCGCAAATAATATAGATGCACGTTTGTGTGCATTCTGTATTTTGCTGAACGGAACAGCTGGCCCCTATTAGAACAGTACTATCCTTGTCCGTAATGCGGACAATAATAGGACATGTTCTATTTTTTTCGCAGAACGAACATACGGATGTACGGAAATGGAATGCACACGGAGTAACTTCCGTTTGTTTTATGGACCCATTGAAATAAATGGTTCCGCAAAAAAAAAACAGAATGGACACGGAAAGAAAATAAGTTTGTGTGCAGGAGTCCTTAGGCCCCTTGCAGATAAGCGTGAGCGGATTAGGTCCGGATGCGTTGCGGAATGCGTTCAGTGAAAACAGCGATTTTGAAATCAAGTTCATTCAGTTTTGTCTGCGATCGCGTTCAGTTGTTCAGTTTTTTCCGCGCGGGTGCAATGCGATTTAATGCGTTTTGCACATGCGTGATAAAAAACGGAATGTTTACAAACAACATCTCTTAGCAACCATCGGTGAAAAACACATCGCATTCGCACTTGCCCAATTACTTCTATCGGGCCAGCGTTGCGTGAAAATCGCAGAATATAGAACATGGTGCGATTTTCACGCAACGCACAAGTGATGAGTGAAAACCAACGCTCATGTACACAGACCCATTGAAATGAATGGGTCCGGATAACGTGTGGGTGCAATGCGTTCGCATCATGCATTGCACCCGCGTGGAATACTCGCTCGTGTGAAAGGGGCCTTATACTTAGGGAGATCTTCTTTTGGGTCTGAGGGACCTTCAGTCACCAGGGACCAGGTGTGACTGCTTCGTTTGCACTTTCTATAATCATTCCCCTGATTAATATGAATAGGAAATATAGAAACAGATGTTTCAAAATCTATTCATTTTAATGGAGAGTGATGGCTACATCTCTACAGAAAACACCCAAAGACCCCCATTCTTAAAAACTAGTATACCTGGCTCTCACATGTTTATAAAGTATTTAGTTTATACTGTAGTTACAAAATCAAAATGTAGAAGAACAAAAGTACAAAACCCTTAAAGCCAAACAATACTATGGTGTTCTTGTAAAATCTGAACTTGTATTTAGAGCACACATGCCCCCACTTTTCAAATAGTCTACAATTTAAAATCCTTTGCCAATCTGTATCGACATCTCCTATACAGATCTGTGTCTCCATGGTTACAGACTACAAACCATTTGTAGTCAGATCCTACAGTCATACTCTCCTCCATCATTTTCCTACTTCTTGATAGCCTACCTAATGTACGTATGTTTAAGCCAGATTACTGCATTTTTTTCTGGTCATTAGGCTGTATTCACATGTTGTGGTCACTGCATTCCTCAATAGATCTGCACCAGGGTAGGTATATGTGGCATATGTTGCACAAGAATGACACATATGCAATAAGCCTTGAAAAGGGTAACATCAAGAGGCGATACATCATGGGCTACAGACATAATAGTCTGGAGGAGGGTTTTCTAGGCATGCTCTGTGGCCAGTTCAGAGGTCAGGAGGGAGTAGATAAGCTCTTATATCACCTATTCTGGGGATTCTGTGTTATATACAGGTGATATTTGTAATTCTAATCTTGCCTATAATGATAAGCAGATGACTGCAGTTACATGAACGGTACAGACATTAAGATATGCCAAAAATTGTTTAAAATTATGATTAACATAAAAACTTGATTTAAACAACTGGCCATTTTCTGATGACACATTCTCTTTAAGCAGGCTAATGGACACATAAGGATGCAGCCGAGTTAAACTTGATGGTTAATGCGTTAAGTAAAGAATGGCTAGAAAATGTTAACTGACTTTTCAATGGATTTCAATGGCTTTTGTAACAAAATAACCGAGATAACACTGTGACATGTGTTATCAGCAGGGGCGTCGCTAGGTTAAAACATTTGGGGCATGGGCCCCGGATTTTTGTCCCATGCCCCGAATGTCCTGCCTGCCTGCTAGATACAACTGTATTGCCGTACACAGAACGGCAATACAATTGAATCTAATACACTGGGAAGAGCTGAAGGACCTGTGGTGACATCACAGGTCATGTGATCAGCAAAACAGGCTGTGATAGGATGACCTGGATGATGTTACCATCATGTGACCAGTGCAGGATTGGACCGGAGTGAAGAGGAGGAGGAGCCTAATGGTGATGTCTGTACATGAGAAAAGGTAAGTGAAGGGAGAGGCAGAGCAATGCTGGGAGTTGTAGTTATTTAACTGGGATGTATGTTAGGGCTGAAGGGAGGGATGTTATTGACATAGAACTGTGTGCTTGAGGTGGCTGGGGAGGGAGTGATGTTATTTACATGGGACTGTATGTTGAAAGTGTATGGTGGGGGGGAATGATGTTTATGTACATGGGACTTAATGTTTAGGCTACGTTCACACTTGCGTTTGGGGATCCACTTGTGAGATCCGTTTCAAAGCTCTCACAAGCAGCCCCAAATGCATCAGTTTAACCCCAATGCATTCTGAATGGATGCGGATCCATTCAGAATGCATTCGTTCGGCTCCGTACGGCCCCCCCGTTCCGTTTTGGAGGCGGACCCCAAAATGCTGCAAGCAGCGTTTTTGTGTCCGCATGGCCTTGCAGAGCCAAATGGATCCGTCCTGACTTACAATGTAAGTCAATGGGGACGGATCCCTTTGCATTGACACAAAATGGTGCAGTTGTAAACGGATCCGTCCCCCATTGACTTTCAATGTAAGTCAGGACGGATCCGTATTGGGACTTAGAAATTCAAATCTAATACAAACGAATCGGTCCTGAACGGATGCATTAGTTTGTATTATCGGTGCGGATCCGTCCTGTACAAGTACAGGACAGATCTGCACGAATGCAAGTGTAGAAGTAGCCTTAGGGGGTGATGTTTACATGGGATTGTGCGTTGGAGGCGGCTGGGGAGGAGGTGATGTTATTTACATGGGACTGTATGGTGGAGGGAGGATTATAACTGCAGGGGGCACTGCAGATCCAGGGGACATTATAGGCGGTCTTATTACTACTGGGGCTTCTATAGGAGGGTCTTATAGATCCGCCTTATTTCTACTAAGCGCATTATGGGGGCCTTATTACTACTGAGGGGTCTGTAGGGAGCTTTATTACCACTGGGGGAACAATAGGGGGCCTTATTTCTACTAGGAACTCTGTGAGGGTATTATTAATATGGGAGGGGTCTTCTAATAATGGGGGCATTGTTGAGGAGCATTATCACGGTTGGGGCAGTGTTACTAATGAGGGCATTCTAGAAGGGAATTACTATTGGTGGGACTATGAGGAGCACTATTACTATTGGGGGCAGTAATGTTTCTTCAGGATAGTATTTGGGGGGGCAGGGGTGTAACTAAAGGCTCATGGGCCCCGGTGCAAGAGTTCAGCTTGGGCCCCCCTTCCCTCAGTGCTTTGTGTGTCTTCTTATGAGGCACAAGTGTCTTTGGGCCCCTTCAGGCTCCTAGACCCAGTAGCGACTGCTACATCTGCACCCCCTATAGCTACACCCCTGGGGGGGGGGGGGGCACAGCAAGCAGCAGGATAACACTGTGGGGACTCCAGTTGGGGGATAATGATAGAATGTGAGGAAGCTAAGATGTCTGCAGAGACGAGGCGGCTGAGAGAAGTTGTCCAGACCGAGTGGAGAAGATGGTGAGAGAGAAGATCTACAGAGAAGTAACAGGATCAGGGGTTGCACTAGATCACCAACATCAATTAACTGTTGACACAACAACTCATCAGTATGTATACGGGTTAACGGGCACTATAGGTGCCCGACCCTAGTGAAGTAATTGAGCCCACTCCATAATCACCACCATGACTCAATATTCATAAGTAAAGGTTAACCATCCAATTGTGTAAGGTTCAAATATAGAACCCCAGAGTTTAGTTGTAAAAGCCCGTGAACGTAAGTTCTTCATTCAGTCCCTGTGGGGCCACCGTGTCCAAATTGAAAATCCATTTAGATTCCAAGCGTAGTAGTTGGGAAGAGGACGGCCCTCCCCTCACATTGATGCGTACCATGTCAAGGCCGACAATCCTGAGTCCAGAGGTGATGCACTGGTGGCAATCCAAAAAGTGCGTAGCAACTGAGGTCAGCGGTTTCTTAGCCTGGATCCGATCTCGACGGGCCAAGGCAATGTTGGATAGATGCTGTTGGATACGTTTTCGTAACTCCTGGCCAGTCTACAGAGAAGATGATGACAGAGAGGAGACGTCACCTGGAGGCCCTGGATGTGACAGGTAAGTGCTGCTGTATAGCAAGTACAGCAAAGTGCGGGGGGGGGGGCAACATATTTATTGGGGCTTGTGCCCCGGATCTTTTGAGACCCTAGCAACGCCCCTGGTTATCAGAGTCAATTTTAGCTCAGCTACATCTTTTCCTTATTTCTTTGACCTGCTCACTGAGATGGCCGCACATGCTCATTTCCATCCTTCAACTGCCCCCTGAGCTGTGATAGGGAGAGCTGAGACACGCCTCCTGAGCTGTGATAGGGAGAGCATGGACACACCCCCTGAGCTGCAGCAGAAAAGACCCTCCCCTTGAGCTGTCAGCTTGATATAAATCCTGTAGAGCAATGAATGGGGAGATGTCTGAATCCATGTGAGGTACAGGGCTGGTTCTGGCTTTGTTAGAAAGAGGTTGTCATGGACTGTATGATGTCTAGTTTTCATTTTTTACAATAATCATGGGGTAAACCCTTTAAAGGGGTTTTCCGAGATATTTTAACTGATGACCTGTCCTCAGACATCCAGGACCCCCACCGATCAGCTATTTGAGAAGGCCATGGCACTACTGCGTGTGCCAGTGGCTTCTCAAACAGCTGATCGGTGGGGGTCCCAGTTGTCAGACTCCACCGATCAGGTACTGATTACCTATCTAGAGGATATCCAGAGGATAGGTCATCAATATATATGTCTAGGAAAACCCCTAAATATTTCTATGAATTTAGAAGTAGGGACAAATGAATGAAAGGTGTCTAGACTGATTAACTATGGGATCGCTACGCCAGCACTGATGGGAGAAAGGGTGCAGGGAATCTACTGGCCATGATAGTCCACCGCTAAATGCAGGAAGAGGTGGACCAGAAGAATAAACAGCAGGGGGCACTACCAGAAAGGAAAATGCACATGAATGTACATTTGCAATGCTGTATGTATTGAATAGTTGTGGTCGGGGCTACAACTGGAACAGGAATCCTAACTAAATAATTACCTGAATAAGCAAAAACATCTCAGCGTTAGGATGAGGAATATATCTGTTTTAACAGGAGGACTGCCACTGCCCTAGTTTCCTGATGGTTATTCAAGATATCAATGACCGCTACGTTTGTCGGAAACGAATAATACCGTATGACCGGTCCATTCATGACCCTAAACACGAGCGGTTGCAAGTATGGGGTAAATCTCATAGGAAGCTGCAGACTGTAGAAACCCCGGCAGTGTCTTGACCTCGTTAGGCCACTCGTTCGCTAGCCAGTGTGTGACAAAAATGACTGCGAACCCAAAAGTGGGAACGGCATCGGCCTGGAGAGAGAACGAAAAAACATACTTAAATGGATAAGGAAACAGCGATAAATGACTTGAAACGTGAATGAGATTGATGAATATACGAGCATGCTATGCGTAGTCTGTTGCGGTATAAAGCGGACTAATGTGATAATTTCGTATCTGAAAAATGACTGAACACGATCTCGTGAGATGAGAATGGAGAACCTCGCTATAACCATTGTACGTGTATATATGTCATAATTGTTTTTTTTTTGTAAACATATATATTTTCCCAAACATATAAACAAGTATGTGTTTTTTTTTTTTTTTTTAAACATATAAAATGTGAATACATTTATTTATTTATTTTTTATATTATTTTTTTTGCAAAGACATGAAAGACATTTTTTATATGCAATAGCAGGAGTGAACACCAGAGGGCGCCAGTATCCTAGCTAGCAACAGAGCTGTCTTGCGAACCCCCGGCCTGCATTCCCATCTGTGGCCATCAGAGGCGCAAGGACCCGGACAGGATCAATGCCAGAGACACCGCGCGGGAGACCGGGAGCAAGCAGGCCAGCAGCAACAGGAGAGGGAACAAGAAAAACTTAAGTAAAGAAAAGAACCCTGCCTCACTAATGGCACAGCAGCCCATGCCAAACATTTGAGCGACGAACTCAGGATCACGCTGACCCCTGCATCCTACCTTCACTGCCGCGTGGGAGCCGATGCTGCCGGGCAGATCGCTCCGGTGCAGCGTGACTCTCCCTTACCTAGGGAGCTGGCGCCGCCGACCGGACTGAAGCAACGTGGCCGCTGACTGAGACGGCAACTTACCTGGCTTGCGGGGCGCACTCCGAAGACACACGAGGGGCAGTATGGCACTGTTGTAGCCACGCTGTAGTCTGCTGTAGCCACGTTCTGTGCTGAAACTGACGTACAGAGTGGAGGGGGGGGGTGACCCTAAAATAGCGGGGCAAAGCCCCTCCTACAAATACAGGCCAATAAATCGGCCTTATTACTTATATTTTTCATGGCATAATTCAATAAAAAAACTAATACTGTAATTGGAAGGAAGATGCAGCACATTTTGCAGGAGAGTTCTGCTTTTATGTTAATTTAGGTTTTAGGTTTGTGGTAAGGCACCATGTAAAAAATGTGGAGTTTTGGAAGAGGAACAGACAAGTGCAGAGGGTCCACTATGTACTGGCCCGCTTTCTTCTCATGATAGGGTTTTCTAATTAGAGTTACAAAAAGTGTTAAATGACTGCTTTGGGTATTACGTGAATGTTTCCACTCTCTGGTCCACATACCATGAGTTCTGTGTCTTTTTAACCAAACACATGAATATTTAATTGATGGCAGAGGCATCGCATACTGTTACACGAGAAAGAGGCAGCAGCTATTAAAGATAAATGCTTAGAAATGCTATTTTTTTTGTTCTCCCAGGCAATTGTGCGGTTAGGAAATCTGCCTCCACCGCAATAACGAATTGTTACATAATATTTTAATTCATTTTTAATGATTTGAATGATGTTTTGAATTAGAAAAACATCTGTATTGATGCCAACACTTAAAATGATGCCTCTGAAGATGGCCACCCACGACCAGATGGTGAGTACTAAATTTAGTGCCTCGCAGAAGGTGAAGGTACCCATCCAAAATCCTAAAGGGGTTTTCCCACTAACTCATTGGTTTGATGGTTGGAGACTGCACAAATTATTACATCTTCAACACAGTATAGCTATCTATATTGCTTCTTTCATGTGTTACCTCTTGCCCAGGGTACTTTTATTTTCTTTCCATTGCTACTGGCTATCTACCTCCAGGTATTGGTTTCTTTGTCATGCACGTGTCCTGTTTCCAACCACACTGAAATCAGGAGAGTGAAAGCGTGCACCCATTAGGAGAATAAAATAACACAAAAGTGGAAATCATACGAGTTAGTATTGTTTCACAAACTTCATTTGGTGCCAGGAGTTTAGGAACTAGTTCCAATATTGAGTAAACCGCTTTAATTGTACATGTTTGGTTCTTACTGTAAAATTAGACGATAACCAATATGGCTGCCAACAGGACCAGCCTTAGTAGTGTGCGTCAGTGGGTTGTCCTCCCTGCTGATGTAGACCCCTCAGGTGGCCTGGTACCAGAGGCTTGTATCCACCACAATTGTTAATATTGAAAGGGTCCTACAAACCCACCTTAATTACACATAAGACTCCTGTAGAAGAAAATTTTTAATATACTTTCAGTTCTGAGGTTGCATGGATTGGCCTTTTGGGAACCCAGTCAGGTGATGCTCCTCTTTTGGAAATCCTGTTTCCAACAAGTATTTTATTTTACCTGGTTTCCTGCCTAGTCTATTGACTGGATATCAATTCTGCTTTGGATGGGGGCCAGAACTGGCACATCTTCAAACTTCTGAATCCACCTCATCTGTGCATGCACCATGAAGAAGCCAATTTTCATGCCCCATTCAGCTACAGAACCGTAGGCATATTACAGACTTAAGGTAGCTTTTCAGGACCTGCTGGGTCTCAGAAAACCCCTTGAAACTATACAGCAGTAAAATGTAGCCATTGTACAGCACTGTTATTAGATTACTTTAGGTATACAGCTTACTTGGTCATTGTATATTGATATTATGTAGGCACTATATAGTAGTATTTTTTGCTGCGCTGTACGGTAGTTTTTTTTTCTTTGTTTAGTGTTGTAACATAACACACAGAGATACTGCTATAACAACTGTCTCCAGCAACGGGCATCATATTCTTGGTTACAACTGGCGGAGTATGAAATTCTGCCTAAACAAACATTGGTTGTGTAGAGTTATTCCAGTCAGTGAGTATGGGAGCAGAACTGTTCTTGAAAGAGCAAGTGTGAGTTGTGCACAGAAAAGTAGTGTGCAGAGAAGCCTTGTGTAGAGAGGTGCTGTACCCCAGAAGACTACTGTAAAGAGTTAAGTGCAATGTTCTTAAGTTAAATGTTGTGATTTATTGTGCTGATGTGAACGAAATAGCAATGTATTGGCAAACTAATGGTTAACAATTTGACACACTCTGTTTAGGTAGCCAAGTGATGGACTGGTTCCAACCCCAATTTGGAGTTTAGTAGAGTCTAGTCTGAGAAGAAGCTACTGGAGAGAAGTGTGTGCTAAGAACATCTGTATGGACTAGGCCCATGCTCAGAGAACCTCTCTCTCTGAGTCTATATCTGACAGAGGAGCAATTTTATTATTAAAGTACCCCTAAAGGAAAGAGACTAGACATCTTAGGTCTAGAACCCACAAGGCTGTGCATTGGACTCAGACAGTAAGGTATTGTGCATGTTTATGGCAGAAAGACTTTGCTGCTGTGGAAGATGCAGCGAAGAGGTAGACACGTGGCAATGAACTTGTATTAAATGTTACTCTCACAGGGGGTACAGGCCTGATGGTTACAGTCAGAATAGGTACAGGGCTTGGTGGTTACAAAGTCTATTGAAGGCACAGAGCTTGGTGGTTACCAGTAGCAACAGAACAGAGTCTCCAAGAAGGCACACAGCGTATTGGTTAAAGTCTCTATATTAGGTAACACAGCATTTGGTTGCCATCTACAGAGGCTTCTAGAGCAACATATATCAACTGAACTTAGCGGGGCACCTTGGGTTGACCTTCTTTCTAAGTTCTTGTCCACCACAACATTATTAACTTTGGCATCTTCCTCAGTCCACAGGGACACCTCGGGTTAAAGGCTCTTCTCAGATGCAGCAGTTCCAAGTAAAGCCATAGCCTGGTGCTAGTAAAGATGACAGGGTAGCGTTTCACCACCCAACAGGATCTCACAATCAGCAGCTCTAGTATTACTCACTGACCAGACTCATCTCCACAGGGGTTCAATCTTCCACAACAAACGGATATTCCAAATAAAATGAGTGTCACAGAGTCACCCCCTTGCCCGGCGTCTGACAGCTGGCTTGTCGGAACTCTTAGCCCGCCAGCTTTTACCATACAAGCTGGTGGAGTCTGAGGTCTTCAAAAAAGTAGCTATTGGGACACCCCAGTGGAAGGTACCCGGCCGAATTTTTTTTTCACAAAAGGCAATCCCCAACCTGTACTCTGGTGTGGAAAAGGAAGTTATGGCATGTCTGGTACACAGTGTTGGGGCAAGGGTCCATCTGACCACTGATACCTGGTCTGCAAAGCACGGTCAGGGCAGGTATATTACCTACACTGCGCATTGGGTAAACCTGCTGACGGCTGCCAATCATGGAATGCGTGGCTCTGCAGAGGAGTTGGTGACACCGCCACGACTTTCAGGCAGGCCTGCTGCCACCTCCTCTACTCCTCCTACTCCATCCTCTTCGCTAACCTCCGTGGCTGAGTCCTCTTCTGCTGCTGCGTCTTACTCCACATCAACTGCACCCCCCAGCTCCCCAGGGGCTATTCCACATCCCGGATACGACAGTGTCACGCCGTCTTGGGGTTGACTTGCCTGAAAGCAGAGAGTCACACTGGACCAGCACTCCTGTCCACCCTGAACGCACAGGTGAATCAGTAGCTGACCCCGCACCAACTGGAGATCGGCAAAGTGGTGTGTGACAACGGAAGCAATTTGTTGACGGCATTGATTTTTGGGCAAGTTGACACATGTGCCGCGCATGGCACATGTGTTGAATCTGATCGTACTATGCTTTGTTTATAAGTACCCAGGCTTACAGGACGTCCTCAAGCAGGCCAGGAAGGTGTGTGGCCATTTCAAGCGTTCCTACACGGCCATGGCGCACTTTTCCGATATTCAGCGGCAAAACAACATGCCAGTGAGGCGCTTGATTTGCGACAGCCCGACACGTTGGAATTCAACACTCCTAATGCTCGACCGCCTGCTCCAACAAGAAAAAGCCGTCAACGAGTATTTGTATGACCGGGGTGCTAGGACAGCCTCTGCGGAGCTGGGTATTTTTTTGCCACGTTACTGGACGCTCATGCGCAATGCCTGTAGGCTCATGCGTCCTTTTGAGGAGGTGACAAACCTAGTCAGGCACCATCAGCGACCTCATCCCATTTGTTTTCTTCCTGGAGCGTGCCCTGCGGATCATGCCGTAGATGAGCGTGAAGAGGAAAAGGAAGAGTTGTGGTCACCATCACCACCAGAAACAGCCTTATCATCATTGCTTGCTGGACCTGCGGCAACGCTGGAAGAGGAGTCTGAGGAAGAGGAGTCAGAGGAGAAATGTGGCTTTGAGGAGGAGGAAGACCAACCACAGCAGGCATCCCAGGGTGCTCGTTGTCACCTATCTGGTACCCGTGGTGTTGTACGTGGCTGGGGGGGAAGAACAGACCTTCAATGAGATCAGTGAGGACGAGAAACGGGACATGAGTAGCTCGGCATCCACCAACCTTGTGCAAATGGGGTCTTTCATGCTTTGATGCCTGTTGAGGGACCCTCGTATAAAAAGGCTGAAGGAGAACGACCTGTACTAGGTGGCCACGCTACTAGACCCCCGGTATTAGCAGAAAGTGGCTGAAATGTTACCGAATTACCGGAAGTCAGAAAGGATGCAGCAGTTCCAAAACAAGTTAAAAAGTATGCTTTACACAGCGTATAAGGGTGATGTCACAGCACAACGGGAATCTAACAGGGGAAGAGGTGAAAGTAATCCTCCTCCTACCACGACCACGCCGGCAAGGACAGGACGCTTTACAGACGTGTTGTTGATGGAGGACATGCAGAGCTTTTTAAGTCCTACGCATCGCCACAGCCCTTCGGGGTCCACCCTCAGAGAACGACTCGACCGACAGGTAGCAGACTACCTCGCCTTAACTGCAGATATCGACACTCTGAGGAGCGATGAACCCCTTGACTACTGGGTGTGCAGGCTTGACCTGTGGCCTGAGCTATCCCAATTTGCGATAGAACTTCTGGCCTGCCCCGCTTCAAGTGTCCTGTCAGAAAGGACATTCAGTGCAGAAGGAGGTATTGTCACTGAGAAGACAAGTCGCCTAGGTCAAAAAAGTCTAAATTACCTCACCTTTATTAAGATGAATGAGGCATGGATCCCGAAGGGACTGACAGTGGGTGATACATTTGACTAATAAAGGCCTGGTGATGAGATGAGCTGCCTTGGGCTAAAAATGGTCCACACGCTGCTGTATTTTATCTCTGCATGCCGGATGACTTGCGTGACTTATCTGCCACCAACTAGGGTTCAAGCCAAAATGTTTTAGTGCACTTTCTGCCTGGAAAACATCAATTTTTCTGGCCGCTGCTACAGCAACAATACCAAATTTTTCAGGCATGTGTAAATGCAGTGGCGGCTGGGCCTGAGACGGATAGCTGTTTGGCACATGTCCTTCCACCACCGAAGATTGCAGGGCGCTTCTCTTTGCCTCCTGTTGCTTCCTCTTCTTACTCCACTTCCTCATCCTCTACCGCCTCTTCATCCGGTCAGCGTAACACCTTCACAACCAACTTCAGCACAACCAGGGGTAAACGACAGCAGGCAGTTTTAAAACGTATCTGGGGGACAAACCCCACACCGCGCAGGAGCTGTGGACGGGCATGGAACAGACCGATGAGTGGTTAGTGCCAGTGAGCCTCAAACCCGGTCTGGTGGTGTGCGATAATGGGCGAAATCTCGTAGCAGCTCTGGCCCAGCTGGTTTGACGCACATTCCTTGCCTGGCGCATGTGCTGAATTTGGTGGTGCAGAAATTCCTTAAAAATTACCCCAATATGTCAGAGCTGCTGCAGAAAGTGAGGGCCGTCTGTGCGCGCTTTCGGCGTTCTCACCCTGCTGCTTCTCGCCTGTCAGCGCTGCAGCGTAACTTCGGCCTTCCCGCTTACCGCCTCATATGGGACGTGCCCACAAGGTGAAACTCCACCTTGCACATGCTGGCCAGACTGTGCGAGCAGCAGCAGGCTATAGTGGAGTTTCAGCTGCAGCACGCACGGGTGAGTCACTCTGCGGAACAGCACCACTTCATTACCAATGACTGGGCCTCCATGCAAGACCTGTGTGCCTTGTTGCGCTGTTTCGAGTACTCCACCAACATGGCCAGTGCCGATTATGCCGTTCTCAACACTACTATCCCACTTCTATGCCTCCTTGAAAAAAACGCTTTGGGCGATGATCGAAGAGGATGTGACACAGGAGGAGGAGGAAGAGGGATCATTTGCAAGGGTTTCAGGCCAGTCATTCACAAGTGGCTCCGAGGGTGGGTTCCTGCACCAACATACCCCAGGTACACAATTGTCCAGCCAGGGCACAGTTATGGAGGATGACGAGGTGGAGGATGAGGAGGAGGAGATGGAGGAGGAGGAACCATGTTCACAGCAGGGTGGCACTCAGACCAGCTCATGGCCATCACTGGTGCGTGAATGGGGGGATACAGAGGACACAGACGATACACCTCCCACAGAGGACAGCTTTTCGTTGCCTCTGGGCAGCCTGGCACACATGAGCGACTACATGCTGCAGTGTCTCCGCAACGACCGCCGAGTTGACCACATTCTCACTTTTGCTGATTATTGGGTGGCCACGCTGCTGGATCCCCGTTACAAGGACAAGGTACCGTCCTTAATTCCATCACTGGAGCGTGATCGTAAGATGCGCGAGTACAAGCGCACATGGGTAGATACACTGCTGATGGCATTCCCACCTGACAGCGGTGGCACAGTGGAAGCACAAGGCGAAGGGAGAGGATGAAGAAGAGGTCGCCAACACAGCTGGGGCACCGCCAGCAACTCAGAAGACAGGATTAGCATGGCCAAAATGTGGAAAAGCTTTGTCAGCACGCCACAACAACCAGCACCACCGGCTGAAATGGAACGTTGTAGCAGGAGGCAGCATTTCACCACCATGGTGGAGCAGTATGTGTGCACACGCCTACACGTACTGGATGATGGGATTTTGGGTCTCCAAATTGGGCACATGGCCTGAGCTTGCCCTTTACGCCTTGGAGGTGCTGGCCTGCCCTGGAGCCAGTGTATTGTCTGAACGTGTGTTTAGCACGGCAGGGGGCATTTCACAGACAAGTGCAGCCACCTGTCCACAGCCAATGTGGACAAGCTCACGTTCATTAAAATGAACCAGGTATGGATCCCACAGGACTTGTCCGTACCTTGGGCATAATAGACATGTATACCGGCCTTAACCAGCCATTGTTATACTACAGCGCAATTGCTTATTGTTGTATTTTGGATATTTTCCACTCTTTTGGAGTATACCCTAATTAAACAAAAAAAAAAAAAAAAAAGGTGTTGGCTACCTCCTCCTCCTCCATCGCCGCTTCCACCTACACTGCTACGTACACCGCCTCCTCAAACTCCTACTCCATATGGACCTCCACCTCATAAATCAAGTTTATTTTTTTTAATTTGTACATATTTTATTTTATGTCATTTCACTAATTTGTCTGTTACATTTTCTGGTGAAATTCACCAATTTTTGGGTGTGATATAGCCCGGCTGTACCTAGTAGACAGATAAAAACATTTCACTAATTTGTCTGTTACATTTTCTGGTGAAATTCACCAATTTTTGGGTGTGATATACCCCTGCTCTATCTAGTAGACAGGTAACATTTCACTAATTTGTCTGTTACATATTATGGTGAAATTCACCACTTTTTGGGTGTGATATACCCAGGCTGTACCTAGTAGACGGGTAAAAACATTTCACTAATTTGTCTGTTACATTCTCGGGTGAAATTCACCACTTTTTGGGTGTGATATACCCCGGCTGTACCTAGTAGACAGGTAAAAAAAAATTCACTAATTTGTCTGTTACATTTTCTGGTGAAATTCACCAATTTTTGGGTGTGATATACCCCTGCTCTACCTAGTAGACAGGTAACATTTCACTAATTTGTCTGTTACATATTCAGGTGAAATTCAACAATTTTTGGGTGTGATATACCCCGGCTGTACCTAGTAGACAGGTAAAAACATTTCACTAATTTGTCTGTTACATTTTCTGGTGAAATTCACAATTTTTTGGCTGTGATATACCACTGCTATACCTAGTAGACAGGTAAAAAAAAACACATTAATTTGTCTTTTAAATTTTTGGGTGAAATTCACCACTTTTTGGGTGTGATATATACCGGCTGTACCTAGTAGACAGGTAACATTTCACTAATTTGTCTGTTACATATTCGGGTGGAATTCACCAATTTTTGGGTGTGATATACCCCGGCTGTACCTAGTAGACAGGAAAACAAATTTCACTAATTTGTCTGTTACATTCTCGGGTGAAATTCACCAATTTTTGGCTGTGATATACCCCTGCTCTACCTAGTAGACAGGTTAATAAATATTACTAATTTTTCTGTTACATTCTTGGGTGACATTTTACAATTTTTGCTGTGAAGAAACCCCTGCTCTGCATAGGTGACAGGGACCGAAATTTTTAAAAATCATCTGTTCCATTGGTGGGTGACATAAACCCATTTCTGGCGATGAAAAACCCTTGCTCTGCATAGGTGACAGGGAATAAAAATTTGTAAAATTCGTCTTTAATTGGCCCTTTCATTCAATCCTTCCGCTTTAATAACTTGTCCTACATTTCAGCTCGATCACATTGTAGCCATTGACCTCCCTTGGATGTGGTATCCCTTTCTTACGCTCCTTCTCCGGTTTGGAACCCAGAGTCGCCAATAACCGTGATCAACATGGTAGGCTCAGAAAAGAACATCGAAAGTTGATAGAGAAGATATCCAAATGAATCGTGGACGTCACAGGGACGTGCAATCAGGCAGAAGTTATCTAGAGTCAACAAAGCGGCAGCAGGGGCTCTCCTGTCTAATGTTTCCAAATCCTAAATACCACAGTGACATTCCCTATAATTTTTTATTAATCATTCCAATAATAGGGCATCTTAAGAGTCCTGTATTGTTATTTAATGTCACTACCTCCCCGAGTCGGGAGTGGGTAATTGCAGCGCGCCCCCTCCTTTCCTTCAATTCTTCCGTTTTAATAGCTTCCCATATTTCCGCTCGATCACAATTAAATTTCATCCATTGATCTCCCTTGGATGTGGTCTCTCTTTCTCACGCTCCCTCAGCGGTGTGGAACCCTGATTCGCTGCTAACCGTGATCAACATGGTAGGCGCAGAAAAGAACATCGAAAGTTGTTAGAGCAGATATCCAATTGGATCGTGAACATCACAGCGACGTGCGACAAAAGCTCTCAGACAACACCTTATCTTCTCCACAGCACAAATGTTTCATCCTACCGAAGAGAACACGCCTCCTTGATACGTCATATGCTTTTCTGTTGTTAGTACAGACTCCATTACAAGATGGTCGCTATAGCTAGATATTTATATACCAGAGTTAGTAAAGCAATGCACACTGCGCAGATGCCAAGTCTTATCTCTTTTCTTATTTTCATATTTCAGCCAAATGTAACATTGCCACATGCCTCAGGGGGAATGCCTCATTGATGTTTATATAAACTGCTGTACTTCCTGTAATAAACAAGAATTTGCTTTGACCCCAGTGTGTGTCTCATAGTTATTTTCTTCCGTGCACGTAAAACCCTTGGGTTACTAATAATTTGGAGCAGTAGAGCAAACGTAATCAGCGTAATTCAGGGCATCTTTATCAACGGTTAAGGAATAATGCTTTATACGCTGATGACTATGATCTATAATCCCATGATGGGATCCTGAAATTTCTATATGGAGGGATCCTCATGGGATTTTGATCATCCCAGGTTATGTGGTGTGTAACGGACCGTTCAGCACACAACTCCGTTCAGACGATATCCTCCTTTCCGATTGACAGGCAGCTACTGCAAGCACCAGTCTGCCGAACTGCAAACTACACGAATCCTTCAACTCCGGAGCAGGAAACACACGAACACTGGAAACAGCTGAACAGGAAAAGCATCACCCAGATCCGAGCAGGGGTTTCCGAATTCCATAGAAGTCACATTTGGCCGGTATGTCTTCTCCTTCAAAGTTAGTATGGGCCATATTCCTGAGGCAAGAGGCTGGCAAACAGCCCCCTCCAAAACACCGTGGCGAAGTGGCTTTCGCCACATGGTGGTTTTGGCGGAAGTTTTCCCGCCAAAAGTGGTGGTCAGGGTGGCTAAAATTAGCCATTGTCTCTGGGTAGTGGATAGCGGATTGGATACTTAGGGTCACCTATGGTGGGTCATTGCTGGGCAGATTAAATGTTGATGCCCAGCAACAGTTAGGGCATTGGGTGATGTGTTTATTGGGGGGGGGGATCAATTTGTGTATATATTGCGGCAGCTGACAGTATTATTGCTGTCAGTCAAGCCGCAAGTATGGAGCTGCAACCGCCCGCCCGCCTCCTTTTTTATCCGTATTGTCACGACTGCTTTAGTAGAAGGAGGGGTAAAGTCGCTCACTGAAATGGTGAGCGGACGAGTTTCATTTTGGTATTTAGGCCGAGCTTATGGCTGGTCTAATCTGTGGTTATTAAGTTATATGGTCAGAGTTTATGGCTGGTCCAATCTGTGGTTATTAAGTTATATGGTTCATGGTTTTAATGTTCTAATTGGTTTAAGCTGTTCTTTAATAAAGCTGGTTGTGGCCAAATCTTTCCACCATATAAAGTGTCCACGTGTCTTATTTTTATTAATATTTATTGACAGTTAAGAAATAATGCTTATACGCTGATGACTATAATCTATAATCCCATGTAAACAAAAAATCCCTTGCCTTGTGCAGGGTAAGGGAGTGTAAAGGAGAGCATTGGAGCATGAAATGGTTGAAAAAGGGGATATGTCTGTATTCACCTCTGAGCTCGGACAACCCCTTTAAACTACACTTCCTGGGACACCATAGCAGTTTTAGTCACCTTTTTTTTTTTCCGTGCACATTTCGATACACCTTATTAAAAAGTTGCATTGTAAGACAACCAGTATTAACACATTAATAACCAGATATTATTATTATTTTTTAAGTAATGTCTAGATCTGACCGCGGAACATACTGAACACTGGCCGGTTACAGGCTGGGATTGATTCTCACTGCCATGGCATGCTGAGAGTTGTCATGTTGTAAAATGCATTGTAAGATACCCTACTTAGGAATTATGAGTAGAGATGAGTCGAGAGCAGCTACCAAGGCCTTCTCCCACGCCAGAGGACATGTTGGCGCATTACATATACAGCGCAGTGTTTTTTTTTCAAAGAGGTTGTCAAGTATCAGTGCTGAGAATAGCCTACAAAAAAGTATTGAGCAATGCCTACCTAACACATCCAGCACCGTCACTTCAGTTATCAAGAGAAGGCTATGATTACCTGCTCGCAACGGTGATGTCAACAACACGTGACCACTGCAGCCAATCACTGACCTCAGCAATGCAGTAAAGACGCCAGTGATGACTAAAGTGATCACATGCTGCTGATGTGATGCCAGCTCTGCAGCTGATCAACCAATTTTTATGATAGGCTATTACCTAGTGTTGCTCAGTTTCTCGCGCAAACCAGACAACCCCTGTAAAGGGCATCTGTGAGCAGATTTGTTCCTATGAACCTGGCTGACCTATTACTTGTTTGCTTGGCAGCTGAAGGCATCTGTGTGGGTCCCATGTTCATATGTGTCCGCATTGCTGAGAAAAATTATGTTTTAATATATGCAAATGAGCCTCTAGGAGCAACAGGGGCGTTGCCATTACACCTAGAGGCTCTGCTCCCTCTGCAACTGCCGCAACCTCTCCACTTTGACTGACAGTGTCAGAAAGTGCAAATGGGAGCCTTGCCAATCAAAGTGCAGGGGGTGCAGCAGTTGCAGAGAGAGCTAATCCTCTAGGAGTAATGGAAGCGCCCCTATTGCTCCTAGAGGCTCATTTGCATATATTAAAACATCATTTTTCTCAGCAATGTGAGCACATCTGAACATGGGACCAACACAGATGCCTGCAGCTGCCAAGCGTACATGCAATAGGCCAGCGAATTTCTGTCAGCATGTAACTTCTGGCCACAGTGTATTTCGGTAAAATAAAACAACAACAAAAATGTAAATAAATTTAGTTTGCAATCATACTTATACAGATGCAAAATGTTCATTGCTGACACATGAATGCTTGAGCCCAAAGTTTATGATTTCAGCGCTGATGATCACTGGATCGGGTTGCAAGTGTAGCGAGCCCAGGAGAGGGAGAGAATGGGAGTGGTGCGCGTGCTTTATTTTCCTCAGGGCACACCCTGGTTTGGGGTCTCCTGCTTGGTGTAAATGGGGTGCCTGTGGTGTAGGTGGGTTCTGAGCTGCAAGGCAGAGGTCCCTGGAGGAGCTGCACAACACAATGCTGCAGTAATGCAGGTGATGGTGCCATGTAATAAAGAGGACGGTTTTGGGAGAACTGGTCAACTAAACTTTACTGAAGCTCAACAGTACTTACACATACTTACAAGAGTATGCACAGTCTTTAAATGTTGCACAGATCACTTTTCCTAAGGCTGTATATAGGGATAGACAGTATAGTGATCCCATCTGAGCCCCTTTCTAGTTAAATTATGCAATCTTCCCAATTCGGCCGAGGGGTACAATTTCTCTCCATATATGTATTATCTGTATTTTTGCAATAACCTCTATGGGGTGTAGTCCTATAATAGATGGTAGGGGAGCCGGAAACTTCTAACCCCAACAAAATTCATTGAAGTCCACAGCCAATATACAGGCATTACCTTCATTGGCTTGTATTTTTCCAACACTCTTCCTTGTAATGGCTTCTCTGCCCTCTGCAAAGCTCAATACTCTCTCAGAGGATGGTGCTTGCTTCTGTCACTTTCATCCAGTCTCCTGGTTACTACTAGCTCACACCACTGCTGTCTCTTAGCAGGCTTCTGACCACATCCTCTCTCCCCTGCTACTACTCATTTAGTTAAGGGGGTGGGACCAGCCCCACACCTAGCAACATAATCCAAGGCTGGTATGTTAACCCCATAATCCCCCCATCAAACCCCTTTAGCAGTGACCACTGCACAGGGTCAAGGCGATCCCACAGACTTAACCCTTTATCCTCTGTATAGAGGTTTATTATTTGCTGGAGATGCCTGGGTCACCATTAAAAGAATAGCACTGACTGGCAGCAGTAGAGCAGCTAGATAGGTGCAGTCATTTAGTGAAGTATGACACATTTCAGCAATATATCCCAGAGTCCAGGGAAGATAATCAGTTATTGTACTGTAAGTTTCAGATTCAGTATCCAAAGTTGGTTGGGCCGGGGTGTAGTCTGGAATATCCATGAGTCACATTAGGTTAGGACTACAGTTTAACTGCAAGAAAAAGGGGGTCAGTCAGCACATCCCAGTGCGCAGGTGCACGCTGCCATGGCTAGAAACACAAAGAAAAAAACACAATGCAACAGCACTCTGCAAACGCAAATAAAGTACAATAACGCCATAGTTATAGAAAATATTCTGGTAATGCTACGCTTATCTAATATATAAAGCTGAGTGTATGTGTGTATGTATATACAGTACAGACCAAAAGTTTGGACACACCTTCTCATTCAAAGAGTTTTCTTTATTTTCATGACTATGAAAATTTTAGATTCACACTGAAGGCATCAAAACTATGAATTAACACATGTGGAAATATAAACATAACAAACAAGTGTGAAACAACTGAAAATATGTCATATTCTAGGTTCTTCAAAGTAGCCACCTTTTGCTTTGATTACTGCTTTGCACACTCTTGGCATTCTCTTGATGAGCTTCAAGAGGTAGTCCCCTGAAATGGTTTTCACTTCACAGGTGTGCCCTGTCAGGTTTAATAAGTGGGATTTCTTGCCTTATAAATGGGGTTGGGACCATCAGTTGCGTTGAGAAGAAGTCAGGTGGATGCACAGCTGATAGTCCTACTGAATAGACTGTTAGAATTTGTATTATGGCAAGAAAAAAGCAGCTAAGTAAAGAAAAACGAGTGGCCATCATTACTTTAAGAAATGAAGGTCAGTCATTCAGCCGAAAAAGTGGGAAAACTTTGAAAGTAAGGGCTATTTGACCATGAAGGAGAGTGATGGGGTGCTGTGCCAGATGACCTGGCCTCCACAGTCACCGGACCTGAACCCAATCGAGATGGTTTGGGGTGAGCTGGACCGCAGAGTGAAGGCAAAAGGGCCAACAAGTGCTAAGCATCTCTGGGAACTCCTTCAAGACTGTTGGAAGACCATTTCAGGGGACTACCTCTTGAAGCTCATCAAGAGAATGCCAAGAGTGTGCAAAGCAGTAATCAAAGCAAAAGGTGGCTACTTTGAAGAACCTAGAATATGACATATTTTCAGTTGTTTCACACTTGTTTGTTATGTATATTATTCCATATGTGTTAATTCATAGTTTTGATGCCTTCATAGTCATGAAAATAAAGAAAACTCTTTGAATGAGAAGGTGTGTCCAAACTTTTGGTCTGTACTGTATGTCCGCTAAATGAATCTGCACCGTCGCATTTACAAACACGAAATTTGGCACACAGGTACATCAGGTGTCCGGGAAGGTTCTAGACCAGATCTCAGCTCTCTAGGACGTACCGTTCCTGAGATATTCCCCAAAAAATGCATTAGCCAATAATAGAAGCCTAGTCACATGACCCTTATCAGCCAATTAAAGCTCGCAGGCCAGTCTCCACATATTTTCAGTTGTTTCACACTTGTTTGTTATGTATATTATTCCATATGTGTTAATTCATAGTTTTGATGCCTTCATAGTCATGAAAATAAAGAAAACTCTTTGAATGAGAAGGTGTGTCCAAACTTTTGGTCTGTACTGTATGTCCGCTAAATGAATCTGCACCGTCGCATTTACAAACACGAAATTTGGCACACAGGTACATCAGGTGTCCGGGAAGGTTCTAGACCAGATCTCAGCTCTCTAGGACGTACCGTTCCTGAGATATTCCCCAAAAAATGCATTAGCCAATAATAGAAGCCTAGTCACATGACCCTTATCAGCCAATTAAAGCTCGCAGGCCAGTCTCCACATACACACAGATTTACACCAGGTTTCCATAACAACCCAGCCATTTTTCTTCACTGCTGTAGGTGAGCTTTAAAGGAAATCTGTCACCAGGATAATCACTATTGAAGTAAAGCCATGGCCTAAAAGCACTTAGTACCTTATTTCCAGATGTGCCTTTGTTCCAGCAATAGATGTTTTATTCCTCTTAAAATCCAGTTTATTTGGTATGCAAATGAGCCAGTAAGGTGCCCAGAAGGGCATCACTCTTGCAGGAAGGAGCCCAGACACGCCCCCTGCTACATTGTGTCCACCCTCAAAAGATGAACTTAAAACCCCGCCCCCAGGTGTCTCTAAGCCATGCCTTTGATCTGGTTAGGCCACACCCCCTCCCACTCCGCCGAGGGGGATTGAAAAAAATGAAGGCAAAAATCAACTTCTGTCAGCTGCTGCGGTTGGAGGGAGGGTGAATTTCTCCCTGCAGCTCACACTCAGACAGCACAATGCTGCTGTCTTAGAGTGAGCTGTTCAAAAGGACATGCCCCCTCCCACTCCTCAGCCAACAGGGATTGAAAAAATGAAGTTAAAAATCAACTTCTAGGTCCTGCTAAGCCACGCCCCCGATTTGGTTAGGCCACACCCACCCCACTCCTCAGCCGACAGGGATAAAAAAAATGAAGTCAAATATCAACTTCTGTCAGCTGTAGAGGTGGGAGGGAGGGTGACTTTCTTCCTGCAGCTCACACTCAAACAGCATAATGCTGCTGTCTGAGAGTGAGCTGTTCAAAAGGACATTCTTGTGTCTGTCCAGGCCTGCACCAGACGGAGGACAGGGAGTCTGAAAGCCGGACTGTCTGGCCTAAAACTGGACTACTGGCCACCCTAAGGGAATGGTCTGCTATGGAGGTCAGTGTTAAGGGGCAGATTGCTGTAAAGGCCACTGTTAAGGAGGCAGGACCCTGTGGAGGTCACTGTCAAGGGGGTGGTGTACTCTGAAACTCACTGTTAAAGGGGAAGGCTGCTGTAAAGGTCAAAGTTAAGGGGGTGGGCTGCTGTGGAGGTTCAATTTTAAGGGATGGTGCACTGTGGGGGGTGTCAGTGTTAAGGGGTGGGGGGCTGTGGAGGTCACTGTTAAGGGGGCGGGTGCTGTAGATATCATTGCTATGGGGGGATACTGTCGATCTTTTATTGACACACACAAACATTAAATGAAATAGATTAAATATACCTGAGCGAAGCCGGCTCCTTCAGCTAGTATTATAAATTTTTGATTCCTGGCAAATACATTTTGTACAAAATTATTTGGTCCCATCTGCCAGCGTCAAGGCAATCTCTCATAAAGATATCCTTGACACCAGCAGATGGGCCCAAATAGTTTTGTAAAACAAGCGTAGAATTAGCACCAGAATATTTTCTATAACTATGGCATTATTGTACTTTATTTGTGTTTGCAGAGTGCTGTTGCATTTTGTTTTTTTCTTTATGTTTCTAGCCATGGCGATGTGCACATGCGCATTGCGATGTGCTAACTGACCCCCTTTTTCTTGTAGTTGTACTTAGCGTAAGTATATTACAGATTAGGACCCCCCACCAAACAAAAGAACACGGGTGGTCGAGCATGCACACTGTGTATAAAAAGTGTTGAACTTGGTTATCCCTAACAGTGCTACCATGGACTGTGTTTGGTACTGCAGTTCAGCCCAATTCATGCCAATGTGGCCAAGCTGCAGTGCCAGATATTGCCCTTCAAGTGTTGCTGTCTCTGAGTTTATCTCCATCATCTAGAGTAGACTATCAGCACTAATTGGACATTGTAAGATATTGTAGGGACATACAATGCAACATGAAGAGAAGAAACAAAGTATCTTGCGGCACTCACCGAAGTTGAAACAGTATAAGGCTTTATTCTTCCTCTTTACAGGAAACTTGTGATCGGGGTGCAGGGGCGGATAGCTGGTTACAGATGTAGGGACATACCCCATTGTCAAGAGCAATGGTCACATCTAGTTGTCAGTTTATTTTTACATTGTCTGGAGGAAGAACAGAGGAACAACACATCATAGAGTTGGAAGAAAAAATGCTCCAGATTTATTTAAAGAGTTGTTTCATAGGGAATAAAACAGACATGTCAGGGGAGCTGAGGGCAGAGAGTTTGTTGTGTTTCTAACTAAAGTTGAGGATTAACAGACACAGAAAACTGTACATGTAGCTCCGACGCGGTTGGGTAGATTTCTCCATTCTGTCTTGTTATCTGTCATTTTCGATAATGCAGGTATTCCATACTTAGCTCTGATTCACTTAAAAAAGATCATCTTTCACAGCCCTGCAGCCTTAAGCCCCTATCAGAGGGAAATATTGTCTTCCCAGGCTATTATTAGCTTGGAAATTCACGTAAAATGCAGGCACATGACCAGCATTATCATCGAAGAGGTTCTAAAAAAGATGAGAAGCAGTTCTCAAGCCTCATGATCATATACGTCCCCAGTGACCACATTTTTCCAGGAAAAAGTCTTAAATAAAATAAGGTTTTATGTTATCTGTCTGAAAAACTATAACAATTAGCAAAAATAAGAAATAATCAATAGTAAAGGAGTGAATAAATTCAAAAATGTCATAATTGAACCAGAATTTTCCAAAAAGTTCAGATTCTAACAAACCCAAAGAGAGAGAAATTTCCAAGCTATTGAGGCACTTTTGATTCCAGTTACATAGTTGTTAAGGTTGGAAAACTCCAACCTGTAATCCTGCTATATTGATCCACAGAAAAAAAAAATCCCTAGATCAATGTCCATCTTCTATTTAAGAAGGGGTTGGGCCAAAGGGAAAGGGTACGTAGAACAAGATTTCTATACATTGTCATAAGCCTCAATGTTATTTTGAAATAAATAGTAATCTAAACCTTTTTTGAAGCCATCTCCTGTATTTGCTGTTACCAGCTCCTGCAGCAATTCCAGAGATTCACAGCCTTACTGTAAAGAATCCTTGTTGTCTCTTATGACTGAATCTTTTTTTCTCCAGGCGTAGGGAGTGGACCCTTGTTTTTTGAGGGGGTTTAACATAGAATAGCTTCCCTTGCTATTTTTTGTATGGTCCATTTATATATATTGTACAGGTTAATCATGTCCCCACTTAGACATCTTTTTTTCAAGGCTAAACAAATTCAGTTTGTTTACTCTTTGCTTATAGCTAGAGATGAGCGAATAATTGAGAAGTTCGATTCGGCTGATTCGCCAAATTTTACAAAAATATTCTCTTCATGACGAATTACTAAGTCACGAAGTGCATTTTTTTGTAAGTAGCGGGTGCAATGACAGGGAGCAGCTATAGTGCCGCCCCCGTCATTGTACCTCTCAGATGCCGCATTCATACATGATTGCGGCATCTGAGGAGTGTAAAAACATTGTAAAATTAACATTAAAAAAAAAGAAGTCAAACTTACCTCCTCCATTTGCTCGCGACGGGCCAGCCGCCTTCATCCTGCTTGAAGATCTGGAACGAAATATTGCGCAACAGGATTTCGGATGAGATCTTCAATCAAGATGGAATCTGGCGGCCCGTCGTGAGCAAATAGAGGAGGTAAGTTTGAATTTTTTTGTTTTTTACACTATTTCAGTTTGAATCGATTCGCTGACACGAAACATGAGGAAATTCGGCTTCGATGCAAATCGAATTTATCCTGAAATTCGGATGGAATTCCACTTCGTGGGATTCGATTCGCTCCTCTCTACTCATAGCTAAGATCTTCCAGGCCCTTTATCAGTTTAGTTGCTCTCCTCTGTACTTTTTCTAACTCCAGGGCATCCTTTTTATGGACTGGTGCCCAGAACTGAACCGCGTATTCCAGGTGAGGCTGTACCAATGCTTTGCATAGTGGCAATATTTCATCCCTGTCCCACGAGACTATACCTCTTTTTATACAAGACAAAATTCTGTTGTCCTTAGAGGCAGCAGACTGGCAATGCATGCTGTTTTTTTTATTATATGATCTACTAATACACCCAGATCCTTCACAACCAGTGACTCTCCCAGATTTACTCTCCCTAGGACATATGCTGCTTGCAGACTATTAGTCCACAAGTGCATAACTTTACATTTATCGATATTATATTGAACCTCATTTGCCAAGTGGAGGCCCAAACAGTAAGTTTGTCCAAGTCATATTGTAACTTATTAACATCTTCCATAGACTGTACCCTATAACAAAGTTTGGTGTCATCTGCAAAAATAGAAACAGCACTATTAATCCCATCCTATATGTCATTAATGAATTAATTAAATTAGAACAATATTTAATACAAGCTGGCTAGACTTGTGGCCCCTTGAGAAGTCATTGAAAGGCTTACAGTCACTTTAAAAACAAAACCTGTAATTTCTCATATATCGAGGAAACTATCAGAAAACATCTTGATAAGGTCTTAAAGGGAGGCGTAAAGCGTTCTTTACAGCAAACGAGATGGACAGTTGTGTTGGCAGAAACGTTTTTATTGGAGTCTTCCAGGGTTTTTATATTAATGGCCTGATTGACAGGACAGACAACCCCTCCGATCATCTGTTCCAAAGTAGCTCCAGCACCAGAAATTGTGTAGTAGACAGAGCTGATTACTGCAGAAGTGAGTGCTGATCGCCTGGGGTACAGGGTGTTGTATAATATTCTGATGCATTGTATAACCCAGTCTATCTTTGTATGGATCAGTCTTTGTAGGACGCTAGGTGATGAACTAAGGCCCCTCCCTTAGTTCTGTAGAGTGTGTGATTAGAGTTGTTGAGTGAACCCGAACTGTAAAGTTCCGGTTTGTACCGAACTTTAGGGTTTTCGGCACCCGGACCCGAACCCGAACATTTACGTAAAAGTTCGGGTTCGGTGTTCGGCGATTTTTATGGCGCTTTTTGAAAGGCTGCAAAGCAGCCAATCAACAAGCGTCATACTACTTGCCCCAAAAGCCCATCACAGCCATGCCTACTATTGGCATGGCTGTGATTGGCCAACTGCAGCATGTGACCCAGCCTCTATTTAAGCTGGAGTCACGTAGCGTCGCCCGTCACTCTGCTCGAATTAGTGTAGGGAGAGGCTGCAGCTGCTGTGAGGGATAGATCAGGGAGAAATCTTATCAAGAACTGGTTTATGTACTCAGCGATCTACAGAAAAAGTGTTTTGTGGGTGCAGTGCACAAATTTTTTAAGCCTGCCCTGAGCCAACTACTGCTGAAAACTAACTTTTTTTTCTTCAGTTAGTCAATATCAATACATGATCGGCAGCCATTTTATGCAACAATAGTGCACCAGCATAGGTCCCAGAAATACAGCTTTGGCATACTGGGGTAAAAAAAGCCTCTCATATACTGCACATCTGGGATTACACGTGCATAAGTCACTGTCACATTTAGGACAGAAATACAGCTTTTTGGTTAGGGTGAAAAAACCCTCTAATATACTGCACATCTGGGATTACACGTGCATAAGTCACTGTCACATTTAGGACAGAAATACGGCTTTGGCATACTGGGGTGAAAAAAGCCTCTCATATACTGCACATCTGGGATTACACGTGCATAAGTCACTGTCACATTTAGGACAGAAATACAGCTTTTTGGTTAGTGTGAAAAAACCCTCTAATATACTGCACATCTGGGATTACACATGCATAAGTCACTGTCACATTTAGGACAGAAATACAGCTTTTTGGTTAGGGTGAAAAAACCCTCTAATATACTGCACATCTGTGATTACACGTGCATAAATTACTGTCACATTTAGGACAGAAATACAGCTTTTTGGTTAGGGTGAAAAAACCCTCTAATATACTGCACATCTGGGATTACACGTGCATAAGTCACTGTCACATTTAGGACAGAAATACAGCTTTTTGGTTAGGGTGAAAAAACCCTCTAATATACTGCACATCTGGGATTAGACAAGCATAAGTGACTGTCACATTTAGGACAGAAATACAGCTTTTTGGTTAGGGTGAATGTGGCAAACCCAACCTCGCCATTGGGTTTTGGAGGGGCCTGTTTGCCAGCCTCTTGCACCAGGATTATGGGCCCTCTCGTCAGCCCATGCTAAACTTTTGAACCCCTGGTCTAATTCGTGCCATTTTGGTATATGTTAAATGTCTATGTGTACTGTAAAGGGTGGGATATTGTATATTTGAGTAGTGATGTCTGTCCTATTGTCTCCACGTGTGTATTGGCGATTTCCCTTTGTCCTGAGAGATAATTGAATTACTCCTCAATTGTCTCTAGGACAGAAGACATTGTGTATTCTCCTGCCTGTGATGATTACATTAACCCGTGTAAGGTAATTGTATCACAGGCAGAGGGAAGGATTTTGTGTGGGAGTGTTTTACTGTATTGTACGTGTTTATTGGTTGTTTTTACCAAACCCTGTGGGTGGTAACCTTGTTGGAAAATGTGTATAAGTCAATGCTTGTGTGTTCAATAAAGAGTTCCTGTTTTACCCTTCATCATGTTGAAGCTGCTGTTTGGGTAACTGATCGACACTGGGGATTGCTATACGCTGAAGATTTGCTATACTCCCCTGGCTATAACTACTAGCTCTTGTAAGAGCTGTTCCTGCTCTCTGGATTTAGGAGAGGTTCACTCACTGGAGCCTGGATCCTTGTCGTAGGTCCAGGGTGGGTAGGAGACGGCGAGACCTCAACCAAGCTTCGGCGGTTCGTGGAGTCTGTGGCGGTTATGGTGTCAAGTGGAGTGCTTGGAGTCCTCGGGAAGCGCTAGTAGCATCATTCAACGGAGGTACCCGGTCGGGGTGCCAGGAGATCCGTTACATTGGTGGCAAGCAATGGGATAGCGTCCTAGTGTGAGGAGAAGCAGCTCGGAGACACCGTTCATGGAGTATATTGAGGGCAACGCTAATATCCGTACAGCGCCCCTTGCTACAGCAGCATGGAAGGAGAAGACGCAGAGCACAGTGAGTTGGAGAGGAAACTAAGATTATTCATCAGCCTGTTGGGGCCAAATCCTGCACCGGAGGCAGTGATTCAAATCATAAATTATACCAACAGGGCTCACTTGGCACAGTGATCCAGAACAGGATCTTTACAAGGAGACGTTTTACATTCCCCTGGAGGTACAAAAAGCCGCTCACGGAAGGTAAATTATGCAGCCTTCAAATCCTTTGGGGATACAGGTGAGGAAGACCTGGATGGCCGGGATGCATTAAGGAAAGGCATCTGGTACCAGGCCCTGGATAATGTACAATACCAGTGAGGCGAGAGGCTCCCCAGTGGAGACTAGCGATTGCAGAAGCAAGTGGCCCTGCGGATGCCCTTCCTGAGAGAGCAGCCCCTGGAGGAATGGGTGAAGAAACTAGACCACCGGGTATGGCAGGAGCTATGGCTGGAGGATGCCTACCAGGCGCTCTGGTGGTATATGGCACAGTATATACCCTGGACAACTGAGCATGACAAGCCAGAGGGAGAGGAGTTTGATGGTCCTGGCTTGTTATGGGAGTCCTTTGCAGAGCCTGACTTCGGGAGCCCTGCACAGTCCAGACTTCAGGACATTTTCTACGAGAGGGAGACTAGGCAGGATTGGGATGACCCCCATGAGGTAGAGAAAGACCTAGCTCACCCAGCAACCATGGAGTGGGAACTGGAGCAGGACTACCGAGATCTCTTCCACTCCATTGGGAAGGCTCAGCAGGACAGCAAGAAGTCAGACCCAGGTCCAGAGCCCTTCAGCTGGGAGGATATTGTGGATGTTTACTGGGAAGAAACCCAGGTGGCCGGTGGAGATGGGACCGAGGTCTCTCCACCGGTCCTGCAGGGAATTGGGAGCCCAGTCTCCATTCCACAGCGGCAGGCTGAGTTACAGGGGGCAGAGACAGTCGGTCCTGTCCCCCAGCGGCAGTGGGATTTACAGGGAATTGGGAGCCCAGTCTCCATTCCTCAGCGGCAGAGTGTCCTATAGGGAATATAGAGCCCAATCTCCGTTCCCCAGCAACAGGACACTGTATTGGGAGCGGAGACAGTCGGTCTCCCTCCCCAGAGGCTGGAAATATGTATGGGAGAGGAGCTTGCTACCCCCTCTCCCTATTGGCAGTGTGAATTGCAGGGAATTGGGAGCCCAGTCTCCATTCCCCAGCGGCCGTGTGATTTACAGGGAATTGGGAGCCCAGTCTCCATTCCCCAGCGGCCGTGTGATTTATTGGGAATTGAGAGCCCAGTCTCCATTCCCCAGCGGCAGCTTAACTTACCAGGGGGAGACAGTAAGCCCCACAACCGTGCAGATGGGACCGTGGTCTCTGCACTTACAGCACAGGGGGTAAGGACAGTCGGTCCTGTCCCCCAGCAACAGGGCTGTTTAGCCAAAGGGGAGACAGTCGGTCTCCCCTTCCAGCAGCAGAGCTGGGTATCCAAAGGGGAGACAGTCGGTCTCCACCTCCAACAACCAGGCTCCAACAAGGCTTCTTCCGTGGTAGCGCTGGCACCAGGGCAGAGTACCGCTGATGCCTGCCCACAAAGCAACCTGCACTCCAAGCCAGGGAGCAACACAGAGACCGGGAGTACCAGTTACCAACATAACCTTGGTGGACTCACTGGACAGAGACAGGCTACCAAATTCAACAGGTCCAGTATTTGATGGTGGGTGGACTGCCAGACTAACTCAGATACCAACCGGCGTGAGGTCAGGTATCTGGTTAGTCTTCCCTGGGAGGGGGAGATGTGTGGCAAAACCAACCTCGCCACTGGCTTTTGGAGGGGCCTGTTTGCCAGCCTCTTGCCCCAGGATTATGGGCCCTCTCATCAGCCCATGCTAAACTTTTGAACCTCTGGTCTAATTCGTGCCATTTTGGGATATGTTAAATGTCTATGTGTACTGTAAAGGGTGGGACATTGTATATTTGAGTAGTGATGTCTGTCCTATTGTCTCCACGTGTGTATTGGCGATTTCCCTTTGTCCTGAGAGATAATTGAATTACTCCTCGGTTGTCTCTAGGACAGAAGACATTGTGTATTCTCCTGCCTGTGATGATTACATTAACCTGTGTAAGGTAATTGTATCACAGGCAGAGGGGAGGATTTTGTGTGGGAGTGTTTTACTGTATTGTACGTGTTTATTGGTTGTTTTTACAAAACCCTGTGGGTGGTAACCTTGTTGGAAAATGTGTATAAGTCAATGCTTGTGTGTTCAATAAAGAGTTCCTGTTTTACCCTTCATCATGTTGAGGCTGCTGTTTGGGTAACTGATCGACACTGGGGATTGCTATACGCTGAAGATTTGCTATACTCCCCTGGCTATAACTACTAGCTCTTGTAAGAGCTGTTCCTGCTCTCTGGATTGAGGAGAGGTTCACCCACTGGAGCCTGGATCCTTGTCGTAGGTCCAGGGTGGGTAGGAGACGGCGAGACCTCAACCAAGCTTCGGCGGTTCGTGGGGTCTGTGGCGGTTATGGTGTCAAGTGGAGTGCTTGGAGTCCTCGGGAAGCGCTAGGAGCAGCTATCGACGGACGTACCCGGTCGGGGTGCCAGGAGATCCATTACAGTGAAAAAACCCTCTAATATACTGCACATCTGGGATTAGACAAGCATAAGTGACTGTCACATTTAGGACAGAAATACAGCTTTTTGGTTAGGGTGAAAAAACCCTCTAATATACTGCACATCTGTGATTGAACGTGCATACGTCACTGTCACATTTAGGCCATAAATACGGCTTTGGCATACTGGGGTGAAAAAAACCTTGAATATACTGCATATCTGGGATTACACGTGCATAAGTCACTGTCACATTTAGGACAGAAATACGGCTTTGGCATACTGGGGTGAAAAAAGCCTCTAATAAACTGCACATCTGGGATTAGACAAGCATCAGTTATTGTCACATTTAGGCCAGAAACATGGCTTTTTGGTTACTGGGGTGAAAAAACCCTCTGATATACTGCACATCTGGGATAAGACGTGCATAAGTGAGTGTCACATTTAGGCCTCAAATACTGCTGTCATATAGAGTTAAAAAAAAAAGAAAAGAGTGCAATACCCTACATCAGGGTTTATATTGGCGGTTAATTATTTTTAACATACTTAACCACTTTTTACTTTGCTTTGTGAACGCTAACTATGAGGCAAACATCTAATAAGGGACACGGTCATGGTCGTGGTGTTGGTGGAGCCTCTGGTGCAGGGAGAGGACATGGACGTTCTGCCACAGCTACACGTCCTACTGAACCTACTACCTCAGGTCCCAGTAGCCGCCAGAATCTACAGCGTTATTTGGTCGGGCCTAATGCCTTTCTAAGGATGGTAAGGCCTGAGCAAGTACAGGCGCTAGTCAATTGGGTGGCCGACAGTGAATCCAGCATGTTCACATTATCTCCCACCCAGTCTTCTGCAGAAAGCGCACAGGTGGCGCCTGAAACCCATGCCCATCAGTCTGTCACATCACCCCCGTGCATATCGGGGAACCTGTCTGAGCCTCAAGTCATGCAGCAGTCTCTTATGCTGTTTGAAGACTCTGCTGGCAGGGTTTCCCAAGGGCATCCACCTAGGCCTTCCCCAGGGGTGGAAGACATAGAATGCACTGACGCACAACCACTTATGTTTCCTGATGAGGACACGGGAATACCACCTCAGCACGTCTCTGATGATGACGAAACACAGGTGCCAATTGCTGCGTCTTTCTGCAGTGTGCAGACCGAAAAGGAGGTATGGGAGGAAGACTGGGTGGAAGACGATGCAGGGGACGATGAGGTCCTAGACCCCACATGGAATGAAGGTCGTGCCAGTGACTTTCAGAGTTCGGAGCAAGAGGCAGTGGTGAGACCGAGCCAACAGCGTAGCAAAAGCGGGAGCAGGGTGCAAAAGCAGAGCAGCCGTCGACAAAACAGTTCGCCTGCTACTGGCCACCGTCAACAGGGACCGAGCGCACCAAAGGCAGCTTCAAGGAGTTCCCTGGCATAGCACTTCTTTACACAATGTGCTGACGACAAGACCCGAGTGGTTTGCACGCTGTGCCATCAGAACCTGAAGCGAGGCATTAACGTTCTGAACCTTAGCACAACCTGCATGACCAGGCATCTACATGCGAGACACGGGCTGCAGTGGAGTAAGCACCTTCAAAACCAAGAAAGGGCTCAGGCCCCTCCTGCTCCCTCTTCTGCTGCTGCCTCGGCCTCTTTATACGCCTCTGGAGGAATGTTGGCAGCTGCCGCCCAGCACACAGAGGATGTGCCACCAACAACACCACCTCCATCACCAAGCATCTCCACCATGTCACACGGAAGCGTTCAGCTCTCCATCTCACAAACCTTTGATAGAAAGCGTAAATTCCCACCTAGCCACCCTCGATCCCTGGCCCTGAATGCCAGCATTTCTAAACTACTGGCCTTTGAAATGCTGTCATTCAGGCTGGTGGAGACGGACAGCTTCAAACAGCTTATGTCACTTGCTGTCCCACAGTACGTCGTTCCCAGCTGCCACTACTTCTCCAGGAGAGCCGTGCCCTCCCTGCACAACCAAGTATCGGATAAAATCAAGTGTGCACTGCGCAACGCCATCTGTGGCAAGGTCCACCTAACCACAGATACGTGGACCAGTAAGCACGGCCTCCCTAACTGCACACTGGGTAAATGTAGTGGCGGCTGGGCCCCAGGCGGAGAACTGTTTGGCGCACGTCCTTCCGCCGCCAAGGATCGCAGGGCATCATTCTTTGCCTCCTGTTGCCTCCTCTTCCTACTCGTCTTCCTCCTCCTCTTCTACCACCTCCTCATCCGGTCAGTGACAGACCTTCACCACCAATTTCAGGTACAAATTTGGCCAGCCAGGGCCCACTACTGGAGGATGAGGAGGAGGATGGGGATGAAGCATGTTCACAGCGGGGTGGCATCCAATGCAGCTCAGGCCCATCACTGGTGTGTGGCTGGGGGGATACGGAGGACGCAGATGATACGCCTCCCACAGAGGACAGCTTGTCCTTACCTCTGGGCAGCCTGGCACACATGAGCGACTACATGCTGCAGTGCCTGTGCAACGACTGCAGAGTTGCCCACATTTTAACGTGTACTGACTACTGGGTGGCCACCCTGCTGGATCCCTGTTACAAAGACAATGTGCCGTCCTTAATTCCCTTACTGGAGCGTGATCGGAAGATGCGCTACTACTGGCGCACGCTGGTAGACACGCTCCTGAGAGCATTCCTGACTGACGCCGGGGACAAGTGGAAGCACAAGGTGAAGGCAGGGAAGGAGGAAGAGGTCGCCAACGCAGCTGTGTCAGCGCCAGCACCTCAGAAGGCAGGGTTAGCATGGCCAACATGTGGAAAAGCTTTGTCACCTCGTCGCAACAACCGGCCCCAACTGCTGATATGGAGTGTGTTAGCAGGAGGCAGCATTTGAACAACATAGTGGAACAGTACCTGTGCACACGACTACACGTACTGACTGATGGTTCTGCCCCATTCAACTTCTGGGTCTCCAAATTGTCCACATGGCCAGAGCTTGCCCTGTATGCCTTGGAGGTGCTGGCCTGCCCTGCAGCCAGTGTACTCTCTGAACGTGTATTTAGCACGGCAGGAGGCGTCATTACAGACAGACGCAGCCGCCTGTCCACAGCCAACGTGGACAAGCTCACGTTCATTAAAATGAACCAGGCTTGGATTACACAAGACTTGTCTGTACCTTGCGCAGAATAGACCACCAATACCACCATCAAACATACATTCTTGTACTCAAGTCAAGTGCAATGATTCTTTGTTTTCTTTTTTTTTATTTGTCCCAATATTTTGGGGGCTACCTACCCCAATAAAAAAAAAAAAAACATTGTTAGCTACCTGTTCCTCCTCCATTGCTGCCTCCACCTACAACACCACATTCACCGCCTCCTCAACCTCCGACTCCATATTCACCTCCTTCTCTGAGTCAGTTATTTTATTTCATTTTAAGTTATTTCCCTATCCACATTAGTTTGCAGAGCAGTTGCCATGCTCTTAAGCACATTTTACTGCCTTATACATCCCTCTAGCCTTTTCAAGGACTATTTTAGAGCCATTTTAATTCAAAAAAGTGTGAAGAAAGTTATTTTCAATTGTCGGGTGACATTTTACAATTTTTGGCGTATACAAACCCCTGCTGTGCCTGGGTGACAGGGGCCTAAATCCCTCAAAATCCTCTGTTCTATTGCTGGGTGACATGAACCCCCTTGTGCTGTGAAAGAACCCCTGCTCTGCATTGCTGACAAGGGCCTAAATCTCTCAAAATCCCCTGTTCTATTGCTGGGTGACATGAACCCCCTTTTGCCGTGAATGAACCCCTGCTCTGCATTGCTGACAGGGGCTAAAATCTCTCAAAATCCTCTGTTCTATTGCTGGGTGACATGAACCCCCTTTTGCCGTGAATGAACCCCTGTTCTGCATTGCTGACAGGGTCCTAAATCTCTCAAAATCCTCTGTTCTATTGCTGGGTGACATGAACCCCCTTTTGCCGTGAATGAACCCCTGCTGTGCCTGGGTGACAGGGGCCTAAATCTCTCAAAATCCTCTGTTCTATTGCTGGGTGACATGAACCCCCTTTTGCCGTGAATGAACCCCTGCTCTGCATTGCTGACAGGGGCCTAAGTCTCTCAAAATCCTCTGTTGTATTGCTGGGTGACATGAACCCCCTTCTGCCGTGAATGAACCCCTGCTCTGCATTGCTGACAGGGGCCTAAATCTCTCAAAATCCTCTGTTCTATTGCTGGGTGACATGAACCCCCTTTTGCCGTGAATGAACCCCTGCTCTGCATTGCTGACAGGGGCCTAAATCTCTCAAAATCCTCTGTTCTATTGCTGGGTGACATGAACCCCCTTTTGCCGTGAATGAACCCCTGCTCTGCATTGCTGACAGGGGCCTAAGTCTCTCAAAATCCTCTGTTGTATTGCTGGGTGACATGAACCCCCTTTTGCCGTGAATGAACCCCTGCTCTGCATTGCTGACAGGGGCCTAAATCTCTCAAAATCCTCTGTTCTATTGCTGGGTGACATGAACCCCCTTTTGCCGTGAATGAACCCTTGCTCTGCATTGCTGACAGGGGCCTAAGTCTCTCAAAATCCTCTGTTGTATTGCTGGGTGACATGAACCCCCTTTTGCCGTGAATGAACCCCTGCTGTGCCTGGGTGACAGGGGCCTAAATCCCTCAAAATCCTTTGTTCTATTGCTGGGTGACATGAACCCCCATGTGCCGTGAATGAACCCCTGCTCTGCATTGCTGACAGGGGCCTAAATCTCTCAAAATCCTCTGTTCTATTGCTGGGTGACATGAACCCTCTTTTGCCGTGAATGAACCCCTGCTCTGCATTGCTGACAGGGGCCTAAATCTCTCAAAATCCTCTGTTGTATTGCTGGGTGACATGAACCCCCTTTTGCCATGAATGAACCCCTGCTCTGCATTGCTGACAGGGGCGTAAATCTCTCAAAATCCTCTGTTCTATTGCTGGGTGACAAGAACCCCCTTTTGCCGTGAATGAACCCCTGCTGTGCCTGGGTGACAGGGGCCTAAATCTCTCAAAATCCTCTGTTCTATTGCTGGGTGACATGAACCCCCTTTTGCTGTGAATGAACCCCTGCTGTGCCTGGGTGACAGGGGCCTAAATCTCTCAAAATCCTCTGTTCTATTGCTGGGCAACAAGAACCCCTTTTTGCCGTGAATGAACCCCTGCTGTGCTTGGGTGACAGGGGCCTAAATCTGTCAAAATCCTCTGTTGTATTGCTGGGCAACAAGAACCCCCTTTTGCCGTGAATGAACCCCTGCTGTGCTTGGGTGACAGGGGCCTAAATCTCTCAAAATCCTCTGTTCTATTGCTGGGTCACATGAACCCCCTTTTGCCGTGAATGAACCCCTGCTGTGCCTGGGTGACAGGGGCCTAAATCCCTCAATATCCTCTGTTCTATTGCTGGGTGACATGAACCCCCTTGTGCCGTGAATGAACCCCTGCTCTGCATTGCTGACAAGGGCCTAAATCTCTCAAAATCCTCTGTTCTATTGCTGGGTGACATGAACCCCCTTTTGCCATGAATGAACCCCTGCTCTGCATTGCTGACAGGGGCCAAAATCTCTTAAAATCCTCTGTTCTATTGCTGGGTGACATGAACCCCCTTTTGCTGTGAATGAACCCCTGCTCTGCATTGCTGACAGGGGCCTAAATCTCTCAAAATCCTCTGTTGTATTGCTGGGTGACATGAACCCCCTTTTGCCGTGAATGAACCCCTGCTCTGCATTGCTGACAGGGGCCTAAATCTCTCAAAATCCTCTGTTCTATTGCTGGGTGACATGAACCCCCTTTTGCCGTGAATGAACCCCTGCTGTGCCTGGGTGACAGGGGCCTAAATCTCTCAAAATCCTCTGTTCTTTTGCTGGGCAACAAGAACCCCCTTTTGCCGTGAATGAACCGCTGCTGTGCTTGGGTGACAGGGGCCTAAATCTCTCAAAATCCTCTGTTCTATTGCTGGGTGACATGAACCCCTTTTGCCGTGAATGAACCCCTGCTGTGCCTGGGTGACAGGGGCCTAAATCTCTCAAAATCCTCTGTTCTATTGCTGGGTGACATGAACCCCCTTTTGCCGTGAATGAACCCCTGCTGTGCCTGGGTGACAGGGGCCTAAATCTCTCAAAATCCTCTGTTCTATTGCTGGGTGACATGAACCCCCTAAGTTACTAAGTTTTTCATAGTGCGCCAAGTCCTCAAAGGGTGGTGAAGAGAATTCGGAGGGAACATAGGTGCCCCATTTCATACCAGGTTCTCCCCCAACTAGTTCAGGTGTTGGAACAAGTTTGATCCTCTGTCGCTGAAATTTTACTTTTCCGTGGCGCTTTTTGCCTTGCTTTTTTCGGCACGTTTAGAATTGGCGAGCTTCTTCCTCAGTCCAAATTTCACCCGGGCGGCCTTGTTCCGGCTGACGTCTCTGCTTCCGACTCGGAAGTACAGCGCATTGGTAGGTGGAAATCTGCATGCTTTGCTTCTTATGTTTGTCCTGAGATAGTTATTTCCTTTTCAGATTCTCCTCCCCCTACGGTTTGCTTTCTAGGGCATTCTTATATTCTCTGGGCCGGGCAAAGAGTGGAGTTCAGGCCGGGTGGCCAAAGCCTTGGTTTCCGGAATGTGGAGGTCATGTGGCGTGGCATTCGCAGCCTTCGGTGGTCACAAGTACTTCCGGAGGCTATTAACCTCAGTAAGGTGGTGCAATCTCCAGTCATCCTAGTGATTCATGCTGGGGGTAATGACCTCTGCATGCTAAAAGTTGCAGAGCTCATCATCCTATTTAGAGCTGATTTGGAGAGAATTCCTACCTTTTTTCCAGAAATTATTTTGGTTTGGTCAGAGATGATCTCTAGAGTTATTGGCAGGGCGCCAGGGATGCGAGGGCTATTGAGAGAGGCAGACGTACTGTTAATGCTCAGACTTCTCGTTTTGTTCATTCCCGTGGGGGGGGGTTCTGTCATCACCATCTCAAAAGGGACAACCAGCGCCTTATGCAACCTGATGGGGTGCACCTGAATGAGATTGGTCTAGATATATTTATTTCTGGTCTTCAAGACGCTGTAGAGCCTTGTTTCTGTTGGGTGGGGGTCTGAGCGCCGTGTAGAGGTACATGTGCTCCTCTGTGGAGGTCGGTTGAAATAAAATACTAAGCGGAGAAGAATGCGGACTTGTCCACTGTGGTTTCAGCGGGGCATATCGCTTCTCACACTACTGGAAATGGTTGTTGGTATTTGATAAAGTTGGGTGTTTTGTGAAGAACAAGTTAAAGATAAATAAAGCTGTGACTGACCCTCACTCCAACAAAACCAGTTGTCTCTGTCTTTATTTGGTAAGTGGGAAAGACATGTTGTTGGTTGGTTGGGCTGTTTGTTTTCTGCAGTCAATGGTAGGAGGAAGCTACAAGTAGTTCCCTCCGCTTTATGCACTTACTCCTGGAGGAGGAAAGGGTCACTCTTGAGACACTTGAGAAAACTTTGAAGGATCAAATAGAAATTACATAGAAATTTAAACAGGAACCTGAATTTGTAACCAAAGAATTACAGCTGAAGAGCTCCTTGGAGAAATTTCAGTATCACTTAAAATAGCGGAAGCATAGGCAATTTAACCGTGATCTACAGGACTTCCGTGATAATAGGGTCTACACAATCATTGATCGGACTCTTAAGCAACACAATAAAAAACTAAAATCTGATATCTCTACAAGTGATACTGAGATTTCTGAAGGAGAGTGGGAGAAAAAAATCGAGGTAGAGGCCGAGAGGTGGGCAGGAAAGCAACAGCCAGAATTTTTTGGATCAAGGGCTGCCATACCACTTGCGGACACACAATTCGCAGAAATCTCCCCCCACTCATGTTCATCTACCCCCCAACAATCTAACCAAATACAAAATTTATCCTCTATCACTTTGCAAGCAGCTGAAATGGGGATTTTAAGTAAGGTCCTCTCATTCGTACCCACTCAGGCCTTTAATCTCTTCAACTGGGTAAAGGATATCAATCTATTCGCTAGAAAAAAGATGGCACAAGCACTTTCAGTTTCAGGAGGGAACATCGTTATAATGGACACCTCACAGTATAGAGCGATATGTATGGATCTCCTGAGAGATGAGGGGACATATGAAAGGCTGAAGGCTGATCCTACTAAAGTATATCAATTAAAACTGATTAATATCCTACGTGAGGCCAAAGACAGTGAACTTATTTCAGAAGAGGAGTTTGACTTCCTGAACTGTAGATACCCTACTGTGGCTACTTTTTATAGCCTACCCAAAATTCACAAGGGTACCACGAACTTGAAAGGACGTCCTATAGTTTCAGGAGTCAACAGCCTTAGCTAAAACGTGGGTATATACATCGACACCGTGTTAGCACCCTTTGTCAAAACATTACCGTCATACATTAGAGATATGGGTGACTTACTAGTTAGACTAGAGGGGGTCTTCCTTGATGAAGACTCCTTACTTGGGTCCATCGACATAGAGGCCCTGTATTCCTCGATCCCACACCACCTTGGGTTAAAAGCAGTCGAGTCCTTTCTGATAACCAGGGGCTGTCAGTTTCAGGCACACAACTCTTTCATCTTGCAGCTACTTGAATTCACCCTTACCTGTAATTACATTCTTTTTAACGGCACCTACTTCCACCAGCTCAGGGGCTGTGCAATGGGAAGCCCTTTTGCCCCATCATATGCAAACTTGTTCCTGGGCTGGTGGGAGAAGTGCATAGTCTTTACTGAGCCCCTCCACCCACTCACAGTGGATATTGTGATGTGGGTGACATTTATAAATGATATTTTTGTCATATGGCGGGGGGCAAAAGAGGACTTTAAAAATATGCTAGTGGCCTTGAACAGGAACCATATAGGCCTTAATTTTATCTCCGAAATTGTAACCAACTCGCTCCCCTTTTTGGATATTTTGATAGAAAGGGGCCCTGGGGGGAAGATTCAAACCAAGACCTTCAGGAAGCCCACATCTACAAACTCATTTTTTAAGTGGGACAGTTATCATCCACAACCCCTCAAACATGATATCCCCATAGGTCAATACTTGAGAATGAGAAGGAACTGCTCTACACTCAGGCACTTTAAAGAGCAAGCAGGAGATTTGCATGTAAGATTCCGTGAAAGGGGCTTTCCGGATTGCATTTTAAGGAAGGCGTATCAGAGAGCCTTAAGTAGGGACCGCATGGAACTCTTGAAACCTAAGAATGAACAAAAGGGGAAAGACTCTATCCGCCTGATAGCCACATTTGATGGGGAAGCTGATGAGGTGAGAAAGATCATCTCTAGACATTAGGGTATTCTTAAAATCGATCCTGACATTAGTAATGTGATAGCGCAGGCCCCACAAATCACTTACAGGAGAGGACGCAATTTACGTGACCATCTCGTCCATAGCCACTACAGTGGGACATCCAAAAATAACAGGGTATGGTTACATCCCATCCATGGATGTTACTGCTGTAGTGGCTGTGTAGCCTTCCCACATATCATCCAAGGTCGCACTTTCACCAGTAATGTAACACACAAAAAATATACCATTAACAGCTTTATTATCTGTCGGTCCAAAGGAGTGATTTATAGAGCAGTATGCGGCTGTGGAATTGAGTATGTGGGTAAAACCACCCGAGAACTTCGAAGAAGAGTGGGCGAGCACCTGGGGGATATGCGTCACAAAAGGGATATTCCTCTGGCAAAACATGTTGAACTCCTACATGGGGGCGATTTTTCTAAAGTGATGTTCATGGGGATTGAATCTATCCCACCCCTTGCAAAGGAGTAGGGACTGGGAGAGGAAAGTACTGCAGAGGGAGACCTGGTGGATTTTTGAGCTCAAAACCACCCAACCAAAGGGGTTAAATGAACAGCTTTTTTATGGCTGTTTCATTTGACTTCACCAGATGTTCCCTCTGCGGTGAGTGAAAGTGATTATGTTTTATCTCACTGGAATCTCATAATCTCACTACGCTGTAATGACTCTTTGGCCTATTATATTGACTAATCCTAATTATTCAGACCTGGCAGAGTCATTTTATACTGACTTAGTCTGTTTTTGTCTTTATTGGCGCCTGATTTTATGTAGCGCTATTTTGGAGTAACTGACAGGGATGTCTGTGACTTAACTGACATCCTCTCCTTTGTTTTACCCGCCTCCTGGCAGCGTCACTGAAGAGGAGTGCCTGGTATACTACAGACACTCCCTCCACTGATCTGGTGACTCCCGCGGCGGCCCCCGTCTGATCAGGTGACTGGTCATGTGACTGTGATGTCATGGTTCTTTGATCACATGACGGGTCACATGCCGAATGGTATGCGGCTTATGTGCAGTGTGGCTGTCTTTAAAAGGCCCACTTGCACGCCATTACATGCGCTACCGCCACAGGCCCGGCTGGATGACTATCAACTTCAGAGAATATAGAGGGCTGTGCTTTGAGGGCAAAGTACTCCATTAGATTGACCAGATGGAGCTTCTGCGGTTGTTGTCAAGCTAAGTTTTACCTGTTATTTGCACTTTATTTATTGCTCAATCTTTTGGTATTTTATTGCTGTATTTCATTGCTGTAAGTCCCCTGATGAGTTAGTTGGCCTCAGGCCAATGAAACACATCGGGCAGAGTGGTACTAGGACATAGCTATATACTGCTTGATTTTCTCTGCATAATTATATGTTTATGCCTGGGCAGGACATTATATACCTGCGTATTTGCTTTATGTCGCTATATCTTTGTGTTTTCTTCTATTGTGCCAGGTGGCAGTTCCTCCGCTTGCTCCTTTTCCCCGATGAAGCTGGGCAGTCAATTGGCGCGGCATAGGGACATGGAGGAAGAAGACCCGCAGTGGGATTGCCCTGTTTTGGGTGAGCTTGTTGATCCCGAGCGTTTAGGATGATTAGAGGAGGGCTTACTAGGAGGAAGAGACCCAGTTTTCCCTTCCGCTCCCTATCCCCCCATCCCCACTGTATGTCTCCTGGCACTAATATAGCAATACTGTATTTATTCACCACTGAGTGATTTGTGATAAATGTGTTACACCCTGGCAGGCGGTCTTCTGCCTTAATTGAGGTCACCTACGAATCTAGTTTTTCAGTATGACATGCAGATGACAGGCTTCACTCTTGGAATCACTGCACACTTCACTTATTTGGGCAGTTACTGGGCCAAAACTGACCAAATAACTCAAGTGTGAACTCAGTCTTACAGGTCAAATTTAGTGTCAAGAAGAAGCGCACTCCTTTTACATCATCGGCAGCTGATTCCACATAGATGTCTACAGAACCTGTTCTATTAAACGCTTATACAATTAGAGCTCCCCGCCAGACAAAATGGAGAGGGTGTCAGCAGTAAGTTTGTGTTGATGTCACTGATTATTTTGCCCTTCCTATCATCCGTCAGAACAATAACCCACAAAAAAAGGATCCTGTCTGTGGAGCATCCGCCTTCACTCTGTCAGCATTTGGTCAGTAATCCATGAGGGTTGCTAAAGCCCCCAAAAAACAGGAGTGGATTTAAAACAGAGACACGTGAATGGAATCTTTGCATGTCTTCTGTGTTTTGTACCCACTCCTGCTTTTGCCTACCAAATCATAAACCAATTCTGATGCAAAATAGGGACCATGTCATGCAGGCCTTACAGCTGTTACATAGACAGGATCCGTTGTGCGTCTCATTTTCCCTTCCTTCTGACAGATCAGAAGAATGGTCAAATAAATTATAATGTCAGCCAGACTGAAAGGCAAAATAGAGGTCCCAGTCATAAAGTGGGGATGGTGGGAACAGCATGAGAAGTCCGCAGAGTGGCCCTATGACATAGTGGTGAGGTGGCATCAGCATCAGGAGGCCACAGAGTGGCACAATGACAGAGTGGGGAGGTGGCGGCAGCATCAGACGGAGGTCACAGAGTGGCACAATGACAGTGTGGAGGTGGCAGCACAAGCATGAGCAGACCACAGAATGGCTCAATGACAGAGTGTGGAAGTGGCAGCAGCAGCATCAGAAGGAGGCCAAAGAGTGGCACAATGACAGAGTGTGAGGTGGTAGCAGCATCAGGATGAGGCCACAGGGTGGCACAATGACAGAGTGTGGAGGTGGCAGCAGCATCATCAGGAGGCCACAGAGTGACCTGATGACAGAATGGGAAGGTGGGTGGCAATACCAGTACCAGCTAAAGATGGTGGGTAAAAGAAGGAGCACTTGGCATCAGATGTGTGGCATCAGGCAGGTGGCAGCATCAGAATAGTAGCTGAGGCAGGTAGCCAGAAGAAACTGGTCTCTTTTGTCAAAATGTTGGTGTGGCACCATGGATGATCTAGTCTGACGCATCAGGCATTGGTGGGTGGAAATCCTGGCTGATCCATGCCTGATTCATCTTGACAAAGATCAGTCTCTCCACATTTTGGGTAGACAGGCAAGTTCTTCTTGGGGTAACTATGGCCCCCGCCACACTAAACACCCGCTCTGATGCCACACTACGGGCCAGGCAGGACAGCTTTTCCAGGGCAAACTCTGCCAGTTGCGGACACAAATCCAGTTTGGCTGCCCAGTAGTCCAGTGGATCTTCAATGTGGGGTGGCAGGGTGCTGTCCAAGTATGCCACCACCTGCTGGTTCAGGTACTGCTCCAGGTCTAGCTTCTGCTGCTGCTGGTGATTAATTTTTTCACTAGGCGGGTGAAGAAAGCTGCTCATCAGCGACTCTAGACTCAAGTTGCTGCTGATTGAGCTGGAATTGCTCCTACCTCTCCACCCTGCCATGGCAGTGGAACGTGAGCACAGAGGGCCCCCCGGTCAGACCTGCAAGAGGACGGATGATGGTACAGATAGGCAGCGGCCAACTCACTACATAGGATGTCTCTATAGTAGTTCAGTTTTTCCTCCCTCTCAGCGGGTGTAAAAAAGGCCTCTATTTTGGACTGGTAGCAAGGGTCCAACAAGGTGGAGAGCCAGAAGTCATTCCTCTGCCGAATGGTGACAATTCGGCTGTCACTACGCAAGCAAGTGAGCATGCATCAGGCCATTTGTGTAAGTGACTCGGAGGGACTCCCTGCCTCCATCTCCACTGCATACTGCCCCGTTGTGTCTGGGTCCTCTGCCTCGTCTTCCTCATTGCTCTGTAGCTCCTCTAGCTGCTCCTGCTCCTCCTCTCCTGTCACCTGTGTAGAAAAACCACCCATTTTGCTACACATTGCTTGTGCTCCAATTTCCTCCTTCTCCAGTTCAGTCCCCACAGGGCTCATGTGGCCGTGAGATCTAGGCGCCACATCTCCAGTCCCCTGACCAGACAGTTTTACCAACATCTGTTCCAGGACATGAAGCAGTGAAATGACATTGTTTATCTTGTAGTCCTGGATACTGACAAATAATGTTGCCTCCTCAAAGGGCCTGAGCAAACTGCAGGTGTCACGCATGAGCTGCCACTAGCTGACGGATCCTGTCCGCTTGGATCATCAAAAAATCATTTATGGTCTTTCTCTGTTCGTATAGTCGGTCCAACATATGGAGAGTGGAATTCCAATGGGTGAAAACGTCGCATATTAGCCTATGTTGAGGGATACTGTTCAAGGAGGGTGTGCTTTGTGGTGTACGAGTGGCTGAAGTACATGCAAAGTTTCCTGGCCATTTTTAGGATGACTTGCAAATGGGTGGAAGACTTCTTAACAACCACATTGAAAACGTGTGCCATGCAGGCACAAGTGTTCGAACGTAAAAAAAATGATGACGCCAGATAATCCTCTTGCCCAATGGCTGACCGCTGGCTTGTCGAAACTGAGACCCCGCCAACTACTGCCATATTAATTGGTGGACTCGGAGGCCTTTAGAAAATTTGTGGCCATTGGCACACCGCAATGGAAGGTGTCGGGGGCAAGATACATCTGACCACAGACACGTGGTCTAGCAAACACGGGCAGAGAAGGTACATAACTTTTACTGCCCACTGGGTGAACCTTCTGACGGCCATCAAGCATGTAACTCGTGGCACCCGTGTGGATTTGGTGTTACCGCCACGGATTGCATGCAGGCCTGCCTCTTCTTTTCCTCCTCCGCCTCTTCTGCTGCACCCCCCCAAGCTCCCCAGAACCTATTCGACGTGCCAGGTGAGACGTTGCCATGCTGTGCTGCGGCGGTTGTACCTGGAATCCAAGAGCCACACCGATCCTGCACTCTTTTCAGCTCTGCGGTCACAGGCCAATCAGTGGCTAACCCCGCTCAATTTGACATTTGGTAAAGTGGTGTGCGACAACTAGTGTTGAGCGCAAATATTCGATTAGCAAATTTTAATCTCGAATATCAGCACTTCGCTAATTCGCGAATATTTCGAATATAGTGCTATATATTCGCTAATTCGAATATTATTATTATTATTATTTTTTTTTAAGTAGTTCCCACTTCCCAAAAGCAGTTCTTCTTCTTACATGTCCAGGGGACTCCGTGCTCCTTGCTCGCTCCAGTCAGTGCCTGTTGGCGCATCTGCCGAATGCTAACTTCCCGTGCGCATGGAGCGTCCCCATCACCATGGCAACGGCTCCATGCTAGAATTTACTGTCGCATGTGAGAATCACGGTCATCTAGACCACGTTCAAAATTGGATGCGCAATGCAAGTAAAATTACGCATTTAGCATCCATATTAATTTTGAGTATAGGCAACGTTCCTAATGGTTGGCTTACTAGAATTAACGAATATAGAGAATCTAGTGCTATATTCGTATTCGTTATATTCGTTAATTCTAGCAAGCCAACCATTAGGAACGTTGCCTATACGCAGAACTAAGTTGGATGCGCAATGTGAGTAAACACTTAAATTAGTCGCATTGCGCATCCACCTTAGTTCTGTGTATAGGCAACGTTCCTAATGGTTGGCTTGCTATGATTAACGAATATAACGAATACGAATATAGCGCTATATTCTCTATATTCGTTAATTCTAGCAAGCCAACCATTAGGAATGTTGCCTATTCACAGAACTAAGTTGGAATAATCGTCAAATAAATATTCATGTACACACACATTGTATTCCGAAACTTCGGCAATAACATATTCGTCTGCGCTTGCGCACTTATTGGCGTGGCTTCTTCCTGGGAGCGGATAGAATAAGTTGTGTCTGTGGATCCGGTCCATCCCAAAAAAAATGGTTGGAAGCAATTTCACCGAAGCGGAGGAAGATCTCCTGATCACAGTAAGTTATTCAACATTACAACTAGTACATTTCAAACGCTTGTAACATTCGAATGTATGTTTATGGAGATAAAACTTTCTCAAATTTACTAATATACTAAATATTTTTCGCAATACATAAAAAATCTCTTTTTACATATTTTGCTTACTGCTTACATATAAATGATTTGTGGAAACAAGTATTGTTGGCATTTAAAAACAATACTTATTGCCACCAAATAATTAATGTCTACTCATCCAATATAATATGTGATTTTATATGTATTGCTAAAAAATATAGTTAAACATTTTCGCTATCACACGATAAACGGTTGGTCTGACATCACAGCACTATGTCACTGGCATCTGATATACAGTATATTTATATGCTATCTATACATACATGTGGCCGACATAATGTCCTTATGTATGGATAGCAGACAAATATGTATCAGATGCACATTGCACATCTAATTTCCCACCTCACACAACATACCCACACTATATACCCACCACTATATACCACCAGACCCCCCCCTCAAACCCACACCCCCTCCGACCACCCCCCACCCCCAACACACACACACACAGTCTATAGCAGGCATTCTCAAACTGCGGCCCTCCAGCTGTTGTCAAACTACAACTCCCATGATGCCCTTCTATAGGATTAGGATGATAGCTGTAGGCTGTCACAGAATGATGGGAGTTTTATTTTTGCAACATCTGGAGGGCCACAGTTTGCTGGAGGGCCGCAGTTTGAGGATGCCTAGTCTATAGATTCTAATAAGTGTCCTGTTGGTCAGAAGTAATGTTTGACATTTAGTATTTGCTGGTTCATTTAGCGTTACCCAGGGTGCACCACGGGGAGGCGAACCAGCTTTACACCCTATACCGTACCTTCACTTCACTAAACAGGTACACCTCTCCTCAGATGGCCCATATCCAATAGCTCATACTCCACACACATACAATTTCTATACAATCCCAAATATTTTAAAAAATAAAATTAGCGACTTTAACATTAGCGGCAGGGGAGTACGTCTGACTATCCGAATAGCCTGTCGGATCCATACTGCCGCTAGTTCACCTATGCCCCCAGAATGACGCTTCGTCCCCATTGACTATAATGGGGACGGGGGCGGAGTTCCGGCAGCAGTAAGGCTGCACATGGCGAGAGACAGTCTAACTAAAAGCTCTGCATGTCGTAGTTTAAGTCCGGGAAACCTCTCGCCATGCGCTTCCTTTCTGCTGCCGTAACTTAGCCATAGCCACCAACATTTCTACATCATCTCAGCCACCAAACCAAAAATTATTAGTGTTTGAAAGCGAAATATTAGATTTAAGGTTACCATTATAACATCTAATTATATGCTTGTTTTTTTTATACTGCACCGCATGTTGGAGCAGGGCTACGACCAGACCCGCTCCCATGCTGAAAAGAGGAGTATCATCCGCAGGATCGGTATAAACTCTGGCGGGAGCATGATGGCCAGCACAAGCGTCTGGCCATTCTAAAAAAATGGTCTGACCTCAAGAGGAGGCATGAGGATAGAATATGTGAGATCCGGGACCAAAAATGTCAAGTTACAATGATTACTGAGTGTTGGAAGAAAGATACAAAAGTAATGTAAAGCATATGTACATTTATGGTTTGATTTTTTTTTTTTACTTATTCAAATTTGTTATTATAGGTGTTCCCGTTCCCTCAGTCAGGCGCAGGCCTTCCAGAACGGAGGTGTGGGAGGTCTCTGTGTCAGAGGAGGAGGAGGAGGAGCAGGCCGGACTCTAGCCCCCCAAAGGAGGGCGAGTCAATGGAGGAACATGAGGGCGGAACTTCACCCCAACCCGCTTCCCCCCCCCAAGTGTCTCAGGAGGAGGATGACGAGGAGGAGAAAGTGGCTGTTTTCAATCATTCACTGTTCACACACACACTGTCACCGCCAGATCTCTGAGAAGTTCTGACAGACGTTCTTCAGTACCTCTTGCATGATGTTCTTTTGTTTTGGTTTCAGTTTGTCATCTCTTTTACCTCTCCCAGCTGTCATCTATTAGCAGTGATTGCCTCCCTTTATATCCCCTCCCATACTGCCTCACTTTGCGGTTTATACTACTTCCTGGATTGTGCTCACTGCTAGATGCTGCAACTGCTGGTTGCTCAGATAAGTCTATTCCTTTATTTGTGTTTTCCTGTTGGCTTGATTCTAGGTGACCCTGACTCCCTCCGTATTGAGTTTTGAAATCAGGAGAAAAAATCTAAATGTCATCTAGATACACTAGTACAAATTTCCCTATTAAATGATAAAAAATGCTGTTCACAAAATGTTGGAAGACGGCTGGAGCATTCATCAAACCAAAAGGCATAACCAAATTCTTGAAATGGCCCTCAGGGGTATTGAAGGCCATCTTCCATTCTTCCCCTTCCCTGACCCTGACCAGGTTGTATGCCCCTCTTAAATCCAACTTAGAAAAAACTTTAGCCCCAACAATCTGGTTAAACAGGTCCGGGATCAGAGGAAGCGGATAAGGGTCACGAATTGTGATACTGTTCAGCTCCCTGAAATCCAGACATGGTCTTTAAAAAAAAACAGCGGCAACAGGTGACTTCGAGGGTCGGATGTGTCCCTTTCTCAGGCTCTCAGAGATATAAGTACGCATAGCGACCCTTTCAGGTTGGGAGAGATTGTATAAACAAGATTTAGGCAGCTTGGCGCCTGGAATGAGATTAATAGGGCAATCGTACTCCCGGTGAGGGGGCAGCTCCTGGACACCACTCTCTGAAAACACATCCGAAAATTCTGAGAGAAAAGATGGTACAGTCTTAGTAGAAACCTCTGAAAGATACGCCGAGAGGCAATTCTCTCTGCAAAAGTCACTCCAACCATTTATTTGCCTGGCTTGCCAATCAATGGTGGGGTCATGTTTAGTGAGCCAGGGTAGCCCCAACACTAGAGGAGTAGGTAATCCGTTTAAGACGAAACATGACACATCCTCAACATGAGCATCATCCACAGTCAAACGGATATTGTGAACTATGCCCTTCAACGATTTTTGAGAAAGTGGAGCGGAATCGATAGCAAAAACAGGTATATCCTTTCCCAAAGTGCATACCTGGAAACCATGTGTTATAGCAAATTGATTATCAATGAGATTGACAGCTGCTCCACTATCTACAAAAATCTCACAAACAATGTTCTTGCTCTCTAGCGCCACCCTGGCAGGTAGGACAAAACGGGAACTACAAGCAAAACCTTCAATTTCCGCATCAACCTTGCCAATAGTAACAGATGGAACGTCTTTAGAGGACTTTTTTATTTTTGTTTCTTTATTACCGTCAAAAAACTCCCTGAATCTCCTAGAGGGGCAAACATTTTGCAAATGATTTATTCCTCCACAACAGAAACAAAGCCTCCTCTGAGAGCTGAATCCTTTATTATTAGAGGCAAGCAAACCCAGCTGCATGGGCTCCGGCTCAGAGGGGATTGAGAGAGACTGAGGGCCATGCGCACTGAATGAGACCGCCCCACTGTCCTTGGACTGAATATGACAGGAAGGAGTGATCTCTCCTCTCTCTCTAAGACGCCTGTCAATACGAACAGCCCGAGACATGGCAGACTCCAAGGAGGCAGTTTCTCATGAAAGGCAAATGCTTCTTTCAATCCCTCTGAAAGACCATGGCAAAATTGACTTCGGAGTGCAGAATCATTCCAACCAGAATCAGCTGCCCATCTCCGAAATTCTGAACAGTATATCTCTGCGGACTGTTTACCCTGGCATAAAAGACGCAGTTTAGATTCAGCCAGAGCAATACGATCCGGATCATCATATATCTGACCCAGGGCTACAAAAAATTCCTCCACCGATCGGAGGGGCCGTGCCCCCACCGGTAGCGAAAAGGCCCAAGACTGAGCGTTATCCCTGAGCAGTGAGATGATGATCCCCACCCTCTGCTCCTCATCACCAGAGCAATAGGGAAGTAGGCGAAAATGGAGTTTGCAAGCCTCTCTAAAACGAACAAAATTCTCACTACCCCCGGAGAACGTATCCGGAAGCGAGATCTTAGGCTCAGAACAAACTCCATGAATGCAAGCAGAACCGGTCACCTGAAACTGAGAGACAGTTTTATGGAGATCTGCTACCTCCAGTGAAAGAGCCTACACGCGGTCAATCAAGGCTGAAACCGGATCCATGCTTAAGACGGTTGTGGCGGTTTATAATGTCACGGATGGTGTTGCAGAAAACTAGAAGTCACAAATAAAGATCCGACTGACTTGATCCCAAACTAAGGAACATATGGGTAAGCCCTATAAAAGCCCTAGAGCTCTCCCTGACTGCTCAGCCCATGCAAAGATCTTTATGATAGAAAATTGCATGCCCTTGTACCTATACTGAGTGACACCTGAAAACCCTATAATAGTGAGGGGACACGACCACCGGCTCCCTGCACTCAATACGGAGGGAGTCAGGGTCACCTAGAATCAAGCCAACAGGAAAACACAAATAAAGGAATAGACTTATCTGAGGAACCAGCAGTTGCAGCATCTAGCAGTGAGCACAATCCAGGAAGTAGTATAAACCGCAAAGTGAGGCAGTATGGGAGGGGATATAAAGGGAGGCAATCACTGCTAATAGATGACAGCTGGGAGAGGGAGAAGAGATGACAAAACGAAACCAAAACAAAAGAACATCATGCAAGAGGTACTGAAGAACGTCTGTCAGAACTTCTCAGAGATCTGGCGGTGACACACACGCTCATGTGTCCATTTAGTCTTCACCACAGGCATACTTTATTAGAGCAAGCAATAATAACCATTTTAAATCTTTACAAGTAATTTTTCCTCAGCCCACACATATTGGATAACCTAAAGTCCCACACTTACAGTTGCGTACAAGCGGGGTAACAAAAAAGTACTATCTCAACACTCTTTACAGTCTTTCAGAGGTCTGGTTTCCCTCTATGATTGTTCTGCGTTCTGATCGCCTGTCCACACTGTATCTTAACAGCTTTTTTAACCACACCGTTATGAAAACCCCAAGATGTTGTGCGGCTGTGACCTGTCCCACCCAATGTCTCTATTCACTCTTAAAACTCAGACCCAAAATTATTTTTAAAGAAAACCTTCCAGAAACCTATTGTTACAGGCGTACAGATTCACAGAAATTATCTCACTGAGGCATACATTCCCATTGAGACATACCAAGCATCCATGATTATTCCCTTTGTGCTACTACAATGCACACAGCAATATCAATCCTTTTTTTTTATGTTATAGATGTGAAAAAAACATTTAAATAATTATGGCAACTATGAAGATATAACAACAAGCAAACCAGTAATTGAAAACAGCAACACTACTGTGACAACCACTCGCCAATCCCGTCGCACTATGCCACCGTTGCGATACATGGCTCGTTCACTAGAGAGTATAGACTTCTGGAGTTAAATCCACTGTGAGCACAGTTGACCTTTAAGATTGGTTGGTGTTCCTGAATATGATAGAATACTATTTATATCTCAATGAATTATATATAGGTAGTTGCTTATTTCAGAATAATTTAGAGTCTAGTGTTATTTAGGTGTAAAGTTAATGGTTATGTTGTAGATTAATTAATGAGTTTCTAGTGGTGACGTCTTCTTTCCCTGATGCGCCCTTCACTCTTAATCAGGGTAAATCTGGACTCACATAACATTCTTCCACATAACATTGCTCCAGAGTCCGATCTTATGCTCCCTAGAAATTTGAGGATTTTTTTTTCGGGTTTCCATCACTGGTATGTGTTTTTATGACGGCTATGCAACTCTTCAGTCACAATGACTTGAGTTCCATTTGCATTGTGTTTTTATAAAAAGTTTAATAAACATAGCCCTGAGTCGGAATGTTGTTTTTCTAAGATTTTATTTTCCAAAACCTTGCATTTATCGCCACTCCGTACATTAAATTGTATATTTCCGGCCCTCTTTATTATTCAGCATTTTTTTGGTGTTCCCTTTATTCTTACACTTTTTAATAATGTTTTGTCGAGTTTTTACATGAATATTAGGACTCTCGGCCATCTATTTATGTGTTTTGTCTATGCTCGGTGCTTGACAATGTTTTGACCCTTCTCAAACTGACTAACCAATTTCGTACACGAGCAGAAGATATTTCTTTCAACATGGTTGTTTAAGAAATTTAAATAAAATGAATACAGACCACAAACATAATCGCCCATGCAGTAATTATCCAATAGGAGCCTCATACCTATTATTAAAATCAAGTATGGAATTTTGAAAGTAAAACACTACCGCCTTAAGAACCTAGTATTATGTAAGACAGCAGCATTGTTATGTCAACTATGTAGTGTAAGGCCTAAAAATTTAACAAATCAGCAAAGTAGGTAATGTTGTGTGAAAAGGCCCATAGATAAATCGGCATGATCATTACAGGCTGCAGCACCAACAGCAGAATTTCCCAAGTGGTCTATTATCAGGGGCACATGTAGTTTGGCCCAGCAGCACAGGCAGCAGCAGCAGATGTTATGTTAAAAGGCCCAAACTTAACTCAACATGATTATGACAGGCAGCAGCATCAACAGCAGGATTACAGAAGTGTATGAGGGCCACATGTAGCTTGGCCCAATTCAGCAGCACAGGCAGCAGCAGCAGTAGCAGCAGATGTTATTATGCAATAAGGTCCAAATGTAATGCAACATGATCATAACAGGCAGCATCATCAACAGCAGGATTTCAGAAGTGGTCTAGTATGAGGGCCACATGTAGCTTGGCCCAATTCAGCAGCACAGGCAGCAGCAGCAGTAGCAGCAGATGTTATTATGCAATAAGGTCCAAATGTAACACAACATGATCATAACAGGCAGCAGCATCAGCAGCAGGATTTCAGAAGTGATCTAGTATGAGGGCCACATGTAGCTTGGCCCAATTCAGCAGCAAAGGCAGCAGCAGATGTTATTATGTTAAAAGACCCAAATGTAACGCAACATGATCATAACAGGCAGCAGCATTTTCAGCAGGATTTCAGAAGTGGTCTAGTATGAGGCCCACATGTAGTTTGGCCCAATTCAGCAGCATAGGCAGCAGCAGCAGTAGCAGCAGATGTTATGTTAAAAGACCCAAATGTAACTCAACATGATCATAACAGGCAGCAGCATTTTCAGCAGGATTTTCAGAAGTGGTCTAGTATGAGGGCCACATGTAGCTTGGCCCATTTCAGCAGCACAGGCAGCAGCAGCAGATGTTATGTTAAAAGGCCCAAATGTAACGCAACATGATCATCATGACAGGCAGCAGCATCAACAGCAGGATTACAGAAGTGGTCTATTATCAGGGCCACATGTAGCTTGGCCCAATTCAGCAGCACAGGCAGCAGCAGCAGTAGCAGCAGATGTTATATTAAAAGCCATAGGAAAATCAGCTTGATCATGACAGGCAGCAGCAGCAGCAAAATATTCTGAATGTCCACACCATCAAACCGGGGCAACGCCAAAATAAAAAAAAATACACCTCAGACCGCAGCAGGATGTAACCCCCCAATTTTTTAAAATAAAAGACTTTTTTTTTTTAAACTGACAGACATAACAAACAGATAGACCCTACACTATATCCCTAAATAACTTCACCTGCACCATACCCTGACAAATATAAAATTTTATATTATTAGCCCTAAACCCTAACCTAAACTATGATTCACTATCTATATATTTTTTTCAAGTCCCTAATGCTCTACACTAAACCCTATCTGCTGCACTAAGCCCTAACACTAACTATATTTTCCTAATAACTACTCCTATTCTAAACTATATTGAATTATTTGGACCCTAACTGCACTATTCCCTAATCCCTACCTAACACTAAATAGCCATATTATAAATTAGAATTTATGAAAAGCTAATTTTTTCCCCAACAAAAATACCCCCTTCTTTCACTCTCAAAACCAACACCACAAAATGGCTGCCGGGGAGTGCCTTCATTTATATAGTGAAGGTGCAGGCTACTTTCTGATTATGGGATTATGAGTCACCTCACATGTACTTTAAAAAAAAAAAAAAACTAATATTCGTATTGCGAATATATTGCTATATTCTACACATATTCGACAATTCGCCAAGCTAACTCAATAGGAAAATAGCTTAACACCCTTACGCAAATAGATGTATGCGAATGCTCCAGTACCGATTTTTCACAGAAGATAAACTTTATTAAAATAGTCTAAATGAGTACTGAATGTTTTTTTAGGCGGCATAGATGTAAATTCTCACATTGGCCCACAGACAAAAAGCGGCCCGGTTAATGGAACATAACTTGCGGCCTTTGTGGCTCACAAATGAGGCTATAGTTTAGCTTATGAGAATATTCTTCTTTCAAATATGCACGTTGATCGAATCTCATAAAAGTTTTAAGCATTAACGTATAATGAATATGACGAATACGAATATAGCGCTATATTCTTTATATTCGTTAAATCAAGCAAGAAGCCAATAGGAAAGTTGCCTGTAAACAGCTCTAAGTTGGATTCGCAATGCGAGAATATTACTTTGCCTATTATTTGCAATAAATAGAATAATGACTCAGTATTCTATTTATTGCAAAAAATAGGCAAAGTAATATTCTCGCATTGCGAATCCAACTTAGAGCTGTCCATAGGCAACTTTCCTATTGGCTTGCTAGAATTAACGAATATAGAGAATATATCGCTATATTCGTTAATTCTAGATAGACAAACAATAGGAAAGTTGCCTTATACAGTTAAACTCGCAATATGCGAATAATTAAATCGCATATTAATCGCGATAAATATAATAATGACGAATATTCGATTTCGACGAATATAAGACGAATATTCAATCGAATATTTGCGAAATATCGCAAAATCGAATATGGCACCTCCCGCTCATCACTAGCTACAATGGTGCCAATCTGCTGAGCGCGCTGAAACATGGCACACGTCATGAACTTAGTCGTGCTGCGATTCGTTGCCAAATACCCCGGGGTCCAGGACATCTTTTGGCAGGCCAGAAAAATCTCTGGCCATTTTAGAAGATCTTACACGGGTAGGGCTCGCCTTGCTAACGTTTAGAGGCGACACCACCTGCCCGTCAGACGTCTGATTTTTGATTGCCTGACGTGATGGAACTCCACCTTGTATATGCTTGATAGGCTGCTCCAGCATAAAACGTGCAGTTAACGACTACCTGTATGAACTCTGCGGCAGGACAGGTTCTGGGGAGCTTGGTTTCTTTTCACCGCACCAGTGGCTGCTCATGCATGACGCATGCAGACTTCTGCGGCCATTTGATGAGATCACCAAACTGGTTAGTCGCATCCAGGGCACCATCAGTGACATCGTACCTTAAGCCTTCTTTCTGGAGATACTCCATCTGAGACAAGTCAACAGGAGTCTGAGGAGGAGTTAGAGGAGGATGGTGCCGGGGCGGATGAGGAGGCGCAAGAAGAGCATGCTTTAAACTTTTCTGGGATCCCTGGTGTTGTCTGTGGCTGGGGGGAGGAGACCGAGGACAACATTATCCTGGATGATGAGCAGGAGCCAGGCCACTCCACCGCTTTCAGTTTAGTACAAACGGGGGCCTTCATGCTCCAGTGTTTGAAGAGGGACCCCTGTATAAAAAGCATAAAAGTCAAGGACCAGTACTGGGTGGCAACGTATTTAGACCCCAATACAAACACAAAATGGTGGACATGTTACCAGCATCACAGAGGGCTGTCAGAATGCAGCACTTCCAGGCCTTGCTTCAAGAAATGCTGCATTCTGCTTTTGCGGGAGCTGGCAGAGGAATTTCCACTCACAGAGAAACAGTTGCAGGTACCAATCCAACAGCGCATGCAAGAAGAGGGTGGTTTGAAGATGTGTTGGTCACTTCGGATATGAGATCATTCTTGCAGCCAACCCATCGACAGCCGCCCTCTGGATCCAGCCTCATGGAACGCCAAGATCGACAGGTGTCCGACTACATCGGGTTAACGGCCAATGTAGATGCTATGAATGGCGAGGAACCCATGGACTACTGGGTGTGCAGGCTTGACCTGTGGCCAGAGCTGGCACAATTTGCCATGGAACTCTTGGCTTGCCCCTCGTCCATTGTCCTGTCCGAAAGGACGTTCAGCGCAGCAGGGGGGATCGTGACCGATAAGCGCACTCGCCTAGCTCACAACAGTGTGGACTACCTCACATTTCTAAAAATGAATGAGGCATGGATCTCGGTGGAATTCAACACATGTGACGAGTCGACCACGTTTAATTGAATTTTCTCATGACAAATCACAAATATCCGCTCCACCCAGAACAAATAATGGTCCCTGTCTTAGGTAAATACAGCGGCATAAAAGGCCTTTTTTGCCCGGTGAATGCCTAATGTTTGGGGCCTCTGAGGAATTCAACACCTGTGACGACCACGTGGTTCAACTATTATCATTAGGGTATTTTTCAAGAGGGGGGATTTCGTTAGCCATGTTTTTAATCCAATTTTATATTTTTAGTTCTTTTAAACATTTGTATTTGACCTGAATTTGTACTGGCCTTCAGTAAAATTGATATCCATTGGCCGTCTAATATACCTCCAGCTACATATACCTCTAATAAACCTCCAGCCACATACTTGTTCTTTTCTGTACGATGAATGAATAATTGTTGGGGCCTCGGAGGAATTCAACACCAGTGACGACCATGTGTTATCGAATTTCAACTATTAACATTAGGGGTTATTTCAAGAGGGGGGATTTCATTAGCTATGTTTTTAATCCAATTTTATATTTTTAGTTCTTTTAAAAATATGTATTTGACCTGTATTTGTACTGGCCTGCAGTAAAATTGATATCCATTGACCGTGTAATATACCTCCGGCCACATAATCACTTGATCTTTTCTGTCCAGTGAATGCCTAATGTTTGGGGCCTGTAGTCCAGTGGCCAACAGTAAAATTTTTATCCATTGACCGCATAATGTACCTCGAGCCACAGAATTTTTTTTTATGTCAGGTGAATGCCTAATTTTTAAGTCCCGTACTCCCGTGGCCTAAAATAAAAAATTTCTAGACTCCAACAAGGCAAATTTCAGAGAATTTCCCTTTAAGACACACAAAAATGTCCCCTGATTACGATACATATTTTTTGTTGGAATTTTTGTCATTGATCCCCCTCTAGTATGTCACTGTCCATGTTGTGGGACTATTTGTGCACTTCTACTAAAGTATTTGGTGGCTGCAAATATGAGCTAAAGGTTTTTTAGGTTCGCCTGCCATTAAAGTGAATGGGCCCCGCCGCAAACTTGTGATTTGATCGCATTTGCGCACCGTCCTGACCGATGTTCGTCCATCACTACTATCTAACACTAACTATCTGGAATATTTATATGTGATTTTGGAATGTAATTTGAAAAAGCACAGCACAGTATTCAAGCTCCTCTCTCTCTCACATGAAACTCCACAAAATGCCTACTGGGGAGTGTCTTAATTTATATAGTGAAGGGGTAGGCAACTTTTCTATTGATTGCTAGGGATGTTGCTAAGCTGTGACAAAGCCTTCTCATTTGCCCACAAGCTAGAAGAAGGGATGGATGATCACCTGATGTGTATTGTGTAGAGTTGAGCGAAGACCTGGATGTTCGGGTTCGAGAAGTTCGGCTAGAGGGCTGCAAAAGGCAGCAAAATGTAGGTAAATCCCCTGCAAACAAATGTGGATAGGGAAATGAATTAAAATAAAAATAAAATAAATTAAAATTAACCAATATCAATTGGACAGAGGTCTCATGGCAGAGAATCAGGCTTCATGTCATAGCAGAGAATCAGGCGTCACGTCACCCACCACTGGAACAGGCCATTGTCAGATATTTAGGCCCCGGCACCCAGACAGAGGAGAGAGGTCCCATAGCAGAGAATCAGGCTTCATGTCATAGCAGAGAATCAGGCTTCAAGTCATAGCAGAGAATCAGGCTTCATGTCATAGCAGAGAATCAGGCTTCACGTCACCCACCACTGGAACAGGCCATTGTCAGATATTTAGGCCCCAGCACCCAGACAGAGGAGAGAGGTCCCATAGCAGAGAATCAGGCTTCATGTCATAGCAGAGAATCAGGCTTCATGTCACCCACCACTGGAACAGGCCATTGTCAGATATTTTTAGGCCCCCGCACCCAGACAGAGGAGAGAGGTCCCATAGCAGAGAATCAGGCTTCATGTCATAGCAGAGAATCAGGCTTCATGTCACCCAACACTGGAACAGGCCATTGTCAGATATTTTTAGGCCCCGGCAACCAGACAGAGGACAGGTTCATTCAACTTTGGGTTGCCCCGCAATATAATGGTAAAATGAAAATAAAAAAAGGATTGAATGAGGAAGTGCCCTGGAGTACAATAATATATGGTTAAGGGGAGGTAGTTATAAATGTCTAATCTGCACAAGGGATGGACAGGTCCTGTGGGATCAATGCTTGGTTCATTTTTATAAACGTCAGCTTGTCCACATTGGCTGTAGACAGGCGGCTGCGTTTGTCTGTAATGACACCCCCTGCCGTGCTGAATACACGTTCAGACAAAACGCTGGCCGCCGGGCAGGCCAGCACCTCCAAGGCATAAAAGGCTAGCTCTGGCCACGTGGACAATTTGGAGACCCAGAAGTTGAATGGGGCCGAACCATCAGTCAGTACGTAGAGGGGTGTGCACACGTACTGTTCCACCATGTTAGTGAAATGTTGCTTCCTGCTAACACGTTCCGTATCAGGTGGTGGTGCAGTTAGCTGTGGCGTGGTGACAAAACTTTTCCACATCTCTGCCATGCTAACCCTGCTCTCAGAGGAGCTGGCCGTAACACAGCTGCGTTGGCGACCTCTTGCTCCTCCTCTGCCTTCGCCTTGGGCTTCCACTTGTTCCCCTGTGACATTTGGGAATGCTCTCAGTAGTGCGTCTACCAACGTGCGCTTGTACTCGCGCATCTTCCTATCACTCTCCAATGCAGGAAGTAGAGTGGGCACATTGTCTTTGTACCGGGGATCCAGCAGGGTGGCAACCCAGTGGTCCGCACACGTTAAAATGTGGGCAACTCTGCTGTCGTTGCGCAGGCACTGCAGCATGTAGTCGCTCATGTGTGCCAGGCTGCCCAGAGGTAAGGACAAGCTGTCCTCTGTGGGAGGCGTATCGTCATCGTCCTGCGTTTCCCCCCAGCCACGCACCAGTGATGGGCCCGAGCTGCGTTGGGTGCCACCCCGCTGTGAACATGCTTCATCCTCATCCTCCTCCAACTCCTCCTCATCCTCGTCCTCCTCGTCCTCCAGTAGTGGGCCCTGGCTGGCCACATTTGTACCTGGCCTCTGCTGTTGCAAAAAACCTCCCTCTGAGTCACTTCGAAGAGACTGGCCTGAAAGTGCTAAAAATGACCCCTCTTCCTCCTCCTCCTCCTCCTGGGCCACCTCCTCTTCCATCATCGCCCTAAGTGTTTTCTCAAGGAGACATAGAAGTGGTATTGTAACGCTGATAACGGTGTCATCGCCACTGGCCATGTTGGTGGAGTACTCGAAACAGCGCAACAGGGCACACAGGTCTCGCATGGAGGCCCAGTCATTGGTGGTGAAGTGGTGCTGTTCCGCAGTGCGACTGACCCGTGCGTGCTGCAGCTGAAACTCCACTATGGCCTGCTGCGGCTCGCACAGTCTGTCCAGCATGTGTAAGGTGGAGTTCCACCTGGTGGGCACGTCGCATATGAGGCTGTGAGCGGGAAGGTCGAAGTTACGCTGTAGCGCAGACAGGCGAGCAGCGGCAGGATGTGAACGCCGGAAGCGCGCACAGACGGCCCGCACTTTATGCAGCAGCTATGACATGTCGGGGTAGTTGTGAATGAACTTCTGCACCACCAAATTCAGCACCTGCGCCAGGCAAGGGATGTGCGTCAAACCGGCTAGTCCCAGAGCTGCAATGAGATTTCGCCCATTATCGCACACCACCAGGCCGGGCTTGAGGCTCACCGGCAGCAACCACTCGTCGGTCTGTTGTTCTATACCCCGCCACAACTCCTGTGCGGTGTGGGGCCTGTCCTCCAAACATATGAGTTTCAGAATGGCCTGCTGACGTTTACCCCGGGCTGTGCTGAAGTTGGTGGTGAAGGTGTGTGGCTGTCTGGATGAGCAGGTGGAAGAAGAGGAGGAGGAAGCCGAGTAGGAGGAGGAAGCAACAGGAGGCAAAGAATGTTGCCCTGCGATCCTTGGCAGCGGAAGGACGTGCGCTAAACAGCTCTCCGCCCGGGGCCCAGCCGCCACTACATTTACCCAGTGTGCAGTTAGGGAGATATAGCGTCCCTGGCCGTGCTTACTGGTCCACGTATCTGTGGTTAGGTGGACCTTGCCACAGATGGCGTTGCGCAGTGCACACTTGATTTTATCGGATACTTGGTTGTGCAGGGAAGGCACGGCTCTCTTGGAGAAGTAGTGCCGGCTGGGAACAACATACTGTGGGACAGCAAGCGACATGAGCTGTTTGAAGCTGTCTGTGTCTACCAGCCTGAATTACAGCATTTCATAGGCCAGTAGTTTAGAAATGCTGGCATTCAGGGCCAGGGATCGAGGGTGGCTAGGTGGGAATTTACGCTTTCTCTCAAATGTTTGTGAGATGGAGAGCTGAACGCTGCCGTGTAACATGGTTGAGATGCTTGGTGACGGAGGTGGTGGTGTTGGTGGTACATCCTCTGTTTGCTGGGCGGCAGGTGCCAACGTTCCTCCAGAGGCGGAGGAAGAGGCAGAGGCGGCAGCAGCAGAAGAGGTAGCAGGGGGAGCCTGAGTGACTTCCTTGTTTTTAAGGTGTTCACTCCACTGCAGTTCATGCTTTGCATGCAGATGCCTGGTCATGCAGGTTGTGCTAAGGTTCAGAACGTTAATGCCTCGCTACAGGCTCTGATGGCACAGCGTGCAAATTACTCGGGTCTTGTCGTCAGCACATTGTTTGAAGAACTGCCACGCCAGGGAACTCCTTGAAGCTGCCTTTGGGGTGCTCGGTCCCAGATGGCAGTGGCCAGTAGCAGACGGACTCTCTTGGCGGCGGGTGTTCTGCTTTTGCCCACTGCTCCCTCTTTTGCTACGCTGTTGGCTCGGTCTCACCACTGCCTCTTCCTCCGAATTCTGGAAGTCAGTGGCACGACCTTCATTCCATGTGGGGTCTAGGACCTCATCGTCCCCTGCATCGTCTTCCACCCAGTCTTCCTCCCTGACCTCCTGTTCAGTCTGCACACTGCAGAAAGACGCAGCAGTTGGCACCTGTGTTTCATCATCATCCGAGACGTGCTAAGGTGGTATTCCCATGTCCTCATCATCAGGAAACATAAGTGGTTGTGCGTCAGTGCATTCTATGTCTTCCACCGCTGGGGAAGGGCTAGGTGGATGCCCTTGGGAAACCCTGGCAGCAGAGTCTTCAAACAGCATAAGAGACTGCTGCATAACTTGAGGCTCAGACAGTTTCCCTGATATGCATGGGGGTGATGTGACAGACTGATGGGCTTGGTTTTCAGGCGCCATCTGTGCGCTTTCTGCAGAAGACTGGGTGGAAGATAATGTGAACGTGCTGGATCCACTGTCGGCCACCCAATTGACTAATGCCTGTACCTGCTCAGGCCTTACCATCCTTAGAACGGCATTGGGCCCCACCAAATATCGCTGTAAATTCTGGCGGCTACTGGGACCTGAGGTTGTTGGTTCACTAGGACGTGTGGCTGTGGCAGAACGGCCACGTCCTCTCCCAGCACCAGAGGGTCCACTAACACCACCACGACCATGTCCGCGTCCCTTGCTAGATGTTTTCCTCATTGTTACCGTTCACCACAATAAGAAAAAAATGATTTGGCCCAATGTATTGAATTCAAATTCAGGCCTTTTTTTACAGGCACCTAACACTATCTGGCTATCTATTTAGGTACCGTATTACACTAATACAGGCACAGCAGTAACGGCAGATTTAGCTGAATATAAATTGTAGGCCTAGTATTTAGGCCCTGGATGACAGGTATCCCTTTTACGGACAGAATTAGACTTGGAAATGCACGGTAGCGTGTGAAGTTATTGAGGATGACCCTATCAGCACCTTCAATCTGAAATACCCTTTTATGGATAGATTTAAACTTGGCCTGATACAGCAGAAAACAATTATTTAGGGAATTGCTAAGTTGGGAATTGTATTCAACCCAGAACAAAAACTGCTTCGGCAGACAGCAGACAGTATTACAATTGGCTAGCCACAGCTGAAACACCAGATTTAGGGTACTGCTATTTTGGCAATTGTATTTTACCCCTCAATAAAATAGCAAGCACAGCCAAGCCCCTGACTTAGGATATAGCAAAAAAAAAAACACACTATTGATGGTTAAAAATGGACTTGGTGGCAGCTTGTGCTGGCGCACAACAAGACTCAAAATGGCCGCCGATCACCCCAGAAAAAAGTGACTGAAAAACGCTCTGGGCAGCCTTAAAACAGTGAGCAATTGAATAGCAGAGGTTGTATGATACACAGCTGTATATCGATCACTTCAGTAAATAAATCACTGCCTAATCTCGCCCTAACAGCAGCAGCTGCATCCTATCCCTACACTGATCATAGCAGAGTGACGTGCGGCGCTACGTGACTCCAGCTTAAATAGAGGCTGGGTCACATGCTGCACTGGCCAATCACAGCCATGCCAATAGTAGTCATGGCTGTGATGGCCTCTTGGGGCAAGTAGTATGACGCTTGTTGATTGGCTGCTTTGCAGCCTTTCAAAAAGCGCCAAGAAAGTGCCGAACACCGAACCCGAACCCGGACTTTTACCTTTTTCGGGTTCGCTCATCCCTAGTATTGTGTTAAAGAAAAAAAAAAAGAAAAATGAATATTCGTCATTAAGAATATATAGCACTATAGTCTAAATATTCGCAAATTCTCGAAGTGCCGATATTCGCGCAATACGTAATACGAATATTCGTGCTCAACACTAATCATGGTGGACGGCAGTTTGGAATTTCAGATCGCCAGAGGTCCCTGGAGGAGCTGCACAACACAATGCTGCAGAAATGCAAGGTGATAGTGCCATGCAATAATGAGGCTGGTTTTGGGAGAACTGGTCAACTTAACTTTACCAAAGCTTAACAGTACTTACACATACTTACAAGAGTAGGCAAAGTCTTTAAATGTTGCATAAATCAGCTTTCCTAAGGCTGTATATAGGGGGTAGACAGTATAGTGATCACCTCTGAACCCCTTTCAAGTTAAATTGTGCAATATTCCTAATTTGGACAAGGCGTAGAATTTCTCTCTATATATGTATTCTCTGCATTTTTGCAATACCCTCTATGGGGTGTAATCCTTTAACAGATGGCCAATCTGTTGTCAAGACCATGGTCATGGTCGTGACTCTGATCCGCATGCAGTTGCCTGCAGTTTGGTTTTATTGTCAACCACATGGTGAGGGCTGCTGGTATGTTGCCTCACGTGTGGTTACGGCTGGCAACATGATTGGTACTTGGCAGTATAGCAGCCTGAGCTGTTGCTAGGCAGCTTGCTGTCAAGTGCATGTGGTTACACCTGGTTGGGTGTGTGTATGTATGCACTTTGTATGTCTGGTGTGCACGAGGTTTATGTAGGTGTGCACTGTGACACTTCCCTTCACTGTGGCTGCCCGTGGCAACGTTTGGAATTGTGCACATGTGGTGCCAGTGTCTCGGCCTTCTGGCTGACTCCCAGGACATGGTTGCCACGCATGTCGTTGCCTGCGGTAACAGCTGCAGTGTGATGTTTATTTGGACACTTCCCCTTTAAGGGTCTTTTTCCCTTGCCTAGTATAGGAAGGGTTAACTCCCTTCTTAGTTTGTGAACACTGGATGTGTGTGTGTGGGTGTGGCCACTTGGGTCTATTTAGCTCCTGCTGGATGCCAGACTCTGAGGGGTACTTCAGCCATGGTTAGCTGAAGTCATCCTCCTGGCTAATACCATCTGTCAGTGAGGACCACCCTTGTGGTCATACATTTCGTTACATGGTGTTATGATGGTGTGTGTGTGGTGTTTCATTGTTATTGCAGCTTATGGTCCTGGGTTCCTGTCTGATGTGTGGTGTGTGCTGTCTTCGTTTGTGTTCTGGACAGCAGCACTTGCACATGGGTTCCAGGCTTTGTTGTCTGTGGCAGGTGAGTGTGGTGTTTATTGCATTTACCTGCCATTGCCATAAGTTGTTTCTGTTCCCCTTGTAGCTTGGCCACTTTAGACTCCTGTTTCTCCGCGTCCAGGAGGAACAGGCTGTCTACCCAGCTCCTAGCTCAGGGATCGGCGGAGGGTCAGAAGGGATCCGAGGTTCCTGAGCATGAGCCCTCCTACCTTCAAGGGCGGCTCATGCAGCTAGGAGTCAGGGTCAGATTAGGGAAGCTCTAGGAGGTGACCTGCTCCCTAATTCTGTGGTTCTGGCCATCTTCTGGCACCGCACGGCTGAGGGTTTTCCCCATCTTCAGCCGTGACATCTGTCTCTTTAGGATGGTAGGGGAGCTGGAAACTTCTAACCCCGACTGAATGCAGGGAAGTCCACAACCAATATACATGCATTACCTTTGATGGCTGTATTGTTCCAGCACTCTTCCTTGTAATGGCTACTCTACCCTCTGCTAGGCTCAATACTCTCTCAGAGGATGGCACTTGCTTCTGTTTCTTTCATCCAGTCTCCGGTCTGCTATTAGCTCACATCACTGCTGTCTCTTAGCAGGATTCTGACCACATCCTCTCTCCTCAGCTACTAATCACTCAGTTAAGGGGTTAGAAACAGCCCCACAACTAGCAACAGAATCCAGTGCTGGTATATTAACTCCATATTGCCCCATCAAACCCCTTTAGCAGTGACCACTGCCCAGGGTCAAAGGGATACCATAGACTAGTATTGAGTGAATCAAAAGGGCTCAAATTTCACAGAAAATTCGATTCGCCACAAAGCTGGATTTCCTTGTGTTTCGTGTTAGTGAATCGATTTTCCTGTAATTGTGGAAAAAAAAATCCAACTTGCCTCCGAAGAGCCGACCACCGCCATCTCGATTGAAGGTCTCGCAAGAAATCCCCTACGTGATGACGTATGATGTCACCATGCCGGCTGGGCTGACGTGATGACGTCATCACGGGCCACGTGAGATTTCGCTCTAGATCTTCAATCAAGATGGCGACGCCCAGCTCTTTGTCACTCAAATGGATGAGAGTAAGTATGATCTTATTTTTTTATTTTACACTATAATATTGTCAGATGGCGTGATCAGCTATGAACACGGCATCTGAGGGGTACAATGACGGAGAGCGACACAATTGCAGCTCCCTGTCATACAAAGAAATGTGCTTCGTGACAAGTAATATAAAGTAAAGGTTGTAATATACTTTAATTCATTGAAAACAATCTCACGGGTTATAATATAGACTGGACTAAAAAAAATTAATTCTTTTTGTTAGAGGTCTACTTTATTGATAAGCAGATCACAGGTTGTCCGACCGCTGGGACCCATAAAGCTGATAAGCAGCTATCCTCAACATCCCACAGTGGTAATTTCTTTCACAGACTTTTCATAGACATTTGGAACAATAACCACGATTGTTATTAAAAAATGATCAAATAAAAACTTAATACAATTTATCTGAAAAGCTCGGCTAGATACTGAACACCACCACGTGCTTAAAAATAAGGACACAGGAGACTTGTGATATTTAATAAGATTCATTTTATTATATGTATCTTTTTATATGTATATTTTATTGATATGAAGGACTTCCCTATTCCTAAAGCTATTGATCCAGAAGAAGGCAAAAACCCTGGACACATTTGGCAAATTTGTGTCACAGGGGAAAATTCCTTCTCAACCCCAGAAAATGGTAACATAGTAACATAGTAACATAGTACATAAGGCCGAAAAAAGACATTTGTCCATCCAGTTCGGCCTGTTATCCTGCAAGTTGATCCAGAGGAAGGCAAAAAAACCCTGTGAGGTAGAAGCCAATTTTCCTCACTTTAGGGGATTAAAAATTCCTTCCCGACTCCAATCAGGCAATCAGAATAACTCCCTGGATCAACGACCCCTCTCTAGTAGCTATAGCCTGTAATATTATTACGCTCCAGAAACACATCCAGGCCCCTCTTGAATTCCTTTATTGTACTCACCATCACCACCTCCTCAGGCAGAGAGTTCCGTAGTCTCACTGCTCTTACCGTAAAGAATCCTCTTCTATGTTTGTGTACAAACCTTCTTTCCTCCAGACGCAAAGGATGTCCCCTCGTCACAGTTACAGTCCTGGGGATAAATAGATGATGGGATAGATCTCTGTACTGACCCCTGATATATTTATACATAGTAATTAGATCTCCCCTCAGTCGTCTTTTTTCTAACGTGAATAACCCTAATTTTGATAATCTTTCAGGGTACTGTAGTTGCCCCATTCCAGTTATTACTTTAGTTGCCCTCCTCTGGACCCTCTCCAGCTCTGCTATGTCTGCCTTGTTCACTGGAGCCCAGAACTGTACACAGTACTCCATGTGTGGTCTGACTAATGATTTGTAAAGTAGTAGGAATATGTTCTCATCACGGGCATCTATGCCCCTTTTGATGCAACCCATTATCCTATTGGCCTTGGCAGCAGCTGCCTGACACTGGTTTTTGCAGCTTAGTTTGCTGTTTATTAAAATTCCTAGATCCTTTTCCATGTCAGTGTTACCGAGTGTTTTACCATTTAGTATGTACGGGTGACTTGCATTATTTCTTCCCATGTGCATAACCTTGCATTTGTCAGTGTTAAACCTCATCTGCCACGTATCTGACCAAGCCTCCAATTTATCCAGATCCCTCTGTAGTAGTATACTGTCCTCTTCAGTGTTAATTACTTTACACAGTTTAGTGTCATCTGCGAAAATTGATATTTTACTATGCAAGCCTTCTACAAGATCATTAATAAATATATTGAAGAGAATAGGGCCCAATACTGACCCCTGAGGTACCCCACTAGGGACAGTGACCCAATCTGAGTATGTACCGTTAATAACCACCCTCTGTTTTCTATTACTGAGCCAGTTACTTACCCACATACAGATGTTTTCTCCCAGTCCGAGCATTCTCATTTTATATACTAACCTTTTATGTGGTACAGTGTCAAATGCTTTGGAGAAGTCCAGATACACGACATCCATTAATTCGCCGCTGTCAAGTCTAGAACTTACCTCCTCATAGAAACTGATTAAATTAGTTTGACATGACCGATCCCTCACGAAGCCATGCTGATATGGCGTTATTTGCTTATTTCCGTTAAGATGCTCTAAGATAGCATCTCTCAGAAAACCTTCAAACAGTTTACCCACAACAGATGTTAAACTTACCGGCCTATAGTTTCCAGGCTCTGTTTTTGGACCCTTTTTGAATATTGGCACCACATATGCCACGCGCCAATCCTGTGGAACATTCCCTGTCAGTATAGAGTCCGCAAATATCAGAAATAAGGGTCTGGCTATGACATTACTTAATTCCCTTAGGATACGGGGGTGTATGCCATCCGGTCCTGGCGATTTGTCTATTTTGATCTTTTTAAGTCGCTGTTGTACTTCTTCCTGGTTCAGACAGGACACTTTTAATGGGGAATTTATTTCAACATTCAGCATTTTATCTGACAGTTTATATTCCTCAGTGAATACACTGGAGAAAAAAATATTCAACAGCTTTGCTTTCTCCTCGTCGCTCTCTGCGAATCCCCCCTCATTACTCTTTAAAGGGCCGACACCTTCAGTTTATACTTTTTAACATTTATATAATTGAAGAACATTTTAGGGTTAGTTTTACTCTCTTTGGCAATTAATCTCTCGGTCTCTAGTTTGGCCGCTTTTATTTGTTTTTTACATGTTCTGTTTTTTTCCTTATAGTTTTTCAGTGCTTCCGTGCCACCCTCCTGTTTTAGTGTTTTATATGCTTTCTTTTTGTCATTTATTGCTTTCTTTACAGTTCTGTTTATCCACATTGGTTTCTTTTTGTTCCTTAACCTTTTATTCCCATACGGTATGTACCTCTCACAATGAGGGATCAGTTATAAACCCTGGATCAAAGCCGCTAATACTATTAATGGATGTGTGTTCTAAGATCATCTATTCTATTTTATCCTGACCACTAATTAATCTGGGCAGTAAAGTGATATATCAGGCATAAAAAGTAAAAAACATAGGTTTCAGACTATGTAAATGTCACTGCTCCTAAATCTAGGCACAAGTGGCATTTCTACGCCGCCTTCACCACTTTCTGAAAAGGGGATGTGATGGGGTGTGGTATGGACGGGTCATTGACCCCAGGCTTATTTGTCATCACTTATGCCAGATTTTCTTTTTGAGCAACTGATGACTGAAATATTTGTCAGCTGCAGCTAGGTATAAGGACTGCCAGAGAATATGCCTAATTTATGAAGAGGCGTGCACCTCATCATAAATTAAGTACATCTCCAAGCGTCACAGGGGTATGTCAAGACCTGCGCACAAATGCTGGTCTTGATAACTGACCCCCTTAGTTTTTATACTATTGTGAGATATTAACTAGCATATTATGTTGTGTTATATTATGGTATATTATGATGTGTTGGTATTTATTTTATATATAAAAAAAAAAGGATATGAGTTGATATTATACTACAGCAAATAGTGGGTATTAGTGTAAAAATGATTAGCCTTAGTGTTAATGTTTTTAACAGCTATTAGTGTTTATATTATCTGAGATATTTCTACTTATATTATTGGGTATAATAGCATTTATATAAGGTAAAGTTACTTTTCATATTCTTGGGAGTAATGCGTTTATTATATGGGGAGGTATTAGTGTATATATTATTGGGGGATATTAGTGTTTATATTAATTTGGGGTATTAATGTTTATAATATAGTGATTATTAGTGTTTATATAATTGGGTGTATGTTGGGGATATTTGTCTTTGTTATATTGGGAGGAATTTGTGTTTATATAAATGGAGGATATTAGTGTTTATATTTATAGGGGGTATCAGTATTTATATAATTGAAGGGTATTATTGTTCATATAATTGAGGGGTATACGAGTTTATATTATTGAAGGGTATTAGTGTTCATATAATTGAGGATATTAATGTCTGTATGATTGAGGACAATACGTGTTTATACTATTAGGGGGTTTTAATGTTTATATTATTCTGATGTTTTCGTATTTATGTTATTGGTGGATATTAGTTTTTATATTATTTGGACATATTAGAGTTTATATAATTTAGGGGTGACAGTGTTTATATTATTGGGGGTGTTAGTATTTATACTATAAGGGCGTATTAGTCTTTATATTATAGGGGGTATGAGGCTACATTCACATGACAGTGAAAAAAAAATCTGTTAAAAATTGCAAAATGGTCAATTTTTAACAGACTTTTCACTGATGCCTTTCTGAGAATTGGACATTAAAAATGGTCCCCTTCAATTATATGTTTTTTTTTTTAAACCAGACAAAATGGAACATGTTGTTTTTTTTTACGTCCTTTATTCACTGGCCAGCAAAAAAACTGCTGCATGAATAATCCCATGGACTACCACTGTCCTTAAAACAAACATGTGATGGCCGTTACACGTCATGTGAATGTAGCCTAAGTGTTTATATATTTAGGATGTATGAGTGTATATAGTATTAGAGGATATGTGTTAATATTATTGCGGGTATTAGTGTTAATATTACTAAGCGTATTAATGATTATATTATTGAGGTGTTTGATGTTTAAATGATAGGGGGTATTAGTTTTTACAGTAATGGAGAACATAAGTGTGTATATTATTGGGGGCATTAGTGTTTATGTAATTTAGGGTTAGTAGTGCCTATATAATTGCGGGGTATCAGTGTTTATATTATTAGTAGATATTAGTCATTATTGGAGGATTTTAGTATCTATATTCTTATAGGGACATAGTTATTATTATTAGTGGTATTAGTGTTTATATTTGGGAGTATTAGTGGTTTTTTTAATTACTGGAAGATATTGATAGTTTATATATATATATATATATATATATATATATATATATATATATATTAGAAGGTATTAGTTTAAATTAACATTTTTGGAGGACATTAGTGTTTATATTATTGGGGGGTACCAGTGTTTATATTATTAGAGGCTATTAGTGTTTTTATTATTGTTGTATTAGTGTTTATATTAGAGGGGGTTAATTATGCTTATAGTATTGGAGGCTATTAATGTTGATATTATTGGGGTCTTAGTTTTTATATTATTACTGGATGTTTGTATTTATATTAATGGTGGTATTAGTGTGTATAATATTGGGAGTATTAGGGTTTATATTATTAATGGCTATCAATTTTGGTATTTTTAAGAGGTATTAATGATTATTTTATTATGGGGTATTATTGTTTATATTATTAGGGTATATTATTGATTTTATTATTGGCGATATTAAATTATAGCGGAGTATTAGTGTTTACAGTAACTGAGAGTATTTACATTATTTGTTATACAGTGTATATATTATTCAGGGTTAGTATTGTTTATATTATTGGGGGTATTAGTATTCATATGATTGAGGGTTATTAGTGTATATATTATGAAAGAGTGTTAGTCTTTATATAATTGTAACAATAGAGAGGGTGGGGTGATTCCCTCTATATGAGCTTGTAGCACCATACCGTAACTACTTGCTAGTGAGCCATCACAACCTACCACTATTTTTCTTTATATAATTGGCAGTATTAATGTGTATATTATTAGTGGGTTTTAGTGTTTTTATTATTGGGCGGTATTATTGTTTGTATTGTTAGTGGTATTAGTGTTTACATTTTTAGGGGGCTTAGTATTATTAGAGGGTATTAGTGTTTATATTATTAGGAGGTCTTAGGGGCACATTTATTAAGACCAGCGTTTTAGATGTTTCATGTATTATATTGGTGTAGTATTGTTTATATTATTGGAGGATATAAGTGTTTATATTTTTGAAAATTGTGGTATTAGTTCTAGGGTATGAGTGTTTATTTTGTTGTGGGATATCAGTGTTTAAATTGATGGGGATATTGTTTAGTGTGTATACTATTGGGAGTATTAGTGTTTAAATTATTGGTAAAAACTAGTGTTGATATTATTAGAAAGGTATTAGTGTATCTTTATATAATTGGTGGTATCAATGTGTATATTATTAGGGGGGTTTAGTGTTTTTATTATTGGGGTAATAGTGTTTGTATTATTAGCGGTATTAGTCTTTATATAATTAGAGAGTCTTAGTATTGTGGGAGATTAGCTGGTGGGGATCACCTTTTCTGAAAACAGACAGTCCGTAAGCAGGCAGTTTCTTTGAAAGTCTGGCTGGTTGCCAGGTTTATTTAGCCCAAAAGGTTTGCACAGCAGAAAACAAACAAAACAGAAAGTAAATCCTTGCCGTCTGGCGCTAAGCTATACAGTTATGTCCTGACTATATGGTGTGGGGCTGCTCCCCGACACCGCCAACACAAATGGTAAAGCAAACCTTTTGTTTCTCTTGCATCCAAACATAGCTCTCCCTTCAGCCACACAGGTTACAATCCTGAGACTCAGCACATGAGACCTGTTGTGCTCTCTTCCTGTTTATTTAAAGTCCACCTGGAGGTGAACTCCAGTGGACCACAATCTCTGGACCGGAACCAAGCCTGCCTTAGAGGCTGGAAAAACCCGGGCCGGATTCCGGTTCAGTCCCTCACAACAGAGCGCATGCGAGGTGAAACATACCTATCATCCACCACCTCGCCTCGCATACCGTCACATATCCCCCCCCTCTGCTCTAGCCCCCGCGGCTGAGCATCTATCCCCAGCATACAATGTATGCGGGAGAGGGCATCCGCATTGTTTTGGAGCTTGCCCGGCCTATGCTCTACTGAAAACTTAAAGGGCTGTAAGGCCAGAAACCACCTTGTCACGCGGCTATTTTTTTCCCTGTTGTCACACATCCACTTTAGGGGTGCATGGTCGGTGACGAGCTTAAACGACCTTCCCAGTAAGTAATATTTCAGCGAGTCTAGGGCCCATTTAATAGCGAGACATTCCTTCTCGACAATGGCATAGTTCTTTTCATGCTTGTTCAGCTTTCGGCTCAGGTATACCACTGGGTGCTCCTCACCGTCTCTGGTTTGGGATAGGACAGCCCCTAGGCCCACCTCAGAGGCGTCCGTCTGTACCACAAACTCCTTTGAGAAGTCCGGGGTTACCAACACCGGTAGTACACAAAGGGCCCGCTTTAACTTCTGGAAGGCCTCCTCGGCTTCAGGATTCCATTTAACCATGGCCGACCCCCTGCCCTTTGTCAGGTCGGTCAGAGGGGCGGCAATGGTGGCAAAGTCGGGTATAAACCGCCGGTAATACCCCGTAATGCCAATAAAGGCCCGAACTTGTTTTTTGTTTATCGGTTGGGGCCATTTTTGAATTGCCTCAACCTTATTGGTCTGGGGCTTGACCAGTCCCCAGCCAATAACGTAGCCAAGGTATTTGGCTTCCTCCAGGCCTATGGCACACTTTTTTGGGTTGGCCGTGAGACCTGCTTTCTTAAGTGAATCTACCACTGCTTGTACCCGAAGCAGGTGCGATTCCCAATCTGAGCTGTGGATGACCACATCGTCCAAATAAGCAGCTGCATACGGGCGATGTGGGCTCAAAGTTTTATCCATCATTCGCTGGAATGATGCAGGAGCTCCATGCAGACCAAAAGGCATCCGCTTATACTGAAACGAGCCTTCAGGAGTGGAAAAGGCAGTTTTCTCCTTGGCCGATTCAGTTAGGGGTATCTGCCAGTAGCCTTTCGTCAGGTCTAGGGTCGTTATGTAGCGGGCTTGTCCCAACCTGTCCACGAGTTCGTCGACCCGAGGCATCGGGTAGGCATCGAACTTGGAGACACTGTTGAGTTTCCTAAAGTCGTTACAAAACCTAACAGTGCCATCGGGTTTTGGGACCAGCACTATGGGGCTCGACCAATCACTGTGGGACTCTTCTATCACGTCCAATTCTAGCATCATTTTTATTTCCTTTGCGACTGCCTCTCGCCTGGCCTCCGGTATTCGATATGCCTTTACATTTACGCGAACCCCAGGTTCTGTCACTATGTCATGCCGAATCACGTTGGTTCGTCCGGGTAAGCGGGAGAAAAAGTCTCTATTTTTGTACAAAAACGCCCTAACGTCACTTTGTTGCACCAGGGATAGGGATTCCGTTATGGGGACGTCAGGGATCACCGGTCGCCGGACTGTTGCAGCCGGAGATGTGGCCAATAAAGTCTCTCTGTCCTTCCAGGGTTTTAAGAGATTTACATGATAAATCTGGTGTGGCTTCCGTTTCCCGGGTTGGTAGACTTTGTAGTTGACCTCTCCTACTTTTTCAACCACCTCAAAGGGACCCTGCCACTTAGCCAGGAACTTGCTTTCAACCGTGGGAACCAGTACCAACACTCGGTCCCCGGGGCTGAAAGTACGGACCTTGGCACCCCGATTATAGACCCTCCTCTGGGCCTCCTGGGCTCGCTCCATATGTTCACGAACCAGGGGCAAGACAGCTGCGATTCGATCCTGCATCAAGGAGCCATGCTCTATGACGCTTCGATACGGGGTGGCCTCTCCTTCCCACGTCTCTTTGGCGACATCTAGCAGCCCCCTGGGATGTCTACCATACAAGAGCTCAAAAGGGGAATACCCTGTGGACCCCTGCGGAACCTCGCATATGGCAAACATGAGATATGGTAGCAAAAAATCCCAATTTTTTCCATCTCTGTCAACCACCTTTTTCAGCATACTTTTCAGCGTTTTATTAAATCGCTCCACAAGTCCATCCATTTGGGGGTGGTAGACCGAGGTGCGGAGATGGGAAATTTTATATACTTTACACAGTTCCTTGGTGATCCTGGACATAAATGGGGTGCCTTGATCGGTTAAGATCTCCTTTGGGATCCCCACTCGACTAAACACCTGGACTAACTCCTTGGCGATAGTCTTAGCGGAGGTGTTACGCAAGGGGATGGCCTCAGGGTAGCGTGTTGCGTAGTCCAGGATTACCAGAATATGCTGGTGACCCCGGGCAGACTTCACCACTGGCCCCACCAGGTCCATGCCAATCCGTTCAAAAGGGACCTCAATTATTGGTAGAGCGACCAGGGGACTGCGAAAGTGGGGCGCCGGTGCTGACAATTGGCACTCGGGGCACGACTCACAGTACTGCCTGACATCTGCATGCAACCCAGGCCAGAAAAATCTCTGGGCGATTCTCTCCCTGGTCTTTTCATGCCGAGATGTCCCCCCATCACGTGACTATGTGCCAGGTCTAGTACGACCCTGCGGAAGGGTTTGGGAACCAGTAGCTGTTTGACCTCGTCTTCTCCACGTTTTATCACCTGATACAGTAAATTGTTGTTGAGGGCCATGTAGGGGAAGGACACCCCCCAGTTAGGGACCACCGGTTCCCCATCCACCATCTTAACATTTTCCCTAGCTCTAATGAGGGTGACATCTCGCAGTTGTTCGGTACAGAAATCCTCTCTCCTGACTTCTAAATCTGGCATAACATTTGGACTACTCTCACTGTCAGGGTCAGAGACATTCTCCTGTTCATTTCCCTCGAACTGAGGGCTAGCTTCCCGGTCCTCCGGCTCCCCAGCCAAGACAGGGAAAGGAAGAGGATCTCCCGCTTCCTCAACAACGTCCCCTTCCCTTTAGAAAAAAGGATCTGGCGAGAGCTCCCGTGCCTCCCCAGCAGGGGGAGCTCTATCTACCAGTCTCCCCTTGCCTTCCCATAAGCTCCAAAAATGTGGAAAATCTCTCCCCACTAACGCTTCGTGAAGCAGTGACGGCACCACCCCGACTGAATGTGTCACACTGCCCCAAGGGGTATCAACCTCAACCACTGCTGTCTGGTAGTCACGTGTGTCCCCATGAATGCAAATGACCCCGATAGTACTGGGGTGTAGTTTGGAGGGGTTTACACAATCCTTCCTGATTAGTGTCACCACACTACCCGAGTCTAGCAGGGCTGTGAGTGATTTTCCATCCACAGAGATAGCACACATTTGTCTCTCGTTGCGACTCGAACATGCTGCAGTACACGCGACCTGTGCAAAAAGAGAAATGTGTCTTTTCCTGTAAGCATAGTCACACTGCATAGGCTCATCGCTTAATGGACAGTTTGCAGCAATATGCCCAAATGCATGGCACCGATAACACTGTATGTGCTCTACCCCCAGTCCTTTTAAGGGTCCCAAAGACCTTCCTGGCTTCTTTGGCCAGTCTCCAGGTCTAGGACCCACAGTCTCATTAGCTGCAAAATCAGTCTTAACATTACCCCTGCTTTTGAACCCTGGAACAGTCTTACCAGATCCTGGGGGTGATCTTGCGTCCCAAGACGCTCCACGGTGGGGCATAGATGGATTCAGCAAGTCCTCAGAAGCAAGGTACCTCTCCACTAGGTCCACCAACTGGGTTGCAGTGTTGGGGTCCCCCTGTCCGACCCACTTCTTCAGTGTCGCAGGGAGCGCACGCAGGTAGCGGTCCATTACTACACGCTCCACGATCTGAGGGCCGGTTAAGGTCTCTGGCTGCAACCACTTCCGGGTGAGATGGATCAGGTCAAACATTTGAGAACAGGGTGGCTTGCCGCTGGAGTAAGTCCACTGATGCACACGCTGGGCTCGGACTGCCATGGTGACACCCAAGCGTGCAAGTATCTTCGTCTTCAGTGTCTCATAGTCCTGGGCCTTATCCGGTTCGAGATCAAAGTACGCCTTTTGAGGTTCCCCGGTCAAAAACGGAGCCACTAGACCCGCCCACTGTTCTTTTGGCCACTCCTCGCGGACAGCAACTCTCTCAAAAGTTGCAAGGTAGGCCTCAACATCATCAGAAGGTGTCATCTTCTGTAGGTGATACGAGGCACGTACCAATTTTGGTTCCCCTGGCGCAGGAGGTGCGAACCCTTTTTTCAGCTCCACAAGAGCCTCTGCGAACTGCCGGTTCATCTCCTGTTGGGCCGCCTGTTGTGCTGCAGCGGCCTCTGCGACTTGGCGGTTGGATTCCCGCTGAGCTGCATTGGCCTGTAGCAGGGCCTTTAATATTTCCTCCATTTTCAGAAAATGCCCGCTGAGTCCACCACGTGTGGGAGATTAGCTGGTGGGGATCACCTTTTCTGAAAACAGACAGTCCGTATGCAGGCAGTTTCTTTGAAAGTCTGGCTGGTTGCCAGGTTTATTTAGCCCAAAAGGTTTGCACAGCAGAAAACAAACAAAACAGAAAGTAAATCCTTGCCGTCTGGCGCTAAGCTATACAGTTATGTCCTGACTATATGGTGTGGGGCTGCTCCCCGACACCGCCAACACAAATGGTAAAGCAAACCTTTTGTTTCTCTTGCATCCAAACATAGCTCTCCCTTCAGCCACACAGGTTACAATCCTGAGACTCAGCACATGAGACCTGTTGTGCTCTCTTCCTGTTTATTTAAAGTCCACCTGGAGGTGAACTCCAGTGGACCACAATCTCTGGACCGGAACCAAGCCTGCCTTAGAGGCTGGAAAAACCCGGGCCGGATTCCGGTTCAGTCCCTCACAACAGAGCGCATGCGAGGTGAAACATACCTATCATCCACCACCTCGCCTCGCATACCGTCACAGTATTTATATTATTAGGGCTATGTGTTTATATTATTACTAGATACACGTTTTTAATATTAGAGGATATTAATATTTATAATATTGGGGGTATTGGATGCTAATGTCTGAAAAGCACTGCGGAATATAGTAGCGCTATATAAGTGCATAACATAAAAATAATAATAAATTAGTGTTGGGGTATGTGTGTTTATAGCTTTAGAACCTTCTATCTTCATTTAGCAGGACCTGCGCTGACGTCACCGCGCTCACCACATCAGCGCAAGTCCTTTTGCAGGTCCTGCAAAAAGAAGAAAGAAGACAATAACGGCTGTGCGATCAAGTGGATGAGGTGAATATTTTTTTTTTCTTATTTTTAAACCCTCAATGGACATTTTACTTAGCAGTCTGTATTAAAGAATGCTATTTTCCATTATAACCATGTTATAATGGAAAACAATAAAATCTACAGAACACTGAACCCAAACTCGAACTTCAGTGTCTGGGTTCGGATCTGGGTACCAGCATTCAGTTTTTTATCACGCGCGTGCAAAACACATTAAAACGCTTTGTACTCGCGCTGGAAAAACTGAACAATGCAATGCAGTTGCAAACAAATTGCGTGCGTACTCGCGCGGGTTTCCCTGAACCTGCCCGCAACGCATCCGGCACGCTCGTCTGCAAGGGGCCTTATCTTTTATATTATTAGGGGGTGTAAGTGTTTAAATTATTATGTGATATAAGTGTTTTATATTGTAGGATATTAGTGCTTATATTATTGGAGGGTATTAGTGTTTATATTGATGGGGATATTGGTGTGTGTAATATTGGGGATATTAATGTTTATAATATTAGGTGATATTACTGTTTATATTATTGGGAGTATTAGTGTTTATATTATTTGATGTATTAGTCTTTACATAATTGGTGATATCAGTGTGTATATTAATAGGAGGTTTTAGTGTTTTTATTATTGGGTGTATTAGTGTTTGTATTCAAGTACTGATATTAATGTTTATATTATTGGGGGTATTAGTATTTACAGTAATTGATGGCATTAGTGTTAATGGGGGTATTAGTCTTAATATTATTTTGGGTTAATATTGTCTATATTATTGGGGGACACCAGTGTTTATATATTTGGTGATGTTAGTTTTTATATTATTGGAGGGTAGTAGTGTCTATATTGATGGGAATATTGATGTGTATAATATTAGGGGTATTAGTGTTTGGGTTTTTTAGTGTTTTTATTATTGGGGGTATTAGAGATTGTATTAAATTACTGGTATTAGTATTTATATTATTAGGGGTATAAGTGTCTATATTATTATGATATCTATGTTTTATATAGGAGGATATTAATGTTTATATTATTAAAGGGTATTAGTGTTTGTACTGATAGGGATATTAATGTGTAGAATATATTGGGGGTATAAGCGTATATTATTAGAGGGTATGCATTTTTATAGTATTGGAGGATATGAGTTTTTATATTACTGTGGAGTATTAGTGTTTATAAAATCAGTGATATTAGTGTTTATATTATTGTGGTTATTAGTTTTAATATAATTGAGGATATTTTTCCTTATATTATTGGGGGTATTAATGTTAATATTATTTTGGGGTAGTATTGTCTATATTATTGGTGGATATAAATGTTTATATTATTGGTAGTATTAGTTTTTTATATTATTGGAGGACATCGTGTTTATATTATTAGAGGGTATTAATGTTTATTTTGTTGTGGGGATTCACTGTCTATATTATTGGAGGAAATTAGTGTTTATATTATTAGGGTTTTAATGTTTTATAATTTTTGGGGGACATTCGTTTTTATAATATTGGGGAATTCACCATGGTGATGGATCATGTGACGGACCATGTGATGAGCGCAGTGACGTCACCACAGGTCATTTTCCTCCTGCACAGCAAAGAAGAAGAAAGAAGAGAAGCCGGGTGTCATGCCCTGCTCAGGTGATGTGCGGAGGTCTGCCAGGTTAGCAGCACGTGTGTAGTTTTTTGTTTGTTTTGGGTTTGGTGTTGAGCTGTATCTGGCTCACTTCAGGTGCACTGGATGAGGTCGTTTGTGTGAGTTTAAATTACAACCCTTCCCAGTGTCCTGTACTAGTTATAGCTCCTATGGTGCTCTGAGGAAAGGTGGAGTTGCTGTTTCTGCTCAGCTACAAGATACGTGGATTTTGTTTTCCTTTTTGTATGTTCTGTCTAGGCTGTTCCAGGTCCTGAGGGAGCAGGCTGCCTCTTCCCCTCTTTCCACCATCGTAGGGTCTTTAGGGAATCAACAGACTTAGGCATGGGAGCATGTTTATTCCCACCTTTAGAGTCTGGTAGGGAATTGTCAGGAGGTGACCTTTATTCCCAGCTTCTGGCCTAGACGCTTGTTTTGTGGTTTACTGTGTGTTTTTGTATCTTGTCTCCTACCCAGCATGACATTATAACCCAATACCTAGACTGCCATTTCTCAGCTGCTTTGAGATGGAGTCAATTGATGCGTTAGTTGATCGCATGCAGGGATTATCCCTAGAGGTTGCGGATTTGCGTAATTCTGTTGCACGGTGTCAGAATGCTCTGGCATCAGGTGCGATAGGAGGAAGTTAAATTTATGGGGAGCTTAGAGTCGCTCTTCCTGATAGATTTTCAGTGGGTGTGGATGACTTCATCTGCTATAGAGAGTAATGCAAGCTTTATTTTCTGCTGCGTCCGTCTTCATCTGTTGATGAGAATCAGAAAGTAGGGATAATCATATCCCTGCTTAAAGGGCACGCGCATCCTGGGCCTTTTCTCTGCCGACCGGTTCTCTGGCTCTACGGTCAGCAGAGAAAAGGCCCAGGATGACCTTGGGATTAATTTATGATGACCCAGATCGGGTCTCGATGGAAGAATCTAAATTGCGTAATTTATTAGAAGGAGAACATACTGCAGAGGAGTACTGTGTTGAGTTTTGGAGATGGGCTACGGAGTCTGAGTGGAATGACTCCGCGCTACGTAGTCAGTTTTGTCAGGGGTTGTCTGAGAGATTAAAAGATGCCCTCGCTTTTAATGAGTATCCTGATACGTTGGAGAATACTATGTCTTTAGCAGTACGGTTAGATAGACGCATTAGAGAGAGGTGTAAGGTTCCTTCCGCGCGAGGGATCCCTTCTGGGAGTGGTTTCATCTCACCGGTTCCCCAGGGTAATATGACATGTAATTCTGGGGTAGGGGAGGAACCCATGCAGCTGGGTCAGGTGTCTTTCCGTTCTGGTAAAAGGAACTTTAGGAGGTTGCATAAGCTATTTTATTACTTTGGAGAAAGTGGTCATTTTGTTTATGCTTGTCCTTTTGTTAAACCGCATGTTAATGATAAAGAACCACAAAGAGGTTTACATAAAGAGAAAAAAAAAACATCCCTGACTCTTGGTAGTGTGAATAGGGTGTCGGAGCAAGCAGGTATGCAATCTCCCTGCAATATTCATTTTGAAGTATTCATTGACTGTGGTGCTGGGGTAAACCTTATTGATTTTCTTTTTCTTCAAAATCTGGGCTTAAGTACTTGCACTTTAGAAAGAGAGATTCCGGTGTTTGCAATTGATTCTTCCCCTCTTTCTCAAAGGAATCTCACTCATATTGCTCATGGTATTCAGTTAAGGTTGGGTGATTCACATGTTGAGATCATTTCTTGTTTTGTCATGAAGGACTTGCCCGCTCCTATTGTCTTAGGTTTACCGTGGTTGATAAAACATAACCCAACTTTAGATTGGCAGGCAAGGCCGATCATTGGTTGGAGTGAATTTTGTTCGAACAATTGTCTTAGTGCGTCTATCTCAGGTGTGTCTACTACGGTTCTACCTCAGTATCTCTCAGATTTTGCGGATGTCTTTTCAGAGGGTGGGGCTCAGGAAATGCCTCCTCATCGTGAACAGGGCCGTTTCTAGGGGCGGGCGGGTGGGCCGGGCGGCCGCCGGGGCGTTGTCAGAAGGGGGGCGCCGGCAGGGGCGCCCTCTTGTCATTTCTCTGCCTGTTATTACTGTCGTGCCGTGCGCCCTGGCTCCCTTCCCTCTGAGATCTCACCTGCCCTGCGACCTGCGCCCGAGTGCCGAGTCCTCTCACTCTTATCTACAGTGTCCACAGCTCCGGTACCTGCGGGCGGCACTTACTGACGTCACGCGCCTGCTCCTCCCACTAGGCGGCGCAGGCGCGTGACGTACAGGGAGTGAGCACCGCACTGCCTGCCTGTTACCGCCCGCCCTGAGCCCCTGAGCAGTGCTGATGTGAGGCGAGCCTGACAATTTTTTACAATAGGGACACTGTGGATGGTCTGTGGGGGTGGGGGCATTAATTACAATGGGGGGCGGGGGCCACTGTGGGAGACATGAAAATGGGGGCCACTGTCACTGTGGGGGACATTAAGTTTAATAAGGATCACTATGGACATTATTTAGAATGGAGGCTGCTGTGGGTGTCATTATAACTGTATAATGTCTGATAGGCCTAGTCCTGAGCTGAGTTATATTACCCTGCCCATGCCCTGTATAATAATGTACCCATCCCTGATACCCCTTAGTTATATTACCCCGCTGGGGTAATATAACTAAGGGGTATCAGGGTACATTATTATACAGGGCAGGGTAATATAACTCAGGACTAGGCCTATCAGACATTATACAGTTATAATGACACCCACAGCAGCCTCCATTCTAAATAATGTCCATAGTGATCCTTATTAAAAATAATGTCCCCCCACAGGCAGGCTCTGCGAGCGGCGGCGCTCACTCACTGTACGTCACGCGCCGCGTGATGTACAGTGAGTGAGGTGAGCACTGCCGCCCGCACTGCCTACCGCCCGCCCGGAGCAGTGCTGAGAAAGAAGCCTGCTGTGAGTGAGAGCAGGCTGCATTCACACGTCCGTGGTGTATTGCGGGTCCGCAGCACACCAGCCCGGCACCCCCATTGAAATGCCTATTCTTGTCCGCAAGCTGCGAACAAGAATAGGACATGCTCTATCTTTTTGCGGAGCTGCGGACCCAAAGATCGGGGCCGCGCATCGCAAATGCGGATGCGGACAGCACACTGTGTGCTGTCTGCATCCATTCCGTCCCCATAGAGAATGAATGAGTCCGCACCCGTTCCGCAAAATTGCGGAACGGATGAGGACCCATTTTGCGGACGTGTGAATGGAGCCTGAGTCTGTGGGACAGTGGGTCACTGGGTGCATCACTGTGACCGTCCGTGCAATATGGTTACACATTTTTTACAATGGGGAGACACTTATTTCATCGAGCAGTTTTGAGGGGGGGGGGGAGTTTTTTTGACAGGGGGGGGGAGTTTTTTTGACAGGGGGGGAGTTTTTTTGACAGGGGGGGGGGGGGGTTTGACAAGGGGGGGAGTTTTTTTTGACAGGGGGGGAGTTTTTTTTGACAGGGGGGGGGAATTTTTTTGACACTCGCCCTGAGAGAAATTTTACCTAGAAACTGCACTGATCGTGAATATGATTGTACGGTTAATCTCATCCCAGGGGCTAGGTTGCCAAAGTCTCGGCTATACAATCTTTCTCAACCCGAAAGAGAGGTCATGCGGAAGTATATTGCCGAGAGTTTGGCAAAGGGTCATATTAGGCCATCTAAGTCTCCGGTCGCAGTTAGTTTATTCTTTGTAAGGAAAAAGCATGGATCACTTATACCCTGTCTGGATTTCCGGGAATTGAACCGCATTACGGTCCGTGATCCGTATCCCCTTCCTTTGATTTCTGACCTTTTTGATCAAATTGTTGGAGCCAAGGTGTTCTCCAAGTTAGATTTAAGAGGGGCCTACAATCTGATCAGAATCAAGGAGGGGGATGAGTGGAAAATGGCCTTCGACACGAACGAGGGTCATTTCGAGAATCTGGTTAGGACTTTTGGGTTAACTAACGCACCAGCGGTGTTTCAGCGATTTGTCAATAACATTTTCCATCATCTTGTGGGAAGGTTCATTGTAATTTACTTGGATGACATACTAATTTACTCTCCTGATCTGAAGACCCATCAGGATCACGTGAGACAGATTTTGTCGATCCTTCGGGAGAATACATTATATGCTAAATTGGAGAAATGTGTGTTTTCTGTTCAGGAGCTTCCGTTTCTGGGATATCTGCTTTCTGACTCTGGTTTTCGTATGGACCCCGAAAAGGTCCGGGCGGTTCTGGAATGGGACCGACCGGAGAATCAGAAAGCTTTGATGCGGTTTTTGGGCTTTACCAATTATTATAGAAAATTTATCTTGAACTATTCTACCATTGTAAAACCTTTGACCGATATGACTAGGAAAGGCGTTGACTTCTCTGTCTGGTCGGATGTTGCATTGCAGGCCTTTTTCGGCTATTAAGGAATATTTTGCGTCTGCTCCCATTCTGATGCAGCCTGATGTGTCTAAGCCATTTGTGGTGGAGGTGGATGCATCAGAGGTGGGGGTTGGAGCAGTGTTGTCGCAGGGTTCATCTCCTGGCAAATGGCGTCCGTGTGCTTTTTTTTCCAAGAAGCTCTCAGTCGCCAAGAGGAATATTGATGTAGGAGATAGGGAATTGCTGGCCATCAAACTGGCCTTTGAGGAAAGGCGTCACTGGTTGGAGGGGGCGTCTAATCCCGTTACAGTATATACTGACTCTAAGAATTTGGCTTACCTGCAATCTGCCAAGCGTCTGAATCCTAGACAGGCTAGATGGTCACTGTTCTTTACTAGGTTCAATTTTGTGGTTACTTTTCATCAAGGCAGATGCATTGTCTCGTAGTTTTCATGGGGGAAGTGATTCAGAGGATCCTGCTCCGATTTTAGCTGATGGGGTGGTGGTCTCCGCTCTGTACCCCGAGTTGGAGATGGAGGTGTTGGGAGCCCAGGAGGGGACTCCTGATTCTTGTCCCCCAGGGAGGTTGTTTGTTTCTGCTGGACTGCGATACAAGGTATTCAAGGAACATCACGATACTGTCCTTGCGGGACATCCTGGTGGCAAGTCCACCTTTGATCTTATTTCCCGGAGGTTCTGGTGGCCCGGGTTACGTAAGAGTGTTGAGGATTACGTAGCAGCCTGTGAGACCTGTGCACGGTCAAAGGTTGCTCACATTCAACCTTCTGGTTCACTTCTTCCTATGTCTATTCCATCTCGTCCTTGGACGCACTTGTCTATGGACTTTGTTACTGATCTGCCGGGTTCCTCCGGGAAAAATTAGATTTTGGTGGTTGTGGACCGTTTTAGTAAAATGGCTCACTTTGTATCGTTAGCTAGTCTGCCTAATGCTAAGACTCTTGCTCAGGTTTTTGTTGATAAAATCGTGAAATTACATGGCATTCCCTCGGATGTGGTTTTTCATAGGGGCACGCAGTTTGTTTCCAGGTTTTGGAGGGCGTTCTGCTGTCGTCTTGGTATTCAACTTTCGCTCTCTTCGGCTTTTCATCCGCAGTCGAATGGGCAGACAGAGCGTACTAATCAAAACCTGGAGACCTACTTGAGGTGGTCCTCATTCTGATCCCTAGCAGAGTTTGCTTTGAATAACCGTAGACGGGAGTCCACGGGTAAGTCGCCATTTTTTGGCGCATACGGTTTTCATCCTGAGTTTGGTACCTTTTCTGGGACTGGTTCCTCTGGGATGCCAGATGAGGAGAGATTTTCTTCTGCCTTGTCTTCTATTTGGCGGAGGATCCAAGTGAATTTGGAGAAGATGGGTGAGAGGTATAAGCGAATGGCTGACAGGAGACGTATGACTGGTCCGGACCTGTGTGTGGGTAATCTGGTGTGGTTATCTACTAAAAATATTAAACTGAGAGTACCATCTTGGAAACTGGGACCTTAAAAAATTTCTGCGGTTGTCAATCCAGTGGCGTTTCGTCTGGATCTTCAGCAGACCTGGAGGATCCATGATGTGTTCCACAGGTCTTTACTGAAGAAATATGTGAAACCGGTGGAACCATCGCCATTGCCTCCTCCCCCTGTTCTGGTTGATGGCAATTTATAGTTCGAGATCTCTAGGGTTCTCGACTCACGTGTTTATCGGGGTTCCCTTCAGTACCTGGTACACTGGAGGGGATACGGCCCCCGAGGAGAGGATGTGGGTTCCGGCTGTGGATGTTAGTGCCAGCCGACTGGTGAGGCCCTTTCACAGGGCCCATTCGGATAAAGTTGGGCCGGGGTGTCCAGAGGTCACCCGTAGAAGGGGGGGTACTGTCATGCCCTGCTCAGGTGATGTGCGGAGGTCTGCCAGGTTAGCAGCACGTGTGTAGTTTTTTGTTTGTTTTGGGTTTGAAGTTGAGCTGTATCCGCCTCCCTTCAGGTGCACTGTGTGGGGTCGTTTGTGCGAGTTTAAATTACGCCCCTTCCCAGTGTCCTGTGCGGGTTATAGCTCCTATCTTGCTCTGAGGAAAGGTGGAGTTGCTGTTTTTGCTCAGCTACAAGATAAGTTGATTTTGTTTTCCTATTTGTATGTTCTGTCTAGGCTGTTAGAGAGACACCTGCCTCTTCCAGGTCCTGAGGGAGCAGGCTGCCTCTTCCCCCCTTTCCACCATCGTAGGGTCTTTAGGGAATCAACAGACTTAGGCATGGGGGCACGTTTATTCCCACCTTTAGGGTCTGAACGTGGGCACAGAAGTTCAGGGAGAGCTGGTAGGGAATTGTCAGGAGGTGACCTTTATTCCCAGCTTCTGGCCTAGACGCTTGTTTTATGGTTTACTGTGTGTTTTTGTATTTTTATCCTACCCAGCGTGACACCGGGCTGTGCGAACAAGTGGATTAAGGTGAGTTAATTTTTTTTTTTAACCCCTCCAGCCCTATATTACTAAGCATTCTGTATTAAGAATGCTATTATTTTCCCTTATAGCCATGTTATAAGGGAAAATAATAATGATCGGGTCCCCATCCCAATCATCTCCTAGCAACCATGCGTGAAAATCGCCCCGCATCCACACTTGCTTGCGGATGCTTGCGATTTTCACGCAGCCCCATTCACTTCTATGGGGCCTGCATTGCTCATGTGCACAGCCCCATAGAAATGAATGGGTCCAGATTCAGTGCCGCTGCAATGCGTTCACCTCACGCATTGCACCCGCGCGGAAATCTTGCCCAAGTGAAAAAGGCCTTATAGTCACCTTTTTTCTTTTTGTGCACATTTCGATACACCTTATTAAAACGTTGCATTGTAAGACAACCAGCATTAACACATTAATAACCAGATTATTTTTTTTTAAAGTAATGTCTAGATCTGACCGAGGAACATACTGAACACTGGCCAGTTACAGGCTGGGATTGATTCTCACTGCCATGGCAAGCTGAGAGTTGTCATGTTGTAAAATGCATCCTAAGATACGCTACTTAGGAATTATGAGTAAAGATGAGTCGAGAGCAGCTACCAAGGCCTTCTCCCATGCCAGAGGACATGTTGGCGCATTACATATACAGCGCAGTGTTTTTTTTCCAAAGAGGTTGTCAAGTATCAGTGCTGAGAATAGCCTACAATAAAGTATTGAGTAATACCTACCTAACACATCCAGCACCGTCACTTCAGTTCTCAAGAGAAGGCTATGATTACCTGCTCGCAACGGTGACGTCAACAACACGTGACCACTGCAGCCAATCACTGACCTCAGCAATGCAGTAGAGATGCCAGTGATGACGAAAGTGATCACATGCTGATGATGTGACGCCAGCGCTGCAGCTGATGAACCAATTTTTATGATGGGCTATTACCTAGTGTTGCTCAGTTTCTTGCGAAAACCAGAAAACCCCTTTAAAAGGACATTTGTCAGCAGATTTGTTCCTATGAAACTGGATGACCTGTTTCATGTTCGCTTGGCAGGTGAAGGCATCTGTTTGGGTCCCATGTTCATATGTGCCCACATTGCTGAGAAAAATTATGTTTTAATATTAATGCAAATGAGCCTCTAGGAGCAACAGGGGCGTTGCCGTTACACCTAGAGGCTCTCCTATGTCTGCAACTGCCGCACCCTCTCAATTTTGACTGACAGTGTCAGAAAGTGTAAATGAGAGTCTTGCCCTGTCAATCAAAGTGCAGGGGGTGCAGCAGTTGCAGAGAGAGCTAATCCTCTAGGAGTAATGGAAACGCCCCTATTGCTCCTAGAGGCTCATTTGCATATATTAAAACATCATTTTTCTCAGCAATGTGAGCACATCTGAACATGGGACTAACACAGATGCCTGTAGCTGCCAAGCGCACATGCAATAGGCCAGCGAATTTCTGTCAGCATGTAACTTCTGGCCACAGTGTATTTCGGTAAAATAAAGCGACAAAAAATGTGGCATTTAAAAAATAATAATTTTGTTTGAAACCATACTTTATACAGATGCAAAATGTTAATTGCTGACACATGAATGCTTGAGCCCAAAGTTTATGCTTTCAGCGTTGATGATGACTGGATCGGGTTGCAAGTGTAGCGAGCCCAGGAGAGGGAGAGAATGGGAGTGGTGCGCATCCTTTCTTCTCCTCAGGACACACCCTGGTTTGGGGTCTCCTGCTTGGTGTAAGTGGGGTGCCTGTGGTGTAGGTGGGTTCTGAGCTTCAAGGCAGAGGTCCCTGGAGGAGCTGCACAACACAATGCTGCAGTAATGCAGGTGATGGTGCCATGTAATAAAGAGGACGGTTTTGGGAGAACTGGTCAACTAAACTTTACTGAAGCTCAACAGTACTTACACATACTTACAAGGCAATCTCTTTAAATGTTGCATAGATCAGTTTTCCTAAGGCTGTATATAGGGGTAGACAGTACAGTGATCCCATCTGAGCCCCTTTCCAGTTAAATTATGCAATCTTCCCAATTCGGCCGAGGGGTACAATTTATCTCTATATATGTATTCTCTGTATTTTTGCAATAACCTCTATGGGGTGTAGTCCTATAATAGATGGTAGGGGAGCCGGAAACTTCTAACCCTAACAAAATGCATTGAAGTCCACAGCCAATATACAGGCATTACCTTCATTGGCTTGTATTTTTCCAACACTCTTCCTTGTAATGGCTTCTTTGGCCTCTACAAAGCTCAATACTCTCTCAGAGGATGGTGCTTGCTTCTGTCACTTTCATCGTCTCCTGGCTACTATTAGCTCACACCACTGCTGTCTCTTAGCAGGCTTCTGACCACATCCTCTCTCCCCTGCTACTACTCATTCAGTTTAGGGGGTGGGTCCAGCCCCACACCTAGCAACAGAGTCTGGGGCTGGTATGTTAATCTCATAATCCCCCCATTAAACCCCTTTAGCAGTGACCACTCCACACAGTTAAAGGGTTTCTACTACTTTGTTTTCACATAATTAGCTTTCAGACACTAGCGATCCGCTAGTGTCTGCTCTACCAAACAATCCTAATATAATAGCTTTTGGGGCAGCCGTTTCGCTAAAAAAATAATTTATATTGATATGCTAATGAGCCTCTAGGTGCTATGGGGGCGTCATTAGCACCTAGAGGCTCGGTCTACCTTCACAAACTGCCGCCGCCCAGCGCGTCCCTCCAGCCCGCCCATCTCCTCCGGAATGCGATCCTCCCTGTGCGCCTATGTATTCGGCGCATGCACAGTGAATGTCTGACCACTTTCTGCAGACATCTCCACTGCGCCTGTTCCTCGGAGCACTATGACGTCATCGACGCAGGCGCAGTGGAGATGTCTGAGCAGGGAAGCGGTCAGACATTCACTGCGCATGCGCCGAATACAGACGCGCACGGGGAGGATCGCATTCCGGAGGAGATGGGCGGGCTGGAGGGACGCGCTGGGCAGCGGCAGTTTGTGAAGGTAGACTGAGCCTCTAGGTGCTAATGACGCCCCCATAGCACCTAGAGGCTCATTAGTATATCAATATAAGTTCTTTTTTTAGCGAAACGGCTGCCCCAAAAGCTATTATATTAGGATTGTTTGGTAGAGCAGACACTAGCGGATCGCTAGTGTCTGAAAGCTAATTATGTGAAAACTAAGTGGTAGAAACCCTTTAATGGGATCCCACAGACTAAACATTTTATCCTCTATATAGAGGTTTATTATTTGCTGGAGATGCCTGGGTCACCATTCAAAGAATAGCACTGACTTGCAGCAGTAGAGCAGGTAGATAGGTGCAGTTATTTAGTGAAGTACTACACATTTCAGCAAGATATCCCAGAGTCCAGGGAAGAAAATCAGATATTGTACTATAAGTTTCAGATTCGGTATTTAAAGTTGGTTGGGCCGGGGTGTAGTCCGGAATATCCATGAGTCAGATCAGGTTAGGACTACAGTTTAACTGCAAGAAAAAAGGGGTCAGTCAACACATTTCAGTCCGCAGGTGCACGCTGCCATGGCTAGAAGCACAAATAACAAACACAATGCAACCGCACTCTGCAAACACAAATAAAGTACAATAACGCCATAGTTATAGAAAATATTCTGGTATTGCTAAGCTTATCTCTTATATATATAAAAATTAGTTTCTGTCTGTCTAGACGTCTAGAGTAGACGTTCTTTATGCGTGAACAAACTACTGGACCGATCTTCACCAAATTTGGCACACAGGTACATCAGGTGTCCGGGAAGGTTTTAGACCGTCTCTCAGCTCTCTTAGACGTACCGTTCGTAAGATATTCCCAAAAAATGACCTGCATTAGCCAATAGAAGCCAGCAAGCCTTTGACTTAAATCCGAACTGCCATTTACACGGTAACATGTCACTTATTAGCCAATATAAGCTCGCAGGTCCTACTCCAGGTTGCCATAACAACTGATCACAGGTTTTAGCAGTTTGCGGGTCCTTAAATATTTAGTCATATTACGTATGACGACACAACTAGACTGCTACATGCATGGGGCGCAGAGGCCACAATAAACGAGCGGGCGCTGTGGAGTTCACTGTTAAAGGGGCGGGCACTGTGGAGGTCACTGTTAAAGGAACGGGCACCGTGGAGGTCGCTGTTAAAGGGGCAGGCACTGCGGAGGTCACTGTTAAAAGGGCAGGCACTGTGGAAGTGACTGTTAAAGGGGCGGGCACTGTGGAGGTCACTGTTAAAGGGGCAGGCACTGCAGAGGTCACTGGTAAAGGGGCAGGCACTGTGGAGGTCACTGTTAAAGGGGCTGGCACTGTGGAGGTCAATGTCAAAGGGGCGGCCACTATCGAGTTCTCTGTTAAAGGGGCAGGCACTGTGGAGCTCACTGTTAAAAGGGCGGGCACTGTGGACGTCATTGTTAAAGGGGCGGGTACTGTAGAGGTCACTGTTATGGGGGAAATTGTTGATATCTTTTTACGGCACACGGAAACATAAAATGAAATAGATGAAATATACCCGTGCAAAGCCGTGTCCTTCTGCTAGTCTAATATATAAAGCTGAGTGTATGTGTGTGTGTGTATGTATGTATGTCCGCTAAAGGAATGCGCGCCATCACATTTATAATCACGAAATTTGGAACACAGGTACATCAGGTGTACAGGAAGGTTTTAGGTCTCAGCTCTCTAGGACATACCGTTCCTGAGATATTCCCAAAAAATGCATTAGCCAATAGAAGCCTGGTCACATGACCCTTATAAGCCAATTGAAGCTCACAGGCCAGTCTCCACATACACACAGCTTTACACCAGGTTTCCATAACAACCCAGCCATTTTTCTTCACTGCTGTAGGTAAGCTTTAAAGGAAATCCTGGTCACCAGGATAATCGCTATTGAAGTAAAGCCATGGCTTAATAGCACTTAGTACCTTATTTCTAGATGTGCCTCTGCTCCAGCAATAGATGTTTTTATCCTCTGAAAATCCACTTTATTTGGTATGCAAATGAGCCAGTAAGGTGCCCAGAGGGGCGTCACTCTTGCAGGAAGGAGCCCAGTATAACAAAACAATTACAAAGACAGGTGCACTCTGCAGTCTCACTAAACCCTCAAACTGATTTTAAAATTGAGAGATTAGTCAACATGTCCTACGGTGTAGAACATGTCTAAGCCCGGGCACCACGCCAAGGTTTCTCAAGTAGCCCGGGACCTAACACTCTCCTACCTGAGCTGCATGGGCAATACCAGGAGCCAGTGGGCAAATTACAGGAGCATAAGGCCGACTCACAAACAGCTCACCAGTTACCTCCAGCATGTAACCATGCTTGCAATGGGAGGAGGGAGGAGTCTGCGAGTCCCACTTAAGACTGGCTGATATGTCCCAGGCCCCACAGGTGCACCTAATTGTGGCCTGTAGATGGAAAACAGGCACATTTAAATTGGAGTTTATACACCTCCAGGAATCTATATATACAAACTAAGAAGACAGGTTGGCATTAGCAGGAGGTGCTCAAACCCACATGCAGTTGTGCATATATATAGGGGAGCAAATCCTGCACTTGTGGCCCGTTGCTAATGGCAATCCCCAGCAAAATGCATACGGTGGAGGATGCCCGCGGCGAACCACAAGTACCACAATAGACATCCTACACAAGGTAACAAGTGCGGATGTCATAATTAATATAACAATATAACAAAACAATTACAAAGACAGGTGCACTCTGCAGTCTCACTAAACCCTCAAACTGATTTTAAAATTGAGAGATTAGTTAACATGTCCTACGGTGTAGAACATGTCTAAGCCCGGGCACCACGCCAAGGTTTCTCAAGTAGCCCGGGGAGGAGCCCAAACACGCCCCCTGCTACCATGTATCCACCCTCAAAAGAAGAACTTAAAACCCCGCCCCTAGGTCTTTCTTAGCCATGCCCCTGATATGGTTAGGCCACACCCCCTCCCACTCCGCAGAAGGGGATTGGAAAAATTATGGTAAAAATCTATTTCTGTCAGCTGCAGGGGTGGGAGGGAGGCTTACTTTATACTAGCAGCTCACACTCAGACAGCATAGTGCTGCTGTCTTAGAGTGAGCTGTTCAAAAGGACATGCTAACAGGGATTGAAAAAATGAAGTTAAAAATCAACTTCTAGGTCCCGCTAAGCCACACCCCCGATTTGGTTAGGCCACACACACTCCCTCTCCTCAGCCGACAGGGATTGAAAAAATTAAGTTAAAAATTAACTTCTGTCAGCTGCAGGGGGTGGGAGGGACGGTGACTTTCTTCCTGCAGCTCACACTCAGATAGCACAGTGCTGTTGTCTGAGAGTGAGCTGTTCAAAAGGACATGGCCCCGATCCGGTTAGGCCATGCCCCCTCCCACTCAGCCGACAGGGATTAAAAAAATAAAGTTAAAAATCAACTTCTAGGTCCCGCTAAGCCACGCCCCCGATTCGGTTAGGACATGCCTCCTCCCACTCCTCAGCCGACAGTGATTGAAAAAATGAAGTTAAATATCAACTTCTGTCAGCTGCAGGGATGGGAGGGATGGTGACTTTCTTCCTGCAGCTCACACTCAGACAGCACAGTGCTGCTGTCTGAGAGTGAGATGTTCAAAAAGACATTCTTGTGTCTGTCCAGGCCCTGCACCAGATGGAGAATAGGGAGTCTTAAAGCCAGACTGTCCGGCCTAAAACTGGACCTCTGGCCACCCTAGGGGCAGGCTGCTGTGGAGGTCACAGTTAAGGGGATGGTCCGCTATGGAGGTCAGTGTTAAGGGGCAGATTGCTGTAAAGGCCACTGTTAAGGGGGCGGGCCCCTGTCAAGGCGGTGGTGTGCTGTGAAACTCACTGTTAAAGGGGAAAGCTGCTGTAAAAGTGTTGAACTTGGTTATCCCTAACAGTGCTACCATGGACTGGGTTTGGTGCTGCAGTTAAGCCCAATTCATGCCAATGTGGCCAATCTGCAGTGCCAGATATTGCCCTTCAAGTGTTGCTGTTTCTGAGTTTATCTCCACTGTCTAGACCAGTGGTGGGCAACCTTTTTTTTCAACTGAGCCAAATATCGCCAAAACCACGATTGAAATTTCTTTGGAGAGCCACATTTTTAAAACCTAAAATATTGCGTCAACAGTACCAGTGAGGACTATTAGGGCTCATGCACACGACCGTGTGCCCGCCGTTGCCATATTGCAGGTCGCATACGGCGGGTCCGCAATACACGGGCACTGGCCGTGTGCAGCCCGCATCAAGGACCCATTCACTTCAATGGGTCCAGGATCGGGGCGCATGCACTACTTTTTCGCGGTGCGGAGGCACAGCCAGAAGCACCACGGAAGCACACTGTAGCACTCATATCCCCGATCCTGGACCCATTGAAGTGAATGGGTCCATGATGCGGACTGCACACGGCCGTGTGCAGCCTGCATCATGGACCCATTCACTTCAGCATGCACTACTTTTTTGCGGTGCGGGCAGTCGGATGCGGATCGCGAACCCCATGCATTGCGGACGGACTGCTATTTGCGGTCCAGAGCACAGGCACGGCGCCCTTACATTCGTGGGCATGAGCCCAGAGTGTGTTTTTACATACTTTTATATGTACTTTCTTTTATTTGGATCTTGATTATTATTTCATTTTATCTTTATCATTTTTTACTTTTATTAAACTTGTCTGCAGATGTGGATGTAATGTGTATGACGCACTTATGGGGGATATCTGTGGATGACGCACTTATGGGGGATATCTGTGGATGACGCACTTATGGGATATCTGTGGAGGGCGCACTTATGGGGGATATCTGTGGAGGGCACACTTATGGGGGATATCTGTGGAGGGCGCACTTATGGGGGATATCTGTGGATGACGCACTTATGGGGGATATCTGTGGATGACGCACTTATGGGGGTTATCTGTGGATGACGCACTTATGGGGGATATCTGTGGATGACGCACTTATGGGGAATATCTGTGGATGACGCACTTATGGGGGATATCTGTGGATGACGCACCTATGGGGGATATCTGTGGATGACGCACCTATGGGGGATATCTGTGGATGACGCACCTATGGGGGATATCTGTGGATGACACATATATAGCATAAGATGCTATATAAGTGCCCTCCACAGATATCCCCCATAAGTGCCCTCCACAGATATCCCCCATAAGTGCCCTCCAGTAAGTAAAGTAATGTATTAGTAGGGGGAAGGGATGAGGCAGGGACACTTGCGGCGGGGCCGGTGCAGTGCCTGGCGCTGTGCACACACCGGGGGCAGCTCCTACCTTTCTGCTGCAGGACATTTCGCTCCTCCTGGACCTGAGCGGTGGCCTCTTCAACACTCCTCACATGGCCGGTGTTCTGCAGAAAGTCCGCCGCTGCTCGACGTTCTGCTGCTGTGCGCAGCGTGACATCTCACCCTCGGTCATGCGCCTCCTGCCCCGCCTGCCTGCTTCATTCATAAAGTGGAAGGAGCAGACAGACGGGGCAGGAGGCGCATGACGGACATTTTGCAAGCTTGAGCGGCGCGATATGGCTGCGCGGCCGCCCACCCGCCAGCCAGCACCAAAGAGCCGCATTCAAGGATAAAAAGAGCCGCATGTGGCTCGCGAGCTGCGGCTTGCCGACCACTGGTCTAGACTATCAGCAGTAATTGGACATTGTAAGATATTGTAGGGACATACCCCATTGTCAAGGGCAATGGTCACATCTAGTTGTCAGTTTATTTTTACATTGTCTGGAGGAAGAACAGAGGAACAACAAATCATAGAGTTGGAAGAAAAAATGTACCAGATTTATTTAATGGGGAATAAAACAGACATGTCAGGGGAGCTGAGGGCAGAGAGTTTGTTGTGTTTCTAACTAAAGTTGAGGATTAACAGACACAGAAAACTGTACATGTAGCTCCGACGTGGTTGGGTAGATTTCTCCATTCTGTCTTGTTATCTGTCATTTACGATAATGCAGGTATTCCATACTTAGCTCTGATTAACTAAAAAAAGAACATCTTTCACAGCCCTGCAGCCTCAAGCCCCTATCAGAGGGAAATATTGTCTTCCCAGGCTATTATTAGCTTGGAAATTGACGTAAAATGCAAGCGCATGACCAGCATTATCATGGAAGAGGTTCTAAAAAAGATGAGAAGAAGCAGTTCTCAAGCCTCATGATCATATACGTCACCAGTGACCACTTTTTTTCCAGTAAAACAATTAGCAAAAATAGGAAAAAGAGTCAATAGTAAAGGAGTGAATTAATTTTAAAATTTCATCATTCAACCAGAATTTTCCAAATAGTTCAGATTCTAACAAACCCAAAGAGAGAGAAATTTCCAAGCTATTGGGGCACTTTTGATTCCAGTTAGGGCCCTTTCACACTTGCGTTCCTTTCTTCCAGCATAGAGTTCCGTCGTCGGGGCTCTATGCCGGAAGAATCCTGATCAGTTTTATCCTAATGCATTCTGAATGGAGAGAAATCCGTTCAGGATGCATCAGGATGTCTTCAGTTCCGGAACGGAACGTTTTTTGGCCGGAGAAAATACCGCAGCATGCTGTGCTTTTTGCTCCGGTCAAAAATCCTGAACACTTGCCGCAAGGCCGGATCCGGAATTAATGCTTATTGAAAGGCATTGATCCGGATCCGGCCTTAAGCTAAACGTCGTTTCAGCGCATTGCCGGATCCTATGTTTAGCTTTTTCAGAGTGGTTACCATGGCTGCCGGGACGCTAAAGTCCTGGCAGCCATGGTAAAGTGTAGTGGGGAGCGGGGGAGCAGTGTACTTACCGTCCGTGCGGCTCCCCGGGCGCTCCAGAGTGACGTCAGAACGTCCCATGCGCATGGATGACGTGATCCATGTGATCACGTGATCCATGCCCATAGGGCACTCTGACGTCATTCTGGAGCGCCCGGGGAGCCGCACGGACTGTAAGTATACTTCTCCCCCGCTCCCCACTACTACTATGGCAGCCAGGACTTTAATAGCATCCTGGGTGCCATAGTAACACTGAACGCATTTTGAAGACGTATCCGTCTTCAAATGCTTTCAGTTCACTTGCGTTTTTCCGGATCCGGCGGGCACCTCCGGCAAATGGAGTGCACGCCGGATCCGGACAACGCAAGTGTGAAAGAGCCCTTACATAGTTGTTAAGGTTCGAAAACTCCAAACTGTAATCCTTCTATATTGATCCACAGAAAAAAAAAAAATCCCTGGATCAATGTCCATCTTCCATTTAAGAAAGGGTTGGGCCAAAGTGAAAGGGTGTGTAGAACAAGATTTCTATATTTTGTCATAAGCCTCAATGTTATTTTGAAATAAAAAGTCATCTAAACCTTTTTTGAAGCCATCTCCTGTATTTGCTGTGACCAGCTCCTGCAGCAATTCCAGAGATTCACAGCCCTTACTGTAAAGAATCCTTGTTGTCTCTTATGACTGAATCTTTTTTTCTCCAGGCGTAGGGAGTGAACCCTTGTTTTTTTTATGGGGTTTAACAAAAAATAGCTTTCCTTGCTATTTTTTGTATGGTCCGTTTACATATATTGTACAGGTTAATCATGTCCCCCTTAGACATCTATTTTCTAGGCTAAACAAATTCAGTTTATTTACGCTTTGCTCATAGCTAGAGATGAGCGAATAATTGAGAAGTTCGATTCGGCTGATAACGCCAAATGTTACAAAAAAATGTGCTTCATGACAAATTACTTCGTCGCGAAGTGCATTTTTTTGTAAGTAGCGGGAGCAATGACAGGGAGCTGCTATAGTTGCGCCCCCATCATTGTACCCCTCAGATGCCACTTTCACACATGATTGCGGCATCTGAGTGTAAAAACAGTGTAAAATTAACAATAAAAAAAATTTGTCAAACTTACTGACTCCATTTGCTCTTAATGGGCCGGCCGCCTCCATCTTGTTTGAAGATTTGGAGTAAAATATTGCGCAACAGTATTTCTGCTGAAATCTTCAATCAAGATGGAGACTGGCGGCACGTCGCGAGCAAATGGAGGAGGTAAGTTTCAATTTTTTTGTTTTTTTACACTTTTTTTTAAATCGATTCGCTGACATGAAGCACAAGGAAATTCAGCTTTAAGGCGTATTGAATTTATCCTGAAATTCGGATCGAATTCCACTTTGTGGGATTCGATTCGCTCATCTCTACTCATAGCTAAGATCTTCCAGGCCCTTTATCAGTTTAGTTGCTCTCCTCTGTACTTTTTCTAACTCCAGGGCATCCTTTTTTTGGATTGGTGCCCAGAACTGAACCGCGTATTCCAGGTGAGGCTGTACCAATGCTTTGTATAGTAGCAATATTTCATCCCTATCTCACGAGACCATACCTCTTTTTATACAAGACAAAATTCTGTTGTCCTTAGAGGCAGCAGACTGGCAATGCATGCTGTTTTTTAGTCTATGATCTATCAATACACCCATATCCTTCACAACCAGTGACTCTCCCAGATTTACTTTCCCTAGGACATATGCTGCTTGCATAACTTTACATTTATCGATATTGAACCTCATTTGCCAAGTCATATTGTAACTTATTAACATCTTCCATAGACTGTACCTTATAACAAAGTTTGGTGTCATCTCCAAAAATAGAAACAGCACTATTAATCCCATCCTGTATGTCATTAATGAATAAATTGAATTAGAACAATAGTCAATAGAAGCTGGCTAGACTTGGGACCCCTTGAGAAGTTATGGAACGGCTTACAGTCACTTAAAAAAAAAACTGTCATTTCTCATAAAACTTCTTGATAAGGGCCTAAAGGGAGGAGTAAGGCGTTCTTTACAGCAAAGAAGCTAGACAGTTGTGTTGGTAGAAACGTTTTTATAGGAGTTTTCCGGGGTTTTTATATTAATGGCCTGATTGACAGGACAGACAACCTGTCACGGTAGGTGAGGGAAGGAAAGCAAACCAAACACAACAAAATTAAACAAAACAGCAGGCTAGGCCCCACAGCTAGGGAACAGAGAAAGGTCACCTCCTGACAATCCCTGAGCCTTTCCCTGACTGCTACCAACATGAACAAATCTCGATGGTAGAAGTGTTCATGCACACCAACCTAAGCCCTTCTGAAACTGACACAAACCCTCAGCTAGGGAGCAGGTGAAAAGACAACCGGTTCTTTGCACAATATGAAGGAACCAGCGTCTACCTAAGGCCTAGCCAGAACAAACAACAGAAGGGAAGGAAAGAGTACTTAACTGAAGACGAACTGGGAGCAGGAGATCCACAAAACACCAGCAGAGATCTCCAAGAGAAACTATAAACCGCAAGGGCTATTGTGAGAGGCAGGTATAAATAGCATCACTAACTAATGAGCAGAACCTGTGAGGGGGTGGGATCCTGCCAAAAGCCACAACAAAGCAATCTGTCAGATAGATTCAAGTGCAGCAAGTCTGACAGATCTTCTCAGATCACTCACAGGGCAGGGCGTGATAGTAACCTATGGGCACCCAGGACCAACTTTATCTGGGTGTGCCCTGTGAAAGGCGTTCACAAGGCGGCTAGCATTGACATCGGTAGCCGGAACCCACATCCTTTCCTCAGGACCGTATCCCCTCCAGTGCACCAGGTACTGAAGGGAACACAGAATAACACGCGAGTTGAGTATTTTGGAGATCTGAAACTCCAGATTGCCATCTACCAAGACAGGAGGAGGAGGCAAAGGAGATGGTTCAGCAGGTTCAACATACTTCTTCAGCAAGGACCTGTGAAACACATTATGGATCTTCCAGGCCTGCGGAAGTTTCAGACGAAACGCCACCAGATTAATAATGGCCGAGATTTTGTAAGAACCAATAATTCTTGGGCAGGAGATCCACAAAACACCAGCAGAGATCTCCAAGAGAAACTATAAACCGCAAGGGCTATTGTGAGAGGCAGGTATAAATAGCATCACTAACTAATGAGCAGAACCTGTGAGGGGGTGGGATCCTGCCAAAAGCCACAACAAAGCAATCTGTCAGATAGATTCAAGTGCAGCAAGTCTGACAGATCTTCTCAGATCACTCACAGGGCAGGGCGTGATAGTAACCTATGGGCACCCAGGACCAACTTTATCTGGGTGTGCCCTGTGAAAGGCGTTCACAAGGCGGCTAGCATTGACATCGGTAGCCGGAACCCACATCCTTTCCTCAGGACCGTATCCCCTCCAGTGCACCAGGTACTGAAGGGAACACAGAATAACACGCGAGTTGAGTATTTTGGAGATCTGAAACTCCAGATTGCCATCTACCAAGACAGGAGGAGGAGGCAAAGGAGATGGTTCAGCAGGTTCAACATACTTCTTCAGCAAGGACCTGTGAAACACATTATGGATCTTCCAGGCCTGCGGAAGTTTCAGACGAAACGCCACCAGATTAATAATGGCCGAGATTTTGTAAGAACCAATAATTCTTGGGCCCAACTTCCAAGAGGGTACTTTCAACTTAATGTTCTTAGTGGATAACCACACCAAATCACCCACACAAAGGTCCGGACCAGCCATACGTCTCTTGTCAGCCATCCATTTATATCTTTCGCCCATCTTTTCCAAATTAACCTGAATCTTCCGCCAGATAGAACACAATAAAGAAGAGAATCTCTCCTCTTCAGGTATACCAGAAAATTCAGTCCCAGAAAAAGTACCAAACTGAGGGTGAAAACCATATGTGCCAAAAAATGGTGACTTATCAGTTGACTCATGTCTATGGTTATTCAAGGCAAACTCAGCCAAAGACAAAAATGAAGACCACTCTTCCTGATTCTCAGCGAAAAAATACCTCAAATAAGTCTCCAGGTTCTGGTTAGTGCACTCAGTTTGTCCATTCGACTGAGGATGGAAAGCCGAAGAGAAAGACAACTTTGACACTTTGACACGGTCTTGGCCAGCATAGAGTCTGCAGAGAAAGAAACTTTGATGAGATAAAGAGAAGGAGTACTACAACCCCCATCCTTGGTTATATCCATAAATCGCTATCTGGGAGGATTTGGTCTGTCATTTGCTTGGAACCGTGTTTTTTTTTTTTTTTTTTTACAGGTGCCATGTTTCTTTCTTTTCTTTTTTTTATAAGAGCTTTATTAGAAAGGTTTGTATCATACATTAATTTTTTTTGTAACAACATTAGTAATCGACATAAGAGTTAACAGTTATATTGAGATATGGTAACAGCAGTGTAAAAGGATATGATTATACTGGGTCAATGTTTCAAACACCTTAAATTCCTAAAATGTTCCCAGTTTTCCCAGGTAGCTCTGAATTTAGAGTAATTGCGATTTTCCCAAGCTGCTATTTCTTCAAATCTATAGATATTGTCGACTTTCCCTATCCACTACCCCAGGGAAAGGAGCTCAGGTTTGAGACAGAATCTGGGTACTAGAAGACGGGCACTGGTTAAAGGTTTTTTTAAAAGAGGAGGTACCACCTCCCTGGAGCATCGGACAGAAAAGCACAATAAAGCCAATTGGGGAGACAGAGAGATTTTCGTTTTGCACACCTCGTTACTTTTGTGAAAAATCTCACTCCACCACTTTTGAATTGGTGGGCACAACCACCACACATAATAAAAGGAGCCTCTTTCTCCCCTGCAGCGCCAGCATATATCAGTATTTGTCTGGTCGTATCTGCAAGTGATATCAGGAGTTTTATACCACCTAGTGAGGATCTTGTATCCATTTTCCTGGATTCTAACACATCTTGAGGCAACGTGGGGTATCACAAGTAATCTAGAACATTCTTCGGGTGTTAAAGAGCATCTCAAATCCCGTTCCCATAGACCCACAAACGCCAGTTTTGGTGTAGAGATGGGAGCATTAAGTACCTTATAAAGGTTTGAGATTGGTTTTGTTAGCGGAGTAGACCTATCTATCAATCTTTCGAACCAGGTGAGAGGTCTAAGAGCTTGTCTTGGAATATATTTAGATATAAATGTTTGAAGAAAGGATATCAAAGGTAAATGGGGATCATGGACACAAGAGATTCTCCATCTAATACCGATCCTTTCTCATCAAAGAAGGAAAGTAGTGGGATTTTCATTTGGCGAATACATATAGGGAGAGTTTGTCTCAGTGCTAATGGGGCAGCGCTTATTAAATCTCTCATCTGTATCAGTGGAGAAGGTAGAGGGATCCCCCATGAGGATGACTAAAACCAGTTCCATGTATCAATAGTGGCCCTGACCATATGGTTGGTTTGCGTTATAGGGACTTTAAGGTCCGTTGGTCCTATTAATAATCTCCTGAGGGACGTCGAGAAATTAGTAGCTTCCATGTCTACCCAGGACCTATGTAGTGGTTGTCTAAACCAATCGATTATTCTAGACACAAATATGGCTCTGCCATATAGCAGCGGATTAGGAAGGCCTATACCTCCCGAGGATCTAGGTCTCTGGAGGAGTGAGGTAGATAGGCGAGATCTTTTACCTGCCCAAATGAAGGAGCGAATGCTTTTGGTTACGGATTTATAGAATGATTTTGGTACCAGGATTGGAAGAAGACAGACGAGTAGCTAACATTTTAGCCAGCAACTTTAGGTCTAGATTTGATAACTATATTGGGCGGTAATTTGCACGTTGCCCTGGATCCTTTCCTTCTTTTGGTATAATTGTTATGTGTGCCCTAGTTATGTCTGATGTAAGAGGGGATCCATGCAATGACTGATTACAAATGGCCAATAGGTGAGGGAGTATAGATTTGCTAAATGAGCGGTAGTATAGGGTCGGCAAACCATCAGGCCCTGGGGTTTCCCATTGGGGAGGCTTTTTATAGCTGCTAGGAGCTCCTCTTCAGTAAAAGGGGATTGCAAGGATTCCCTCTGGGTATTATCTAGTTTAGGGAGTGTTAAAGATTCAAGAAAGGTATTAATAGGGCTCTGGGATGAGGCTGGGTCTTTCATTGGGTCCTGGTGAGAAATATTATATAGTTCTAGATAGAAATTTTGGAATTGATGGGCTATTTCTTTTGTTGTTACTGCTATACCTCCACCTGGTTTATGTATATTACAGATGTAGTTTTGAGCTTTCCTTTGTTTAATACGGCTCATCATAAACTTGGACGCTTTATCCCCATGAGCGAAGTATTTGTACTGGGAGTGTAAATAGTATTTGGCAGAGGCAGTGTTTAGAAGGTTCTTAAGCTCTGACCTAAGATCGGTCAATCTGGTTAAATGGGAGGCAAATAAGGAATGTTTGTGGAGAAGTTCTAATTTGTGTCTCTTCCAATAAAGCATCTACCTGTGCTGCTTTTTATTTCTTGAGCCTAGCTCCAATGCTGATGAATTGGTCTCTTATAAAGGCTTTATGGGCATCCCATATTACATGGGGGGAGGTTTCTGGGAGGGAGTTTAATAGGAAATATTCATCCAGCAACTTTTGCACCTGCTCCTTCTGTGTTTGGGTGGATATTAATTGTTCATTGAGCCGCCACTTAAAGGGATTCTGTCACCAGGTTTCACCCCTGTCAGCTAAACATATGCTGATGTTCAGGGCCTCATCACGATTCCTAATGTGGGCTTATAAATGTGATCTGTAGCCTTATTTTACTAAAAAACAGCTTTTACTAACCTGTCACTCAAAGGGGATATCAGGGGATGTCAAGGGATGCAAGGTGCCTGCCGCACCCACCGCCGTTCGTGCCCAGCGCCGCCTTTCCAGACTTCTGCGCCGCCTCCTAATCATCTGTGCCGCCTCTCGCTCTTCGTCCCTCCCCCCTCCTCCTGCTGTAAGATCTTGCGCGTGCGGACAGGGCTCTGAGAGGCTGGCGCCAGAGTGCAGGTCATACAGGGGGTTGAGCGAAGTGCCGGCGCATGCGCACTTCGCTGTAAGAAGCCAAATGGAGAAGTCCGCACGGGCGCATCAGGCAGAGCCCTGTGCGCACGCGCGAGATCTTACAGCAGGAGGAGGGGGAGGGAGAGCGAGAGGCGGCACAAAGGATTAGGAGGCGGCACAGAAGTCTGGAAAGGCGGCGCTGGGCACGAACGGCACCTTGCATCACTTGACATCCCCTGACTTACCTTTGGGCACCTTATTTCTTTGAGTGACAGGTTAGTAAAAGCTGTTTTTTAGCAAAATAAAGCTACAGATCACATTTATAAGCCCACATTAGGAATCGTGATGAGGCCCTGAACATCAGCATATGTTTAGCTGACAGGGGTGAAACCTGGTGACAGAATCCCTTTAAAAGCTCGGGGAGCTCGTTGGGGTGTGGAGATCTTCAGGAACATCGGTGAGTGGTCTGATAGATGTATAGATCCTATTTTCCTGGCACAGTTGTAAATGTTCTTTTGAGACGAACAAATAATCTAATCTTTGGTAGGAACCATGTACATTGGAGAAAAAGGTGTAGTCGCGGCTGGAGGGATTTAGCATTCTCCATGCGTCAACCAGGTGGGTATTTTGGAGATTTCTGCGAATGATTTTGAGAGCTTTCTGGGACAGGGCAGATCTAAGGGAGGATGAATCCAATTGAGGTTCTAATGTAATGTTAAAATCTCCTCCCAATACGACCACACCCTCACTAAAGGATTCTATAATTGGGAAAAGAGATTTAAACCAAACTGTCTGATTCACATTAGGGGCATAGATATTGATAAATGTGTATGTTTGATTGGCTATTCTGCCTTTCACTAGGATATCAGCACCATATTCAGTGTCTTGGATATGGTGACAGTTCTGGAAAGGTGTATCTCTGCTGAAGACCACACTTACACCTCTGGAGGCTGATGAGTCTGATCCATAGTGGAACCAGGAAGGGAACCGTGAATAAGAGAGGTTCAGGTAATGGTTGAATCTAAAATGAGTCTCTTGCAGGAGGAGGATAGAGCAGTCCATTTTCTTCAAATGTGAAAAGATCTGGCACCTCTTAGAAGGTGAGTTAAATCCCTTCACATTGTAAGAAACTATTTTGAGACTAGCCATGTTAAAATGGTTGTACAAGTGGGTGATGCTTTTGCTCTCTATGATATGACTTAAGATGCAGATTAAGAATATGTATACTCAGCCTCTCTAGGTGAAGCGAAGGGGTTCCACAAGAGTTCCACAGTGTCATTTCTGTAGGAACACGTGTTAAGAAGCATTCACTGCAACAAAAAACACTATCAAAACAAAATAACCCAAAACAGGTCATAAAACATAAGGCTAAGTTCAGCATAGATAGCCTTTTGAATGAAACTTGTATCATTGAGAAAAGAGTGACAGAGATAGGAAGGTAAATAAGGGGGGCGGGGGAGAATAACAGTGTGTTATAACACCCTACGGTAGGAGTAAGGATCCGGTCAAAGGCTCAGATAATCTAGACAGTTGGAATATAAGGGGGTTGAGTAGTCATAAAAGACTGAGCCAGTAAAGAAAAGGGCCAGAGCCCATTATAGGTATAATATCTGGGGGAGAGCACTTAGTTTAGTTAGATCAGTCCCCTATTGGGAGTCTTCTAGTAGTCTTCTAGGAGTAGTGTTCCTTTTGTCCATTTTGTCCCTTGCAGATTTAGGAGTGCGTTGTCTTTCTTAGGGTTCTTGTCTTGGCAATTCAGGCAGGTCTGCAAGTTCCTGGATGGGATCCGAATTAGAGATGGCCAGTGAATCAATCTGTAGCAGGTTGTAAACAGCATTCAAGTCACCGAATGAGGATATTTGGATTTTGCGACCCTCATGTGCAAAAGATAGGCCAAAAGGAAAGGATCACCTATATATAATTTTGCGTGACCTTAGCATGTCGGTGAGGGGTTTGAGTGCTCTTTCCTTTTTTTAGCGTAGATTGTGCTAGGTCTTGAAAAACATAAATTTCGTGGCCATCCCACATGATGTTATTAGTGTCTCTTGCTCTAGACAGAATCACCTCTGTCACTGGGAAACTGAGAAATTTACAAATGACGTCTCTTGGTGGTTCAGATAAAGGTGACTTCGGGCGAAGGGCCCTATGTGCCCTCTCTAGTATGATTTCATGGTCAGAATCTGGGCCCAAAAGTTGCAGACATATTTGCGCGATCGTAGGGATGTCGCCAGCGCCAACCGTTTCTGGGATTCCACGGTACCGCAGGTTATTGCGTCTCGCCCAATTTTCTTGATCTTCGATCGCATTATATATATTGTTTAGGTTGGACTGATAGACTTGCAGGCATTGCGTTACTGCAGCCTGATGTTGGAGGATTAGTGTTTGAGAGTCTTCTAAGGATTCAACTCCCGTCCCTATCTGGCGGACATCTGGCTTTATGGCCGCTAAGTCAGCGCTCAGTGGTTCCAGCACTGAGGTTAGGGAGGATGACAGTATTTCTTTTAAATATGAGCAGGAAATAGGGAGGTTATCCGATTCATTCTCACCTCCGCATGCTGCTCCCGCATCCTCTTGCTGTCTCTGGCTCGCCGCTCTTTGAGTCACCGGCGCCATCTTGGAGACATATGTGTCAGCAGGTTTTTTTTATGAATTTCTCCATATCACCACTATTCACCCCCGACTTCGGGTGGCTGGCATGTTCCCCTGACTTGGGATTCCTGATCTTGACCATAATTGATTGTTATCGCAGTGATTTCAGGCTGAAAGGGTGCTTTAGTACATGGAGCTGTAACTTCAGGCACATCTCCGTCCGGCGCTAGCTCCGCCCCCCACTTGGAACCGTGTTTGATAACGTTGGATGTACTACAACTCCAATTCCGCACTAGCGTATAGAGACTTGTCTTCTACAACTTGTCTGGTTACTGACTCCATCACAATTCGCAGGCCACAGCACCTATATCTCCTGCCTTGCACCTGTACAACACTCATAACACCAAGAGCACCCCAACTACCATCAGGAAGGAGCCTTAATATCAGGTGTGCCCGGAGGGCAAGAAAGGGTGCATCCTCCTATTATTGCCCTGGCCCTAGGGAGCATAAGTTTGAGGATTGCAACTGTGAATAACTGTTGCAGCCAGAGCCAATGCCACTCCTCTGGGACTTGCGGCATGACAAAACAGTATCAAGATTGTGGATTTCAGCCAATGCATTGCAAAGTGACCCATCAATCGACCCATTTCATGGGGTCCTGGTGATATCACTGCTTCTAGGGTCACTGTCCTTGGGGCTCCTCTACCTAGTAATTGGTGCAATTATATATTTTTTTATTGTAGTGTCCCTTTTATGGTTTGTTCACACTAGAGATGAGCGAATTTCGAAAAAATTGGATTCAGTTTGATTCAAATTTATTCGTGGCTAATCGTGTTAAAAACGGCTATTTCCTGGCTGCAGAGAGCCTTTATAGTGGTTTAGAACACTATGCCTTGCAGTAACACGCATAGGGAGTCTGCTGTGGTAGTGAAACAATACTGTGAGTCAGTATGACACGCAAATGACAAGCGTCGCTCTTAGGGTCACTGCACAATTCAGTGTGGCTGTCTTTAAAAGGCCCACTTGCATGCCATTACATGCGCTGCCGCCACAAGCCCGGCTGTATGACTATAAGCTTCAGAGAAAGTAGAGGGCTGTGCTTTGAGGGCAAAGTACTCCATTAGATTGACCAGATGGAGCTTCTGCAGTTGTTGTCAAGCTACGTTTTACCTGTTATTTGCACTTTATTTATTGCTCAATCTTTTGTTATTTTATTGCTGTATTTCATTGCTGTAAGTCCCCTGATGAGTTGGCCTCAGGCTAATGAAACGCGTCAGGCAGAGTGGTACAGGGACCTAACTATTTACTGCTTGATTTTCTGTGCATAATTATATGTTTATGCCTGGGCAGGATATTATATACCTGCATATTTGCTTTATGTCGCTATATCTTTGTGTTTTCTTCTATTGTGCAAGGTGGCAGTTCCTCCGCTTGCTCCTTTTCCCCAACGAAGCTGGGCAGTCAATTGGCGCAGCATAGGGACATTAAGGGTTATACTAGGAGGAAGGAGACACGCAGTGGGATCGCCCTGTTTAGGGTGAGTTTGTTGTTCCCCAACGTTTAGGATCATTAGAGGAGGGCTTACTAGGAGGAAGAGACCCAGTTTTCCCTTCCCCTCCCTACTCCCCCCTTATCCCCTTTGTATGTCTCCTGGCACTAATATAGAAATACTGTATTTATTCACCACTGAGTGATTTGTGATAAATGTGTTACACCCTGGCGGGCGGTGTTCCGCTTCTTTTTGGGCATATTATTTTAATGATGTGTTAAAAGTTATGTCTTAATTGAGGTCACCCATGAATTTAGATTTTCAGTATGACATGCAGATGAAAGGAATCGCTCTTAGAATCACTGTACACTTCACTTATTTGGGCAGTTACTGGGCCAAAATGACCAAATAACTCAAATGTGAACTCAGCCTTACAGGTCAAAGTTAGCGTCAAGAAGAAGCGCACTTCTTTTACACCATCGGCAGCTGATTCCACATAGATGTCTACAGAACCTGTTCTAATAAACTCTTATACAAGTAGAGTCCCCCCCCACACCCCTGACAGAATGGAGAGAATGGAGAGCAGTAAGTTTGTGTTGACTTCACTGATTGTTTTGCCCTTTCTCTGATCTGTTAGAACAATAACCCCCAAAAAACGCATCCTGTCTGTGGAGCATCTGCCTTCACTTTTTCTAAAGCCAAAAAAAATAGGAGTGGATCCAAAACAGAGATGACACCCACTCCTGCTTTTGGCTACCAAATCATAAACCAATTCTGATGCAAAATAGTGACCATGTCATGCAGGCCTTACAGCTGTTACATAGACAGGATCCGTTGTGCGTCTCATTTTTCCTTCCTTCTAAAAGATCAGAAGAAGGGTAAAATAAATGATGTCAGCCAGGCCGAAAGGCAAAATAGTGGCCCAGTCATGAAGTGGGGAGGGTGAGAACAGCATGAGAAGTCCACAGAGTGGTCCTATGACATAGTGGTGAGGTGACAGCAGCATCAGGAGGCCACAGAGTGGCACAATGACAGTGTGGAGGTGGCAGCAGAGGCATGAGCAGACCACAGAATGGCACAATGACAGTGTGGAGGTGGCAGCAGCATCATCAGGAGGCCACAGAGTGGCACAATGACAGTGTGGAGGTGGCGGCAGCAGCATCAGGAGGAGGCCAAATGGTGGCACAATGACAGTGTGGAGGTGGAAGCAGTAGCATCAAGAGGCCATAGAGTGGCAAGGTAACATAGTGTGGAGGTGGCAGCAGCATTAGGAGACCACAGAGTGGCAATGTGACATAGTGTGGAGGTGGCAGCAGCATCAGGAGACCACAGAGTGGCAAGGTGACATAGTGTGGAGGTGGCAGCAGCATCAGAAGACCACAGAATGACCCAGTGACAGAGTGGAGAGATGGGTGGCAATACCAGTACCAGCTGAAGATGGTGGGTTAAAGAAGGAGCACTTGGCATTAGATGTGTGGCATCAGGCTGGTGGCAGCATCAGAATAGTAGCTGAGGCAGGTAGCCAGAAGAAACCGATCTCTTTTGTTAAAGTGTTGGCGTGGCACCATGGATGATCTAGTCTGATGCATCAGGCATTGGTGGGTGGAAATCCTGGCTGATCCACCCCTTATTCATCTTGACAAAGGTCAGTCTCTCCACATTTTAGGTGGACAGGCAAGTTCTTCTTGGGGTACCTATGGCCCCCGCCACACTAAACACCTGCTCTGATGCCACACTACTGGCCGGGCAGGACAGATTTTCCAGGGCAAACTCTGCCAGTTGTGGCCACAAATCAAGCTTGGCTGCCCAGTAGTCCAGCGGATCTTCAATGTGGGGTGGCAGGGTGCTGCCCAAGTATGCCACCACCTGCTGGTTCAGGTCCTGCTCCAGGTCCAGCTACTGCTTGTGACTAGTTTCTTCACTAGGCGGGTGAAGAAAGCTGCTCATCAGCGGCTCTAGACTAAAGTTGCTGCTGATGGAGCTGGAATTGCACCCACCCTGCCACAGCAGCCATGTAAGTGGAACGTTAGCGCAGAGAGCCCCCCGGTCAGAACAGCAAGAGGATGGACCATGGCGCAGATAAACAGCGGCCACCTCACTACATAGGATGTCTCTATAGTAGTTCAGTTTGTCCTCCCTCTCAGTGGGTGTAAAAAAAAAGGCCCCTATTTTGGACCGGTAGCAAGGGTCCAACAAGGTGGAGAACCAGAAGCAATCCCTCTGCATGTGCAGTGAGCATGCATCGGGCCATTTGTGCAAGTGACTCGGAGGGACTCCCTGCCTTCATCTCCACTGCATACTGCCACGGTGTGTCTGGGTCCTCTGCCTCGTCTTCCTCAACACCCTGTAGCTCCTCTAGCTGCTCCTGCTCCTCCTCTCCTGTCACCTGTGTAGAAAAAGCACCCATTTCACTATACATTGTGCTATAATGTCCTCCTTCTCCAGTTCAGCCCCACAGGTCTCATGTGGTCGTGAGTTCTAGGCGCCACTTCTCAAGTCCCCCGACCAGCCAGATTTACTAGCATCTGTTCCAGGACATGAAGCAGTGAAATGACGTTGTTCATCCTGTAGTCCTGGTGACTGACAAATAATGCGGCCTCCTCAAAGGGCCTGAGCAAACGGCAGGTGTCACGCATGAGCTGCCACTAGCTGACATAGAAGTTACACAGAGGAGTACTCCTGTCCGCTTTGATCATCAAAAAATCATTTATGGCCTTTCTCTGTTCGTATAGTCGGTCCAACATATGGAGGGTGGAATTCCAATGGGTGGAAACGTCGCATATCAGCCTATATTGAGGGATGCTGTTCTGCCGCTACAGCTCAAGGAGGGTGTGCTTTGTGGTGTACGAGTGGCTGAAGTACATGCAAAGAAGTTCCTGGCCATTTTAAGGATGATTTGCAAATGAGTGGAAGACTTAAGAAACTGCTTGACAACCACATTGAAAACGTGTGCCTTGCAGGGCGCATGGCCCAGCCCTCCTTGACGCAGTGCCGACACCATGTTCTTCCCGTTGTCGGTCACCATGGTTCAGATTTTGAGTTGTTGCAGAGAAAGCCAGGATTCTATTTCTTGATAAAGGACACAGAGCAGTTCCTCCCCTGTGTGACTCCGTTCGCCCAGGCAAACGAAGTCGCAGAACAGCATGACACCACCGTCCCCTGCACATGTGGTAGGCTGGAGGAGCACTGTAAATAGTCCCTGCAGTGGAGGCTGCGGACAAGGTGGAGGATGAGGAGGCAGAGGCGGACATTGTCGCAGGACTAACGGTGTGAGAATGTGGAGGCGGAAGCGGCGTCACCTGGCCAAGTTGCTAGAGTGGCTGTGCAGGAACCACATTCACCCAGTGGGCCATAAAAGGCATGTATTGTCCTTGACCGTAGTTATAGCTCCACAAGTCGGCACTGCCGTGCACTTTGGCAGACAGCGACAGGCTCAAGGACTGGCCCACCTTCTGTTCTACATACGTGTGCAGGGCTGGTACTGCCTTTTTGGCAAAGAAATTACGGCTTGGGACTCTCCACCTCGGCTCGGCACAAGCCATCAGTTCTCTGAAAGGTGCAGAGTCCACCACTTGGAAAGGGAGGGACTGCAGCACCAGCAACTTGGTCAGGAGCACATTCAGCTTCTGCGCTGTTGGATGAGTGCATGCATAATGTTGTCTCTCTGCAATCGCTTCGGAGATTGATTGCTGACGGAATGACTGACGAGGAGTAGGAGGAGGAGCAGGAGCATCAGGACCAGCAGATGATGGGAAGGACAGACAGCTCCCTTCGGCTGAGGTAGTGGAGCCTTGACTGCCTGAAATCAGGTGAGTGCCACTGGGTGATGCAGCGGTTGCTGCGGCAGGCTGGACCACCACATCAGAGCCACGGTTCTCCCGGCCCACTTAATGGTGATGATGCACATGTTGACTCAGGGCCATGGTGCCAACATTGGCAACCTGGCCACGCTTCACCTTCTGCCCACAGATTCTACAAATGGCCATGTTCACCTCCTCCGGCGGTTTAACAAAAAACTGCCACACCACCATGTAGGTGATTTTACCCCTAACACTTCGCACTGACTGACTGCTACCGCCGCTGCATCCGTGAACATCTGCACCACTACTTTCCGGGCAGGTAGGCTCCTGCGAAGCGGGTGGTCTACACCGGGCATGTTTGGCTCCCGAACTCCCGCTGCTGCTACCCTGCTGACTCCAGGCCATGCTAGTGCCTTGCTGCATCACGGGCAAACTGCCACCCTCTTCTCCCGTTAATGATGAAGCCCCGAATTCACCCGGCTCCCAAGTGCGATCAGCTACATTATCATCATCGAGTACTGCCTGCACGTCACTGATGTCCTCCTCAACGGTCTCTGTGTCAGGAGCCTGACTGCTCGCAACACCAGCTCTCACGCCATTCTTCTCATCACTACTTGCCCGCCCACATCTTGGCTGGCCAGTAGCGGCTGAGTTTCCTCTAGTTAGCTTATCCTCGCTGTATTATGGAGCTGAGCCCACAGCATATAATACTTCTGGCTGAGAGAACAGAAAAGGACAGAGGCAGGTTGAGGACAGGTAAGGGCACAGGGCCTGCTCCTGGGCCATTCCAACTAAGGGTTGTGTCTGACGAACCCACCGACTCTTGTCTGGGGGTATCTGATGTCACTTGGGACGAAGTGGATGACCGAGTCAACCATTCAAGAATCGCTGGGTTGCTGGTCAAGACACGACCACTAGATGACACCAGGAGCTCAGGCTTTTCACTGCAACTCCTGCTGCCACGCCCCCTTACCTGTGCCCGTGCCAGAAATATTTAGGCCTCTGCCACTCCCCTGTGCAGGGCCTGGCACTTCTCTGTCTGACATACTGTTAGATCAAATAAATAAATAAAAGGAAATTAAAACACCCCAAAAAAGTAATTTTCTCACTTCACCACACAAAGGCTAATAATCCCTTTTTTCCCACTATTACACGACAAAAAAAACTTTTGAACATATAACTGCACCGCTGAACGGCAAATATATATATTTTTTGCCACTAATACACACCACAAAAAGCTTTAGAACATATAAATGCACCGCTGAACGGCAAATAATACACTGCGTGCAGAATTATTAGGCAAATGAGTATTTTGACCACATCATCCTCTTTATGCATGTTGTCTTACTCCAAGCTGTATAGGCTCGAAAGCCTACTACCAATTAAGCATGTTAGGTGATGTGCATCTCTGTAATGAGAAGGGGTGTGGTCTAATGACATCAACACCCTATATTAGGTGTGCATAATTATTAGGCAACTTCCTTTCCTTTGGAAAAATGGGTCAAAAGAAGGACTTGACAGGCTCAGAAAAGTCAAAAATAGTGAGATATCTTGCAGAGGGATGCAGCACTCTTAAAATTGCAAAGCTTCTGAAGCGTGATCATCGAACAATCAAGCGTTTCATTCAAAATAGTCAACAGGGTCGCAAGAAGCGTGTGGAAAAACCAAGGCGCAAAATAACTGCCCATGAACTGAGAAAAGTCAAGCGTGCAGCTGCCAAGATGCCACTTGCCACCAGTTTGGCCATATTTCAGAGCTGCAACATCACTGGAGTGCCCAAAAGCACAAGGTGTGCAATACTCAGAGACATGGCCAAGGTAAGAAAGGCTGAAAGACGACCACCACTGAACAAGACACACAAGCTGAAACGTCAAGACTGGGCCAAGAAATATCTCAAGACTGATTTTTCTAAGGTTTTATGGACTGATGAAATGAGAGTGAGTCTTGATGGGCCAGATGGATGGGCCCGTGGCTGGATTGGTAAAGGGCAGAGAGCTCCAGTCCGACTCAGACGCCAGCAAGGTGGAGGTGGAGTACTGGTTTGGGCTGGTATCATCAAAGATGAGCTTGTGGGGCCTTTTCGGGTTGAGGATGGAGTCAAGCTCAACTCCCAGTCCTTCTGCCAGTTTCTGGAAGACACCTTCTTCAAGCAGTGGTACAGGAAGAAGTCTGCATCCTTCAAGAAAAACATGATTTTCATGCAGGACAATGCTCCATCACACGCGTCCAAGTACTCCACAGCGTGGCTGGCAAGAAAGGGTATAAAAGAAGAAAATCTAATGACATGGCCTCCTTGTTCACCTGATCTGAACCCCATTGAGAACCTGTGGTCCATCATCAAATGTGAGATTTACAAGGAGGGAAAACAGTACACCTCTCTGAACAGTGTCTGGGAGGCTGTGGTTGCTGCTGCACGCAATGTTGATGGTGAACAGATCAAAACACTGACAGAATCCATGGATGGCAGACTTTTGAGTGTGCTTGCAAAGAAAGGTGGCTATATTGGTCACTGATTTGTTTTTGTTTTGTTTTTGAATGTCAGAAATGTATATTTGTGAATGTTGAGATGTTATATTGGTTTCACTGGTAAAAATAAATAATTGAAATGGGTATATATTTGTTTTTTGTTAAGTTGCCTAATAATTATGCACAGTAATAGTCACCTGCACACACAGATATCCCCCTAAAATAGCTAAAACTAAAAACAAACTAAAAACTACTTCCAAAAATATTCAGCTTTGATATTAATGAGTTTTTTGGGTTCATTGAGAACATGGTTGTTGTTCAATAATAAAATTAATCCTCAAAAATACAACTTGCCTAATAATTCTGCACTCCCTGTATATATTTTTGTGACATACATACACACCAAAAAGGGCTTTAGAACATATAAATGCACAGCTAAACGGCAAATAGTATATATTTTTGTGCCACTAATACACGGCAAAAACGGCTTTAGAATATATAAGTTCACCTCTGAAAGACTAATAGACCCTTTTTTCCCCACTTATACACACCACAAAAGGCTTTAAAACATATAACTGCACCGCTGAACGGCAAATAATATATATTTTTTGCAACTAATACAGTACACGCCACAAAGGGCTGTAATTTTCTCACTTCACCACACAATGGCTAATACTTTTTTTCCCCACTATTACACGACAAAAAAGTCTTTAGAACATATAACTGCACCGCTGAACGGCAAATATATTTTTCTTTTGCCACTATTACACGCCACAAAAGGCTTTAGAACATATAAATGCGCTGCTGAACGGCAAATTATATATATTTTTGTGCCACTAATACACTCCAAAAAGGGCTTTAGAACATATAACTGCACCACTGAATGGCGGAATATATATTTTTTGCCACTAATACATGCCAAAAAGGGCTGTAATTTTCTCACTTCACCACACAACGGCAAATACTTTTTTTGTGCCACTAATACACTAAAAAAAAAGTGCTTTAGAACATATAACTGCACCGCTGAACGGCAAATATATATTTTTTTGCAACTAATACACACCAAAAAGGGCTGTAATTTTCTCATTCACCACACAACTGCAATTACTTTTATTTGTGCCACTAATACACACCAAAAAGGGCAGTAATTTTCTCACTTCCCCACACAACGGCAAATACATTTTTTTGGTGCCACTAATACACGCAAAAAAAGTGCTTTAGAACATATAACTGCACCGCTGAACGGCAAATAATATATATTTTTTGCCACTAATACACGCCACAAAGGGCTGTAATTTTCTCACTTCACCACACAACGGCTAATATGGCCTTTTTTCCCCACTAATACACTACAAAAAATGCTTTAGAACATATAACCGCACAAGGGCAAATAAGATGTAGAAATATTTCCTAATGGTTGTATCAAAGAGCACAGCACTTGTTTAATGGCAATTTGGATCGGCAGTCAGTGCAGCACAGTGTAATAGGATTGCTCCTATTACCCAGGCTGTAAACTCCCCTACTGAACCCTGTTCTGCTTCAATACTGTGTAATGATTCCTCCCTATCCATTCCCTGAACTTCTATACAGCAAAATAAAAGTTTTAAAGGGTTTATTGGTATGCGAATGAGCCTCTAGGTGCTATGGGGGCGTCTTTTCAGAACCTAGAGGCTCCGTCCACTCACCATTTCTGCCGCCCAGCGCGCTCCAGCCCGCCCCTCTCCTCTAGATTGACAGCCTACTCGCTCCTGCGCCGGGTGCTTCTGTATTCGGCACAGGCGCAGTGACTGTCTCCCTGCGCCGGCATCTTCACTGCGCCTGCGCGGATTACGGCGCAGGGAGCAGTCCAACAGTCACTGCGCCTGCGCCGAATACAGAAGCACACGGCGCAGCGCGAGTAGGCTGTCAATCTAGAGGAGAGGGGCGGGCTGGAGCGCGCTGGGCGGCAGAAATGGTGAGTGAACGGAGCCTCTAGGTGCTGAAAAGACGCCCCCATAGCACCTAGAGGCTCATTTGCATACCAAAAAACGTTTTTTAGGGTAACCGCTGCAGAGAAAGGTATTGCAATAGCATGGTTAGGTACAGCAGACACTAGCAGATCGCTAGTGTCTGACAGCTAATTAGGTCAAAATGTGGTGGTAGAAACCCTTTAAAGTCTTTTCTACCACTGTCCCTAGCGCCTGCTGACGTCTCTCCCTGCACTAAGTAGACTAGAAAATGGCTGAACGCAAGATGGCTGAGGCTATTTATAGGGCTGTGATATCACAGGGGCTGTCTGGCTGCTGATTGGCTGCATGCATGGCATTGTGGGTGATCCCTCGTTCCCAGAGTTCCTTGCTCCATGTGCAGCAGCCATTTTAGGAACAAAATGCGATTCGTTACCACAAAACGTGAGGAAATTCTGATTCGGTGCGAATCAAATTTTTCATGAAATTCGGATCGAATTCCACTTTGTCAACTTCAATTCGCTCATCTCTAGTTCACACACCTGAATTTCTGTGCTGAAATTCATGTAGAATCCGCCTTTCAGACAGCCATGGATTATCTCCACAGTTTTACAAACTATGTCAAAGAAGGGACATTTCCTTCCTTGACACAGTTTCCACATAATGGGGAAAGTTTTGTGTACTGAAATAGTACACCAATTGATACCTTCTGGCGCAAAGACACAACCTCAGTAGATAAATTAAGGGTCTTTATTGATGAGAGACAACGCGTTTCGGAGTCAGTACACTCCTTTTTCAAGTCTGTGGGGTCCGTGCTGGGGCTTGTAGCGAGGCCGCGCTACAAGCCCCATCACGGACCCCACAGACTTGAAAAAGGAGTGTACTTACTCCGAAACGCGTTGTCACTCATCAATAAAAACCCTTAATTTATCTACTGAGGTCATGTCTTTGCGCCAGAAGGTATCAATTGGTGTACTATTTTAGTACACAAAACTTTCCCCATTGTGTTCCATACCATTCATCTGGAGAATTGGCCACTCAACCTACGAGGACTGAGAAGATACCGGCTGCACCGACCCCCTGTCCTCACGAGTGTTGTGCCTACGTATGCACATTGCACAACACCATAAGGTGAGCACAACCATTGATGTCTTATTTTCATACATCTTTTATCGAACTTACTACCCTATGAGCGCCTTCCTATCTTTTTTCGCCATAATCACAGTTTCCACATGGGAACCTCATGAAAACAATGGCTGGTGTTCGCGCATATGCAACGGGCGCCTCCTCCCAAGGCCCTCTATATAATGCGACCCAGGTGTAAGAATGCCGAGTGGTATGCTGCGGCCTAAAATGTCTCTTTGTGTGTCACGGTGCTCCTACCTGGATACCGCTGGACCCCAGGCTTTGGCTAGGAATTAATAAATAGGGTGAATAATTGAGGAATAAAAGAATAACTTTAGTCCAGACCTTGAGATAAAGTTCAATGGCAGCTTTACTTGAATAAACATTTCTCGAAAACAGTTTACAGGCTTTGTCTTGGTTGCAGCAGGCTTTAGCATGGAACTGGCAGGCAAACTCCACTCTGCTATATCTCTGTTTCTCTCTGGCTGTACTGACAGGCTGGCTGTAAAACTCAGCTTCTTCTGTATGCTGCACTTCACTTTGAAGTCTGACTCTAGGTTATGCCAGGGAACTTTCCTCCTGGCTCCTGAGGCTTCAAGCTTTGGCCTCCATGGCCAGAAGAGCTTAACCAGTGTTGTAGAAAATATTAATAGTTGTAATCCGCTCGCATCAAAGTTTGTGTAAGGAAAAAGGTGAAACTCTCTTCCCTCAGCCCCAGTCAGAGACAAAACCTGGTGTTACCATCTTGATTGAAAATTCTGAGCAACTCCTCCTCCCTGCTCAGTCTGCTCACCTTTATTTACTAACAAAGGGTGTAAAAGGGGCTGGCCCAAGACAAGGATACAGGAAGTGATAACATGCAGGAAGTGATGTCAAAGGACAGGGCGGGGCAATCAATGTGGCTGGGCAGACAATGCACACGCCCCATCCCTGTATAAGGAAGGATGAGTCATGTCCATTGTCCGATCAGCCAGGTGGCCGCCCACCCCCCATTACTGTCAGCATGGACCTCATTCAATACTGCTCAAAGGTGATCAGTATCTAATAAAGATCATTCTACTGGTTCCCATAGGTTTGAAATTATCTGCGAGACATTGCTACGGCTATTGTCAGTATACGGTACTAGTATACCGACAAGGCAGATATGTCTCCAAGCCCATAAGAAGGTTTTCATACTGACTGTTTTGCCACTGGTCCCGATTCAGCCAAAGTACCCTCTGCTAGAGCGCTCTTTGGCTAAATCAGACACAGGGAGACAGATGACAATCTATAAAAACACACCCACATCCTAAAGTAAAATGTCCGCATAATACAATTTCCACAACACCAGGTACCAGGTGAACCAGGCACATTACATGCGAACATAACAGTTACATAACAAAATAGGAATGCACATTGTGGAGCACCTGGAATAAATACACAAGATGACATGAGGTTAGACCAATAAAGACAGTAGCAAGGTGCAGAAGTGGTAACACCACTCTGTGGTGTTACATATTCAGGTTAGCCCGATTAAATGAAGGCAAATCTGCAGGAGAATCTGGAGGAACTTATATTTTGCCTTGTGAACTTTCCCCCAAGTCTAGTCATCTGCACGCACTCCCTTCTGACACCTGGAGGTTAAAAGCAAGTACTACAGCCTGTTTACAAAAACCACACCAAAAAGAAGTCAATTATGTAATTAGTAAGAATAAATAGAATTGAAGAAAAAATAAATAATCCAAAAACACCAGCAGAGTTATATGTGACAATACACAAGTTATTTAAGCAATTAGCTTTCTGCGCCATCTCTACTTACAAAAAAAATATTATTGTAAGAAAGCTATAAGGTGTTTTGGCGGCTGCTCACGTGTCCTGGAGAAGCGGGGGTTTTCATCTAATTGGAAGCTGAAATTTAGTACATTGTCACAAAGTGTGCTGCCAAGGAAAATTTCTCTCTAATGTGATTTGAATCTGAAATCAAATAAGGAAATGGTTCAGAAAAATATTTCCTCTATACAAGATGCAAGGATAAGAATGTTCCTCGGGGGGTGGTGTTGAGTATGAACATTTCAGACATAAAAAAAAAACTAAAAAACAGTCTACCTGGGCCTTAAACCTGTGATGTTATGGCTGATGTGGATGTATGAAATCAATAACTGAATAGACTGTACAGAATTTCAGGGGTCATGTCTGTAGAATAAATCATCATATTGGACTGGGGGGGAGGGGGGGGTCCAACCCAATTCAATTGTCCTATTTTATCATACTTTATTTTTACTTTCTATTAAAGAGGTTTTCTGAGACTTCTGGATGTCACCTGTTTTTAATCGGTGGGGTTCTGACACCCAGGACCCTCTCTGATCAGCTGTTTGAGAAGACACCGGTGCTCTCAGTAGCGCTGCGGCCTTCTCTCAGCTTACCAAACACAGTGCTGTCCTTTTGATAGCTGCTGTGTTTGGTATGGTGCTGAGCCCCTTGACTTTAACGGGGCTGAGCTGCGCCTAGGCCATGTGACCGATGAATGTGACGTCACATGACCTAGAAAAAGCAGAGAGAAGGCCATGGCGCTATTGCGAGAGCTGGTGCCTTCACAAACAGGTAATTGGCGGGGGTCCCCTGTGTTGGACGCCCACGATCAGATACTGACCTGAGGATAGGTCAACAATATTAAACACTCGGACAACCCCTTTAAGTCCCCTCACTCCCATTTCCAGGACATGATAAAAAATATGCAACGTGTCTGGCAAAAGCATCCCTCTTGTGAAATGTTTTTGCAAATTCTTTGTAAAAGACTTTACCTGAAGCGTGTAAAATGTTAAATAGTTACATATTGTATTTTTTGCCATATAAGATGCACTTTTTCCCTCTAAAGTGGGTTGGAAATGTCAGTACGTCTTATGGGGCGCATACTAATGAGCGCTTCCATTATGGAAATGCTCATTAGTACAGAAGGACTGGCGAAAAATATGGTAGTTAATATGGTGGAAAAAAGACCATCAAGTTCAACCCAAGGGATAGATAGGGATTAGAGATGAGCGAATTTCAGGTTATGAAATTCGTTCACGCTTTTTTTACTGGTAAAAGGTAAATTGCTTTATGGATTCCATTACCACGGACCATAATGCAATTCTATGACGGAATGCATAACGGAATGCCTTTAGAGGCATTCCGGTATTTATTCTGTCATGATAGAAGTCTATTAGCTGCATAACGGATCCGTCCAGTTTCCGTTATGCAGGAGAGGACTCCCCTATCATTGTCAACGTGAAGACAGGACAGCACCACTTGTTAATCGATTCCAGTCCAAAAATGGCGGTGGTGCTCGCAGTGTCAGGCCCTGATCTAAGGGCCCCTTTGGTAACCAGAGAAGATATGAAAAACCGCAGCACTCCCAGTCTTGAATCCAATCTTGTGTTTATTAACACCGAAAAAGATAGCAACGTTTCGACACCAAGGTCTTTTTCAAGCTACAGATAATGTTACAAGTGAACACTAATATATATATATATATATACACCCTATTCAAACAGGATTCAAAAACCTTCATATGTGACAAAATCCATGTATAGATTAGTACTTACATCACAGCTGAGCCAAAAGACAAACAAATAGATTGAGTGAGGTGAACAGCGTCGCCAGCATGCTACTGCGCATGCGTGAATCTCATTTCCTGGTTTCCGCAGCGGGACGGCATCTCCAGCGATCATGCGATCAGCCCAGTAATCATGTGACTAGAACCCGAGGCTGCTGCTAGGACGCTACATCCGTTGTCAGTCACCTGACATATGACATGTTCCTGTGCGTCTCCGTGTCCCAGCAACCTCAGGTCCTATTCAGTAAATAACCTTTTCATTATAACTAGGTTCCGTGCAAAAGAGATAAATCTCTCGCAGAGGCAAGATCTAAATACGCTGTTCACCTACACTCTATATATCATGTATAAGTACTGCAAAACATTGTAAAAGTTTTCTGCCGCAACATAAACTTCGGGGCTAGCTATATAATGGGGCCTGTTATGAACGGGTCCCTATTATTTAACCCCTTAAGGACCGGGCTCATTTTCACCTTAAGGACCAGGCCATTTTTTGCAAATCTGACCAGTGTCACTTTAAGTGCTCATAACTTTAAAACGCTTTGACTTATCCAGGCCATTCTGAGATTGTTTTTTCGTCACATATTGTACTTCATGACACTGGTAAAATGAAGTCAAAAAAATTATTTTTTTTGCACAAAAAAATACCTAATTTACCAAAAATTTGAAAAAAATTAGCAAATTTCAAAGTTTCAGTTTCTCTACTTCTGTAATACATAGTAATACCCCAAAAAATTGTGATGACTTTACATTCCCCATATGTCTACTTCATGTTTGAATTGTTTTGGGAATGATATTTTATTTTTTGGGGATGTTATAAGGCTTAGAAGTTTAGAAGCAAATCTTGAAATTTTTCAGAAATTTACAAAAACTCAATTTTTAGCGACCAGTTCAGGTCTGAAGTCACTTTGCGAGGCTTACATAATAGAAACCACCCAAAAATGACCCCATCTAAGAAACTACACCCCTCAAGGTATTCAAAACTGATTTTGCATACATTGTTAACCCTTTAGGTGTTGCACAAGAGTTATTGGCAAATGGGGAGGAAATTTGAGAATTTCATATTTTTGTCAAATTTTTCATTTTAACCCATTTTTTCCACTAACAAAGCAAGGGTTAACAGCCAAACAAGATTGTATCTTTATTGCCCTGACTCTGCCGTTTACAGAAACACCCAATATGTGGCCGTAAACTACTGTACGGCCACACAGCGGGGCGTAGAGTGAAAGGTGCACCATATGGTTTTTGGAAGGCTGATTTTTATGGACTGGTTTTTTGACACCATGTCCCATTTGAAGCCCCCTGATGCACCCCAAGAGGAGAAACTCCCTAAAAGTGACCCCATCTAAGAAACTACACCCCTCAAGGTATTCAAAACTGATTTTACATACGTCGTTAACCCTTTAGGTGTTGCACAAGAGTTATTGGCAAATGGGGATGAAATTTGAGAATTTCATTTTTTTGCCTAATTTTCAATTTTAACCCATTTTTTCCACTAACAAAGCAAGGGTTAACAGCCAAACAAGATTGTATCTTTATTGCCCTGACTCTGCCGTTTACAGAAACACCCCATATGTGGCCGTAAACTACTGTACGGGCACACAGTAGGGCGTAGAGTGAAAGGTGCGCGGTTTGGTTTTTGGAAGCCAGATTTTGCTGGACTGGTTTTTTGACACCATGTCCCATTTGAAGCCCCCCTGATGCACCCCTAGAGTAGAAACTCCATAAAAGTGACCCCATCTAAGAAACTACACCCCTCAAGCTATTCAAAACTGATTTTACAAACTTTGTTAACCCTTTAGGTGTTGCACAAGATTTAATGGAAAATAGAGACACAATTTCAAAATTTCACATTTTTGGCAGATTTTCCATTTTAATATTTTTTTTCCAGTTACAAAGCAAGGGTTAACAGCCAAACACAACTCATTATTTATGGCCCTAATTCTGTAGTTTACAGAAACACCCGATATGTGGTCGTAAACCGCTGTACGGGCACACGGCAGGGCGCAGAAGGAAAGGAATTCCATACGGTTTTTGGAAGGCAGGTTTTGCTGGACTGTTTTTTTTGACACCATGTCCCATTTGAAGCCCCCCTGATGCACCCCTAGAGTAGAAACTCCAAAAAAGTGACCCCATTTTAGAAACTACGGGATAGGGTGGCAGTTTTGTTGGTACTAGTTTAGGGTACATATGATTTTTGGTTGCTCTATATTACACTTTTTGTGCAGCAAGGTAACAAGAAATAGCTTTTTTGGCACGTTTTTTTTTTTTGTTATTTACAACATTCATCTGACAGGTTAGATCATGTGGTCATTTTATAGAGCAGGTTGTCGCGGACGCGGCGATACCTAATATGTATACATTTTTATTTTATTTATGTAAGTTTTATACAATAACTTCATTTTTAAAACCAAAAAAATGTTTTAGTGTCTCCATATTCTAAGAGCCATAGTTTTTTCAGTTTTTGGGCGATTATCTTGAGTAGGGTCTCATTTTTTGCGGGATGAGATGACGGTTTGATTGGCACTATTTTGGGGTGCATATGATTTTTTGATCGCTTGCTATTACACTTTTTGTGACGTAAGATGGCAAAAAATGGCTTTTTTTACACTGTTTTTATTTTTATTTTTTTACGGTGGTCATCTGAGGGGTTAGGTCATGTGATATTTTTATAGAGTCGGTCGATACGGACGCGGCAATACCTAATATGTATACTTTTTTTTTATTTATGTAAGTTTTACAGAATGAGTTCATTTTTGAAAAAAAAAAAATCATGTTTTAGTGTCTCCATAGTCTAAGAGCCATAGTTTTTTCAGCTTTTGGGCGATTATCTTGAGTAGGGTCTCATTTTTTGCGGGATGAGATGACGGTTTGAGTGGTACTATTTTGGCGTACATGCGACTTTTTTGATCACTTTTATTACCTTTTTTGGGAAGTAAGGTGGGCAAAATTTCAATTTTCTCATAGTTTTTATTTTTTTATTTTTATGGCGTTCACCGTGCGGGGAAAGTAACATGACCATTTTATAGATCAGGTCGTTACGGACGCGGCGATACCTAATATGTGTAGTTTATTTTATTTTTTTAATTTTTATTCAGTGATAAATGTTTTTTTTTTTATCTTAACTTTTTTCACTTTTTTTTACATTTTTGTGACCCAGACCCACTTGGTTCTTGAAGATCCAGTGGGTCTGGTGTCTGTATAATACAGTACAGAACAATATATATTGTTCTGTACTGTATTTTACTTACACTGAACAGATCTGTGCTTTTAGCACAGATCTGTTCAGCACCATGGACAGCAGGACGCCTGAGCAGGCGTCCTGTTGCCATGGGAACCCTCCCCGTCTGCTCAGAACTTCGCAGACGGGGAAGGGTAAGGACGGGGCTGAGGGGGGCTCTCTGGGGGCTCTCTCCCTCTCCATCGGGGGGCTGCAAAGCCACAGCAGCCCCCCGATGGAGAGGGAGGGAGCTCCCTGACCAATGACAGTTAACTTTTTCCATACAGCGGTCCGTACGGACCGCGGTATGGAAAGGGTTAAACGGCTGACATCTTCACAGATGTCAGCCGTTTATACCAGGGTGCCAGCAATGTGCTGGCACCCTGGTATACCCACTAGAAGCCAACGATCGTTCATGGGGAGGCGGGCGGGGGATCGCGATCCCGCCTGCCGCTCGCCCGCCTCCCGCAACGCCCCCACCGCCTGCGACACCCCCCCCGCACCACCCTCCGGCATAAAATCGTGCAGGGGTGCAGGGGGGGGGTGAAAAATAATGATTTTAGCCACTCTAAAGTTTCTGATCCCCGCGGTCAGGGACCGCGGCGATCAGAAACTGCACAAAGCGCAGCAAACCGCAGGTCTGAATTGACCTGCGGTTTGCTGCGATCGCCGATACGGGGGGGTCAAATGACCCCCCCCTGCGTTGTTACGGGATGCCGGCTGAATGATTTCAGCCGGCGTCCCGTTCCGATTAACCCCTGCGGCGCCGGAATTCCGAATTTAAGTCAGGACGTACCTGTACGCCCTTGGTCCTTAAGGACTCGGGAAATAGGGCGTACCGGTACGCCCTGCGTCCTTAAGGGGTTAATGGGTTAATGGATCCTGCTGGATTCGCTCATGGGGTATACTATTTTATTGTCTTAACCACCTCAGCTCCCCTAGCTTAAACACCCTTAATGACCAGACCACTTTTTACAATTCTGCACTACACTACTTTCACGGTTTATTGCTTGGTCATGCAACTTACCACCCAAATGAATTTTACCTCCTTTTCTTCTCACTAATAGAGCTTTCATTTAGTGGTATTACATTGCTGCTGACATTTTTACTTTTTTTGTTATTAATCAAAATTTACCAATCCTAAAGGTGCTCTTTGGAATGTGGGCCCCTTTGCCCACCTAGGCTGCAAAAAAGTGTCACACATGTGGTATTGCCGTACTCAGGAGAAGTCAGGAAATGTGTTTTGGGATGTCTTTTTACACATGTCCATGCTGGGTGAGATAAATATCTCTGTCAAATGACAACTTTGTATAAAAAAAATGGGAAAAGTTGTCTTTTAGAGAGATATTTCTCTCACCCAACATGGGTATATGTAAAAAGACACCCCAAAGCACATTTCCCAACTTCTCCTGAGTACAGCGATACCACATGTGTGATACTTTTTTGCAGCCTAGGTGGGCAAAGGGGCCCACATTCCAAAGAGCACCTTTAGGATTTCACAGGGCATTTTTTACATATTTTGATTTCAAACTACTTCTCACACATTAGGGCCCCTAAAATGCCAGGGCAGTATAACTACCCCACAAGTGACCCCATTTTGGAAAGAAGACACCCCAAGGTATTTCGTGATGGGCATAGTGAGTTTATGGAAGCTTTTATTTTTTGTCACAAGTTAGTAGAATATGAGACTTTGTAAGGAAAAAAAAATAAAAAATCATCATTTTCCGCTAACTTGTGACAAAAAATAAAAAATTCTCCTCGCTGAATACCTTGGGGTGTCTTCTTTCCAAAATGGGGTCACTTGTACTGCCCTGGCATTTTAGGGGCCCTAATGCGTGAGAAGTAGTTTGAAATCAAAATGTGTAAAAAATGCCCTAAAGGTGCTCTTTGGAATGTGGGCCCCTTTGCCCACCTAGGCTGCAAAAAAGTGTCACACATGTGGTATCGCCGTACTCGGGAGAAGTTGGGCAATGTGTTTTGGGGTGTCTTTCTACATATACCCATGCAGGGTGAGAGAAATATCTCTCTAAAAGACAACTTTTCCCATTTTTTATACAAAGTTGGCATTTGACCGATATATTTATCTCACCCAGCATGGGTATATGTAAAATGACACCCCAAAACACATTGCCCAACTTCTCCTGAGTACAGCGATACCACATGTGTGACACTTTTTTGCAGCCTAGGTGCGCAAAGGGGCCCAAATTCCTTTTAGGAGGGCATTTTTAGACATTTGGATTCCAGACTTCTTCTCCCGCTTTAGGGCCCCTAAAATGCCAGGGCAGTATAAATTACGCCACATGTGACCCCATTTTGGAAAGAAGACACCCCAAGGTATTCCCGTGAGGGGCATGGCAAGTTCATAGAAGCTTTTTTTTTTTGGCACAAGTTAGCGGAAATATTTTTGTTTTTGTTTTTTCTCACAAAGTCTCCCTTTCCGCTAACTTGTGACAAAAAGTTCAATCTTTCATGGACTCAATATGCACCTCAGCGAATACCTTGGGGTGTCTTCTTTCCGAAATGGGGTCACTTGTGGGGTATTTATACTGCCCTGGCATTTTAGGGGCCCTAAAGCGTGAGAAGAAGTCTGGAATATAAATGTCTAAAAATTTTTACGCATTTGGATTTCGTGAGGGGTAAGGTGAGTTCATGTAAGATTTTATTTTTTGTCACAAGTTAGTGGAATATGAGACTTTGTAAGAAAAAACAAAAAAACAAAAACAAAAAAAATCTATTTCCGCTAACTTGTGACAAAAAAATAAAAATCTTCTATGAACTCGCCATGCCCCTCAAAAGTGATCTTTTTATAGCGCCGCAGCGATTTTACGGTGTTTTTGCAGTGATCAGAAAAAAAAAATTCTGTCACTGCGGTGGGGCGGACTGAACGCAAGTGTGCGCACAAGATCAGGCCTGATCGGGCGAACACTGCGTTTTTTGCAGAGCCTATAGAACATGTCCTATTCTTGTCCGCAATTGCGGACAAGAAAAGGCATTTTCTATATAGTTCTGGCAATGTGCGGATCCGCAAAATGCGGAAAGCACATTGCCGGTGTCCATGTTTTGCGGATCCGCGGTGTCTGTGTTTTGCGGATCCGTGGATCCGCGGATCCGTGGATCCGCAAAACACATACGGCCGTCTCAATGGAGCCTTACAGGGGGGTGATCAATGACAGGGGGGTGATCAGGGAGTCTATATGGGGTGATCACCCCCCTGTAAGGCTCCATTCAGACGTCCGTATGTGTTTTGCGGATCCGCGGATCCGTGGGTCCGCGGATCCGCAAAACACATACGGACGTTTGAATGGAGCCTTACAGGGGGGTGATCAATGACAGGGCGGTGATCAGGGAGTCTATATGGGGTGATCACCCCCCTGTAAGGCTCCATTCAGACGTCCATATGTGTTTTGCGGATCCGAGGATCCATGGGTCCGCGGATTGGCAAAACACATACGGACGTCTGAATGGAGCCTTACAGGGGGGTGATCAGGGAGTCTATATGGGTGATCACCCCCCTGTAAGGCTCCATTCAGACGTCCGTATGTGTTTTGCGGATCCGCGGATCCGAAAAACACATACGGACGTCTAAATGGAGCCTTACAGGGGGGTGATCAATGACAGGGGGGTGATCAGGGAGTCTAATATAAGGTGATAACCCCCCTGTCATTGTTCACCCCCCTGTCAGGCTCCATTCAGACGTCCGTATGTGTTTTGTGGATCCGCGGATCCGCGGATCCACAGATCCACAAAACACATACGGATGTTTGAATGGAGCCTTACAGGGGGGTGATCAATGACAGGGGGGTGATCAGTGACAGGGGGGTGATCAGGGAGTCTATATGGGGTGATCAGGTGTTAATAAGCGGTTAATAAGTGACAGAGGGGGGTGTAGTGTAGTGGTGTTTGGTGCTACTTTACAGAGCTGCCTGTGTCCTCTGGTGGTCGATCCAAGCAAAAGGGACCACCAGAGGACCAGGTAGCACGTATATTAGACGCTGTTATCAAAACAGCGTCTAATATACCTTTAAGGCCTCATGCACACGACAGTATTTTTTCACGGTCCGCAAAACGGGGTTCCGTTTTTCCATGATCCGTGACCATTTTTTCGTCCGTGGGTCTTCCTTGATTTTTGGAGGATCCACGGACATGAAAAGAAAAGTCGTTTTGGTGTCCGCCTGGCCGTGCGGAGCCAAACGGATCAGTCCTGAATTACAATGCAAGTCATTGGGGACGGATCCGTTTGACGTTGACACAATATGGTGCAATTTCAAACGGATTCGTCCCCCATTGACTTTCAATGTAAAGTCAGGAGTTAATATACCATAGGATCGGAGTTTTCTCCAATCCGATGGTATATTTTGACTTGAAGCGTCCCCATCACCATGGGAACGCCTCTATGTTAGAATATACCATCGGATTTGAGTTAGATCGTGAAACTCAGATCCGACAGTATATTCTAACACAGAGGCATTCCCATGGTGATGGGGACGCTTCAAGTTAGAATATACTGAGAACTGTGTACATGACTGCCCCCTGGCAGCACCCGATCTCTTACAGGGGGCTGTGATCCGCACAATTAACCCCTCAGGTGGTGCACCTGAAGGGGTTAATTGTGTATATCATAGCCCCCTATAAGAGATCAGGGGATGCCAGGCAGCAGGGGGCAGACCTGCCTCCGTCCCCAGTTTTCATTTCATTGGTGGCCAGTGCGGCCCCCGCCCTCCCTCCCTCTATTGTATTATTTTCATTGGTGGCACAGTGTGCGGGCCCCCCCCGCCCCCCCTCCCTCTATTGTATTATTTTCATTGGTGGCACAGTGTGCGGCCCCCCCTCCCTCTATTGTATTATCATTGGTGGCCAGTGTGCGCCCGGACCCCCCTCTATTGTATTAATATCATTGGTGGCCAGTGTGTGGCCTCCCCTCTCCCCCCCCCCCCGATCATTGGTGGCAGCGGAGAGTTAGAAGCATCATACTTACCTGCTGCAATGTCTGTGACCGGCCGGGAGCTCCTCCTACTGGTAAATGACAGATCATTAAGCAATGCGCCTCTACAGACCTGTCACTTACCAGTAGGAGGAGCTCCCGGCCGGTCACAGACATCGCAGCAGGTAAGTATGATGCTTCTATCTCTCCGCTGCCACCAATGATCGGGGGGGGGGGCGCACACTGGCCACCAATGATATTAATACAATAGAGGGGGGCCGGGGGGGGCGCACACTGGCCACCAATGATAATACACTGCATGCAGAATTATTAGGCAAATTAGTATTTTGACCACATCATCCTCTTTATGCATGTTGTCTTACTCCAAGCTGTATAGGCTCGAAAGCCTACTACCAATTAAGCATATTAGGTGATGTGCATCTCTGTAATGAGAAGGGGTGTGGTCTAATGACATCAACACCCTATATTAGGTGTGCATAATTATTAGGCAACTTCCTTTCCTTTGGCAAAATGGGTCAAAAGAAGGACTTGACAGGCTCAGAAAAGTCAAAAATAGTGAGATATCTTGCAGAGGGATGCAGCACTCTTAAAATTGCAAAGCTTCTGAAGCGTGATCATCGAACAATCAAGCGTTTCATTCAAAATAGTCAACAGGGTCGCAAGAAGCGTGTGGAAAAACCAAGGCGCAAAATAACTGCTCATGAACTGAGAAAAGTCAAGCGTGCAGCTGCCAAGATGCCACTTGCCACCAGTTTGGCCATATTTCAGAGCTGCAACATCACTGGAGTGCCCAAAAGCACAAGGTGTGCAATACTCAGAGACATGGCCAAGGTAAGAAAGGCTGAAAGACGACCACCACTGAACAAGACACACAAGCTGAAACGTCAAGACTGGGCCAAGAAATATCTCAAGACTGATTTTTCTAAGGTTTTATGGACTGATGAAATGAGAGTGAGTCTTGATGGGCCAGATGGATGGGCCCGTGGCTGGATTGGTAAAGGGCAGAGAGCTCCAGTCCGACTCAGACGCCAGCGAGGTGGAGGTGGAGTACTGGTTTGGGCTGGTATCATCAAAGATGAGCTTGTGGGGCCTTTTCGGGTTGAGGATGGAGTCAAGCTCAACTCCCAGTCCTACTGCCAGTTTCTGGAAGACACCTTCTTAAAGCAGTGGTACAGGAAGAAGTCTGCATCCTTCAAGAAAAATATGATTTTCATGCAGGACAATGCTCCATCACACGCGTCCAAGTACTCCACAGCGTGGCTGGCAAGAAAGGGTATAAAAGAAGAAAATCTAATGACATGGCCTCCTTGTTCACCTGATCTGAACCCCATTGAGAACCTGTGGTCCATCATCAAATGTGAGATTTACAAGGAGGGAAAACAGTACACCTCTCTGAACAGTGTCTGGGAGGCTGTGGTTGCTGCTGCACGCAATGTTGATGGTGAACAGATCAAAACACTGACAGAATCCATGGATGGCAGGCTTTTGAGTGTCCTTGCAAAGAAAGGTGGCTATATTGGTCACTGATTTGTTTTTGTTTTGTTTTTGAATGTCAGAAATGTATATTTGTGAATGTTGAGATGTTATATTGGTTTCACTGGTAAAAATAAATAATTGAAATGGGTATATATTTGTTTTTTGTTAAGTTGCCTAATAATTATGCACAGTAATAGTCACCTGCACACACAGATATCCCCCTAAAATAGCTAAAACTAAAAACAAACTAAAAACTACTTCCAAAAATATTCAGCTTTGATATTAATGAGTTTTTTGGGTTCATTGAGAACATGGTTGTTGTTCAATAATAAAATTAATCCTCAAAAATACAACTTGCCTAATAATTCTGCACTCCCTGTACAATAGAGGGAGGGGGGGCGGGGGGGCCGCACACTGTAAACCAATGAAAAAAGCTTTCATACAGAGGGATCTTCGGATCCGTCTGTATGAAAGTAACCTACGGCCACGGATCAAGGACGCGGATGCCAATCTTGTGTGCATCCGTGTTCTTTCACGGACCCATTGACTTGAATGGGTCCGTGAACCGCTGTCCGTCAAAAAAATAGGACAGGTCATATTTTTTTGACGGACAGGAAACACGGATCACGGATGCGGCTGCAAAACGGTGCATCTTCCGATTTTTCCATGGACCCATTGAAAGTCAATAGATCCACGAAAAAAAACGGAAAACGGCACAACGGCCACGGATGCACACAACGGTCGTGTGCATGAGGCCTAAGGGGTTAAAAAAATCGGATCTACAGCCTGCCAGCGAATGATCGCTGCTGGCAGGCTGCAGATCCACTCGATTACCTGCAGTTCCAGGCTGCAGATCCACTCGATTACCTGCAGTTAGAGGAAATCTCGCGTCTCGCGAGATGACGTGCCGGCGCGTCCACTCAGAATAACAGGGCCGCCGCAAAGACGCAATCCTGCGTACGGCGGTCCTGTAGTGGTTAATTTGCTATATCCTCTTCATTCAGCTCATTTGTATTAATGCCAGAGGTCTACGATGGTTGAAGTAAAGTAGTGCATTACACAATATTTCTTTACAGGAATAAAAGTTACTGTCCTTCTTGATCATACAGGTCTCTTCATAGGGAAACACAGACTCCCATAACCGTAGATCCCACACCCTAAGAACAAGAAATCTAATATATAAAGGTGAGTGTATGTACAGTGGATATAAAAAGTCTACACACCCCTGTTAAAATGTCAGGTTTCTGTGCTGTAAAAAAATTACACAAAGATAAATCATTTCAGAACTTTTTCCACCTTTAATGTGACCTATAAACTGTACAACTCAATTGAAAAACAAACTGAAATCTTTTAGGTAGAGGGAAGAAAAAATATAAAAATAAAATAATATGGTTGCATAATGGTGCACACCCTTAAACTAATACTTTGTTGATGCACCTTTTGATTTTATTACAGCACTCAGTCTTTTTGGGTATGAGTCTATCAGCATGGCACATTTTGACTTGGCAAGATTTGGCCACTCTTCTTTGCAAAAACACTCCAAATCTGTCAGATTGCGAGGGCATCTCCTGTGCACAGCCCTCTTCAGATCACCCCACAGATTTTCAATCGGATTCAGGTCTGGGCTCTGGCTGGGCCATTTCAAAACTTTAATCTTCTGGTGAAGCCATTCCTTTGTTGATTTGGATGTATGCTTTGGGTCGTTGTCATGCTGAAAGATGAAGTTCCTCTTCATGTTTAGCTTTCTAGCAGAAGCCTGAAGGTTTTGTGCCAATATTGACTGGTATTTGGAACGGTTCATAATTCCCTCTAGCTTAACTAAGACCTCGGTTCCAGCTGAAGAAAAACAGCCCCTTGGCATGATGCTGCCACCACCACGCTTCAGTGTGGGTATGGTGTTCTTTTGGTGATGTGCAGTGTTGTTTTTGCGCCAAACATATCTTTTGAAATTATGTCCAAAAAGTTCAACCTTGGTTTCATCAGACCATAACACCTTTTCCCACATGCATTTGGGAGACTTTAGATGTGTTTTTGCAAAATGTAGCCTGGCTTGAAAGTTTTTCTTTGTAAGAAAAGGCTTTCGTCTTGCCACTCTACCCCACAGCCCAGACATATGAAGAATATGGGAGATTGTTGTCACATGTACCACACAGCCAGTACTTGCCAGATATTGTTGCAGCTCCTTTAATGTTGCTGTAGGCCTCTTGGTAGTAGCCTCCCAGACCAGTTTTCTTTTCGTCTTTTCATCAATTTTGGAGGGACGTCCAGTTCTTGGTAATGTCACTGTTGTACCATATTTTCTCCACTTGATGATGACTTTCTTCACTGTGTTCTATGGTATATCTAATGCCTTGGAAATTCTTTTGTACCCTTCTCCTGACTGATACCTTTTAACAATGAGATCCCTCTGATGCTTTGGAAGCTCTCTGTGGACCATGGCTTTTGCTGTGGGATGCGACTAAGAACATTTCAGGAAAGACCAACTAGAGCAGCTGAACTTTATTTGGGGTTAATCAGAGACACTTTAAATGATGGCAGGTGTATGCTGACTCTTATTTAACATGATTTTGAATGTGATTGCTTAATTCTGAACACAGCTACCTCCCCAGTTATAAGAGGGTGTGCACACTTATGCAACCACATTATTTATTTATTTTTTATTTTTCTTCCCTCCTACTAAAAGATTTCAGTTTGTTTTTCAATTGAGTTGTACAGTTTATAGGTCACATTAAAGGTGGAAAAAGTTCTGAAATGATTTATCTTTTTTTACAGCACAGAAACCTGACATTTTAATAGGGGTGTGTAGACTTTTTATATCCATTGTATGTGTGTGTGTGTATGTATGTATGTCCGCTAAAGGAATCTGCACCATCGCATTTACAATCACAAAATTCGGCACACAGGTACATCAGGTGTCCGGAAAGGTTTTAGACTGGGTCTCACCTCTCTAGCACGTACCGTTCCTGAGATATTCCCAAAAAAAATGCAAATATGGCACATCACATGACCTGCATTAGCCAATACAAGCCTGCAGGTCTTTCTCTTCAAATCCCAACTTAATATCACAATTGCCATGCACATAGTCACATGTTCCTTATCAGCCAATAGAAGCTAACAGGAACTTAGTCTCCACATACACACAGTTTTACACCGGGTTTCCATAACCACCCAGCCATTTTTCATCACCTCTGCAGGTCAGCTTTTAAGGGGCAGGGCACTGTTAAGGGAGCGGAGTGCTGTGGAGGTCACAGTTCAGGGGGCAGGTAGGGTGGCCATTCAGGCCACCCTCAAAAGACTGACTTTAAAACCCTGCCGCCAGGTCTCGCTAGGCCACTCCCCCTCCCACTCCGCAGCCGACGGAGATTAAAAAAATGAAGGTAAAAATCAACTTCAGTCAGCTGCAGAAAGTCAGCTGGGAGGGAGGGTGACTTTCTCCCTGCAGCTCACGCTCAGACAGCACAGTGCTGCTGTCTGAGAGGGAACTGTTCAGGCCCTGTGCCGGATGGAGGACAGGGAGTCTGAAAATTCGGACTGTCCGGCCTAAAACTGGCCCTCTGGCCACCCTAGGGACAGGCTGCTGTGGAGGTCACAGTTAAGAGGACGGTCCGCTATGGAGGTCAATGTTAAGGGGCAGATTGCTGTAGAGGCCACTGTTAAGGGGACGGTGTGTTGTGGAAATCACTGTTAAGTAGATGGGGTACTGTGGAGGTCACTAATAAAGGGGCGGGCTGCTGTGGAGGTCACTGATAAGGGGGTGGGATGCTGTAGAGGTCACTGTTAAAGGGGCAGGCGCTGTGGAGGTCTCTGTTAAGGGGACAGAGAACTGTGGATGTCACAGTTAAGGGGACGGTCCGCTATGGAGGTCAGTGTTAAGGGGCGGGGTGCTGTAGAGGTCACTGTTAAGTGGGCGGGCTGTTGTGAAGGTCACATTTTAAGGGAACAGAGCTCTGTAGAGGTCACTGTTAAGGGGGCATGTTATTATGGAAATCACTGTTAACGAGACAGGGTACTGTGGAGGTCACTAATAAAGGGGCGGCCGCTGTGGAGGTCACTGTTAAAGGGGAGGGTGCTGTGGATGTTACTGTTAAGGGGTCAGGCCGCTGTGGAGGTCACTGTTGAAGGGGCGGGGTGCTGTAGATGTCACTGTTATAGTGGATGTTGTCGATATCTTTTAACGACACACAAACATTAAATGAAATAGATGAAATACCCGTGTGAAGCCGGGTCCTTCTGCTAGTAAATCATATTTTTCAAACTCATATTAGTCAGAAAGCTCAGGGACAACTGTTTCCTTCATGTTTAGTCTGTGTCTAATCACGTCCAGTTATAATTACCATAACAGCCCTAAGCCATCCTGAGGCATATACTGGTTGTTTGTCAGCATGAAGGAATAGATCTATTTTTAAAAAGGGGACTGAACGATAAAAATATCTTGTTTTCACATAAGAAAAGCGCAGAGAAATGGCTGATGACCAAGGAGGGTGGAAAGCCGCTTTCAAAAAATAAACAGAATCTTTATGTCAAGTCATCACCCCCCTCCCCAAGTCCTGGATATCAGTGAATGACAGGTAAACAATTCGGGAAGCTGCCAGCGTAAATATTTACTTGGAAACACATGTCGCTGGGGGAACAAGCCGAAGTTTGTCTTGAATTGCTGGAGTATAGACTCAGCAGAAAAGATGTTCATGAATGGCTCTAAGCAAACAGAAACGAGAGATTTACAAATTTCCAAGCCTGCAACGGAAAAACTACATTTGTAAAAAAAAGGGTCTGGGAATTACCAGTCATTTGTAAAGAGAAAATGTGTAGCAGGAGGTAAAGTGGTGCAGGAACTAAATATAAGGTTCTGGCCAAATGTAAAGACAGGCATTAAACATACCCTATGGAAGTATTGTGCAAGCCAACAGCTAATAATGGATCCAGCAAGGATGCAAGGTTAGGCCTCTTTCACACTTGCGTTGCTGGATTCCGGTATTGAGATCTGGCAGAGGATCTCAATACCGGAAAAAAATATTTCCGTTTAGTACTCATGCACTCTGAATGGAAAGAGATCCGTTCAGGATGCATCAGGATGTCTACCTTTCCGTCAGCGTTCCATTTCTTGACCAGACACGAAGCCTCTGCAAGATGTGATTTTGTGCCCGGTTATAAAAACAGAAAAAAAAGGATCCGTCACTAAAAACAATGTAAGTCAATTGTAATGGATTCGGTTTTTTAGGAGCCTAAAAAAATGGATCGGTCACCCATTGATTTTCAATGTATTTAGTGCCAGATCCGTTTTTTTATTTTTTTATTTTGATTTCACACAATCACATCCTAACGGAATGGATGCATCCTGATGTGCAAAATCAAAACGGATCTGTTTGATAACGGTATTGAGATCCTCTGCCTACCGGAATTAAAATCCAAATCCTCAAGAAAGACCTCGGCATTACATACAAAAACATGACTTTTACTTAAAGTCCTTAAAATTTAAATAGAAACATAGAAACATAGAAACATAGAATGTGTCGGCATATAAGAACCATTTGGCCCATCTAGTCTGCCCAATATACTGAATACTATGGATAGCCTCTGGCCCTATCTTATATAAAGGATGGCCTTATGCCTATCCCATGCATGCTTAAACCCCTTCACTGTATTTGCAGCTACCACTTCTGCAGGAAGGCTATTCCATGCATCCACTACTCTCTCAGTAAAGTAATACTTCCTTATATTACTTTTAAACCTTTGCCCCTCTAATTTAAAACTGTGTCCTCTTGTGGTAGTTTTTCTTCTTTTAAATATGCTCTCTGGTGCTCAAATAATGCGGTGAAAAGCGATAAAATATCAAAACATTATTTTGAGTTCTTGGTGAAGACATTTACGGGTATTTATATTGGAATGGTCTTACCAGATCCTGAAGTACATATACCGATTTTTGTCTGCCTAGTGTTCGTCCTTTACTGTCAAGACAAAAGACATAGAAAACAGGGTCTGTATCACTGAGGTGTATCTTTTGGGGACATAATCCTAGATAGCCCTATCATGTAAACCCTGACATTGGTAGGGATGAGAGCGATTAGTCCCTGCCTATCAGTAATACAGAGCACCCGCCCCGATAGAGGCGACCTCGTCAGGAACCTGTCCCTTTAAGGGGCCTATTCCCTAAACATGTCCCTCTCTCATGTCCCGACATGACATGTTTCATCCCATTTAGGAACTCACCAGGGGATATATATGTAGAGAGTTACCTAAAATAAAAATAGAGAAAAAAAACTAAGAATAATAAATAAATACCAGTGTTTGGTTAGACACCAATTGGATCCATTAGATTTTTAAATGGAGATCCACTAACCGCTCAGAAGTGTAATGAAGATGTCAGATGAATAGGCATGTACTGATAAGCGGCGGGGGCTATATTCAAATTCGCAATATTAACAAATATTTGGGCGAATATTCGTCATATATTCACGAATTCGAGATTATTTTCTTGATTGCGAAAAATCGGCAATGTAATATTTGTGTAATGCGCGCAAAATACAGGCGTGGGTCATTTTTGCTACATTTTCCAAGCTGCTAGAAGTTTCCTGAGACTGGAGAAAATGGTTGGCACGGCAGAACATTAAGGCCTCTTTCACACGGGCGTTGCGGGAAAAGGTGCGGGTGCGTTGCGGGAACACCCGCGATTTTTCCACGCGAGTGCAAAACATTGTAATGCGTTTTGCACTCGTGTGAGAAAAATCACGCATGTTTGGTACCCAAACCCGAACTTCTTCACAGAAGTTCGGGCTTGGGATCGGTGTTGTGTAGATTTTATTATTTTCCCTTATAACATGGTTATAAGGGAAAATAATAGCATTCTGAATACAGAATGCATAGTAGGTGATCAATTGAGGGTTAAAAAAATAATAATAATTAACTCACCTTCTCCTCTTGTTCGCGTAGCTCCCGGTCTATTCTTTACTTCTCAAAAGATGAACTATCGGCTAGGACCTGTGGTGACGTCAGATCACATGCTCCAATCACATGGTCCATCACCACGGTGATGTACCATGTGATTGGAGCATGTGATCTGACGTCACCAAAGGTCCTTTAGCCGATAGTTCATCTTTTGAGAAGTAAAGAATAGACCGGGAGCTACGCGAACAAGAGGAGAAGGTGAGTTAATTTTTTTATTTTTTTTTTAACCCTCAATTGATCACCTACTATGCAGTCTGTATTCAGAATGCTATTATTTTCCCTTATAACCATGTTATAAGGGAAAATAATACAGTTTATAGACTGTCACCTAGCAACCATGCGTGAAAATCGCACCGCATCCGCACTTGCTTGCGGATGCTTGCGATTTTCACGCAATCCCATTCACTTCTATAGGGCCTGCGTTGCGTGAAAAACGCACAAAGAGGAGCATGCTGCGATTTTCACACAACGCACAAGTGATGCGTGAAAATCACCGCTCGTGTGCACAGCCCCATAGAAATGAATGGGTCGGTATTCAGTGCGGGTGAATACTCGCTCGTGTGAAAGGGGCCTAAGAATGGCTTTATTTGCAGTTAGAGTGCTCCAATATATTCGCAATTGCGCTAATCGGCACTAATGATGCGAATATTTTTGCGCAATACGTGACACCACATTTTAGCAGGTCTGCATGAATGTATGGATTGGACAGCAGCACCTATCACACTACCTAACACCCTGAACTGCAACAGCTACACTATATCAGGATATAACCTACACTGACTATCTCCCACTAACTATCTGTATTATATATATAAGGCTACTTTCACACTTGCGTTCAGAGCGGGTCCGTCTGATGTCTGCTCAGACGGATCCGCTCATATAATGCAGACTTGGGATCCGTTCAGAACGGATCCGTCTGCAATATAGCTTAGAAAAAATTCTAAGTGTGAAAGTAGTTCAGACGGATCCGTCCAGACTTTACATTGAAAGTCAATGGGGGACGGATCCGTTTGAAGATTGAGCCATATTCTGTCATCTTCAAATATATCCGTCCCCATTGACTTACATTGTAAGTCTGGACGGATCCGTTTGCCTCCGCACGGCCAGGCGGAGCGGAGCAGAGGCTGAACGCAGCCAGACTGATGCATTCTGAGCGGATCCGCGTCCACTGAGAATGCATTAGGGCTGGACGGATGCGTTCGGGGCCGCTTGTGAGACCCTTCAAACGGAGCTCACAAGCAGAGCCCCGAACGCTAGTGTGAAAGTAGCCTAAGCTATCTAACTATCTACTGTAGTGTGGAAAGCACAGAGCACAGCAATGACACTGCTGTCTCTCTCAGAACTTTATAAAACTATGGAAAATGGCTGCTGGGGAGGTTCTTATATAGTAAGGGGTAGGCAACTGTCCTATTGGTTGCTAGGGATGTTGCTAAGATCAGACAAAGACATTGCAGCCTTCTCATTGGCCCACAAGCAAGAAGGGAGGTTACTGATGAAAAAAAATCTAGAATATTCGAAATTATGAATATATATCACTGTATTCTAAATATTGCTATTAAAGGGAACCTGTCACCGGGATTTTGGGTATAGAGCGGAGGACATGGGTTGCTAGATGGCCGCTAGCACATCCGCAATATCCAGTCCCCATAGCTCTGTGTGCTTTTATTGTGTAAAAAAACCGACTTGATACATATGCAAATTAACATAAAAGAGTCATATCTTACTTGTATGACCAGAGAAGAGTCATATTTTCAAGGTCTGACTCATCTCAGGTAATTTGCATATGTATCAAATCGGTTTTTATACACAATAAAAGCACACAGAGCTATAGGGACTGGGTATTGCAGATGTACTAGTGGCCATCTAGCAACCCATGTCCTCAGCTCTATACCCAAAATCCAGGTGACAGGTTCCCTTTAATATTCGCAATTTGGGGGCTTCCAACCTCCCCCTGGTAGCATAAATCATACCATGCAATATACAGATGGGGCAGAAGTGTAGTGTACGGGAACTGTAATACCCGTCACTACCAAAGTGTCACTTGGTGTGCTGTCGTCCCTCCTAATTATGGGGAAGTTGTTATATGTCAGTTTTATAAAATGTCATGTAATGCAATGCTATGTGTTTCCCTGTTACTATGACACTTGCATGTACAGGCCTGCTAGGGGTGTCATTCCAGCTTCTAGTCATTAGAGGGAGCTAGGGAGCCCTAGTTTATATAAGGCCCAGACAGGGAAGTAGAAGGCAGATGGAGTCTAGTGTCTGTAATCTACAGTTGGAGATTAGACAATGTCTGAGACAAGTCCAGGCCTGAAGCCTGCTGTCCAGGAGAAGATTCCCTCCTGAATTCCCATATGCAGAAACAGGAATATGTTAGCTCAAGAGCCTGAGGAAGTTTCCAGAAGCTGAGAGAGACAGAGGCAAAGATCAGGAAAGCAAGAGGTACTCAGAAAGACAGAGGAGGTACTGATGAAAGCTATAACCAAGGATATAAAGCCAGAACTAGGTTAATGGGCCTTGGTGAAGATATGCTATATTCCAGGATCAGACAGAATTAGAGTGCAAGCTCCTGTGCTGCAAGTCCTGTGTTCAACACTCTGTAATCACCTTGCTGTAACTGAATTGCCTGCATCGACCGAATTGCAAAATCGACTGTATGCCAAGGAACTGCGATTCCAATATTGTCTCTGCTTGAAAACTACTAAAGTTGGAGTTCTGTTTTAATACTACGTTTCCTCAATTTATTCCTGCATCCGCAAACGGCGTGCCACCGTTTACTTGGCACTGGCGTCACAAACTATTTCTACCTATACCTGCCCTTGCAGAGAGTCAGCCGTACCAGGTTAGTGTCTATTGCACTACATCACCCAGAAACACCTATTGCACACAACTTGAGTACGCTGCACCTTCTCTTTTGGCGTCACGAACAGGATACGCACGCTTTCTAGTGCAAGAAGCGTGAACTTTGTGCCTTATACAGTTGCCCTGTGACCAAAGTGACAATTTGCCTGTTTTATGCAAGTGGACTTTGTGGACTGAAAATCATACCCAAAGTGTACCAAAAACCTCTAAAAAGCGCTGTGCAGTGTTGCGCTACACAGAGGAAGAAAATCGCCGCATTGGAGTGTGGTTTTGTGGACTTTTTGCAATCCTGCTTGCTGTCAGTGAATGGACAGCGTTTTGCTAAAAATGGCCGCTGAGCTTGCTGAATTTACTGCTGCGTCACCTTCATCCCGAAAAGGCGGGAAAAATTGGCGCCTTTCTGAGGAAAAAGCGGGAAGAAGGTCAAGGTCAGGCGCCACTGCTTATCTGGACATTTGCATGTCTGCCAGCATGGACACCGCCTTCCATATACTGATATACCTGGGGGGCGGCCTCCCAGTGCAGTGGGAGGAGCTGGCTACTCTAATTGATGTGACCCTATCGCTCTCCTCAGAAGGATCGAGCATGTTGAAAAGTGAGCATCATTGTGCTGCAATGTCGACGCCTGAAATACCGCAAGTGCCTGATGTTGGTGTAGAGCCAGAGGAGGCTCCACCGGCCTACTCTCCGGGACCGGAGCAACCCGTCTGCCGCCCAAGGGAGAAAGAACCCGAGCCCTACTATGGCTCGTGGAGGGACTTTTTCCAACCATCTTTCAAATGGTCCTCCCTGATGGCGGAGATCCGAGAGGCCGCTATAAAGCGGAATACAAAGACCAAAATCATCTATGAGGAACTAACTAAGACAATACATGAGAAGCATACGCACACCCAACCCCGCCTGGAAAGGAGAAAGGGAGTGGTGCTGTCATTTGACAAATCCCGTGGCTACGGGTTCATACAGGACTATCTAACTGGCAGAGACCTCTATGTGAATCGAAGGTCTGTCAAAAGAGACTACCTCCCTTCTTACCAGCATAGCCTCCGCGAGGGAGAGGAAGTGGAATACACCCCTGCCGAGAGCCTGCGAGGCCCTTATGCGACTGCTGTGACCCGTCCCAAGCGTGCATCTGAGGACTGGGAGGCAGAAGAAGGAGAAGACTACTCTGGCTGCGAGCGGGAACCGGAACGCTCTCCAGAGCCGGCCCATCACGCCTTCCAGGAGCGGAGCTCCTTCATTGGGCCTAATGTCTTCTGGCAGCCAACCGTGTTGGAGAAATGGGTGAGCCCCTATCCTTCCCCCGAGCTGCCTCGTCGGGAGAGGACCATATCAGAGCTGGAACAGTTAAAAGGACTTAGTGCTACCTTTAAGAACATCCGGATGGGTCGGAGACCAGACGCATCGGCCGAACCTGCAGAGGCCGAGTCCGCGCCATCGGTGACTGTACCTGCGCCGGCGGCGCCAGCAGAGGACAGCGACTCCGACACAGAGAGCATCGGTGAGCAGATCGTCCGGCTGGAGGAGAAGTTGCGGGAGTTGCGCAAGAGATACACCGCCAGGATCCAGACACCGCCGAGGAAGGATGAGGTAAGGGTGCCTGTCACCACCCGTAGACCGCCTTCTGCTGCCACCGCTCCGTCAGTGCCCCAGACCGGACCCGTGATTGCCGTAAACTGCTGCACCCAGAGCACCGGACCGCTTGCTGCGGCGGTGCCAAGCCCGTTACACCCTGCAGTGATCATGCAAGGACCGGCACGGTCCACCAGAGGGTTCACCCCTAGGCCTAATGGGCCAATACCTATTAGGGGCCCCTTTACCCTACAGCTGCCCCCTGATACAGTTATGTGGGCACACCCTCCTGTAGAAGAATACTATAGACGATACCTGCCAGCGGAGCCAAGTGGATATGATATGCCACTGTGATCAGCCTGCTAGGCCTGTGATTTACTTCACTGCAGAAGTTTGATGTTAACCCTTCCAGGACAGGAGTCCTATGTTTCTGGTCCTTTGTTGCGGCTGCCAGTTTGTCCACGGCTCAGTGGTAGGTGTTGACCACTGAAATAACAAAGTCAGCAAGGCCACGTTTGTTTCCAGGATCTCCTGCCTGCTTTTGCTACCCCACGCCAAGTTGTGTCTGTTCCTTTAGTTGCACCTTTTACCCTTCACCCCCTTTTCAGGTTGATCAGGGGTATTACAGCACTTTTCTTGCTGTCCTTTTATTGTGCAATTTGATACTAAGGAACCGTGCCCGGAGACAGACTCAAAAGAACCTGAGCCTCTGAGATTTTTGCTCTTTTACAAGGAAATGTGCCCAGAGATGGACTCCACCGCATGAGAGCCTCTGTGATTTAATAAGAAATAGCCTGGGTACGGACTCATGTTTGTTCTTTGAGCCTCCAAGAACTTTTATACTGTTTTATCCATTTTGCTGTTCTATTATGGACTTATTCATTGTCATGGACTATCCTGGTTATAATGTTACGCTGTGCCAGGTCAGCGCCCCCGTTCCATTCACTATCCTGAGAGAAGAGAACGACGCCCCTTGTCACTACCCTTCACTTTTGCCAATTGGACCTGATGTAAATGTAAATGCAGATGAATTACATGTATGTATGCCTGCATGTCTCTATTTTCTATTTCAGGTAGAGATTCCAGTTGGGCGACCCATGATGGAGTACGAGGTCGTACTCAGCTTAAAGCAGTGGGGTATGTAGTGTACGGGAACTGTAATACCCGTCACTACCAAAGTGTCACTTGGTGTGCTGTCGTCCCTCCTAATTATGGGGAAGTTGTTATATGTCAGTTTTATAAAATGTCATGTAATGCAATGCTATGTGTTTCCCTGTTACTATGACACTTGCATGTACAGGCCTGTTAGGGGTGTCATTCCAGCTTCTAGTCATTAGAGGGAGCTAGGGAGCCCTAGTTTATATAAGGCCCAGACAGGGAAGTAGAAGGCAGACGGAGTCTAGTGTCTGTAATCTACAGTTGGAGATTAGACAATGTCTGAGACAAGTCCAGGCCTGAAGCCTGCTGTCCAGGAGAAGATTCACTCCTGAATTCCCATATGCAGAAACAGGAATATGTTAGCTCAAGAGCCTGAGGAAGTTTCCAGAAGCTGAGAGAGACAGAGGCAAAGATCAGGAAAGCAAGAGGTACTCAGAAAGACAGAGGAGGTACTGATTAAAGCTATAACCAAGGATATAAAGCCAGAACTAGGTTAATGGGCCTTGGTGAAGATATGCTATATTCCAGGATCAGACAGAATTAGAGTGCAAGCTCCTGTGCTGCAAGTCCTGTGTTCAACACTCTGTAATCACCTTGCTGTAACTGAATTGCCTGCATCGACCGAATTGCAAAATCGACTGTATGCCAAGGAACTGCGATTCCAATATTGTCTCTGCTTGAAAACGACTAAAGTTGGAGTTCTGTTTTAATACTACGTTTCCTCAATTTATTCCTGCATCCGCAAACGGCGTGCCACCGTTTACTTGGCACTGGCGTCACGAACTATTTCTACCTATACCTGCCCTTGCAGAGAGTCAGCCGTACCAGGTTAGTGTCTATTGCACTACATCACCCAGAAACACCTATTGCACACAACTTGAGTACGCTGCAGAAGACACGCATACACAACTCTCCGTACAAGTTGTTTATACAGTATATAACAGACAGGTTTCTATGGAAACAAACTTGCATATAACTCCAGTTAGCGGGATCCACATCTATCCCTGAGGAAGAAACCAGTGAATTTCGAAACGCGTTGACAGTAGTGTGGACCTAGGAGGCATCCCTAGCAAGCACAGTGTGACGTCACACAAAGGAAGCTGTCTCTCTGACAACATCAAGCGGCTTCTACCCACATACGCGAGCTACCGGCCGGAGCTGCGCACACGTGAGTGACAGAAGCCTGAAGATATCGCGAAGCTACCGTGGAATGACCGCGAGAGGACGCAAGCACCAACCAGCTTGTATGTAATCCGGCTTGCCTGGAGCAGGTAAAAACTCGAATTGTGACTAAGTAGTAATATACAGTATATTAACCAGTAACATTGGACATATTTGAGCACTTTTAGTCAGCGCGGGTTTACAGCTTTTTTTTTCATATACCTATATAACATCTCGGGGGTCGGCAATCCACCCGTACAAACCCAGCAGCGGCATCAATAAGTGTTAATAAAAAGATTGACCACCAGTCGGTGGCGAGAGCACTAGTATTACATCTTGTTAATATTGTTTCTACAATATTCGCAATTCAAATATTCGCGCCCAACACTACTCCCATGATGGTCTCCAGAGAAAAACAGTGGTCGATATCTAGACGGGTTGGGGAAGTGTCCCCACCGAAACCCACGTCTCACCGCCTTTAAAGTCACACGTAGGAAGCACGGTATACTGCGCTACCTCCCTTTTGAACTCTCCCGGTCACAGAAGCCCAGACTTAGCTCCTCCTCTCCTCAGCGCGCTGGAACGCTCGTGGAAAGCACGCTAAATGCGCGCATTGAGGAGAACCGTAAGGAGTTGTCATGTGACAATGGGGCAGCCGGAAGTATCGTCACGCGAGGGAGCAGCGTTTGTCGTTGCATAGCAAGCGGACATTGCATAACTCCACTCACCTGACTGAGTATAAGAGTAGATTCCAATACTGGAATTAACAACTAAAGTGTGACGCATGCCTCAGGCCTCTGTCACACGTCCATGTCAGGTTTGCCAACCGTCCAGAAATTTCTGGACAGTCCATAAAACTAGGTGACTTTTTTCCGGTGTCCTGGTGGTACTTGACTAGATTATTTTGGTAGTAATTATCATCATTTTACAGCTCATAGTAAATGCTGGTAATGAGGTGTTATCCGTATATTGAGCTATAGACATGTTGAATGATCATTTATTCAAAAAAAAAAATTCTAGTTGGCAACTCTGTCAGTGGTTCATCTGTGAAGATGCCTGTGAAGGATTAGTGTTTGGTCCGTGTCCATTTTTTGCCCTCTGTGTGTCATCCACATCCCTCATGCACTGCTCAGCTGAGCATTAGTTTCCAGAGCATCTTCTACAAATGGTCCATGAAAACCACTGACAGAACATGGATGCCAGTGATTTTCATAAACCCAAAGACTTCAATAGGTATGTGTAGTAGCCCAGACTTGTGGGTACTACAATTTTGTGAATAGTTTTGTAATATGTATTTTGTGTTATGCTACATGCCAGTGGTTAGCAAGTTTATGGATGGCAAACACGGCCAACTACCCTGCTCCTCCCCTCCTGGTAGGAATGAGCTGGCCCTGCTTCTATCCCATAAACAGGACACAACACTAACTTCAATTAAAGTCCATTTACTTAAAGTGCATTTAAGCCATAATTCCAATTTTCCAGCACAAAGTCACGTTCATGACATAAAGCACAAACGCAGCATCTGAAAACAATCCAAAATAGTCCATAGATACTCATCAATTCATGGAGCAAGTTCCGCTTGGGTGGAGAGGTAGTGTGTTCTCATGCACAAACTGCAAAGTTTAGGGGGTCATGCGCCCTTTCCTTAGGCATGCGCTGTATTGGTCCTGTGAATTTAAATAGTTAGGGCTACCAATCACAAAAATAGATGATCATAAAACATTATTTTATAAAAAATATACAAAAACCAATACTCCCAAATACAAGCCTCATTTAATCCTTTCGGCTTTAGACTGTCCAGGGAGTCTAACCAAAACACTTCTCTTTGCGTTGTTGCTCATTAATTCCTTTTACTTCCTCCAATACCATTCTAATTCAGAAACACCATGTCTCATTTTTCCAAAATGTCTTGCCACGCTAGTCTCATGCATAGTTATATATTGCATAGTTTTTTTTCCAAAATAGCCATTCTGTGTTTCTGTGAGGACTTTGTATGGAGAGAAAGCACAAGTCAGAGCTTCTGCTCCTGTTACCGATTCTCCAGAGAGATCACTTATTCTTCTGCCTCAAGTAAAGTCTTGAGAAGTTTGACAGCAGAGTGAACAGCATCTCCAGACACTGCTGCAAGGTGAGGGAATATAGCAAAGACACCCATGACCCAGAACGTTACTCGGCCAGTACGACCTAAGTGCTAGATTGCTGCCATCCAACCACACTCCATACTCCCCACAGGTGCCAGAGAAGGTTGCACTTAAAATCTGCTGCTATTGAATTTATTTGAAGTTCTACGTTATTAAAAAATACTTTGTTACGTTTAATTCTGGCCCTTATTCTTCAATACTACATTTCTACTGCACCAAACCCCAGAAAGAAACGGCCTAAGAGAGGATACACAGTGATGCAAAACTTCAACAGGGCCACTACCATACTCTGCACTGGCTACTCTGGGGCACATGTTTGGTCCACATCACGGACCAAAGTACTGCATGTCTCCCTTGTTTTTTCCACTGATGCTAGTTAAAAAAAAACTCCACCTTTTTCCCTGAAAAAAATGTTTTTTAATGGAAAACACTGAAAAAATAAAAATCCCTTCACATATTTGGTATCGCTGCATTCGTAAAAAGGACAATGGGGGAACTGCAATTTTTTTTCTATTGCCCTAGGAAAAAGTTAAAACAAGTGTTCCTCGAAATGGGCCATTTAAACTACCACTTGTATGGAGCAGGCGTGGTGCATGTAAGGGTTAAGAAGTAAAAGAACAAAAGAAAAACGGTAATAAAACTCTGGCTTATATCAGTACAAAAACAAGGGTTTCATCCATATTTCAATGAGCTGCTCAATATGTGCAACTTACATATGTTAAAAATTAATAGGATGGCAATAGTATATTTATTCTTCTCTGGGCGCTGTCTTAAAAAACGTCTTAAACCTAGATCCACAGTCTTTAGCTACTTTCTAAATAAAAAGTCAATATTGGGTTTTGCAAAGCCACCATGAAACTTTGCCAGGGTAAATACAGGTAAAAATTTGAATATCGTGCAAAAGTCCATTTATTTCAGTAATGCAAATTAAAAGGAATTGCATTAATGCAGCTTAAAGGGTTTCTATCATCAGAAATTCTGTTATGTAACTGACTGGCATTAGCGATGTGCTAATGTCAGCAGTACATAACAGTGTTCTTTATACTTTTGTCTCTGCCGCCGTTTTCCTAAAAAACACACTTTTAAAATATGCTAATGAGCCTGTAGGTGCTATGAGGGCATTGATTCAGCACCTAGAGGCTCGGTATACTAACCATTTATCCCGCCCAGGTCCTCCGTTTAGCCCGCCCCGGTCCTCTTGAGTGGCGTCCGAGTTAGCTGGATCGCTGAAGACTACGTCACAGTGAGAAAGCCGTCACCAGGAGCGCGTCACTCACTGCGCCTGCGCTGAATACAGAAGTAAACGGCGCAGGCACGGGATTTCTTCAGCGATCCAGTTAACTCGGACGTCACTCAAGAGGAGCGGGGCGGGCTAAACGGAGGACCTGAGCGGGATAAATGGTTAGTAGACCAAGCCTCTAGGTGCTGAATCAACGCCCTCATAGCACCTAGAGGCTCATTAGCATATTTTAAAAGTGTGTTTTTTAGGAGAACGGCAGCAGGGACAAAAGTATAAAGAACACTGTTATGTACTGCTGACATTAGCACATCACTAATGTCAGTCAGCTACATAACAGAATTTCTGATGATAGAAACCCTTTAAAATTAGAATTTTGTGAAAAGGTTAAATATTCTAGGCTCAAAGTGTCCTCAAAATTGTGACTTTGGGGTTTCATAAGCTATAAGCCATAATCATCCAAATTATAACAAATAAAGGCTTGAAATATCTTGCTTTGCATGTAAAGAGTCTATCTCATATGTTAGTTTCACCTTTCAAGGCTACTTTCACACTAGTGGCAGGACGGATCCCCCGGACTGCCACTCCGTCCCCATTGACTATAATGGGGACGGGGTCGGAATTCTGGCGCAGCACAGCAGTGCACGGCGAGAGGCCACCGGACTAAAAAGTCGGACATGCAGTACTTTTAGTCCAGCGGCCTCTCGCCATGCACTGCAGTGCTGCGCCAGAGCTCCGCCTCCGTCCCCATTATAGTCAATGGGGACAGAGAGGCAGTCCAACGACGCTGGAAATAGCGGCCTGTCGGATCCGTCCTGCCGCTAGTGTGAAAGTACCCTAAGTTGCATTACTGAAATAAATGAACTTTGAACGTTTCACCTGTACTGTATAAAGTGTAGAAAGCAGATACAAGACGTCAGGGAAAGTACCTTTAGATATGACAGGTGGAGACTGTGTCAGATTATCCTCTTTAGGCCAAGGGTATATGTTGTTTGGACAGATGTGTTTCCAGTCATTTGAAAGGTTGGAGAGTACCAGATGGAATGAGGGAGGCAGTGCCAGAAGAAAAGAGAAGCACAAGAGAAGTTCTCCAAGTAAGAATGCCAGTGATTGAGTGCTAGAGAGGAGGTTGCCAGTAGAGGAGTGAAGCTATACAGCAGTGTTTAAAGGTAGTGATGGACGAACATCGGCCGGGACAGTTCGTGAACGCGATCAAATGTTCGCGAACCGCAAGTTCGCAACGGGTCCCATTCACTTTAATGGCAGGCGAACCTGAAAACCCTTCAGGTCATATTTGCAGCCACCAAATACTTAGTAGAAGTGTACAAATAGTCCCACAACATGGACAGTGACATACTAGAGGGGGATCAATGACAAAAATTCCAACAAAAATATGTATCTTAATCAGGGGACATTTTAGCTGAGGTAACGCAGCAAAACCGCAAACAAATGCTGCACTACCCAATTGCACTATATAGAAAGTATATAATTGGTATATAACACCCCTGCTTCAATCAGTTTTTTTGGGGGGCAACTGGTATATCACACCAGTAGTAATTATTTGTTCCAATGTCGTTTGTCATCTGTAGCTGAGGTAACGCAGCAAAACCGCAAACCAATGCTGCACTGCCTAAATGCACTGTATAGAAAGTATATACGTAATTGGCATATAACACCCCTGCTTCAATCAGTTTTTTTTGGGGGGCAACTGGTATTTCACACCAGTAGAAATTATTTGTTCCAACGGCGTTTGTCACTCTGTGTATCTGAGGTAACACAGCTAAACCGCAAAAAAATGCTTCACTACCCAAATGCACTATATAGAAAGTATATTATTGGTATATAACACCCTTGCTTCAATCAGTTATTTTAGGGGGCAACTGGTATTTCACACCAGTAGAAATTATCTGTTCCAATGTCGTTTGTCACTATCTGTAGCTGAGGTAACGCAGCAAAACTCCAAACCAATGCTGCACTACTTGTCATGCCCTGCCCTGCGTGAGGCCTGAGAAGATCTGACAGACTTGCTACACGTGAGTCTATCTGACAGATTGTTCTGTTTCTCTTTGTTGTGGTTTTGGGCAGGATTCCACCTCTCCACAGGTTCTGCTCATTAACCATTTTGTGGTCCTATTTATACCCGCCTCTCACTATAGCCCTTGCGGTTTATATTTGCTTCTGGAGTTCTCAGCTGGTGTTTGGTGGATCTCCTGCTCCCCATCCGTCTTAAGCTAAGTCCTATTCCTTCCCTTTTGTTGTTTGTTCTGGCTAGGCCTCAGGAAGACGCTGGTTCCTGCACCAAGCGCTAGGAACCGGTTGTCTTATCTCCAGCTCCCTAGCTGAGAATTTGTTACAGTTTCAGCTAGGCTTAGGTTCCAGCGCATGAGCACTTCCACCTTTAGGATTTGCTCATGTTGTCAGCAGTCAGGGAAAGACTCAGGGATTGTCAGGTGGTGACCTTTCCCTGTTCCCTAGCTTTGGGGCCTAGCCTGGTGTGTTGTTGCTTTTGTTGTATTTGGTTTGCTTCCCTTCCCTCACCTACCGTGACACTACCCAAATGCACTATATAGAAATTATATAATTGGCATATAACACCCCTGCTTTTATCAGTTTTTTTGTGGGGTAACTGGTAAATCACACCAGTAGAAATTATTTGTTCCAATGTTGTTTGTCACTCTGTGTAGCTGCGGTAACGCAGCAAAACCACAAACAAATGCTACACTACCCAAATGCACTATATAGAAAGTATATTATTGGTATATAACACCCCCTTCAATCAGTTTTTTTGGGGGGCAACTGTATATCACACCAGTAGAAATTGTTTGTTCCAAGAGCGTTTGCCCCTCTGTATAGCTGCAGTATCGCAGCAGAACCGCACACAACAGCTGCAATATACAAATGCACTATAATATACTTTTTATGTTAGAAAGTATATTATAAGTATATTACACCCCTCAGTAAGTCACACCTATCGATAGCACACCTATACTTATATAAAAGGACTTTTGTGGCCCTATTAGCTAGCGCTTGGTGTCCCTAACAGCCTGTCCCTGCTCCACACAGCAACCTCTCCCTACACTGGCAAAACACTGAATGTAAAATGGCTGCCTTATCAGGTTTATTTATAAGGTAGGGGGTATGTCCATGTGCTGAAATGTCTCAATTGGCTGTCCTGTACCACCTGATGGATGTGTCATATCAAAGTTCTTCATAATGTAAAAGAATATGGCACCTGCGGACATCGCCATATGTTCACCGCCGGGCGAACCGCAAGGCCATCTCTATTTAAAGGGTTGTCCAAGATTTTGATATTGAAGACCTATCCCCAGGATAAGTTAGCAATATCAGATCGGCAGGGGTCCTGACAGCTGTTTGAAGAGGCCGTGGCACACCAGTCAGAATCGGGACCTCTTCCTAGGGCAGTGATGTCACGTTCATCAGTAACGTGGCCTAAGTACAGCTCAGTCCCATTCAAGTGAATGGGGCTGATCTGCAATACCAAGCACAGCCACTATTCAATGGACAGCTGTGCTTGGTAAGCTGCGAGCAGGCTGCATGCTCACCAGAGTGCCGGGGCCAACTAAAACATCTGATCGTGAGAATAGGTCATGAGAATGTCAGAAAACCCCTTTAAATGTCCTTGAATGACAGAACAGGTGATAAGTGTCTGATCATTGGGCGTTCTAATACTGATATCCACTCTGATCTCAAAAAATGGCTCTCTTGTCTACTATTTGAGTGGATAGGTGGTTGAGTATGTGCTTCATCTAAACTCTGAGACTTCTGGATATATCAGACCTTTATCCCAATGCCCTAAATATGTCCACGTATGGTAGATTCATGAATGTTTTGAAAATAACATGCACTCTCACCCAATCTGTGCAAGCATGTCTGTGGAGGAGATGAGAGAGATCACTGTTGGCAAGAGTGGACTGGCCATGGACTTTACAGGAAAAAATCCCACTAGGCTGGTCAGGTTATGGCACCTTAACCGAAAAACTATTCAGTAGATCAGCATTCTAAGCCTACGTGTTACCGATTATGCATATAAGGGTCAGGGGGCCATGTCCTATTGTCTTTAGTGAGTATTCCATTGTGCTTTTGCATTGGTTCTACATACCAATAATGTGGCTATGGCTACTTGTGTTGGCCCCACCTGCTACTAATTTCGACTCATCTACAATAAGAGGTCACTTATGGATTGTTTTGCAGGGCCACTTTAGGATCCTCACTGCCACCCAAACAAGTGTACAAGTGACACACTGTTCTCTTCTGTGTAAGGTAAGACCAATAGTGTGCCTTCCATGGAGGGAGGCCAGTGGTGTCCCTATACTGCAGACCATGCAACTTCTATGGGGAGGGGGACCCATGCTGAACTGCTTCTACTGTTTCTGACATAAAACAACAGCTATTTCCAGCAGCCACCACTAGGAGGAGCTCAGTGCAAAGAAGTTATTTACAGCTTCCTTTATTATCAATGGTAACTGTATACATTTCTATTCACCGAGTTCCCTGTAGGTGTGGCTGTAGGTTGCCAGTTTTACAATATACAAGGGAAGCAGATTTATCAGTGTATTTCTGCCAGTTATAAATACAATGTGAAATATGATGTTCAAAATGACCGCCATACTAAAATTACTGTTTCACGTTTTCTGACATTGAAATCAGATAAAGTGTGTGAGTGACTTTTTTATTACAAGTTTTTTCAATTATAAATTTCTTTCAACATAAATTTGTCAGACATCTGGAAAGTCATGCTTTGTATTCCATGCTGCTTAGGCATGTTTAACAAATGCGTACTGGGAAAATGGGTGCGGCAGGGGGGCCAATACTAGGTTTTTCTATGGGGCCATATGAGATCTGTGTATGCCCCTGGGTAAGGCAATAGTTGTAGTATACAGGGAGAGCAGAATTATTAGGCAAGTTGTATTTTTGAGGATTAATTTTATTATTGAACAACAACCATGTTCTCAATGAACCCAAAAAACTCATTAATATCAAAGCTGAATATTTTTGGAAGCAGTTTTTAGTTTGTTTTTAGTTTTAGCTATTTTAGGGGGATATCTGTGTGTGCAGGTGACTATTACTGTGCATAATTATTAGGCAACTTAACAAAAAACAAATATATACCCATTTCAATTATTTATTTTTACCAGTGAAACCAATATAACATCTCAACATTCACAAATATACATTTCTGACATTCAAAAACAAAACAAAAACAAATCAGTGACCAATATAGCCACCTTTCTTTGCAAGGACACTCAAAAGCCTGCCATCCATGGATTCTGTCAGTGTTTTGATCTGTTCACCATCAACATTGCGTGCAGCAGCAACCACAGCCTCCCAGACACTGTTCAGAGAGGTGTACTGTTTTCCCTCCTTGTAAATCTCACATTTGATGATGGACCACAGGTTCTCAATGGGGTTCAGATCAGGTGAACAAGGAGGCCATGTCATTAGATTTGCTTCTTTTATACCCTTTCTTGCCAGCCACGCTGTGGAGTACTTGGACGCTTGTGATGGAGCATTGTCCTGCATGAAAATCATGTTTTTCTTGAAGGATGCAGACTTCTTCCTGTACCACTGCTTGAAGAAGGTGTCTTCCAGAAACTGGCAGTAGGACTGGGAGTTGAGCTTGACTCCATCCTCAACCCGAAAAGGCCCCACAAGCTCATCTTTGATGATACCAGCCCAAACCAGTACTCCACCTCCACCTTGCTGGCGTCTGAGTCGGACTGGAGCTCTCTGACCTTTACCAATCCAGCCACGGGCCCATCCATCTGGCCCATCAAGACTCACTCTCATTTCATCAGTCCATAAAACCTTAGAAAAATCAGTCTTGAGATATTTCTTGGCCCAGTCTTGACGTTTCAGCTTGTGTGTCTTGTTCAGTGGTGGTCGTCTTTCAGCCTTTCTTACCTTGGCCATGTCTCTGAGTATTGCACACCTTGTGCCTTTGGGCACTCCAGTGATGTTGCAGCTCTGAAATTTGGCCAAACTGGTGGCAAGTGGCATCTTGGCAGCTGCACGCTTGATTTTTCTCAGTTCATGGGCAGTTATTTTGCGCCTTGGTTTTTCCACACGCTTCTTGCGACCCTGTTGACTATTTTGAATGAAACGCTTGATTGTTCGATGATCACGCTTCAGAAGCTTTGCAATTTTAAGAGTGCTGCATCCCTCTGCAAGATATCTCACTATTTTTGACTTTTCTGAGCCTGTCAAGTCCTTCTTTTGACCCATTTTGCCAAAGGAAAGGTTGCCTAATAATTATGCACACCTAATATAGGGTGTTGATGTCATTAGACCACACCCCTTCTCATTACAGAGATGCACATCACCTAATATGCTTAATTGGTAGTAGGCTTTCGAGCCTATACAGCTTGGAGTAAGACAACATGCATAAAGAGGATGATGTGGTCAAAATACTCATTTGCCTAATAATTCTGCACGCAGTGTATTCCTAGGCTGAATTATTGATGACTGCTCTTCTTTGTTGTCATAACCGGTTTAGACCTTTAGGGGAATGGAAACAAGGAACAAGTAGAGCTCCATAACCGGCCATGGCCAAATCCATAATGGCCTCCATCAGGATGTGCACATAATCCCCATATGCTGCATCACCACCGCTGGAACCTGCACCTATATCGAGAACGGAGCCCTGCAATGTGGTGGCTGGAGGACTCTGGTCCGGCCACCACCAAGCCGGCTCCCCATAGAAGTGAATGGGAGCGTACCGCCCCGCTCCCATTAATTTCTATGGGGCCAACGGAAATAGCCGAGCCAGTGCTCGGCTATTTTCGCTGACCCCATAGAAAATGAATGGAGGGCGGCTGCGCATGCGCAGTGCGCCCTCCTTCACTGGCGGGGCTCCCTTCTCGATATAGGTGCGGGTCCCAGCGGTGAGACCCACACCTATAAGACAATGGGGGCATATCCTAGCAATATGCCCACATTGTCCATGATGAAACAACCCCTTTAAGCTTTGTTTACAGAGAGACACACTAAGACTAAGTAAAAGTGTGCCAAATATTCCCCCTAGTCTTGGTTCTTCACCAGTTTAGACCCAATCTGAATAAATAAACTACGAATTTCGAAGCCTTTTAGAAAATTCCAGGAGCCAATTGGAATGTTTAATGAGTTTAAGGAAATGTACACCAATTAATATCTATGGCCGCTTTTTACAAAAGTTTGGCTCCGGGTCTGTATCTCCAGGCAGCTTGCCTACCAGAATATTGGAATTGGCCCAGCCTTGTCTAAGACAAATTAAAACATTAATGAATAACGGCAGTCATTAGGAGGCATCTCGGACACCTAGATTCCTATAGTTTATTTGAATAGGTCAGGTAAACATATGGCGCTGCCAATTCAATGCAAGAAATAGAGGGTGAAAAAATGAGGAAAACACATTTCAGAAAAAAAATTATTCTGAAGGCTTTAGAGTAACGTCATCGGCTGCTAACACATAAACAGTGTGGGGATGATTCCAGGGATGTCAGCTTCAGTGTTTAGGCTGTGCTCGTTCTTCCAATGTGTAGAGGTATATTTTCTTGTTGGATATAGTGTATGACACAACTTTTAAAAAAAAAAAAAAAAGTAAAGTGTGGGCCGTCATAGTTTCCATTAACTGGATTAATTCCCACAGGGGCCGGCTGGCTTTTAGGAATATAAATATGAATGACCCATCCTCTAGATAGGTCATCAGTATCTGATCGGTGGGGATCCAACCCTTGCCACTCCTGCCGATCAGCTGTCTTAAGTGGTCGTGCGCGCTTTAGTGACCGCTGTGGCCTCCTCACAGCATACTAAGCACAGCGCTGTATATTGTATAGCAACTGTGCTTGGCAATGCCACCCAGGCCCTTTCACTTAAATAGGACTGAGCTTCAGATATGTAATCAATGAACATGACATCACTGGACTAGGAAGAGCCCATGGCACTCAACAGAGCACCACGGCCACTTCAAACAGCTGATTGGTGACCGTGCCGGAGGTCTGACTTCCACTGATCTGATATTGATGACCTATCCTGAAGACAGGACATTATTATAATACTCCCAGAAAACAGCTTTAATACTCAGTCATAGCTTGGCCAATCCACAGAATATTATACATAACTTCTGCAGTTCTGGGTTAATTTAATGCTACTGAGTTAAATGCTGTGATTTGTTGGCGAAGTACTTATTTCTTTATGTACTATGAATAACTAATAGCAATGTATGGGCAATAAACAGTTAACATAGGCAGTGTCCCGTCTCCTGGGAATTGTCTAGTCTTAGGCCTCATGCACACGACCGTTGTTTGGGTCCGCATCCGAGCCGCCGTTTGCTGTCTGCATCTGTTGCTCCGTTCCGCGGCCCCGCAAAAAAAATATAACATGTCCTATTCTTGTCCGCGCTTTGCGGATAAGAATAGGCATTTATATTGCCGGCACCCGTTCCGTTCTGCAAATTGTGGAAGGCAACACGGGCGGCTTCTGTTTTTTGCGGATCCGCGGTTTGTGGACCGCAAAAAACGGCACGGTCGTGTGCATGAATAAAGACTGCACAGTTTAGTCATTCTGCATTGGTAATAGCCGCGCGGTATTGAAGGTGTTGTGTGGCCATTAACAATGTTATACAGTGAAGTCTTCATTAGTTAAGTGAGAGGCAGGTGTGGCTAATTGTCTGCATGATTCCTGACTGCAACCTGCCTGCAGCACGGCCGCTCTCTTAGGTTATTGGAAGTGATGGGTTCAACTTAAAGGGGTTATCTCATGTTTTGAAGTATGCTTAATTGTGTTGTTTATGCCACCATCAGCAACTTACCAAATACATGTTGTTAGCAATTCCTCCTCCTTTCCTCTATATTTGACCTTCTTTTCCAGCGATACCGGTGCAGTGGCCGCGCTAGCGCGCTATCCCCCTGTTTTTTTTATTGCATGCAGCCCGACCTGACTCACGGGCTTGCGCATTTTAGCGCATGCACGATCATTTCCTTTCCTCTGTCCCGTTTTTTTTTTTTTTTGCAGAGAAGAAATCTCTACGCCTGCTCTCTTGTTCTTTCTCCTGCGCTTGTCAGTCCCCTTCACATCCGAGCATGATATACATAGGAACAGCATTTCTAAAATACGTACCATGGGGTATCTAGTTGCAGGAAGGGATAGGAGAGTAGGAGCACAGAGGCGGCTGCTGGAATGAATTCCGGCTCACATGGGAGCGCGCACGCAAAGAAAGGAGGCAGAGCGCTGATCACGCTGTCAATCAATAGAAAGAACAACGCCCCATGACTGAATAGTTCCTTGAAGAGAACAGAGCAGCCACGGCATGGAAAGCAGAAGGTGGGATAACCCCTTTAAGGTTCCTCACACTCTGTCAGCTGAACAACCCTGATATTACAGGCACTTCTCCACCTGGCTTTGGAGCCTAGGGCCCTGCCCTGGCCACTGAAGCGCTGATTAAGCTCTTGACAGGCTGGGTAACATGTCACTTTTCTGTGCACCTGCTGTTCTATCCTCTGATTATGATCAACTCTCAACTTTGGGGGGCAACAGAACAAGGACCTATAAGTATCAGTCCCCTACTACTCCCAGGTGGATCACACTTTCATCTGACCTTTGTGCCCACAATGGTGAGCTGGAGCAGCAAGCCCTCTCCTCCCTTCATTACATGTTATCTCTCCAACCCCTGAAATGGCTATGCTGCACTGATCCATCTCACTGCTACAAACAATAAATGAAAGGCTGTGTTTAAAGGCTATGGACTCTTTTGGGGAACAAATTAATTAATTCTATTCTACTTTTCTTGGGCTACACATCATATTCTTGGTCTTTATTACAAATTTTCAACAGGTTATCTTTTGCAGTCTTCATCTGCAGACACAGCGAAACTGGTCACTTTGCCTTCTTAGTGAATCCATCAGTGAGCTGCTCTGAAGGCTCAATCTGTAGCCCTTATTTCTAGTTCCCCGATACCTCATAAACTCACTTAAGCTAAATTCTTCTCAAGTTGATCATAATTCTGAGAACTAAAGATGAAGGCCGTCAGAGCAGCTCTCTGATGGAATTCAGTGAGAAGAAGCAGTCTGCAGATACAGAGAAAGGCTAACAGACAAACTGTTGAAAATTTTTTATGGAGTGTAATTGGAAAATAATTTTTAGCCCAAGATAAGTTAGAATTAAATATTTAAAAAGTACTCCTAAAGGTGTTCATAGGTTTTGACAAATCCTCCCCAACATGGTGGGTGCTTCCCCACACCCTTACATATCAACAGGATATGCCATAAATCTCTGACAGATGCCATACCTATGTCCTCAACCTTGATCCTGCCTTGTGAAGGGCTTGGGAATGAATGGAGAGGTGGCTGCACTTCAGTTATAGAAACAGCCGGGACCCACTTCTTTTGGACATTCAGTGCAAATCCTATGGATGTGCCATAAATGTCTGAGATGTGAATACCTTTTTAAAGGGATTCTGTCAGACAGATTTTCGATACAGAGCTGTTCATATCATCCTATCAGTCTCCTTCATCCAAATAAAAATATACTAGTTTTACCCCCACCTGTCCTTTCATTATGTCGCTTTTATTTATATGCTAATTACCTTCATAAGGTGCCCAAGGGGCTGTCCCTCTGGCCGTTGGAGCCCAACCACACCCCTTACCTTGGAGCCCAGCCGAGCCCCTTATCTTGGAGCCCAGTGCCGCCCCGCTGTTAGTTATTCACTCCTCTTCTTAGCTTCTTTTTTTTTTCGCAGTGAGACGTGATCTCGCGCATGCGCCAATGTTACACACGTCCGGGCACCCGCACGGTGTTCTGGCAGCAGCCTCATCCAGGGGAATTGCGTATGCGCCAGCTTTTTTTGCGCAGAATCCCTTTAAGCAATAAGAACCTGTCTTACGGGGACTGCCAACACAAGCTCACAGAAGTGGAAGGCTTTGCAGCTCTATTTCTTTTGCTTATGAAAAGGCTTTAGGATATATTAGCATCCCATCTGAGATTTATAGAACTCTTCATACATTGCCTTTCAGATTGTATTTTTACTGCTCAATGTCAGTAGGCTGTATGTTTTCGATTTTAGTCCTAGAAATATATTACTTCTAACTAGAACCATTTTACCGTGAATGGGGCACTGCAAAAAAAAAGTTGAGGAATTAGTCAGTGGGCATGCTCTGGAGCTTAAGGGTAGAGAGGAAGAGAACACAAGGCTGATTCATTCCTTACAAGCTGTTCAAAAGTCTGCCTGTCCAAATTTTATAGGCTTTCGTACAGTTTAGACACATCCCGGAGGTGTGGATAAATATAACACTTTACTTAAAAAGAAATTTATTGGACGCAGAAATGAAGAGCCTTTGGCCCATATTGTCTGGATAGTAATATGAAACAGTCTACATATTTCCAAAATGTGATGCAATTATAAACAGCTGTGCTATTTAATAGGTATGCTTTATGGCCAATGTGTTGTAAGACTTCAAACTAACCCCATTTCCAGAGCTTCAATCTGAAACCAGCTAGTTGTATCCAAAAAGACCATAATAGGGGGAAATTTCACAACATTTCTAAGATCTTTCTTGGTCATTTATCTTTTTATGTATACTCGAAATGTTCCGCAAGCCGACTCACACATCTCCTGATGGATTTAGTCTACATACTATCTCCAGTCATGCCCCAACGCCACCCACTTTCATCTATATTAGCCGTCTGTGTATGAGGGTGACTCTGAAGTGGAAATGTTAGATTACTATGATTATTATTATTATTATTATTAATAAACATTTGGTCTTGTTTTAATGTCTGCATGATTATTATTTTTTTTACATTATTCACTGTGAGGTATAAGTAACATGTTTACTTTATTATATGGATCATTTTGAATTTGACAATAAAAAATACCATTTATATATTACAGATAAGCAAATTAATTCTAAACTAATCAGATTCATTACTACTTTCACAAAAATTCTGCTGTCAAACAAATCCAAAGTTTTGGCAAGTTTTCGTTTCAGATGAATTTTTGCAAAAAGATACCCACAGTGAAAATTGGTGGGGAAAATTACAAAAAGGATGAAGATTGAAAATGACATGATACTGGGTGGGAAGGAACTTGCCCTGGTTGGCTCAAAGGCTGACATACAGGTCCTTCAGCCCTCGGGGCTGGAGAGACTGCATTCTAAGTGCAGCTTGTGATCTGAGAACATGGCTGTGTCTGACAAAAAAGCAATTACAGACATAAGCTAGATGTGGTAGGGAGAGTATAGGGACTGTTTAGGGACATATTTAAATAGTTAGATCAGAGTTTTATCAGGCAAAGCATAGGGAGATTTGCTCCGCAAATTCTGCAATGATCCTGCAACAACCTAATTTTTTTTTAAATAAATTAAACAGCCAGCCTTTGAGGTTTTTACATAAGTAATTTATAGCCTTATTGCCAGCACCCTCATCACCAGTATCAATAGCATACATTTTGCAGTAAACGCATTGTATTGTTTCAAGATATCATAGACTATTAGTGAACATTTTGTGCTGCAATAACAGCATTTATATACCTGTTTTCTTTGTAAATACCAGTGTGTAGTGTGTTTGTAGATGGGGAGGGACGTTTAATTGACACTTGCAATTTTGGTAGTATCATTTCATAATCTATGTACCAAACGTATGACTTTTCATATACAGTCCCTGAAAAAAGTCTTGTCGCTTCTCTATTTTGTAGAAACTCCTGCTATTAACTTGACTTTTAATTAATTAATTGGTGTTAGAAATAGCTCATATGAAAATCTAAAGCCCTCCCAAATGATGTTTAATGCACTGAAATAAATTTATTTCACTGAAAAAAGATTTATCATTTAATCAAGACAGAAAGGTCAAATTTTGGCAAGACAAAAGTTTTGTCTCCTATACAGAAATTGAACAACTTTACTGCAAATCCAAAAATATGTCATCAAATCAAGTAGTGGTGCTGTGAGATCCAAATGTAATATCTTGTATGACTTCCATGAGCTTGAAGGACAGCATCCATGCGGTTTGGCAAGGATTCATACAATTTATTGATGAAGTCATCAGGAATAGCAAAGAAAACAGTCTTGCATGCCTCCCAGAGTTCATCAATATTCTTTGGTTTCGTCTTCCATGCTTCCTCTTTCATCCTACACCACATATGCTCAATGATGTTCATGTCTGGAGACTGGGCTGGCCAATCCTGGAGCATCTTGATCTTCTTCGCCTTAAGGAACTTTGATGTGGAGTATGCGATGGAGCACCATCCTGCTGCAGAATTTGGCCTTTTTTATGGTTGGGAATATAAGAGGTAGCTAAGATTTCTTGGTATTTGTCACCGCCAGATCTCTGAGAAGTTCTGACAGACGTTCTTCAGTACCTCTTGCATGATGTTCTTTTGTTTTGGTTTTGTTTTGTCATCTCTTCTCCCTCTCCCAGCTGTCATCTATTAGCAGTGATTGCCTCCCTTTATATCCCCTCCCATACTGCCTCACTTTGCGGTTTATACTACTTCCTGGATTGTGCTCACTGCTAGATGCTGCAACTGCTGGTTCCTCAGATAAGTCTATTCCTTTATTTGTGTTTTCCTGTTGGCTTGATTCTAGGTGACCCTGACTCCCTCCGTATTGAGTGCAGGGAGCCAGTGGTCGTGTCCCCTTACTATTATAGGGTTTTCAGGTGTCACTCAGTCTAGGTACGAGGGCATGCAACTTTCTATCATAAAGATCTTTGCATGGGCTGAGCAGTCAGGGAGAGCTCTAGGGCTTTTATAGGGCTCACCCATATGTTCCTTAGTTTGGGATCAAGTCAGTCGGTGTCACGAGGGTGTCTAGAACCACGCCTGACTCCGTTATACCCGGGGTCAGGAAGTCGCAGCGGTTGGCTGCGCGTTCTATGTAAGATAGGGCTGTTTCCTTGTGGTAGCTTTCTAGGTTTGCTTTGCAAACCCTTTTGGCTCACTCAGGGATCCGTAGCTCTTTCTCCTCAGCTGTTCCTTGTCCAGCACTCCCAACCTCCTTATATTCCCCTCTCACACTCCTCTGGTTGCCAGATATAGAGCTTCCTGCCTGGACATCTATTCTGACCCTCTGGAGCTGTGTTGCTGCGTTCTCTGGTTGTTGGTCCAGAACGCTACCCTCCGGATCCCTGTTACACCTTTATGGTCTGCTGTGGTCGCCCACCTGGGTGTATGTGTTTGTCTGTATTGTCTGTCCTCTCCCTGGTGTTTCCCTCTTAGTGTGAGTGGTGCGGACTAGCGATCCCACCGGCCCGTTCACTATCTAGGGCTCATTTTAGGGAAAGCCAGGGTTTAGGCACGTGATCGCCGCACGGGTGAGGAACCCGTCTAGGGACGTCAGGGCAGTCAGGTGCCAGCCGCAAGGTGAGTCAGGGGTCACCACCTTTCCCTCTCCCTTGGGCAGGGCTTTCCCTTTTCCCTCCCTGTGCGTGTCGCCAGTCATTACATTATATCTGGCCCTTATTTTGTGTAGGTTAAAGAAATAAATAAATAAAAAAAATAAAAAATTTTTTTTTTACCTACTTAGAATCCAGTATGGATCAAATTGCTGCTCTGTCCAAACAGTTTCATGGCCTGTCTTTGGAGGTGGCAGGATTGAAGGCGTCGGTCCTCCAGCAACAGCAGCAATTACAACTGACCGCAAGCCCAGCGGTTGCTACTGGTAACCAGGTTGTTGCGGAACCCAAGGTCCCTCTCCCTGACAGATTTTCTGGGGGAAGGGACAAGTTTTTGACATTCCGTGAGGCCTGTAAATTATATTTTAAACTGCGCCCTTACTCCTCTGGTAATGAAGAACAGCGGGTGGGGGTTGTTATTTCCCTGCTGCAGGGGGACCCGCAGTCCTGGGCGTTCTCTTTACCTACTGATTCCCAGGCTCTTCGGTCAGTGGATGAGTTTTTCGGGGCCTTGGGTCTCATATATGACGACCCTGACCGAGTTGCACTGGCTGAATCAAGATTACGGAGACTCCTACAAGGAGAGCGGCCGGTAGAGGAGTATTGCTCTGACTTCCGTAGGTGGGCTACGGATACCCAATGGAACGACCCGGCTCTCAGGAGTCAGTTCTGCTCTGGGTTATCCGAAAGGGTTAAGGATGCGCTTGCATTATATGAGACCCCCTTTTCCCTTGATGCGGTTATGTCCCTTTCTATCCGAATAGATAGACGCCTTAGGGACAGGTTGAAAAAACCGGAACCATTGGTAACCCCTCCCAAGCAGCAGTTAGTCTGTACGGACTTAGACGAGCCTATGCAGCTAGGAGGAACTACTCGTCAGGTCCGTCCTCCTGAGGCTCGCCGTAGGCGTGGGGTTTGTTTTTTTTGTGGGGAGAGGGGTCATTTCATTAATGTCTGTCCTTCTTTCCTCAGAAACAAAAGACCGTCGGAAAACTACTAACCCCAGGCTGTGTGAAGGTTGTCAGCCGGGGGGTATACGTTTCCTCCATACGTACTTCGCAATTTGTGTTACCAGCGGTTATTGTTTTTGGTGATAAGACGGAGACTATTTCTTTCTTTCTAGACAGTGGAGCAGGGGTAAATTTGATAGATGCCCATTTTTCCCGCACTATGGGTTTTTCTCCCTGTACGCTACAGAGACCTATTCCCATATTCGCTATTGATTCTGCTCCTCTGTCTCAGAGAAACCTCACCCACATTGTTCATAATTTACACCTTCGGGTAGGGGACCACCATAACGAGATGCTTTCATGTTATGTTCTGGAGGGGCTTCCCACTCCGGTAGTGCTGGGTCTTCCCTGGTTGGTAGCGCACAATCCAGTGGTGGATTGGCAGGCCAGGGAGATATTGGAGTGGAGTGAGCAGTGCAGAGAAAATTGCTTAAATAGCAATTGCTTAGTCGCCTCCATAACTACCCTACCTACATTTATTTCGGATTTTAAGGACGTTTTTTCTGAAAAGGGTTGTCAGAAGTTACCACCTCATCGTCCTTATGATTGCCCGGTTAACCTTATTCCCGGCGCAAAATTACCCAAGACCAGGTTATATAATCTTTCAGGTCCAGAGAGACAAGCCATGAAAGATTATATCTCCGAGAGCTTGACTAAGGGACACATCAGACCCTCTTCTTCACCCGTGGCTGCAGGGTTTTTCTTCGTTAAAAAGAAAGATGGGGGCCTGCGTCCTTGCCTAGATTTTCGCGAATTAAATCGGATAACCATCCGAGACCCATACCCTCTTCCTCTCATTCCTGACCTGTTTAACCAGATTGCGGGTGCTAGGTGGTTCTCCAAACTTGATCTTAGGGGGGCCTACAATCTGATTCGTATTAAGGAGGGGGATGAGTGGAAGACAGCTTTTAACACCCCTGAGGGGCATTATGAAAATCTTGTTATGCCTTTCGGTCTGACCAATGCTCCTGCTGTCTTTCAACATTTCGTTAATGACATTTTTAGTCATCTTATCGGCAGGTTTGTGGTAATATACCTAGATGATATTTTAATTTATTCGTCTGATCTGAGAACACATGAGGTGCATGTCAGACAAGTACTGCAGGTCCTACGGACGAATAAATTATATGCTAAAATTGAAAAATGTGTCTTCGCCGTTCAAGAGATACAATTCCTAGGTTATTTTGTATCTGCTTCAGGTTTCCGTATGGATCCTAGGAAGGTCCAGGCAATTTTAGATTGGGATCTTCCTGAGAACCTCAAAGCACTGCAACGGTTCTTGGGCTTCGCGAATTTCTATAGGAAATTCATTAAAAATTATTCACTTATTGTAAAACCCCTTACTGACATGACTAAGAAGGGGACTGATTTTTCTAAATGGTCTGACGCCGCTAAAGTTGCCTTTTCCTCTCTAAAAAAGAGGTTTACCTCAGCACCTGTACTAGTCCAACCTGATGTCTCTCAGCCTTTTATTGTTGAAGTCGATGCGTCAGAGGTGGGAGTGGGGGCGGTGCTGTCTCAGGGTCCGTCTCCTGGCAAATGGCGTCCTTGTGCTTTCTTTTCTAAAAAACTATCTGCAGCAGAAAAGAACTACGATATTGGCAATAGGGAACTATTAGCTATTAAACTAGCGTTTGAAGAATGGCGTCACTTTTTAGAGGGGGCAGTCCACCCCGTCACTGTGATTACGGACCACAAAAATCTTCTGTACCTCGAATCAGCTAAGCGTCTCACCCCTAGACAAGCTAGGTGGTCGCTATTTTTTACCAGGTTTAACTTTGTGATTACCTATCGTCCTGGGGCAAAGAATACCAAGGCTGATGCACTATCTCGTTGTTTCCCTGGAGGGGGTAATGTGAGTGATCCGGTGCCTATTCTTTAAAGAGGAGTGGTTGTTTCTGCGGTACACTCTGTTCTGGAGGGGAAGGTGTTAGAGGCCCAGGGGGACGCCCCGGTCTCTTGCCCCTCAGAGAAATTGTTTGTACCGTTGAACTTACGTTTCGAATTATTAAAGGAACATCATAATTCGGCACTTGCTGGGCACCCGGGTAGTAAAGCAACCTTGGAGCTATTGTCTCGTCATTTTTGGTGGCCAAGGTTGCGTCAGGATGTATTGGATTTTGTGTCTTCTTGTTCTACCTGTGCGCGCGCAAAAGTTTCACATACACGTCCTGCAGGGTCTCTATTACCACTCGTCATTCCCAATAGACCATGGACACATCTGTCAATGAATTTTATCACTGACTTACCTTTGTCTGCGGGTAAAACAGTTATTTTGGTAGTAGTGGACAGGTTTAGCAAAATGGTATACTTCATTGCGTTACCTGCACTACCTAATGCTAAGACTCTTGCTCAGGTATTCGTCAGTGAAATCGTGAAGCTTCAGGGGGTCCCCTCCGATGTTGTTTCGGATCGGGGTACCCAGTTTATTTCTAAATTTTGGAAAGCTTTTTGTTCCCGTTTGGGGGTACACTTGTCCTTTTCCTCAGCTTTCCATCCTCAGTCGAATGGACAGACTGAGCGTACCAACCAAAACCTAGAGACATATCTAAGATGTTTTGTGTCTGAAAACCAAGAGTTGTGGTCATCATATTTACCGTTAGCTGAGTTTGCCATAAATAATCGTCGTCAGGAATCCACTGGCAAGTCACCATTTCTTGGTGCATATGGTTTTCACCCCCAATTCTGTACTTTCAAAGAGGGGGGGTCTTCTGGGGTTCCCGAAGAGGAACGGTTTTCGTCATCTCTTTCATCGGTATGGCAGAAGGTGCAAGCTAATTTGAAAAATATGGGAGGTAAATACAAATGCATGGCTGATAAGAGACGGTCGCCAGGTCCGGACCTAGGAGTGAATGACTATGTGTGGTTGTCTACTAGAAATATAAAATTTAAGGTTCCCTCTTGGAAACTGGGTCCTAGGTTTATTGGTCCTTACAAAATTGTAGCCATCGTCAACCCCGTGGCTTTTCGCCTGGAGTTACCTCAGACTTTTAAAATCCATAATGTCTTTCATAAGTCGTTACTCAAGAAATATGTTCCACCTCTAGAACCGTCACCGCTGCCACCCCCTCCTGTTGTTGTGGATGGTAATCTAGAATTTCAAATATCCAAAATTGTTAATTCTTGTCGGGTCCGCCGCTCTCTTCAATATCTGGTGCATTGGAGAGGTTACGGTCCCGAGGAAAGAATGTGGGTTCCTGCGTCTGAGGTAAACGCTGACAGGCTAGTTCGGGTTTTTCATGCCTCTCATCCTGAGAGACCTGGTCCTGAGTGTCCGGAGGCCCCTCGTAGAGAGGGGGGTACTGTCACGAGGGTGTCTAGAACCACGCCTGACTCCGTTATACCCGGGGTCAGGAAGTCGCAGCGGTTGGCTGCGCGTTCTATGTAAGATAGGGCTGTTTCCTTGTGGTAGCTTTCTGGGTTTGCTTTGCAAACCCTTTTGGCTCACTCAGGGATCCGTAGCTCTTTCTCCTCAGCTGTTCCTTGTCCAGCACTCCCAACCTCCTTATATTCCCCTCTCACACTCCTCTGGTTGCCAGATATAGAGCTTCCTGCCTGGACATCTATTCTGACCCTCTGGAGCTGTGTTGCTGCGTTCTCTGGTTGTTGGTCCAGAACGCTACCCTCCGGATCCCTGTTACACCTTTATGGTCTGCTGTGGTCGCCCACCTGGGTGTATGTGTTTGTCTGTATTGTCTGTCCTCTCCCTGGTGTTTCCCTCTTAGTGTGAGTGGTGCGGACTAGTGATACCACCGGCCCGTTCACTATCTAGGGCTCATTTTAGGGTAAGCCAGGGTTTAGGCACGTGATCGCCGCACGGGTGAGGAACCCGTCTAGGGACGTCAGGGCAGTCAGGTGCCAGCCGCAAGGTGAGTCAGGGGTCACCACCTTTCCCTCTCCCTTGGGCAGGGCTTTCCCTTTTCCCTCCCTGTGCGTGTCGCCGGTCATTACAGTCGGATCTTTATTTGTGACTTCTAGTTTTCTGCAACACCATCCGTGACATTATAAACCGCCAAAGCCGTCTTAAGCATGGATCCGGCTTCAGCCTTGATTGACCGCGTGCAGGCTCTTTCACTGGAGGTAGCAGATTTCTGTAAAACTGTCTCTCAGTTTCAGGTGACCGGTTCTGCTTGCGTTTATGGAGTTTGTTCTGAGCCTAAGATCTCGCTACGTTCTCCGGGGGTAGTGAGAATTTTGTTCATTTTAGAGAGGCTTGCAAACTCCATTTTCGCCTACTTCCCCATTCCTCTGGTGATGAGGAGCAGAGGGTGGGGATCATCATCTCGCTGCTCAGGGATAACGCTCAGTCTTGGGCCTTTTTTGCTACCGGTGGGGGCACGGCCCCTCCGATCGGTGGATGAATTTTTTGTAGCCCTGGGTCAGATATATGATGATCCGGATCGTATTGCTCTGGCTGAATCTAAACTGCTTCTTTTATGCCAGGGTAAACAGTCCGCAGAGATATACTGTTCAGAATTTAGGAGATGGGCAGCTGATTCTGGTTGGAATAATGCTGCACTCCGAAGTCAATTTTGCCTTGGTCTTTCGGAGGGATTGAAAGACGTATTTGCCTTTTATGAGCGACCTGCCTCCTTGGAGTCTGCTATGTCTCGGGCTGTTCGTATTGACAGGCGTCTTAGAGAGAGAGGAGAGATCACTCCATCCTGTCATATTCAGTCCAAGGACAGTGGGGCGGTCTCATTCAGTGCGCAGGGGCCTCAGTCTCTCTCAATCCCCTCTGAGCCGGAGCCCATGCAGCTGGGTTTGCTTGCCTCTAATGAGAAAGGATTCAGCTCTCAGAGGAGGGTTTGTTTCTGTTGTGGAGGTATAAATCATTTGGCAAATGTTTGCCCCTCTAGGAGATTCAGGGAGTTTTTTGGGGGTAATAAAGAAACAAAAAGAAAAATGTCCTCTAAAAACGTCCCATCTGTTACTATTGGCAAGGTTGATGCGGAAATTGAAGGTTTTCCGTTTGCTTATAGTTCCCGTTTTGTCCTACCTGCCAGGGTGGCGCTAGAGAGCAAGAACATTGTTTGTGAGATTTTTGTAGATAGTGGAGCAGCTGTCAATCTCATTGATAATCAATTTGCTATAACACATGGTTTCCAGGTATGCACTTTGGGAAAGGATATACCTGTTTTTGCTATCGATTCCGCTCCACTTTCTCAAAAATCGTTAAAGGGCATAGTTCACAATATCCGTTTGACTGTGGGTGATGCTCATGTTGAGGATGTGTCATGTTTCGTCCTAAGCGGATTACCTACTCCTCTAGTGTTGGGGCTACCCTGGCTCACTAAACGTAACCCCACCATTGTATAAAAAGAATGGATTGGTCACTCTTATATGGAAATACAGGATGTTTTATTTAGTATACATATTAAAATGGATAAGAATAAAAAAATGATAAAATATACATAAAAATCTTATATAGACTATTCAGCACAATATCATATGTCTGTTCTCTGTCCAACTATCATGAATTCATTTAATAAAAAGGAAGCAACTTTGAGATAGGTACTGATAGTGTCAAATGCCTCTTTCTGCCTCCACCCAGACTGATACAGTCTTAGATGTGAAAAAAAGGCAGGTTTTATTAGAGAGACAAATTGGCGCAGACAGTGTCCATCTGGTGAATTGACAATATATCAAATTGATAAAAATAACATAACATCCGATAATTCAACCATACAATGGGCCAGTCTCTGGATGTTAGGTCTTTTCTTATATCTGACAAATATATCCAAAGGTCTGTGTTTAAACAAAGGGGATTCCGACTTTTTGTAAATAAGTGGTGGATTATATCAGCTTTCCATCTACTATTTCTCCCAATGCTTTAGCGTATAGCTAGGTTGCAGCGGAAAACCTTCGCTGAAGTAACCAGTGTGGTTAGTTTGTATCACAGCGTCTGTATCAGAAAGAGCACTTCAGCCGCCACAGGCTGATACTAAATTGCATCCAACTGCTGACTCCTGTAATATATTAGTATGTGGCCGCAGTGCGGGATATTGCTTCAGTAGCCGAAACAGTTCATTCAGTTGTTGTTTGAAAAGGTAATTCTTATTATTGTACCCACTGTTGTGGGCTTACCTTTACTTGCGCCGTCGGGTGAATCGGGACTTAATTTCGAGCCCTTGCTCCGTTGAATCGGCCGGCGTCCCGGCTATGGAGCCGCTCGCGTCCCACGTGTCTCCTGCAGATGGTGTGAGTTCGATATGAGGATCACAAGCCTTTCTCTATTGGCGCTGATTGATGACGTATTGTAGTATTCTAATGCTGGATCCAAAAGTTCCATTTTTTTATAGTGCACTTCATGGAAAATGGGGTATTCATCCAAGGGTATGACGCCAGACGCGTTTCGGGGAGACGCTTCCCCTTCCTCAGTGGCATACCCCCATTCTGTGGATCAGTGAAATTTATACTGGTGCTAGTCTCTACCAAAATCCGGACTGGATCCTAAATTGTCTCTTTCAAGATCGATGTGGCATTTTTGGATGTTATTTGCACCCCTGATTTTGGTGCGTTTTTTATCAAGATGCGATTTTTTTCCCCGGTTTGTAGTTTTCTTATTCAGAATTCAATCCGCCAATATTGAGTGTCATATTCAGTACCATTATTTATTGCTTCATATGTTTACTGTGGTTCTAGTCTACTAGGACTATATAAGTTATAAAATACACTTTAAAACCATAAATAAATATTCTTATAAGTACTCAAGGCTGTTTTCCCAAGCTTTTTATGGAAGAGTTGTTTGCCCTTCACTAAGGCCTTTATTACATACTCTCTTCGCTTAAAAATGCACTTTGCTAAAAAAAAAAAACACGCAAGTGCGGTTTTGTTGCGTTTTTTCAAGTTTGATGCGTTTTTTCTCTCATCCTCTATATATTGAGGATGGGGTTAGTCAGGGGTATTTTGTATATAGAATCTTCTATTGTGCGGTATATATGTGAGTATTTTGGTTTATTTTGGGTATCTGTATATGATGGATGAGAAAGGGGGTGGCACGTGTGGGGTAGAGGGAGAGTTGCAGTGCTAGGAAAAACAGCCTGACATGCAACTCTACATCGACACCCACACGGACCACCCAACTCTAGATGAACCCAAATATTTCTAACTCCGCATTTAGGCCTCTCAGTAGGCGACTGCCAAATTCGGACATATTTCTAGATTCTGCCCTTAATAGTTTCTCGATCTGGTTGCCTCCCCGCCAATGCTTCTCCACACTTTCCAGCGCCATGAATGAGAGACCTCTAGGGTCTTGTTGATGTACGTCCTTGAAATGTTTGGACAGCGAATGCTTTTCGTAACCTTTGGTGATGTTGTTAAGGTGTTCCGCTATCCTAACTTTCAAGGTACGTTTGGTCCGCCCAATGTATTGTCTCAGACATGGACACTGGATTAGGTAGATAACATCGGTGGAGTTGCATGTAAGAAATGGTCATAGTATGTGAGTTTTGTGTGGAGGTGGCTATGGTTGTTTTCCTTGGGAATTTAGTCTTCTTACAACCTAGACAACTCCCACATCTGTAAAAGCCTTTCGGTTGAAGCCAGTTTAATGTTCGGCCTCTTTTGATTTTTTCTTTTATTGAAGGGGCTATTTGGATTCCCAAATTGGGAGCCCTTGAATATGTGATTTTGGGGATTGGGGGTAAGAGCGTCCCTATGATTTTATCCCTATGTAGATGGTGCCAGTGGGATTTTATAATGGATTCTACTTGTTTTGCCTGAGTGTTATAAGGCAAGATGATTCTAAAATCCGAGTTGTTTTCTTGTCTAAGTTTTTGTGTCGGCACGAAAAAAGTTTTTCTATCTTACTCTTTTACTTTTAAAAGGGCCTCATTAATAATTACATCCGGGTAATTCTTTTCCTTGAATTGATTACTCATGCCTATGGCTTCCTCCTCAAACTTATCCTCTTCTGTGCAGTTGCGCTTGAGTCGGTGGAACTGCCCAAAGGGGACATTTGTTAGCCACCTTGGCAGATGGCAGCTTGAGAAAGGAATATAACCATTCTTGGCCGTGGGTTTGTGAAAGGTATTGCATAAATATCTATTGTTTCTTCGCGTGATCTCAATGTCAAGGAATTCAACCTTCTCACCTCTGATGTATAGCCGCCACAGGACCAGGTCTGCCCCCAGGGTCGGATCGATGTTATTTACCTCCCACTGGGCCAAAAATAAATTGGCATAACTGGGGAGCAAACCTGGTACCCATGGCAGTTCCCCTCCTCTGCAGGTAAAATTGATCAGAGAAGAGGAAATAATTATGATGTAGGATGTGGTTAATACCTTCCAACACATATTCTATTTGATTTTCTTCCCATACTGTATTTCCAGATAATTGTTCCCTCAAAGCTGAGATACCCTGGTCGTGATCAATAATAGTATAGAGGGACTGGACGTCCAGGGTACCCATTATCCAATGGTCCTGGGCGTCCAGGCCCTCCAGAACGCCCACGATCTCAGTTGTGTCACGTATATAGGATTTCATCTTCCTCACTTCTGGCTGAAGTAAAGTATCTATATACTGTGATAGATTCACTGTTAGGGATCCAATACCCGAAATAATAGGACGGCCCGGTGGGTCTGTGTACATAAGGTGTTGTCCTCCTTTGGTCTGTTGATTGGGGCTGTCTTTGTTTTAACCGAGGAGAGTGCTTCCTTCCAAAATGCCACCAGTAACATAGGCCTATCATGTAGTGAGGAATTGGATCTTCTGGTAAAATGGCTGGGAAGTGAGTCAGCCGAACACGCTAAAAGAATCAGAGACATCAATGTAAATTGTCCAGACGTTGGTCTCAAAATGGTCTGGGATAGACTTGATGAGGCTTATGGCTCAGCCGAGGTCATAGAAAGTGCCTTATTCAAGAGAATCGAGGACTTTCCTAAAATAGCGAACTAAGGCTATTCAAAGTTTAGGGAGTTAATTGACTTATTAATGGAGCTGAGTGTAACAAAGGCACAAAAAGATCTGGTGGGATTGACATTCCTTGACACAGCGAGAGGTGTGAATCCCATAGTTCAGAAGCTCCCACACAACCTGCAAGAGAAGTAGATTATGTATGCTTCTCAGTATTAACAGACTTACAATGTACCATTTCCTCCATTTAATGTGTTTGTAGATTTTGTTTCTGAACAAGCAAAAATTAGAAATGATCCTAGCTTTGATTTCATAATGTCATGTGCCACCACCCCTGTTAGTAAACCTTGTAGAGCAATGGTGGAGGTCCACAAAATTTATGTTTCTTAGACAGGTTCAGTCCATGAAGAGTTCAGCTCCCATCAAGGAGGAGACAAACCCAAGGACCCGAGCAGACAGTGTCCCTTACACAGGAAGCTACGTTCTCTACTTAAGTCCAGAACCTTCAAGGAAAAGTCACTGGAAGACCGCAAGACCTTTCTTAAGGAGAACAACATCTGCTTCAAATGCTGCTCTTCAACTTTACACTTCGCCAGGGACTGTGAGGTTAGTACAAAGTGTGCCAAATATGACAGCACAGAACATAACACAGCTCTACACCCCGTACCACCATTGTGGATTTCGCCCAAAGCCCAAGAGCATAGCAGGGAGCCAAAGGACACAAATACTAACACTCTGGCAGTTACTTCTAAATGTACAGAGGTTTGTAGAGGCCTCATAGCAGGCAGATCCTGCACTAAAATTTCCCTAGTGACAGTTTACCCAGCAGATGACCGAGGCAAAGCCATCAAAGTATATCTAATTCTAGACTATCAAAGTAACAAAAATAACTACCTACAAGGAAATACCAGACCGCTTACAAATCAATATACATTTTATGATACAGTGGGATGCGAAAGTTTGGGCAACCTTGTTAATTGTTATGATTTTCCTGTATAAATCATTGGTTGTTACGATAAAAAATGTCATTTAAATATATCATATAAGAGACACATACAGTGATATTTGAGAAGTAAAATGAAGTTTATTGGATTTACAGAAAGTGTGCTATAATTGTTTAAACAAAATTAGGCAGGTGCATAAATTTGGGCACTGTTGTAATTTTATTGATTTCAAAACCTTTAGAACTAATTATTGGAACTCAAATTGGCTTGGTAAGCTCAGTGACCCCTGACCTACATACACAGGTGAATCCAATTATGAGAGAGTATTTAAGGGGGTCAATTGTAAGTTTCCCTCCTCTTTTAATTTTCTCTGAAGAGTAGCAACATGGGGGTCTCAAAACAACTCTCAAATGACCTGAAGACAAAGATTGTTTAGGGGAAGGATACAGAAAGCTGTCTCAGAGATTTCAGCTGTCTGTTTCCACAGTTAGGAACATATTGAGGAAATGGAAGACCACAGGCTCAGTTCAAGTTAAGGCTCGAAGTGGCAAACCAAGAGAAATCTCAGATAGACAGAAGCGACGAATGGTGAGAACAGTCAGAGTCAACCCACAGACCAGCACCAAAGACCTACAACATCATCTTGCTGCAGATGGAGTCACTGTGCATCGTTCAACCATTTGGCGTACTTTACACAAGGAGATGCTGTATGCGAGAGTGATGCAGAGGAAGCCTTTTCTCCACCCACAGCACAAAAAGTGCCGCTTGAGGTGGGCTAAAGCACATTTGGACAAGCCAGCTTCATTTTGGAATAAGGTGCTGTGGACTGATGAAACTAAAATTGAGTTATTTGGCCATAACAAGGGGCGTTATGCATGAAGGAAAAAGAACACAGCATTCCAAGAAAAAGACCTGCTACCTACAGTAAAATATGGTGGTGGTTCCATCATGCTGTGGGGCTGTGTGGCCAGTGCAGGGACTGGGAATCTTGTCAAAGTTGAGGGACGCATGGATTCCACTCAGTATCAGCAGATTCTGGAGACCAATGTCCAGGAATCAGTGACAAAGCTGAAGCTGCGCCGGGGCTGGATCTTTCAACAAGACAACAACCCTAAACACTGCTCAAAATCCACTAAGGCATTTATGCAGAGGAACAAGTACAACGTTCTGGAATGGCCATCTCAGTCCCCAGACCTGAATATAATTGAAAATCTGTGGTGTGACTTAAAGAGAGCTGTCCATGCTCGGAAGCCATCAAACCTGAATGAACTAAAGATGTTTTGTAAAGAGGAATGGTCCAAAATACCTTCAACCAAACTCTTATTGGAACTTACAATAAGCGTTTAGAGGCTGTAATTTCTGCAAAAGGAGGATCTACTAAATATTGATTTCATTTCTTTTTTTGTGGTGCCCAAATTTATGCACCTGCCTAATTTTGTTTAAACAATTATAGCACACTTTCTGTAAATCCAATAAACTTCATTTCACTTCTCAAATATCACTGTGTGTGTCTGCTATATGATATATTTAACTGACATTTTTTATCGTAACAACCAACGATTTATACAGGAAAATCATGACGATTAACAAGGTTGCCCAAACTTTCGTATCCCACTGTATAATCCAACATTTCACATACAAACAATAGAGCTGAGAAATGGGGATCATTTTAAATTAAAGTGGTATTATACCTACTATAAATGGAAAAATAGAAGCTTTTTGCGCACATTTTTGATCAAACATGTGTCGGGCCCATCTACCAGGCGTCAAGGTGGCTTCCGCAAATGGGTACCTAACACTAATATACCGCCTCTCTTGGACTTACCTAAGCCTACAAATTTTCAGGGCAGTGTAGGAACCAGCTACATACGTACTGCTCAGAAGTCCCAGGCAGATGGGCGTTGCTCAGTCTAAAATAGGCCGGTACCCTCAATAAATACTACAAGAAAATTTAGACTAGCATATTCATATTCATAGTCACAGGTGCATATCCATCAAGCAAACATGGTTGATAAAAAATGGCTGCAAAACATTTCACATACAAACAATAGAGCTGAGAAATGGGGATCATTGTAAATTAAAGTGGTATTATACCTACTATAAATGGAAAAATAGAAGCTCTTTTCGCACATTTTTGATCAAACGTGTGTCGGGCCCATCTACCAGGCATCAAGGTGGCTTCCGCAGATGGGTACCTAACACTAATATACCGCCTCTCTTGTACTTGCCTAAGCCTACAAGAGAGGCAGTATATTAGTGTTAGGTACCCATCTGCGAAAGCCACCTTAACGCCTGGTAAATGGGCCCGACACACGTTTGATTAAAAATGTGCGCAAAGAGCTTAAAATTTTCCCTTTATAGCAGGTATAATTATAATACCACTTTAATTTAAAATGATCCCATTTCGCAGCTCTATTGTTTGTATGTGAAATGTTGTGCAGCCTTTTTTATTAACCATGTTTGCTTGATGGATATGCACCTGTGACTATGAACCTTCGTTCTCCGAAACGCGTCAAACTGGCGCCATCCCGGTGGAGACACAGCATGGGTAACTGTTCTTGGTCCTTTGTATGTGTTTGATACACGATTCTTTGCACTTGCACTTTATTTTAATGTTTCTTTATGTATGTGTATGTGAACACTTTTTGAACTTTGTATACGCTGTGTCTTCCTCCAGTTGATGTCGCCTTTCCCTGCACTAATGTTTTAAATTATGTATTGGATTATATAATAAAATTTATATTGATTTGTAAGCGGTCTGGTATTTCCTTGTAGGTAGTTATTTAAGTATTTAAACCAAGGCTTTTCATGATAGGTATAATTGATTGGTGATGCTATTGTACACACATATTCTGTTTGGGATTTTTTGGATATTTTGATCAAAGTGACAAGTCATTAGCCAAGTCTGCCTTCTTTGATAGCTTTAATGTCAGAGGACCCGGTGCCCCCTACTCTCTAAAAACTTGTGCCGATACTGTGGAGACAGCCAGAAGGAGAGCAAGCAGCTACGTTGTTGACTCTATAGATAGTCAAGTGTGTCTGCCTTTACCAACTGTACTGGAGTGTAACCAGATTTCCGACAACAGGTCTGAGATACCTGTGCCAGAAGTAGCAGCCCATCAGCCTCACCTGAAGTGTATAGGACACCTGATCCCGAACTTGATCGAGAGACTCACAACGTTAGGCAACAGATAAGTGGCCCTCGTACGCCCAGAGACTGGACCTAAGATAAGTCATTGTAGGAGAGGTCTTTTGTGAGGTGCATACAAGCCGACAACAATCAACAGCATGCTTACCAGTACACTTGAGAATGTGAGAATGGATGCCCATCTCTCCTCCAACCATGCAAAAATCACTTCTTCATTAAGGAACTGCCTCAAAGCACTTCATCAACAGGTACCTTTGCTGGTCCTGCCTACAATGACTACATCTGGGATGGCAAGCAAGACCACCTGGGATCCACAGTCTTCCACAAGTCGAAAGAGGACAATCGTAAGGCGATGTCATTCGAAGATAGACTGTTCCTAGATATAATGGAGCAGGGAATGGTGCAGGACAAAACAAAGAGCTGGGTTGCACCTCTAACCTTTAAGCCTCAAAGACAACGCTTACCCAACAATAGAAAACCAGTTTACAAACGATTTGTCTCACAGGCACAGCTTATGAAGTAAACCAGAGATGAGAGATCACTTCTTTACCTTTATGGAAAAGATATTCCAGAACGGTCATGCAGAGTTAGCACCCATACTCCAAGACTCTGAAGTGTGCCGGTGCAACGAACCCCAAATCCCAATGCCCCTTTGGTAATGGAGGCGGTACCCAGGTGTAGGAATGGCTGCTAAAGCTCATCAAGGGTTTCTCCTGCCTCTTGCAATCCAGGCATTCAGCAACGGTGGTGCTTTGGCGACTACTGCTGGCAGACCTTGGTAGTAACCTAGTGGTCACACTTGTCATCATTCTTTATGCTGCAACTTCCCTATTTGTAGTATGTCTCTTAATTATGCCAGGGAACTCTCCTCCTGGCTTCTGAGGCTCTAAGATGTGGCTTCCACATCCAGCAGAGCTGAAGGTGCTCTGGCTGGCTTGGCTTAGCCTGGGCACGTCCAGCAGGAATTTTCCCAGCACACCCTCCTTCCCCTAGCAGGGGGTAAGCTAGACTAACTAAAACTCATCCCCACCCTTCCTACAGGAAGTAGGACACAGAGGGTGGTTAGAATGGAATGGAAAGCTCCATTCAACCTAACTGCAGCTCTGCTGTATTTTCTGCCACCTGCTGGTGAACCAGGCACATTACCTTTGAACATAAGAGTTACAAACATTAGAAATGCACAGTATATAGGACCTGAAATAAATGCATTAATGACATGATATTAGCATACACAGAAAGAAGCAGGGTGTAAGAGTGGTAATGACACTCTGGGGCGTTATACTGGTATATGCCCATGTTTGGGGTGCATCACCCACAGAAGCCAGGTCAGATCAGGGTAGTTTTTGACTCAAGTGCCAAGTATGAAGGCATCTTATTGAATGACGTTTTGTTGTCAGACCCGGACCTAAGCAACAAGCTCTTAGGAGTGCTTCTCTGTTTTCGCAGGGACTCCGTTGCATTCACGGCTGAGATCCAACAGATGTTCCATTGCTTCCTCGTTAAAAAGGAATACAGAAATTTCTTGAGATTCCTGTGGTACAAGAATAATGAACTCTCTAAAGATGTTAGAGTATTGTATGAAGGTACATATGCAGTGTCCCACTATGTGCTACTTTTGCTGCTAACTGTCTTATTTAATGTATTTACATGTATTGTAATTCCTAATATCAGGCTGGCATTGTCATTACATCTATTCGCCTCTAAGTGGTGCTGACATCACTTATATATAGCCAGGGGTTTGCTAGTAAAGTTAGTTGAAGTTGAAGTTAGTTGTGAGAGGAGAAGGAAGTGTATGGAGGAGCAGAGCAGGCTCAGTCCAAGATGTAGCTGCCTTTCTTTCATCTGGGCCCTGATCAAGCCTGGAGAGGACAGACCAAGTAGTCACAGCAGCCCAGCACAGACAAGTGAGTCTATGTACGAATATAAAGCAGGTCAAGGGAAGATTAGAGCTGAGTCTAGCCAAGGGACTTCACAAGTACCAGTGATTAGTGTTGGGCGCGAATATTCGAATCACGAATATTAATCGCGGATATAGGCACTTTGAGAACTTGTGAATATTTTGAATATAGTGATATATATATTCGTCATTTTGAATATTCTAGATTTTTTTTTCATCAGTAACCTCCCTTCTTGCTTGTGGGCCAATGAGAAGGCTGCAATGTCTTTGAGCTTAGCAACATCCCTAGCAACCAATAGGAAAGTTGCCTACCCCTTACTATATAAGAACCTCCCCAGCAGCCATTTTCTGCAGTTTTATAAAGTTCTGAGAGAGAGAGCAGTGTCATTGCTGTGCTCTGTGCTTTCCACACTACATTAGATAGTTAGATAGCTTATATATATATATAATACAGATAGTTAGTGGGAGATAGTCAGTGTAGGTTATATCCTGATATAGTGTAGCTGTTGCAGTGCAGGGTGTTAGGTAGTGTGATAGGTGCTGCTGTCCATACATACAGATGTAGCAGGGTTAGCACTCAAGCTCTTAACTCAAATTTCTTAACTCATCACATTATCTTGAGACAAAAGCAATTGAAGGTGTTTGCTTAACGCATTTAGTTTAGATAACACATCTCATAAATCATGAGTGTTAACTCTACTACATCCGTACATGCAGACCTGCTAAAATGTGAAGTCTCATGTATTGCACCAAAATATTTGCATCATAATCGTGAATATATTGGAGCACTCTAACTGCATATAAAGCCATTTTTTATGTTCTGCTGTGCCAACCATTTTCTCCAGTCTCAGAAAACTTCTAGCAGGTTGGAAAATGTAGCAAGAATGCAACCACGCCTGTATTTTGTGCGCATTACGCGAATATTATATTGCCGATATTTCGCAATCAAGAAATAATCTCGAATTTACGATATTTGTGAAATATCGTGAATTCAAATATAGCCCCTGCCGCTCATCACTACCAGTGACCAGGAGGAACTTGGATGTACCTGGACACAACTGGATGATTAGTGTGCAGAATTATCCTTTTTCACTAAATGCCTTCTGGGACATAGTGAACCTGAATATTTCAGGAGAGCATCCTGCATAAAATAATGTAGCAGAGAGTTTGCCTGCCACGAGGGAGAACGCCCTTATTGGATTGCTCAATATAAAGTAAGTAAACTATTATATTCAGTACCTGAGTGCTAGAGATTGGACTTAAAGTAGAACTATGAGGAGAACTTTTGTCTTGCCTGTAAAGTAACAGCATTAGGAAAACTCCTCAACTGACAATTTCCAGACCTGTTATACAGGGAGTGCAGAATTATTAGGCAAGTTGTATTTTTGAGGATTAATTTTATTATTGAACAACAACCATGTTCTCAATGAACCCAAAAAACTCATTAATATCAAAGCTGAATATTTTTGGAAGTAGTTTTTAGTTTGTTTTTAGTTTTAGCTATTTTAGGGGGATATCTGTGTGTGCAGGTGACTATTACTGTGCATAATTATTAGGCAACTTAACAAAAAACAAATATATACCCATTTCAATTATTTATTTTTACCAGTGAAACCAATATAACATCTCAACATTCACAAATATACATTTCTGACATTCAAAAACAAAACAAAAACAAATCAGTGACCAATATAGCCACCTTTCTTTGCAAGGACACTCAAAAGCCTGCCATCCATGGATTCTGTCAGTGTTTTGATCTGTTCACCATCAACATTGCGTGCAGCAGCAACCACAGCCTCCCAGACACTGTTCAGAGAGGTGTACTGTTTTCCCTCCTTGTAAATCTCACATTTGATGATGGACCACAGGTTCTCAATGGGGTTCAGATCAGGTGAACAAGGAGGCCATGTCATTAGATTTTCTTCTTTTATACCCTTTCTTGCCAGCCACGCTGTGGAGTACTTAGACGTGTGTGATGGAGCATTGTCCTGCATGAAAATCATGTTTTTCTTGAAGGATGCAGACTTCTTCCTGTACCACTGCTTGAAGAAGGTGTCTTCCAGAAACTGGCAGTAGGACTGGGAGTTGAGCTTGACTCCATCCTCAACCCGAAAAGGCCCCACAAGCTCATCTTTGATGATACCAGCCCAAACCAGTACTCCACCTCCACCTTGCTGGCGTCTGAGTCGGACTGGAGCTCTCTGCCCTTTACCAACCCAGCCACGGGCCCATCCATCTGGCCCATCAAGACTCACTCTCATTTCATCAGTCCATAAAACCTTAGAAAAATCAGTCTTGAGATATTTCTTGGCCCAGTCTTGACGTTTCAGCTTGTGTGTCTTGTTCAGTGGTGGTCGTCTTTCAGCCTTTCTTACCTTGGCCATGTCTCTGAGTATTGCACACCTTGTGCTTTTGGGCACTCCAGTGATGTTGCAGCTCTGAAATATGGCCAAACTGGTGGCAAGTGGCATCTTGGCAGCTGCACGCTTGATTTTTCTCAGTTCATGGGCAGTTATTTTGCGCCTTGGTTTTTCCACACGCTTCTTGCGACCCTGTTGACTATTTTGAATGAAACGCTTGATTGTTCGATGATCACGCTTCAGAAGCTTTGCAATTTTAAGAGTGCTGCATCCCTCTGCAAGATATCTCACTATTGTTGACTTTTCTGAGCCTGTCAAGTCCTTCTTTTGACCCATTTTGCCAAAGGAAAGGAAGTTGCCTAATAATTATGCACACCTAATATAGGGTGTTGATGTCATTAGACCACACCCCTTCTCATTACAGAGATGCACATCACCTAATATGCTTAATTGGTAGTAGGCTTTCGAGCCTATACAGCTTGGAGTAAGACAACATGCATAAAGAGGATGATGTGGTCAAAATACTAATTTGCCTAATAATTCTGCACTCCTTGTATGTATCCCAGCTAAATTAACATCTGGATTATTACCTTTGATATACAAATGAACTGTACCAACTGTCCTGAGACCATTTATTCAGTAAAAGTTCAACTGTTTTTATTACAACTGACTCCTTATCCTTCCTACCAACTTCATTTGCACCTAACGGTTCTGGCGTCATGAACACAGGGGCCCAGACACCAAAGTACCCTAAGCATACCCACTACCATCAAGGGCACCTCAACTTCCATCTGACTGGTGTACCCTGCAATAGAGAGTGCCCTGGAGGATTTAGTGCTGTCTTCCCCTCCACCGCACACCAGCCCAGGGAGCTACAGAAAAGTGAGTACAACTACTGCACCCATTTGGCACACCACCACTCTCACTCACTCACTACACCCCTGTGGCCTGGTATGCTGCACATATGTTTGGTAATAGTCCTTCTCCTGCAGTTGCCATCTGTAGACTGAGACGTGCGGCTCAGGAAGTCGAAGAGAAGTACGGAGCGGATGTCGGACTCTTTGTAGAGAAGGATTTCTATGTGGACTAATGTTTGAAATCAATGTCCACAGATGAGACTGCAATTAGTCTTCTTAAAAAAAAACAGGAGATACCCGCTCTAGGTTGCACAAGGTTACACAAGACCGCTTCTAACAGCCAGAATTTGATGGAAGCCTTTCCTTCTCAGGATCATTCAGATGACTTACAGGATTTAGATCTAGGCTTTGACTCCCCTCCCATAAGCAGTTTATATGACCAGCTGGGATTTGCAGCTCCTATAATCATCAAAGGTAAAGCTATGTTAAGAGACTTCACCAGAGAAGTGTTAAACTGGGACACTCCTCTTCCCATGAAGGAAAGAGCCACGTGGATGGCCTGGAAAAATTCCCTCACAGCCTTATCTGGTCTTCACATAGCAGGCCCATATGTTTCTGTACCAAGTACCAATACTTTGTGTTTTCTGCGATGCTTCAGTAAAAGCAATTGCTGCCGTAACTTACTTGTAGACAATGGATACCAGTGAACATTGCCATGCAGGGGCGTAGCGTGGGGGGTGGCCAGGGGGGCCATTGCCCCGGGCGCCAAATTGTAGGGGGCGCCAGGCTGAAGGCAGTAAAATGAGGGTGATGGAAGCCTATGGCTCCCATCCCCTCCGATCCGCCTGGCCTGAAGCTTTAAGAAGCAGCAGAGCGGCGCAGGAGTCCAGGAGATCGTGATTATATCACCGAGACCTCCTGCGCCGGGTCTCGCGAGATGACGCGATGACGTGATGGCGCGGCGCAGGAGGGCAGGGTGATGTGTTCCTGACCGCCTGCGCCGGGACGCCCAAGCAAAGACTACAAGAAGTAATGAAGAGAGGTGAGTATTATTATTATTATTATTATTATTTTTATGTAAGTACTGGGGGCCATACTGGGGGCACTATGGAGGTGGGCAGAAGAGATACAAAGGAGGCCAGTACATTTAGAAAGAATGGGCACCATTTTATATTATACAGGGTGGCCATGATATATTATAGTTATACAGTGGGGCCATAATATATAATAATTATACAAGGGGGCCATCATATATTATACATAGGGGCCATTATATATTATAATTATACAGAGAGGCTATTAATAATATATAATGGCCCCCTTGTATAATGATTATATATTATGGCCCCTCTGTATAACTATAATATATAAAAGCCCCTCTCTATAATATATAATGGCCCCCTTGTATAATTATTATATATTATGCCCCCTCTGTATAACTAGAATATATAATGCCCCCCCTGTATATTATATATAGTGACCCCTCTGTAATATTAGGATATATAATGGCCCCCTCTGTATTATTGTTATATATATAATGACCCCTCTGTATAATTATTATATATAATGACCCCTCTGTAATATTAGGATATATAATGGACCCTTTGTATAATTACTATATATAATGACCCCCCCTGTATTATTATTATTATATATAATGGCCCCCTCTGTATTATTAGGATATATAATGGCTCATTATATATCCTAATATTACAGAGGGGCCATTATATATTATACAGAGGGGGCCATTATATATAATAATAACTAATAATAATAATAATAAAACTCTGCATAGATGAGACGCGGCTGAAAGAAGGTGTCATTTGCTGTATCGGGTCAACCAACTACAGGGGGCAGAATGTGGAACAACTGGTGGTGCCCAAGGCTTATCGCAAACTGGCACTAGATCTAGCGCACCAACATGTTCTCAGGGGTCATCTCGGATTGCAGAAAACACAGGACTGTATACTACAGCGGTTTTACTGGCCCAGTGTGTTTAGAGAGGTGGAAGAGTTTTGTAAGTCTTGCCCGACCTGTCAGATAATTAGCCCCCAGCCCCATTTCCGTAGTCCCTTAGTACCTCTCCCGATCATCAAGGTCCCTTTTGAAAGAATCGCTATGGATCTCATAGGACCAGTACAAATGTCTGCTAGAGGGAACCAACACATTCTAGTCATCCTAGACTACACTACCCGGTACACGGAGGCGATACATCGGCCACACTCATAGCTAAAGAGTTAATGGAGATGTTTTCTTGTGTAGGACTACCCAAAGAGGTTTTGATGGACCAAGGGACCCCATTCATGTCCAAGGTCATCAGGGAATTCTGCAAGTTGCTGCACATAAAACAGTTATGGACGTCGGTCTACCATGCGCAAACGGACGGGCTGTTAGAAAGGTTTGACCAAACTTTAAAAAATATATTAAAAAGAGTGGTTTCCAAAGATGGAAGGGAATGGGACCTCCTCCTGCCCTATCTCATGTTAGCAGTGCGAGAGGTGCCCCAGGCCTCTACTGGGTTCTCACCCTTCTAACTGCTATATGGCAGACATCCTCGCGGGCTGTTGGATGTAGCCAAGGAGGCATGGGAACAACAGCCCACTCAGTATAAAAGTGTTATTGAATACGTCTCCCAGATGCAAGAACGGATAGAGACCACGTTGCCTCTGGTTCGGGAACATATGGAGGTGGCTCAGCGAGCCCAGAGTCGAATCTATAACCCGCAGGTTCGAGTCCGGAGCTTTGATCTGGGTGATCAGGTCTTGGTTCTGGTACCGACAGTGGACAGTAAGTTCTTGGCTAGGTAACAGAGAAAATTGGAGATGTAAATTACAAGGTACACTAGCCAGGGCGGCGAAAGCCGGAGCAGGTCTACCATGTTAATCTACTAAAACCTTGGAAGGATAGGGAGACCTGCGCTGAGGACAGACCGCGGTTGGTTTGTCTAGGGGAAGAGGTTTTGGCCCCTCTGTCTGCTGCAGGGGAAGTGGTTGCCACAATAAGAATTGCTGACAGCCTCTCCTCTAAACAGGCTCAGGAAGCCAGGGAGTTCATTAGGGTTAGAGGAGACAAAATACCTAGGATATGTCATTGGGCGCGGACTCATCAAACCCCAATTGAACAAAATAGAGGCGATACGCTAGGGAAGTAAAGTCGTTCCTGGGAATAGTGGGCTATTATATAAGGTTCGTTCCCCGTTTTGCCACTTCAGCAGCTCCGTTGACAGGGCTCTTGATGTAACGGAAGTCCGTGATGGTCTGCTGGAATGACCAGGTGGAAGAGGCTTTTTTCCGCGTTAAAGTCGGTCCTGTGCGGGTCAGCGGTATTGGTGATGCCCGACTTCAAAAGGGAGTTTGTGGTACAGACCAATGCCTCTGAAGTAGGCCTCAGAGCCGTACTCTCTCAGGAAATCAATGGGGAGGAACATCCCGTTGTTTTCCTGAGCTGCAGCTGAGACTAGGTACAGTATAGTGGAGAGAGAGTGCCTGGGCATCAAATGGGCACTCCAGTCTCTCCGCTATTACCTGTTGGGGAGAAAGTTCCATCTGGTGACAGACCACTCCCCTCTCAAGTGGATGACCGAGGCCAAAGATAGAAATGCTCGGGTCACCTAAGTTCTCGGTAGAACACAGAGCAGGCCGGTTGCAGGGAAATGAGGATGCCCTGTCCCAGTTGCACTGTTTGGCATGTGTTCACCCCCTCAAGGTTGAACAAAGGGGAGGATATGTGACACAGTAAAGGGGGTTGTGTGGGGAGGCAGGTATTTTCCTCCCAGTGTGTGCTGCTGGACTGATTAGCGGACAGGTGGGGTCAAACACCGGACTGGACTCATGTGCCGGTCCGGATTTTGACAACACCTAGCTGCCTTTAAAAGACAGCTGGGCTCAGCAGAAAGGATCTCTGTATTGGGATCTAAGGCTTGTGCTGGGCTTAGAGGTCTGAGACCAGTGTGAGGGGAAACAGGCCGCCTAAGGTCTGTTCATGGACTGTTTGAGGCAGAACTGCCAGCTGGGTGTAAACTAACACCAAAACCAAAAGGTGACTTTTTGTGTTGAATGTGACTTTTTGTTTATGAACTTGCCAAGAGTGTGAATAAACACTGAACTGTTTGATTTAAGAACTGGTTGGTGCCTCTATACTGCGTCTGCTTATCCTGTCTACCAGAGTGAATCCCCACAATACTTTATAGGGTTTATATATATATATATTATTTTTTTTTTGTATGTTATTTCTTTAGTAATATTTTTTCCCTTTTTTAAAAATAAATATTTACATTATTAAGCGTGCGATCCTACATATTTATGTTTTGCAATGTATCACTACACTGACAGGCAACCTATTAGGACTACATTTGGCATACTGTTGGAAGGCCTGGGGCTTTTGTTAGGTACCCAGCTGCCAGAAAACGATTGGCAGCCCATAATCATGTTATTGGGATGATGTAAGGAGCCTCCTTCTGTCAAAGCACTCAGGAACTGTGATCGTTAATAGAATAAATAATTGAATGATCTGGTATCAGAGTTATGTCTGATCCTGGAAATTTCAATGAGATGTTGGTTGTTAGTTACAGCAAGCACCCACTGCAGTTTGTGGGAATAACCCACTTACTAGTGTTGTACTATAGCTTTTGCATCTTAAAAATATGAAAGAGTAATGGAGTTGTCGACCAGAGAGGGGCTACTTAGTAGTAATATAGGCACTCTTTTGTGGAGAATGTCCCTCCATAGCAGCCATCTGCTCTAATAAGGTATGTGGTTAAGGGTTGCCCTCCTGAGACAACTTTCCTTAGAATTTTCTTTGGTGTTGAGATTGCAATATACTAAATTATGAAGTAGCAAAAATGGCTTTGGGTAAATGTGTAGTGTCTAACATCTTCTTCATGCCTTGTTATCTTTAATGTACTGAATTTATTTTTGTGAAAGTATGTGAACCCCTTCCAAACAGCATAGGACTGGTGAGTGGAGGTAGGTCTATTTTATGTTTGAATATGTATAGTGTCCTACAGACCTGAACATCTGTATTACAATGATGCTCTATGGTTAAAGAGGTTTCCTTGAACTTTGATATTCATGGCTTACATAACATCAGTGGAGGTCTGACTCCCAGCAACTCAGTAAATGATCAGCTGATTAAAGGGTCTATGGTGCTCTAAAGGGCCTCTTCATTGCTTACCTGGCATGGCTTCCTATATATTTAACTGGCTGTGCCTATCGAAGCTCAGTCCTAAAGATATAAAAAAGCTGGTCATCTTGTGCCACTCATCTTAGAATATTTCAAGTCAAGAGGAAGGATATAGAAGACACATCTAATACAAATTGCAGTACAAACAATTAACTGTGTATTATTAATTTGTCAATCCAATGTTACCTCTTCTTTCTCAGTTGATCACTTCTGCACTTTTTATTTTCACACGTAACAAGTTCTCTTGAGATCCCAATCCCAAGCTTCACCACAACTTGGATACAGAATTTCCTGCGGATGAGTGGATTTTCCAGAAATTAGTTTCTAAGGTCTACCAGCTGCAGAGAAGGGATAAAGTCCAGTCAAAAAGAGCTGCATCAGAAAATCTCTGGTTTCTTTTAATATGATTCTTTTCCGTTGATAAATATAGAAGTGTTTTCATGCACTTTGTCTGCCTTCCCTTCTATTGCTTTAGTAAGAAGAACCCTCAGCTGGGAAGCCAAATCAATGGTTTCTCAACGTGACAGGACCTTCTGTTTATTTGACTTACAAGGAAAATTGTTCGAGCACTTTCATTTCAAAAGAAAACGGAATCTTACACTAATATTTTTCTTTGCAGTGTCCGTTCTTGCAAAAGCCTTTCCATTTCCACAAGCAGAAACGGAGCAGACTTGGAATTTGGTATTTAGGATGTAATCCGCAACTATCCTTCCCCTTCCTGGGCATGTTTTTAAAGTCTAGTATGTTTCTCCAGTCTTCAAATTGATTCTGCTTGTAGGCAGACATTAAAACCACTGGATGCTTTTAAAGTCTACATTTCCAGAGTGCATTTTAAGGACACATTTATGGAATAGTAATTCATACTTGCCAACATTGCAGTTAGTAAATTAGAGACAAGTAGATCCTGGCCCCTAGAATTCCCCCAAACTGAATGGGAACACTTATTTTTGAGTGGGACTTACATAAGATGGTTCAAATTTGCAGGGACTGTCTTTGGAAATTAGGGACATTCCATACAAATTGTGGACTCCTGACAGTGAGGGAGGGGCTGTCCACAGAAAGGTGTGGAGCTTGGGTGCAGCAAGAGCAGTGGTGATGCCCTCATTCCACCAAAGGTCTAATTTTCAGACAAAGTATCATAACTCAAGAATACAAACTTGGATCAAGAGCGTTTTAATCAGGTGCTCTATTTAAACCCCTTCCTGGCCAAATATGTACCATTGCCAGTGATAGGTTTTCACTCCCTAGCTGTGCTCCCTGTTTTGTGTGCATTTGGATTGCTTATTGTATTGACCACTCTCTGTCTCATGATTTGGTACTGTGTTTCCTGTCTGGTTCTGACATCGGCTTGCCTATTCTGACTACCCTCTGTTGTCTGATTTGGTACTGCATTGTCCACTCAGTTCCGACCAATTCCTGTACGACTTCATCATTGTGTAGTTTCTTCTGTGTGTATCATTTCTGCACCAAGCAGAGTAGGGAATGTCAACCAGTTGCGGACTTGCCACCTAGGGTTTCCACTGCAAGTAGACAAGGAAAGAGGGCTAAATTCCAGTTAGGGCTTTCTGTCTGTGTGTTCCTGTCTACTTTGCTGACAGAACCACAGCTATATGTCTATGCAATCAGCTGGATAGGGAGGTTACTGGTGACAGATTCCCTTTAATACCAATACAAGGATCTGTACTTCGCAACAAGGGAACCACGAGGCCTCTACCTTTTTATGTAGTCACTGTTCAAGTGACGGCTGACCCACAGGGCTTAAGAGACACCGGTGAGGAGCCCCGAGCTATTAGGCAGAACCGTTTTCTTTGGACAGGTCAAAGTCAGGGCAGGCAGAGTTTGTGCAATCTGCTAAACAGTCCGATGTCAAGGCAGGCAGCTCAGGGTCCAAACGAAGTTCAGGCAAAGGTCACTCCAGGCAGTGAAGGGTCAAACCTGGAAAACAGGCATAAGTTAATATACAGGCAAACGTACAACAGCACACCTTTGCAGAACATTGACCTTTTAAGAGCTAGACGAAGCCCTATGGGCAGTGAGAGGTGCTGCTGGCAAGAAGCAGGCCATAGCCTGAAGGAAAGAACAGCTAGGCCACTACGACAGTTAGGCCCACCAGGAAGAGGAAGGCCAGCAGGTCCCAGTCGCCAGAGCACAGGAGAAGGTGAGCAAACAACACCTGTGCCTCCCGACTTTCAACACGTCAAATGAAGTCCATTAAAATGATATTGTTGAGGATGTCATGATATTAATGTCAAGCCATTACAATATGGTGCTGGCACCTACAGTCGTGGCCAAAAGTTTTGAGAATTACATAAATATTGGAAATTGGAAAAGTTGCTGCTTAAGTTTTTATAATAGCAATTTGCATATACTCCAGAACGTTATGAAGAGTGATCAGATGAATTGCATAGTCCTTCTTTGCAATGAAAATTAACTTAATCCCAAAAAAAACTTTCCACTGCATTTCATTGCTGTCATTAAAGGACCTGCTGAGATCATTTCAGTAATCATCTTGTTAACTCAGGTGAGAATGTTGACGAGCACAAGGCTGGAGATCATTATGTCAGGCTGATTGGGTTAAAATGGCAGACTTGACATGTTAAAAGGAGGGTGATATTTGAAATCATTGTTCTTCCATTGTTAACCATGGTGACCTCCAAAGAAACACGTGCAGCCATCATTGCGTTGTATAAAAATGGCTTCACAGGCAAGGATATTGTGGCTACTAAGATTGCACCTCAATCAACAATTTATAGGATCATCAAAAACTTCAAGGAAAGAGGTTCAATTCTTGTTAAGAAGGCTTCAGGGCGTCCAAGAAAGTCCAGCAAGCGCCAGGATCGTCTCCTAAAGAGGATTCAGCTGCGGGATCGGAGTGCCACCAGTGCAGAGCTTGCTCAGGAATGGCAGCAGGCAGGTGTGAGCGCATCTGCACGCACAGTGAGGCGAAGACTTTTGGAAGATGGCCTGGTGTCAAGAAGGGCAGCAAAGAAGCCACTTCTCTCCAAAAAAAACATCAGGGACAGATTTATCTTCTGCAGAAAGTTTGGTGAATGGACTGCCTAGGACTGAGGCAAAGTCATATTCTCCGATGAAGCCTCTTTCCGATTGTTTAAGGCATCTGGAAAAAGGCTTGTCCGGAGAAGAAAAGGTGAGCGCTACCATCAGTCCTGTGTCATGCCAACAGTAAAGCATCCTGAGACCATTCATGTGTGGGGTTGCTTCTCATCCAAGGGAGTGGGCTCACCCACAATTTTGCCCAAAAACACAGCCATGAATAAAGAATGGTACCAAAACACCCTCCAACAGCAACTTCTTCCAACAATCCAACAACAGTTTGGTGAAGAACAATGCATTTTTCAGCACGATGGAGCACCAAGCCATAAGGCAAAAGTGATAACTAAGTGGCTCGGGGACCAAAACGTTGACATTTTGGGTCCATGGCCTGGAAACTCCCCAGATCTTAATCCTATTGAGAACTTGTGGTCAATCCTCAAGAGGCGGGTCGACAAACAAAAACCCACTAATTCTAACAAACTCCAAGAAGTGATTATGAAAGAATGGGTTGCTATCAGTCAGGAATTGGCCCAGAAGTTGATTGAGAGCATGCCCAGTCGAATTGCAGAGGTCCTGAAAAAGAAGGGCCAACACTGCAAATACTGACTCTTTGCATAAATGTCATGTAATTGTCGATAAAAGCCTTTGAAACGTATGAAGTGCGTGTAATTATATTTCACTACATCACAGAAACAACTGAAACGAAGATCTAAAAGCAGTTTAGCAGCAAACTTTGTGAAAACTAATATTTGTGTCATTCTCAAAACTTTTGGCCACGACTGTAGATGTTTACATAGTTTACATACCAAAGTTTGTAAAATAATGCCCAATGCCAGATGCCAAGTGTTATCTTTTTCTTCTTTTAGTACTTTAGCCAATGAAACAATGGCATGAGCCTAAGTAGAGGAACGCCCTCTCTGATGATGATATATAAACTGCTTAACTTCCTGTAATAAATTTTGCTTTGATACTTACTTGGTGTCAGTGTGGTCCTCCCGTGCACGATAAACTATCAGCTTGTTATTTGGAGCAGACAGTCAATAAGATAGAATAGCTTGTGTGCATTCAAAACAATGTGAACAGAACCTTAGATACCTACCTGAATCTTTGCCCCAGGGGTGGGCAAATATTTTTCTTAACTTGTTCTCAGTCATCCCTACAGACAGTTTCTTCCTAGCATAAAATGGCTAATTATACGGAACAATAGCTAATAATGCAATTGTTCCGCCACTTCAGTATGTGCACTTTTGCAACTTTTTTTTTTAGGTAGCTGAATACCTCTACACTAACAAGTGAAGCAACTTTTCTTGATCAAAAATTCCCACCGTTTTGTGTACACAGCTCTTAAGCTGTCTCTGTGGTTACAGATTACAAACAAACCTTGTGTATCAGCTGTCCCTTCAGTCATACCTCAGTCTTCCCCCTGTCCGAAGATTAGAAAAAAAAGGGGATGAAGGGAGTAGCACATGACTGCAGGATAAGGCCACACATTGTAGGATATTTATAATCAAGGCTATTGGCAAAGTTACATATTTTTTTTAATTTTAGACGTATTGGAGCAACAGACAAAACTGATTGATAAGTGTGCATACCCTTTAAAAGGATTGTCCAGGATTTTTCCAGAATTTCTCCACCCAGCAGTACTGGTGAAAAAATCTATACCTGCTCCCCACCACACTGTTCTGGATCCCTGGTTCCCCAGGCCATCTTCACTGGACTTCCAGTTCCCATTTGTCAACTTTTTCTAGAGCAGGAATCAGCAACCTCAGGCACTCCAGCTGTTCGAAACTACAACTCCCAGAATGCTTCATTTACTTGCGCAGCTGCAGCCGACAACTGGCCCCAGAAGTTATGTGTCCCCAAGCGGCATGTAATCCAGCAGTGAACTGGACGTCAGTCATCGGTTGCAGCAGAGTATGTGACCCCTGTCTGTCCAGAGGTTTACAGGGATCAGAAGACCCTGAAGGAAGCCGGAAAAGAGCAGTAGGGAGCAGATAAGTATAGCTTTCTTCAAAGGTACTGCTGGATGGGGGGATTACAAAAAAAATATTGGTCAACCCTTTAAGTGTCATTTTCCTTTAAAACTAAATAAAATCTTTATGTTTACTTAACAGGTTTTCTATTCTTGGAAATGTCTTATGACTGTGAGTGGAGATCAGTGGCAGATAACATGCCTCCAGCCCCAGCTGCCTGCCCTATCTATACAAGTCATCAACATACGCTTAGCATTACTCTAGGATTTCATAGGGAGATCATTCCCATGTTTTTCCACAATGCAGACGTCTGATGGGCTGGAAGAAAAGGGACTTGTGCCGCTGCTGGAGCTTTTTACTCTAATGACATCTCAATTCTCGCTTTCTTCTCCGACCTGTCACTTACTTCTTGACAGATTTCTACAGAGTAAGAATAATCTTAGTAATAGCCAGCAAGAATCTGCTAATGTGACTCCCGATTTAGCTGATTACTTAGCAACCCACTTTGATCACCCGCACAATTATTATTATTACTATTATTTATTATTAAAGCGCCATTCATTCCATAGCGCTGTACATATGAAAAGGGGTATACATCCATAATACAGACAACTGCACTAATAATAAACAAGACGAGTTACAGACTGGTACAGAAGGAGAGAGGGCCCTGCCCGTGAGGGCTTACAATCTACATGGTATGGGAGAAGGACACAGTAGGTGTGGGTGAAGGTGGTCATGGCGGTATAGAGGCAGCAGGGTCACGGGATGTAGGCTTGTCTGAAGAGGTGGGTTTTGAGGTTTCTTTTGAAGGATTCCACTGTAGGTGAGAGTCTGATACATTGGGGTAGTGAGTTCCAGAGTGTGGGGGATGCACTGGGGAGAAATCTTGGAGGCGATTGTGGGAAGAGGTCATAAAAGAAGAGGAGAGGAGGTCTTGTGAGGATCGGAGAGTGCGTGTGGGGATGTATCGGGAAAGTAGCTCAGAGATGTAGGGAGGGGACAGGTTATGGACGGCCTTGTATGTATTTGTTAGTACTTTGAACTGAATTCGCTGGGCAATGGGGAGCCAGTGAAGGGATTGGCAGAGGCGAGAGGCAGAGGAGTAACAGGGTGGGAGGTGGATTAGTCTGGCAGCAGAGTTTTGGATAGATTGGAGGGGTGCGAGAGTGCTAGATGGAAGGCCACAGAGGAGAATGTTGCAGTAGTCTAGGTGGGAGATGATGAGGGCATGTACAAGCATTTTCGCAGATTCAAAGTTAAGGAAAGCACGGATGCGGGAGATGTTTTTGAGTTGGAGGCGGCAGGTGGTGGAAACGGCTTGGATGTGTGGTCGGAAGGAGAGGGCAGAATGCAATGTCACTCCAAGGCAGCGGACTTGGTTGACCGGGGAGAGTGTGCAGCCATTGATTGTGATAGATAGGTCTGTTGGGGGGTTGAGCAAGATGGGGGAAAGATGATAAATTCTGTTTTATCCATGTTAAGTTTTAGAAAGAGAAAGGAGAAGAAGGATGATATAGAAGATAGACATTGTGGGATTCTGGATAGTAAGTCAAAGCACAATAAGTCAAAGCAATCGATAACAATTAAGTCAATGCAGAAGATGAGAGTATTCTTCATTAATTTTTAGCTACATAGAATATGGGCTTAGCTATAGCAACAGCAGAATATGTGTCTGCTATGGGGCCGAGAGGCATGGGGGAGGGTGCAGATAGAAACGATGCAAACCGCCACTAAATGGCGTCATGAGTCACAGAGAAAATTATAATGAAAAGTTTAATGAAAAACAGACTTGAGTGCATGAAACGCGTAGCTTCACATTACAGCACAGTCCAAGAGATGAGCCTCGAGGCATGTGGTGTGCTCGCTTTGTGTGAATATAGTAACATGCTACATGTCAGTGAGTGATACTGCTGTAATAAATGCCTGCCCTGCTGACTTACTTTTATTGATTTTGATGGTACTGATAATATACAGGTTGCTAATACTGAATAAAGAAACACCTACGAGAAGTTTATTGGAGAAAACTCTACAATTCAACGAAGGCTGTAGGACCCTGTTGGCCATCTCTAGTCTGGATACAAGATGAGATACGGCCTTTATCCTTTATATAAGATGAGATACGGTCTCTAGCCTGGATACAAGATGAGATACAGCTGGTAGTCTGGGTAAAAGATGAGATACAGTTGGGCATGGCGGCATACAGGTTCTGTATGGTATCCTGTGGCACATTTGCCCACAGATATTGCAGCTGGGCCTGTAGATCCTGCACACTGGTAGGTTGGTGAATATGGCGTCCAGCTGGTCCCATAAATGCTGGATTGGCGATAAATCTAGTGACCGGGCAGCCAAGGAAGTGTTGTAATCTGGCAAAGACATTCCTGGGAAACCCTTGCTATGTGTGGTCGAGCATTATCCTGCTGAAGCCCTGCCATGAGAGGAACACATGTGGCCGCAGGACGTCCTGCGCATATTGCTAAGCTGTTAGTGTCCCTCCTATCACTATTAGGGGTGACCAACTGTGGTAGGTGATGGCTCTCCAGATCATCACACCAGCAATTGGGGAAAGTATGTTGCTCTACAGCAAAGACAGAGTTGCCAGAAGGAAAAGATAAATGAAGCCTACTTGGAGTTTGCAAAAAAGCACCTCTCAGACTATGAGAAACATTCTCTGACCTGATGATGACTATTTGAACTCCATTCTAAGCATCATGAAGCCAGGCACTGCCCAATAACATTCCTACATGGTGGTTGCAGCATCATTCTATGGGAGTGTTTTTCAGTGGCTGGGACAGGAAGACTGGTCAGGGTTGAGGGAAAGCTGAATAGAGGAAGATACATAGATATTCTTGATGAAAACTTGATCCAGAGTGCTCTGGACCTCAGACTGGACCGTGGTTCAAAACTATGACCCTAAACATATAGCCAAAACCACACAGGAGAGGCTTAGGGGCAACTCTGTGAATGTCTTTGAGTGGCCCAGCCAGAGCCCTGACTTAAACATCTCAAACATCTCTGGAGAGACCTGAAAATGGATGCTCACCGAAGGTCCCCATCCAACCTGACAGTGATTGGGAGGATCTGCAGGGAAGAATGGCAGAAAATTCCCGAATCCAGGTGTGCAAACCTTGTGGCATCATACCCAAGAAGACTGGAGGCTGTAATCACTCCCAAAGGGGCTTCAACTAAGTCCTGAGTAAATGGTCTGAATACATATGTCAATGCAAGAGTTTAGTTTTTCCTTTTAAATAATATAGCAAAGATTTCTAACACTCTCTTTTCACTTTCTCATTATGTGGTGTTTAGTGCAGAATGATGGGAAATAAAACTTGACTATTTTCTTATTTTAAAACAAGGTCTCAATATAAAAAAATGTGAAATAAATGAGAGAGTCTGAAGTTTTTCCAAATGCATTGCAAGAGCAGGAGGCGCCATAACATGTATGTAACAGCAGGGGGCACCATAACAACTACAGTATGAACCAGCAGGGAACACCATAAGTATTATACAGTTGTAATGTCCTGGAGTGCCATTACCACTTCTTTTGGCACCTTGCTACCATCTCCTATGTGCTAATGTATAACATCTAATGTACCTCCTAATAATGTAATCTCCTAATAATGTGCATATTTATTCCTGAAACGGATATGTTCAAGTGCAATTACCTGATCCACCAGCAGATGGCAGCAGCAATTGGCAGAGATAGTTTCTCTGGAGAGAAACCTTCTGGTTGCTTCCTGCCCTCTCTAGCGAGGGAGTTCAGTGTTAGGGAGAAGTTAGTGAGCAGTTTAGCTTTCCCCTCCTTGGGGACAGGTTGTGTCTAGTCCACCCTCCTTAGGGAGAGGTTGTGTGCTGGCTGGCAGAGTACTGTCTGCTCTGCTAAGCCCAGAGGCCCTGCCTCTGAAGTCTACATGGTTGCTTGTCCCATACTGGGCTTGACGTACTCAATGCCAGGACAAGAAGTTCCTAGTATCCTATAGTAAGAGACAGACTACAGACTACAGACAACTTAAGTTCCAGCAGAAGAAGAGGAAGAGTTTCCTATTTATCTAGCCAAGCTTAGCAGAGTTGAGAGAGCGAACGCATAGCAAAGCTGAGATTGTGGAGTAAATGGAGTCCAGACTTGTAGTAACGTTGAACAGTTGCTTTTACTTGGCATAAATTGGTAATCCAAACAGCTTCCAAATGATATCTTGGTCATCAGCAGGTATTGGCTTAACTTTGGCAGAGAACTATTTGCCTGCCAAAGTTAAGCCAATACCTGCTGATGACCAAGATATCATTTGGAAGCTGTTTGGATTACCAATTTATGCCAAGTAAAAGCAACTGTTCAACGTTACTACAAGTCTGGACTCCATTTATTCCACCTGTTCGTCATCCAAGTTCAACTACTCCTTTTTGCACTGCTTCGGACCACTTGACGTCTGGGATCCACTGATATCCAGGTAGGAACACCGTGACATGTGTATATAACATCTACAGAGATTTTAGGCCACCCTGCACAACTCTGGCAATCCTACCCCTGGGTACCAATATTACCATCTACAAAGGGAGCCTTGAGCTTCCGCTGCTTAACCGCAGCTGGCGTCACGTTTACTTGCTCTATAAGAGGGACATATTTTGTAGAAACCTCCAAAGGGGCAAGGGATACCCCAGGCGTGGCCTTAGTGGGCCCGTTGCACAGTGATATCTACACACAGGAGTATTTTATAAAATGACTATAATTGAAAACTTGCTAGATTCTGCCTGATCTAACAGAGTAATGTAATATTTAGCAACCCCTTTAGTCCTAGAGTACCCCTTTAAACAATGCAGAACTTATGCTGAGCAGCTGTCTCTCTCAATCCTTCCCTACTGATTAGAGATGAGTGAATTTTTCAAAAATTCGATTCGCCGGTTTGCCGAATTTTTCACAGCGAATTACATTAAAAAAAAAGGCTATTTCCTGGCTGCTGAGAGCCTTTATAGTGGTGTAGAACACTGTGCCTTGTAGTAACATGCATAGGGAGTCTGCTGTGGTAGTGAAATAATACTGTGAGTCCGTAAGACATGCAGATGACAGGGGTCGCTCTTAGGGTTCATTCACACATCCGTGTGTGTTTTGCGGATCTGCGGATCCGCAAAACAGCATTTCGCGGACCGCACATCGCCGGCATTTAATAGAAAATGCCTATTCTTGTCCGCAATTGTGGACAAGAATAGGACATGTTCTATTTTTTTCGGGATCGGAATTGCGGACCCGGAAGTGCGGGTCCGCATTTCCGGATCCTGGCCGCACATCGTGCGGCCCCATAGAAATAAATAAGTCCGCAATTCCGTTCCGCAAAATGCAGAACGGAATTGCGGACGTGTGAATGAAGCCTTAGAATCACAGCATCCTTCACTTATTTGGGCAGTCACGGGGCCAAAACTGACCAAATAACTCAAGTATGAACTCAGCCTTACAGGTCGATGTTAGCGTCAAGAAGAAGCGCACTCCTTTTACACAGTTGTCAACTGATATCACATAGATGTCTACAGAACCTGTTCTATTAAACGCTTATACAAGTAAAGCCCCCCCCCCCGACAGGGTGGAGAGGGTGTCAGCAGAAAGTTTGTGTTGACGTCACTGATTAATTTGCCCTTCCCCTGATCCGTAAGAACAATTACCCAGAAAAAACGTATCCTGTCTGTGGATCATACGCCTTCACTCGGTCAGCATTTGCTCAATAATCCATCAGTATTGCTAATGTCCAAAAAAAACAGTAGTGGATCTAAAACAGAGATGACACGTGAATCGAATATTTGCATGTCTTCTGTGTTTTGTACCCACTCCTGCTTTTGGCTACCAAATCATAAGCCAATTCTGATGCAAAATAAGGACAATGTCATGCAGGCCTTACAGCTGTTAGACAGGATTTGTTGTGCGTCTCGTTTTTCCTTCCTTCTGACAGATCAGAAGAAGGGTCAAATAAATGATGATGTCAGCCAAGCAGAAAGCCAAAATAGTGGACCAGTCATGAAGTGGGGAGAGTGGAAACAGCATAAGAAGTCCACAGAGTGGACCAATGACATAGTGGGGACTTGTAAGCAGCATGAGAAGACCACAGAGTCGCCCAATGACAGAGTTTGGAGGTGGCAGTAGCATGAGGAGACCACAGAGCGGCACAATGACAGAGTCTGGAGGTGGCAGCAGCATCAGTAGGCCACAGAGTGGCAAGGTGACATACTGTGGAGGTGGGTGGCAATACCAGTACCAGCTGAAGATGATGGCTGAAAGAAGGAGCACTTGGCATCAGATGTGTGGCATCAGGAGGGTAACAGCATCAGAATAGTAGCTGAGGCAGGTAGCCAGAAGAAACCGGTCTCTTTTGGCAAATTGTTGATGTGGCACCATGGATGATCTAGTCTGATGCATCAGGCATTGGTGTGTGGAAATCCTGGCTGATCCAAGCCTGATTCATCTTAATGCAGTGTCCCACTATGTGCTATATGTGGGCACTTTAAACTCTTGCTAAATGTAATATCAAATGTATTGTGGTATCATGCTGTAATTCCCTTTTAACAGGCTGGCAGTGTCATTTACCTTTATTCACCCCTTGCAGGTGCTTGCACCACTTATATATATACATATAGTTAGTGTGCTCGATACTAATGAAGAGATGAGGAAGTTAATGGAGGAGGTGGAAATTTGTATTTCCACCCAAATAATAAAAAAAAAAAGATTTTAACGCATAAAAAGTGCAGCGCTTAATGCAGAATACAAGATTTTTTGTCCACCGAAATAATTCTAAAAAGATTTTACCGCATATAAGTGCAGCGCTTAAAGGGAACCTGTCACCTCCCAAAACTATTCCAAGCCGCCAGCAGTACCTGCGTGTAGCCAGAAGTGTGTTTCTGATGATGCCCTTCTTCCTAAAGGCAGATGCAGCAAAAGTACTGAAAACGTTGTTTTATCCCCTGCCCGGCACGCTTCTCCACACAGGCTTGAAGTCAAGGAGGCAGCGGCCTCCTTGCTTCAGGTCACGGTAACCACGCCCCCTTCTCTGCCCCTTTCGCTGTGACTGACAGCGCTTATGCAGAGAGTTCAGCAAAGCTAGCCGACTGCCAGCTGTCAGTCACAGCGAAGGGGCAGGGAAGGAGGCGTGGTTACCGTGACTTGAAGCAAGGAGGCGACTGCCTCCTTGACTTCAAGCATGTGTGGAGAAGCGTGCCTCCTCATGCTGTGCCGCTCTAATTCAAAAAAGATTTTACTGCATATAAGTGCAGTGCTTAATGCTGTTTACAAGATTTTTTGTCCACCGAAACAATTCAAAAAGATTTTACCGCATATAAGTGCAGCACTTAATAATGAATATTAGATTTTTTGTCCCCCGAAATAAATAAATAAACATTTAACTGCATATAACTGCAGCGCTGAACGATGAATACAATTTTTTTTCCACCGAAATAAGTCCCAAAAGATTTTACCGCATATAACTGCCGTGCTGAACGCCGAATATCTTTTTCTTTTTCTACTGATATATGCCACTAAAGGCTTTACCACATATAACTGGAACAGTGAATGCCTTGTATTTTTTTTTTCCACGTATATACGCTACTAAAGGCTTTTCAACAGAGGGTTATAGGCTGTCAGTTAAAAAAAAAAAACAACGGTGCCTGAAGCAGAGTTATCTGAAGTGAACGGGACGTAGCGGAGGGAGTAGGTCCGCGCTGGAAGAGCGAGACGTGGTCCTTGTACGGTTTCTGTGCTGCAGAGAAGTCCCCATAGTGTCAAGTAAGCAATAGCGCAGATAGATGTGGGCTGGTGTGAATTAGTTAGCATTTTTGTGCAGGGTTAGTGCATAGTGTATTCACCTGTATTGGTGCGCCATTCTTATGGACGTTGTCACGTAAGCGTGCAGTGTTTGAAACGTAAATACAAAATTTCACCATGAAATAATTCGGTCCATACCACAAAAAGGACTTTCCCACATATAACTGCAGCGCTGAATGCTGAATATATCTTTATTTTTCTACTGAAATACGCCACTAAAGGCTTTACCACATATAACTGCAACAGTGAACGCTGATTATATTTTTATTTTTCTACTGATATACGTTAGTAAAGATTTTTCAAGATATACAGTACGTGCAGGAACGAATGGCAAAGGTATATTTATTTTTCTAATGATATACGTCAATAAAGGTTTTGTACATGTAAGTGCACCAGCAAATGGCAAATGTATATTTCTTTTTCTACTGCAATACGCCAGTAAAGGCTTTACCAGATACAACTGCAACAATGAAGTGAGAATATATTTTTCTTGTAGTACTGAAATACACCCCTATATGCTTTCACCAGAAATAACTGCAGCAGTGAACTGAGAATATATATTTCTTGTTGCATTGAAATTGGCCACTATACGCTTTGACCAGAAAAAAATAAAAAAGTGAAGTGCGTATATATATTTCTTGCAGTACTGAAATAGGCCCCTATGCGCTTTCACCAGAAATAACTGCAACAGTGCAGTGCGTATATATATTAATTTTTTTACTGAAATACACTCCTATACGCTTTTAACAGAAATAACTGCAACAGTACAGTGCGTATATATTTTTCGTTTTTTTACTGAAATACGACACTATACGCTTTCACCAGAAATAACTGCAGAAGTGACCTTAGAATATATATTTCTTGTTGGACTGAAATAGGCCACTATACGCTTTGACTAGAAAAAAAATTGAGTGAAGTGTGTATATATTTTTCTTGTCGTACAGAAATACGCCCCTATACGCTTTCACCTGAAATAACTGCAACAGAGCAGTATGTATATATATTTATTGTACTAAAATTCGCCCTTATACGCTTTCACCAAAAATAACTGCAACCGTGCAGTGCGTATATATTTATCTTTTTTTACTGAAATACGCCCCTATACGCTTTTAACAGAAATAACTGCAGAAGTGAAATGCGTATATATTTTTCTTGTCTTACTGAATAAGATACTAAGATATAAGCCTCTAAGGGTTTTTCAACGTAACACTTGCAGCCCAATAACAAAAAGCTGGAATGACAGAGCTGTCTAATGACTATTTAGATCCCCAAATAATCATTCCCTGCACTTGTAAATCACTGTCCCTAGTGCTTTCTGTCATCTCTCCCTGCACTAAGATGCTTTGAAATGATTCCTCCCTATCCTTTCCCTGCACTTATAAATGTTTTTTTCTGTCTTTTTTTTTCCCACAATGAGGTTTTTCTAATTGCTCACCCTAGCGCCTTCACACGTCTGTCCCTGCACTCTGAACGCTGGAAAATGGCAGAATCTAAAATGGCTGCCGTATTTATAGGGCTGTGACATCTCAGGGCTGGCTGGCTGCTGATTGGCTGCATGCAGGCATATCAATCTGGGTGATCCCGCCTTCCCAGAGTTCCTTGCCCCATGTCCTCAGTCCTCACACGTGTAGCCGCCAATTTATCACAAAGCGCAAGGAAATTTGCATTCGTTGCGAATCAAATTTTTCCTGAAATTCTAAACGAATTCCACTTCGTCGGCTTCGATTCGCTCATCTCTAATACTGATACATGCTTGGATGACCCGAGAACAAAAGGATCAGGCAGTTGACATCCATCATGGCCGATCTCCCCTGACATCAGCCATCAGTGGAAAGGCGGGAGACCACATACATATTAGATGGTTGGCCAAACTTGCCAACATCTGCGTGGTGCTCATATGTACAATATGGAGGAAGTAAACCATCCATCTCTATTAACTGCTCTCGATTAATAAAAGAGACATTGTATTCACAGAATTCTTTCATATTCTAGTGCAAATGTTTTTCCTGGAACAACTGTTCAGAGCGAGTTGTCGTAAGGTTCTCTTGATGAACCATATTGCTTTTCTATTGCTGAACAAGTTCTTTTCTATTTAGTCCTGTTCTCTAATTTGCTACGAGCTTTTAATACATTTAATCTCTTGAGAAATCTTAGCAATTTCTTCCAGTCGTTTCATGACTGCCAGCAGCTTGCTCCCCATTAGAACAGCTCCAGCACCCTCTGCTGGACACAAGGGTGTTATGCAATGGATCACTGATGTAATGTTCCCAGCTTACACTAGCCTTGCGTTCATATTTTAGACAGCCCTCTTAATCCTCTAGAAATTCCTCTAGAATAGTATACACATGGAATGATATTTCTATATTTATCTCCATTTTGTATCCATGGTCAGTGTTTTATACTTTGTTAGGTGTTCGTTTCATGTTATTTTATATGTTTTACACATATTTTATCCTACTATTCACTCACAAATATTACTATAAATGGCTTGTGGTCAGGAGGACTGCTACAGACTTTGCATGAAGGTCTAGGAGCCTCAAGTTTGACATGCTACATGTGGAATATGATAGAGCACAGAAGATCATTAGTCAATCCAAACCTGAATTTAGAAAAACTGCATGTGTGATTCCAGCCTAACAGAGCTGATGAGGTGTGCGCCAGGAGTGTATGGAGCAGGCTCAGAAATTGAGCCTACACTATACATGGCGGGTGACAGATGTGTCATACAGTTAGCACCTGTTTGAAGTGGCTAGAATCAGAGGTCGCTCCGATCCAGACTGTTTAACCTCTTGGATACCACGGTCAATAGTGACTGTGTAATTTAATCGGTTATATAATTACATAGGTTAAAAACAATGCAGGTCCATCAAGATCAACTTTTCTCTATCCCGTAATTACCACCCACCTATGCAATGTAATCACGGGGTGCCAAGTGGTTTTCATGGCAGCTGAAGACATTGTGAAGGCCCCAGGTCTGCCATTTTAGGATACCTATTGCACCCTGCCCCTGTCAGGGTGTAATAGGAGTCCTAATTGGGTCACTATACAGTGCAATACAGAAGTATGGGAGTGCATTGTACAACCGAATGAGTGATCACAAAAATCTAAGGAACTAAAAATAAAGGGGAAAGTTTATCAAATCTGGTGTAAAGGAAAACTGGCTTAGTTGCCCAAAGCAACCAGTGAAAGGTGAAATCTGATTGGCTGCTATGGGTAACTAAGCCAGTTTTCCTTCACACCATTTTTTATAAAAATATAAAAAATTATAACATACAGTGTGTCAGCAAACAGTGACACAAGTAAGTTTAAAAAAAAAAGTTTTAATTTTTTTTTGAAAGTAGCAAAACATAATAAAAAAAACTATATAAATTTGGTATCATCGTACTGACCCACTAAATAAGGTCATCACATCATTTTTACCAATTAGCGAACGCTGTAAAAACTAAGCCCAGACAACAATGGTGGAATAAGGAATTGTGTTTTTTTTTCTATTTCATCCCACAAATAATTTATTTACAGGTGGAACATTGATTGATGATATTAAAAAGTACAACTTGTCCTGCAAAAAACATGCCCTCATATGGATGCGTCAACAGAGAAATTAGAAAGTTATTGCTTTTGGATGGCAAGGAGGAAAAATCGAAAACCCCCATTGCCAAAATTGGCTTGGTCCTGAAGGAGTTAAGCTATGGAATATCTCAAGGCATAGAGATGTCACCTTGTCAGGGGTGTCCCACACTTGAGATCCTCCTCGAACGTATTTGATAGGATTAGATGCTGGCCAAGTGCATCTACTGAGAGAGGATGAATTGCTTCTCTTGTGACGTTCTAATGGTTATATCATAATGCTCCATGTTTCTAATAGTGATGGATGAACATCGGCCGGGACGGTTCGCGAACGGGATCAAATGTTCGCGAACCGCAAGTTCGCGGCAGGCCCCATTCACTTTAATGGCAGGTAAACTTGAAAAACCTTCAGCTCATATTTGCAGCCACTAAATACTTAGTAGAAGTGCACAAATAGTCCCACAACATGGACAGTGACATACTAGAGGGGAAACAATGACAAAAATTCCAACAAAAAATATGTATTTTAATCAGGGGCCATTTTTATGCGTCTTAAAGGGAAATTCTCTGAAATGTGCCCTGTTGGAGCCTAGAAAATTTTTGCTTTAGGCCACAAGAGTACGGGCCTTAAAATTAGGCATTCACCTGACAAAAAAGAAATTGTGATTATGTGGCTCGAGGTACATTATGCGGTCACTGCATAACAATTTTACTGTAGCCCACTTTTCTTTCACTTTTTTGGGGGGTAGTACACCAGTAGAAATTATTTGTTCCAATAGCGTTTGTCACTCTGGCAGCTAAACTACAAACAAATGCTGCACTACCCAACTGCACTATATAGAAAGTATATAACTGGTATATCACACCCCTGCTTCAATCACTTTTTTTGTGGGGAAACTGGTATATCACACCAGTAGAAATTATTAGTTCCAATAGCGTTTCTCACTCTGTGTGGCTGCGGTAACGCAGTAAACCCGCAAACAAATGCTGCACTACCTAAATGCACTATAGAGAAAGTACATTATTGGTATATAACACCCCGCTTCAATCAAATATTGTGTATCTAATACAGCACCCCACAGTATACAGCACCTCACAGTATACAGCACCCCACAGTATACAGTAGAGCAGTATAGCACCCCACAGTATACAGCACCCCACAGTATACAGTAGAGCAGTATAGCACCCCACAGTATACAGCCCCCCACAGTATACAGCACCCCACAGTATACAGTAGCTTACAGTATATTAGCATAACAGCCCTTGTCACCTTTTCCTGATGTAATCTTCACAAAAAAAGCTCCAGAGTTAAGGCAAACTTCTCCTGCAGCAACACTCCTGGTAGAAAGAAAGGACCTTTGATTACCTCATAGCCATGTGACCAGTAATATTGCTAGGTTACTGGTCACATGGTGATGATGTCATCTAAGGTCTTTTCTCCTAAGAGAATCACAGCTCTCACAGTTCGCTGCCTAGAGTGCCTGCAGGCATGGCAGCACCCCCCTGTGTAGCTGACAGCCTGACACCCGGGGCAGTGACCAGCAGGGCTCAAGAGGAAGCTGCCTTGGGCCCCCCAGGAGCAACTGGGCCCGGGGCAGCTGCCCCTTTTGCCTCTTGTTAAAGATGGCCCTGTGTAGCCTGGCTTGGATGTTTTTCTTCATAAGAAAAGGCTTTCGTCTTGCCACTCTACCCCATAGCCACACAGCCAGTACTTGCCAGATATTCCTGCAGCTCCTTAAATGTTGCTGTAGGCCTCTTGGTAGCCTCCCAGACCAGTTTTCTTCTCATCATAAATTTTGGAGGGACGTCCAGTTCTTGGCAATGTCACTGTTGTGCCGTATTTTCTCCACTTGATGATGACTGTCTTCACTGTGTTCCATGGCATATCTAATGCCTTGGAAATTCTTTTGTACCCTTCTCCTGACTGATACCTTTAAACAATGAGATCCCTCTGATGCTTTGGAAGCTCTCTGTGAACCATGGCTTTTGCTGTGGGATGCCACTAAGCAAATTTCAGGAAAGACGAAGTAGAGCAGCTGAACTTTATTTGGGGTTAATCAGAGGCACTTTAAATGATGGCAGGTATATGCTGACTCCTATTTAACAGGATTTTGAATGTGATTGCTTAATTCTGAACACAGCTACATCCCCAGTTATAAGAGGGTGTGCACACTTATGCAACCACATTATTTTAGTTTTATATTTTTTTCTTCCCTCCACCTAAAAGATTTCAGTTTGTTTTCCAATTGAGTTGTACAGTTTATAGGTCACATTAAAGGTGGAAAAAGTTCTAAAATGATTTATCTCATTTTTTACATCACAGAAACCTGACATTTTAACAGGGCTGTGTAGACTTTTTATATCCACTGTATATATATATATATATATATATATATATATATATATATATAAAGAGAGAGAGAGAGAGAAAAATAGAAACATCATTAATAAAAATTAAAACATGAGATACAAAGTGAGAGAAAAAATATGAGTCCTAGGAGACCTCACTGTATCATACACATGGCAGTCAGAGAACCTTTGATTTGGGTAATATCAGTTCAGACCAGAATCGGTCGACAAATTTGCACAATCAAACCCGAATCGATTATGAGAGATCCGATTATCTCTAGAAATTGGTTTTATAACTAAACAGCTCCTTTAAATGACTTAACTGAACTGGATAAAAGGGACCCGTAGAGGGGGATTACTACATACTGTTGTATTACTGATTTCAATGTATATATAATATGCAGTATGCAGCATGCTTCTAAGCTCCCTCTAGTGGTGGCTGCAGGTAGTTAGAATTTCACTATATAACTCAAAACTCTAACTATAAAATGGCTCCTTTAAATAATAAAAATACATTTAACATCTTTTATTTTCATTGCACTCATTGTCACATATCATTTAGCTGGACATTTCAACTAAATATAACATGCACAGCTCTGATGTCAAGTACGTTATTTTTACCTGTCTACATACAAAATATGAAGTGAAAGTGGAGCGGTCTATATAATGAGAACCATGTGAGATAATAATCCAGGATGCTGTGTATAACGCTCATTACAAACTGCTCATTTCATCACCAAAAAAAAATCCTATTCCGCCTGCAAAGATTTGCGTTATAAGGCACGAAGAGAGTATGGAATGCTTTCTTTTGGCTCTGAAAGAAATTTCTGCTCTTCATTAAAGTCTCTGTTTTGACCTCTCCCCATCATCCATTTTCCGTCACTCAGCAATAAATGCCTTCATTCAGAAAGCAAAAGGCACATGTTAAGCCATATCAATCAAATATGTTAATGCGTTATGAATGGCTCGTCTTATATTAGATTATTAGTTTAATCAAGGCTCTCATGTGCAAGCTCCAAGTAGGAGAGGAATAAATAAAAAAAATCTAAAATGTACGTATTCAGCATTTACAAGCGTATCAAATCAACTTAACATTGCCAAATGGACTTGGGGTGCTGGATTCCATCAGAGCTCCTTCCACGCTAATGAATGAATTCACATCACGGAAAGGCACACGATGACAGAAATTCTGCATATACTTGGTCAGTCACCAGATACTGAAGTCAAACTAAACTTCATCTTTCCATAGGGAAAAGAATAGCATAAATGTAAGCAATTTGCTGGACACTGAATATTTTCTTCAGAAGTTTCAGAAGTTTTAAGTTTCCGTTGTTGATTTCAATAGGCGCCTCTCTCTTTCGCTCTCTCTTTGTGACTGATGTAATAACTGAGGTAATTACAAAAAAATGCATAAGATATACAACTCCAATTCCCCAAAAAGTTGGGACTCTGTATAAAATGTAAATAAATGTGCATAAAAACAGAATGTAATGATTTACAAAAAGTCATTGACCCATGTTTTATTCACAATAAAACACACATCAGATGTTGAACATGAGACATTTTACCATTTCGTGAATTTTTTTTAGAACTTGATGGCAGCAACGCTTCTCAGAAAAGTTGGAACAGGGGCAACCAAAGGCTGGAAAAGTAAGTGGTACTAATAAAAAAACAGCTGGAGGAGCAATTTACTACTAAATGCATCAAAAAATTGTGGGACAATTTCAGTAAAATGTTCCTCAATGTAAAATTGGGAAGGCTTTGAATATTTTGCCATCCGTACATTATATGATCAAAAGATTTGGGGAATCTGAAGAAATCCATGTGTGCAAGGGTCAAGGCCGATGGTCAATATTGGGTGCTTGTGATCCATGGGCCCTCAGGTGGCACTCTAATAAAGACAGGCATGATTCTGTACTGGAAAACACTGCATGAGCTGTGAACACAGTTTGCCGTGCAATTCCACAAACGCAAGTTAAAGCTGTATCATACAAATAAGAAGCTATATTTCAACAGGATCCAAAAATGTAGCATTCCTTTCTGGGCCAAACCTAATTTAAAATGGACTAAAGCCAAATGGAAAACTGTTCTGTGGTCAGATGAATCAAAATTTGACATTTTTTTGGAAACCACAGACACCGCGTCCTGCGGACTTTAGAGGAGAGGGTCCATCCAGCTTGTTATCAGCGCACAGTTCAAAAGCCTGCATCTCTGATATTATAACATTGCATTAGTCTCTAGGATGTGGGCAATTTACACATCTGGAAAGGCACTATCAATGCTGAACAGCATATAGAGGTTTTAGAACAACAAATGCTCCCATCCAGATGTCTTTTTCAGGGAAGGCCTTACACATTTCAGCAAGAAAATGCTAAACTACATACTGCATCCGTCACAACAGTATGGCTTTACAGAAGAACAGTTTGGATGCTGAACTGGCCTGCCTGCTGTCCAGACCTCACCAATAGAAAATATTTGGCGCATCATGAAAGGAAAAATCCAGCAAAGAAGACCCAGCAGCTAGAATCCTACAAAAGACAACAATGTGACAACATTCCTTTTCCAAAACTCCAGCAATCGATCTCCTCATTTCCCAGACATTTACAGACTGTTGTTAAAAGAAGAGGGGATGCTACACAATATGGGTGTTTGAGATGTGCAAATTATTGCCTTTTGTTTTAATTTACATTTATTTACATTTTACACAGCTTCCCAACATTTTTGGAATAGGAGTTGTAAAAGCCCAGCAATAGGATGGATCTGTAATGATAAACATACCCAAACTATTTGTTGTATTTGTTGTTTGCTATTATATTTCCATTATAGTTTAGATTATAGTGCTAATTAAAAGTTAAGTATTATTGGCACATACTCACCCCTTAGATTATTGTCTCTCCAAATAACCATAGGCATGCACATTCTAATCAACTCCTTCTGCAACTCCTGGGCTGAGGGGTGCAGATCTAAGATCTGGATGGCCTGTCCGCCTCAAAGTGTGGTAGGTACTGAGGCAATATTCCCTTTCCACAGCAGCAAAGTCTTTATTGTAAATGAGCAAATACCTTGCTGACATTATCTTGAACAGCCTAGATAGTGGAATTGAACCTTCTAAGATGGCTTATCTCCTTTTCTTCGGGGTACTATTCTGATTGCTTATTTGGCAGTTGAAGGCTAAGTGACAGATTCTCTGAACTTGAGGTTGGTTTGCAAGAACATACATACCTCCTCCCTGTAGCTTGCTCAGACTAGACTCATAACTAAGTAATCTGGGGGGGATCCAGTCCATCACCCTGTCACTCTAGCCATACTGCCAATATTAACCATATATCGGGATACACATTGAATAGAAAGTTAAGTGCATTAAAAGGCATCTGTCAGCAGATTTGTACCTATGAAACTGGCTGACCTGACTGGCATTTGAAGGCATCTGTGCCTCTAGGAGCAACGGGGGCATTGCTGTTACTCCTAGAGACTTTGCTCTTTCTGCACCTGCCATGTCCTCTGCTTTTTGATTGACAGGTCCAGGTGTGATGACGATTTCACTGCCTGACCATGTCAAAGTTCAGAAGGTTACGGCAGCCGCAGAGAGAGCAGAGTCTCTAGGAGTAATGGCAAAACCCTTGTTGCTCCTTGAGGCTCAATTGCATATATCAAAACATTAATTTTCTCAGCAAGGTGGGCACATATGAACATGGGACCAACACAGATGCCTTCATCTTCCAAACGCACATGCAACAGGGCAGCCAGTGTCATAGGTACAAATCTGCTGACAGATGCCCTTTAACAACAAATCACAACATATAACCAGGTAACATTTTGAAATACTCCAAAGGCCTCCAAAAATTTGGCCCCAAAGTGATCGATGACCAGCCTGATTTTGTACAGGCGGTCATAGGCAGGATCCCCTCAGGGGGCCATGCTGCATTATCTGGATAAGTTTGTTTGCTCCACCATGAGATTCACAAAGTGGTCACTTGAAAAAAATTAATAAAATGGTCATATTCAGTGAAGCACACTGTGGGAATCTGGATTCCTGTTTGGCCAACAAAATCAGGAATCACAGGCTCAAAATCCTCTGGGGTACACCATGCAAGTTCACCGGTAGTGGGCTCAGGTGGACTTATCTGGTGGGCCGGAAAACTAGTAGAACTGCTCGTACTAGTGTGGGCCACAGGGTCCCTGGCATGGGGGTCCCCTTGCTCCGCCTGGTGGCGTCTCCGCCGCCTTGGGGGCTCATCATCATTACTAGATGATGAGGAGGACACGGATGACAAGAGGAAAGTGGGGTCATCCTCGTCCTCACTGGGGCTCTTGGAGTCGGAGGCAAGCAGGGCGCATGCCTCCTTGGCCAAGAATGTCTGGCGGGCCATAGGGGAGTGTGTGTGTGTGTGCGGAAAAATGTATTTAGAGTGCGTGTGTGTGGGGGCACGGGTGTTCACGTACTTACCCTAAATCTAGCAGAAAAAATAAAAAATAAAAAAAGCCCCAAAAATTAAAATAAATAAATAAAAAGATTAAAGCTGATCAGCGGTGGGGTGGGCGATGCTCTAACAGTGGCCGGACGCTAAGAGTGCCGGCCACAGTCAGCGCACGCACACACAAACAAAAAAGTGCTTGCGCCCCAAAAAATGTGTGTGGAGGGGGGCAAGCTGCAGCACCCTAAGGGGGTCTAGGGTCACACAGCTGAGTGTGCTGTGGACCCCAGACACCCGATCAGGGTAATGCAAAAATTTAACTTTTTTTTTTCTTCCTAAACTGTCCCTGAGTATCCCTGCCTAAACTAAGCTCTCCCTAACCTGTCCCTAGGTACCTGTTTAGTGCCATATGGCACTATGGTGGGTCAGTGGGGGTGCTGGACGATGGGCTTCTCTCTCTCTCACTCCAGCTCTCTCTCCCTCCAGGAAGCAATGTGGAGGAGGAGAGCAGAGCTGGGGGAAGTTAACCCCCGCCCGCCTGTACAGCCAATCGGAAGCCAATCAGGATCTAAGGATGGTGATTGGTGGTGTATTATCACACCACCGATCACCATCCTATTCCGGGTTATCGGGTCACCAGAGACCCGAATAACCCAGAAACGCAGCAAACGGTGATCGGAAATACCCTGGGCGTACCTGTACGCCCTGTGTCCTGAACTAATGGGACATCAGGGCGTACAGGTATGCCCTGTGTCCCCAAGAGGTTAAATCAGGGGGTTGTCCAATCTTTATTCTATTGTAATCGTTATGGTCATTATTGTGCACACAGGATGATCATGACTAAGATCTAATAGATTATTAATGGTCAACTCAAAATAAGTAGGGGGAGATTTATCAAGACTGGCACTTTCTGCACTGGTATTGATATTTCCTGCACTGCCGGAGGATGTGCCTCATTTGTGATGAGGTGTACTCCTCATCATAAATGAGGGGCATCCTCTGGCAGTCCGTGCACCTAAACAGAAATCTACAACAGCTCAGAGCTGCCATAGATTTCTGGCTTGATCTGCACCAGAACACTGGTGTAAATGAAGATAAATTTGTCTCAGTGGCTGGACACACCCCTTTCCTGCCCTTGTCAAGCCCACTTTTGGAAAAGTGTCAAGGGTGGTGTAAAAAGATGCACCTGCAACTTTTTAAAGTCACTTTTCTGGCACAAGGGAGATGAAGAATCTTTACCATTGACTCTAGTGACAAGTGATTCTCCAATGTCACCTCCAAATGGGGTTGTCTTCTGCTGGATTTTGGGATGCCATCATTGTGTCAGATCCTCTGTTGGAAAAGTCTGCCCATGACCTTAAAGAGGACCTTTCACTACTCCTGACATGTCTGTTTTAATAGCGTCATGCATTCCCCATGTAATAAATATTCTTGAGCATCTATTCTTATAGCTGTTGTGCCGTTCCTTTATTATTTCTACTAGAAGTTATGAATGAATTACTAGCAGTCTGCAGTAAGGGTACAGAGAAATGGTAACCAGCTGGGGATGTGTACCTGCACAGTCTGAAAATGGCAGCACTGATAGAGTGAGTCTGTAGAGGTACACACCCCCAACTGGTTACCTCCCCTCTGTACCCTTACTGCAGACTGCTAGCAATTCATTCATAACTTCTAGTTGAAATAATAAAGGAATGGCACAACATAGAGCCGTAAGAATAGAGGCTCCAGAATTGTTATTACATGGGGAATTTGTGGAGATATTTAACCAGGCATGTCAGGTGTGGTGAAAGCCAAGGTCCTCTTTAAACAATAACTTTTTTATTGTCCATGATGCTGAGTAAGATGTACAGAATTTTTGAATGACTACATCTGATTCCTTGTGTGAAGTAACTTTGTGCAGTCTTACTTTTTTAGTCCCAGACATTTCCTGTTTTAGGGTCTGGGATAGGAAGTAGCCCTCATGGGGTAAGCTTCTCTGTCATTTGGTTACTTACAGCAGTACTTCCCAAACTGTGTGTGCAAACTCCCTGAGTAGGAGTGCCTGGAGAGGCAGTTTTTACACTATATTAGGCCTCATGCACACGACCGTTCCGTTTTTTTTGCGGTCCGCAGACCGCGGATCTGCAAAAAACAGAGGCCACCCGTGCGCAAAAGCTGCGGCTCGGATGCGGACCCGAACTACAGTCGTGTGCATGAGGCCTTATGCAAGGTCATCTTTTGGTTTTGCCGTTCTCTGATGTATCAACAGAGTTGATTCTTTTTCTGCCTACATACTTGGGAATACTGTTCGTCCTTGCAGAGAAGTCAGCCTGCATAGGGAATGCTTCCTGGAAAAAAGTATGCACATTAGCTCTCTTCCAGAAGGAAGAAATCTGTCTCTCTTATGCCGCCTGTAGGTAGCTACCATGTAAGCTAATGTCTCATCCATTAGAGATCCTCGCAATATTACTCAAGACATCACCCACACAAGAGTATGGTTTGGCTTAAAGAGGAAATAAAGCCAGAATCCAAACACAAAAAAATAAAGAGCAACCAACAAACATAACATAATCCTCTTATGTCTCTTTGATGTTTGCTCTTATTTTGTCAGATATCACAATTGCAGACCATGAAAAATAAACTAGAAAAGCCATGTCTACTTCCCCCTCCTTTTCCCCTCTCTCATGCTGGTGAACATAAGGCAGGAAGTATAGGCGGAGGGGGCTGAGTTTAGTCTGGATAACTTTTATCTACACAGTGGGTATGGCTATTTTGTTAGAATTGTTGTCAGACGCTGCTGGAGATAAAAAGTCTGGATGTGTGGTCTGTTTTAAAAAACAGAACTACAACTCCGAGCATGTCCAGACTGTTATTATTGGGCATCAGTGGCCATTACATGGAGATGGATATGAGGACAGAGTTACAACTCCTAGCATGTCCAGACTGTTATCATGGGGCATCAGTGGCCATTACATGGAGAGGCATATGAGGACAGAACTACAACTCCCAGCATATCCAGACTGTTATTATCGGGCATCAGTGGACATTACATGGAGAGGGGTATAGTAGGAGAAAACTACAACTTCCAGCATTTCTAGAATGTTATTATGGGCTATCAGAGGACATTACAGATGGTGAGTATAAGGAAAGAACTAGAACGTCTAGTATTTGACAACTTGAGAAACACTAAGCTCTCACTGGAACTCCGCCCACATGGAGAAATCACTCAGGTCCTTCACTACTTATCTGCACTACTGAGCTCTGTCTCAATGGGTAAAATGGGGTTAAAAGAAATTGGCTGGACTGGAATGAGAAAGGAAGGGGGGCAGATCAGGGGATTGGAAGAGAAAGTGGCTGTGGGGCCCAAAGGCAGGGACTCCTATAGCACAGCAGGCTCATCAATCTGCCAGAATTTCAATCAGTGTGGTTAAGCCCTGTTCTTCTTATGAACTTCCTCTTCTGTGTGAGTAATAATGTCAGGCTCGTTCACCCGGCCGTTCTGTAGCCGAAGATGGGAGAGGACTAGGTGAAAGACAAAGTAGTTTGTCTGCAAGATCTCTCCTAAACTGCCTATGACAGCAGTTTGGGAAGCAGCTTGTAGACATAGCTGTGTGTGTACTATGGATTACGCTACTTTCACACTTGCGCTTTCCATTTCCGCTATTGAGACCTGTCATAGGATCTCAATAGTGGGGGAAAGCGCTTCCGTTTTGTCACTATTCACTGTCAATTGGGGCAAAACTGAACTGAATGAAACGGAATGCACCAGAATGCATTCCATTCTGTTTGGTTGCGTCCCCATCGTGGACAGAATAATACTGCAAGCAGCGTTTTTCTGTCTGCTATGTGGTGCGGAGCAAGACGGATCCGTCATGACTCACAATTTAAGTCAATGGGGATGGATCCATTTTCTCTGACACAATAGAAAACGGATCTGTCCCCCATTAACCTTTCATGAGAGATCCGTCATGGCTATCTAAAACATAATACAACCGGATCCGTTCATAACGGATGCAGGCGGTTGTGTTATCATGACGGAAGTGTTTTTGCTGATCCATGACGGATCCAGCAAAAAACGCTGGTGTGAAAGTAGCCTTGAATGTATTTTCATGATTTATGCTTTTTAGGGTTTAGTTATCCTTTAAATCCCAAGTTATGTTTTAGGGCTCTTTAATGGTTCAGATATTGACTTATCGGGTAGCCAACTACAGGTGGCCTTCTGGAGGAGAGCTTATACACTGCCTGTCCCAAAAAAAAGCCACCACCTGGATTTAACTAAGCAAATAGGTATGAGCCTCCTATTAGATAATTACTGCATGGGTGATTATCTTTCAGCTGGCAACAAGTTATTTAACCCCAACTGGTGCAATGAGTTGCTTCTCATTTCTTAAACAACCATGTCAAAAGACACATCTTGTGGTTGTGGAAAAGATGTTAGTCTGTTTGAGAAGGATCAAATCATTGGCATATATCAAGCAGAGAAAACATCTAAGGAGATTGCAGAAACTACTAAAATTGGGTTAAGAACTGTCCAACGCATTATTAAAAACTGGAAGGATAGTGGGGACCCATCATATTCGAGGAAGAAATGTGTCCGGAAAAAAATCCTGAATGATCGTTGTGACGGTAGTAAATTTGGAACCGAACAATATAGACCTTAAAATAGCAGGGAGAGAATTAAACTGAAGCATATAGGCAATTGCATAAAAGTCCTTCACAATCGTGATCGGCGATCACTTAAACGTTTGGTGAAAACAAATCGAAGAAAAACAACAGTAGTACTCAGTGCTATTTTTAATAGTGAAAGAGCATTTCCACATGCACAATGTAAAGGGAACTCAAGGGATTGGGACTGAACAGCTGTGTAGCTGTAAGAAAACCACTAATCAGCAAACCAGAAAAAAAGGCTTCAATTTGCTAAGGAGCATAAAGATTGGACTGGAATGGAAGAAGATCATGTGGTCTGATGAGTCCAGATTTACCCTGTTCCAGAGTGATGGGCGCATCAGAGTAAGAAGAAAGGCAGATGAAGTGATGCACCCATCATGCCTAGTGCCTACTGTACAAGTGTCACGGTGGGGAGTGGGGGAAACCCCCCACCGTACAATGTAAAGGGATAAGGGATAGCTGCTAGGCCAAGAAGCCAAATAAAGGTAAGCAGGTTACCTCCTATGGTGTCCCTAATCCTCTCCCTAACTCCTCACCGTATGAGCAGACCCCGATGGTAGGACAGCTTATATCCTGGAAACCTGGGACCCTGAGTCACCCTGATAATCCCTCAGATAGGAGCAGGGGGGAGACGCCCTGTTCATCCAAGACACGGAAGAACAAGAGTCTCTAAAGACCTAATAGCAGGGAAAAGGAGATACCATACACAGCAAGAGGATAGGCAGGTAAGAAAACAAGACAACACACTTACCTGGCAAAGTCTCCACGACTGGAACCCGTGCATATGTACAGGAGCCCTAACACCAAACAGGATGCCGTACCAGCAACTCACACAGGTATCCAGCACACCAGACTCCACCAGGGCCCCAATGCTGCAAGGTGCATGACAGCCCCAGGCAGCCCCCCTCCGGGAAACCAACCCCCTTCCGGAGGGCACAACACACAGGGAAAACGTCTTACATACATGCAGGGACAAACACCAACAACAGCCCAGACATGTAACAACAATCAAGACGAACAACTCACCCTGAACATAAACCCACATTAGAGGTAGGGTAAAAGGAGCATACAAAAGGAAGACAATTTATGTCCAATAAGGTGGCCCTCAAGGACTGGGCAGAATCAAACAGGAAAGGAGCAGAGCTCCATCACCAAACAAGGCTGGAGTACCACTGCCCCTAGCCAGGAAGCCACAGATAAAGTCAAACTAGTGGCCACACCCAGGACAAACCTAAATCCCCACCAGCTAGAAGATTAACCCGTTGCTCACCAAACAGCAGGGAGACACACCTTAAAGGGGAAATGCACGTGCAAACCGACAACACATTGCCAACGGCAACTAGTCTGCACGGCAACCGCGTCACGGTTAAACAACAATATGACCGTGATAACAAGCCTGTGAGGGCAGTGCTACTGAATGACCAGGTTATTCCATCAATGGATTTGTTCTTCCCTGATGGCACAGGCATATTCCAAGATGACAATGCCAGGATTCATCGAGCACAAATTGTGAAAGAGTGGTTCAGGGAGCATGAGACATCATTTTCACACATGGGTTGGCCACCACAGAGTACAGACCTTAACCCTATTGAGTATTTTTTATTTTTGGTGGCTTTTTTTTATTTTTGGACAGGCAGTGTATATATATATATATATATATATATATATATATATATATATATATATATAAAGAAATAAGTACACCGCAGCACATCCGTCTGGTGAAAAGTGGTGGGATCCTTTATTCACCCAGGTAGCGACGTTTCGGTCCGCTTACTGGGACCATTTTCAAGCAATGCATACATTACAATTGTGGGTTTTTATGTGGTCATCTCAATTTACATACATAAGTGGTACTTAAACAAAATAGTGCAAATAAAATACAATACATTTTGAGTACATACATCTGAACATCATATAAGAGAGACAATGGAGTCAAATGCATGAATACATGTAGTTCAGATATAGGAAACCATCAGTGCATAAAATATATACTTATAACACTAAAGTGATGATCAAAATTAAATAATTGTCACCTGTAAATGTGACGTTGTAGGAGGGCCTGGTATGGAATCGGGCAAGCTCAGGTTACAGGTGGACACAGGATTCCATGCTGTGTCTCGTGGAAGCGGCGTCCCGGAACTAGATTTGCGCATGTCCGTGACGTCATTGAAAAGGCGGTCACGTGTTCACAATGGTGTGTCACATGACCGCCGCGTCACCGGCACCATAAACAAGATGTTTCGATATCAATACAGAGTAGCATCTAAGGTCAAATGTCATTCAGGAGGCTTTTCCCAGGGTACAGGATCGGGTGATGTGCTATCAAACGATGCACTATCACTCGGGTTATGTAAATGAGGGAGGAGGGGACAGCATCTGCTGATGCCCTAACGTTCCCTACATTAACCCTTACCAGGCAAAAGACTTCCAGAATTGACCATAACAAAAGAAGAAAACGCATACAAAAGACGCATTCATGTGATTACAAAAGAAAATGCAATGTAGTCCGGGATGAACCGCGCATATCCAGAACATCTGTCCTCCTGCTGAGCTGAACCCGTCCATCCATAGGTCCTGTATGTGGAATAAAAAAGTGAAAAATGTGAATAATAAAAAAATATATTATCCAAATATCAAATATATTTTGGTTAAAAACATAACAAATTTCTCATTACTGGGATCGACAAGGATACAAGAACGTGTCATCATATGAATAACCAAGGTTTGTACTCTACATTTAGGCCGTTCGGCTTAATAGATTGTAATTTAAAGATCCACTCGGATTCACGCTTTTTAAGCATTTTAATGCGGTTACCTCCTGTGCGTGGCAATGGGACATGGTCTAGGATCATGAACTTTAGATCACTTTCCCCATGTCCCATATTCGCAAAGTGATGGGTGACTGGAAAATCTTTAAGCTTTTTTCGTATCGAAAAGCGATGCTGATTAAAGCGGGATTTGAAGTCACATGTGGTTTCACCTACATCTAAAAGCTTGCAGGGACACCATAAAACATATATAACGTAACAAGAATCACAAGTTAAATAAAATTTAAGTGGATATGAAACTCCAGTATTCGGATGAATGAAATCACGTCCCTTCACCATGTACTTACAATTTACACAGTGAAGGCACGGATAACTGCCACACTTTTTGGGAGCTAAAAATGACTGATGCACACCTTTTTGCGAGCCTATGTCATTTTTGACTAGTTTATCCTTAAGATTACTAGCCCTCTTGTATGACATTATAGGTCTATTACAAAGTTCAGGGATATTTTTGTGTTCGGTGCCTAAAATTGGCCAGTGTTTATTGATAATTTTACCTACATGTGTACTGGCTTCACAAAAGGTAGAAACGATGGGTATTTTTTGGGATTGGTCCCTCTTTGTACCGTGAAAAAGATCCCTTCTTTCTCTCTGGTTGATGCGGCTTAATTGTTGTTGTAGGACTGATACTGGATAATGTCTCTGTCTGAATGATTGTGTCATTTTGTCTAAAGTGCTGTCAAGCGTATTAGCATCACTTACTATCCTCTTGACTCTAGTAAATTGGCTATACGGTAGTGACCGCACCATCGTCCGAGGATGAGCACTGTCATACCTCAGGACGGTGTTGCGGTCAGTAGGCTTCGTATAGACCTCGGTTTTTAGCAATGTCCCAATACGTTTGATATTAACATCCAGAAAATGCAGCTCACTAGTGGAACTTTCCAAAGTGAACTGTATATCCGGAACCAAACTGTTCAGGTATGTATGAAACATGTGTAGTTCGGCAGCTGTGCCCGTCCAGATGACAAAAATATCATCTATGTATCTCCACCACCTCAGCACATGGCTGAAGTGGTTGGACACATAGACGTACTGTTCCTCCAAATGAGAGACGACCATGTTGGCGTACGTGGGGGCCACATTCGTCCCCATGGCCGTCCCCCTGACCTGCATATAATAATCATCACCAAAAAGGAAATAATTATTATACAGGATCAGCCGTAACAATCCAAGAAAAAAAGTTTGAGCCTCAGTAGAATAGTTAGAATGTGCTAGGGCCGATTCTACCACTGCTAAACCGATATTATGCTGTATAGAGGTATACAGACTGACGATGTCGAAGGAGGCCAATATGGCGTCCTCCGGCATCGTCACGTCTGCTAACCTACTAAGAAAATCCGTAGTATCCTTAATGTAAGATTTAGATGTAATTACATATTCCTGAAGAATTTTATCTAGAAAAATAGATGCGTTGCTTAAGAGAGAACCACGGCCAGAAACAATAGGTCTGCCGGGTGGGCACTGTAAACTTTTATGGATCTTAGGTAACAAATAAAATAAAGGAGTAACTGGAAAATCTATAAGCAAAAACTCGTTCAGCTGTTCGTCAATCAGGCCTGTTTGTGTATATGTATGTAACAGCAATTTTAATTCCCGTTGGATATCAAATTTGGGGTCTCTTTGGAGTTTGACATATACTGCAGGGTCAGACAATTGGCGGGCTACTTCTGCCATGTACATAGAAGTGTCCATGACCACTACCGCACCACCCTTATCAGCAGATTTGATGGTGAGGGAGTGGTCATGGATCAACTGATTTAATGCTTGCAATTCCTGTCTGGTCATATTCGGATGCTGAATGCGGTCACAGAGCCCTGATTGTTTTAGCTCCTGTATGTCTCGCAGTACTGCATCCGAAAATACATCAAAGGATTTAGAGGATATTTGGGGGGAAAAATCCTTTTTGAGTTTTAACCCCCAATCAGATAGACATAATTCATGCATAGATTTAACAGCAGTACCATGAGTATCCTGAAAGTGGATTTTAAGTTTAATCAGTCGGAAAAAATATAGTAAATCAGCCTCCAACTCAAACCAGTTAATGGTGCTAGAGGGACAAAAACTTAGACCCTTCTCTAATAATTGTAGTTGTGCAGGTGTCAGAATATGTGAAGATATATTTACCACAGTCTGATCAGTCAGGCTTTGGTCTTTTTCTGACTCCTTGTTTTTACGGTATCGGTGTCTGTTCCGACCGCCCCTTCTTGTGGCTTTCTTGCTGTGGTTGTAGGAAGTCCTAAAAAAGTAGCAGTGATGTTAGGGTCATCCTTCTTCTTCGGTCTTTTGGATCCTTGTATTTGATTGAATCGATTTCCGTCTGTCCAATTGTATACATGTCCCGTAGAGTAATCTAATGTGTCCCGTTGCCATTTGGCTCTTTTTGTTTCCTGGATCTCATTTTTTAATTTGTTCAGGTGAGGTTGAAAATTTTTGATATAATCATCAAAGTCCTGTGTAGACAAAATGGCCTTTAATGTGGCCTCCTCCTCCATTTTGCTATTTGTTGTAGAAAGCAAATCTCTGCGCATAAATTCTATATTGAGTAACATTAAATCCAACGCATACTTGTTGGAAATGTGCTCATATTTGGCGCGGAACTCCAAGTCATGTGAATGCATAGATGATCTTGGCTGTGTACGCATCCCTCTGGGTATGCGATTCGTTTTGACATATTCTACCAAGGTTGTAGAATGTAATTCTAGGGTTAAGCATTTTTTCACATCACGCTCATACCTCTTTTTAATGTCCAGTATTGAAGGGACCGAGAGGAAGTCCACATTACCTCCACACGACTCCACAATCCTCTCCTTGTCAGCCTCAGTATATGAGAAAGTGGAAGGTGAAAGCTGGTTTAACAGCGGATCCATCTTGCTTGATAGCATAAGACGATAGTAACACTGTTGTAATCAGAGGGTGCCAGCTCCTGTGGTATGTTGAGAATGATGCAAATTCAGGGCAGCACACCTAGTAAAAAATGCTGGGTGCCAGCGGTGTCGACACTAGGTCCAAAAGTGTCAAATAGACAAAGAAATAAGTACACCGCAGCACATCCGTCTGGTGAAAAGTGGTGGGATCCTTTATTCACCCAGGTAGCGACGTTTCGGTCCGCTTACTGGGACCATTTTCAAGCAATGCATACATTACAATTGTGGGTTTTTATGTGGTCATCTCAATTTACATACATAAGTGGTACTTAAACAAAATAGTGCAAATAAAATACAATACATTTTGAGTACATACATCCGAACATCATATAAGAGAGACAATGCAGTCAAATGCATGAATACATGTAGTTCAGATATAGGAAACCATCAGTGCATAATATATATATCCTCCTCTGTGGCCCCCCATCTAGCACTCTTGCACCCCTTCCAATCTATCCTCAAATCTGCGGTGCAGTTAGTCCACTAGCGCTTCATTTCTCCTCTGCCTCTCCCCTCTGCCAATCCTTTTACTGGCTCCCATTACCCAGCGAATTCAGTTTCAAGATGCTAACAAGAACATATAAGGCCAGCCATAATTATTACTCTCAGTACATCTCTGACCTACTCTACGATACATTTTCACGCGTAATCTCCGATCTTCACAAAACCTTCTTTGTTCTCTTCTTGTATGTTTGTATGTTTCTCTCACAGTTGTCTACAAGATTTCTCTTGTGGATCTCCCATACTCTAGAACTCGCTACCTCGACACATCAGACTCTCTCTCAACATCCAAACCTTCAAAAGCAACCTGGAGAATATTTGAACAGGTTCTTCCCATAGTTATAATATGACACCTATTTGCAGAGATTGGTATACAAATGGAGCCTGCTTGGCCTTTGGGAATTATTGTTGTCTTTCTTTGAGGGTGTTCTGTCCAGAAGAGTCATTGTGAGTTTCCATTGGAGTTACTGTTTACAGTAAAGGTTACAATTGTATGGGACCTAGGCCTACACACAAGCACCTGGACATCGGCTTGTGTGCTCGGGCCAAACACATTGGTATGCTCGTGTGCTCTACCGAGCACAATGGAAGTCAATGGGAGAACCCCAGGCTTGGAAGAGAAGAGGGTGTCTGGTTCACAAAAAAAGGTTAGAAATTGAGTGAAACCCCATCAAAATGGTTTGTAAACAGCAATAAGAGGATGGATGGATGCGTCTTGGACTCCTATTTTCTATGACATACAATAGACAACCACACAGAGGCTATATGCCAAAAGCCAGGTATTTGGAAGCCAACAATCTATCCATGAGATAAATAGCAGTTAGCATACCTTACAATGGCAGCCTTATGAACTATGAGACATTCCAAACCAGCATTCATCTGACTGAGAGCCAGTAAGCCTCAAAGTTGCTTCACATCTGTTGGATGGCTTAGGTGGACCTGCGCACCCAGATCAATATCATTAGGATGACAAAAGTTTTCTGATTGTCCTAACATAATATTCAATAACCTTTCTATACGGTTTTGTCATGTAAAAACTAATTTTCATAAACATGGACATATGGGAAAGGCATGCAAATGACCAGAATCTGCCTTGTTTTTCAGCTGAAAACCATTTGCATGGAAAATTTGCAATCTACATTACTCATAAACAGCGCCATCTATTGGATTAATAGTTTTGTCATAAGACTATGAACAGCGCCATGAGTCATGAACAGCGCCATCTATTGGTTTCATAGTCTTATGACAAGACTATTAGTCTTGTCATAACACTATGAAATCAATAGATGGCGGTGTTCATCTTGTTGGGGCGCTAGTAAATGGGGCACCCTGCTCCACAGAGTCTACACACCGTGTAGCACTCAGCCTTTTGCATGGAAAATTTGCGATAAAAATTTGCGATTACAATAACAGAATCTGCCTTGTTTTTCAGCTGAAAACCCATTTGCATGGAAAATTCACGCTCTACACTATTCATGAACAGCGCCATCTATTGGATTCATAGTCTTATGACAAGACTATTAGTCTTGTCATAAGACTATAAAAACAATAGATGTTCATCTTGTTGGGGCGCTAGTAAGTGGGGCACCCTGCTCAACAAAGTCTACACACCATGTAGCACTCAGCCTATAATAACCTGTGCTAACACTGAGGTGTATATCGGATTGCTGCTATCATTCATACATCATTCTAGTACTTTATCTGCGGTAATATAAGCTTGCTTGTATCTGAGGACTATTGCCCTGCTTGTAATGACTCATGAACAGCGCCATCTATTGGTTTCAAAGTCTTATGACAAGACTATGAATCCAATAGATGGCGCTGTTCATGAGTAGTGTAGATTGCGAATATTCTAATCGCGAATTTTTATCACAAATTTTCCATGCAAAAGGCTAAGTGCTACACGGTGTGTAGACTCTGTTGAGCAGGGTGCCCCACTTACTAGCGCCCCAAGATGAACAGCCCCATCTATTGATTTCAGAGTGTTATGACAAGACTAATAGTCTTGTCATAAGACTATGAAAGCAATAGATGGCACTGTTCATGACTCATGGCGCTGTTTATAGTCTTATGACAAGACTATGAATCCAATAGATGGTGCTGTTCATGAGTAGTGTAGATTGCGAATATTCTAATCGTGAATTTTTATCGCAAATTTTCCATGCAAAAGGCTAAGTGCTACACGGTGTGTAGACTCTGTTGAGCAAGGTGCCCCACTTACTAGCGCCCCAAGATGAACAGCTCCATCTATTGATTTCAGAGTGTTATGACAAGACTAATAGTCTTGTCATAAGACTATGAAAGCAATAGATGGCACTGTTCATGACTCATAGCGCTGTTCATAGTCTTATGAGAAGACAATGAATCCAATAGATGGCGCTGTTTATGAGTAGTGTAGATTGCAAATTTTCCATGCAAATGGTTTTTCAGCTGAAACCCGGACGTGGGGATTCGTGATCGAGATACAAGACATCACAAGATTAAATTATATATTTAATCGCCTTAAGGGCACACTAGATCTAACACTATACACACAGAATATATACAGTGGTCTGAGGTTACAAATACAGGTAATATGGTACACACAGGATTACACAGAGTACAAGTCAGTTACCGGGTAGATGAATGTTCCTTTGGGTTAGGATGGTGTAATTGTCCTTGGCTGTGGTCACGTGGGGGCAGTGATGTCAGCTGTTTCCAGGTCTCTCCAAACACATGGCATGATGCGACCCCCTTTCAGAAAAAGACACGCCCGCTTGCTGGCACAAGCCTTTTAACCTGTAGCCGGCCCCTCCCCTCCCAGGCTCTGGGAGTGGTTCCCCCCTCCCTGCTGATCCTGGCAGCTCAATGACCCACAAAACCCTTTAGGGTTCATAGCTCCAGACCAGAACGTCACAGGGGGATGGTTCTGGGACCAACAGATCCGCCTGGGTTCCGGCTACAAGTAGAGTCCAAACATGGTACCGTTAGTTGGTTTCTGTGGTGAGATATGTATATCTCCCTTACCTGGCATCCCACCATTAAACTAAGACCATGGGCATGTTCATCATGGCCACCTGGACACAAATATGTATCCGGTTTGCGCCTGTGATGGCCGGGCGATTCATAAATCCTTATAAATCGCCGGTTCCAGGCTGTCTGCTAGATTTGATTGAACTGGGGAATGGCTTAGACCCCCTGCAGGAAGGTTTTCCTGCAGGATCCGTGCTGTCTGAATGAAGGTGTGAAATGTAACCAAAAGTGGCCGGCTAGGAATTTTCTGCTATCTGGCTGGGGCTTTGAAGCAGGGCCCTCCTGTGGAGTTCACTACCTCTGCTAGCTGACAGCTGATGGCTGGTGTGGGAACATGGCTGACATGAAATAATAATCCATATTCCTCACAGATGTGTCATATGGACTTTATCTTATACACATATTTTCTTTTAAAGGGGTTTTCCAGGACTTCAATAATATCTGATCTGTGGGTGTCGAACTCCCGGCACCCCGCCAATCAGATGTTTAAAGAGGAGTGAGACCTCCACCGATCAGATATAGGTGATCTATCCTAAGGTTAGGCCATCAATATATAAATTCAGGAAAACCCCTTTAACAGAAGATTGCTGGCAAGTGTAGTTTAATAGGCACATCATTAAGTGAGGACATTGTTAGCTTTTCCTCTTAAATGGGTTGCAAACCAGGGACATACTTTAGAATAACCAAAAATCAAAACACTCATAAATATCAATAAATATATCTTTATTATTACAAATTGATTTGAAAATATAAAAGCAGCAATGTTGGAGATACTGATCCACACAGTTGTGTCCCAAGGACACTCCCAGTCTCGAATATGACCAAAAAACAAGAGACAAAAGGGACTGGTATATCTTAATATCAGTTTACATATTTCGCATTATAATCCTAGCCAATTTGTCCCATGGATAGCTATTGCTAATACATCATACCACTGAGCTTCTTCCTGGGGGAAAATGTGCATTGGGGTTGGTGTGCCCTGGTACTCCCGGTCTGTATGATAATGTTGGCTAATTTTTACATGCATTATTTTTAAGGGATTTGCCCTGTGGGTTGGACTCCTACTGTTGATGGCGTATGGAGGACATATGGTCCCTACCTGTATGCTTACAACAGTGCAGCCAACCTGCTGGATATTATATGCATTTAGTAGTATGATGTATTAGCTATCCATGGGACAAATTGGCTAGGATTATAATGTGCAATATGTAAACTGATATTAAGATATACCAGTCCCTTTTGTCTCTTGTTTTTTGGTCATATTCTAGACTGGGAGTGTCCTTGGGACACACCTGTGTGGATCAGTATCGCCAACATTGCTGCTTTTATATTTTCGAATCAATTTGTAATAATAAACATATATTTATTGATATTTATGTGTGCTTTGTTTTTTGGTTATTGTTGATGTGGTGGAACACGCAGTTAAACTTGGTAGTTTGTCTACTTTGTGTTGGTTTTACATACTTTAGAATGTAGAAATACATCGCGAAGGAGCTAAGATTTAAAGGCGGAACATGCCTCCATTTAAAGGCGGAACAACGCATATTTTAATTTAGATTTCAGAAGTGTTGTGTCATGGTGTACTCCCTTTAGGCCAACACTCTCTGTGGTTGGTTCAGTGAAAAGGTAGACTGAACGAGAATTAGTGCAAAATATAACTGGTGGCAGATCCACTAGCAGTAAATACAAAGTGTAGTCTGTGGCACCAGATGAGGAGGTATGGTGGCTGGTTGGATGGCTGCAATTCTGCACTTAGGTGATCCCAGCCTAGTGGTTGTTGGTTAGTTGATGGCATCTGAGCAGTTGTCACTCACCTTGCAGTAGGGACTGTAATGCTGTATCTTGCTGTCCACTCTGCTGTTTATCTGTTTCCTGAACTTACCTCACAGGGGAAAAGATATGGTTCATGGGAGTTGATGCTCTAAGAGCTGCTTTCTCACTCCCCCGCTATCAGAACAAGACCTGTTCTGTCCCCTCTCCTCCCAGCTCTGACTCCCTAGACTGGACTTCCCCCTCCCGGCAACAAGTCAGACCAACCCACACCTACCAAGAGGGGAGGTTGGTTAGCCCTGTTCCTGCCAACCATTACCTCCCCTGCTGGAACACCCAGCCACTTCATGTAAACTACATAATATTACATATAAAATGCAGCAATTGCAGATACTATAGTAGTACCCCCAGGTCTGGGTATTACACATGCATAAGTGGCACTGCTCTATGAACTCAAGAAATGGCCCTCTCCATACCTCGAAAAATTCAGCCCTTACTGGCCATAGTCACTACAGTAACCAAATTGTATGAAAATAAATGTGAATTAGTGAAGTTACTTCAATTGTACTGTACTTATCTTTTTAAATTATCAGTACAAATCAAACATCTTGATCTCTGATTTTGGATCTTTCTATTTTTTTTGCTCTTAATAATGTCACGAACCAGCAGGTGTGAACCCACTGAGCCACATGTCCTACCTTCTCTAAGGGCATTGTCTAAGTGAACCCCTCGATCTTCACAGTACCCCTGATGGTGGTGATAGACTTTCCCGAGGGGAACACCAGGTCACTACCTCTTGAGGAGGATAGGCACATGAGGCAGCTAGTCCAGGCAGACCAGGAGGTACCTGAGCAAGGTACAAGAGGTACAGGCATTTTGAGCAGGCTGAGTCGTAACCAGGAGCAACAGTGCAGGACCAAAGGATGAGGCAGAGGCGCAGTCAAACAGGCAATTGGTCAGGGCAGGCGGCATAGGTACAGGTCAGGCAATCTAGGTTGGCAGGAGAAGTCAAGGCAAGCAGGCAGGAATCAAACAGGTAGCAGAGTCCAGGAATACAAGTACGAGTCAGGAACACAAGCAGATATCAGGAACCTTAGCAGGACACAAGGACCTTGACACTGAGGCACCTGGGAAGGGGGCTGATCCACTTATATATGTGCAGGAGGACTAGGATTGGTCATCAAGGTCACATGACCTAACCCATAAAGCACAGGAAGTGACGCGCGCCAGCCCTTAAGGAAGTGCTTCTGGGAACAAGCGGCAAGCATGTAATGATAGTAATACAGCAGTGATGTAATCATACAGTGGAGTTGAGTAATGCAGCAGTGATGTAATCATACAGGGGAGTCTTGGGATACAGCAGTGATGTAATCATACAGAGGTGTAATGTGGCGAAGCAGTGATGTAATAATAGAGGGATGTTATGTGATGCAGCATTGATGTAATCATACAGGGGCGTCATGTGATGCTGCAGTGATGCAATCATACTGGGGCATCATGTGATGCAGCAGTGATGTAATCATACAGGAGTGTCATGTGGTGAAACAGTGATGTAATAATAGAGGGGTGCCATGTGATGCAGCATTGATGTTATCATACAGGGGCGTCATGTGATACAGCAATGATGTAATGATAGAGGAGTGTCATGTGATGCAGCAGTGATGTAATCATAAAGGGGTGTCATGTGATGCCGCAGTGATGTTCACAGAGGGGTGCCATGTGTAATGACCCAGAGTGCCATTACCACTCTGCACCGCGCTTCTGTCTCCTTTGGGCTAAAATCATGTCATCTATGCATATATTTCAGGTCCTATACAATGTGCATTGCTATCCCTATGTAACTCTTAATGTTCATGTAATGTACCTGGTTCACCAGAAGGTGGCAGCAAGCATGGCAGAGCTAAATTTGCAGAGGATGAAACCTTCTTTCCATTCTAATTCTCCCTCTAAGGAGGGGAGGATTCTAGCTAGAGGTCAGTGGAGAGTACCCCCTCTTTGGGGAAGGAAGCAGGTCCACGTCCCTGCTGGACGTGTCCTGCCTAAGCCAGCTAGAGCACCTTCAGCTCTGCTGGACACAGAGGCCAAAGCCTGAAGCCTCTGAAGCCAGGAGGTATAGTTTCCCTGGTATTAATATAGAGACAGACTAAAGAGAGAGAAGTTGCAGCATAAAGAAAGAAGCAAAGCTATAAAGTAAGCTTGTTAGCACAGCAAGGCCAGAGAGCAACAGATATAGTAGAGTTGAGTTTGTTTGCCTGCCAGAGTTAATGCTAACGCCTGCTGGGAACGAAGACAAAGCCTGAAACTGTTGGAGAAACATTTATTCAAGTAAAGCTGTTATTGAACTTCATAACAAGGTCTGGACTTAATTTATTTCTTCAAATCCCTCAATTATTCCCTCTATTTGCTCTGCTTCGGACAACAAGGCCTGGGTTCCAGCGTATGCAGGTAGGAGCACCGTGACATGTGCACATAACATTAAGGGACATTATAGGCTACCCTACACCACTCTAGCATTACTACACCTGGGTACCATCTACTACATCACTAAAAGGGGCTATGGCAGGCGCAGCACTATGAAGTGCCTTTTGCGCTGTGACATTAAAAGAATTTTGATATCTCTGACTTCTAGTCTAACCAGACTGTCTGTTACTCTTTAATTCCTCTAGCGCCATTCTATGGAAACAGTAGGTTTAAAAAGCACACCAAATGCTCGAAATAACTTCTTTACTAACTTCAATTTCACTTCATATATAATGCTGCCGCCTCCGCAGCAGATGGTCTATGTAGATAACACGTATTGAAAAGATATCACAAAATGGCGGTATGCATAAGATGGTGGTTCAATCTTGTCATTCAACATAAAATGGTGGATATATTTCTCTTTTGAGTATCTGTACTCTCACTTTAAGTTATTTAAGCACTTTATGATCTCTCTAAGAGGTATATCTGAGGTCTAACTAATAGTTCACTTGCTGAATTTGGTCGCAATTTGCAATATGCAGTTAGCAGTAACTATTTGCAAATTGGTTGAGTATGATCTGGTATGGTTGTATGCAATTTGGATTGCAATATGGAATTTGAATGGTTGAAATTGTTTGTATGGTATTTGTAGTTTGCAATTGTATGGTATTTGCAATTGGTGAAACTGTAAGTAAACACATATAACTTTTCAATATACAGTTCTGATCGCAATACTAAAAATAGGAAGATTTTATAACTGTTTTAAATACCTATTTTGGCCTCTCTGCTTCCATAAAACACAGCTCTTAGCGGAGTGAATGTCTGTTCAGCTTCTCTCCCCTGGTATAATGATTCTAGCAGCTCCTGCTAGGGGGATTTCCCACACAGGCTGTGTGTGAGGCTGGCTGTGATTGGTCAAAACTCCTGCTGTGTGGGAGGCTGGCTGTGATTGGTCAAGACTCCTGACCAGCAACAACAGTTTAACTCTATGCATTCTGTTGTTTCTGCTGTGTCATTGAGCTTACCTCACATCTATATAATGAAATTTTTTTATTTTTTATTTATTTTTTATTAAATCTTTTTATTTCCATTTCATAAAGACATATACATTCTAAACATATCAACTCAACAATAAAAAATTTCAGTGTCAGCAGGAAATAATTACATTTTCAATTTGTCAAACCAACTGATTTTTCCATACATAAAAAATTATTTTTAATCCCCATTTACCCACCCACCACCCTTGTGGAGGGGGGAGAGGGGGGACAGCATTCTGTTGTTTCTGCTGTGTCATTGAGCTTACCTCACATCTATATAATGAATCTTAAAGGCATATTATCTTTTCCGCTTCTGTGAACACAATATACTGTATAACAGTTATATGACATTGAAACATGAAGTCAGTGTAAAAAACTCAGCTTTTGTCTTTAACACACAAACATAGGAACTGTATTAAGATTATTGGCAGGTCTAAGCTATATTAGCAACCTAGGACAGGTTTTAGCTGGCCAGCTATAGGAGCCCTGTGCCTTTGTTGCTTTACTGCAACTGGTGTCACAAAAAACAATTGCTTTAAGGGACCCATGGCCATTGCTGTGCATCGCACATGTAGTGAGGCAGTGATGTAATAACAGCGAGATGTCATGTGATGCACCAGTGATGTAATGATAGAGGGCGTCATGTAATGCAGCAGCGATGTTATACCACAGGAGTGTCATGTGGTGAAGCAGTGATGTAATAATAGAGGGGTGTCATGTGATGCAGCAGTGATGTAATCATACAGGGGCGTCATGTGATGCAGCAGTGATGTAATCATACAGGGGCGTCATGTGATGCAGCAGTGATATAATCATACAGGGGTGTCATCTGATGAAGCAGTGATGTAATAACAGCGTGATGTCCTGTGATGCAGCAGTGATGTAATGATAGAAGGGCGTCATGTGATGAAGCAGTGATGTCATCTTACAGGGGGCGTCATGTGATGCAGCAGTGATATTATCACAGGGGGGTGTTTTGCTTTAAAATATTGTTTAAAATTCACAAAATCAAAACATGAAATTTGCTATTTAGGAAACCCATATGGAAAACAGCATTGCCCTGAGGGCCCTTGGTCACATAGGGCCCTGCAATGTTCTGTATTGGTTACCTGTAGATGCCATCATGGGAAGTTTAAAGAGGTATTCTAGCTGTGTCAAAAAGATTTAAAATGAGATCAGAATGGTTTAAAAAAGTAAAATAGCTTATTGTAACATATATATATATATATATATATATATATATATATATTGTGGCAATGTGAACATTGAGGTGGTGTTTCCCCAGGTTCCAGTCCGGGACTTAGGGCATGCTCATGTCCAGGGATCCTATTTAATCCTGCTACTGGATCCTGGGTGTGTCTCACTCTGGAGAGTGTGCAGACAGAGGCCTGGTGAGGCTCTGTCAGTGTGGTCTCAGCTAGGCAAGGCTGAGGGGACACGAGGCTAGGCAATAGCCTGGACATTGGGGGACTTGCACACAGAAGGCTGGAGTGGCTCTGTGTGGTCTGAGCCGGGAGGGCTGAGAGACCACTATCCCACAAGAGACACTGGTGTGGGAGCAGCCTGGAGTCTGCTGGAGGTTGGGCTGGGAAAGCCGCATCTCATCACGGGTGTGAACTGTGGTACGCTTTAGGTGAGTCAGGGAAACCTGTGTGTTTAGATAGGGCCCAGACGGGCAAGGTATTTTATTTTGGCTTTGTGTGTTTTTCTTTATGCCGTGTGCCACAATAAAGCACAGTTTGGCCCCTAAATCCTGGTGTCTGTGAAGAAGTGTGTGATTGCAACCCCCCGGAAAAGAGCTAATCCCCCACATATGGTGGAGGATGCGGGCACATGTCCGTGCTGAAAAGAAAAAAAAACAACGTGGTTGCTAGGGACAACGACCTCACTGAAAGGAGCAGGTGCTGCTCATGCTGTTCTGGACACCTTTTGCTGGGTTGCAAAGGAGTTACTGGGCAGTGAATTAAAGGGCCAGTAGCCCAGAAAAAGGGGACTCGCTGCTAAAAGTTTTTCCTGCTACAAGACTGTTTGTTGCCATGGGTCTCGGGGAAGAATACGTCCGACGGACGTGGGAGATTAAACGGCAGGAAAAACTGGTAAAACAGATGGGTTGTACCCCAAGTGAGTTGGCGAAATTTGATGCTGAGCGAGAGGCTCTGGAGGCGCAGCTGCAGCTAGCCCTAAATAGAGGGTCCTCAACGCTGTATGGACCCTGCACAAAGTTCCCAGAGGTTGGCAGTGTGTTGGGAACGCCAGAGAAAAAGCAGAGATATGCCGTTGCCAAGGGCAACCGTCGGAAAGAAAAGGAGATGGAGAGTGGTGCAGCTCTCAGGAGATCCTATGTTTCCTGCACGTGTGCGCAAAGTCCTAAAGGGTGCGGATGGAGTGACTGTCTGGAAAAAGGCTGGAGTCAAGGCCAAGGCGTTTCCCGTGGCAACTACTATATTAAGGAGAAGGGTGATGACCGTGCTGGAGATATTCCTGGACTCCCCTCATCTCCCGTGAGTGCCGAATCCGTGCCGACAATCGGTAAGATCGTTCCGATTATCCCGTGTGTAACAGACCCAGTGACATTGAGCAGGCGGCAGTTGCTACCCGCTGGGCCGGTGGGTGATATGTCACCGAGGCTAGAAACTGTCTCAAAAGTGTGTGACCATATGGAAAGTAATATAATGCTAAGTGTACGGGACAGTCATGCAGTTAATAAGAATTGTCCGATGATTCTCACTGAGTGTGAGACTACCATGAGAACTGGGACTTATGGACTTGCTGGTAGAACTACGCTCATGCATGAGGGACGGTTGGGCCATGATTTCCCGTTGTTCCGTGACTTGTGGGGAAGTGGAAACACTTCTGCAGTCAGGGACAAAACTCCTGCAGAACTGGTACCTAATCCTTTAAGTGAAGTGACCATTAGAGACAATGGTGCGGATAAGGTGCAAGGTGATTGTGCCAGGTTAGCGGAAATGCATAATGAAAGTGGGATGTCATGTGAAATATCTGATGTTGATAACATGCCTTTTCAGTTGCAGGCTGTGGTCAGGGGAGAAGCGCCCCCTGGTGATAAAAATGTAGATGATGATGAAGCTTTATTTTCTTCATCTGCTATTTTTCATGAAGAACTTTATGACATGATCAGGGTGTTTGAAGAATTGCATATAAGTAATGTGAACCAGGCACCTAAAAGAGAGCCTGAGCAAGTGCAGGTGGTTCTCACTGAGGGGGAGTCTCCAGTGAGAACTGGGTCTTGTGGACCTGATGTTACCAATATGTTCTTATATGATGTGATGTTGGGTTGTGATAACGTTTCGTTGTTATGGGGCAAGGTAGACACTTCTGCAGATAGTGACGAAACTCCTGCAGAACCTGTACTTGCCCGTGTAAATGAAGGTCTAAGGGAGCTGCACATTGACTGTCATGGGGAAAGAATATTGCCTATAGAAAACAATGGTGCTGATAAGAAACATGTGAATGATGCAGAAGTGCAGATAAATGTTGTGAGCACCGAGTGGAGCAATCCTACTCTGGTAAACGTGCAAGAAAGGGTAGCAGTCCTAGAGGGAGTATCACACGTACCAGAGGTGGACATGCAGTCTCCACAGTGTTTTATGGTCAATAATGTAATGTCCCAGGTAGGGATTAACTCGGCAGTGCCTCTAGAATTCAGTGTTAATAATGACACCAGTGACATAGGCGATATATGTGCTGTGACCATTAGCAACTCCGAGAAGGAAGCTACCAAGTCAAGGTATTGCAAAATTCAGGTGGTCAATAGTAGCGACCAGACGACAGTTATACATGACGTGACGAGAGCTGAGTGGGGAGATGGCAGCCTAGTGTTTGAGACCCATACCCAGACAGGGGTAGATGACCTGACACGTCAGTACAGCTGCAATCCTGAAGATTTTTCTCTCTCCACACAGTCCCTAGATATGATAGAGAAGGGACTAGATGTCTTCACAGAGTCACCGAAGAAGACTGCAGTAGATACAAACAAAGTGCTTAAAGAGACCCTGCGTGAAACCCCCACAGGGGGGAATGGTGATACTCCTACATCGGCTGCAGCAGAGCCAAGTGAAGAGCATCTGGAACAGGAGACCCTCTCCTCGGCTCGATCCCTTGAAGAAGCGCTTGAGGAGCGAGATGAATGTGAGAGGCTGAACAGACAACTCAGAGCAGGGATGGAAGATCTCATGAGCTCAAAGGATGATGTCAGGAAGAACGTCTATGAGATGAAGAAGTCTAAGCCAGAGCCTGTTAAGAATGGGTCTGGAGATGGTGGCACTGTGGTGCTGGCTGTGGCAGAGAAGATGGAAGATGCTTCTGCTAAACCAGATGATGGGGCTGATGTGGATGCCGAAGACCACAGACCCGTGGTAGCGTGTAGCCTAGCCCTGGAAGACGTCCCCTCTGCATACAAGGCCTTCCAAATAGCCAGCAGGCTGCTGGGGAAGAAGTACGAGGAGGTGAACGATCAGTTTTCGGATCCGGGTTATTACGATGGGCTGTCTCTCCTGACTCCTCCCCAAAAGGAGACCGGTGTCCTGGGTGAGCCTCTGGAGAAAACGCCAGAAGACAAGAAGTATGCTGAAGACCCCAGTGCCTCCAACCTTGATGCGACAGGGAAGGAGGAATTAAGAAAGCAAGGATATGATGCCATGTCCCTGAATGGTGAGAAGGCTAATAAAGTAAAGGCCAAAGAGACAGAGGCCAAGGAAGCTAAGGCCGAGCTCTTGAAGTGGGAGAAATCCTTGGATGTTCCAGAGATCAAGGGTAAAGCCGAAGTGGGGAGAGGCAGTGAAGAGGCAGAAGACCCTGAAACTGAGGCACCATCTGAGAAAACCACTGCTGGAAAAGAAGCGAGCGGGGGCAAGCCAGCTCTGCTGACGGAGCTTCGCAAAGACAAGAAGAAAAGGCCTAAGCGTCTGCAAGAGCCAGTGAAGTCAAACAGAGAGTCTGTCGTTTGCATAAAAATATATTCTGAAGGGAGTTCCAGAAGCCGAGATCGAAATTCTAAGAGTAAAGGAAAAAGAAACGTACGATCTGCTGTTAAAATAAAGAGACAAAAAGAGGCGAGTCATAAGAAGCGTGCTCGGCTGAAGCAGCTGTGTAAGTCAAAGAGAGAGAAAGATAAAAAAATAGAAAGAGAGGGTCTGCCTGTCACATGGACATGGGAACATTGTAGACAATGTCTCTTGGGCAAGATGTCAGTGTGGGTAACAAACCAAGCATTGATGGCATGGGTCTGGCAAAATAAAGGGAAGCCTCTGACGCTGACCACATCTTCCAGGGGGAAGGTTGAGCCAGGCAATGGCAAGAAAATGTGGATGCCCTGTCATGAGCATCCAGTTGGTACATGTGTTCACCCCCACAGGTTTGAACAGAGGGGGGGGATATGTGGCAATGTGAACATTGAGGTGGTGTTTCCCCAGGTTCCAGTCCGGGACTTAGGGCATGCTCATGTCCAGGGATCCTATTTAATCCTGCTACTGGATCTTGGGTGTGTCTCACTCTGGAGAGTGTGCAGACAGAGGCCTGGTGAGGCTCTGTCAGTGTGGTCTCAGCTAGGCAAGGCTGAGGGGACACGAGGCTAGGCAATAGCCTGGACATTGGGGGACTTGCACACAGAAGGCTGGAGTGGCTCTGTGTGGTCTGAGCCGGGAGGGCTGAGAGACCACTATCCCACAAGAGACACTGGTGTGGGAGCAGCCTGGAGTCTGCTGGAGGTTGGGCTGGGAAAGCCGCATCTCATCACGGGTGTGAACTGTGGTACGCTTTAGGTGAGTCAGGGAAACCTGTGTGTTTAGATAGGGCCCAGACGGGCAAGGTATTTTATTTTGGCTTTGTGTGTTTTTCTTTATGCCGTGTGCCACAATAAAGCACAGTTTGGCCCCTAAATCCTGGTGTCTGTGAAGAAGTGTGTGATTGCAACCCCCCGGAAAAGAGCTAATCCCCCACAATATATATATATACAGTACAGACCAAAAGTTTGGACACACCTTCTAATTCAAAGAGTTTTCTTTATTTTCATGACTATAAAGGCATCAAAGCTATGAATTTACCATGTGGAATTATATACATAACAAACAAGTGTGAAACAACTGAAAATATGTAATATTCTAGGTTCTTCAAAGTAGCCACATTTTGCTTTGATTACTGCATTGCACACTCTTGGCATTCTCTTGATGAGCTTCAAGAGGTAGTCCCCTGAAATGGTCTTCCAACAGTCTTGAAGGAGTTCCCAGAGATGCTTAGCACTTGTTGGCCCTTTTGCCTTCACTCTGCAGTCCAGCTCACCCCAAACCATCTCGATTGGGTTCAGGTCCGGTGACTGTGGAGGCCAGGTCATCTGGCGCAGCACCCCATCACTCTCCTTCATGGTCAAATAGCCCTTAGACCTTCATTTCTTAAAGTAATGATGGCCACTCGTTTTTCTTTACTTAGCTGCTTTTTTCTTGCCATAATACAAATTCTAACAGTCTATTCAGTAGGACTATCAGCTGTGTATCCACCTGACTTCTCCTCAACGCAACTGATGGTCCCAACCCCATTTATAAGGCAAGAAATCCCACTTATTAAACCTGACAGAGCACACCTGTGAAGTGAAAACCATTTCAGGTGACTACCTCTTGAAGCTCATCAAGAGAATGCCAAGAGTGTGCAAAGCAGTAATCAAAGCAAAAGGTGGCTACTTTGAAGAACCTAGAATATGACATATTTTCAGTTGTTTCACACTTGTTTGTTATGTATATAATTCCACATGTGTTAATTCATAGTTTTGATGCCTTCAGTGTGAATCTACAATTTTCATAGTCATGAAAATAAAGAAAACTCTTTGAATGAGAAGGTGTGTCCAAACTTTTGGTCTGTACTGTATATATATATATATTGTGGCAATGTGAACATTGAGGTGTTGTTTCCCCAGGTTCCAGTCCGGGACTTAGGACATGCTCATGTCCAGAGATCCTATTTAATCCTGCTACTGGATCTTGGGTGTGTCTCACTCTGGAGTGTCTTGTGAAGCAGAGTCCTGGTGAGGCCCTGTGTGAGTGGTCTCAGCCAGGTGGGCTGAGAGGCCACGAGGCTAGGCGATAGCCTGAACTTTGGGGGACGCAGTGACGCCTGTAAAACAAGGATCACGAGGCCAGAGTCAGGAGGACTACTGGGCCACAATCCCCCAAAAGGTATTGAAGTGTCACAGCGTGGAGGTTGCTGGACTGAATGGCTGAAGAAAGCCGCATATGTGTTCCATGTGTGAACCAGGTGAGTCAGGGATACACTTATGTGTTTAGTTAGAGCCTAGCCGGGCAAGCGTTTGTTATTTTGTGTGGATGTCACACGTGATAAGTTGAAGCTGCGACTTCTTAACCTGTGCTTTGCTAAAGTGTCTGAAATAAAGCAAGAGTTTGGACATTATAATTGTGTCTGCGAAGATATCTGTGAGTGTGACCCCCTGAAAAGAGACGATTCTTTACAATATATATATACACTGCTCAAAAAAATAAAGGGAACATAAAAATAACACATCCTAGATCTGAGTTAATTAAATATTCTTCTGAAATACTTTGTTCTCTACATAGTTGAATGTGCTGACAACAAAATCACACAAAAATAAAAAAATGGAAATCAAATTTTTTAACCCATGGAGGTCTGGATTTGGAGTCACACTCAAAATTAAAGTGGGAAAACACACTACAGGCTGATCCAACTTTGATGTAATGTCCTTAAAACAAGTCAAAATGAGGCTCAGTAGTGTGTGTGGCCTCCACGTGCCTGTATGACCTCCCTACAACGCCTGTGCATGCTCCTGATGAGGTGGCGGATGGTCTCCTGAGGGATCTCCTCCCAGACCTGGACTTAAGCATCTGCCAACTCCTGGACAGTCTGTGGTGCAACGTGACGTTGGTGGATAGAGCGAGACATGATGTCCCAGATGTGCTCAATTGGATTCAGGTCTGGGGAACGGGCGGGCCAGTCCATAGCATCAATGCCTTCGTCTTGCAGGAACTGCTGACACACTCCAGCCACATGAGGTCTAGCATTGTCTTGCATTAGGAGGAACCCAGGGCCAACCGCACCAGCATATGGTCTCACAAGGGGTATGAGGATCTCATCTCCGTACCTAATGGCAGTCAGGCTACCTCTGGCGAGCACATGGAGGGCTGTGCGGCCCTCCAAAGAAATGCCACCCCACACCATTACTGACCCAATGCCAAACCGGTCATGCTGGAGGATGTTGCAGGCAGCAGAACGTTCTCTACGGCGTCTCCAGACTCTGTCACGTCTGTCACATGTGCTCAGTGTGAACCTGCTTTCATCTGTGAAGAGCACAGGGCGCCAGTGGCGAATTTGCCAATCTTGGTGTTCTCTGGCAAATGCCAATCGTCCTGCACGGTGTTGGGCTGTAAGCACAACCCCCACCTGTGGACGTCGGGCCCTCATATCACCCTCATGGAGTCTGTTTCTGACCGTTTGAGCAGACACATGCACATTTGTGGCCTGCTGGAGGTCATTTTGCAGGGCTCTGGCAGTGCTCCTCCTGTTCCTACTTGCAAAAAGGCGGAGGTAGCGGTCCTGCTGCTGGGTTGTTGCCCTCCTACGGCCTCCTCCACGTCTCCTGATGTACTGGCCTGTCTCCTGGTAGCACCTCCATGCTCTGGACACTACGCTGACAGACACAGCAAACCTTCTTGCCACAGCTCACATTGATGTGCCATCCTGGATAAGCTGCACTACCTGAGCCGCTTGTGTGGGTTGTAGACTCCGTCTACCACTAGAGTGAAAGCACCGCCAGCAGGGCTTTTTTTCTCAGAGAAAAGGTGGTGGAACTCACCCCCCCTCCCCTGGCCATGCCCCTACCCACCCCTAGGAACCGCCCTCTAAAACCGCCCTTTTAGAGAACAGGGATGCAAGTAAAATTTGGGGGGGCTATAAAAGTCCAGCCCAGCAAAGAAACCCCCCAGATGGGGATGGCACTGTTAATGGGGGATCTGGGGATGGCACTGTTATGGTGTGGAGGATCTGTGGATAGCACTGTTATGGGGGATCTGTGGATGGCATCCACAGATCCCCCATCTTATAACAGTGCCATCCACAGACCCCCCCATCCTATAACAGTGCCATCCACAGACCCTCCCCCACCCCATAACAGTGCCATCCACAGATCCCCCAACCCCATAACAGTGCCATCCACAGATCCCCCAACCCCATAACAGTGCCATCCACAGACCCCCCGCACCCCATAACAGTGCCATCCACAGACCCCCCCCCCCCACCCCATAACAGTGCCATCCACAGACCCCCCCACCCCACCCCATAACAGCAGAGGCGGCTCTAGACTTTGTGAGGCCTTAGGCGAAACTCGAACATGAGGCCCCCACAAAGATTGTTGGGATGCTCGTGATCTCCTGTACGGCGCCCCTCCTCAATCCTCAAGAAATAAGCTGTGTCAACCACCGCACGGAGCGGTGGTGTGGTCAACACTCCCCCTCCATGTATCTCTATGGAGGACTCGGAGATACACAAGTGTTGTATCTGCGGCTCTCCCATAGATACATGGAGAGGGAGTGTTGACCACCGCTTTGGGCACAAGGAGATCCGGAGTACCATACAGGAGATCGTGGGGAATCCCAACGGCCAGACCCCCCTGATCAGACACTTGTCTCCTATCCTTTGGATAGGGGATTTATTTTCCTATCCCGGAGTACCCCTTTAATATGCAGTGACATCACAGTAAAGGGTTAATATGCACAGTGACAACACAGTACAGGGCTTATAGTCACAGTGCATATTAACACTTTGCATTAACCCTGGCCCAGTTCTCTAAATTGACCCTCCCCCCACACACTGCATTGGACTGTACTTGCTATACAGCAGCACTTACCTGTCACATCCGGTGCCTCCAGGTGACGTCTCCTCGGATGTGGATCTTCTCTGTCATCGTCTTCTCCATTCGGTCCCGGACACTTCTCTCAGCCGCCTCGTCTCTGCAGAGTGTGACACACAGACATCTTAGTGTCCTCACATTTATATCATCATCCCCCAAACTGGAGCCCCCACAGTGTTATCCTGCTGCTCGCTGTGCCCCCAAATACTATCCTGAAGAAATATTTGTGCCCCCCATAGTAATAGTGCTCCTCATAGTCCCACCAATAGTAATTCCCTTCTAGAATGCTCTCATTAGTAATACTGTCCCCCACATTGCCTCCATTAAGTAAATTGCCCCCCACACTGCCCACATTAAGTGATTTGCCCCCCACGCTGCCCACATTAAGTGATTTGCCCCCCACACAGCCCCCATTAAGTAATTTGCCCCCCACACTGCCCCATTAAGTAGTCACCCCACACTGCCCCATTAAGTAATTTGCCCCCACACTGCCCCCATTAAGTAATTTGTCACCCCAAACTGCCCCCATTAAGTAAATTGCCCCCCACACTGCCCCCATTGAGGAATTTGCCCCCCACACTGCCCCCATTAAGTAATTTGCCCCCCACACTGCCCCCATTAAGTAATTTGCCCCCCCCACACTGCCCCATTAAGTAATTTCCCCCCCCCACACTGCCCCATTAAGTAATTTGCCCCCACACTGCCCCATTAAGTAATTTGCCCCCCACACTGCCCCATTAAGTAATTTGCCCCCCCACACTGCCCATTAAGTAATTTGTCCCCCCACACTGCCCCCATTAAGTAATTTGTCCCCCACAGTGCCCCCATTAAGTAATTTGTCCCCCCACACTGCCCCCATTAAGTAATTTGTCCCCCCACAGTGCCCCCATTAAGTAATTTGTCCCCCCACACTGCCTCACAAATTTGCCCACACACTGCTTCATATTATGAAATTCCCCGGCCCCCCCACCTTGTACTTGTCCGCTGATCTGCTAGGCTTCTGCTCTGCGCGGGCATGAGTTCAACTTCAGTCACTTTACAGCGCAACCCCATCCTGTGGCGCGTAATCCTGCGAGACCTGTGACCTCCCGCCGGTCTCGCGAGATTACGCACGTAACGCACTGCACGACTGGGTTGCGCTGTCAAGTGACTGAATTCATGACCGCGCAGCGCAGCAGCCTAGCAGATTAGTGGACAGACAAGTACAAGGGGCGTGGGGAATAGCATTCGGGGCCTGGAATGTTTTGACCTAAGGATGCTCCCACCCGACACTGCCACAAGTACTTGTGGCGGTGTCGGGTGGGAGCCAGAGCGAGGCCCCCACCAGCGCAAGGCCTTAGGCGGTGGCCTAAGTGGCCTAATGGAAGAGCCGCCTCTGCATAACAGTGCCATCCACAGACCCCCCCGCCCCATAACAGTGCCATCCACAGACTCCCCCACCCCATAACAGTGCCATCCACAGCCCCCCCCCCCCCCATAACAGTGCCATCCACAGACTCCCCCACCCCATAACAGTGCCATCCATAGACCCCCCCCACCCCATAACAGTGCCATCCACAGACCCCCCCACCCCATAACAGTGCCACCCATAGACCCCCCCCACCCCTTAACAGTGTCATCCACAGACCCCCTATTGCCGCTCCAGTACAGTTATAAAATGTGTAATTCAATTAATAATTATTCTTGGTGCCCCCTCTGTAGTATAACATTCAATATATCCTACTCACAGGGCTACTGTTATATCGTAATGCAGGCCTACTTTATGAATGAAGCAGGCGGCGCAGGCACGTGACATCAGTCAGTCACTCTGCCGCTCGTCTGCCCGGCCGGCCTGCATTACGATATAACAGTAGCCCTGTGAGTAGGATATATTGAATGTTATACTACAGAGGGGGCAGCATGAATCATTATTCATTGAATTACACATTTTATAACTGTACTGGAGCGGTGGGGCCGGAGCACAGTGAACGCACCGGCCCCCAGCTCCTCCTCCCAGTCCCTCCCCGCTGATACATCGCAGCTTGCGATGCTGGAGCATGGCAGGCTGCGATGTCAAAAGGTGGCGGAACGCCGTTTCCGGTGCGTTCCGCCAGAAAAAAAGCCCTGACCGCCAGCATTCAAAAGTGACCAAAACATCAGCCAGGAAGCATAGGAACTGAGAAGTGGTCTGTGGTCACCACCTGCAGAACCACTCCTTTATTGGGGGTGTCTTGCTAATTGCCTATAATTTCCACCTGTTGTCTATCCCATTTGCACAACAGCATGTGAAATTGATTGTCACTCAGTGTTGCTTCCTAAGTGGACAGTTTGATTTCACAGAAGTGTGATTGACTTGGAGTTACATTGTGTTGTTTAAGTGTTCCCTTTATTTTTTGAGCAGTGTATATATATAGTAATGAGTCAGCAGTGCACTCTGGACTTGTAAGGGCCCTATGACTTCTGTAAGTGTGCTCTGTACATATGCTCCATATTTAGTCCCTATGTACGGTACGTGGCCCTCAGCCATTTCTGGATAACATCCTCATTCTGCGTTTCTTTCTCCAGCTAATCACCTCCATCGCCACAAATAACCTCAATCTGAGATGCAGATAAATTAGCTTTGCTTGGAAGCAGAATTCGTTCTCTGCTCCCCCCCCCCCCCCCCAGGCTCTTTCTCTTCAACGTAGTTTATTTTAGACATAAAATAAGCAAATGAAAACCTGTGCATGGTAATGTGCGTAATTATGTACATTCTCTCCAAATACAACACCGTGATGAATCGCTTTCATTTATAGTTTCCACTGGATGATATGGATTTGATGAATGAGCCAAGAAAAGAAAAACGTACGCCCAAGTCCAGGTGAAACTCTGCAGGTTAACCGTTTGTGTCAGGATTGGGGAAACATAAAACTTCTGGTATTGTATATGATATAGAAAACGTAAAGAAAAACTTGTGCAACTGCTTCGGTTTTCCTTTCCACAGGTTTAGATAAATCCTCCCCACCATGTCTTTTCAGCCACATTTACACAGCCGTATTAGTTTTGTGGTTCGCAAACAGCAGATTTGCAGAATGCAAATACTGGCTGCGTGCATCCAGCAATTTTCACGGACCCCATTGTCAAAATGCCTATTTTAGTCTGCAAAAAGGACAGATCAGATCAGTGAGGTCAAGTGCCCCACCGATCAGGATCAGCTTTTTTGGACCGTCACCAGCACCAGAAAGTATACAGTGCATGGGACCAGAAGCACAAGGTTCTGTACACAGTGCAGTGGCTGTGCCGGGTACTGCAGCTCAGTGATTGGGAGGTGAGCCGCAGTACGCCGCCACCAGAAACTATACAATGGATGGAGCCTGGTGGCACTGGTGGCTGCCCAAAACAGTTGATCACAGGGACTGGTGGGAGTCAGACCCCCACCGATCTGCTATTGATGACTGATAAACAGTTATTCTGCTTTAAAGGGGTTGTCCGGGTTTAGAGCAGAACCCGGACATATCCCCATATTCACCCAGGCAGCCCCTCTGATATGAGCATCGGAGCATTTCATGCTCCAGTGTCCTCCCTTGCCCTGCGCTTTATCACAGAGAACAAGGGCTTTTTTGTTTACATTTTTCACTGCTAGGCAGAGGCTTACATCTAGCAGTGTTTCCGGCGACGTCACCAGCATTCATGGGTAGGCTTTAGCGCTGCCCTAGCCGTTTTACAGGCTAGTAGTGTTGAGGGAAGCGAGCTTCAGATGCGTCATCCGGAGTCGATTCGTTCATGATTAGATTATTGGTTAACTCCTCGGGTCCTCTAAACTAGTCCACCCCCCTTTTCCTCTCTCCATTCCCCCTTACCCAAATATAGACATGAAACTAGAGTCGGATTAAATCGGCCACAGCAGCCGCTTTTATTAGCAAATAAAATACATAACATAAATAATAATGTAATCCAGATGAGGGAGGTCATAGAAGCCCCAAAGTTACTCAGCCCATAAACAACATGGCAAATCCACCTTGCCTCCAGCCGTAGAACACCAGCTCGGAGCCACCAACTGATGGATGCCTCACCGAACCAACCAAGTGCCAAAAGATGAGAGTCCAGCCCCACCATTGAGGCCCTCCCATTCTCAATTACCAACCCATTCCACCAGCTTCGAGGACCTCCCACTGCCAACAACGCACAACTTGATACCTCACTCCCTCAAGTTTGCGCGTTCCTCCACACTCCTAAAGCTCTCTCAATCCCTCCTTGCAGACCCAAAGACCACAAATCAATACCCACCGCATTAAGGTGAACCCTGTCCGACCTCCAAAGTTCCCCCACACTAGCCTCCAACTCCAAATGCCTAACAGCCACTGATCCATGCCTAGCCACAAACTTGCCAATTTCCCTGTTCACTTTAATGCAGGCTTTGTTAATGCGTTCCACCGAACACGCCTCCCACTATTTCCGACGAGGTATAATGTCGGACCATACCGTAACCATATTGGGAAACAGTGACCAGAGTCTCAAAAAATCTAACATTTTATCCCTAATCAATTCCCTAACCAGCCTAATCCCTAAATCATTTCCCCCGACATATAACACTAGAATGTCGGGAGACCGATCTAAACGCGCAAAACGGTGAACCTCTTTTACCCCCCCCCCACAACATACGGTACCTCGCGTACCTAGCCACTGCACGATCACGATATCACTCTGAAAACCCAATTAACGCCCATTCGGCGGAACATCTGCCCGAAGCGCCCACCAAAAAAACGAAAGAATGCCCGAGGATCCATACTAATGCTGGGGTGCAACCTGAAATGACAAGATATAACACATTACCACTCAACCAATTCTTTTCTAAAGCACGCTGCCTAACCTCACATAAGACCGGAACCTAACCGATTCCCATCTACCTATTCTCTTAGTAAAATCATCACACATACCTGTCCTAGCAGCCTCTGTTGCTACCCCGATTCTGAATGAATTCCCTGTAAAATCTGTCTGATCCACCCCCAACCCTAATAGACACCTCCTAAAAATAGCCAAAAACTGAATACGCAACAAAAAGGACCCATTGTCTAAGAAGAGGGCCGCCGTCAAAATTCACTCCTGACCTGTAATCCTGCAAACACTTCACAGGACATAAAAAACACCCTGGAACTGCAAACAGGCAAACTCTGCGGCATCTACCCTCCATATCAGTCTTAGACACCCGCATCCTAACCATGACTCTATCATGATACAGATCCACATCCTCCCCCAAAAGACCCCCTACACACCTAACGCACCTGCACAACAGCTCCCCCAAGAAAAACTCCCCAAAAAAAGGCCAGTGAAAAAGCCCATTTGAACAAACGTACCTCCCTTAAAGAACTACACACTAATTCCGCCTGCCGAGCAATTTTTAAAAGCAGTGCGAACGACACAGGCCTCCTCCTGTCCTCTGCTCGCTTACCCCTCCTCCAACCCTTTAAAACTTGTTTGACTAAAAAGGCTTTAGTAACATTCGGGAGACCCCTTAACTTGAACCCAAAAGCCAAACCCGCAATGCACCTATTCAATTGTGTGACTGATCATCCCTCCTCTTTTACATGACCCAGGAATAACAACGGGACCTCCCCTTCATCCACCCGCACCCCCATTACCTCACACCACTGTTCCCACTGACTCCAGGCATTACCATATGCCGACCATGTACCTGCACTCATTCAAGCTTGCAAGAGACCCTCTACTGTACCTCCAAGAGCTCCCATAAGGACCCCGGACACTTCAACCATTCGAGATCCGCTTCCGGCGCCAACTGATGAAAACGCTCCCACTGCGAACAAGAAAGGGCATCCGAAATACAATTAGCTTCACCAGGTACATGAACCTCCACCACCCATGTGTTAAGCGATAAACAGAGTAACACGAGATGCTGCAACAACCGAACCACCGGAGGCGACGATGTGATCAAGCTATTATCGCCTGCACGACCCCCAGATTATCGCAATGAAAATGAATTTTCCTGTTCCTGAATTTATCGCCCCATAAGACCACCGCGAGAACTATAGGAAAAAGCTCCAGAAGAGCCAAATTCTTCACCCAACCCCGAATAACCCATGATTCAAGCCAATGATCTGCACACCACTGCCCGTGACAATAAACCCCGAAACTAACTCCCCCGCTGCATCCGAAAATAACTCAAAGTCAAAACTATCCATTACATCTCCCATAACCAATGCTCTACCGTTAAGATTCTTTAAAAAAACTAGCCCAAACTTCCAGATCCTTCTTTAACTCCCGCCCCAACTGTCACGGCCAGTGGTTTGTTTTGTGACACTTTCCTTCACTTGGAGGCGACGATGTGATCAAGCTATTAATCGCCTGCACGACCCCCAGATTATCGCAATGAAAATGAATTTTCCTGTTCCTGAATTTATCGCCCCATAAGACCACCGCGAGAACTATAGGAAAAAGCTCCAGAAGAGCCAAATTCTTCACCCAACCCCGAATAACCCATGATTCAAGCCAATGATCTGCACACCACTGCCCGTGACAATAAACTCCGAAACTAACTCCCTCGCTGCATCCTAAAATAACTCGAAGTCAAAACTATCCATTACATCTCCCATAACCAATGCTCTACCGTTAAGATTCTTTAAAAAACTAGCCCAAACTTCCAGATCCTTCTTTAACTCCCGCCCCAACTGTCACGGCCAGTGGTTTGTTTTGTGACACTTTCCTTCACTTGGTTGCCCGTGGCAACGTGTGGTGGCAGTGTCTCAGCCCTATGGCTGATCCCCAGGACATGATTGCCACGCATGCCGTTGTCCGCGGCAACAGATGAAGTGTGTTTGTTTATGTGTGAATTCCCCTTTAAGAGTCCGTCTTCCCTTGCCTGGTGTTGGAAGGGTTAAATCCCTTCTGTGTGTGTGAACACTGGGTGTGTCTGTGTGGGTGTGGCTACTTGGGCCTATAAAGCCTCAGTGAATATCACTTGTCTGAGGGGTACTTCAGCCATGGTTAGCTGGAGCAGCCTCCTGTGTATTCCATCTGCCAGTGGGGGCCACACTTGTGGTCATACCGCACGGCTGAGGGTTTTCCCCATCCTTAGCCGTGACAGTATGACCACAAGGGTGGCCCCCACTGGCAGATGGAATACACAGGAGGCTGCTCCAGCTAACCATGGCTGAAGTACCCCTCAGACAAGTGATATTCACTGAGGCTTTATAGGCCCAAGTAGCCACACCCACACAGACACACCCAGTGTTCACACACACAGAAGGGATTTAACCCTTCCAACACCAGGCAAGGGAAGACGGACTCTTAAAGGGGAATTCACACATAAACAAACACACTTCACCTGTTGCCGCGGACAACGGCATGCGTGGCAATCATGTCCTGGGGATCAGCCATAGGGCTGAGACACTGCCACCACATGCACACAACACCACACGTTGCCACGGGCAACCAAGTGAAGGAAAGTGTCACAAAACAAACCACTGGCCGTGACACCAACCTGATAAAATGATGTGACGCCACAACACCTGCAGTAGCCGCCGCCAACCGCCAACAAAATATCCGACACATTGGCATAATTCGGCAAGCAAAATTTAACTTACCCAACAGAGACTGTAAATCACGCAAGCAAATTTTTGTTGACCCTTTTGCCTTTTCCACTTCTACCCGTAAATCGCACACCTTCTCGTCCGGAAGCCGACACTCCATTTTCTCTGTGTTTATAACTATACCTAAAAAACTCAACTCTGTTGAAGGACCTACAGTCTTGCCTTCCGCTATCGGCACCCCGAAAGACACAAAAAATGTTTGCAACGTATTTAACAACGACTAACAAACCTGCGAATTCGCCGGACCTAAACAAAGCAAATCATCCAAGTAATGAATGATGGAAGGACAACCCGCCATGTACACCACCACCACTCATTCCAGGAATGAACTAAACGCTTCAATATAAGCGCACGACATCGAGCAACCCATCGGCAAACACCTGTCTACAAAATACTCCCGTCCCAGAAACAACCTAACAAATGCAAGCTATCAGGTTAACCGGAAGTAACCGAAAAGCCGCTTCAATATCCGTCTTGGCCAATAATGTACCTGGGCCCAACTTTCTTACTCATGCCACAGCCGCATCAAACAATGTATACACCACCGAACAAATTTCAGGATCTATACCATCATTGACAGATGCCCCTTTTGGAAAGGATAAATCGTGGATCAACCGAAACTTGGTCGGCTCTTTCTTTGGCACTAAGCCCACTGGTGAAACCCTCAAGTTAACTAACGGCTGTTCTGCAAACGGACTGTCCATCCTACCCAGTACAACTTTAACTTCTTTAGCCAACTTTTCAGAAACGACTAATTTTACCAACTAATTTTTTTGTGAACTAACCACCGGTGCGGGATTCGACGGAATACTAAAGCCCTGCATGAAGCCCCTTCTTAATAAGTCCGCCGCTTTTTGATCAGGGTATCTATTTAAATGCCGCTCCATCTTTACCACCCAAACCGGAGTCAGTCCCTTTTGCAGCGATGTCAGGTCCTTTTTGTCTATTCACCTTAAAGCAGTGATTGGCTCCGTGATTCCAAACGCAATTTGAGCACTCATGCTTGAATATGCATTTTGCCCCAAACCTGCAGCTACCTTCATTAAAAAGGAAGCACAACCCTTTGGCGGACGCCGCTGAGAGAGTAGACTGCCCATTCCCTCCCGAATTCCCCCGAAAGGACTGCCCCTGCCTCCCTGGTGTCGTCACCTTTAACCATAAGCCAATATCTTTATGATCCCACCGTATGTTAGGTCAAACCGCTTTCCTCTGCCTAAACTGTTCATCATAGCGGAGATAATCCAAACCCCCATAAACCCCTGTAAGCTTCCCCTATCGCGTCTAGATGGCAGAAAAGAGCAACACTCAGGCTTCTTTTCTCCAATAACACTCGCTAAGATGGCGAAAGCCTGCAATCATTTGAAAAAAGTGCGCCGGACAAGTCTCTACCGGCGCTTATCATCCTCATCCTTTTTTACCTCATCCTTTTTATACCTGTCTAAATTAAAACGCTCTAGCGGGAGTAGTGAGAAAATATCCACATACTCCCCCTTCAATATGAGTTCACGCACGTCCTGCTTCAAATGGGCCCCCAACGGGCCTTCAAAGCATATGTAAACTTCTCCTTTTGCTGCATCGTCCACCCTCTGCCTGTCCTCCTCCCCCCCAGCCTGAGTATGGACAGACACTGATTCCCCTGCCCTAGACGGCGGACCCCCCACTGACCCACTGGATCCCGTACTTACCCCCCAGGTCGGTAATGGAGATGCTACCCCTAATCCCGCAATCCAACCTGCCAAGCCACTTAATATTTGCCCCCAGGGCCCCAACTAGCTCCCCATGACTTCCCCCAGCCCTCACACCACCCAGGCTGCTAACTAATGTCTGAAGTGATCCCCACATTGTCTCACCTGGCTGCCTGGGCGCTGTGAACCCCGCAGCCGATGATCCTGGCTCCTGACGTCCGTCCCTCGCTGGCGAATCTTCATCCCTTCTTGCCAAAGACCTGTCGCACGAAGACAGCACCCCAGCCTCCTTCATGCTGGGTGTGCACTGCATCAATCCTGATTCTTCATCTTCATTCTGATGTCCCAGCACATTTTCTTCTTGTCTGTCAGCTCCCTGAGGCCTGCTCCCCCTGCTGGCCACCTCTAGCACAGCCTCGTTTAACATGCAACTCCTATCTCTCCCTCGCCGAGCAGGCCTCCCAGTAGCCCTGGGGGTGGAGAGCCCGCAGTTCCCGCTCCTGCTCCCTCGATGCCTGCTGGGGGACCCCCCCCCGCCTTCTTCTGGGTTCCGCCGCACATATGGATTCCTCCCACGCCGGGAGGACGCTGATACTAGCTGCCTACCGTCCCCCCTTTGTGGAGGGTCCCTAGGGGTCTCGCTGGGGCTAAGGCGCGCCAGGCGGACGTACCCGCCACGGCCATCTCGCACACGGCAGCGGACCTGCCGTTCCCGCCGCCTCCCCCTGCAGTAACCCTGCCATCTGTTCCCGGAGCCATTCTGATCCGCGCGCCTCCCCTGCCGCGCTCAACTGCTTGATCATCTCCTCCACCGAAGCCATCAGGTAATGCTACTGCCGCTTGCTAGCTTGTTAAAGGTAATCACAAAATGGCCCCCGTCCATCTCACTGGCCCCCTATATAAAGGCACAGCCCCTCCCCTAATGACACAGCCCACCATACCCTGTATCATTAACCCTTAGTGTACTGGACCCTCGCACCAAAATCAATCATGTCAGCCTCCCCTTAGTCTAATGCCCCCAGTACGGCCTTTCTAAACTCCGGAATAATACTGTACGAAGATCCGTCTCCGTACAGTATTAAAATGTATGGGCTCCGATGAGCCGAAGTTATTTATTCATGAAGTAGCGCGTGACTTCGTTAAATAACTTCGGTAGTTAATTTTTAAAGTGGAAAACCACTTTAAAACTTGGAACCGAACTCGGCTTTGGTTCTGAGGTATCAGTCGGAACCAAACCCGAGTTCGGTTCCAAGTTTGAAAGTGTTTTTCATCAACTACTGAAGTTATATAACAAAATCACTCGCGACTTCGCAAATAACTTCGCAAATGGGGTCATCGGAGGCCGTACATTTTAATACTGTACGGAGACGGATCTCCGTACAGTATTAATCGGAAGTTTTGAACAACGTGACTTCGCAGTTAGCATCCGAAGCATCAATAATTCCCAGTTATGACTATATTTGTACATTTCTAGGGAGAATAACAGAGGGATAACACAATGCATTCTAATTCTAAGAAAAGTCTCTCTATTCTTATTTTATGGAGAATGAGAGTATTTACTAAAATTGATGTCTGGAGAATTAACAGTTCATCTGTAAAAGGTAAGAATCTAAGACCTGTTTCTCACTGCCGGCAGTAGTTCCGCCACTTTTATCTGCTGTTTTTATCTGGCGGAATCCTGGCACATTTGCCGGGTGACAGCAGGATCTCCACCAGCCCCCATTATAGCCAATAGGGCTGGCGACCATGCCGATCCAGAGAGCTCTAGAAGATTGTTCTCTGCAGGAACTACGGCCGACAGTATGAACCAGGCCTTAGTAAGCTAGAGGCCTATGGTACATTATGCAAAGAATGCAATAAATAGAATTGATTTCACGATGAAAAATAACATGTTTACTACTGTCCCGAATCGTACAGGTTTTTAACCCTTCTGCCATCGATCACCATGGAAAACTAGCTGTGGGTCCATCAGAAGAGATTACTAATTGCAGATGCATGCTGGCAGTCTCCACATCTCAATAATGTTAGCCTGCCTGAAAAATCTGTGTTGAGTGAAGATGGCCCATTAATATTAAACAGCAAATTACTGCACTGAGTGACCCTCGCCGGAGTCGGGAAGATATTCTTGTGGAATAACACAGAAAAAGGGCTTGAATAACATGATTCACCAGGAACACGGAGGATATGTACACAATGGCCCCTGAACCCTGTTCTCTTCACCTGTTCTCAATGGACCACCGCAAAACAAAACAGAGTTTAACTGCTTCATTACTAGAGAATTTCTGGCCCTAAAGAGTTTTTCTGCTTCTATGTAAGTAAAGCTTAATCACTGTCAAGGGTGGATCCAGGGTGGGGTGGAAAAAGCAACAAGCAACGTGGCAAATTATGGGGGAATTTATTATGACAGACGGTCACCACTTAATAAATTTGGCAAATTGGAGAGTAGATTTGAGCTACAATTTCCACCGGTTTCTTGTGCAACTTATACCATAACTTTTGGGTAATTGGTGGTCATGTCTCTCCCACTAAGCTCCACCCACATAAATAAAAGGAGCAAGAAAGGCGTAAAAATTTTTAAAAAAATTTTTTTTTAAAAAACGCCAGCTGCACAATGTGCAACTTTTGTATGCCAGAAAACTGGAGTACAGTCACTGCTAAATTCTTTCATTATTTGTAAGATTACACATCTTACTTCTTTCTTAAAGGGCATCTGTCAGCAGATTTGTACCTATGACACTGGCTGACCTGTTGCATGTTCGCTTGGCAGCTGAAGACATCTGTGTTGGTCCCATGGTCATATGTGTCCGCATTGCTTAGAAAAATTCTGTTTTAATATATGCAAATGAGCCTCTAGGAGCAACGGGGGCGTTGTCATTACATCTACAGGCTCTGCTCTTTCTGCAACTGCCGCACCCCCTCCACTTTGATTGATAGGGCTAGGAATGAGCGAAGCAAGCTTCGGATCCAGAATCGCTTTGCTCAAAACTGTTTAATTCAGTACGGAGATCTGTCTCCGTACAGCATTAAAATGTATGGCCTTCGACAAGGCATAGTGAGTTATTCCCAAAGTCTCGCAAGACTTCGGTTAATAACTTCGGTATTTGATTTTTAAACTCAAAAAAACATTTTAAAACTTATATCCAAACTTGGCTTTGGTTCCGACTGGTACCTTGGAACGTAAGCTACACCTTTAACAGAAGAAGAGTAAAAGTGGAACACAGAAAATCCCATTCATACAGTAAGTAAAAAGTGTATGCCTCCACTATACAAAGACCAACATAACCATTAATACAGCCATACAGTGACCATAGTGGTCAGACATCAGGACCATGCACATGGTATCATCACAATTAAGACTATACAAGAGAATGCACCAGTCCGAGGCAGAATATGCAATAATTATATCCATTGACACACAAGTCTCTGATTGGAGATGTTCTCTTTCCAGCCCAGACCACCATGATAACTTCGCTCTATGACTACATAGTTTGCTAAACATCTTGGCCCCTCATTTCTGCAGCCCATCCACACCCCCTCTAGCAACACAAATAAATGTAGATGCCAGAGTAGTCTCTTAAGTTCCTTCAGACCTTATTCTACACCCTAAATTAATTCAGACCACAAACAAGACCCTTAAATACATTTAGAAACAAGAACAGACCCCTAAATAAATTCAAACCCCAAGCTAGAATATATCCAGTTCACAGAGCAGATCATAAAATAAATACAGACCCTCCCAGACCAGATCCTAACATTAATTCAGAAGCCAGATCAGACCCCTATATTTCGATCCCAGGCTAGATAAAGAAAATTATTCACACCTCAGACCAGACGTATATGCTTACACTTGCACACATCACACACTATGCCCTGATCCTGGATGGCCCAATACAGCAGTGCCTGGCGTGGAACCAGGAGAAGGGTGGGTAGTATTATCGGTTCCTATAATCATCCCTCACATTAAATCTCCTTATGATCGTTGAATAAATGAAAATTTCTACAATTTACTAATATACTTTGGGGCACATTTTTTAAGACGGGCGTTTTAGACGCTGGTCTTAATAAGCCCCTGCGCTGGCGGTGGATCACCAAAATTCGATGTATCCACCGCCGATTCTAAATGTAAGCCAGCTTCCTTGCTGTCCTACATTCAGACCATTTTCTACTCTTAAACCAGGCAGATAGATAAAAAAAACGCTGCTTGCAGTGGTATTTGTCCGATTGAGTCTCGACACTAATGCCGGAAACATGCTGGATCCCATTATAGTCAATAGGACCTGGAGGTGCTCCGTCTATGTCGGACGCGATGAAAACTGCCTGGATAATTTTAGCGCTAGTGTGAAACTAGCCTTACTGTACACACTGAATACGGATTCTCCTTCATAAAGTTCAGTTAGAGAACTGCTAAGGGGCTTTATAGGCTGTTTTTAATAAAAAGTTTACAAAATTACCTAATAAAGTACATTGCAAAAACACTTAAAATCACTGTCCCTACTAGTGTTGAGCGAACTTCTGTTTTAAGTTCGGCGTCTAAAGTTCGGCTTCCGGTTAGCGGAGAATCCCGATATGGATTCCGAATTCCGTTGTGGTCCGTGGTAGCGGAATCAATAATCGGCCATTATTGATTCCGCTACCACGGACCACAACGGAATTCGGAATCCATATCGGGATTCTCCGCTAACCGGAAGCCGAACTTTAGACGCCGAACTTAAAACAGAAGTTCGCTCAACACTAGTCCCTACACATTTAAAAAATAAATAAATAAATGAAATGACAATTTAAACAAATCAAATAATATGGTGATTTTACAAAATTGTGATGCAATTTTAATCCCACACCACAGAGACAGGAAACTAAAGACTAGATGGGCGGTTTACTGTACAGTGCCACATCCAGGGCTGATATAACTTACCACAGAATTCTGTGATGGGCCCAAGTACTGATACAGTAATGGACCCTCTACACTAACAGGGCCAACGTCACAGGAAGCTGTTTTGGAATCAGTTCCTCCGGTGGGCCCACGTTTCTCCTTGTGTCAGCTAATGACCTATTCACTGAATAGAGAAGCATGTATACACTGTACGTCCATACCATGTAGTCTGCAGGGACCTTATGATGAACAGGTAAAAATAACACCACTTGTTTGCACAATATTCTCGGGCTACACTTCATGCTCAGATTATGCTGAATGACATAGCTGCTGTGGAGAGGATGTTTTAAGTCCGAAAATATAAAAGTTGTGTCATTTGAGAAGAGGAAGCGGTTCTGCTCTGCTTGGATTAAATGCCATCTCCACTCTGCTTTCCTTCTCAGAAAGCAGCTCACCCGAAGTGACATTTCATGTTTATAGCCCCCTCCATGTCCCTTCCCTTGTAACCCGAGAGATTCTTTTCAACATTGTGCGATATACACTCACTGATCCCCACTCCTTAGGTCAACGGGTGCCTATCAATCAAGGGTCTGTCTTGTAGTGGTAATGGTTATATGTAGTCGGACACACCAGATACACTGCTTATGGCTGCTCTGTACCATACATTGTACATACACAATATGTGGACCTGGGGTTGTAAGTGTCTGGCAGTGCCATTCTCTGCGTCCTATGGCACACTTTGTCCTGAATTATTAATGGCAACCAATGAGACGCAAGATGAGAAGTATTAGACTAGGGTTTTCTTAGGCCCATCCGATAATGTGATTCTAAAGGTTCTCCTTCTATCTATACAGAACATGTGCACCTCCTCTTTTAACTGAATGCCAAATTTTGGCAATAAGATCTAAAGGGGTATTTGTACACAAGCTCCTATGAGAGACCCCAGAAACAGGGGCGTAGATATAGTGGAAGCAGGGGAAGTGGCTGCTATGGGACTTGAACTCGGAAGGGCCACACCGAAGAGGAGGACTAAAAGATTTTATTGTCTGGGCCCACTCAACAGTATTATACAATGACAGTAGATACAGTGACATGACATACAGTTAGTACATTCAATAGAAAAATAGACCATAAGTGACCCTATTACAAAAGAAGGTAAGTACCCACACAAAAATTTGTGACAAAGTAACGGGCCAACTAATCAAATGACTCGGTACAAGCTTCTAAGTATATCCAACAACTAAAGAAAAATGGAGCTCACACAGTACCATTATAAAAATATATAAATTTTTATTATAAGATGATTAAAAATATATATGCCATTAAAAAGGGGAAGGAGAGTGACAGAAAGAAAGCCATCCTGGCGCTGCACACATACCAAAAAGAGTAATAGACGTATCTCGATGGAATATAATTGCAGCACGTATAAACAGTAATAAATAAGTTATTCATATAAGCAATGCGCCTCTGTGATAATAACCGCAATGCCTCAATGTTGAGGATACTGGCAGATGAATATACAAATGCTGGGGTAAGTATTAAATAAGAACCGGGTAAAAAAGTTACCCAGAACCAGCAAAGTCAGAAGAGAGACTCACCTAAGGCAGGTAGTGTGCAAAGACAACCAGGATGGCGCTACCCTGACGTGCGTTTCGGCTTGCCTTCGTCCAGGGGTCAGTTTGTACATGTAGAAGTAACTGCCGGCTCTGGTCTGAGAAACTGTTCTTGACTATCCACAAGAGTGGGGGTTGCACGGGATGAAGAGGTTGTAAAGAAATTGCTGGGCGAGGGGTCCTGTTCAAAATTTTGCTGTGGAGTCCAGTCATTTTTAGTTGCGCCACTGCCCAGAGAGAAGCGACTTGTTCCAAAGTCACCTCTAAATGAGGTTGTCTTCTGCTGTACCTTTGGGGTCCATTATTGTGTGAATTCCTGGGCTCATTGGAAGATTCTTTTTGGTGAGACAGTCAGACACTGAAAAGTCATTCTGCAATCTGCATACTTTTTAGAAGAGGAACACGAACACATCTTTATGTCAAGCTCGACTTTTTGACACATGCCTACATCCGGAGTAGAAGTCATAGAAAAGGTACCTTAGTTAACTTCTAAGGATGAGTTGCCTGTGGTTGGATATCATGTCGTCTAGCTTGACATTGAAACATGTTAGGGCTGATGCCACATCTTGTTTATACAGCCAGTTTTTCAATGGTGATAAATGTTGGGCTTGGGTTTCTTAGGCCTATCTCAAGACATGGTTCTGAATGTCCTCCATTCAGCTATAAAGAACATGTACACGTCCACTTTTAATTATATTGTAAGCTTTGAGAATGAGAAACAGTGACAAATGATTGGCGCCAAAATCTGGAACTTTGGGACCCAATATTTTGTGAAAGCCTGGGTCTACTGGAGGATTTTTTCTGAAGAAATAGTCAGGCACTGCAAAAACAGGACAAATTTATTCTGCAATTTTGCATACACTAACAGATCTTTATGCAAGGCTCAACTTTTTCACATTTGTCCACATCTGGAGAAGTCATAGGAAAGTTTCTCTAGCTTACTTCTAAGCAGGGCCGTCTTTAATATTGATTGGTTCCTGGGCAAAAATTTACTTGGGCCCCCTGAATCCCGCCTTCCCACACCCTAGCATGCAATCACGCCCTCCACCACAACACACACACAAAAGAAAGATACACACACCTGGTAGAGAACAGTGAATGACTGTAAATATTTCCAGTTCTGAAGACTCCAGTGGCTCAGGATCAGTGCTCTGGGCAGCTGGGCTCAGGCTGGAAGTGGGCACCGCTCTGCAGGTATACAGCACCCCATAGTATGCAGTATAAAACCCTATAGTATACAGCACCCCACAGTATGCAGTATAGCACCCTATAGTATACAGCAACCCACAGTATACAGTATAGCACCCTATAGTATACAGCACCCAACAGTATACAGTATAGTACCCTATAGTATACAGCACCCCACAGTATGCAGTATAGCACCCTATAGTATACAGCACCCCACAGTATGCAGTATAGCACCCAAAAGGAAAACAGCACCCCACAGTATGATGTAAAGCACCCTATAGTATACAGCACCCCACATCATGCAGTATATAGTATAGCACCCCACACTATACAGTATACAGCACCCATAGTATACAGCACCCCTCAGTATACAGCACCCCACAGTATATAGTATAGCACCCCACAGTATACAGCACCCCACAGTATACAGTAGAGCAGTATAGCACCCCACAATATACAGCCCCTGACAGTATAAAGCACCTCACAGTATACAGTATACAGCACCCCAAACTATATAGTATACAGCACCTCACAGCATACAGCACCCCACAGTATACAGTAGAGCAGTAAAGCACCCCACACTATACAGCAACCCACAGTATACAGCACCCCACAGTATACAGTAGAGCAGTATAGCACTCCACAATATACAGCACCTCACAGTATAAAGCACCTCACAGTATACAGCACCCCAAACTATACAGTATACAGCACCTCACAGTATACAGTAGAGCAGTATAGCACCCCACACTATACAGCACCCCACAGTATACAGTAGAGCAGTATAGCACTCCACAATATACAGCACCCCACAGTATACAGCACCTCACGGTATACAGCACCTCACAGTATACAGCACCCCAAACTATACAGAATACAGCACCTCACAGTATACAGTATACAGCACCCGACAGTATACAGTAGAGCAGTATAGCACCTCACAATATACAGCACCCCACAGTATACAGTAGAGCAGTATAGCACCCCACAGTATACAACACCCCACAGTATACAGTAGAGCAGTATAGCACCCCACAGTATACAGTAGAGCAGTATAGCACACCACAGTATACAGCCCCCCACAGTATACAGCACCCCATAGTATACAGTAGAGCAGTATACCACACCACAGTATACAGCACCCCACAGTATACAGTAGCTTACAGTATATTAGCATAACAGCCCATGTCACCTTTTCCTGATGTAATCTTCACATAAAAAGCTCCACAGTTAAGGCAAACTTCTCCTGCAGCAACACTCCTGGTAGAAAGAAAGGACATTTGATTACCTCATAGCCATGTGACCAGTAATATTGCTAGGTTACTGGTCACATGGTGATGTTATCTAAGGTCCTTTCTCCTAAGAGAATCACAGCTCTCACAGTTCGCTGCCTGGAGTGCCGGCAGGCAGGCATGGCATGGCAGCACCCCCCGTGTAGCTGACAGCCTGACACCCGGGGCAGTGGCCAGCAGGGCTCAAGAGGCAGCTGCCTTGGGCCCCCCAGGAGCAACTGGGCCCGGAGCAGCTGCCCCTTTTGCCCCTTGTTAAAGACAGCCCTGCTTCTAAGGATATGTTGCTTGTGACTAGAAATACGTATTGCAGTACACCCTGTACTGGGGTACTGCAATATCTGAAAATGGTTTGTAATGCTATCTTATTTAATGTAATGTACACCCAGCATGGCTGTTATGGTTGGCAGGGACATAGTTAACGACCCCGTTCCACCCCTCTCAGGAATGGGCTAGTTCTACTTTCTGACTAGAGAGAGTGTAGACTAGAGTGTGTGAGGAGGAAGGAACCAAGTCCTTGTGCTCCTTCTTCTTAGGCCTCATAATCCAGAGACTAGATCTCTGCAAGATCTACACAAAGAAAGAAAGACAGAGAGAGAGAGAGAGAGACTTTAGCAAGATAGCATACCAAGAGTGCCATTATTTGCCAATGTGCCAGCCTCCATATCTCGCCATCTGGAAAAAGGATTTGCACTGTACAGAATATTGTTGGATGTACTACAACTCCTATTTTGCACTCATTAAAAAGAGACGTTTATTCTTCTACCACTGAACTGGTTTTCTGACTCTTATTACACTATGTGCTGGCCACTGCACTTATGCCCTGCCTTGCACCCATACAACCACCAACATCAAGGGCACCGCAAACTACCATCAGGCAGGAGCCCCAAATACACGGACTGTCCCCAGAGAAGAAAGGATGCACCCTCCTCTCACTGCACCGGCCCTAGGGAGCAACTGCCTGAATGAAACCACTGTGACACATCCTATAGTCAAAGCCACTACAACTTTCATCCCCTGCTCCAGCTCCTCAAGGGCTTGCTTGATATTTTGTTTCTAGATGGAAGAAACATCTTAATGCAGAGGCCACATTTATTTATACGGCCATTTATTGATGGTGACCATAAATCGTCCTAATGTTGTGACACTGTTACATGTGAAAATGGTCCTGTAAAATTATCGGTATCTGGGTAAAATCTAAAAATGTCTAAACTAGTATATCCCAGTATCAACATTTCATAATTCCAGTCATCGGCTCTCGAGTGTTTCCTGGGAACTGGAATGATGAATGATACGGATCTTGTGGGTTTTCTTGTTTAAAACAAGACAATAATACCAAGTTTTTGCCTCATTGGCTTGGGATAGTTCATTTTCTCTCCAGGACAGTTAGACTCTCTTACTGGAATAGTGTCTAGTAAATTGTGATTCACTGTATTGTTTGTGCGTGCTGCAACCCAGTGCCAAGCGCTGAGCAGATACGTTCATAGTGAGAATAGCCAAAGGTCATTGCAACACTGCTAGGAAAGGTAATTCCAATGTTTATTTAAAGGGGTTCTTTACGTTTTACTTACAAGGTTTGTATAACACTTGTCTTGCTGAAATCTCTTCACCCATTTATATAGATCTTTTTTGGTGCAATCAACACCATAAGTTGTACTGTCATACAGTGTGCAAATAGCGATACAATAGTGACTAGTTATAAGCACCATATACAGTCAGGTCCATATATATTGGGACATCGACACAATTCTAACATCTTTGGCTCTATACACCACAATGGATTTGAAATGAAACAAACAAGATGTGCTTTAAAGAGGACCTTTCACCTGGAAAAACATTGTGAACTAAGTATGCTGACATGGAGAGCGGCGCCCGGGGATCTCATTGCACTTACTATTATCCCTGGGCGCCGCTCCGCTCTCCCGTTATGTCCTCCGGTATCTTCGCTCACTAAGTTATAGTAGGCGGTGTCTGCCCTTGTTCTGTGGGCGTCTCCTTCTCCTAGGCTGTAGCGCTGGCCAATCGCAGCGCACAGCTCACAGCCTGGGAGAAAAAAACCTCCCAGGCTGTGAGCTGTGCGCTGCAATTGGCCAGTGCTACAGCCTAGGAGAAGGAGACGCCCACAGGACAAGGGCAGACACCGCCTACTATAACTTAGTGAGCGAAGATACCGGAGGACATAACGGGAGAGCGGTGCGGCGCCCAGGGATAATAGTAAGTGCAATGAGATCCCCGGGCGCCGCTCTCCATGTCAGCATACTTAGTTCACAATGTTTTTCCAGGTGAAAGGTCCTCTTTAACTGCAGACTGTCAGCTTTAATTTGAGGGTATTTACATCCAAATCAGGTGAACGGTGTAGGAATTACAACAGTTTGCATATGTGCCTCCCACTTGTTAAGGGACTAAAAGTAATAGGACAGAATAATAATCATAAATCAAACTTTCACTTTTTAATACTTGGTTGCAAATCCTTTGCAGTCAATTACAGCCTGAAGTCTGGAACGCATAGACCTCACCAGACGCTGGGTTTCATCCCTGGTGATGCTCTGCCAGGCCTCTACTGCAGCTGTCTTTAGTTCCTGCTTGTTCTTGGGGCATTTTCCCTTCAGTTTTGTCTTCAGCAAGTGAAATGCATGCTCAATCGGATTTAGGTCAGGTGATTGACTTGGCCATTGCATAACATTCCACTTCTTTCCCTTTAAAAAACTCTTTGGTTGCTTTTGCAGTATGCTTTAGGTCGTTGTCCATCTGCACTGTGAAGCGCAGTCCAATGAGTTCTGAAGCATTTGGCTAAATATGAGCAGATAATATTGCCCGAAACACTTCAGAATTCATCCTGCTGCTTTTGTCAGCAGTCACATCATCAATAAATACAAGAGAACCAGTTCCATTGGCAGCCATACATGCCCACGCCATGACACTACCACCACCCTTCTTCACTGATGAGGTGGTATGCTCAGGATCATGAGCAGTTTCTTTCCTTCTCCATACTCTTCTCTTCCCATCACTCTGGTACAAGTTGATCTTGGTCCCATCTGTCCATAGGATGTTGTTCCAGAACTGTGAAGGCTTTTTTAGATGTTGTTCGGCAAACTCTAATCTGGCCATTTTTTTGAGGCTCACCAATGGTTTACATCTTGTGGTGAACCCTCTGTATTCACTCTGGTGAAGTCTTCTCTTGATTGTTGACTTTGACACACACACACACCTACCTCCTGGAGAGTGTTCTTGATCTGGCCCACTGTTATAATGGGTGTTTTCTTCACCAGGGAAAGAATTCTTCAGTCATCCACCACAGTTGTTTTCCGTTGTCGTCCGGGTCCTTTGGTGTTGCTGAGCTCACCGGTGCGTTCCTTCTTTTTAAGAATGTTCCAAACTGTTGTTTTGGCCACGCCTAATGTTTTTGCTATCTCTCTGATGGGTTTGTTTTGTTTTTTCAGCCTAATGATGGCTTGCTTCACTAATAGTGACAGCTCTTTGGATCTCACCAAAAAGGACTTAATATATGGTTGACAGCACTAACATTACACGGCCTATACAGCCAGCCATTCATTTTTACCACCCTTTTCTTTTTTCTTTTTTTCCATTTTTCCAATTTTTTATTATTATTATTACTATATTTTTACTTTACCATTTATCTATATGGACTCGATTCACTAATTTTTTCACAATTTTTTTTTTAAAGCCTGGTACTAGCCATCTACCATATACCTTTCTATCTGTTACACACATTTAGTGCCCAGAGCTTTCACTCATTCATCCTATGTCTAAGAAAAACCCCATACAAAATTATAATTAAGTATTTTTTTAAATAAAACTATTTTATCTAATCCCATCTATGAGTGTGCCTGCTACTTTTTTACCACAAGATCAACTTGTACCAGAGTGATGGGAAGAGAAGAGTATGGAGAAGGAAAGGAACTGCTCATGATCCTGAGCATACCACTTTATCAGTGAAGCATGGTGGTGGTAGTGTCATGGCTTGGGCATGTATGGCTACCAATGGAACTGGTTCTCTTGTATTTATTGATTATGTGACTGCTGACAAAAGCAGAAGGAGGAATTCTGAAGTGTTTCGGCCAATATTATCTGCTCATATTCAGCCAAATGCTTCAGAACTCATTGGACGGCGCTTCACAGTGCAGATGGACAATGACCCAAAGCATACTGCAAAAGCAACCAAAGAGTTTTTTAAGGGAAAGAAGTGGAATGTTATGCAATGGCCAAGTCAATCACCTGACCTGAATCCGATTGAGCATGCATTTCACTTGCTGAAGACAAAACTGAAGGGAAAATGCCCCAAGAACAAGCAGGAACTGAAGACAGTTGCAGTAGAGGCCTGGCAGAGCATCACCAGGGATGAAACCCAGCGTCTGGTGAGGTTTATGCGTTCCAGACTTCAGGCTGTAATTGACTGCAAAGGATTTGCAACCAAGTATTAAAAAGTGAAAGTTTGATTTATGATTATTATTCTGTCCCATTACTTTTGGTCCCTTAACTAGTGGGAGGCACATATGCAAACTGTTGTAATTCCTACACCGTTCACCTGATTTGGATGGAAATACTCTCAAATTAAAGCTGACAGTCTGCAGTTAAAGCACATCTTGTTCGTTTCATTTCAAATCCATTGTGGTGGTGTATAGAGCCAAAAATGTTAGAATTGTGTCTACTGACTGTAGTATAAGCCCAAATACCAGTGCCATACAGTTGCTAAAATAACAATTCATTTGGTCTACAGTTATTCCCACTGACCCCCCATTTTCTACATTAAGAACCAAGGTTTTTAACCAAAGTTCGGATAATTTTATCCATGAAATTATTGTCCACAAGTAAAGGCCCCCATACACATTAGGAGAATGGAGGATTCGGTCGACAGTCTAATGTGTATGGGTAGCTCTCATTTCTAACCCTGACAGATCATGATGGTTAAATATTTTTGCCCGATCCTTTCATACTCCAAAGAGATAAGCCGCCACCTAAAGTGTTTCAGGAGTGGACTGGCCATAGACCCCACAGGGAAATTTCATAGTGGGTCCATGCCCAAGGGACCACTCTAGCCTGACTTACTGCTGCTGGCCAGGTACATAATGATCTAAATCTGGGAGCATCAGGTATTTATGTACCTTGCTGGCGACTGCAGCTGACCTCCTGAATTCAGGTCTATCACTGTCCTCAGGACGGTTATACAGTTGAATATTGTGGTGGGGCAAGGGAACCTATGGTTCACTGCCCTGTTGTTTGCCCTAAACGGTCACAGGCCAATATATAATGTAGTGTACAAACGGCACGGGGACACCGACGTCTTAGGCCACAGCCTGAGAAAGGACTGTTGCCTGCACCAAGGCAGCTTACTTGGGACGTGACTCAGGTATTTAATTTTTTTCCTTGGCCACCTGGGGAGCATAGTGCTGGGGCACTATAGGCGTCATTGCTAGGGGCAGTCCTGGCAGCATTCTGAAGATAGGACTGGCTTAATGCTGAGGCCTAAATCTCACCTCCTAAGCCCCCTGCGCCATATCTTAATTAGAGACATTTGGAGAAGGACAGAACGTGGCAGCTATTGATGGCCACCACCACAGAGGGACAGCTTCTGGGGAGGTATTTGGTGCAGCACTGTAATAGTTGGTTCTGCTGAGGCAGTATTTTGTGCAACACTATGTATTGCTGACCCCGTCAACTTATGATGGTCCCATCGATTTGTGTTGGTACTGCCTACTTCTGTTGCCCTACTTTCTTTCAAGTTAGACCCATCTACAACATGGGGGCCACTTTTTAGTTTTTTCAGGATAACTTTAAGTTCCCAATCTGCCCATGAGTGTCTGGCAGCAGCCTCCACTAAATACAAGCTAAACGAGTACATTTCTGGGTGTGTCGGGAGAGATAGCTGTTGGCCGAATTATCGTTGAAGGCATGGCCGGCTTAACCTTGCTTTGGTGGAGAACAAGGACCTTACCATTGATAGTAACCGGGTCCATTGGTTATGGTAAGCCTGTTATTTTTAACAAGATTACACCATCATAATTCGGATACATCCCATATCATTACTTGCAGTGACACTTAAAGTTAAAACAAATAGTGTTTTTACAGCCTCAACCATCTAAAGAGAGAAGAACGAGCCATCAAAATCCCATTATACTAATCTCGCCAGTGATGGATTCCAAAAAAATCCACCGTTGTGTTTGTATAACTTAATCTAGCAGTAAATCCTGTACTTTCAGCGTTTTAAACTATACACAGAGGACGCGGCCGATGAATGAATTCTTTCATTGCAACTGAGTTCATGCACCTGAACAAACAAAGGTATAAGCAGACATAAGCGAGATAACATTTAGGAATAGTCCGGGGCTTATATAAATATGCAGCAGGCATGTATGGATAATAACACGGGAGGTTTACTGGAGAGCGCACTCATTTCAGTACGTATCTCAGGGCATCTATGTCATGTAGAAGTCATTGATGTTATACTGTAGGTAGAACCTGATATGCTTGCATGTAAGCACGAAATCTACTGTATGTACAGTATCATGCTGCTGTGTGCAGGGAACTAGGCAGGAGGGGTTTAGGGGTGAACAGAGGGCTGGGTGGTCTATGTACAGGAGTAGAGAGGAATGAGGGTGTTATATCATAGACATTGTCTGTTGAAAAAGGCAACTTAGCCGAAACGCGTCCTTTTTTATGGGACATATTGTTATGTGAGAATAAAACTCCATGAGCATTGAAGTCACGTCTGCTGGGATTTTCTTTAAACTACACGTGGAACCAGTCCTATCCCGTGCGGCGTGCATCTCAGCGTGTGCCGGCCGATTTCTCTTCATACGTGTTATATCATAGACATGACCATGCATCTTCTATAGGGCCCTTGGAGGGAGAGAGCCCAGGCTTAAAGGGGTTGAATGAGTTAAACATGACCGCTTTGTTTTAAAAACAGCACCCCTCCTGTCCTTGGGTTGAAGTGCATGGAGCTGAGCTGCAATACCACACACAACCTGTGGAGAGGTGTGGCGTTACTTGTAAAATGAAGCAGCCACAGTTTTCTAACGCTGGACAAACCTCACAAAAGAGCAGCTATCCCCTCTCCTCACATGTCTGTTTTAGTAACTTCTTCCATCCGTGATGTAATCTAGTCTTATGACTCTGTGTTGTGCCATTCCTTTATTATTCCTGCTACTTTAGAACTTTCTAAGTGAATTGCCAGCAGTCTGCAATGAAGGTCCAGATGGGTGTTACCAGTTGGGAGTGTGTCCCTGCAAACTGGCAGCACTGATTGGATAGTGCCAGACTGTGCAGGGATACACCCCTGACTGGTAACACCCATCTGGACATTTTTCTTTTTATTGAAACTTGCTAGTCATTCATTCATAAATTCTAGCAGGAATAATGTAGGAATTGCACAATACAGAGTCATAAGAATAGGTTCTCCAGAATTGTTATTGTCTGGTGGTACCCCAGATGAGAGGATATCTGCAAATGGTTTGTTCTTTAATGTTATACCATGTATTGCTACCAATATAGATATGGATGGATGGCACAACTGCAGCGACCGGGCCGCAGGGGCGCATGTGAATGTGGGTGGCTGGATGGGTGCAGTAGTTGTACTCAAGGTTTCCTGAAGCTCCCTGGGCCGGCGTGCAGTGATGGAAAGGATTCACCTTTGGGGAACATTCTGGTTATGGAGTTCTCCCGCCTGATGGCGGTCGAGGTGCCCTTGATGTTGCTGTTTTACAGTGCGAAGTGACGCCAGCACTTTGCGTTGCAAATGTAGTGCGGTATAATCATGACACCGGTAGTGGTATAACAAATCCACAGTACTTTACTGAAGCCGGTCAGCAGGTGATCCACACAAGCACTACTCACATGAAATGCAGACTTTACAGACGGTTCAAGTAGTTCCCAAAGGTTGTATATGGAGGCTAGCTTCTCTCTCTCTCTCTCTCTCTCTTTCTCAATCTGGTCAACCTCTCTTTTTCCATGGTTAAAGGGATGCACTTTCTCTATCATCATATATATATATATATATATATATATATGATATCTACATTATCCTCAGAGGAATGCAGACTCTGAACAGGGGCTCCTCCTGTCCTTTGGTTATGGTGGGCAGCTTGTAGCTTACAGTGTTTCCACCACATGCAGAGGAGGTTGTAGCCAGATTAGCGGCGATTACCTTCTTTGCCAAAGTCTGCAATCCTTCTCTGTCAGCTAAACCTTCTATAGATCTTTTCCCTTCTGAGTGCTGGCACATAGGTTGCTTGTGGGCTGTAGGCATGGGCGTCCGCAGGGGGGGGCAAGGGGGGGGCAAGTGCCCCCCCCTGGCGCCGCAACTAACCCAGTACTATTAAGTAATAAAGTTACTACTAATTAGTTGCGGGGCGCGGGCGGCCGCCGGCCGGCTAACAACAGCTGACAGCACACTGACTGAGCGCACGCCCGGCCTGAAAGAGTGAGCCGCTGTGAGCTCCGCTGCCTGGCCTGCCTGTCTAGACTCTAGACTCAGACAGTGGCTGCTGGAGCAGCTGCCGCACAGCACAGGCACGTGACGTGATGTTGCCAGTGAGCTCCGCCCCCAGAAGAGAGCTGCCTGTCACTGACCCTGAGCCAAGTTCAGTAACGGCTCCAACAAGTTCCAAGTGAAGAAGTTTCCTATTCCAACTGTCCAACAGTCACAGAAGTAGTAAGTGAACATTATTACAGCCTTTATATTGTACAAAGAAAAAGAAAGATAAATCAGATTCACAACATAAGTACATCACAACAACAAGTGGATGGATGATGGATCATGATGACATGGTGGATGATGGCAGTGTCAGCAGCACATCTCTCCTCCCCCCCCCCCCCCTTCCCCAGGCACATTTCTCCCACTCCATCTCATGGGCCAGACCAGTGGCAGACATGGGATCCATGATGGATCCCATGTCTGCCACTGGTCTGGCCCATGTGATGGAGTGTGGGAGAAAGATGTGCTGCTGACAGTGGCCCACGAGCCTGAGGGGGAGAAATGTGCCTGGGGGGGGGAGAGATGTGCTGCTGACACTGGCCCATGGAGGGGCCCGAGCCTGAGGGGGAGAAATGTGCCATTCAGGGGGGGGGGGGGGTGGAGGGTCATGGGTGGGAAGTGTGCTGCCATGATGGAGAGGGGGAGAAATAATGTGACGTGGCATGGAGGGGGAGAAATGTGACATTAAGGGGGCATCATTGGGGGCACTTTTTACTGGCACATTATTAGGTTGCACTATGGGGTCACTTCTTACTGGCACATTATTGGGGGGTACTATGGGGGCACTTCTTGCCAACACATTATTGGTGGGCACTATAGGGGCATCTACTGAGGGCGAAGCTACAAAGAAGTGGTATGTTATATGGAGGGCTCTGTACAGTAGTATTTTATACTGGGACACATTATGGTGGGTACTATGGGGAAGGGGGAGAGGAATACTATGGGGTCATCTACGGGGGGCACTAAGAAGGGGTATTTTATGCTTGCAAATTATGGGGGACACTGAGGGGCATCTACTGGGGCACTATATATGGGGCATTTTATACTGGTACATTATGGGGGCACTAGGAGGAAGGGGGAGAGGAGCACTATGCAGCATTTACTGGGGGCACTATATAGGGGTATTTTATACTGGTACATTATGGGGGCACTATGGGGACATTAGCTCAACTGGGGGCATTACAAGGGGGTATTTTTTGCACTGTCTAATATAAGGAGAATTATTACTACTGGGGGGGGGGCATTATGGTGGGCTTTATTACTCCCCCATGGTATGACCCCCTAGTAGCAGCACCAGCCTCTCTCTGCTCTGCTATTCCTCTGCCCCTTCTCCAAATCCTTATTATGAAATCTTTCTCATTAGGATAAAACACAACATCAGCTCCGCCGAGCCCCCGACCAAAGTGGTGAAGAGGTGTCCGAGATCCCCAAGGGCCAAGTAACTAAGTTTTCATGTAAAATATATTTATGTTATACACATATAGCCTACACTGTGCCACACAATATACAGTTTCTTCTGTATGAACGTCCACAAATTAAATCTCCAAACTGATTGATGAACCAGATGTGTGGGCCAGCCACGATTAAACCTATTATTGTTTTTATTGATGACAGTACTCCCTGAGTGTTAGGTGTGGGGTGACCAGGCGGTATATGAAGGGGCAATACTGGTATTATATGGACAGCAGATATGGCATCCTCTGGGCAGTACTGTCTATGGTCAATTCATCCTTCAGAAGCTCCCTGACTGCCACCTGCTTGGCTATCAGTGAGTGACAGTCAGTCAGTGTCACAGTGTGACTACTGAGTCACTCCCTGACCCTGAGTGTTAGGTGTGGGGTGAGTCACTGATAGCCAAACAGCAGGCAGTGAAGTGCCATGAGAGCCAGGCCAAGCAGGTGGCAGTCAGGGTGCTGGTGAAGGATGACCATAGACTGTACTGCCCAGAGGATGCCATCTCTGCTGTCCATATACCAGGCAGTATTGCCCCTTCAATCATATACCGCCTGCCCGCCTGGTCAGGGTGACCAGGCAGGCAGGCGGTAATACTGGTGGTAGGCCTGGTATTCTGCAGACCATCTGCTTGTAAGTTAGATATGACAAAAGCCTGGAAGCGTTCAGGTACAGAACACAACATTTCATTTGTTGGCGACAAAATGCAAATTAACATATTGCTGAGACTATAACAAAGGGTGCAAAAATAATATAGAATTAATAGACATTCATGTGAAATAAGAAGAATTGGTCTTTCCTTTTGTGGTGGCTTCCTATTTTAAAGTTTAGTCCCTGTACACAAACGGGGTTCCGTTCCACCCTCTTATATCTGCAGTTAGGCTTCATACACAAGCCAGTTTCAATGTCAATAAAATTATGCCCCCCCCTGGAAAAATTTCTGCGGACGCCCATGGCTGTAGGATAATGGAATCTCCCTACAGGAGCTGCTCCTTGCTGTTCTAAGGTGTTCACTCTTCAGCAGGCAGCCATTAACTCCAGAATCTTCCTCCTAGGGTGGAAGGGTGGAGCCAGCCCTGACTCGCCTCATGGGACCTCCCACTCTCTATACCACCTTATGGAATTTGTAGTACATAATACATAATACATAAAATACAATGATATTAACAAAACTTTCAGTGCTTTGAAGTGTATTTCAGGACACAATTAGGGGTAATAATCCTGGTTCAGCCCATCCAGGAAGCTTGGTGGGGAGTATTGATGGCCTTGCGGTTCGCCTGGCGGTTGGTTTGCGGCGAACTTTGCTCGTTCACGATCCGCCGAACATGCGAACATATGGCGATGTCCCCGTGCGCCATAGTCTTTTGGATTGCGCCCAACTTTGACCAATGACACATCCATCAGGTGGGACAGGACAGCCAATTGAGACGTTTCAGCACATGTACACCCCCCCCCCCCCCAACCCTATAGCAAAACCCGATCTGGCAGCCATTTTACATTATGTGTTTTGCCAGTGTAGGGAGAGGTCGCATTTTGGAGCAGGGACAGATTGTCAGGAACTTAGGGACACCAAACGCTAGATAATAGGGCCACAAAAGTCCTTTTAAGGACTGGTAACGTTGTGCTGTCGATAGGTGTGATACACAGAGGGTTGTGATATACTTATAATATACTTTCTAACATAGAACGTATATTATAGTGCATTTGTTTGCTTCCAGAAAATACTGATTTGAGGGCTGCGATCTATCAGCTTCCACAAAATAGTGATAGAAGTTTTCCATATACGGATGTAGTAGAGTTAACACACATGCTTAACACACATGTAGTAGAGTTAACACACTTAGGAAAACTAGAGGAATGGTCAAAAATATGGCAACTAAAATTTAATGTTGATAAGTGCAAGATAATGCACCTGGGACGTAAAAACCCAAGAGCAGAATATAAAATCAGTGATACAGTCCTAACCTCAGTATCTGAGGAAAGGGATTTAGGGGTCATTATTCCAGAAGACTTAAAGGTAGGCAGACAATGTCATAGAGCAGCAGGAAATGCTAGCAGAATGCTTGGGTGTGTAGGGAGAGGAATTACCAGTAGAAAGAGGGAGGTGCTCATGCCGCTCTACAGAGCACTAGTGAGACCTCATTTGGAGTTTTGTGCTCAGTACTGGAGACCATATCTCCAGAAGGATATTGATACTTTGGAGAGAGTTCAGAGAAGAGCTACTAAACTGGTACATGGATTGCAGGATAAAACTTACCAGGAAAGATTAAAGGACCTTAACATGTATAGCTTGGAAGAAAGACGAGACAGAGGGGATATGATAGAAACTTTTAAATACATAAAGGGAATCAACAAGGTAAAAGAGGAGAGAATATTTAAAAGAAGAAAAACTGCTACAAGAGGACATAGTTTTAAATTAGAGGGGCAAAGGTTTAAAAGTAATATCAGGAAGTATTACTTTACTGAGAGAGTAGTGGATGCATGGAATAGCCTTCCTGCAGAAGTGGTAGCTGCAAATACAGTGGAGGAGTTTAAGCATGCATGGGATAGGCATAAGGCCATCCTTCATATAAGATAGGGCCAGGGGCTATCCATAGTATTTAGTATATTGGGCAGACTAGATGGGCCAAATGGTTCTTATATGCCGACACATTCTATGTTTCTATGTTTCTATGCTTTATGAGACGTGTTATCTAAACTAAATGCGTTAAGCAAACACCTTCAATAGCTTTTCAATGGTTTTTGTTTCAAGATAACGTGATAAGTTAAGAAATTTGAGTTAAGAGTTTGTGTGTTAACCCTGCTACATCTGTACCTGCGTCCACAAAATACAGATTGTGGGTTTTGATATACCAGCTTCAACTAACAACTGATTGAGGCCTTCCATATATCAGCTTCCACAAAATAGTGATAGAGGTTTTCCATATACCTCCGTCAACAAAATTACTGCTTGAGGGTGATATACCAGCTTCAACTAATAACTGATTGAGGCCTGCCATATATCAGCTTCCACAAAATAGTGAGAGAGGTTTTCCATATACCTGCGTCCACAAAATTACTGCTTGAGGGTGATATACCAGCTACAACTAACAACTGATTTAGCCTGCAATATATCAACTTCAACAAATCCTGCTCTTCTCTAGGGACTTTGGCACAAGGTCATTTTGAAAATGACAGGCAGAGGAAGAGGCAGCCCGTTCCGCAGGGGTGGTAGGGGTCGAGCAGGTGCACCAGGCCGGAGCCTAAGTGGGAAGTTGGAGAAGGTGCGTCCGATTATGTCAAAGGACGCACCAGAGTTGATTGAGTGGCTCACTCAGCATTCCGCTTCTGCACCCTCCTCATCCTCTGTATCTGCACCCTCCTCACTCTCTGCTGTGTGCACTCCCAAAGACACCACCACCACCATAGCCCCTCCACTCGAGTCAGAGGAATTTTCCCATCTATTCCAAGACCTTACCGATGCGCAGCCATTCTTGGCATCTAATGAGGAAGAGGAGGTAGCAACGGCCACATCCCAGCGGTCTGACGACAGTACCCAGATCAGCCCAAGGAGGGTGGTCCCCGCTGTTGCTGCCTACTCCGAGATCTCTAATGTCAGTGGTGATGAAGGTGGCAATGATGATGTGTCGATGGACGTCAATTGGGTTCCAACAAGAGAGGAAGAGGAGTGGAGTTCAGAGAAAGAGGCGGAGCAGCAGATAGGGAGGAGAAGGAGGAGAAGCAGGCAGAACTCGCAGTGCACAGGAGGCAAAAAGCAGACTACAAATGTATCTGGAGCGAGCCATCCACCATGCACGGTCACATCTTGCACTCCCTGTACGCATGCACATGGCTCCGCTGTGTGGGCTTTTTTTACCGTGTCAGCTGCTGACAATAGTGTTGCCATCTGCAGCCTGTGCTGTCAACGCATAAGTCGCGGTAAGCCCAACACTCACCTAGAGACGACCGCCTTAAGAAAGCACCTGGCCTCCCATCACCGAGCCCAGTTGGAGCAACGCCGTCAAAACCCGCAAAGCTACACTCCCGGCGCTTCACGTCCTGCCCCTTCTCCTCTCTCCTCCCATTTGTCCTCCACCTCCCACCGTGCCGTCGCCGCGTTCATCTGGCAAAAGGCAGGCTTCCGTGGCCCAAATGAGCGTAAAAAAATGATGACGCTGGATAGTCGCTCTTGCCCAGCGGCTGACCGCTGGCTTGTCGGAACTGCTAGCTCGCCAACTACTGCCATATCAATTGGTGGACTCGGAGGCCTTTAGAAAATTTGTGGCCATTGGCACACCGCAATGGAAGGTCCCCGGAAGGAAATATTTCTCCCAGAAGGGCATCCCTGAACTATATAGCCACGTTCAGCGGCAAGTTAATATATCTCTGGTACACAGTGTCAGTGCCAAGATACATCTGACCACAGACACGTGGGTCTAGCAAACACGGGCAGGGAAGGTACATAGCTTTTACTGCCCACTGGGTGAACTTTCTGACGGCCATCAAGCATGTAACCTGTGGCACCCGTGTGGATTTGGTGTTACCACCACGGATTGCATACAGGCCTGCCTCTTCTTCTCCTCATCCGTCTTCTCCTCGGCTGACTCCTCCTTTTCCATTGCTATCGCCTCTTTCGCTGCACCCCCGCCCCCCAAGCTCCCCAGCACCTATTCGACGTGCCATGTGAGATGTTGCCATGCTGTGCTGCGGCTGTTGTTCCTGGAAGCCAAGAGCCACACCGGTCCTGCACTGCTTTCAGCTCTGCGGTCACAGGCCGATCAGTGGCTAACCCCGCTAAATTTGACAGTTGGTAAAGTGGTGTGCGACAATGGTGCCAATCTGATGAGTGCGCTGAAACAGGGCAAAATGACACGTGTGCAGTGCATGGCACATGTCCTGAACTTAGTCATGCAGTGATTCGTTGCCAAATACCCCGGGGTCCAGGACGTCTTGCGGCAGGCCAGGAAAATCTCTGGCGATTTTAGAAGATCTTACACGGCCATGGCTCACCTTGCTGACGTTCAGCGGCGACACCACTTGCCCGTCAGACGTCTAATTTTTGACTGCCCGACGTGCTGAAACTCCACCTTGTCACCTTGTACATGCTTGATAGGCTGCTCCAGCAGAAACGTGCTATTAATGACTATCTGTACGAACTCAGCGGCGCAACGGTTTCTTTTCACTGCGCCAGTGGCTGCTCAGTCGCAGCTATGGCGCCATCAGTGACATCGTATCTTATGCCTTCTTTCTGGAGCATGCATTGCATCGTGTCATTGATCAAGCCATCGAGAAGCAGGAGCTGAAAGATGAGGAAGTCGCAATGCTGAATGAATTCTCCATCTGAGATAACTTAGGAGTCTGAAGAGGAGTCAGAGAAGGATGGTGGCTGGGGGGAGGAGGAGCAAGAAGAGCAGGCTTTAAACTTTTCTGGGATCCCTGGTGTTGTCCGTGGCTGGGGGGTGGAGATCGAGGACGACATTCTCCTGGGCGATGAGCAGAAGCCAGGGCGTTTCACCGCTTCCAATTTAGTGCAAAAGGGGGCCTTTATGCTCCAGTGTTTGAAGAGGTACCCGTATAAAATGCATAAAGGTCAAGGACCTGTACTGGGTGGCAACGTACTTAGATCCCTGGTACAAACACAAAATGGTGGACATGTTACCAGCATCACAGAGGGCTGTCAGAATGCAGCATTTCCAGGCCTTGCTGTGAGAGATGCAGCATTCTGCTGTTGCGGGCACTGGCAGAGGAATTTCCACCCACAGAGAAACAGGTGGGGGTACCAATCCTACTGAGCCTGCAAAAAGAGGGCGGTTTGAAGATATGTTGGTCACTACGGATATGAGATCATTCTTGCAGCCAACCCATCGACAGCCGCCCTCCAGATCCAGCCTAGACCGACAGGTGTCCGACTACATCGGGTTAACAGCCGATGAGGACGCTGAGAGAAGCGAGGAACCCCTTGACTACTGGGTGTGCAGGCTTGACCTGTGGCCAGAGCTGGCACAATTTGCCATGGAACTCTTGGCTTGCCCCTCGTCAAGTGTCCTGTCCGAAAGGACATTCAGCGCAGCAGGGGGGATCGTTACCAATAAGCGCACTCACCTAGCTCACGACACTGTGTGGACTACCTCACATTTTTTTAAATGAATGAGGCATGGATCTCAGAAGAATTCAACACCTGTGATGACCACGTGTAATTGAATTTCCTCATGCCAGACCACACATATCTGCCACCAACCAGAACAAAGAATGGTCCTTGCCTTATGTATATACAGCGGCATAAAAGGCCTTTTATGTTATGCGAATGCCTAATTTTTGGGGCCTGTACTGGATGACAGTTACATTTTTCTCCTGTGACTGCCTAATGTACCTCCAGCCACAGAATCCAAAGCTCTTTGCTGTCAGGTGAATGCCTATTGCCAAATATTTGGGGCCTATACTGGCCGACAGTTACATATTTATCATGTGACCGCCTATTGTACCTCCAGCCACAGAATCCAAAGATCTTTGCTGTCAGGTGAATGCCTATTGCCTAATTTTCGGGGCCTGTATTGGCCGACAGTTTCATATTTATCTTGTGACCACCTAATGTACCTCCAGCCACAGAATCCTATAAAGTTGTGTGCTGTCAGGTGAATGCCTATTGGCTAATTTTTGGGGCCTGTACTGGCCGACAGTTACATTTTTTATCTGTAGCCACATAATCACACCCCTGTCTCACTCCTCTGCCTCTCATTATGGTGGCATATGAACCGCATTCTCCATAAGGACCTTTTAATGTCACAGGGTCATGTGACTGTGCCCCCCACTGTGCCCCCTTATACCCTGAATTATGCCCTCTTACCACACCCTGTGCAGTGCCCCTAGTCATTTCCTGTACTGTGCCCTCTTATACCCTTTTATACGGTCACGGTATGACGGTGTTATCCGGTCACTGTACAGAGGTGTTATCCGGTCAATGTATGGCGGTGGTATCCAATAACTGGATGGCCATAACTGTATCCCTTTCCCTGCCCATGCCATCCTTTTTTAGACCTGGCATGAGCGGGGAAAATATGAGGATTGCGGTGCTAAGGACCTTTGCGCCACAATCTGTGTCAGAAATACGCCTAATATAGATGTATTTCTACATAATAAATGACTACCTAATTGTAATTATTATTGGGTAGGGCTAATATCTTTACAGGGATCTCAACTCTCCCGGAGGTTCAGGGAGTCTCCCACTATTAGATAGCGGCTCCCTGACACCTGCATGTGAAACAATATATCCCGGAAAGGTTTATCTCAGTCAGATAGCAGAGCAGAGAGATAAGAGAAGTGACAGGACAGAGTTTAGAGTACAGGTTGAATTAACCCTTTAGGGTCAAATTGGCTTCTGAAGGAGATATATATGTTAAAGGCATCCCTTCTGTCTCATTCAGTAGCTATATAACTATTGAGAGAGCTGCATTTTTTTGAAAATACATTTACACATTTAACCCTCCATTTTGATTATATTATTTACCCCAGTGTTAAATTCACACCCCCTGGATGCTTTAATCATATATATAAATATGATAATTTGGGGCAGGGTAATGAGCCCGGTCCTCCACACCATAAAACAAAGTAAGCAGATACTTCATATGTTTGGAAAATGTAATAAAAAGTTCGTGAAAAAAAATAAAAAATAAAACCTCCCTGAAATGAGAAGTGCACCTCTCTGAAATGAGTTTTTGCAGGTTGGGATGTCTGTCTTTATATTATATAGATTCTAGTGTATTATACTGTGCCCTGTATTTCCCAGTAGAAAATGATCCTTGGGAAACACAGTCCTCATCCCTGACCACCCGGACCAGGTAGCGCTCTGTCAGGACATGGCGGCCTCCCCTCTCCGCCACGCTGCTCCGCTGTGTACTGGTGCCTATTCTGACACTAGGGCTCGGTTCACATCCTATTTTTGCCATCCATTTAATGCATACCAAAAATGTCTGCGTTAACAGATGCCTCAGACTGATGCCGTACAGTGGGGTCCGTTCACCATACACGTCCATGGTAGAAAAAAAAATTAAACGTATGCATTTTTTTAATGGACTCTGCAGGATACAAAAACATGGAGTGCTGCACATTTGTGTACATCAAACCGATAGGAAATACAATTTTTCTAGGCTCCAGCAGGGCACATTTTTGACAGTTTCCCTTTAAGACGCATAAAAATGTCCCCTGATTAAAATACATATTTTTTGTGGGAATTTTTGCCAGTGATCCCCCTCTGGTATATCACTGTCCATGTTGTGGGACTATTTGTGTACTTCTAGTAAGTGTTGCTGGCTGGAAATATTACCTGAAGGTTTTTCAGGTTCGCCTGCCATTAAAGTGAATGGGGCCCGCCGCAAACGCGAATCATCCCGGCCGATGTTCGTCCATCACTAGTGGGGAGATCTGCCCAAAGCTCAGTTAGTGAGTGTATAGGTAAAGTTCAGTGAAGAAGGAAGCTGTGACCTATGCTCTTACGCCTTAAGACCAGAAATTAGCAGATCTGTGTGAATTACTGCAAGATCTACAGATCGAAAGAGGAGGAGAAAGACAAAGGAGAGAACTAAAGAGCTTAGAATCTGCATGGCCCAGAGTCAGCAAGGTTATCTGCTGCTACAGCCATTCAGACTTTGTTGCTGTGGGGGACACTGTTAAGATACACTTAGACATGTCCTTGCCAGACGTGCCTTCAAAACCCTGTATCCTTTAGGGGACAATACAGTCACTATTGTAAGAATACTATTGCCTGCCATAGATTCTACTAAAGCAATATAGTGTACAAAGAGGGCCATAACTCCTATTCTTGCCTAAATCCATGCACCGTTATCTTGGGAGAGAATTGCACTGTACAACTGCAACTGCTATAGCTGTATGCACTACAACTCCCATTCTGCACTCTAGTAAAGAGAGATGTTTGGGGTGGAGCCCTATGGAATTTGTAGTACATGCACATAATACATAAAATGCAATGATATTAATAAGGATGGCCTTGCATTTCGCCCGGCGGTCGGTTCGCAGCAAACTTTGCTGGTTCGTGATTCGCCGAACATGCGAACATATGGCGATATTCGCGCCCGCCATATTCTTTTACATTGTGAAGAACTTTGACCCATGACACATCCATCAGGTGGTACAGGACAGCAAATTGAGACGTTTCAGCACATGGACATACCCCCTACCTTATAAATAGGCCCGATCTGGCCGCCATTTTACATTCAGTCTTTTGTCAGTGTAGGGAGAGGTTGCTGTGTGGAGCAGGGACAGACTGTTAGGGACAAAAACGCTATCAAATAGGTCCACAAAAGTCCGTTTAAGGACTGGTATAGGTGTACTATAGATAGGTGTGCAGTACAGAGGGGTCTAATACACTTATATTATAGTTTCTAACATAGAAAGCATATTATAGTGGATTTCTATTGTGCAGCAGTGGTGAGCGGTTCTGCAGCGATACTGCAGCTACACAGAGTGACAAACGCAATTAGAAAAATAATTATAACTGGTGTGATATACCAGTCTCCCCCCAAAAACACTGATAGAAGCGGGGTGTTATATACCAATAATATACTTTCTATATAGTGCATTTGGGTACTGCAGCATTTGTTTGCGGTTTTGCTGCGTTCTCTCTGCTACACACAGTGACAAACGGTACTGGAAAAAATAATTATAACTGGTGTGCGCATGCGTGTACGCGAAAATTATATTGCCGATATTTCGCATTTAAAAAAATAATGAATGGAGATCGCAAATTTGAATAATACATCTGGTATGTCACTGTCCATGTTGTGGGACTATTTGTGCACTTCTAGTAATTATTTCTTGGCTGAAAATATGAGCTGAAGGTTTTTCAGGTTCGACTTCCATTAAAATAAACGGGACCCGCTGCGAACTAGGGGTTTGCGAACACTTGATCGCGCTTGCGCAATCGCGTTCGCGAACCGTCCCGGCAGATATTCGTCCATCACTAGATATTAACAACACTTTCAGTGCTTTGCAGTGTATTTCAGGACACAATTAGGGTTAATGTAACGGACCGTTTCAGCAGACAAGGGGTTAAAATCCGTTTAGGCGATATGCCCTTTTCTGAGAGACAGGCACAGCTACTGCAGAACACCAGACTCCCGAACTGGATACAAAATAGCACTCCAAACTGGAACCTCACGAATAGCTGCTAGCAGACGAACAGGAAAAGCATACAATCAGCTTACACTCCTGGCAATCAGTCTCTAACAGCATACAGTGGATCCCCCCAATAACGAGACAAGGCTCCGTGTTGAGGGTCAAGCAGTGGTCAGAGGTGCTGGCCCACCCAGCCTGGTTTTTATTACAGTTGTTGCAAATACAGGTCCGCCCACAGGGAGGTATAAAACAACCAAGCCCATCTGGTGTACACGCCCCTAGGGGACCAGAAGGAAGACTGTGACACAGGACAGATATGCAGCACTCAGGACACACAGACACAACACATCCCCACAATGCATCATGGTTTCCTCCTCTCTGCCCTGGAGACACCCGAGGAGCAATTAAATTATCTCTCAGGACAAAGGGAAATCACCAAGACACATGTGGGAACAACAGGACAGAAATCACTATTTAAACATACAATGTCACAACCCTTTTCAATACACAGACATTTAACATCCCAAAATGGCACAAATTAGACCAGGAGTTCAAGTTAGTTCAAGTCCTTTGTGAACAAATGAGGCCTGGCTGATGAGAGGGCCCATAATCCTGGGGCAAGAGGCCAGCAGCCAGGCCCCTCCAAAACCCAGTGGCGAGGTTGGTTTCGCCACACATCTCCCCCTCCCAGGGAAGACTAACCAGATACCTGACCTCACGGTCAGTACCTGAGTTAGTCTGGCAGTCCACCCACAACCCAATACTGGACCTGTTGAATTTGGTAGCCTGTCTCTGTCCAGTGAGTCCACCAAGGTTATATCACGGTCGGCGTGGCTATCACATACGTGACACAGAGGGAGGGAACGAGGAAGGCCCTGCCCAAGTGAGAGGGAAGATGGTGACCCCTGACTCACCTGGCGGCTGGCACCTGGCTGCCCTGACGTCCCTAGACGGGTTCCTCACCCGTACGCCGATCACGTGCCTAAAGCCCTGGCTTTCCCTGAGCTGAGCCCTAGGTAGTGAACAGGGCGATGGGAACACTAGTCCGCACCACTAACTCTAAGGGAAAACACCAAGGGGAGGACAGACAACACCGACTCAACATATATTCCCAGGTGGACGACAACAGGAGACAACAATAAGCCCAACAGGGATCTGGAGGGTAGCACTCAGGAACGACAAGCAGGATTCACCACTCCAGTGGGTCAGTATAGATGTCCAGGCAGGAAGCTCTATAACTGGCGACTAGAGAAGTGTGAGGGGAGAGTATAAGGAGGTAGGGAGTGGCAGACAAGAAACAGCTGAGGAGGAGAAGCTACGGATCCCTGAGAGAGACAAAAAGGATAGCAAGGCAAACACAGAAAACAATCACTAAAAAACAACGTGATCTTTAGATATAGAGCACGCAGCCACCCGCTGCGACTTCCTGAGCCCGGGTATAACGGAGTCAGACGTGGCTCTTGATACCCTCGTGACAGTTTATGTTGGATGCTGGTACTCCGGTCTCTGTGTTGCTCCCTGGCTTGGAGTGGAGGTTGCTTTGTGGGCAGGTATCAGCGGTACTCTGCCCTGGTGCCAGCGTTACCATGGAAGAAGTCTCCCCTTTGGATTACCCAGCTCTGCTGCTGGAGGGGAGACCGACTGTCCCTACCCCCTGTGCTGTAAGTGCAGAGACCCTGGTCCCATCTGCACTGTTGTGGGGCTTACTGTCTCCCCCTGGTGCGTTAAGCTGCCGCTGGGGAGAGGGGGTAACAAGCTCCTCTCCCATGCATACTTCCAGCCGCTGGGGAGGGCGACGGACCGTCTCCGCTCCTAATACAGTGTCCTGCTGCTGGGGAAAGGGGACTGGGCTCTCTATTCCCTGCTGGACACTCTGCCGCTGGGGGACTGGACCGACTGTCTCTGCCCCCGGTAACTCCGTCTGCCGCTGGGGAAGGAGACTGGGCTCCCAATTCCAAATAAATCACAAACAGCCGCTGGGGAATGGAGACCTGGGCTCCCAATTCCCTGCAATTCACACTGCCAATAGGGAGAGGGGGTGGTAACAGGCTCCTCTCCCGATAGAACACTCTGCTGCTGGGGAAAGGAGACTGAGCTCTCTATTCCCTGTACATTACGGATCCGCCGCTGGGAGAGGTGGTAGCAAGCTCCTCTCCCATACATACTTCCATACTCTGTGGAGGGAGACCGACTGTCTCTGCTCCCAATACAGTGTCCTGCTGCTGGGGAAAGGAGACTGGACTCTCTATTCCCTGCTGGACACTCCGCCGCTGGGGAATGGAGACTGGGCTCCCAATCCCGGCACATCACTCGGCCGCTGGGAATGGAGACTGGGCTCCCAATTCCCAAAAAATCATGCTGCTGCTGGGGGGCAGGAATAACTACCTCTGCCTCCTGTAACTCAGCCTGCCGCTGGGGAGGGAGGACGCTGCTCTCCTCTCCCTGCATGTCACAACTGCCTTCCCGGCATATCATTCTGCTGCTGGGGGGCAGGAAACAACTACCTCTGCCCCCTGTAACTCAGCCTGCCGCTGGGGAGGGAGGACGCTGCTCTCCTCTCCCTACACTCACACTGCCGCTGGGGAATGGAGACTGGGCTCCCAATTCCCTGCAGGACCGGTGGAGAGACCTCGGTCCCATCTCTACCGGGCCACCTGGGGGTCCTTCCCAGTAACACTCTACAATATCTGCCCGAGCTGAATGGGTCTGGATCTGGGCCTGTCACCTTACTGTCCTGCTAAGCCTTCCCAATGGAGTGGAAGAGATCTCGGTAGTCCTGCTCCAGTTCCCACTCCAGGGTTTGCTAGGTGAGCCAGGTCTTGCTCTACCTCATGGGGGTCATCCCACTCATGCCTAGCCTACCTCTCATAGAAAATGTCCTGAAGTCTGGTTTGCGCAGGGCTCCCATGCCCGGCTCTGCAAAAGGACTCCCATAACAAGCCAGGACCAGTCAAACTCCTCTCCCTCTGGCTTGTCATGTTCGGCTGTCCAGGGTATATACTGTGCCTTATACCACCAAAGCGCCTGGTAGGCATCCTCCAGCCATAGCTCCTGCCATACCCGGCGCTCTAGTTCCTTCACCCATTCCTCCAGGGGCTGCTCTCCCAGGAAGGGCATCCGCAGGGCCACTTGCTTCTTGCAACCGCTGCTCTTCACTGGGTAGACTCTCACCCCGCTGGTATTGTAGATTATCCAGGCCTGGTACCAGATGCCTTTCCTTAATGCATCCCGCCATCCAGGTCCTCCTCCTCGTATAACACTGCTGGTTCCATCCTGTTGCTTTTAGGGTCGCTGTACTGGGACATGCGTTGCCCTTAAATGTAGAATCCACAGAAATGGTGTCTCCTGTAGCTGTCCTTCTGTGTGTGGCGAAACCAACCTCGCCACTGGGTTTTGGAGGGGACTGGCTGCTAGCCTCTTGCCCCAGATATGGGCCCCTTCATCAGCCAGGCTCATTTGTTCACAAAGGACTTGAACTAACTTGAAACTCCTGGTCTAATTCGTGCCATTTTGGGATGTTAAATGTCTGTGGTATTGAAAAGGGTTATGACATTGTATGTTTAAATGGTGATTTCTGTCCTGTTGTTCCCACATGTGTCTTGGTGATTTCCCTTTGTCCTGAGAGATAATTGAATTGCTCCTCGGGTGTCCTGTCACGAGGGGTATCGAGAACCACGCCTGACTCCGTTATACCCGGGGTCAGGAAGTCGCAGCGGTTGGCTGCACGCTCTATTTAAGATAGGCTGTTTTCCTTATGGTAGCTTTCTGGGTTTGCTTTGCAAACCCTTTTGGCTCACTCAGGGATCCGTAGCTCCTTCTCCTCAGCTGTTCCTTGTCCAGCACTCCCAGACCTCCTTATATTCCTCTCTCACACTTCTCTGGTTGCCAGAGATAGAGCTTCCTGCCTGGACATCTATTCTGACCTTCTGGAGCTGTGTTGCTGCGTTCGCTGGTAGTTGGTCCAGAACGCTACCCTCCGGATCCCTGTTGGACCTTTTTGGTGTATGTGTTTTGTCTGTTTTGTCTGTCCTCTCCCTGGTGTTTTCCCTCTTAGTGATAGTGGTGTGGACTAGCGATCCCACCGGCCTGTTCACTATCTAGGGCTCATATTAGGGAAAGCCAGGGTTTAGGCAAGTGATCGCCGCACGGGTGAGGAAACCCGTCTAGGGACGTCAGGGCAGTCAGGTGCAGCTGCAATGTGAGTTAGGGGTCACCACCTTTCCCTCTTCCTTGGGCAGGGCTTTCCCTGTTTTCCTCCCTGTGCGTGACGTCGGTCATTACATATCTCTGCCATTATTTTGTGTAGGTAAAAAAAAAATATATATATTTTTTTTTTTACCACTTAGAATCCAGTATGGATCAAATTGCTGCTCTGTCCAAACAATTTCATGGCCTGTCTTTGGAGGTGGTAGGATTGAAGGCGTCGGTCCTCCAGCAACAGCAGCAATTACATACAGACTGCAAGCCCAGCGGTTGCTACTGGTAACCAGGTTGTTGCGGAACCCAAGGTCCCTCTCCCTGACAGATTTTCTGGGGAAGGGACAAGGTTTTTGACATTCCTGAGGCCTGTAAGTTATATTTTAAACTGCGCCCTTACTCCTCTGGTAATGAAGATCAGCGGGTGGGGGTTGTTATTTCCCTGCTGCAGGGGGATCCGCAGTCCTGGGCGTTTCTCTTTACCTACTGATTCCCAGGCTCTTCGGTCAGTGGATGAGTTTTTTCGGGGCCTTGGGTCTCATTTATGACGACCCTGACCGAGTCGCACTGGCTGAATCAAGATTGCGGAGACTCTTACAAGAGAGCGGCCGGTAGAGGAGTATTGCTCTGAATTCCGTAGGTGGGCTACGGATACCCAATGGAACGACCCGCTCTCAGGAGTCAGTTTCTGCTCTGGGTTATCCGAAAGGTTAAGGATCGCTTGCATTATATGAGACCCCCTTTTCGCTTGATACGGTTATGTCCCTTTCTATCCGAATAGATAGACGCCTTAGGGACAGTTGAAAAAACCGGAGGCAATTGGTAACCCCTCCAAGCAGCAGGTTAGTCTGTACGGACTTAGACGAGCCTATGCAGCTAGGAGGAACTACTCGTCAGGTCCGTCCTCCTGAGGCTCGCCGTAGGCGTGGGGTTTGTTTTTTTTGTGGGGAGAGGGGTCATTTCATTAATGTCTGTCCTTCTTTCCTCAGAAACAAAAGACCGTCGGAAAAACTACTAACCCCAGGCTGTGTGGAGGATGTCAGCCGGGGGGTATACGTTTCCTCCATATACGTACATCGCAATTTGTGTGCCAGCGGTTATTATTTTTGGTGATAAGACGGAGACCTATTTCTTTCTTTCTAGACAGTGGAGCAGGGGTAAATTTGATAGATGCCCATTTTGCCCGCACTTTGGGTTTGTCTCTCTGTACTTTACAGAGACCCATTCCCATATTCGCTATTGATTCTGCTCCCCTGTCTCAGAGAAACCTCACCCACATTGTTCATAATTTACACCTTCAGGGTAGGGGACCACACCATAACGAGATGCTTTCAGGTTATGTTCTGGAGGGGCTTCCACTCCGTAGTGCTGGGTCTTCCCCTGGTTGGTAGTGCACAATCCAGTGGTGGATTGGCAGGCCAGGAGATATTGGAGTGGAGTGAGCAGTGCAGAGAAAAATTGCTTAAATAGCAATTGCTTAGTCTCCTCATAACTACCCTACCTACATTTATTTCGGACTTTGAGGATGTTTTTTCTGAAAAGGGTTGTCAGAAGTTACCACCCTCATCGTCCTTATGATTGCCCGGTTAACCTTATTCCCGGCGCAAAATTACCCAAGACCAGGTTATATAATCTTTTTCCGGGTCCAGAGAGACAAGCCATGAAAGATTATATCTCTGAGGCTTGGCTAAGGGACACATCAGACCCTCTTCTTCACCCGTGGCTGCAGGGTTTTTCTTCGTTAAAAAGAAAGATGGGGGCCTGCGTCCTTGCTTAGATTTCGCGAATTAAATCAGATAACCATCCGAGACCCATACCCTCTTCCACTCATCCGACCTGTTTAATCAGATTGCGGGTGCTAGGTGGCTCTCCAAACTTGATCTTAGGGGGGCCTACAATCTGATTCGTATTAAGGAGGGGGATGAGTGGAAGACAGCGTTTAACACCCCTGAGGGCATTATGAAAATCTAGTTATGCCTTTCGGTCTGACCAATGCTCCTGCCGTCTTTCAACATTTCGTTAATGAACATTTTAGTCATCTAATTCGGCAGGTTTGTGGTAATATACCTAGATGATATTTTAATTTATTTGTCTGATCTGAAAACACATGAGGTGCATGTCAGACAAGTTCTGCATGGTCCTACGGACGAATGAATTATATGCTAAAATTGAAAAATGTGTCTTCGCCGTTCAGGAGATACAATTCCTGGGTTATTTTTATCTGCTTCAGGTTTCCTTATGGATCCTCCAGTAGGTCTAGGCAATTTTAGATTGGGATCTTCTGAGAACCTCAAAGCACTACAGACGGTTCTTGGGCTTCGCGAATTTCTATAGGAAATTCATTAAAAATTATTCACTTATTGTAAAACCGCTTACTGACATGAATAGGAAGGGGACTGATTTTTCTAAATGGTCTGACGCCGCTAAAGTTGCTTTTTCCTCTCTAAAAGAGAGGTTTACCTCAGCACCTGTACTAGTCCAACCTGATGTCTCTCAGCCTTTTTATTGTTGAAGTCGATGCGTCAGAGGTGGGAGTGGGGGCGGTGCTGTCTCAGGGTCCGTCTCCTGGCAAATGGCGTCCTTGTGCTTTCTTTTCTAAAAAACTATCTGCAGCAGAAAAAGAACTACGATTTGGCAATAGGGAACTATTAGCTATTAAACTTGCGTTTGAGGAGTGGCGTCACTTCTTAGAGGGGGCAGGTCCACCCCGTCACTGTGATTACGGACTCACAAAAATCTTCTGTACCTCGAATCAGCTAAGCGTCTCACACCCTAGACAGGCTAGGTGGTCGCTATTTTTACCAGGTTAACTTTGTGATTACCTATCGTCCTGGGGCAAAGAACACCAAGGCTGATGCACTATATCGTTGTTTCCCTGGAGGGGGTAATGCGAGTGATCCGGTGCCCATTCTTCAAAGAGGAGTGGTTGTTTCTGCGGTACACTCTGTTTTGGAGGGGAATGGTGTTAGAGGGCCCCAGGGGGACGCCCCGGTCTCTTGCCCCTCAGAGAAAATTGTTTGTACCGTTGAACTTACGTTTCGAATTATTAAAGGAACATCATAATTCGGCACTTGCTGGGCACCCCGGGTAGTAAAGCAACCTTGGAACTATGTCTCGTCGTTTTTTGGTGGCCAAGGTTGCGTCAGGATGTATTGGATTTTGTGTCTTCTTGTTCTACCTGTGCGCGCGCAAAAGTTTCACATACACGTCCTGCAGGGTCTCTATTACCACTCGTCATTCCCAATAGACCGTGGACACATCTGTCAATGGATTTTATCACTGACTTACCTTTGTCTGCGGGTAAAACAGTTATTTTGGTAGTAGTGGACAGGTTTAGCAAAATGGTACACTTCATTGCGTTACCCCGCACTACCTAATGCGAAGACTCTTGCTCAGGTATTCCGTCAGTGAAATCGTGAAGCTTCACGGGGTCCCCTCCGATGTTGTTTCGGATCGGGGTACCCAGTTTATTTCTAAATTTTGGAAAGCTTTTTTGTTCCCGTTTGGGGGTACACTTGTCCTTTTCCTCAGCTTCCATCCTCAGTCGAATGGACAGACTGAGCGTACCAACCAAAACCTTGAGACATATCTAAGATGTTTTGTGTCTGAAAACCAAGAGTTGTGGTCATCATATTTACCGTTAGCTAAGTTTGCCCATAAATAATCGTCGTCAGGAATCCACTGGCAGTCACCATTTCTTGGTGCATATGGTTTTCCTCCCCCAATTCTGTACTTTCAAAGAGGGGGGGGTCTTCTGGGGTTCCCGAAGAGGAACGGTTTTCGTCATCTCTTTCATCGGTATGGCAGAAGGTGCAAGCTAACTTGAAAAATATGGGAGGTAAATACAAATGCATGGCTGATAAGAGACGGTCCGCCAGGTCCGGACCTAGGAGTGAATGACTATGTGTGGTTGTCTACTAGGAATATTAAATTGAAGGTTCCCTCTTGGGAAACTGGGTCCCTAGGTTTATTGGCCCTTACAAAATTGTAGCCATCATCAACCCCGTGGCTTTTCGCCTGGAGTTACCTCAGACTTTTAAAATTCATAATGTTTTTCATAAGTCGTTACTCAAAAAATATGTTCCACCTCTAGAACCATCACCGCTGCCTCCCCCTCCTGTTGTCGTGGATGGTAATCTAGAATTTCAGATATCCAAAATTGTTAATTCTCGCGGGTCCGCCGCTCTCTTCAATATCTGGTGCATTGGAGAGGTTACGGTCCCAAGGAAAGAATGTGGGGTTCCTGCGTCTGAGGTAAACGCCGACAGGTTAGTTCGGGTTTTTCATGCCTCTCATCCTGAGAGACCTGGTCCTGAGTGTCCGGAGGCCCCTCGTAGAGAGGGGGGTACTGTCACGAGGGTATCGAGAACCACGCCTGACTCCATTATACCCGGGGTCAGGAAGTCGCAGCGGTTGGCTGCACGCTCTATTTAAGATAGGGCTGTTTTCCTTATGGTAGCTTTCTGGGTTTGCTTTGCAAACCCTTTTGGCTCACTCAGGGATCCGTAGCTCCTTCTCCTCAGCTGTTCCTTGTCCAGCACTCCCCAGACCTCCTTATATTCCTCTCTCACACTTCTCTGGTTGCCAGAGATAGAGCTTCCTGCCTGGACATCTATTCTGACCTTCTGGAGCTGTGTTGCTGCGTTCGCTGGTAGTTGGTCCAGAACGCTACCCTCCGGATCCCTGTTGGACCTTTTTGGTTTATTGTGGTCGCCCACCTGGGTGCATGTGTTTGTCCCTCTCCCTGGTGTTTCCCTCTTAGTGATAGTGGTGTGGACTAGCGATCCCACCGGCCTGTTCACTATCTAGGGCTCATATTAGGGAAAGCCAGGGTTTAGTCACGTGATCGCCGCACGGGTGAGGAACCCGTCTAGGGACGTCAGGGCAGTCAGGTGCCAGCCGCAAGGTGAGTTAGGGGTCACCACCTTTCCCTCTCCCTTGGGCAGGGCTTTCCCTGTTTTCCTCCCTGTGCGTGACGTCGGTCATTACAGTGTCTCCAGGGCAGAGAGGAGGAAACCATGATGCATTGTGGGGATGTGTTGTGTCTGTGTGTCCTGAGTGCTGCGTATCTGTCCTGTGTCACAGTCTTCCTTCTGGTCCCCTAGGGGCGTGTACACCAGATGGGCTTGGTTGTTTTATACCTCCCTGTGGGCGGACCTGTATTTGCAACAACTGTAATAAAAACCAGGCTGGGTGGGCCAGCACCTCAGACCACTGCTTGACCCTCAACACGGAGCCTTGTCTCGTTATTGGGGGGATCCACTGTATGCTGTTAGAGACTGATTGCCAGGAGTGTAAGCTGATTGTATGCTTTTCCTGTTCGTCTGCTAGCAGCTGTTCGTGAGGTTCCAGTTTGGAGTGCTATTTTGTATCCTGCCTGTCTCTCAGAAAAGGGCATATCGCCTAAACGGATTTTAACCCCTTGTCTGCTGAAACGGTCCATTACAGTTAATAATCCTGGTTCAGCCTATTCAGGAAGCTTGGTGGGGAGATCTGCCCAAAGCTCAGTTATAGGTAGTGTTCAGTGAAGAAGGAAGCTGTGACCTATGCTCCTTCTCCTTAGGCCTCAAGTTCTTAGAGACTAGCAGATCTGTGTGAATTACTGCAAGATCTACAGATCGAAAGAGGAGGAGAAAGACAAAGGAGAGAACTAAAGAGCTTAGAATCTGCATGGCCCAGAGTCAGCAAGGTTATCTGCTGCTACAGCCATTCAGACTTTGTTGCTGTGGGGGACACTGTTAAGATACACTTAGACATGTCCTTGCCAGACGTGCCTTCAAAACCCTGTATCCTTTAGGGGACAATACAGCCACTATTGTAAGAATACTATTGCCTGCCATAGATTCTACTAAGCAAGATAGTGTACAAAGAGGGCCATAACTCCTATTCTTGCCTAAATCCATGCACCGTTATCTTGGGAGAGAATTGCACTGTACAACTGCAACTGCTATAGCTGTATGCACTACAACTCCCATTCTGCACTATAGTAAAGACAGATGTTTATTCCACTGCCTCCTTTTTTGTTTGCTTCCTGCATGTTAGCTTTATGGATATGCATCTGCGATTGTGAATGTGCTAGTCTATATTTTCTTGTAGTATATATTTAGGGTAGCTGCCTCTGTTAGATTGAGCACTCCCCGCCCATCTGCCTCGGGTTTCTGAGCAGAGTATATATGTAGCTGGTTCCTACACTGCCCTAAATATTGGAGGCTTAGTCAAGCCCAGGAGAGACAGTTCTGTTAGTGTTAGGGACCCATCTGCAGAAGCCACCTTGACGCCTGGTAGATGGGCCCGACACACGTTTGATCAAAAATGTGCGCAAAGAGCTTTTATTTTTTTTCATTTATAGTAGGTATAATACCACTTTAAGTTACAATGATCTTTATTTCTCTGTTTTATTGTTTGTATGTGAAATATTGTGCTGCCATGCCTTTTTTGTTTGCTTCCTGTATGTTAGCTTTATGGATATGCATCGGCGATTGTGAATGTGCTAGTCTAAATTTTCTTGTAGTATTCCTCTGCCACTGACCTGATTTTCTGACTCCTACACCATATGCTGGTCATTGCACCCCACACTCCCTGCATTGCATCCATCCAAACACCTGACATCAATGGCACCTCAGCCACCATCAGACTGGTAAAGACAGAAAATCCAAAGGTTGCTACTAGTGAATCTCAGCTACTGTATGTACAGAAAAAAGGAAGCCATACTTTTAAGAAAGACCAATTAAAAAAATATATTTTTAGCTCAAAATGAGTACAATTCAATAATTTAAAAAAATTGCCCCCAAAGGTGTACATAGCCTTTAAGTCTTATTTCTGGTGAGAAATAGTTCCCGGGTTTTATTGGCATGGTGTTATTTCTGTGGTAGACCATGGTAGGCACTGTTTCAAGCACCAATAAAGGGATTGTGGCTGTCACTAATAGGAGACTGATGGTTGCTTTGGAGGTGTTCCGTGGCTCGCACTAAAGAAGGAAATGTGGCTGAAAGTAATGGGAAGGGACTGTGGATGTCACTGCTGTGTGGGTGTGAGACTCTTACTGCTATGGAGACTTACATTTAGCATATAGGGGAACATTTATTATAACCAACGTTTTAGATGCCGGTTTTAATAAGCCCATGTGCTGGGAACGGCCTCTACATAACTTCAGCGTATCCACTGCCAATTCTAAATGTAAGACAGCTTCCTTGCTGTCTTACATTTAGACTACTTCCTACGCCTAAACCAGTCGTAGAAAATGATGATTGAGACGAGCTTACCTTGACCCGCCCACGCCACGACCCTTGTTTTAGACCTGGCATATTCTGCCTCAACATGGCGTGCGACATAATCCGCGGCAGATATACGCCACAAAAGTGTTGTATATCTGTTCGTAAATGACCCCCATAGTTTTTCCATTTCTTATTAAATTTTTCTTTAAAAAAAAAATTGATCCCAGAAAGAGGAGAATCATTAATATTTCCATGCAATACTGCACCTTCGGGAATGAATGCAATTACTATAATACTGCACCTTATGGGAAAAAAATAAAAAATATACAATACTGCCCCTGTAGAGTGGAAAATGGGGAGATTTTTATATCATACTAGGTTCATCTATGACAACAAGCTTAAGGGTATATTAGACCGCCAGATTTTATGCTCAATGATTGTTAACGAGCGTTCCTATGAACGCTCGTTACTGATCATCTGGCAGTCTAAAACTGACTCTAAGGCCTCTTGCACACACCGTATGCCCTCCGAGACATACAGTCCGTGAGCAGGCCATATGTCCCGGAGCGGCATTGATCGTACGCACGGGAGTACACAGCATCATTGATTACAATGATACTGTGTACGTCGGGCCGCCCACGGTGCTATTGTTCTGCACTCATATGATCTTATGAGTGCAGGACAATAGCACAGCAGGCGGCCTGACGTACACAGTATCATTGTAATCTATGATGCTGTGTACAGCCGTGCGCATGATCAATGCCGCTCCGGGACATATGGCCCACTCGCGGATCGTATGTATTGGAGGGCATACGGTTGTGTGCAAGGGCCCTAAATGCCCGCTTGTTCTTTGGACAGTCCAGATGTTCCAGCATGCTGAAAGATCTGGATTTGCCGATAGCAGATCGGATTGTCTAACTGGGATCTGCTGTTCTGCATGGGAATAAGTGATGGAATAGCGATCGCTCCTCCTCATGTTGCAGAGGATATTGCTGCATGTAATAGCAGCGGTGTCCACTGCTAGCAATCTGCTGATTGCCAGGAAGGAACGCTTCCCTCGCGACAATCGCTAGCAGCATCTGGGTTTCTAATACACCCTTTAGTAACAGGCTGTATAGATAAGGTTAACACAAACTGGTTTTAGATATACAATGCATTCAGTAAGTCTTCAGACCTTTTCACTTTTTTCACATTTGTTATGCTGCGGCCTTGTGCTAAATTAGAAGAAATTGCAATTTCCTCCCATCAATCTGCACGTAATCCCCCATAATGAGAAAGTAAGAACAGAATGTTTGAAATCTTTCCTAATTTATTTAAAATCTTGCACTGACTTAAGTATTCAGATTTCAGACATTTTACCCAGGACTTAAAGCCCCTTTGACAGTGATTGCAGCCCCCAGTCTTGGATGTGATGCCACAAGGTTTGTACACCTGGATTTTGGGATTTCCTGCCATTGTTCTCTTAATATCCTCTCAACTCTGTCAGATTAGATGGGGACGGTCGTTGGACATCTATTTTCAGGTCTCTCCAGAGATGTTCAATTGGGTTCAAGACAGGGCTCTGGCTGGACCACTCAAGGACATTCACAGAGTTGTCCCTAATCCACAACTATGTCTGGCTGTGTGCTTAGGATCACTGTCTTTTTGGAATGCGAACCTTTGTTTCAGTCTGAGGTCCAGAGTGCTCTGGATCAGGTTTTCATTAAGGATATCTCTGTACTTTTCACCATTCAGCTTTCCGTCAACCTTGATGAGACGCTCTATCCCAGCTGCTGAAAACACCCCCACAAAATGATGCTGCCAACACCATGCTTCACTGTAGGGATGTTATTGAGCAATGCATGGTTTCCTTCAAACATGATGCTTAGGAGGCCAAAAAGCTCAATCTTGGTTTCATCGGGCTAGAGAATCTTGTTTGTCACAATCTGAAAGTCCTTTAGCTGCTTTTTTTGTAAACTCCAGGCTGGCTTTCATGTGTCTTTTACCGAGGAGAGGATTCTGTAACACCCGAGAGTTGTGTTATTACACGCCTCTACCCCGCTACTATCTCCTAAGAGACTTTATACTGTCATCTGATTTAATTTATATTATGTCCTCCACAAATGTGCATATAAACCTATGTCAAATGCAAACGTTCACATAATTTGCCTGGTTACAGAAACTTATTGGCAAGTACAAGTACTGTTTAGTGAATCTGAGCTGGAATGGATTATTCCAGCTCAGCTGCCCTTCTGTGGAGAGGTGGGCTGGTCCCACATCCTGCAGCATGGGTGGAGAAGGAAGTTAGAGTGAGTGTGCCAGCCACCCCTGTTGGGGAAAGCTGTGTGATAGTGTCCAGGAGAACCCATGCATAGGGAAGACAGCAAGGACCTCGTCTCGGCTGAGACTTTTACCATATTCACAGTCTGAGCAACTTCAGCTCAGCTGGATGAGGAAAGCAGAAACTACAGACAACCTCCAGAGTTCCAGGAAGCATCCCCTGAGAATCCATCTGTGAGATAAGTCTAGTGCATAGGAGAAGCCAATTCCTCCTCAGGTAGTCTGTCCCCATACAGCAGATGGTACCACATAACTGCAGAAGCTAATCCTGCCTAACTACCAAGCAGACGTTTTATCCTGCAAGCTCCAGATTTAAAGCAGAAGTACTCATTCCTGCCAATAATTGCCAAAACCTGCTGGGACCAAGAGACCAAAGCTGTATACCGCTTGGATGCAAGTTATTTCAAGTAAAGCAATGTTTGAACTTGATTTAAAGGTCTTTTCTTCTGCTAAATTCCTCTATTACTCCTACTATTACTACACTCAAATTTATTGCAAGTGAGCCAGGAGCCCGGCCGTACCCAGGTAGGAGACAGCGTGACACAATTATCACTATCCTACAGAGACATTATAGGCCATTACACCACTCTGGCATTCCTAATCTGGGACGTGCGTTATAACATCTTGGAAGGGCCCTGGGATAGTACCCTGCGCACGCTGCAATTGACGTCACGACAAATACAGGATATATTATCCACCTGACCCTGCATTAAAGTGGCGTCAGCGAACCCGTTCCTGGTCACTTCAATTCTTTCTGGCCACTCTGCCATAAAGCTCAAATTGGTAAAGTGCTGCAGTGATGGTTGACCTTCTTGGTCACCTCTTTTACCAAAGCCCTTCTGCCTGATTACTCTAGGAAGAGTCATGGTTGTTCCATTTAAGAATTATGATGCCTCTGTGCTCTTGGGAACCTTAAATGTAGCAGAAATGTTTTGCACCCTTCTCCAGATCTGTGCTTCATCACAATCCTGTCTCTGGGCTCTACAGGCAGTTCTTTCCTCCTCATGGCTTAGCTTTTGGTCTAATATGCATCATCAGCTGTGAGACCTTATATAGACATGGGTGTATCTTTCCAAATCATGTCCAATCTACTGAATTTACTACAGATGAACCCCAGTCAAGGTGTAGAAACATCTCAAAGATAATACAGAAATAGGAGGCCCCCAGAGCCAAATTGCAAGTGCCACAGCAAAGGGTTTGAACATTACATTCATGTGATATTTTTTTTTGTTTTAGTTGTTCTAAGCATTTTAGTTTTTCTGCAAACATTTATAAAATACAGTTGTTGTTTTTTTTATTAGCGGTATTGAGTGCAGAATGATGGGGAAAATGTGAAGTTTTTTTATTTTAGCACAAGGCAGCAACATAACAAAATGTGAAAAAGATAAAAGGGACTGAAGAGATTCCAAATGCACTGTACAACTAGTTTTTTTTTTTATAATTGGCATGTTCAGTATTTTAGGTAATTTCTCTAATTACGAAAGTCATTTATTTTGCTCGTTCGGCCATTATGTGTCTCTAGTGCTTGTCATTGTTCACTTTTTTACCTTTTATTACGAGAAACTTTTAGCCATGCAAATTAGGCCTCATGCACACGACCGTTGTCTGCACCCGTGGCCGTTGTTCCGTTTTCCGTGATTTTCTGCGGACCCATTGACTTTCAATGGGTCCGTTGAAAACTCGGAAAATGCACCGTTTGTCATCCGCCTCCGTGATCCGTGTATCCTGTCCGTCAAAAAAATAGGACCTGTCCTATTTTTTTGACAGACAACGGTTCACGGACCCATTCATGTCAATGGGTCTGTGAAAAAACACGGATGCACACAAGATTGGCGTCCGTGATCCGTGTCCGTAGGCTACTTTCATACAGACGGATCCGAAGATCCGTCTGCATAAAAGCTTTTTCAGAGCTGAGTTTTCAATTCGGGAAAACTCATATCCGACAGTATATGCAGCGTACTCAAGTTAGGTTTAGAAATGTTCCTGGGTGTTGTAGTGCAATAGACACTAACCTGAGACAGCTGACTCTCTGCAAGGGCAGGTGATGATGAGAAATGTTCGTGACGCCAGTGCCAATTAAACGGTGGCACGCCGTTTGCTGATAGCAGGAATAACTGAGGAACCACGTGATGTTAAAACAGAACTCAAACTTTAGTCGTCATCATACATGGACGTAGATGGAAGCGCAGTTCCTTTGCAGACAGTTGGTTGCAGTACATTTGATGCAGGCAATATATATAGCAGGGTGACTTCAGAGTGTTAAACACAGGACTTGTAGTACAGGCGGCTTGCACTCTATTCCTGACTGATCCTGGAACATAGAAACTCTTCTCCAAGGCCCAATGCCCTAGCTCTGGCGTATATCCTTGGTTTTATAATGATCAAGTACCTCCTCTGTTATCTTTAGTACCTCTTGCTTTTCTGGACTTGCCTCTGTCTCTCCCAGCACTGACTCTGGAAACTTCTGAACTCTCTCAGTGTCCTCAGGCTGATTAGCTGTGGTGTTCCTGCTTCTGCATATATATATTCAGGAGGGGAACCTTTTCCTTGGATCTGGAACCCGGTTACAGGGACTGCATTACCCTCTCCTGGTCCACAGGCTTCAGGCCTGGACTTGACTCTGACATTGTCTAATCTCTGGTTAGACTAGACTATAGACTTCAACCACAACTTTAGACTCCAACTCCAGACTCCCCTCTTCTTCCCTGACTGGGCCTTATATAAACTAGGGCTCCCTAGCTCCCTCTAGTGACTAAGAGCTGGAATGACACCCCTAGCAGGCCTGTACATGCACATTTTACAGCAACAGGGAAATACATAGCATTACATTACATTAAATTTTATAAAGATGACTTATACCAACTTCCCCATAAATAAGAGGGACGACAGCACACAAGTGACCCTTCTGTAGTGACGGGTATTACAGTCCCCGTACACTACATATATTCTAACACAGAGGAGTTCCCATAGTTAGAATATACTACGAACTGTGTACATGACTGCCCCCTGCTGCCTGGCAGCACCCGATCTCTTACAGGGGGCTGTGATCCACACAATTAACCCCTTGCCACCAATGATATTAATACAATAGAGGGAGGGGGGCGGGGGGGGCGCACACTGGCCACCAATGATATTCAAACTGGGGAGGGAGGGGGGTCTGCCCCCTGCTGCCTGGCAGCCCCTGATCTCTTACAGGGGGCTATGATACGCACAATTAACCCCTTCAGGTGCGGCACCTGAGGGGTTAATTGTGCTGATCACAGCCCCCTGTAAGAGATCGGGTGCTGCCAGGCAGCAGGGGGCAGTCATGTACACAGTTCGTAGGATATTCTAACTTGAAGCGTCCCCATCACCATGGGAACGCCTCTGTGTTAGAATATACTGTCGGATATGAGTTTTCACGATGTAACTCAAATCCGATGGTATATTCTAACATAGAGGCGTTCCCATGGTGATGGGGACGCTTCAAGTTAAAATATACCATCGGATTGGAGAAAACTCCGATCCTATGGTATATTAACTCGTGACTTTACATTGAAAGTCAATGGGGGACGGATCCGTTTGCAATTGCACCATATTGTGTCAACGTCAAACGAATCCGTCCACATTGACTTGCATTGTAAATCAGGACGGATCCGTTTGGCTCCGCATGGCCAGGCGGACACCAAAACGACTTTTTTTTTTTTCATGTCCGTGGATCCTCCAAAAATCAAGGAAGACCCACGGATGAAAAACGGTCACGGATCACGGACCAACGGAACCCCGTTTTGCGGACTGTGAAAAAATACTGTCGTGTGCATGAGGCCTTATTTGTAGAGCAGAGTATACTCATTGCAATAATATTTTACTGGTTTCTGTCAGTACTTTTCCAGTGTACTCCCTACAAACTAATTTCAGGTGTAATGGGGTTTATCAGGAGTTTAATATTGATGGCCTATCTTGAGCCTAGGTCATCAATATCTGATTGGTGGGAGTCCAACTCTGGGCACTACCACTAATCAGCTGTTTGAAGAAGACGCAGTGCTCCGGTGAGCACGCCAGCCTCTTCCTAGGCCAGTGATGTCACATTAAATCGGTCACATGGCCAAGGCACAGCTCAGTCCCATTCAAGTGAATTGGCCCAGGCTCTTTTTTTCTGCAGTGGAGAATCAGCAGTGTAACTGCTGAAATTCTGCAGAAATGTCTACACCAAATGGTGTGGATTTTGCTGTAGAATTAATATTGAAAATGCAGAACTTAGGGCTCTTTCACACTTGCGTTGTTCTGTTCCGGCATAGAGTTCCGTCGTCGGGGCTCTATGCCGGAAGAATCCTGATCAGGATTATCCCCATGCATTCTGAATGGAGAGAAATCCGTTCAGGATGCATCAGGATGTCTTCAGTTCCGGAACGGAACGTTTTTTGGCCGGAGAAAATACCGCAGCATGCTGCGCTTTTTGCTCCGGTCAAAAATCCTGAACACTTGCCGCAAGGCCGGATACGGAATTAATGCCCATTGAAAGGCATTAATCCGGATCCGGCCTTAAGCTAAACGTTGTTTCGGCGCATTACCGGATCCGACGTTTAGCTTTTTCTGAATGGTTACCATGGCTGCCAGGACACTAAAGTCCTGTTTGCCATGGTAAAGTGTAGTGGGGAGCGGGGAGCAGTATACTTACCGTCTGTGCGGCTCCCGGGGCGCTTCAGAGTGACGTCAGGGCGCCCCACGCACATGGATGACGTGATCGCATGGATCACGTCATCCATGCGCATGGGGCGCTCTGACGTCATTCTGGAGCGCCCCGGGAGCCGCACGGACGGTAAGTATACTGCTCCCCACTGCTACTATGGCAACCAGGACTTTAATAGCGTCCTGGCTGCCATAGTAACACTGAACGCATTTTGAAGACGGATCCGTCTTCAAATGCTTTCAGTTCACTTGCGGTGTTACGGATCCGGCGGGCACTTCCGGCAAATGGAGTACACGATGGATCCGGACAACGCAAGTGTGAAAGAGGCCTTAGTCTATATTTTAAAGGATGAAATCTGCGGCAGAAACTGAGATATTTCAGATTTAAAATCCGCACCACGGAACAATTTATGTGCAGGTAATCTTTGTTAAAATAACATTATTATTATTGTTTATTATTAAAAAGCTATTCATTCCATGGCGCTGAACATATAAAAAGGGGTGCACACACATAATATAAAACAAGTACAATAAGCATGAACAAGATGAGACTGCCGGTATTCAGGGAAACATGGGAAGGGGGAAAACACCTTTAACCACCTCTGGCCCCTTTACCCAACCTTGACCCATAACAAACAACACAGACAACTGTATCATTTTATTGCTGGATGGTGATCGGCCACAGCTTTTTTATTAAAGCGGCAAACCTTAATAAACCATAATATCAGAGCAGTATGCCAAACGCTGGACTCCCAGCGGGCAAGTTAAACCGTAATCATCAGAGCGGTATGCCCACCGCTGGACTCCCAGCAGGCAAGTTAAACCGTAATCATCAGAGCAGTATGCCCACAAGCACGCCATCTGCTCCCACCATATCTCCGCTGTACTCAAATGCCGCCAGCTGTGACTTCATAAACTCAACCAGAATTTGCAGCTCTCCAAAACCGAAATCATCGGAGCGATATCCAAACTGCTGGACTCCCAGCGAGGGATCTGAAGAAATAGAAAAAACAACACAGAATAACCAAGTATCCATAACTGATCATAACCGCGCACCTCGCCCGCCTCTCAATGATAACCGCAAAAAGGGAGGGCCAATTTCTGCTTCCACTTGCAAGAGGAAGTGCTGGAACAGGGGGAGGGGTATATATACCTTCAGGATTCCTGCACCGCCCCCATCCTGTCTAAGGAGGTTCCACCAGAGAATTAACCCCTTAACGGCCGTCCTAATCCAACACTACTTAAACCTTACATGACGGGGCCAGCTCCCAGAATGTCCTGAAGGGGGGAATGGGGGGGGGGGACCATCAGTCCCTAAGCACCCTCCCTATACAGTCGGGCACTTGCCAGGAGAGAGGACCCTGCCCACAAGGGCTTACAATCTACAAGGGATGCATACAGTAATTGAGGGTAAAGCTGGTCATGCAGTGTTATAATGGCAGCAGGGTTACTGCAGGTCGTAGGCTTGTCTGAAGAGCTGGGATTTCAGGTTTCCTTTGAAGGTTTCCACTGTAGGTGACAGTCTGATATGTTGGGGTAGAAATCTCCAAGAAATCTTGGAGGAGATTGTTGTGGAGGAGATAAGAGCAGAGTAGAAAAGGAGGTCTTGTGAGGAACAGAGATTGTGTGTGGGAACGTATCGGGAGATCAGGTCACAGATGTACAGTGGGACAGGTTGCGGACAGCTTTGTATGTCATAGTTAGTGTTTTTTACTGGATTCTCTGGGCAATGGGGAACCATTGAAGGGATTGGCAGAGGGAAGGGGTAGAGGAGCAACAGGGAGATAGGTGGATTAGTCTGGCAGCAGAGTTGAGGATAGATTGGAGGGGTGCAAGAGTGCTAAATGGGAGGCTGCAGAGGAGGATGTTACAGTAGTCTAGGTGGGAGATGATGAGGGCATGTACAAGCGTTTTTGCAAACTTTGGGTTAAGGAATGTGCGTATCCAAGAGATACTTTTGAGTTTGACGCGGCAGGAGGTAGAAAGAGCTTGGATGTGCAGTTTGAAGGACACAGAAGAATCAAAGTGTAACAAAGTGTAACGGTCGCGTACACACCACACACAGAGGGGAGGGAAGTGACCACAGCGCTCCACCCTCACCCCTGGCCCTGCCTACTTGCCTCGCAAGTCCTAATGACAGGGGACAACTGGATGGCAATCCCTAGCTTGGAATAAATGCAGGGAGGACAGACCAGACAAACAACAGAACGTGAACGGACTGAGTCAATACCAGGAGAGCAACAAAGTACAAATGGAGCAAGCAGAGAATAGTCAGGAGAAGCCGGGTCATAAATGGCAGGAGAGTCATAAAGTACCACAGGAGTCAGCAGAGGATCATCAGGAGGAGGCCGGGGCAGAATACCAGGAGAGCAGCAAAAGTACACAAGGAGCAGGCAGAGGATCGTCAGGAATTCAGCAGAAGGTAAGTACACCAGGAAAGACAAAATCGCAGGTGGAACCTAAATAATGTGGCCAGTAGGCTGCCTGTTTAAATACTGACTAGCAGGGGTCATGTGACGTGGCCAGCGTTACATGACACCCTGCTGCATAAGGCTGAGCACCGAATGCCCAGCTCGGTGCTCAGGCTTATCCTGGTTGCTGGGGGAACTGAGGATGCCGGCCACGCTGAGGAGACGTGCGCGGCCAGGTCAGTTCCGCCCCCTATCACCTAGGAGACAAGGGCGCTGCACGCGTCCTCGCTCCTGCACAGAGGCGGGCGCCGTCAGCGCTGCGGAGAGTGAGCGCATCACCGGCGCCCGTGAAACAAAGGTTACCCCAAGGCAGCGGACTTGGTTGACCAGGGAGAGTGTGCAGCTATTGTCTGCGATAGGTAGGTTGGTTGGGGGGGCTAAGTGAGATGGATGGAAATATGATAAATTATGTTTTATCCATGTTTTAGGGCTCTTTCACACTTGCGTTGTTCTGTTCCGGCATAGAGTTCCGTCGTCGGGGCTCTATGCCGGAAGAATCCTGATCAGGATTATCCCCATGCATTCTGAATGGAGAGAAATCCGTTCATGATGCATCAGGATGTCTTCAGTTCCGGAACGGAACGTTTTTTGGCCGGAGATAATACCGCAGCATGCTGCGCTTTTTGCTCCGGTCAAAAATCCTGAACACTTGCCCCAAGGCCGGATCCGGAATTAATGCCCATTGAAAGGCATTAATCCGGATCCAGCCTTAAGCTAAACGTCGTTTCGGCGCATTACCGGATCCGACGTTTAGCTTTTTCTGAATGGTTACCATGGCTGCCAGGACACTAAAGTCCTATTTGCCATGGTAAAGTGTAGTGGGGAGTGGGGGATCAGTATACTTACCGTCTGTGCGGCTCCCGGGGCGCTTCAGAGTGACGTCAGGGCGCCCCACGCGCATGGATGACGTGATCGCATGGATCACGTCATCCATGCGCATGGGGCGCTCTGACGTCATTCTGGAGCGCCCCGAGAGCCGCACGGACGGTAAGTATACTGCTCCCCCGCTCCCCACTACTACTATGGCAGCCAGGACTTTAATAGCGTCCTGGCTGCCATAGTAACACTGAACGCATTTTGAAGACGGATCCGTCTTCAAATGCTTTCAGTTCACTTGCGGTGTTACGGATCCGGCGGGCACTTCCGGCAAATGAAGTACACGACGGATCCGGACAACGCAAGTGTGAAAGAGGCCTTTGAAGGAGTAGAAGAAGGAGGGTGTGATATCTGGACCAGAGAGGTACATTTGCGTGTTATCAGCATAGCATAGTGATACTGAAAGCCAATCTCATCCACTTTGCTTTCTCTGTAAACTTTCAAAATGTAATTCCACTGTGGATAATCTAAGCCAAAGGTTACCTTACTCTAGTAATGTTCAGTACTTGGGAAATTCAGCCTCTATCAACAAAGGCGCATAAAGATCTTCGTCAACTTTGATCTTTATTTTTTTCAGTATAAAGAGCGACTTATTTGTGGTACACATCATCAGGTTCAATACCTAAGTATCCCCACATTGATGGTATATCCTAGCAATATGCCATCAATGTCCTAGATGGGATACCCCTTTAAATTCAAGTGGCAGCACTTTAGGGAGTAAATGGAACAACATACTTACCCCCTTCCTGGTTAGCCTCAATATGGAAGTAACTTTGTCCATTTCTATGGTAGTGGTGGTAGATATCAATCGGCAATAGGTGTTCAGTTAAAAGCCTCAAGGCATTTTGGGGGTTATAAAATGATCTCCCTTCTTCAGGAGTAAATGCATCACTCAAGATCCCACCAGTTATTATAAAAAATGTGGATTGGGGTGCATGCCAATGAGGCACACAATCCACGATCCAGGCTTTTTTTTTTATAACTGTAGCTTGCTGTGTTTGTAGTTAAATTATGTGTTTTCTTCTGAGGAAGAGAGATAATTGTCCTAATTTTGCCACATATATTATGACCATCTCATTGCAGCTAACATGATAAGGTTATTGGGGAATTTACAACATCATTTTCCCCACTACCTCACCACCCCCCTAAAACCCCACCAAAAAGGACACAACACCGTATGTTGGAATTAAATGGCCACAGCAGCCTTTTATTAATACAAACATAACATGTAAAGATCCATATAAATATATATATAACTACAGGGAGTGCAGAATTATTAGGCAAGTGAGTATTTTGACCACATCATCCTCTTTATGCATGTTGTCTTACTCCAAGCTGTATAGGCTCGAAAGCCTACTACCAATTAAGCATATTAGGTGATGTGCATCTCTGTAATGAGAAGGGGTGTGGTCTAATGACATCAACACCCTATATCAGGTGTGCATAATTATTAGGCAACTTCCTTTCCTTTGGCAAAATGGGTCAAAAGAAGGACTTGACAGGCTCAGAAAAGTCAAAAATAGTGAGATATCTTGCAGAGGGATGCAGCACTCTTAAAATTGCAAAGCTTCTGAAGCGTGATCATCGAACAATCAAGCGTTTCATTCAAAATAGTCAACAGGGTCGCAAGAAGCGTGTGGAAAAACCAAGGCGCAAAATAACTGCCCATGAACTGAGAAAAGTCAAGCGTGCAGCTGCCAAGATGCCACTTGCCACCAGTTTGGCCATATTTCAGAGCTGCAACATCACTGGAGTGCCCAAAAGCACAAGGTGTGCAATACTCAGAGACATGGCCAAGGTAAGAAAGGCTGAAAGACGACCACCACTGAACAAGACACACAAGCTGAAACGTCAAGACTGGGCCAAGAAATATCTCAAGACTGATTTTTCTAAGGTTTTATGGACTGATGAAATGAGAGTGAGTCTTGATGGGCCAGATGGATGGGCCCGTGGCTGGATTGGTAAAGGGCAGAGAGCTCCAGTCCGACTCAGACGCCAGCAAGGTGGAGGTGGGGTACTGGTTTGGGCTGGTATCATCAAAGATGAGCTTGTGGGGCCTTTTCGGGTTGAGGATGGAGTCAAGCTCAACTCCCAGTCCTACTGCCAGTTTCTGGAAGACACCTTCTTCAAGCAGTGGTACAGGAAGAAGTCTGCATCCTTCAAGAAAAACATGATTTTCATGCAGGACAATGCTCCATCACACGCGTCCAAGTACTCCACAGCGTGGCTGGCAAAAAAGGGTATAAAAGAAGAAAATCTAATGACATGGCCTCCTTGTTCACCTGATCTGAACCCCATTGAGAACCTGTGGTCCATCATCAAATGTGAGATTTACAAGGAGGGAAAACAGTACACCTCTCTGAACAGTGTCTGGGAGGCTGTGGTTGCTGCTGCACGCAATGTTGATGGTGAACAGATCAAAACACTGACAGAATCCATGGATGGCAGGCTTTTGAGTATCCTTGCAAAGAAAGGTGGCTATATTGGTCACTGATTTGTTTTTGTTTTGTTTTTGAATGTCAGAAATGTATATTTGGGAATGTTGAGATGTTATATTGGTTTCACTGGTAAAAATAAATAATTGAAATGGGTATATATTTGTTTTTTGTTAAGTTGCCTAATAATTATGCACAATAATAGTCACCTGCACACACAGATATCCCCCTAAAATAGCTAAAACTAAAAACAAACTAAAAACTACTTCCAAAAATATTCAGCTTTGATATTAATGAGTTTTTTGGGTTCATTGAGAACATGGTTGTTGTTCAATAATAAAATTAATCCTCAAAAATACAACTTGCCTAATAATTCTGCACTCCCTGTATATATATAACAATATATATAAACCTTGACGAAGGAGGTCCTAGAAGCCCAGATTCGATTCCAGCTGGTGCCCCAAACACCCGGTTAAGCCACCCTGCCTCCAGCCGTATCACTCCAGCTCGGAGACACCGAGTGATGGTCACCCACTGAAACCAACCAACTTTCCACACCTGGGAAACCAGCCCCACCGTTTGAGGCCCTCCCATCCACAAACACCAAGCCCTACCACCGTCTTCCAGGGCCTCCTACCGCCAGACTGCTATGACAACAATTACCCAAAAAACCTGACCCCAAAATACCCCAAACCCCCCCTACCAGAAAAAAGGGGAGGGTGGGTGGGAGTTTCAAAACCTAAAATGGCGCCCATTTTCCCCGCTTGTCTTCCTTTTAAACCTCAAGCTCCGCCCCTTGTGCTAACCCGGCCCCCTCTTTCCTTAATCTACTCCTACCTTCTTCCAACCCCTTGTTAACCCTGCCGTCCCCTCGTCCCCCCAACCTCTCATGTCAGCTTCCCCTTAGGCTGCGCTTTTAGTCCGGCTGCACTCACCCCTGAATATAACCTACATGTGACCCAACATGCGTTTTAGTCATGTTACATCCCAGGTAATGCAATTGTAATTAACACCACCCTTAAACAGTTCTCCAGGCTTCAGGTCACTGTAAGGCCTCATTCACACCGGTGTCACGTGTGAGGGGCGGATAAGATGCGGGTGCATCGCGGGAAAATGCACGATTTTTCCGCGCAAGTGCAAAGCGTTTTAAATGCGTTTTGCACGTGTGTGAGAAAAATCGGCATGTTTGGTACCTGAACCCGGACTTCTTCACAGAAGTTCGGGTTTGGGTTAGGCGTTGTGTAGATTTTATTATTTTCCCTTAAAACATGGTTATAAAGGAAAATAATAGCATTCTTAATACAGAATGCATAGTAAAATAGGGATGGAGGGGTTAAAAAAAAGAAAAAATGATTGAACTCACCTCATCCACTTGTTTGCGCAGCCCGGCTTCTCTTCTGTCTTCTTCTTTGATGGCCAGGAGGAAAAGGACCTGTGGTGACGTCACTGCGCTCATCACATGGTCCATCACCATGGATGAGGTGAGTTAAATTTATTATTATTATTTTTTAACCCCCTCCATCCCTATTTTACTAAGCATTCTGTATTAAGAATGCTATTACAGTTGCAAGAAAAAGTATGTGAACCCTTTGGAATGATATGGATTTCTGCACAAATTGGTCATAAAATGTGATCTGATCTTCATCTAAGTCACAACAATAGATAATCACAGTCTGCTTAAACTAATAACACACAAAGAATTAAATGTTACCATGTTTTTATTGAACACACCATGTAAATATTCACAGTGCAGGTGGAAAAAGTATGTGAACCCTTAGACTAATGACATCTCCAAGAGCTAATTGGAGTGAGGTGTCAGCCAACTGGAGTCCAATCAATGAGATGAGATTGGAGATGTTGGTTACAGCTGCCCTGCCCTATAAAAAACACACACCAGTTCTGGGTTTGCTTTTTACAAGAAGCATTGCCTGATGTGAATGATGCCTCGCACAAAAGAGCTCTCAGAAGACCTACGATTAAGAATTGTTGACTTGAATAAAGCTGAAAAAGGGTTATAAAAGTATCTCCAAAAGCCTTGCTGTTCATCAGTACATGGTAAGACAAATTGTATATAAATGGAGAAAGTTCAGCACTGCTGCTACTCTCCCTAGGAGTGGCCGTCCTGTAAAGATGACTGCAAGAGCACCGTGCAGACTGCTCAATAGGTGAGGAAGAATCCTAGAGTGTCAGCTAAAGTCTTACAAAAGTCTCTGGCATATGCTATCATCCCTGTTAGCGAATCTACGATACGTAAAACACTAAACAAGAATGGATTTCATAGGAGGATACCACAGAGGAAGCCACTGCTGTCCAAAAAAAACATTGCTACACGTTTACAGTTTGCACAAGAGCACCTGGATGTTCCACAGCAGTACTGGCAAAATATTCTGTGGACAGATGAAACTAAAGTTGAGTTGTTTGGAAGAAACACACAACACTATGTGTGGAGAAAAAGAGGCACAGCACACCAATGTCAAAACCTCATCCCAACTGTGAAGTATGGTGGTGGGGGCATCATGGTTTGGGGCTGCTTTGCTGCGTCAGGGCCTGTACGGATTGCTAACGTCAAAGGAAAAATGAATTCCCAAGTTTATCAAGACCTTCTGCAGGAGAACTTAAGGCCATCTGTCCACCAGCTCAAGCTCAACAGAAGATGGGTGTTGCAACAGGACAACGACCCAAAGCATAGAATGGCTTAAACAGAAGAAAATACGCCTTCTGGAGTGGCCCAGTCAGAGTCCTGACATCAGCCTGATTGAGATGCTGTGGCATGACCTCAAGAAAGAGATTCACACCAGACATCCCAAGAATATTGCTGAACTGAAACAGTTCTGTAAAGAGGAATGGTCAAGAATTACTGCTGACCGTTGTGCACATCTGATCTGCAACTACAGGAAACGTTTGGTTGAAGTTATTGCTGCCAAAGGAGGTTCCACCAGTTATTAAATCCAAGGGTTCACATACTTTTTCCACCTGCACTGTGAATGTTTACATGGTGTGTTCAATAAAAACATAGTAACATTTACTTCTTTGTGTGTTATTAGTTTAAGCAGACTGTGATTGTCTATTGTTGTGACTTAGATGAAGATCAGATCACATTTTATGACCAATTTGTGCAGAAATCCATACCATTCCAAAGGGTTCACATACTTTTTCTTGCAACTGTATTTTCCCTTATAACCATGTTATAAGGGAAAATAATAATGATTGTTTCCCCATCCCGATCGTCTCCTAGCAACCATGCTTTGAAATCGCACCGCATCCGCACTTGCTTGTGGATGTTTGCGATTTTCACGAAGCCCCATTCACTTCTATGGGGCCTGCATTGCGTGAAAAACGCACAATATAGAGCATGCTGCGATTTTCACGCAACGCACAAGTGATGTGTGCACAGCCCCCATAGAAATGAATGGGTCCGGATTCAGTGCGGGTGCAATGTGTTCACCTCACGCATTGCACCCGCGTGGAAATCTCACCCGTGTGAAAGAGGCCTAAATGTGACAAACCTGAGCTTGTTGAACACAGCAGAGCTCAGATTGTAAGAAACACTGATCATCATGATGACATTTTAACTGCAGCTAAGACTTCACCAAAACTCTTAAAAAATGTTTATTGACCATGTCATGATCTATATAAAAACTATTGCTGAAATCCTGCAGTTTTCACACTGGCCACTGAGCTTCATATAGACTAATACTTTATGTTCTGTACGGATCAGCAGTCGTCTCATTATCATTACAGGCAGGATTACAATGAAAGGTGTTTTTATATATATATATATATATATATATATATACAGTTGCAAGAAAAAGTATGTGAATCCTTTGGAATGATATGGATTTCTTCACAATTCTTCATCTAAGTCACAACAATGAGTTACAATGAGTTACTTAAAAATAAAGACAGAAAGAGTAGCCAAAGAAAAAACAACACAGAGAGGTTTACCTTTGCTTTCAAGTACAGCCCTCTGGCAGACACAATTAAGCAGGTCATATTTAAGAACTGGGAGATCCTCAGGAATGAGGAAGGGTTACAAGATGTAGCAGGTAAAAAAGATCGCAGATCACCTTCAAAAAGTGTCACACGATCAGGGACAAACTAGTGAGAAGCAGATTGAGGGAAATAAAAGCAAAAAATTGGCTCACTGATTGCACCCCAATAGGGAGCCACAAATGTGGTGATTGCTCTTTCTGCAAACATGTCATACAAGGCAAATACATCTTTTTTGCTGGCATTGAGCATAGGCTCGTGCAGTTCACTACGTGCAAAACCAAATATGTAGTCTACCTGGTTTTGTGTTCCTGTGGATCTTTCTACATAGGGAAGACTATCCGCCCTATGTATGAAAGGTTCAGGGAGCATGTAAATTCTGTTAGATCAGGAAAAGGATGCCCAAGATTGATTGAGCACGTGGTCAACATGCATGATGGCAATGTAAAATGCTTAAAATTTGTGGCCCTGGAGCATGTATCTGCACCACCTGCGGGGGGGATAGAGACCGTCTCCTCATGCAGAGGGAGGCAGATTGGATTATTCGCACAGGTGCGATGGGACCGCTAGGGTTAAACGACCGCAATGATTTAAGCGTTTATTTATGAAGCAGGCACGCATCTAGATTAGCCTTTGCAAGTAAAAATAGTAGATGTCAGGGATGGTTTTATATCCGATACTGGTGTACATGGTTCAGTTAATGTTCAGGAAGTTGATCACTGATATGCTTCAGCGTCGGAGGTTGCCTAGGCAACTCGAGACATGTTATAAGGGAGCGCACAGATAGCGTGATGAGGTCAGAGGCCAGAGGAAGCGCAAGGTGCGCGAAACGGCCATCGCCAGCTGATCACTCAGCAAACACACGCTCCTGTCTGCCCCAGCCTGCCGAACTTTGTATTTGACTTCAAAGAATAAAGATACCACTTGCAACATCTGGGTGAGTGCCGCTGTCGTTATTCCCTCTACTTACCGTAAGTCACAACAATAGACAATCACAGTCTGCTTAAACTAATAACACACAAAGAATGAAATGTTACCATGTTTTTATTGAACACACCATGTAAACATTCACAGTGCAGGTGGAAAAAGTATGTGAACCCTTGGATTTAATAACTGGTTGAACCTCCTTTGGCAGCAATAACTTCAGCCAAACATTTCCTGTAGTTACAGATCAGACGCGCACAACGGTCAGGAGTAATTCTTGACCATTCCTCTTTACAGAACTGTTTCAGTTCAGCAATATTCTTGGGATGTCTGGTGCGAATCAATTCTTGAGGTCATGCCACAGCATCTCAATCGAGTTGAGGTCAGGACTCTGACTGGGCCACTCCAGAAGGCGTATTTTCTTCTGTTTAAGCCATTCTGTTTCTGATTTACGGCCACAAATTGGCCATAAAATGTGATCTGATCTTCATCTAAGTCACAACAATAGACAATCACAGTCTGCTTAAACTAATAACACACAAAGAATTAAATGTTACCATGTTTTTATTGGCCAATTTGTGCAGAAATACATATCATTCCAAAGGGTTCACATACTTTTTCTTGCAACTGTATATATATATACACACATACACATACATACAGTGGGGAAAATAAGTTTTTGGATTATGCAAGGTTTGGTATGTCATTTTTATCTTAGGTACACTTCAACTGTAAGAGACTGAATCTAAAAAAAAATACAGAAAATCACAATGTATGATTTTTAAATAATTAATTTGCATTTTATTGTATGAAATAAGTATTTCATCACCTACCAACCAGCAAGAATTCTGGGCAACAACCTCCTTCCCTCAGTAAGAGTATTGAAGATGGGTCGTGGTTGGGTCTTCCAGCATGACAATGACACGAAACACATAGTCAGGGCAACTAAGGAGTGGCTCCGTAAGAAGAATTTTAAGGTCCTGGAGTGGCCTAGCCAGTCTCCAGACCTGAACCCAATCAAAAATCTTTGGAAGGAGCTGAAACTCAATGTAGCCCAGCGACAGTCTCGAAACCTGAAAGATCTGGAGAAGATCTCTATAGAGTTGTGAGCAGGGCCGCTGATAGAAATCATGGGGCCCCGTACAGCATACATGACGGGGCCCCCTTCAGCTCCACCCCCTGATCCCTCCTTCAGCCACACCCCTGGCCCCGCCCTTGGCCCCTCCCCAGACGCCGCCTTGAAACAACATGCAGATTTGTCTACAAGTGATATTTATTTTTCTCCAGCCAGTTATAAGTTTTATTATCCAAAAAAACATAAGTAATGTGGATGACACTTATGGGGGGATCTGTGGATGACACTTATGGGGGGATCTGTGGATGACACTTATGGGGGGGGGGTCTGTGGATGTCACTTATGGGGGGGGGGTCTGTGGATGACACTTATGGGGGGTCGTCTGTGAATGGCGCTGTTATGGAGGGGATCTGTGAATGGCACTGTTATGGAGGGGATCTGTGAATGGCACTTTTATGGAGGGGATCTGTGGATGGCACTGTTATGGAGGGGATCTGTGGATGGCACTGTTATGGAGGGGATCTGTGGATGGCACTGTTATGGAGGGGATCTGTGGATGGCATTGTTATGGAGGGGATCTGTGGATGGCACTGTTATGGAGAGGATCTGTGGATGGCACTGTTATGGAGGGGATCTGTGGATGGCACTGTTATGGGGGGATCTGTGGATGGCACTGTTATAGAGGGGGATCTGTGGATGACACATACCGTATATAGCATCTTATGCTATGTGTCATCCACAGATACCCCTCCATAATAGTGCCATTCACAGATACCCTCCATAACAGTGCCATCCACAGATCCCCCCCATAACAGTCATCCACAGATCCCCCCATAACAGTGTCATCCACTTGTTTATAATAGGAGAAAGCATTCATTTTAAAACACGTGTGTAAACACGAATATGAACTTTGCCCCACGATAGCTCTTTTGTAGAACCCCCATAAAAACTTACAGTTACTTGACTTGGCCCTTGGGGATCTCGGACGCCACTTCAACACTTTGGCCGGGGGCTCGGCGGAGCTGATGTTGTGCTTTAACCTAATGAGAAAGATTTCATAATAAGGATTTGGAGAAAGGGCAGAGGGATAGCAGAGCAGGGAGAGGCTGGTGCTGCTACTAGGGGGTCATACCATGGGGGAGTAATAAAGCCCACCATAATGCCCCCCCAGTAGTAATAATTCTCCTTATAATATGCAAAACATTTGTAATGCCCCCAGTTGAGCTAATGTTCCCATAATGTGCCAATATAAAATACCCCTTCTCAGTGCCCCCGTAGATGACCCCCATAGTGCCCCCCCCCTTCCCCATAGTACCCACCATAATGTGTCCCAGTATAAAATGCCCCTATACAGAGCCCCCATATAAAATATCTTCTTTTTTAGCCTCAGTAGATGCCCCTATAGTGCCCCCCAATAATCTGCAGTAAGATGTGCCCCCATAGATGCCCCCAATCATGTGCCAGTAATAAGAGCCCCCCCACCATCATGTGCCAGTAGCCAGAGCCCCCCCATATCATGTCAGTAGCCAGAGCCCCCCCATATCATGTGTCAGTAGCCAGAGCCCCCCATATCATGTGCCAGTAGCCAGAGTGCCCCCATATCATGTGCCAGTAGCCAGAGTGCCCCCATATCATGTGCCAGTAGCCAGAGTGCTCCCAATCATGTGCCAGAAATAAGAGCCCCCCCACCATCATGTGCCAGTAGCCAGAGCCCCCCCATATCATGTGCCAGTAGCCAGAGCCCCCCATATCATGTGCCAGTAGCCCCCCTTATGTGCCAGTAGCCCCCCTATGTGCCAGTAGCCCCCCTTATCATGTGCCAGTAGACCCCCTTATCATGTGCCAGTAGCCCCCTTATCATGTGCCAGTAGCCCCCCTTATCATGTGCCAGTAGCCCCCCCATATCATGTGCCAGTAGCCAGAGCCCCCCCCCTTATCATGTGCCAGTAGCCAGAGCCCCCCCCCCCCCATATCATGTGCCAGTAGCCAGATCCCCCCCATTATCATGTGCCAGTAGCCAGAGTGCCCCCATATCATGTGCCAGTAGCCCCCCATATCATGTGCCAGTAGCCCCCCTTATCATGTGCCAGCCCAGTAGTCCCCCCTTATCATGTGCCAGCCCAGTAGTCCCCCCTTATCATGTGCCAGCCCAGTAGTCCCCCCTTATCATGTGCCAGCCCAGTAGCCCCCCTTATCATGTGCCAGCCCAGCCCAGTAGTCCCCCCTTATGTGCCAGCCCAGTAGCCTCCCTTATGTGCCAGCCCAGTAGCCCCCCTTATGTGCCAGCCCAGTATTGTACCTATATAAAAAAATATAAAAAAATAATACACTTATACTTACCTCCAGCAATGCGATGCAGGCCACCTCTTCCGTCTGTGTCCCTCGCTATACGGCTCAGGCGACGCGATGACGTCATCGCGCCATCACCGGCCTCTGATAGGCTGCCAGCACTAAGCCGGCAGCCTATCAGAGGAACAGGAGGGGACACACCTCTCCCTCCTCTGCCGCAGCACAGACAGGCATCTGTATTGCCGTCCTGAGGACGGCAATACAGATGACTATGGAGATGAGCGCTTCCGCAATGGAGGCGCTCATCTCCTGCTCTGCCCTGCCGCGGGCTCGGGAGTCGGCAGCCCGGGCCCCCCTGCCAGCCGGGCCCGGTACAACTGGGCCAGCTGTACTGGCCTATCAGCGGCCCTGGTTGTGAGCCAAAATCCCTGCTGCACTGTGTGTAAACTTGGTCAAGAACTACAGGAAAAGTCTGACTTCTGTAATTGCAAACAAAGGTTTCTGTACCAAATATTAAGTTCCTGTTTTTCTATTGTACCAAATACTTATTTCATGCAATAAAATGCAAATTAATTATTTAAAAATCATACAATGTGATTTTTTTTTAGCTTTTTTCTCTCACAGTTGAAGTGTACCTACGATACAAATTAAAGACCTGTCTATTCTTTGTAGGTGGGAAAACTAGCAAAATCGCCAGTGTATCAAATACTTATTTTCCCCACTGTATATACAGTAGATGGCACAGGATACAACATTCCCAATAGGTGATGGTCACAGCTCACCTTCTCTCCCTCCCTGCACAATGACTCTGCACAGAGAGCATGCCCACAATATTCTACCAAAGTCCATGAGTCATCTCCGCTCCAGAGGTTCCTATGGTCCTTGGGGCTGCTGTAAAAAAAAATCCTCTGAATTACAGTAACAGCAGCTCAGACACGAATTAAAAAATCTACAAACAGAAAATAAAAACAGAATAAAATGGGAATAAATTTCACGATCAGGTTTTAATTAATATTATCCTGATACTCAATGCACCTCATTGAATTAAATGACAACGTCAGCTCTGCTACATCTGTAGACAAATACACCTTAAACCTGTTCCCGAACATGGTTTATGTTCTTTGTTAACCTAAATGTAACCATTTCAATTGTAATTTATTTGACTGAACCTGAACATGGACACTCCTCGGTTCCTTTCCTCCTGATTATGTCTGTCTGCACGATGTGCTTACTTACATGTAAATTCATACGTGGCCCTGTTTATTGTTGTAAGAGATTAGATGACCTCCAGGTCCTGCTTATGTATTTGCCTAAAATTCCACAGGGCACAGTGACTTTTACAACACCTGTCATCTTCCATTTCCTTAATGATGATCCATGTCATAGTCAGATGCATATGTCACAGATTTCATTTTGAGACACAGCGCTCCTGCTGCTGAGGTGAAGCGAGGCTGACACGCAGATGGCCAGGTTCTGGTTGCAATTACTGCGTCCAAGTGGCTCGTCCAGTATTTCACAAGCAATTACATCTCAATTAGCAAAAGTTTTTGCTTCAAATTAAAGGAGAATATAATCTGGAAACACAGAACTTGGGTTTCATCCTCTGGTGGAAAATGAAATGTATGACGAACGTTTCTACTCGAAATGAGAAATATTTGGATTGTAGGTTACATAGTGTAGGGGCTTGCAGGATGGGTTCAAAAAGTGTATCTGGACAGCTTGGGGTTAAAGGGTTATGTAGTGCCCTGGAGCAATGGTACTTTGAACAATTGTGGACATTTTTCCCCTATTGCTTCTATGCAAAGCCGTCAACTCACTACTTTATTGCACTTTAAAGCGTTAACTTGCACTGTGTTTATGATGTTGTGTGCACTTATTCTATTTCGTATTATTGAACTGCATTTATATGTTTATTGTTTTATATCCTGTTCATTTGCACTGCTACTACACTATAGCTGTATTAGCTGCCCTGCACTGTGGAAAGGGTTAGCGCACAACCAGCTAAGGCTACTGTCACCACCAGACATCTGAGAAGCTCTGACAGACGTCCTTCGGAACCTCCTCCTTGAGGTTCCTTTTGTTTTGCTTTCATTTTCTCATCTCGTTAGCCTCTCTCAGCTGTCATGTAGTTGCACTGATTGCATCCCTTTAAATCCCTTTCCATACTGCATCACTTTGCGGTTTATACAACTTCCTGTAGTGTATACATGCTGGATGCTACTACTGAGTTTTCTACAGATAAGTTTTGTTCATTCATTTGTATTTCCCCTCCGTATCAAGTGTAGGGAGCCGGTGGTCGTGTCCCCTCACTATTATAGGGTGTTCAGGTGTTATACAGTCGAGGTACGAGGATATGCGATCATCTACCATTGAGATTTTTGCATAGGCTGAGCAGTTAGGGAGAGAGCCAGGTCTGTTGCAGGGCTATCCCTTTGGTTCCTTAGTTTTGGATCCAGTCAGTCGGATCTTCATTTTGTGTCTTCTAGTTTTCTGTACACCTTCCGTGACAGCTACTTTCACACTTGCGTTCGGAGCGGATCCGTCTGGTGTCTGCACAGACGGATCCGCTCCTATAATGCAAATGATAGTATCCGTTCAGAACGGATCCGTCTGCATAACTGTTTTTTTCAGGTCTGATTTTTCACTTCGTGAAAACTCAGATCCGACAGTATATTCTAACACAGAGGCGTTCCCATGGTGATGGGGACGCTTCAAGTTAGAATATACTAAAAGAACTGTGTACATAATTGCCCCCTGCTGCCTGGCAGCACCCAATCTCTTACAGGGGGCTGTGATCCGCACAATTAACCCCTCAGGTGCATATAAGACCCCCCTCCCTCTCTCCCCTGTATTTAATTCATTGGTGGCCAGTGCGCCCCCCCTCCCTCCCTCCCCTGTATTTAACTAATTGGTGGCCAGTGCGGCCCTCCTCCCCTGTATTTAACTCATTGGTGGCCAGTGCGGCCCCCCTCCCTCCCCTGTATTTCACTCATTGGTGGCCAGTGTGGAGCCCCTCCCTCCCCTGTATTTAACTCATTGGTGGCCAGTGCGGCCCCCCCTCCCTCCCTCCCCTGTATTTAACTAATTGGTGGCCAGTGCGGCCTCCCCCCCCACCCCCCATCATTGGTGGCAGCGAGAGTTCCGATCGGAGTCCCAGTTTAATCGCTGGGGCTCCGATCAGTAACCATGGCAACCAGGACGCTACTGCAGTCCTGGCTGCCATGGTTACTTAGCAATTTTAGAAGCATTATACTTACCTGCGATGTCTGTGAACGGCCGGGCGCTCCTCCTACTGGTAAGTGAAAGGTCTGTGCTATAAGCAATGCGCCGCACAGACCTTTCACTTACCAGTAGGAGGAGCGCCCGGCCGGTCACAGACATCGCAGGTAAGTATAATGCTTCTAAAATTGCTAAGTAACCATGGCAGCCAGGACTGCAGTAGCATCTTGGCTGCCATGGTAACCGATCGGAGCCCCAGCGATTAAACTGGGACTCCGATCGGAACTCTCCGCTGCCACCAATGATGGGGGGGGGGATTTTAATTAGGGTGGGGGGAGGGGAGGCCGCACTGGCCACCAATGAGTTAAATACAGGGGAGGGAGGGGGGGCTGCACTGGCCACCAATGAGTTAAATACAGGGGAGGGAGGGGGGCCGCACTGGCCACCAATGAGTTAAATACAGGCGAGGGAGGGGGGCCGCACTGGCCACCAATGAGTTAAATACAGGGGAGGGAAGGGGGGCCGCACTGGCCACCAATGAGTTAAATACAGGGGAGGGAGGGGCCGCACTGGCCACCAATGAGTTAAATACAGGGGAGGGAGGGGGGCCGCACTGGCCACCAATGAGTTAAATACAGGGGAGGGAAGGGGGGCCACACTGGCCACCAATGAGTTAAATACAGGGGAGGGAGGGGCCGCATTGGCCACCAATGAATTAAATACAGGGGAGGGAGGGGGGTCTGCCCCTGGCAGCACCCGATCTCTTACAGGGGGCTATGCAGCACCTGAGGGGTTAATTGTGCGGATCACAGCCCCCTGTAAGAGATTGGGTGCTGCCAGGCAGCAGGGGGCAGTCATGTACACAGTTCTTTTAGTATATTCTAACTTGAAGCGTCCCCATCACCATGGGAATGCCTCCAATGGTATATTAATAGGGACTCCTGACTTTACATTGAAAGTCAATGGGGGACGTATCCATTTGCAATTGCACCATATTGTGTCAACGTCTGGACGGATCCGTTTGGCTCCGCACGGCCAGGCGGACACCCGAACGCTGCAAGCTGCGTTCGGGTGTCCGCCTGCTGAGCGTAACGGAGGCCAAACGGTGCCAAGCTGAGGCATTCTGAGCGGATCCGCATCCACTTAGAATGCATTGGGGCTGTACGGATCCGTTCGGGGCCGCTTGTGCAGATAGGAGCCAGTGTTCAGTAGGAGAAATTCTGCAAGTCGGAAGATAAGGACTAGTGCTTAGTAGTAGAGATTCTGCCAGACTGGATGAGTGATCAGAGGAAGACGCTGAAATGGGGATGCTTGTGACAGGCGCAGCACTATGAAGTGCCTTTTGTGCTGTGGCATTAGAAGAATTTGATATCTCTAACTTTTTAGTCAAACCAGACTGTCTGTTGCTCTGCTTTAATTCTTCTAGCGCTGTTCTATGGAAACAGTAGGCTTAAAGAGCACACCAAATGCTTAAAATAACTTCTTTATTAATTTCAACTTTTCTTTTCTTTTTTTTTTTAAACACTATATTAGTCATCCAACAATAAAAATTATGTAAACATCTTATTATCAACATTTATCGTCATATTTTCCTTTAACCCCCCCCCCCCCTGCAATGCGTCTTCCTTCACCACCATTCCTCCGATCAAGACCGAGGTGTAGTGGTGACGAGTGAGAAGCCGAGAAGTTCTATAAATTCCAGTCTCCCCAAATTCCAATCCATTTTTTCTCTGTATTCCTCTGCCTATGCAGGATATATTCATACCTCTTAGTAGTATTCACCAGGTTTAACCATGTATTCATAGTGAGACTGTTTCGTGAGAACCAAGATCGTGCTATCAAAAGTCGTGCCAAAAACATTATCTTAAATAAAAGATTTTTTTTATGTTGTTGACAACTCACATTGGCCAACTCACCCAGTACCCAACATTCAACGGAAAAAGGGATCTGCACCTTCAGTTTTCCCTCAATGTGTTTATGGATATCCCCCCAGTAATGTTTCAACTCTGGACAAGACCAGAACATATGCAAATAATCTGCTTCCTGGAGATCGCACCTAGGACAGTTAGAGTCTTTCCTAATCCAACATCTATTAAGCCAGAGAGGTGTAACATAAAGTCTATGTAGAATATTAAACTGCACCACCACGTGATTAAAATTATGTGAAACCAATTTCAAATTAAAAGTTACCATCTGCTGGTCATCCAAATGAATCATTGGACACTCATTTTGCCACGTCCTCTGACCAGCAGAGGAAACACCTCCAAATCGCGTTATGAATACAATTTTATAAAGATGAGAAATCTTCATCTTCTGTTCCAAACTCCCAATCCACTCATTAAATTATGTTGAAGTGTGTATTTGCAGGCTTTTTTTTCTTGTATACTCAAAAGTGCCGATCTTAACTGTAAATACTGAAACCATAATAATTTATGTGCTTCTTCTCTCTGTGATAGTTCTACAAATTAAATAATATCTCCATTACTTACTACCTGTGTCAAATATATAATATTGCATTTTTTTGCCAATATTGTTCCTTAGCTAGTTCATCTAAGGTTTGTAAATGCTGGTTATACCATAAAGGAGTGCATCCTAGTGAACCTTTCACCCCACACCATAGTCTAATAGCCTGCCATGATTTCATAAAAAGATTCCTGGCTGATCTAAATTCCCTATCGGGGTTGGCCAATTGATCAGACTCCAATAAAGTAAAAAAAATTATCATATGGAGATCTGTTCACCAAGTCCCTACAAAGTGGGCTATCTTTCCATTCACGAAAAAAACAAAACTGTGCAGCTAAGAAATATCCCCTAAAACAGGGGAGGTTAACACCTCCCCTCTCCAGCGGCTTATACCAATGCTCTAACTTGAGTCTTACTCGTTTCCTCCCCCAAAGTAAATCATTAATAATTCTTTCAATTATCTTAAAATACCTATCAGGGATCAAAACTGGAGAATTTCTAAATAGATAGAGTAGCTGAGGGAGAATCACCATCTTGACTAAAGATATTCTATCCGCCTTTGATAAAGGTAATCGAAGCCACGTTGTTATTTTTAACCTTAACTTATTTATCAATGGCATCAAGTTGAGCGGAATAAAATCTTCCGGCTTTGGGGAGACTGTAATGCCAAGGTACTCAAAGGAGTCTGCAGTTTTCAAAATGTTCAGAGGAGTATCCTTGGAAAGTGACAATTTATCTAAGGGCATAGTTGTTGTATCTAGTGGCATAATCGTGTTTTTTTCCCAGTTTACCTCCAGACCTGAGACTTTTCCAAAAGAGTTTATCGTTTGCATAATAGTTAAAAAAGTAGACTTTGTCTGTTGGACATAGAATAAAATATCATCGGCATATAAAGACATGCGATCTTCCGTTTCCAATACCCCAAACCCTAATATATTAGGATCTTGTCTAACCCTGGCAGCCAAAGGTTCAATATAAATATCAAATAGAAGAGGAGAAAGTGGACATCCCTGGCGAGTGCCCCTGGTCATGGGGAAACTTCTTGTAAGATGTCCATTTATATTTGATCTTGCAGTAGGAGATCTACAGTATAAAGAAGTTTAACCATATTAGTAAACCTAGGGCCAAACCCCATCCTATGGAGCACTCTCCATAGAAACCCCCACTCCAGTCTATCAAAAGCCATAGACGCTTCTATAGACAAGATAGATCTTGAAGGCCCTCCAGAAGTCTGTATATTAGAAAAAAGACGATGTAGATTATAGTGTGTCTCCTTATTAGGAATAAAGCCATTTTCGTCTGGATGTATAATTGTTGTCATAACACTAGATAGCCAACTTTTCTTCATATATAACACTGCCGCCTCCGCAGCATATAGTCCATGTACAAACACGTGTTGCAGAAAGTATCACAAAATGGCAGTTTGCATAAGAGGGTGGTTTAACTGTTCAATCTTGTCATTCAACATAAAATGGTGGATATATTTCTCTCTTGAGCATCTGTACTCTGATTTTAAGTTATTTAAGCACTTTATGATCTCTCTGAGAGGTATATCTGAGGTCTAACTAATAGTTGTACTTGCCAAACTTGGTCGCAATTTGCAGTATGCAGTTAGTAGTAACTATTTGCAGATTGGTTGAGTATGATCTGGTATGGTTGTATGCAATTTGGATTGCAATATGGAATTTGAATTGTGAACTTTGTAGTTTGCAATTGTATGGTATTTGAAATTAGTGGAACTGTAAGTAAACACAGATATAACTGGTTCAGTATACAGTTCTAATCACTATATTAACAATAGGAACATTATATAACAGTTTTAAATACCTATTTTGGCCTCTCTGCTTCCATAAAACACAGCTCTTAGTGGAGTGAATGTCTGTTCAGTTTCTCTCTCTGATGAATAATAATTTCTAGCAGCTCCTGCTAGGGAATTTCCCACACAGGCTGTGTGTGAGGCTAGCTTTGATTGGCAAAGACTCCTGCTGTGTGTGAGACTGGCTGTGATTGGTCTAGACTCCTGCCCAGCAACAACAGTTTAACGCTATGCTTTCTGTTGTTTATGCTGTCATTGAGCTTACCTCACATCCATATAATGAATCTTAAAGGCATATTATCTTTTTTGCTTCTGTGAACACAATATATATAACAGTTATATGACATCCAAACATGAAGTCACTGTAAATAACTCTGCTTTTGTCTTTAACACACAAACATAGGAACTGTATTAAGGTTATTGGCAGGTCTAGCTCTATAAACATATAAGCTATGTTAGCAACCTAGGACAGGTCTTAGCTGGCCAGCTACACAGCAGCCATTTTCTGTAGTTTTATAGAGTTCTGAGAGAGACAGCAGTGTCACTGCTGTGCTCTGTGCTTTGGTGTGTGATTACATTAGATAGTTAGTTAGTCAGCTTATATATATAATACAGATAGTTAGTGGGAGAGAGTCAGTGTAGGTTAGATTGTGATATAGTGTAGCTGATAGGTTCCAGTGCAGTGCTTTAGGTAGTCAGTGTGATAGGTTCTGCTGTTCATACATACATGCTACAGACATAGTGCTGTGATGTCACAAGTTCACAACAATACTTAGTGCACCAATCAGTAATATGTAGTCAGACCTGCTCAAATGTGAAGTTGCACGTACTGCGCATCAATTCATTAATTGCCAATTTGCACAATTGCGAATATATTGGAGCACTCTATCTGCATATAAAGCTATTGTAATGTTCTGCCGTACCAACCATTTTCTCCAGTCTCAGGAAACTTCTAGCAGCTTGAAAAATGTAGCAAAAGTGACCCACGTCTGTATTGCACGCACAATACGCTCATATTACATTGCTGATTTTCGCAATCAAGAAAATAATTGCGAATTCTCGAATTTGCAAAATTTATCATGAATATTCGCGAAATATCGCGAATTCGAATATTGCCCCTGCCGCTCATCACTAGGCAGTAACAACAGTTTAACTCTATGCTTTCTGTTGTTATTGAGCTTACCTTACATGTTATATGACATCCAGAAACATGAAGTCACTGTAAATAACTCTCTTTCTGTCTTTAATATAAAAACATAGGAACTGTATTAACATTATTGGCAGGTCTAGCTGTATAACATGTAAGTCATATTAACAACCTAGGACAGGTCTTAGCTGACCAGCTACAATGCTGAACCACAAACCTTAGGTTGCAAGCCAGTTGACCAGGGAGCCAGCTTGACGACTGAGCCACAGACCCTGGGCCACCAGCTTTGGCCAGGGTACCAGCCTTCAGATAAGAGAAAGGGACAGCTGGCTTAGGCCTTTCCTCAGCATGAAACCTTCTTCTGCCAGGGAAGGGACTGGAGAAGCCAGCTCAGTGTCTTGCCTTGTTTTGCACTTGAAGTCCTCCAGAAAAGAAGCTCACTGGTTTACTGTAGACCCTGACTCTCTGGACTTACTGTATTTGTCACCCTATAAGACGCACCAGCCCATAAGACACACCTAGGTTTTAGAGGAGGACAATAAGATATTTTTTTTCATTAGACCTCAGATTAGACCAGCAATCAGACCTCCAATATTAATAAGATCTCAGCTCACAGCCCCAATCAGACCCCCAATGTTAATAAGACCCCAATCAGACCTCAGATAAGAGCCCCAATATAAATAGGACCTCCCATTCAGACCTCAGATGAGACCCCCATTCCTCAGATCAGACCCCCATGCCTAAGATCAGACCCCCATGCCTAAGATAAGACCCCCATGCCTTAGATCAGACCCCCCCATGCCTTAGATCAGACCCCCCCATGCCTTAGATCAGACCCCCCATGCCTTAGATAAGGCTCCCCATGCCTAAGATCAGACTCCCATGCCTCAGATCAGCCCCCTTGCCTAAGATCATCCCCCATGCCTTAGACCAGACCCCCATGCCATAGATCAGCCCCCAGCCTCAGATCAGCCCCCCCCATGCCTCAGAGCAAATACAATAAAAAAAAATCAACTTACCTCTCCTGCTCCGGAAGCCGCCGCTCCTCATCTCCAGCATTCTTCTTCTTGCCGCGGTTGAGCTGTGACTCCACGCACACAGCGTGAGGTCACAGAGCATCCTCATGCTGTGCACAGTCACAGCACAGCCGACGGCAGAGGACCCGGAAGCGGTGAGTGCAGAGCCAGGGGAGAACTGCATTCACCGCTTGTCGGTCCTCCGGTCCTATTGAGTAATAGTTTTTTCCCCATAAGAAGCAGAGACATTTTCCCCCACTTTGGGGGGGGTGTGTGTGCATTTTATGGGGCAGAAAATACAGTATTTCCCATTGGGGTGCACCAAGCCTTTCTATCCTTTTCGGATTTTAGCAACACGCACTGACTTAACAGTGTCCGGGAGACCCAGTATAGCGTTGGGGTCACCCCAAACCTGGCCAATGCAGGTAGTCCAACTTTTTTTAAGTAATGACCTATCCTCATTGATAGGCCATCACTATCTGATTGGCGAATATCAGACACCCCACACCCCAGCTGACCAGCTGTATCAGTGTAGCTCTTGCGCCAGAAGTTGGTGCCAGAAGCACACAGCTCCATCCATTCTGTAGCAACGGAGTTGGTTACTACAACACTGCTACCATTAAAGGGGTTATCCAACCCCTATAATGCCCCTTCTGTTGCCCGGGCCTTTCACACAGGTTGCGTGCACGGCCGCCGCTGCATCTCTCCGTTGCGAGGGGGCAGACAATAGCATGCCACGACGGGGACGAGCCTCCCTAGCGTCACTTGCAATTCTAGTCCCCGTTGCGGCCTGCTATTGGCTGCCCCCCCCTCCAGATGTTTTTATCCGCATGGCGGGGAGATGCAATGGCGGCCATGCAGGCATCAGAAGCGACGCGGGTGCCATGGAGCAAGGTAAGTTTAACTTGTGTGAGGAGTTTGGATAACCCCTTTAAGTTCAATGAGAGCAGTACTGCAGCAGCCACCTCTGTCCACTACAGAATGGACAGCGCTGCGAAGTTCCAGCCCAAGAGTTACTGCAGAACAGCTGATCGGTGGGGGTGCAGGGTGTCAGCGTTCAGATAGTGATTTCCTTTCTGTCCTTGCTGAACAATTCACTGTTAAACCAGGCACAATGTCTTGTAGAGCTAGCTGTTATACCTTTCGCTTGGTGATCTGTTGCTTCATTCTGGAGAAAAAGTATAATTGTGTTCCTTACATGTAGATGGTGGTTTACAAGAAATTATTGACTGCTGAGGAGACGATGTAATTAGGGGTATTTATATAGAAAACACACGGCAGCATGTTTATACCTACTTAGCGGAGGGGCATTCTTGGTAAAGGTTCTTGCCTGATTTATATAGTGCCGTACATTGCTCTAATAGTGGCCAAACAGCAGATTGATTTCTGCGACCGAGAAGCAGTTTCATTGATCGGAAAGTGGCTGTTTCTGCCCCAAGCACATCTGTTTCTGCAAGCTCCATTCAGTTGCAGAAATTTGTGCAAGAAATCTACGGCATGCGAGTTCACCCTTACTGTACCCATAAAACAATACAAACAGTACCAAACAGTGCCTTCACACCGCATATAACCAAATAGTGCACTTTGCAACATATAACCAAACAATACTAACCTATCAGACAGTGGGCATAGGGCGGCCATATAGTGCCAAACAGTGCCCACACAGTGCGAAGAGAGTGGAAAACAGTGCCCAGAGTCTACTCCACTGCTCTGATCTAATGTATCAAGACCAATCCTGCTATTCCATCTAGGATAAACCTCTACCAGTCCTCGGGAGAAGATGAAGGGGGGGGGGGGTGTTCCCCTCAGCTCTAGCCTCAACTTCCCTGTACTATTTGGCTTTAGATGGTCGAACTAATCCCTAGGTTGTTGTATCCTTTTCCCAGTACCAAACACCTTCACTAGTTAACATAGGAACAACTGCTTCCAACTCACTCCTTCATCTCTTGCCTGCTACTGAACATGAGGTCTGCAGACCACTGCCATTTATGCTCTCTCTGCATGAGCTTTCACTACAGCTTAAAGGGGTTCTCCATTTTTTTTTTTACTACTGATGACCTATCCTAAGGATAGGTCATCAATATCAGATCGATGGGGGTCTGACTCCCGACACCCCCGCTGGTCAGCTGTTTGAAGAGAAAGCACAGCTCATACAATCACTACCTTCTATGCTCTGTTTAACTGCTCGCCACAACAATTGTAGTGGTGAGCAGTATGGCGTCCCCATTCACTTCAATGGGACGGCTCCGTCTGTTCAAGTGAATACTACAGAGCCGTCCCATAGAAGTGAATTGCTTCTGCAAGCAGGTAAACAGAGCTCAGAGCTGTGTCCTCTTCAAACAGCTGATCGGAGGGGGTGCCGGGAGTCGGACCCCTGCCGATCTGTTATTGATGACCTATCCCGAGGATAGGTCATCAATAGTAAACAGTGGACAACCCCATTTAAAGGAACTTATCATCAATAACTGATTGGCAGTGGTCTGACACCTTACAGCCCTGCCAATCGGATATTCATCAGATATTGACGGCCTATCCTGAGGATAGACTATCAGTATAAAAATCCTGGGCAACTCCATTAAGGGCCCTCCACTGCCCACTCCAGTATAATCATATCCATAGGATGTGTTCCCTTGTTATTCACTATGGTCTCTGCAGGGTCCATCACATCCTACATAATATATATGACTATGCCAGGGTGTCGGTATGCGGTCATGGTCTGCTCATGGAATCATTGCTATATATACCTACCACTGTGTCAATACTTACAGGGCATTTCACCCACAGTAGTGCACATACAATTATCATTCCCTCATTGGCATCTCACAGGCACAGCACATGGTAAATCACATATCCTCACAACATGGCATATGACATTGGTGCAGGTTACATGGCACTCTAATATGCTGAATCATAACAGCCTGCCTACCTAATATAATAGCAATGCTGCCATTTTAGCAGCAGTCACATTATAGTTCAACTAAGTGATATTGCCACCGCAACAGGGTTGAAAGGTAACCCATAGCAAAATATACCATAAAGGATATGGGTTTCTTAAGGCGGGTTTGCATTGGCGTTACGGAATTCCATTAACAGAGTTATAACGAAATATAATGGAACTTTAGTACAGAATGTACAACGGAAGCCTTTAAGAGGCATTCCGTTTTGCTCCGTCCTAATACATGTCTATGGGGACACTTAAAGGATCCGTTTGGTTCCGATATACATGACGGAAAAAAATACTTCTGTCGACAGGACTTTTTTTTCCGCCATGTATAATGGAACAAAATGGAACTGTTATTTGTGTCCATAGAAATGTATTAGGACAGAGCAAAACGAAATGCCTCTTAAAGGGGTTGTCCGAGTTATGAAAAAAAAAATATATAGCACTGAAAATCTGATGGGCAGCAATATATTACTAAGCTAAGCAAGTTTTATGCAAAAAAAATAAATATAGATTTCCTCATTTCCCTGGTTCTTTTCTGGCCCTTTGTTTACATGCAATAAAAACAATCTCTGTCCCTTCCCCTGCTCTGCTAAGGGAGTGGCTACAAGAGCTACCCTGAGTGACATGTCTGCCAGCTGGGAGACTCTGCAGCTTGTTGTATGTGTAGGACTACAAGTCCCACCTGTACAATGACACTGCTAATACACACAGGATCTTCCCCCTACCTTCTTGTGCAATGCTCTCTCTGGTCTGTCAGCTCCTGTGCCCAGAATTGTCTCCTCACTGCCTGCAGCTACCCAGTGTGTGCAGCTGAAGGGGTTAAGAATCCTAGGAGAGAGCAGACAGTCGGGCAGTGAAGGGGGCGTGGCCAGCACAGTGACATCTCGTTTATAGGCTTGTAAACAAACTTTATCAGAGCAGGGAGAGAAGCTGACATCACAGGTCATGTGACCCTCAGTCAAATCTGATAAACCAGGCACTGCAGATAAAGTGAGTTAATTGTAAAGTTGTTACATTTGCCCAGTTAGGAACATAGAAAGAACAAAAAAATAACTCGGACAACCCCTTTAAAGGTTTCCGTTTTACAATTCGTCCTAAAATCCCATTATATTCCGTTATAACTCTGTTACAACGGAAACTATAATGGAAATCCGTAAGGTAACACCAATGCGAATCTGCCCTTAGAGGGACAAGGCTGATCTCCAACCCTCTTAGAAGTTCGTAGTTATTAGTATTCAGAATGAACGCCATATATTTCAAGCACCCGTTCCACTTTTTCCGACATAAAAGTGTCAACAGGCAACTTTTTTATTACAATTTGTATCTAATTAAAATTTCTTGTTGAGCATGGAGCGACTGACGCACGTACACTGGGAAACTAGGTGGCCCTACTAAGGAAAATAGAGGTCCCATACTAAATTTTGCTATTGGGCCCTATGAGATCTGTGTACGACCCTGGTGTGGCGATAGAAGAGGGCCACATAGAAGTCCATTACTGCTCTGTACACCCCGTCCTGCGTGCATGTGGCCTAAGGGACACCGGCTTAATAGGGCTCGAGCTACTCGACGGTATGAATTTCAGCGCTCTACATGGTTAATACACAGCAGTCACTTATTGAGATGTTCCAATAAGCTAATTACAAGTTTTACCAAGTATTTGCAATTCAATCGTGTGCTTTGCACCAATATGTATAATCGGGCATTAGAATGCAGACCGGGTTCTGTTCCCGATGAAATCCTATTTTCAAAAAGAAGTGCCATTTAATAAATGCTTTGGATTAGGCTGCGGCAGAGTTGGGCACTTCCAGCAGTCCAAAGAAAAGAGCTGGGCTGGGAATATGCGACGACTGTATTATGCCTGGGGAAAATGAGCTCTCGGTACAGCTAATCTTTCCATTAAGTGTTCTTTCCTTCCTGGAAGTCTTGATATTTATAGCGCAGGCCTCCTGCATTTATAGATAATGCTTACAATATTTATTACCCTCCTACATATTGCCTCTTGCTGGACTCCATCTAGCCATGCTTTTAATTACGTTTAATTAATATAAATGCATTGAAGTATCCAGGGCAGAGCAGGGGATCAGGCCGTGTACGTCGGCTCGGGGACATGATGAATAGAAATGTTCTAGAATACACAGCACATGAATTTGATTTAAAAAAAAATCTGGGTTAGTTCTCAGTAACCCAAGGTGTAGGCTTATGATTAATCTAATTGGGTTTTTTTTGGGAACGGCATTGTAAGCGATTACCTAATGTACCTGGGTTCTGCTCAGCTGTCAGTTGGATAAGTCAATTGTGTATCTGTAACTTACCTGCGCAATACGTGCAACTTCACATTTTATCAGGTCTGAGTAGATATTACTGATTGGTGCACTAAGTATTGTTGTGACATCACACACTATATCACTATCTAACCTACACTGACTATCCCCCACTAACTATCTGTATTATATATATGAGCTAACACTATATTCCAGATCTTCGCGAATTCTCGAAGTGCCGATATTCGCGATAAAAATTTGCGATTAGAATTAGAGTTGAGCGAACCCGAACTGTAAAGTTCGGGTTCGTACCGAACTTTAGGTTTTTCGGCACCTGGACCGGAACCCGAACATTTACGTAAAAGTTCGGGTTCGGGTTTGGTGTTTGGCGATTTTTATGGCACTTTTTGAAAGGCTGCAAAGCAGCAAATAAACAAGCGTCATACTACTTGTCCCAAAAGGCCATCACAGCCATGCCTACTTTTGGCATGGCTGTAATTGGCCAACTGCAGCATGTGACCCAGCCTCTATTTAAGCTGGAGTCACGTAGCGCTGCACGTCACTCTGCTCAGATTAGTGTAGGGATAGGCTGCAGCTGCTGTGAGGGAGCGATCAGGGAGAAATCTTAGGAAGAACTACTTCTTTACTCAGCGATCTACAGCAAATGTGTTTTGTGGGTGCAGAGCACAATTGTTTTAAGCCTGGCCTGAGCCAACTACTGCTGAAAACGAACTTTTTTTCCCTTCAGTTAGTCAATATCAATACATAATCGGCAGCCATTTTATGCAACGATAGTGCACCAGCATAGGCTATCTGCATGTCTGCAAGTCCAGAAATACCGCTTTGAGACACTGGGGTTAAAAAAAAACCTTTTTTTCATATACTGCACATCTAGGATTATCGCTGCATAAGTGACTGTGAAATTTAGGCCAGAAATACGGCTTTCTCATTCTGGGGCATACTGGGGTGAAAAAAAAACATCTGTTTCATATAGTGCACATCTATGATTATAGGTGCATAAGTGCACATCAGGGATTAGACGTGCATAAGTGACTGTGAAATTTAGGCCACAAATACGGCTTTTTAGTTACTGGGGTTAAAAAAAAAAACTGATATACTGCACATCTGGGATTAGAGGTGCATAAGTGACTGTGAAATTTAGGCCACAAATATGGCTTTTTGCTTACTGGGGTTAAAAAACCCTCTGATATACTGCACATCTGAGATAAGACGTGCATAAGTGAGTGTCACATTTAGGCCACAAATAAAGCTGTCATATAGAGTTAAAAAAAATAAAAATTTGTGCATCAGGGTTTTTATTGGTGGTAAATTATTTTTAACAGACTTTTTACTTTGCTTAGTGAACGCTAACTATGAGGCAAACATCTAATAAGGAACGCGGCCATGGTCGTGGTGGTGGTGTTGGTGGAGCTTCTGGTGCAGGGAGAGGACGTGGCCGTTCTGCCACAGCTACACGTCCTACTGAACCTACTACCTCAGGTCCCAGTAGCCGCCAGAATCTACAGCGATATTTGTTCGGGCCTAATGCCGTTCTAAGGATGGTAAGGCCTGAGCAAGTACAGGCGCTAGTTGATTAGGTGGCCGACAGTGGATCCAGCAGGTTCACATTATCTCCCACCCAGTCTTCTGCAGAAAGCGCACAGGTGGCGCCTAAAACCCATGCCCATCAGTCTGTCACATCAACCCCATGCATATCGGGGAACCTGTCTGAGCCTCAAGTCATGCAGCAGTCTCTTATGCTGTTTGAAGACTCTGCTGGCAGGGTTTCCCAAGGGAATCCACCTAGCCCTTCCCCAGGGGTGGAAGACATAAAATGCACTGACGCACAACCACTTATGTTTCCTGATGAGGACATGGGAATACCACCTCAGCACGTCTCTGATGATGACGGAACACAGGTGCCGACTGCTGCGTCTTTCTGCAGTGTGCAGACCGAAAAGGAGGCCAGGGAGGAAGACTGGGTGGAAGACGATGCAGGGGACGATGAGGTCCTAGACCCCACATGGAATGAAGGTCGTGCCACTGACTTTCAGAGTTCGAAGGAAGAGGCAGTGGTGAGACCGAGCCAACAGCGTAGCAAAAGAAGGAGCAGGGTGCAAAAGCAGAGCAGCCGTCGCCAAAACAGTTCGCCTGCTACTGGCCACCGTCACCAGGGATCGAGAACACCAAAGGCAGTTTCAAGGAGTTCCCTGGCATGGCACTTCTTCACACAATGTGCTGACGACAAGACCCGAGTGGTTTGCATGCTGTGCCATCAGAGCCTGAAGCGAGGCATTAACGTTATGAACCATAGCACAACCTGCATGACCAGGCATCTACATGCGAGACACGGGCTGCAGTGGAGTAAGCACCTTCAAAACCAAGAAAGGGCTCAGGCACCTCCTGCTCCCTCTTCTGCTGCTGCTTCGGCCTCTTCCTCCGCCTCTGGAGGAACGTTGGCACCTGCCGCCCAGCAAACAGAGGATGTGCCACCAACAACACCACCTCCGTCACCAAGCATCTCCACCATGTCACACGGAAGAGTTCAGCTCTCCATCTCACAAACCTTGGAGAGAAAGCGTAAATTCCCACCTAGCCACCCTCGATCCCTGGCCCTGAATGCCAGCATTTCTAAACTACTGGCCTTTGAAATGCTGTCATTAAGGCTGGTGGAGACGGACAGCTTCAAACAGCTCATGTCGCTTGCTGTCCCACAGTACGTCAGTCCCAGCCGCCACTACTTCTGCAGGAGAGCCGTGCCCTCCCTGCACAACCAAGTATCGGATAAAATCATGTGTGCACTGTTCAACGTCATCTGTGGCAAGGTCCACTTAACCACAGATACGTGGACCAGTAAGCACGGCCAGGGACGCTATATCTCCCTAACTGCACACTGGGTAAATGTAGTGGCGGCTGGGCCCCTGGAGGAGAGCTGTTTGGCGCACATCCTTCCGCCGCCAAGGATCACAGGGCATCATTCTTTGCCTCCTGTTGCCTCCTCTTCCTACTCGGCTTCCTCCTCCTCTTCTACCACCTCCTCATCCGGTCAGCGACAGACCTTCACCACCAACTTCAGCACAGCCAGGGGTATACGTCAGCAGGCCGTTCTGAAACTCATGTGTTTGGGGGACAGGCCCCACACCGCGCAGGAGTTGTGGCGGGGTATAGAACAATAGACCGACGAGTGGTTGCTGCCAGTGAGCCTCAAGCCCGGCCTGGTGGTGTGCGATAATGGGCGAAATCTCGTTGCAGCTTTGGGACTATCCATTTTGACGCACATCCCTTGCCTGGCGCATGTGCTGAATTTGGTGGTGCAGAAATTCATTCACAACTACCCCGACATGTCAGAGCTGGCCGTCTGTGAGCGCTTCCGGCGTTCTCATCCTGCCACCGCTCGGCTGTCTGCTCTACAGCGTAACTTCGGCCTTCCCGCTCACCGCCTCTTATGCGACGTGCCCACCAGGTGGAACTCCACCTTGCACATGCTGGAGAGACTGTGCGAGCAGCAGCAGGCCATAGTGGAGTTTCAGCTGCAGCACGCACGGGTGAGTCGCACTGCGAACAGCACCACTTCACCACCAATGACTGGGCCTCCATGCGAGACCTGTGTGCGCTGTTGCGCTGTTTCGAGTACTCCACCAACATGGCCAGTGGCGATGACGCCATTATCAGCGTTACAATACCACTTCTATGTCTCCTTGAGAAAACACTTAGGGCGATGATGGAAGAGGATGTGGCCCAGGACGAGGAGGAGGAAGAGGGGTCATCTCTAACACTTTCAGGCCAGTCTTTTAGAAGTGGCTCAGAGGGAGGTTTTTTGCAACAGCAGAGGCCACGTACAAATTTGGCCAGCCAGGGCCCACTACTGGAGGACGAGGAGGAGGAGGATGGGGATGAAGCATGTTCACAGCGGGGTGGCACCCAACGCAGCTTGGGCCCATTACTGGTGCGTGGCTGGGGGGATACGGAGGACGCAGACGATACGCCTCCCACAGAGGACAGCTTGTCCTTACCTTTGGGCAGCCTGGCACACATGAGCGACTACATGCTGCAGTGCCTGCACAACGACAGCAGAGTTGCCCACATTTTAACAAGTGCTGACTACTGGGTGGCCACCCTGCTGGATCCTCGTTACAAAGACAATGTGCCGCCAACACAGCTGTGTCAGCGCCAGCACCTCAGAAGGCAGGGTTAGCATGGCCGACATGTGGAAAAGCTTTGTCACCTCGCCGCAACAACCGGCCCCAACTGCTGATATGGAGCGTGTTAGCAGGAGGCAGCATTTGAACAACATGGTGGAACAGAACCTGTGCACACGACTACACGTACTGACTGATGGTTCTGCCACATTCTGGGTCTCCAAATTGTCCACATGGCCAGAGCTTGCCCTGTATGCCTTGGAGGTGCTGGCCTGCCCTGCAGCCAGTGTACTCTCTGAACGTGTATTTAGCACGGCAGGAGGCGTCATTACAGACAGACGCAGCCGCCTGTCCACAGCCAACGTGGACAAGCTCACGTTCATTAAAATGAACCAGGCTTGGATTACACAAGACTTGTCTGTACCTTGTGGAGAATAGACATTTATACCACCATCAAACATACATTCTTGTACTCAAGTGCACTTTTTTTTATTTTTTTTTATGTCCCAATATTTTGGGGGATACCCCTATGTAAAAATGCAAAATAACACACATCTGTGTTGGCTACCTATTCCTCCTTCGCCGCCGCTTCCACCTAGACCGCCACATGAGCCTACACGGCCACATCCACCCATTCACCGCCTCCTTAACCTCTTCCTCCTACATCATTCCTAATTTTTTTTTTTAAGGTCTTTTATGTTTTTGTAATTCATTTCCCTATCCACATTTGTTTGCAGAGCATTTGCCATGCTCTTAAGCACATTTTGCTGCCTTTTTGCAGCACTCTAGCTCTTTCCAGGGCTATTTTAGAGCCATTTTAGTGGCCAAAAATTCGGGTCCCCATTGACTTCAATGGGGTTCGGGTTTGGGTTCAAGTTCGGGTCAAGTTCGGGTCCCGAACCCGAACTTTTTTTTCAAGTTCGGCCGAACCTGCCGAACCCGAACATCCAGGTGTCCGCTCAACTCTAATTAGAATATTTGTGATCAACACTACTATCTATCTATTTGGTATAGTTTTAATATTAATATCTATCTATCTATCTAATATCTATGTATCTAGCTATCTCATATCTATCTATCTATCTATCTATCTATCTATCATATCTATCTATCTATCTATCATATCTATCTGTTTGTCTATCTATTGTATCTGGTTAGCATATAGAGAGTGCCATGATTGACAGCTTTGCCAGCCTCCATACCTTACTATCTGGAGAAGAAGTTTGCACTGTGTTCTGGTTTTCTGACTTCTATACCATACGCTGGCCATAGCACTACACACACTGCCTTACACCCATCCAAACACCTATCATCACGGGCACCCCAGCTACCATCAGGCAAGATCCCCAGAATCAGGGTGTGCCCCAAGGGAAGAAAGGGTGCCCCTTCTTATGCTGCATGACCCTAGGAAGCAATGTCCTGAGGGAGACCACTGTGACACATCATTTCGTTGGAGTCACTACCACTCCCATCTTCTGTTCGAGCAACTTATGGGCTGCTGCAATTGCTCAGAATCTGCAGCAGAATGATATTGATGTGGTGCTGGCACTAAGCCTATGAACTGTAGAAACGAGAAAAATAAAAAGTTGGCTGGCTGTTCATATAAAAAAATGAACTTGTTGCAGTATCTTGCAACGCAGAACATGCCAGCAAGCTTGTCACAAAAGGCTCTAGGATTGTGCCGCCATCTATGCCATGTGTTACATTCCTATAAGCCACTGTTACAGGATGTTGATGGTCATTGCATATGTACATGCTGTAAAAAACACTGTGATCATGCCATCTAGTGGCCAATTGTGTTATGGCTATTGGATAATATACTGTTTAGTGCACAAGACCTTTTGGTCACATACTCTAAATATGCAGATCCTCGATCTAGTGTAAGAGCTCATGCCTGTGGGTTATAAATGGTAGTGTCTAGTGTTGAACAAAATTGTGGTTTCAAGTTCGGCGTATAAGTTTCGGGTTATCTAAGAATTCCATTATGGATTCCACTACCATGGACCATAAGTTATGGTCCGTGGTAGCGGAATCCATAATGGAATTCTTCAGATAACCCAAACCCGAACCTTGTACCCGAACTTGAAACCACAAGCTTGCTCAACACAAGTAGTGTTTAAACTCCATGCACGGTAAGGATATTCTGATGTCACAGGGTCAGTGACACGACTTTGAAGCAGACGTGGGATGTACCAACCGGAAGGGTAATATTTACATCCCATGCACTGTGGTAATAAAGATTGGTAATATGATACAAAAATAATAATAATTAACTCTAATGATTACGGTATGTTTTGCGTGAGGCACATGGTTACTTTAAATTAAGGGTTTGTATGTCACATGACCCTGTGACATCAGACAGTCCACGGGGCCACATGGAGTTTAGACACTACCAATTATAAATAGCAGTGCTGTACAGACATCATGTCAGAAGTTTGCAGGCAGAATGAAAGTATGTGCTGGTAGATGCTGCAGCTAGGGACAGATCCATCCATACTAACAAGTGGAAGTATTAAGTTGTAGTCATAAGGGTGCCCAACCTTATGGCATAGAGAGGGCCACAGGACAGCTGAGCATCACAGTGGATAGAGTTGGCCTGGAGAACAGGTAGCCAAGTTGCATTTCCTAGATCCAGTGGAGAAGTCAGTTAGGATGTATGTTTCACAAAGAGAAATACTGACAGCGATCTGCTATGCACAATGCCCTACAGAGAAGAATAGCCATCTTTATTGCTGCCAAGCAGAGGGAGACTCATAATGTTGTCACCCAGTTGGGTGCAGTGCACGCCAAGGGACTCCGACTAAACCTGTGCCCTCATTGAGAGACTGTTGTATCCATGTGCTACTATCCTCACATGGACTGTAACCACTAAGCCATTTGCCTCTTGTGAGAACTCTGTAACTACCAAGCGTGCTGCCTCACGTGAGATCAGTAAAGCAGCTGTTTTCAAGTTACAACTATGTTTGCCTGGTTCTGTCCGCCATCAATCAGTAGGAGCCATGTATACAACTCACAGGCAACAAAGATCCTTTTAATTAAGCGCCTGTCCACCTCTGATATATTGCTCCCCAAGTCACTCCTGTGACTTCTGTGCCTGCTTGGGTAAGTATATATGGAAAGGGCTCTTCTACATTGAGATACTGTAAGGACACCCACATAAAAGCCCACATGAATTCTGGAAACGAGTAGAAATTAGGGTGGCCACTTGCAGAACCCCAAAAAGGAGGACATCACACCCCGAAAAGGAGGACATCGTACCGGGGACAGTGGCGCACAATAGTTCAATACTACAGCATGCACAATGCTACATTATACAGATACTAAACATTCTACCAGCATGCTCTATATCACTATATACATGAAGATGTATAACTTATACCAGCTGTACATATATTATTATATACAGGAGATACCTAGGTTATACCAGCATGGTCCATATCACTATATACATGAAGATGTATAACTTATACCTGCTGTGCATATATAATTATATACAGGAGATACCCAGGTTAGGGTACTTTCACACTTGCGTTAGAGGATTCGGCAGGCAGTTCCGGAGAGCATTTGTTTCCGGATCCGTCTGATAAATGCATTGAAATGCCGAATCCGTCTCTCCGGTGTCATCCGGAAAAACGGATCCGGTATTTATTTTTTTTGCATTTTTAAAAGTCTGCGCATGCGCAGACTGGGAAGCCGGTTCTGTTTTTCCGGACCACTTGGTACCGGATCCAGCATTAATACATTTCAATGGAAATTAATGCCGGATCCGGTATTCCGGCAAGTATTCCGTAATTTTTGACAGAGAAAATACCGCAGCATGCTGCGGTATTTTCTCCGGCCAAATACTGTAAGAGGGACTGAACTGAAGACATCCTGATGCATACTGAACGGAATGATTTCCATTCAGAATGCATTAGGATAAAACTGAAGCGTTTTTTTTTTCCGGTATTGAGCCCCTGTGACGGAACTCAATACCGGAAAACTTTAACGCTAGTGTGAAAGTACCCTTATACCAGCATGCTCCATATCACTGTATACAAGAAGATGTATAACTTATACCAGCTGTACATATATAATTATATACAGGAGATACCTAGGTTATACCAGCATGCTCCATATCACTATATACAAGAAGATAATAACTTATACCAGCTGTACATATATAATTATATACAGGAGATACCTAGGTTATACCAGCATGGTCCATATCACTATATTTAAGAATATGTTATACGGTATAACATCTTCTTGTATATAGTGATATGGACCATGCTGGTATAACCTGGGTATCTCCTGTATATAATTATATATGTACAGCTGGTATGTTATTATCTTCTTGTATATAGTGATATGGACCACGCTGGTATAACCTGGGTATCTTCTGTATATAATTGTATATGTACAGCTGGTATAAGCTATACATCTTCTGGTACCAGAAGAGGACAAATACAGACATATACATAATCATATACAGAAGATACCAGATGGTAACTAGTAGTAATACCTGGGCCTAATTCCTAGTGGACTGTCTGTGTGGGTTGGCTGCTGTACTGGCTCAGGCTGAATCGACTTGCTGAAAGCAGCCTGAACGCTGGAGGCAGGCTGGTCTCAGTGTGGGCTGGAGGCAGGCTGGGCTCAGTCTGTGCTGGAGGCAGGCTGGGCTCAGTGTGGGCTGGAGGCAGGCTGGGCTCAGTTTGTGCTGGAGGCAGGCTGGGCTCAGTGTGGGCTGGAGGCAGGCTGGGCTCAGTGTGGGCTGGAGGCAGGCTGGGCTCAGTGTGGGCTGGAGGCAGGCTGGGCTCAGTGTGGGCTGGAGGCAGGCTGGGCTCAGTTTGTGCTGGAGGCAGGCTGGGCTCAGTGTGGGCTGGAGGCAGGCTGGGCTCAGTGTGGGCTGGAGGCAGGCTGGGCTCAGTGTGGGCTGGAGGCAGGCTGGGCTCAGTCTGTGCTGGAGGCAGGCTGGGCTCAGTGTGGGCTGGAGGCAGGCTGGGCTCAGTGTGGGCTGGCCGCTGGCTGAGTTGAGAGAGGCTGGCTGAGCTGAGTGCCTGAGAGTGCTGCTGCCTGAACCTGGCTGGCTGGCAAGGGTGGTTTCAACAGTCGGGTGAGTGTCTGAGAGTGACTGAGTGTGTGTGCATTAGGCTTTAGAGTGAGGAGGCGTGTCTCTCAATAATCCAATCTGATTGGCTCGCAGGAAACTGCCGACTACAGCAAGTGTGTATAGGAAGTGAGGGAAGGCAGTTTTGGCCTCAGAGAACTGGCAGAGAAGCCATCTTGAGAAGATCCTCATATTGAAGAGGTTAAAACAGTCGTAACTAAGGGAAAAGCTCAAGGAAAACAGTGGTATGTGAAGAAACTAAAGATTGCTTTATGCATAATGCTCCAGCAGCAGTTACATATGCTAAAATAGATATTATTTTTTAAATAAAAACATGACAGTTACATTTAACTATGCAGCATAGGGACTATATCTGACATTTGTGACATTTAAACACATGTATGCCTAATTCCTATATTCCACAAAATATTTCATAGTATCAGTTTCTTCTAAACAACTTCACTGTTAAGTGACTTTATGTTTTATTTTAGTAATGTAAAGAACTCTGTGAATTACACATCTGAACATTTGTTTCACATTATTTTGTCCCAGCAATTAATGCGCATTAAAATGTGCCAGAGAAGAGAAATCGAGCAATTATGGTGTGTGCCGCATAGAGAGGACAACGCTGCCACCTGCTGGAGAAAAACTAAAATACAGCCAGGCCAATAAACAAAATGTACAGTAAAAATAATCCTGCACTGTGCAATAAATGTATCACGCAGGCAGCAATATATAACACAGGAGCATCACTACCTGATATCCCGCTGTGGCGGCCTGGTTCGGAGATAACTCAGATCCTGACTGTTTAGCCCCTTAGGTTTCCATACCTATCAAAAAAGTAGAAGGACAACATCTATGGTGCGAATAGCACACCGCAGATAATTTATTTTTATATTGAGCCACTCCTCTAACCCCATCCAATCCCTATTCACATCCATATTTAGTCCCTTTTGTGCCCCCAACACAGTAAGGATGCACCCTTAGTGTCCCAACACAATAATGGTGCCCTCCAGGCAGTAATGATGCCCCTTTAGTGCCTCAAACATAGTGTCATGGTCTGATAGGAGGCCTCCACACAGTGTAAGACCCCTACACAGTATTATGCCCCCTTAGTTGCCCCACACACAGTAGGATGCCCCTCTAAATGGCACCCATAAGTGCCCTTCATATAGAGTGATGCCTCCTTGGAAAAAATGTAATATTCACCTGCCCATGTTGCCACGATGATCAGAGAAGAGGTCTACTCCACTCTCTGGTCTATGGCTTGGCGTAACAGGTACAATGACGCCACTGCATCGCCACTGCCTGCACCGAACCACTGGCACGTTACAGGACGCCTGTATCACTTCACACCATTAGCCTGCTATGTCCAGGGTCTGTGCACACAAGGCAGTGTACCCTCCCTAATGCAGAACATCTTTGTGGACCCTCAGCTGGTGTGGAGCCTTGTGGACCCTCAGCTGGCGTGGAGCCTTGTGGACCCTCAGCTGGCGTGGAGCCTTGTGGACCCTCAGCTGGCGTGGAGCCTTGTGGACCCTCAGCTGGCGTTTCCCCATGGTCAACACAGCACGTATGCAACATGCCACATTACATAACAAACATGCCGTATCAATATCATTGCAAGTTATATGGGCATGAAATAACATATGCATTAGTAGCGTAATCTTTAGTCAACTTAGGTGGAGAGGTCAACGCAAGTGGGTCAAACAGTAACCTATAGCAACAAGTTAAGGATGGGGTTTCTTTGCAAGAGGGGGTGAACCTCGTTGTAACCTAATTGAAATGATACAGACACAAGTTAAAGGGGTTTTTCAATTGTTTTATACTGATGACCTATCCTCAGGATAAGCCATCAGTATCTGATCGGTGGGGGTCCGACTCCTAGCACCTCCGACGATTAGCGCCATCCATTGTTGGTTTCGCAGCTCAGCCTCATTTACTTGAATAGGACTGAGCTCCGCCAAGGCCATGTGACCAATGGTCTAGGAACAGGCTGCGGTGCTCATCAGCAGGGCGGGGGTCCCGGGAGTCGGATCCCCACCAATCTGATATCCTGAGGACAGGCTATCAATATCAAAATCTGGTACAACCCCTAAAACAGTAAGCGTGCTAACAGGCTTACTCCATCCTCAAGGCTTCAGGGCAACTGCTGCAGTCCCTATAGATACTCTTCCTGGCATCATAGGAGACTGTACAGGGGAGAGATACTAGTAACAGGCTGTAATAGGTAAGAGGGGTGATGACACAATGAAAAGTTCCTGTGTCTCCCAAAACACCTGACGAGAAGGAAATGCTGCAGATTTTCTCCAGTGGAATTGTGGGCAGCATTCACAGTAGCAGCAAAGTGGATGAGATTTTACAAAATGTTATCCACACGCTGCAGAAAAATTCCACATGATCCACAGCATGTTAATTACAGTAATCATGTGAAATTCACAACAAAATGCAGTTTTTGGTGCCACAAATTCAGCGGATAGTTTCCATTGCAAATTACCTCCCATGTGCATTTAAAGGGGCAAAGAGACTAAATGTTTGACTGTCTGAGAGACTGCTCAGTTGTTGGAAAAGAATCGCTGTATTGTATTGTTGTTACTGTCTTATACAAAGATACAATGTAACTGTTTGTATATTCTACTGTGTATAAGTTATGTTGTAATATGTGCTGATTTTCCACGTTTGGGTAATGGGCTGCTGGGACTGGCGGTGCTTGGTGATGCCATGGCAGCTGGCAGTGAAAATGATTGGTTTCTGGCTGTCATCTAAGAGGAAAAGGGGTCGGAGAAAGCATAAGCCCAGAAAGAGCCTGACACTGACATGGACTTGTGCGTGGCTACGCTGGAATAATGTGCCACATTAATGGTAGATGAGACAGACAGAAGCTGATAAAAAGCTGTTTTGGTTAGAGGGGCTATTTGTGGATGGTCCATTTGTGTGCATTGTTAGGTCAGGGGCTTGTCAATTAGAGGTGCACCTGGGAGCTGGAGAGTGCCGTGGGGAGCAGAAGGTGCGCTGACCTGGAGAGTCCTTGCTTTTGGGATAGTCTAGCTGAGGAAGATGAAAACTTGCAGAATTGTGCGGGCTGTGGCCAAAGCGGTGACGGCTAGGTGTACTCTCCACCTGTAAAAGGGTCAACCAAGGCAGGTTGGGTGGTGCTAGATTCATAGCTGGGGGTCTGGAACTGAGTCCCGGAGGGGCTGATTGGGATAACAACCTGGTAGCCAGCATACAGTGGAAGGTTGGTTGCCCTGAAGCCTCTAGTGTTAGTCGGGTTGGTTCATATTTTGTTGTAGTCAACTCAATCGAAGCAAAGTAGGAGGGATCGGTCGTGGAAGGGCTTTTAGGTTTAGGGCCAGGAGAAGTAGGGACCATCCTCCTGCATGTTTACAGAAAGTTATGCTTTAAAGTTGAACTGTGAGTTATAACGGTCACCTGGAGAGGAGTCTGAAGTGTCCGGAGACCCGTGTAAAGTCAACACTGTCAGACGGCCTCTATGAGAAGAACAGTCACCTATGAGAGCGAGCAGTATAACTGTATTCAAAAGAATGCTCAAGTGTGTTCTAGATCATTCAAGCACAGCACCACCTAGGCTGTACTGCAACAACTAAGCTTCTATGCCTTTTATGTGGTTGGTAACTATCAAGCGTTGTTGTGTTGCTCTCATGTGAAGAATGAAAAAGTAAAAAAATCCTCTGTCTTAGGGCTCACGCACACTGCTATTGCCGTTTTTGCGGTCCGCAAAACATGGATACCGGCTATTTGCATTCTGCATTTTGCAGAACAGAATGGCCAGCCCCTAATGGAACTGTCCTATCCATGTCCAAAAAATGGACAAGAACAGGACATGTTCTATTTTTTTGCAGAACAGACGTATGGATCCAGACAGCACATGGGTGTGCAGTCTGCATCTTTTGCAGCCCCACTGAAGTGAATGAAGTGAACCCGCAAAAAAATGTGGATTGGATGCAGACCAAAAATATGTTTGTGTGCATGAGACCTTGGTCTGAGACTCTTTTTTTTAAAAAGGGACCACTTTACCACCCACCTTACTAACAAAAGAAAAAAATTTAATTCTGCTCCCCAACTTCAAAAGAGAACTGGACTCCGAATGTTGTACCTAAAATATTGTGCCTGGTATGATTTGAAAACTAAGAATCTGGACTTTAACATGATCTAAGCTCTTGTCCTAATTCTAGCCAAGTCATGACCTATTACTTATGGTCCTTGGCAGTGAAATATTTAAAGGGGGAATTCAGTCCCATGATTTTCTGACATATCATAGAGAAATCGAAGATCACTTCAATGAAATCATCTGGGGTTAGAATGAAAGGCCTCTGTGGAGGTCTAAGACCCCTTTAACATTGCTCAGAGCAGTCACCTATGAGAGCGAGCAGTATAACTGTATTCAAAAGAATGCTCAAGTGTGAAAGTAGCCTTACATTGCTCAGAGCAGTTCTGTTAATGAAAATCTGACACACTGGGGGAGATATAGTAAAGTATGTGTGCCTAAATTTGTGTCACACGCTCATTGCACCAAATATATTATGTGCATGCAACATGCTAAACACGACTGTCTGCAAATTAACGTTTCCACTAACTTTTCGTCCTACTTTGCGACCTGTTTTGTCACAGTCTAAGGGTCCATTCACACGTCTGCAAGTGTTTTGCGGTCCGCAAATTGAGGCACTTTAAATATAAATGACTTTTCTTGTCCGTGTCTGTGGACAAGAATAGGACATGTTCTATTTTTTTTGCGGAGGGGAACTGCGGATGCGGAACGGAAGTGTACAATAATAGGACATACGGACATACAGAAATGGAATGCACACGGAGTACCTTCTGTTTTTTTTTTAAATGAATAAGTCCGGATCCGTTCCGCAGTGTTGCAGAACAGATACGGACCCATTTTGCGGACGTGTGAATGGACCCTTAGTTCTGTTTTTTTGCGGACCGTATGCGGAACGATTAATTTCAATGGGTCCGCAAAAAAAACGCAAGGTACTCCGTGTGCATTCCGTTTCTGTATGTCCGCATGTCCTATTATTGTCCACATTATGGACAAGGATAGTACTGTTCTATTAGGGGCCAGCTGTTCTGTTCCGCAAAATACGGAATGCACACGGACGTCATCCGTATTTTTGCGGATCCGTTTTTTTGCAGACTGCAAAATACATACAGTCGTGTGCATGAGGCCTTAGGCCGCTGTCACACAGTCAGTGTTAGGTCAGTGTTTGATCAGTGGCTACCATCAGTGATTGTGAACCAAAACCAGGAGTTGATCCTACACGGAGGCAAGTTATAATGGAATGATTGGCACCTTTTCTGTATTTTCGGCTCACAATAACTGATCAAACACTGACAGTGTGAAAGCTGCCCTAGACTGATTTTGATGCATCTTGTGGTCAAAAATTATATCAGCTCGAAGCTGGTCTAAAAAGGAGTGTAAAAAGGTAGATTTATCATAGACCAGCGTTTGTCGCATGTTTTGTCATAAATTAGCCACATCCTTCAGCAGTCCATGCACCTAAACAGAAATCTAAGGCAGCTCGGAGCTGCATTTTGTTTTAGGGAGAGTCTACTGTACGGATATAATACAAAATTCTGTGAGCAAAATTACCATGTGAATCTACTCATACTCTTCTTTTTCACTATTGGCCGAATGGAGCTATGTACCAGGTGTGTCCTTATGTTCGGAGCTTTCTTATAAATAATATTCGGATGAACCGGTATTATTTTCCCTAATACGGGGTCATTTTTTAATGTGGACCAGTTTTTTTTTATTGCATTCCTTATGAAACCCGCATTTGTACTATATTGGGTTAAAAAGGCAAAACGAAAATCCCTATCTTTTTTCTTTCCTTTTATCCCCTCTAGTTCTCTACTCTCCTCAATATTTAACATACAGTTGCAAGAAAAAGTATGTGAACCCTTTGGAATAATATGGATTTCTGCACAAATTGATTATAAAATGTGATCTGATCTTCATCTAAGTCACAACAATAGACAATCACAGTCTGATTAAACTAATAACACACAAATAATTAAATGTTACCATGTTTTTATTGAACACACCATGTAAACATTCACAGTGCAGTTGGAAAAAGTATATGAACCCCTAGACTAATGACATCTTCAAGAGCTAATTGGAGTGAGGTGTCAGCCAACTGGAGTCCAATCAATGAGATGATACTGGAGGTGTTGGTTACAGCTGCCCTGCCCTATTAAAAACACACACCAGTTCTGGGTTTGCTTTTCACAAGAAGCATTGCCTGATGTGAATGATGCCTCGCACAAAAGAGCTCTCAGAAGACCTACTATTAAGAATTGTTGACTTGCATAAAGCTGGAAAGGGTTATAAAAGTATCTCCAAAAGCCTTGCTGTTCGTCAGTCCACGGTAAGACAAATTGTCTATAAATTGAGAAAGTTCAGCACTGCTGCTACTCTCCCTAGGAGTGGCCTTCCTGTAAAGATGACTGCAAGAGCACAGCACAGACTGGTCAATGAGGTGAAGAAGAATCATAGAGTGTCAGCTAAAGACTTACAAAAGTCTCTGGCATATGCTAACATCTACGATACGTAAAACATTAAACAAGAATTGATTTGATGGAAGGATACCACAGAGGAAGCCACTGCTGTCCAAAAAAAACATTGCTGCACGTTTACAGTTTGCACAAGAGTACCTGGATGTTCCACAGCAGTACTGGCAAAATATTCTGTGGACAGATGAAACCAAAGTTGAGTTGTTTGGAAGAAACACACAACACTATGTGTGGAGAAAAAGAGGCATAGCACACCAACATCAAAACCTCATCCCAACTGTGAAGTATGGTGGTGGGGGCATCATGGTTTGGGGCTGCTTTGCTGCGTCAGGGCCTGGACAGATTGCTATCATTGAAGGAAAAATGAATTCCCAAGTTTATCAAGACATTTTGCCGGAGAACTTAAGGCCATCTGTCCACCAGCTGAAGCTCAACAGAAGATGGGTGTTGGAACAGGACAACGACCCAAAGCATAGAAGTAAATCAACAACAGAATGGCTTCTTAATGGCTTAAACAGAAGAAAATACGTCTTCTGGAGTGGCCCAGTCAGAGTCCTGACCTCAACCCGATTGAGATGCTGTGGCAAGACCTCAAGAAAGCGATTCACACCAGACATCCCAAGAATATTGCTGAACTGAAACAGTTCTGTAAAGAGGAATGGTCAAGAATTACTCCTGACCGTTGTGCATGTCTGATTTGCAACTACAGGAAACGTTTGGTTGAAGTTATTGCTGCCAAAGGAGGTTCAACCAGTTATTAAATCCAAGGGTTCACATACTTTTTCTACCTGCACTGTGAATGTTTACATGGTGTGTTCAATAAAAACATGGTAACATTTAAGTCTTTGTGTGTTATTAGTTTAAGCAGACTGTGATTGTCTATTGTTGTGACTTAGAAGAAGATCAGATCACATTTTATGACCAATTTGTGCAGAAATCCATATCATTCCAAAGGGTTCACATACTTTTTCTTGCAACTGTATGTTCTTTCAATTCTTCTTCTCCATAGCCTTTCTCCAAAAATCTTTTCTGTAGCACTTGACTCTAAACCCTATAGTCTTTTACATCCGTACAATTCCTGGACACCCTTTTAAATTGACCTTTTGGAATATTTTGTAACCAAAGATCATAATGGCAACTTGTAATATCTATATAGGCATTTACGTCTGTCTCCTTAAAATAAGTCTTCGTTTTAAAACTGTCACCCTCTATCGAAATGCACAGATCCTGGAAATTCACCGCGGAGGCACTAATAGTACTCGTAAAATGTAAGTTCCAGCTATTGACATTTAACCCGGCTATAAAGTCCTCAAGCCCTTCTTTTTCCCCCACTCATAACAAGAGGCAGTCATCTATAAATCTCTTCCAGAGAATTAGTTTACCTCTGGATGTTTCTTCATCGAGAAAGGGGGTAATGTGCTCCTCCTCCCACAAACCCATAAATATATTAGCGAAACTAGGGGCGAATTTCGCCCCCATCGCCGTCCCTTTACACTGATGATAGAAGGAATCATCAAACCAAAAATAGTTATGATCAAGACAGTACTCTACACACTCTAGAATAAATTTACTCTGAATGTCAGACATTAGGGGATCTCTCATAAGCTTGCTTCTACCGCCTTTAACCCTAACCCTAAAGGCTTGGGAATGACTGTGTAAAGTGACGTTACGTCTACTGTGGCTAACCACATATATTTTTGACGGGTACCTAGGTTTTTTATTAGATCTATTACGCTATTTGTGTCTTTCATAAGGAATGCAATTAATAAAAACTGGTCCACATTGAAAAATGACCCCGTATTAGGGAAAATAATACTGGTTTGTCCGGATATTATTTATAAGAAAGCTCCGAACATACGGACACACCTGGTACATAGCTCCATTCGGCCAATAGTGAAAAAGAAGAGTATGAGTAGATTTTTGTATAGCCTGTAAGAATAGAAGCACTGCAAACATCAAAGGCTAATGGACAACAATTTAAAGTAAAAGGAGGCCTTTCTTGTGAAAATGAAAGGGTTATACCTATTGGAGTGCCCGTGTGGCCTCCAGTATGTGGGGAGGATATTGAGAAAATTGAAGGTACGAGTGCAAGAGCACATGGTCACACACAGCGTTTCGCTACACTTTAAACAGTGCCATGAAAACCCCCCAAAGGGGCTGAGTTTTACGGGGATTGAATTGGTGAGAACTTATTGGCGAGGGGGAGATCCAGTAGCTCAAATAAACCGTAGGGAAGTAGAATGGATCTATAAATTGAATACTCTCCAGCCAAATGGATTGAATATAGAATTTGATCTGAAACCGTGCTTGATATGAATAGGTTCATTTTGTTATCCTTGTTGCATTTATTGTGTAGAAATGGGGTATGTGAGAATAACACTGTGCCTCCTTACCTGTGGAAGAGAAATGTCAAGTTCACGGAAGTTCATTGAATGGAAACCAGGTCGATCACGGGAGCACACTGAATGGAAACCTAGTGGAGGACTGTTTGCTATGGACTCGTTTGGAAATCTCGGATTGACTGAGAAAAACATGTGACCATATTATGAATGAAAGGCGGGGAAGGGTTTGGTGTGGTAGGAAAGCGGTAGTGAGACAAGTGTTTGAAATATATAAAGGGAGGAAGATCTCAAAGAATGTATTCTATGTATAGGGATTTTTACATATGTGTTTATTATATACTTGTACTATTAGATCGGGATTGTTTTAATTATGTTGGTTTTTATGAGCATATTTTGAGTGGTTTTAAGCAGTGGCGTCGCCACTCGCCAGGGGTGGTAAGAGGGGGCCACGGCCCCCCCTACATCACGCTGTGCCCCCCCCAACTAAAAACCTCCCTCAAGTGAGCCGCCACAGTTGGGCACAGGGAGATGAGCGCTTCCATTGCACTCATCTCCATAGTAATCTGCCTGTGCTGCGGCGGGGCAGGGGAGGGAGAGGCACCTCCCTTCCCCTTCCTCTGATAGGCTGCAGGCACTACCCTATCAGAGGCCGGCGCAGGCAGCGCGATGACGTCATCGCGCCGCCTGAGCCATACAGCTCAGGACACAGGCCGGAAGAGGCGATGCGCATCACTGCCATGGAGGTAAGTATAAGTGTTTTGTTTTTTTTTTACAATAGTTTTACAGGCACATTAGGGGGCTCTTGTTACTGGCACATTGGAAGGGGGGGCTTATTACTGGCACATGATGGGGGGCTTATTACTGGCACATGATGGGGGGGCTTATTACTGGCACATGATGGGGGGCTTATTACTGGCACATGATGGGGGGCTTATTAAGGGCACATGATGGGGGGCTTATTAAGGGCACATGATGGGGGGCTTATTACTGGCACATGATGGGGGGCTTATTACTGGCACATAATGGGGGGGCTTATTACTGGCACATGATGGGGGGCTTATTACTGGCACATGATGGGGGGCTTATTACTGGCACATGATGGGGGGCTTATTACTGGCACATGATGGGGGGCTTATTACTAGCACGTGATGGGGGGGCTTATTACTGGCACGTGATGGGGGGGCTTATTACTGGCACGTGATGGGGGGCTTGTTACTGGCACGTGATGGGGGGCTTATTACTGGCACGTCTGGCACGTGATGGGGGGCTTATTACTGGCACGTCTGGCACGTGATGGGGGGCTTATTACTGGCACGTGATGGGGGGGCTTATTACTGGCACGTGATGGGGGGGCTTATTACTGGCACGTGATGGGGGGCTTATTACTGGCACGTGATGGGGGGGCTTATTACTGGCACGTGATGGGGGGCTTATTACTGGCACGTGATGGGGGGCTTATTACTGGCACGTGATGGGGGGCTTATTACTGGCACGTGATGGGGGGCTTATTACTGGCACGTGATGGGGGGGCTTATTACTGGCACGTGATGGGGGGGCTTATTACTGGCACGTGATGGGGGGCTTATTAATGGCACGTGATGGGGGGGCTTATTACTGGCACGTGATGGGGGCTTATTACTGGCACGTGATGGGGGGCTTATTACTGGCACGTGATGGGGGGCTTATTACTTGCACATGATGGGGGCTTATATTACTGGCACATGATGGGGGGCTCTTGTTACTGGAACATTGGGGGGCTCTTATTACTGGCACGTGATGGGGGGCTGGGCTCTTATTACTGGCACATTGGGGGGCTCTTGTTACTGGCACGTTATTGGGGGCACTTATTACTGGCACGTTATTGGGGGCACTTATTACTGCCACATTATTGGGGGCACTTATTACTGCCACATTATTGGGGGCACTTATTACTGGCACATTATTGAGGGCACCTATTACTGGCTAGTTATTGGTGGGCACTATAGGGGCATCTACTGAGGCCACAAAGAAGGGGTATTTTATATGGGGGCTTTGTACAGTAGCATTTTATACTGGGACACATTATGGTGGGTACTATGGGGAAGGGGGGAGAGGAGTACTATGGAGTCATCTACGGGGGGCACTAAGAAGGGGAATTTTATACTTGCAAATTATGGGGGACACTGAGGGCATCTACTGGGGCACGATATATGGGGCATTTTATACTGGTACATTATGGGGGGCACTAGGAGGAAGGGGGAGAGGAGCACTATGGGGGCATTTACTGGGGGCACTATATAGGGGTATTTTATACTGGCACATTATAGGGACATTAGCTCAACTGGGAGCATTACAAGGGGGTATTTTTTGCATTGTCACATTATAAGGAGAATTATTTCTACTGGGGGGCATTATGGTGGGCTTTATTACTCCCCCATAGTATGACCCCCTAGTAGCAGCACCAGCCTCTCTCTGCTCTGCTCTGCCCCTTCTCTAAATCCTTATTATGAAATCTTTCTCATTAGGATAAAACACAACATCAGCTCTGCCGAGCCCCCGGCCAAAGTGTTGAAGTGGTGTCCGAGATCCCCAAGGGCCAAGCCAAGTAATTGTAAGTTTTTATATGAAATATGTTTGTTTGTTATACACATATAGCATACACTGTGCCACACAATATACAGTATACCTCTACACTGTGTAGTCTGTTCTATAAGTACCCTTGTTCTGTGGCGGCGGACAGAAAATAATCTGGAAGTGCCCCTCCCGAGACCAGGCTCTGGATCCGCCACTGGTCTGGACCGCTCACAGGAGTGTACATTTCTTCTAAACTGTAATCCGTATGCTCTGACCTGCAGAAATCAGCATTTGCTCGGTAACAACCAACAGGCAGTACCTGTAGGCTGTAGCCTGGCCCTGTTACCGAAGCTAGCCGAGTAGTGTATGGTTAAGGTACTAGTAGAGATGAGCGGCCGCTTAATCCTGCAGGATATGGATTGCAGTTTAGAAATGTCAAATGTACACTCCTTTGAGAGGCGGGGAGGGGGATCTGTGGATGACACTGTTATGGGGGGGGGAATGGGGATGACACTGTCATGGAGTGGATCTGTGGATGACACATATAGCATAAGATGCTACATACAGTATGTGTCATCAACAAATCCCCCCCATAGCAGTGTCATCCACAGATCCCCATCCCTATAAAAGTGTCATCCACAGGCAACTAGGACATGTTGAAATCTGAGTGATTTTTATATATTTTTTTAAACCACAGACAGCAGGACTTTTCTTCCCTGTTGCGGTTTTAAGTATTGGGTAAAGTATCGCAGCATTTCTAAGCGTACTTGTGTAAATGTATCGTTGTTATAGCTGCCCCCCCTACTTTTGTCCTGGCCCCCAGTGTGCCCCCCCAGAATTTTAAAGCTAGAGACGCCACTGGTTTTAATTATTGTCACGGGTGAAGTTGCAGATAGCTGGAACTTATAAATAAATGACCGACTGGCTTGATCCCAAACTAAGGAGCATATAGGTGAGCCCTTTAAAACCCTAAGAGCTCTCCCTGACTGCTAAGCACATGCAAGGGTCTCAATGGTAGACGATTGCATGCCCACGTACCTAAGACTCTGTGACACCTGAAAACCCTATAATAGTGAGGGGACACGACCACCGGCTCCCTGCACTGAACACAGATGGAGTCAGGGTCACCTAGAATCAAGCCAGAAAGGAAACACAATAAAGGAAAAGACTTATCTGAGCAAACAGCAGCAGCAGCCTCCAGCAGTGAACACTTCATCCAGGAAGTAGTATAAACCGCAAAGTGAGGCAGTATGGGAGGGAATATAAAGGAAGACGATTATTCTAAATAAGTGACACCTGGCAGAAGGAAAGGAGATGGCAAAGTGAAACTAAAACAAAGAACGTCATACAAGAGGTAGAGAAGAACGTCTGTCAGACCTTCTCACAGAACTGGCAGTGACAAGTATAGACTGGAGGGTGACGTGTTTCCTCTAGTGAGCTGGGGGAGGGTTGGGGTTTAAATAGACATGGCTCAGTATAGCTTTAGATTTCGCCCCTGACGAAGTCTTGTGTGAAACCCGGGTTGGGCTGCGATACGAAGGAGAAAATATTGTGTTTTAAGAAATGCTATTAATTTTATTGTGTTTGTGAGTATAATAAAACCCTTTTTTATTCAATTGCACTGAAGGTACTTCACTATTGTGTGATTTTGATGCTCTGCAGATGCTGGATGGAGATCTAAGTTGGGAGTATCAGTATCCCAGTATTGTGTCGGAATACTGGGTTTACTGCATTTGGAGGATAGTGCTATTTGCACCAACTGAAGCAGTGCAGGGCCCCAAACTAACGCAGGTGAATAGTGGTGTAGTGAGGAGCAGAACATATACAGTATTACTACCTGCAGCAGTGTCTCATCATATACAAACGGAAAATGCAAATGTGATCGCACACTGCATCCAGCACTCTGCCCTCCATGCTGGATGAGACATTGGTTTATATTTTGGCCAAAGCATAGTAAGCCACTCACCGCGTCAAGGCTGTCTCATGAGTGGTCCCTAACTCTTGTTCCTACCTGTTCATGGGCCATGACAGCCACATAAAATCCAGGGAATGCAGGTCAGCATGCAAGCCAAGTACACTTTGCTTGTAACCCCGTCCGGTGCCATTACAGCTTTCATCGGATCCAGGGATGCAAGTACCAACATGCATGCTGAACCCACCATATACTTCTCCTGGAGCCAGATGGCTAATGGTAGGTTCTATACAAGCAGACTCAGTTTTATACTGACTTTAAAACCAGCCTCAAGGACAGATTAACTGGTCAGGTGTGCAATGACTCCAAGGAGATCGCCACGCCTCCAATATATACTACAAAGAAAAAAATAAGGGGTTGGGTCAGCACAACCTGCCTGCAGGTGCACATCACTATGGCGAAATACATATACAAACGGAAAATGCAAATGTGATCGCACACTGCATCCAGCACTCTGCCCTCCATGCTGGATGAGACATTGGTTTATATTTTGGCCAAAGCATAGTAAGCCACTCACCGCGTCAAGGCTGTCTCATGAGTGGTCCCTAACTCTTGTTCCTACCTGTTCATGGGCCATGACAGCCACATAAAATCCAGGGAATGCAGGTCAGCATGCAAGCCAAGTACACTTTGCTTGTAACCCCGTCCGGTGCCATTACAGCTTTCATCGGATCCAGGGATGCAAGTACCAACATGCATGCTGAACCCACCATATACTTCTCCTGGAGCCAGATGGCTAATGGTAGGTTCTATACAAGCAGACTCAGTTTTATACTGACTTTAAAACCAGCCTCAAGGACAGATTAACTGGTCAGGTGTGCAATGACTCCAAGGAGATCGCCACGCCTCCAATATATACTACAAAGAAAAAAATAAGGGGTTGGGTCAGCACGTCCAAGGAGGCTTGGCGATCTCCTTGGAGTCATTGCACACCTGACCAGTTAATCTGTCCTTGAGGCTGGTTTTAAAGTCAGTATAAAACTGAGTCTGCTTGTATAGAACCTACCATTAGCCATCTGGCTCCAGGAGAAGTATATGGTGGGTTCAGCATGCATGTTGGTACTTGCATCCCTGGATCCGATGAAAGCTGTAATGGCACCGGACGGGGTTACAAGCAAAGTGTACTTGGCTTGCATGCTGACCTGCATTCCCTGGATTTTATGTGGCTGTCATGGCCCATGAACAGGTAGGAACAAGAGTTAGGGACCACTCATGAGACAGCCTTGACGCGGTGAGTGGCTTACTATGCTTTGGCCAAAATATAAACCAATGTCTCATCCAGCATGGAGGGCAGAGTGCTGGATGTAGTGTGCGATCACATTTGCATTTTCCGTTTGTATATGTATTTCGCCATAGTGATCTGCACCTACAGGCAGGTTGTGCTGACCCAACCCCTTATTTTTTTCCTTGTAGTATATATTGGAGGCGTGGCGATCTCCTTGGAGTCATTGCACACCTGACCAGTTAATCTGTCCTTGAGGCTGGTTTTAAAGTCAGTATAAAACTGAGTCTGCTTGTATAGAACCTACCATTAGCCATCTGGCTCCAGGAGAAGTATATGGTGGGTTCAGCATGCATGTTGGTACTTGCATCCCTGGATCCGATGAAAGCTGTAATGGCACCGGACGGGGTTACAAGCAAAGTGTACTTGGCTTGCATGCTGACCTGCATTCCCTGGATTTTATGTGGCTGTCATGGCCCATGAACAGGTAGGAACAAGAGTTAGTGTCTCATCATGTTTGCCAGTGTCTATGTGTGTGTTGTGTTTTTTTATTTACACTAAGCTTTATTAACAACTTGACAATATTGCCTAAAGACAGGCAGCTATTTTACATCACCTACAGACAGGCAGCCAAGTACATACACATGCTTATTTTGAAGGGTGGGGGGATTTTGTGGGGGGTATTGTATGTTTTGTACTGTTACTTAAATTGCAATAATACCAATAAAAATGGTTTGTTTAAAAAAAAAAAAACTTTTATGAAGTTACTATAATAACTGCAATGCAAATCATTATTCCGACACTAGCCCTATTTACTTATCACATGAATATATCCAGTGTGCTGACCCAGCACATGTATGTCATGTAACAATGCTGCTTTACATGACTGATGCCATGTTTCAGTTAAGCCATGGATGCATTATACAGCGCTGATTCAAGGGCTACTCTATTCTACTGCATATAGGGGTGAACCACCTGATATAAGAAAGGTATGTATTTTAATTACAATTACGTGTTATAAAATTATATGATTTCCTATTATATAAATTATATAAACAAATAAATGTAAAAAATAAAAACTAGAATACCCCTTTATCAATCCAAATACATATTAGTCATACATTTTATACTAAATAAAAATGGCGCAGTACAAGCCTATCTTAAAGGGGTTATCCCATGACTAATGTAAATAATGAATATCGGACATCATTCTAACAAAGCTAGAACCAGCCCTGTACCTCACATGGATCCAGAGATCTCCCCATTCCTTGCTGTACTAGATTTATATCAAGCTGACAGCTCAAGGGGAGGGTCTTTTCTGCTGCAGCTAAGGGGGCGTGTCCATTCTCTACCTATCACAGCTCAGGGGGCGTGTCTCAGCTATCCCTATCACAGCTCAGGAGGCAGTTGAAGGATAAAACTGAGCACGTGCGGCCACTCAGTAAGCAGGACAAAGAAATAAGAGAAAAAACAAACAGCAGGTGGCGCTATACAGATAGATTTCAATAAATAACTCGGTGGCTATAAGAAATTTTTAATTACATGCAATTACAAAAGTATTCAGTTCCAGGGGATAGTTTGAAAACTGTAGAATATTTTTTGTGGGACAACCCCTTTAACCTCTTCAGGACACAGGTCGTACAGGTACGCCCTTATGTCCTGGTACTTAAGGACACAGGGCGTACCTGTACGCCCTGTGTATTTACGATCAGCGCCGCGCGGCGGGCGGTGATCGGTAGCCGGTGCCTGCTCAAATCATTGAGCAGGCACCTCGGCTAAATGCGCGGGGGGGTCCCGTGACCCCCCCCATGTCGGCGATCGCTGCAAACTGCAGGTCAATTCAGACCTGCGATTTGCGGCTTTTTATTGTGCTGGCGGCGGTGGTGCCATCGGGTCCCAGTGGGGCTGTAGGGGGGACCCGATGGCATGGAAGGCAGCGCAATGCCTTCCTGAGGCATCTGCGCTGCCTTCCGGTGACGAGCCTGTGAGATCCAGCCCCCTAGATCTCACAGGCCGGAAGCTGTATAAGTAATACACACAGTATTACTCATACAGCCAATGCATTCCAATACAGAAGTATTGGAATGCATTGTAAATGATCAGACCCCCAAAAGTTCAAGTCCCAAAGTGGGACAAAAAATAAAGTAAAAAAAAAAGTTTAAAAAATAAAAGTTTTCCCCCAAAAAATTAAAAATAAACAAAAACGTCTTTTCCCCCAAATAAAGTAAAAAATAATTGGTAACAAGTAGGAAAAAAAAAATAGACATATTAGGTATCGCCGCGTGCGTATCGACCGGCTCTATAAACATATCACATGACCTAACCCCTGAGATGAACACCGTGAAAAAAACAAAAACTGTGCTAAATAAACCATTTTTTTGTCACCTTACATCACAAAAAGTACAACAGCAAGCGATCAAAAAGGCGTACGCCCACCAATATAGTACCAATCTAACCGTCACCTCATCCCGCAAAAAATGAGCCCCTACCTGAGACAATCGCCCAAAAAATAAAAAAAACTATGGCTCAGAATATGGAGACAATAAAACAAAATTTTTTTTGTTTTAAAAAAGCTGTTATTGTGTAAAACTTACATAAATAAAAAAAAGTATACATATTAGGTATCGCCGCGTCCGTATCGACCAACTCTTAAAAATATCACATGACCTAACCCCTCAGATGAACACTGTAAAAAAATAAAATAAACTCTGTGCTAAATAAACAATTTTTTGTCACCTTAAATCACAAAAAGTGTAATAGCAAGCGATCAAAAAGTCATATGCACCCCAAAATAGTGCCAATCAAACCGTCATCTCATCCCGCAAAAATCATACCCCACCCAAGATAATCACCCAAAAACTATAAAAACTATGGCTCTCAGAATATGGAGTCACTAAAACATGATTTTTTTTTGTTTCAAAAATGATATTATTGTGTAAAACTTACATAAATAAAAAAAAAGTATACATATTAGGTATCGCCGCGTCCGTATCGACCGGCTCTATAAAAATATCACATGATCTAACCCCTCAGATGAACACCGTAAAAAATGTAAAATAAAAACTGTGCTAAATAAACCATTTTTGGTCACCTTACATCACAAAAAGTGTAATAGCAAGCAATCAAAAAGTAATATGCACCCCAAAATAGTGCCAATTAAACCGTCATCTCATCCCACAAAAATCATACCATCCCCAGGATAATCGCCCAAAAACTAAAAAAACGATGGATCTCAGACTATGGAAACACTAAAACATGATTTTTTTTGTTTCAAAAATGAAATCATTGTGTAAAACTTACATAAATAAAAAAAAGTATACATATTAGGTATTGCCACGTCCGTAATAGGTTACTCTATGAAAATATCACATGACCTAACCCCTCAGGTGAACACCGTAAAAAAATATAAATAAAAACGGTGTAAAAAAAAACATTTTTTGTCATCTTACATCACAAAAAGTGTAATAGCATGCGATCAAAAAGTCATATGCACCCCAAATAGTGCCAATCAAACCATCATCTCATCCCACAAAAAATGAGACCCTACCTAAGATAATCGCCCAAAAACTGAAAAAACTATGGCTCTCAGACTATGGAGACACTAAAACATATTTTTTTTTGTTTCAAAAATGAAATCATTGTGTAAAACTTACATAAATAAAAAAAATGGTATACATATTAGGTATCGCCGCGTCCGTGACAACCTGCTCTATAAAAATACCACATGATCTAACCTGTCAGATGAATGTTGTAAATAACCCAAAAAAAAATAATGGTGCCAAAACAGCTATTTCTTGTTACCTTGCCTCACAAAAAGTGTAATATAGAGCAACCAAAAATCATATGTACCCTAAACTAGTACCAACAAAACTTCCACCCTATCCCGTAGTTTCTAAAATGGGGTCACTATTTTGGAGTTTATACTCTAGGGGTGCATCAGGGGGGCTTCAAATGGGACATGGTATTTAAAAAAAACAGAAATTTTGAAATTGAATCTCTATTTTCCATTAATTCTTGTGGAACACCTAAAGGGCTAACGATGTTTGTAAAATCAGTTTTGAATACCTTGAGGGGTGTAGTTTCTTAGATGGGGTCACTTTTTATGGAGTTTCTACTCTAGGGGTGCATCAGGGGGCCTTCAAATGGGACATGGTGTAAAAAAAAAGTCCAGCAAAATCTGCCTTCCAAAAACCGTATGGCATTCTTTTCCTTCTGCGCCCTGCCGTGTGCCGTGTACAGCAGTTTACGACCACATATGGGGTGTTTCTGTAAACTACAGAATTAGGGCCATAAATATTGAGTTTTGTTTGGCTGTTAACCCTTGCTTTGTAACTGGAAAAAAAAAATATTAAAATGAAAAATCTTCCAAAAAAGTTACATTTTGAAAAAGTATCTCTATTTTCCATTAATTCTTGTGGAACACCTAAAGGGTTAACAACGTTTGTAAAATCAGTTTTGAATACCTTGAGGGGTGTAGTTTCTAGAATGGGGTCATTTTTGGGTGGTTTCTATTATGTAACTAAGTGACTTCAGACCTGAACTGGTCCTTAAGAAGTTGGTTTTTGAAAATTTCTGAGAAATTTCAAGATTTACTTCTAAACTTCTAAGCCTTGTAACGTCCCCAAAAAATAAAATGTAATTCCCAAAATTATCCTAACATAAAGTAGACATATGGGGAATGTAAAGTAATAACTAATTTTGTAGGTATTACTATGTATTATAGAAGTAGAGAAATTGAAACTTGGAAATTTGCTAATTTTTCCACATTTTTGGCAAATTATGTATTTTTTTATAAATATAAATTATTATTTTTTACTCCATTTTACTACTGACATGAAGTAAAATATGTGACAAAAAAAAATCTCAGTCTCAGAATGGCCTGGATAAGTCAAAGCGTTTTAAAGTTATCACCACTTAAAGTGACACTGGTCAGATTTTGCAAAAAATGGCCTGGTCCTTAAGGTAAAATAAGGCTGGCGTTAATATATCTTCCCCATTAGGCCTCATTTATCAAAACTGATAGTAAGGATGTCTTTTTTGCCCTTAGCAACCAATCAGCACTCAGCTTTCATCGCGTAAACTGCTGTGAAAAAATGAAAGCTGAGCCCTGATTGGTTGCTATTGGAATCAAAGACAGCCTTCCTCTCAGACAGTTTTGATAAATGAGGCCAATGTACTAAGCAAAGCGCCATTCACATCAGTGACTGTTTACTTTTCATAAGAGTGTGTTCACACACCAGATTTACGCATATTCCATTTGAAATCTGTGTGTCAATGGGAATCTATGGCGTAGTTCATACAGTGCAGATTTTTCTGCCACCGATTTGAAATCCATGCCTTGGATTTCTGATGCAGATTCCACCGCAAATACACATCAGTTGTTTCTGATCAGTATTCATACTTGCCAACTCTCAGAATGTCTCTGAGGCTCTGAAAAAAAGGGGAGACCTCCTGGACTACAAAACTCAGTTTCCCAGGACTTCCTGGACATCAGCCCTGGGTGTGACGCGCCAGATACAGCCCTGTCGCACACACACATTGAGGAGGCGGAGCATATGTTAAAAGGGGGTGTGGTTTGTGTTAAAGGGGTTTTCCGAGACTTTTCTTCTGATGACCGAACCTCAGGATAGTGAAACAAATAGTGTGTAGAGCAGCACTTCTGTACCTTCTAGACTCCTTTAGAAGTTGATGGCAGCATTTTTGTCCAAAGATCCTTTATTATCAGTTAGTCCATGAAAACATGTACAAAAAGGTGCATAAAAAGCAGCAACGTTCCGACTACCACCTAGTCTTTGTCAAGCATAGTGTGAAATGCTGTCCCAAAACATTTATAGGGCATCCGATTCCACCCATAATATAAATAGACCAATGATATCAAGTGGATTTCCATTACCCAACCCAGGCTTGAAAAGCCCCCAATACATAAACACCACAGTGTATTACTAGACATAATTAACATATCGCGCATCCTAATATGGAGAGCATTCAGCGATGGACCCCTCACCTCATGCACCTTCATCCAGGTTGGCATCTCATAATGTGAAATGCGCATGCGTAGAATGTAACGCGATGTAACCCCATCATCAGTTACTCAAATCATGTGATCGGAACCCGCTCACATGATTGTTCAACCACTCCTCCATCGGTCCGTCCAGCACATTGTTTTGCCGACCGCTCCATGTCTCCACCCATTCATGATGTCATCTACAGCTGCAATGGCAGACCTGTGACCACACCTCTCCATGATGTCATCACCTCATGTGACCAACTTCAGATCACATGATCACAACATGGAGATATTCACCCAAAAAAAAGATAAATACTAGGAATACTGCAAATGGCCACCTGTATATCTTCATGCATGGTAAGGGTCCAACGCCGAGCACTCTCCACCTATATACACAAAACAAATGGGAAAATATAGTATGAAAATAGTTTTTAATTGATTTTAATATTTTCCCATTTATTTTGTGTATATAGGTGGAGAGTGCTGAGCGTTGGACCATTACCATGCATGAAGATATACAGTGGGATGTGAAAGTTTGGGCAACCTTGTTAATCGTCATGATTTTCCTGTATAAATCGTTGGTTGTTACAATAAAAAATGTCAGTTAAATATATCATATAGGAGACACACACAGTGATATTTGAGAAGTGAAATGAGGTTTATTGGATTTACAGAAAGTGTGCTATAATTGTTTAAACAAAATTAGACAGGTGCATAAATTTGTGCATTTATTGATTCCAAAACATTTAGAACTAATTATTGGAACTCAAATTGGCTTGGTAAGCTCAGTGACCCCTGACCTACATACACAGGTGAATCCAATTATGAGAAAGAGTATTTAAGGGGGTCAATTGTAAGTTTCCCTCCTCTTTTAATTTTCTCTGAAGAGTAGCAACATGGGGGTCTCACACAACTCTCAAATGACCTGAAGACAAACATTGTTCACCATCATGGTTTAGGGGAAGGATACAGAAAGCCTTCTTAGAGATTTCAGCTGTTTGTTTCCACAGTTAGGAACATATTGAGGAAATGGAAGACCACAGGCTCAGTTCAAGTTAAGGCTCGAAGCGGCAGACCAAGAAAAATCTCGGATAGACAGAAGCGACGAATGGTGAGAACAGTCAGAGTCAACCCACAGACCAGCACCAAAGACCTACAACATCATCTTGCTGCAGATGGAGTCACTGTGCATCGTTCAACCATTCGGCACACCTTACACAAGGAGATGCTGTATGCGAGAGTGATGCAGAGGAAGCCTTTTCTCCACCCACAGCACAAAAAGTGCCGCTTGAGGTGGGCTAAAGCACATTTGGACAAGCCAGCTTCATTTTGGAATAAGGTGCTGTGGACTGATGAAACTAAAATTGAGTTATTTGGCCATAACAAGGGGCGTTATGCATGGAGGAAAAAGAACACAGCATTCCAAGAAAAACACCTGCTACCTACAGTAAAATATGGTGGTGGTTTCATCATGCTGTGGGGCTGTGTGGCCAGTGCAGGGACTGGGAATCTTGTCAAAGTTGAGGGACGCATGGATTCCACTCAGTATCAGCAGATTCTGGAGACCAATGTCCAGGAATCAGTGACAAAGCTGAGCCGGGGCTGGATCTTCCAACAAGACAACGACCCTAAACACTGCTCAAAATCCACTAAGGCATTTATGCAGAGGAACAAGTACAACGTTCTGGAATGGCCATCTCAGTCCCCAGACCTGAATATAACTGAAAATCTGTGGTGTGACTTAAAGAGAGCTGTCCATGCTCGGAAGCCATCAAACCTGAATGAACTAAAGATGTTTTGTAAAGAGGAATGGTCCAAAATACCTTCAACCAGAATCCAGACTCTCATTGGAACCTACAGGAAGCGTTTAGAGGCTGTAATTTCTGCAAAAGGAGGATCTACTAAATATTGATTTCATTTCTATTTTGTGGTGCCCAAATTTATGCACCTGCCTAATTTTAATATATAAATGAACAGGGCACTCAAGGATAACCGTGACCATGTATTGGAAGCAATGATGAGCTTTATTATTAAAATAAATATAGTTAATAAAATAATTATTATTTTATTAACTATATTTATTTTAATAATAAAGCTCATCATTGCTTCCAATACATGGTCACGGTTATCCTTGAGTGCCCTGTTCATTTATATATTACATGCCCTTTTGTATTCAGTGAGTGGTCTCAATTTACAGGAGCACCTGGTGTCGTTTAGGTGTTCTGAGTGCGACATCTTCTTTATCTATTTACCTGTCTAATTTTGTTTAAACAATTATAGCACACTTTCTGTAAATCCAATAAACTTCATTTCACTTCTCAAATATCCCTGTGTGTGTCTCCTATATGATATATTTAACTGACATTTTTTATCGTAACAACCAACGATTTATACAGGAAAATCATGGCGATTAACAAGGTTGCCCAAACTTTCGCATCCCACTGTATACAGTTGGCAATTTGCAGTATTCCTAGTATTGATCTTTTTTTTGGGTGATTGATTTCCCCATCAGTTTGTTGTTTGGATGATGGATATCTCCATTGGTACCTAGTTCCACAATAGGGAGTTGTTTATATATTGGGCCCCATGCTGATGTTTAGTCATATGGTTAAGTAGCTGGCTAGGCCAGAAGGAATCGTATGTTGCGATCATGTAATTGGAAGTTAAAGGATAACTGTCACATTTAGACCCTAATTTCAATTTTCATATATGTAGTTACTAATAACATGATATTCCAGAATCAGTTACTATTAGACTGACTTACCCCATATTTAATAAGATTCAGCCCTTAGCAACCAGTCTGCATAAAACTGCAATCTCACTATTCAGTTAAGATGGCCGCCACTGCCCTCACCCTGAGGCTAATCCCGCCTGCCCTCACTAGCCAGTAACAATAGCCCCCCAATAGTGTCAGTAACCAGAGCCCTCCCCCCTAAAGGGTTAATCTCCTGCAGCACAAAGGGGTCCTCTTACCACATGTTGCTTTCATTTATACACTGAGCAGACGGCAGATCTCCCTTCCCAGTTGTGCGCTGCTTCGACTCTGCATTCTCCAGCTCTGCTGAGTGAGGGAGCGTCTGCCAAGCGCAGGGACAGGGAGAAGTGCACACAGCCCAGGCACTGTTATCAGCTGCTGGGGAGGACCTGGCTTTAATCATTTACTTACAGTCCCTGGCTGTCAGTAATCTGACCTTGCACGCAGCCTGCTTCTGCGTCCTCCGTTCTTCAACAGATAGACGGACCATGCCTAGCAACCCTATTTTAAGCACAAGTAAAAGTAGGCAGTACAGGGGACAAAAATGTGGAATTAAGGGGTAATTGAATACACAGTGAAAAGTTGAAATAGGGCCACCAAGGTGATATTAATCACCACAATCCAATACTCCAAAAAATATATATACGACAGTTATCCTTTAATGACATCATGGAGAGGTGTGGTCACAGGCAGGGGCGTAGCTAAAGGCTCATGGGCCCTCGTGCAAGAGTTCAGCTTGGGCCCCCCTTCCCTTAGTGCTTTGTGGTCAGGGGCAAGGAAGCACATTGCCTTCGTGCTGCCTGAAGCAGAAATTGAAACGGCACCTCCGCTCCATGCCAAATACTTGACCTAACCCCTTCCCTCCAGCCAGAGATCTAACTTGAACAACATCCACTTTCTATAATACTGGTGTCTTCATATGCAGCACAAGGGTCTTTGAGCCCCCTTAGGCTGCTGGGCCTGGTAGCGACTGCTACCTCTGCACCCCCTATAGCTCCGCCCCTGGTCACAGGTCTGCCATTGCAGCTGTAGATGACATCATGAATGGGTGGAGACATGGAGCGGTCGGCAAAACAATGTGCTGGACGGACCGATGGAGGAGTGGTTGAACAATCACGTGAGCGGGTTCCGATCACATGATTTGAATAACTGATGATGGGGTTACATCGCGCGTTTTTTTCTACGCATGCGCATTTCACATTATGAGACGCCAAGCTGGATGAAGGTGCATGAGGTGAGGGGTCCATCGCTGAATGCTCTCCATATCAGGATGCGCGATATGTTAATTATGTCTAGTAATACACTGTGGTGTTTATGTATTGGGGGCTTTTCAAGCCTGGGTTGGGTAATGGAAATCCACTTGATATCATTGGTCTATTTATATTGTGGGTGGAATCGGATGCCCTATAAATGTTTTGGGACAGCATTTCATACTATGCTTGACAAAGACTAGGTGGTAGTCGGAACGTTGCTGCTTTTTATGCACCTTTTTGTACATGTTTTCATGGACTAACTGATAATAAAGGATCTTTGGACGAAAATGCTGCCATCAACTTCTATTTGAAAACTAACCTCAGGATAGGTCACCAATATGTAATTAATGGGGGTCCGACACCCGGGACCCCTGCCGATCAGCTGTTTGAGAAGGCACCGATGCTCATAGTAGTGCTGCGGCCTTCTCCATATTTTCCTAGGCCATGTGATATCAGTTCATTTATCGCATGGCATAGGCACAGCTCAGCTCCATTCATACCTCCCAACTTTTGAATAGAGGCACAGTATGTGCCATGCCTCTAACTCTGCCCAAAGCATAACTATACACACCCAGTCCCCTTTACGCCCCCACATAGTAATTATTCCCCCTTTGTGCCAGCACACAGTAGTAATGTCCACACTGTGCCCCTCACAGTAGTTATGCCACCATGTGTACCCTTCACAGTAGTTATGCCTCTCACAGTAGCTATGCCCAGATGTGCCCCCTCACATTAGTTATGCCAGATATGTGCCCCCTCACAGTAGTTATGCCAGAAATGTGCCCCCTCACAGTAGTTCTGCCCAGATATGTGCCCCCTTACAGTAGTTATGCCAGAAATGTGCCCCCTCACAGTAGTTATGATCAGATATGTGCCCTCTCACAGTAGTTATGCCCAGAAATGTGCCCCCTTCACAATAGTTATGCCAGATATGTGCCCCCTCACAGTAGTTATGCCAGAAATGTGCCCCCTCACAGTAGTACTGCCCAGATATGAGCCCCCTCACAGTAGTTATGCCAGAAATGTGCCCCCTCACAGAAGTACTGCCCAGATATGTGCCCCCTTACAGTAGTTATGATCAGATATGTGCCCCCTCACAGTAGTTATGGCCAAACATCACACGGCTGTGTAGGAGCAGGAGTCCACAGACTGATTCCCGGCCTGCCCCGCTCCTCCTGCACAGTGCAGCAGCAGGATGTGTGACAGTACATTGTGCTGCTGCTGTTCAGCGCCGGCAGCTGAAAAGTGATGAACACTGAGGCAGCTGAGAGCAAGACATACCTCAGCCGCTCCAGGACCACGCAACAGCCTCTGAAATCTGGGACCTTCCCGCCGGATGTGGGACAGTTGGGATGTATGCCCACAGAAGTGAATGGAGATGAGCTGCAATACCAAGCACAGCCACTATACAATGTACAGCGCTGTGCTTGGTGAGCATGGAGAAGGCCTCGGCGGTCACAGGACATTGGTGTCTTCTCAAACAGCTGATCCGCAGGGTCCTAGGTCATCAGTATTAGGGCTGATGTACATGACCATATGCCCTCCGAGACATACAGTCTGTGAGCGGGCCAATTTCCCGGAGCGGCATACATCGTGCGCACGGGAGCGCACAGCATCATAGGTTACAATGATGCTGTGCGCATCGGGCCGCCAATGGGACTATTGTCCCGCACTCATAAGATGATATGAGCTTTGACGGGTGTGGCTATATTTCCACATAAGTGTTCAGAAAAGATGGTACTTCAACCATGTGAACACAACCTAACCATGCTTCTCTCGATCCGTTGCTGCGGCGGGAGCGATGTAATTCCCGACACGGACATGGCTCAGGAGAGGTGCTGTTTCCGAGAAAAGAAATCTGAAGTGCCCGCGCCCCTGTATTTTAGAAGCAAGCACTGTATTCCAGGCATGTAAACTAAACAAGACCTCCATACAATGGGTGGAAAGCCCCTACACATACACGCAGTCTGCGAACACTTACATATATACTGTACATACCATTAAGTGAGGATCACTAGCAGTACTCTACCATAATTCACATTTAATAAAACCACAGAATGCTCCCTGTGAGAGATCTCCCTGGAGAAGAGATATAAACCGCAGTCCATGAGGCACAATGAATAAAATAGTACATGAAAAGTGAAGGTAAAAGATCATGCTCCAGGTGAGGCTCGAACTCACAACCTCGGCATTGCTCTGCATTGTACTGCTGTATAAGTACCGCGCGCTAACCGATTGCGCCACTGGAGCTCTGAGATGTGTGCCTGCAGAACGCTTTATCAGCCTTCGCCAAGGGCGGTCCTATGATGTCATATTCCACGCCCACTACCTCCGTTCACCGTCTATTGTCAGCCGGGAGCTCCGAGTCAGTGAATGAGCGCTCCGGCCCCCCCCCCCCGTACAGCTCAGTGTGTGCCTTGTTCTGTATGGATTTATTGTTGTGGCCCTGACCTCTAGCGGCGCATTCTGATATTGCAGCTCTGCATTATCCAGTGTGACAGCGGTTCTCTGTGTCAGGTGACAGACTGGAGCTATGTACCACGGTATGGCAATAGGGAGCGTGCCAGCCATGGAAGCCATGTGCCACCAGCCATCAGTGACACTGCCAAGTACAGGTGCCCCAGATCCCGGGTGCTTCCGCCACCAAAGACCTCGTGACCAGCCACACATGCCCCCCATAGTACTGCAAGTCATACATGCCCCCCACATCACTGCCAGCCACACGTATCATATCACAGCCAGCCACACATGCCCCCCAATAGTACTGCCACTGTGCCAGTCATACATGCCCCCCCCACATCACTGCCAGCCACACATGCCCCCATACTACTGCTAACCATACATGCCCCATATCCCTGCCAGCCATACATGCCCCATATCCCTGCCAGCCATACATGCCCCATATCCCTGCCAGCCATACATGCCCCATATCCCTGCCAGCCATACATGCCCCCATATCACTGCCAGCTATACATTCTCCTATATCACTGCCAGTCACACATGCCCACCATATTACTGCCAGCCACACATGCCCCCATACTGCCAGCCTCATATGCCCCATAGTATTGCAAGCCATACATACCACCATATCACTGCCAGCCACACATGCCCCATATCACTGCCAGCCACACATGCCGAATATCCCTGCCAGCCATACATTCTCCTATATCACTGCCAGCCATACATGCCCCCCATAGTACTGCCAGCCACACATGTCCCCAATATCACTGCCATACATGCCCCCATACTGCCAGCCACATATGCCCCATATCCCTGCCAGCCATACATGCCCCATATCACTGCCAGCCACATGCTGCCCATCACGGGACTCACTGGCACAGGTTCATGAACTTGTCCACAAGCGATTTTGATCTGTGGGGAAATGTAAACCAGTAAGTGACCGCTCACCATCCACATCCCCTGGAGAACATCACAGACACCATCCGCCGCATCACAAGCCGCATCAGCCAACATAACCCGACGTGCCAAAGGTGCAGAGACCCGAGGGACTAATTTCAGCATCTTTTGTGACTTGTGGGTAATTTAAAAAAAAACAATCCACTTGCTCGTTTATCTTGCCATCCTATCGCTGGAGGCGGGCTACTTTTTTGTGGGCCACCCTGTATAATTATAATATTACTACTTCTACTACTACTTCTAATAATAATATAAATATTCTGCTATTACTATTACTATTGCTATTACCAATAATACAATTAGCAGTAAGGCCTAGTTCAAATATCAGTTATTTGGTCAATTATTTCCATCAGTTATTGTGAGACCAAACACAGAACAGGGGCAGATCTTTCCATTATACATTATCTCTGAGTAGGTTCCATTACTGGTTTTGGCTCACAATCACTGATGGAAATAACTGAAGTGTGAACTCAGCCTAATATCATATTTAGAATATTACTACTACTGCTAATAATAGTATTATCATAATTATACTACTAATAATAAATAAGAATAATACTTATAATAATACTAATTAATAATAGTAATAATAAAACCATATTTATAATGATTGTATTATGTAATCATTTAACAAAAATAATAGCACTATGACATATATTATCGTAAATGCCATCACGTCCCAGACCCTCAGCTTCCCTCCTCATAGACCAGTGATCCCAGAGAAGCTTGGCCCATGATACCCCTGTTATCCGAGCCTCCGGCAGCTTTACGGCACTTTCTTCTCCATGAGAACCAAAGTCATTAAAACTTTCCAGTCTGTGGCTAATTGCCCCCTGCCAAGCACAAGTATGCCCCCTCCATGTCACCATTGTCCCAAATGCCCTTCAGAGGGTAACATTAAATGATACTGATGTGCCGAAGAACATGTGGCAGCATCCCGCATCATGGAAGATTACAGAACCGTTCATTAGGAGTCCTATTGGGTTGTTCCTTAGTAAGATTTGTTTCTGACAACTAATATGGCTGCAGTCACTCTGCGTTCCAAAACCCCTGATCGGCCAGTCTGTATATTTCCGGTATACACTGGTACATTCCCGATTCCCATAAGGCTCCATGAATACGGAGTTGTGAGAACGGAACCTGTATAACATTCCTATGGCTCGGTGTGCCGCCATACGATGCCTCTCTATGACACTGTATAATGGGGGAGATTTATGAACTTGTCTAGGGCAGTGTTCACACGATACAATTTGCAGCGTGTTTATGTTCATATATCACCCATATTAGCCACTGTAATACACTTCAGGAACGTTTGAAAAAGGCTTCCCATTGTTTTCAGAGAAAACTACGTGCCATAGTTCGCAACTTTAAGCTGACGTTAAAGTGGTATGTCACTTCTCTGAAGCTTCGCAAGTGTTTACGGAGCTGAAAAAAAGAATACACCAAAAAAAGATTCTGGATTTCAGAGGCTCAATTCTATGTTCAGTTTACTGTGTGAACAGAGCTTAAAAATTAAACCGCTTTTTGTTTTCTACTCTTGAAAAATGAAAGCTGTGATTGGTTATTATGGGCAGCAATTTTGACATAAATCTGCCCCATTCTGTGCCAGAATCAATGCCTCTAGTTTCTCTGTAATACAATCTCTAACCCACTGTACAATATGGCCCAACTATTGTTCACTATTCTGAGGTGCATAGGGTGTCTTAACTTGTTGCCCCTTTGCAGCAGCAGGGTCTGGAAAGCATTAAGCTGGAATAACTTGCTGTCTTTCTCTCACTGTAACAATGCAAATCCTCCTCCTTTAGTTCTTTCCTCCTTTCATCTTTTGAAGCTCATGAAGGTGATGGGGCTCCAGGACTTGTAGCTGGAGTCTGGGGGAGAGGAGCACATCGAGTCTGCTCCCTTCCTCTTCGCTCTTTGATGTAAAACCTCTGGAACCAGGGCTGGGCCAGGATTGGTAACTTTGGGTATGCCTGGCTCATGCTGGAACAAATGAGTGTGCAGCATAGCATTATATTGATTTATGATGCTATGTAACCCTTACAGTTCTGGAATGTATTGTATAACATTAACAGCTTTATACAATACAGCCCCAGACAACCCCTTCTTCAGTTTTAAAGAACTGGCTATTAACATCCTGGGGATAGACCATAAGCCTGAAGTTGTCAAAGGTGTTAATTCATTGCCTAACCTGTATCCTGTGCATGTAAAAACCAGCCATGCCATCAAGCAAGAGACCCAAGCTCCTAAGTGATCAAGTCTCTCTCCTAAATGAAAGTATGGAGAGGATTCGTCAATAACTGGAACAATTAGAAAAGTGTCTACAGACAGAACAGAGAGAAGCTTCACAGGCTAGGAACCTTCCTCATGCTGGTTCCGAAGAGTACTATAACCTGACTCCAAGTAGGCTGCCTATAACCAGCTACGATGAGCCCTAGAGACTCATTTGCAGGTACTGCCACAAACGTGGCCACACAGAACAGATGATCTGGCAGTTAAAAGGGCATCTTCCAAGGCCGAGGACCTCCCCTCAGGAGGAAGAAGGTCCAGAAGAAACAGGTTGGATTGCCAGGTACGTGGGACCCTGTCATGCAGTGGTCCTCTGTGCATGGGTACTAAGAACCCATTCTGAAAGTGGAAGAAACCAGGCTTCCACAACAAGGAATCATTGTAGTGCAAGTCTGAGATGACAACACTCCTCCAGTAGTGTTTAGCATGGATGTTCTGACAAATCGCTATGGAGAGATGCTAGAAGCACTATGGTGGTCCTTGCCTACAGCTTTTCACGCAACCAAGAAAGTAGTTCAGCAAACTATCACAGCGTTTTACAAACAGCAAAAGTTTGACAATCAAAATGGTGAAGTCTGTTGTGTCCACATCAAAGATGCACAGCTAATAATCTTACAACCTGGCGCAGAAAATTTGTTATGTTGCAGAGCTTGCAAAGGCATCCAAGACTAACAAGCCTTAGTGGAACCCATCCACTAGAAATAACACCCAATGGTCTTAGCAGCAAGGTGTGTAGTAATAGTCTCCCAAGGGAGAGTACTAGGGATGAGCGAATCGACTTTGGATGTTTATTAGCATAAAACTTTGTTAGAATACTGTACGGAGCTGTACAGTATTACAATGTATTGGCTCCGATGAGCTGAAGTTATTACTTCACAAAGTCTCTCGAGGCTTCGGGTAATAACTTCAAAAATGTATTTCTACTGTAAAAAACCTTTTGGCTCACCGGCGCCAATACATTCTAATACTGTATGTTTTATGCAAATCGACTGGAATCAGATGTTTCATGCTAAGTCGATTTGCTCATCCCTAGAGAGTGCCCATCTATCTTTTGAACCTGGGCGAAGAGCATCTAGTGCTCAAGAAACTCTATCCAGTTGCCTGGCTGTTACAGGTAACAATCCAAGATATCTTCAACCCACCTGCCACCATTGTCCTACAGTCTTCCCAAACAATTCCTGAAAAATATTCCAGTAGAGACTTTAACCATGCCATGTTGGGCGGAACTTTATGTGGGTAACCTGACCACTCCAGCTAAAAAAACTTAAAGCTGTGCTCAATGTGGCTAAACAACATCACTAAGCCTTCAGTAAAAATCCGATGTACTTTAGTAAAGCCAGTCTCATCCAGCATACCATTCCAACTGGCTCACATCTGCCAGTTAAAGACAGACACCAGCCAATTCAACCTTCCATGTACCAGCCTGTCAAGAAAATAATCTGAGACTGAGAGATGAAAGAAGCAGACCTCATCCAAGCTGTTGTCAAGAAGAAGGATCCATCCAGTTCTGCCTGGACTATAGAAAGTTCAACAGTATTACACGCAAAGATGTATACCCATTATTACGCATAGAAAAGTCCCTAATCGCACTTAGATCTACTACATACTTCTCTATCCTGGACTTAACCAGTATTTACTGGCAAGTACCTATGGTTCCTGAAGACATAGAAAAGACCGCTTTAGCCACTTCTATCGGCTTTGCAATGCGCCTGGTACCTTCCAGAGACTAATGGAGCGATGTCTAGGCCGCAAAATTGTACTTGGATGATGTGATAGTCTACTTCAGATCCTATGAAGATCACCTACAGCACCTAGCCGAAGAATTTCAAGATCTTATCAAGCATGGACTAAAGGTCAAGCAATCCAAGTGCCATCTGCTAAAGCCCTAAGTCAAGTACCTGGGACATGTTTTCAGTGTAGAAGGTTGAAACCAGACACAGAGAAAATAGCTGTGGTCCAAAACTGGTCAACTCCAACTATGTAGAGGAGGTAAGGGATTTTCTTTGTTTTGCAGGCTATTACAGAAGATTCATACCACATTTCTCCCAGATTACTGAGCAAGAACGCCAAAGGGACCATTCCAAACCTTACCTGAAGACCAAGATCCACCTTCAGTGAAATTAATAATGTAAGATTCCTACTCCTAAAGAAATAGCTCACAGAACCACCACTCCTTGGCTACCCAGACTAAAACCAGCTATTCAGTTTCTATAGTGACGCAAGCTTGAAATGCTTAGGAGTTGTCCTGTCGCCAGGTCCAAGCTGGGAAAGAGAGAGTCATTGCCTATGCCAGGCGATCCCTGAGAGGAGCCACAATGACCAAAACTACTGCTATATCAAGTTAGAGTTCCTTCCCCTACAGGGGGGCCTTAACAGAGAAGTTCATGGACTACCTAGCAGCCACACCCTTTATGCTAACAATCCGCTAGCCCATCTGAACACCACTTGGCTGTGGTCAAATACTGCACTGGCAAATCCAATGAAGATGCCAATGCGCTGTCCAGATTACCAATTTCAGAGGGTCCTATCCAAGCAGATGACAGCTGTTAAGAAGTTGAGATGCCACCCTTCTATATAGATTCAACCAGCAAAACACCAACAAGGTCAAGAGCAAATCCATCAGATTGTAACCGCAGTCCAATCCTGAACCGCTATTGGAAAAAAGACTCTCGATCCAACTCCAGACCGAGAACTGTGTAATTCGAGAATTACAAGATTACTTTATATGCAGAAGAATGCCTGAGAGAATCCAGAGAGGTAGAGCTGAACCAGCTGATCCAAAAAGGCATAATGCTTCGGAGAACAGTTGATCCTGTTGCCAATGAATATCTACACCAGAGATGCTAAAATTGTCCTAGAAATGTGCAGCGTACTCAAGTTGTGTGTAGTAGGTGTTTCTGGGTGATGTAGTGCAATATACACTAACCTGGTACAGCTGACTCTCTGCAAGGGCAGGTATAGGTAGGAAAATGTTCGTGACGCCAGTGCCAAGTAAACGGTGGCACGCCGTTTGCGGATGCAGGAATAAATTGTGGAAACGTTGGATTAAAACAGAACTCAAACTTTAGTAGGTTTTCCAAGCAGAGACAATAAAGGAAATGCAGTTCCTCAGCATACAGTCGATTTTGCAATTCGGTCGATGCAGGCAATTCAGTACAGCAGGGTAATTACAGAGGGTTGAACACAGGACTTGCAGCAAAGGAGCTTGCACTCTAACTCTGTCTGATCCTGGAATGTAGCAATTCTTCACCAAGGCCCATTAACCTAAGTCTGGCTTTATATCCTTGGCTATAGCTTTTATAAGTACCTCCTCTGTCTTTCTCAGTACCTCTGGCTCTTCTGATCTTTGCCTCTGTCTCTCTCAGCTTCTGAATGGTTCCTCAGGCTCTTAGTCTAAGATATTCCTGCTTCTGCATAGGAGGATTCAGGAGGGAATCTTCTCCTGAACAGCAGGCTTCAGGCCTGGACTTGTCTCGGACATAGTCTAATCTCCAACTGTAGATTACAGACACTAGACTCCGTCTGCCTTGCACTTCCCTGACTGGGCTTTATATAAACTAGGGCTCCCTAGCTCCCTCTATGGACTAGAAGTAGGAATGACACCCCCTAGCAGGCCTGTACGTGCAAGTTTCAGTAACAGGAAAATACATGCATTACATTTTATAAAACTGACATATAGCAACTTCCCCATAATTAAGGAGGGACGACAGCACACCAAGTGACCTTTGGTAGTGACGGGTATTACAGTCCCCGTACACTACATACCCCACTGCTTTAAGCTGAGTACGACCTCGTACTCCCTCATGGGTCGCCCAACTGGAATCTCTACCTGAAATAGAAAAAGAGACATGCAGGCATACATACATGTAATTCATCTGCATTTACATTTACATCAGGTCCAATTGGCAAAGGTGCAGGGTAGTGACAAGGGGCGTCGTTCTCTTCTCTCAGGATAGTGAATGGAACGGGGGCGCTGACCTGGCACAGCGTAACATTATAACCAGGATAGTCCATGACAATGAATAAGTCCATGATAAAACAGTAGAAAACTGTATAAAAGTTCTTGGAGGCTCAAATAACAAACATGAGTCCGTACCCAGGTTATTTCTTATTAAATCACAGAGGCTCTCATGCGGTGGAGTCCATCTCTGGGCACATTACTTTTAAAAGAATAAGAATCTCAGAGGCTCAGGTACTTTTGAGTCTGTCTCCGGGCACGGTTCCTTAGTATCAAATTGCACTAAAAAAGGACAGCAAGAAAAGTGCTGTAATACCCCTGATCAACCTGAAAAGGGGGTGAAGGGTAAAAGGTGCAACAAAGGAACAGGCACAACTTGGCGTGGGTAGCAAAAGCAGGCAGGAGATCCTGGAAACAAGCCTGGCCTTGCTGACTTTGTGATTTCAGTGGTCAACACCTACCACTGAGCCGTGGACAAACTGGCAGCCGCAACAAAGGACCAGAAACATAGGACTCCTGTCCTGGAAGGGTTAACATCACTTCTGATGAAATCAATCAACGGCCTAGCAGGCTGATTCACAGTGACATATTGTAATCACTTGGCTCCGCTGGCAAGTACCGTCTGTAGTAGTCCTCTACAGGAGGATGTGCCCACATGACTGTATCAGGGGGCAGCTGCAAGGTAAAGGGGCCCCTAATAGGTATTGGCCCCATAGGCCTAGGGGTGAACCCTCTGATGGACCGTGCCGGCCCTGGCATGATCACTGCAGGGTGTGACGTGCTTGGCACCGCCGCAGCAAGCGGTCCGGTGCTCTGGGTGCAGCAATTTACGGCAATCGCGGGTCCGGTCTGGGGCACTGACGGAGCGGTGGCAACAGAAGGCGGGCGGCGGGTGGTGACAGGCACCCTTACCTCATCCTTCCTCGGCAGTGTCTGGATCCTGGCGGTGTATGTCTTGCGCAACTCCCGCAACTTCTCCTCCAGCCGGACGATCTGCTCACCGATACGTTCTGTGTCGGAGCCGCTGTCCTCTGTTGGCGCCGCCGGCGCAGGTACAGTCACCGATGACGCGGACTCGGCCTCTTCAGGTTCTGGCGATGCGTCTGGTCTCCGTCCCATCCGGATGTTCTGGAAGGTAGCACTAAGTCCTTTTAACTGCTCCAGCTCAGATATTGTCTTCTCCCGACGAGGCAGCTCGGGGGAAGGATAGGGGCTCACCCATTTTTCCAACACGGTTGGCTGCCAGAAGACGTTCGGCCCAATGAAGGAGCTCCGCTCCTGAAAGGCGTGATGGGCCGGCTCTGGAGAGCGTTCCGGTTCTCGCTCGCAGCCAGAGTAGTCTTCTCCTTCTTCTGCCTCCCAATCCTCAGGCGCTCGCTTGGGACGGGTCACGGCAGTTGCATAAGGGCCTCGTAGGCTCTCGGCAGGGGTGTACTCCACTTCCTCTCCCTCGCGGAGGCTGTGTTGGTACGAAGGGAGGTAGTCTCTTTTGACAGACCTTCGATTAACATAGAGGTCTCTGCCAGTTAGATAGTCCTGAATAAACCCGTAGCCACGGGATTTGTCAAATGAAAGCACCACTCCCTTTCTCCTTTCCAGGCGGGGTTGGGTGTGCGTATGTTTCTCATGTATGGTCTTGGTTAGTTCCTCATAGACGATTTTAGTCTTTGTATTCCGCTTTATAGCGGCCTCTCGGATCTCCGCCATCAGGGAGGACCATTTGAAAGATGGCTGGAAAAAGTCCCTCCACGAGCCATAGTAGGACTCGGGTTCTTTCTCCCTTGGGCGGCAGGCGGGTTGCTCCGGTCCCGGAGCGTAGGCCGGTGGAGCCTCCTCTGGCTCTACACCGATGTCAGTCATCTTTTCAATTTCAGGTGCGGACGCTGCAGCAACACTCTGCTCACAATCCAACATGCTCGATCCTTCTGAGGAGAGCGATAGGGTCGCGTCAATTACAGCAGCCAGCTCCTCCCACTGCACTGGGGAGCCGCCCCCCAGGTATTCCAGTATATGGAAGGCGGTGTCCATGCTGGCAGACATGCAAATGTCCAGATAAGCCGTGGTGCCTGCCCTTGACCTTCTTCCCGCTTTTTCCTCAGAAAGGCGCCAATTTTTCCCGCCTTTTCGGGATGAAGGTGACGCAGCAGTAAATTCAGCAAGCTCAGCGGCCATCTTTAGGTACAAACGCTGTCTATTCACTGACAGCAAGCAGGATTGTAAAAAGTCCACAAAACCACACTCCAATGCGGCGATTTTCTTCCTCTGGGTAGCGCAACACTGCACAGCGCTTTTTAGAGGTTTTTGGTACACTTTGGGTATGATTTTCAGTCCACAAAGTCCACTTGAATAAAACAGGAAAATTGTCACTTTGGTCACAGGGCAACGGTATAAGGCACAAAGTTCACGCTTCTTGCACTAGAAAGCGTGCGTATCCTGTTCGTGACGCCAAAAGAGAGGTGCAGCGTACTCAAGTTGTGTGTAGTAGGTGTTTCTGGGTGATGTAGTGCAATATACACTAACCTGGTACAGCTGACTCTCTGCAAGGGCAGGTATAGGTAGGAAAATGTTCGTGACGCCAGTGCCAAGTAAACGGTGGCACGCCGTTTGCGGATGCAGGAATAAATTGAGGAAACGGATTAAAACAGAACTCAAACTTTAGTAGGTTTTCCAAGCAGAGACAATAAAGGAAATGCAGTTCCTCAGCATACAGTCGATTTTGCAATTCGGTCGATGCAGGCAATTCAGTACAGCAGGGTAATTACAGAGTGTGGAACACAGGACTTGCAGCAAAGGAGCTTGCACTCTAACTCTGTCTGATCCTGGAATGTAGCAATTCTTCACCAAGGCCCATTAACCTAAGTCTGGCTTTATATCCTTGATTATGGCTTAAATAAGTACCTCCTCTGTTTCTCTCAGTACCTCTGGCTCTTCTGATCTTTGCCTCTGTCTCTCTCAGCTTCTGAATGGTTCCTCAGGCTCTTAGTCTAAGATATTCCTGCTTCTGCATAGGAGGATTCAGGAGGGAATCTTCTCCTGAACAGCAGGCTTCAGGCCTGGACTTGTCTCGGACATAGTCTAATCTCCAACTGTAGGTTACAGATACTAGACTCCGTCTGCCTTGCACTTCCCTGACTGGGCTTTATATAAACTAGGGCTCCCTAGCTCCCTCTATGGACTAGAAGTAGGAATGACACCCCTAGCAGGCCTGTACGTGCAAGTTTCAGTAACAGGAAAATACATGCATTACATTACATTTTATAAAACTGACATATAGCAACTTCCCCATAATTAAGGAGGGACGACAGCACACCAAGTGACCTTTGGTAGTGACGGGTATTACAGTCCCCGTACACTACAAATGTATCACCACAACAAATCGGGAGTCAAGACACTTCGTTACCTAGAAAACTGAAGCCACCATCAGATGCCAATTTTATTGGATTGTAATCAGGCAAGATATTGTAACCTGGTGCCAAGAATACCCAGCATATCCTGTGAGTACACTCTTCCATCCCTGCACGGTCACCAGCCACATGGAAGTAGCCAAACTCCATAAAGATCAGCATTGCACCTGAATAGCATTGCTCACTGATGCATAAGTCAGGTATTTTGATCATAAGTGACCGTCACATATATGGCTATAGGTAAACAGATGGTAGTCGGTGGTAAAAAATTGTCTGTTTAGGGGTTTTCCTCTGGATAGGTCACCAGTATCTGATCGGTGGGGGTCCGACACCCGGGACCTCTGCTGATCAGCTGTTTGAGAAGACACCTGCGCTTCTGTGAATGCCATGGCACTCTCCCTTGCCGTACATTGTATAGTGGCTGTGCTCGGTATCGCGCTCAGTCCCATACACTTCTATAGGGCTGAGCTGTGCCTATGCCACGTGACTGATGAAGCTGAGATAAGGTAAGTGCACCGCTAGCTTCTTAAACAGTTGATTGGTGGGAGTCCCGCGTGTCAGCTGCATCTGTTCTCTCTATGCCTCGGCAGCTCATCTTCTTTCTCTCCTCTTTCATCTCCATAGACTTCAGTGGGCTGTGTACGTACTTTCATGTACACATTTTATCAGTCAGTTCGGAGACAGTGAACAGTGCAGTGGGAGTAAATTAAGTGCAGAAACTGGCAGTTTAATAAAATATATTAGAAAGCTAAACCACCTGTGCTTTAACCACCTAACTGTTTTGCCCGAGCTTAGCTTGGGCTGTGGGAAAAGTACTTAACTGCTGATATATTCTGAATGGTAGCAGCTAGAAGCATGAAACTGGAACTTAGTCTAAGCTAAATAGGATATATCACTGTTCGAAATTGAGTTGGGAATAATCGCAGGTAAAACCTGCTTTTACTTTCACATTGAGCTGTATTCACTGCATCCCGATTTCTAACAGTGATATCTTCCCATGTACTTAAGATATTGCTGTCATTCTGGTATTGTCTGAAAGCTTGGAATATCAGCTTTTAAACAATACAAAAGTACCAAACCAGAGATATGAGCAGCTAAAGCAGCCGCTCCCCTTCCTGTCAGTCTGGAGGAGGAGGGGGGCAGTTGCAGAGCTGACAGACTGCAGGAGGAAAGGAAAAAAAGTAAAAAAAAATATAGAGAAATGTGACATTATCATCAGTGTACAGACCTACATAATAAAGTTATGTTATTTTTTAAGGGGTTAAAAATGCAATATTGTCCCCTGACTCCCCCAACAAGATTTACTGCAGATACAAATTAAAAATCTACGATAAAAAGAAGTGACATTTTTTAAAGGGTTTTTCCCATTTTAACGTGACTTAAATTATCAAACTATTGCACAACAGGTCTCGTCTGGGCTGTATAGAAACAACTGGCCCTATTTCCTGTATTCTTCCATCCCTGCACAAAGTCGCCAGCCACATCGATGTAGCCAAACCCTGTTAAAAGGTACAGTACGTATGCACCGAATATCAATGACAATCAGGTTACGTGTTAAATTTTAGACTATAGGTTTTATGAGAACAGACGGCGTAGAAGGGAACCTGACGCTGTTTCTTCCAGAAATCATCATCGTTTTCTGTTCCTCTTTTTTCTATTACATGATGAATTGTTCATGTATACTTCAGCTATCAATACAGTAGTAAGGCTATGACAAGGCTGAAGTATGATTGCTGGGGGTCCAGCTGCTGGAATAACCAACTACAGTGGTCCCTGAGACAGCGCTGCGAATACCAAGCTGGCAACAGAGAGAGAGAAGGCAACACTCTAACGGGAATGGAAGCTATCTTATGCTCACGAACAGCATGTGGCGCTATACCAATAGAGTTTATTGAATGCAATTACAAAAGTATTCAGATCCAGGTTCTGCTGGTTTAGAAAACAGAGGCGGTCATTTATTATTGTTTTGACACCACTTTTTGGTGTATTTTGGTTGCAGATTTAGTCGCAAAGGGGTTTTGCTGCAAAATCTGCGACTTTTCCAGGCTCACACCACTTTCCCGAAGTGACTGAAAAAGGAGGCGTGAAGTGGCTGGGGAAGAGGGTGGGCTGACTGGCCCCTCCCATTCATCATTTTTCACTCCAGTTTATGGTGTGGAAAATGGTCTTAAACTATGCTAGCAAGGGAGCTGGCGTAGTTTAAAGCATGTCACGCAGCCAGCGGGACCAAGCGCCAAAATTATGTAGAGGCCTGCGCTCTACAAAACTTTGGTGCATCCACCAACGGTGTCGAAATCGCCGGTCTTAATAAATGAAAAACCCTTTGAAGGGAATCTGTCATGAATACCTGGTCATGAATCCTTCTGAAATGCCAGATGTGCCCTGGTCAGAAGAATCTTATGGTCTTTGTTCTATGCCCATGTCACAATTGTGGAGAAAGCAGTTTGTTTAACGTATGCTAATTAGCCCCTGGGTGCAACAAGGGCAGTGTCCTTGCACCTCCCTGATTTGGAGGCTCTGCTCTCATTTTCACTGCTGGTCATGCCCACACCACTTTAACTAATAATGCCAGGCACTGAAGACATATTCACAACTGACCCTGAAGTTGCACCCATATAATCAGACAGATGGCAATGGTTCTTCTTCCATGCTTAATGGCATTCTGGCATTCTTGGCACGGCCTCTCATAGGCCTGTACTGATATTTAACCATGAGTCCACACATAGCCTTGTACAGCTTGCGGCGAGGCTCTTCTTCTGCATCTAAGATGTCTACTTCACTTCTCAGACCTTCTGATGCTCACTGTGTATCTGTAGCCCAAGAGACTTTTTACTTGTCCAGTCCTACTCTTGGATTGGCCATCACTGTTCCCCTGAGCAGTGCTGGCCAATCCAGGGGTAGTAGGAAGAGTCTTGGACTACCAAATGCCCAGTATGCATCAGGTAGCCTGAGAAGCAGTGGGGTCATCAAGGAATTGACAGACCTCCATCTGAAAAGATGAAAATGGGGGCACCAGGTAAGTGCTCCGTTCCTTCGCCAGTTAATATGAATTTTTTAACTGAGCTGGAGAGTTGCTTTAAAGCAGGGGTGCACAACCTGAGGCCGGGGAGCCACGTGCAGCTCTTGATACTATTCTGTGTAGCCCCCCCAACCATCTGGTGACAGACATGTATGTCTATGTCTTGTTAGCAGAATGGGGTGGCTCTACTAGTCAATGGGGATGGGATGGTACTCAATATCTCAGTGTGAACTCCACACACCAAAAGGTTATTACAAAGAGATAATTATGGAAGATATGGCATTTATATATCCGGAAAACTGCTCAAACATTAAATTTTATTATATTCAGATATTATAATGTTCCACAGGTCACAAATAGTGAAAAGTCATAAGTCACTATATGCCTAGCAGCAAATGTCATCTGGTCATCGAATATTATGATCGTCGAGCAGGATTTCGATCAAATTATCACCATATATTCGATAACTGCAATATATTCAATAACCGCAATATGTCTAGCCACCACAATATACTCTGGTTATGGACCACCCGAAATGGGGTGTGGTTGTGGGGGCATGGCTTAACATGGGGTGTTAAGTCGCTGTCATACTGTGGCTTCTAATAATATTAATGCCCTCAGTAATATTAATGCCCTCATTAGTGCCACCCAGAATTAATAATGACCCCATTACTGCTGCCAGCAATAGTAATGCCCCCATTAGTGCCCCCAGTAAGAGCAATGGACCCATTAGTGCCTCCCATTAAGAATAATTGTAGTGTACGGGAACTGTAATACCCGTCACTACCAAAGTGTCACTTGGTGAGCTGTCGTCCCTCCTAATTATGGAGAAGTTGTTATATGTCAGTCTTATAAATTGTCATGTAATGTAATGTCATATATTTCCCTGTTGCTGTGAAACTTGCATGTACAGGCCTGCAGGGGTGTCATTCCAGCTTCTAGTCGCTAGAGGGAGCTAGAGAGCCCTAGTTTATATAAAGCCAGACAGGGAAGCAAAAGTCAGTCTAGACCACAGGTCAGAAGTTTCTAGAGCCTGAGGAAGTGTCCAGAAGCTGAGAGAGACAGAGGCAAAGATCAGGAAAGCCAGAGGTACTCAGAAAGACAGAGGAGGTACTTATAAAAGCCATAGCCAAGGATATAAAGCCAGAATTAGGTTAATGGGCCTTGGTGAAGAATTGCTGTATTCCAGGATCAGACAGAATTAGAGTGCAAGCTCCTGTGCTGCAAGTCCTGTGTTCAACACTCTGTAATTACCCTGCTATAACTGAATTGCCTGCATCGACCGAATTGCAAAATCGACTGTATGCTTAGGAACTGCATTTCCACTATTGTCTCTGCTTGCAAAACTACTAAAGTTGGAGTTCTGTTTTAAAGCTACGTTTCCTCAATTTATTCCTGCATCCGCAAACGGCGTGCCACCGTTTACTTGGCACTGGCGTCACGAACTATTTCTACCTATACCTGCCCTTGCAGAGAGTCAGCTGTACCAGGTTAGTGTATATTGCACTACATCACCCAGAAACACCTATTGCACACAACTTGAGTACGCTGCATAATGTCCCCATTAGTAACTCCCAGGAAGAATAATGCCCCCATTTGTGCCCCCCAGGAAGAATAATGCCCCCATTTGTGCCCCCCAGGAAGAATAATGCCCCCATTTGTGCCTCACCAGGAAGAATAATGCCCCCATTTGTGCCTCACCAGGAAGAATAATGCCCCCATTTGTGCCCCCAGGAAGAATAATGCCCCCATTTGTGCCTCACCAGGAAGAATAATGCCTCCCATTAGTGCCCCCCAGGAAGAATAATGCCCCCATTTGTGCCCCTAGAAAGAATAATGCCTCCCATCAGTGCTCCCCAGTAAAAATAATGCCCCCATTAGTGCCCCCCATTAGTGCTAATGCCCCCTTCTCTGCTTCTGCCAAAAAAACACCTCCTCCATTTGATCACGCCGCTCTATGATACAGGACCTGCGCTCCAGCGTGATGACGTCTCACAGGTCCTGTCCTGATCTTCCAGTGAGCTGCGCAAACAAATGGAGGAGGTGAGTGAGAGGGAGGTAAAGGCTGCACTAATGAGCGCTCCACAATTAACATAGTCGGTAGAAATAAATTACCGGCATCAGCAGGGCCACTAAATTACCGGCCTTGCCGGTGAGATACCGGCCAGGTGGCAACCCTAGGTGTGACCTAAGATTAACCATTTTGTGCCAAAATTGTACCACAATTCTGGAGTAGAATTCTTACTCAAAGACCAATGTCTATCCCTGCGCCAGATTTATCATCCAGCCTGAGCCCCTGTGATAAATCTGGTGCAGGTCCACAAAGCCCGATCTCTTTACTCCATCTACAGGATTAGTAGATCTGGGCCATCTTCTCTGAAGGAACAGTTCAGTAAGCAGCAACAGTCCTGAATATTATTTTAGAGGCTCACATGACACCTTCACACGTACAAGCATGTTTTCTTAATATTTTCAGCCAGCTCTGCTCGTCTTTACCTTTGCACCTTCCAACCTTTGTTCGGTCGGTAAATATGCAGTGGTCTAAACAGCATGTTCTGCTTTTTTCTCTACAAGACTGAATATTATGCCAACATCCACGTTCCTCCATAATACAGACACTGCATTAAGATATGGAGATGCAAGCGATTAACGTAAAGCAATGGCTACAAGAGAACAAGATGTGTTTCTTACCTCCTGTGTGCAACAAGCTTATGTAAGTAAAGGGATTTATCCGGGTTATACAGTACATACGTAAATTTTTAGTTCCGGTTGCCAGATTAGCACCTAGACTGTGCTATAGATGGAGATGAGGGCATTTACCTGCTGGTTGTGTGAGCAACTGAATATTATAAAATGTAAATAAATGATTGCACTTGAAGGGTATAGTAAATATCTGTGTATACAGGGTGTTGACTACAGCACCCTCCCCTTCTGGTGTGCTGTCTCCTATTATACACAATATAAATGCACTTGAAGGGTATGACAGGGGGATATGTGTTACTTAAAAGTTGCACTATACTGGCATCTGTCTAGGGCACCATTGAGGAGGGTGGTATCTGACATGCAGTACCAGACACAACCTTCTGATAACATTGGTGCTGCTTTTGAAAAACAAAAGACCATTTCTTCCACTGTCACACAACCCCAATAAAAAGTGTATTCCAGTACTTGTGTAATATATCTGTAAGATAGGGGCTAACTATGAGATAGGTGGGGGTCTAACAGCTGGGACCCCCACGGTTCATGAGACCGGGAAACCCGTGTCCCTCAGTGCCCTCTAAATGAATGGAGTGGTAGGTAGAGCCTGCGCAGTTTATCTCTATGGGACCTGCTAGAAATCGCCTAGCATTACACTAAGATGCCTGTTCTTATGAACAATTAGGGTCCCAGTGGTAGTACCCCCTCCAATCTAATTATTGTCCCTGCCCTGTGATTAAATTCAATTCACACCCCTTTTTACAAGCCATACCGCCTTTAAAGATAGGCCACACAAACCCCTTTACATAACACAGCCATGTAGTGCCCTGGAGCAAGGGTATTTTGATATCTGGACATTCGTGGATATTTGCCCCTATTGATGTTATGCTGCTATTTAAAGCCATCAACTCCCTACTTTATTACACTTTAAAGAGTTAACTTACACTGTGATTTATGCCATTGTTTACACTTTTTTATATTGTTGAGTATATGTTTAATTATAAATGCACAGCCAGTTCATACTAAGAGACTTTGGGAATTTCTAGTCTGTACACTGAGAAGCTAGTCATTTTCCACTGCTGTCATAAAGGACTATGCAGAGCAGAGTTTTGAAAGGAAATATAAAAAACTGTGAACTTTTGACCCTCTGGTTTAGGGCTCTTTCACACTTGCGTTCTTGTCTTCCGGCATAGAGTTCCGTCGTCGGGGCTCTATGCCGGAAGAATCCTGATCAGTTTTATCCTAATGCATTCTGAATGGAGAGAAATCCGTTCAGGATGCATCAGGATGTCTTCAGTTCCGAACCGGAACGTTTTTTGGCCGGAGAAAATACCGCAGCATGCTGCGCTTTTTGCTCCGGCCAAAAATCCTGAACTCTTGCCCAAGGCCGGATCCGGCCTTAAGCTAAACCTCGTTTCGGCGCATTGCCGGATCCGACGTTTACCTTTTTCTGAATGGTTACCATGGCTGCCAAGACGCTAAAGTCCTGGCAGCCATGGTAAAGTGTAGTGGGGAGCGGGGGAGCAGTATACTTACCGTCCGTGCGGCTCCCCGGGCGCTCCAGAGTGACGTCAGGGCGCCCCACGCGCATGGATGACGTGATCACATGGCTCACGTCATCCATGCGCATGGGGCGCTCTGACGTCATTCTGGAGCGCCCCGGGAGCCGCACGGACTGTAAGTATACTGCTCCCCCGCTCCCCACTACTACTATGGCAACCAGGACTTTAATAGCGTCCTGGCTGCCATAGTAACACTGAACGCATTTTGAAGACGGATCCGTCTTCAAATGCTTTCAGTTCACTTGCGTTTTTCCGGATCCGGCGGGCACCTCAAGTGTGAAAGGACAACGCAAGTGTGAAAGAGCCCTTAGCTCTGTCTGGCCGTTGTTTATGTTTGGAAACTGCTTAGTCATTTCTATTGACTGGTATGAGGCACAATATAAGCCTATGGCAGCCGTGAACTGCAACATTGTTATGTTAGTCTGTACTTCTCTAGCTGCACCCATCCCACTAGAAGGTTCTGAATCAGTTAGAAACTTATAAAAATAAAACCGTGAAAGCCCCTAGAGGTCTAAGGATAGGGACCATTGTTCAGTAGGAGAGACTTTGCCAGATGGCAGGAGTGACCAGAAGAAGATGCTGAGACGGGGATGCTTTGTCCAGGGTATCAGCCTTCTGAGAGAGAGAGAGAGAGAGAGAGAGAGGAAGAGAGGGACAGCTAGACAGCTAGCTCAGGGCTTTCCTCAGCACAGAACCAACTTCTGCCAGGGACGAGTCTGGAGAATCCAGCGTAGTGCCTTGCCTCCAGGAAAGCACAATTGTTTACTGCAACTCCTCAATCTGTGGACTTATTTCCCATTGGGGTGCACCATATTTTACCATCCCCTCCAGAGAGCAGCAACACGTGGTGTCCAAGGGATCCAGTGTAGTGTTGAGACCACCACAAACCTAGTCACTGCACTCACTGTGTTTTTGGACACTGACTGGAAATCCACACACATGGCTGAACTCCAGGAGGTGCCAGAAGGCTACTGCAGCTGCTGGGAAATTTGCCAACCCTTTTTCCAGGAGCTTATGGTTGTTCCAGTGAAGTTGTCAGGTAAGATTATAGTCCAGTTGGAACAGACGAAGACATAGGTGTAATAAGTAACTAGGAAGACCCAAAGAAAATCTGTCATTTCTCTGCTATACCACCACCACCATCAGTAATAAATAAGCTCAGACAAGAGAACGGTTGTAATAATTATGGTCTTGATAGTTACATTCTTGATGAGGTTGAAAAAAGACACAGGTCCATCAAGTCCAACCTATTATAATCCAAAGGAAGTCAAAAACCTCTATGAGGTGGTCACCAATTGCCCCATATTATTGGAAAAATGTGTTCCCGACTCCAAAACTGGCAATCAGAATAAATCCTTGGATCAACATCCCATCTCCAGAAATCTAGTACCTATAACTTGTGATATTATTACTTGGAAGACATCCAGGGCCCTCTTGAACCTGTGCAATGACAACCATCATAACATCTTGTGTTCCATAGTCTCACTGCTCTTATAGTAAAGAATCCAGTCTACGATGATGGCGAAACCTTCTTTCCTGTAGACATAGAGGATGCCCTCTTGTCCTGTTTACAGGTAAAAAAGGTAAAAAATTATTAGTAAAAATATCTTTGTACAGTCCATTCATATATTTGTACTTTGTAATTAGATCTTCCCTAAGCGGTCTTTTCCCAATACGGAATAACCCTAATTTTTGTTTGGTCCTGTAGACCATCCATTCTCTTAATTACCTTGGTCACCCTCTGCATCTGCTGTAGTTCATCTATGTCCTTCTTATACACAGGTGCCAAAAATTGCATGCAATATTCTACATGTGGTCTGACAAGTGATTTGTTTTGTGACAAATCTATGCTATTGCCATGAGAACCTATGATTCTTTTTATCTCATTATTTTATTTGCCTTGGCAGCAGCTGCCTGGCACTGGTTTCTAAAGATGTTAATAAACCCCATATCATTTTGTATCCTGTCATTGGTCTCCCAGCACTCTTCCCCCTACTACCCATGGCCGCTTGCTCCTTATTCTGCATGCTAACCTTTTCTCTCACAATCTATCATTCAGATTCTTGGCAGTATCACAGCAGTATCGAGCCGCTAAGGCCTAAAACCAAACTTTTCTGGTATTCCAGTAACTTTATTTTTAAGGCTGAGCCCAGTGATCTACAAGCCATTGATAAACTGGAATAACCCTCTTCCTTGGAATAAATGAAGGGTGGGAACAGTCACAGATGCCACTTAGTGTGATGCCTGTCCCGAAATTGGCTTGTGACCAACGAAGATAGGCAGTGAGCAATAGGAGTTGTCACCAGTGAGTAGTTTTTTTGGAGTTCACACATGAAGTTGCAGGTAAAGTTAAAGATATTCCAAGTTCCCATATGTATCATAGGAGGTGAACGTCTGGTAAAGGCAAAGTGTGTCTGGTTTTCTGACTCTTGACTCTTGGCCAATGCACTCTAAATGCCCTGCCTTGCACCCTTCGAAACACCTAACATTATGGGCACCCCAGCTACCATCAGACAGGAGCCCCAGAACCAGGCTGTGTCCAGATGAAAGAAATGGTGCCCCCTCCTTGTGCTGCACTGGCCCTAGGGAGCAATGTTGAGAGGACAGCCTCTTTGATAGACTGTGTTATAACAGGAGCTACTAACACTACCATCCTCCGCTCTGGCTTTTCAAGGGCTTTCTGCAATTTGATATTGATGACCTATCTGGAGGGTATCTAACAGGTGACCACCTCCTTTGAAAGGATTTTCTGGAACAAAATTGATGACCTATCCCAGCACCACCACCAATCAGCTATTTGAAGGGCCTACAGCACTCAGATAGGCACTGTGGCCTCTTCATAATATACCAAGTACTGTTCACTATATAGTGGCTGTTGAGCATTGCGGCTCAATCCCATCCACTTTAAAGGCCATGTGCATAGTTGCCAACATCCTGAATTTGCAGGGAACGTCTCTAATTTTTGGAGACCGTTACAGCAAATTCGGACTATCCCAAGCCAAAAATTGACGGGGCTTATGTAAGCCTTGGCCATAAGGGGGGTGTCCCTTGTGGGTTTGGAGTGCCACAGGAGGTGGCACTTGCATGCTCTGAATTTACTATTGACAGTGTTGGTAAATAAGGATATTATTAATGGACATGACTTCACAGGCAGAGGAGGAGCGCCATGGCCTCTTCCAACAGAAGTCAGACCACCAGCAATTAGATATTGATGGTCTATCCTGAAGATACGGTAAGTCATCAGTTTTAAAGTTCCAAAAACCACTTTAATATCCTGGTAGTTCCTAACATGAAAGTTTTCTCAGTGTTTTTTGATTTCTGCAATCCATCTACATTACTGAACTCTATTTTTCGTGGTTACATAAAATGCTTTTTCTTGTGCTAACCACTGCACTAAAGCAGAACTTCATTTATTATGCTTACCTACGAGCAGATACTTATTACGACTCTAAGGAGACCTGACTGCACTGCTCTCCATTACCGAAATTATAATTATACCTAATAGACCAGTGTATCCCGTGATGCCATGTGGGCAATAAACACAATGAAAATAAAAACTAAAGCAAAGGAATGTAGCTCTGCAGCCAGTCTGACAATTAGTAGGCAGGAAAGCCGGGAGAATTGCACATTAGGATTTGCTTCCTTGGGTCATCTTCTCTTATATTAATATTTTTATATTTGTTTTCACAGGCACAATAGTCAGCTGATGGTAATGTTTGTGGGAGGCCCAAACCAGAGGAAAGATTATCACATCGAAGAGGGAGAAGAGGTAATACAGTCGCCCTGAGCTCATCAGACAATCCCTTTAACATGGGAGTGGTAGAGGCGATTAGCTGATCGTCATGATCCTGCCCTGAGTCTACATGCAAACAGTTGCTTATTTCTCTTGCATGATCACTATAGGTCGAAATATAGTATCCTAAGAACTAAGATTGATAGACCTGGTCCATGAGACCAAGAATTGCTGGTTATTAGCAGAATTCTGGTCTGACTCATGGAATGGTTCCTCCTGACTCCTGAGCTAGGCGTCTCCTCTACGACGCTGTCACGGACGTACCGAGACATACGGACGTTGCCGCGACAGTGGGTGACAGAAGATCTGTGAGACTGGCAACATATGCTTTGGTATGACAGGTTTCCTTGTGGATCAATAGACGTCTGTGTTTTCTGATACTGGCCACACCTCTAAACTCCAGGTGTTGCTATGGTGGTCATTTAACTTTCCTTATTTATAGTTGCTTCTCCCACAATGCTGTGCGGTTTATAGCTTCAGTGGTATCTGTGGTCTGATGGTGCTAGGTTCACGTCTGAGTTCCTGTTGCTGCCATAGCTACTTGAAAGTTAAGTGTTTCCTTTACCTTTTGCATTTTATTTTGGTTTATCTGTTTGTTGTTTTTCCCCTGCCCAATGTTGTAGGTCTGACGGAGACTCTTGGTCGTTTTCTGGAGAAACATGTAGCCTCTGTCCTCTCACTATCGCCAGGGTCTTATAGGGTGAGTTAGGACTCTAGGTACTCCAGCGACTCGCCTACCTTTGGGGTCTGTTCATACTGATATCCATTCAGGGCTGTGACTAGGGATTTGACCAGGAGGTTTCCTTCTTTCTTCCCTTGCTTTCAGGCAATGTTCCTTGTTCCCTCTCCTTCTTCGTCCAGTGTGGTGTCTCCCTCCACACACGGGCGTGACATTATAAACCGCCAAACCGTGATTTTATGTTAATTCGAGTGCAGGCATGGACCCGATTGCTGCACCGGCAGAACAGCTACAGGGTCTATCTTTGGAAGTAGCTGATCTCCGCACGACCGTCTCTCAGATCCAGAGACCATAGGCTGTTGGTCCTGGTGGTGGTGGTTACCAGACCTGTCTGGAGCGTAAGGCCCCTTTCACACGAGCGAGTTTTCCGCATGGATGCATTGCGGGAGGTGAACGCACAGCATCCGCACGGAATCCTAACCCATTCATTTCTATGGGGCTGTTCACATGAGCGGTGATTTTCACGCATCACTTGTGCGTTGCGTGAAAATCGCAGCATGCTCCTCTTTGTGCGTTCACGTAACGCAGGCCCCATAGAAATGAATGGGGTTGCGTGAAAATCGCAAGCATCCGCAAGCAAGTGCGGATGCGGTGCGATTTTCACGCATGGTTGCTAGGAAACGATCGGGATGGAGACCCGATCATTATTATTTTCCCTTATAACATGGTTATAAGGGAAAATAATAGCATTCTGAATACAGAATGCAAAGTAAAATAGGGCTGGAGGGGTTAAAAAAATATAAAAAATAATTTAACTCACCTTAGTCCACTTGCTCGCGTAACCCGGCATCTCCTTGTGTCTCCTTTGTTGAATAGGACCTGTGGTGAGCATAAAATACAGTTACAGGACCTTTGATGACGTCACTCCGGTCATCACATGGTACGTCACATGATCTTTTACCATGGTGATTCACCATGGTAAAAGATCATGTGACGTACCATGTGATGACCGGAGTGACGTCATCAAAGGTCCTTGGCCTATAATGAATGCTCACCACAGGTCCTATTCAACAAAGGAGACAGAAGCAGATGCTGGGCTACGCGATCAAGTGGACTAAGGTGAGTTAAATTATTTTTTTGTTTTTTTTAACCCCTCCAGCGATGTTTTACTATGCATTCTGTATTCAGAATGCTATTATTTTCCCTTATAACCATGTTATAAGGGAAAATAATACAATAATACAATCTGTGAAGAAGTTCGGGTTTGGGTACCAAACATGCGCGATTTTTCTCACGCGAGTGCAAAACGCATTACAATGTTTTGCACTCGCACTGAAAAATCGCGGGTGTTCCCGGAACGCACCCACACATTTTCCCGCAACGCCCGTGTGAAAGAGGCCTAAGGCCTCTTTCACACGAATGATACGGATTAGGTCCGGATGCGTTCAGGGTGCATTCCGTGAAACTCTCACCACTGTGCAAGCAATTTCAGTCAGTTTTGTCTGCGATTGCGTTTAGTTTTTTCCGGGCGGGTGCAATGATGCGGTTTTCACGCGCGTGCTATAAAACTGAAGGTTTACAAACAACATCTCTTAAGGTGGGTTCACACTAGCGTTAGGGATTCCGTTATGGCTTTCCATTATAACATGGTTATAATGGAAAATAACGGAATCCATAAGACGGAAGGACGGATCAGTTTTTCTGCCCATAGACTTGTATTATGACGGAATGCAAAACGCCATTAAAAGGCATTCCGTTTGCTTTCCATCCTAATAGAAGTCTATGGAAACAAAATGGATCCGTCTGGGTCCCGTTATGCAATACGGAAAACAAAGTCCTGTCGACAGGACTTTGTTTTCCGTCTTGCATAACAGGACCCAGACGGATCCGTTATGCTTTCCCATAGGCTTCGATTAGGACGGAAAGCAAACGGAATGCCTTTTAAAGGCTTCCATTTTGCATTCTGTCTGGGCATTCTGTTATTTTCCGTTATAACCATGTTATAACGGAAAGCCATAACGGAATCCCTAACGCTAGTGTGAACCCACCCTTAGCAACCATCAGTTTTTCACGCAGCCCCATTCACTTCTATGGGGCCAGGGCTGCGTGAAAAACGCAGAATATAGAACATGTTGCAATTTTCATGCAACGCAGAAGTGATGCGTGAAAAACAACTCTCATGTACATAGACCCATTGAAATGAATGGGTCCGGATTCAGTGCGGGTGCAATGCATTCACGTCACGCATTGCACCCGCGCGTAAAACTCGCTTGTGTAAAAGGGGCCTAAAGTTGATCTCCCGGACAGATTCTCTGGGGGACGTGACAATTTCATTTTATTTAGAGAGGCGTGTAAACTATATTTTAGGCTACGTCCACACTCTTCTGGTGATGAGGAACAGCGAGTCGGTGTGGTGATTTCTTTGCTTAAGGAGGATGCGCAGTCATGGATTTTTTCTCTGCCAACGAGATCGCAGTCTTTCCGGTCGGTGGACAAATTTTTCAAAGCCTTGGGTCTGATCTATGATGATCCGGATCGGACCTCCCTGGCCGAAACCAAGCTGCGTAGCCTTCGTCATAGAGATCGTTCTGCGGAAATTTATTGCTCTGACTTTAGGAGGTGGGCTACGGATACTGAGTGGAAAGATCCGACTCCGTAGCCAGTTTTGTCAGGGGTTATCTGACAGGCTGAAGGACACTTTGACCTTTCATGAAACTCCTGTGTTTCTGGAGGCTGCTATGTCTCTTGCCATACGCATGGATAGACGCCTGAGAGAGAGAGATCTAGGGGCCCCACTCTTAGGACGTTCTATCACATGATGTATTGTCCTCCTCTGACACTTTGGGTGAAGATACTCATGAGTTTATGTCTGTGGACGAACCCATGCATATAGGGGGAGCTACTCCTGGATCTGCTTTTAAGCGTATTAGTCGAAGGAAGAGAGTGTGTTTTTTGTGTGGACAAAAGTGACATTTTATCGATGTATGTCCATGCATTCAGCGTAAAAAATAAATAATGGGATGTCTAATTCCCATCTGACTCTTGGAGGGGTGAGAGGAGAGTCAGAGAACATGCATTTGTCTTTGACTGGTAGTACCCGATTTCTCCTGACTGCCGAGGTTGCGCTAGAGTCAAAGACTGTGGGGATTGAGGTGTTTATCGACAGCGGGGCCAGGGTTAACCTGATTGATGCTCAGTTTGTTCGTATGCACGGGTTGTCTCCAAGTGCATTAGAGAAAAACATTTCCATTTTTGCTATTGATTCTGCACCTTTAGCTTAAAATCGTTTGTTTCAAGTTGTGCAGGATATCAGATTAAGGGTGGATGACTTTCATCAGGAATTTATCTTGTGCTTTATTTTGGAGGGTCTCTCCGCTCCGGTAGTTCTGGGTTTACTGTAGTTGAGCAAACACTATCCAAAGATTCATTGGCAGGCTAAACAGATTCTGGATACGGGTGATTATTGCGTAGACAATTGTCTGCATGGGCGTCTGCAGAAATTTTTCCAGGGGGGGCATAATTTTGTAGATGCCCCTATAGTGCCCACCAATAATGTGTTGGCAAGAAGTGCTATAGTGCCCCCCAATGTGCCAGTAAGAAGTGACCCCATAATGCAACCTAATAATGTGCCAGTAAAAAGTGCCCCCAATGATGCCCCCCCGGGCCCCGGCCTTAATGTCACATTTCTCCCCCTCCATATCACGTGACCCGTCATCACCCCCTTCGCGTCACATTATTTCTCCCCCCCTCCATCATGGCAGCACACTTCCCACCCTCCATTCCCCCCCCCCCCCCCCCGAATGGCACATTTATCCCCCTCCATGGGCCAGTGGCAGCAGCACATCTCTCCCCCCCCCCCCCACATAGCACATTTCTACCACTCCATGGGCCAGTGGCAGTGCACTTGGCACTGTTGGCAGCAGCACATCTCTCTCTTCTCCCCCCCCATTTCTCCCACTCCATGGGCCAGTGGCACTTGGCAGCAGCACATCTCTCCCCCCCCCCCAGCCCCATGGCACATTTCTCCCCTCCATGGGCCAGTGCCATATAGCAGCAGTACATCTCTCCTTCTGTCGCCCCCCCCCCCCCCCCCCCATGGCACATTTCTCCCACTCCAATCCATGGGCCAGTGGGCTGGCAGCAGCACATCTCTCCCCATCCCCCCCTGGCACATTTCTCACACTCCAGACCATCTCATGGGCCAGTTGCAGACATGGGATCCACCATGATCCATCCACTTGTTGTTATCTTTCTTTTTCTTTGTACCAAATATAAATACCTGTAATAACGTTACTTCTGTGACTGTTGAAATAGGAAACTTGGAAGTTGTAACTTGAAGTTGGAACCGAACTTGGCTCAGGTAGTGACTGTGACAGGCAGGCCCTTGACCCTTGACGCGCCGCGCTCATCGCTCCTTCTTCTCTCTGGGGGCGGAGCTCAATGGCAATGTCACGTGAAGACGTGCCTGTGCGGCAGCTGCGAGCCTGCGGCACGTTCCAGCAGCCACTGCAGAGTCTAGAGACAGACAGGCCAGGCAGCGGAGCTCAGAGAGGCCGCGGGCCCCGCCCCCTCCTCACTCTTTCAGGCCGGGCGTGTGCTTTCACTCACCGCTGTTAGTCAGACGGCGGCCGCCCGCCGACCGCAACAAAATAGTAGTACTAGTAAGTAGTAGGGTTAGTTTGCGGCGGGCCACGGGGTGGCACTTGCCCCTCCTTGCCCCCCCCTGCGGACGCCCATGATTGTCTGAATACATCTTTTTCTGTTTTAACTACTGAGACATTGCCTTCTTTTATATCTGATTTTGCTGATGTATTTTCTGAGAGTTGATGTCAGGATTTACCTCTGCATCGGGAATATGAATGTCCTATCGACCTTATTCCCGGGGCTAAGTTACCCAAGTCTAGGCTGTATAACCTTTCTGGACCTGAAAGACTGGCCATGGGAGAATATATTGCTGAGTGTTTGGCTAAGGCTCCATTCAGACGTCCGTTGAATGGTCACAGATCCGTTCTGCAATTATTCGGAATGGGTGCGGACCCATTCATTTTCAATGGGGCCGAAAAAGATGCACTTCCGTTCCTCGGCCCCGAACTTCCGGTCCGCGGCTCTGCAAAAATATAGAACAAAAGGCATTATCTATTATAGTGCCGGCCATGTCCTCAATTTGCGGATCCGCAAAACACTTACGGACGTGTGAATGGACCCTAAGGGACACATAAGTCCTTCCAAGTCTCCAGTGGCAGCAGGATTCTTTTTTGTTAAAAAAGAAAGACGGAGGTCTTTGGCCATGTCTGGAATTCCATGAATGCAATCGGATTACTGTCCTTAATCCCTACCCCCTTCCTTTTTATTCCTAATTTGTTTAACCAGATTGTTGGTGCCAAGGTGTTCTCCAAATTGGACTTAAGGGGGGCATATAATTTGGTCAGGATGAAGGAAGGGGATGAATGGAAGATGGCTTTTAATACTCCAGAGGATCACTTTGAGAACCTGGTCATGCATTTTGGGTTGACCAATGCTCCTGCGGTTTTCCAACATTTTGTGAATAACATTATTCATCACCTGGTGGGGAGATTTGTAGTCGTATATTTAGATGACATACTAATTTATTCTCCAGACGTGGAGACACATCAGGATCAAGTTAGACAGGTGTTGCAGATCCTTAGGGATAATAAGTTGTACGCAAAATTAGAGAAGTGTGTTTTTGCTGCACATGAGGTGCAGTCTTTGGGCTACCTGCTGTCATCTTCGGGTTTTCAAATGAATCCAAAGAAAGTCTGTGCGGTATTGGACTGGGATTGTCCCGAAAATCGGAAGGTTCTTATGTAGTTTTTGTGGTTCACCAACTACTGTATTACTGAAAATGTATTCAGAACTATTTGACAGTGGTAAAACTCCTAACTGACATGACTAAGAAAGGGACAGATGTCTCAGTGTGGTCTGATTCGGCGTTGCGAGCCTTTTCTGCAGTTAAGGAGTGCTTCACTTCTGCCCCTATATTGGTGCAGCCGGATGTTTCACAACCTTTCATTGTGGAAGTGGACGCGTTCGAGGTGGGGGTAGGAGCAATCTTATCGCAGGGACCGTCACCAGGTAAATGGCGTCCATGTGCCTTTTTCTCAAAAAAAACTCTCTGCCGCAGAGAAAAATTACGATGTGGGTAACAGAGAGCTGCTGGCCATTAAGTTGGCTTTTGAGGAATGGCATCTTTGGTTGGAAGGGGCGATTCATCCAATCACTGTGTTTACTAATCACAAAAATCTGGTCTACCTGGAGTTGGCTGAACGACTGAACCCGAGGCAGGCTAGATGGTCGTTGTTTTTTACTAGATTCAATTTCACTGTCACTTATCGTCCGGGGGTTAAGAACGTCAAGGCGGATGCCTTGTCACTTAGTTTTCCTGGAGGTGGTGATTTTGAAAATCCGAGTCCTATACTGGCGGAAGGGGTGGTGATATCCGCTCTATACCCTGACCTAGAGGTGAAGGTATTATAGGCTCAGGGAGATGCACCGGAATCTTTCCCCTCTGGGAGATTGTTTGTTCCATCAGAATTGCGTCATAAGCTGTTTGAGGAACATCACTGTACGGTTCTTACGGGACACACTGGGAGTAGATCCACTGCCGACCTCATCTTTTGTAGATTCTGGTGGCCACGGATGCGTAAGTAGCTTAAGGCTGACATGTCAGCCTGCATTTGTGGGAGGGGCGTAGGCGCTCTTAAAAGGAGGCACGCCCTCTCCTCATGTGCGGGCGTTTTCGGTGCATTCCCGCCTTAACGTCACGCCCCGTACTGCTGTGCTGCTCACCAGGTAAGTTACCGAGGGTCCTGATGCTCGCCGCTCGTTCCTGCTGCAAGGGTAAGTTAGCTACTATCCTCCCGATCCCCCTTCCCGGCGTACGTCTCCCCCTCCACCTGGTTCACCGCTACCCACCTTCCACAACAGGCGGTGCGGCCGGCTCGATACATGCTTCCAGCGCCGGCCGAGGCAAGCCACGTGTGACGCCGGGCAGCGCCTCCGTTGCCTTGGCAACGAAGCCCGCGTCTCTGTCCAAGCTCCCTCCCTGGGCTCCGGGCGTCACAGCAACCTGCCGCTTGTTGATTCCAGGACCTGTCGTCCGGGGGTGGGTCCGTCCAGACCTAGGGCCGCCGCTTTCCACTCCGTCACAGCTGCCGGGCGGCGGCCGGCAGTTGTCCATTTTCAATAAAGTTCAAAAAAAAAATAAACTTGCTCCCACACTTACAGGTTTGTGCAATAAGCCCCATCACAAACTCTTTTCACTCATATATAAATCCCAAACCTATTGTCATGGTCATTTAGCGCACCGCCTGGCCCCCATGTGCCCTCCTCTGTCAGCTCGAGCCGCTGGCCAGTTTAACCCTTCACACCCCACGATAGCGGTTCCCGCTACCGTCCACGTCAGCTCCTTCAAACGCAAATTTCTGTTAGATCACAGGGACAGGCAAGTTCCCTGGGTTTGAAGGTCAACACATATGGCGCAATCATGGGCTACTACCACCCCTCCGATCCAGGTTCTGCCACCACGGGCGGGTCCGTCCAGACCCGGGGGTGCCGCTCCTCATTCCGGCGCAGCTGCTGGCTGGCGGCCGGCTGCTGTTCATGGTCAATAAAATAAAAAATAAAAAAATAAAAAAAAGGGGTTTCACACATACGGGCTTATGCGAATAAGCCCCACTACAAGCTCTTATCATTCACGCAATCCTGACTGTTTGACATGGTCATAGCACGCCGCATGGCCCCACGTGCCCTCCCCTGTCATTCCGAGCCGCAGACCAAGTTTTAACCTTCCACAACCCACGGTAGCGGTTCCGCTGCCTTCCACGCCAGCTCCTACCAACGCAGTTTTCTGTTAGGTCACGGGGACATGCAGATCCCTGGTTTAAGGGTCGAGTAAAGGGCGCAATTCTGGGCCACCACCCCTTCCCCCCCCCCCCCCTCATGCTACTGGTTATTGTTGCAGACTGGGTTCTCTGCCTTGCTAGCCATACATCGTCTGCCAAGGGTTCTTACAGTTCTGCCCGCTTCAAACGCCACCCGTTCTGCTCTGCTTCCGGCACAGTCCACAGGGGGGTCACGTGGGACGCCGGGCATGAGGTCCGCCGCAGCGTCCATGTTGCCCGGCAACGAGGTTAGTTTCTCCTTCTGCACCCACAAGGCACGACTGCCTCCTAAGCTCCGGGGTGCGCTGCGTCCGGTTGCTGTCCCATTGTGGTCTCGTGGCTGGCTGTCCCTCTGGCTCGGCCCCGGTCTGCACGGCGTCTCTGTTACCCGGCAACGCCGTTGGTGTCCTCCCCCCTGCGGTCACATGATCTCTCCCTGGTTCCGGTCTGCGCTCCTCTCGTCCACCGCCGCCCTCATCGTATACACCGGGCAATGCTGGTCCGGCCCGGTCACCCGGGGGTTGGGTCCGTCCAGAGCCAGGGCCGCATCAGGGGTGCCGTTTCCACTCTGCCGCAGCTGCTGGCCGGCGGTCGGCGGTTGTTAGTTTTCAATAAAGTTATAAAAAGAAAAAAAAAAAAAGTGTTCTCACATAATAATGCTCGGTGCTCTTTTGAACAGCATAATTAAAACTCAATTTATAGCAAAATACAACATGCGTGATATAGTTGATACAATAGTAAAACCACATGATCCAGATAAACAATCCCCCAAAAGTCATTATCACCATCATCCTATATAATAAAATCTCTGTGTGATGATTTTTCAAGTGCGCATGCGCGGCGTGCTGGCCAATCGGCACACACTCTTTGGCACCGCCATGTACGTCCGGCAGCGGTCTCTGTGAGTGGAGGTGAAAGGCCACATCCATCCCCATGTGCCCTCCTATGTCATCCCAAGCTGCAGGCAGCTGACGCGGGGAAACTTCCCCGCCCCTTTCTTCCCCCTGTTACTCCAACTGCACCTGTATGCTCCGGCCAAAAAAAATAAAAAATAAATAAAAATAAAATAATAGATCAATTTAAACACTTTGCACTACAGAGAGGTAAATGGCGCAGTCTATGGACTGCTACAGCCCCCCCCCCCCCCCGCATGATACTGTTTATTGTTGCAGACCCTGGGTACTCTGCCGTTAATCTTCAACCAGGGATCCACGCATCCTCACAGAGGTCATAAAATCCCCACTCAGGGTTCAAACAGATAGGTGCTGGCGTTTTAGTCTTTCTCACTCCAGTCACACCCAAAGTTTTATTCAATCCACACAGTCAAAGCAGCAGCATCGAAATCTTTTAAAAATAAAAATAAAAAATTAATAATGATGGTTCCCTAGGTCACGGTTGGGACACATTGGCGCGTTCCGGTCGGCGTAGTCTCCCCCTCACGTCACCAATTATTTCGCAGACCCCGGGTGCTGCGCCACTCTGGCTGCGCTCGCCAGCCAGGTGGCGCTCATTTGTCCCGTTTGAGCCGACCATCGCTTTCCCACTCACTCCATCCACGGGCATTTCCGGTAACCGCTTCATTTTCTACCACACTTTCGCGGTCTTTCAGTCTACGCTGCAATGCAGCTCCCTATTCCTTTTGTCACCCGCGTCAGGGTCACTTCGTAGTCACCGGGTTGTCTCCAGTCACGTCTCAGGTTACTTCTTGTCCACGTCACCATGTTTTGTTTCTCTGTCATATCTGTCCATGACAGGCTGTTGCTGTCACGTGTCAGGCCTATGTATCAATTGGCGGCCACGGCCAGGCTCACGCCTCTTGCCTCCCACGGCCTGTTCTGTCCAGGCGTCCTTTCCTCCTTCAACCATTGGCCTGTCACGTGTCAGACTCACGCATTACTATTTCCACCTATTGCGCTCCAGGCTCACGTGCACATCTCACCATGTCGGGTGCCTGCCACGGTTCAAGCTCACGTATTTGTTCAAGGGTATCATCTGTTGCCTGTCACGTTCAAACGCACGTTCAATCTGTCATCTTTTGCCAATGTATTATCTCTTGCCCGTTATGCTTCAGGCTCACGTGTTATTTTCATTTTCTGTTGCCTGTTACGTTTCAGGCTTACGTTTTCAATTTACCATAGGTTGCCTGTTACGCTTCAGGCTTATGTGTTATTTTTCTTTATCTGTTGCCTGTTACGTTTCAGGCTTACGTTTCAATTTATCATATGTTGCCTGTTACGCTTCAGGCTTACGTGTTATTTTCATTATCTGTTGCCTGTTACGTTTCAGGCTTACGTTTTTAAATTATCATATGTTGCCTGTTACGCTTCAGGCTTACATGTTATTTTCATTATCTGTTGCCTGTTACGTTTCAGGCTTACGTTTTTAAATTATCATATGTTGCCTGTTACGCTTCAGGCTTACGTGTTATTTTCATTATCTGTTGCCTGTTACGTTTCAGGCTTACGTTTATAACTCATCATAGGTTGCCTGTTACGCTTCAGGCTTACGTTTCATTCATCATCTGCTGCCTGTTGCGCTTCAGGCTTACGTGTTTTTACTTTTCAGGGGTTGCCTGTCACGCTTCAGGCTTACGTTTGCATGGGTCATCTGCTGCCCGTCACGCCTCGGGCTTACGTTCATGTCACGCCGCGTCTGCCACCGGCTGCGCATTGATGTACGTTTCCGGTTTCCGTTGCCTCTTTCGTTTAGGGTACACGTTCGTCACTTCTCATGGCATGGTTTATCGCGCTCAGGCGTGCATAGATCTTTTATCTCTGCCAGTGTCCGTATCACTCAAGGTCTTACGTGGTATTATTTATTTTCTGTTACCTGTCATTCAGGTTCACACTGTTAATTTACTGTTTCTGTCGCCTGTCATGTTTTAGAGTCGATTCGATAGTCCTTTCGCCGGTACGATTTCAGGTTTGATGTTTGTTTTCTCTTCAGTTTTCATTTTTCTGTCTGGGGCCAAGTACGGTTAGCCTTCTCACGTCATTTCACGCTTAGTCCATGGTCCCGCCGTTCAGAGCACCAGACACTCGCTAGTCCTCCTTTAACCACCATTCACGACTCGGGTGTCACTTGCAAGGTACGGGGCTTCCTGGTCAAAATGTTATTTTCTATTTTGTCACTTCGCAGCTGCAGTATGTCGCATATTTCCAACATCGAAGAAGCCCTATCGGTACCGGAAACACCCGCATCCGAGCGGCCCCTAAGGAGTTGGTCAATTCCGAAGTTGATCGCGGAGCTTAACCGGAGAGGGATCCAATACCACTGCCTCCGCCGTAAAGCAGAGCTGTATAGGCTACTGTTGGCTGAACCTGCAGCCCCGGTCTGGGAGCAAGTCTCCTTGTCCACCCTTCGGGTGTCCCTGGCGCAGCCTAATGCTGGGATGAACTCCATCGCTTCCTCGGTTTCGGACGTCCAGTCCAGCCTCCTGGCCGTCAAGTCCTACCAGGGGCTGCCACCTGACCGGTCCACTCTAGCCTTGCCAATAACCTCCACCCCAGGGCCCGTTCCCCCAGGTAGGGTTCTGTACGCTCCCGAGATTGCTCCCTCGCTTTCATTCCCTGCCGCATCCAAACCGCTTGTCATTACAACACAAGAAGAGTAGTCACGCGGTCGTCCCGAGCAGGCAGGCTGTGTCAGGGGATTATTTAAAAACTTCCACCTCCCTAGATGGTCTTCTTTTTGGGCTCCTTTCCAGCACTATCATAAAGGCTGCCATGTACTTTAGTTCCGCGGGTTCTTAGGACACAGCGAATTCACCCACAGTTCAGTCAGGTCCAAGGGTTTAACCAGGGGTCAGCTGGTATGGCACGACGACCTTTTCTCCTCACATCTCCTCACTTTAAACCCCACAGTTGGGCCACCAGTGGAGGTGAAGTTCTTCCAGTCCACCCACGCTTGGTGCCCGGTCCAGGTGCTCAGGAGCTGGCTGGCAGCTCTGGGGGACTCCGCCCCTGACCGCCCATGGCTCCCGTTCCAGGTCTCGGCCCACACGGCCTCGCAGTTTCATCTCCCACGTTCGCACCCTGGCGGCGGGCTTGGGTTCAACCCCAAGACCATTTCAGGACACTCCTTCCGTATTGGAGCTGCATCCGCGGCTTCAAAGCACAACGTCCCCGGCCACGTCATCCGCAAATGGGTCGCTGGCGCTCCTCAGGCTTCTCACGTTACATACCTACCCTCGGGCCGAGATATCCCAGGCATTCCACAGTTTGGTATGGTAACTTGACCAGTTGCATACAGGTTTTTCTCTCCCTACTCATATGTATTTTTGCCCCCTTTTAGGCTTACCCGCGGCATGGCTAAGGGCACCTCTCCAGCCATATTAGTTTAGGGAGGTTGGTTTCCTCCCTCAGGTCTCGGCACGTTCGGGGCACTAGCTCTTCGCCGTAGCCATGACCACAAGTAGCTTAAGGCTGACATGTCAGCCTGCATTTGTGGGAGGGGCGTAGGCGCTCTTAAAAGGAGGCACGCCCTCTCCTCATGTGCGGGCGTTTTCGGTGCCCCACCCTCCCTCCCCTTTTTCTTTCCATTCTCCTCAGGGTATGCCCCCTTTTAGGCTTACCCGCGGCATGGCTAAGGGCACCTCTCCAGCCATATTAGTTTAGGCAGGTTGGTTTCCTCCCTCAGGTCTCGGCACGTTCGGGGCACTAGCTCTTCGCCGTAGCCATGACCACAAGTGTGTTAAGGACTATGTATCGGCCTGTGGTACCTGTGCACGCGCTAAGGTGACACACAGTAGCCCTTCCGGATCTCTACTTCCGTTACCCATTCCGTCCAGACCATGGACCTACCTATCTATGGATTTTATCACGGATCTGCCGAATTCATCAGGATGGAAAGACAGTTATTCTGGTGGTAGTTGATTGTTTTAGTAAAATGGTGCATTTTATTGCATTACCTGGCCTACCTAATGCTAAAACACTTGCACAAGTGTTTGTTTTCAACATTGTGAAACTCCATGGCACTCTCTGACGTGGTCTCGGATCGAGGGACTCAGTTTATGTCCAGATTATGGAAGGCGTTCTGTACTTGGCTGGGGATGCAACAGTCTTTTTCTTCGGCTTTTCATCTTCAGTCAAACGGACAAACGGAGCGCACTAATCAGAGCCTGGAGACTTACTTAAGATGTGTTTGTTGTCTGTGAGAATCAGGAGGATGGTCCTCGTTTTTGTCTCTGGCAGAGTTTGTCATAAATAATCGTAGACAGGAGTCCACTGGGAAGTCACAGTTTTTTGGGGCATATGGGTTTCACCCGCAGTTTGTCACATTTTCTGGTTCAGATACTTCTGATATCCCTAAGGAAGAACGTTTTTAGTCGTCATTATCATCCATATGGCAGAGAATTCAAAATAACTTAATGAATATGGGCAACAACTATAAACATGTGGCTGACAGGAAATGTATGAATGGTCCAGACCTAAGAGTGGGTTATTTTGTGTGGCTGTCCAAAAAATATATTAAGTTGAGGCTACCTTCTTGGAAGTTGGGTCCAAGATTTATTGGTTCATATGAGATCAGTGACATTATTAATCCTGTAGATTTTCGTTTAGAACCTCCTTGGGCTCTGAAAACGCATAATGTTTTTCATAAATCTTTGTTGAAGAGATATGTTGAACCCTTGGAGCCGTTTACCTTGCCACCCGCTCGTGTCATGGTGGATGGTAGTTTGAAATTCCAGATTGCCAAGATTATTTATTCTCGAGTCCTTTTTAGATCTCTTCAGTATCTTGTTCACTGGAAGGGTTATGGACCAGAGGAAAGGATGTGGGTACCGGCATCTGATGTAAATGCCAGTGGTTTGGTGAAAGCATTTCACAGGTCTCACCCGGATAAGGTCAGTCCTGGGTGCCCGAAGGTCACCCGTAAAAGGGGGGGGGGGGGGGGGTACTGTCAGGGACGTACCGAGACATATGGATGTCCCTGCGACAGTGGGTGACAGAAGATCTGCGAGACTAGCACCATGTGCTTTGATCTGACGGGTTTCCTTGTGGATCAATAGACGTCTGTTTTGTTTCTGATACTGGCCACACCTCTAACCTCCAGGTGTTGCTATTGTGGTCATTTAACTTTCCTTATTTATAGTTGCTTCTCCCACAATGCTGTTCGGTTTATAGCTTCAGTGGTATCTGTGGTCTGATGGTGTTTGGTTCTTGGCTGAGTTCCTGTTGCTGCCATAGCTACTGGAAAGTTAAGTGTTTCCTTTCCCTTTTGCATTTTGTTTTGGTTTATCTGTGTGTTTTTTTCTCCTGCCCTTTGTTGTAGGCCTGAGGGAGACTCCTGGTCATCCTTCCTTTCTGGAGGAACAGGTAGTCTCTGTCCTGTCACTATCGCCAGGGTCTTATAGGGTAAGTTAGGACTCTAGATACTCCTGCGTATGAACTCACCCACCTTTGGGGTCTGTTCATACTGATAGCCAGTCAGGACTGTGACTAGGGATTTGACTAGGAGGTGTCCTTCTTTATTCCCTTGCTTTCAGGCAATATTCCTTGTTCTCTGTCCTTCTTCGTCCAGTGTGGTGTCTCCCTCCCACACACGGGCGTGACAGATGCCATATGCCGGTACCTTAATAGAGAATTTAGAAGGGATCATAAAGTAACTTAGTAACATAGTACATAAGGCCGAAAAAAGACATTTGTCCATCCAGTTCGGCCTGTCATCCTGCAAGTTGATCCAGAGGAAGGCAAAAAAAAAACTGTGAGGTAGAAGCCAATTTTCCCCACTTTAGGGGAATAAAAAATCCCTTCCCGACTCCAATCAGGCAATCAGAATAACTCCCTGGATCAACGACCCCTCTCTAGTAGCTATAGCCTGTAATATTATTACGCTCCAGAAATACATGCAGGCCCCTCTTGAATTCCTTTATTGTACTCACCATCACCACCTCCTTAGGCAGAGAGTTCCATAGTCTCACTGCTCTTACCGTAAAGAATCCTTTTCTATGTTTGTGTACAAACCTTCTTTCCTCCAGACGCAGAGGATGTCCCCTCGTCACAGTCCTGGGGATAAATAGATGATGGAAGAGATCTCTGTACTGACCCCTGATATATTTATACATATTAATTAGATCTCCCCTCAGTCGTCTTTTTTCTAAAGTGAATAATCCTAATTTTGATAATCTTTCAGGGTACTGTAGTTGCCCCATTCCAGTTATTACTTTAGTTGCCCTCCTCTGGACCTGATCCAGCTCTGCTATGTCTGCCTTGTTTACAGGAGCCCAGAACTGTACAGAGTACTCCATGTGTGGTCTGACTAGCGATTTGTAAAGTGGTAGGACTATGTTCTTATCACAGGCATCTATGCCCCTTCTGATGCAAACCATTATCGTATTGGCCTTAGCAGCAGCTCCCTGACACTGGTTTTTGCAGCTTAGTTTGCTGTTTATTAAAATTCCTAGATCCTTTTCCATGTCAGTGTTACCGAGTGTTTTACCATTTAGTATGTATGGGTGACTTGCATTATTCCTTCCCATGTGCTTAACTTTACATTTGTCAGTGTTAAACCTCATCTGCCACTTATCTGCCCAAGCCTCCAATCTATCTAGACCCATCTGTAGTAGTATACTGTCCTCTTAAGTGTAAATTACTTTACACAGTTTAGTGTCATCTGCGAAAATTGATACTTTACTATGCAAGCCTTCTACAAGATCATTAATAAATATATTGAAGAGAATAGGGCCCAATACGCATTCTCATTTTATATACTAACCTTTTATGTGGTACAGTGTCAAATGCTTTGGAGAAGTCCAGATATACGACATCCATTGATTCGCCGCTGTCAAGTCTAGAACTTACCTCCTCATAGAAACTGATTAAATTAGTTTGGCATGACTGATCCCTCACAAAGCCATGCTGATATGGCGTTATTTGCTTATTTCCGTTGAGATGCTCTAACATAGCATCTCTCAGAAAACCTTCAAACAGTTTACCCACAATAGATGTTAAACTTACCGGCCTATAGTTTCCAGGCTCTGTTTTTGGACCCTTTTTGAATATTGGCACCACATTTGCCATGCGCCAATCCTGTGGGACATTCCCTGTCAGTATAGAGTCCGCAAATATCAGAAATAAGGGTCTGGCTATGACATTACTTAATTCCCTTAGGATACGGGGGTGTATGCCATCTGGTCCTGGTGATTTGTCTATTTTAATCTTTTTAAGTCGCTGTTGTACTTCTTCCTGGGTCAGACAGGACACTTTTAATGGGGAATTTATTTTTACATTCTGCATGTCATCTGACAGTTTATTTTCCTCAGTGAATACATTGGAGAAAAAAACATTTAACAGCTTTGCTTTCTCCTCGTCGCTCTCTGCGACTCCCCCCTCTCCCCCCTATTAAGATAAGACAAACCCTTTAAACAGGATTTCTTGCCAACTGAACTGATATCATATTGCTAGGATATGCCATGAATCTCCAAATGAAAGAGTTTCAGCTCCAGGTCCGTAATTGTGTAACTCTACTCAGATTTTGCCCATACAGTGGCGACCTTCTATTCTATATATGCCATGCTTCTCTACCTCCATTCCTTGGTATCATGCTGATCTGCACTAAAGCTAGAATGGGTCATCGATAGCACCCCCTTCGATCAGCTGTTTGACTCCTTCCTTGGCCATTGATGTCATGTCTATCGGGCACATGGCCTGCCTGCTGCTCAGCCCTATTCAAGCACAGTCACTACCCAATGTACAGTGCTGTACTTGGTAAAAAATGAAGAGGCCTCAGTGAGGGTCATATCACCACAGCCCCTTCAAACAGATGATCGGCAGAGGTGTCAGGAGTTGGATGCCCACTGATCATGTACTGTATTGATGGTGTATTCTGAGGATAGGTAATCAATGTTGAAACCAAATTGATGTTTTCCACTGCACCTTCCACTCTCCTCTTCCATTTTCATCCCCTTTGAGTGAAGGCTAGCCCTCTTAGGTGTGGGGCTTCATCAGCATTACACCTTTGACCAAAACTAATACAGAAGGAAAGAGGTTCTGTTAATTGGCCCACAACAATTCAAGCCCCCCCAACATTTCTCCTGCTCATACATCAAGCCCAACCCATATCATATGGGCAGCAGAGGACATATGTTACAGACAAGGATAAAGGAATATCTCAACTGCTCATATCTGTCTAGGGCCAATCAGAATTATTGCAGGACAGGACCAATTCAGGTACTGACTCTTATAGCCACAGCTAGCAGGACTCACACTTGCCCTGTAGTATTGGAAGGCATACTGATGCGCCAAGACTCAAATGTCAATGCTGCCTCTGCAACCCCTATAACGGTACTGCTGCATTTATCCACTTTTTTTTCTATCCGGGTGCTCAGTACACACCTCCACCCAGAGCTAGGACAAGGGGGTGAATATATGTCTTTCATGGCTCCAATCTGAAAAGGTCAAAAAGCTCCACCAGTGGGCATGGACTTTACTGCATGGAAGCTCCAAGACATGCATTAGTCTAAGGCCTCAAATACACAGCGGTATCGTCCGCAGATTTTGTATCTGCAAAATATCAATGCAGTCACGCAATTTCTGTGGCACCCTCTGTAAAAAAAATTGTATATTCTTGTCTGCAAAATGGTCAAGAATAGGACAGGTTTTATCATTTGTGGCCCAGCAGCACGGATGCAGAAAGCACACGGAAGACATTTGTGTGCTGTCCATAGAAATAGAGGGGTCCGTGTGTGATCCGTAAAAATGTGGATCGGACACTGACTAAAAATACGGCTATGTGCATGAGGCCTAAGGCTGCTTTCACACATGTTTAGTTCAGTGTTTGATCAGTGATTATCTTCGTTGAGCCCAAACCAGCAATGGAACCGCTCACAAAGATAAGGTATCATGGGAAGGTGCGCACCACTTCTGAGTTTTGTAACCTGCTCCTGGTTTTGACACTTAATCCCTGATGGAAATCACTGATCAAACACTGAGTGCGTGAAAGCAGCCTAGATTTTGTTCTAGCTATCTGGCTGTGAGAGGGTTAATGTTACTTTATTCCAAAATAATGTACTATAATTGAACGCTCCTCTGAGATGTACTCCTAGCAGAAGTGCAATTTCAGAAAAAAAAAAATCCTCTGAAAATAGAAATTGCTGAAGCAGAGCTGATGAATAGCTGTATGGGGCTGTTTATAATGATTTCATTTACGTATACATTACTTGTATCTATGTGAAACGCGGCTTCCGAGAAGATTCATTAATTACGGAGATGCCTGAAATGATCTTGTAGTAAATATAATGTAAAAACCTTTCACTGATTTTGTCCCCTGCATAGAGATTCTTTCATCAGTATAGATTTACATTTTAGAAAGCTGCTTCAAAGTCCAAGCAAAGGCTACAACTGGAATTTAAAATGCTGCATAACAAAGTCAAGAATAGGTCTTTGACCTGTAGCCGGCAGCAGCATTAATACTAGTTTTGCCTTATAGCATATCCACTGCATAAAACAGAACACACATACAGTAGTACTAAATGGCAGAAAGGCTGTAAGAGGGTTTATTTTTGATGTGTGGCCCGTGACCCATCCTCAAGCGAGGATTGCCATCCTCAAGCGAGGATTGCTCTGCCATCCTCGCTTGAGGATGGCAGAGCAATTTAGGCAGAAACAGTACAGTTCAACAGAATCAGTGGTGTCGTTTTAGGAGTCGCAGTTGCACCTGGTCCCCTGAGCCAGGGAGGACCACGGGTGCCTCTCTCCAAACTAACGCTCTGCCTAATCCTAGAGAGGGCTGTGGAGCCATACAGTTACAGTGCTCTCTACGCCCTCCCTGCACTCATACAGCACTGGAGCCTGGGGAGGTGGGTAACAGCTGGACCCCAAGTATGCGGCATTAAAGGGGTTGTGCAGTCACATAAAACATAGATATAATTATGCTTCCATAAAACTTACTAATAGTAGAGTATTTTGACTTTGGGCCACAACTCCCCTTTCAGACCCCCAGTCATGTGACCAGAGTACACTCATGTGGCATGACGCTTCATCTGCCGATCATGTGACTTCCTCCACTTGTCGCCGTAGCGGAGCGTGGCTGTCCTTTAATACATGCAGTGCACGGTTAAAGGGTTTCTGTCACCAGAATTAACCCTATTAAACTTGTTGAAATTAGCGATGTACTAATGTCAGTAGACCCTAACTAGCCTATTTCTATGCTTATGGATGCGCCCCTCACTGCACAATTTTTATTATATGCTAATTAGCTTCTAGGAGCAGGGGGGGGGGGGAGAGGCGTTGCACCTGCTCCTAGAGGCTCCGTTCGTCCACCTCTTTCAACTCCCTTGTTCACCTGATTGACAGGGCCAGGCAAGCGTTGGTATCCTCCCGCCGGTGAAATCTTGCACCTGCGCCATCCCTTTGAGTATTCGGCACTGGCGCAGTGAGTGAAGGACGCTCACTGGCTTCCTCACTGCGCCTGCGCTGAATACAGCCGGCATTGCAGAGAAGAGAGCTGTGACGTTGCTTGATCCTCGTATGTGGTAAGTATTTGCCTAATTGGCCAGCGCTTTATTCCCACTGATACCACCAATGATCAAGGGGGCATTAGAAGAATAAATATTTTATACAAAAAAACTGTTCTAGTGTAGCGTCCCACTAGGTAAAGGTGGGCACTACACAAGGGTTAACATGTCTATTGCATTAATGTGATGTTTAATGTTCATTTCCCTGTGTTATCTGGGTGTCAGGCCTGTTAGGGTGTAGTTCAGCCTCCTAGACGTTAGAGGGAGCTGGAGAGTCTAAGCTTAGCTCAGAAGAGTAACCCCAGAAGAAGAACTTTCCTCCTGGGAGAAACCTGCAGTTACCCTCAAGCCAAGCAGAGACAGTGCAACCAGCTAAGATAAGTAAGCTGATGGGCAGAGGAGTCATTAACTTAATGCAAGGATAAATACGGGAGGAAGATTAATTACCAAGGATTAAAGCCAGCATTTAGGCATCCGGGCCTTGGGATACAGCCAGCCAGAATAGCTGTGAAGTAGTGCAGTCTGGTCTGAGAAGCATTGGTCGTTTATCCTCTGAGTATCTTGCACAGAATTATACCTGCCAGTATTTGACATAAGCCTGCTTGTGAAGCACTTGATATAAGGGACTGCATTACCATCTTGTTGTACAAAGTTGGACTGTTATAAATAAAGCAACGTTTGGTTCACTATACCATCTGTGTACCTCACTTATTACTACTACCAACCGGTGTGCCACCGTTACAGGCACTGGCGCCACGATCCTTAAAGGGACCTTGCCCCAGGCACTCAAAACACCTGCAACATCCAGGGCACCTCATCCACCATGAGGCCTGGTCCCTACATACAGAGTGTGCCCCAGAGGAACTTTGTGTCAGCCTCTCCTTCACTGCCGCATGCCTGCCCAGGGTTCTCCTATGAACAGTGAGTAACCCTCGATTGCCCATAACTGTGACCTCACTTCGCAATACCCTGCAGGTCTGGCGTGCTGCACTAGCAATAATATTTATATTTATGACCACTATATCACCAACAAATCAAATTAATTTCGCCACCAACAAGGCCTGCGCTGAATACTGAACGGGACAGTGCAGGCGCGAGATCTCGCCAGCAGACAGGGCCGGCAGGAGGATACCAAGGCTGGCCTGGCCCTGTCAATCAAGTAAACAAGGTCGTTGACAGAGGAGGGGAACGGAGCCTCTAGGAGCAGGTGCAACACCCCCCCCTGCTCCTAGAGGCTAATTACCATATAATAAAAGTTTAAATTGTGCAGCAAGTGGCACATCCATAAGCATAAGAATAGGCTAGTTAGGGTCTTCTGACATTAGCACATCACTGTCAGCCAGTTTAATAGGGTTAATTCTGGTGACAGAAACCGTTTAACAGCATGGGAAACACGGTGGCTCAGTGGTTAGCACTGGTGCTTTGCAGCGATGGGGTCCTAGGTTTGAATCTAACCAAGGACAACATCTATATCGAGTTTGTATGTTCTCCCCGTATTTGTGTGGGTTTCCTCCCACACCAAAGACATACTGATAGAGATCTTAGATTGTGACGGTGTGCTGCTAATGTCTGTAAAATGTGGCAGAATATAGTAGCGCAATATACCGTAAGTGGGGAAAATAAATAATTAATGTGACAAAGGACTGGGCAGGCTAAAATTAAATTTGCCTGATCCAACGCCGACATGACATTTTGGGAGATCCCACTGAGATTAGTGAGGCGTGAAACCCCCCCAAAGGGCGATTGCGTCCCAGTGTTAGGAAGCCAAGTGATGTTGCGGCTGTGCTGTCAGTGTCACGGTGTTCCTACCTGGACATTGACACTCTCCAGGGTTAGGGTCCGCAGCAATAAAGAAGTAGGAGTTGGTAGAAGTAGGAAGTAGAGTCCAGACGAAGTAAAGGTTAACGTTGTTTACTTGAATGAACTTATAGCATTTCAAACAGAGATTCTCTTGTTCTTGGATCCAGCAGGTTACAGGTATACTGCCAGGGTGATTTGTACACTTCACTGTCGATGCTGTGCTAGACTCTCTAGATTCAGTCTGGTTCCTATCAGAGTGAGATATGATTGCTGAGTGGGATATCCTTGAGCACCTGGTCTTGTGCACTGAGGGTGTCTTTGGCACCATTTTCCTCTAGTATATTCCAAAGTCCTTTTAATTCCTAGGAGTTTTCTGCTCTTAGAGCTGCTTTCCCTACTCCTGATGCGGTGGGGGTGAACCGTTCCCTTCCTCACCTGGTGTGCTACTCCACACACTTCACTCTCCAACTCTCTCCCTCACAAATTCCTGAAACCCTTCCCTTGGTGGGCAATGAGAGTAGCCCACTTCTGCCCAAAAAGGGAGAATGGAATGGTCAGTTCTATTCTATTCAAAGGTACTCTGCCAGATACACTGCCACCCACTGGGACACCAAGCACATTAAATGAAATAAAATACATTAACTGTTGCATTATGACACTGAATGAGAAGACCTGGTAAGAAATGCACAAAGATGGTATGTATTGTTAACCAGTAGAGACAGTAGATGGGTATAAAGATGGTAGTGCCCACTCTAGGGTACTACATAAGCAAGAGACACCAACAATGACCTCATGTTTATGTCCAGATGAAGATGATCTTAACTGGCTCATCATGACGATGACACAACTCACAAGGTGTAAATTTTCCTGTTTTACAGTTATTTTACCAGCTGGAAGGTGATATGTGCCTGAAAATAATTGAGAATGGAGAACATAAGGACATTCACATTAAGGAAGGGGAGGTAAGGATATCAGTGTGTCCTAGATGTTTGCCTTAAAAGGGTATTCCCATCTGGGATGTTTATGGCATATATACAATATATGCCATAAATGTCTCGCCCCGAAGTGAACGGAGAGCAAGCCAATCATGTGTGACTGCCTAGTGGTGAATAGAGTGGTGCATAGTGGTGAATAGAGAGGTGACCATATTTGCATGGCTTGCTCTCCTATCACTGTCAACAGAGGAAAAGGAAATTGGGAGGGGAGGAGGGGCATTATAGACAATAGTGCTACTATTAGTGGAATCGCCAGGACTGTTTGTGAGGGACTATTTTCTATTCAAGGAAGAGGCTAATAAGCGAAGATACAAGTGCTTTTTAGTCATATGGGATGAGCTGCTGCCCACCTACATAAAGGGATTAGATAGGTCCTCCAGATAATGTAAGAAAGTGAAAAAAAGGTTAAATTACACTGGAGGCAACTTTTTTCTTTTGCACTGATATATAGTGTTGAACGAATCGAAGTCGACGAATTTCAGGATAAATTCTATTTGCCTCGAAGCCAAATTTTCTCGTGCTTTGTAGTAGTGAATCGATTTAACCTGAAATAGTTTTAAAAACCCCAAAAATCATACTTACCTGATCCGTTTGCTCACATTTGCATTGGTCAGAATCAGTTGTTATGCCCACTTCATCAGCTTACAGGGAACACTGATTACAGCTATATAACAGTAATACCCTATCACCAGTGGTCTAAGTAACAGGCTGCAAACATCTTCCCTTTCATCAATCCTTAAGACAATTAAGATGAAATAGCAAGGATGAGCGGCAGGGGCAATATTCGAATTTGCAAATATTTGGGCGAATATTCGTCATATATTCGCGAGTTCGAGAATTCGTGATCTCGTCATTATTTTCTTGATTGAGAAAATCGGCAATTGGAAAATTTGTGATAAAATTCGCGATACGAAAATTTGCGATCAACAATACTCCTATAGGCAATTTTCCTATTGTTTGCTAGGGATGTTGCTAAGTGCCGATATTCACGATAAATTCGCAATAGATTTGCGATAAATTCTCGATTAGAATATTTGTGAATACGAATATATAGCACTATATTCTAAATATTCGCAAATTCTCAAAGTGGCGGTATTCGCGATTAAAATTTGCGATTCGAATATTCGCGCTCAACACTACTCTTTAATTCTGTGTAATTAGAAGATATTTCCCTTGGTAAGATATTGCGGTTTATGCATTCTGTAGTTATGTGACTTTGAAAATTCTTTGAGACTCTGTGATACTTTGTGTCCCTTAGGCCTCATGCACACGACCGTTTTTTTTTCTGGTCCGCAAAAACGGGCTCCGTTTTTCCGTGATCCGTGACCGTTTTTTCGTCCGTGGGTCTTCCTTGATTTTTGGAGGATCCACGGACATAAAAAAAAGTAGTTTTGGTGTCCGCCTGGCCGTGCGGAGCCAAACGGATCCGTCCTGACTTACAATGCAAGTCAATGTGGACGGATCCGTTTGACGTTGACACAATATGGTGCAATTGCAAACGGATCCGTCCCCCATTGACTTTCAATGTAAAGTCAGGAGTTAATATACCATAGGATCGGAGTTTTCTCCAATCCGATGGTATATTTTAACTTGAAGCGTCCCCATCACCATGGGAACGCCTCTATGTTAGAATATACCATCGGATTTGAGTTACATCGTGAAACTCATATCCGACAGTATATTCTAACACAGAGGCGTTCCCATAGTGATGGGGACGCTTCAAGTTAGAATATACTACGAACTGTGTACATGACTGCCCCCTGCTGCCTGGCAGCACCCGATCTTTTACAGGGGGCTGTGATCCGCACAATTAACCCCTCAGGTGCCGCACCTGAAAGGGTTAATTGTGCGTATCATAGCCCCCTGTAAGAGATCAGGGGCTGCCAGGCAGCAGGGGGCAGACCCCCCTCCCTCCCCAGTTTGAATATCATTGGTGGCCAGTGTGCGGCCTCCCCCGGCCCCCCCCCCTCCCTTTATTGTATTATCATTGGTGGCCAGTGTGCGGCCCCCCCTCCCTCTATTGTATTATCATTGGTGGCCAGTGTGCGGCCTCCCCCGGCCCCCCCCCTCCCTTTATTGTATTATCATTGGTGGCCAGTGTGCGGCCCCCCCTCCCTCTATTGTATTATCATTGGTGGCCAGTGTGCGGCCCCCCCTCCCTCCCTCTATTGTATTATCATTGGTGGCCAGTGTGCGGCCTCCCCCGGCCCCCCCTCCCTCCCTTTATTGTATTATCATTGGTGGCCAGTGTGTGGCCTCCCCTCTCCCCCCCCCCGATCATTGGTGGCAGCGGAGAGTTCCGATCGGAGTCCCAGTTTAATCGCTGGGGCTCCGATCGGTAACCATGGCAACCAGGACGCTACTGCAGGCCTGGTTGCCATGGTTACTTAGCAATATTACAATATTAGAAGCATCATACTTACCTGCTGCGCTGTCTGTGTCCGGCTGGGAGCTTCTCCTACTGGTAAGTGACAGGTCTGTGTGGCGCATTGCTTAATAATCTGTCACTTACCAGTAGGAGGAGCTCCCGGCCGGTCACAGACAGCGCAGCAGGTAAGTATGATGCTTCTAATATTGTAATATTGCTAAGTAACCATGGCAACCAGGCCTGCAGTAGCGTCCTGGTTGCCATGGTTACCGATCGGAGCCCCAGCGATTAAACTGGGACTCCGATCGAAACTCTCCGCTGCCACCAATGATCGGAGGGGGGGGGAGAGGGGAGGCCGCACACTGGCCACCAATGATATTAATACAATAGAGGGGGGGCCGGGGGGGGGGGGCGCACACTGGCCACCAATGATAATACAATAAAGGGAGGGAGGGGGGGCCGGGGGAGGCCGCACACTGGCCACCAATGATAATACAATAGACGGAGGGAGGGGGGGCCGGGGGGGCCGCACTGGCCACCAATGAAATTAAAACTGGGGAGGGAGGGGGGTCTGCCCCCTGCTGCCTGGCAGCCCCTGATCTCTTACAGGGGGCTATGATACGCACAATTAACCCCTTCAGGTGGGGCACCTGAGGGGTTAATTGTGCGGATCACAGCCCCCTGTAAGAGATCGGGTGCTGCCAGGCAGCAGGGGGCAGTCATGTACACAGTTCGTAGTATATTCTAACTAGAAGCATCCCCATCACTATGGGAACGCCTCTGTGTTAGAATATACTGTCGGATTTGAGTTTTCACGAAGCTCTGAAAAAGCTTTTATGCAGACGGATCTTCGGATCCGTCTGCATGAAAGTAGACTACGGACACGGATCACGGACACGGATGCCAATCTTGTGTGCATCTGTGTTTTTTCACGGACCCATTGACTTGATTGGGTCCGTGAACCGTTGTCCATCAAAAAAATAGGACAGGTCAAAAAAATTATAACACCGCCGCGGGAGAAGTGCCCACTTAATGCGCATGCGCAAAAGCGGCCAGGGGTAGGGAGATCTGATGGAACATTTTGCACTAACAAATCTATTTACACCTGAGTGCGCACGCGCAGTGTAATCCTGATGTGTGTGGTGGACGGGAGTATATAGCCGCACGTGCGCACACTCTCCTACCCAGCCGTGGCTCTGGGTGCAGGCGCAGTGTCTCCCGGACGGTTTCGGGCATGCGCATTAAGTGGGCGCTTCTCCCGTGGCGGTGCTATAATTATGATTTACCAGTGGATCTGCGCTTGCGCAGCGCCGCACACCCCCTCCTCCAGCTGATTCTCGTCACTTCTGGTAAAGCCGCATCACCAGAAGTGACAAGGGTATAGCATTCTGATAATGTATAGTATTCTGACAGAACACCGGTTGATAACGTCAAGTCCCGCGACGAGAGATCCCAGGAGTCCTTAGTGGCGCTCGGGGACTCACTGGGGGGACCGTAAGTTCTATATTTGGGCAACTTATCTGTGGGGCCTTATCAGTCCGGAACGCGGGCTGGACTTTGGATATGCCTGGACTAGACTCTCTCAACACTCACTAATCAGGGGGCAGACCTAATCCATCTCATGAATACATAACACAATCTACCAAGTTGTTAACCATATGTTGTCCATGCAATTCCATTATGTTCATGTACAAAACAAATAACATTTACCTCAAGAAACATTGCATTAACTCTGTCAATAGTAATTAACCCTTTGCAGTAGTCCTTCTGGGGTACTGCATAACTACCGTGTGGGGGAACTATGGAAGCATTCTACTGTGAAGGGGGCATGAATGGAAAATAACTCGTGTATGGGGCATACAGGGCCTGGGCAGAAGTAAAGTAAACTCTTGACTTCTTCTCCTGACAAGAGCTTGTGGGGGTAGGGTTGTATGGAGAGCATTGGGTGGTCTTGACTAGCCGTGAAAGGTGGGGTTGCTGGGAAGCTGCTTGAGAGAGGGCCTGTTGTTGATACATTTTGTATGGGGCCCAGCCTTTTATACTGTAGTTCCATGCCTGGTCATAGAGCATGCCCACAGCACTCTCCCATAGAAGTCAATGACCATCATGTACAGAAAATGAAAACAGATTAGAAAAATGGAATCAGTATCTGATTTTAATACGACACATCAAGGTGATGCATTCCCTTTCATCTCATAGAGATTCAGCATTAGGTTTATCTTGAAGATAAAGCAGAACACAGAAGTTTTGTCCTTGTCTTGTCTCGTTGCAGACCCTGACACAGTCTAAGATGTTCTCCACAGGGATAATTATACATGGAGACAATAGATTATCAATGTCTTCTAGACATTTGCAAGACATCTTGTGTTTTCTTCCTTTGTGCATTTGTTCTGTTTGATTCCAGTAGGGAGTACTTGTCATGTGTGAGGCTCACAGCACGGATAATTCTATATTGTGTGAATGTTCCCCTACAATAACGCATTATTCTGTCCGGACAGATGTTTCTGCTTCCTGCTCGGATCCCGCATTCTCCGCAAAGATTCCCCCACACGATCGGGCTTGTGTTCGAGAGGAGGAGATCAGATGCAGAGAAGGATGGCTTGAGGTAAATGCTATTCTTGTCACCGTGCTGACACAAGGCGGAATACTACTTTTCCATGGTGATTATACATACTGCATTACTTACTGATGAGAATCGCAATTTATTAAAGGGGTTGTCTGGCCTAGGACCAACCCAATCCCTGGAACCTGTGTACCATAGCTTCGGTGCAATGACCCCACTCCCAGTCATCTTGGGGGCACTAGACCCAATTGTGGCTTGGCCGCAAGTGATATCGTAGTGACGTGCCATTCTAGCACATATGACTTATGAGGACAGTGATTGGCCACAGTGATCATGGGACTGAGCCGTTTCTGGTCTGGCAGGAACCCAAAGTGGACTGTGGACAAGTAAGGTTTTTTTTTTCTAACTGGGCACAGGTTCAGAGGATTGGGTTGGTTGACTCCTAGGCCGGACAAAACCTTTTGGCAAGACAATTTTAGTTCTGTGCTGTCTGGATAGAACCTATGGGGGACATTTATCAAACTGGTGTAAGGTAGAACTGGCTTAGTTGCCGATAGCCATAACCCATCAGATTCCACCTTTCATTTTTCACAGATCCTTTGGAAAATGTAAGGTGGAATCTGATTGGTTGCTATGGGCAACTAAGCCAGTTCTGCTTTACACCAGTTTGATAAATCTCTGTTCATCTAGATCCTTCACATTCATAAACAGGATACTAAAATACTGCTGCCTGTGCAACGTGCCACCCCCCAGGGCCGATCGTGTCCCAGGAATGCCGAGTGGTGTGTACTTAATAGTCTGCATGTGTGTCACAGTGCTCCTACCTGGATACCATCGCTCCCAAGGGCTTGGCTCTGAAGCAATAAAGGAGATGAGTTATGGGGGAGGTGGAGAATAAGTTGAGTCGAGACTCTGATAAAGTTCAACAGCTTTACTTGCATCAACTTGCATCTAAACAATATTCAGGCTTTCTCTTGGTTCCAGCAGGATTTGGCATAAACTGGCAGGCAAACTGAAGTACTCCGATTTCTCTCCCTGCTGTGCTAAACTCGGCTTTAGTCTGGTCGCTGGACTTTCAGTCTGTTCTGGTATCTCTCGAGTGGGGTGCCTTCGGCTGTTGACCCCCTCACAATACTCTGTCTCTTAGGCCTCATGCACACGACCGTTGTTTTGGTCGGCATCCAAGCCGCAGTTTTTGCGGCTCAGGTGCGGACCCATTCACTTCAATGGGGCCGCAAAAGATGCGGACAGCACTCCGTGTGCTGTCCGCATCCGTTGCTCCGTTCCGTGGCCCCGCAAAAAAAATATAACATTTCCTATTCTTGTCCATTTTGCGGACAAGAATAGGCATTTCTACAATGGGCCGCCTGGTCTGTTCCTCAAATTGCGGAAGGCACATTTTCCTCAAATTGCGGAAGGTATCTCAGAATCATTCTCTCTCTATGTCACAGATACATAACACCATCTGTTGGACAACCAGGAACATTACATGAGATCAATAGATCAATCAGATCAATATTATCAATGCACAATGTAAAGGACCTGGAATAAATACAAGGATGACATAATTGTTAGCCCATTGGAGACAGTAGCAGAGTGTAGGAATGGTAATACTACTCTGGGCTATTACACCTGCTTTAAAAGTGTCTGTCTCATAAAGGCATCCACATATATCATACTAGTAGATATGGACCTGCTTGGGACCCCCCTCTATGTTTAGTCCATGTTCACACATAGCAGGATACACTGCAAATTTTCTGTCGGAGGGCAGAAAATCCACACGGAAGCTTAACTGCTGTGAAAATTTGCAACATGATGTCAGTTCTTTTAAACACTTAGGATAGGTCATCAATATCAGACCAGTGGAGGTCTGTGGCCTGTTCATAGTATACCAGACACAACGCCGTACATTGTATAGAGATTGAGACCTATGGATGTGATGTCAGAAGCCCAAAGAAGAGGCCACCCGAGCCCATGGCCCCTATAAACAGTTGATTGTTGGAAGTGTTAGGATTCTGAGACCCCCCGCCCCCCCCCCCCCCAGTGATCTGATTTTGCTAATTTCTCTTAAGGTAGATAATCATTATTAAAAGGGTTCGTCCCACGAAAACTGTTTACATTTTTCAAACCAGCACCTGGATCTAAATAATTTAATTGCATGCGGTTGAAAATGTAGTAAAGCTACTGAGTTATTCAATAAAATCTATCTGTATAGCGCCACCTGCTGTCTGTTCTTTCCATATCTGTCCACGTCAGTAACATTGCTGAGGTTTTCGCGCGTGCTTCGTTCCATCCTTCAACTGCCACTGTTAGAAGCTTTGACAGTACTCTGCCCCCTGAGAAAGGACACGTCCCCTGAGCTGTCAGTTTAAATTAAATGTACCATACGATTTCTGATTTTCATTTTTTTCATGGAATGACCCATTTATATCATAGACAACCCTTTTAATGTTCACTGTAATTTCACAGCAGAACTTTATAGGTAGTGATGGACGAACATCGTCCGGGACGATTCACGTTTGCGGCGGGCCCCATTCACTTTAATGGCAGGCGAACTTGAAAAACCTTTAGGTCATATTTGCAGCCAGCAAACACTTACTAGAAGTACACAAATAGTCCCACAACATGGACAGTGATATACCAGAGGGGGATCATTGGCAAAAATTCCCACAAAAAATATGTATTTTAATCAGGGGCCATTTTTATGCGTCTTAAAGGGAAACTCTCAAAAATGTGCCCTGCTGGAGCCTAGAAATTTTTTATTTCCTATCGGGTTGATGTATACAAATGTGCAGCACTCCACGTTTTTATATCCTGCAGAGTCCTTTAAAAAAATCCATATGTTAACGTAATTTTTTTTTCTACCATGGAACTGTATGGTGAATGGACGCCACTGTACGGCATCAGTCTGAGGCATCTGTTAACACATACATTTTTGGTATGCATTAAATGGATGGCAAAAATATGATGTGAACCCAGCCCTAGTGTCAGAATAAGCACCAGTACACAGCTAAGCAGCGTGGCGGAGAGGGGAGGCCGCCATGTACTGACAGAGCGCTACCTGGTCCTGGTGGTCAGGAATGAGGACTGTGTTTCCCAAGGATCATTTTCTACTGGGAAATACAGGGCACAGTATAATACACTAGAATCTATATAATATAAAGATATTAGCCCCACCCCCCGAATAATAATACAATTAGGTGATCATTTATTATATAGAAATACGTCTATGTTTGGCGTATTTCTGACACAGATTGTGGCGCAAAGGTCCTTAGCACCGCAATCTGCATATTTTTCCCGCTCATGCCAGGTCTAAAAAAGGATGGCGTGGGCAGGGAAAGAGATACAGTTATGGCCATCCAGTTATTGGATACCACCGCCATACATTGACCAGATAACACCTCTGTACAGTGACCGGATAACACCGCCATACTGTGACCGGATAAAAGGGCATAAGAGGGCACAATACAGGGAATGACTAAGGGCACGGCACAGGGTATGGTAAGAGGGCACAATGCAGGGTATAAGGGGCACAGTACAGGGTGAGGGGCACAGTACAGGGTGGGGGGCACAGTCACATGACCCTGTGACATTAGATGGCCCTTATGGTAAATGCGATTCATACGCCACCATAATGAGAGGGAGAGGAGTGAGACAGGGGTGTGATTATGTGGCTAGAGATAAAAAAAAAAAAAGTAACTGTCGACCAGTACAGGCCCCAAAAATTAGGCAATAGGCTTTCACCTGACAGCAAAGAACTTTGGATTCTCTGGTTGTAGATATATTAGGCAGTCACAGGATAAATATGTAACTGTCTGCCAGTACAGGCCCAAAAATTAGGCATTCACCTGAGATAAAAGTCCATTTATGTCGCTATATATACATAAGGCAAGGACCATTCTTTGTTCTGGGTGGTGGTGGATATGTGTGGGCTGGCATGAGGAAATTAAATTACACGTGGTCATCACAGGTGTTGAATTCCTCCAAGATCCATGCCTTATTCATTTTTAAAAATGTGAGGTAGTCCACACTAGTCGTGAGCTAGGCGAGTGCGCTTATCGGTCACGATCCCCCCTGCTGAACGTCCTTTCGGACGGGACACCCAACCAGCTCTGGCCACAGGTCAAGTCTGCACACCGAGTAGTCAAGGGGTTCCTCGCTTCTCAGAGCTTCCACATCGGCCGTTAACCTGATGTAGTTGGACACCTGTCGGTCTAGGCGTTCCCTGAGACTGGATCTGGAGGGCGGCTGTCAATGGGTTGGCTGCAAGAGTGATCCCATATCCAAAGTGACCAACACATCTTCAAATCGCCGTCTTCTTGAGGCGTGGTAGGATTGGTACCCGCACCTTTTTCGCTGTGGGTGGAATTTCCTCTGCCAGTGCCCGCAAAAGCAGAATGCAGCATCTCTCGCAGCAAGGCCTGGAAAGGAAATGCTGCATTCTGACAGCTCTCTATGATGCTGGTAACATGTCCACCATTTTGTGTTTGTACCGGGGGTCTAAGTATGTTGCCACCCAGTACAGGTCCTTGACCTTTATGCTTTTTATACGGGGGTCCCTCTTCAAACACTGGAGCATGAAAGCCCCCATTTGCACTAAATTGGAAGCGGTGGAGCGCCCTGGCTCCTGCTCATTGCCCAGGAGAATGTCGTCCTCGGTCTCCTCCCCCCAGCCACGGGCAACACCAGGGATCCCAGAAAAGTTTAAAGCCTGCTCTTCTTGCTCCTCCTCCCCCCAGCCACCATCCTCCTCTGACTCCTCTTCAGACTCCTGCTGACTTGTCTCAGATAGAGTAGCCCCCCTGGGAATTCATTCAGCATTGCGACTTCCTCATCTTCCAGCTCCTGCTCCTCGATGGCTTGATCAATGACACAACGCAATGCACGCTCCAGAAAGAAGGCGTAAGGTACGATGTCACTGATGGCGCCCTGGCTGCGACTGACCAGTTTGGTGATGTCATCAAATGTCCGCAGAAGTCTGCATGCGTCACGCATGAGCAGCCACTGGTGCGGTGAAAAGAAACCAAGCTCCCCAGAACCTGTCCTGCCACAGAGTTCGTACAGGTAGTCGTTAACGGCATGTTTCTGCTGGAGCAGCCTATCAAGCATATACAAGGTGGAGTTCCAGCTCGTCAGGTAGTGACAAATCAGACGTCTGATGAGCAAGTGGTGTTGCCACTGAACGTCAGCAAGACGAGCCATGGCCGTGTAAGATCTAAAATGGCCAGGGATTTTCCTGGCCTGCCGCAAGATGTCCTGGATCCCGGGGTATTTGGCAACCAATCTCTGCACAACTAAGTTCAGGACGTGGGCCATGCACGGCACGTGTGTCATTTTGCCCTGTTTCAGTATGCTCAGCAAATTGGCACCGTTGTCACACACCACTTTACCAACTGTCAAATTGAGCGGGGTTGGCCACTGATCGGCCGCAGAGCTGAAAGCAGTGCAGGACCGGTGTGGCTCTTGGTTCCCAAGCGCAACAGCCGCAGCACAGCATGGCAACGTCTCACCTGGCATGTCGAATAGGTTCTGGGGAGCTTGGGGGATGCAGCGGAAGAGGCGGTAGCAGTGGAAAAGGAGGAGTCAGCCGCGGAGGAGACGGAGGATGGAGTAGGAGGAGGAGAAGAAGAGGCCGGCAGGCCTGCATGCAATCCGTGGCAGTAACACCAAATCCACACGGGTGCCACGGGTTACATGCTTGATGGCTGTCAGAAGGTTCACCCAGTGGGTAGTAAAAGTTATGTACCTTCCCTGCCCGTGTTTGCTAGACCAAGTGTCTGTGGTCATATGTATCTTGGCACCAACACTGTGTGCCAGAGATATATTAACTTGCCGCTGAACGTGGCCATATAGTTCAGGGATGCTCTTCTGGGAGAAATATTTCCTTCCGGCGACCTTTCTTTGTGGTGTGCTAATGGCCATAAATTTTCTAAAGGCTTCCGAGTCCACCGATTTATATGGCAGTAGTTGGCGGGCTATCAGTTCCGACAAGCCAGCGGTCAGCTGTTGGGCAAGAGGGTTATCCGGCGTCATAATTTTTTTATGCTCAAACATTTGGGCCACGGAAGCCTGCCTTGTGCCAGATGAATGAGACGACAGCACGGTGGAAGGTGGAATGGAGGACAAATGGGAGGAGAGAGGATAAGAAGAAGAGGCAGGACGTGGAGCGCCGGGAGTGCGGCTTTGTGGGTTCTGACGGCATTGCTCCCACTGGGCTCAGTGATGGGAGGCCAGGTACCTTCTTAAGGCGGCCGTTTCTAGGTGAGTGTTGGGCTTACCGCGAATTATGCGTTGACAGCACAGGCTGCAGATGGCAACACTATTGTCAGCAGCTGACACGTTAAAAAAAGACCACATGTGTCGGCATCCTGGGGGCGCAAGATGTGACCGTGCATGGTGGATTGCTCGCTCCTGATACATTTGCAGTCTGCTTTTTGCCTCCTGTGCACTGCGAGTTCTGCCTGCTTCTTCTCCTTCTCCTCCCTATCTGCTGCTCCATCTCTCCCTCTGAACTCCCCTCTTCCTCTCCTGTGGGCACCCACTTGACGTCCATCGACATGTCATCATCGTCACCTTCACCACCACTGATATTAGAGATCTCGGAGTAGGCAGCAACAGCGGGGACCACCCTCCTAGGGCTAATCTGGGTACTGTCGTCAGACTGCTGGGTGGTGGCCGTTGCTACCTCCTCTTCCTCATCCGATGCCAAGAATGGCTGCCCATCGGTAATGTCTGGGAATGGATGGGAAAATATTTCCTCTGACTCGAGTGGAGGGGCTATGGTGGTGGTGGTGTCTTTGGGGGTGCACACAGCAGAGAGTGAGGAGGGTGCTGATACAGAGGATGAGGAGGTTGCAGAAGCGGAAGGCTGAGTGAGCCACTCAAACAACTCTGGTGCGTCCTTTGACGTAATCGCACGCACCTTCTGCAACTTCCCACTTAGGCTCCGGCCTGGTGCACCTTCCCGACCCCTTCCACCCCTGCGGAACGGCCTGCCTCTTCCTCTGCCTGTCATTTTCAAAATGACCCTGTGCCAAAGTCCCTAAAGAAGAGCAGTATTTGTGGAAGCTGATATATGGCAGGCGTCAATCAGTTGTTAGTTGAAGCTGGTATATCACCCTCGAGCTGTAATTTTGTGGATGCAGGTATATGGAAAACCTCAATCACTATTTTGTGGAAGCTGATAGATCGCAGGCCTTAATCAGTATTTTCTGGAAGCATACAAATGCACTATAATATACGTTCTATGTTAGAAAGTATATTATAAGTATATCACGCCTCTGTGTATCACACCTATCGATAGCACACCTATACCAGTCCTTAAAAGGACTTTTGTGGCCCTATTAGCTAGCGTTTGGTGTCCATAAGTTCCTAACAGTCTGTCCCTTCTCCAAAATGCAACCTCTCCCTACACTGGCAAAACACAGAATGTAAAATGGCTGCCAGATCAGGTTCTGTTATAGGGTAGGGGGGGTGTCCATGTGCTGAAACGTCTCAATTGGCTGTCCTGTCCCACCTGATGGATGTGTCATGGGTCAAAGTTCAGCGCAATGCAAAAAAATATGGCGTGCACAGACATCGCCATATGTTTGAATGTTCGTCGGATCGCGAACGCGCAAAGTTCGCTGCAAACCGACCGCCGGCCAAACCGCAAGGCTATCACTATTTATAGGGTTGATGACGCCATATGGGGAGCCCTGTCCATACAGATGTAATGTTTCAGTGCTGATCCAGTATCTCTCCTCAGCACAACCTATAAGGCTGGTTTCACACGGGCGTTGCGGATTAGCTCCGGATGCGTTCAGGGTGCGTTCAGTGAAACTCGCACTATTTTGCAAGCAAGTTCAGTCAGTTTTGTCTGCGGTTGCATTCAGTTGTTCAGTTTTTTCCGTGCGGGTGCAATGCGTTTTGATGCGTTTTTTGAAGGTTTACAAAACAACATCTCTTAGCAACCATCAGTGAAAAACGCATCGCAACCGCACTTGCTTCCGGATGCGATGCGTTTTTCACGCAGCCCCATTCACTTCTATGGGGCCAGGGCTGCGTGAAAAACGCAGAATATAGAACATGCTGCGATTTTCACGCAACGCAGAACTGATAATGGTAAAAGTCCAGCTCACCTGCATCTGCAGTTTAGAAGGTGCACGGAAGGGATGAGACCCCGAATGACAAACTTGAAGTAGAAGAAAATCCAGCACCTCGTATCTTTGCTTGACGGTGTGTCTTGGTGTCCATAAGTTCCAAACAGCCTGTCCCTTCTCCAAAATGCAACCTCTCCCTACACTGGCAAAACACACAATCCAAAGTGTAAGCGGTAACGGAACCTTCAAAATACAAGCCCCAATGCGGTCTACATGTTTCGAACCAGATGGTTCTTAATCATGACCTCCATAGTAAATTTCCAACACAGTATATATATAGACGTGAACTTAACAAATCCCTCCCCTATTAAACTAGCAGGGCGGTGCTGGTCATCCCAGGTGTTCTAATTAGAAGTGTTCACAGAAATTTACGTGCACAAAAACACATTTAAAGTTAAAATCCTGACTAAGCCATTATAAACAGACATTCCATAGTGTAAGGTCCAGCAGATAATGAGGAAAAATAAAGACAGAGACAGGTAAGGGACATGAGAAAATAGTAAAAAATAAATAAATACACTGAGAAATCCCAGCCTAAAAAACCGCTCTGTCTGAATACTCCTCTATATCTGCTGGCTACAATGAATCACAGTTCAATTAGGCTATATATTATATTCTTCTTCAAAGTTGCAACATGGTATAATTTGATGCTATTAGTAAATATACATGAGTTCTTTTCTCTGATTTAATCCTGCAGGGAATCTGGAATTCAGTTTAAGAATCCAGAAAGCTTCTCTCTGGTATACAAGCCTTTTGAAGTCTCCACCTCTTGTGGGCAAAGACACTCGTTCAATGGCATAAGCTGTAAATGAAGATAAACTTCTATTGTGGGCCATGATAAAGTGCTTTGCCGCACTTGAGATGTTGACATATGCAGGGTTTAATATATAGTTGATGTGTTCAAGCAACCTTACTTAAAATTTTCTGGTTGAACAACCAACATACATTAACCGGCATTCCTCACATTCGATAATATATATAATTCCTGATGTGTTGCAATTGATGTAAGTTTTAATATAACATTTATTAGTTCCATCTGAATCTTGGAATTGTTTTTTTGGAGTGACATAATTGCAAGCTCTGCATGGAGAGCTACCACATCGTGTGAAGCCTGTATACCGCAACCAGCATGTCCGTGATTTGCTTACTGGGTTTGGACTGAAAAGTGACGGAGACAGAAAGGTAGCCAAAGACGCAGGTCTCTTGGATACCACCCTGTGTCCTCCTCCTAATATTTTATATAATTGTGGGTCTTTATACAGGATTGGGATACATCTAGATACCGCTTTTGCTATTGTGGAAAATTGATTGCTGTAAGTTAATACAAGTGTTGGGATATTAGTGGGTTTATCCTCGTGGTCTGATTTAATTCTATTTCCCCTCATCTGTCTGTTTTCAGTATTTTTTTCTTTCTTATTTTCATTTCTATTAGATTTTTTATGATTCAAGAGGCTTCCAAACAATAGATCTTGCCTTACTTTATTTTTAGCTATATTGGTTGCCCTTTCAGTCATCCACAGTGGATATCCTCTATCCTGTAATCTATTTGCAATTATCTGTGTTTCTTCATGGAAATCAGTGTCCCTGCTGCAGTTGCGCCTGGCTCTAATTATCTCACCCACTGGGATGGCTTTTATCGTATGGAGCGGATGATGGCTGTCAGCTCGAAGTACCGTGTTTCCCGCTATGGGTTTACGGTAGGTTCGGGTACATATTATCTGGCCTGGAATACCAGTCAAAGTTAAATCCAGGAAGTCAATTGTGCAGCCATCATGTGCTCCAACGAACCGCAAGCCATAGAGGTTATCGTTCAGATATTGCAAAAAAGAGGGTATGGCAGATATATCCGCAGACCAAATGAACAACATATCATCGATATATCTGCCATACCACTCTATATGCTCCCCAAAGGGATTGTCAACATCATATATATAGCGCTCCTCCCAGTCTGCGGATATATCTGCCATACCCTCTTTTTTGCAATTAACTTACAGCAATCAATTTTCCACAATAGCAAAAGCGGTATCTAGATGTATCCCAATCCTATATGAAGACCCACAATTATATAAAATATTAGGAGGAGGACATAGGGTGGTATCCAAGAGACCTGCGTCTTTGGCTACCGTTTTGTCTCCGTCACTTTTCAGTTCAAACCCAGTAAGCAAATCACGGACATGCTGGTTGCGGTATACAGGCTTCACACGATGTGGTAGCTCTCCATGCAGAGCTTGCAATTATGTCACTCCAAAAAAACAATTCCAAGATTCAGATGGAACTAATAAATGTTATATTAAAACTTACATCAATTGCAACACATCAGGAATTATATATATTATCGAATGTGAGGAATGCCGGTTAATGTATGTTGGTTGTTCAACCAGAAAATTTTAAGTAAGGTTGCTTGAACACATCAACTATATATTAAACCCTGCATATGTCAACATCTCAAGTGCGGCAAAGCACTTTATCATGGCCCACAATAGAAGTTTATCTTCATTTACAGCTTATGCCATTGAACGAGTGTCTTTGCCCACAAGAGGTGGAGACTTCAAAAGGCTTGTATACCAGAGAGAAGCTTTCTGGATTCTTAAACTGAATTCCAGATTCCCTGCAGGATTAAATCAGAGAAAAGAACTCATGTATATTTACTAATAGCATCAAATTATACCATGTTGCAACTTTGAAGAAGAATATAATATATAGCCTAATTGAACTGTGATTCATTGTAGCCAGCAGATATAGAGGAGTATTCAGACAGAGCGGTTTTTTAGGCTGGGATTTCTCAGTGTATTTATTTATTTTTTACTATTTTCTCATGTCCCTTACCTGTCTCTGTCTTTATTTTTCCTCATTATCTGCTGGACCTTACACTATGGAATGTCTGTTTATAATGGCTTAGTCAGGATTTTAACTTTAAATGTGTTTTTGTGCACGTAAATTTCTGTGAACACTTCTAATTAGAACACCTGGGATGACCAGCACCGCCCTGCTAGTTTAATAGGGGAGGGATTTGTTAAGTTCACGTCTATATATATATATACTGTGTTGGAAATTTACTATGGAGGTCATGATTAAGAACCATCTGGTTCGAAACATGTAGACCGCATTGGGGCTTGTATTTTGAAGGTTCCGTTACCGCTTACACTTTGGATTGTGGAATAAACACCGTCAAGCAAAGATACGAGGTGCTGGATTTTCTTCTACTTCAAGTAACGCAGAACTGATGCGTGAAAAACAACGCTCATGTACACAGACCCATTGAAATGAATGGATCAGGATTCAGTGCGGTTGCTATGCGTTCACGTCACGCATTGCACCCGCGTGGAAGACTCGCTCGTGTGAAAGGGACCTTAGGCCTCTTTCACACGGGCGTTGCGGGAAAATGTGCGGGTGCGTTACGGGAACACACGCGATTTTTCCGCGCGAGTGCAAAACATTGTAATGCGTTATGCACTCGCGTGAAAAAAATTGCACGTGTTTGGTACCCAAACCCGAACTTCTTCACAGAAGTTCGGGCTTGGGATCGGTGTTCTGTAAATAGTATTATTTTCCCTTATAACATGGTTAAAATGGTAAAAGATCATGTGACGTACCATGTGATGACCGGAATGACGTCATCACAGGTCCTTCACCTATAATTAATGCTCACCACAGGTCCTATTCAGTAAAGGGGACAGAAGCAGATGCCGGGCTACGCGATCAAGTGGATTAAGGTGAGTTAAATGATTTTTTATTTTTTTTTAACCCCTCCAGCGCTGTTTTACTATGAATTCTGTATTCAGAATGCTATTATTTTCCCTTATAACCATGTTATAAGGGAAAATAATAATAATGATCGGGTCTCCATCCCGATAGTCTCCTAGCAACCATGCGTGAAAATCGCACCGCATCTGCACTTGCCTGCGGATGCTTGCGATTTTCACGCAACCCCATTCATTTCTATGGGGCTTGCGTTACGTGAAAAACGCACAAAGAGGAGCATGCTGCGATTTTCACGCAACGCACAAGTGATGCGTGAAAATCACCGCTCATGTGAACAGCCCCATAGAAATGAATGGGTCAGGATTCCGTGCGGATGCTGTGCGTTCACCTCCCGCATCGCATCCGCGCGGAAAACTCGCTCGTGTGAAAGGGGCCTAACAGATTTATCCCCAGGGTGCACACCATGTTGAGGAACCTGCCATAAGCCAAAAACTCCAGTTCACACTTGGCTTGGTTCCCTACACTTCTTTAAATAGAAATGTACAGTAGCTGATATTTATCACAAATAAATCACACTTGATCTGACTATAAAACCTTGTCCTCTTTTATCTTCACCTTTGTATTTTAGAGCTTATTCTCACGACCATGTTTGATTTTCTATCATGTGTGCATTGCTTTTTTTTCTCACCCTCATCAATACAAAAGGCCATTTGGATCTACAAAAATGGAAACAAATAGTACGTGGGCAGCAAGACCCTGAGGAGCCAGTGCAGAGGATGGGAGTGGTAGTGGCCCTGATGAGATGTTGTGTCACTGTGTACTCCCTCAGGCCAGTGCAGTGGAAAGGTTAATTTAAAGACCCAGGCCAGCTGTAAAAGTAGAAAAGTCTCTCTCTTTGCTTAGGTGATGGGTGTCCGAACCGTATTCCCTCACCTGCAGCAGGGTCTGTAAAGTTGTGGTTGCTAGATACTCTTCTGACTGAACATGCTGTAGCTTCCAAGATGGAAATAGTCTTGGTTCTGTGAACCTCTCTGGAGTAATGGTCTCACAGGAGAACTGAAGGCTTCTTGGAGAAGGAGCTAAAGCATGTGCTTCCTTCCACCACTCTGTCTGAGCTCCATTCCCCCACCTGGCAGGAAGTTGTAAAAGCCCACTCCTACCAAGAGAGCAGGCACAAGATGATTAACCCTGTCCTTTCCAACCATACCTCTGCATGCTGGTGTACAGGGCATAACATAGCATAACAAAACATGGCAATACATTGGTCTGGGGTACTGCACATGCACTAAGTTTCTTAGATCGGGCACATAGATGCATTAATACAATGGAGGTGTGAATAGTCCCCTTTAAAAAAAAAAAACACACATAGGACATAGAAGAGAAATGCGGTCATGTAAATCAGTGGTGATTCATAGAAACGCTTAGAGATGAGTAAAGTTTTGTAAAATTCGATTCGACTGCTTCGCCGAATTAGAAAAAAAAAATCTACTTTGTGATTAATTACTTGCGGGTTTAATGACAGGGAACGGCGATTGCACCGCTCCCCATCATTGTTCCCCTTCAGATGCCGCGTTCATAGCTGATCGCGGCATCTGATAGGAATAATACACTGTAAATTGAAAAAAATGATAATACTTACCTGATCTATTTGCTTGTCATGGGCCGGTCGCCACCATCTTGCTCGAAGGTCTAGCACCATACGTTACCGCTCACAGGATTTCGGCCGAGATCTTCAAGCAAGATGGCGGCGGCCGGCCTGTCTCGAGCAAATGGATCAGGCAAGTATGTTTTTTTTGCTTGTTACACTATTTCAGGTTAAATCAATTGGCTACCGTGAAACACGAGGAAATTCTGCTTTGCGGCGAGTCGAATTTATCCTGAAATTCGTGGACTTCGATTCGCTCATCACTAGATATGCTGTTGGATCTGAACACCATACTTTTCAGTGTTTGTACCCCAAAGACGTGCTACGGTATAAATACACTGATATATCTATCCCCTACAGCAGGCATGCTCAACCTGTGGCCCTACAGCTTAATGTCACCTGCTGCATTCACAGTGTACATGATAAAACTCAGCCTGCCGGCAGCTGCCACAAGGGGGAGCTCAGTGGATATGGATTTACCCAGCCACACACAACACTCAAGGTGGAAAACAGAACCATGTAATAGCACTACCAGATCAGTCAAAAGCAGCTTGTTGACGGTTTCCACAGTAAGGTCATTTTCATATAATCTTACAGCATTTAAGGGTCCATTCACATGTACGCATAATGGATCCGCATCCGTTCCGCAATTTTGCGGAACAGGTGCTGACCCATTCATTTTCAATGGGGCCGGAATGTGCTGCCCGCATCCGCATTTGTGGATCTGCACTTCCGTTCCACAAAAAAATAGAACGTGTTCTATTCTTGTCCGCAATTGCGGACAAGAAAAGGCATTTTCTATGAGAGTGCCGGCGATGTGCGGTCCGCAAAATGCGGAATGCACTTTGCCGGTGTCCGTGTTTTGCGGATGTGTGAATAGACCCTTAGGGCTCTCACACATGTCTGTCCACGTCAGGGGCTTTAGTTATGTGATGTCTGGCTATCCTGCTCATTCACATCATGAAACAATTGACACATTTTCTTTTTTTCTTTTTTTTTACAGGTATTATGTGGAAAACTCCACTGAAGTTTTATTCGAAAAGTGGTTTCACTGTGAAGATCTTGGAACACAACTCAGGCCAATAATTAATGAGTAAGTCCAGTCTAGTATACAGATCTCATAGGGCCCATAGAAAAACTTAATATGGGCCCCTTGCCCCACCCAGTTTCCTAGTACATGTGTGTCAACCACTCCCAGGCAGGGTGGAATATAGAGCCCGACACCACGGATTTCTGATGAATTTGCAATGTTTTTTTTTGTTAAGAGGAAGACATTTTTAATGTAAAAAAACGTAATAAAATAACAAGTCCTGCTTTACAGCGCTTCTTAAATATGGCACTCATTCAGAACAGAACATTTCTCAATATGTTTACATTGAAAAACTGGCATAGATACACCTATAAATCTCCACACAGTATATTATAAAACTGGCCACCTGCAGACACCACTAGGGGGAGCTCAGTGCATAAGAATTTATACAGTTACTGTTGAAATCAGTCAAAGCTGTAGAATTTGTGCACTGAGCTCCCTCTAGTGGAGGCTGGTGGAAAATGCTGTGAATTTCGAGTATGTTGGGCCCCATAGCAGTTGCATGGTCTGCTTGCATTCATTGTAATACCAGGAATTCTCCATCTGGTCAGCTCAGTGTTTTTTACTTCAATGGGAGCTGTAAAATCCGTATATGTAGTGAGCCCGAGACAGTTCTGTAATATAACTGCTATGTCTCATCTGGTGACTTGGTTCAGCCACTTGTCTGGCCAGTCTCGAGGGCCAGGGAAGGTGTGGTGCAGCAGGATGTAGACAGCTGTAGCAGAGCCCAAGAACTAGCGTGGCAGAATGCAGGCCTGATGAAGAAGAGCCGAATAGGAATAATGGATGTTGTGATGCAGCCAAATTGGTGTAGTAATGTAGCAGAGCCAGAATAGTGGTGCTGAGCTTGATGCAGCAGAGGTGATGGAGTGGTGCTAAACTTAGTATATCAGGACTGATGTAGTGAAACAGAACTATACACAGTGGTGTCGATGTAGTGGTGCTGGACTCGGTGTAGCAGGATTGATGTGGCGGGACAGATCTTGAAGCAGTGAAGTTGATGTAGTGGAGCTGGACTGAGGTAGTGGGATAGAACCTGATGCAGCAGTGTTGTTGCAGTGGAAGTAAACTTGATATAGCAGAGCTGATGTAGTGTAACTGAACTTGATGCAGCAGAGTTGATGTAGTGATGCTGGATTTCATATAGCAGATTTGATGTGGTGGAACTGAACATGATGCAGCAAAGCTGATACAGTGGAGCTGGACTTGGTGTAGCGGGACTGATGTAGCAGAACAGAAGTTAATGCAGCAGAGTTGATGCAGTGGAGCCAGACCTGCAACCCCTGAATGGCAAAAAAAATCTAGCAAAGAGAAAACCTGCGGCTAAAACCCCAAACATAATTGATGTGCTTTGGGTTTTGAAATCCACATGGCAGGTCAATTTCCATGCAGATGAAATCTGCAAAGTGTACATGAGATTGGTTTAATCTCATAAACTCTGTTAGTACTGTCTTACAAGTACTTTAGCGCGTGTATTCCGCAACGTGTGCAGGTGGCCTTTGGTTTCTCTACGTGATTAGAAAAATGCACAGATAAGGCTACTTTCACACTAGCGTTTTTGCTGAATCCGTCATCGATCAGCAAAAACGCTTCCGTTTTGATAATACAACCGTCTGCATCCGTTATGAATGGATCCGGTTGTATTATCTCTAAAATAGCCAAGACGGATCCAGCACTAAAACCATTGTAAGTCAATGGGGGACGGATCAGTTTTCTTTTGTTTCAGAGAAAACGGATCCGGCACTATCGACTTAGGACTCGTTCACACTAACATGTGCTGCCTGTTGCCGTATTGCGAACCGCATTTGCAGATCCGCAATACACGGACACTGTTCCGTGTGCATTCCGCATCACGGATGCGGACTCATTCACTTCAATGGGTCCGCAAATCTGGAGATGCGGAATGGAAGCACAGAACGGAACACTATGGAAGCACTACGGAGTGCTTCCTGGGGTTCCGTTCCGTGCCTATGCACCACAAAAAGATAGAACATGCTCTATCTTTTTGCGGAATAGAGGGATCGCGGACCCATTCAAGTGAATGGGTCCACGATCCCCATGCGGCTGCTCCACGGATGGTGCCCGTGCCTTGGGGACCACAATTTGCGGTCTACATCACGGGCACGTGCTTCACACGTTCGTGTGAACGAGCCCTCACATTGTGTTTCATGCCGGATTTGTCTTGATCAGTGTCCCATGACGTACACTCAAAATAGCTGCTTGCAGCGCATTTGTGTACGTCATGGGGACGCAACCAAACGGAGCGGAATGCATCCTGTTGCGCTCCGTTCCATTCAGTTCAGTCTTGTCCTCATTGACAATGAATGGGGACAAAACTAAAGCATTTTCCTCCAGCCTTGAGATCCTATGAGGGATCTTAATAGCGGAAAGGAAAACGCTGGTGTGAAAGGAGCCTAAAATGTTTGACTACAAAAAAAAAACACTTGTAAAAATGCATGAAATCCCAAAAACAATGCCAATAAAAAAACAATGAGTGAAGAAAGCCATAAAGGGTTTTTTTGAGACTCCCCCAAATACTGTAATTTGCTGAAGGCCAAAAATGTTAGGCTACTTGGACACTTGCGTTTACCTTTTTCTGGTATTGAGATCCGGCAGAGGATCTCAATACCGGAGAAAAACGCTTCTGTTTTGTCCCAATTTATTATCAATGGGGACAAAACGGAACTGAACAGAATGGAGTGCTCCAAAACGTATTCTGTTCCGTTTAGTTGTGTTCCCATACCGGAGAGCAAACCGCAGCAAGCTGCGGTTTTCTGTACGGCATGGGATGCGGAGCAAAACGGATCCAGCATGACACACAATGCAAGTCAATGGGGACGGATCCATTTTCTCGGATGCAATAGAAAATGCGTTGTCTTATCAATAATGGTGCTGCAGAATCAGGCAAAAAGTGTGAAAGTAGCCTTATATAAGAGATAAAAAGAAGCTTTAATCGCCTGCTCATTCCCATGCTGTTCTCTGCAGTCTATCCTGGCAGTCTGTCTATCCAGCACTGCATTCCATGTAACAGCTGCAGCCAGTTACTGGCCTCAGCGGTCACCTGTAGTCGGTGACTACTCATTCACATATAGTGATTGAACAGGTGAGCAAGGCTTCTTATCATTTTATAACATCACCGCCCTTCAGCAAATTTTTGGGGGTCTCAGAAAATCTTTTTAATCTTTTATTTTTACACTTCTGTGAGTCATGCAGCACTATTAAATTTGCAACCCCTTTTACTCTCTTCTATCATTTTAATTACAAATTGCGCTTGCAGCACAAAGTGATTGCTTGTAGTACCTCCTTTTCGCCTGTAGGTGTCAATAATCTTACAGCTTTCTTTTAAGAAATGTTGTCAGTCCATAGAGCATACTGTATGTGTTATCTACACCGTACACCATATAACATGACCTAACCATGAGACTTTTCTAATGTTTCACTTTTTTAGATTTTTCAACTCAAAGCAATATAACACAGGAAAACCTGACCCAGGTAATTACCGTATGACTATCCACCCGCTAAAGCATTACCCAGTTGTTCTGAGCGCCGGAAGGTGGAGATCTGAAAGCTTCTATTGTCTTTAGGATGAATGAATGTTTTCTTGACTAGTAATGAGCGGCAGGGGTCATATTCGAATTTGCAATATTTTGTGAATATTTTGTAGAATATCTGTTGTATATTTGCGAATTCGAATATTCGTTATATATCCTACATTTTTTTTACTCGAAAAATCGGCAAGGTAATGATCGCGTAATATGCGAATATTACGCGATCAATACAGGAGTGGGTCAAAAACGAAAATATAGCACTATAGAATTTAGTGCTATATAATTGTTTTTTAGAATACTCGTCTTTTTTTTCCATCTGAAGTCATGATTCCTCTGCGCTTAAGTCACTTGTGGGCCAATGACTCATGGCCTACAAGCAAGAAGCAAGGAGGAATCATGTTTTCAGATGGAAAAAAAAGACGAATATTACAAATTAAAAAATATTCGATATAGCGAACATATAGCACTATATTCGAAATATTTGCGGATTCTAGAAAGTTGAAATATTCGAGATAAATATTCGTAATTCGAATATTCGCGCTCAACACTATTCTTGACCCTATCCACGGTGTTCACAGCACCGGCTGAAAAGGGACCAGTGTTAAAAAACTTCAATAGGTCAAGGTTTTTTTGTGTTCGGAAGATAGGTTCCCTTTAATGACTTGACTTTCAGAATGCCCAACAGTCTGACTTGTTGTCGAACTGCCTGGCAAACCATAACTCTAAGTTCACACCTGAGCGTTTTACAGCGCGTTCCTACGCGCTGTAAAACGCTCAACAAGGAGAAACCAATGCTTCCCTATGGGAATGGTTCTCACCTGGGCGTTTTACAGCGCGTACGATCGCGCTGTAAAACGCCCGACGCTCAAACAAGTTCTTGAGCTTCTTTGGGGCGTTTTGTCGCGCGTTCCCGTACATAGACTTTCGGGAACGCGCGACAATGGGCGTTCTCTTGTCTCTGTGTGCGCGATTGTAAACGCCCGTACAATCGCGCATACAGAGCGCTCCTTTCAGAACGCTCAGGTCTGAACCCAGGGTAAACCAAAGGGTTGTGGCTTATGCAAATGTTCATGAAAAGGGACATTTTCGGAGCGGGAAAGAGACTGGTTTAAATGTCCTCTTATTTGGGATTGAAATGTTGGTATAAAGTACAAAATATTCTGAGTTTGCAGCGTCTGGGCACAGGGATTATAATGTGATTGAATGCACAGGGTTTGCTTAGCTTTAATATTAGAATAAAATTAATTATATCACCACACTGGATAAATCTGTGGCGATATCTGATTACACCCAAATAATTATCAGATTCGTTTTGTAAACTGGGATTACTTTAAAACATAACATTTACTAAATCATTTAAAATAATGGTTTCTGTAAGGTGATGGACAACAACAATATCTCCAATATACCACTTCAAATGCATGAAAAGAGGGTGGATCTTACCCCATTCTGTGGGATCCACATTCAATGGAGAAATTTCCTGGTCTTGAATAGTACCAGGAACCGGTGTGACCAGGGTGCTTGCGTCCGTATTGGCACTGCAGATAACTCCTAATAGGCCCTATTCTGCCTTTCCTACCTCATTAGGGGTCAGGGGCTACAAGCAGCGCCTACCTATCACACATGGAGCACCCGCCCCGACAGGGGCGACCCCACACCGAACCTTTCCCTCAGTATGGGTCTAGTGTTCTATATGGCCCTAATTACAAAGCCCTACATGCCATGTTTCTGTCTTTCTTTTGAGACATCATCAGGGGACTTCACACATGTATTCAAGGGCAGTAAAGATCAAGGTGGTTTTGGCCTCGTGTCTTCACTCAGGATATTCAGTTGTTCCTATCCATGCTGTACAATGGGAAGTGTCCCATGGCAGCCAGTGTCTCACCACAAACAGCAATGATCATTGCTGTTTGTGGTGAGACACTGGCTGCCATGGGACACTTCCCATTGTACAGCATGGATAGGAACAACTGAATATCCTGAGTGAAGACACGAGGCCAAAACCACCTTGATCTTTACTGCCCTTGAATACATGTGTGAAGTCCCCTGATGATGTCTCAAAAGAAAGACAGAAACATGGCATGTAGGGCTTTGTAATTAGGGCCATATAGAACACTAGACCCATACTGAGGGAAAGGTTCGGTGTGGGGTCGCCCCTGTCGGGGCGGGTGCTCCATGTGTGATAGGTAGGCGCTGCTTGTAGCCCCTGACCCCTAATGAGGTAGGAAAGGCAGAATAGGGCCTATTAGGAGTTATCTGCAGTGCCAATACGGACGCAAGCACCCTGGTCACACCGGTTCCTGGTACTATTCAAGACCAGGAAATTTCTCCATTGAATGTGGATCCCACAGAATGGGGTAAGATCCACCCTCTTTTCATGCATTTGAAGTGGTATATTGGAGATATTGTTGTTGTCCATCACCTTACAGAAACCATTATTTTAAATGATTTAGTAAATGTTATGTTTTAAAGTAATCCCAGTTTACAAAACGAATCTGATAGCTTTAATATTAGGATGCAAGATTATATTAGGTCAGTAAATCAGCATTAACAGAGCGGAATACTAGAAATGCCGGTGATTGGAGGTTGCATTGTTAATGTCATTTCTGCTGAGTGATGATTACCAGTGTCAGCCCCAGCTGCAAGGCGTAGTATCATGTGTACGGATGTGTTCACACATGGCGCAGTGTCCATTTCAGAACGGGAAATAAAAAATGTTAATCACACGTTTGCTTTGTTTTTACTGTAGCAATGTGGCTTTCCATAGAAGTATCCCTAGAATTAATTGCTACAAAAGTATTCCCTGTAATAGACGTGATTATGTTATTCCGCTTAGCGCATGGTCACACGGGGCGAATACGTTGCAGATTTGCCAGCCAGATTTTTACAGTAGCAATCAAGTGGGTGAGATTTGATCACATTTCATCCACACGTTGCAGAATTATTGATGTGGAATCCATGCAGTCGTTGACCCGCGGTGCCGATTCTTAATCAGCAGAATGCCAGTTGATGCTGCGGATTTTCTCCGTGGATTTTACCCATTGCAATGCGTAAGGTGAAATCTGCTACAAATCCAATTTCCAATATCCAATCCAATATCTGACTGATGGGGACAGGGCCGTCTTTAATACTGATTGGACCCTGGGCAGGAATTTACTTGGGCCCCCTGAATCCCGCCTTCCCACACCCTAGCATGCAATCACGCCCTCCACCACAACACACACAAAAAAAAGTAATATATATATAATATAGCTTACGGTGACTTACTGTAAATACTTACAGTTCTGAAGACTCCAGCGGCTCAGGATCAGTGCTCTGGGCAGCTGGGCTCAGGGCTGGAAGTGGGCACCGCTCTGCAGTTCAGGAAGGAGACCGGGGCTCGGGTCACCCTAGCGTTGCAGTGCCTACGCGTGACGTCACGACGCAGTGTACGCAAAGGCCAGGGGAGGTTGAGAGGAGGAGCAAGTACTGAATTTTTCACCTTATAAGACACACCGGCCCATAAGACGCACCTAGGTTTTAGAGGAGGACAATAAGAAAAAATATTTTCCATTACACCTCAGGTCAGACCACCAATCAGACCCCCAATGTTAAACAGACCTCAGCTGACAGCCCCAATCAGACCCCCAATGTTAATTAGACCTCATATCAGCCCCCCAATGGCATATATCAGCCCCCAATGGCATATATCAGCCCCCCAGCCTCATGTATCAGCACCCAGGCTCATGTATCAGACCCCAAGCCTCATGTATCAGACCCCCAGCCTCATGTATCAGACCCCCAGCCTCATGTATCAGACCCCCAGCCTCATGTATCAGACCCCCAGCCTCATGTATCAGCCCCCAGCCTCATGTATCAGCCCCCCAGCCTCATGTATCAGACCCCCAGCCTCATGTATCAGCCTCCAGCCTCATGTATCAGCCCCCAGCCTCATGTATCAGCCCCCCAGCCTCATGTATCAGACCCCCAGCCTCATGTATCAGCCCCCAGCCTCATGTATCAGCCCCCCAGCCATGAGCGCAAATACAATAAACAAACAACTTACCTCTCCTGATCCTGGACGCCGCTCCCGAGTCCTCACCACCAGCGCTCTCTCTCTTCTTCCTGGTCCTCGGCTGTCGGCTGTAATGGCTGCGCACAGTGTGAGGTCCCGCTGTGTGTAGCCACTGCACAGCCAACAGCCGAGTACTAAGAAGCGGTGAGTGCAGAGCTTTCACCGCTTCCCGGTCCTCCGGTACTAATCAGTGCTTCCAGTAGCAACTGGGCCCGAGGCAGCTGCCCCTTTTGCCCCGCGTTAAAGACGGCCCTGGATGGGGATACGACACCCTACACAGCTCCGTCCATTGTGTAGTGGACAGAGCTGGTTACTGCAGCGTCGCTCTCATTCGCCCCAGTGGGAGTACCACTGTAGTAATCAATTCCGTCCACTGTACAATGGATGGAGCCGCGTACAGTAGTTCAGTTGATTGTCAGGGGTATCAGAGCCCCTCCAATCGTACATAGATGACCTATCCTGAGAATAGGTGATCTCTTTTAAAATATTGAACAACCCCTTTAGGCCTCATGCACACGACCATATGTATTTTGCGGTCCGCAAAAAACGGATTTGCAAAAAATACGGATGACGTCCTTGTGCATTCCGTATTTTGCGGAATGGAACAGCTGGCCCCTAATAGAACAGTGCTATCCATGTCCGTAATGCGGACAATAATAGGACATGTTCTATTTTTTTAAAGGAAATACAGACATACGGAAATGGAATGCACATAGAGTAACTTCCGTTTTTTTTGCGGAACCATTGAAATGGATGGTTCCGTATACAGTCCGCAAAAAAAACGGAACAGACACGGAAAGAAAATACATTTGTGTGCATGAGCCTTAAGGTCAGTTTCAAATAATTGAGTTCATTGTGAGAAACACACCCCGTGTGGGAGCGTGATTTCCTGTCCTGGACTCTGCTCTTGTAACTGGACCTCAAGGGTACAACCAAGTCTCGTGATCTGTTCAGGTCGTGGCTAGCTGCGGTTGAGAACTGCACAGCCAATTAGGCCGCAGCTGCCTTTTATTTGACTAAATGAAGAACTCACTGTATAGCCGGTCTTTATTATTAAGGGGTATTCTCATCTGAGACAATGGGGACATATCGCTGGGATATACCCCCATTGTCTGATAGGTAGTCCGCTGGGACCTGCACCTAAATCGAGAACGGAGCAGGCAAAGTGGTGGCTGGAGTACTCAGTCCGACCGCTACCAAGTGCTGTCATTATAGAAGTGAATGGGAGCATATTCGCGAATATTTCGAATATAGTGATATACTGTATATTCGCTATATTGCTATAACTTTGTTTTTTCGAATAGTCGTAATATTCTAAAACAAGAATATATGGCAATATAGTGAATATTTGAAAAAAAAACGAATATAGAGCAATTTAGCTAATATAGTGCCATAATCTTTTTTTTTAATAGTTGTAAGTTGAAAAATTCGCAATAAAAATTCGCATTACGAAAATTCGCATATTACACGATCATTACCTTGCCGATTTTTCAAGTAAAAAAATCGTAGAATAAAACAAATATTCGAATTTGCGAATATTCGACTAAGGCTACTTTCACACTAGCGTTCGGAGCGGGTCCGTCTGATGTTTCATCAGACGGATCCGCTCCTATAATGCAGACGTTTGCATCCGTTCAGAACGGATCCGTCTGCATTATAACTTAGAAAAATTTCTAAGTGTGAAAGTAGCCTGAGCGGATCCGTTCAGACTTTACATTGAAAGTCAATGGGGGACGGATCCGCTTGAAGATTGAGCCATATGGTGTCATCTTCAAGCGGATCCGTCCCCATTGACTTCCATTATAAGTCTGGACGGATCCGCTCGCCTCCGCACGGCCAGGCGGACACCCGAACGCTGCAAACGGAGCTCACGAGCGGACACCTGAACGCAGGTGTGAAAGTAGCCTAATATTCTACTAAATATTCGCGAAATATCGCGAATTCAAATATGACCCCTGCCGCTCATCACTACACACCAGTAACTTTTATGGGCCTGACAGAAATAGCTGAGCCAGTGCTCGCCTATTTTTGTTGGCCCTATAGAAATGAATGGAGGGCGGCTGTGCATGTGCAGTGCACCCTCCACCACTTTCGTGGATCCATTTAGGAGATAGATAGATGCAGGTCCCAGCGGTGGGACCCACACATACCATACAATGGGGGCATATCCTAGTGATATGCCCCCATTGTCTCAGATGAGAAAACCCCTTTAATCGCTGTGTGGTATTGAAGGTTCCACGCAGCTTTTAACAATGAAGACCGGCTATACAGTGCAGTCTTCATTAGTTAAAAGGGTTTTCTGAGTTTTTTTTACCCAGGACCCCTGCTGATCAGCTGTTTTGAGAAGGCATGGCGCTCCTGTGAGTGCTGCTGCATTCTCTCAGCTCACCCAGTACAGCACCGTACATTGTACAGTGTCTGCGCTTGGTATCGCGCTCAGCCCCATTCACTTGAACGCGTCGTCACTGGCATAGGAAAAGCAGAGAGAAGAACATGGCTCTCATAGGGTCGCAGCTGATGAGGATGATGTATAGTCTTGTATACACGCAGTCTTACCCTTAGGGCCTCGATGCGCTTAGCTGGCTGATTCAAGAAGAAGGCATGACACTTTGCCATGGGCCGCAAGGGCCTAGAGAATAAGGCACCTATTCCAGAGACCAATTTCCTAGCACTTATCAAATGGAGAATCAAGAAAAAGGGGAGGGAAGGTAGGGGGATCTCAAGGTTCAAAGGGTTCGGACGAGATATAGAGAATGTGAAAAGAACAAAATTAATAAGCGTGAGAAAAAAATATCTTTAAAATAGAAGGGACATTACCAACCGTGAATTTATAGACTAACATTTAGCAAAACCCCCAAAATTATATGAACCAAAAATAAGTGTTATATAGGAAGATCAAACTCCTGTTTGAAAAGTAAGATTTTCAGTGCACGTCTGAATGAGAGAAGACTGGGAATCATTTTCAGGGCCAGAGGTAGGTGGTTCCAAAATCTGGCCCCTTGAGCCGAAAAGGATCTACCTCCACGTCTCATCTTGTTAACTTGCGAGATGTTAAAATTCGCAGAGTTACTAGACCTCAATGTCCTCAACGGGGTGTACCTGGTGAATTTACGTCGCAGGTACAGGGGCCCCACACCATGGAATACCCTATGCATTAGGCATCCAATCTTGAACATCACCCGTTGTTGGACGGGGAGCCAGTGCAAGGCATTAAGAGAGGGAGTGATATGCTCTCGACGGGTGACACCCGTTAGTAGCCTTGCTGCGGCATTCTGCACAAGTTGAAGTCTATGCAAGTTCTTCTTAGGGAGTCCCATGTACAAGGCATTACAATAGTCCAACCGACTGCTGATCGCTGCTCCGACCAAGGCTTTCCTGAGAGGGGATTCGATGTATTTTAAGATCCTCCTCAGAAGTTTCAGCTGGTAGTGATAGGTACTAACCACCTGATTTATCTGAGGAGCCAGGGTTAATCTGGAATCCAAGACCACTCCCAAGTTCCTGACCTGGATGGCTGTCTCAGGGACAGGTCCAAAAAACAATGGTCATTGGGGTGCTGAGGGTGTAATTTTCTGGTCACTGAATGTAATACATTCAGTTTTGGTGCCATTAAGCTTTAGATGATTGGCACTCATCCGGTGATCGATCTCCAAGAGACATCCGGCCAGATCGACTTGATCAACTGTTCCTTTGGCAAGCCTAAAGTATAGTTGTGTATCATCCGCATAAACATGAAACTGAAGATTGTGCCTCCTGATGATGTCTGCCAATGGTCTCAGATAGATGTTGAACAAGACTGGAGATAGTGCCGAGCCTTGTGGTACTCCACAGGACAGTGGGAGATCGGCTGAGTGAAATACCCCAGCTTCACTCGTTGTACCCTGTCCTGGAGAAATGAGACCATCCATGCCAAGGTCTTTCCATCTAATCCGGCTACCACTTTTAACCGGTTCAGTAACACTTGATGGTCAATAGTGTCAAAAGCGGATGATAGATCCAGAAGGACTAGGACCATAGAGTCGTTCTGGTCTAATGCCATCAGTAGATCGTCCTGGACATTGACCAGAGCAGTCTCAGTACCCCTTCGGAATCCCGACTGGAAGTTGTCAAGAATGTGATTGGCCTCCAGATATCCCTGTAGTTGTGCAACAACCTCCCTCTCGCCTATCTTTGCAGCGAACGACAGTCCCGAAATGCCTTCTCAAACAGCTGATTGGCGGGGGACCCCCACCTATCAGATACTGGTGACCTATCCAGAGGATAGGTCGTCAGTATAAAATTCAATGAAAACCCCTTTAAATGAAAGGCAGCTTTGGCTGTGTGGTCGTACCTTAATGATTTCTAATGCAGGGTGTCCCTGACATAATTTGTAATGAATTGTACTGACAGCATTATGTCGGTACAATTCAATACAGTCGATGTCGGGCAGGGGCACACAGCATTATAAATCATTATAATGCAATGAGGTCCTGTTACAAGAGCAGAGTTCAGGTAGGGAAATCACACTCCCACAGGGAGCGTGTTTCTCAGAGTGAACTCGCTCATCTGAAAGTGGCCTAACAGAAACTTTTTGTTACAATTTGCTCGGACTACATTGTAGCATTTTTAACAGTAACTTTTTCATTCTTTTCATTTCATTCTTTTCTTTTCTTAAAGACCAAATACCAGAGAAAATTCCATTCCCGCTAAATACTGAAAAAGTTATGGAGCCCTTTTCCTTTCAGAGATGGCTAGATTCACACCACTTGGAAATAAAGACAAAAAAACATGTAAATTTGTTTGAAGATCGTTTTGAGACTAAGGTATGACATCCTGCGGGGAGCAAGATAAAAATCATCTCATTTAAAGGTGTTGTCTTACTTCAGCAAGTGGCATTTATCATGTAGATAAAGTTAATATAAGACACTTACTAATGTGTTTTGATTATCCATATTGCCTCCTTTGCTGGATTGATTCATTTTTCTATCACATTATACACTGCTTGTTTCCAGGGTTTACGACCACCCTGCAATCCAGCAGAGGTGGTCGTGCTTGTACACTATAGGAAAAAGCTAAAGGGGTTATCTCATAATTAATGTAAAAAATTTAGCTCAAACGTCATATAGTACATGACAATCTCTTTCTAACAAAGCTAGAACCAGCCCTGTACCTCACATGGATCCAGATATCTCCACATTCATTGCTCTTCTAGATTTATATCAAGCTGAAAGCTCAAGGGGCGTGTCTTATCTGCTGCAGCTCAGGGGGTGTGTCCATGTTCTCCCCATCACAGCTCAGGAGGCAGTTGAAAGATGAAACTGAGCATGTGCGGCCTTCTAAGTGAGCAGGTCAAGGAAATAAGTAAAAAAACTAACTGCAGATGGCGCTATACAGATGCATTTTATTGATTAACTCACTGGTTATGCTAAATTTTTAATTAAATGCAATTACAAAAGTATTCAGATTCAGGTGCTGGTTTGAAAACTGTAGAATATTTTTCGTATAACAACCCCTTTAATCAGTAATTTATGTGTACCCCAAAATCCAAAATGGTGCCATTAAAAACTACAACGCAAAAAATAAGCCCTCTAACAGTGACAATTATGGAAAAATAAAAAAGTTATAGCTCCTGGAAGGCGACAATGAAAAAAAACAAAAAAAAAAACATTTCTTGATCACTAAAGCATCGCATTTTTCCCATCATTTAAACGTATACAAAAAAACATATACGTTAGGCCTCATGCACACGACCGTTGTGTGCATCCGTGGCCGTTGTGCCGTTTTCAGTTTTTTTTTCGCGGACCCATTGACTTTCAATGGGTCAGTGGAAAAATCGGAAAATGCACCGTTTTGCAGCCGCATCCGTGATCCGTGTTTCCTGTCCGTCAAAAAAATATGACCTGTCCTATTTTTTTGACGGACAACGGTTCACGGACCCATTCAAGTCAATGGGTCCGGGAAAGAAAACGGATGCACACAAGATTGGCATCCACGTCCGTGATCCGTGGCCGTAGGTTACTTTCATACAGACGGATCCGAAGATCCGTCTGCATAAAAGCTTTTTCAGAGATGAGTTTTCACTTTGTGAAAACTCAAATCCGACAGTATATTCTAACACAGAGGCGTTCCCATAGTGATGGGGACGCTTCTAGTTAGAATATACTACGAACTGTGTACATGACTGCCCCCTGCAGCCTGGCAGCACCCGATCTCTTACAGGGGGCTGTGATCCGCACAATTAACCCCTCAGGTGCTGCACCTGAGGGGTTAATTGTGCATATCATAGCCCCCTATAAGAGATCAGGGGCTGCCAGGCAGCAGGGGGCAGACCCCCCACCCTCCCCAGTTTGAATATCATTGGTGGCCAGTGTGCGGCCTCCCCCGCCCCCCCCTCCCTCTATTGTAATATCATTGGTGGCCAGTGTGCGCCCCCTGAGGGGTTAATTGTGCTGATCACAGCCCCCTGTAAAAGATCAGGTGCTGCCAGGCAGCAGGGGGCAGTCATGTACACAGTTCGTAGTATATTCTAACTAGAAGCGTCCCCATCACTATGGGAACGCCTCTGTGTTAGAATATACTGTCGGATCTGAGTTTCACGATGTAACTCAAATCCCATGGTATATTCTAACATAGAGGCGTTCCCATGGTGATGGGGACGCTTCAAGTTTAAATATACCATCGGATTGGAGAAAACTCCGATCCTATGGTATATTAACTCTTGACTTTACATTGAAAGTCAATGGGGGACGGATCCGTTTGCAATTGCACCATATTGTGTCAACGTCAAACGGATCCTTCCCCATTGACTTGCATTGTAATTCAGGACGGATCCGTTTGGCTCCGCACGGCCAGGCGGACACCAAAATGACTTTTTTTTCATGTCCGTGGATCCTCAAAAAATCAAGGAAGACCCACGGACGAAAAAACGGTCACGGACCAACGGAACCCCGTTTTGCGGACCGTGAAAAAAAACGGTCGTATGCATGAGGCCTTAAACGGATGCCTCAGACTGATGGATCCTTTTTTTTTACTGAATTCTCCAGGAAACAAGAATGTGATGTGGTGCGATTTGTTTTTGTATCTTTTTTTTTTTACGAACATATAGTCAAACAGAGGCATAAAACGTGATGTGAACACACCCTTAGGCCTAAAATGCGTACAGAGGTAAGGGGCTGAAATAACTGATTGGTGGTAAGAAGTGTAGGACACTTATCTTCTAGCTGATTCCAGTCCAAAATGAATAATGTAAATTATTTTTTCTTTATTTCAGGCTGCAGTGTATGGAGCAGGAGAAACACCAAAAAACACATTATATATAGAAACCTGGATTTGGCAGCTGGTGCGTTCAGAAAAAAAACCCATTTAATTACTTATGTTGAGAAATTATAACGCTGTCAAAAATCTCACCCCTTTTCTTCATTTTTCACCCTTTTTCGTTCCTCGATCTTCTCAAAGATATATTTCATAATAAATCATTATCTGATTGGTGGAGATCCACCCCCGCCGTGGTAGCTCCAGCCCCAGAGGTTGGCCCCAGAATTTCATATGCAAATGAGCAATTCGAGCACTCAGAGGAGGGGCTGAATATTCTGAGCACTGCTATGTAACACCCCCTGTGCTCTGCACACACACCCTCCACTTGATTGACAGGACTAGACATGCTGAGGAAAGAGATGTGTCCTAGCATCTATATTTCATATCACTATGTACTATAGCTTCACCACACTGAGATCAGACTGGAAAGCTAATATACATATTACTGCTTTATTCACAGGCAGAATATATCACTATAAATACACCAGTAATATGTGTTAGCTTATAAGAATAGAAACACTATGTACCTCTATGAGGTATTTACATGCTAAGGGCTCATGCACACTAACGTATATTCTTTCCGTGTCCGTTCCGTTTTTTTGTGGACTGTATACGGAACCATTCATTTCAATGGGTCCACAAAAAAATGGAAGTTACTCCGTGTGCATTCCGTTTCTATATTTCTGTTCTGCAAAAAAATAGAACATGTCCTATTAATGTCCGCATTAAGGACAAGGATAGTACTGTTCTATCAGAGGCCAGCTGTTCCGTTCCGCAAAATACGGAATTCACACGGACGTCATCCGTATTTTTTGTGGATCCATTTTTTGAGGACTGCAAAATACATACGGCCATGTGCATGAGCCCTTACACACAGCTCTAGGACAGGGCTCTGCCCTGAGCATGTCTAGTCCTGTTAGTCAATGGGAGGGGGGCGGGTGCAGAGCTCAGGGGGTGTTACATAGAAGTGCTCAGAATATTCAGCCCCTCCTCTGAATGCTCAAATTGCTCATTGGCATATGAATAAAAACGCGGACATCTCTGTAGCTGTTTATCATATAGACAAAATAAAAGTATTGTTTTAATCAGAAGGATGAGCCATACCCAGCAGTATGTCTGGTTTAATAGGGTTGATCCTGGTGACAGAGCCGCTTTAAATTTCCTCTTGCTTTTTTAAAAGTTGCATGACTTTGCAATCTTAAAGGGGTTGTACAAGATTAGAACAGCATGGTTGTTTACTTCTAGAAACATCGCCACACCTGTCTATGGGTTGTGTGTGGTCTTGCAGCTCAGATCCATCAAAGGGCTTTTCCAAGCATGTGATACTGGTGACCTATCCTCAGGACAATATCTGATCAGTGAGCGCGTGACTCCCGCCACCCACGCCAAATGAGCTGTTTGAGGAGGTTGTGCGGCTCCGGTGAGCGGCGCAACTTCCTCACAACTAACCTGGCACAGCGCTGTCCATTGGATAGTGGCTGTGCTTGGTATTGCAGCTCAGTAACCAATGAAAGTGATGTCACTGGCCTAGGGTGTGGTCAGTAGAGGCCGCAGCACTCACTGGAGTGCTGCGGCCTCTTCAAGTAGCTGATGTGTGAGGATGCTGGGTAGTGATGGACGAACATCTACCGGGACGGTTTGCGAACGCGATCAAATGTTTGCGAACCGCAAGTTCGCGGTGGGTCCCATTCATTTTAATGGCAGGCGAACCTGAAAAACCTTCAGCTCATATTTGCAGCCAAGAAATAATTACTAGAAGTGCACAAATAGTCCCACAACATGGACAGTGACATACCAGATGTATTATTCGAATTTGCGATCTCCATTCATTTTTGTTTTCAATGCGAAATATCGGCAAAGTAATTTTTGCGTACGCACATGCGCAAATGCACTATAAAGAAAGTATATTGGTATATAACACCCTGCTTCAATCTGTTGTTTTGGGGGGCGACTGGTATATCACACCAGTAGAAATTATTTGTTCCAATAACGCTTGTCCCTCTATATACCTGCAGTATCGCAGCAGAACCGCACACAACTGCCGCACAATACAAACGCACTATAATATACTTTCTAAGGCTACTTTCACACTAGCGTTCGGAGCGGATCCGTCTGATGTTTCATCAGACGGATCCGCTCCGATAATGCAGACGTTCGCATCCGTTCAGAACGGATGCGTCTGCATTAAAACTTAGAAAATTTTCTAAGTGTGAAAGTTGTCTGAGCGGATCCGTTCAGACTTTACATTGAAAGTCAATGGGGAACGGATCCGCTTGAAGATTGAGCCATATGGTGTCATCTTCAAGCGGATCCGTCCCCATTGACTTACATTGTAAGTCTGGACGGATCCGCTCGCCTCCGCACGGCCAGGCGGACACCCGAACGCTGCAAGCAGCGTTCAGGTGTCCGCTCACTGAGCGGAGCGGAGGCTGAACGCTGGCAGGCGGATGCATTATCAGTGGATCCGCCTCCACTGAGAATGCATTGGGGCCAGACGGATGCGTTCGGGGCCGCTCGTGAGCCCCTTCAAACGGAGCGCACGAGCGGACACCCGAACGCTAGTGTGAAAGTAGCCTAATAACATAGAAAGTATATTATAACATTGTACAAGGAAGGCAATCCATTAGAATATACATAAAGATAAAACGTAACCTTTAATAATGTTACTATGAGGGTCCATTCACACGTCCGTAAGTGTTTTGCAGATCCGCAAGGCACGGACATCGGCAATGTGCATTCCGCAATTTGTGGACCGTACATCGCCTAATCTTGTCTGCAATAGGACATATTCTATTCTGGCCCTGATAGCCTAACCTCAGACCACCCGCCCTGATAAGAGCGACCCCGTCCGGGACCTTACCCTATATAAAAATTGCCCTAGTAAGCCCCTAGGCCCCTGACTGCCAGGTGATCACTATATACTGTAGATCTATGTGTTTTTGACTCATTATAAAAGTATATTATAAGTATATCGCACCCCTCTGTGTATCACACATATCGATTGCACACCTATACTAGTCCTTAAAATGACTTTTGGGGCCCTATTAACTGGCGTTTTGTGTCCCTGCTCCACACAGCAACCTCTCCCTACACTTGCAAAACACTGAATGTAAAATGGCGGCCAGATTGTGTCTATTTATAAGGTAGGGGGTATGTCCATGTGCTGAAACGTCTCAATTGGCTGTCCTGTACCACCTGATGGATGTGTCATGGGTCAAAGTTCTTCACAATGTAAAAGAATATGGCTGGCGCGAATTTCTCCATATGTTCGGCGAATCACGAACACGCAAAGTTCGCCGCGAAACGACCGCCGGGCAAACCGCAAGGCCATCTCTAGTGATGAGCGAAGTTTACAAAAATTTGATTCACAAACAAATTCGCTTTTTGACTAATTACTTTGTCATCGCTGATGACGGCATCTGAGATGAAAAATTAGGGCTTTCAGGGGTTAATCGATTAAAATAAAAAAATCAATACTCACCTTATCCATTTGAGCACGAAGAGGCCACCGAGGCCACCTTGATTGAAAATCCTGCGTGAAATCTTGCGCAGTGCATGATGACATCATCACGCTGGCCGGCGTTGTGACGTCATAGGTCACTGCACACAAGATTTCGCTTGGGATCTTCAATCGATAGGGCCTCCGCGGCCTCTCCGCGCTCAAATGGTTGAGGTGAGTATGATTTTTTTTTTTGTTTTTTTACCACCATTTCAGGGAATATGGATTAGTTACCACGAAGCACGAGGAAATACGGCTTTGCAGCGAATCTAATTTTTCCTGAAATTCTGATGGAAGTCTGCTTTGGATTCTTCAATTCGCTCAAGTCTAGTGCTGAGAGTTGGACCCCCCCATCGATCAAATACTGATGACCTATCCTGAGGATAGGTCATCAGTGTAAAACCACTTTAAAGGGAGTGGCACTGAGTTTCAGTGCCGCACAACCTAAGGGCAGGGGTGTTGTTGAAGGAAGTCGGCCATGTTTTACAAATGATGCGCAGTGGAGTCTGTAAGTTGCATGGGCACCATGATTGAGGTGAGAACGACATGAGGGCAGTGTGGAGGCGCAATGACTCGGAGCAGAGCTGTCTGTACAGTGTTATACACTCCATCCAATATTGTAATAAACCATAATATACTTTATAGTAACTTGCTGACAATACATTACAGGAGGGCTCCTCTGTGGTAGCTGCTGGCGACCAAGTTCTGATGTTAACTTCTGGAGACAGCCTTCTCCTACCAAAACAGTCTGTGTGAGTAAAGACATAAAGCTGTACAATATGCTGTACTGTATCATTTAACCCTTCCAGGACCAAGACCTTCTTAGGTTACCTTACCTTTTTTACAGAATATTTGTTTTCATTCTTTTATTAATTTTTGTATTTATTTATTTGCACAGATAATGCATGAAAGAGATTTTCCAGGAGCACAGTATTCATATCATCAATATCAGATTGTGGGGGTCCGACTGCCAGTACCCACGCTAATCAGCTGTTTTGAAGAGGTGCACCATGGCCTCTTCATCGGTCACGTGGCCTACGTGCAGCTCAGTCCCATTCAATTGAATGAGCCTGAGCTGCAATACCAAGCGCAGCCACTATGCAATGTATGGCGCTGTGCTTGCTATGCTGTGAGGAGGCTGCAGCATTCACTGGAGCGCCGCAGCCTCTTCAAACAGGTGATTGACAGGGGTGCCAGGTAACAGATCCCCACCGATCAGATAGTCATGACCTATCCTGAGGTCATCAATATGTAATACTCCCAGAAAACCCCTTCATTTATTATGCAAAAGACACCAGCTGCAGATGTTGCATGGAAGTTTATGGGAATTATTAAAAACAGACATTTAATTGTAGGGGTGTTTTCTCACCCTTGAGGTGTATTTTTGGGGTCAATGCAATTTTTTTTTTTTTTTACATCGCAGCATGCTCTGGGTCTACAGGTATTTATTTTGTTTGTTTACTGGCATTTTTCCTCCCTTAGACCTCCACAGTTTTTTTTGTAGCTTTAAAAATGCATCTGCAGTTTGTGTGTTGGTGTTTTTTTACTGGTGTCTTTTTTATGACACTTTTTGTACTAATACATTTTTCCCCATACTGCTCTAAAAAGGAAGTGACATTACTGGGGACATGTACTTTCCTATAAACAATCAATAGGCATAAAAACAGCAACAAAAACTCCAGGTGATAGAATAAAGTATATGGGCAAAAATGCCCCCCAAAAAGCTACATTTTGAGCCTTTTTAAGCCAGAAATAAATGCACAAATCAAAACTGTGTGTAGAAGTGCAGTACTCCAAACCTGGGGGTATCTGCAAAATTATTTGTAATGTTTCATAATGTTATGCCATTTATTCCAGCAGAAGAGGTATGGGTGGCAATGGTTGGCAGGAACAGGGCAAACCACCCTTTTCCTCCCTTGGGAGGAGTGGGTTGGTACTGCTTCCTGCCAGAAGGGGGAGTTCCAGTCCAGACAGAGAGGAGGGAGGAAGCACATGCCAGAGCTCCTACTCCAAGAGACCATATCCAGTTCTCCTGTGAGATCCTTACCAGAATCAAGAACACTGCTTGTAAGAAGCTTCACTGAGCCTAGACAGCATATTGATCAGCCAAATTACAGTTTCACAGACCCTGCTGCCAGTAAGGGAAAACAGGTCAAACACCCATCACCTAGAGTAACCACCAGGCCATACTAACATCAAGCCTGTACCACACAGTGGAAACCTATATCCAAAAGTACTTGATAGTTACTACCACCTAATTGACACTTACCCAGCCACTATACTTCATCATCTGATGACCGAAACTGCACTTTGTAACTACTTCTGCTCAATATACCAGAAGTTATATAAAGAGAGACTTTTAAACTTTTACTTCTGGCCTACGTCTTCAAACCACCTTTCCACTTCACCCATCCCCATGGAGCAACAGCCTGAGGGAGTACACCATGACACAACATCTCATCACGGCCACAACTACTGCCATCCTGTGCAGCGGCTCCTCAGGGGCTTGCTGCAGAAGCAACCTTAAGAACATCTATATACAGGATAGGTGATAAATGTATGATTTCTGAGGGTCTAACCGCTGGGACCCTCACTCATTATAAGAACAGGGGGCCGAGTGACCACCGCTCTGTTTACTGTCTGTAGGACTGTCGAGTACAGCGTCCGTCCCACAGAAGTCCCATATTCCAGTTTCATGACATTGACGAACTGTCATCAGGTCATCATTATCAGATCGGTGGGGTGTTTGACACTCCACCGTCGTTCCCAATGTTTGAAACAGCTTACTCTTCCAATCGATCTTCTCTGAGCTCAAGGGGGGATTGTGAGGGTCCCAGTGATTGCAGAGAATATATGTCATAGTGAATAGTATGTATTGGATTTGTATGTTATTACGGTACATGTTTTCTAGTATATCCTGACTTTATGTTGTTTTCTACATTGCAACATTTTCTTGCTGTTTTACTTGGAACAGGTTTTCCTGGAAGAGACATGACGGGTGTATGGCCTTCTGCGTTCGCATGGAACCCACTCAACGGAAAGCTTGTAATTAAGACTTGATCAGAGGATTTTCCAAAGAGAGCAGCTGCATTCTTATCATGACACAGTTGCCACTAAACATGTTCACGAATAAATTTGATATCTGAGAAGTTGTCTTTGAATTCTCCAATATATTGAAATTAAAGGCATCCAGCCTTATACAAAAGCAATTATGGCACAGGCTTTTTATTACTCCAGTTATCCAAATATACAGCACTTGTATATAGAGAAAGGCCAGTGTTTCCATATGTCTGCAGCTGAAAAGCATTTATGAGGTTTGTCTGATCTCATTTGGTTAAAAGGATACCCTAACCATAAACTGATCAGATAGATTTTGTATGGGAACTCACCAACCCAGTGTTCAGTTTCCCCGAAGCACCCCCAGAGGGGAAATAAAGCATTGCATGCTGCCTGATGAAAACAATAGCACGGGCATGCTGGGTAGCCCACAGTGCGAAGTACTGTTTGAAGCAGATGAGGGTCTTGCCGCGTAGTGCAAAGAGAGTGCCCACAGGCTCCCTTAACCCTTTCAGCCACGGAGGTTTTTTTTTCCATCTTGGACATTGGGGGCATATTGCTAGGATTTTTGAAGGAGGTTGTTCCAAACATCTTGGAGAACCAACCACCGATCTTCTGTGGATGTAGGCTTGTTCAAATCCTTCTGTCTCTCCATGTAATCCCAGACAGACTGGATGATGTAGAGATCAGAGCTCTGTGGGATCATATAATTACTTCCAAGACTTCTTGATCTTCTTTGAACTGAATATAGTTCTTGCCGGGACGATGGCTTGTGTTTTGGGGTTGTTTTCCTGCTGCAGAATACATTTTAAAGTAAACTATTTCTTCTATTTTTGAAATCATTCTTACTTTGCAGCATTTTTTTCACACCTGCCTAAAACATTTAGGCCCCTTGCAGACGAGCGTGTCCGGATTGGATCCGGATGCGTCCCCGGGGGCATTGCGGAAAACCCGCGCGAGTAGGTACGCAATTGCAGTCAGTTTTGACTGTGATTGCGTTCCGTTGTTCAGTTTTTATCGCGCGGGTGCAATGCGTTTTGCACGCCCGTTATAAAAAACTGAATGTGGTACCCAGACCCGAACTTCTTCACAGAAGTTCAGGTTTGGGTTCAAGGTTGTGTAGATTGTATTATTTTCCCTTATAACATGGTTATAAGGGAAAATAATAGCATTCTTTAATACAGAATGCATAGTACAAGGTCAATTGAGGGTTAAAAAAATAAAATTAAATTAACTCACCTCCTCCAATTGATCGCGTAGCTGCCGGTCTCCTGTTATTTCTTCAGCACCTGTCAAAGGACCTGTGGTGACGTCACTGAGCTCATCACATGGTCCAATCACATGGTCCATCACCACGGTGATGGACCATGTGATTGGACCATGTGATGTGACGTCACCACAGGTCCTTTAGCCGGCAGCTCATTATTAAAGAAGTAAGAAGAGACCGCTGCTAAGCGATCAAGAGGATGAGGTGCGTTATTATTTTTATTTTTTTAACCCTCAATTGACCTTCTAAGTATTCTGTATTAAAGAATGCTATTATTTTCCCTTATAACCATGTTATAAGGGAAAATAATACAGTGAATAGACTGTCATCTTAGCAACCATGCGTGAAAATCGCACCGCATCCGCACTTGCTTGCGGATGCTTGCGATTTTCACGCAGCCCCATTCACTTCTATGAGGCCTGCGTTGTGGGGAAAACACACAATATAGAGCATGCTGCGATTTTCACGCAACGCACAAGTGATGTGTGAAAATCACCGCTCATGTGCACAGCCCCATAGAAATGAATGGGTCCGGATTCAGTGCGGGTGCAATGCGTTCACCTCAAGCATTGCACCCGTGCGGGAAAACTCGCCCGTGTGAAAGGGGCCTAACATAGTACTGTATATAATGTGTGTTATAGTCATCAAGCTTTCTTAGCATCATATGGAATTATTTAGAAAGTGAAGAGAAAATGAGGTGTTTACAGCTAAAAGAAAACAACCGCTTGCTGAAGTTTACTGATTTTCCGAGCATTATCCACCTGTTCCTGCAGATTTACTAAGATAATATGGGTATAAACAATCAGACGGCTACAAATTAGTCAGGACGTTCAGATGTTGTTTGTGAAGAGCTTATTAATAGCTTTGATAGGGAAATGTCTATACACATATATAGCACTGCTATTTTTGTGGACAATAATTAAGTATATATGTATAAAACTTCCCTAATTCACTAGAAAATATACAGTCTTGGTCAGTGGTGGCGCAATCCACTGTTCACCACTCGGTAGATGACAAGTAGATACCATTGTCCCTTTGCAACGCACCAGACCACAGGGGAAAAGAGGGCCTGAAGAATAGAGAGGATGGGGGGTGACTGAGGCAATGAGGGTGGTTGTAGTCCTTACAGTGACTAAACTCTGCTCCAGTATTCCCCTAGGTCTGGTTGTGGAATAAAGAGGTGGTGTATGTGTATGTGAAGTGGGGGGGGGGAGGGTGCACCCTGGAATTTAGAGTCTCTTGTCTGTTGGTGGCTGAGTGCCCTTAGGGTTAAATAAGCTGAAAGGTGCAAGGCAGGAGACCAGGATCAGGGTTGGAGGAGGCTAACAACATAGTCAATGTTTTAATTAACTATGGTTCACCGCTACAAGGCTTAATGTACACTATGGCTAATGTGATTTTATTATACACTTTGTATACCACAAGGCATGTAGGAATTAGTTAACTGGCATTCCTTATTGATAGTTGCCAAGTGGTGTGCTGGTCCTGCTTTCACCTGACTAGAGAGTTCCTATCAAGTAAGCAAAGAGAGATAATGTGTGGTGCTGCTGGCGTGTAAGCCAAACAAAAGCAAGAGAAAAGAATTCTTCTCCAGGGAGACACTATCCCTGTGAGTGTAAAGCTGCCAGAAGAGCAAAGAACCAACATTTGATTGAGTGAGGAACAGACTTTTTACAGGAGGTTGAAGACCTATCCAAAGGATAGTGCACGGATAAGAAAGCCAGTAACTGTAACACACTTTTACAGATGTAGACTTTACTGCACATGGATTGAGGTATTTGCTTCTGGTGCCCTTCCACACTACTAAGACGGACTGGCCATCCATTCTAGCACTGCACCCCACAGTTGGGTATTGCAAAAAAGGATTTGCATACCTTTGGTTCAATTGCATTATACAGCTAGAGAGAAACTTGGAGGGTGGTGTACTGTTGCCCTTTTCACCCACTATACCCAGCCTTTGGGAAAAGCTTACCCTATGAGATATATAAGAACTACTACCTGTACAGCCTATGACCTGTATTTGCAATGTGACACCCATCATCTATTCAGCAAAAGAGAGACTATTTTACTATAACCAAACCAGTCTGGGTATTGGTCTTCACATCCAATCTGGGTCCCTGTTCTCCTGCCTTGTACCCAGCTGCTCACCTAACACCAAGGGCACCAAAGCAACCCCCAGAATCCAGGGTGTGCCCTGAGGGAAAGAAGGGTTGTGCCTCTCCACCGACTGCATACCTGGCCTGGGCACAAGCTGGAGCAGGGAATGGTCACCATGACTACAACTAAACTCATTGCCACTATCAGAGCTCCCATCCTCCTCTCCAACCCTGCACGCCTCCGCCTGCAGGCTGGTGCACTGCACAAGCACTGTGCCTTTTTTTAATGGTCTTCAACCTTCTTTAAAAAGTCTGTTCTCTCTTTCAGAGGTTGGGTCTTAGCACAGTTGTCTTTCTAGCAGTTTGACACTCACAGGGATGGTGTCTCTCTGGAGAAGAATTATTTTCTCCTGCTTTTTCTTCAGTTTGTCTGACTTAAACACCAGCAACTGCATACATGTCTTTTATTTTGGCTTAGTTGCCAGGAACTCTCTAAACAGGGGACATGGGACCAGTGCACTACATGGCAACTATTATTAAGGACTTCCAGTTAACTATTTCCTATCCATATACAGCCTTGTGGAATACAAAGTTTATCGTCACATTAACCCTTGTACCAGTAAACCATAGTGCATGACAGCATTTACTGTTTAGCAGGAAACCATTTGACAACTTTAGCAGTGAACCACTTGACAAATGTATCAGTTAACCACTGGGTCACTGTGCTCTGTTTTCTTCTAGCTGATGACACACAGCTCTATATGAGGGCCCACTGTTTAGAGTGCATCTCTAGTCATAGCTGGACAAATATCATATGACCAGTCCAGGCTCTAACATAATGATAAGCCACAAAGGTCCAGCAGATGACAATCCGATTTGTCACATTTAACCTATTAGATCTTACTAATGAGATGTCCTGTGTGTACATCTTCTGTAAGTACTGTAATTTGTGCAGAAGGAGGGTGGAACAAAGGAGACACACTGGATTTTCTGTAGAAAAAAATATAGTTTTTTTATTATGGTAATGCATTAAACATGTACTATGTGTTTTTCTCTCTTTTACACTTGAACATTTCTGTAAGGCCCCCTGCACACGACCGTTTTTTCCCCCCGTTTACTGGCCGTTTTTTGCGTTCCGTATACCGACCCATTCATTTCAATGGTTCCGCAAAAAAAACGGAATGTACTCCGTATGCATTCCGTTTCCGTTTTTCCGTTCCGTTTAAAGATAGAACATGTCCTATTATTGCCCGCATATCGTTCCGTGGCTCCATTCAAGTCAATGGGTCAGCAAAAAAACTGAACACATACGGAAATGCATCCGTATGTCTTCCGTTTCCGTTCCGTTTTTTGCGGAACCATCTATTGAAAATGTTATGCCCAGCCCAATTTTATCTATGTAATTGCTGTATACTGTATATGCCATACGGAAAAAACGGAATGGAAAAACGGAACAGAAACAGAAACACAACGGAAACAAAAAACGGAACAACGGATCCGTGAAAAATGGACTGCAAAACACTGAAAAAGCCATACGGTCGTGTGCAGGAGGCCTAAGAAACATATTTTAATTAGTTCAATAAGTATGAAAGTTTTGAAGTAAAAAATAACAAAAAACATACAAAGAATGTGTCCTCAGAAAATTACCAATTTTTTTAATCAAAATTTTGGATGAAACAAATTTATAAATCATTTTTGGTGATGTTATTTTAATTTTCCATGTCACCATCTAAATAAATAAAAAAAATCTTAAAATCCTGCCGTTTTCTCACTGGCCACTAGGCCTAATAATAGATGCTACTTCTTGGTCCGTACAGATCACTTTTCAGCAGACATCTCATTATCATCACAGGCTGAATTACAAATGGATCCACCATTCACAACAGGCGATTGTCAAAGCTTATCTACTCCTCATCCCTGCACAATGACCTTTGCACAAGTCACAGAGCCTAGTCAATGATTCCAATTGCAGACTAATGTGTCTGTTTGTCTCTAAAAGGAATTATAGGAGGAGGAAACCAGTAAAAAGAGAGGCAACGTGGCCAGCTTGCAGTGATTGCCTGTGTGCTCGTGTGGAGAGGAGGAACTTGGTCTTTCCACCTGCTTTGCATTTCTGGGTCGGGTTATCGGCAGAGCGGATCTAAATATCTGAACTTTTCTGCGGTGAAGGTGGCCTACTTCTATAGATCCTGTAGCACCAAAAAACTGTGGATTTTGGACAATAAGGTTTTTTATTCTTAGATTTTTACCTGCTGTAATGGAGATCTGCTTTCTCAGCACTGCTTTACAGATGGTGGCGGTGGGCTTCTGCTCATTCAGATCAGCCAACCTCAACAGGCAGAGTTGCAGTAAAAAGTTGAGGGCAGGACTGTGGCCCTCTGTTGGTATATTTCAGACTAGGGAGAATCAGTGTGAGGTAAAATGAGCTAATGAGCCACAGTAGCTAACCAGCACCCATCTTCATTGTAAGGCCATCATACCCCTTTGCTATTTTTATGGTCACTCTGGATGAATTGCAATCTGAGGGTGTTTTTGATCACCACTTGTTCTGCTATCATACAGCCAAAATACCAAGGCACTGCATACTCCAAGGTGATGAGCCCCATGATGTTTCCACTGAAATGAGAGTAATCCCATGGGCAGGAACTAAAAGTCTTTAATAGAAAACCGGTGGAGAATTCCCAGGCATATGTCCAGAGAGTGTATAGGAGACATCTACAGAGAAGATGACATTTTCCTTCCAGATACAGAGACATTTTCTCTATGATGAATATGGCCGTTCCGTATATAAAAATCGCCCAGATGCTGCTCACACCGATCAGTTTCCAGCTGTTGGTGGTGACAAAATCCCAGGTTGCTGTAAACATGATTTCACATAGAAGTCCATGGAGTGCATAAATGTACCAGCGGCAGAGGCCACTGAGACCTCCCGATTTCTCCTTCTTCACCATCGTTGATTCCAATTAAAATCCCAACCTAAGAAACCGGAAAATGGTAAAAATATTAGAGGTCATAGCCGGACAAAATTATCAAACATGTCCCGAGATGCACCTTCAAATGGACAACATGAGTTAAATGGATTGTCTCAGGATAGATGTTGGTGGTACGGTATATCGCTAGGATATGCCACCAATGTTAAATCTTCCAATCAATAGAGGGCTGTCCACTTTACCGCTCTGTGTGGTGCTTGCAAGGTCAAAGTGACAGCAGTGTTGCGCCACTTAGTCCGTCTTTTTCTGGGCAGCCACATGGGCTCTTGGGCTGTCATTATAAGGAGCCTCCATGTCATCTCTGAAGAAAACCAAGCAGAGCCACCAGGAGATGAAGTGGCACTTTTTTCCCACGATAGATGGGTGTCCTAGAGTGATACCACCAATGGCTATCCTGAGAGAACCCATTTAAAGGAGTTTTTGTAAGATTAGGAAATAAGGTAGGCTTTTTTCAGATATTGCGGCATTATTTTCTACCTTGTATTGTAGCTCAGAATATAGAATAGGATGCATTCCCACTACATTTGCACGGTTTGTTTGGCCTTTGGACCAAGGACATATACTTCACACAGATGTATAGACCTCCATTCACCCAATGGAAGCCAAAAGGGTGTCCTTTTGGCCTCCATCAGGTTGGTCAGTAAACCTGTTTTTGTTGTTGTATAGAATAGAGCAGTCAACTGCAGTATTTTATGCAAAAGCATCTGTAAAAAAAACAAAAAAAAAAAAACTTTGGAATGATTTTACTTATCCAAGCGATTCTGAGACTGTTTTCTTGTGACAAATTGTACTTCATGTAAGTGATAAATTTTGGTCAATATATTTTGGGGTCATTTACCAAGCTGAAATACGCCTAAATTAGACGTATATCAGGTGCAGACAGCGGTGCAACTAACCGCTATCTGCGACTTTGCCCTGCTCTTGCTAGTTCTAAATTTGTGGACTGAGAAAGGGATGGGCTAGTAGGCCCGTCTAATACACAATTTTCTATGCCTGTTTTAGGCTTATAAAATGGTCTAAATGTAAGACCGCTCGGAAGCTGTCTTTCATCTAGAATTGGCACTGGATGCACTAAAGTTATGTAGAGGCTGGTGCCAGCTATGGGGCTTTATTAACCACCTCAGCCCCCTTAGCTTAAACACCCTTAAAGACCAGGCCACTTTTTACACTTCTGCACTACACTACTTTGACCGTTTATTGCTCGGTCATGCAACTTACCACCCAAGTGAATTTTACCTCCTTTTCTTCTCACTAATAGAGCTTTCATTTGGTGGTATTTCATTGCTGCTGACATTTTTACTTTTTTTTGTTATTAATCGAAATTTAACGATTTTTTTGCAAAAAAATGACATTTTTCACTTTCAGTTGTAAAATTTTGCAAAAAAAACGACATCCATATATAAATTTTTCTCAAAATTTATTGTTCTACATGTCTTTGATAAAAAAAAAATGGTTTGGGTAAAAGTTTACAAACTATGGTACAAAAATGTGAATTTCCACTTTTTGAAGCAGCTCTGACTTTCTGAGCACCTGTCATGTTTCCTGAGGTTCTACAATGGCCAGACAGTACAAACACCCCAGAAATGACCCCATTTCAGAAAGTAGACACCCTAAGGTATTCGCTGATGGGCATAGTGAGTTCATAGAACTTTTTATTTTTTGTCACAAGTTCGCGGAAAATTATGATTTTTTTTTTTCTTACAAAGTCTCATATTACACTAACTTGTGACAAAAAATAAAAACTTCCATGAACTCACTCTGCCCATCAGCGAATACCTTGGGGTGTCTTCTTTCCAAAATGGGGTCACTTGTGGGGTAGTTATACTGCCCTGGCATTCTAGGGGCCCTAATGTGTGGTAAGTAGTTTGAAATCAAAATCTGTAAAAAATGGCCGGTGAAATCCGAAAGGTGCTCTTTGGAATGTGGGCCCCTTTGCCCACCTAGGCTGCAAAAAAGTGTCACACATGTGGTATCTCCGTACTCAGGAGAAGTTGGGCAATGTGTTTTGGGGTGTCATTTTACATATACCCATGCTGGGTGAGATAAATATCTTGGTCAAATGCCAACTTTGTATAAAAAAATGGGAAAAGTTGTCTTTTGCCAAGATATTTCTCTCACCCAGCATGGGTATATGTAAAATGACACCCCAAAACACATTGCCCAACTTCTCCTGAGTACAGCAATACCAGATGTGTGACACTTTTTTGCAGCCTAGGTGGGCAAAGGGGCCCACATTCCAAAGAGTACCTTTCGGATTTCACCGGCCATTTTTTACAGATTTTGATTTCAAACTACTTACCACACATTAGGGCCCCTAGAATGCCAGGGCAGTATAACTACCCCACAAGTGACCCCATTTTGGAAAGAAGACACCCCAAGGTATTCCATGAGGGGCATGGCGAGTTCCTAGAATTTTTTATTTTTTGTCACAAGTTAGCGGAAAATGATGATTTTTTTTTTTTCTTACAAAGTCTCATATTCCACTAACTTGTGACAAAAAATAAAAACTTCCATGAACTCACTATGCCCATCACGAAATACCTTGGGGTGTCTTCTTTCCAAAATGGGGTCACTTGTGGGGTAGTTATACTGCCCTGGCATTTTAGGGGCCCAAATGCGTGCAAAGTAGTTTGAAATCAAAATCTGTGAAATCCGAAAGAATTCTAGTGGAATATGAGACTTTGTAAGAAAAAAAAAAAATCATCATTTTCCGCTAACTTGTGACAAAAAATAAAAAATTCTTGTGGGTCACTTGTGGGGTAGTTATACTGCCCTGGCATTTTAGAGGCCCTAATGTGTGGTAAGTAGGTAAATGACCTGTGAAATCCGAAAGGTGCTCTTTGGAATGTGGGCCCCTTTGCCCACCAAGGCTGCAAAAAAGTGTCACACATGTTGTATCGCCGTATTCAGGAGAAGTTGGGCAATGTGTTTTGGGGTCTCTTTTTACATATACCCATGCTGGGTGAGATAAATATCTTGGCAAAAGACAACTTTTCCCATTTTTTATACAAAGTTGGCATTTGACCAAGATATTTCTCTCACCCAGCATGGGTATATGTAAAATGACACCCCAAAACACATTGCCCAACTTCTCCTGAGTACGGCGATACCAGATGTGTGACACTTTTTTGCAGCCTAGATGCGCAAAGGGGCCCACATTCCTTTTATGAGGGCATTTTTAGACATTTGGATCCCAGACTTCTTCTCACGCTTTAGGGCCCCTAAAATGCCAGGGCAGTATAAATACCCCACATGTGACCCCATTTTGGAAAGAAGACACCCCAAGGTATTCAATGAGGGGCATGGCGAGTTCATAGAATTAATTTTTTTTTGGCACAAGTTAGCGGAAATTTTTTATTTTATTTTTTTCTCACAAAGTCTCCCTTTCCGCTAACTTGGGACAAAAATTTCAATCTTTCATGGACTCAATATGCCCCTCAGCGAATACCTTGGGGTGTCTTCTTTCCGAAATGGGGTCACATGTGGGGTATTTATACTGCCCTGGTATTCTAGGGGCCCTAAAGCGTGAGAAGAAGTCTGGAATATAAATGTCTAAAAATTTTTACGCATTTGGATTCCATGAGGGGTATGGTGAGTTCATGTGAGATTTTATTTTTTGACACAAGTTAGTGGAATATGAAACTTTGTAAGGAAAAAAATAATAATTTCCGCTAACTTGGGCCAAAAAAATGTCTGAATGTAGCCTTACAGGGGGGTGATCAATGACAGGGGGGTGATCAATGACATGGGGGTGATCAGGGAGTCTATATGGGGTGATCACCCCCCTGTAAGGCTCCATTCAGACGTCTGTATGTGTTTTGCGGATCCGATCCATGTATCCGTGGATCCGTAAAAAACATACGGACGTCTGAATGGAGCCTTACAGGGGAGTGATCAATGACAGGGGGGTGATCAATGACAGGGGGGTGATCAGGGAGTCTATATGGGGTGATCACCTCCGTCATTGATCACCCCCCTGTAAGGCTCCATTCAGATGTCCGTACGTGTTTTGCGTATCCGATCCATGTATCAGTGGATTCGTAAAAATCATACGGACCTCTGAATAGAGCCTTACAGGGGGGTGATCAATGACAGGGGGGTGATCAATGACAGGGGGGTGATCAGGGAGTCTATATGGGGTGATCAGGGGTGATCAGTGGTTCATAAGGGGTTAATAAGTGACGGGGGGGGTGTTTGGTGCTACTTTACTGAGCTGCCTGTGTCCTCTGGTGGTCGATCCAAACAAAAGGGACCACCAGAGGACCAGGTAGCAGGTATATTAGACGCTGTTATCATAACAGCGTCTAATATACCTGTTAGGGGTTAAAAAAAACACATCTCCAGCCTGCCAGTGAACGATCGCCGCTGGCAGGCTGGAGATCCACTCGCTTACCTTCCGTTCCTGTGAACGCGCGCGCCTGTGTGCGCGCGTTTACAGGAAATCTCGCGTCTCGCGAGATGACGCACGGATGCGTCCAGGAGGAATGAATCAACCACCTTCTGGACGCATCCGTGCGTTAGGCGGTCCGGAGGTGGTTAAGACCGGCGTGTAAAACACCGGTATTAGCCCCTTACCGCCCAGCGCCGTACATGTACGCCGCAACTGGACGTGACTTAACGCCCAGCGCCTTACATGTAGGAGCTGCGCCCGCCCAATCCGCGGCAAGGGTCCGGCAGTCACTGATAGCATCATGGGAAATCCTGTGAGATCCAGCCCCCTGGATATCACAGGTAAGTAGGTTGTAAGATTATAAAAAAAAAGCGTCCTTTTCCCAAAAATAAAGTAAAAAAAAAAAATGGAAAAAATAGGTAAAAAAAAGAAAAGTAGACATATTCGGTATCGCTGCGTCCATATCGACCGGCTCTATAAAAATATCACATGACCTAACCCCTCAGATGAACACCGTCCAAAAAAGAAAATAAAAACTGTGCAAAAAAATGTTTTGGGGTCACCTAAAAATGCAACACCAAGCGATTAAAAAATCATATGCCCCCCAAAATAGTACTAATCTAACCATCACCTCATACCGCAAAAAAATTGCCCCTACCTAGGACAATCACCAAAAAAAAAAAATATATATATAGCTCTCAGACTATGGAGACCCTAAAACATGATTTTATTTGTTTCAAAAATGCTTTTATTGTGTTAAATGTAAAAAAAATAAAAAAGTAGACATATTAGGTATTGCCATGTCCGTAACAGCCTGCTCTATAAAAATACCACATGACCTAACCCCTCAGATGAACACTGTAAAAAAAATATAAAAATGATGTAAGAAAAGCTATTTTTTGTTACCTTACATCACAAAAAGCGTAATAGCAAGCGATCAAAAAGTCATACGCACCCTAAAATAGTACCAATCAAACCGTCATCTCATACCAAAAAAAATTTGCCTCTACATAAGACAGTTTCCCAAAAAAATAAAAATAATCTATGGCTTTCAGAATATGGGACATGTTCTATCATTTGCAGCACAGCTGCATGGAAGCGGACAGCGCACGGATGACATCTCTGAGTTGTCCGCAAAAAATGCAGAGCGGGCAAGGCCTGAAAATACGTTCGTGTGAATGTAACCCTTCACAGTTTAGTAAATTTTAACTGCAGCTCTGCTTCTTCAGACTAGCTGCTGTTTATTATCACAAGCCCCCCACTTACTTGTCATGGCAGAGATATTTAACATGCAGCGTCCCACTACATGTGTGTGGGCTCTGCTTAAAACCACTTTTTACCCTAAAAATTGTATTATGCTATGTTATGTAACTTTGTACTAACTTATCTGCAAAATCCCTGTTACCAGGCAGATTAGGTGTAATTTATACATCCCACCACTAGATGGGGATAACACTTAGGTTCTATATATACCTAGGTCAGGCCTAGTGAGACAGATTAGGAGAGGATTCAAATTCAAACAGAGATGAGAATGTAAAGACTCCACACCACAGATTAGTGAGTGGGGCCAACTTCGCTATGAGGTAGTACCAAGGTGTGAGGCACAGAAGAGTGTTTTCCTTCTGTGGCCGGACTATACACTTGCATCCCTGACCAGTAGGAGAGAGTTTGCCTCCCTGGAATAGAAACAAGCATCAGAAAGATTAATCGGTGATAATAGCCATTATTTAGGGCCACAGACACCTTTGCGCATGGTGGAGGACTTATAGCTTCTGTCAGCCACACCATAATTCTGGGAAACAGATTAGCTACCTGTCCCAATATTCAGCTTGGAGGGAAAGGACAAGGTATAGAACTGAGCACATCAACAGGAATAAGGTACTCCATGACCACAGCCTGAATCAGGGCCTAAGAAAGCCTAGGAACAGTGGATTCGCAGATTAATTCTAATACCAACAAGATACTGTATTCCGTACTGCTGCAGCCAAAGTCAACACCAGTAAAAGTTGTGAGTTGTACCTTACCACTGTCTACCTCGTTATTACTACTATTGGTTGTACCACCATTAACGGTACTGGCGTCACGACAAATACCATCAAGGGACTCAGCCGCAACAAGCACCCTAAGCACCCCTAACATCAAGTGCACCTCAACCACCATCTTGGCTGATGCTTCCCTACCACAGAGCGTGCCCCGGAGGATTTCGAGCTGTCCACCTCAACACTGTGCTGCCGGCCCAGGGAGGCTTTCTGCTAACCGTGAGTAAACTGATGAGCTGTGTGTTATACCATTTGACCCCTCATTGGTCCCCCGTGCACCTCACGTGTTGCCCCTGCGCTACTGGCTGGCTGCATATCTTTTCTTGGCGTCACGAACAGCATATTAACCCTTGCGCCATATTTGAGAGACTGTCGCATGTGAATAAGCCCCTTTGCTTTATTGAGAGACTTTTGCTTATTGTGAGCTGTTTTGGGTTACAGAACTGTTTAAATTGCTTGGAAAGTGTATGGAAGTGCTATACTGGTCACCAGCATAAAAATCGCAGTGTTAAAAGTGAGAAAAACAGACATTTGTGTGTCACTAAAATGGCTTGCTGTCAGTGAATAGACTGTTTATATGCACTTAAGATGGCCGCCGGAGCTCTTGTTTGAAAAAATATATACCGCGCCATCACTGTGGACAAGTTAGCGACACCCCCTGAAGAGCGGGAAAACGTAGTGCCGCCCATTTAAACAAAATTGTCTGGTCAAGCCCATCCTACCTTTACTGTGTTGTTTCTGAGAGGCCAAACCATGTATGCAAACACAGCGCCGCCTCCTCTGCCCTATGAAAAGTCCTGCCGCAGAGCGGAATGGGTGGAACCATGTGTGGAATATCAATGTGCCCACCTGTTAAATGTTGTAACCGAGACACTGCCACCTATGAATATCTTCATACCCACATGACTGCTCCATTATTGTGTGTCACCAAACCACCAAGCCCAATTGGAGTACTGACCGGTGTTGTTCCGAACGCCCAATCCAATGAGACCGCCCCTTGTACGGTGGAAAATGGTTGCGCCGCTCCTGTCATTCAAACAGACCTGGGAGGCGGGCCTAGCACTCAGGAAGAGCGTGACGTGCGTGCACACGTTAGTAGCAGAGACGCTGATTGCTGTAGAGAGAGAGGAGTGAAGTGCCGGCGCAGCATGGCGGAGAAGCATGCGAGCTATGCACCTGAGATTGAACCCGGACGGGACGCTGTCGCCGCTCCGACTTTGACCCCTACGCATATAACTCCCGAACTACAGGTTCGTGTGCAAGACTTGTGGGACCACCACTGGAGGGAACGTAGTGAGGACCGCAACACTGGATCTGCGGAAAGAAGTGCAGGTCAGCATGCAGTCGCAGCCTCCAAAATATGCCGAAAGGTCCGGTCTGGTTGCTGATGCCCCTGCCATAACGTAGCCCACCACGGAATGGACAGCACTATGGGCTAAGTTGCCCGCGGAGATTAAGTCTGCTCGACTCCCGCGTACCCATGCCTGCAAAAAATATAACGAGGGACTAACTCGTAAGTTACTGGAGGCACCGGTAAAAGATTTCCCGGTACCAGTATGGAAGCTGGGCCGAGTGTTGTACTTTTGCAAACAGGGGGGTTTGGATTCATCCGTGATATGGCGACTAACCGTGATTACTATGTCAATCGCCGGTCTGTGAAAAGGAAGGATCTTCCCCCTTGGCTACACAGCCTATATGTAAATGAGGTGGTCGAGTTCACCCCTGCAGAGGGTACACGTGGACCTTATGCCACGGCAGTACGTCGGCCAGGACGATCCACAGAGACCCAGGAGCTTGATAAGGACACTGAATCTGAGGAGGATCCAGAAAAGGAACTTTCTACCGCCCCCGTGCGGCCTGCTGCAAAATATGTGCCACCTACTACTCAGAACCAATATGCCACTGGTTTTGCAGGAACCAATATTCTCTGGCAACCCACCATTGTTACCAGAGATCCTGACAGTCGACCTAGACCCCAGAGGGAAAGGGATAGAAGAAGAAGGCCCGAGCCACAAAGTCTCAGTACAGCTACAGAGGACTGTGCAATGCTATTCCAACAACTAGCTGTACAGCAGCAACAGGGATTTGCTATCCCACATTATGGAGAGGAACCAGTAGAGTCTTCAGCACTGAAAAAATCCACCTGAGGAATTAAACCCTGTGACCAGGATTGACCCTGTAGTTGGGCTGGCTTGTGTAGTGGCCTCACGGACTAAGCGTGGGCACTACACGAGGGTCAATTGGGGTGTGCGTGACTTCTCTTCACTAGGGACAGAAGTGTTATTTCCAATTGTGTATATTTTATGTAAATTTGTTTTTGTATTGTGTAATGTTTCCCTGTTATAGGCATTATCAGGCCTAGTCCCTGTAGTTAGTCATCCCAGATGCTAGAGGGAGCTAGAGTACCCCGAGTATAAGTGTTAAGGCCCCAGACAGGGAAGGGTTGTTGAAAGTCAGGAGTCTGCAAAGACAAGCTGGAAGGCACCAGTCAGGGCCTTCTCCTGACATGCAACTAGACAGTCCAGGCTTCTAGTTGCCACCAGGAGACTAGTAGAGGGATCCTAGTCTACCTCCTGATCCAGAGAGCCATGGTTAGCTCAGAAGATCTAACCCAGGGGAAGAGGTTGCCTCCTGGGAGAAACCCTGTAGTTCCCACCAAGTCAAGCAGAGCCCACAGGTCCAGCTGATACAAGCAAGCTGAAGGGCAGAGAGAATAGAGGTATGGAGCAAGAATGAGCACCTAAGGAGGACTATTTACCAAGGATAAAAGCCTACAATAAGGTATCTGGGCCTTGGGATTAAAGCCAGACAGGAGTCCGAAAGGGACAGTGTACACTAATCTCCGAGGAGTCTGTACAGCCTGATTCTGCGCATGTGGATGTTTACCCTCTGTGTATCTTGCCTAACCACCATATACCTGCCATCATTGTGTAACCTGCTTGTGAAGTGTACTTGACATGTGGAACTGAGTTGCCATCTAACTGTACAAAGTGGAATTTACTACAGTAAAGCAAAGTTTGGTTCACCCTGCCATCTGTGTTCCTTGCTTATTAAGACCTTCCACCGGTGTGCCACCGTTACCGGCACTGGCATCACGTACCTCAAAGGGACCTTGCCCCAGGCACATAAAACACCTGCAACACCCAGGGCACCTCAACCATCATCAGGCCTGGTCCCTAAATACAGAGTGTGCCCCAGAGGACTTTTGTGCCAGCCTCTCCTTCACTGCTGTATGCCTGCCCAGGGGCTCCGTATAATAACTGTGAGTGACCCTCGCTTGCCATTAACCGTGACCTCACAATCGCAATACCCTGCAGGTCTGGCGTACTGCATAAATTGGCGTCACGAACAGGATACGGAACATATCCGCGCCATTGTTGGATTACAAAACTGTGTGCTGAAAATCATCTTAAAGTGACTAAGCCCTAAATGGTTTTATTCAAAATTACTGGGCCAAAGGACTGTCCTAAGTAGCGGTGTGAAAATAGTGTTTTATGGACTGTTTGCTGCTTGTTTAAGCCACCGCTTGCTGTCAGTGAATAGACAGCGTTTCTACTAAAGATGGCTGCTGAGCTTGCTTGAGATTACTGCTGCGTCATCTTCATCCTGAATTGGCAGTAAAAGTTGGCGCCTTTTTGCTGAGAAGAGCGGGAAAAAGCTCAATATTGGCGCCACCGCCTGTCTGGACATTTGCATGTCTGCCAGAATAGACTCCGCATTCCCCATACTGGAGTACCTGGGGGGCGGCCTCCCAGTGCAATGGGAGGATCTGTCTGAACTTATTGGCGCCACCCTGTCGCTCTCCAGAGAAGGATCGAGCATGTTGGAGAGTGAAGACTGCTCTGCTGGGATGTCCGCGCCTGATTTACTGAACATGACTGATATTGGTGTAGAGCCAGAGGAGGCTCCACCGGCCTACTCTCCGGGACCGGAGAGACCCGCCTGCTCGCCACTGGGGAAAGAACCGGAGCACTGCTACGGCTCCTGGAGAGACTTCTTTCAGCCCTCATTCAAGTGGTCAACACTTATGGCAGAGATCCGGGAGGCCGCTATAAAGAGGAATACTAAAACCAAAATATACTATGAAGAACTGACCAAGTCCATTTACGACCGTCATTCTAATACCCAACCCCGCCTGGAAAGGAGAAGGGGGTTGGTGCTGTCCTTTGACAAGACCCGTGGCTACGGGTTCATACAAGACTATGTTACTGGCAGAGACTTGTACGTCAACCGGAGGTCTGTCAAGAGAGGTTACCTCCCTGAGCATCTGCACAACCTCCGCGAGGGAGAGGAGGTAGAATTCACCCCTGCCGAGAGCCTGCGAGGCCCATATGCGACTGCCGTGACCCGTCCCAAGAAGGAACCGGAGGACTGGGAGGCAGATGAGGACTACTCTGGCTGCGAGTGCAAACCTGAGCGCTCTCCAGGACCGGCCCATCACGCATTCCAAGAGCGGGGCTCTTTCATTGGTCCTAATGTGTTTTGGCAGCCAACTGTGTTGGAAAAATGGGTGAGTCCCTATCCTTCCCCCAGCTGCCTCGCCGGGAGAAAACAATCCAGGACATGGAAAATCTAAAAGGACTCCGCGTTACCTTGGAAAATATCCGGAAGGGTAGGAGACCAGATGCGCCACCGGAGCCTGCAGCGGCCATGTCCGATACATCCTGCACTGTACCTGCGCCGGCGGCGACAGCAGAGGACAGCGATTCTATGACCGAAAGCATAGGTGACCAGATCGTCCGTCTGGAAGAAAAGTTGCGGGAGCTGCGCAAGATTGCCACTGCCAGGATCCAGACGCCGCCTAGGAAGGACGAGGTAAGGGTGCCTGTCACCACCCGTAGACCACCTTCTACCACCTCCGCACCGTCGGTGCTCCCCAGACGGCCCTCTAACTCTATGACTTGCTGCGCAGAGTCAGTCATTCCACAGCCCACCGGACCGCTTGCGGCGGCGGTATCAAGTCCATCACAGCCTGCAATGGTTATGCCTGGACCGGTGCGGTCCTCAAATGTCCTTACCCCTAGGCCTATGGGGCCGATACCTATAAGGGGTCCTTTCATGCTACAGCTGCCCCCTAACACTGTAATGTGGGCACATCCACCTGTAGAGGACTACTACAGGCCTTATTTGCCAGCAGAGCCGGGTAACTATGATACGCCCTTGTGAATTAGCCTGCTAGGCCTTTGATTTATTTTGCCAAGGGATGATTTTTGAAAATTTAACCCTTTCAGGACAGGAGTCCTTTGTTTCTGGTCCTTTGTTGCTGCTGCCAGTTTACCCACGGCTCAGTGGTAGTGGTCACCCACTGAAATAATAAAGTCAGCAAAGCCAAGTTTGTTTCCAGGACTTCCTGCCTGCTTCTGCTATCACTCACCAAGTTGTGCCTGTTCCGTTGTTGCACCTTTTACCCTTAACCCCCTTTTCAGGTTGATCAGGGGTATTACAGCACTTGTTTTTAGCTGTCATTTTTATTGTGCAACGGAACTCCAAGGATACGTGCCCAGTGATAGACTCAAAAGTACCTGAGCCTCTGAGATCTTTGTTTTTAAGGAAATGTGCCCAGAGATGGACTCCACTGCACAAGAGCCTCTGTGATTTATAAGAAAGGAACCTGGGTACGGACTCATATTGTTCTTTGAGCCTCCAAGAACTTTTAATTTGTTTCACCTTGTTTTGTTGTTCTCCTAAGGACAATTGCACATATGGACTATCCTGGTAGTAATGTTACGCTGTGCCAGGTCAGCGCCCCTGTTCCCTCATACGATCCTGAGGGAAGAGAACGACGCCCCTTTTCACCGAACTTGTTCCTAAGCCAGTTGGAACTACCTGATATGTGCATATATTATGCTTCTGCAAATGTAGATGTGTCTCCTGCTTTGCTGTTTAGTCTCTTTTTCAGGTGCAGTATCCAGCTGGGCAGGGCCCCTCCATGTTGCGCCGAGGTCGGGCAACGTTAAAGCGTGGGGGTATGTAGTGGCCTCACGGACTAAGCGTGGGCACTACACGAGGGTCAATTGGGGTGTGCGTGACTTCTCTTCACTAGGGACAGAAGTGTTATTTCCAATTGTGCATATTTTATGTAAATTTTAAAGTATTGTTTTTGTATTGTGTAATGTTTCCCTGTTATAGGCATTATCAGGCCTAGTCCCTGTAGTTAGTCATCCCAGATGCTAGAGGGAGCTAGAGTACCCCGAGTATAAGTGTTCAGGCCCCAGACAGGGAAGGGTTGTTGAAAGTCAGGAGTCTGCAAAGACAAGCTGGAAGGGTTTCTGTCACCCTGCAAAACTCATTTTTTTTTTTTTGGATAGTTAGATTGCTCATAGTGCGATATAGCAGAATATAATGCTCTTACTTACTTTCATGCGGCTGATTCTTTATAAAATGAACTTTTATAATATGTAAATTCGGGCTCTACCAGCAAGTAGGGCGTCTACTTGCTGGTAGCTGCTGCAGAAATCCGCCCCCTCGCCGTGTTGATTGACAGGGCCAGCCGTGATCTCCTCCTCCGGCCGGCCCTGTCAGTAATTCAAAAATTGCGCGCCTCGCGTCATTCGGCGCAGGCGCTCTGAGATGAGGAGGCTCGTCTCCTCAGCACTCCCTCAGTGCGCCTGCGCCGATGACGTCTTCTCTTTCGGTGATGTCATCGGCGCAGGCGCACTGAGGGAGTGCTGAGGATACGAGCCTCCTCATCTCAGAGCGCCTGCGCCGAATGACGCGAGGCGCGCGATTTTTGAATTACTGACAGGGCCGGCCGGAGGAGGAGATCACGGCTGGCCCTGTCAATCAACACGGCGAGGGGGCGGATTTCTGCAGCAGCTACCAGCAAGTAGACGCCCTACTTGCTGGTATAGCCCGAATTTACATATTATAAAAGTTCGTTTTATAAAGAATCGGCCGCATGAATGTAAGTAAGAGCATTATATTCTGCTATATCGCACTATGAGCAATCTAACTATCCCAAAAAAAAAAAAAAGAGTTTTGCGGGGTGACAGAAACCCTTTAAAGAAAGGATTGTCAAGTAACTGACATGCAGACACTTAGTAAATTAGCCTCCTACAGTTCAGAGTGATGTAACTGATTATATTGATTTGCAGACATTGATCTGTAGGCATCGGTAGAGATAAGATAGGGCGGAAAGAGTCACTACCATGCACAAAGTTACATGAAACCATCTCGGGCCAAAAGTCCAATTAATGATTTACTAAAGCCAAAATAATGGGGTAATTGTAGGCGAGCGTCAAATCAACTGAAAATGGAAACAGGTTGATCACACGTCCACTTCATAATTAATAGAAAGTGCAATTAAAACAGATCAACTTTATTAACCACAGAAAGAGAATGGGAGTCCTGTGAAAAGTACTTACCCCGCCACAAAAATCCCCTAGAGTATATTTGTGGCACTGAATAGATGCAGGGATCTGCAGATCATTAGCCTGTGGTGTCTGCAGAATAAGGGGGGTGTCTTTCAAAGAAGGAAGCTGCACCAATAGGTTAGTGCTGTTAAAATGACTAACCTTGAACAAAAAGTTGTATTATAGGTATAAAGCAATACAAAATTCTGCATTGATAAATTTCATTATATATCTTTAAAGCAGCTAGAGCTCCAGTTTTCTGCTATCAACCTCCAAATCACCCGTATAGAAATTTAATTGATTAAAATTATAGTTGCCATCAGTTACCACTAGAGGGAGCTTATTGTTTAGCCATTGATCACAATAATACTATACTGTAAGCACCTAAGCTCCCTCTAGTGGTGACTGCAGGCAGACAGGAGTTTATCATTTAACTCTATTGCTGTGTAAAGAGAAGCAGAGGATTTGCAGCTTTGTATTAAAAACATTGTCGATCCCGGGTGCCTGCTGTTTAAAACACCATCGCCATCTTTAAACCCCCACCGCTGATGTAATTTTACGTTGGAGCGGCAGGAAGGGGTTAAGGTGAATACCAGCCTTTAATCCCTTCCTAACGTGGCAATTTTAAATTTTTTCCATTTTTCAATTTTTCACACCCTGCCTTCCCTGAGCGATAGCATTTTTTTTTTTTTACATTTTTCCGTTCACATAGCCACATTGGGGCTTGTTTTTTGCAGGGCAAGTTGCCATTTCCGATGGCACCATTTAATATTGACATACTGGGAAGCTGGAAATAAATTCCAAATGTGAAGGAACTGGAAAAAAATGCAATTCTGCCACAGTTTTGTGAGTTTTGTTTTTATGGCATTCATCGTGAGGTAAAACTGACCAGTTCCCTTCATTCTCCGGATCAGTATGATTACAACAATGTCACATTTATATGGTTTTTCTTTCAGTATAGTGTTTTAATACTGAAAAAAAATAACTTAATCGCTAAATTCTGGTCCCAAACACTTTTTATAGCTATGTTTATGGAGCTGTGCGAGGGCTCATTTTTTGTGGGCCGATCTGTAGTTTTTTATTAATATCATTTTGGGGTGTGTATGACTTTTTGATCACTTTTAATTACATTTTTTGGGGGAGAAGAAGCAATGAAAAAACGTCCATTTAGATTTTTTCTGTCACGCCACTCATCATATGGGATACATTTTTAATATTTTAATAGTACAGGTGTTTTTAGACATGGTGATGACTATTATGTTTTTTTTTATTGTTTTAATTTTGGGGTAGGGGGGTGATTATTATTATTATATATATTTTTTTTTTTACTTTTTTGCGGCCCCCAAGTGGACCCCAACATGCAATAATTTGATTACAATTTGTATAAATTAACTTTTATCCAATTTAAAAAGATCTGTATATTATAATTCAGTGCTTCCCCCTGCTGGCCTGAATTGTAATATACCAGTAATAAGCCTAGAAGCCTAGTACAGGATCCGGCTTATTACTGCAATGGAATACCTTCCCCGATCACAGCCAGGTGTAGGCGTTTGCCGTGGTCACATATGGCCATGGCATCTGAGGGGTTAAATGCTTCGGGTGTCTGCGGTGTGAAACAGCAGGTACCCAGTAGCTATGGCGCTCCCTCCACTCTGGAGCGGGCACCATCTTTGAAGACCCAACATCAACCATACCTGTGTGGTGGATGTCAGATCTTCCAGCTCTCCCGACATGTCTGTTTTAGTAAATATGTGCCTTCTCCATAAAATAACGATGCTGCAGAGCTCTGCATTGTGCTGTTCTCCTGTTATTATTCCTGGAAATGTATGAATAAATTGACAACTGGATGGTACCATTCCCCTTGTCAATAGCGTACGCCTCTACACAGGTGGGCACTAATGGCGCTCAATGCACCCAACTGACTTACAATGGGTCTATCAGGTTTCCGTCGTGGTGTCCATCATTTCAACAGGAAGCAGGATGTGGCACAGCACTGATGAAGCCTCCATCGGAAATATGAGAAGAGCCATAATCCACTTGACTAATAGGAAGACTAAGTAATTATAAGCACTGATTGACAAAAACAAAAAACAATGCACCAGAAAGAAATGTCAGATTGCTGCAAAACTGTCCATGGAGTTAGTCAGATATGTAAATAAATACAATTGTGGTCTGATTAGACCACTTGAGGGCGTAAAAGTTCTTCCACTGCTGGTCTATAAAAAGGTTCTCAGCGGCTACTTTTGGGTAGTGTACCTCTAGATGGGAGATTGATTACTACTAGTGTTGAGCGAACTTCTGTTTTAAGTTCGGCGTCTAAAGTTCGGCTTCCGGTTAGCGGAGAATCCCGATATGGATTCCGAATTCCGTTGTGGTCCGTGGTAGCGGAATCAATAATGGCCGATTATTGATTCCGCTACCACGGACCACAACGGAATTCGGAATCCATATCGGGATTCTCCGCTAACCGGAAGCCGAACTTTAGACGCTGAACTTAAAACAGAAGTTCGCTCAACACTAATTACTAGGCCTGCCTCTATAACTCACTCAAAGACATTTTTCCCATTTGACTGAGTGGGCACACCATTGGACTGATGTAAATCTTGGTAAGTTATTTTTTTGTCAAGTGTATTTGTTTACTAAAAATTATATATTTCTAATTGCAAAGTTGAACATTTAAGGCAAATACGATAAACATGAAAGGAAATAAAGCTCTACATTGAGCTCCAGCATCTAAATATCTAATACCACAACTATCCATAAGGAAGAAAATTCACGTATATTAAGAATTACCAATAATAGTTACTTCTGTCGCTATAACTTATGATGTTATAGTTGTTGATTGTTCAGACAACTCTTCAAATACTACTGCATGTACATTGTTTCTTAAAGGCATTCTCCAGTTTGGTCAGTGTTTTATTTTCTATTAATTAGAAGGGTCCCCCAGTGATAAGGTCACCACAAGTGGTCCTGCTGCTGAACTCCCTATTGATCAGCCCTCCAGGAATCCAGCAGCAAGTGTTTAATTCTTCTACAGCGCCACCACAGGTGAAATGAAGCATGACATGATGTCCGTTGATGTCAATGCTCTGTCTGTGTCATGCACAGGCATGCTTAGTCCTCCAGAGCTAGAGATGCTCTTTGTAGTCATTCTGCCCTCTAGTTAATAGGTGAGAGTCCTGGATGTGGGGCCGCTAGTGAATATCTCAATATTCTCTAATAGGTTATTTAAAAATTGGTTTCCTAAACTAGACGGAAGAAACTTTACATAAAAATAAATTAAAAAAAATAAATTAATACTAAAGTAAATCTTTCAATTTTACTCATCATCAATTGGCAAGCCAAATTCAAACGCCATGCACCAAGTCCCACTGGATAGTTGTAGTACATAGCATTGCTAAGTGCCCGCCACATGTAACGCATCTGCTACGGATTTAATGAAAGACGCTTTTCTCACCTGCCCCTCTTCAGGATACGTTCTTGCTGCTGCTCTGTTCAGCACTTGACTACTTGAAGTTGACAAAGCGTAATCTAGTTAATATTTTCTTTAGCTGCGTACTCATCTACAATAACATTGATCAATATCCTGGGTTGTGAAAGCCTCTTGGAAATAGTGGAGGACAGGACCATATGCTCTTACAAAGGTCACTAATAACTGCGTGCAATAAAAAAGAGATATTGCTGAGCAGGTGTGTAATGCACTAATAGACCCGAGAGCACGGCTTATCAAACATCAGCTTCAACTTAAATGGGTTGTCTCTTCTCCTACCTTGATGTCATATCGTTAGGATAGGCCATCAATGTCACATAGGTGCTGGTCCCAACTCCGGGACTTGCTGCTATGTCAAGAACAAGGGCTCCCCAAGTGAACGGACAAGTGAATGGCCACCCATCCTTCACCACTATGGGAGTTGAGAAAATATTGTGGCAAGTGCGATCAGCTCTTTCCAGCAGTCCCACCTGGGTGAATGGAGTGGTGGCATGGCACTCTGAATTCACCGCTATGGGAATTCCAAAAATATCCGAGTGCGCTTGCTCAGATAGTTTCAGAACTAACATAGGGATGAATGGAGATCATGCTGCACATGTGCAACATGCTCTCCTTCACTTTTGAGGCACCGAAGTGAATGGAAAGCATCTGGGTCGTGCGCAGCCACCCTTTGTGAAAACACAGCCAAGTCACAGGCAAATCACAGGCGTGTTGCGTGTTGCACGCATCTTCCATTAAAGCCAATGGCAGAAAAGCTGCACGCGACCTGCCACATAGGACACAAAATCCGACATGTCTGCATTCTTTGCATCATGGTTCTAGCTAGAGATGAGCGAATTTCTCATAAATTGGATTCAGCTGGTTCGCTGAATTTTTCAAAAAAATTTGGTTTGATCTGAATTTATTCGTGGCGAATCGAGTTAGAAAACGGCTATTTCCTGGCTGCAGAGAGCCTCTATAGTGATGTAGAACACTGTGCCTTGCAGTAACACGCATAGGGAGTCTGCTGTGGTAGTGAAACAATACTGTGAGTCAGTATGACACGCACATAACAGGTGTCGCTCTTAGAATCACTGCACACTTCACTTATTTGGGCAGTTACGGGGCCAAAACTGACCAAATAACTCAAGTGTGAACGCAGCTTTACAGGTCAGGCATAAAGAACCGTGCAGAGGCCCAAGATCCTACTACACCCTGTACAGAATTATTAGGCAAATGAGTATTTTGACCACATCATCCTCTTTATGCATGTTGTCTTACTCCAAGCTGTATAGGCTCGAAAGCCTACTACCAATTAAGCATATTAGGTGATGTGCATCTCTGTAATGAGAAGGGGTGTGGTCTAATGACATCAACACCCTATATCAGGTGTGCATAATTATTAAGCAACTTCCTTTCCTTTGGCAAAATGGGTCAAAAGAAGGACTTGACAGGCTCAGAAAAGTCAAAAATAGTGAGATATCTTGCAGAGGGATGCAGCACTCTTAAAATTGCAAAGCTTCTGAAACGTGATCATCGAATAATCAAGCGTTTCATTCAAAATAGTCAACAGGGTCGCAAGAAGCGTGTGGAAAAACCAAGGCGCAAAATAACTGCCCATGAACTGAGAAAAGTCAAGCGTGCAGCTGCCAAGATGCCACTTGCCACCAGTTTGGCCATATTTCAGAGCTGCAACATCACTGGAGTGCCCAAAAGCACAAGGTGTGCAATACTCAGAGACATGGCCAAGGTAAGAAAGGCTGAAAGACGACCACCACTGAACAAGACACACAAGCTGAAACGTCAAGACTGGGCCAAGAAATATCTCAAGACTGATTTTTCTAAGGTTTTATGGACTGATGAAATGAGAGTGAGTCTTGATGGGCCAAATGGATGGGCCCGTGGCTGGATTGGTAAAGGGCAGAGAGCTCCAGTCCGACTCAGACGCCAGCAAGGTGGAGGTGGAGTACTGGTTTGGGCTGGTATCATCAAAGATGAGCTTGTGGGGCCTTTTCGGGTTGAGGATGGAGTCAAGCTCAACTCCCAGTCCTACTGCCAGTTTCTGGAAGACACCTTCTTCAAGCAGTGGTACAGGACGAAGTCTGCATCCTTCAAGAAAAACATGATTTTCATGCAGGACAATGCTCCATCACACGCGTCCAAGTACTCCACAGCGTGGCTGGCAAGAAAGGGTATAAAAGAAGAAAATCTAATGACATGGCCTCCTTGTTCACCTGATCTGAACCCCATTGAGAACCTGTGGTCCATCATCAAATGTGAGATTTACAAGGAGTGAAAACAGTACACCTCTCTGAACAGTGTCTGGGAGGCTGTGGTTGCTGCTGCACGCAATGTTGATGGTGAACAGATCAAAACACTGACAGAATCCATGGATGGCAGGCTTTTGAGTGTCCTTGCAAAGAAAGGTGGCTATATTGGTCACTGATTTGTTTTTGTTTTGTTTTTGAATGTCAGAAATGTATATTTGTGAATGTTGAGATGTTATATTGGTTTCACTGGTAAAAATAAATAATTTAAATGGGTATATATTTGTTTTTTGTTAAGTTGCCTAATAATTATGCACAGTAATAGTCACCTGCACACACAGATATCCCCCTAAAATAGCTAAAACTAAAAACAAACTAAAAACTACTTCCAAAAATATTCAGCTTTGATATTAATGAGTTTTTTGGGTTCATTGAGAACATGGTTGTTGTTCAATAATAAAATTAATCCTCAAAAATACAACTTGCCTAATAATTCTGCACTCCCTGTACAGCGTGAAAGAGCGCACTCCTTTTACAACAATTCTCTAATTCCACATAGATGTCTACAGAACCTGTTCTAGTAAACGCTTATACAAGTAGAGCCCCCGACAGAGTGGAGAGGGTGTCAGCAGTAAGTTTGTGTTGACGTCACTGATTATTTTGCCCTTCCTCTGATCCGTCAGAACAATAAACCCAAAAAACGGATCCTGTCTGTGGAGCATCCGCCTTCACTCGGTCAGCATTTGGTCAGTAATCCATCATTATTGCTAAAGCCAAAAAAAAACAGGAGTGGATCTAAAACAGAGATGACACGTGAATGGAATATTTGCATGCCTTCTGTGTTTTCTACCCACTCCTGCTTATGGCTACCAAATCATAAACAATTCTGATGCAAAATAGGGACCATGTCATGCAGGCCTTACAGCTGTTACATACACAAGATCTGTTGTGCATCTCATTTTTCCTTCCTTCTGACATATCAGCAGCAGCATCAGGAGGAGGCCACAGGGTGGCACAATGACAGTGTGGAGGTGGCAGCAGCAGCATCAGGAGGCCACAGAGTGGCACAGTGACAGGGTGTGGAGGTGGCGGCAGCAGCAGCATCAGGAGGAGGTCAAAGGGTGGCACAATGAGGTTTAACACTGACAAATGTAAGGTTATGCACATGGGAAGAAATAATGCAAGTCACCCGTACATACTAAATGATAAAACACTTGGTAACACTGACATGGAAAAGGATCTAGGAATTTTAATAAACAGCAAACTAAGCTGCAAAAACCAGTGTCAGGCAGCTGCTGCCAAGGCCAATAAGATAATGGGTTGCATCAAAAGGGGCATAGATGCCCGTGATGAGAACATATTCCTACTACTTTACAAATCATTAGTCAGACCACACATGGAGTACTGTGTACAGTTCTGGGCTCCAGTGAACAAGGCAGACATAGCAGAGCTGGAGAGGGTCCAGAGGAGGGCAACTAAAGTAATAACTGGAATGGGGCAACTACAGTACCCTGAAAGATTATCAAAATTAGGGTTATTCACGTTAGAAAAAAGACGATTGAAGGGAGATCTAATTACTATGTATAAATATATCAGGGGTCAGTACAGAGATCTATCCCATCATCTATTTATCCCCAGGACTGTGACTGTGACGAGGGGACATCCTCTGCGTTTGGAGGAAAGAAGGTTTGTACACAAACATAGAAGAGGATTCTTTACGGTAAGAGCAGTGAGACTATGGAACTCTCTGCCTGAGGAGGTGGTGATGGTGAGTACAATAAAGGAATTCAGGAGGGGCCTGGATGTATTTCTGGAGTGTAATAATATTACAGGCTATAGCTACTAGAGAGGGGTCGTTGATCCAGGGAGTTATTCTGATTGCCTGATTGGAGTCGGGAAGAAATTTTTTATTCCCCTAAAGTGAGGAAAATTGGCTTCTACCTCACAGTTTTTTTTTGCCTTCCTCTGGATCAACTTGCAGGATAACAGGCCGAACTGGATGGACAAATGTCTTTTTTTGGCCTTATGTACTATGTTACTATGTTACTAGGTTACCAATATAGGGGCAGAAGTGAAGCACTCCTTAACTGAAGCACTTCTTAACTGCAGAAAAGGCTCGCAACGCCGAATCAGACCACACTGAGACATCTGTCCCTTTCTTAGTCATGTCAGTTATATACTATGTTACTATTTTACTATGTTAATAACAGTGTGGATGTGGCAGCCGTAGCATCAAGAGGCCACAGAGTGGCACAATGACAAATGCTGCTGCCGCCACCTCCACACTCTGTAATTGTGCCACTCTGTGGCCTCCTGATGCTTCTGCTGCTGCCACCTCCACACTGTCATTGTGCCACTCTGTGGCCTCCTCCTGATGCTGCTGCTGCCGCCACCTCCACACTCTGTCACTGTGCCACTCTGTGGCCTCCTGATGCTGCTGCTGTCACCTCCACACTGTCATTGTGCCACCCTGTGGCCTCCTCCTGATGCTGCTGCTGCCGCGACTTCCACGCTCTGTCATTGTGCAACCCTGTAGCCTCCTGATGTTGCTGCTGCCACCTCCACACTGTCATTGTGCCACCCTGTGGCCTCCTCCTGATGCTGCTGCCGCCACCTCCACACTCTGTCATTGTGCAACCCTGTGGCCTCCTGATGTTGCTGCTGCCACCTCCACACTGTCATTGTGCCACCCTGTGGCCTCCTCCTGATGCTGCTGCTGCCGCCACCTCCACACCACCTCTACACCCTGTCATTGTGCCACTCTGTGGCCTACTGATGCTGCTGCTGCCACCTCCATACTGTCATTGTACCACCTTGGGCCTCCTCCTGATGCTGCTGCCACCTCCACACTCTGTCATTGTGCCACTCTGTGGCCTCCTGATGATGCTGCTGCCATTTCCACACTCTGTCATTGTGCCACTCTGTGGCCTCTTGATGCTACTGCTGTCACCTCAACATTGTTATTGTGCCACCCTGTGGCCTCCTGCTGATGCTGCTGCCGCCGCCACCTCCACACCCTGTCATTGTGCCACTTTGTGGCCTCCTGATGCTGCTGTGCCTGCGCCAGAAACATTTAGTCCTCTGCCACTCCCCTGTGCAGGGCCTGGCACTTCTCTGTCTGACATACTGTTAGATCAAATAAATAAATAAAAAGGAAATTAAAACACCCCCAAAAAGTCTATAATTTTCTCACTTCACCACACAACGGCTAATAAGCCCTTTTTTCCCACTAATACAAACCAAAGAAGTCTTTAGAACATATAACTGCACCGCTGAATGGCAAATAGGCCCTTACCTTTTCCACTTATACACGCCACAAAAGGCTTTAGAACATATACAGTGGATATAAAAAGTCTACACACCCCTGTAAAAATGTCAGGTTTCTGTGATGTAAAAAAATGAGACAAAGATAAATCATTTCAGAACTTTTTCCACCTTTAATGTGACCTATAAACTGTACAACTCAATTGAAAAACAAACTGAAATCTTTTAGGTGGAGGGGAAAAAAACTAAAATAATGTGGTTGCATAAGTGCTCACACCCTCTTATAACTGGGGATGTAGCTGTGTTCAGAATTAAGCAATCACATTCAAAATCATGTTAAATAGGAGTCAGCATACACCTGCCATCATTTAAAGTGTCTCTGATTAACCCCAAATAAAGTTCAGCTGCTCTAGTTGGTCTTTCCTGAAATTTTCTTACAGCACAGCAGAAGCCACGGTCCACAGAGAGCTTCCAAAGCATCAGAGGGATCTCATTGTTAAAAGGTATCAGTCAGGAGAAGGGGACAAAAGGATTTCCAAGGCATTAGATATACCATGGAACACAGTGAAGACAGTCATCATCAAGTGGAGAAAATATGGCACATGTTCATCTGGCCAGTCTCCCTTACACCAGAGCGTGCCCCAGAGAATCCTTGAGCCATTCTCCTTTTCACTTATGTGAGCCTGCCCAGGGACGACATAACCGTGAGTAACCAGAACTGTATTTACCTCAGCCCACCTAATGCTCACACCGTGACCTCACATGTAATTCCCCTGTCGGTCTGGCATACCGCATAATTAATCTTGGCGTCACCACGAACAGGATAAATTCCTTTGTGCCTTTAATGAACTGTATGTACAGCATTTGCAAAACCCTGCATCATTATAGACTGCCTATTGTGAATGAGCCCCAACTGTTTATTGCTTTTATTGGGCCAAAAGACTGTTTAGGCTGCTTATAAACTGTCTGCAGAGTCAATACCGCTGCTTGCTGTATTTGAATAGACTGTTTTGCACTTAAGATGGACTTGTAGTTGTTTGCTGCGCCATCACAGAGCAGCCTGGCGGGAAAAAAACAAGTTACACCCCCTTCCAGTGCGGGAAAAGTTGGTGCACCGCCCCATATGTAAAGCAAGCATTAAGGTTGCCGCCTACCACTCCTGTAGCAGTGCAGGGAGGCCGGGCTGTATGCAAAGTGAAGCACCGCTCCTTCTGGATCGCGTTGAAGAGACACCGCGCACGGGACTTGTGTGTGACGTACTCTCGCGCATCGCGAGATCTGGCAGACGAGCAAGAGAGAGGTGGACAGTCGCAGTTATCAGCCAACCTCCACGGGATAAATGCAAGTACAGGCCCCAACCTTACTACTCAGCCTGTGAAAGTACCCCCATCAGTAACAAGGGGGCATTTAATAAGAACTATCGTATCTCCGGCCCCTGCTCCACTCTTCGTAAAGGGCCATACACCCTCAACGGTTGCCCATAGCAACTAGGGTGGCCACTGGCTTCACCCTAGAAAGCCGGACCGGCCCAAACCACACCCACAATGACACAAACCACTCCCACAATGACACAAACCACGCCTCCAAACTACAAAGCCACGCCCCATGCCAGTGAAGCCACGCCCCCACCATCGGCTGGGGGAAAAAATACGGGGGAGGAGAGGGAAGAAGTTTGTGAATGGAAGGTGAGCGGGGGCAGCCGGGGTGCTTCTCTTCCCCTCAGTCATCCACAGGGAGTCATATCTGCGGCTCTAGTGACTGACTGGGGGTGAGAGAAGCCTCGGTCAGTTGCTGCAGCTTACGCTCAGACAGCACAGTGCTGCTGTCTGAGACGTGAGCTACTGAAAAGGAGGACATCCCTGTGTCCGTCCAGGCACTGCGCCGGACGGAGGACAGGGAGCCTGAAAACTGGACTGTCCGGCCTAAAACCGGACGTCTGGCCACCCTAATAGCAACCCTATTCAAAAAGTTTATAAAGTCAAATTTAGCCTGCAGCATTTAAACAAACTGTCATTGCCATGTCTGTTCAAGAGGAAGCCGCGCAGCCTGACCTCAGCGGATCCCCTGCAGCAGCTGCAGCAGCCTGCATGATGCCTTTAACCATGCCCTACTACTTTGGGGCCCCTTGGTTCCCCCGATACTCTGGGGAAGCTCACACCCTAAGAGATTTTAAAGAGAAAATGTGTGCCATGTGTCTCCACAGAGCAGCAAATGGAAATACTCCTAGCGCAACTAGAGGGAGCCGCACTCCGGGAGGTGAAGTCCTGGCCTAGCTCTGAAAGAAGAACACTGGGACAGATCTTTGAGAGACGCTACACAACCTTTGAACCCAAGACCGTGTCCAAGGTCAAAATGAGGTTCTTCAGCATGATACAACAAAAATCGTATGTGGTTCTATCGGCTCTTCCGGTTGCGCCTACGCTGAACTTAGGTTTTCTTCATTGTGGATCCCTCCATTACTCCTCCTGGAAAACATTGTGATTGCTGCAAGCACCCTAGGGGTGAGTTCTATACCGTTTAGTTGGTTAATTATTGCTGAGTATAATCATCTCAAAATATGGGATGGTCATGTTGATAATGACCTGCTGTTGTAGGGGTATGATCCTCTTGACACTACAATACAGTCATGGTGCGCATGAAATAACTGCAGACAAGTTTAACATTTTACGCTGTCTGTAGGTGCGCTTGAGAAGCTGAGCCGAGACCCCTCTTCTCTTATGGACTGTGGATCGGCTATTTACAGATCCCATCCATCTAGAGGTCATGGCTTTTTTAGGGGATCCATGGATTGACTATAGTCAGATTGAGATTCCCCTGCTATGATATATCTCAGCAACCAACTGTGCGATTTATCCCCCCGCAGCTTGATTACAGCTATCTACGTTACCCTACATCGTTCCGGTTTTGCCAGTAGGAGAATGGAGGTTTCCTTTGCCGTGTATATATATAGCTATGGTGGCTTCTGGCTGTGATCGGGGAGCGATTCAGTTTAGCCTGGGTCGCTCCCTTGTCATAGCAACAGCAGACGTCACTGATTGCTTCTTTTTCCATTGGTCATGTGCGCTTCAGTCACGTGCTGAGCTCGGCGCATGCGCAGTCGGGATTTGGGTACGCCATACAGTGGCGTGTGCTCCGTAGTAGAGCCTTGGATTACACATGGGAAGACCACCACATGTGAGTTATCTATGCATGTTAAATGTGTAGTGTTATTGACTATAGGCCACAAATGTTGTGAATATAGCAATGTCAATATATGAACAAAGAAGGAAAAAAGGAAATTTATACTAGGAAGTTTTATTATTATTGTTACCACTGGGTTCATGCCCCCATTAAGGGGAAGGTGTGGGACCCCCCCCTTTTTTTTGCACAATTTTAAGGCACATTATTTACTGTGATTTCATTCCCTGACAAAGACCGGAGACGGTCGAAACGTCGCATTACTTTGCTGCTGGTTAATTAAAGACCAGATTTTTTCACCATCGGAAGAGTGCTGCGGATTCTTGTATTTTATCTACGTCACGCTGGGATCCATGGCCAGTATCCCCATCTGCAAGCACCATTACCCTTTTTAATGGCCTCTTTCCCATGTGGGGAGTTGTAGTGCTGCTTATCATTCTATTTTTCCATAACAAATCAGGACACTTTGGCGTGCAGAAGACAGAAGCTACCGTCGTAGACGATTCTTTTGGATTGGAATGCAAGGAGACATTGAGAAGTGGATTTGAGAGTGTTCCGCCTGTGCTATTGGACGAGCTGAAAAGCATGATCAAAAAGCACCCTTACATCCTATTGTAAGCCAGACACCTTTGAAAATCATTGCAATTGACCACGTGAAGCTGGAACGAAGTCGCTCAGGCTATACATACGCTATGACCATCATTGACCACTACACCAAATAGCCGTACCTGTTAAAGACCTGACTGCTAAAACAACTGCAGATGCCTTCTGGAAACATTTACATCCATACGGATGTCCAGAGAAAATTCTTACAGATCAAGGAAAGATCTGCCTTCGAGTCGCAACTCTTCAAAGAACTGTGTTCTTCACAATTGCCAGAAAATCAGAACAACAGCTTACCATCCCCAAGGTAATGGACTTTGTATAAAAATGAACCAGACGCTAATATAAATGCTTAGAGCTGGGCCACCTGCTACCAGGAATGATTGGCCTACTCTTCTACCTCAATTGATGTATACCTATAATAATACCATTCACTGTTCCACGGGGTATACACCTTACTATCTCATGTTTGGCCGACAAGGTAAACTACCTGCTGACCATACTTTGGACGTACAAGTGCCTGATGCCATCAATCCATTGTCAAAAACTGATTGGGTGAGCGAGCACCAAAGACATCTAGCTGATGCACAAGAATTTGTTCACCATCGCATGGAACATGCTCACAAAAGGCAGCAAAAAGATTATGACTAATCTGCCAAAGCAGAGCCTCTTGAAATTGGTGATTATGTGTGGCTAAAGAACAATCATCGCACCAGCAAGTTGGACAGTAAGTGGGAAAGTGATCCTTACATCGATTCAGCTATCCCCAATTCAGCAACTGACACCTATGAGATCACCAGAAAAAACTAATCACCTCAAATAGTACATCGCAATAGCTTGAAACTGTGTAACAAGGAGAAAGATACTCCAAGGGGAATCCTTCTAGATGAGACTGTTGCAGAGGAACATCAGTCTCCAATTCAAGTGTCTGAACTACCAGTTAAGCCTGTAGAGCCTATGCAAACTGTTGAAAAACTAATGACGGAAGCAGATCCTCTAAAATGGTTCCTTACACCATGGTTAAACATTGCTGTGTCTGCTCCAGTCAGTACAGTTTCACATCAGCCAGAGGAACCATCTCAAGAAAAAGTTTCAGTAGTGCAAGAAATTCCAGATGTACCAAGTCCCCTTGCGCCAAGGTCAGAAGAAGATCCACTACTTCGCAGATCCAGTCGGATTACAAAGGGACAACCACCTGCCCGTTATAGGGAGTATTTACTTCAGAATCAGTGGAGAATGCTTCCAGCTATCCCAGTTTAATGTGGATTACAATTTCGCTTCTTGGTGAGACTACAGAGCCTGAGTAAGAGACTTCTTAACTCTGATTGTTTGCCTTACTCCAAGGACTCTCTACAGTCTTCTTTGTTTTGTAGTCGCAACGTTCAATCCTGTGCCCAGAGATAGACTCAAATTTACCTGAGCCTCTGTGTTGTTCATCATCTTTACTTCCCCTATGCTCAGGGAACTGACTCATGCCCTGTGAGCATCCTGATTTTCACACATGTTCATTATTTCCCCATTATGGACTATCCTGGTGTATTATTGTTCCGCTGTGCCAGGTCAGCGCCCCTGCTCATCAGTCTCCAGAGGGAAGAAACAACTCCCCTTTTCACTTGTTTATTACCATTTTTGATGTTTGCCAGATATTTACAATTGTGCCTAACCAATTGCTTTTAGTCTCAAGAAAAAGTATTGTTATGGGTTATGGTACTGTTCTTCATGCCTGCAGGATTGTTCTCTTTTTGTATCTTTCAGGAGACCTTCATCTTCGTGTTGAGGTCGATACGGGTTAAACAAGGGGGTTATGCAGTGTTCTACTACCCTCGTGGCTACTGCAAAGTTGTTGTGCTATGCTTTGTATGCTTTGTTTAGCCTGTTTTGTGCTGCAATGCATCTTTATGCATAATCCCTGCCTACAGGTGTATTTAGATTGCATTACACTGAGCCTACCACTAGGGGGAGATAATACCTCCCATATACAGTGCTGCCCATAATTATTCATACCCCAGGCAAATTTTGACTTAAAGTTACTTTTATTGAACCAGCAAGTATTTTTTTGATGGGAAATGACATAGGTGTCTCCCAAAAGATAATAAGATTACACCAAGAGGCATTATTGTAGGGAAAAAAAACATTTCTCAGCTTTTATTTACATATGAGCAAAAAGTGTCTAGTCCAAAATTATTCATACCCTTCTCAATAATCAATAGAAAAGTCTTTATTGGCTATTACAGCAATCAAACGCTTCCTATAATTGCAGACCAGCTTTTATCATGTCTCCACAGGTATTTTTGCCCATTCATCTTTAGCAATGATCTCCAAATCTTTCAGGTTGGAGGGTCTTCTTGCCATCACCCTGATCTTTAGCTCCCTCCACAGATTCTCAATTGGATTCAAGTCTGGACTCTGGCTGGGCCACTCCAAAACGTTAATGTTGTTGTCTGCTAACCATTTCTTCACCACTTTTGCTGTGTGTTTTGGGTCATTGTCATGCTGAAATGTCCACTGGTGCCCAAGGCCAAGTTTCTCTGCAGACTGCCTGATGTTGTCGCTGAGAATCCTCATGTATTGCTCTTTTTTCATGGTGCCGTTTACTGTGATTAGGTTCCCTTGTCCATTGGCTGAAAAACACCCCCAAAGCATTAGGCTCCCACCACCATGTTTGACAGTGGGGATGGTGTTCTTTGGGTTAAAGGCTTCTCCTTTTTTTACGCCAAATGAAGGAAACATCATTGTGACTAAACAATTCAATTTTTGTTTCATCTGACCATAACACAGAAGACCAGAAGTCTTCTTCTTTGTCCAGATGAGCTTTTGCAAAGGCCAAGCAAGCTTTTGTGTGCCTTATCTGGAGAAGTGGAACCCAGCAGTGTGCATTGTCCGTTGGATTGTCTGCCTTGAGACATTGCCACCAGCAGAGCCCAGATTCACCAGGATGGCCGTGGTGGTGATCCTTGGATTAGTTTTCACCTCTCTAACTATCCTCCTGGCCAGCAGAGGTGTCACTTTTGGCTTCCGACCACGTCCTATGAGATTTTCCACAATGCAAAACATCTTGTATTTATTTGCTCAAATGTAAATAAAAGCAGAGAAATGTTTTTTTTTTCCACAATAATGCCTCTTGTACATTGTCTTATTATCTTTTGGGAGACACCTATGTCATTTCCCGTCAAAAAATTACTTGCTGGTTCAATAAAAGTAACTTTAAGTCAAAATTTGCCAGGGGAATGAATAATTATGGGCAGCACTGTATATAGCCCAGCTCAGGCCTAGCTAGGGAGTCCAGTTCAGCCTAGAGTGCGTGTGGAGTCTAGAGTGGATTCCAGTTTGGTCTGATCTCTCAGACAGTCTTCAGCCCAGAGTTGAAGTGGTCCATATACTCAGAAGGATATTAATTCAGAAAATACTAAAGAAGCAGACCCCCAAAGGGTTACGGCCATCGCTATAAGCGCCTTAGGACCTTTGGAGTTACAAGTGAAGGATTTACCAGCCTCAGGCGGCCTTACTAACCTGCACTGGGATAACAGAGACCAGCATAAAAGTCCTCTACCAGTAAGCATAAAAATCTATATAATTTAATAGCTAGAGAGACAGACATCACACATGTCAGCAGTGGACCTGTTGTAGCTTTACCTCTGTCCATCTTAAAGAGACTGTTTAATACTTGGATGTTACTGTTACCAGGAGCAATGTTCAGTAAAAGTTATAAGTTCAATTACAATCATCCTCGTCTCAGTCTTCAGTTCCTCAATTAACACTACAGTAAATAGTTGTACCACCACAAAAGGTACTGTCGTCACGACTTCAAGGGACCTTGCCATAGGCACATTAATACAGACCATCAAGGGCACCTCGAACCCCCATCTGGCCTGTCTCCCTTACACCAGAGTGTGCCCCAGAGAATCCTTGTGCCGTTCTCCTTATCACTTATGAGAGCCTGCCCAGGGACGACGTAACCGTGAGTAACCAGAACTGTATTTACCTCGGCCCACCTATTGCTCACACGTGACCTCACATGTAATTCCCATGTCGGTCTAGCATACCATACTTTTTCCACTTATACACACCACAAAAGGCTTTAGAACATTTAACTGCACCACTGAACGGCAAATAATATATATATTTTTGCTACTAATACACAGCAAAAAGGTCTTTAGAACATATAACTGCACCGCTGAATGGCAAATATATAATTTTCTCCCACTAATACACGCCAAAAAGAGCTGTAATTTTCTCACTTCACCACACAACGACAATTTTTTTTTTTCGTGCCACTAATACACGCCAAAAAGGGCTTTAGAACATATAACTGCACCGCTGAATGGCAAATAATATACAGTATATATTTTTGCCACTAACACACGCCAAAGAGGGCTGTGATTTTCGCACTTCACCACACAACGGCTAATAAGCCCTTTTTTCCCACTAATCAAGCCAAAAAATGCTTTAGAACATAACTGCACCGCACAATGGCAAATAAAACGTAGAAATATTTCCTTGTAATAAACCATGTTAATGCCTGTAACAGCACTTGCACCCTAATAAAAAGATCAGTGTGCTGGAATTATAGAGCTGTATAATGGCAATTTGGATCCGCAGTCAGTGCAGCAAGGTCTAATAGGATTGTTCCTATTACCCAGGCTGTAACCTCCCCTACTGAACCCTGTTCTGCTTTAATACTGTGGAATGATTCCTCCCTATCCTTTCCCTGAACTTCTATACAGCAAAATAAAAGTTTTAAAGTCTTTTCTACCACCGTTCCTAACGCCTGCTGACGTCTCTCCCTGCACTAAGTACACTGGAAAATGGCTGAATCCAAGATGGCTGAGGCTATTTATAGGACTGTGACATCACAGGGCTGGCTGGCTGCTGATTGGCTGCATGCATGGCATTGTGGGTGATCCCTCGTTCCCAGAGTTCCTTGCTCCATGTCCTAGAAGCAATTTTAGGAAAAAATGTGATTCGTTACCACGAAGCGTGGGGAAATTCAGATTTGGTGCGAATTAAATTTTTCCTGAAATTCGGATCGAATTCCACTTCGTCAACTTCGATTCCTTCATCTCTACTTGTAGCATGTCACATTTTAACAACATTGACAAACATTAGAACAAAGATCTCTCAACTTTCTTGTCACACACATGTCACCATGTAGCCATACCATTTCTTGCGGATTTTGTGTGGATTTGGACACAGATTTACTGTGCATGTTACCCTTTGCATTACAAACCTGTATTCAAATCTGCATCAAAATCTGCATGTAAGACATCTGGATTTGTCTGTAGTGTAAAATGGCGCCACGTATGGAAGCAGTCTTAGTCGCCAGACATGGGTTGTCTTACAAACAGCAGGAATGAGTATAGAAGGCTAGGGAAATAATACCACAGATTAGCATGCAAGCCTTGTGACCTTATTTTTCAATTACCTGTCGCTTTGTGATAATACTAATAAAAGCCATTAAAAAAACACAGGCATTTTCTAATGAGGCGACCAGAATCCATCAGCCGAATGAACCTCAGTAATCCAATCCTTGATAAATCATGGCAGGAAGTCATATAATTACACACATAGGGAACTTCAGATTTGAATGACCTTAAATTAAATATTGTCAGAAATTCAGAAGGGAATGTGCACTTAAAATAACTATTTGCAGTATTTTTAGACTTTTATTTGTGTTACTTTTCTATTTGGCAAATAACATAACAGCGATTAGCGTTGGATCTATCCATTATCCGAAACTTTATAAAAAATGCAAATATGTCTGACATCAGCGGGAGGGCAGATGTTAGTGGCAACTGTATTATGGGTCCAGGCTGAAGCCTGCTGTGGGTCCATACCTCTGCATGTATCCTATTTTATAAATTCTGAATCTATTATAACAAAATATGCTGCATGCTTCATCTTATGCAGTATAGCACGCCTCACAATAAATTAGGCGCCTTCTTCGGCAGTCCGTGGAGCTAAAGTGAAATCTATGGCAGCTTGGAGCTAGCATTGACTTACTAGGATGGAAGATGCCTTCAGTCAATCACCATACCTACCACCACTTACCCCACCCGCTCTCTAAATTAACACACAGAGATAACTTCTTGGAGAAAAGGCCTTCACGGACCAATTTCTTAAAACAGTACATTATTCACCAATTTTTCCACTATAATAATAATAAACACATAACATATCAAATGCAGTAACATTCCAAACCTAGTGATAGGATCCTAGAAGGCAACCAGGCAAGCTGTGTTCTTCACTCTTCACCTCCACTTGTTGTACCACCTTACCCTTGCCCGCGGTCACTGACCCAAGGGCAAGAAATCCTCCAAATTATAATTGCATCTACCCCTGTAGGCCCTTTTTGCCCAAACAGGAGCCCCATCCACCAGCTTTCCGAACCTCATAAGATGCATGCTCCAACTTGTCATGCACCTATTAAACCTTGCATTGCCTTCCAGGACCCTCCATTAACATGCTCATGCTAATACCATAACATAACATCCGAACAGGGCGGGTGGGTGGGAAACTTGGCAAGCTACCAAAGGACACTGGTGGGAGGTCCCTCCCCTCCACCAGATTATATACAGCCCGAAAATCTACCTGCACCACCCCTTATCTCAGCAATCCTAGCTAACTCCTATACCAAATTAACCCTTCCTGCCTTCAACTTCCCCCTAAGTCAAGCTACACTGTGCTATAGCTGCGCCCCGCTTTGTTGCTCTCAAGATTTCAGTCTTCTTTTGTTCCCAGAAAGCTGGGGCAAAAAAGATAAATATGTTGAGTCCACTGAGAAATGTACAGGGAAAGTGGCCAGGGCAGTGTAGAAATGCCACTTGCACCTAAATTGATGCAACTTTATTTTATACCAGAAATCTGGCATGGGAGGAATGATAAAAATCCACTGCGAGTTCTTCTGGTTCCATCTGTGCATGTTTCCTGCCCTTGCACCACACCAAGGGCACCCAGAGTCTCTAATGGGGTTATGTCCCAGGCAAAGTAACAACACCATGTGAGACACCTTCTTCAATGCATGGCTACGGGGCTCGGAAGCAGGACAGCCTCCACCATGAGTGCTGACACCATTCGCCACTACTACCCCTCCTGTCCTCTCCCCACGAGCCTCCCATCCGGGTTGCTGCACAGTCAGACCTCCACCGATTAGAGAGTGTTGGCATATCCTATCGATAAGATGGAAAATTCAATCGATTGCAATGGAAAATCAATTTAAATTACCCAGTAGATTAAATTTCTGGTCCCTCCTTGGAAGCTCTTCTGGATACCATAGATGTGTTTGGGAAATATTCGGGCCTTAGGGTTAATTGAAGTAAATCAAATCTAGCCTCTGCTTGGTAGGTGAGACGGATCCTGCCGATATAACGCCCCTCTCGCGTATGAAGGTAGTTGATTGTTTTGTTTACTTGGGGATTAAGGTACACAGGGATCCCAGGCAGTTCTATAGGCTCAATGTAGTCCCCACTATGGAGTATATTACTCGTAAACTCGAAGCTTGGGAAAATTTACCACTGACATTGATAGGTAGAGCAAATATGATAAAAATAGCTGTGTTACCGAAGCTTCTATATCTATATCCACTTCGGCTCCTTAGATAAGATTTTTTCCCCCTTTTTGTGGAAGCATCAGTCCCCTCGCATTGCTAGAAAGTGTTTGAAAGCCTTATATAATCAGGGGGGGGGGGGGGGGGGGGGGGTTGAGACTACCAGACATGTTTTTGTACTACATCGCTGCCCAATTAGTGTATGCCTCCTGGTGGATCAGGGCAGATGCCAATAACCCGGCAGTGGTATTAGAGGCGGCTCTGGTGGGGGGGGAGCAACTACAGTCCTGCATTACACTGAAGCAATGGCTGCCGTGGTGATGGCTTGGAAGCAGTTTGTGGTGACGCACACCGAGAGTGAGGGATTTGGTCCCCGTACATACCATTGTGGCGCAATAAGCGGCTGCAAGAACTGCTTCACTTATCTGATTATGAATTTTGGCCTCAGAGGGGTGTGAAATATTGAGTGAGGCATGTGGATGGGGTATTCTGTTCATTTGACAGCCTTCGTAGTGAATACAATTTGCCCTGTACGTGTTTCTATCGGTACCTCCAGCTGAGGCACGCCTGTGAGGCACAATTTAAATCCTTATCCTTGTCTTTGAAATGCAGCCCCATTTAATCTGTGGCCCGGGTGAAACAACCTTATAAACCTATTTTATCATTCTATGTTGAAATTATGAAATTGCAGGATTCACCGCTCTGTCGCTCCTTCGAGCGTTGGATGGTTGATATCCCGGATCTGGAGGCGTCTCACCTGGAGGAACTGAGCTCTGTCTGGAAGAACACGGTAATAAGCGCTCGGGATCAACTCATTCAACTTAAGTGGGTACACAGGGTTTATCTCACTCCAGTGTGTCCGCATCCTATGCGTAGGCTCCCAGACTCTTCCTGTACTAGGTGTGTAGAGCCGAGAGGATCCTTATATCATATGGTATGGACTTGTCCTGTTGTGCGGAGGTTCTGGAGTGAGATTTGTGATTTTATCTCTTCAAAGCTGGGACTCCCGGGAATACTCTCTCCTATAGTGTTTGGCTACTTTCACACCTGCGTTCAGGTGTCTGCTCGTGAGCTCCGTTTGAATGAGCTCACGAGCGGTCCCGAACGCAGCCGTCCAGCCCTGATGCATTCTCAATGGAGGCGGATCCACTGAGAATGCATCCGCCTGCCAGCGCTCAGCCTCCGCTCCGCTCAGTGAGCGGACACCTGAACGCTGCTTGCAGCGTTCGGGTGTCCGCCTGGCCGTGCGGAGGCGAGCGGATCCGTCCAGACTTATAATGGAAGTCAATGGGGACGGATCCGTTTGAAGATGACACAGTATGGCTCAATTTTCAAACCGATCCGTCCCCCATTGACTTTCAATGTAAAGTCTGAACGGATCCGTCTGCATTATCATGAAAAATAAAAAAAATAAAAAATATTTTTTTTTTTTTTTTTTGTTCATGGTTATGCAAACGGATCCGTTCTGAACGGATGCAAGCGTTTGCATTATAGGAGCGGATCCGTCTGTGCAGACACCAGACGGATCCGCTCCTAACGCAAGTGTGAAAGTAGCCTTAGTGTCAGAAATAGATCCTACTAAATATGGAAGGAAATTGCTCCGTTTACTTATGTTCTATGGGAGGAAAACAATCCTTTTGCATTAGAAACCACCAAAGACCCCTACCCTTGGTTCTTGGATCCAACTGATAAACGCTGACCTGCAGATGTACAAACTCACTTTTGCAGCAAGGGGGAATCCTGACAGATTTGGGGACTTTGGTTATGTACGCAGGGTACTATTTGAGCTTAGGTGCCAGGTTCTGGGACTCCAGGTTGTATGAGTGTGTGTGTGAATGGTTGTTGGGTCCTGTAAATATGCCATGATGTATTACGGGACTGCTCATTTGTTTAGCAACATTTTGCCATTGACTTATTCTGAGGTACTTTCCGACAAGGGATTCTTGTATGAGTACGGGTCTTCAGACTTGTTGTCTGGCTGTCTTCGTTTCTGTATCCCTTTGGGATTTGGAGAAGTTTTGTAAAATTTGAAATGCTTTCTATAAATAAACACTATTAAAAAAAAGAAAAAGAAAACCTGGAAAACTTAATGCAATTGAGTTGCGACTGACGAAGTATAAACTCCTGTAAAAAACCTTGAGCAGGGATACTTTTGCAGCGTCCCACTAGCTTACGTGGGAATTGCAAAAGCTTTTTGTTATCATCTGTATATCATGCTGTATTGCATCTGCAGTACGCAGCACTGCAGGGTAAGGCGAATGGTGAGGTCACAGGGGTAGTTACTAACCGAGGGTGTCTTTTGTACTAACAGTTTTTATATATACCCTGGGCAGGCGTACAGCAGTGATGGAGAGGCTGGCACAGGGGTCCTCTGGGGCACTCTCTGTGTATAGGGACCAGGCCAGATGGTAGGTGAGGTGCCCTGGGTGTTGCAGGTTTAATGTGCCGGTGGCAAGATCCCTTTAAGTTCATGACACCAGTGCCGGTAACGGTGGCATACCGATTGATGGTAGTAATAATGGAGGAACACAATATTGTAGTGAACCAAAACTTCTGTTTACTGAACAGTTCAACTATTTACAGTCTTTGATCAGTTCCACATGTAAAAAGAATGCAACAGGCAGGCTCCATATAAAAACAGCAGGCAATGTCCTTGCAAAAAATAAACACTTACAGATCAGGCTGCACTTTTCCTCAGATCCTGTCTGGCTTTCACCAAGGCCCGTATGCCCTATTGCTCGCTTCATCCTTGGGTAGTGAAACCTTCCTCTGGTATATGTCTCCTTGCTGTGGAATATATCCTTCTGCCCTTCAGCTCTCTGTTTGGCTGGGATCAACTTTGCTCTGCACTGTCCTTTTATAGGAACTTCAGGAGGCAAACTCTTCTCCTGGGTGCAACGTCTGAGCTTCTTTTGCTCAGGAACCTCCGGCAGGCTAGACTGCACTAACTAACCTCCTGGACTATACTGCACTGACTCTTTCCTGTCTGGGCCTAACTATATATACTAGGGGGTTCCCTAGCTCCCTCTACAGCTTGGGAGGAGAAACTACACCCCTAACAGGCCTTGTACACAGGAATTAACATGGCATTACAATGTAATACAAAATACTATTCTCCCACAGGAGGTGGAAGCAACATAACCCTTAGTAGTTCCCACTTCTACGTAGTGGGACACTACACATCATCCTGTGATATTCCTATTTACCAGGCTGTGTGGTACACTACATACATCCACCACTAGATGGGGGTAGCACCACAGTATAAATAGTGTAGTTCAGACCTAGTTAGGGGGTTGGTTGTGTCGGAGCTCTCAAGAGGAGATGGAGTGAGGAGCTACAGGGGGAAGGAGAGTTTCCCTCTCCTCCCAGCTCTCTGGAGCTTCACGGCACAGAGAAGCCATCATAGACCTTAGAATTCAAGCCAGGAAGACAGGCGGAGGGAAATCTACCTTTTATTCTTCAGGAGCAACAAGTGGATTTCTGATATTTAGTGGATCAAGACAAAGGAAGGACAAAGCCATTGTTGTAGGCTCTAGGCGCCTTTGTAATTTGGTGAAGGACTTAATAGCTTCAGGCAGCCTCACCATTATTCTGAAGACAGATAAGAATTCTGTCATATCACTTGTGTAGAAGCTCAGGATTGGGACTACTTCAACTAAGACTGAAGCAAGGTCAAGAGCTGTTTTCTCAGTGAGTACATAACTTACCACCCTAGCCTGACACAGTATCATCAGCACAGCCTGTTACTAGGATTAATCACATCCTACCTGCATGTGTATCAGAGACTGTTTAATAACTGGATGTAAACTGTTATCAAGAACCTGGTTAAAGTAAAGTTTACTGTTGGAGTTAAACCTGCCTCATTCTTCCAACTCTACACCACTATTACCCTCAACCTCTTGCACCATAAAGGTGCTGGCATCACAACATTATTCAAACCAGGGGCCCAGCCGCCCAGCAACCATTCAGCATCAAGGGCACCTCAACCACCACCTGGCCGGTGTCCCCTGCAACCGAGTGTGCCCTGGAGAATCCAGTGCTGTTCTCCCCTTCACTGAACTGCTGGCCCAGGAAGGCGACTGCTAAACCGTGAGTAACCGATGAACTGTATATACATTCCGGCCCACTTTAAAGGGTTAACTTGCACTAACATGCTGTTTAATACCATGCAACTGCATTTTATATGTATGTTGTGATATATATCATGTTTATTTGCACTGTGTTTTCAAGGCAGTGCTGAAAGGGTTAATGGACACTGAGAGACTTTTGGGACTTCCTAGCTGATAATAAGAAGCTGTTAATTTTCCACAGCTACCATAAGGTTTAAAGAATAGCATCTTTTGGAGGGAAAAAGCCAGACTTGTTTTTGTTTGGAAAAACTGCTGTGTCATTGCCATTGAGTATCATTAAAGCTTTAATGCACGTCTATGAGAGACAGGAGTTGTAACATTGTATTTGTTTGTGCTGAGCGTCTCCACTCCTCCCACTAGAAGGTTCCAGTTTAGCCAGAAATTGTATGCAAGGAGGGCAGTCAGAAGCTCTAGTGTTCTGCAGTTAGGAAACACTGCTTATAAGAGGAGACTCTGCCAGGCTAGTAAGTGACCAGAAGAAGCCGCTTAGATGGAGATACTCTACCACAAACCCTGGATCACCAGCCTTTGGTCAGGGTACCAGCCTGCTGACAGAGAGAGGTACAGCCAGCTCAGGCCTTTCCTCAGCATCAAACCCTTTTTCTGCCAGGAAGGAAAATGGAAAAGCCATCCCTATGCCTCGCCTGTATTGTTTTACACCTGAATTCCTTCAGTAAAAAAGCACACTGGTTTACTGCAGACTCTGACTCTCCAGACTTATTTCCCACTGGGATGCACCACACCATACCATCACTTCCGGAGAGCAGCAACACGTGGTGACACCTCTACGGTGTCTGGGGGACCCAGTGTAGCATTGGGACCACCCTAAACCTGGCCACTGCACTAGTGGTGCTTGGTCAATGAAAATACAACCAAGGTGGTGCACCTTGGTTGTGTTATCATTTATTTTTTGTTCTGTAGCAGAGTATATGATAAGGCAAGGTCCCATTAATACTGGGTGGCATCTGCCCTTGCTTTGATACAGGCTGCCACTGGCATTATAATGGTCATACAGATGGTGGATAGCCTTCTGTGGTTATTCCAAGGTCTTTCAGTTTGGAGCCGTAGCTCAGCCGAGATGGTTGTTCCTGTGCAGGGGAGATCCATCACCCTATTCAGTCCCAGACATCCTCAATCAGGGAGAGATCCAGTAGTCAAGCTGGTCTGGAGAGCTTCTGGATACCCTAATAGCATGTTGTGTTGCGAGTCAAAAAGGGCAGTGAGCCATGAAAGGGTGGACTGAGAATTTAAAGTTGCCCTGAAAAAATAAATAAATGTGGCCCCATGTAGGTGGGTCCATCTTGACAGAAGGCAGGGCCAATATAAGCAGGCAGAACTAGTTCTTTCTTTCTCTTTTTGGAGTACTGTAGAATAGAGATGGTTTTCTTGTTGGAAATATCTCAGAGATAGTGATTCTGGACTAAGGCTTAGTTTCTCCAAACAGTGAGCATCTAAGATAAGATAAGATAAGATAAGTTCATCCTTTAATAGTCCCACCATGGGGAAATTCACAGTGTTACAGCAGCACAGAGAATACAAAAACTCAAAAATAAAGATATCACAGCTGATATCATTCAGTCTCTGGATGGAATGTTATCCACAGGAACCCATAGGTGATGAGTGCAGTCTATCTCCGCTTGGGTCAGTGTTGGTTGTACAGCCTTACAGCAGCAGGGAGCAATGACTTCCGATAGTGCTCCTTATCACACTTGGGGTGAAACAGTCTGTCACTGACGATAATGCTCAATGCTATCGCCGTCACATGCATGGGATGGGAATTTTTCTCCAACATGGAGATCAACTCTGATAGTATCCATCTCTTACCTATCACCTGCACTGGTTCTAGGGGCTCCCCAGGACGTTACTGGCCCTTCTAATCAGTTTGTCAAGTCTCTTCCTCTCCCTGGTTGAGATGCTGCTACCCCAGCAGGCCACCCTGAAGAAGACGGCTGATGCCACCTCAGAGTTGAAAAAGGCGCTAAGAAGTGCCCTCTGTACCCCAAAAGCTTGCAGCCTCCTGAGCAGGTAAAGCCTGCTGTGGCTCTTTCTGTATAGTGTGTCCATGTTATCTTCCCAGTCCAGCTTATTAGTGAAGAGTACACCCAGGTACTCATAATTATTGACTGTCCATCCCCTGGATGTCCACTGGTTTAGGAGGATGTCTGTACTTGCGGAAATCCATAACCATCTCCTTAGTGTACTCGGCATTGATCCTATGGTGGTTCTACTGGCACTAATCCGCAAATTCCCAGATCAGCTCTTTGTATTCCATGTCATCCTTGTCTGTGATAAGGCCTACTATTGCCGAGTCATCAGAGAAATTCTCCAAGTAGCAGCTAGATGAGTTGTACCTAAAGTCTGCAGTGTACAGTGTGAAGAGGAAAGGAGCAAGAACTGTACCCTGAGGTGCCCCTGTACTACAGATCACTGTGTCTGACACACAGTTCCAGACTCTCACATACTGAGGTTGTTTTGTCAGGTAGTCTAGGATCCAATATGTAGCTTCTCTCTCTTCCTCAGCTAACACTAGACTCATCCTATACTAGGCGTGGACCTAAGTCCATCTCCTAGCCTTCTTCAAGGGCAAAGTAAGGATTCTTTAACCTTGGCTTATCCATATAAAACTATATGGGTACAAATACAAAACATCAGAACATTACATAGAACCAAATAACATTAAAGGGGTTCTCCAGAAATTAAAGGGGTATTCCCATCTTGATGACTACTGTTAAATCTGTTAATGATTTAACAGTGATTATTTTTCTAAATATATTTAATTAACTAATTCCCACCCCTTAGAAGAAAATGAAAATATACTTACCTGACTGTTGTCTTCCGTCTCCCCTGGTTACGGCCATCGCTCTTCTCTTCTCCGGAATCGCGGTGGCCCGTCCGTGCACAGTCCCGAAAGCGCACGCCGAGGCTGCGCATGCACTATGGTGATTTCTTCCTGGCCAGTATAGTATACTTGCCAGGAGGAAGTCACCAGGGCGCATGCGCGGCGGGGTGCGTGTTCAGTCCAGCGCGGATCGGCCGGGAGAAAACTTCAATCAAGATGGAGCCCGCCCCCTGCCGAAACCAGGAAGTGGACAGCGTGCCGGGAGCAGGTAAGTATAAAACAGCGTGATGAGAATACCCCTTTAAGAAAATGAAAATACTTAAATATTACTTTATTATAAATATATTTCCAAATACATTTCATTAGTTATAATGGTTTGTTTTGTGTGGGGAGCATTAGGAGAAATAAAATGGCTACCATCCTATTAGTACACACAAAACCTTTCCTAATTACACAGCAGGACAGGTTACTTCAGGACACTTCAGATGAAGAGCTGCCTCATCCTTTTCTCTACTCTGCTTGCCAGAGATTATAATCCTGAATACAGTTTAATATGATCTTCAGCTGAATCTTTGTAGGGATTGAGGTCATGAGGAGACATGAAGTACAAAGAGGAGGTGAGGATAATGAGCAGCAGCACTTGTATGCAGTCTCCATTACCACAGCCCCACATTGCCACAGTCTGTCCTGTCCATCATCTCTGTACTTCATGTCTCCTCATAAACTCCATTCCTACAGATTCAGCTAAATATCTTATCAGCTATATCATAATCCCTGACAAGTACAGCAGAGAGGAGGATGTGGAAGCTCTTTACCCCAGTTTTGTGAAGTAACTTGTCCTGCTGTTTGCTTAGGGCAGGTTTTGAGTGTACTAATAGGACAGCGGCCATTTTATTTCTGCTAATGATTGCTCCCTAGAAAAAATAAGCCACTATAACTAATGAAAGGTATTTGGGAATATATTTATAATAAAGTAATATTTAAGTATTTTCATTTTCTTAATTCCTGGAGAACCCCTTTAATGACAAGAAGCGCCCTATTCTGGGGTAGAGCGTAGGCGATCTCCAACTCTCCTGCAAACTTGGCTGCGGCCATCAATGGCAAACAATAGAGTTCAGTTTCAATGAACGCAGGTTCTACTATGGTACTAATGATGGCCACATCATTTGGAAAACTTTATTTGGTAATTTCCACCTGTAATTATGATTTCTGCTGTGACTGGTATATACTGTATCTGAATAACACAATATCATGTGTCTGTTTAGTGGGTAAAAACTTGAACTCTCCAGTATTTAGCCCTGCATTTTCTGCAGCTGTTCAATGTAGATGTAAGGATATTTCCAACCAATTATCTCTGCTGCAGATTGTGCACCGCCTGTGACATGCATGCTGCTGCATAGGGTGCACTATCCAGCCTCTCCTGTGCCTTGTATCTCTGCCTTAGATCTGTATATGTTTCTGTCTAGTATCCATCTCACAATTTGGCTTGATCTATATAAACATAGTATATAGGTTCTGATAGATGTGATCTGACCATACCTCCCTATGTGATATCTGGCCAGGGATTTCTCACTCCAGATGGTAGAGATAACAGTAGGTATTTTCTGCTAGGTGGGGAGGACTGTGACTACTGGTGAAATGAAGATGGTGTTGTAACTACCAGGAAAGTGGAATAGTCTACTGTAGATATGGGATAGAGATTTAGGGAACACCGCTTGAACTACTGGGGTAAACAGCTCTATTCTGATTTTTGGGAGTAGGGGGTGGTGACCTCAAATGATGTTTAAGGCCAAGTCGGACATTTTTTTTTTTTTTTACATGCATCAATCTCTCCTCAACCTACCACACATATTTACTGATTTTGGAGATGTTTTTAGAGAAAGACTGAGTAACACAGGGGTAGAGGCAATGATTTCATATGTCTGTTAGAGTTTCCCTTTAACAATGGCAGATGTCTTCCTTATCTTGGTCCATCAGCTAAAGTGAATAATATTGTACATCTTCTTCTTGTGGTCTCCACTCTACAGGTTGACTTGACTTCTGTGGCTGCAAAAACTTCAAAAAGAGACAGACGGGAGCTCGGATCTGCAAAACAGAGCAATAGCGGTAATCAAGACAAGTAAAATGAAGTGCCACCAAGTGACAAATAACGTGTCAAAACTTTTCTCCAAGACTCGGAGATGACCTTAACCAAATGTTCTTCCTCTACAGCTTCTTAAATGAAAGTTCTACATCTTGACAAGGCAACAATTTCGACTGTGCGAAATGGGATTTTGTTCCGACACTTGATAAAATCATAGAGGGTAATGTGGTTTGGCCCTGGATCCCTATCTATGTCAGACCATTGCTATGTTATTTTCACTAGCAATTTCTTTAACAAATCCTCTCCCTGAAATGTTCTGAGAGTCTCTTGAAATGTCTGAAGTATTGGTGCTGAAGAGTTTTATAGCTTTTATGCTGCATAATGGAAGGTAGTTTATTCACAATAGATACATTTGAATGACACTCTTGTTAGCTGCCCGTTTTTAGCTGTTTTCTACTTGTGCAAGTTAAGCCAATGTAACTTTTCTTTTATTTTTATGCTATTCATTCATAAATAAATTTTTAGTAGTTTAGTGACAGAACTGTATTGACATCATCATTTAAGGGATTAAAGGACTGTTATAATTTTAAAGGGTTTTCTGAGACTTTACTAGTAATGACCTGGCCTGGACACCCGCCGATCAGCTGCAGTAGCACCACAGCCTTCTCGCAGCTTTGCCTAGGACTAGTGACGTCATGTTCATCGTTCACATGGCCTAGATGCAGCTCAGCCCCATTGAAGTGAATGGGGCTGAGCTGCGATACCAAGCATAGCCGCTATACAATGTACAATGCTTGTTGAGCTGAGAGAAGTCTGTGGTGCTACTGCTGATCTGCGAGGGTCTTGGGTGTCAGACCCCCACTGATCAGATAGTGATGACCTACCCAGATGACAAGTCATCAGTAGTAAAGTCTCGGAAACCCCTTTAACTGCTAAACACAAATTTTATTCATTGAAATTTTATAGTTATATAGTTTTATTTTAATATTTTATAATTTTATTTAATATAGTTCTTATAGTTATTATATTTGAAAGGGAACCTGTCATATAGCAAGTTATAGAGCAGGAGGAACTGAGCAGATTGATAGTTTTATAGGAAAATATTTAGTATAGCCTGTAATTTATACATGCAGCGTCCCACTCAAGACACGTGGGAACTGCAAAATAACTGTAAACTGCATTACCGTGTTGCATGTCATTCGGCATTACATCACCTGTTGTATCCCTGTTCATAGGCTGGTTAGGTGTGTTTTATACATCCCACCACTAGAGGGGGATAGCACTCAGTCTATATAAATACCTTAGTCAGGCCTAGTGTGGGTTGTTGTTAGCGGGAGTTATTCAATTCAGTTAAGACTACACATCACAGAGTAGTGAGTGGAGTCAGAAGCGACTATGTGGTAGTGCCAGGGTATGAGGAGCAGGAGAGCGTTTTCCTCCTGTGGTCCTCTTAGTTCCTTTCATCCTACAACCAGAGGATAGAGTTTCGTCCCTGGAAGAAATCCAAGCAGAGAGACATCGGTGATAACAGCCATTACCTAAGGCTTAATGGGCACCTTTGCACATGGTGGAGGACAATCTAGCTACAGGCGGCCTCACCATAAAGTATAGAAGAATACAGATTAGCTACCTGTTTAAGAGCTTGGAAGATACAGAAATTATAGGACTAAGCATACCCGAAAAGAGTACTACTGAACCACAGCCTGAGTCAGGACCTAGCCAAAACCTATTAACAGTGGATCAACAGAATTCCTCTATATAAACAGAGACTGTATTCTGTCTGGATGTTTATGCTGCAATTAAAACCAGCTACAGTAAAAGTTGTGAGTTGTATCCTACCACTGTCTACCTCATTCTTCAATACTACCACTACAACTGGTTGTACCACCATAAACGGTACTGGCGTCACGACAAATACCACCAAGGGACCCAGCCGCCACAAGCACCCTAAACACCGCCGTCATCAAGGGCACCTCAACCTCCATCTAGGCTGGTGCTCCCCTACCACAGAGTGTGCCCCGTGAGTAAACCGGTGAACTGTATTACTACTCCCCCTCATCGGCCCACCGTACACCTCACGTGTCGCCCCTGCGGTTCTGGCACGTCGCATACATTTATATCCCTGATCAATGTATGTTTAGGAGTCCAGTGGGCAGTGCTATCAGTGATTGGCAGCCTTCCCTGTGCGAATACATACAGTCATGCATACAGAGACAGCTGGTAATGAGTACGTATAGAACAAGCAGAGACTGATGAATCACACATTATACAGAATATTTTCCTTCACTCTGTAGTGTACGGGGACTGTAATGCCCGTCACTACAAAAGTGTCACTTGGTGTGCTGTCGTCCCCCCTTACTTATGGGGAAGTTGGTATATGTCATCTTTATGAACTGTCATGTAATGTAATGCTATGTATTTCCCTGTTACTATGACACTTGCATGTACAGGCCTGCTAGGGGTGTCATTCCAGCTTCTAGTCACTAGAGGGAGCTAGGGAGCCCTAGTTTATATAAGGCCCAGTCAGGGAAGCAAAAGTCAGTCTAGTGGAGAGCTCAGAAGTTTCTAGAGCCTCAGGAAGCTGAGAAAGAGACAGAGGCAAAGTGCAGAGAAGTAAGAGGTACTCAAAATAACAGAGGAGGTACTTTCTAAAGCTACAACCAAGGATATAAAGCCAGAACTAGGTTATTGGGCCTTGGAGAAGATTTGCTATATTCCAGGATCAGTCAGAGATAGAGTGCAAGCTCCTGTACTGCAAGTCCTGTGTTTAACACTCTGTAATCACCTTGCTCAATCTGTATTGCCTGCATCAACCGTATTGCAAAATCGACTGTATGCCAAGGAACTGCGATTCCATTATTGTCTCTATGAAACCTACTAAAGTTGGAGTTCTGCTTTAACCTCACGGTGTTCCTCATTTATTCCTGCTATCCGCAAACGGCGTGCCACCGTTTAATTGGCACTGGCGTCACGAACAATTTCTACCATCACCTGCCTATGCAGAGAGTCAGCCGTCTCAGGTTAGTGTTTATTGCACTACTACATCCAGGAACATTATTACACACAACTTGAGTACGCTGCACCTCTCTTTTGGCGTCACGAACAGGATACGCACGCTTTATAGTGCAAGAAGCGTGAACTTTGTGCCTTATACAGTTGCCCTGTGACCAAAGTGACAATTTGGCTGTTTTATTCAAGTGGACTTTGTGGACTGAAAATCATACCCAAAGTGTACCAAAAACCTCTAAAAAGCGCTGTGCAGTGTTGCGCTACCCAGAGGAAGAAAATCGCCGCATTGGAGTGTGGTTTTGTGGACTTTTTACAATCCTGCTTGCTGTCAGTGAATGGACAGCGTTTTGCTAAAGATGGCCACCGGCTGCCTGGAGTAAAGTTTCCCGCGCCGCTGAGGACCTTCGTGGGCGGATCCCTGCAAAGACACAGAGAGTCCCGCCCCTCTTCATCATCGCACCGCCGCGGCCCTGCTTCTTCTACGTCATCGGGTGCTCAGGACGTCCGGAACCTCGCGAGACTTGGCCTGCGCAAGTCCGGCGATACCGGTAAGCACTTGTAACCGGAGGGAAGGGGGGTGTACCGGCCCCTGTAGTCGCCAGCGGCCACCTCTCAATAGACTACCATGTCAGAGCCAGGAGTGCCTGAGCAGCCGGCCCCGGGAGAGCTTGCGGCTCCTAATCATCCTACAGCCCCCAGCATGATGCCCTTTACCATGCCTTACTATTTCGGGGCCCCATGGTTCCCCCGCTACAGAGGAGAGACCCATACCCTAAGGGACTTTAAAGAAAAGTTGCTGGCATTATTCAAACTGTACCCCATAAATGCCGACCAGCAAATGGAAATCCTGCTAGCGCAGCTGGAGGGAGCTGCCCGCAGGGAGGTATTATCCTGGCCTGCTACTGAGCGGAGTACTCTAGAACAGATATTCACCCGCCTCAGGGCCACTTTTGAAACTAGGACGGCCTCAGAGATAAAGATGCACTTCTTTGGCAAGAAACAGAAGTCCGGTGAGTCCCTCCGTGACTTTGCCCTATCACTTCAGGAGGCTTTAGGGGCTGTAATTCAGATAGATCCCAAAGAGGCTGATAACCAGGACCAGACCCTGAGGGAACAATTTATCAACGGGGTGTCTAGTGAACAAATAAGGACCCAATTAAAGATGCTGTCCGCCCAGCACCCTAACAGTACCTTTCTGGACTTTAAAGAACTGGCTATAAAAATTCTGGGGTCAGCAGTATCTACGGAGTTGAGCACCCCACCTGAGTCACCAGCCTGCAGGCCAAAACCGCTTATCTCTAACCAAGCTCAGGCCGGCCAAGCTGTTCAAGTGTCAGCTACCGATACTATTGCCATGCTGACAGAGCAAGTAAATCACCTCACTAAAAGTCTAGAGAAGGTGTGCAGAAAAATAGAGGAATGGGAAAAACCCATAATGACAGAAGAAGAATTCCTGTCACCTCCTAGGCCGTTCCCACCTCCTTACCAAGAGACTCACCCCAGGGATCCTGGGAGGCGCAATAAAGGCCGTAAGCGGCCCGTGTGTACATACTGCAAAAAGCTGGGACACACAGAATCCACGTGCTGGCAGTTAAACGGGCAACCCCTGAGGCTGAGGACCACCCCTCGGGAGGTAGAACACTAGGTCCAGAGGATCCAAATTGGATGCCACGTTATGTAGGATCCCATCCTAAAATCAATATAGAGATCAACGGGGTCCCCTTTGAAGCCCTATTAGATACTGGGTCTCAAGTCACTACTATTCAGCTGCCTGCATTTGAAAAGTTCTGGGACACCAACCAGTTGACCCAGCCGCCTGAATCCTGGGTGGAGATTATCGCCAGCAATGGCAAACCAGTAAAGATCCATGGATACTGGGAACCCACCCTGCAGGTGGGAGAAGTAACCCTGCCTCAACAGGGGGTGATAGTAGTACAGGCCGGCGACAGAGGAGGACATCCTGTCATTCTAGGCACCAATGTCTTCAAAAACTGTTATTCAGAAATACTTGCCGTATTACATCAGACTTTGCCCACTGCTTCCTCTGCATCCAGGAGGGTGATTCAAAAGACTATTACTGTGTTAAGTGCCCAGCAGAGGTTTGCTAATGGGAAAGGAGAAATTTGTACTGCCAGGATTAGTGATATTAAGCCTGTGACTTTGCCTCCTAATTCCCAAACTCTTTTATGGTGTCGTGCTGTCCTGGGAGTCCAAGGCCGAGATTATCCAGCCCTGGTGGAACCAATCCAGATGGAGGATTACCCTTATGTGAGAGCTGCCAAGTGCCTGGTGAACGTCTCCCAAGGTAAAGTACCTGTCCGTCTGATTAACCTGAGCAATCATCCTGTTGCGCTTACTAAGCATTGCCGTGTTGCCCAGCTGTCCCAGGTGTCCTTCCAAGACATCATTCGTCTTCCAGTGACAGAAAAGCCGCCAGCTGCAGACAGCGGATGTTCGCCGGTGACCCAGCCACAAGTGCCCTGGTGGGAAGAGCTCCATGTGGGGGACGAGACTACCCCCCAACAACAACAAGAAGGGATTATACAGCTTGTCAAAGAGTACCACCAGGCCTTCAGTAAGCATGCTACGGATTATGGAGAGGTGAGTGCCATACAACACACCATACCTACTGGCTCTCATCCTCCTATCAAGGAGAGATACAGACCCTTACCGCCTACTTCATATCAGACTGTAAAGGAAATGATCCAAGAGATGAAAGACTCTAATGTCATCCGGGACAGCCGTAGTCCGTGGGCTGCACCCCTAGTCCTTGTAAAGAAGAAGGACGGTGGTATCCGTTTCTGTGTGGATTATAGGAAAATTAATCAAATAACCCACAAAGATGCATACCCACTGCCCCGCATTGAGGAGTCGCTAACTGCTCTGGGCTCCTCTGCCTATTTCTCCACCTTGGACTTGACCAGTGGCTACTGGCAAGTACCCATGGCCCCCGAGGATAGGGAAAAGACTGCTTTCACTACTCCCATGGACCTGTTTGAATTCAATTGTATGCCGTTCGGGCTATGTAATGCCCCAGGAACTTTCCAGAGACTAATGGAGCGGTGTTTGGGTCACAAAAACTTCGAAACAGTGCTGCTGTATCTAGATGACGTCATTGTGTACTCAAAAACATATGAAGACCATCTGAAACATTTGGCAGAAGTGTTTGAAATCCTTATCAAATATGGCTTGAAGGTAAAGCCATCCAAGTGTCACCTGCTCAAACCTGCAGTAAGATACCTGGGGCATGTGGTAAGTGGAGAGGGCGTGCAACCTGACCCTGATAAGTTAGCGGCTGTCCGTAATTGGCCGGTTCCTACTACCGTCAAAGAGGTGAGGAGTTTCCTTGGTTTTGCCGGCTACTATAGACGTTTTATCCCCCATTTTGCTCAAATAGCTGATCCTATCCAGGAACTCTTGAGGGGGCAACCCAAAAAGAGTCCTAGAACTCCTGTGCCCATTGAGTGGAATGAGGAGAGAGAGATAGCGTTCCAATTGCTAAAAAAGAAACTGACCGAGCCTCCCGTGTTAGGTTACCCAGATTATAGCAAGCCTTTCCATCTTTATACCGATGCTAGCAAGCGAGGCCTGGGAGCTGTGTTAGCCCAAATCCAAGAGGGAAAAGAGAGAGTGATAGCATATGCAAGCCGCTCCCTGAAAGGAGCTGAGAAAAATGACCAGAATTATAGTTCCTTCAAACTGGAGTTCCTGGCATTAGTGTGGGCGGTGACAGAAAAATTCAAGGATTATCTAGCCGCCACCCCGTTCATTGCATTCACTGACAATAACCCTCTGGCACATCTAAATACAGCTAAATTGGGAGCCTTGGAGCAGAGATGGGCCTCTCGCCTTGCCAACTATGATTTCTCTGTAAAGTATCGTGCTGGACGCACTAATGATAATGCTGATGCTTTATCCAGACTTCCCACAGAGACAGCTCCTGATGATGTACGAGATGCTTGGGAAGATGTAGAGATGCCGGCTTTCTATAACAAGTTTGCTCAACAGGACCAGGCTCGAGCTACCCATGGCAGAGCTGCAGTTCCTTCACCCTCCAGTAGGCCTGATCCTAAAGAAGAAAGGTGGGTGAAACTACAGTCTGAAAGTAGAGTGCTGGGTGAGTTGTTGGACTTCATTACTAGTGGCAGAGCCCCTGAGAGGATTCGGCGTAAGAGTGCAGATCCTGAGCTCATCAAACTGTGGAGACAGCGCCATCAGCTCTTCATACAAAAGGGCCTATTGCTACGGAGAAGCCTAGACCCAGTGTCCAACGAGAGAGTACACCAGATTCTCATACCCCGACGAGATGCAGGTATGGTGTTGGAGATGTACCACAATCAATCCGGTCACTTTGGGGTCCAAAAGACTGAGGCTACTATCCGCCAGCGGTTTTACTGGGTGGGCATGAGAGAAGACATGGAAAAGTGGTGTCGGGAGTGTGTAGCCTGTGCCTTGAAACGAAGTGAGCACCATGATCAGAGGGCACCACTGAGACCCATTGTAAGTACCCGTCCTCTTGAACTTGTCGCCATCGACCATGTAAAACTGGAGCCTAGTCGCTCAGGGTATGCTTATGCCATGACTATTATTGACCATTTCACAAAGTTTGTTGTAGCAGTGCCTGTGAGAGACCAGACAGCCAAGACTACAGCCGAAATGTTCTGGAAGCACTTCCTCCTGCCCTATGGATGTCCAGAAAAGATCCTCACCGATCAAGGACCTGCTTTTGAGTCCCATCTGTTCCATGAACTGTGCCGCTTACACAACTGTAAGAAGATCCGGACAACGGCCTACCATCCTCAAGGTAACGGATTATGTGAAAAAATGAATCAGACCTTGATAGAGATGCTGAGGGCCGTGCCTCCTGAGAGCAGAGGAGATTGGCCCAGTCTGTTGCCACAGCTCATGTTCACATACAATCATACCATACATTGTTCCACCGGGTATACTCCTTTTTACTTGATGTTTGGGCGCCAAGGGACATTGCCTGCTGATCATTCATTGGACATACACGTACCTGATTGCATTAACCCATTACCTAACACCGACTGGGTTGCTGAACATCAAAGGCGATTGAATACAGCCAACGCCATTGTTCAGGAACGTATGGACTATGCAAGGGACCGACAGCAGAGAGACTATGATCAAGCAGCCCATGCAGAACCCTTGACAATAGGGGCCGTGGTATGGTTAAAGAATAACCGCCGTACCAGTAAATTGGACAGTAAGTGGGAGCGAAGTCCCTATGTTGTCACTGCAATCCCAAATGTTGGAACTCACACTTATGAGATCACCCGGGAAGACAAGGGATCCCAAATTGTACACCGAAACCGGTTGAAGCTCTGCCTGACACCAGAACCTAGTGCCGAGAGTTCTGGATCTGAATATCCTGTGTCAGAGTCAGCAATACAGCCCGAGGATCCTATGCAGGCTGTTCGTAATCTGAGGTATGACGCTGATCCCATGCATTGGCTTCTGACACCTTGGTTGAACTTGCTGGTGCCTGCTCCGGCACCTACTGTAGCTTCACCTCCAGAAGAGCCGGTTCAAGATGCCCCGGATCCAGTTCCTCCTGTAGTGGATATTGTTGTTCCTGACCAAGGTCTCACTGATGGAGACCCTCCTGTTGCTCCTCTCTCTTCTACCTCGTTGCTAAGGGAAGAGGAGACCCCTGTTTTGAGAAGGTCTACCCGGATGACCAGGGGACGCCCGCCAGTCCGTTTAGGAGACTTTGATTATTCTGGTGGTGTCTCCTCCCAAACAGTTGCCACGGGCAATACCTTACTTGACATTTGTGCGCAAGAATGGACTCCTCCACGTGAGTCCTTGCCTGTGATACACCCACAGGAAACTCCTGGGTAGTTCCGTTATTATACTGTTTTACCGTTTCCTACTGTTCTATCATGGACTTATTCATTGTCATGGACTATCCTGGTTATAATGTTACGCTGTGCCAGGTCAGCGCCCCAGTTCCATTCACTATCCTGAGAGAAGAGAACGACGCCCCTTGTCACTACCCTTCACCTTTGCCAATTGGACCTGATGTGAATGTAAATGCAGATGAATTACATGTATGTATGCCTGCATGTCTCTATTTTCTGTTTCAGGTAGAGATTCCAGTTGGGCGAGCCCTGATGGAGTACGAGGTCGTACTCACCTTAAAGCAGTGGGGTATGTAGTGTACGGGGACTGTAATGCCCGTCACTACAAAAGTGTCACTTGGTGTGCTGTCGTCCCCCCTTACTTATGGGGAAGTTGGTATATGTCATCTTTATGAACTGTCATGTAATGTAATGCTATGTATTTCCCTGTTACTATGACACTTGCATGTACAGGCCTGCTAGGGGTGTCATTCCAGCTTCTAGTCACTAGAGGGAGCTAGGAAGCCCTAGTTTATATAAAGCCCAGTCAGGGAAGCAAAAGTCAGTCTAGTGGAGAGCTCAGAAGTTTCTAGAGCCTCAGGAAGCTGAGAAAGAGACAGAGGCAAAGTGCAGAGAAGTAAGAGGTACTCAAAATAACAGAGGAGGTACTTTCTAAAGCTACAACCAAGGATATAAAGCCAGAACTAGGTTATTGGGCCTTGGAGAAGATTTGCTATATTCCAGGATCAGTCAGAGATAGAGTGCAAGCTCCTGTACTGCAAGTCCTGTGTTTAACACTCTGTAATCACCTTGCTCAATCTGTATTGCCTGCATCAACCGTATTGCAAAATCGACTGTATGCCAAGGAACTGCGATTCCATTATTGTCTCTATGAAACCTACTAAAGTTGGAGTTCTGCTTTAACCTCACGGTGTTCCTCATTTATTCCTGCTATCCGCAAACGGCGTGCCACCGTTTAATTGGCACTGGCGTCACGAACAATTTCTACCATCACCTGCCTATGCAGAGAGTCAGCCGTCTCAGGTTAGTGTTTATTGCACTACTACATCCAGGAACATTATTACACACAACTTGAGTACGCTGCAACTCTGCTCAGCTCCTCCTGCTCTATGATAAGCCGCCTGCACATTGAACTCTATTTTCAAGGAGACAGGTTTCCTTTAGGGCTCATGCACACAATCGTTTTTTTACCCGCATCCAATCCGCATTTTTTATCCGCATTCGATCCCATTCACTTCAATGGGGCCACAAAAGATGCGGACAACACACTGTCCGTTCCGCGGCCCCGCAAGAAAATAGAACATGTCCTATTCATTTCCGTATTAGAGACAAGGACAGGACGGTTCCATAAAGTGCCAGACATTCCTCAAAATGCAGAACGCATGTGGATGGTATCCGTGTTTTGCAGATCCGCAATTTTCGCACCGGAAAAACGGCTATGGCCATGCGCATGAGCCCTTAAAAAGGACCTACTCTTGCTTTTAGCCCCCCTCACCTATTGGAGGGAAATTGCAACATTTTTTGTATGCAACTTTTTGCCTGCTCACCTAGCTAAGCACGCCCACTTTCTCGCCCACTTTTCAAAAAGCCATGGTAGTGTTAAAAGTTCCAAAATTTTCAGGAAAAAATGGGGAGTGCCATATTTTTTATTCCAGGAAACTGCTGAACAAGAATTCATAAATTTCTCCCCTGTCTGTCTGCCACTGAGCCAAGCAGCCTTGCCCGCATTTATTATAATTATGCATACCTAACAACTAAGCGTCTGGCGCCAAATGCAAGAGTACAGTATGTATTGTAGGGATTTTCTCTGGTAGGCAGGGTAAGCGGTCGCAGTACAGAGGCAAGAGCACGGTAGTAAAGCAAAAAGTTCAGTGTTTATTCACACCAAAGGAAAAAAAGTAACACAAACACTTTGCAGAGTCCTGGTGTTAATTCATACCGCACAAAGTCCACAGAAAAAAGATGTCACCTGGCAGGCTGATTTGTCCATGGCATTCCACAGCCGTCCACAGCAGGCTTTAGGGCGCCTGATTCCCAGCAGTGTCACTCCAGCACGATACAAAATGTTTAGGTCCCAAAACAGAGCCTGACCGAGCTCCACTGTCACATGGAGGATACATTCCACCCCAAGCTGAGCTGTTGGCTGGGTTTTTAAACCCCAGCCCAAAACCTGGCCTGGACATGAGGACCAGCCACCCACCCTGCTCTTTGGCTGCTCCCGATAAGAACCGGCCCGGATTGGCTTTACAGTCACACAGTAAAACAGTGTCAGCCAGCACTAGCTGCCGCTGACACACAAAATTACCGGTTCTTATCTCACCGAGGCCAGGAACCTCGGTGACACGTACTTTGACCCTTGCGCCTTCCTACAGTATATAGAAAACTTTGTTAAAACGTTAAGGTTGTGCCCACAAGATCTCCTGAGAGTGGGTGGCAAAAATCCCAAAATAATGCCGATTCCGCCGTGTGATGGCTGCTATTGACAGGTTTCACTGGTAATTGATACAATGAAGTCTGAGCATTCCTGCAGTTATGACAGATCATCTTACATTATTCATGTACAGTACAAGGACTGCTGAAAATCTATCCGGGAAGATGGGAAGGTTATGTCAGCCCCTTATCATTGTAAATTTTAGAAAATGTACGGGGGATTTCAATTCTCACTTAACCACCTGCAGCAGTTTGCGGAAGACTGTAATAATTGATGAAGATTTTTATTTATTTTTTATCGTTCAGTCCAGTGAAATGCTCATTCTCACTTAAACAGGGTTATCTCATGAAAAATATTCAGCAGTTTTCAAACCAGCACCTGGATCTGAATACTTTTGTAATTGCATGTAATAAAAAATTTAGTATAACCATTGAGCTATTCGCTAAAATATATATGTATAGCGCCACCTGCTGTTTGTTATTTTTCCTATTTCTCTGTCCACCTCACTAAGATGGACGCACATGCTCTGTTCCATCCTTTAGCTGCCTCCTGAGCTGTGTATTAGGAAGAGAACTGCAGTGCAGGACACACTCCCTGAACTGCCAACTTGATGTAAATCTAGCAAAGCAACTGGAACAATGAATGTAGAGATCTCTGGATCCATGTGAGGTACAGGGCTGGTTCTAGCTTTATTATAAAGGGGTTGTCATGTACTATGTGATGTCTTATTTTAATTTTTTATAAAAATCATAGGATAATCCCTGCAATATGAATGTTTTCATCCAGTATTTAAGACACACCACATACCGTATTTTATGCCCCATAAGACGCACTTTTCCCCCCCAAAGTGGGGGTACAATTTCACTATGTCTTAACCTCTTCAGGACACAGGGCGTACAGGTACGCCCTTATGTCCTGGTACTTAAGGACACAGGGCGTACCTGTACGCCCTGTGTACTTCTGATCACCGTCGCGCAGCGGGCGGTGATCGGAAGCCAGTGCCTGCTCAAATCATTGAGCAGGCACCTCGGCTAAATGCCCGGGGGGGTCCCGTGACCCCCCCATGTCGGCGATCGCTGCAAACCGCAGGTCAATTCAGACCTGCGGTTTGCGGCTTTTACCTATTGCGGCGGCAGCGGGCGGTGCCATCGGGTCCCCATGCGGCTGTAGGGGGGACCCGATGGCATGGAAGGCAGCGCGATGTCTAAGGAAGGCATCGCTCTGCCTTCCTGTGACGTGCCTGTGAGATCCAGCCCCCTGGATCTCACAGGCAGGAAGCTGTATGAGTAATACACACAGTATTACTCATACAGCCAATGCATTCCAATACAGAAGTATTGGAATGCATTGTAAATGATTAGACCCCCAAAAGTTCAAGTCCCAAAGTGGGACAAAAAATTAAGTGATAAAACAGCAAGCGATCAAAAAGGCGTTTGCCCACCAAAATAGTACCAATCTAACCGTCACCTCATCCCTCAAAAAATGAGCCCCTACCTGAGACAATTGCCCAAAAAATAAAAAAAACTATGGCTCAGAATATGGAGACACTAAAACATAATTTTTTTTGTTTTAAAAAAGCTGTTATTGTGTAAAACTTACATAAATAAAAAAAAAGTATACATATTAGGTATCGCCGCGTCCGTATCGACCGGCTCTATAAAAATATCACATGACCTAACCCCTCAGATGAACACCGTAAAAAATAAAAACTGTGCTAAATAAACCATTTTTTGTCACCTTACATCACAAAAAGTGTAATAGCAAGTGATCAAAAAGTCATATGCACCCCCAAAATAGTGCCAATGAAACCGTCATCTCATCCCGCAAAAAATGAGACCCTACCTGAGACAATTGCCCAAAAAATAAAAAAAACTATGGCTCAGAATATGGAGACACTAAAACATAATTTTTTTTGTTTTAAAAAAGCTGTTATTGTGTAAAACTTACATAAATAAAAAAAAAGTATACATATTAGGTATCGCCGCGTCCGTATCGACCGGCTCTATAAAAATATCACATGACCTAACCCCTCAGATGAACACCGTAAAAAATAAAAACTGTGCTAAATAAACCATTTTTTGTCACCTTACATCACAAAAAGTGTAATAGCAAGCGATCAAAAAGTCATATGCACCCCCAAAATAGTGCCAATGAAACCGTCATCTCATCCCGCAAAAAATGAGACCCTACCTAAGATAATCGCCCAAAAACTGAAAAAACGGTGGCTCTCAGACTATGGAGACACTAAAACATGATATATTTTTTTGCTTCAAAAATGATATTATTGTGTAAAACTTACATAAATGAAAAAAAAGTATACATATTAGGTATCACCGCGTCCGTATCGACCGGCTCTATAAAAATATCACATGACCTAACCCCTCAGATTAACACCGTAAAAAATAAAAAATTAAAACTGTGCTAAATAAACAATTTTTTGTCACCTTACATCACAAAAAGTGTAATAACAAGCTATCAAAAAGTCACACGCACCCCAAAATAGTACCAATAAAACCGTCATCTCATCCCACAAAAATAATACCCTACCTAAGGTAATCGCCCAAAAACTGAAAAAATTATGACTCTCAGACTATGGAAATACTAAAACATGATTTTTTTTGCTTAAAAAATGAAATCATTGTGTAAAACTTACATAAATAAAAAAAAAGTATACATATTAGGTATCGCCGTGTCCGTATTGACCGCCTCTATAAAAATATCACATGACCTAAACCCTCAGATGAACACCGTAAAAAAATTTAAATAAAAACTGTGCTAAATAAACAATTTTTTGTCACCTTACATCACAAAAAGTGTAATAGCAAGTGATCATAAAGTCACACGCACCCCAAAATAGTGCCAATAAAACAGTCATCTCATCCCGCAAAAATCATACCCTACTTAAGGTAATCGCCCAAAAACTGAAAAAATTATGGCTTTCAGACTATGGAAACACTAAAACATGATTTTTTTTGCTTCAAAAATGAAATCATTGTGTAAAACTTACATAAATAAAAAAAAAGTATACATATTAGGTATCGCCGCGTCCGTGACAACCTGGTCTATAAAAATACCACATGATCTAACCTGTCAGATGAATGTTGTAAAAAACAAAAAATAAAAACGGGTCCAAAACAGCTATTTCTTGTTATCTTGCCTCACAAAAAGTGTAATATAGAGCAACCAGAAATCATATGTACCCTAAACTAGTACCAACAAAACTTCCAGCCTATCCCGTAGTTTCTAAAATGGGGTCACTTTTTTGGAGTTTCTACTCTAGGGGTGCATCAGGGGGGCTTCAAATGGGACATGGTGTAAAAAAAAAACAGTCCAGCAAAATCTGCCTTCCAAAAACCGTATGGCATTCCTTTCCTTCTGCACCCTGCCGTGTGCCCGTACAGCAGTTTACGACCACATATGGGGTGTTTCTGTAGACTACAGAATCAGGGCCATAAATATTGAGTTTTGTTTGGCTGTTAATCCTTGCTTTGTTACTGGAAAAAATGGATTAAAATGGAAAATTTGCCAAAAAATTGAAATTCAGAAATTTCATCTCCATTTGCCAATAACTCTTGTGGAACACCTAAAGGGTTAACGACGTTTGTAAAATCAGTTTTGAATACCTTGAGGGGTGTAGTTTCTAGAATGGGGTGGTTTCTATTATGTAAGCCTCGCAAAGTGACTTCAGACCTGAACTGGTCCCTAAAAATTGGGTTTTTGAAAATTTCGGAAAAATTTCAAGATTTGCTTCTAAACTTCTAAGCCTTGTAACATCCCCAAAAAATAAAATATCATTCCCAAAATGATCCAAATATGAAGTACACATATGGGGAATGTAAAGTAATAACTATTTTTGGAGGTATTACTATGTATTATAGAAGTAGAGAAATTGAAACTTGGAAATTTGCAATTTTTTTTACAAATTTTAGCTAAATTTGGTATTTTTTTATAAATAAAAATCATTTTTTTTTTTACTTGATTTTACCAGTGTCATTAAGTACAATATGTGTTGAAAAAACTATCGCAGAATGGCCTGGATAAGTAAAAGCGTTTTAAAGTTATCACCACTTAAAGTGACACTGGTCAGATTTGCAAAAAATGGCCTGGTCCTTGAGGTGAATTAAGGCTGTGTCCTTAGGGAGTTAAGGGGCAAATACCAATGAGCGCTTCCCTTATGGAAGTGCTCACTGGAGAACCAGGAAGTGGCGAATGCAGCGCTCCCTGGGCTCTGTACTCACTGCTTCCTGGTCCACTGCCGTCGGTTGTGCTGTAGCTGTGTACAGCGTAAGGGTGCTCTGTGACCTCAATCTATGCGCTTTGAGTCACAGCACAGCTGATGGCAGGAAGAAATAGAGAGAGAGCTGGAGGCGAGGAGTGGTGGCGTCAGGAGCAGAAGAGGTATGTGGATTTTTTTATTCTATGTGATCTGAGGCATGGGGGTCTGATTTAAGGCATGGGGGTCTGATTTAAGGCATGGGGGTCTGATTTAAGGCATGGGGATCTGATCTGAGGCATGGGGGTCTGATCTGGAGCATGGAGGAGGTCTGATCTGAGGCATGGGGGTCTGATCTGAGGCATGGGAACTTATCTGAGGTATGGGGGTCTCATATGAGGTCTGAATGGGTGTCATTGACATTGGGGTCTGAGCTGAGGTCTGACTGAGGACCTTATTAACATTGGGGGTCTGATTGGGGCTGTGAGCTGAAGTCTTATTGGGGCTCTGACTGGGGCTCTGATCTGAGGTCTAATAAAAAATATATTTTTCTTATTGTGCTCCTCGAAAACCTTGGTGCGTCTTATGAGCTGGTGCATTTAATAGGGCGAAAAATACGGTATATACCAGACCCTAACTCAATAGCTGTACTGAGAAAATCCAGTTTTCCAAATGTCTGTTTGCTGCCATTGAATTGACATCTTAATTTTTTTTACAGGATGAAAATCCAGGCATGTCATGTCGTGCTCATACAGCTGCACGGCTCATTACAATAGAGAACACGTACACTGTTTTTATGAAGCCATCTACCTCTGTAATCACTATTTGCCCGACTGATTTATATCCTCTACAAGTAAAGTGAAGTTTTCCATTCAATGACTGCAAAACCATATTACTAGAAAACTGCAGAAATAAATTAAATTACTTCATATAAAGGTAATGTCATATGTCATCAGAAAATGAACTATTATTTAAATCAGAGTTTATGCTAAACATTTTTTTTTTAAACTTCTGGTGATTTTTTTCCCCGTGTTCCTATCTAAATAAAAAAAAGTTCTAAAATCATGCAGTATTCATACTGGCTAATAGACGTAAGATACGTCTTGACTTCCTGTTCTTCGAGAGCAGCCGAATGGGAAGCCACCCCCGTTATTTGCAACGCGTTGCTCCCCAGGGGCCCTATCGCGTCCCAGGTGTGGTAGGAATGCCGATCGGTGTAATGCCGCCTAAATGTCTCTTTATGTCACGGTGCTCCTACCTGGATACTGCCGGACCCCAGTCTTTGGCTCCAAAGCACAAAATAAATGGGGGGGCTGACTTGAGGAATGATAGAAAGATTGAGTCCAGACCTTGTATGTAGTTGAACAGCATCTTTACTTGTGTAAACGTTCATCAAAAACAATCTTCAAGCTTTGTCTTGGTTCCAGCAGGCTTTAGCATAAACTGGCAGGCAAACTCAACAACTCTACTTGCTCCCTTTCTCTGCTGTTATGACAGGCTTGCTCAAATACTTTACTTTCTTTATGCTGCACTAAACTCTGCTTAAGTCTGGTTTCTGAACTCTTGGTCTGTTCTGGTATGCTTGGACGGAGTGCTGTTGACTGTTATTCCCCTCCTGACACTCAGTAAAACTTATCTTCAGCCAAAAAACTCTTCCTCTTGCTTATTTCTATTATGGTGGCTGAAGAACTATTCCTCTGGCCTCTATGGCTTCCAGACATCTTTCTTCATGGCCAGCAGAGCTTGGAGTGCTCTGGCTGGCGTAGGCATGCTTGAGCGTACCCCTGCTCACACTCCTCCTGTCTAGCATAGAACTCGAACTAACTGGAAACATCTGTCCCACCGTACAGGCAGGAAGCAGGATTGGCCCACTTCTGCCCAGAGGGGAGAGAATGGAATGTGAGTTCCATTCTCTCTAACTATAGCTCTGCCATTTGCACTGCCACCTTCTGGTGAACCAGGCACATTACATGTAATAAAACAGTTGCATGATAATCATAGCATTGCACAATGTAGAGGACCTGGACAGAAATACAAAGGTGACATTCAGGTTAGACCATTAAAGATAGTAGCAGGGTGTAGGAGTGGTAACACCACTCCGGTGTGTTACACATTCAACTCCTCAGATGACGCGTTCATACATGATCGCGGCACCTGATATTAATAACAGAGTGTAAACTTAAAAAATAAATAAATAAATAAATAATACTTACCTGATCCATTTGCTAGCAACAGGCCATCTGCCGCCATCTTGATTGAAGGTCTGGCGCAAAATCTTGTCATACGTCACGACTCACCGCGCACGGGATTTCGGCCGCGTTTTTTACGCTATCTATAAGTCTTGACATATTATTAGGCTTAGAGCTCAGTGTGAAACCTGCACAATTTTATTATGATAATTTTATTTTAATACAAATATGGATACCAGAAATTCTTAAAAGATATGTTTAACATGAAAACTTGATTTAAACAGTAGGTCATTTTCCCCTTTAATGAAATTAGAAAGTCCCGTTATAGACATATTCATTTACTTAGGTCAAAAATTCTGCACTGATTCATTATAACTTTGTAACATAGCTTAATAGCGGTCAGAGATTTTTATTTTTGTGTTTGTTTTTGACAGGAGGCTCCAGAACGACTACATAAATTACATTCAAAGGGTCACTGTGTTTTCATAAAACTCTTGATATGTAAAAGAGATATATCAAAAGTTTTGATCTGTAGCGTCTGTGCTGAGACCCCCATCGATCGCTAGAACGAGGAGAGAGAAGCACTCGCATATCGCACGGACTCGGAGAGGAAGTAATGTGAACTCAGTAGAAAGTCTATGGGCCTATCACGATTCGTACTCTGCAGTGAGGAGAGAGAGTTCACTATGCGAGTGCTCCTCTCTCCTTGTTCTAGTGATCGGTGGGGGTCTCACTACTCAGACCCCCACCGATCAAAACTTTTGATATGTCTCTATGACACATCAAAATTTTTATGATTACTCAGTGACCCTTTAAAACATAACATTCAGGATACCTGCAGTTACCACTAGAGGGAGCTCACTGTTTATACATTGATTCAGTCATAAAACAGTATGCAGAAAACTCCTGGTGGCAATAATCATGTATTGTCACAAAAATTAGTACCTGGAACTGACATGGTGATAAAAGGTAGAAATTCACTTTAAATTCTAACCTCTTCTCATTATTATTCCATCAAAAACGAATGTTACAATAAAGTAATAGTCAACAGATGAATTGTCTTTAACATTGACATTTTCTGCTACTTCTACCTTAAACAATTTACCCAGTAGACTCAGTATCAACATTACAATTTATTATATAAGTAAAGCAACATACATTTCTCGTCTAGAGTCTTCTTTATTACAGAAGATTTATTAAAAGGTTTGATTAATTATTACATTTTTCTGTTAGATCAGGCTAGTAACATAGTAGCAAGTGTTCCTGTGTGCCTACTGCTACCTACTTGTTATGACGCCCCCTGCTGTCACACATCGTTATGGCACCCCCTGCTGCCACACATCGTTATGGTGCTCACTGCTGTTCTTTTGAGTCTCTCTTTGAACATTCAACTAATGTGTCCAAAGCCAATAATAATCCACACCAGATATGGCCTCCTCTCATCATCACAGGGCAAGCTAGGTGGACATGCTGAGAGGGAATCCAAAGAACCACAGGGGGCGCCGTAACACGTACAGTCTTGTGAAAAAATTAGGACACCCTTTGAAAGCATGTGGTTTTTTGTAACATTTTTAATAAATGGTTATTTCATCTCCGTTTCAACAATACAGAGAGATTAAAGTAATCCGACTAAACAAAGAAAACTGAAGAAAAGTCTTTTCAAGATCTTCTGTAAATGTCATTCTACAAAAATGCCTATTCTAACTGAGGAAAAAGATAGGACACCCTTGCCCCTAATAGCGAGTGTTACCTCCTTTGGCTGAAATAACTGCAGTGAGACGGTTCTTGTAGCCATCTACCAGTCTTCGACATCGGTCTGAGGAAATTTTACCCCACTCCTCAATGCAGAACTTTTTCAGCTGTGAGATGTTTGAGGGGTTTCTTGCACGTACAGCCCTTTTCAAGTCACCCCACAGCATCTCAATGGGATTCAAATCTGGACTTTGACTTGGCCATTCCAGGACTCTCCATTTCTTCTTTTTCAGCCAATCTTTGGTTGATTTACTAGTATGTTTTGGGTCATTGTCATGTTGCATGGTCCAGTTCCGCTTCAGCTTTAATTTTCTAACTGATGGTCTCACATGTTCTTCAAGCACCTTCTGATACACAGTAGAATTCATCGTGGATTCTATGATGGTGAGCTGACCAGGTCCTGCTGCAGCAAAGCAGCCCCAAACCATGACACTTCCACCTCCATGCTTCACAGTTGGTATGAGGTTCTTTTCTTGGAATGCTGTGTTTGGTTTACGCCAAACATGTCCTCTGCTGTTGTGTCCAAATAATTCAATTTTGGACTCATCTGTCCAAAGAACATTATTCCAGAAGTCCTGGTCTTTGTCAACTTTATCGCTGGCAAATGTCAGTCTGGCCTCGATGTTTCTCTTGGAAAGCAAAGGTTTCCTCCTTGCACACCTCCCATGCAAGTTAAACTTGTACAGTCTTTTTCTGATTGTAGAGGCATGTACTTCTACATCAACAGTAGCCAGAGCCTGCTGTAGTTCTCGAGATGACACTTTAGGGTTTTTGGATACCTCTTTTAGCATCTTGCGGTCTGCTCTTGGGGTGAACTTGCTGGGGCGACCAGTCCTGGGCATGTTGGCAGTTGTTTTGAAAGCCCTCCACTTGTAGACTATCTTCCGGACAGTGGAATGGCTGATTTCAAAATCTTTTGAGATCTTTTTAAATCCCTTCCCAGACTCATAGGCTGCTACAATCTTTTTTCTGAAGTCCTCTGACAGCTCTTTTGCTCTCACCATGGTGCTCACTCTCACTTCAACAGTCAGGAGCACACCAAACTAAATGTCTGAGGTTTAAATAGGGCAAGCCTCATTCAACATGCAGAGTAACGATCTACTAATTATGTGCACCTGGTGTGATATACCTGTGTGAGATCTGAGCCAATTTAAGAGGGAATACATGTGAGGGTGTCCTATCTTTTTCCTCAGTTAGAATAGGCATTTTTGTAGAATGACATTTACAGAAGATCTTGAAAAGACTTTTCTTCAGTTTTCTTTGTTTAGTTGGATTAGGCCTCTTTCACACTTGCGTTGTCCGGATCCGGCGTGTACTCCACTTGCCGGAATTACACTCCGGATCCGGAAAAACGCAAGTGTACTGAAAGCATTTGAAGACGGAACCGTCTTCCAAATGCGTTCAGTGTTACTATGGCACCCAGGACGCTATTAAAGTCCTGGTTGCCATAGTAGGAGCGGGGGAGCAGTATACTTACCGTCCGTGCGGCTCCCCGGGCGCTCCAGAATGACGTCAGAGCGCCCCATGCGCATGGATGACGTGATCCATGTGATCACATGATCCATGAGCTTGGGGCGCCCTGACGTCACTCTGGAGCGCCCGGGGAGCCGCACGGACGGTAAGTACACTGCTCCCCCACTCCCCGCTACACTTACCATGGCTGTCAGGACTTTAGCGTCCCGGCAGCCATGGCAACCACTCTGAAAAAGCTAAATGTCGGATGCGGCAATGCGCCGAAACGACGTTTAGCTTAAGGCCGGATCCGGATCAATGCCTTCCAATGGGCATTAATTCCGGATCCGGCCTTGCGGCAAGTGTTCCGGATTTTTGGCCGGAGCAAAAAGCGCAGCATGCTGCGGTATTTTCTCCGGCCAAAAAACGTTCCGTTCCGGAACTGAAGACATCCTGATGCATCCTGAACGGATTTCTCTCCATTCAGAATGCATTAGGATAATCCTGATCAGGATTCTTCCGGCATAGAGCCCCGACGACGGAACTCTATGCCGGAAGACAATAACGCAGGTGTGAAAGAGCCCTTACTTTAATCTCTCTGTATTGTTGAAACGGAGATGAAATAACCATTTATTAAAAATGTTACAAAAAACCACATGCTTTCAAAGGGTGTCCTAATTTTTTCACATGACTGTATGTAGCAGCAATATCTATGCACAGGAGAATTTTTTTACTTATTATTCTAATTGAAAAAATAGTTTTTTTTATCTACAGTCAAACAGGAACTTTTTTTTTAATTGAAAACTTATTGAAAAAAACACATCACACATCCAGACTAGTTTTCTGGCACAGAAAAGTAGCAAAATTCATTTTGAGCCTAAATTTCCCACTTTTCCCCATTTTCTAACATCATCCCCATTTAGCTCATTCTGAAAAAAAAAAAAAAAGTAATTTTACTCCATAAAAATAAAAAATAAAAGTGGGTGGGGCGTAGTCTAAAGGGGGCGGACTGCAGGCGGGACCAACATGTATAACTATATAGATGTATGAGATTTATCACAGTGGCTGATATTGGATGATAAATTTGGCAGATCTTTATGTATACTGTGTAGTTGGCTTACTTTGTGCCAGAATAGCGGCACATATTGTCACATCGTCGGCAATGAAGCCACACCCTTTGCTACCACGCCCCTTTCTTTACTAAACCACACCCCTTTTGAGCTGGCTTCAAAAAGTAGTTAAAATACATAATAAATGTGGGGCAAAATGTCTACATCACCAGTTATTTCTGCTGCCCTATGTGTAAACAGGGTATGATAGAGGAAGGGAATCTGAGCTGTATGATATAAAAGCACAGGACTCCTAGGAGACAGTGCAAGAGTCCTGATTACCCCGCGCATACAGGAAGATGACAGCCTCCTGTAGACACACATGGACACAGGGAGAGCTGTCAATCATCCTGTGTGAGTCGGCTAGCAGAAATCACTTGATAGGGTTACTTTGTAGAAGTTGGGAATATTTTTTAAAATTCTTTCTACTCCTGCTCCCCTATCTGCTCTGGCTTGGTTTCAGGAATTGTGGGTACCAGGCTTTTTTTTTTTACCACACTTCTGGTTGCAGCATGTAAATTTCCTGCATGGTAGGGTCACATCATCATGCATAGCTAAGGACAATAATTCACCCCAGCAATGATGTGTCTGGATCACTGGTAGATCACCTGCCACTTGGGAACACATCACCACTGAGGCCAGGCGTTGGCTGCAGCAGCACACGTGACCATGTCCTCGCAGGAAATTTACATGCAGGGACTGGAAATGCAGTGAAGACAGCAAGGGAGCCACAGAGCCAGAACTGAGAGGTGGGGAGCAGGTAAAGGTCCAGAAGGGTGTGAGGGATTTAAAAATAATAATGAACTCCTTTAAGGGTACACCAATTTTTTTTCATCTAAGCATTTCAAAATGCATAACTTTTTTAATCTTCCATTGATATGGCTGTATAAGGGCTGGTTTTGCGTGCAGCAAGTTGTATTTTGAAACAGCACCATTTTGGGGCACATCTAATGTATTGTATAACTTTTATTAACATTTACAGCATTGAAATATAGTGCATTATTATAGTGCTGGGCGAGAAGGGGTTAAAGCCCTGTTTCATTCTTCTCCTCCTCAGGACTGGCACTAGACTAGGAGAGTTCCTATAAAGGAAAGGTTAAGTCATTGATGAACCAAGGGCTAGCTCATTCTGGTGAAAAAAAAGTAATTTTACTCCATATGCAGATGAGCAGTTAAGTGCACCGAGGGCAGGTCTAAGCCACTCCGTGCACCCTTCCTCCTCCTGCTTCTTCTGCCAGCCCTTCCCTCTCCTTCTTGATTGACAAGCCCAGGTAAAATGACTGTGTAGGAATCTCGCCCTGCCAATAAGGCAGAAGGAGGGGCTCGCAGAGAAAGCAGGAGGAGCAAGGGTGCACAGAGTGGCTTGGGCCCGCCCTCGGTGCACTTAACTGCTTATTTGAGAATGGATTAAATCCAGAATAAAGCAACAGATCACCAAGTGAAAGATATCATTATATTCATCTGTGTTAGCATTCTGCATTGTACTGGTTTATCAGTCGATTTTCTGGTGTCAGACTGGCTTTGAAATTCTGTTATTTTAAGTTAGCATTGGAATTAGAAATAATGGAGGAACGCTCAGCTTCTGTTCTTCTTGCTTCTATAGCCACAATTTTCCACCTTCTGAGCTTCCTCTTTTCTCCCCTTTTCACGAATCTGTTTGATGTCAGACATATCAGGTTCTTTGAGCACATGAAGGACCACATTTTATTCTTTCTGTATAGAAATCTAAGTATTGTGACTTCTGATATCTTCTATCAATAGTGAAGTCAGCGGAGACGTCTTACTGTGTGTTAAAGATTATAGGAAGAGACCTGTCATAATAGAGCACGTCATCAGTCTAACGTCTGCAGTGGAAACTCTGTCCTAACTCTATATTTGAGGCTAAGGTTGGCTAAGATTTGTGTATACTGTATGTGCATTTCAGTATGTAGGGTTTTTTAGGGTTAGAGCAGTGATGGGCGAACTACGGCCCAGCGGACCTTTTTACCGGCCCGCAAAGCTGCTAATGCGACTGCGATTGAGGTTTGCGGCTTCAAAATCCATGCTTCCTCCCAGGGCCGTATCTACAGCCGGCGAGGAGGACAGAAGAGGGGGCGGTTCCATTATGGAAGCGCTCATTAGAACCGAGGGACCAGGAAGCGGTGAACGCTCTGTACTTACCTGGTCCTCGGCTGTCGGCTGTGCAGGGCTGCGCACAGCGTGAGGGCACTCTGTGACCTCACGCTGTGCGTGCCAGTTCAGAGCACAGTCGACTGAGGAGAGGCTAATGATGAGAGGCATATGGGGGCTAATGATGAGAGGCATATGGGGGCTAATGATGAGAGGCATATGGGGGCTAATGATGAGGCATATGGGGGCTAATGATGAGAGGCATATGGGGGCTAATGATGAGAGGCAGCATATGGGGGCTAATGATGAGAGGCATATGGGGGCTAATGATATGAGGCATATGGGGGCTAATGATGAGAGGCATAAGGGGGCTAATGATGAGAGGCATAAGGGGGCTAATGATGAGAGGCATATGGGGGCTAATGATGAGAGGCATATGGGGGCTAATGATGAGGCATATGGGGGCTAATGATGAGAGGCATATGGGGGCTAATGGAGAGGCATATGGGGGCTAATGATGAGAGGCATATGGGGGCTAATGATGAGAGGCATATGGGGGCTAATGATGAGGCATATGGGGGCTAATGATGAGAGGCATATGGGGGCTAATGATGAGAGGCAGCATATGGGGGCTAATGATGAGAGGCATATGGGGGCTAATGATATGAGGCATATGGGGGCTAATGATGAGAGGCATAAGGGGGCTAATGATGAGAGGCATAAGGGGGCTAATGATGAGAGGCATATGGGGGCTAATGATGAGAGGCATATGGGGGCTAATGATGAGGCATATGGGGGCTAATGATGAGAGGCATATGGGGGCTAATGGAGAGGCATATGGGGGCTAATGATGAGAGGCATATGGGGGCTAATGATGAGAGGCATATGGGGGCTAATGATGAGGCATATGGGGGCTAATGATGAGAGGCATATGGGGGCTAATGATGAGAGGCAGCATATGGGGGCTAATGATGAGAGGCAGCATATGGGGGCTAATGATGAGGCATATGGGGGCTAATGATGAGAGGCATATGGGGGCTAATGATGAGAGGCATATGGGGGCTAATGATGAGAGGCATATGGGGCTAATGATGAGAGGCATATGGGGGCTAATGATTAGAGGCATATGGGGGCTAATGATGAGGCATATGGGGGCTAATGATGAGAGACATATGGGGGCTAATGATGAGGCATATGGGGGCTAATGATGAGAGGCATATGGGGGCTAATGATGAGGCATATGGGGGCTAATGATGAGGCATATGGGGGCTAATGATGAGGCATATGGGGGCTAATGATATGAGGCATATGGGGGCTAATGATGAGGCATATGGGGGCTAATGATGAGGCATATGGGGGCTAATGATGAGGCATATGGGGGCTAATGATGAGGCATATGGGGGCTAATGATATGAGGCATATGGGGGCTAATGATGAGAGGCATATGGGGGCTAATGATGAGGCATATGGGGGCTAATGATTAGAGGCATATGGGGGCTACTGATGAGGCATATGGGGGCTAATGATGAGAGGCATATGGTGGCTAATGATGAGAGGCATATGGGGGCTAATGATGAGAGGCATATGGGGGCTAATGATGAGGCATATGGGGGCTAATGATGAGGCATATGGGGGCTAATGATGAGAGGCAGCATATGGGGGCTAATGATGAGAGGCAGCATATGGGGGCTAATGATTAGAGGCATATGGGGGCTAATGATGAGAGGCATAAGAGGGGTAATGATGAGAGGCATATGGGGGCTAATGATTAGAGGCATATGGGGGCTAATGATGAGGCATATGGGGGCTAATGATGAGAGGCATAAGGGGGCTAATGATGAGAGGCATATGGGGGCTAATGATGAGAGGCATAAGGGGGCTAATGATGAGAGGCATATGGGGGCTAATGATGAGAGGCATATGGGGGCTAATGATGAGGCATATGGGGGCTAATGATGAGAGGCATATGGTGGCTAATGATATGAGGCATATGGGGGCTAATGATATGAGGCATATGGGGGCTAATAATGAGAGGCATATGGGGGCTAATGATGAGGCATATGGGGGCTAATGATGAGAGGCATATGGGGGCTAATGATGAGAGGCATAAGGGGGCTAATGATGAGAGGCATATGGGGGCTAATGATTAGAGGCATATGGGGGCTAATGATGAGGCATATGGGGGCTAATGATGAGAGGCATATGGGGGCTAATGATGAGAGGCATATGGGGGCTAATGATGAGAGGCATATGGGGGCTAATGATGAGGCATATGGGGGCTAATGATGAGAGGCATATGGGGGCTAATGATGAGAGGCATATGGGGGCTAATGATGAGAGGCATATGGGGGCTAATGATGAGGCATATGGGGGCTAATGATGAGAGGCATATGGGGGCTAATGATGAGAGGCAGCATATGGGGGCTAATGATGAGAGGCATATGGGGGCTAATGATGACGCATATGGGGGCTAATGATGAGAGGCATATGGGGGCTAATGATGAGAGGTAGCATATGGGGGCTAATAATGAGAGGCATATGGGGGCTAATGGAGAGGCATATGGGGGCTAATGATGAGGCATATGGGGGCTAATGATGAGAGGCATATGGGGGCTAATGATGAGAGGCATATGGGGGCTAATGATGAGGCATATGGGGGCTAATGATGAGAGGCATATGGGGGCTAATGATGAGAGGCAGCATATGGGGGCTAATGATGAGAGGCATATGGGGGCTAATGATGAGAGGCAGCATATGGGGGCTAATGATGAGAGGCATATGGGGGCTAATGATGAGAGGCAGCATATGGGGGCTAATGATGAGAGGCATATGGGGGCTAATGATGAGGCATATGGGGGCTAATGATGAGAGGCATATGGGGGCTAATGATGAGAGGCATATGGGGGCTAATGATGAGGCATATGGGGGCTAATGATGAGAGGCATATGGGGGCTAATGATGAGAGGCATATGGGGGCTAATGATGAGGCATATGGGGGCTAATGATGAGAGGCATATGGGGGCTAATGGAGAGGCATATGGGGGCTAATGATGAGAGGCATATGGGGGCTAATGATGAGAGGCATATGGGGGCTAATGATGAGGCATATGGGGGCTAATGATGAGAGGCATATGGGGGCTAATGATGAGAGGCAGCATATGGGGGCTAATGATGAGAGGCAGCATATGGGGGCTAATGATGAGGCATATGGGGGCTAATGATGAGAGGCATATGGGGGCTAATGATGAGAGGCATATGGGGGCTAATGATGAGAGGCATATGGGGGCTAATGATGAGAGGCATATGGGGCTAATGATGAGAGGCATATGGGGGCTAATGATTAGAGGCATATGGGGGCTAATGATGAGGCATATGGGGGCTAATGATGAGAGACATATGGGGGCTAATGATGAGGCATGTGGGGGCTAATGATGAGAGGCATAAGGGGGCTAATGATGAGAGGCATATGGGGGCTAATGATGAGAGGCATATGGGGGCTAATGATGAGGCATATGGGGGCTAATGATGAGAGGCATATGGGGGCTAATGGAGAGGCATATGGGGGCTAATGATGAGAGGCATATGGGGGCTAATGATGAGAGGCATATGGGGGCTAATGATGAGGCATATGGGGGCTAATGATGAGAGGCATATGGGGGCTAATGATGAGAGGCAGCATATGGGGGCTAATGATGAGAGGCAGCATATGGGGGCTAATGATGAGGCATATGGGGGCTAATGATGAGAGGCATATGGGGGCTAATGATGAGAGGCATATGGGGGCTAATGATGAGAGGCATATGGGGGCTAATGATGAGAGGCATATGGGGCTAATGATGAGAGGCATATGGGGGCTAATGATTAGAGGCATATGGGGGCTAATGATGAGGCATATGGGGGCTAATGATGAGAGACATATGGGGGCTAATGATGAGGCATATGGGGGCTAATGATGAGAGGCATATGGGGGCTAATGATGAGGCATATGGGGGCTAATGATGAGGCATATGGGGGCTAATGATGAGGCATATGGGGGCTAATGATATGAGGCATATGGGGGCTAATGATGAGGTATATGGGGGCTAATGATGAGGCATATGGGGGCTAATGATGAGAGGCAGCATATGGGGGCTAATGATGAGGCATATGGGGGCTAATGATGAGGCATATGGGGGCTAATGATGAGGCATATGGGGGCTAATGATATGAGGCATATGGGGGCTAATGATGAGAGGCATATGGGGGCTAATGATGAGGCATATGGAGGCTAATGATTAGAGGCATATGTGGGCTACTGATGAGGCATATGGGGGCTAATGATGAGAGGCATATGGTGGCTAATGATGAGAGGCATATGGGGGCTAATGATGAGAGGCATATGGGGGCTAATGATGAGGCATATGGGGGCTAATGATGAGGCATATGGGGGCTAATGATGAGAGGCAGCATATGGGGGCTAATGATGAGAGGCAGCATATGGGGGCTAATGATTAGAGGCATATGGGGGCTAATGATGAGAGGCATAAGGGGGCTAATGATGAGAGGCATATGGGGGCTAATGATTAGAGGCATATGGGGGCTAATGATGAGGCATATGGGGGCTAATGATGAGAGGCATAAGGGGGCTAATGATGAGAGGCATATGGGGGCTAATGATGAGAGGCATAAGGGGGCTAATGATGAGAGGCATATGGGGGCTAATGATGAGAGGCATATGGGGCTAATGATGAGAGGCATATGGGGGCTAATGATTAGAGGCATATGGGGGCTAATGATGAGGCATATGGGGGCTAATGATGAGAGACATATGGGGGCTAATGATGAGGCATATGGGGGCTAATGATGAGAGGCATATGGGGGCTAATGATGAGAGGCATATGGGGGCTAATGATGAGAGGCATATGGGGGCTAATGATGAGAGGCATATGGGGGCTAATGATGAGAGGCATATGGGGCTGATGATGAGAGGCATATGGGGGCTAATGATTAGAGGCATATGGGGGCTAATGATGAGGCATATGGGGGCTAATGATGAGAGACATATGGGGGCTAATGATGAGGCATATGGGGGCTAATGATGAGGCATATGGGGGCTAATGATGAGGCATATGGGGGCTAATGATATGAGGCATATGGGGGCTAATGATGAGGTATATGGGGGCTAATGATGAGGCATATGGGGGCTAATGATGAGAGGCAGCATATGGGGGCTAATGATGAGGCATATGGGGGCTAATGATGAGGCATATGGGGGCTAATGATGAGGCATATGGGGGCTAATGATATGAGGCATATGGGGGCTAATGATGAGAGGCATATGGGGGCTAATGATGAGGCATATGGGGGCTAATGATTAGAGGCATATGGGGGCTACTGATGAGGCATATGGGGGCTAATGATGAGAGGCATATGGTGGCTAATGATGAGAGGCATATGGGGGCTAATGATGAGAGGCATATGGGGGCTAATGATGAGGCATATTGGGGCTAATGATGAGGCATATGGGGGCTAATGATGAGAGGCAGCATATGGGGGCTAATGATGAGAGGCAGCATATGGGGGCTAATGATTAGAGGCATATGGGGGCTAATGATGAGAGGCATAAGGGGGCTAATGATGAGAGGCATATGGGGGCTAATGATTAGAGGCATATGGGGGCTAATGATGAGGCATATGGGGGCTAATGATGAGAGGCATAAGGGGGCTAATGATGAGAGGCATATGGGGGCTAATGATGAGAGGCATAAGGGGGCTAATGATGAGAGGCATATGGGGGCTAATGATGAGAGGCATATGGGGGCTAATGATGAGGCATATGGGGGCTAATGATGAGAGGCATATGGTGGCTAATGATATGAGGCATATGGGGGCTAATGATATGAGGCATATGGGGGCTAATAATGAGAGGCATATGGGGGCTAATGATGAGGCATATAGGGGCTAATGATGAGAGGCATATGGGGGCTAATGATGAGAGGCATAAGGGGGCTAATGATGAGAGGCATATGGGGGCTAATGATTAGAGGCATATGGGGCTAATGATGAGGCATATGGGGGCTAATGATGAGAGGCATATGGGGGCTAATGATGAGAGGCATATGGGGGCTAATGATGAGAGGCATATGGGGGCTAATGATGAGGCATATGGGGGCTAATGATGAGAGGCATATGGGGGCTAATGATGAGAGGCATATGGGGGCTAATGATGAGAGGCATATGGGGGCTAATGATGAGGCATATGGGGGCTAATGATGAGAGGCATATGGGGGCTAATGATGAGAGGCAGCATATGGGGGCTAATGATGAGAGGCATATGGGGGCTAATGATGACGCATATGGGGGCTAATGATGAGAGGCATATGGGGGCTAATGATGAGAGGTAGCATATGGGGGCTAATAATGAGAGGCATATGGGGGCTAATGGAGAGGCATATGGGGGCTAATGATGAGGCATATGGGGGCTAATGATGAGAGGCATATGGGGGCTAATGATGAGAGGCATATGGGGGCTAATGATGAGGCATATGGGGGCTAATGATGAGAGGCATATGGGGGCTAATGATGAGAGGCAGCATATGGGGGCTAATGATGAGAGGCATATGGGGGCTAATGATGAGAGGCAGCATATGGGGGCTAATGATGAGAGGCATATGGGGGCTAATGATGAGAGGCAGCATATGGGGGCTAATGATGAGAGGCATATGGGGGCTAATGATGAGGCATATGGGGGCTAATGATGAGAGGCATATGGGGGCTAATGATGAGAGGCATATGGGGCTAATGATGAGAGGCATATGGGGGCTAATGATGAGAGGCATATGGGGCTAATGATGAGAGGCATATGGGGGCTAATGATTAGAGGCATATGGGGGCTAATGATGAGGCATATGGGGGCTAATGATGAGAGGCATATGGGGGCTAATGATGAGGCATATGGGGGCTAATGATGAGGCATATGGGGGCTAATGATGAGGCATATGGGGGCTAATGATATGAGGCATATGGGGGCTAATGATGAGAGGCATATGGGGGCTAATGATGAGGCATATGGGGGCTAATGATGAGGCATATGGGGGCTAATGATGAGGCATATGGGGGCTAATGATATGAGGCATATGGGGGCTAATGATGAGAGGCATATGGGGGCTAATGATGAGGCATATGGGGGCTAATGATTAGAGGCATATGGGGGCTAATGATGAGAGGCATATGGGGGCTAATGATGAGAGGCATATGGGGGCTAATGATGAGAGGCATATGGGGGCTAATGATGAGGCATATGGGGGCTAATGATGAGAGGCATATGGGGGCTAATGATAAGAGGCATATGGGGGCTAATGATGAGAGGCATATGGGGGCTAATGATAAGAGGCATATGGGGGCTAATGATGAGAGGCATATGGGGGCTAATGATGAGAGGCAGCATATGGGGGCTAATGATGAGAGGCATATGGGGGCTAATGATGAGGCATATGGGGGCTAATGATGAGAGGCATATGGGGGCTAATGATGAGAGGCAGCATATGGGGGCTAATGATGAGAGGCATATGGGGGCTAATGATGAGGCATATGGGGGCTAATGATGAGAGGCATATGGGGGCTAATGATGAGAGGCATATGGGGCTAATGATGAGAGGCATATGGGGGCTAATGATGAGAGGCATATGGGGCTAATGATGAGAGGCATATGGGGGCTAATGATTAGAGGCATATGGGGGCTAATGATGAGGCATATGGGGGCTAATGATTAGAGGCATATGGGGGCTAATGATGAGGCATATGGGGGCTAATGATGAGGCATATGGGGGCTAATGATGAGGCATATGGGGGCTAATGATATGAGGCATATGGGGGCTAATGATGAGAGGCATATGGGGGCTAATGATGAGGCATATGGGGGCTAATGATGAGGCATATGGGGGCTAATGATGAGGCATATGGGGGCTAATTATGAGGCATATGGGGGCTAATGATATGAGGCATATGGGGGCTAATGATGAGAGGCATATGGGGGCTAATGATGAGGCATATGGGGGCTAATGATTAGAGGCATATAGGGGCTACTGATGAGGCATATGGGGGCTAATGATGAGAGGCATATGGTGGCTAATGATGAGAGGCATATGGGGGCTAATGATGAGAGGCATATGGGGCTAATGATGAGGCATATGGGGGCTAATGATGAGGCATATGGGGGCTAATGATGATGCATATGGGGGCTAATGATGAGGCATATGGGGAGCTAATGATGAGAGGCAGCATATGGGGGCTAATGATGAGAGGCAGCATATGGGGGCTAATGATGAGAGGCAGCATATGGGGGCTAATGATTAGAGGCATATGGGGGCTAATGATGAGAGGCATAAGGGGGCTAATGATGAGAGGCATATGGGGGCTAATGATTAGAGGCATATGGGGGCTAATGATGAGGCATATGGGGGCTAATGATGAGAGGCATATGGGGGCTAATGATGAGAGGCATAAGGGGGCTAATGATGAGAGGCATATGGGGGCTAATGATGAGAGGCATATGGGGGCTAATGATGAGAGGCATATGGGGGCTATTGATGAGGCATATGGGGGCTAATGATTAGAGGCATATGGGGGCTAATGATATGAGGCATATGGGGGCTAATGATATGAGGCATATGGGGGCTAATGATGAGAGGCATATGGGGGCTAATGATGAGGCATATGGGGGCTAATGATGAGAGGCATATGGGGGCTAATGATGAGAGGCATAAGGGGGCTAATGATGAGAGGCATATGGGGGCTAATGATTAGAGGCATATGGGGGCTAATGATGAGGCATATGGGGGCTAATGATGAGAGGCATATGGGGGCTAATGATGAGAGGCATATGGGGGCTAATGATGAGATGCATATGGGGGCTAATGATGAGAGGCATATGGGGGCTAATGATGAGAGGCATATGGGGGCTAATGATGAGGCATATGGGGGCTAATGATGAGAGGCATATGGGGGCTAATGGAGAGGCATATGGGGGCTAATGATGAGGCATATGGGGGCTAATGATGAGAGGCATATGGGGGCTAATGATGAGAGGCATATGGGGGCTAATGATGAGGCATATGGGGGCTAATGATGAGAGGCATATGGGGGCTAATGATGAGAGGCATATGGGGGTTAATGATGAGGCATATGGGGGCTAATGATGAGAGGCATATGGGGGCTAATGATGAGAGGCAGCATATGGGGGCTAATGATGAGAGGCATATGGGGGCTAATGATGAGGCATATGGGGGCTAATGATGAGAGGCATATGGGGGCTAATGATTAGAGGCATATGGGGGCTAATGATGAGGCATATGGGGGCTAATGATGAGAGGCATATGGGGACTAATGATGAGGCATATGGGGGCTAATGATGAGGCATATGGGGGCTAATGATGAGGCATATGGGGGCTAATGATATGAGGCATATGGGGGCTAATGATGAGAGGCATATGGGGGCTAATGATGAGGCATATGGGGGCTAATGATGAGGCATATGGGGGCTAATGATGAGGCATATGGGGGCTAATGATATGAGGCATATGGGGGCTAATGATGAGAGGCATATGGGGGCTAATGATGAGGCATATGGGGGCTAATGATTAGAGGCATATGGGGGCTAATGATGAGGCATATGGGGGCTAATGATGAGAGGCATATGGGGGCTAATGATGAGAGGCATAAGGGGGCTAATGATGAGAGGCATATGGGGGCTAATGATGAGAGGCATAAGGGGGCTAATGATGAGAGGCATATGGGGGCTAATGATGAGAGGCATATGGGGGCTAATGATGAGAGGCATATGGGGGCTAATGATGAGGCATATGGGGGCTAATGATGAGAGGCATATGGGGGCTAATGATGAGGCATATGGGGGCTAATGATGAGAGGCATATGGGGGCTAATGATGAGAGGCATATGGGGGCTAATGATGAGGCATATGGGGGCTAATGATGAGAGGCATATGGGGGCTAATGATGAGAGGCAGCATATGGGGGCTAATGATGAGAGGCATATGGGGGCTAATGATGAGGCATATGGGGGCTAATGATGAGAGGCATATGGGGGCTAATGATGAGAGGCAGCATATGGGGGCTAATGATGAGAGGCATATGGGGGCTAATGATGAGGCATATGGGGGCTAATGATGAGAGGCATATGGGGGCTAATGATTAGAGGCATATAGGGGCTAATGATGAGGCATATGGGGGCTAATGATGAGAGGCATATGGGGGTTAATGATGAGGCATATGGGGGCTAATGATGAGAGGCATAAGGGGGCTAATGATGAGAGGCATATGGGGGCTAATGATTAGAGGCATATGGGGGCTAATGATGAGGCATATGGGGGCTAATGATGAGAGGCATATGGGGGCTAATGATGAGGCATATGGGGGCTAATGATATGAGGCATATGGGGGCTAATGATGAGAGGCATATGGGGGCTAATGATGAGGCATATGGGGGCTAATGATTAGAGGCATATGGGGGCTACTGATGAGGCATATGGGGGCTAATGATGAGAGGCATATGGGGGCTAATGATGAGGCATATGGGGGCTTATGATGAGGCATATGGGGGCTAATGATGAGGCATATGGGGGCTATTGATGAGGCATATGGGGGCTAATTGTGAGAGGCATATGGGGGCTAATGATGAGGCATATGGGGGCTAATGATGAGGCATATGGGGGGGCTAATGATGAGGCATATGGGGGGGGCTAATGATGAGAGGCAGCATATGGGGGCTAATGATGAGAGGCATATGGGGGCTAATGAGAGGCATAATAAGTGTCATCCACAGATGCCCCCATAACAGTGTGTCTTCACAGATCCACCATAACAGTGCGCCTGTGCACTGACGAGAGACAGAAAGAAGGGGAAAGAATCCTCGGAAGCAAGCAGAGGACGGCACAGCAGACGACTGAATGGCTTCTTTTGTAAGTAAATCGTTTTATTATAAATGTATCCCTGTATACCGCAATTCTCTCATATTTTGTAATCTTATTTATATATACTTATTTTGTTTTTGCCCCCCCATTTTTGACTGTGGTATCTTTGTGTCCCCCCTATATATTGTTCCTAGAGTCACCACTGGTCCTGTGGGATCCATACCTGGTTCATTTTAATAAACGTAAGCTTGTCCCCATTGGCTGCGGCCTGTGATAATGCTCTCTGCCGTACTAAACACATGTTCACACTATACACCTCCAAGGCTGACAAAGCTTTTCCACATTTGGGCCATGCTAACCCTGCCTTATCAGGTGCTGGTGGTGTCCCAGCTGCGTTGGCGACCTCTTCCTCCTTCTCTGCCTTCGCCTTGTGCTTCCACTGTGCCCCCGCTGTCAGGTGGGAATGCCATCAGCAGCGTGCGCTTGTAGTCGTGCATCTTCCGATCAGTAACAGATGTTTTCACTAAATTTAGTTCCCTGTCAGCAATGCAAAGCAGGGTTTCATTCACGACAAAAGGGGGTTCTTGTCACCCAGCAATACAACAAAGGATTTTGAGAGATTTAGGCCCCTGTCACCCAGGCACAGCAGGGGTTTGTATACGCCAAAAATGGTAAAATGTCACCCGACAATTGAAAATAAGATTTTTTTCAATTTAGGGCACTAAAATTGGCACTTTTTTGCATTAAAATGGCTCTAAAATAGTCCTTGAAAAGGCTAGAGGGATGTAAAAGGCAGTAAAATGTGATTAAGAGCATGGCAACTGCTCTGCAAACAAATGTGGATAGGGAAATAACTTAAAATTAAATAAAATAACTAAAAATTACAAATTATTAACCTGCAACTCAGAGAAGGAGGTGGATATAGAGTCGGAGGTTGAGGAGGCGGTGAATGTGGTGTTGTAGGTGGAGGCAGCAATGGAGGAGGAGGTAGCCAACAATGTTTTTCTATTTTTTTTTTATTGGGTAGGTAGCCCCCAAAATATTGGGACAAATAAAAAAACAAAAACAAAGAATCATTGCACTTGACTTGAGTACAAGAATGTATGTTTGATGGTGGTATAAATGTCTATTCTCCACAAGGTACAGACAAGTCTTGTGGGATCCAAGCCTGGTTCATTTTAATGAACGTGAGCTTGTCCACGTTGGCTGTGGACAGGCGGCTGCCTCTGTCTGTAATGACGCCTCCTGCCGTGCTAAATACACGTTCAGAGAGTACACTGGCTGCAGGGCAGGCCAGCACCTCCAAGGCATACAGGGCAAGCTCTGGCCATGTGGACAATTTGGAGACCCAGAAGTTGAATGGGGCAGAACCATCAGTCAGTACGTGTAGGCGTGTGCACAGGTACTGTTCCACCATGTTGTTCAAATGCTGCCTCCTGCTAACACGCTCCATATCAGCAGTTGGGGCCGGTTGTTGCGGCTCGGTGACAAAGCTTTTCCATATGTCGGCCATGCTAACCCTGCCTTCTGAGGTGCTGGCGCTGACACAGCTGCATTGGCGACCTCTTCCTCCTCCCCTGCCTTCGCCTTGTGCTTCCACTTGTCCCCTGGCGTCAGTCGGGAATGCTCTCAGGAGCGCGTCTACCAGCGTGCGCCTGTAGTCGCGCATCTTCCGATCACGCTCCAGTGAGGGAATTAAGGACGGCACATTGTCTTTATAACGAGGATCCATCAGGGTGGCCACTAAGTAGTCAGCACACATTAAAATGTGGGCAACTCTGCTGTCGTTGCGCAGGCACTGCAGCATGTAGTCGCTCATGTGTGCCAGGCTACCCAGAGGTAAGGACAAGCTGTCCTCTGTGGGAGGCATATCGTCTGCGTCCTCCGTATCCCCCAAGCCACGCACCAGTGACGAGCTGAGTTGGATGCCACCCCGCTGTGAACATGCTTCATCCCCATCCTCCTCCTCCTTCTCCTCATCCTCCTCCTCCTCGTCCTCCAGTAGTGGGCCCTGGCTGGCCACATTTGTACCTGGCCTCTGCTGTTGCAAAAATCCTCTTTCTGAGCCACTTCTAAAAGACTGGCCTGAAAGTGTTAGAGATGACCCCTCTTCCTCCTCCTCGTCCTTGGCCACATCCTCTTTGATCATCGCCCTAAGTGTTTTCTCAAGTAGACATAGAAGTGGTATTGTAACGCTAAGAACGGCGTCATCGCCACTGGCCATGTTGATGGTGTACTCGAAACAGCGCAACAGGGCACACAGGTCTCGCATGGAGGCCCAGTCATTGGTGGTGAAGTGGTGCTGTTCCGCAGTGCGACTCACCCGTGCGTGCTGCAGCTGAAACTCCACTATGGCCTGCTGCTTGCACAGTCTCTCCAGCATGTGCAAGGTGGAGTTCCACCTGGTGGGCACGTCGCATAAGAGACATTGAGCGGGAAGACCGAAGTTACGCTGTAGAGCAGACAGCCGAGTGGTGGCAGGATGAGAACGCCGGAAGCGCGCACAGACGGCCCGCACTTTACGCAGCAGCTCTGACATGTCGGGGTAGTTGTGAATGAATTTCTGCACCACCAAATTCAGCACATGTGCCAGGCAAGGGATGTGCGTCAAACCGGCTAGTCCCAGAGCTGCAACGAGATTTCGCCCATTATCGCACACCACCAGGCCGGGCTTGAGGCTCACTGGCAGCAACCACTCGTCGGTCTGTTGTTCTATGCCCCGCCACAACTCCTGCGCGGTGTGGGGCCTGTCCCCCAATAACACCAGTTTCAGAACGGCCTGCTGACGTTTACCCCTGGCTGTGCTGAAGTTGGTGGTGAAGGTCTGTCGCTGACCGGATGAGGAGGTGGTAGAAGAGGAGGAGGAAGCCGAGTAGGAAGAGGAGGCAACAGGAGGCAAAGAATGATGTCCTGCGATCTTTGGCGGCGGAAGGACGTGCGCAAAACAGCTCTCCGCCTGGGGCCCAGCCGCCACTACATTTACCCAGTGTGCAGTTAGGGAGATATAGCGTCCCTGGCCGTTCTTACTGGTCCACGTATCTGTGGTTAGGTGGACCTTGCCACAGATGGTGTTGCGCAGTGCACACTTGATTTTATCCGATACTTGGTTGTGCAGGGAGGGCACAGCTCTCCTGGAGAAGTAGTGGCGGCTGGGAACGATGGACTGTGGGACAGCAAGTGACATGAGCTGTTTGAAGCTGTCCGTCTCCACCAGCCTGAATGACAGCATTTCTAAGGCCAGTAGTTTAGAAATGCTGGCATTCAGGGACAGGGATCGAGGGTGCCTAGGTGGGAATTTACGCTTTCTCTCAAAGGTTTGTGAGATGGAGAGCTGAACTCTTCCGTGTGACATGGTGGAGATGCTTGGTGACGGAGGTGATGTTGTTGGTGGCACATCCTCTGTTTGCTGGGCGGCAGGTGCCAACGTTCCTCCAGAGGCGGAGGAAGAGGGCAAGGCAGCAGCAGAAGAGGGAGCAGGAGGGACCTGAGCCCTTTCTTGGTTTTGAAGGTGCTTCCTCCACTGAAGCCCGTGTCTCGCATGTAGATGCCTGGTCATGCAGGTTGTGCTAAGGTTCAGAACGTTAATGCCTTGCTTCAGGCTCTGATGGCACAGCGTGCAAACCAATCGGGTCTTGTCGTCAGCACATTGTGTGAAGAAGTGCCATGCCAAGGAACTCCTTGAAGCTGCCTTTGGTGTGCTCGGTCCCTGGTGACGGTGGCCAGTAGCAGGCGAACTGTTTTGGCGACGACTGTTCTGCTTTTGCACCCTGCTCCCGCTTTTGCTACGCTGTTGGCTCGGTCTCACCACTGCCTCTTCCTCCGAACTCTGAAAGTCAGTGGCACGACCTTCATTCCATGTGGGGTCTAGGACCTCATCGTCCCCTGCATCGTCTTCCACCCAGTCTTCCTCCCTGACCTCCTTTTTGGTCTGCACACTGCAGAAAGATGCAGCAGTTGGCACCTGTGTTTTGTCATCATCAGAGACGTGCTGAGGTGGTATTCCCATGTCCTCATCATCAGGAAACATAAGTGGTTGTGCGTCAGTGCATTCTATGTCTTCCACCCCTGGGGAAGGGCTAGGTGGATGCCCTTGGGAAACCCTGCCAGCAGAGTCTTCAAACAGCATAAGAGACTGCTGCATGACTTGAGGCTCAGACAGGTTCCCCGATATGCACGGGGGTGATGTGACAGACTGATGGGCATGGGTTTCAGGCGCCACCTGTGCGCTTTCTGCAGAAGACTGGGTGGGAGATAATGTGAACGTGCTGGATCCACTGTCGGCCACCCAATTGACTAGCGCCTGTACTTGCTCAGGCCTTACCATCCTTAGAACGGCATTAGGCCCGACCAAATATCTCTGTAGATTCTGGCGGCTACTGGGACCTGAGGTAGTAGGTTCAGTAGGACGTGTAGCTGTGGCAGAACGGCCACGTCCTCTCCCTGCACCAGAGGCTCCACCAACACCACCACCATGACCATGACCGCGTCCCTTATTAGATGTTTGCTTCATAGTTAGCGTTCACAAAGCAAAGTAAAAAGTGGTCAAGTCTGTTAAAAATAATAAACCGCCAATAAAAACCCTGATGTAGGGTATTGCACTAATATATATATTTTTTTAAACTCTATATGACAGTTGTTGTGGCCTAAATTTCACAGTAACTTATGCACGTCTAATCCCAGATGTGCAGTATATCAGAGGGTTTTTTCACCCCAGTAACCAAAAAGTCGTATTTCTGGCCTAAATGTGACAGTCACTTATGCACGTGTAAAAACCAATATATGATTACTTAAAGAAGTAATTAACTGGAATAAGCCTATGGCAAACTACCACAATACAAAACCTACAAAAAATGCCAGGCCGCTTATAATGAATTGATACTTTATTACAAAATCACGTAAATTTACAAACATGATTAACAGAAGATATGGTGCAGGAGATAAAAAAGAAAGACGACATCACTGGAGGAAACATACAGCGGATACATGTCTATACATCAGTCCATCAATGCAATACATAGGAAGATAAAGTGCAAATGCAAACAAATCATCTGTAATCAAAATGACATCGGACAATTACCCATACTGCATCTCCTCCAGGATGGCGCCAACCCCAGCGCGCGTTTCGGCGTACCTTCGGCTGTGGGTAGCGTCATCACTGGAGGACACAGGTTAAATACAACAGTCAGCCAATCACCATGTAAATACCAATGATCTTACTTCTACGTCGTCTCCGCGACTCAGGAAGTGAGGTAGAAAATTGCAGCCAGTGCCAGGGGGAAGCATGTGATCTGTATAATATCACGTGTTCGCACTGCGATCACGTGATGAAGATGTTAACACGTGATCGCGTCACAAGTGTCGCGAGTCCGTGTCTCCACTTTCATAGAAACATTGCGCATGTCAGATTTACCAAATGACGTCAAGGAGAGCTCAATGATCTGGATGTTCTATGTATGAAAACACAGCACAAAGAGAAAAGGAAAGGAGGGACACATGAGCGGCCGCCCTAAATGGAAATTGAAAGAATGAATAAAAATGGGTAGCGGAACACCAGAATCAATGATTTCAATCTATAATTAAAAGAATGCAATAAAGATGAATGTTAATAAAAAATCGTAAAGAATATATCTGTACGTGATTATTGTGATATGTGAACTCATAATGTAAAGTGCAAAGAGAATAATACTAATATCGAAACATGATAAGCCACAACATGCCCTAAAAAACATCCTAAAGTGACACCAGCACCTAACACACAATGATGTTAGGTGCAAAAATATGAAAATTAAACATTAAAGTTTGTAGTTTGCATGATTAATTATATTGATTCCAATCAATGATTCATAATTGACTCTCAATTTCTCAATCCATGATTCGAAAATAAACCTCACTGAATTATCAGTAGAAACATATTCATAAAGGAAATGCATGATTAAACAAAGCTATTCTTGAATTGTGTACACTTCGATCCATGATTCCAAAAATTGATATCAACAAGGTCCACACACATCATCAATAGGTTAGATCTATGACAACTCAATTTTATCTGTGACAAATATATATATATATATATGTGTGACACATCATGCCGAACCATGATTATGTGACCAACAAAGGTGCAAAAAAAATAAAATAAATACAATTTTTTTATAATAATAAAATAAAACAAACCATAAATCGTGACGTTGCAAAAACATGCAACATGCTAGGCATATCAGATCAAAAAAGAAGGAAGATCCGATATATGCATTCGTGCAAATTCAGACATTCATCTATACATATCTATAATAAAAATTCTCTCCATATGTGACCATACACTTATGAATAAGTGTAACCCAATAAATAAAGAAAAAACATATTAGGGAGCATGCATATACATCCACCCTTAAAGGTAAACCTCACAGGGGATAATACACAGTCTCTGATTATTAAAATCCTGTGCAGTGGTCTGGAATAAACATCATCAGATATATATCCAAAGAGATGATCGCCCATCAACAATTGACAGGTACATTCGTGTGTTAATACACATACTAGTCCCACCAATGACTTTTGGTCTGATGTCAACCAGACCAAAGCGCAGATCTTGACTGTGCACGATCCTCTTGTATGGTCACATACGTGGACCCAAAAACACCCCCAATACATATAGTGTACATCAATAGCAACCGCCCCCCAAGACAACTCCACCTCCTATACCAAACAAATTATATATATATATATATATATATATCCACATGGCTGCATATACCCCCCTCCTCACTGAATCTCCGAAGTATCGCAGAGTCGCTGACTGTACGGTATGTGGAGAATCGGTATCAAGGTGACTTGTAAAAAGGCCGACCCCATAGATGACCCTAGAAAACGGGGTCAACAGCTTTTAAATCATGATCACATCATTACCCCCTATTGTGTCACATTTCTTCACCCACCCATGGCACATCATCCCCCCCCCCCCGGCCGGCCCTGGCCCCATCCCAATGTCACAGACTACACAAATACATTGTCCCCCCTCCCATTATGTCACGGTCACCCCCCCCTCCCCATTAATGATTGTTGTTTGTGTAATCGTTTTTTTAAAACACATTTATGCCGTGATCACCTACCCACCTGTCCTGCTTCTACGGCAATCTGGCTCTGTGTGAGTCAGACTCACAGACACAGTCAGCCCCAGTTCCTGCTGCCGCCTACCGCCGAGGCGCCACTCGCCAGTCACACCCCCCTGTCCTGACCCCGTTACCGCGTTGCCATGCTGCCAGGCCCGTGCCGCTCTGTGATTGAGGGCCGGGGCCGCACGAAACACGCAAGTGATTTCGATAAAAATTAAAAAGTTCATTTTTCCGCCCTCCCCTTCTCTGCACAGGGTGCGCCCTAAGGCAGCCGCTTGGTCTGCCTTATTATAGCGCCGTCAGCAGGGCCAAGTGCCGGAGGGGGGCCCTTTCTGTCCGGAGGCAGCAGGAGTGGAGATGAGTGCTCATTGTGGAAGCGCTCATCTCCATATTCATCTTTATCGCCGTCCTTAGGACAGAGATACAGACGAATGGTGCAGAGGAGCAGGGCATCTCCCTTGCCCGTTCCTCTGATAGGCTACAGGCCTAGTGCCTGTAGCCTATCAGAGGCTGGTGCAGGCGGCGCGATGACGTCATCGCGCCGCCTGAGCCGTACAGAGCGGGAAACAGGTCGGAAGAGGCCTGCATCGCATTACTGACAGCAGCATAAGGTAAGTATATGTGTTTATTGTTTTTATTATTTATAGTATACTGTGGCAAGAAGGGGGTGGGGGCCCTATATACTGGCACAATATGGATTGGTACTATGGAGAAGAGGGAAAGCACTATGGAGAAGAGGGGAAGCACTATGGGGGCCCTATGCCAAAATATTGGGGGGGGGGCACAATGGAGAAGAGGGGGAAGTACTATGGAAGAAATACATTGCATTAAAGTTTTGTACAATAACTCTTTTTATGCTTTTCTACCTTGAACCAAACCTTTAATGTTACAAAATTTTAAACGCCCCATCCATCTACTCTTGGTCCGGCCTCCGGGTCTTATATATGAACCCATTGTGGCCCACGAGTCAAAAAGTTTGCCCACCTCTGGGTTAGAGGGTCAAAATACTGATTTTCCCTCTTAGATTTTTCCTAAAAGGTGAACGATCAGAAAGTGTCGCAGTCAGAAATGCAAACTTTCGACGTCAGTATAAAAAATAATCATCAGCAAATTTCAGTTTTCAAGTTTTTTCCAGTAAAGAAAAACTTGTTTTTGCCTGGAAACTGTCAACAAGCAGAATAACTGCTGCTGAAGGATTGACGGTTTATTTATATTTAAATGAATGTCTATATAAATACTCAGGGCATCTGGGCTCCATAATACACAAAACCTGCATGTTAAAGGTTTTCCCTTAAAGGGGTTATCCCATGACTAATGTAAAAAATGAAAATCAGACATCGTATATTAAATGACGACTCTTTCTAACAAAGCTAGAACCAGCCCTGTACCTCACATGGATCCAGAGATCTCCTCATTCATTGCTCTGCTAGATTTATATCAAGCTGACAGCTCAAGGGGCGTGTCTTTTCTGCTGCAGGTAAAGGGGCGTGTCCATGCTCTACCTATCACAGCTCAGGAGGCAGTTGAAGGATAAAACTGAGCATGTGCGGCCATCTCACTGAGCAGGACAAAGAAATAATAAAAGAAACAAACAGTAGGTGGCGCTATACACATACATTTTATTGAATAGCTAAGTGGCTATGCTAATTTTTTTAATACACTGAGCAAAAATATAAACGCAACACTTTCGGTTTTGCTTCCATTTAGTCTCAAATATTGTTCACAAATCTGTGTAAATCTGTGTTAGTGAGCCCTTCTCCTTTGCTGAGATAATCCATCCCACATCACAGGTGTGGCATATCAAGGTGCTGATTAGACAGCATGAATATTGCACAGGTGTTCCTTAGACTTCCCACAATAAAAGACCACTCTGAAATGTGCAGTTTGATCACACAGCACAATGCCACAGATGTCGCAACGTTTGAGGGAGCTTGCAATTGGCATGCTGACTGCAGGAATGTCTACCAGAGCTGTTGCCCGTGCAATGAATGTTCATTTCTCTACCATAAGCCGTCTCCAAAGGCGTTTCAGAGAATTTGGCAGTACATCCAACCGGCCTCACAACCGCAGACCACATGTAAACACACCAGCCCAGGACCTCCACATCCAGCATGTTCACCTCCATGATCGTCTGAGACCAGCCACCTGGACAGCTGCAGCAACAATCGGTTTGCATAATCAAAGAATTTCTGCACAAACTGTCAGAAACCGTCTCAGGGAAGCTCATCTGCATGCTCGTCCTCATCGGGGTCTGGACCTGACTGCAGTTTGTCGTCGTAACCGACTTGAGTGGGCAAATGCTCAAATTCAATGGCGTCTGGCACGTTGGAGAGGAGTTCTGTTCACGGATAAGTCCTGGTTTTCAGGACATATGGCAGACAGCGTGTGTGGCGTTGTGTGGGTGAGCGGTTTGCTGACGTCAACGTTGTGGATCGAGTGGCCCATGGTGGTGGTGGGGTTATGGTATGGGCAGGCGTATGTTATGGACAACGAACACAGGAGCATTTTATTGAGGGCATTTTGAATGCACACAGATACCGTGAAGAGATCCTGAGGCCCATTGTTGTGCCATTCATCCACGACCATCACTTCATGTTGCTGCATGATAATGCACGGCCCCATATTGCAAGGATCTGTACACAATTCCTGGAAGATGAAAACATCCTAGTTCTTGCATGGCCAGCATACTCACCGGACATGTCACCCATTGAGCATGTTTGGGATGTATACGACAGCGTGTTCAAGTTCCTGCCAATATTCTGCAACTTCGCACAGCTATTGAAGAGTGGACCAACATTCCACAGGCCACAATCAACAACCTGATCAACTCTATGCGACGGAGATGGCAAATGGTGGCCACACCAGATACTGACTGGTTTTCTGACACCCCCCCCAGTAAGGAAAAACTGTGCACATTTCAGAGTGGCTTTTTATTATGGACAGTCTAAGGCACACCTGTGCAATATTCATCCTGTCTAATCAACACCTGATATGCCACACCTGTGAGGTGGGATGGATTATCTCGGCAAAGGAGAAGTGCTCACTAACACAGATTTAGACAGATTTGTGAACAATATTTGAGAGTAGTGATGGATGGACATCGGCCCGGGACGATTCACAAACGCGAATGCGCGCTCGCAATCAAATATTCACGTACCACGCGTTTGTGGCGGGCCCCATTGACTTTATTGGCAGGAGAACCTGAAAAACCTTCAGGTCATATTTGCAGCCACCAAATACTTACTAGAAGTGCACAAATAGTCCCACAACATGGACAGTGATATACCAGAGGGGGATCAATGGCAAAAATTCCCACAAAAAATAAGTATTTTAATCAGGGGCCTTCTTTAAGGGAAACTCTTAAAAATGTACCCTGCTGGAGCCTAGAAAATTTTTATTTTAGGCCACGAGAGTACAGGCCCCAAAAATTAGGCATTCACATGACAGAAAAGAACAAGTGAGTATGTGGCTGGAGATACATTAGGCAGTCACTAAATAACAATTTTACTGTAGGCCAGTGGAGTACAGACCCCAAAAATTAGGCATTCACCTGACAGAAACTGCATCTTGTTTTTATTTTCTTTATGCTGACATCCTTGCTTTTGTGTCATTTGATTACATTCTATGTGCATGTCTGAAATTTCATCGGCCACTGAAGCACCAGGCCTGTGCGCGATAGAGTTTCTTTGATTATTATGCATGCCCATAAGACATGTGGTACATGTGACTGTGACGCCATCTTGTGGCGCGTGAGCTGTGAAGGATTGGACATGCTAGTGGTAAGTGTGGCTATGTACTACACCAGACCTGTCCTAATAGTGGAGGGGAGTTGGGAAGCAGCTCACAGAGCACCAACTCCTAGGAACTGTATCTGAGAGTCAGGATCCAGCGATCCCTATCCTGCCAGAGAGTTGAGAAGTAGTTCCCACATCTCCCACTCCCAAGAACTGTATCCAGGCCCACTATCCAGTTATGTATTTTCTGCCAGAGAGTTGGGAAGTAGCTCAGAATCATACTGAAGACACTGCTGTAAGATGAGGGAATACAGTTAAGCCACCCACCACCAGCCAACCATTAGGCCAGCATCACCTAATTGTGGAACTGCTGCCAACCATTCAGCCACCACACCTCCTTAGCTGGTGCCAGAGAAGAATCGCACTAAAGTCTGCTGCTACTGTATGTATTTCAAGTTCTATGTTGTACTTAGTAAAAAGGACTTTGTTACATTCAACTCTGGCTTCATTCTTCAGTACAACTACTTTCACTGCAACAGACCCCGGGGAGTGATGGTCTGAGGAAGGACACTGCGAAACTACAATACTACACCAGGGCCACTACCACTGCCATCCGCTACACCGGTTCCCACAGGGGCACGCTGCATCTATGTATACAAATATTGAGGTGCGGACCATGTGTTCGCATCACATCATTGTGCACTTCTCACCAGCTCCACTGATGATCCTGTGATACAACTCATATGGGAAACGCGTTGGGACAGACTTTACTAGGTAGGGACCTGCAGTATCAGGGACAGCCACCGATAAGTGGGGCCACAAATTTTTGGGCAATTACTCTACTTTTAGGCAGGATCAGATGTCAGTTGTAGGGCTTGTAACCCTCTCAAGCTGCCTAAATCAGATTTGCAATATAAAATATCAAAAGTTTGCAATATTTAAAGGGGTTATCCCATGATCAGGCATCATATAGTACATCACAACCTCTTTCTAACACAGCTAGATCCAGCCCTGTACCTCACATGGATCCAGAGATCTCCACATTCATTTCTCCAATTACTCTGCTAGAATTATTTCAGGTTCATGTCTTTTCTCAGGGGCGTGTCCTTTCTACTGCAGCTGGTGGCAGTTGAAGGATGGAATTGAGCATGTGCTTCCATCTCAGTGAGTAGGAGAGAGAAATTAGAAAAAAAAAAGCAAACAGCAGGTGGCGCTATACAGATAGATTTCAGTGAATAATTCAGTAGCTATACATTTTTTATTACATGCAGTTATAAAGTTATTCAGATCCAGGTGCTGGTTTGAAAAATGTTGAATATTTTTCATGGGACAACCCCTTTAACTATCTCTAGAATTCTAAAAGAAGATGTAAAGGAAAAAAGAAAACCAACTTCATCAATGAACGTTTGCACAAGACGAGAATATACTGATATCTGAAGAATCCAGATCCTGGAGATTATAGTATTTCAGGGAGGGCAAGTGGGACTGATCTGATCATGAGTAACCACAATGAAGGATTCATTGATGGATGGTATGGACCCATTATTAATGTGTTCCTTGCTAAATTTGGCCCCCTTCTTTTTTTGTCACCTTACGTATTGTATATATTTTGTAAATTTATTATATTTTACTTATAGGGTGAGTTTTATTGTAATTTAAAAAGGTTATGTTTTTGAGCAGGTTTCCTCCTCACCTTCAGAAACACTTGCATTAATATTTTAAAGCTTCGCACACAAGTTTACAACAATCTATTTCTACTTTATCTTTAGCCTTGAAGGAGCACTTTCACTTGTAATCATACCGCCCAGACTTGCGTGAACTTTCTCCGCAGAACTTTACCGCCTCTTCCTTCGTCATCTATCTGGGTAATTATTCAGCTGGGGAAAGGTTTTTCTAAATCCTCTCTCCTGAATTTTTTATGTTACATTTTGCTCTGTGGCGTAATCACCGCACATTTATCTGTTTTGTACTTTTGTTTTCAAAGGACTGAAATGTTCTGAAGAACTGACAGATGAAGAGCCGGGAGAGTCCAGAATGATTATTTCATCAAATTCTGCGTTTCCAGTATGGTGATATGTGTCACTTAATTCAGCAGATATTTCTCTATTCCTATCCCACTAATTAGTGGAAAATGCTTACGACCACGTTCCACTCCTAACATGCAGATTGAGAGATGGTTAACCCTTCAGTGCATTTGGACATCATTCTGCACCTAAATCTTCCGCAGGTTGAGACATTGTGAGGTTGAGACATTGTGATTGCAGGTTTAATCTTTCCCACAGGCACCACTGTAGTAATTGACGTGTAATGGCGAGGATTGGAGAATGCACCAGTCCCAGTCATTCACAACTATAGATGCCACAATCAGGAACAATTGTGGCTTCTATGGGGTACAAATAAAAATATGGCGCTCCCATTGTTATCCTTTATCAGTCCCGACATAATAATCATTAGGGATGACGGTTTATAATTAAATTATTATTCACTTTCATAAATAATACTGCCAAACTGTGCATAAGTAGTACTACTATTGCAGTGAACCCCTGAGAAGCCAGTGCAGAAGATTGGAGTGGTAGTGGCCCCGATAAGGTGTTGTGTCACAGTGTAGTCCCTCAGGCCAGTGCTCCCTGGGGTACGGTGCAGGGAAAATCAGGCCAGAAGTAGACATATAACAGTCTCTCTTCATTTAGTGCAAAATATAACTTGTGACACATCCATCATCAGACATCAGTAACTACAAAGCACATATTCTGGCACCAGGTAAGCAGGTATGGTGGCTGGTTGTGTGGCACTTGATGGGCACTAGCAGACACTTGTGTATACAGGTGTCCACTGTAATACCGGCTTGATGTTTGTCTGACCTGGTAGTTATTTAGGTAGGTGGTGGTGTCTGAGCTGTAGTCCCTCACTTTGCAGCAGTGTCTGTAAAGCTGTATTTTGCTGATTACTCTGCTTTCTTGTCACACTGATGCTTTTCTTAAAGTTGTGTTCTGAATTCTGATGGTCTTTGTGGAGTGTTGGTCTCACAGGAGAACTGTATCTGGTTTCTAAATATCCCTCTAGAGTGTTGGTCTCACATGGGAATGGGATATGGTTCCTTGGAGTAGGAGCTCTGCCATGTACTTCCTCACTCCTTGCTGTCTGAACTTAAACTCCCTGTTAGCCCTGTTCTTGCCAACCAATGCCAACTATACCTTTCTTGCTGGACTGAATGGCATAAAAACATGAAAATACATAACAATACAGTACATAATAAAAATTTGCAGATACCCCCAGGTCTGGGGTATTGCACTGTATAGTACCAAAATAACAGTACCTCAACCATAACAATCTCTGGACTGTGCCCCAAAATATGTTTGCATTTTTAGGAGTATTCAGGATTTTACAAGGGATGGCCTAAGGTCAGAATAGACTATCAATGTCTGATCGGCAGTTGTTCTGCAATAGCACTGGAAGTCAGTGCCGGAATCACATAACTCTATCTACTGCGTACTGGATAGAGCTGGATACTGCTGCACTGCTACCATTAAAGTGAATAGAAGCAGTGCTGCAGTAACCAGCCCCATTCACTACACAATGGATGGAGATGTGTAGTTCTGGTGCAGAACAATTGATCAGCGGCGCTGCAGGGTTTCAGAACCCCGCTGATCAGATGTTGATGCCTATAGATGATTATGAATCCATCAACTTTAGTATCAGTCAGCAGAAATGTTGTAGTGGTGGCTCAGCTGGTGCATGGCCTCCCCTTTTCCAGGTATGCTATACAAAGCTCTATAAAAGAGAAATGCATCATGGGATTGGTTGGATACAGGAACAGGAAGTGCTACATACAGGAGGGAAACAAACCAGAGGGATCTGTTTACATGGTGAAAAAGAGTCCAAATTGAAAAAATACATACAAATTGTAATGCAAGGCACCAACAAACAGACCAGTGATGAAAGCAAAAAGGTGTTTATTCACCAGAAACATAAACGTCCAGGACACTTGCTGGAAACAAGGAATAATAACAAAAACCAGGCAAGGAGTTTCCAGGAATAGTCCCAACCAGTGCTGAATGATGCTGTGCACTTGGCAGTCGAGTCACTCCAGATCTTGGGTCTGCAGCAAAGGACAAAGTTCCTGGCAGTCTTCAGTCACTAGCAGTTGTGACCTATACCTGGTTGAGGGAAAATAACAGTGGGCACTGATCACCCTGAGAGACCTCCTTTTAAATGCCTGCTGACCAATCCCAGGGTGCCAAGTGTCCACTACCATAGGTGAACAAATTGCCCTGCACCTGAGTACATGGCCTAAGGCAATCACAAGTTGATTAACCCATGGCTGGCTCCCTAATCCACTTTGCTCTTGTGAGTCAGTATATTATGCGCCACTGGTCGACGAAGCGCATAAGAAGCGCGTACTCGCGACCGTGTATCCCTTTGCGAACCTGCCCTCGTGCGTACGCACGGACGCATGATTGACTCAACGCGAGTATGCGAGCGCGTGGACCCAGATGCGGAAACGGAAGTCGCAGGAGACACCGGAGACAACCCTGGCCGCGGCGTCTTGTCACTCGCCTGGCCACTCTGTCCCCGGGACTCCGACGGTCCTCCCCTCCGATGTCCACGCGAACGCATCCCCGCACTGGCTCGCAAAGGGGTCAGCGCTGGTGCATCAGAGACACGCATAACCTGTCCCGCAACTCCACGAGGACCCCTCTTGGTTCCCCTGGAGTGCAAAGCAGGTGAAGATCTTACATTACCCCCCCTCGAGGAGGCGGCTCTGAAGACTCCAAGCAAGCTTTCCCCGGATTATCCCGGTGAAAGGCTGCCACCAACTCATCCGCATGCACCTGGCGAGCAGGTATCCAACATCTCTCCTCTGGACCAAAACCCTTCCAGTCCACCAAGTATTGAAGAGACCTTTGGACAAAACGAGAGTCCAAAATTCTGTTCACCTCGAACTCCGGTACCCCTTGGACCTCCAGCGGGGATGGGGTCTGAATGAAGGGAGCGGAGTCGGCTGCCGATTTGAGAAGTGAAACATGAAAGGTGTTCACTCCTCGGATCGACGGTGGAAGAGCAACCTTGTACATAACTCGGTTGATCTTTTGTGTCACTGGGTATGGGCCAATGAATCGAGGACCCAACTTGGAAGATGGCTGACGCAGCGGAATGTTCCGGGTGGAGACCCACACCTGATCTCCCACCTTAAAATTTTGCTCTACGGTGCGATGACGATCAGCAAATTTCTTCTGTTGCGCCACCGCACTGCGGAGATTCCGCTGGGCCGACGACCAAATGGGATGTCTATCCTCGAACCATTGATCCACCACCGGTGAGTCAGTGGAGGGTCCGGCCAAAGAAGAGAGTCTTGGATCCCTGCCCCCCACGCACCTGAACGGAGACATCTTAGTGGAAGCATGCTCAGAGGTGTTATAAGCCACCTCCGCAAAGGGTAGATACGCTGCCCATTCCTCCTGGCAGTCTGACACGAAGCACCGGAGATATTGCTCCAGGGTCTGGTTAGTCTTTTCCGTCTGACCGTTGGTCTCTGGGTGAAAACCAGAAGAAAAAGACAAATTAATACCCAATCGGGAGCAGAAAGAACGCCAGAAGCGAGAGATGAATTGCACTCCTCTGTCTGAAACAATGTCATCCGGCGCTCCGTGTAATCGAAAGACATGATTCAAGAACAGATCTGCCAATTCTCTGGCCGAGGGCAATCCAGGGAGTGGGATAAAATGGGCCATCTTACTAAAACGGTCCACCACTACCCAGATTACCGTACTTCCAGAGGACCTTGGCAAATCTGTGATGAAATCCATGGAAATGTAAGTCCATGGAGCCTGGGGAATTGGCAGTGGGAGTAAAGTCCCAGAAGGGGCAGACCGGGACGGTTTACATCTGGCACAAACAGTACATGCCTGGATATAGGCCTTAACATCCACGGACATGTTGGGCCACCACACGTGACGTTTAACAAGGGCAAGTGTTTTCTTAACACCCAAATGCCCGGCAGACTTTGAGTCATGAAGCTGTTGGATGACCTTCAATCGAAGGTTAATGTGTACAAACCAACGACCCTCGGGTTTGTCAGGTGGACTCTCTGCCTGTGAAGGCTCAAGAAGAGAGGACAAGTCCTCCATTACTTCTGCGGCCCCCAGGGCAGCAAGAAAACATTTAGTTGGGAGAATGGTTTCTGGCTCAGAGTCCAGGACGGAAGCAGCCTCGGGGAAGCAGCGGGACAGGGCATCTGCCTTCACGTTTTTGGAACCTGGTTTATAAGTGAGGCGGAAATTGAAGCGGGTGAAAAACAATGCCCACCGGGCTTGTCGGGAGTTGAGTCTTTTGGCACTCTCTAGATACTCCAAATTTTTGTGGTCAGTGTAAACCGTGATGGGATGTTCTGCACCCTCTAGCCAATGTCTCCACTCTTGAAAAGCCAATCTTACTCCCAGAAGCTCTCTATTGCCGATATCATAATTACACTCGGCTGGAGAGAGCTTCCGAGAGAAGAAGGCACAGGGATGTAACCTCTCAGGGTCCCCAGAATACTGTGAGAGAACTGCCCCTACACCGACCTCTGAGGCATCGACCTCGAGAACAAAAGGTCTGGAGGTGTCTGGATGAGTAAGAATTGGTGCCGTGCAAAAGGCCTGTTTCAGCGTCTCAAAGGCTCTGACTGCCTCTCTCGTCCACTTAGAAGGATTAGCTCCCTTCTTAGTGAGGTTGGTGAGAGGTACTACTATCGCAGAAAAATTCTTAATAAACTTGCGGTAGAAGTTGGCAAAGCCTAAGAAACGCTGCAACCCCTTAAGATCCTTAGGCTGAGGCCAATCCAAGACAGCAGAAAGTTTGGATGGGTCCATAGCCAATCCCTTTTCTGAGATAATGTACCCTAGGAAAGGCAACTCCTTCACCTCAAACAGACATTTCTCAAGTTTGGCATAGAGGCGGTTCTCCCTCAGCTTCTGGAAAACCTGACACACGTGTTTCCGATGAGAGACCAGATCCGAAGAGTAGATTAGTATGTCATCTAGATAGACAACAACACATCTATCCAAGAAATCTCTGAGAACATCGTTGATGAACTCCTGGAAGACCGCGGGAGCATTACAGAGACCGAAAGGCATCACGAGATACTCGTAATGCCCGTCTCTGGTATTAAATGCGGTCTTCCATTCGTCACCCTCTCTAATGCGAACTAAATTATAAGCACCCCTTAAATCGAGTTTGGTGAAGACTCGGGCCCCTGCCACCTGAGAAAACAGATCATCAATCAGAGGCAGTGGATACCGATTCTTCACCGTAATCCGATTAAGGGCACGATAATCGATGCAAGGTCTCAAGCCTCCATCCTTCTTCTCCACAAAGAAGAATCCAGCTCCAGCAGGGGAAGTGGATGGACGAATGAAATTCTTCTCAAGGTTCTCTTTAATATACTCCCGCTGAGCCTGAACCTCAGGCCCAGTGAGATTATAAAGATGCCCTCGTGGTGGCATGGTACCTGGCAACAGGTCTATAGGACAATCATATGACCTGTGGGGAGGTAACACATCAGCCCCCTGAGGACTGAACACATCTCGGAAATTATGATACTGCTGTGGTAAAGTACTTAATACTTCCATGGAGGCTAGTGACAGGTCGGGACGAATGCACTTAGTAAGGCATTCCGTACTCCACTGACAAATAAGACCCGAGCGCCAGTCCACTACTGGATTATGGAGCCTTAACCAAGGGAGACCCAAAATCACGGGAGTGGATGGCATGTCAAGGACAAAAAGGCTTAAGGTCTCCCGATGATCAGCCCCCACCGTTACCTGTATTCCCGGAGTCATCCACACTGCACGACCATCTTGAAGAGGGGAACCATCAATCGCGGTCACTGACATGGTGGTTTTCGGCTGGATCAACGGGATGCCAAGTCGACGAACCAAGGTTGAGTCCACAAAATTCCCAGCGGCCCCAGAATCGATTAGTGCTGAAAACTCATGGTCCTTGTCTTGCCACCGTAAGGATATGGATACCATCACCCGGCTTGGAGGAGGGATAATAGCACCTAGGGGGTTCTCCTCTATGCCCCCTAGGTTCATTTGTTTCCCGCCGGCAGGAGGGGACAGGTTTTAACGAGGTGTCCAGACTTTCCGCAAAATAGGCACAGGCCTTTCTGTTGGCGACGAGCTCGTTCTGACTGTGTGAGATGGGATGATCCAACCTCCATTGGCTCTTCGGCCGATTTAAGAGGCCCTGGATGTGGTCGAGAGGATGAAAACCGAGACGACCGTTCCACTCGCCTCTCACGGATTCGCCTGTCGGCATCGATTGCCTGAGAGATAGACATTTCCAACGAGAAGGGGGTAGGCAAGGCCAAAAGAAGATCCCGGACCGCATCCGAAAGTCCCAAACGGAAGCGATGGCGTAGGGCTGCGTCGCCCCAGGTGGTGAAAGCTGCCCATCGCCTGAATTCTGCAGCGTATTCTTCAGCTGGGCGGCGGCCTTGTTGAATATGCTCAAGATTGGTCTCTGCGGTGCGAGTACGATCCGGGTCATCGTAAATCACAGCCATAGCCTCGAAGAAGGCGTCCACTGACGAAAAAGCTGTATGGTCTTGAGGCAAATTAAATGCCCAACGTTGGGGGTCTCCACATAGCAGTGACATTACAATCCCAATTCTCTGCCTGAGAGTGCCAGAAGCCATCGGACGCAACTGGAAATAAAGGAGACAGGAGTCCCTGAAGTTTAAGAACTCCTGTCGCTCTCCTGTGAAGGGGTCAGGCAGGGGGATCTTAGGTTCTGTTTGATGCCTTGCGATAGTGACGGGTAGTGCTGAGGTTCCCTGGATAAGCTGCTGAACCTCCTCCATCACAGTTGTCAGTTGCTCTTGGATTTGCGCTGCAGCGGCTGCTGGTATATTTGGGCGTCGTTGGAACAGCAGGTTAACGGCTCCCGTTAATTCACTCAGCTGCTGCTGGATCTTGTCCATGGCAACTGTTAGTTGGGCCCACTGTTCTGTAATGCAAGGCACCAACAAACAGACCAGTGATGAAAGCAAAAAGGTGTTTATTCACCAGAAACATAAACGTCCAGGACACTTGCTGGAAACAAGAAATAATAACAAAAACCAGGCAAGGAGATTCCAGGAATAGTCCCAACCAGTGCTGAATGATGCTGTGCACTTGGCAGTCGAGTCACTCCAGATCTTGGGTCTGCTGCAAAGGACAAAGTTCCTGGCAGTCTTCAGTCACTAGCAGTTGTGACCTATACCTGGTTGAGGGAAAATAACATTGGGCACTGATCACCCTGAGAGACCTCCTTTTAAATGCCTGCTGACCAATCCCAGGGTGCCAAGTGTCCACTACCATAGGTGAACAAATTGCCCTGCACCTGAGTACATGGCCTAAGGCAATCACAAGTTGATTAACCCATGGCTGGCTCCCTAATCCACTTTGCTCTTGTGAGTCAGTATATTATGCGCCACTGGTCGACGAAGCGCATAAGAAGCGCGTACTCGCGACCGTGTATCCCTTTGAGAACCTGCCCTCGTGCGTACGCACGAACGCATGATTGACTCAACGCGAGTATGCGAGCGCGTGGACCCAGATGCGGAAACGGAAGTCGCAGGAGACACCGGAGACAACCCTGGCCGCGGCGTCTTGTCACTCGCCTGGCCACTCTGTCCCCGGGACTCCGACGGTCCTCCCCTCCGATGTCCACGCGAACGCATCCCCGCACTGGCTCGCAAAGGGGTCAGCGCTGGTGCATCAGAGACACGCATAACCTGTCCCGCAACTCCACGAGGACCCCTCTTGGTTGCCCTGGAGTGCAAAGCAGGTGAGGATCTTACACAAATACATGAAGAAAGAAACTACATCAGGGTATCTTCTCCCGAAAAAACCCTTTAAGAAATTTTTACAGAGAATATTTAGAAACCTTATTTAGAATTTTGTGGTATAAAGAGGGGTCCCGCATTAACAAAAAGTGACTACACATCCTTGCATCAGACAAGCAACCAATGAATTCCAATAACAACAGTGTAATACTTTATTTGTCCTGTGATGGTGCTGTACGGAGACTGCGCCTTGGAGCAAGGGTAATTTGGAGTCTATACGTTTGTAGACATTTGCCCCTATTGCTGCTATGCAAAACCATCAATTCCCTTCTTTATTGCACTTTGAAGGGTTAACGTGCATTATGATTTATGCCGTTGTGTGCACTTATACTATTTTATATTGTTGAACTGAATTTTGTATGTTTCTTTTAATATATCCTGTCCATTTGCACTGTTATGTACTGCACTGTGGAAACGGTTAATGCACAGCCAGCTAATACTGAGAAATTTTAGGACTTTCCAGTCTGTACACCAAGCATGTCAAACTCAAAGGCTAACATGGGCCAAAAAAAACAAAATTTAAGTTTATGTGGGCCGCATCAAAAAAAAAAATATTTTTTTTTACAATATAATGCAGACGGATCCGTTCTGAACGGATCCACCGTCTGCATTATATGAGCGGATCCGTCGCAAGTGTGAAAGTAGCCTTAGGGGCGAGAACCTGGGATCTTTCATCCCTTGTCCTATTCAGCTCTATCAGGGTGAATAGGACTTCACACTGTCCCTGCTGCTCTGTGCCTTGTGCACACAGCATCAGGGATGTTACCATGGCAACCAGGGCTTCTGTAGCGTCCTGGCTGCCATGGTAACTGATCAGAGCCCCAGGCTTACACAGCTGGGGCTCCGATCAGAAGCTGCCACTGCACCACCAATGAGGGGGAGGGGAGAGGTCCCTGTGGCCACTGCCACCAATGATTTTAATACTGGGGGGGTTGAGAGGGGCTGGCGCACTGTGCCACCAATGATTTTAATGGGATGGGGGGTTGAGGGGGGGGGGCACACTGCACCACCAATGATAAATTACCCCTTTATCCAGGAGGCTGGTACTGGCAGATCAGCAGTTAACCCCTCAGGTGCGGCACCTAAGGGGTTAACTGCCTCTGATCGCAGCTCCATGTCAGCGGCAGGGTGCCGGCAATGCGATTCTGCTGCCGGCACCCGCCTCCTGTATTGTGTTAAAGACTGACTTTCACTATCAGGCCACGCAGAGCGGCGCCCAGCGATGTCTCAGCACTTACCATTAGTCCTGGGCGCCGCTCTGTTCGCCTGCAGTGCTCCATTACTGTCTCCTCTCCTGCTCCACATGCTGCTGATTACTATCGGAGCGATGGGAGGAGACATCAGCTTCACTAGTGGGCGTTCCTTCTTCATGGCTGTAGCGCTGTCCAATCGCAGCGCAGGGAGAAGGAACGCCCACTAGTGAAGCTGATGTCTGCTCCCATCGCTCCGATAGTAATCAGCAGCATGTGGAGCAGGAGAGGAGACAGTAATGGGGCACTGCGGGCGAACGGAGCGGCGCCCAGGACTAATGGTGAGTGCTGAGACATCGCTGGGCGCCGCTCTGTGTGGGAAATGGGAATAGTCCTATCATTGGTGGCTCAGTGCGCCCGCCCCTCCTCCGCCCCTCTCATTGGTGGCGCAGTGCGCCCGCCCCTCCTCCCCCCCTCTCTTCTCATTGGTGGCAGCGGCAGCAGCACAGGGGGGAGGGAGGACAGCTTCCTTCTCCCCGTGCTGCTGAGAGAACATGAGCGCGCCGATAGCAGCGCGCTCATGTTCAGAGATACTAGACTGCCGGGCCGCAAAGATATTCATTGCGGGCCGCATGCGGCCCGCGGGCTGCATGTTTGACACCCATGCTGTACACTAAGAAGCTAGAATTTTTACAGTTGCCATAACAGATTATGCAGAGCTAACTTTTGGAAGGAAAAAACAGACAGGTGGCCTTTTGACTGTCTGGTTTAGCTCTTTCTAGACCAGGGTTTCTCAACTTCGGTCCTGAGGAATCACCTACAAGTCATGTTTCCAGGATTTCCTTAGTATTGAGCAGGTGATATAATTAGTGTCCATGCATCAGGACTTACCACAGGTATTCATTCTGTGGGTTATTCTCAACTCCTGACCGGTAGGTGGGTCCCGAGGACTGGAGTTGAGAAACCCTGGTCTAGACTGTTTACATCTGAAAACTGATTAGTCATTCCTATTGGCTTGCGAAGCTCAATACAATTCTATGGCAGGCTTGAACTGCAACATTGTTTCTGTTAGGCTGTGCTTCTTCAGTTTAACCCCTCCCACCAGAAGGTTCTAGTTCATTTAGAAACTGTATAAAAGTTGAGAGCCCCTAGTTATCTGCAGATAGGGACTAATGTTTGGTTGGAGAGACTCAGCTAGACTACACGAGTGACCAGAAGAAGACCCTAAGATGGGGATACCTTGTCCGACAACTGAGCCTTAGACCCTGGGCCACTAGCCCTTTGGCAAGGGTACCAGCCCCCTGACAGGGAGAGAGGGATGGCAAGCTCCTCGGCAATCTTCTGCTCCCAGAGGGGAGACTGGAGGAGCCAGCTCAGAGCTTTACTGAGTTTAGTGGTTAACTGCAAACCCTGACTCTCTGGACTTAATTCCTATTGGAGTGAATCAATGCTTACCATTCCCTCTGGAGAGCAGCACCATGTGGTGACACCTCAACGGTGTCTGGGAAATCCAGGTTAGTGTTGAGGCCATTCCAAACCTAGCCACCTGCACTTATCAGCAGAGGATCCTTCTGACAAAATTGAAAGGACTAACTTTAAGTGCCACTTATGATATATATATATATATATATATATATATATATATATATATATATATATATATAGTATATATACATAACTGTACAAACTAGAATACTTGTATGTGTCTGCTTTGTTTATATCGCCTTTTGGTGGCTATTTTTACATAGTGATTGTGTCTGTCAGTCTCTATTATGTACGTGGGACATACTATATGGTTAAGGGTGAATTGAATCACAGTGCCATAATTACCGCTATTTAATTCCTGCCTACGGCTCTAAGATTGGAGAGGTTATGAATCACTGTTCACTGGCATCTGAAATTAGGATTATGAAAATCCTTTGCTCTTGATGCTTAGTGGTGCTCAAGGAGCGTAGTACAAAAATTAGTCTGCTCCTTTGTGTTATCCAAGTAGACAAAGTTGGTATATTCTCCCTGTACTCACATCACTGTGTGCATTACCCATGTGCTATAAAACCAATGTGTGCCATAGCCCTGTGCTTTGAAGAGACCAATCATAAGCTTCTCTGAACTTGCTGCTGAAATCATGGTGGAAGGGGCCCCATTTTACGTTTTGCTATGGGGCCCCATAGTTGCTTGTTGCGCCTCTGATCATAGCGTTGATTTTTCTTAGTACATGTGACTATTTGTCCTGATTATTATTGTACATTTTTTGCAACTGCAATCCTCTTAGCAAAAGAGACTCGAATAAGTGCTCTTCTAAAGCTTCTAAGCTACCCAGAAGCCATTGCAGGAATCATCTATTATTCTTTTATATGAGGCTACATAAGAGCAAAAAGTACAAACGCTTCTCCTCGCCTGTTCCAGATACTTTGTCTTTCTTTGCATAAAATCAGCTTTGGAATGTAATTTTGGAGGCTTAGCAGACAGCTGTGGTCTATGTACCGCGGCCTGTAATCTCGTCCACGGACGTTTGTGAAAGTCTTGTGTCCCCTCAGTGAGATTGTGGAATATTCAATACTTTCCGTACTTTGAACTTTAAAGAAATTGTTCTAAATTTCTATCATTGATAAGATATGATGTAGAAATAAACAATATAATATATTAATGGTATGATATAAAAGGTGAATAATGTGCCCCCCACTACACACACTCCTTGTGTGAGGAGGCACCCTACACTGTACTACCCCTCCCCCCCCCCTTTCCCCCCGGGAGCTGTATCAATCTATATGCATTGAGCTCCCCCTTGTGGCAGTTGCAGGTAGTCCCTATTATAGTGTAACATGAAGCAAGGGAATACAGTTTAGTACCAGCCCCCACCTACCACGGCCACCTTTATAGTAGGTACACTGCTGTGATAATTGATGTCACAGATTTTATCCTTTTATAAATTAATTATACAATGGTCATTTTATGTTGACATGTCTGTAACATTTTCAACCATTGTTAGCACAGATGGAAACCCTATCATTTGTCGGCTGCAGTTATCATTTTTCAGGTGCTCCAGTGCTTGCTCTTATTTGTCTATTGTACAAACCGGATTGCAAAAAAGTTGGGACACTAAACAAATTCTGAATAAAAACTGAATGCAATGATGTGGAGATGGCAAATGTCAATATTTTATTTGTAATAGAACGTAGATGACAGATCAAACGTTTAATCCGAGTAAATGTATCATTTTAAAGGAAAAATAAGTTGATTCCAATTTTCACGGTGTCAACAAATCCCCAAAAAGTTGGGACAAGTAGCAATAAGAGGCTGGAAAAAGTAAATTTGAGCATAACGAAGAGCTGGAAGACCAATTAACACTAATTAGGTCAATTGGCAACATGATTGGGTATAAAAAGGGCTTCTCAGAGTGGCAGTGTCTCTCAGAAGCCAAGATGGGTAGAGGATCACCAATTCCCACAATGTTGCGCAGAAAGATAGTGGAGCAATATCAGAAAGGTGTTACCCAGCGAAAAATTGCAAAGACTTTGCATCTATCATCATCAACTGTGCATAACATCATCCGAAGATTCAGAGAATCTGGAACAATCTCTGTGCGTAAGGGTCAAGGCCGTAAAACCATACTGGATGCCCGTGATCTCCGGGCCCTTAAACGACACTGCACCACAAACAGGAATGCTACTGTAAAGGAAATCACAGAATGGGCTCAGGAATACTTCCAGAAACCATTGTCAGTGAACACAATCCACTGTGCCATCCGCCGTTGCCAGCTGAAACTCTACAGTGCAAAGAAGAAGCCATTTCTAAGCAAGATCCACAAGCTCAGGCGTTTTCACTGGGCCAGGGATCATTTAAAATGGAGTGTGGCAAAATGGAAGACTGTTCTGTGGTCAGACGAGTCACAATTCAAAGTTCTTTTTGGAAATCTGGGACGCCATGTCATCCGGACCAAAGAGGACAAGGACAACCCAAGTTGTTATCAACGCTCAGTTCAGAAGCCTGCATCTCTGATGGTATGGGGTTGCATGAGTGCGTGTGGCATGGGCAGCTTGCATGTCTGGAAAGGCACCATCAATGCAGAAAAATATATTCAGGTTCTAGAACAACATATGCTCCCATCCAGACGTGATCTCTTTCAGGGAAGACCCTGCATTTTTCGACAAGATAATGCCAGACCACATTCTGCATCAATCACAACATCATGGCTGCGTAGGAGAAGGATCCGGGTACTGAAATGGCCAGTCTGCAGTCCAGATCTTTCACCTATAGAGAACATTTGGAGCATCATAAAGAGGAAGGTGCAACAAAGAAGGCCCAAGACGATTGAACAGTTAGAGGCCTGTATTAGACAAGAATGGGAGAGCATTCCTATTTCTAAACTTGAGAAACTGGTCTCCTCGGTCCCCAGACATCTGTTGAGTGTTGTAAGAAGAAGGGGAGATGCCACACAGTGGTGAAAATGGCCTTGTCCCAACTTTTTTGGGATTTGTTGACACCATGAAATTCTGATTCAACATATTTTTCCCTTAAAATGGTATATTTTCTCAGTTTAAACTTTTGTTCCGTGATTTATGTTCTATTCTGAATAAAATATTAGAAGTTGGCACCTCCACATCATTGCATTCAGTTTTTATTCACGATTTGTATAGTGTCCCAACTTTTTTGGAATCCGGTTTGTATTTATGGGTAAATCCAACAGATAATATAAAATAAATAAGGATTTTCTAAGCCTTTCATGAATTAAGAAAAGGTTGGATTTTCAATGCAAGCTGTTTAGCACCACAGCCTAATGTAAGCCTCTTCATCTGTGAGAGGCAAGCCTTGATTCAGGGGTTGCTATTTATCAAGGAATTGCTTTGATGTTATTCTTTGTAAATTACTTTTCAGGCATTTGATTTAGTGCATTCTGAAAGCAAAGCATGCCGCGCATCCCTAACAGCCTGGGGTTGTGTTCGGCAAACAAGTTAAGCAGAATATAACAAACCTAAGAAGAATTAAACCTAAAAAGTCTATATCAGCATAGGCATCCGTGACATATCACTTGGATACTGTATGCTACCAATGTCCAATCAGAGGTTGTCCAGCCCCTATGTTAGGCCTGGGCCTTCTGCCATACCTCCCACTGTCTCACCTGTCATATCCCCAGAATCTCCTGCCTCGCTGCCCGCTGCTGTCTCCTCTAGATGTAACAGGCGCGTGCCTCGGGCCACGCTGCCTCCGTGCTCCATTCCATGCTGGCGGTCCATAGGGGCGCGCCCGCTGCTTCCTGTCGTTTATGCTTCCAGGGGCGCGTGCTTTCTGCCTCCCAGCTCTGCCCCCGGGCGGGGTTACAAGGTTAAAGAGCAGATTCCTCTTCCAGGAAGTTGCCTGAGTGTTGAGTTACTATCAGTAATAACAAAGGTGTTCTGATCTTCTGACCATTCTGTTTGTCTGCTGCCTGCATCGACTACTGCACCTGTCTGACCCTGAGCCTGTCTGATCCTCTGTACCACGCTACTATCTGATACTGGCTTCTGACCACTGGCTTGTCTCTGACCACACTTCAGCTTCTGCCTCTGACAATCACCATCATGATCATCATCAGCTGCCGCCTTTACTCCAGTCTCCTCTGCAATACCACTTCTCACCACAGTGTCTGCTATTGGACGCTGTTCACACTAACTGCGGTTCTTACTACAACTTGAGCTATTGGAGCGTTATCTGCTGTCTGACTCTGTGAGTCAGCTGTCAAGCATATTAACTAATCCTGTGGGTAATGGGTCAGTTTCTCTATTTGTCACGGCCTATGGTCGTGACTCTTTGTGTCGCATGCAGTTGTCAGCGGTCTGCTTGTTGTCTACCACAAGTTAGGACAGTTTGTATGTTTGTCTCACCTGTGGTTGCCACTGGCAACATAATTTGTTTGGCAGTGTAGCAGCCTGAGTTGGTTGCTAGGCGGCTCGCTGTCAAGGCATGCGGTTGCTTCTAGCAACATTTGTATGTATGTGTTCACTGTCTATGTTTGGTGAGCACGGGATTCATGTTATGTGTACATTTCCCCTTTAAGTGACACTTACATTGTCTGGTGTTGGAAGGGTTAACTCCTTTCCTAGTTTGTGTGTGTGGGTGTGGCTACTTGGGCTATTTAGCCTCTGCTGGATCCCTGTAGCTGAGGGGTACTCCAGCCATGCCTTATGCTGGAGTCATCGTCCTGGTCTTATACCATCTGTCCAGTGAGGGCCACCCTTGTGGTCATAAAACATGTATTGATGTTAAGCTTATGTTTGTGTGGTGTCTAACCTTATTGCAGCTATGGATTTGGTTTCCTGTGTGTTTAATGTGTGTGTGCTGTCTCCCTCTATGTTTGGTGTGGACATCAGCGTTTGAGCACGGGTTCCAGTCACTGTGTCTGTGGCAGGTAGGTGTGGAAGTTGTTTCACTCACCTGCCATATCCATATGTTGTATATGTTTCCCTTTCCTTGCAGCTTGGTCAGTTTAGACTCCTGTTCGTCCGTGTCTAGGAGGAACAGGTCGTCTTATCCTGCTCCTAGTCCAGGGATATCCTGAGGGCTAGTAGGGACCCGAGGTTTCTGAATATGAGCCCTCCTACCATCTGGGTTGGCTCATACGGTTAGGAGTCAGGGTCAGAGTTAGGGACGCTTTAGGAGGTGACCAGCTCCCTGATTCTGTTGTCCTGGCCTAGCGGCTTCCCTTTCCCTTTAACATCGCACGGCGGGGGGTTTCCCCCACTCTCCGCCGTGACACTATTACTGTATTCTGTCCTGTCTCCTGTGAGAGTGCTGAATAACACCCTAGGGGTTAGTGGCTGCCATCCCTTAGTTGACACAGAGAATCCACACTCTCTGGTTTGACCAGTGGGTCCAACTCACTGGTCGTAACTGCAATTAATTCTACCATCTAGGCGAGTTTACATGTTGTGGCTGCCGAAATCCCAGCCACCCATGGCATCCAATGACCACATGATTTTGTAGGGTGGATGGGGTCTCTGCTGCATACAGTAGCCACACAGTGTAAACCCATCCTAAAAATGGACTTCTCCATTGGGTCTCAAAAATGTGAATCAGTCTAATTGAGATCAGTTGCATATGTCTTGGGCATACATTTAATGACACTCTTCAGTGAAGGAAAGAAGTGCTTCTTGTGTAGTCGGGAGCATACCCAATGATTGGAACATGATCACCATGAAACATCGTCACATACTCCATTAGTACACATGCGATCAGCATCACACTGGGGTCCCTTGTCTCCATCAGAGGATATGGCTCTGGGAGATTCACCCTCTGTTGATGTAGAACATGTGCATTTCCACTTCAAATTGCCTTTCATACTTACCAACTTTTAAACAGTCAAAATCAGGATATTTAAGACCTTCCCCTCAGAAGCACCCCAAGTCATTCAGGAACACCTCAAAACACCCACTTTTAGACAGGCTGTTGCAGGCGGTTTGCAGGATTGTCACTGCAGCATCGAAACTGTTTGCATGTATGGCATTGTAAACTTTGTGTATATAAGACATAAGAAAGAAACCCTACTGGGTTGTTTTCAGCTGGACTTTTGAGGTCAATAAATTGTATCAGAGCCTAGACCCACCAGAGTGTTCTCTGATGGGACAGTCCAATCCTGTACGCGATTTATTGCCAACTTTTCCAAGCCCAGGAAACTTGCCTTCTAAATCTCCATGCATGGCTTACATTCTCTGTTTGATCCCAGGCTGACTGTGACTGATTTCTGTTGCTTTTTTATTTATTTTAAGTTTTTTCATTTTTGCACACTGTATGGATATCTGCTGCTGACTATTTTGATTCCTACCAGACTTTTTGCTTAATCTAGTATATTGTACCATACTATAAATTTTACTCTTCGTGATACCATTTATCTGTTTTGTTTAGTTATGATAACTACATTCTGTTCTTGGGATTAGCTGCCTGATGGTATCATGGATCTAGTTTTGAGGAAAGGTGAAGTTCGTGAGTACCTTACCCCTTATTTCTGAACAACTGGAAATTGTATAGACACAAATACAGCTATTGCTCTGGCTGTGGGGAGCTCCTGCACACTCCTCTATATTCAGTGTCGGACTGGGCTGCCTAGGGCCCACCAGTAAAATGTATTTTGGGGGCCCACCATACGGATACATTCAAAAATTACCTGCTCACACAGCAGCAAGATGCTACCAGATGATTGAATATGGGGGTCCCTGCAGCAACCTTGAGAAGGTAGGTCCTGGGGAAAAGAGGAAAAGAGGATAATGGTGAGCTTTCCTCTATACCTAGAAGTGATCTCAGCTCTGATCGTGTCTATGTAACACCCCAGAGTTGTGTTACTACACTCCTCTACCCCGCTACTATCTGTTAAAAGCTTTTACATTGTCATCTGATATGATTTTGCTCATGTCTTCACAACTGTGCATAAACACTGTATTAAATACAATTATTGTTGTAGTTTTCCATGGTCACCAGCAATGGATTGGTAAGGTATTACTCCCAGTTTAGTATATCTAGACTAGAATGGATTATTCCAGCTTAGCTCCCCCTCTGTGGAGGTGTGGACTGTTCCCACATCCTGCAGTATGGGAGGAGAAGGAAGTGAGGGTCAGTGTGCCAGCCACCCCTGTTGGGGAAGGCTGTGTGATAGCCTTCAGGAGTCCCCCTGCATAGGGAAGAAAGCCAGGATCTTGTCTCGGCTGAGACATTGATCATATTCCAAGTCTGAGCCCTGCAGCCTCAGCTGGATGACAAGAAAGCAGACAACCTCCAGAGTTCCAGGACAAAAGCATTCCCTGAAAATATATCTGTGAGTAAAGTCCAGAGACCTAGGAGAAGCCATATTTCTCCTCAGCTAGACAGTCCCCACCAAGCAGAAGATAAAGAGAAGTGCAGACAATAAATTCCTGCCACAGTTACAGAGCCACTAAGCAGACAAATTATCCTGCAAGCTCCAGATTTATAGTGCAGAAGATTTATTCCTGCTAACCATTGCCAAAACCTGCTGGGACCAAAGACGAAAGCTGTATTCTGCTTGGATACCAGTTATCTTCAGTAAAGAAAAGTTTGAACTTCATCTAAAGGTCTGGACATCATTTCTGCAGCAAAATTCCTCTATTACTCCTACTATCACTACACTCAAATTTATTGCAAGTGAGCCAGGAGCCAGGAGTCCAGCTGTACCCAGGTAGGAGACACCGTTGACACAATTATCACCACCTATAGAGACATTATAGGCCATTACACCACTCTGGCATTCCTAATCTGGGACGTGCGTTATAACACCTTGGGAGGGCCCTGGGATAGTACCCTGTGCACGCTGCAATTGGCGTCACAAACAAAACAAAGACTATCACCTGACCCAGCCATTGCATAGTTTGGCATCAGCATATACCCGTATCCTGCTCATTGCATCTATAAGAATAAACTGGGTAGTTTCTTTAATAATCTATCACATTTTTTATATGAACATATGCTAGTGGAGGTGCTGTACATTGAATATATGTATGTAGTGCAGTAAGTCTACAGTGTTATGTACCACTTGTGCAGGGGGTGGGAGACTAGGGGCCCACCTTACTCAGGGGCCCTCCGGGATTTTCCCCTGTACCCCTGTGGGCCAGTTCGAGTTCTATAGTCAAAGAAAGCACATTGTCAGGAGTTTACCTAGTCAACGTTCTGTGAGTGGCTGTGCTGAGAGGATTGTTTTGCCTACCAGTCATGCCCTCATGTGACTATCCATCTCTCCTGGTTCTGACGCTGTTTGTCTTCTGTTTCCACCCCTGTCATTCTAGTAGGTCTGCTTCAAGTTGTTACAGTCGTTACCTTTGACTGTGACCTTCCGTTCTTGCTCATTCGGCTCTCCTCGCTGAAGTTCTGTTCCTGTGTATTTGTGGTTCTGTATGGGTTAACCCTGTATTCCTATTAGGAGTTAATCCTCTGTCTGCTCCATGGGTGTGGTCTCTCTGCTGCACCCATGGAACCTGTATATAAGGCTGAGGTTTCCTCAGTTCTGGTTCAGCTCTCCTGGTGTGTGTTGTCTTGTCCTGTCCTGCTCCTGGTTTGTACTTTCTCTCCCATGCTGCTGACCCATGGGATCTGTGTCTGTCTGTCTGTGCTCTGTGAGTTTCCCTACTTGTTCATTAACGTCGTCTGTCTGTTATCTGTTCTGCCTGTTATGTTTTAGTTACTTTGTGTTTATTCTGATGTCTGTGTTTAGCAAGCCTTTGCAGCAGAGTGGCATGACAAGGCCATGCAGTTTACTACTGGTGGAGCAAGTCCTTCTCTGCTCATTGCCACTCCTGCTCCCTTGCGTGAACTCCTGCTTGTATTATTAGTTGCCCTGTTTTGTATTCATATGTCTGTGTTCAGCAAGCCTTTGCAGCAGAGTGGCATGACAAGGCCATGCAGTTTACTACTAGTGGAGCAAGTCCTTCTCTGCTCATTGCCACTCCTGCTCCCTTGCATGAACTCCTGCTTGTGTTATTATTTGCCCTGTTTTGTATTTACCTGTCTGTTATGTTTGCCTATGTGCCGTCGGTACCTTCTGGTACCTGTTGTCCATTCGCTCCTGCTGTCACTGTCTAGTTCACGCTCCAGAGTGGACCCTGGCAACTTCCTGCGGCAAAGTCTAACCCTACCATCTAGGGCTCTAGTGAACACCAGGAGTTGCTTAGTCATGCCTCTCTGGAGTATTACTAGACAGTGGCGCAGTGGGGGTTTTCTCCCACTGTGCTGACGGTACATAGAGCAAATGTTTTCTCTGTGCTGCCTTTCATGTTTTTGTTTGTGCAATAAACTCTTATGTGTCTGTACCTGATTTCCGTTTATTGCTTGACGACGCGGTGGTCTCTCCTGGGACCTCCAACTCGTGACACTAGTGAGCTTGCACTATTTTTCTGCTACCTTAATCTAAACACATAACCTGGGGCCCTAGAAGCCAAATTCATCCTGCCTTGCAGTGGATTCTGGTGAAGTAACTAGTAGCCACTCATAGTGGTTAAAGGCTTTGAGCCACTGAGGAAGGGGACACTCTAACCCCGAAACGCGTCTGGTCTGACCCCCCAAATTCAAGCATATGCGAGTGCACCGCATCGACTTTACAAAGGAACAATCTTGAGCCGACTCATCAAACACAGCCGATCTGAAACCTCTACCTGGAAGGTTGGGATACTCCATTAGGACTCAAACAAGCGGGACCTCGTGCAGTGATTCGACTGCTAACAGGTGATTTACAGCATTCACCGTGAGTTCTACCCGACTGCAGTAAAAACCGGGATCAAGTTTCGACAGACGGCAGAGGTTTCTCTCAATTGTGAGAACCCTCCAGCATCGGTAAGATCGTTCCTCTATGTACTATTGTTCAACTGTTGGATTGATTTCAGACCGCAAGCGGGACGCCGCTGGTCTAACGACTGAATAAACACACTGATTGTACTACTGCCGATATATTATACAACATCACTTGTGGGTACCTTGGCACATTTGGACATTTGGAAATTTTCAGGATAAACATGCCCCTCTGGAGTATTACTAGACAGTGGCGCAGTGGGGGTTTTCTCCCACTGTGCTGACGGTACATAGAGCTCATGTTTTCTCTGTGCTGCCTTTCATGTTTTTGTTTGTGCAATAAACTCTTATGTGTCTGTACCTGATTACCGTTTATTGCTTGACGACGCGGTTGTCTCTCCTGGGACCTCCAACTCGTGACACTAGTGAGCTTGCACTATTTTTCTGCTACCTTAATCTAAACACATAACCTGGGGCCCTAGAAGCCAAATTCATCCTGCCTTGCAGTGGATTCTGGTGAAGAAACTAGTAGCCACATAGTGGTTAAAGGCTTTGTGTCACAGAAAATATTCTACATTTGTCAAACCAGCACCTGGATTTCAATACTTTTGTAAGGGCATATAATTAAAAATTTTGTACAGCCACTGACTATTCAATAAAATTAACCGTAAAGCGCCACCTGCTGTTTGTTCTTTAATTCTTTATTCTACATCCACCTTCCTGAGGTGGTCACAAATCTTCAACTGCCACCAGCCATATCTTCTCTTAGAAGATGTGAAGGTTACAGGGAGAGAGCTGCAGCAGAAAGTGACATACCCCTGACAAGACAAATCCCCTGATCTGTCAGCCTAAAATAAATCTATCCAAACAATTGAATAAATGTGGAGATCTCTAGTTCCATGTGAGGTACCGGGCTGATTCTAGCTTGAGTTTGCTGGCTGTGGTTCCAGATGGTGTCCATGGTATTTCCTTATACATATACAGTACAGACCAAAAGTTTGGACACACCTTCTCATTCAAAGAGTTTTCTTTATTTTCATGACTATGAAAATTGTAGATTCACACTGAAGGCATCAAAACTATGAATTAACACATGTGGAATTATATACATAACAAACAAGTGTGAAACAACTGAAAATATGTCATATTCTAGGTTCTTCGAAGTAGCCACCTTTTGATTTGATTACTGCTTTGCACACTCTTGGCATTCTCTTGATGAGCTTCAAGAGGTAGTCCCCTGAAATGGTTTTCACTTCACAGGTGTGCCCTGTCAGGTTTAATAAGTGGGATTTCTTGCCTTATAAATGGGGTTGGGACCATCAGTTGCGTTGAGGAGAAGTCAGGTGGATACACAGCTGATAGTCCTACTGAATAGACTGTTAGAATTTGTATTATGGCAAGAAAAAAGCAGCTAAGTAAAGAAAAACGAGTGGCCATCATTACTTTAAGAAATGAAGGTCAGTCAGCCGAAAAATTGGGAAAACTTTGAAAGTAAGGGCTATTTGACCATGAAGGAGAGTGATGGGGTGCTGCGCCAGATGACCTGGCCTCCACAGTCACCGGACCTGAACCCAATCGAGATGGTTTGGGGTGAGCTGGACCGCAGAGTGAAGGCAAAAGGGCCAACAAGTGCTAAGCATCTCTGGGAACTCCTTCAAGACTGTTGGAAGACCATTTCAGGGGACTACCTCTTGAAGCTCATCAAGAGAATGCCAAGAGTGTGCAAAGCAGTAATCAAAGCAAAAGGTGGCTACTTTGAAGAACCTAGAATATGACATATTTCCAGTTGTTTCACACTTGTTTGTTATGTACATAATTCCACATGTGTTAATTCATAGTTTTGATGCCTTCATAGTCATGAAAATAAAGAAATCTCTTTGAATGAGAAGGTGTATCCAAACTTTTGGTCTGTACTGTACATACCACTTATTTGCATCTGATCATGTGACCCTGCATCGTTCTATCAAATATTGTCTCAACCGTTGCTATTCCCAGATTATAATACACCAAGCACACTATTGAAAGATGTCAATTATATCTGAGGTAAGGGACATTTGTACTGGCCAATTCACTTGTTTACCAAAAATTTTAAAAGGAAGATAGGCATTGATCCAGGGATTTGTTATTTGGATCAATACAGGATTACAGGTTGGACTTGATGGACTTTTGTCTTTTTCCAACCTCTTTTTCTCTGTGATTTTTGTTTAGTTTGTATACACTTGAGCGAGTGGCACCTTCAAGCATTAATGCACTATTTTATCTTGGGAGCAGCATTCTTGGGCACTTTTGCCCCACCCATCTTACAGGCGACCTTGATTAGGTGGTACATATAGCTGTGCATAGTCTTCCTCTCATTGGTTGCCTGATGCACACTGAGGTAACTAAGAGAAGCACACTATATGTGCAGGATCTGCTCTTCTGAATGTAGATGCCCAATGGCATAGGTGGGTTTAGAGTAGGACCTGCCTGACTGAGACCACCTTGGCGCTGATAGGCGGGCACAGATGTGATTTGATCAAAATATATCGGCTGAGAGTCTCGGATTTTATCATATCAGAATGAGGGCTTAGTCCATAGTTGCATCTATTGTGTTAGTGCGTTATTTTCTGTGATTTTGGTTTCATAAATTTAGCCATGGACATTCTCATATATATTTATCATATCGTTCAGGATGTTTTTATCTTTGTTTTTTATCTTTACTTTTCTCAGTGATTTTAGATTTTTCCTACCTTAACAACTATGTAAATATGTACCGTATTTTTCGCTTTATAAGACGCACCTGATGATAAGACGCACCTTTTGAACCAAAAGGTGTGCTTTTGGTAGGTTTTGAACTAATGGTGGTCTGTGGATGACGCACTGTTATGGGGGATCTGTGGATGACGCACTGTTATGGGGGGGATCTGTGGATGATGCACTGTTATGGGTTATCTGTGGAGGACGCACTGTTATTAGGGGGATCTGTGGATGACGCACTGTTATGGGGGGATCTCTGTGGATGACGTACTGTTATGGGGGGGATCTGTGGATGACGTACTGTTATGGGGGGGATCTGTGGATGACACTGATGGGGGATCTGTGGATGACACTGATGGGGGATCTGTGGATGACACTGATGGGGGATCTGTGGATGACACTGATGGGGGATTTGTGGATGACACTGATGAGGGATCTGTGGATGACACTGATGAGGGATCTGTGGATGACACTGATGAGGGATCTGTGGATGACACTGATGGGGGATCTGTGAATGACACTGATGTGGGATCTGTGGATGACACTTATGTCATCCACAGATCCCCAAAAGTGTCATCTACAGATCCCCCATCAGATGCATCAGTGTGGAGGGAGGAGGCGGAGACACTCATGGCAACTGTTAAATACATTCAATCCGATTTATATCTAAATGTATACGCTCTGTTCGGTACTTACTGTAGTACCATAAGTATAGCATTAAGACGGCGCAGACCGGCAGCTCCCTCGGTCATGCGCCGCCTGCCCCAGCTCCCTCGGTCATGCGCCGCCTGCCCCAGCTCCCTCGGTCATGCGCCGCCTGCCCCAGCTCCCTCCTCATGCGCCGCCTGCCTGCTTTTCTCACTTTATGAATGAACAGGCAGGCGGCGCATGACAGAGGGAGCTGGGGCAGGCAGCGCATGACAGAAGGAACTGGGGCAGGCGGCGCATGAGGAGGGAGCTGGGGCAGGCGGCGCATGACCGAGGGAGATGCCGCTCTGCGCCGTCTTAATGCTATACTTACGGTACTACAGTAAGTACCGAACAGAGCGTATACATTTAGATATAGATCAGATTGAATGTATTTAACAGTTGCGGGGCCCGGTGTATTAGAGTAGAGTCACTGCCATGAGTGTCCCCGCCTCCTCCCTCCACACTGATACTTCGCTGGCCGCGCTGTGCAGCATAGCGGCCAGCGAAGTATCCGCTTTATAAGACGCACAGCCATTTCCCCCCCACTTTTGGGGGGAAAAAAGTGTGTCTTATAAAGCGAAAAATACGGTAATTATGTAATACTAATGGGCCAGTGTGAATGAAGACGAAGATCAAAGATAAATGGTAAAACTATCAATTATCATTAAAAGAGTTTTCCTAGACCTAGATATTGAGGATTTACCCTCAGGATAGGTCATGAGTATCAGATTAGAGGAGGTGTAACGAAAAGCACCCACACCGATCAGCTGTTTCAAGCAGCCACTGAAAGGAAGCCCTTGTCCACTGTGTAGATTCCGCTTCCAGAAGACTGCAACTCGGCTCCCAAATCTACAGTAGTACCTTGGCACGGTTTCCGATATTGCTGACTGCCTGAGACATCTGATCACTGTAGGTGCCTATTGTCAGATCCTCACCAATGTGATATTGATGACCTAACCTGAGGATAGGTCAGACATCAGTATTTAAGTACAGGGACACCCCTTTAATCTTTATCAATAGTGTCGTGTAATAATGACTGTTATTGGCGGCAGCTCATAGAGACAAATCTACTGCGCACTCAGCTCTCATGGGAACCGTCTGTAGGCAGCAAAAATGCTCCATGTGTATTTTCCGGGGGAAACAATTGAGGATTGTCTTGTTCATCAGATCCTTGCTCTGCAATTTTTTAAACCACTGATGACTTAAAAGGTTTTCATTTAAAAATGAGTTAAGGAGACAATTAATCAATAACAAAATTAATGGCACTATGTGAAAAATGTATGCCTTTTCCAATAGGGGGGAGCACCTTTTTATAATTGGCTTCTATTCTTATGCAATACAGTTATTGAAACATTTCTTCAGGACAAAACACAAATATCAAATCCAAATGACTCACCTTTGTATACAATTAATTTAGTCTAAATACCTCCTCTGGTGGCAAAAGAGACCACGGATTGTTTTGCACAAATGCTGTTAAACATTTATAATAATTCCTAATTGCAACTGGCAGATTCATTAACAAGACCATCTGTGTCCGTAAAATTTTTTTGATCCAAGCTCCAAGAAAGTACAAATCCAAAATGAAATGAACTAAATCATTTCCCATTGTTACAAAACAAACAAACTTGGACCAAATGCTCTCTGAATTTGTTAATTGTACATAATGTTATGTACTTGGCTGCTTTTTCAAATTGTAATCTATAACCAGTTATATAAAAAAATGCAAACATTGATCAAGTTAATTATAGGAACCAAAATGATAGATCTTAACCATTTGAAGCCAAGGTCATCCTTGGCTTTTCAAAAATATGGACCTGGTTTTCCTAAAATGTATTCTTCTGTTATATTTTTATAGTCAGTCATGTTTACTCTAAAAGCACTGGTTGTTCTATCAATTGGTCACCCAGAGTGTGTCACTATACAAAAGTGCTATGCCTGTAGAGGGTGGACCGTGTTTTTTCCGTGCTCATCAGCTATCTGTGATAAAGATAAAAGATAAAAATCCTTCACCCTATTTTCGAACTTTTTTATGACTGATAATAACATTGAGATGTTCACATCAATAAATGATCAGCAAAGGAGGACAAATCTCCTACTGTAACTTCTCTTTAGGGCTCATGCTCCGGAAAAATGCATCCGCCAAAAAAAACGGATGACGTCCATGTGCATTCCATATTTAGTGGAACGGGACAGCTGACCCATAATATAACAGTACTATCCTTGTCAGTAATGCGGACAATAATAGGACATGTTCTATGTTTTTGCGTAACGGACATACGGAAACTGAATGCTCATAGGGTAACTTCAATTTTTTTTGTGGACCCATTGAAATGAATGTTTCCGCATACGGAACAGACAAGGAAAAAAAATATGTTCGTGTGCATGAGCCCTTTTAGGTAGAATGTCTTTTAAAGGACCTAAGGGCTTATTTGGTATTCTTTTTTTTTTTTCCTGTCGATATAGTCTTGTTTTTTCTTTATCCAAGATAAGTTGTATTCTTTAATGTCACCAATTTAGGGCAATGACAATTTTAAAGTGGTCACACACTGTGCTGTCCCAGCATTTATTTCTTCCATTTAGATATATGGCTGTTTGTGTTATTATATCATTACCATGTTATGTAATGCTGCCACCCTGTGGTCACTCTTGTTATAGGTTTCCTGAAATGTATTACGTCAATTGCATTGCCTTTGCTCTCTGTTCTACTCCTCCCTTTCTGTGACATCACTCTGTTCCTGTGTCTTCCTTTCCTGCAGCAGACTCAGAGCTGTTGAGAGCCTTTCGTTTTGACCTCTAATATCCTCTAGTATACTCTAATTTCCTCTATGTGTTTTACTCAAGGTAAACTCAATAAATTACCAAAGCATCTCCATTGTATTCTCCTCACTAGATTTTCGCATACAAATAGTAGCACAAATTAGGATATTAGTGAGATATTAGTGAGTTCAGCTATCTACCATTGCTTGTACAGAGATTACCACAACCAGTCAGAGACTTCTCTAACGTACATCTGTGGCAGAATACACACCTCAGTTCCTCAAAAATGATGTGTTCATGAAACCAGTGGGTCTCCCCTTAGGCGGGTTCCGCGGCCGAGATACACTATACGAGTGTATTACTGTACAGCAGCGGCGGCATGAAGCGCACGGCGTCATAGCAACCAATGACGCCGTGCGCTCCTGCTGTCAGCAGGAATACCGGCCGGGTTACCACGGACCGCTCTCGGCCGCGGAACACGGCCGTGTGCATGAGGCCTTATACTGTAATACATGAACATACAGAGCTGCCCTTTGAAGGGTCTCTTTGCTGTGGGCTAGTACAGAGGGATCTCAAGCTGGCGGTCACCTTTTATTAAATTCATATTTACTAATACATTATTCACAGTTTGAACATAATCCTGTTCAGGGGAATAGATTGTAGAATGAGGTTGTATAACGACAAATTCACAGAACTACCACCATTCTAAAATATAACCTTTATTATCTATTATATAAAAGTAGTAACACCCTTTTTTATATATAGATACAAAATATTAAATAACAAATGAAAGAAGGAAATGGTAAAGACAAAAAGGTATAGGTCTGGTAGTAAGATCTTACTAAGATTATTTGATAGGGGTAGACGTAGATTAATAGGGGCCTAATGGGATATGTGTCCCTATATCTAGCCCTAATGTAAGATGCCCTACCTAAGTACGGAATAGCCGCCCCGATAGGGGCGATCCCGTTTCTCGTTCCTCCTGGTGACCCTGGAGGACCCTGTAGGGGAGGAGGAGCTGCCCTAATCGACGACCTATACTAAAGTACAAAAATAATAAATAAATAGCAATATAAGTACCCAACAATAGTGACGGTGAATATCCAAGTGAAAAATAACCAAAAAATAGAAAGAGATGCTCAAAACCCGTCCCTACGCGTTTCGCCTGGTTGTTATCAGGCTCATCAGGGGACAAAATTGATCATGGAAAACCCAACACCAGAGTACCTAATAAATTATTATAATATATACACTTTAATTCATTTATTTTTGATTTTCAATTAATTTTTGATAATTCATAAAATCATGATAAAGAGCCACTGATTTTAATAAACAAAGATGTGTATCAGCCTCATAATTAGTAGGCAAGTCCCAAAGAAATTTATATCATGCCTATTAAGGGTTTGAGAGATGGGGTCAAAAAGATGTATAGTCCAATCGGGACTGACTCTTCTATCTCACAATCCAAAATATGGCTAAATACCGATATATCAGTTGTTCAGATGCACACTTATATCCCATATAGACTATTAGTTTATAGTAAAACCAAAGAATTTAAGGCAATTATAAAACCTAAGTGGTATAGAGGTATAGCCATCTGCTGTGGCATGAAGATCACCAATATTAGGCCAGTTACACAGTATATAGGGGATCACACATCTAATATCAATGCATAATACAGCATTGACAATGGTCAGATAGCGCTATCATGATGAGCGATACTTGCGTTCCCCAGAGAGAGCTGATGGGCCAGTGGCGATAACCATGGATGAGGATGCCAGTGCCTGCTGATGGATTCGAGTGGCACTAAGATGTGCTGGCGTCCGGTCGATAGGATAGCAGCGAGGAGACGGCGGTATTCCTTTTTAAATAGTGCCACTAGATACCTGATAGGATTGAAGGCCCATGTGATCTGTGTAGCGCGTGACGTGTTACGTCAAGCGTCACAACGTAACTGGATAAGTGCCGTGGCCGCTCATGTGACCAGAGTGAGGTCACAATGTCGGGGGCGTGAGGTACAGGACCGCAACGTAGTAGCCACAGGATCCCCATGTGACCGGGAGTGCCGATCACATGACATGTGAGGTCACAGCACCGGACACATGACTGGGTGGAGCTACAGGTCCTCAATATGGTGACTAGATGGTATATGATAACCACCGCTCCCGCATAGTTATAAATGCCTATGACGCAACAATAATTCAGGGACAAAAATAGATAAATGTTATGCAGATAATACTTCAGTCATTAATTTATCAGGAAAAATTTTGTCTGAAGACGAGTTATCAGTATTAAGAAAGGGTCTTACATATGTTCCAACCACTAGATTTGATTGTTTTGAGTGGATTAAGGACATACAATTATTCACCAGAAAATTACGCTGGCATAAAATCTTTGTAACATCTGATCAAAAAAGATGCCAGGAACTAGGCCTAGATATGGGGGATCTAGAGGGTATGGATACCCTTATACACCTTTTAGAAGAAAATGAACGACCAAGGGGGCAGGGTCCCTTCACCACCTTGAAAAACAAAAGCGTAAAAATGCCGCCAAAAACTTTGAATGACGCCAATATTGATATCTTCCTCAAATCAGTAACACGGGACTTGGAAAAAATAAAATATACTACTCCCGAAAAAAACTACACTAGGGTAGAAATATTAGCATTACAAAATCTTAATGCTAATAAGGACATCGTAGTTAAACCCTCTGACAAAGGGGGGAACATCGTCGTTCTCTCGGTACAACAATATAGAGATATGTGTTACTCCCTAGTCTCTGATAAGAACAGTTACGCAGTTTTGAAGGGGGATCCGACTGAGAGATTCCTGGCCGAACTCTCTCAGATCCTTAAAGAGGGCCTAGAAAACAAATGCATAGATCGGAAGGAATATGAATACCTTTTAACCGCTACACCAAAAACAGCGACATTGTACGGACTCCCAAAAATACATAAAGGGACGTCTCCCCTAAAAGGATGTCCCATAGTATCGGGAATAGAGAGTTTGACACATCACTCTGGTGTCTATATTGATAAAGTTTTACGATCTTTTGTTTCAACACTCCCTTCATATTTGCGGGACACGACAGACTTATTACAAAGAGTGGAGGGTGTCACTATAGAGCCTGATAGTTGGTTTGCATCAATAGACGTAGAAGCTCTCTATACTTCTATCCCCCACAACAAGGGTTTATCAGCGGTCAAATATTATCTAGACTCAAGGTCGATGGATCTATATCAACATAATCAGTTCACCCTCCAACTACTTAATTTTGTGTTGACACATAATTATTTTATTTTTGAGGACCGCTTCTACCACCAGCTCAGGGGCACGGCGATGGGTAGCCCATGTGCGCCCACCTACGCCAATTTGCTCCTGGGCTGGTGGGAGGACACGGTCGTCTTTTCCGAAGCTATGTTATCTTGGACCAGATTTATCACCTTATGGTCCAGATACATAGATGATATTCTATTACTTTGGTCAGGTACAGCCAGTCAATTTCAACAGTTTATGCATGTCCTCAACTCGAATCATATTGGCCTTTTTTTCACCTCAGAAATACATCGCAACACCATTAATTTTCTGGATGTTTGCCTCATAAGGGATGAACATAACTATATCAAGACGACTTTGTTCAGGAAGAAAACTTCTACCAACAGTCTATTACGTTGGGACAGTTTTCACCCTATTCCCCTTAAGAGAGGCATCCCCAAAGGCCAATTTTTAAGAGTTCGGAGGAACTGCTCTGACGACCACAACTTCACACATGAAGCATCTAAACTGTTTGGACGTTTTAAACAGAGGGGCTACCCAGATCCATGCCTCTATAAGGCATGGGACTGGGCTATGTCTAAGGATCGTACTACTTTACTCCAACCGCAACCTAAGAAATCAAATTCCCAAGATCTAATTAGAATAGTCGGTACCTTCGACTCTGAGTCTGGACAGGTCCGAGATATTCTAAATCGGTATTGGTCCCTTCTCAAGACAGATCCCGACCTGATGCAAGTTTTGCCTGAAAACCCGGCGATCACCTATAGACGAGGACGCAATATAGGTGATACATTAGTCCACAGTCACTTTGAGCCCCCAGAAAAGAGCACATGGCTGTCTAACAGACAGGTGGGCACATTTAAGTGCGGGAAATGCAAGGCATGCGCATTTATAGCCCCAGGTAAAACGTTTATGAACAGCCAGGCAAGCCGGACTTTCTATCCTCGTAACTTTGCCAATTGTAACACTTCTGGGATTGTTTATCTGGCTGAATGTGACTGTGGACTCAAATATGTTGGTAAAACCAAAAGAATTTTTAAAAAACGCATTCTTGAACACATCGGGGACATTCGTAATAAACGAGACAAACCGATATCAAGACATGTGTGGATGAGTCATGCGGGGTCTAATAAATGTATCCATTTTTTCATGATCGAGGTTTTAAAAATGTCCAAGCGAGGTGGTGATCTAGATAAACTATTAAAACAGAAAGAATCTAGATGGATCTTTAGATTAAATACCGTCACACCAGCAGGATTAAACGAAAATATAGACTATGCATACTTTATTTGAGGCCGTATCTTTTTGGGATCAACTCATCACTTGTATAATACAACACATGTTGACTGGGTCATTAACCGCCCGGATTTTGATCCCTATATATAAATAAGTAGCTAATCACCCTTGTTAAATCTTATCATCCACTGATAATTTATTATATAAGAATATAGCCATGGATTTAATTAAACATCTGTACCTGGCGTATTCTTATACCCGTATATTGTCACACTATATCTCATTTTTACTACACTATAGTCCCCTTGGGGTTAACAACATTTTCCCTTGGCAATAATTACTGGCTATTTTTGCTCTATATCTCCCATTCCCTGTTTGTCCCTGAATTATTGTTGCGTCATAGGCATTTATAACTATGCGGGAGCGGTGGTTATCATATACCATCTAGTCACCATATTGAGGACCTGTAGCTCCACCCAGTCATGTGTCCGGTGCTGTGACCTCACATGTCATGTGATCGGCACTCCCGGTCACATGGGGATCCTGTGGCTACTACGTTGCGGTCCTGTACCTCACGCCCCCGACATTGTGACCTCACTCTGGTCACATGAGCGGCCACGGCACTTATCCAGTTACGTTGTGACGCTTGACGTAACACGTCACGCGCTACACAGATCACATGGGCCTTCAATCCTATCAGGTATCTAGTGGCACTATTTAAAAAGGAATACCGCCGTCTCCTCGCTGCTATCCTATCGACCGGACGCCAGCACATCTTAGTGCCACTCGAATCCATCAGCAGGCACTGGCATCCTCATCCATGGTTATCGCCACTGGCCCATCAGCTCTCTCTGGGGAACGCAAGTATCGCTCATCATGATAGCGCTATCTGACCATTGTCAATGCTGTATTATGCATTGATATTAGATGTGTGATCCCCTATATACTGTGTAACTGGCCTAATATTGGTGATCTTCATGCCACAGCAGATGGCTATACCTCTATACCACTTAGGTTTTATAATTGCCTTAAATTCTTTGGTTTTACTATAAACTAATAGTCTATATGGGATATAAGTGTGCATCTGAACAACTGATATATCGGTATTTAGCCATATTTTGGATTGTGAGATAGAAGAGTCAGTCCCGATTGGACTATACATCTTTTTGACCCCATCTCTCAAACCCTTAATAGGCATGATATAAATTTCTTTGGGACTTGCCTACTAATTATGAGGCTGATACACATCTTTGTTTATTAAAATCAGTGGCTCTTTATCATGATTTTATGAATTATCAAAAATTAATTGAAAATCAAAAATAAATGAATTAAAGTGTATATATTATAATAATTTATTAGGTACTCTGGTGTTGGGTTTTCCATGATCAATTTTGTCCCCTGATGAGCCTGATAACAACCAGGCGAAACGCGTAGGGACGGTTTTGAGCATCTCTTTCTATTTTTTGGTTATTTTTCACTTGGATATTCACCGTCACTATTGTTGGGTACTTATATTGCTATTTATTTATTATTTTTGTACTTTAGTATAGGTCGTCGATTAGGGCAGCTCCTCCTCCCCTACAGGGTCCTCCAGGGTCACCAGGAGGAACGAGAAACGGGATCGCCCCTATCGGGGCGGCTATTCCGTACTTAGGTAGGGCATCTTACATTAGGGCTAGATATAGGGACACATATCCCATTAGGCCCCTATTAATCTACGTCTACCCCTATCAAATAATCTTAGTAAGATCTTACTACCAGACCTATACCTTTTTGTCTTTACCATTTCCTTCTTTCTTTTGTTATTTAATATTTTGTATCTATATATAAAAAAGGGTGTTACTACTTTTATATAATAAATAATAAAGGTTATATTTTAGAATGGTGGTAGTACTGTGAATTTATTTACTAATACAGAAATGTTTGATTACCCATTTAAATATTAAAGGAATTGTCCAGAATTAGTAGACCATTGCTGCTTTCCACCAAAAACACCCCCACGCCTGTCTACAGGTTGCGCCTCCTCATTCACCTCAATGGAGCCAAACTGCAATACCCTTCGCAACATATTGATGCTGTTTTTGGAAGGAAGCCGTCATTGTTTTCTAATCCTGTACAACCCCTTTAACATTTTTTAATTAAATAAATTAGCTTTTATTTGCTCTTCTTATATCCTACAATCCTGTATTCATTACTCTATTTAAAGGCAGTCATATTTGGCAGAAAAGTGAATTGGAGCTGTATTCTGAGAAATTCATCAGAGTGATTGTGGCATCCTACTGCCGAAGCTGTTCCAAGCAAAGAAATTTACAATATATGTAGAAATAGCATTGTGAAGCATAGTAAGAAATTCAGAAAAACTGACAACAAAAATCAGTGGACCGTAATTCTGTAATATCATAGAAAGTTGGGTTAGGATGGACACTTTTACGCCTGTGGACATAATATAATCTTCACACTATAGAATATGCACAGCAATGCGAATACACAGCATACTGTCTCCTTCCATCGCATCATTTCAAATATGTTTAAATTAAGAAAAAAATCGGAAAAAAAAAAATCTTTTCGCACTTCACACTCAGAAAGTTTAGATCTGAAGTTTCTTAGTGAATGATTTCTCTGTTTTCCAAAAGTGTATAGCAGATACTAAGATTTACACACTGATCATGAATTATTTTTATAAATTTTTTATGGAATTTTTGCTATATTTACTATTAAGAGATAAGCAAATTGATTGCAGACTCATCGGATCTGACCCCAATAAAAAAAAAGGTAAATTGCATCTGAATCCAAATTTTTTTATGATTCAATTTGGGCAAAGTTTGGGAGAGAAAGAGAAAATATGAGTCCTAAGAGACCTCAGAGCGCCATACCTAAATTTTCAGGCTAGTTGGAGCACTTTCGACTCCAGAATCAATTCTGAGCTGAATCAAACTGGTCGACCATTTCACCCACATTACACCCAATTTGAATTTTGAATAATTCACTCATTTTAACGCACATTTGGTCAAATTTTGTAAGTCTTCTTTCACACTAGCGTTTTTTGCTAATCCGTCATGGATCTGCAAAAATGCTTCCGTTACAATCATACAACCGCATGCATCCGTCATGAACGGATCCGGTTGTATTTTGTCTTCTATAGCCATGACGGTTCCGTCTTGAACACCATTGAAAGTCAATGGGGGATGGATACGTTTTCTATTGTGCCAGATTGTGTCAGAGAAAACGGATCCGTCCCCATTGACTTACATTGTGTGTCAGGACGGATCCGTCTTGCTCCGCACCACATCGTGGACAGAAAAAAGCTGCAGGCAGCGTTTTGGTGTCTGCCTCCAGAGCAGAATGGAGACTGAACGGAGGCAAACTGATGAATTCTGAGCGGATCCTTTTCCATTCAGAATGCATTAGAATACAAACTGATCCGTTTTTGACAGCTTTTGAGAGCCCTGAACGGATCTCACAAACGGAAAGCCAAAACAGTAGTGTGAAAGTAGCCTAAGGCTACATTTACATCCATGTTTTCCTTTCTGGTTTTGAGATCTGGCAGAGGATCTCAAAACCAGAGGAAGACACTTCAGTTTTGTCCCCATTCATTGTCAAAGGGGACAAAACTGAACAAACCAGAACAGAATGCATTCTGTTCCGGGTTTGTTGTGTTCCCATGCTGGACACAAAACCTCTGCAAGCAGTGCTTTTGTGTGCAGCATGGGAAACTGAACAAGCCAGATCTGGAACCAAAAAACATGTAAGCCAATGGTGCCGAATCAGTTTTTTCGGCATGTTCATTTCCAATATAATATAACCGGATCCATTCTGAACGGATGCAGCCGGCTGTATTATTCAAACGGATGCATTTTGCTATGGTTTTGAGATCTGTGCTGGATCTCAAGACCGGACAGCAATAATGCAGATGTAAAAGTAGTCTAAGTCAACCTGTAACAACAAGAAGACCTCATACAGATGGGTCCTTGGACCTGTACAATAGGGAAATTGTGCCCAGGCCTTCAAAGTGGGAACTAGCTTCACTTTATGCTAATTCTGTATATATTGATCAAGATGTGCCACAAATTATAGAACATGTATTATACTTGTTCATTTGTGAACAAGAATAGGCATTCTAACAGTAGAGCCCATGAAAAATGGACCTCATCCGTATTTTGCAGATCCGTGATTTGTGGACTGCAAAACGGATATGATCGTGTGAATGTAGTCTGCTTTATATACAAGAAATTTCACCAACTCCACCAACACCAATAATGCAAGACACTATAAAGGAGATTTTTAAAAATTTCAGGTCAAAATAATTGTGAAATAACTGTTGCATTTTTCTAAGGTAATTTTGCAAGAATCAAAACGCATCTTCCCAACAAACAATTTTTCTTGGATGAAGAGCATAAAGCTTGATATATTCACCATCTGCAGAAAATAAAGAGTGATAGGGATATCTGCCAAGCCAAAGAGGGAATGATGAAGATAACATGCTGCAGAAACTGAGAATAAAGTAAGATGTCTTGTTGTGAGATATCAACCAGGATCGGAGACTGGCAGGTTGTTATGTTAATTACCAGCAAGAATTATGGAAAATTACCAGAAATTATTTCTAAACATCAACTTTACCTAAAATAGCAAGTACTAAATCAAAAACTACTAATATCAAAACTCGTATTTCTTATCATTAATATGTCTTAATGTGTCCTCCATTCAGCAGATTACTTTTAAAGGAACACTGTGGGCAAAAGTGATGCCATGTCAAAAGTAAATTAGGGGCTTCAGAAAAATATGGGCTAGAACCTGCTTGGTTGCAAAGAGCAATGGCTCCACGTTTTCTTTTCCCAAAAATTTCGCTAAATTTCTCCTATTGTGTATTTGCCTCTAAACACCATTTTACTGACCTCAGTCAGCACAGTGCCTCAGATTTACTAATGTGTCTGCTTCTTGAATTAGTCTAAAAAGAGGAGCAATTTGGCTCAGTTTTGGTGCAACTTTGCAGAACTGAGGTTTCTACACTTTTTCCCAACTTGCTCGTCAAGTCTTATACACCTAGGACAGTGATGGCTAACCTCCGACACTCGAGCTGTGGTAAAACTACAACTCCCAAGATGTACACTTGGCTGGTCTCAGAACTCCATAGAAATAAATGGAGCATGCTGAGAGTCTTAGTTTCACCACAGCTGGAGTGCCGGAGGTTATGGTATGCAATGTATAGAAGGATTTGTCACTTAAGAGTCCACAATAATTTATATTCAGTATTTATTGTATTGTTGCTTTGATCTGATGGCAGCACCATTACAATAAAATCTAAACGTACTGGGTGTCAAATCCTCATAAAATCCTGACGTAGAAAGAAAACTAGGTGGTTCATGCAGTTATCTTTAGAGACATAACTTGAACCTTTTGGGCTCCAAAAATCAAAATCTGGAACAGACTCTCAGGCTACCATGAGCCATTTATGATACCTTTGTCCTATTATGTTTCAGAAGGGCCTTGGGACCCCCTCAGGCCTAGATGTCACTGTTACTTTTGCATACCCTGTATTTTCCATCCTGGTTACTTTATATTTAAAGTTGAGTGAACCCGAACTGTAAAGTTCGGGTTCATACCGAACTTTAGGTTTTTCGACACCCGGACCCGAACATTTAAGTAAAAGTTCGGGTTCGGTGTTTGGTGCTTTCTTGGCGCTTTTTGGCATGGCATGGCTGTGATTGGCCAACTGCAGCATGTGACCCAGCCTCTATTTAAGCTGGAGTCACGTAGCACCGCCCGTCACTCTGCTCGGATTAGTGTAGGGAGAGGCTGCAGCTGCTGCGAGGGAGAGATCAGGGAGAAATCTTATCAAGAACAGTTTTTTGAAACTTTTTTTTCTTCAGTTAGTCAATATCAATACATGATTGGCAGCCATTTTATGCAACGATAGTGCACCAGCACAGGCTATCTGCATGTCTGCAAGTCCAGAAATACAGCTTTTTGCTTACTGGGGTTAAAAAAATACATCTGTTAAATATAGTGCACATCTGGGATTACACGTGCATAAGTGATTGTCACATGTAGGACAGAATTACAGCTTTTTGGTTACTGGGGTGAAAAAACCCTCTAATATACTGCACATCTGGGATTAGACGTGCATAAGTGACTGTCACATTTAGGCCAGAAATACATTTTTTTGGTTACTGGGGTGAAAAAACCCTCTAATATACTGCACATCTGGAATTAGACGTGCATAAGTGACTTTCACATTTAGGCCAGAATTAAGTTTTTTTGGTTACTGGGGTGAAAAAAGCCTCTCATATACTGCACATCTGGGATTAGACAAGCATAAGTGACTGTCAGATTTAGGCCAGAAATACGGCTTTTTGGTTACTGGGGTGAAAAAAAACTCTAATATACTGCAAATCTGGGATTAGACGTGCATAAGTGACTGTCACATTTAGGCCATAAATACGGCTTTGTGCTTATAGGGTACTGGGGTGAAAAAACCCTCTGATATACTGCGCATCTGGGATTACACGTGCATAAGTGACTGTCACATTTAGGCCAGAAATACGTTTTTTTGGTTACTGGGGTGAAAAAACCCTCTAATATACTGCACATCTGGAATTAGACGTGGATAAGTGACTGTCACATTTAGGCCAGAGTAACATTTTTTGGGTTACTGGGGTGAAAAAAGCCTCTCATATACTGCACATCTGGGATTAGACAAGCATAAGTGACTGTCACATTTAGGCCAGAAATACGGCTTTTTGGTTACTGGGGTGAAAAAACCCTCTAATATACTGCACATCTGGGATTAGACAAGCATAAGTGACTGTCACATTTAGGCCAGAAATACGGCTTTTTGGTTACTGGGGTGAAAAAAGCCTCTGATATACTGCACATCTGGGATTACACGTGCATAAGTGACTGTCACATTTAGGCCAGAAATACGGCTTTTTTGTTACTGGGGTGAAAAAACCCTCTAATATACTGCACATCTGGGATTAGACAAGCATAAGTGACTATCACATTTAGGCCAGAAATACAGCTTTTTGGTTACTGGGGTGAAAAAAGCCTCTGATATACTGCACATCTGGGATTACACGTGCATAAGTGAGTGTCACATTTAGGCCACAAATACGGCTGTCATATAAAGTTTAAAAAAAAATAATTGAGTGCAATACCCTACATCAGGGTTTTTATTGGCAGTTAATTATTTTTAACAGACTTAACCACTTTTTACTTTGCTTTGTAAACGCTAACTATGAGGCAAAAATCTAATAAGGGACGCGGTCATGTTCGTGGTGGTGGTGTTGGTGGAGCCTCTGGTGCAGGGAGAGGATGTGGCCGTTCTGCCACAGCTACACGTCCTACTGAACCTACTACCTCAGGTCCCAGTAGCCGCCAGAATCTACAGCGATATTTGGTCGGGCCTAGTCAATTGGGTGGCCGACAGTGGATCCAGCACGTTCACATTATCTCCCACCCAGTCTTCTGCAGAAAGCGCACAGGTGGCGCCTGAAACCCATGGCCATCAGTCTGTCACATCACCCCCGTGCATATCGGGGAACCTGTCTGAGCCTCAAGTCATGCAGCAGTCTCTTATGCTGTTTGAAGACTCTGCTGGCAGGGTTTCCCAAGGGCATCCACCTAGCCCTTCCCCAGGGGTGGAAGACATAGAATGCACTGACGCACAACCACTTATGTTTCCTGATGAGGACATGGGAAACCTACCTCAGAACGTCTCTGATGATGAAGAAACAAAGGTGCCAACTGCTGCATCTTTCTGCAGTGTGCAGACCAAAAAGGAGGTCAGGGAGGAAGACTGGGTGGAAGACGATGCAGGGGACGATGAGGTCCTAGACCCCACATGGAATGAAGGTCGTGCCACTGACTTTCAGAGTTCAGAGGAAGAGGCAATGGTGAGACCGAGCCAACAGCGTAGCAAAAGCGGGAGCAGGGTGCAAAAGCAGAGCAGCCGTCACCAAAACAGTTTGCCTGCTACTGGCCACCGTCACCAGGGACTGAGCACACCAAAGGCAGCTTCCCTGGCATGGCACTTCTTCACACAATGTGCTGACGACAAGACCTGAGTGGTTTGCACGCTGTGCCATCAGAGCCTGAAGCGAGGCATTAACGTTTTGAACCTTAGCACAACCTTCATGACCAGGCATATACATGCGAGACACGGGCTGCAGTGGAGTAAGCACATTCAAAACTAAGAAAGGGCTCAGGGTTCTCCTGCTCCCTCTTCTGCTGCTGCCTCGGCCTCTTCCTCCGCCTCTGGAGGAACGTTGGCACCTGCCGCCCAGCAAACAGAGGATGTGCCACCAACAACACCACCTCCGTCACTAAGCATCTCCACCATGTCACACGGAAGCGTTCAGCTCTCCATCTCACAAACCTTTGAGGGAAAGCGTAAATTCCCACCTAGCCACCCTCGATCCCTGGCCCTGAATGCCAGCATTTCTAAACTGCTGGCCTTTGAAATGCTGTCATTCAGGCTGGTGGAGATGGACAGCTTCAAACAGCTCATGTCACTTGCTGTCCCACAGAACGTCGTTCCCAGCCGCCACTACTTCTCCAGGAGAGCCGCGCCCTCCCTGCACAACCAAGTATCGGATAAAAACAAGTGTGCACTGCGCAACGCCATCTGTGGCAAGGTCCACCTAACCACAGATACGTGGACCAGTAAGCACGGCCAGAGACTCTATATCTCCCTAACTGAACACTGGGTAGCCAAGGATCGCAGGGCATCATTCTTTGCCTCCTGTTGCCTCCTTCCTACTCGGCTTCCTCCTCCTCTTCTACCACCTCCTCATCCGGTCAGCGACAGACCTTCACCACCAACTTCAGCACAGCCCGGGGTAAACGTCAGCAGGCCGTTCTGAAACTGATGTGTTTGGGGGACAGGCCCACACCGCGCAGGAGTTGTGGCGGGGTATAGAACAACAGACCGACGAGTGGTTTCTGCCAGTGGGCCTCAAGCCCGGCCTGGTGGTGTGCGATAATGGGAGAAATCTCGTTGCAGCTCTGGGACTAGCCGGTTTGATGCACATCCCTTGCCTGGCGCATGTGCTGAATTTGGTGGTGCAGAAATTCATTCACAACTACCCCGACATGTCAGAGCTGCTGCATAAAGTTCGGGCCTTCTGTGCGCGCTTCCGGCGTTCTCATCCTGCCGCCGCTCGGCTGTCTGCTCTACAGCGTAACTTCGGCCTTCCCGCTCACCGCCTCATATGCGACGTGCCCACCAGGTGGAACACCACCTTGCACATGCTGGAGAGACTGTGTGAGCAGCAGCAGGCCATAGTGGAGTTTCAGTTGCAGCACGCACGGGGTGAGTCGCACTGCGAAACAGCACCACTTCACCACCAATGACTGGGCCTCCATGCGAGACCTGTGTGCCCTGTTGCGCTGTTTTGACTACTCCACCAACACCTGCCATGACGCCGTTATCAGCGTTACAATACCACTTCTATGTCTCCTTGAGAAAACACTTAGGGCGATGATGGAAGAGGATGTGGCCCAGGACGAGGAGGAGGAAGAGGGGTCATCTCTAACACTTTCAGGCCAGTCTTTTAGAAGTGGGTCAGAAAGAGGATTTTTGCAACAGCAGAGGCCAGGTACAAATTTGGCCAGCCAGGGCCCACTACTGGAGGACGAGGAGGATGAGGATGGGGATGAAGCATGTTCACAACGGGGTGGCATCCAACGCAGCTCGGGCCCATCACTGGTACATGGCTGGGGTGCAGTGCCTGCGCAACGACTGCAGAGTTGCCCACATTTTAACTTGTGATGACTACTGGGTCACTCCACTAAACTCTTTTTTTTTTTTGTCTCCTTAAAATCCTTATGCTGCGATTTCTCAATATATAGGGCTATTACTCAGTTTGGTTCAGTAGTTATATAAAAAAACTGACTTTTATAATATGCAAATTACCTCTCTAGCAGCAGGTAGGGCGGCTACCTGCTGCTAGCAGCCACATCCTCCATTCATAATGACGCCCCCTCCTCATGTTGATTGACAGGGCCAGCGAATGCGCTCCTCCTCTGACTGGCCCTGTCTGCGTTTTAAATCTCTCCGCCGGTCTTCAGTTGGCGCAGGCGCACTGAGTGGAGGACGCTCGCTCGGCCGCTCGATCCTCAGTGCGCCTGCGCCGATGACGTCACATGTACACCCGGCGCAGGCGCACTGAGGGTGGAGCGGCCGAGCGAGCGTCCGCCACTCAGTGCGCCTGCGCCAACTGAAGAACGGCGCGACATTTAAAACGCAGACAGGGCCAGTCAGAGGAGGAGCCCTTTAATTCCCTCCCTGGAGCGTGATCGGAAGATACGCGACTACAGGCGCACGCTGATAGACGCGCTCCTGAGAGCATTCCCGACTGACGCCGGGGGACAACTGGAAGCACAAGGCGAAGGCAGGGGAGGAGGAAGAGGTCGCCAACGCAGCTGTGTCAGCGCCAGCACCTCAGAACGCAGGGTTAGCATGGCCAACATGTGGAAAAGCTTTGTCACCTCGCCACAACAACCGTGTATAGATATGGAGCGTGTTAGCAGGAGGCAGCATTTGAACAACATGGTGGAACAGTACCTGTGCACACGCCTACACGTACTGACTGATGGTTCTGCCCCATTCAACTTCTGGGTCTCCAAATTGTCTACATGGCCAGAGTTTGCCCTGTATGCCTTGGAGGTGCTGGCCTGCCCTGCAGCCAGTGTACTCTCTGAACGTGTATTTAGCACGGCAGGAGGCGTCATTACAGACAGACGCAGCCGCCTGTCCACAGCCAACGTGGACAAGCTCACGTTCATTAAAATGAACCAGGCTTGGATCCCACAAGACTTGTCTGTACCTTGTGCAGAATAGACATTTATACCACCATCAAACATACATTCTTGTACTCAAGTCAAGTGCAATGATTCTTTGTTTTATTTTTGTTTTATTTGTCCCAATATTTTGGGGGCTACCTACCCCAATAAAAAAAAATAAAAAAAACATTGTTGGCTACCTCATCCTCCTCCATTGCTGTTTCCACCTACAACACCACATTCACCGGCTCCTCAACCTCCGACTCCATATCCACCTCCTTCTCTGAGTTGCAGGTTAATAATTTGTAATTTTTAGTTATTTTATTTAATTTTAAGTTATTTCCCTATTTACATTTGTTTGCAGAGCAGTTGCCATGCTCTTAAGCACATTTTACGGCCTTTTACATCCCTCTAGCCTTTTCAAGGACTATTTTAGAGCCATTTTAATTAAAAAAAAATCTTATTTCCAATTGTCGGTGACATTTTACCTGTTTTGGCGTTCACAAACCCCTGCTGTGCCTGGGTGACAGGGGCCTAAATCTCTCAAAATCCTCTGTTCTATTGCTGGGTGACATGAACCCCCCTTTGCCGTGAATTAACCCCTGCTGTGCCTGGGTGACAGGGGCCTAAATCTCTCAAAATCCTCTGTTCTATTGCTGGGTGACAAGAACCCCCTTTTGCCGTGAATGGACCCCTGCTGTGCCTGGGTGACAGGGGCCTAAATCTCTCAAAATCCTCTGTTCTATTGCTGGGTGACATGAACCCCCTTTTGCCGTGAGTGAACCCCTGCTCTGCATTGCTGACAGGGAACTAAATTTAGTGAAAACATCTGTTACTGATCGGAAGATGCGCGACTACAAGCGCACGTTGCTGATGGCGGGGGCACAGTAGAAGCACAAGGCAAAGGCAGAGGAGGAGGAAGAGGTCGCCATCGCAGCTGGGGCACCACCAGCACCTGAGAAGGCAGGGTTAGCATGGCCCAAATGTGGAAAAGCTTTGTCAGCCTTGGAGGTGCTGACTTGCCCTGCAGCCAGTGTATAGTGTGAACGTGTGTTTAGCACGGCAGAGAGCATTATCACAGGCTGCAGTCAATGTGGACAAGCTTACGTTTATTAAAATGAACCAGGCATGGATCCCACAGGACTTGTAAGTACCTTGTGCAGAATAGACATTTATACCAGCCTCAACCATCCATTCTTGTACTCAAGTGCACTTATTCTTTGTTTTATTTTGTTATATGTCCCAATATTTTGGAGATACCCCAATTTAAAAATAAAAAATAACACAAATCAGTGTTGGCTACCTATTCCTCCTTAACCGCCGCTTCCACCTTTACCGCCACGTCAACCTACTCCGCCACATCCTCCCATCCACCGCCTCCTCAACCTCCTACTCCTAGATCCAGATTGTTATTTTAAATTTTTCTGTATTTTATGTTATTTTAAGTCATTTCCCCATCCACATTTGTTTGCAGGACAGTTGTCATGCTCTTAAGCACATTTTGATGCCTTTTGCAGCCCTCTAGCCCTTTCCAGGACTATTTTAGAGCCATTTTAGTGCCCAAAAGTTCGGGTCCCCATTGACTTCAATGGGGTTGGGGTTCGGGGTCAAGTTCGGGTCAAGTTCGGGTCCCGAACCCGAACTTTTTTTTCAAGTTCGGCCGAACCCGAACTTTTTTTTCAAGTTCGGCCGAACCCGAACATGCAGGTGTCCGCTCAACTCTATTTATGTTAAATAATTCAGCACTGGAAAACTATAGGACAACAATGCTTCTAGTATTCATAGTATATGGTATTACAGGGTGTAGGACATGTTTGGATATACAGTATGTGTGGCTTATCATGCAAAATTTCTGCTGTATATACATTTCATACAAATACTCCTATTACTGTATGGCAGTTCTGTCTTAAAGAGCTTTTCTAGGATTTTGATATTGATGGCCTTTTTTCAGGATAGGTCATCAATTTGAGACCAGCGTGAGTCTAACTCCTGGAAGCTGTTTGAGGAAGCCACGGCAGCTTACCAAACACAGTGCTGTCTATTTGCTAGCTGCTGTGCTTGGTATCACGACTTGACTCCATTACTTTGAATGGGACTGAGCTGCACCAAGGTCATGTGACCTATGAACGTGATGTCAAGTAGCCTTAGAAGAGGTCTAAGCACTTAGGAAGCACGGCAACCTCTTTAAACAGCTAAACGGCTGCCGGGAGTCAGACCCCAACCTCCAGTATCTCATTTTAGTGACTTATCCTGAGGATAGGCCATCAATACGAAAATCCTAGAAAGCCCTTTTAAGGGTGAAATTAACACCGGTATGTTCCTTACTATTAAAGACCAGATACTGATACATATTCATTTTTACAACTTGTTTTTATAATCTGTGGACTTTATTTTTCTATTTTGTGGACATAATTATCGCATCTGGTATCTTGCCTGAGCTGTCTTCAGAGATTTTCTTTACAGCAGTCGCATGAACTATAGGCACTAGTAGTCAGAAGTTCATTGACTTCTATGGGAGAATGTTGTGGGCATGCTCTGTGACCTATGTAGGTCATTGTACAGGAAGGAGGAGTAGATAAATTGATATCTATCTATCTATTTATCTATCTATCTAGTAGAAAGTGACAATTTCACCGAAATTCTTAAAAATATTTTTACGTAGAGACTTAATTTAAAGGGGTTCTGTCACTACAGGAAATGGCATTTATCGTGTAGACAAAGTTATTTTAAGGCACTTTCTAATGTACTGTGATTCTCCATATTTGATCCTTTGCTGGCTATATTCATTTTTACATCATATTATACCATGCTTGTTTCCATGATTACGACCTCCCTGCAATCTAGCAGTGGTCTCTGTGCTTCCACAGTATGGGAAAAGGTACCAGCCTTTCTGAAGTGAGATAACACCTTTGAGCAGGTCATATTTTGATGAACTATTTCCTTTAAATGATGAAATAAATAAATTCCTCATTTTGTTCTTGACTTATTTTCAGAGAAAAAAATAAATAAAAAATAACAGCTTGTTACAATTTTCTATGTGATTGGGCAGCATGGTGGCTCATTAGTTAAAGGGGCTATTAGTTGACATTAGGGCTGAAACAATTACTCGATTGAATCGAGTAATTTGACACCAAAAAATCTTGCAATTTTTTGCATCGAGGATTCGTTTCTGTCGTGGTCACCCGCCAGCCTGCATCGCGTTGCACTGTACTGTATCCTGCCACATCGCTAGGTTATAGTGCACAGAAGCACGCACTATGACCCGATGCTGTGTGACGTCAGGACTAGAGATGAGCGAATCGAAGTTGACGAAGTGGAATTCGATCCAAATTTCAGGAAAAATTCAATTCGCACTGAATCTGAATTTCCTCAGGCTTCGTGGTAACAAATCACATTTTTTCTTAAAATGGCTGCTGCACATGTTAGGACATGAAGCAAGGAACTCTGGGAACGATTGATCACCCACAATGCCATGCATGCAGCCAATCAGCAGCCAGACAGCCCTGTGATTTCACAGCCCTATAAATAGCCTCAGCCATCTTGGATTCAGCCATTTTCCAGTGTACTTAGTGCAGGGAGAGATGTCAGCAGGCGCTAGGGACAGTGGTAGAAAAGACTTTAACACTTTTATTTTGCTGTAAAGAAGTTCAGGGAAAGGATAGGGAGGAATCATTCCACACTATTGAAGCAGAACAGGGTTCAGTAGGGGAGTTTACAGCCTCGGTTTTAGGAACAACTATTACACCTTGCTGCACTGACTGCAGTTCCAAATTGCCATTATACAGCTCTGTAATTCCAGCAAACCGTTCTTGTTATTGGGGTGCAAGTGCTGTTTGATACAGCCATTAACAGGGTTTATTACAAGGAAATATTTCTAGGTCTTATTTGCCCTTGTGCAGTGCAGTTATATGTTCTAAAGATTATTTTTGGTTTGTATTAGTGGGAAAAAGGGCTTATTAGCCGTTGTGTGGTGAAGTGAGAAAATTAAAGCCCTTTTTGGCGTGTGTTAGTGGCGCAAAAATATATATTATTTGCCGTTCAGAGGTGCAGTTATATGTTCTAAAGCCTTTTGTGAAGTGTATAAGTGGAAAAAAAGTAAGGGCCTTTTTGTCGTTCAGCGGTGCAGTTATATGTTCTAAAGCCCTTTTTGGCGTGTATTAGCGGCACAAAAAAAAGTATTTGCCGTTGAGTGGTGAAGTGAGAAAATTACAGCCCTTTTTGGCATGTATTGGTGGCAAAAAAATATATATTTGCTGTTCAGCGATGCAGTTATATGTTCTAAAGCCCTTTTTGGCATGCACTAATTGCAAAAAAATATATATTATTTTCCGTTCAGCTGTGCAGTTATATGTTCTAAAGCCTTTTGTTGCGTGTATAAGTGGAAAAAAATAAGGGCCTATTTGCCGTTCAGCGGTGCAGTTAAGGGGGAGTGGCAGCAGGAGTCGCAGTAAAAGGCCTGAGCTCCCAGTGTCATCTAGAGGTCGTGTCTTGACCAGCAACCCAGCGGTTCTTGAATGGTTGACTCGGTCATCCACTTCGTCCCAAGTGTCGGTGGGTTCGTCAGACACAACCCTTAGTTGGCATGGCCCGGGAGCAGGCCCTTTGCCCTCACCTGTCCTCAACCTGCTTCTGTCCCTTTCTGTTCCCTCAGCCAGACAAGTATTATATGCTGTGGGCTCAGCTACACTATACAGCGAGGATGAGCTACTAGAGGACAGTCAGCAGCTACTGGCCAGCCAAGATGTTGTTGAGACATCCTCCGCTTCCTCCAGTAGGCAGGGAAGTAGTGATGAGAGTGACGTGGGAGCTGGTATTGCGAGTGATCAGGCTTCTGACCCAGAGACCTTTGAGGAGGACATCAGTATTGTGCCAACAGTACTCGATGATTATGATGTAGCTGATTGCACTTAGGAGCTGGGTGAATTAGGGGCTTCATCCATCATCATCAGGAGAAGAGGGTGGCAGCTTGCCCGTGAGGCAATGGCTGAGACAGCAAGTCACTAGCATGGCCGGGAGTCAGGAAGGTGGCAACAGTGGGAGGTCGGAAGCCAAATGTGCCCAGGGTAGACCACCCACTTCCCAGGAGCCTACCTGTCCAGAAAGTAGTGGTGCAGGGGTTCACGGAAGCAGCGGCAGTAGCAGTCATTCAATGCGGAGTGTTCAGGGCAAAAATCACCTCCTCGATGGTGTGGCAGTTTTTTGTTAAGCTGCCAGAGGAGGTGAACATGGGCATTTGTAGAATCTGTGGGCAGAAGGTGAAGCTTCGTAAGGGTGCCAATGTTAGCACCATGGCCCTGCGTCAACATATGCAGCGTCACCATAAAGTGGCCTGGGAGAACTGTGCCTCCGATGTGGTGGTCCAACCTGCCGCAGCAACCTCTCCATCACCCAGTGGCAAACACCTGATTTCAGGCAGTCAAGGCTCCACCACCTCAGCCGAAGGGAGATGTCTGTCCTTCCCATCATCTGCTGGTCCTGATGCTCCTGCTCCTCCTCCTACTCCTCGTCAGTCATTCCGTCAGCAATCGATCACCGAAGTGATTGCGAAGAGACAACAGTATGCATGCACTCATCCAACAGCGCAGAAGCTGAATGTGCTCCTGGTGAATTTGCTGGTGCTGCAGTTTCTCCCTTTCCAAGTGGTGGACTCTGCATCTTTCAGAGAACTGATGGCTTGTGCCGAGCCGAGGTGGAGAGTCCCAACCCGTCATTTCTTTGCCAAAAAGGCAGTACCAGCCCTGCACACATATGTAGAACCAGGGCTTTTTTTCTCAGAGAAAAGGTGGTGGAACTCACCCCCCCTCCCCTGGCCACGCCCCTACCCAACCCTAGGTCCGCCCCTACCCGCCCCTAAGACCGCCCCCTACCCACCCCCTAGGACCGCCCCCTCTACCCAACCCTAGGACCGCAAGTAAAATTTGGGGGGGGGCGGTATAAAAGTCCAGCCCAGCAAAGAAACCCCCCAGATGGGGATGGCACTGTTAATGGAGGATCTGGGGATGGCACTGTTAATCTGTTAATGGGGGGATCTGAGGATGGCACTGTTATGGGGTGGAGGATCTGGGGATGGCATCCACAGATCCCCCATCCTATAACAGTGCCATCCACAAACCCCCCGACCCCATAACAGTGCCATCCACAGACCCCCGCCACCCCATAACAGTGCCATCCACAAACCCCCCCACCCCATAACAGTGCCATCCACAGACCCCCCCACCCCATAACAGTGCCATCCACAGACCCCCCCACCCCATAACAGTGCCACCCACAGACCCCCCCACCCCATAACAGTGCCATCCACAAACCCCCCCAACCCATAACAGTGCCATCCATAGACCCCCCCACCCCATAACAGTGCCATCCACAGATCCCCCCACCCCATAACAGTGCCATCCACAGACCCCCCCCACCCCATAACAGTGCCATCCACAGACCCCCCCACCCCATAACAGTGCCATCCACAAACCCCCCCACCCCATAACAGTGCCATCCATAGACCCCCCACCCCATAACAGTGCCATCCACAGACACCCACCCCATAACAGTGCCATCCACAGACCCCCCACCCCATAACAGTGCCATCCACAGACCCCCCACCCCATAACAGTGCCATCCAGAGACCCCCCTCCTTAACAGTGCCATCCACAAACCCCCCCACCCCATAACAGTGCCATCCACAAACCCCCCCACCCCATAACAGTGCCATCCACAGACCCCCCCACCCCATAACAGTGCCATCCACAGACACCCACCCACCCCATAACAGTGCCATCAACAGACCCCCCACCCCATAACAGTGCCATCCACAGACCCCCCCTCCTTAACAGTGCCATCCACAGACCCCCCCACCCCATAACAGTGCCATCCACAGACCCCCCCACCCCATAACAGTGCCACCCACAGACCCCCCACCCCATAACAGTGCCATCCACAGACCCCCCTTAACAGTGCCATCCACAGACCCCCCCACCCCATAACAGTGCCATCCACAGACCCCCCCACCCCATAACAGTGCCATCCACAAACCCCCCACCCCATAACAGTGCCATCCATAGACCCCCCACCCCATAACAGTGCCATCCACAGACCCCCCACCTCATAACAGTGCCATCCACAGACCCCCCTTAACAGTGCCATCCACAGACCCCCCCACCCCATAACAGTGCCATCTACAGACCCCCCCACCCCATAACAGTGCCATCCACAGACCCCCCACCCCATAACAGTGCCATCCACAGACCCCCCCACCCCATAACAGTGTCATCCACAGACCCCCCCATTGCCGCTCCAGTAGAGACTTATAAAATGTGTAATTAAATGAATAATGATTCCTGCTGCCCCTCGGTAAGATAACTTTCAATATATTGTACTCACAGCCCGCTACTGTTATCGTAATGCAGGCGGCCGGGCAGACGAGCGGCAGCGTCACTGACTGACGTCACCTGCCTGGGCCGCCTGCTTCATTCATAAAGTAGGTGGCGCACGCACGTGACGTCAGTCAGTGACGCTGCCGCTCGTCTGCCCGGCCGCCTGCATTACGATAACAGTAGCCGGCTGTGAGTACAATATATTGAAAGTTATCTTACTGAGGGGCAGCAGGAATCATTATTCATTTAATTACACATTTTATAAGTCTCTACTGGAGCTGGGGGCCGGGGCACAGTGAACGCACCGGCCCCGAGCTCCTCCTCCCAGTCCCTCCCCGCTGATACAAGCAGGCTGCGATGTCAAAAGGTGGCGGAACGCCGTTCCGGTGCGTTCCGCCAGAAAAAAAGCCCTGTGTAGAACAGAAGGTGGGCCAGTCATTGAGCCTGTCAGTGTCTGCCAAAGGGCAGCGCCGACGTGTGGAGCTGTAACTACAGTCAGGGACAATACATGTTCTTTACAGCCCACTGGGTGAATGTGGTTCCTGCACAGCCACACCAGCAACTTGGCCAGGTGACACCACTTCTGCCTCCATGTTCTCACACCATTGGTTCTGCGACAATGTCCGCCTCTGCCTCCTCATCCTCCACAGTGTCCTCAGCCTCCACTGCAGGGACAATTCACAGTGCCCCTCCAGCATACCACATGTGCAAGGCACGGCAGAGTCATGTTGTTTTGCAACTCAATTGCCTTGGGCGAACCGAGTCACACAGGGGAGGAACTGCTCCGTGTCTTTAATCAAGAAATCGGTTCCTGGCTTTCTCAGTGACAACTCAAAATCGGAACCATGGTGACCGACAATGGGAAGAACATGGTGTCGGACCTGTGTCAATGAGGGCTGAGCTATGCACCCTGCATGACACACGTGTTCAATATGGTTGTCAAGCGGTTCCTGAATTCTTCCACCCATATGCAAGACATCCTAAAAATGGCCAGGAAACTTTGCATGCACTTCAGCCACTCGTACACCGCAAAGCACACCCTCCTTGAGCTGCAGCGGCAGAATGACATCCCCCAACATAGGCTAAAATGCTTTGTTTCCACCCATTGGAATTCCACCCTCCATATGTTGGACCGACTATACGAACAGAGAAAGGCCATAAACGATTTCTTGATGATCCAAGCCGACAGGAGTACTCCCCTGTGTAACTTCGATGTCAGCAAGTGGCAGCTCATGCATGACACCTGCCGTTTGCTCAGGCCCTTTGAAGAGGCCACATTATCTGTCAGTCGCCAGGACTACGGGATGAAACGTCATTCCATGCAGAGGGATGACTTCTGGCTCTCCACCTTGTTGGACCCTCGCTACTGGTCCAAAATGGGGGCCTTTTTTACACCCGCTGAGAGGGAGGACAAACTGAACTACTATAGAGACATCCTATGTAGTCAGTTGGCCTCTCGCATGTCTGACCAGGGGGGTCCTCTGCACTCACGTTCCTCTGCCATGGCTGCTGTGGCAGGGTGGAGGGTAGGAGCAGTTCCAGCTCCATCAGCAGCAACTTGAGTCTAGAGTCGCTGATGAACAGATTTCTTCACCCACCTAGTGAAGAAACTACTCACCAGCAGCAGCTAGACCTTGAGCAGGACCTGAACCAGCAGGTGGTGGCATACTTGCATCCCATATTGAAGATCTGCTGGACTACTGGGTAGCCAAACTGGATTTGTGGCCGCAACTGGCAGAGTTTTCCCTGGAAAGGCTGTCCTGCCCGGCCAGTATTGTGGCATCAGAGTGGGTGTTTAGTGCGGTGGGGGCTATAGTTACCCCAAGAAGAACTCGCCTGTCCACCCAAAATGTGGAGAGACTGAACTTTGTCAAGATGAATCAGGGGTGGATCAGCCAGGATTTCCACCCACCAATGTCTGATGCATCAGACTAGATCATCCATGGTGCCACACCAACACTTTGACAAAAAAAAAAAGGTTTATTCTGGCTTCCTGTCTCAGCTGCTATTCCGATGCTACCACCCGCCTGATGCCACACATCTGATGCCAAGTGCTCCTTCATTCACCTACCATCTTCAGCTGGTACTGGTATTGCCACCCACCTCCCTACTCTGTCAACGGATCACACTGTGGTCTCCTGATGCTGCTGCCACCTCACCACTCAGGTCTCCTGATGCTTCTGCTGCCACCTCCACATTGTCATTGTGCCACCCTTAGGCCTCCTCCTGATGCTGCTGCTGACTCCACCTCCACACTCTGTCATTGTGCCACTATGTGGCCTCCTGATGCTGCTGCTGCCACCTCCACACTGTCATTGTGCCACCCAGATGCCTCTTCCTCATGTTTCTGCTGCTGCCACTGCTACACTCTCTCATTGTGCCACTCTGTGGCCTCCTGATGCTGCTGCAACCTCCACACTGTCATTGTGCCACCCTGTGGCCTCCTCCTGATGCTGCTGCTGCCACCACCTCCAGACTCTGTCATTGGGCCACTCTGTGGTTTCCTCATGCTGCTTTCAACTCCCCACTATGTCATAGGGCCACTCTGTGGAATTCTCATGCTTTTCTCACCCTCCCCACTTCATGACTGGACCACTATTTTGCCATTCGGCCTGGCTGACATCATCATTTATTTGACCCTTCTTCTGATCTGTCAGAAGGAAGGAAAAATGAGACGCACAACGGATCCTGTCTATGTAACAGCTGTATGGTCCCTATTTTGCTTCAGAACTGGCTTATGATTTGGTAGACAAAAGCAGGAGTGGGTACAAAACACAGAAGACATGCAAATATTCCATTCACGTGTCCTCTCTGTTTTGCATCCACTCCTGTTTTTTGGGGCTTTAGCAATACTGATGGATTACTGACCAAATGCTGGCTGAGTGAAGGCGGTTGCTCCACAGACAGGATCCTTTTTTGGGGGTTATTGTTCTGACGGATCAGAGGAAGGGCAAAATAATCAGTGACGTCAACACAAACTTGCTGCTGACATCCACTCAACTCTGTCGCGGGGGCTCTACTTGTATAAGTGTTTAATAGAACAGGTTTTGTAGAAATCTATGTGGAATCAGTGAATTGGTGTAAAAGGAGTGCGCTCTTTCATGCTATAGTAGGATCTTGGGCCTCTGCATGTTTTTTTATACCTGGCGCTAACATTGACCTGTAAGGCTGAGTTCACACTTAAGTTATTTAGTCAGTTTTGGCCCCGTAATGGCCCAAATAAGTGAAGTGTGCAGTGATTCTAATAGCGATGTCTACATGTCATACTTACTCACAGTATTGTTTCACTACCACAGCAGACTCCCTATGCGTGTTACTGCAAGACAAAGTGTTCTACACTACTATAAAGGCTCTCTGCAGCCAGAAAATAGCAGTTTTTTTACGCGATTCGCCACAAATAAATTCGGATTGAACCAAATTTTGGGGGAAAATTCGGCGAATTGAACAAATCGAATTTTTGAGAAATTCGCTCATCTCTAGTCAGGACGCGTAAAAGTAGATGGAGAAGCTGTGGAGCTGCGCCCCGACAGGAAAGTTAAGTATTGGCGCTGGGGACATGGTTAGCAGGGGGAGATGGTGGCACTGGGGGGCAAGTTGGTGGCACTAGGGGGCAGTTAATGGCACTGAAGGGAAAGCTGGTCCACTGGAAGGCACCTGATGGCACTGGGGGGCCCCTGGTGGCACTGGGGGGCAAGCTGGTGGCACTGCGGGGCAAGCTGGTGGCACTGGGGTGCAGCTGGTGGCAATAGCTGGTGGCACTGGGGAGAAAGCTGGTGGCACTGGTGTTCAAGCTGGTGGCACTGGGGGCAGCTGGTGGCACTAGGGGGCAAGCTGGTGGCAATAGTTGGTGGCACTGGGGGGCAACTGGTGGCACTGAGGGGGCAGCTGATGGCACTGGGATGGCAGCTGATGGCACTGGGGTGGAAGCTGGTGGCACTGGAGGAGGCAGCTGGTGGCACTAGGGGGAAAGCTGGTGCCACTGGGGGGCAATATGGTGGCACTGGGAGCAAACAGGTGGCACTGGGGGTCAATCTGGCGGTACTGGTGGGCAGCTGATGGCACTGGGAGAAGCCTGATGGCACTGGGGGGCAGCTGGTGGCACTGGGAGACAGCTGATGGCACTGAGGGGCCAGCTGATGGCACTTAGGGGGCATCTGGTGGCAATGAGGGGGTAGCTTATGGCACTGGTGGATAGATGATGGCACTGGGGGGGTAGCTGATAGCACTGGGGGGAAGCCTATGACACTGAGGGGGCAGCTTATGGCTCTAGGGGGAAGCTGATGGCACTGGTGAGCAGCTGGTGACACTGGTGGGCAAGCTGGTGGCACTGAGGGGTCAGCTGATGGCACTGGGGGACAGTGGATGGCACCAGGGGGGAAGCGGATGGCACTCGGGGGCAGCTGATTGCTCTGTGGTGGCAGTTTATGGCACTGGGGAACAGCTGGAGGCAATGGGGGCAGCTAATGGCACTGAGGGAACAGCTGATGGCACTGGGGAGCAGCTGGTGGCACTAGGGGGCAGCTTATGGCACTGGGGTGGCAGTTGATGGAACTGTGGTGACAACTGATGGCACTGGGGTGGAAGGTGATGGCACTGGGTGGGCAGCTGGTGGTACTGGGGGGAAGCTCGTGGCACTGGGAGGCAAGCTGGTGGCACTGGGGGGAAGCTGGTGGTAATGGGGGCAAGCTGGTGGCACTGGGAAGCAGCTGATGGCACTGCGGGGCAGCTGGTGGCACTAGAGGGCAGCTGGTGGCACTGGGGAGAAAGCTGATGGCACTGGAGGGAAGCTTATGGCACTGAGGGGGCAGATTATGGCACTGGGGGAGCCTGATGGCACTGGGGGGCAGCTGGTGGCACTGGGGAGGAAGCTGATGGCACTGGGGGGAAGCTGATGGCACTGGGAGGAAGCTGGTGGCACTGGGGGGATATGGTGGCACTGGGGCCCGCTGATGGCACTGGGGAGCAGCTGGTGGCACTGGGAGGCAAGCTAGTGGCACTGAGTGGGCAGCTGATGGCACTGAGGGGGTAGCTGATGGCACTGAGGGGGTAGCTGATGGCACTGGGGACAGCTGGTGGCACTGGGGGGATCTGATAGCACTGGGGGGGATCTGATAGCACTGAGGGGCAGTTGATGACACTGGGGGGTGGAGCTGATGGCACTGGGGGGCAGCTGATGGCACTGGGGAGCAGCTGATGGCACTGAGGGACAGCTGATCGCACTGGGGGGAACTGATGGAACTGGGGGCAGCTGGAAGAACTGGGGCAGCTGGAGGCACTGGGGGATATGGTGGCACTGGGGCCCACTGATGGCACTGGGGAGCAGCTGGTGGCACTGGGGGGCAAGCTGGTGGCACTGAGGGGCAGCTGATGGCACTGAGGGGTACAGCTGATGGCACTGGGGGGGATCTGATAGCACTGGGGGGCAGTTGATGACACTGGGGGGAGGAGCTGATGTCACTGGGGGCAGCTGATGGCATTGGGGAGCAGGTAATGGCACTGAGGGACAGCTGATGGCACTGGGGGCAGCTGGAGGCACTGGGGGGAGATGGTGGCACTGGGGGGCAGCTGATGGCACTGAGGGGGCAGCTGATGACACTGAGGGGGCAGTGGCAATTAGGGTTAGGTGATAGCACTTGAGGACCGGTGATGGCACTGGGGGGAGCTTATAGCACTGGGGGGAAGCTGATAACATTGGGGGGCAGCTGATGGCACTGGGAGCAGCTGGTGGCACTGGGGGCAAGCTGGTGGCACTGAGGGGGCAGCTGGTGGCATTGGGGGCAGCTGATGGAACTGGGGAGCAGCTGGTGGCACTGGGGGGGGGGCAAGCTGGTGACACTGAGGGGGCAGCTGGTGGCATTAGGGGGAAGCTGATGGCTCTGGGGAGCAGCTGGTGGCACTAGAAGGCAAGCTGGTGGCACTTTGGGGAGCCTGATGGCACTGGGGGGGCAGCTGGTGGCACTGGGGGGCAACCTGGTGACACTGATGGCAAGCTGATGGCACTGGGGGGAGCCTGATGGCACTGGGGTGCAGCTGGTTGCACTGGGGGGCAGCTTGTGGCACTGGGGGACAGCTGAGGGCACTGAGGGGGCAGTTGATGGCACTGATGGGGCAGCTGGTGGCACTAGGGGGCAGCTGATGGCACTGAGGAGTAGCTGGTGGCACTGGGGGGCAAGCTGTTGCCACAGATGGCACTGGGGGACAGCTGATGGCATTGGGGGGAAGCTGATGGCAGTAGGGGTGCAGATGATGGCACTGTGGTGGCAGATGATGGCACTAGGGGGAAGCTGGTAGCACTGGGGAGCAGCTGGTGGCACTGGGGGCAGCTGATTGCACTGGGGAGCAGCTGGGGGCACTGGGGGGCAGCTGATGGCACTGAGGGGACAGTTGATAGCACCGAGGTGCAGCTGATTGCACTAGGGGGCAGCTGGTGGCACTGTGGGACAAGCTGGTGGCACTGAGGGGGCAGCTGATTGCACTGGGGGGGAGCCTAATGGCACTGGGGTGGCAGCTGATGGCACTGGGGTGGCAGCTTGTGGCACTGGTGGAGAGGTTGGTGGCACTAGGGGGCAAGCTGGTGGCACTGTGTGGCAGCTGATGGCACTAGGGGGCAAGCTGGTGGCACTGTGACAGCTGATGGCCCTAGGGGGCAAGCTGATGGCACTGGGGGGGCAGCTGCTGGCACTAGGGGGCAGCTGATTGCATTGGGGAGCATCTGGTGGCACTGGGGGGCAAGCTGGTGGCACTGAGGGGGCAGTTGATGGCACTGGGGGACAGCCGATGGCACTGGAGGGAGCTGATAGCACTGGGGGCAGCTGATGGCACTGAGGGGGAAGTTGATGGCACTGGGGGACAGCTGATGGCACTGGTGTGGAAGCTGATGACACTGGTGGGCAGCTGATAGCACTGGGGGACAGCTGATGGCACTGGAGGGGGGAAGCTGATGGCACTGGGGAGAAGCTGATGGCACTGCAACATAATATCCGTCTCCAAATATAGCGAATTCTTTGGTGTTGTTCTTGTGTTAGTTTTGTCTAAGGCTACTTTCACACTGGCGTTTTGGTTTCCATTTGTGAGAGCCATTCAAGGATCTCACAAGCGGTCCAAAACTGATCAGTTTTGCCCTTATTGCATTCTGAATGGATAAGGATCCTCTCAGAATGCATCAGTTTGGCTCCGTTCCGCCTCCATTCTTGCTTGCAGCGTTTTGGTGTCCGTCTGACAAAACTGAGCCAAACGGATCCGTCCTGACACAGAATGTAGGTCAATGGGGACGGATCTGTTCTCACTGACACAATCTGGCACAATAGAAAACGGATCGATCCTCCATTGACTTTCAATAGTGTTCAAGACAGATCCGTTTTGGCTATCTTAAAGATAATACAAACGGATCGTTTCTTAACAGATGCATGTGGTTGTATTATCTGAGTGGATGCGTTTCTGCAGATCCATGACGGATCCGCACCAAACGTGAGTGTGAAAGTAGCCTAAGTCTTTTGGTTTTAGCTCATCATGAGGTTAAAATTTTTAATGAACTAGTAATGACTGATTAGAGTCCAGCATTATTCATCTTCAAAGCCGCATCTGAAATACGGTTATGCAGTTTGTCTAATTAGATTCTGTAACAGGTGGGATTTCTTTTAATCATAACGGCACTATTTTAATTCCCTGCCGATATGAATGCATATTAGCATTAATTTTAATTACTAGGTGTTTTCTTTATTGCCTTATCTCTGAGGGCTTGCCACTGTCTGTCTGTTGTTCTGGCTGTGACAGGTCGTTAGCAACGTCATAACAAGGGGACAAACAGAAGATAGGCTTAATAGCTTAAGTTCTCTAAAATTCGATTCAGTCACGAAGTGCATTTATTTGTAAGTAGTGGGTGCAATGACAGGGAACGACAATTGTGCCTCCCTCCGTCATTGAACCCGTCAGATGCCGCGTTCATCACTGATCGCAGCATCTGAGATCTATATTAAACCATTTTACTGTTTGCAAATAAAAAAATAAAATAAATCTTACTTACCTCATTCATTTGATCGCGAAGAGGCCACCACGGCCATCTTGGTTGAAGATCTGGCACGAAATCTCGCTCGGCACATGGTGACGTCATTACGTCAACCAGCGTGGTGATATCATACGTCTACGGGCACGAGATCTTCAAGCAAGATGGCTGCGGTGGCCTCTGCACGCTCAAATGGAGGTAAGAATTTTTTTTTTTAAATGTTACCGCCATTTCTGGGAAAATCCCATGAAGCACAAGGAATTTCGCCTTTGCAGCGAATCAAATTTTTCCTGAAATTCAGATCAAAGTCCACTTCGTTAACTTCGATTTGCTCTACAGTGTTCATTTTAGGACATGGTCAGATATCATAGTCAAGTATCAAAATAATGCCAATGTGACACCTGACCCTGACACCTGACTCTGACACCTGATTCTGACACCTGACCCTGACACTTGATTCTGACACTTGACCCTGACACCTGACCCTGACACCTGACCCTAACACCTGACCCTGACACCTGACCCTAACACCTGACCCTGACACCTGACCCTGACACTTGACTCTGAAGCCTGACCCTGACGCCTGACCCTGACGCCTGACTCTGACACCGGACCCTGACACCTGACCCTGACACCTGACTCTCACATCTGACTCTGACATCTGAGTTTGAATTATGCTCTTCATAGGTCAGGGTCAAAGTTAGAATGAGTTATAAATATACTATGTACAGTACAGACCAAAAGTTTGGACACACCTTCTCATTCAAAGAGTTTTCTTTATTTTCATGACTATGAAGGCATCAAAACTATGAATTAACACATGTGGAATTATATACATAACAAACAAGTGTGAAACAACTGAAAATATGTCATATTCTAGGTTCTTCAAAGTAGCCACCTTTTGCTTGGATTACTGCTTTGCACACTCTTGGCATTCTCTTGATGAGCTTCAAGAGGTAGTCCCCTGAGAATGCCAAGAGTGTGCAAAGCAGTAATCCAAGCAAAAGGTGGCTACTTTGAAGAACCTAGAATATGACATATTTTCAGTTGTTTCACATTCGTTTGTTATGTATATAATTCCACATGTGTTAATTCATAGTTTTGATGCCTTCAGTGTGAATCTACAATTTTCATAGTCATGAAAATAAAGAAAACTCTTTGAATGAGAAGGTGTGTCCAAACTTTTGGTCTGTACTGTATTTGTATGCTAAATCACACAACCAAAGTACATCTATTGCTCAGCTTATAGCTCTGTGCCTAAAATGCTGTAAGCTAACACATTACAGTGTTATATGAGCGCATAGCTGATAGCTCAGTGGTAAAGTAATTCCCTCATACCCAGTGTTTCTGTGTTCAAATCTCCTTTAAGCCGCTAAAAAATGTTTACATTTTATTAAGCTCTAGATAAGAGGCAAATTTAAATGATGTGTGACTTGTCAGTGTCACAAACTATTTTAGGTTTACTGTGGTTTTATATGCTACATCACATAGATGAACAAAACTCCCAAGCTACTACAAGGCAAGCTGGTAGCTCAGTGGTAATGTTGTTGCCCCATGTCCAGGCTTTCTGAGTTCAAAACCCCTTTAAGCCTCTAAAAAATATATACATTTTATTAAGCCCTAGATAAGAGGCAAATTTAAATGATGTGTGACGCTGATATCTGACTTCTTTCACTTGTCAGTGTCACAAAAGATTTTAGGTTTACTGTGGTTTTGTATGCTACATCACATAGATGAACAAAAATCCCCAGCTCATACAAGGTTGGTAGCTCAGGCTACTTTCACACTTGCGGCAGGACGGATCCGACAGGCTGTTCACCCTGTCGGATCCGTCCTTCCGCTATTTCGCCTTGCCGCCAGACCGCCGCTCGGTGCCCATTGACTATAATGGGGACGGGGGCGGAGCTCCGGCACAGCACGACGGTGCGTGGCGAGAGCCGCCGGACTAAAAAGTCAGACATGCAGGACTTTTAGTCCGGCGGCCTTTCGCCGCTCACCGCCTTGCTGCGCCGGAGCTCAGCCCCTGTGCCGATTATAGTCAATGGGGATGGAGCGGCGGTCCGGCGGCATGGCAAAATAGCGGAAGGACGGATCCAACAGGGTGAACAGCCTATCGGATCCGTCCTGCCGCAAGTGTGAAAGTACCCTTAGTTGTAATGCCATTGCCCTATATCTAGATTTTTGGTGTTCAAAACCCCTTTCAGCCTCTAAAATTTTGGATTATACATATCTACTGTATAAATGTGTATTATACATACTGTGTGTTATAGCTTCACCACACTGAGATCTGCTCATAAAGCTGATATACATATTATTGCTTTATCCACAGACACAATATATGATCATACAGATCGCAGTACTATGTGATAGATTCTAAGTATAGAAAAATGTGGTAATGTCCCTATCTGGTAATGTTATAGCTTGGAGGTTACATTAATGGCTTTGCATGTAGATATCCCAGGTTGAAGTCCCCAGAAAGACATATGGTTTTTTCTTTAATAGCATATACTATAATAAATAATATGTCATTAACCCGTAGGATACCAGCGCTGTACATATATGTCGCTGGAAACACGGTCACAGATACGGCGCTATGATCGGGCAGCCACAGGAGCTACTCCCTCCCGATCAGCTGCAGGGGTCCGGCAGTCACTGATAGTTGGACCCCTGCTGTATGCACCGGCATTGGTGAAAACCCTTGCGCTGACCGCTGTACGTGTGGTATCCTGCCGGGTTCCCCATGGTGCTGTGACATCAGCCTGCTGTCTAGCCCTGTCAGTCAATGGCGGGGGGGAGGGGGGGGGATGCAGAGCACAGAGGGTGTTAAAGAGCATTGCTCAGAATATTCAGCCCCGCCTCTGAGTGCTCGAATTGTTGATTTGCATATGAATAAAAACTGAGTTATCTCTGCAGCTATTTATCATACATAATCAGCATAATGAGCCCTACCAGGCAGTATGTATGGTCTAATAGGGTTGATTCTGGTGACAGAGCCTCTTTAACCTCTGATCAGCGAGTTTTTGGGGTGTGAGCAATTTTTCGGGGATTCTGTTAGATTAGTGTGGGGTATATTTAAAAACACACCGTCCCCCGTCCCCCCCACACACACTAAATAAAGTTTTACACACACACGCACTCCCCTTTAGCATTCTAAGATGGCCCGACGGATGTTCTCGGCCGAGGAGGCATACGCCCAGCTGCTCTCCGACTCCGAGAGCCCCAGTGAGGACGAGGATGACCCCACTTTCCTGTTGTCATCCTCGTTCTCCTCATCATCTAGTGAAGATGATGAGCCCCCAAGGCGGCAGAGACGCCGCCAGGCGGAGCCCCCCATGCCATGTACCCTGTGGCCCACACTAGTATGAGCAGCCCTGGGGCTCGTACTAGTCTTCTGGCCCACCAGGCAAGTTCACCTGAGCCCCCTACCGGTGAACTTGGCTGGAGTACCCCAGAGGATTTTGAGCCCTTGATTCTTGACTTTGTTGGCCAACCAGGAATCCAGATTCGCACAGTGGGCTTCACTAAATAGGACTTTTTTAGTTTTCTTTTCAGTGACCACTTTGTGAATCTGATGGTGGAGCAAACAAACTTGTTCGCCCAACAATGTTTTGCTCAACACCCGGACTCCTTTTTGTCTACGTCCAGTGGCTGGATTCCGGTCAGTGCAGCTGAGATGAGGACGTTTTGGGGCCTCGTGCTGCACATGGGCCTAGTCAGAAATCTCAGTGTCAGGCAGTACTGGAGTGGAACGTCCTCTACCAGACCCCACTTTACAGTATGGCCATGACACGTTGCCGTTTTGAGGCTATTCGGAAATGCCTGCATTATGCAGATAATTCAGCATGTCCCCCCCCCCCCGAGGTGATCCTGCCTATGACCGCCTGTACGGTCATCGATCATTTCTGGGCCCAATTTTTGGAGGCCTATGTACCTGGAAGGGAGGTCGCTGTTGACGAGTCTCTCATTGCTTTCAATGGGAGACTCAGTTTCCGCCAGTACATTATCACTAAGCGGGCGAGGTATGGCTTGAAGCTGTACAAACTATGTGAGAGAGGGGCGAGATTCCCGTATCGAACCCCCAGAATGTCCCCCCACTCTGGGTGTTATCGGGGAAACTTGTGTGGGACCTTATGCACCCACTGCTAGATAAGGGTTACCACCTGTACGTGGATAACTTTTTACTAGTATCCCCTTGTTCCAGTCCCTTGCCGCCATATCCACTTCCGCTTGTGGGACCGTGTGGAAAAGTCAACGAGGCCTCCCTACCCACCCCCTCCAGGTATGTCCTTGTACTGTCCACAATTCACGGTAACGGCATCACCCCTGTCCCTGTGCGAGGTACCGTGGCTCCAGTCCTCAAGCCCAATTGTATCGTGGACTACAATCGGTATATGGGAGGAATTGATCTTTCTGATCAAGTACTCAAGACATATAACGCCATGTGCAAAACCTGTGTATGGTACAAAGAAGTTGTGGTCTACTTGGTGCAGGTTGCCTTGTACAACTCTTTTGCGCTGTCCCGGAGAGCTGGCAACACAGGGAAATTCCTGCAGTTCTATGAGGCAGTCCTCAAGACCCAGATCTTTTCTGACTGGGAAAGAGCAGGCCGGAGTACCTCAGGAACTGGAGGCGCCCGGATCTGTTACCCCATACTGGAAAGAAGGGACGGTCCCAAAAAAAGTGCAGAGTGTGTAACAGGAAGGGGAAACGGAAGGACACCACCACTCAGTGTGACACGTGCCCCGATCATCCGGGACTCTGCATTGATGGTTGCTTCAGGGAGTACCACACTTCCATGGAGCTCTTAATTTTATAATCCCCTTCACCCATTTTAATTTATTTGTCCACAGTCTTCACAGGAATAGCTGCAAAGTGGAGGAGAAAATTTAAAATCTCCTTTTTTTACACTAACATGTTCTTGTAGCCCTTTTTATTTCATATTTACAAGGAATAATACGAGAAAAAGTGCCCCAAAATTCTCAGTAGTCAGAAAATACCTCATATGTAGATGTAGAGTGATCTGCGGGTGAACTACACGGCTCAGAAGAGAAGGAGCGCCATTGGGATTTTTGACAACCAAATTCACCATCTAGCAGGAAACATGCCACAAGAAACTAAGGCCGTGAACAAGGTCCTGTGTTAGGACCGAAACGTTGGCCAGTTTATACATAATTTATTCCTGGATGGATTGATGATTAAAAAATACAATTGATTCAAACTTACAATAACGAGTACCGTGGTTTATCTTTACCATAGATCTCATGGTCACATGGGCCCTGTGGGGACTGAACTGGAGGAGGATATTGGAGCACAAGCAATGTGTAGTGAAATGGGTGGTTTTTCTACACAGGTGACAGGAGAGGAGGAGCAGGAGCAGCCAGAGGAGCTACAGGGCGATGAGGAAGACAAGGCAGACACACCGTGGCAGTATGCAGTGAAGATGGAGGCAGTCCCTCCGAGTCACTTGCACAAACGGTCCAATGCATGCTCACTTGCTTGCGTAGTGACAGCTCGGCAGAGTAATGACTTCTGGCTCTCCACCTTGTTGGACCCTCGCTACTGGTCCAAAATGGGGGCTTTTTTTTACACCCGCTGTGAGGGAGAACCAACTGAACTACTACAGAGACATCCTATGTAGTCAGTTGGCCGCTGCCTATCTGCGCCATCGTCCATCCTCTCGCAGGTCTGACTGGTCGGCCCTCTGCGCTCACGTTCCTCTGCCATGGCTGCTGTGGCAGGGTAGGGGGGTAGGAGCAGTTCCAGCTCTGTCAGCAGCAACTTGAGTCTTGAGTCGCTGATGAGCAGCTTTCTTCACCCGCCTAGTGAATAAACTGTTCACCAGCAGCAGCAGCAGCAGCTAGACCTGGAGCACGACCTGAATCAGCAGTGGACTACTGGGCAGCCAAACTAGATTTGTGGCTGCAACTGGCAGAGTTTGCACTGGAAAAGCTGTCCTGCCCGGCCAGTAGTGTGGCATCAGAGCAGGTGTTTAGTGAAGCGGGGGCTATAGTTACCCCAAGAAGAACTCGCCTGGCCACCCAAAATATGGAGAGACTGACCTTTGTCAAGATGAATCAGGCGTGGATCAGCCAGGATTTCCACCCACCATTGCCTGATGCATCAGGATAGATCATCCATGGTGCCACACCAACACTTTGACAAAAGAGAGCAGTTTCTTCTGGCACCTGCCTCAGCTACTATTCTAATGCTGCCACCCGCTTGATGCCAAGTCGTTTTGGTGTCCGCCTGGCCGTGGAGAGCCAAACGGATCCGTCCTGACTTACAATGCAAGTCAATGGGGACGGATCTGTTTGACGTTGACACAATATGGTGCAATTGCAAACTGATCCGTCCCCCATTGACTTTCAATGTAAAGTCAGGAGTCCCTATTAAACCATCGGACCTGAGTTTTCTCCAATCCGATGGTATATTTTAACTTGAAGCGTCCCCATCACCATGGGAACGCCTCTATGTTAGAATATACCATCGGATTTGAGTTAGATCGTGAAAACTCATATCCGACAGTATATTCTAACACAGAGGCGTTCCCATAGTGATGGGGACGCTTCAAGTTAGAATATACTAAGAACTTTGTACATGACTGCCCCCTGCTGCCTGGCAGCACCCGATCTCTTACAGGGGGCTGTGATCCGCACAATTAACCCCTCAGGTGCCGCACCTGAGGGGTTAATTGTGCGTATCATAGCCTCCTGTAAGAGATCAGGTGCTGCCAGGCAGGAAGGGGCACCCCCCCTCCCTCCCAGTTTTAAATTCATTGGTGGCCAGTGTGCCCCCCCTCCCTCCCTCCCTCCCCTGTATTACATTCATTGGTGGCCAGTGCGGCCCCCCTCCCTCCCCTGTATTACTGTACATTCATTGGGGGCCAGTGGGCCCACCCTCCCTCCCCTGTATTACTGTACATTAATTGGTGGCCAGTGGGCCCCCCTCCCTCCCCTGTATTACTGTACATTCATTGGTGGCCAGTGGGCCCACCCTCCCTCCTCTGTATTACTGTACATTCATTGGTGACCAGTGGGCCCCCCCTCCCTCCCCCTCCTAATTAAAATTCCCCCCCCATCTGTCACTACCAGAGCTTTGGGACGTTCTCACAGCTCTGTTTCTACACCCCTGTGATGATGTCACTACTAGAGCTGGGAGGAGTTCTCACTGCTCTGTTTACTTTTGGTTTCCTTCCTCCCAGCTGTTCCTCATGCGTTTGATTTCCCTCTCTTTATATCACCCCTCCTCCTATTGTAGGGCGTGGATTATAGTTCTCATTTCAGTTGTAGCTCTTGCTTTGGTATCTTCACTTGTAGCTATCAGTTCACTGGACCTGTGTTCTACTGCAGCAAGCACTCCGGATATTGCCAGCTGTCCTTGGATCCGTCTTCTCTGCGGCTGCAACACCTTCAGCTAAGTGTACAGACATTGTTGTGTACCTGATTATTTTCTGACTGGATCTGAGGTGGCCACGGTTCCCTCCATATACTAAGTAGGGCACCGGTGGCCGTGCCCCTTCCACTATTGTAGGGGTTACAGTGGTCATCAGTCTTAGGCACGTGGGCATGCCTCGTTCCGCCATTTGGATCCGGGCATGTGCTTTAGCAGCATAGGGAGAGCTTTGAGGGTCTGACAGGGGTCACCCTTTATCCTCCCTAGTTTGGGTCCGGTCAGTAGCTCTTTTACTGTGTATACTATTGTTGCTCACAAACAGCCGTGACACCATCATTGGTGGCAGCGGAGAGTTCCGATCGGAGTCCCAGTTTAATTGCTGGGACTCCGATCGGTAACCATGGCAACCAGGACGCTACTGCAGTCCTGGTTGCCATGGTTACTTAGCAATTTTAGAAGCATTATACTTACCTTCGCTGTCTGTGACCGGCCGAGCGCTCCTCCTACTGGTAAGTGAAAGGTCTGTGCGGCGCATTGCTTATAGCACAGACCTGTCACTTACCAGTAGGAGGAGCGCCCGGCCGGTCACAGACATCGCAGGCAAGTATAATGCTTCTAAAAATTGCTAAGTAACCATGGCAACCAGGACTGCAGTAGTGTCCTGGTTGCCATGGTTACCGATCATAGCCCCAGTGATTAAACTGGGACTCCGATCGGAACTCTCCGCTGCCACCAATGATAGGGGGGGGATTTTAATTAGAAGGGGGAGGGAGGGGAGGCCGCACTGGCCACCAATGAATGTACAGTAATACAGGGGAGGGAGGGGGGGCCGCACTGGCCACCAATGAATGTACAGTACTACAGGGGAGGGAGGGGGGCCCACTGGCCACCAATGAATGTACAGTAATACAGGGGAGGGAGGGGGGGCCGCACTGGCCACCAATGAATGTAATACAGGGGAGGGAGGGAGGGGGGGCACACTGGCCACCAATGAATTTAAAACTGGGGAGGGAGGGGGGTGTGCCCCCGCCTGCCTGGCAGCACCTGATCTCTTACAGGGGGCTATGATACGCACAATTGACCCCTTAGGTGCGGCACCTGAGGGGTTAATTGTGCGGATCACAGCCCCCTGTAAGAGATCGGGTGCTGCCAAGCAGCAGGGGGCAGTCATGTACACAGTTCTTAGTATATTCTAACTTGAAGCGTCCCCATCACTATGTGAACGCCTCTGTGTTAGAATATACTGTCGGATCTGAGTTTTCACGAAGTGAAAACTAAGCTCTGAAAAAGCTTTTATGCAGACAGATCAGTTTTTTCACGGACCCATTGACTTGAATGGGTCCGTGAACCGTTGTCCGTCAAGAAAATAGGACAGGTCATATTTTTTGGACGGACAGGAAACACGGATCACGGCCGCGGATGAACAACGGTGCATTTTCCGAGTTTTCAACGGACCCATTGAAAGTCAATGGGTCCGCAGAAAATCACGGAAAACGGAACAACTGCCACGGATGCACACAACGGTCGTGTGCATGAGGCCTAAGGGTCATGTAGTCTTAATATATCCTATATGAAATATTCATCTAGTAGCCAGGTTCTCAATGTACTCTGTATGAAGCATATATATGTTCATTTAGTAACCAAGGCCTCTAGACTGGAACTTTAATCATTCTCCCCAGAAAGTTCACAGTGTTAAGCGCAATCAAAAAATATCAAACAAATTTCACTTAGATACTAATGAACGGCATCGAGCTTCACTCACACACTCATAATCCAATAAAGCTTGGCGGTCGGAGGAGAGACGAGGCATATGTGGTCTTAATAGTTCAAGCACTAGAAGATTTATGAATAATTCGGCGCCTAATTAAAATTCATCACAACCTGTCCGGATTCACTGTGACAGTGTGTCTACACTTGTACAAATGCCTTATAAAATGCCACAAGCCAGATACGGATAGATAATGAGAGCAAAGAACAAAAAAAAAACAGCTCAAGTTCATGATGGTGATATGGCAAGTGGCAAAACGTCTTTTAAGTCTTGTTAGAACTGTAATGAGGCAGAAGTGAAATAATGCTGGTCCAACTGCAGACGAAAACAACATGTAACGATCAGGAATAAAGATGAATACATTTTTATTTGCAGAAATGAAATCGTTAAATTATGCAAATCACAGTTGGAAGTCCAGAAGAAAATATCAATGGGATTGAATCAACATTGCTGCAGCAAGTCCATAATGAACAGTAAAGTGTAATACACAAGAGAGCCTAAAGTGGCCCTGGAAGAAACTAAAAGAGGCCCTATTTTGTAGTGTGGCCCAAATTGAGAGAAGGCAGGATCAACACAAGTAGGTGGGGCCAGAAATACCCTATTGCAGTACAGTGATCCCTCAAGATACAATGGCCTCAGGATACAATATTTTCAACATACATGGTCTTTTCTGACCCATCATAAGTTGAAACTAGACTCAACATACAATGTCTCAGACCAATCTAGGTCACTTTTTAAAATAGTTGTATTAGTTGATAGTTAGCCACTATTCCTGACTGTTATATGTAAGGACTTGTTTTAACTGTCTAAGGCCTCTTTCACACTTGCGTTGTCCGGATCCGGCGTGTACTCCACTTGCCGGAATTACACGCCGGATCCGGAAAAACGCGAGTGTACTGAAAGCATTTGAAGACGGAGCTGTCTTCAAAATGCTTTCAGTGTTACTATGGCACCCAGGACGCTATTAAAGTCCTGGTTGCCATAGTAGGAGCGGGGAGCGGGGGAGCGGTATACTTACAGTCCGTGCGGCTCCCGGGGGCGCTCCAGAATGACGTCAGAGCGCCCCATGCGCATGGATGACGTGATCCATGTGATCACATGATGCATGCGCTTGGGGCGCCCTGACGTCATTCTGGAGCGCCCGGGGAGCTGCACGGACGGTAAGTATACTGCTCCCCCGCTCCCCACTACACTTTACCATGGCTGCCAGGACTTTAGCGTCCCGGCAGCCATGGTAACCACTCTGAAAAAGCTAAATGTCGGGTCCGGCAATGCGCCGAAACGACGTTTAGCTTAAGGCCGGATCCGGATCAATGCCTTTCAATGGACATTAATTCCGGATCCGGCCTTGCGGCAAGTCTTCAGGATTTTTGGCCGGAGCAAAAAGCGCAGCATGCTGCGGTATTTTCTCCGGCCAAAAAACGTTCCGTTCCGGAACTGAAGACATCCTGATGCATCCTGAACGGATTTCTCTCCATTCAGAATGCATTAGGATAAAACTGATCAGGATTCTTCCGGCATAGAGCCCCGACGACGGAACTCTATGCCGGAAGAAAAGAACGCAGGTGTGAAAGAGCCCTTAGCGTATTTTCACACTAGTGTTTTTCTTTTCCGGCATAGAGTTCCGTCACAGGGGCTCTATACCGGAAAAGAACTGATCAGGCATATCCCCATGCATTCTGAATGGAGAGTAATCCGTTCAGGATGCATCAGGATGTCTTCAGTTCAGTCGTTTTGACTGATCAGGCAAAAGAGAAAACCGTAGCAAGCTACGGTTTTATCTCCGGCAAAAAAAACTGAAGACTTGCCTGAATGCCGGATCCGGCATTTTTTCCCATAGGAATGTATTAGTGAAAAGAGGTGAAAAAAATAAATGCCGTATACGTTTTGCCGGATGACACTGGAAAGACGGATCTGGCATTTTAATGCATTTTTTCGACTGATCAGGCATTTTTAAGTCTTACTAATTCCATCAGTTGACATACGTTTTGCCTGATCCGGCAGGCAGTTCAGGCGACGGAACTGCTTGCCGGATCTCTCTGCCGCAAGTGTGAAAATACCCTTAGTTATCTGGTTATTTTTCCTAAATCTTCATGTTATATTATCTTGGATGACATTTTGGGGCTTTGGAACCGATTACTCAAGTTACAATGGTTTCAACGTACAATTAATATTGTAACTTGAGGGACCACTGTACATTATACCATCCCAGCAGAGCCAAAGACCACAGTTCGTCATAAAATACTGCCCCGGCAGAACAAAATACTTTCCCACAAAAACTGCCCCTCTATGGTGGATAGCACCAGCTGTCACGTTCTGTTATCCTACTCCTATATATAGACCACCTGGCCAAGTCAAAGAATTAGATGATCTACTAGTTGAGGAAATAGCTAAAATGACATTGAAAGGGGAAGTTATCATTATGGGAGACTTGAATCTTCCTGATGTAAACTAGAAAACCAAAATAGCTAGTTCTGCCAGGAGTACAGATATTCTAAATTCCCTACTGGGATTATCTCTACAACAAGTAGTTAAGGAGCCAACCCGGATGGAGGCCATTTTAGATTTAGTATTCACAAATGGGAATTTGGTATCTGATATTACTGTAGGGGAATGCTTGGGATCTAGTGATCACCAGTCAGCGAGGTTTACAATAAGTATAGTGACTGAGTCACACCACACAAAAACACTAGTTTTAGATTTTAGAAAATCTGACTTTTCTAAAATTAGATTAGTGGTATACGAGTCCCTATCAGACTGGAACAGTTTCAATGGAGTCCAGGAGAAATGGGACTACTTAAAAGTGGCACTATTGAAGGCAACAGATAATTGCATTAGAAAAAAACACTGTGGTACTCGGCAGAAGTGGCCAACATCATTAAAAACAAAAAGATAACATTTAGTAATTATTTAAAAAAACGAGGATCACAGGGAAATTTATAAGATTAGGCAGAGAGAGGCCATGGAAGTTATAAGAGCTTCTAAAGCACAGGCAGAAGAGAAATTAGCTCAGTCAGTGAAAAAAGGTGATAAGACATTCTTCAGATACATAAATGAAAAAAGGAAATTAAAACAAGGAATTACCAAATTAAAAACAAAAGAAGGAAGGTATATGGAAGAAGATAAAGAACTAGCTGACTGCCTCAATGAATACTTCTGTTCAGTTTTTACAAAGGAAAATAAAGGAAAAGGACCTCGGTTAGGGAGGAAGACTGATGAATCTTTTGATGCATGTGTCTTTAAAGAGGAAGAGGTTCTAAGTGAGCTGTCTAAAATTATTACAAATAAGTCACAGGGGCCTGATGGGATACACCCAAAGATATTAAAAGAGCTTAGCAGTGTACTAGCAAAACCATTAACAGATTTATTTAACCAATCACTGGTAACAGGAATCGTCCCAGAAGATTGGAAATTAGCAAGTGTTGTGCCCATTCACAAGAAAGGTAGTAGAGAGGAATCTTGCAACTATAGGCCAGTAAGCCTGACATCAATAGTGGGGAAATTAATGGAAACAATACTTAAGGAGAGGATTGTGGAACATCTAAAATCCCATGTATTGAAAGATATAAAACAGCATGGGTTTACTTCAGGGAGATCATGTCAAACTAATCTTATTGATTTTTTTGATTGGGTGACTAAAATAATAGATGGAGGAGGTGCAGTAGACATCGCTTATCTAGACTTTAGTAAGGCTTTTGATACTGTCCCACATAGAAGGCTTATCAATAAACTGCAGTCATTGAGCTTGGATCCCCATATTGTTGAATGGATTAGGCAGTGGCTGAGGGACAGACAACAGAGGGTTGCAGTCAATGGAGTATATTCAGACCATGGTCTTGTGAACCAGTGGGGTACCACAGGGATCTGTTCTGGTACCCATATTGTTTAATATCTTTATCAGCAAAATTGCAGAAGGCCTCGATGGAAAGGTGTGTCTTTTTGCTGATGACACAAAGATTTGTAACAGGATTGATGTTCCTGGAGGGATATACCAAATGGAAAAGGATTTAGGAAAACTAGAGTAATGGTCAAAAATCTGGCAAATAAAATTTAATGTTGCAAGATAATGCACCTGGGGTGTAAAAACCCAAGAGCAGAATATAAAATCAGTGATACAGTCCTAACCTCAGTATCTGAGGAAAGGGATTTAGGGGTCATTATTTCAGAAGACTTAAAGGTAGGCAGACAATGTCATAGAGCAGCAGGAAATGCTAGCAGAATGCTTGGGTGTATAGGGAGAGGCATTAACAGTAGAAAGAGAGAGGTGCTCATGCCGCTCTACAGAGCACTAGTGAGACCTCATTTGGAGTATTGTGCGCAGTACTGGAGACCATATCTCCAGAAGGATATTGATACTTTGGAGAGAGTTCAGAGAAGAGCTACTAAACTAGTACATGGATTGCAGGATAAAACTTACTAGGAAAGGTTAAAGGACCTTAACATGTATAGCTTGGAAGAAAGACGAGACTGAGGGGATATGATAGAAACTTTTAAATACATAAAGGGAATCAACACGGTAAAAGAGGAGAGAATATTTAAAAGAAGAAAAACTGCTACAAGAGGACATCATTTTAAATTAGAGGGGCAAAGGTTTAAAAGCAATATCAGGAAGTATTACTTTACTGAGAGAGTAGTGGATGCATGGAATAACGTTTCTGCAGAAGTGGTAGCTGCAAATACAGTGAAGGAGTTTAAGCATGCATGGGATAGGCATAAGGCCATCCTTCATATAAGATAGGGCCAGGGGCTATTCATAGTATTCAGTATATTGGGCAGACTAGATGGGCCAAATGGTTCTAATCTGCCGACACATTCTATGTTTCTATGTTTCTACTCCAGTTGCATCAGGATGACAGTACAGTTGAATTCAGGAGTCAGGAGGGGAGCATCAGATCATTACTTACCATGGCTAGTGGACACAAGGAGGGTTCAGGGACCACCCCTGGGCATCACCCTACCAGGAAGTTTCCCTGTAGGGTCTAGGGCCAGTCCGCTCCTGATCTTACATAATCAGACTTGGAACTTTATTCCAAAATAAAATAATTATAAAAAAGTAAAAAATCACTTAAAAACATCTTACAGTGCTTGTGATTGAGTGAATTATAGTCACATTCACACAGATCGTGAAATCCGAAAGTTCAGGGATCAGTGAAAAAAGTTTTTAGTTCCAACAAGCTTCCAGATACTATTTACAGTGTCCTCTCCACAACACTCACTCTCCTCATGATTGTGGCTATGACTCAAAACTGTTCTTCGATGGCACAGTAACACTGGCTGGACTTTCCTGCATGCGAGGAACCACAAAAAAAATAGAAACACTGCACCAGATCCAATTTAAAATGGTATCTCTTCTTACTTTATTATTCTAGTTCAGAAGGACATCAAGCAAAATAATATGGATTTGCCATGCCCATGACTAGTTTTGTCATTCTGGCATTGTCATTGACCTACAGTGTAACAAAGACAGAATGTCTAAGCTGTTCGGACAACATCTGTAATTGTTTTGCTTGAGGTCCTTGTGAACAAGATTTTAGGAACAAGGATGCAGAGGTACTTAGACCAGGGTGCCAACGACACAAACCAAAGTTTGGGCGCATGCGCATTGTGATCTGATCCTGTGATGCAGATCTACTATGATGCTAAGCACCAGGCAAGAGGATACTGATGCATGGTCCTGTCAGCTAAAGGGGTTGGTGGTGCTCCCATTCCCAAATCCTTCCTCGGCCAACTTCTGACGGTCCCTGGGTATTTAAGACACACTTTCCAGACAGAGGGTGCCTGAGCTTTGCGTTCCCTGGTGACCAGCAAAGGTGTTTTGATAGTCTAGTGTTTTTTCGACTTACCTGCTTTCATCCTGATTATTTTCCTGCCGATGTTCCTGTCATGCTCCAAGATCTGTTTCCATCCTGCCTATGTGCTCCCATACTTTCAAGTCCAAGTTCAGTTCAGTTCATGTTTAAGTTAACCCAGTCTATCTTCTCTGTCTGTGCTCAAGTCAAATTTCCAGCCTGCCTGCCTTGTGTGCGTCTAACCACTACCCTGCCTGCAAGGCACTGCCTGAATCTCTAAAACCAGCATTCAAGCCTTCATATCTGTTTAGACTTTACCTGGGGTTTCCCTGTGTTTTTGGTGCATTTTCTATATCCAGAGCTCCCAGTGCTTGCACTAGAATCCCTGACCTCAGTGGATCAGCTGCCAACTACATCGGGGCTATCCCAAGAGGTAGCACCCTAGTTGCTAAACCACAGTGACATTCAGATACCTCTATATGGAAGGGTTAAAGGGTGAATACCGGGGGAGAGCCAGAATAACATCCTAAAGGTTTGCCCTATGCCAAACTAGTTAGTTGGCACAATGGGTTCCCCCTAGGAAATTATTCTGAGGGCCTATAAAACATGTAGATGTCCATTTGTAGACATAGTAAATTATGCTGTTATCATTGTATACATACAGTAGGACATTTCAGTAAAAATAAATTATGAAATTGTTTAAAATTATTATTAGCAACAAGTAATTGGCTCCAAATTATCATCAAATGGGGTTATCTTCTACTGTACCCTTGGGGTCCATTATTTTATGAACACCTAGGCCCATCGGAGGATCCTCTTCTACTTCGCTGGGCCAACCCAACTCTATTTTCCTACATATCTATAACTACAAATGATACAAATGAAGTACAAATTATAATGAATTGAAGAGTAAACGTTATGGAGTATGAAAAGGGGAGATGCTCTTCTAATTTCCTCTTCTACTACACTTTACTCCTCTCTAAACCACTTATTTTGCATCTAGCTGCCTATGAAGGATTCCGAGAGACTGTACGGTCCATTACCATTTATACCTACGGACAATATTCTCATTAATTCATTCATTTCTTCAAACATTCCCATTTAGATGGAAATTTATGTATTAAATTATTGACAGAAATAAAATGAATGCTAGCTGTGGAGAATGTCACCGGGCATAAAATAATTATATTTTACAAGTGCAACTATAATATATCTAGTCGTTTTGTATATTGTAACAATATGCATAATTATGATAATGGAGAAGCTTAGAGTCACTATGGAATTGGAAACAACTTTTTGTATCTTGAGAAATCAATCCATCAATCCAGTTGTTGATCTTTAAAGTTGTGCCACTGATACCTTCCTAAGGACTTATTCACATGACCATTTTTCACTTTAGTTTTAAAAATGGACAGCACATGGACCCATATACACTGTAAGTCAGTGGAGCTAGTCACACATCAATTTAATTTATTATTTTTTTTCAGTTTCGTGTGCCCAATCCAATAAAGTTGGTGCATCTCCTGTTGCGGTCTGGATCATATTCATCCATTCAGGTCTATGAGACATGAGAAGTTAGAAAAAAAATTATGCAAACAGAAGCCATCTGTAGGCTTCTGTTTTTCACCATTTTTTAAAATTTACGGATGGAAAATCGGACACAGTTGTATAAAGAAGACCATCTGCCTTAATGTTCTTCCAGTCGAAAAAAAGAAATCTTGACTGCACTCAGGAATCCTTGTGTGCCATCTTATTGAAAGTCCAGATTATCCCATGAGTAGAAGCTGTTTCCTGTCAGCCATATTGGTTGTCTTTGGGGGTAATTCTTCCTTTTCAGGAGGCCTACAAGTCTACCTTTCAACCATTCCAGATCATTTTGGGATTTCTGGTGTCTGTTGCATGTCCCAAAAATGGCACCGCAACCGCTTAATATCAACATCAGCCATGCATGCACCACATCATTTGACAATGGTATAATGCTTCATGCTTTACCTTTGTTACACTGCAAATATGATGAAAAATTCTAAACCGCCACCAGAACTACAGCTGAAGCTCAGTATAAGACACTTCCAGGTTCACACTAGAACCAGTGACTGAGGGAAGCATGTGATATCTGCTCTATTGACCATGTAGCCGGTGACAGAGGTTGATTCACCTCCTTATCCCGATATGACACCCCTCTGATCTTCCCATGCCTCTCAATGTGCAGAATTATTCTTGATCAAATCCATTTCCTTAACTACAGAGATTCAAGCATTGAATCCTCTACAGAGGGAAGATAGTGGACATTTACAGGTGAAAAAAAATTAGACAAAGGGGTTATCCCATGACTAACTCAAAAAATGAAAATCAGACAATCTCTTTCTAACCAGGTCTGTACTTCACATGGATCCATAGATCTTCACATTAATTGCTCTGCTATATTTATATCAAGCTGGCAGCTCAGGGGGAGAGTCTGTTCTGCTGCAGCTAAGGGGGCGTGTCCATACTCTCTCTATCACAGCTCAGGAGGCAGTTGAAGGTTGAAACTGAGCATGTGCGACCTTCTCAGTGAGCAAGTCAAAGAAGTAAGAACAAAATACAAAAAACAGGTGGCACTATACAGATACATTGTATTGAAAAACTCAGTGGCTGTACTACATTTTTAATTACATGCAATTACAAAAGTATTTAGATCCAGGCGCTGGTTTGAAAACTGTAGAATATTTTTCGTGGGACAACCCCTTTAACAAAAAAACTATGGCCAGTTTATTACATTAATAAATCCTCCCTTTAATATATTATAAAACTGGTTTCCTGCAGCCACCACTAGGGGGAGCTCAGTGCATTTACTTCAACAGAAGCTGTAAAAAAATCCAATTTGCACTGAGCTCCCCCTAATGTTGGGAACTGGAGTAGCAGTTCATGTTGGTCCCCCCACCACCTCACTCTAGTCCCCATAGCAGTCTTGTGGTCTACCTCTATGGTAGTTATGCTACTGTCAATAGACCACATGTAATACAGAAATTAGCTAGTGATGTCAGGAACTATCTATCTAACTATCTATTGTGACAAAGTGGTGGGGGGGGGGGGTGTATTTCACCCGGTGGTTCAGTTTAGCTGGGTGAGTTAACTGAAATCCAGAAATAGTGCTGCTTCAGCAAAGCATTACTTACTGGAGATTGTTTTGTTTAAAGTTGTATCGGCTGGATTTCTTTTGACTCGGAGACAGGTTGGTAGTGGGAGTCTCTCAGTCCACACTTCTAGTCCACTACAGGTATTCCCTTTAGCTGATGAGATCACAGGTGAGGTCAGCTGGGCTGCAATCAAGGAGGGATAAAACAACCCTCTGTGTATGACTGGGAGAGGAAGTGACCCTACAGAAAGGCTTGGAGCCTGAGATGCTGTGGATAACCTAAGACTAGAGGTGAATCAGGGAAAACTACTGTGTACTAGTTAGAGCCCAGACGGGCAGGTGTTTATTTTGGTTTATGTTTCGTGGTACTGGAACTTCACCGTACCTAGTGAATGATAACTGGGCTTGCCTGTAAATAGCCAAAGTGCCACAATAAAGCACCAGTTTGGACATTAAATATGGTTGTCTGCGAAGAAGCCTGTGACTGCGACCCCCTGAGAGAGAGCGGTCCTTTACACCATCTAATGTAGCCAAGATAAAATTGATTCTGATAACACATCACAGTGTTATCTTGGTTATCTCGTGACAAAAGCCATTAAAATGCCATTCTTTACTTAACGAGTTAACCATCAAGTTTAGCTCGGCTGCATCTTTATCTATCATAGAAAATGTTCTCATGTTTTTTATAGTCCTACAGGACACGTGACTGGTTTATGATACAGTGACGGAAATAAATGACTATACTGATGGTAATGGGGATAATTATGATGGTAATGATGATGACTATGGTGATCATTACATTGATGATGATGATAATTTGGCTTATGAATATGATGTTGATAAAAATTTGGATGATGATGTGACTATTCATGAGAGAGACGCTGACCATTAGTATTACTATTATTATCATCTCTATTATATTGCAGAATTTCATGCTCAAAGCAAAGTGATCTGAATCCACAAAGCTGTTCTGTACCGAATATACACGTATGTCCGGGAACCCTACATGCACTGTGTACAATCAGCATTCCACTACACTGCAAATAAGTCCTCCAAATAAGTCCTCCCTTTTCTTGTCTTCACTTTTTCCTCTCCGCCTTCCAGGAGCTGTTAGTTTTTAACTTTTTCATTCACATAGCCATCTGAGGGCTTGCTTTTTGCAGAACAAGTTGTATTGAGAAATGGGGAAAAAAAAATCTTTGTGGCGTGAAACTGAAAAAAAAAGCAATTCCGGCACAGTTTTTTAGGGATCGTTTTTAAGGCGTTCACTGTCCCCTAAAAATGACATGATAATCTTATTCTGCAGGTCTGTATAATTACTGTGATACCAAACTTATATATTTTTAATTATGTTTTATTAACTTTTGAAAAAAAAAAATTTTCCTTTGCAATATTCTGACACCCATAGCTTTTTTATATTTCCAACCAACTTTTTGACAGCGTTTTAATTTTTACGTTTTTTTTGCTTTGTTTTTTTTTGGGGGGGGGGGGGGGTCGAGGTGACCAAAAATGGCAAACCAGCCATTCTTTACAGCGTACATACAATTATTATTTTTATATTTTACTAGTTTACTAGTTTACATTTTTTCAGAACCGGTGATTATGTTCATTGTTTATATATTTTATATGAAAAAATTGGTAAAGGGGAGTGATTACATTTTTTTAAATGTTTGTGTTTTTCTATAAAAATATTTTTAAATATTTTTTACTGTCATTTTTAGTCCCCTTTGGGAACTTTAATATGCTGTTCTTTGACCACTTATTCCATAGACTGCAACTAGTATACTATTGCAGGTTATGGGATTTTTTCTGGCTTCCTGTTAAAGGGGTTTTCGAACTGTTTTATACTCGTGACCTATCCTCGGAATAACATAGAAACATAGTTTCTAAGGCTTAAAAAAGACATCTGACCATCCAGTTCAGCCTATTATTCTGCAAGTTGATACAGAAGAAGGCAAAAACCCCTGTGGGGTAGAAGCCAATTTTCCTCACTTTAGGGGAAAAAATTCCTTCTCGACTCTAATCAGGCAATCAGAATATCTCCCTGGATCAACGACCCCTCTCTAGTATCTATAGCCTGTAATATTATTACACTCCAGAAATACATCCAGGCCCCTCTTGAATTCCTTTATTGTACTCACCATCACCACCTCCTCAGGCAGAGAGTTCCATAGTCTCACTGCTCTTACCGTAAAGAATCCTCTTCTATGTTTGTGTACAAACCTTCTTTCCTCCAGACGCAGAGGACGTCCCCTTGTCACAGTCACAGTCCTGGGGATAAATAGATGATGGGAGAGATCTCTGTACTGACCCCTGATATATTTATACATAGTTATTAGATCTCCCCTCAGTCGTCTTTTTTCTAACGTGAATAACCCTAATTTTGGTAGTCTTTCAGGGTACTGTGGTCCACCCATTCCAGTTATTACTTTAGTTGCCCTCCTCTGAACTCTCTCCAGCTCTGCTATGTCTGCTTTGTTTTAACAGGAGCCCAGAACTGTAGACAGTGCTCCATGTGTGGTCTAACTAGTGATTTGGGAAGTGACAGGACTATGTTCTCATCATGTGCATCTATGCCCCTTTTGATGGAACCCATTATCATATTGGCCTTTGGCAGCAGCTGCCTGACACTGGTTTCTACAGCTTAGTTTGTGGGTCGCCAAAATTTGTAGATCCTTTTCCATGTCAGTGTTACCCAATGTTTTGCCATTTAGTATGTACTGGTGACCTGCATTATTCCTTCCCATGTGCATAACCTTACTGAATATGTTATCAGTATCTGATCCTACACTCGTGGACCCAGCAGATCATTTGTTTTAGGAGGCTGCGGCAAACCAATGTGGGCTGCAGCCTTCTCGCAGCTTACCCTCGGCCTGTGATGTCATGTTCATCAGTCACATGGCCTAGGCGCAGATCTGTCCCATTCAAGAGAATGGGGCTGAGCTGTGACACCAATCACCACCAATCATATAGGTCATCAGTAGAGATGAGCGAAGTTTTGAAAAATTTGATTCGGCAGCTTTGCCAAAGTTCCACAAGAAGTTTGATTAGTTACATATTAATTCATCAAGAGTCGCTATAAGGCCTCTTTCACATGAGCATGACGGATTGGCTCCGGATGCGTTCAGGGTGCGTTCAGTGAAACTCGCACCATTTTGCAAGCAAGTTCAGTCATTTTTGCGCTTGTGTTCAGTTGTTCAGTTTTTTCTGGGTGAAATGCTTTTTGATAAACTGAAGGTTTACAAACATCTTTTAGCAAACATTAGTGAAAAACGCATTGCATCCGCACTTGCTTCCGGAAGCAATGCTTTTTTCACTGAAGCCCAATTCACTTCTATGGGGCCAGTGCTGCATGAAAAACGCTGAATATAGAACATGCTGCATTTTTAACTAAGGACACAGCCCTATTTCACCTTAAGAACCAGGCCATTTTTTGCAAAACTGACCAGTGTCATTTTAAGTGCTGATAACTTTAAAATGCTTTTACTTACCCAGGCCGTTCTGAGATTGTTTTTTCGTCACATATTGTACTTCATGACACTGCTAAAATTGGGTCAAAAAAGTTAATTTTTTTGCATAAACTTTCAAAGTTTCAGTTTCTCTACTTCTGTAATACATAGTAATACCCCCAAAAATTGTGATGACTTTACATTCCCCATATGTCTACTTCATGTTTGTATCATTTTGGGAATGATATTTAATTTTTTAGGGAGGTTACATAGCTTAGAAGTTTAGAAGCAAATTTCAAAATTTTTCTGTAATTTTCCAAATCCCACTTTTTATGGACTTTTTATGGACCAGTTCAGGTCTGAAGTCACTTTGTGAGGCTTACGTAATAGAAACCATCCAAAAATGACCCCATTCTAGAAACTACACCCCTCAAGGTATTCAAAACTGATTTTACAAACTTTGTATGTCTTCCACAAAACCTCATGGCAAATGGACATAAAATTTAAGAATTTCGATTTTTTGGAAAATTTTCCAATATAATAAATTTTTCCAGGAAAAAAGCAAGGGTTAACTGCCAAACAAAACTCAATATGTGTTGCCCTGATTCTGTAGTTGGCAGAAACACCCCATATGTGGTCGTAAACTACTGTTTGGCTAAACGGGAGGACATAGAAGGAGGGGAACGCCATATGGTTTTTGCAAGGCAGATTTTGCAGGACTGGTTTTGTTTATACCATGTCCCATTTCAAGCCCCCCGTTGCACCCCTAGAATAGAAATTCCAAAAAAGTGACTCCATCTAAGAAAGTACACCCCTCAAGGTATTCAAAACTGGGTTTACAAACTTTGTTAATCCTTTAGGTGTTCCACAAGAGTTAGAGGCAGATGGAGAAACAATTTAGAAATTTCAATTTTTTGGAAAATTTTCCATTTTAACCCATTTTTTTCAGTAATAAAGTAAGGGTTAACTGTCAAACAAAACTCAATATGGGTTTCCCTGATTCTGTAGTTTGCAAAAACACCCCATATGTTGTCCTAAACTACTGTTTGGCCAAACGGGAGGACATAGAAGGAGGGGAACGCCATATGGGTTTTGGAAGGCAGATTTTGCAGGACTGGTTTTGTTTATACCATGTCCCATTTTAAGCCCCCCGTTGCACCCCTAGAATAGAAATTGCAAAAAAGTGACTCCATCTAAGAAAGTACACCCCTCAAGGTATTCAAAACTGGGTTTACAATCTTTGTTAACCCTTTAGGTGTTCCACGAGAGTTAATGGAAGATGGAGAAACAATTTCGAAATTTCTATTTTTTGGAAAATTTTCCATTTTAACCCATTTTTTCCAGTAATAAAGTAAGGGTTAACTGCCAAACAAAACACCATATGGGTTTCCCTGATTCTGTAGTTTGCAAAAACACCCTGTATGTGGTCCTAAACTACTGTTTGGCCAAACGGGAGGATATAGAAAGAGGGGAACGCCATATGGGTTTTGGAAGGCAGATTTTGCAGGACTGGTTTTGTTTATACCATGTCCCATTTCAAGCCCCCCGTTGCACCCCTAGAATAGAAATTCCAAAAAAGTGACTCCATCTAAGAAAGTACACCCCTCAAGGTATTCAAAACTGGGTTTACAAACTTTGTTAACCCTTTAGGTGTTCCACAAGAGTTAATGGAAGATGGAGAAACAATTTCGAAATTTCTATTTTTTGGAAAATTTTCCATTTTAACCCATTTTTTCCAGTAATAAAGTAAGGGTTAACTGCCAAACAAAACACAATATGGGTTTCCCTGATTCTGTAGCTTGCAAAAACACCCTGTATGTGGTCCTAAACTACTGTTTGGCCAAACGGGAGGATATAGAAAAAGGGGAACGCCATATGGGTTTTGGAAGGCAGATTTTGCAGGACTGGTTTTGTTTATACCATGTCCCATTTCAAGCCCCCCGTTGCACCCCTAGAATAGAAATTCCAAAAAAGTGACTCCATCTAAGAAAGTACACCCCTCAAGGTATTCAAAACTGGGTTTACAAACTTTGTTAACCCTTTAGGTGTTCCACAAGAGTTAATGGCAGATGGAGAAACAATTGTGGAATTTCTATTTTTTGGAACATTTTCCATTTTAACCCATTTTTTCCAGTAATAAAGTAAGGGTTAACTGCCAAAAAAACCTCAATATCTGTTGCCCTGATTCTGTAGTTTTCAAAAACACCCCATATGTGGTCCTAAACTACTGTTTGGCTAAACGGGAGGACATAGAAAGAGCGGAACGCCATATGGGTTTTTGAAGGCAGATTTTGCAGGACTGGTTTTGTTTATACCATGTCCCATTTCAAGCCCCCCCTTGCACCCCTAGAATAGAAATGCCCAAAAAGTGACTCCATCTAAGAAAGTACACCCCTCAAGGTATTCAAAACTGGGTTTACAAACTTTGTTAACCCTTTATGTGTTCCACAAGAGTTAATGGCAGATGGAGAAACAATTTTGGAATTTCTATTTTTTTGAAAATTTTCCATTTTAACCTTTACTTTATTACTGGAAAAAATGGGTTAACAGCCAAACAAAACTCAATATGGATTGCCCTGATTCTGTAGTTTGCAGAAACACCCCATATGTGGTCGTAAACTACTATTTGGCTAAACGGCAGGACATAGAAGAAGGGGAACGCCATATGGTTTTTGGAAGGCAGATTTTGCTGGACTGGTTTATTTACACCATGTACCCTTTCAAGCCCCCTGATGCACCCCTAGAGTAGAAACTCCATAAAAGTGACCCCATCTAGGAAACTACGGGATAAGGTGGTTGTTGTTTTGGGACTATTTTAGGGGTAAATATGATTTTTGGTTGCTCTATATTACACTTTTTTGAGGCAAGGTAACAAAAAATTTAAATTCTAAAATTGTTTCTACATTCGCTATTTAGTTTTGTGGAACACCTAAAGGGTTAACAAAGTTTGTAAAGTAACTTTTGAATACCTTGAGGGGTGTAGTTTCTTAGATGGAGTCACTTTTTTGGAGTTTCTAGTCTAGGCTACATCAGGGAGGGCTTCAAATGGTACATGGTGTAAAAAAAAACTGTCCATCAAAATCTGCCTTCCAGAAACCATATGACGTTCCCTTTGTTCTATGCCCTGCCGTGTGGCTAGATAGCCATTTACGACCACATATGGGGTGTTTCTGCACACCACAGAATTAGGGCAATAAATATTTAGTTTTGTTTGGCTGTTCACCCTTGCTTTATTATTGGAAAAAAAGGATTCAAATGGAAATTTTGACAAAAAATGGGTGTTTTGGCACCGTTTTTATTTTATATTTTTAACGCTGTTCATCCGAGGGGTTTGGTCAAATGTTATTTTTATAGGGCAGGTTCTTACAGACGCGGCGATACCTAATATGTCTACATTTTAAAATTTATTTAGATTTTACACTATATTATCATTTTAGGAGCCCCAAAAATTTATTTTTGTATCTCCATAGCCTGGGAGCTCCATTTTTTTTTTTTTAGTTGGGCGACTATCTATTGTAGGGGCTAATTTTTTGCGTGATGAGATGGCGGTTTTATTGCCACTAATTGGGGGTGCATATAACATTTTGATCGCTCGCTATTCCACTTTTTGTGATGTTAGGTGACAAAAAATGGCTTTTTTTTACACATTTTTTTATTTTTTTTTAACGCTGTTCATCCGGGGGGTTGGGTTAAATGTTATTTTTATAGAGAAGATTTTTACGGACGCAGCGATGCCCAATATGTATGGCTCTCAGACTTTGGAGACACTAAACAGGCATCCTCAAACTGCGGTCCTCCAGATGTTGTAGTAAAACTACAATTCCCACCATGCCCTGCTGATGGCTGTAGGTTGTCTGGGCATGCTGGGAGTTATAGTTTTACAACATCTGAAGGGCTGCAGTTTGAGGATGCCTGCACTAAAACTAATATTTTTTGGGAAATTTTTTTTTTTTCCATGTCTCCAAAGTCTGAGAGCCATAGTTTTTTATGTTCTCTAGTCTAGGGGACTGTTGGGGATTATAAAAATGTAGTACTCCATGGAAGTGTGATACTCCCTGAAGCAATCAATAACGCAGAGGCCCGGATGATCGGGGCAAGTGTCACATTGAGTGGTGGTGTCCTTCCGTATCCCCCTCTTGTGACACACTCTGCATCTTTTTTGGGTTCGTCCGTTCTTTCCAGTATGGGGGACCACACCTGGAAAATGTTGGCCAGGGATGATCCGGGCGCCTCCAATTCCCAAGGTACTCCGGCATGCTCTTTCCCGGTCCGAAAAGATCAGGTCCTTGAGGACTGCCTCATAGAATTGGAGGAATGTCCCTGTGCTGTCAGCGCTTCAGAATACTACAAAAGAGTTGTACAAGGCAACCTGTACCAAGTAGACCGCAACTTTTTTGTACCATGCCTGGGTTTTGCGCATGGCATTATATGGCTTGAGGACTTGATCAGAGATATCAACTCCTCCCATATACCGATTGTAGTCGACGATACAATCGGGCTTGAGGACCGTTGCCGCGGTACCTCGCATAGGGACAGGGGTGATGCCGTTACCGTGGATTGTGGACAGTACAAGGACATCCCTCTTGTCCTTATACCTGACCAGAAACAGGTTTCCACTGGTAAGGGCACGGGTCTCACCCCTGGGGATAGGTACCTGGAGGGGGTGGGCAGAGAGCCGTGCTGATTTTTCCGCACGGTCCCACGGTCCCACAAGTGAACGTGGATCTGGCGGCAAGGGACCTGAACAAGGGAATGCTAGTATAAAAGTTATCCACGTACAAGTGGTAACCCTTATCTAGCAGTGGGTACATAAGGTCCCACACGAGTTTCCCGCTAACACCCAGAGTGGGGGGACATTCTGGGGGTTGAATACGGAAATCTCGCCCCTCATACACACAAAATTTGTAAGTGTACCCTGAGGCACTCTCGCAAATTTTGGACAGCTTCACGCCATACCTCGCCCGCTTAGTGGGAATGTATTAGCAGAAACTGAAGGTCTCAAAGCTAAAAAAACAATAAGTTTAGATAAAGGTTTTTTTTTTTTCCTAACTAACTTTTCCCTGCTATCCCTGCCTAACGGTGCCTCTCCCTCACTGACCATAACCTACCTGGAGGGTGATGGGTGCAAGAGGGTGATGGGTGCGGATGGGGGGATCGCAGGAGCCTGGTGAGGACGGTGCTGCAGGGTGCAGGTGCTGAACAGGAACAGGAGGGGAGAGAGGAGCGCTGGAAGTTTGAATCTTGCGCCTCTCTCCCTGCACCAATCAGCACTCTGGACAGCAGCATTCAGCACCACTGCCAGCACCGCCTCTCCCAAATGTTCGTACTGTGATTGGTGGTGTGTAATCACACCACCGATCACAGTCTTTTTCCGGTTCATCGGGTCACCGGAGACCCGAATGGACCGGAAACGCAGCAAACCGCAGGTTTGAATTGACCTGCGGTTTTCTGTGATCGCCGATACGGGGGGGGTCACATGACCCCCCCTGGCGTTGTGACAGGATGCCCGCTGAATGATTTCAGCCGGCATCCTGTTCCGATTAACCCCCGCGGCGCCGCAATCGCGTTTTAAAGCCATGACGTACCGGTACGTCATGTGTCCGTAAGGGGTTAATGCAACGCAGAACTGATGCATGAAAAAAAACACTTATGTACACAGACACATTGAAATGAATGGGTCAGGATTCAGTGCGGGTGCTATGCGTTCATGTTACGCATTGCACCCGTGAAGAAAACTCGCTCGTGTGAAAGTGGCCTAAATCAGGTATGCCCAGGCCACTCTGCCTTAGGGTACAGCCACATGGAGCGGCTGTGCTGCAAGCTTGTTGCAGCCATACTCTGGTAAAGGACTGCACTGCCAATTAGCCTGCAGCTACCGTTCATTTACTAATGAAGACCACACTGTATAGTCAGTCTTCATTGTTAATGATCACGTGGCACCTTTAAACAGGGGCTCTACCCACTTCTCCAACCTAGTGCTTTCCTGCCCTACAGGTGGAAGCCCTTCTTCTGCCATCTGCTATTCCTCCTTTTCCACATCATCTAATATTGATGAGAATATGTAATCAGGAATCCAGTTCCTCCTGTCTCTGCATCTTGCTGACTTTTCTAGGACATGGAGACCAAGAAGGATGATTTGGAAGAAGTAAAGCCAGCAAAAGATGAGGATGGTCATCATTAAGACCTGGCCCTCCTAAGGAGGGGGGACCTGGATGGTATTGGTTGGCACGCTGGCAGTGGCATAATAAAGGCTTACATTTTATTGGTGTTCAATTAGATATCTTATTTTATGGCTAATGTAGAAATAAATAAATGTAGGAAAAAATAAATAAAACTGATGCAGCATAAGTCTCCTTGCACTCTCCCTCTCCGATATTCTTTTATTAATCATTTTAAGCAACTCTGTCTCTGGTGTATGAGCACTTGCCACGTCTCTCCCTTTGCTCAGCTCACAGGACAACGCTCAGGATGAGGGTTCTATAGGGCTGTGACATCACAGGGAATGGCTATCTGCGGATTTGCTGGCTGCACGACATTATGGGTGATCTTGCATTCCCGGGCATGTCTTCTCTACACTTAGTTTTGCTTTGTAACACGTGCAGATGCCATTTTAGGAAAACCTGATTCGTTACCATGAAGTGCGAGAAAATTCAGATAAATTGCAAATCAACGTTTTTCTAAACTTCGGACCGAATTCCACGTCAAATGCTTCGCTTCACTCAACAGTAGTCATCAGTATAAAAAAAGTCAGAAAACCCCTTTAAGGGCTCAACATGCAGTTTGCTATGGCAGCCTGGGAGATGTCATAGCAAATGATTAGAGATGAGCAAAATTCTATTTGGCCGCTTCGCTGAATTTTCTGAAAAAATTAGGTTCGATCCAAATTTATTTGCAGTAAATCGCGTTAAAAACAGCTATTTTCCGTACGCCTCCTCAACGGCACTAAGCAGGAGGTATCCCGCCTCCCAGTGACAGGAAACAAAGTGGAGAACAAAGATTTAAAAGCCTCCTCCTCTTTACCTTCTCCAGTTGTTTCCTGTCTCTCGGGATGTAGTGGATAACAAGCAGGGTTCTCTCCTGCTTAGACCTTAGCGCTCAGCCTTGGGTAAGTTGTCCCTGAATAGTCAGGAGGGCTGTAGCAGAGCAGCGGAATCCGGGACAAGATACTGCACCTGCCGCTAGCTTGGGCATAAGTCCTGTGCTGCGGGCAGCCCCGGGCAAGGATGGCTCATATCGGAGCCAAAAGGGGACAGAAGACATGACGGCAGCGCGACTCTCCATCAGGGCCGGAGTCTCGCGAGAGCAGGTCACGTCGATGGAACATGTGAGGCCACGTACCACATGACCAGGAAGTAACTCATTGAAAACTCCGGCATGGAGATCCGGACAGCGTGCAATGCCATTCAAGTCCCGGATTGAGCGAGAAGCATGTCGCTCCCAGCAGAGAAACCTTCCAACACCCCTAAGGCCCTCAGCCAGGTAAGCCTCCTCTCGGGAGAAACACGTTTCTTGTATATGCACATGGATGTTGCCTTTTTTTACTGGTGGAGGTTCCCCACTCAAATTTTACTTCTTAGTGAGGGGTTGTTTTTATACTTTTCAGGGCAGAGATGCCAGGAAAAGTGGGGAATCTGCACTAAAGAAGAAGTGCGCAAAATATAAAAGGCAGTTAGCAGGTCACAGTAAAAGGCCACTCTGTCAAAAGTGCATGGATAAGATTATGTCAGAAGAGGCCCCTTCTTTGGTGGATTACCTTAAAACCCTTATTGAGGAGGAGGTCAGCTCCGCCATTGAAGTTAAAATAGCCACCATACCACAAAAAGCCTCTACATCCAAATCAAATCAGGAATCTCATGGATTTGGATTTCGATTTTGGTGAAGACAATGATTCTTCAGATTCTGATTCCACCTCTTCTGAAGACGAAGCGGGTAGACCCCTATTTTCCATAGAAGAAACGGAATCGGTCCTGAAAGCTACCATGAACCTCGAAGAGTCAAAAGAAGCCCAAACAATTCAAGATCAAATGTTTAAAGGGCTAGGAATAGGAAAAAGAGAGTATTCCCAGTCCATTAATTCCCATTAAAAAACTAATCTCAGAAGAATGGAAAGACCCTGAAAAAAGATCAGGAACCTCTAAGGTATTCAAAAGAAAATATCCCTTTAGTGAAGGTGACTCAGCCCACTGGGACAAAACTACCAGAGTAGATGCGCCTATAGCCAGGATATCCAAAAAGGCATCCCTGCCGTTCGAGGATGTAGGATTATTAAGAGATACAATGGACAAAAATGTGAGTCTGTTCTTAAAAGATCTTGGGAGACAAATAAGGCTATGTTGAGACCCAGTATTGCAGCAGGGCTGGTGCAAGGATTTTTGCCACCCTAGGCAAAAGCTAATTTTGCTGCCCCCCTTGACCAGACTATTTGGGTCCGTATTGTATGACATTTTGGAAAAGGCATCCGATAGGAAAAAGGGGTTCCCTTCTGAAACCAAGTTCTTTCAACAGCGACGTTCCTTTCGGACTCAAAAAAGGCGAGGCCGGATCAGAAGAAAAAAGACAACCTGGGATCCTGGCAACCCTCTAGAGGTAGAGGTAGGGGGTTCCTCTTTAACCAGGATAAATCCTCAAAACAGTCAAATTTGTGATGCCAGAGATCCAGTGGGGGGAAGATTAAAAAGGTTCATCTCAGCCTGGGAAAAGATCAGTGTCTCCTTGGATCCTGGATATAATTCGTCAAGGATATAGGCTGGAGTTCTCTTCTCTTCCCCCAGAAAGATTTATAATAAACAGAAAACAAAAAAAAATGAGGATCATCATTTACTAGAGTCTCAAATTCTACTTTTATTAGAGAAGGAAGCGGTTATCCCAGTGCCAGAAGATCAGACAGGGAAAGGATAGACTCTCCCCCCCCCCCCCATATTCCTGGTGAAAAAAACGATCGGCTCCTTCCGAGCTATTATCAACCTAAAATATCTCAACAAATTCATCCAATCCAAAAAAATTCAAGATGGAGACAGTGAAGTCAACCATCAACTTGTTGACCCAGGATTGCTACATGGTAACTCTCGACTTGGCAGATGCATACTATCATGTGCCAATTTGCCCCAATCACCAGAAGTATCTCAGGTTCACAATCTTCCTGAGAAACCAACTTGTCCATCTGCAGTTCCAGGTCCTACCCTTCGGCCTCGCATCAGCCCGGAGGATCTTTACCAAGTTAGTGGCAGAAATCTCAAGCGTCTTCCATCAAAAAGAAATAATATTTATTCCATACCTAGACAATTTTCTCATCTCAGCATCATCACAGATTCTGCTTCAAAGTCATTTACAGATAGTACTGAGCACTCTCCAGTTACTGGGCTGGAAGCTGAATCTGGACAAATCAGATCTATCTCCCAGCAGGTTGAAAATATTCTGGGAATTCAGTGGATTCCCATCAGATGACATCCTTTCTTCCGCAACAAAAGAAGAAAGATATTATAACAAAAGTTTCAGCGTTTTGTCTGCTCAGGAAAGTATCCTTTCGGAGTATCATGAAGATTCTAGGTCTAATCACTTCAACAATACCGGCAGTCAAATTGGCTCAGTTCCACAGAAGAGTTCTTCAGAACTTCCTTCTGAAATATTGGAACCGAAGTGTGCTTTCACTGGACAGGACAGTGACTCTTTCCTCCTGGGTAAAGAACTCTCTAGGCTGGTGGTTGAACCTGCAGAATCTGAACCAGGGAGTACTATGGTGGACACCAAATCAAGTCGTCATCACAACGGACGCAAGCGGGTCCAGTTGGGGAGCCCACTGCGGGAATTAGCTGGTACAAGGAGACAGGGATCCAGATCTCCTCTCTATGTCCTTAAATTCAATGGAACTGCTGGCAGTATTTCTGGCGCTAAAAGCCTTTTCCACAACCATCCACTCACAAAATGTCAAAGTTCTGTCAGACAACAGGACCGCGGTAGTGTACCTAAACAAGCAAGGGGGCACAAAGAGCAAAATTCTCTTGCAGATTGCGTCCCAAATCTTCTCCATTTCCATTTCTTCACTGTCAATCAGCAGGTCAGAGGCCGCACCAGGTGGAACAATCAGTCTGGGATAAGAGCCCAGTCCAGACTGTTAGGAGGAGGAAGAGTCTGTGTGCAGCAGAGGCCTGGGAAGGCTCTGTACAAGTGTGCTCAGCCGAGCTGGCTGAGGGGCCACAGGGCTAGGTGTTAGCCTGAACTTTGGGGGACTCCGCGAGGTCTTGGAATCGACGGTAGCTATGCCAGAGCCTGAGGACTTCTGGGCCACAATCCCCCAAAAGGTACTGGACTTTGTTACAGCCTGGAAGTGCTGTATTGTTAGGCTGGGAAAAGCTGCATGTTCTTCCCGTGTGTGAACGGGGCTTTCAGTGAGGTAGGGAGTCCTCATGTTTAGTTAGAGCCCAGCCGGGCAGGTGTTTTTTTTTTATTGTTTGTTTTGGTTTTGCTGAGGTGCCAAATAAAGGCAATGTTTGGCCCCTAACCCTGTGGTCGATGAAGATCATTGTGAGAATGACCCCCGAATTAGAGACGATCCCTTACATATGGTGGAGGATGCGCACATGTTAATGACCCGTGCCCTGGTACCTCAGAAGCCGCGAACTGGGGTGTTAGCCGGCGGCAGTTGCTACCTGCCGAGCCAGGAGGTGTTGAGACACCGGGAATAGTGACTGCTAAACAAATGTGTGACATTATGGTAAAGTGCAGTCCAGTCCAAGTGTTGGTGGACACCGAAAGCCAGGTGAACCTGGTACATGCCAGCTTGGTAGCTGGGGACTATGCGAGGAAGCTGGACAATGGTTTAAGTGATATGACCATTGAAAACAATGGTGCCAAGTTTGCGGATACTAGTGAAAAATATCAAGATAGTGGTGATAATGATGATCCTTTTCCTTTGCAGGCTGTGATTGGGGAAGGAGCTCCCCCTCTTGGTAAAAATGTATGCGGTATAAAAATGCTGATTGATGTTGAGAGCTCACAGCTGAGTAAACCCACTGTAGTGAATAAGCAGGAAACTGTGGCAATGCTGAGGGGTGTACCACACGTACCAGAGGTGGATGTGAAGTCTCCACAGGTTTCTATGATTAATAAAATGTCCCAGGTGGGGATTTACTCATGGGTGCCCCTAGAGGTCAGGGTTAATAATGACACGAGCAGTATAATTGGCGTATGTGCCGTGACAGTTAGCAACTTCGAGAGTGAGGCTACCATGTCAAGACCCAGCAAAACTAAAGTGGTTACTAGTAGCGACCAGATGACAGTTATATCTGACGAGACGAGAGTTCAGTCGGGTGACAGCCTAGTGTCTGAAGCTCATATGCAGACAGTTGTAGATGACCTGACAGGACAGTACAGCTACAAACTTGAAGATGTTTTCGCTCGCTCTGCACAGTCCTTAGATACACTAGAGATGGGGCTAGCGGTTCTCGCAGAGCAACTGCAGGAATCTCCAGAGGAGTCACAGAAAGAGATGAATGAACTGAAGGAATTAGAGTCACTAATAGAAGCAGAAATTCTCCAACTTCAAGAGGAACTTGCGCTTCTGAGCAATCCAGACTTCATGCAGAGCAGGAAAGAGATGTGTTGGCTGATGAGGTTCTAAACAGTGCCTCAGAAAAATCTGCTCTCTTGGAGGAGAAAAGACATTTGGAATCCAGGATGGCTCAACTTGATCAAGAGTTGCGTGATCGGGTGGTAGACCTGGACCACCAGAAACAAAGTGTCTAAATTGGAGAAGAAACAGAAGATGTTGGACAAGCTCCTGGCTGAAGAGAAAACCACCTTGGCCAGATATGCCGAAGAACGTGCCCAAGCGGAGACTGATGCTTGAGAGAAGGCGACCAAGGCCCTCTCCTTGGCCAGAGCTCTTGAAGAAGTACTTGAGGAGCGAGATGAATTTGAGAGGCTGAACAGGCAACTCAGAGCAGAGATGGAAGATCTCATGAGCTCAAAAGATGACGTCGGGAAGAATGTCTATGAGTTGGAGAAGTCTAAGCGTGCTCTCGAGCAGCAGGTGGAAAATGAGAAACCTGAAGAGGAGAGTCCTCTGAAGGATGTCAAGAGGTCTAAGCCAGAGCCTGTTAGGAGGTGGTCTGGAGATGGTGGCGCTGTAGTACCGCCCGAGGCAGAGAAGATGGAAGGTCTTTCTGCTGAACCCGTTGATGGGGCTGATGTGGATGCAGAGGCCAAGAGTCTCATGACAGTGTGTAACCAGGACCAGGTCGCAGAAGACGTCCCCTCCGCCTACAAGGCCTTCCAAGTAGCCAGCAGCCTGCTGGGGAAGAAATATGAGGAGATGGACGACCAGTATGCAGATCCTGTCTACTACTGTGGGCTGGCTCTCCCGAATTCCTCCCAAAAGGAGAACAGTGTCCTGGGTGAGCCTCTGGAGAAAGAGGAGAAGGACTTAAAAGGGCAAGTATATGATGCCGGGTCCAAGGAAACAAAGGCTGAAGAAGTTAAGGCCGAGGTGTTGGGGGACGTGAAGTCCTCAGGTGCTGCAGAGACCGAAGGAGTGGCTACTGATGTGGAAAAAGCCACTAAAGGAGCAGAGGTCTCTGAAACTGCTGCCAAAGTGGGGGAAACCACAGCTGGGAAGATGGAAGATGTGCACCGGAGGCACTTTAAAAAAGCGTGCGGGGACAAGCCTGCTCTGCTGAAGGAGAAAGGGTCGAGACACAACCATGAACTAGAACTGTTCAGTCATGAGGAGCATGTACAGAAGCCCGAGAATAAAAAAAGAGAGCTTGCCGATCATATAAAAACATCTTCTGAGAGAAGTTCCAGAGGCCGAAGGCCAAATGTGGAGAGAAAAAGAAAGAAAAGAGAGAGGCCACGGGTGCGAAGGTGTAACATCCTCGCTCGTGAAAGAGAGTACCTGCTCATGAGATCGGGAAGAAAGTCCCATAGATATGATCTACTCCATAATAAACTCGTGTTCGTGAGAAACCAAGCGCTGTTGTCCTGGGTCTGGCAGAATAAAGGGAAGACTGTAGGCCAGGTAGATGCCCTCTCACAAGTATCTGGGTTTGGTTCTAGTGTTCACCCCTACGGGCTTGAACAAAGGTGGGGGGGATATGTGAGGCAGTGACAGGCCTCACGGCTGCTAGGGGAGAGATATGGCAGGAGTTTCCATTTCTTCGATGTCAATCAGCAGGTCAGAGGCCGCACCAGGTGGAACAATCAGTCTGGGATAAGAGCTTAGTCCAGACTGTTAGGAGGAGGAAGAGTCTATGTGCAGCAGAGGCCTGGGAAGGCTCTTTACAAGTGGGCTCAGCCGAGCTGGCTGAGGGGCCACGGGGCTAGGTGTTAGCCTGAACTTTGGGGGACTCTGCGAGGTCTTGGAATCTACGGTCACTAGGCCAGAGTCAGGAGGACTTCTGGGCCACAATCCCCCAAAGTTCAGGCTAACACCTAGCCCTGTGGCCCCTCAGCCAGCTCGGCTGAGCCCACTTGTACAGAGCCTTCCCAGGCCTCTGCTGCACACAGACTCTTCCTCCTCCTAACAGTCCTGACTGGGCTCTTATCCCATACTGATTGTTCCACCTGGTGTGGCCTCTGACCTGCTGATTGACAGTGAAGAAATGGAAACTCCTGCCATATCTCTCCCCTAGCAGCAGTGAGGCCTGTCACTGCCTCAAAATCCTTAGTCCATATAAGAGGAGAAGAAAATACTCTAGCGGACATTTTGAGCAGAAGGAAATTGAGTCCGGGAGAGTGGAGTCTCAGTAGGTCAATATTTCTAAAAATTTGCAGGAGATGGGGTCATCCAAGTCTAGATCTCTTTACTTCCCAGAAAAACAAGCATACAGATCATTTTTATTCCCTCTTGTTTAAGGACAGTCTAACAAGAGTGGATGCATTTTTGGCCCTATGGCCTGCAGGGCTTCTATACGTTTTCCCTCCAATACAACTGATCCCAAGGGTCCTGACGAAGATAGCAGAAGAATACTCTCAGGTAATCCTAATAGCCCCATATTGGCCAAGGAGATTGTGGTTTCCCCTACTTCTAAAGTCTCTCCAGGGGGGAATACTGAATCCTTCCTCATATCCCAGACCTTCTCCTACAGGGTCCAGCTCGGCACCCAACGACCAACCATTTGAAACTTACTGCCTGGAATTTGAACAGTCCATCCTGAAAGAAAAAGGGTTATCATATGCCATCGTAAACACTCTTTTATCCAGCAGAAAACCAGTCACGTGTAAGATTTATCTTAGCACATGGAAGGCTTTCCTCCAGTTTGCCGGAGACTCTTGGAATCCCACCTTACCACCTGACATTAAGGCGAAATCGGCTGCTGAGATGAAGTTTCACCGCTTGGATGTTCGGAGGTGTGTACTGGCTTACCTGGAGGCCATTAAAAATCTGAGAAGGTCTGACCATCTTTTAGTTCAGTATACAGGACAGAATAAGGGTCAGGGGCCTCAAAAACTACCATCTCTCACTGGATAAAAATGACAATTGCTATGGCATATGAAGAAAAAAAGACTCTCTCCACCCTCGAGTTTGAAAGCACATTCAACTACAGCAATGTCAACTTCGTTGGCAGAAAGTGCCTCAGCATCTTTATCCAAGATCTGCCAGGCAGCGACCTGGTCCAGCCCATCTACGTTCTTTAATCACTATAGACTGGATGTTTTAGCCAACAGGGACTTGTCCTTCAGAAGAAAAGTCTTGTCGGCAGCAGTCCCTCCCTAGTCTGGTTCCTTTGCTAATCCTCCTGCTTAGTGTCGTTGGGAAGACATATGGATCATTTATCTCGTTTTGATTTTTCTCGCTTTTTCTTACAGAACCCAGAAGCAGATTCAGTGGGCACCCCGGTACCAGACTGGCGGCTGCTGGTCTTGGATTAGACTCTCTGATGGTGGTCGCCAGTTCACTCATTACCAAGTCTTTGTCGGCCAGTACGTTGCGGTCGTACCGCCGAGCGTGGGTGGTTTTTTCGAACTTTAAGTTGGCATATCCTAGAGGTGACACAGGTCAGGTCAAGTATATGGTGGCTTTCGTGTCTTATTGTCATTCGGTATTGGCTTTATCCTACAACACCATTAGGCTATATTTGGCTGGGGTGCAGCATTTTTTGGCACTTCAAGAGCCAGACAGACCCTCTATATTTTCAGCTCACCAGATCAAGGCCATCCTCAGAGGCATTCAAAAAAGCCAGGTCACGGTCAAGTCGGTCCGTCGACCTATTAAGGGGGACACGTTTCGTAGCCTGTCGGAAGTTCTCACATTGTCACCATTCGGAGTCCTTCCCAGCCTGGTGATCAAGGCGGCGATGTACTTGGCGTTTTACGGGTTTTTAAGACCAGGTGAAGTGACACAGGCCAGACAAGGGGCGGTGGCTCTCCGCAAGGGAGATTTAGTCAGGATGGGCAGTAACTCATTTGCAGTTGCCTCACAACAAAACAAGGCAGGTAGGTCCCGGCCATGTAGTTAAGTTCTTCCAGACCACAAACGCATGGTGTCCAGTGACAGTCTTGGACAACCTCTTGCTGGCCCTTAGTCTTCACAGCCCCACCGACCCATTACTTCCATTCCCTGTTGGTCCACTGACGTCCAGCCAGTTCATCAAACATATTCGCATCCTGTTGACCAGTGTAGGATTGAATCCGGCTCAATTCTCGGGGCATTCTTTCCGCATCGGTGCGGCATCCGCAGCGTCCAAGCATGGAGTCCCTGTGCATATCATTAAACACTTGGGGCGCTGGCGCTCGGGGTGCTTTGTACGGTATATCCCGGAGCCACAAGCGGAGCTGGTCCAAGCATTCAGTACATTGGCAGAGTAGCACCTCAGGCCAATCCTTCCCTCACTGGTGGGTTTTGCCCCCTTTTTCAGGCATACCGACCTAGTGAGGCCAAGGCACACCTCAGGCCAATTAGGTAGGGGGGTGGTGGTTGGGCATCTTCCACTCGTTTAGGTCCTGACCACAAGTGTTAAGGCTGGCCTTTGTGGAAGGGGCCGGTACCTGTCTTAAGCAGTCTGGCTCTCCCAGGCAGCACGTCGGCATTCGGACGTCCCCTGCCCACCCATTCCCATTCTTCATTCAGTCATTCAACCATCACATTCAGGGTACGCCCCCTTTTTCAGGCATACCGACCTAGTGAGGCCAAGGCACACCTCAGGCCAATTAGGTAGGGGGGTGGTGGTTGGGCATCTTCCACTCGTTTAGGTCCTGACCACAAATGGAAAAGATGATAATTACTCTTACCGGTAATTGGATTTTCTGTATAGCCTCCACAACGACACTGGGATCCCCCCCCCCCCCTTAAGTATCTTGACTCTATTGTTTGAATTAAAATTGTATTATTTTTTCCCAAATTAAAATTCTTTCAGCATCATCCTGAGTTCTTAGGTATTTACTGGAGAAGGTAAAGGGGAGGAGGCTTTCAAATCTTTTTTCTCCACATTGTTTCCTGTCCCTGGGAGGCGGGGTACCCTCCTGCTTAGTGCCGTTGTGGAGGCTATACGGAAAATCCAATTACAGGTAAGAGAAATTCTCATCTTTCCTGGCTGCAGAGAGCCTTTATAGTGGTGCATAACACTGTGTCTTGCAGTAACACGCATAGGGAGTCTGCTGTGGTAGTGAAACAATACTGTGAGTCAGTATGACATGCAGGTGACAAGCGTCACTTTTAGAATCACTGCACACTTCACTTATTTGGGCAGTCACGGGGCCAAGTCTGACCAAATAACTCAAGTATGAACTCAGCCTTAAAGGTCGATGTTAGTGTCAAGAAGAAGCACACTCCTCTAACATTCCATATAGATGTCTATAGAACCTGCTCTATTAAATGCTTATACAAGTAGAGCCCCCTACAGAGTGCAGAGGGTGTCAGCAGTAAGTTTGTGTTGACGTCATTGATTATTTTGCCCTTCCTCTCATCCGTCAGAACAATAGCCCCCAAAAAACAGATCCTGTCTGTGGAGCATCCGCCTTCACTCGGTCAGCATTTGGTCAGTAATCCATCAGTATTGCTAAAGCCAAATAACCAGGAGTAGATCCTAAACAGAGATGACACGTGAATGGAAAAAAAGAATGAGGAGACCACAGAGTGGCCCAATGACAGTCTGGAGGTGGCAGCAGCATCAGGAGGAGGCGACAGTGGCATAATGACAGTGAGGAGGTGGCAGCAGCATCAGGAGGCCACAGAGTGGCACAATGACAGTCTGGAGGTGGCAGCAGCAGCATCAGGAGGAGGCCACAGAGTGACACAATAACAGTGTGGAGGTGGCAGCAGCAGCATCAGGAGAAGGCCACAGGGTGGCACAATGACAGTGTGGAGGTGGCAGCAGCATCAGGAGGCCACAGAGTGGCACAATGACTGAGAGTGGAGGTGGCATCAGCAACAGCATCAGGAGGATGCCACAGGGTGGCACAATGACAGTGTGGAGGTGGCAGCAACAGCATCAGGAGACCTGAGTGGTAAGGTGGCAGCAGCATCAGGAGACCACAGAGTGACCCGTTTACAGAGTGGAGAGGTGGGTGGCAATACCAGTATCAGCTGAAGATGGTGAGTGAAAGAAAGAGCACTTGGCATCAGATGTGTGGCATCAGGCAGGTGGTACCATCAGAATAGCAGCTGAGGCAGGTAGCCAGAAGAAACCGTTTGTTTTTTTGTCATAGTGTTGGTGTGGCACCATGGATGATCTAGTCTGATCCATCAGGCATTGGTGGGTCGAAATCTTGGCTGATCCACACCTAATTCCCAGATTTACCAGCATCTGCTCCAGGACATGAAGCAGTGGAATGACATTCATCCCGTAGTCCTGGTGACTGACAAATAACGTGGCCTCCTCAAAGGGCCTGAGCAAACGGCAGGTGTCACGCATGAGCTGCCACTGGCTGACATCGAAGTTACACAGGGGAGTACTCCTGTCCGCTTGGATCATCAAGAAATCGTTTATGGACTTTCCCTGTTCGTATAGTCGGTCCAACATATGGAAGGTGTAATTCCAACGGGTGGAAACGTTGCATATTGTTACATTGGTGGCAAGCGGCGGGATCGTTCTCACAGCCCAGAAGGACAGCTACAAAGAAACATCATTCCCTGGAATTACAATTTGAGGGCAACGCATGTCCCAGTACAGCGACCCGGACAGCAGCAGGATGGAACCAGCAGTGGCATACGATGAGGAAGACCTGGATGGCCGGGATGCATTAAGGAAAGGCATCTGGTACCAGGCCCTGGATAATGTTCAATACCAGCGAGGCGAGAGTCTCCCCAGTGAAGAGCAGTGATTGCAGAAGCAAGTGGCCCTGTGGATGCCCTTCCTGGGAGAGCAGCCCCTGGAGGAATGGGTGAAGGAACTAGAGCACCGGGTATGGCAGCAGCTATGGCTGGAGGATGCCTACCAGGCACTCTGGTAGTATATGGCACAGTATATACCCTGGACAGCTGAGCATGACAAGTCAGAGGGAGAGGAGTTTGATGGTCCTGGCTTGTTATGGGAGTCCTTTGAAGAGTCTGGCTTCGGAGGCCTGCACAGTCCAGACTTCAGGACATTTTCTATGAGAGGGAGGCTAGGCAGGATTGGGATGACCCCCATGAGGTAGAGAAAGACCTGGCTCACCTACCAACCCTGGAGTGGGAACTGGAGCAGGACTACCGAGATCTCTTCCACTCCATTGGGAAGGCTCAGCAGGACAGCAAGATGACAGACCCAGGTCCAGAGCCCTTCAGCTGGGAGGATATTGTGGAAGTTTACTGGGAAGAACCCTAGGTGGCCGGTGGAGATGGGACCGATGTCTCTCCACCAGTCCTGCAGGGAATTTGGAGCCCAGTCTCCATTCCCCAGCGGCAGGCTGAGTTACAGGGGGCAGAGACAGTCGGTCCTGTCCCACAGCAGCAATGTGATATGCAGGGAATTGGGAGCCCAGTCTCCATTCCCCAGCGGCAGTGTGATATGCAGGGAATTGGGAGCCCAGTCTCCATTCCCCAGCGGCCGTGTGATGTACAGGGAATTGGGAGCCCAGTCTCCATTCCACAGCGGCAGTGTGATATGCAGGGAATTGGGAGCCCAGTCTGCATTCCCCAGCAGCAGTGTGATATGCAGGGAATTGGGAGCCCAGTCTTCATTCCCCAGCGGCAGTGTAATCTACAGGGAATTGGGAGCCCAGTCTCCATTCCCCAGCGGCCGTGTGATGTACAGGGAATTGGGAGCCCAGTCTCCATTCCCCAGCAGCAGTGTGATATGCAGGGAATTGGGAGCCCAGTCTCCATTCCCCAGCGGCAGTGTAATCTACAGGGAATTGGGAGCTCAGTCTCCATTCCCCAGCGGCAATGTGATATGCAGGGAATTGGGAGCCCAGTCTCCATTCCCCAGCGGCAGTGTGATATGCAGGGAATTGGGAGCCCAGTCTCCATTCCCCAGCGGCCGTGTGATGTACAGGGAATTGGGAGCCCAGTCTCCATCCCCCAGCGGCAGTTTAACGCACCAGGGGGAGACAGTAAGCCCCACAACCGTGCAGATGGGACTGTGGTCTCTGCACTCACAGCACAGGGGGTAGGGACAGTCAGTCCTGTCCCCCAGCAACAGGGCTATTTAGCCACAGGGGAGACAGTCGGTCTCCCCCCACAGCAGCATGGTGGTCTATCTAAAGGGGAGACAGTCGGTCCCTCCCTACAACAGCAGAGGGGTGTATCTAAAGGGGAGACAGTCGGTCTCCCCCTCCAACAACCAGGCTCCAACCAGGCTACTTCCGTGGTAGCGCTAGCACCAGGGCAGAGTACCGCTGGTCTCTGCCCACTCAGCAACCCACCAAGGCAGTCTACCAATCCCCCACACAGCCGTGGTGAGGCACCTGGACATGGACAAGTTTATCCCTTGCTCAAGTGTAGTAACCATTTATTGTGGGTGGGCTGTACTGCTGTTTCTATTTTGTGGGTGGGCTGCTGGACTAACAAGGGCACTGACCGGCAGAAGGTCAGATACCCTGTTAGTCTGTTTAGAAAAGGGGAGATGTGTGGCGAAACTAACCTCGCCACTGGGTTTTTATAGGGGCCTGGTTGCCAGCCTCTTGCCCCAGGATTATGGGCCCTCTCATCAGCCATGCTTCCTTTGTTCACAAAGGACTTTTACAAACTTTTGAACCCCTGGTCTAATTCGTGCCATTTTGGGATATGTTAAATGTCTATGTTACTGTAATGGGTGGGACATTGTATGTTTGAGTGGTGATGTCTGTCCTATTGTCTCCACATGTGTATTGGCGATTTCCCTTTGTCCTGAGAGATAATTGAATTACTCCTCGGTTGTCTCCAGGACAGAGTACATTGTGTATGCTCCTGCCTGTGATAATTACATCAACCCATTGGACCATAATTATATCACAGGCAGAGGGGAGGATTTTGTGTGGGAGTGTTTTACTGTATTGTATGTGGTTATTGGTTGTTTTTACAAAACCCTGTGGGTGGTACTGATGTGTACCAATGTTATATAAGATCAATAAAACGCACAGCTCTGGGTGACCACTGCTTGACCCTCAACACGGAGCCTCGTCTCGTTCTTAGGGGGATTCACTGTATGCTGTTAGAGACTGATTGCTAGGAGTGTAAACCGCTTGGGTGCGTTTCCTATTCGTCTGCTAGCAGCTATTCGTGAGGTTTCGTTCGGAGTTTGGAGCATTGCCATGTATGCTGTTACAAGCCTATGTTAGGGGATGCCGTTCTGCCGCTTCAGCTCAATGAGGGTGTGCTTTGCGATGTACGAGTGGCTGAAGTGCATGCAAAGTTTCTTGGCCATTGCTGATGGGTGGAAGACTTCAGGAACCGCTTGACAACCAGATTGAACACATGTGTCATGCAGGGCGCATGGCTCAGCCCTCCTTGATGCAGTGCCGACACCATGTTCTTCCCATTGTCGGTCACCATGGTTCCGATTTTGAGTTGTCACGGAGAAAGCTAGGATTTGATTTCTTGATGAAGGACACGGAGCAGTTCCTCCCCTGTGTGTGACTCCGTTCGCCAAGGCAAACGAGTTTGCAGAACAGCATGACACTGCCATGCCCTGCACATGTGGTATGCTGGAGGGGGACTGTGAATTGTCCCTACAGTGGAGGCTGAGGACAAGGTGAAGGATGAGGAGGCAGAGGCGGACATTGTCGCAGGACCAATGGCGTGAAAACGTGGACGCAGAAGGAGCGTCACCTGGCCAAGTTGCTGGTGTGGCTGTGCATGAACCACATTCACCCAGTGGGCCGTAAAGTACATGTATTGTCCCTGACTAGTAAATAGTTACACATCGGAGCTGCTGTGCACTTTGGCAGGCACCGACAGGCTAAAGGACTGGCACACCTTCTGTTCTACATACGTGAGCAAGGCTGGTACTGCCTTTTTGGCAAAGAAATGACGGCTTGGGACTCTCCACCTTGGCTTGGCACAAGCCATCAGTTCTCTGAAAGGTGCATAGTCCATCACTTGGAAAGGAAGGGACTGCAGCACCAGCAACTTGGCCAGGAGCACATTCAGCTTCTGCGCCGTTGGATGAGTGCACGCATACTGTTGTCTCTTGGCAATCTCTTTGGTGATCGATTGCTGACGGAATAACTGACAAGGAGGAGGAGCAGGAGCATCAGGACCAGCAGATGATGGGAAGGACAGACAGCTCCCTATGGCTGAGATGGTGAATCCTTGACTGCCTGAAATTGGGTGGGTGACACTGGGTGATGCAGCAGTTGCTGCGGCATGCTGGACCCCCACATCGGAGCCACGGTTCTCCCAGGCCACTTTATGGTGATGCTGCATATTTTGACGCAGGACCATGGTGCCAACATTGATACCCTGGCCACGCTTCACCTTCTGCCCACAGATTCTAGATATGGCCATGTTCACCTCCTCCGGCGGCTTAACAAAAAACTGCCACACCGCTGAGTAGGTGATTTTACCACCAACACTAGGCACTGACTGCTACCGACACTGCCTCTGTGAACCCATGCACGGCTACTTTCCGGGCAGGTAGGCTCCTGCGAAGCGGGTGGTCTACCCCGGACACGTTTGGCTCCCGACCTCCAACGGCTGCCACCCTGCTGACTCCCAGCCACGCTTGCGTCTTGCTGGCTCTGCTGCTGCCTCACAGGCAAGCTGCCACCCTCTTCTCCCAATGATGATGAAACCGCTTTGTCACCCGGCTCCCAAGTGCGATCAGCTACATCATCATCATCGAGTACTGTCTGCACATCACTGATCTCCTCCTCAACTGTCTCTGGGTCAGGAGCCTGACCGCTCGCAACACCAGCTCCCATGCCACTCTCCTCATCACTACTCCTCCACATCTTGGCTTACCTGTACCTGCTGACTGTCTTCTAGTAGCTTGTCCTCACTGTATAGTTTAGCTGAGCCCACAGCATACAATACTTTTCTAGCTGAGGGAACAGAAAAGGACAGAGGCAGGTTGACAACAGGTGAGGGCAGAGGGCCTGCTCCCGGGCAATGCCAACTAAGGGTTGTGTTTGATGAACCCACTGACTCTTGGCTGGGGGCATCTGATGTCACTTGCAACAAAGTTGAAGATCAAGTCAACCATTCAAGAACGGCTGAGTTGCTGGTCAAGACATGACCGCTAGCTGACACTGGAAGCTCAGGCCTCTCAAAGTGATACCTGCTGCCATGGCCCCTCACTCTGCTGCGATCTCTGCCTGCGCCAGAAACATTTATGCCTCTGCCACTCCCCTGTGCAGGGCCTGGCACTTCTGTCTGACATACTGTTAGATCAAATAAATAAATAAAAAGGAAATTAAAACACCCCAAAAAAGTCAGTAATTTTCTCACTTCACCACACAACAGCTAATAAGCTCATTTTTTCACACTGATACACACAAAAAAGGGCTTTAGAACATATAACTGCACCGCTGAACTGTAAATATATTTTTATTTTGCCACTATTACCTGACAAAAAGGGCTTTAGAACATATAACTGCACTGCTGAACTGCAAATATATTTTACTTTTGCCACTTATACACGCCAAAAATGCTTTAGAACATATAACTGCACCGCTGAACGGCAAATATATTTTGCTTTTGCCACTAATACACGTCACAAAAGGCTTTAGAACATACAACTTCACAGCTGAAAAGTAAATATACTGTATAATGCTGTGGAATGATTCCTCCTTATCCTTTCCCTACACCTTGAATAATCTTTCCCTGCACTTGTAAATAATTTTTTTAGCACAGTGAAGTTTTTTCTATCACTGTCCCTAGCGCCTGCTGACGTCTCTCCCTGCACTAAGTACACTGGAAAATGGCAGAATCCAAGATGACTGAGTCTATTTATAGGGTTGTGACATCACAGGGCTGGCTGGCTGCTGATTGGCTGCATGCATGGCATTATGGATGATCCCGCCTTCCCAGAGTTACTTGCTCCATGTCCTCACATGTGCACCAGCCATTTTAGGAAAAAATGCGATTCGTTACCATGAAGTGTGAGGAAATTCAGATTTCGTGTGAATTTAATTTTTCCTGAAATTCGGATATAATTCCACTTTGTCAACTTCGATTTGCTTATCTCTACAAATGATCTTAGCCCTGCAATTTTGCAGTGATGGCAATAATTAGAGGTCAAAGGGAGCCCCCTCCCTCAGTCTAACCGTTTAGGTGCCACTGTCGCTATTGACTACAGCATCTGACCAAAATCAGAGTCATCTCTGGTCCCAGACATTGTGGCTGGGTGTCAGCTGTATTGCACAGCCAGCACCTGCTGCATATAGAGGGGGCTCAGCTCGTCCAAGCATGCTCCATACATTCACATCGCAACAAGGACAGCAAAATACTGGAGCATGTAATAATGAAAGAGGCCTAGTCTTGGCTGACAACTTTTTTTGTTTTTATTACATTTTTTAAGACAGCAAAGTTATTCAGCATAAGAAAACTCTAATCCCAAAATTGTATCTGATAACCTCAAATGAGAAATCCACTTCAATTACCGGTACCCCTTCCCATCAGAGTCAAATCTTTCTTATGTAGACTTTGGTGCTGTCATTGAATGACTTATACTGTTAATGAACTATTGCTATTATAATTTCCTGAAGACATTTCCAAATATGAAGAACGACTGCTTATTATACAATTCTGCGAGTCAGGCATACGAGAAGAACATCTTTTGTTCCTTAAGAAAGCTCTTTATTACCCTATTATTCAGGGTTTGTCTTTTATTTTCATATTGATGGAAATGAAAAATTTGTAATTACTTTTTCATAGCTGTCACTGTGAGAGAAAAAAGCATCAGAGTTTTGGCAAGTCTTATGTTGTTCTTTCTCTGAGTGAGAAGAATTATCAAAGAGATCATGTTCTAAAACCCTTTATATTTATCAAATTAGTGTGGCCTCCTACTTGACATCTCAGTTGGTTCATTTAATGTCAATTGTCTAACAGTCATAAAGTATCCTGTTAAACCTTTCTTTTAATAAAAAATAAAATCTAAAACTAAATCTAACATCTATCTATACAGTATATCTCTTACAGTATCTATCTCTCTGTCTATATATCTCTTAGTTTCATTAAACACTTGCAGCCACATCCCCCTCTTACCAGAGGGCCATCTTCTATTTACTGTTTTACACTAGATGAGTCTGAAACGTTTATGAACATGTAGCGAATGCCCGCAGACTGCAAAAAAACAGGCCCTCATATGGCCATGTCAACAGAAAAAAAAAAATATATATATACAAAATGGCTTTATCCTTATAACGTTAAGAGGGTATTTCCAGGGATGAGAATAAAGAGGGTATTCCCAGGGATGAGAATATCTCATCTCTTGGGAGCATATTAGCCCTGGGATTCCCAGAAGCCATTTCACAGTGGCTGTTAGTAACCCTTCTTCTTCATAGCAATCAGTGGAGAACTATACTGACTGGGTGAATGGCGGTTCCAAGATGCAGTTCTCCAAACAGGTGAGATATTCCTATCTAGTGGCCATTGTTGTATTTGATTTATGTAAGTTATCTATGGTTGTATTTCATTATGTCATTCATCTTGTAACTCCTCTTCTTCTGTGAGCTCATAGCCTGTGTCCTGCAGTCTTTTCCTGTTTGTCAGCCATGCATCACAGGGTTGGAGAGAGGATTTTCCTTTCTCAATGAACATTCAATAAATTACCATAAAGGCATATCCATTTCATTTCCTTCACTGGAATTCTACATGCAACTGGTGTAGCTATGGGAATGATATAGGTACACTATATTCCATTGCTTGTACAAGAGATTCCCACTCACTCATCAGAGACTTCTCTTAAGTACATCGGTGGCAGAATACTTTGGATATGTGTAGAATGGAAATATCCCTTTTGTTGTTATAAATAAAATCATGATAAATTATGAATGCATGATGATGGAAATCCTCGGTTCTTTTCTGGAGATGAAGTTCTATTCTAATTATCAGGCACAGATACAGCAAGGTTTATAGCTCTTAAGATGAATGAACCTACTGATACCCAGAATGATGTTACCACAGTTCATTCACCTATAACCTTCCCAGCATTTTTTTCTTGCCCTTCTACAGTCTTTCTGTCCTCTCCTATATCATATTTACCCATTGATTAACATGTGAAAAACATGCCCTGTCAATCAAGAACGCGAGGGAGGCGCGGCAGCATGACGTGAGCAACGTACGTGCAGCGGTCCGCCCCTCCCCCCCAAACGCCGGCTCCAGCTCTGAACCTCGATGCCGATGCCCCCGCTGAGTCACTGAGTCACCGCTGAAAACTTTTCACCTCTCCGTTAGGACGCTGCCACCGCCGATACCATCGACGCACCTGCCGCTGTGCTCCCTGGTTCCGCCGGACCGACCCCCTGTTGCACAGGGCACCACTGCCTTTTTAATTGAGCGGACGTCAGAAGAAGCTGTTCTGGGTTTCTGTACCCTATACAGGTGCCGCGAGACTGTGAAGTGAGTGACCGCTCTTTGCGCTTCTCTGCCCTTGGGTGTCCTGCTCATCTTGCCATGGGCTCGGAGCGGTCGCAGGTATGCGGCTCTGTCCACTATGTCAGCCCTGTTTGTTGGGCTGTTCCGAAGGCGTGGGGTTGTCTGACTAGCCTATATCACAGTCGCCCCATTTACCATTTTGATGTGTATCTGGACACCCCATGCTAAGACGCCTAAACAGGTTATCGGCTAAAGGACATAATAGCGATAGCCTTGAAGCTCTGCCCTGGGCGCTACATCAGCACATACCAGTATCATCTCAGTGTTGTCCTCAGGCTCTCTGTCGATTCTATAGCAGTGAAGCTCCGTTCAGGGCGCCATTTCAGTATATGTCCGCACCATCTAAGTGCCCTCTTTTGACCCTGACTGCCATATAGCCATAAAGCTCTGCCCTGGGTGCTATACCAGCATACATAAGAACCATCTCTGTGCCGTTTCTGGACCTTGACTGCTGTATAGCTGAGAAGTTTGGTCCTGGGCGCTATACCAGTACACATAAGCACCATCTCTGTGTTGTTTCTGGACTTTGATTGCTATATAGTCGTAAAGTTCTGTCCTGGGTGCTAAACTAGCATATATCAGTATCATCCTTGTGCCCGTTTCCGGATCTTGATTGTTATATAGCTGTGAAGCCCCATCTTCTCTCTGTGCCGCTCCCTGACCCTGATAGCTGGGAATCATACCAGCACATATTAGTGCTATCTCTGTGTTTTTGTTTTTGGTTACTGCACTGTTTTGTCTAAATATTGAAAATCGCTCTGTTATCTTTCCGAGCTCCGGACCCTCGAATATACGTGTTGGAGGGTCGCTGAAGATTGTTGACGGACTACGCCGAAGACACCGTAAGACCCCAACACTGAAGCCTCTTGGTATTTAAGAAAGAAGAGCCTCAAGACCCGAGGAGATCGAGGATATGTAAGACTACCTGACCACTTCTCTGTGATATATGACATTCATTACTGACGCCTCAGAAAAATAAGGATCTGTATAATACTATCTTCGAAAGTAACTGCACAAAAGAGAGAGAGTAGGAGGGGGAAAGGGGGGAGAAAAGGGGGGGGAAAGGAAAAAAAAAAAAAAAAATGGCCCCCAAACCACCAAATAGGAAATCCATTGGAACATCCTCTCCTAAAGGGAGCACTGTAAGGACACAGTTAGATAAATATCTTAAATCCCCACCCCCATTAACTAAGACGAGGAGCAATCAGAGGCCAATATTACAAATGGAAGATCACGAAGAGAACGGGAATCCTGTAAATAGGGCGGGAGAAAATCAGGCCTCTGAAGCAGACAACCAGATGAACAATATCGATCGTAAATTAGCGGGTATACTGGAGGCAGTCAGGACAACGAATCAATCATTAAGCACACTGACAATGACGGTGGCAGCAGTGCAGACCGACATCTCGGTAATTCGAGATGACCTAAATAAAATGAGGCAACGAGTCAAAGAGTATGCAACCCTGACTACGGAGCTTCAAAAAGAATCTAGCCAGATTAAAAAAAGGATAGAAACAGTAGAAAGCGATAATAAGGCACTTAAAGAAAAAATGGCGGACCTGGAGGACAGATCCCGGAGAGACAATCTAAAACTGGTGGGCTTCCCGGAGGGTGTAGAAAAAGACGACCCCAGGGGATTCATTCAAAAATGGCTATTAAATAATGCAACAACGGCAGAGGCAGAGGTATCCCTTACGGTGGATAGAGCACACCGTATTCCCACCAGGAAACCTCCACCAGGGTCAGCACCAAGGCCATTATTAATCAAGATGACTTCCTCAAGAGAACGGGACCATATACTAAGATGGAAAAGAGAGATACAAACAGTGAAGTATAATGACGCCAGCATAGAGATATACCCAGACTTTTCTAAGGTTACGAAAGATAAAAGAAGGGAATATAAAGATGTTAAAAAGAGATTGATACAAGCTCAATTAAAGTACTCTATGATGTACCCCGCGAAACTACGGGTTATATATAAAGAAACCATTCATTTCTTTGCCAATCCAAGCGATGCAGCGGACTGGATGGACTCAAAGGGCATTAAATAATATGTTAGCGATGCATTGAGGGGAGATTGGGGGGGTTGACGGCGGGGGGGAGGGGGGTGATAGCCTAAGGTTTGAGTCCTATGAGTCACATTTTGCGACTCACGGGTCAGAATTGGAGTGGGGTTCGGGGAGAGGATAAGGGTTGGGGGAGGGGGTTTCTTTCCGCGGGGGATTGTCGAGGTGTTGAGGGTACGTCGTTGGGGGTTCCCCTGCCCTTCCGCTCAGTGCTGCCTTATCCTTTAAAATGTCTAGTATCTTGACATGGAATATCTGCGGTTTCGCGGACAAAATTAAGAGGTGTGCAGTGTTCGATTTAGTCTCTAGACATTTACCAGCAATAGTGGCCCTGTTAGAAACACATCTTACAGGAGAAAAGATAGCAGCGCTGGGCGGAAGGAGATGGGCCTCTCACGAATATCCAATAGAACAGTTAATCGATCAAGAGGGCCGGTACATCTTTCTGCACTGCTATTGGCAGGGGCAAAGGAGAATTATTGCATTTATATACAGTACAGACCAAAGGTTTGGACACACCTTCTCATTCAAAGAGTTTTCTTTATTTTCATGACTATGAAAATTGTAGATTCACACTGAAGGCATCAAAATTATGAATTAACACATGTGGAATTATATACATAACAAACAAGTGTGAAACAACTGAAAATATGTCATAGTCTAGGTTTTCAAAGTAGCCACCTTTTGCTTTGATTACTGCTTTGCACACTCTTGGCATTCTCTTGATGAGCTTCAAGAGGTAGTCCCCTGAAATGGTTTTCACTTCACAGGTGTGCCCTGTCAGGTTTAACCACTTAAGGACCACAGGTTTATACGCCCCTAAAGACCAGGCCCTTTTTTACAAATCGGCACTCCACAACTTTAGCGGTTTATTGCTCGGTCATGCAACTTACCACCCAAATGAATTTTACCTCCTTTTCTTCTCACTAATAGAGCTTTCATTCGGTGGTATTTCTTTGCTGCTTACATTTTTACTTTTTTTGTTATTAATCGAAATTTAACGATTTTTTTGCAAAAAAATGACATTTTTCACTTTCAGTTGTAAAATTTTGCAAAAAAAACGACATCCATATATAAATTTTGCTCTAAATTTATTGTTCTACATGTCTTTGATAAAAAAAAAATGTTTGGGTAAAAAAAAAATGGTTTGGGTAAAAGTTATAGCGTTTAAAAACTATGGTACAAAAATGTGAATTTCCGCTTTTTGAAGGAGCTCTGACTTTCTGAGCACCTGTCATGTTTCCTGAGGTTCTACAATGGCCAGACAGTACAAACACCCCACAAATGACCCCATTTTGGAAAGTAGACACCCTAAGGGCATAGTGAGTTCATAGAACTTTTTATTTTTTGTCACAAGTTAGCGGAAAACGATGATTTTTTTCTTATTATTTTTTTTTCTTACAAAGTCTTATATTCCACTAACTTGTGACAAAAAATAAAAACTTCCATGAACTCACTATGCCCATCAGCGAATACCTTGGGATGTCTTCTTTCCAAAATGGGGTCACTTGTGGGGTAGTTATACTGCCCTGGCATTCTAGGGGCCCAAATGTGTGGTAAGGAGTTTGAAATCAAATTCTGTACAAAATGGCTGGTGAAATCCGAAAGGTGCTCTTTGGAATGTGGGCCCCTTTGCCCACCTAGGCTGCAAAAAAGTGTCACACATGTGGTATCTCCGTATTCAGGAGAAGTTGGGGAATGTGTTTTGGGGTGTCATTTTACATATACCCAAAAAAAATTGTAAAAGTTGTCTTTTGCCAAGATATTTCTCTCACCCAGCATGGGTATATGTAAAATGACACCCCAAAACACATTTCCCAACTTCTCCTGAATACGGAGATACCAGATGTGTGACACTTTTTTGCAGCCTAGGTGGGCAAAGGGGCCCATATTCCAAAGAGCACCTTTCGGATTTCACTGGTCATTTTTTACAGAATTTGATTTCAAACTCCTTACCACACATTTGGGCCCCTAGAATGCCAGTGCAGTATAACTACCCCACAAGTGACCCCATTTTGGAAAGAAGACACCCCAAGGTATTCGCTGATGGGCATAGTGAGTTCATGGAAGTTTTTATTTTTTGTCACAAGTTAGTGGAATATGAGTCTTTGTAAGAAAAAAAATAAAATAAAAAAAAATCATCATTTTCCACTAACTTGTGACAAAAATAAAAACTTCCATGAACTCACTATGCCCATCAGCGAATACCTTGGGATGTCTTCTTTCCAAAATGGGGTCACTTGTGGGGTAGTTATACTGCACTGGCATTCTAGGGGCCCAAATGTGTGGTAAGGAGTTTGAAATCAAATTCTGTAAAAAATGGCCAGTGAAATCCGAAAGGTGCTCTTTGGAATATGGGCCCCTTTTCCCACCTAGGCTGCAAAAAAGTGTCACACATGTGGTATCTCCGTATTCAGGAGAAGTTGGGGAATGTGTTTTGGGGTGTCATTTTACATATACCCATGCTGGGTGAGAGAAATATCTTGGCAAAAGACAACTTTGTATAAAAAAATGGTAAAAGTTGTCTTTTGCCAAGATATTTCTCTCACTCAGCATGGGTATATGTAAAATGACACCCCAAAACACATTCCCCAACTTCTCCTGAATACGGAGATACCAGATGTGTGACACTTTTTTGCAGCCTAGGTGGGCAAAGGGGCCCATATTCCAAAGGGCACCTTTCGGATTTCACTGGTCATTTTTTACAGAATTTGATTTCAACTCCTTACCACACATTTGGGCCCCTAGAATGCCAGGGCAGTCTAACTACCCCACAAGTGACACTATTTTGGAAAGAAGACACCCCAAGGTATTCGCTGATGGGCATAGTGAGTTCATGGAAGTTTTTATTTTTTGTCACAAGTTAGTGGAATATGAGACTTTGTAAGAAAAAAAAAAAAAAAAATCATCAATTTCCACTAACTTGTGACAAAAAATAAAAAATTCTAGGAACTCGCCATGCCCCTCACGGAATACCTTGGGGTGTCTTCTTTCCAAAATGGGGTCACTTGTGGGGTAGTTATACTGCCCTGGCATTTTCCAGGGGCCCAAATGTGTGGTAAGTAGGTAAATGACCTGTGAAATCCTAAAGGTGCTTTTTGGAATGTGGGCCCCTTTGCCCACCTAGGCTGCAAAAAAGTGTCACACATGTGGTATCGCCGTATTCAGGAGAAGTTGGGCAATGTGTTTTGGGGTGTCATTTACATATAGATATTTCTCTCACCCAGCATGGGTATATGTAAAATGACACCCCAAAACACATTCCCCAACTTCTCCTGAGTACGGCGATACCAGATGTGTGACACTTTTTTGCAGCCTAGATGCGCAAAGGTGCCCAAAATCCTTTTAGGAGGGCATTTTTAGACATTTGGATACCAGACTTCTTCTCACGCTTTGGGGCCCCTAGAATGCCAGGGCAGTATAAATACCCCACATGTGACCCCATTTTGGAAAGAAGACACCCCAAGGTATTCAATGAGGGGCATGGCGAGTTCATAGAAATTTTTTTTTTTTGGCACAAGTTAGCAGAAATTGATAATTTTTATTTTTTTCTCACAAAGTCTCCCTTTCCGCTAACTTGGGACAAAAATTTCAATCTTTCATGGACTCAATATGCCCCTCACGGAATACCTTGGGGTGTCTTCTTTCCGAAATGGGGTCACATGTGGGGTATTTATACTGCCCTGGCATTCTAGGGGCCCTAAAGCGTGAGAAGAAGTCTGGAATATAAATGTCTAAAAAATTTTACGCATTTGGATTCCGTGAGGGGTATGGTGAGTTCATGTGAGATTTTATTTTTTGACACAAGTTAGTGGAATATGAGACTTTGTAAGAAAAAAAAAAAAAAATTCCGCTAACTTGGCCAAAAAAATGTGTGAATGGAGCCTTACAGGGGGGTGATCAATGACAGGGGGGTGATCAATGACAGGGGGGTGATCAGAGAGTCTATATGGGGTGATCACCCCCCTGTCATTGATCACCCCCCTGTAAGGCTCCATTCAGATGTCCGTATGTGTTTTGCGGATCCGATCCATGTATCCGTGGATCCGTAAAAATCATACGGACATCTGAATGCAGCCTGACGGGGGGGTGATCAATGACAGGGACCCCCCCCCTGTCATTGATCACCCCCCCGTCAGGGGGGTGATCAGGGAGTCTATATGGGGTGATCACCCCCCCTGGAAGGCTCTAGGGAGACGCCTGTATGTGTTTTGCGGATCCGATCCATCTATCAGTGGATCCGTAAAAATCATGTGGACATCTGAATGGAGCTTTACAGGGGGGTGATCAATGACAGGGGGGTAATCAATGACAGGGGGGTGATCAGGGAGTCTATATGGGGTGATCACCACAGTCATTGATCACGCCCCTGTAAGGCTCCATTCAGACGTCCGTATGCGTTTTGCGGATCCGATCCATCTATCAGTGGATCCGTAAAAATCATGCGGACATCTGAATGGAGCTTTACAGGGGGTTGATCAATGACAGGGGTGTAATCAATGACAGGGGGGTGATCAGGGATTCTATATGGGGTGATCACCACAGTCATTGATCACGCCCCTGTAAGGCTCCATTCAGACGTCCGTATGCGTTTTGCGGATCCGATCCATCTATCAGTGGATCCGTAAAAATCATGCGGACATCTGAATGGTGCTTTACAGGGGATTGATCAATGACAGGGGGGTAATCAATGACAGGGGGGTGATCAGGGAGTCTATATGGGGTGATCACCACAGTCATTGATCACCCCCCTATAAGGCTCCATTCAGACGTCCGTATGCGTTTTGCGGATCCGATCCATCTATCAGTGGATCCGTAAAAATCATGCGGACATCTGAATGGAGCTTTACAGGGGGTTGATCAATGACAGGGGGGTAATCAATGACAGGGGGGTGATCAGGGAGTCTATATGGGGTGATCACCACAGTCATTGATCACGCCCCTGTAAGGCTCCATTCAGATGTCCGTATGCGTTTTGCGGATCCGATCCATCTATCAGTGGATCCGTAAAAATCATGCGGACATCTGAATGGAGCTTTACAGGGGTGTGATCAATGACAGGGGGGTAATCAATGACAGGGGGGTGATCAGGGAGTCTATATGGGGTGATCAGGGGTGATCAGGGGCTAATAAGGGGTTAATAAGTGACGGGGGGGTGTAGTGTAGTGTAGTGGTGCTTGGTGCTACTTTACTGAGCTACCTGTGTCCTCTGGTGGTCGATCCAAACAAAGGGGACCACCAGAGGACCAGGTAGCAGGTATATTAGAAGCTGTTATCAAAACAGCGTCTAATATACCTGTTAGGGGTTAAAAAAAACACCTCTCCAGCCTGCCAGCGAACGATCGCCGCTGGCAGGCTGGAGATCAACTCTCTTACCTTCCGTTCCTGTGAGCGCGCGCGCCTGTGTGCGCGCGTTCACAGGAAATCTCGGCTCACGCGAGATGACGCCAATCGGCGTTAGCGTAGCCTGGGGGAGCCGCCGCAATGACGCCTTTCGGCGTTAGCGCAGCGGCAAGTGGTTAATAAGTGGGATTTCTTGCCTTATAATTGGGTTTGGGACCATCAGTGGCGTTGTGGAGAAGTCAGGTGGATACACAGCTGATAGTCCTACTGAACAGACTATTAGAATTTGTATTATGGCAAGAAAAAAGCAGCTAAGTAAAGAAAAACGAGTGGCCATCATTACTTTAAGAAATGGAGATCAGTCAGTCAGCCGAAAAATTGGGAAAACTTTGAAAGTAAGGGCTATTTGACCATGAAGGAGAGTGATGGGGTGCTGCGCCAGATGACCTGGCCTCCACAGTCACCGGACCTGAACCCAATCGAGATGGTTTGGGGTGAGCTGGACCGCAGAGTTAAGGAAAAAGGGCCAACAAGTGCTAAGCATCTCTGGGAACTCCTTCAAGACTGTTGGAAGACCATTTCAGGGGACTACCTCTTGAAGCTCATCAAGAGAATGCCAAGAGTGTGCAAAGCAGTAATCAAAGCAAAAGGTGGCTACTTTGAAGAACCTAGAATATGACATATTTTCAGTTGTTTCACACTTGTTTGTTATGTATATAATTCCACATGTGTTAATTCATAGTTTTGATGCCTTCATAGTCATGAAAATAAAGAAAACTCTTTGAATGAGAAGGTGTGTCCAAACTTTTGGTCTGTACTGTATATCCCTCCCCCCTTTACTACCACAGTATTATGTAAATTGATGGACTACATTGCAGCACGAGAGGAGTGCCCGGTGCTGGTGATGGGCGATTTTAACTCGGTCATGGACATTAAAAACGATAGGATCTCCACCATAACCAATTACGAATCAAATTTAGGATCAAGTACAGTGCTATCCTTAATCTGTACAGAGATGGCACTTGTCGATATATGGCGATCTCTTTATGGAAATAAGCAAGTATTTTCATGCTTTAGTAACACATATAGGTCCATGTCCCGAGTTGATCTGGCCCTCGCCAGCCCCGGGCTCATTAATAGGGTTAAAAAAATGAACTATGAATGTCATGGCATCTCCGACCATAGCCCGGTGATGGTAATACTGGACAGCCCTAAGAAACCAAATCAAAATAGAACTTTTAAACTTAACCCCCACTGGATGTCATTGATAAAGGACCTAGATAAGATTAACGAAGAAATAAAACTCTTCTGGAGGGATAATGTTAATTCAACACATATCCACATGGTTTGGGACTCGCTCAAGGCATATCTCCGGGGTATATATCTACATGAAATTAGGAAACAGAAAAACCTTTTTGCCCAAACTCAAAAAGAAATAGAAGGGAGGCTCAATCAGATAACCAATGAGATTAGCCACGTAAATACCCCAGAAAAACAACTTCAAGTAAAAAAAGCACAAGATGAATATAAACAATATTTACATATAAAAGCACAGAACAAAATGTTCTTTTCAGGGTTGAGGAGCTTTAGCGAGTCCGGCAAGCCAAGTAGATTATTATCAATGATTGTAAGAAGTCAAAGGGGAGGTACTAACATCATGGGAATTAGGACAGATGCAGGAAACACCCTACGAGACCCCGACGACATCCTAAGGGAATTTACTAGGTACTTTTCGACACTATATCAAACCGGGTCTAAAAATCAGGGAGGAAAAATAGATCAATATCTGGATAATATTGAGATCCCCGAGTTCGATCAACAAGATATTGATTGGTTAAATAGACCTATCCAACTGACCGAGCTACAGACTACGTTGCAATCTATCAAGGGCAATTCATCCCCAGGGGTGGATGGTTTCCCATTTGAACTATACCGGAAACATGAGGGAACTATTCTTCCCCAAATGTTGGAGGTATTAAATCAATCTTGGACAATGGGTGCCCTACCCCCCTCATGGATGGAAGCCACTATCACATTGATCCCCAAAAAAGGGAAAGATCCGCTGTTAGTTACTTCCTATCGCCCATCTCTCTGTTGAATACAGACTATAAAATTCTTGCCAAACTGTTAGCTAATAGATTAAAAACTGTCATACACAAAGTCGTCCATGTAGATCAAACTGGGTTTATTCCCAAAAGGAACATACAGGACAACATAAGGCGGGCTTTCTTGAACATCCAGATGGGGGATGGGGAGGACTGCTCCATCCTGTCCCTGGATGCCGCTAAGGCCTTCGACAGGGTGGAGTGGCCCTTCCTTTGGAGAGTACTGTCGCGGGTGAGGATAGGCGAGTATTTCTCCAGATGGGTTCGCATTCTGTACCAAAACCCGGTATCTACAGGGAGTGCAGAATTATTAGGCAAGTTGTATTTTTGAGGATTAATTTTATTATTGAACAACAACCATGTTCTCAATGAACCCAAAAAACTCATTAATATCAAAGCTGAATATTTTTGGAAGTAGTTTTTAGTTTGTTTTTAGTTTTAGCTATTTTAGGGGGATATCTGTGTGTGCAGGTGACTATTACTGTGCATAATTATTAGGCAACTTAACAAAAAACAAATATATACCCATTTCAATTATTTATTTTTACCAGTGAAACCAATATAACATCTCAACATTCACAAATATACATTTCTGACATTCAAAAACAAAACAAAAACAAATCAGTGACCAATATAGCCACCTTTCTTTGCAAGGACACTCAAAAGCCTGCCACCCATGGATTCTGTCAGTGTTTTGATCTGTTCATCATCAACATTGCGTGCAGCAGCAACCACAGCCTTCCAGACACTGTTCAGAGAGGTGTACTGTTTTCCCTCCTTGTAAATCTCACATTTGATGATGGACCACAGGTTCTCAATGGGGTTCAGATCAGGTGAACAAGGAGGCCATGTCATTAGATTTTCTTCTTTTATACCCTTTCTTGCCAGCCACGCTGTGGAGTACTTGGACGCGTGTGATGGAGCATTGTCCTGCATGAAAATAATGTTTTTCTTGAAGGATGCAGACTTCTTCCTGTACCACTGCTTGAAGAAGGTGTTTTCCAGAAACTGGCAGTAGGACTGGGAGTTGAGCTTGACTCCATCCTCAACCCGAAAAGGCCCCACAAGCTCATCTTTGATGATACCAGCCCAAACCAGTACTCCACCTCCACCTTGCTGGCGTCTGAGTCGGACTGGAGCTCTCTGCCCTTTACCAATCCAGCCACGGGCCCATCCATCTGGCCCATCAAGACTCACTCTCATTTCATCAGTCCATAAAACCTTAGAAAAATCAGTCTTGAGATATTTCTTGGCCCAGTCTTGACGTTTCAGCTTGTGTGTCTTGTTCAGTGGTGGTCGTCTTTCAGCCTTTCTTACCTTGGCCATGTCTCTGAGTATTGCACACCTTGTGCTTTTGGGCACTCCAGTGATGTTGCAGCTCTGAAATATGGCCAAACTGGTGGCAAGTGGCATCTTGGCAGCTGCACGCTTGACTTTTCTCAGTTCATGGGCAGTTATTTTGCGTCTTGGTTTTTCCACACGCTTCTTGCGACCCTGTTGACTATTTGAATGAAACGCTTGATTGTTCGATGATCACGCTTCAGAAGCTTTGCAATTTTAAGAGTGCTGCATCCCTCTGCAAGATATCTCACTATTTTTGACTTTTCTGAGCCTGTCAAGTCCTTCTTTTGACCCATTTTGCCAAAGGAAAGGAAGTTGCCTAATAATTATGCACACCTAATATAGGGTGTTGATGTCATTAGACCACACCCCTTCTCATTACAGAGATGCACATCACCTAATATGCTTAATTGGTAGTAGGCTTTTGAGCCTATACAGCTTGGAGTAAGACAACATGCATAAAGAGGATGATGTGGTCAAAATACTCATTTGCCTAATATTTCTGCACGCAGTGTAGGGTCCGAGTCAATGGTGAGTACTCTGCCCCTTTTTCTCTGAACCGAGGAACACGCCAGGGCTGCCCCCTCTCCCCCTTGCTCTTCTCGCTGTTCCTGGAGCCAATTGCATGCAAAATTAGAACAGATGTGGAAATATCCGGCTTCGGGTGCGAGGGAGAAGCTGACAAACTTAGTCTATATGCAGACGATATGCTGCTCTTCTTGGGGAAGGGGTATATTAACCTACCCAGGGTTATGGAAAGTTTGGATGAGTTTGGATCCCTGTCTGGATACGATATAAACTGGGAAAAATCAAAATTTCTTCCATTAAGACGCCCGGTTCCACCGGGCCACAATTTCTGTGTCAGTATATTGACCCCAGCAGACTCCTTAATGTATTTGGGTATCCAGATAGGGACCAAACTGGAACACTATCTGAAACTGAATATACTCCCAATAATAGATAAAGTCAAGAGGAAAATTAGAACATGGTTAAAACTCCCTCTGTCACAAATTAATCGAATAGCGCTTATTAAAATGACATTACTACCAATGTTATTATATGTTCTTAACGCTAGCCCAATTACGATAGAAGATAAGTTCTTTAATAAGTTAGAGACCCTCCTTAATGAATTGATATGGGGCCGCAAACGAGTCAGAATTAAGATTCGATATCTGTATAAAGAGGAGGGTGGAATGTCCATCCCTTTTTTAAAAGGATATTATTTAGCTGCTCAATTGAGATGGTGTTTGAGGAATCGAAAGAATAAATGCGTTTGTCTTCTTTTTGGGGAGTATTGCAGACCATGGGCGGATCTTTTCCATTCTCTTGAAAATGGTATTTTTAAGAAGAATATAACAACAAACCCGTTTAGTAGAATGCTTGGGTATACCTGGCAACAAATTAGAGATATGGTGGGCGTATCTGAAGCAGTTCAGTACACCCCACTGTGGGGGAATGCACACTTACCACAAGTTATGCAACTAGGCCACGCTGAATATTGGGAAAAACATGGGATATATTTAATTGCACAAGTTTTTCATCAAGGACTGATTAAGCCCTTAAATGAAATATTACCAGACGTTAAATTAGGATTTATTGATAAATTTCGATATGAACAACTACGTCACGCTATATATTACACAGAGAATAAGAATTATTTGAAGATAGTAAGGAACACTTTTTTAGATTCTTGTCAAGATATGACACTTAACACTTCAATATCACACATTTACGCAAAGTTAAAACACGAATATACAAAAACGACCACATTTAGGGGTGAGGCTAAATGGGAAAGAGACCTACATAAAGGGGAACCTATTATGTGGAACACAGTGTACAGAAATATTAAAAGATCTACTGTGTCACCCGCCCACGCATGGATCCTTTTGAAAATTATACACCGCCTCTCCTACACACCAGCGCTACTTCATACCATTTATAAAGATAGGAAACAGTATTGCTATAAATGTACCAGAGACAGAGGAGACTATAAACACCTGCTGTGGGAATGCCCAGGGATAAATGAATACTGGATTAAAATATTCCGGAAATTGCAGGATTGCTCCCCTATGAAGTACCAGGCATGCATTGACTACGCCATCCTGGGTATACTCCCAGAGACAGACCAAAACAAAACTGAGCAGATATTGTGGTTCCGGGGCATTGCATTAGCCAAAATAACAATTGTTAAACACTGGGGTACCAGTAAATATCCCAGTTTTCAGGAGTGGATGGAGCGAGCGAGAATAGGGTGAGGCAGTACGAACATATATTAGCCCAAACAGCAGGGAAGAAGGCAGTCTGGCTGCGGATCTGGGTAACTGGAAACAATGACAGTCGAGGTAGATGTGGCAGTTCTGCGGAGGAGAAAAGGGGGTAACTGGAAATACTGACAAAGATGTAGACGCAGCCCCGCGGAAAGAAAAAGGGGGGGGGGAGGGAGGGACAGGGGGGTTTATAAACAAATGAAGATTTAGTTTAGGACGAGATGAATTTATTAACGCATTTATACTTCATTGCGTTGTGATATTGAAAAAGAAGATTGTTGTATTTTTTTCTTTTTGAAAATAAAATATATATATATAAAAAAAAAAAAAAAAGGATTAAAAAAAAAAAATTGTGAAAAACATCTAATTGGCTAGTACAAGATTTCAAACCTAAACATATATGTCTATTGGTCTTTTTAAAACCACACGTACATGCTGATCTGTTAATTGTCTAATATTGTTTTAGTGGTGGCAGTTGTATAACTTTAAAAGCGGAGGGAAAATGACTTGTCCGGGGCGCTTCTGTGTCGGCCTAGGTCACATACAATAGTATCTTTTACTGTAAACGGTAAATCCATAGGAAATAAACAATGACTCTCCTGAACAGAACACCCTCCAACAAAGACACCAGTTATTCCCAACAACCAAGCAGGCTTTGTATAGCAAACTCTGCAAATAAGTGTTGTATTGTAACTATGAGAAGAACCTGTTTAAATATCCTCCAGTATTGGATCAGTGTAATGGCAATGTATGAACATACTATAATATACAGTTAGGTCCGTATATATTTGGACAGAGACAACATTTTTCTAATTTTTGTTCTGCACATTACCACAATGGATTTAGAACAAAACAGTTCAGATGCAGTTGAAGTTCAGACTTTCAGCTTTAATTCAGTGGGTTGAACAAAATGATTGCATAAAAGTGTGAGGAACTAAAGCATTTGTTAAACTCAATCCCTTCATTTCAGGTGCTCAAAAGCAATTGGACAAATTAAATAATTGTAAATAAAATGTTAATTTCTAATATTTGGTTGAAAACCCTTTGTTGGCAATGACTGCCTGAAGTCTTAAACTCGTGGACATCACCAGACGCTGTGTTTCCTCCTTTTTAATGCTCTGCCAGGCCTTTACTGCAGCGGTTTTCAGTTGTTTGTTTGTGGGCCTTTCTGTCTGAAGTTTAGTCTTTAACAAGTGAAATACATGCTCTATTGGGTTCAGATCAGGTGACTGACTTGGCCATTCAAGAATATTTCACTTCTTTGCTTTAATAAACTCCTGGGTTGCTTTGGCTTTATATTTTGGGTCATTGTCCATGAAACGCCGACCAGTCAGTTTGGCTGGATTTGAGCACACAGTACGTCTCTGAAAACCCCAGAATTCATCCGTCTGCTTCTGTCCTGTGTCACTTCATCAAAAAACACTACAGACCCAGTGCCACTGGCAGCCATGCATGCCCAAGCCATCACACTGCCTCCGTCGTGTTTTACAGATGATGTGGTATGCTTTGGATCATAAGCTGTACCATGCCTTCGCTATACTTTTTTCTTTCCATCATTCTGGTAGAGGTTGATCTTGGTTTCATCTGTCCAAAGAATGTTCTTCCAGAAGTGTGCTGTTTTTTTAAGATTTTTTTTTAGCAAAGTCCAATCTAGCCTTCTTATTCTTGAGGCTGATGAGTGGCTTTCACCGTCCAGTGAACCCTCTGTATTTACTTTCATGCAGTCTTCTCTTTATGGTAGATTTGGATATTGATACGCCTTTGTGGGGATCCAGGTCGTTTTGCATTGTTGAGGTCACCAGTTCTTTCTTTCTCAGAATGTACCAAACTGTAAATTTTGTCACTCCTAATAGTGTAGCAATTTCTCGGATGTTTTTTTTTTTCTGTTTTCGCAGATGAAGGATGGCTTGTTTCACTTGCATGGTGAATCCTTTGACTGCATGTTTACTTCTCAGCAAAATATTCAAAATGCAAACACCACACCTCAAATCAACTGCAGGCCTTTTATGTGCTTAATTGAGAATGAGATAATGAAGGAATTGCCCACAAATGCCCATAAAAACAGAATTTGAGTCAATTGTCCGATTACTTTTGGTCTCTTTAAAAATAGGGTGCCACATGTAAAGCTGAAACTCCTAAACCCTTAATCCAATTTTAATGTGGATACCCTTAAATGAAAGCTAAAGGTCTGAACTTTTTGTCCATGTCCATTATATAACTATAACTTGAATATGTTTTAGTAAACAGGTAATAAAAACAATATTTGTGTCAGTGTCCGAATATATATGGACCTAACTGTATGCATAAATAATGTATATAGTATACCCAATCCTTTAAGCTGGAAAATGATTATATTCTGCAGATATGTCATAAATGCGTAAGATGAGAAACCCTCTGAGAACATTAGGAGAAGTATTAGGATAAAGCTCGTGTCAATTAGTATTAGGACAGGCCTCTGCAAATTAGCTCATATCTCAGGTAATCCTTATGCCAATGGATGTGTGAGGTTCCCAATTCCTTTTCAAAATCTGCTTAATCCCAGAATATCACCAATATGACCAGCTGGCCATGCTATCCTACGTCCATGACTGTTCCTGCTTCATGATGCTTCATTAGTCACAGAATTTGGTAGTAACAGATTATTTATTACAATTTTAAATGTATGTGAATAAAATAACAGATATTATTTTTGGAGCATTTTTCTTTTGCATACTAGACCCTTGTTAGCAAGCTTTAAGAAAATCATTATCCTTAGGGTAGGCCATCAATGATTGTTCACAGATCCAATACCTGACAATTAAGTGATGCTCTGCTCACAGGAGCCCGGGAGACTAACCTCACACATCACTTAAACATGTAAGACCTAACCTAAGGATAGACTGTCCAGGTTTATGTTGTTTAAAAACCCTTTAAAACTTCAGATGTTGAGTAGTGTTTATCGAGCACCAAGTGCTCGGGGTGCTCTGGTGCTCGAGTAGAACACTTTGGGATGCTCGGGTGCTCTACAGAGCACCCGAGCACAATGGAAGTCAATGGGAGAAACCGAGCATTAAACCAGGCACCCCCTGCTCTGAAGAGGGGAGGGTGCCCGGGTCCTCATGAGGTCTATGCAGAAGATCGCTGTACAGTGAGGGAATCTCCCAGTGTAAGTCCACAGCTTAGGAGTCCCTGATCTGACTCCATATATAGCTTTGTCCATATATCTGGAGTCAGTGCTTGGGGACATCCAGTGTATTTAAATCAAATTTAGCCTCTATTTCTGAAAAAGTTTCTGCCATGATTTGAACTCACAACCTTCTACATTAGAGACAAGGACCTTAACCACTCAGCTATAAAGCTAAATTATAAACTGTGTCATAAAAACCTCATAGTCATTTGTCATGTAGTAAGTATTCCTATACAACAGAAGTATCATCACTACAGGTTAACATGTAGCTGTATAGCGTAGTGGTTAAGGTTCTTGTCACTAATGTAGAAGGTTACTGAGTTCAAATCACAGCAGAAACTTTTCAGAAATAGAGGCTAAATTAGATTTAAATACACTGACTCGAGCATGTGTGGTATTCGGGCAAGCATCGCGATGCTCGAGTCGAACACCAGTTCGGCCGAGCATGCTCGCTCAACACTAATGTTGAGGAAACTCAAAAAAAGTTTGTAAAGTTTATTCCACAACAGAATTAAAGTTGGAGCTGAAATTCTGCTTTTGGTGATACTTTTTTTGTATTTATGTCTAAAATTTCTTTTTTGACTTAAAGTTGATTGTTGAAGTTTTCCTCTATGTGTAAAGAAATATTGATAGCTGAAAAAAATTACATAAGTATAGCTTTATGTTTGCATCCACTCCTTTACTTAAAGGGAACCTGGGTCATTATGCCTGCTGGAGAAAACATGGTTGAGCTTCTTAAAGTGTTATAGAAAATTGAATGTAGAGTAGTGTTGGGCGAGCATGCTCGGCCGAACACCTTTTTCACTCGGCCGAACACCGCTCGAGCGCGATGCTCGAGTCTCATCCCCGCACGTTTGTTGGCTGCTACGCAGCCTATAAATGTACGGGGAAGTAGTGCCTCTCACTGTAATGCCGTAGCCATGTTGGTTACTGGCATTACAGTGATAGGCTGGCCGGAACGATTTATCGGGTGCTATATAGCACCCGATGACACGTGGTTCGGCTCAGACTTAGTCAGAGCGAGCTGCAGCAGAAGGGACAGATAGTGTAGGGACAGCAAAAAAAATTTTTAGGGAGTTTTGAGTGTTGAAGGGTGTTAGAGACCCAACAGTCCTTTTAAGGACTATCGTTTTATATGGCTGCGAAATATAAAAGCGCAACATGCGCTAAATTGCTTGCAATTGTTTAGCTGCTGTTGACAGAAGCGACATTACCAGTGCTACATCTCCTGCATAACGTTAACCGCTGGTGACAGCAGCGACATTACCAGTGCTACATCTCCTGCATAACGTTAACCGCTGGTGACAGCAGCGACATTACCTGCTCTACATCTTCTGTATAACGTTAGCCGCTGGTGACAGTAGCTACATTACCTGCACTACATCTCCTGTATAATGTTTGTGCATCATAAATATCAGTGATATTCAGTTAAATTTTTTCGCCGCTGGTGACAGCGACATTATCTGCGTTACATCTCCTGTATAATATTTGAGCATCCTAAATATCTGTGACATTAAGTTTAAATTATTTGCGCATACACTTACAAAACCTGTACTACTGTACGTGTGACATACTTGCAAGCATGTATACAATTTAATATGCTCAAGGCGAGCAGTAAAGGACCGGGAAGTGGCCGTGCTGCTGATGGTACAAGCAGAGGCCGTGGCCCTGGGCGCGGTGAAACTATGTCTGCTGCCAGAGCACAAGAAACACACTCATCCACGATACCTAGCTTCATGTCCCAGTTTGCAGGGCGGAGCAGGACGCCACTCTCAAAGTCACACCAGTGGGACCAGGTGGTTGGTTGGATTGCAGCAGATAATGCTTCCAGTCGGTTTAGCACCACCCTGTCTTCCACGGAGTCTCAGTAGCTCAGTCTCTAGTCAATAGAATCCTCACCCTGATCCTCCTTCCTCCCAACATGGAGAGTCTTGGCAAACAAGTGATCCACCACTCGGATATTCCGAGGAGCTCTTTTCATAACCATTCCTTGATTTGGCCCTCTTGCCAAGCCCGCTTGAAGAAGGACATGAGGAGATCTTGTGCACTGATTCCCAAACTCTTGAGAATCCACAGTCAGAAAAATGATGATGGTGGGTAACGGCAATTAGTGTTTCATGAGGTGGATGATGATGTTGAGACATAGTTGTCAATAAGTCAACCGCAATTAGTGTCTCAAGAATTTGATGATGAGGATGAGACACAGTTGTCTATCAGTGAGGTTGTTGTTAGGTCAACAAGTCAGGAGGATGACCAGAGTGAGGAAGTGGAAGAGGAAGTGGTGGACAATGAAATCACTGACCTAACCTGGGAAGGTGGAAAGCCGAGCGAGGACAGCAGTACAGAGGGGGAGGGATCCACAGCACAGCAACAGCCTGAAAGAGGCAGTGGGGTGAAAAAAAGGAGAAGGCCGGCCACACCAAACAGGCCCGCAACTTTTCCCTGGAGCACCCCCTTGCGGCAATCTCCCTTGCCAAGGGGTAGGTGTTCTGCAGTCTGGCGCTTTTTTGGAATGTGTGGACGATAAAAGAATTACCATTTGCAACCTGTGCCGTACCAAAATGAGCAGGGGCGTGAACACTAGCAACCTCACCACAACCAGCATGATCCGCCACATGGGATCAAAGCACCCTAATAGGTGGGCCGAACACCTGGGTCCACAATCAGTGTCTACGGGTCACACCACTGCCTCCTCTTCCCCTGTGTTACGTGCTGCCAATCCCCTGTCCAAGATGCAAGCCCAGATGGCTCCCACCCTGCACCTGGACCTTGGCAAACACCATAAGCTAGCACATCCACTTCTGTGTCCCAGCGCAGCGTACAGATGTCTATACCCCAGGCCTTTGAATGAAAGCGCAAATACCCAGCCACCCACCCACAGGCCATAGCACTAAATGCGCACCTTTCCAAATTGCTGGCCCTGGAAATGTTGCCATTAAGGCTTGTAGACACTGAGGCTTTCCACAGCCTGATGACGGTGGCAGTCCCTCATTACTTAGTCCTCAGTCGCCAATATTTTTCTCGGTGTGCCATCCCTGCCTTACACCAGCATGTGTCCCGTAACATCACCCGTGCCCTGACCAACGCAGTTATTGGGAAGGTCCACTTAACGACTGACACATAGATAAGTTCTTTTGGCCAGGGATGCTACATTTCCCTGACGGCACACTGGGTGAACGTTGTGGAGGCCGGGAGCAAGTCGTACCCTGGGATGGCACAGGTGCTACCGACGCCAAGGATTGCGGGCCCTACTTCCATCAGGATTTCCTCCACCACCTACATTAGTGACTGCAACCCCCCCTTCTCCTCCTTCACCTCCAACAGGCCGTGCTGAAACTAATTTGTTTAGGTGTAAAACAGCACACTGCTGCATAGCTGTGGAGGGTATAAGGGACCAGACTGAGCTGTGGCTCTCTCCACTCAACCTACAACCAGGCATTGGAGCAACACAGGAAGATGTCGCGCTCATCCACAGGAAGCCAGGAGCCCGGACCTCGCCCTGAACCTTAGGCGCACAGCAGATTCCAATAAAAAGAAAGATGGTCCAGCTTCACTGAAAAATACTTGAGGCTTTATTTAATCCCATGCAGATAAAAACCAACATACAGCAATGCAGAAAATCGACCGGTTTCGGATCACTATAGATGTGGATCCTTAGTCATGATGTGCATCAGTAGGAGGTGAAGTCGAGACTAAATAGTGAACCACTGAGAACAGGCATGGTTGTGTCTGATAATGGCCGTAACTTGGTGGCGGCTTTGGAGCTCGGCAAGCTCACATACATACCATACCTAGCCCACGTGTTCAACTTAGTGGTTCAGCAGTTTCTCAAAACCAACCCCAATTTGCCTGAGCTACTGGTGAAGGTGCGCCGCATGTGTGCCCATTTCTGAAGGTCATCTACAGCTGCCGCTGGTCTGGGAATGCTGCAGCAGCACTTGCCATTGCCAGCTCACCGACTGTTGTGCAACGTGAGCACGAGCTGAAAATCCACGTTCCACATGTTGGCCAGGCTTTGAGAACAGTAGTAGTGGAATACCTGCTGCAACATGGTCGTCGCCTTTCCAGTCAGCTTCCGCTTTTCACAAGCGACGAGTGGGCCTGGATGTCTGACCTCTGTGAGGTTTTACGCAACTTTGAAAAATCAACACAGATGGTGAGAGGCGATGCCGCTATTATCAGCGTAACCATCCCACTTCTGTGTCTACTGAAACGCTCGCTGCTCACAATAAGGCAGACACTTTGCATGTGGAAGAGGTGGAAATGGGGGAAGAAAGTACACAGGGTGATAGCCATACCACCCTCAGTTCGTCTTCTTAGCTCGAATTGGATGATGATAAAGGAGGAGGAGCTGGAGATGGTTGCCTCCGCTACAGATGGTAGTACCCATAGCAGGTTTATTCCATCTGTTCAGCGTGGATGGGCCGAAGAGGAGGAAGAGAATGGGAAGATTGAGAGTCATCCTCCTGATAAGGACAGCGAAGTCTGTTGGGACTCTGGCACACATAGCTGACTTTATGTTATGCTGTCTTTCCCGTGACCCTCGCGTTATAAGCATTTTGGCCAACACTGATTACTGGTTGTTCACCCTTCTCGACCCCCGTTACAAAGAGAACTTCTCATCTCTCATTCCTGTGGTGGAGAGGACTAGCAAAATGGTGCATTACCAGAAGGTCCTTGTGGAAAAATTGCACCAAAAATTTCAAGCTGACAACTCTGGCAGCAGAGTACGTAGTTCCTTGGGCAACTAAGGAGGGGAGATTAGGGGAACACACAGCAGTTCCAACCGAGGCAGGGAAACACTCTCCAAGGCCTGTCCAAGATGCATCCAGACATCCTCCCCATGCTGTTCCCGAACCATTTCACTGGTGTTTCCATCAATTTCTGACCTTTTTCTATGAACCAGACACCCTCTCCTCTTCAGAGCAGGGGGTGCCTGGTTTAATGCTCGGGTTCTCCTATTGACTTTCATTGTGCTCCAGTGCTCTGTAGAGCACCCGAGCATCCGAAAGTGTGCTACTCGAGCACCCAAGCACTTTGGTGCTCGATCAACACTACTGTAGAGGATTTGTTCCTCATGCCAAATAGATTAATGAGGCTTCCATACTAATAGTAACTAACATCTAATTTACTATTATAGCTAAAGCAGGTTTGTGCACATCTATTGAGGTTCAGTTTTAGCCCATCCATGAATTAAATGCTGTCAAATTTTTTTCAGTTCACAAGAAACAAATATATACAAGGTCAGACTGGCCAAGCAAAACATTTGCCACTTTCTCAAACTGCTATGTCCATCGACATTCACAGGATAGCAAACATCAAATTCAGTTCTGCTAGCTGCACCCAGTGAATCTACTATGTTACCTGGACACACCCAGTTCGTCAACTAACCAGTTTCCTTCTTTGTCCTTTGACTGACTGGTTTATTTTTTTATTTTTGTATTGCTGAGAGTGATTTGGATTCTGACAGCCTTTGACCTTGTCTGCTTGGATTATCATGTTGCATGAATTCTGCCAGCCCTGTGTTTCTGTTTGGATTACTGTATTGCATATATTCTGCCAGTCCTGATCTCCTGCTTAATCGACTACAAATTCCAACTCCTGATTTTGCTACTATGACCTGATTCTACTTACGTCAGCCATTGGCCTTGAACTCCAAACCAAAGGAACTGACCTCTATCCATGGAAACTGAGAGCATTCACTATCCAGATAGGCCTTGTGTTAGCGTTAGAGAATTCCCTAGTTGGTCCAAGGTCTGACACAATAAAGGGCTCAGAGGTTGAGTACAAGATGACCCCATTTGAAGAAGTTTTGTCCAACTATACTTCCATAGCCTTTGGAGTCGAGAGAACAGTTGTGAGGGACTCTGCAACGGAGGAAAGGGATAGTGTGAACTTGGTGGAGAGAGGCTTCTATAGAGAATATCCAAATGGAACTGGTGAGTAAATTTGACTTACACTTTGATCCAGTATATGGGAATGAAGTTGTTCAAAAGTTGTCCCCCTGATAAGCTTGCATTGCTCTGTTTGTTTTATTCTCCAGCAAGTTGTTGCTTTGTCATTTATGTCTACCTTTTGTGCATTTTAGCTGTCAGCCTGTACATAATTGGTAAGACATTCAATATTTACTGCAGAGCTATAGTGGTCAATTTGAAACTTGTATTTTACTGCCATGACTACATAGTGCATATACATTATTCAATTCATAAGGCACACCTTTGCAGAAGCTTTATGCATTGACCTTTAATCAATCAAATGGTCATAGGAAGTTCTTGCTGCTATACAATCCTCTGCCTCTCCTTGCTGCACAGACTTGTTTCAGCTCCCTTCTTTTCATACCAAAAAGAAGCATGAGAAGGTTGTATGATGCATCTCCTGGATAAAAGCTATTAAAACAAGAGGTACAGGAGAAAGAAAGGTGGTAATATAGTCTTGTAAAAGAAAGTGCGGGGAAGACACTGAGTTAGCAAGGAACATATGCATTCTTGTACAGTAGTAATAAAACCAATTATGTTTTACATGTATGGTATGAAGATGTGCCTGATTAATTGTGTAAGTATGTGAATAGACAGAGAAAGAAAGAAGGAAAGAAAGAAAGAAAGAAAGGATGGAAGGAAGGAAGTTAGAAAAAAAAGAAAGAAAGAAAGAAGATATAGATAGACATATAGACTAATGTATTGTGATTCTCCATATTGCCTCTTTTTGCTGACTTGATACATTTTTCCATCACATTATACACAGCTCCTTTCCAGAGGTTACGACCACCCTCCAATCCAGCAGAGGTGGCCGCACTTGTACACTATAGGAAAAAGTGACAGCCTCTCAGTTTGTATATAGGTACGGAGGTGCAGCAGCTCCCGTCCCGGCCACCCTGTATCTGTGCTGCAGCGGTGGCCATAACCCCTCTAAAGGCAAGAGTATAATATGATGGAAAAATTTATCTAGCCAGCAAAGGAAGCAAAATGGACAATCAAAATACATTAGTAAGTGGTTTGTATTAACTTTCTCTACATGATTAATGTCATTTGCTGAAGTGAGACAACCCCTTTAAGGATCGTTCACATTGTAACAAATACAGAAGCTACAGAAATAACATGATATAAGAGGTTACACAAGTACTGTACAGCCGAAGACCTGATTGATGGGCGCTGATACACATCTGCATACTCTGCATCTGCTGCCATAAAGCAGCCACTTCTTTTAATCTGGGATTCTGGCACACACCAGTCCTGGAGACATGAAATCTGTGAATAAAGCATCGCCAAGGGCAAGATGAGACATTCTTCATTCATCAAGTCTGTTTAGAAAAAGGTGTAGAAATTATTCAAAGCTTTGCAAGTATTACTTTGTCTTAGGTTCAATTGTAGACAATGCAGGTGTATAGTCATGAGAACAATCCAAGAGATGACAAACAACTAAAGGAGAATATGACACCTGGGGCGTAGCGTGGGGGGGGGGGGGGCAGGGGGGGGGCGTTGCCCCGGGCACCAAATTGTAGGGGGCGCCAGGCAGAAGGCAGTAAAATGAGGGTGATGGAAGCCTATGGCTCCCATCCCCTCCGATCCACCTTGCCTGGAGCTTTAAGAAGCAGCAGAGCGGAGCAGGAGTCCAGGAGATCGTGATTATATCACCGAGACCTCCTGCGCCGGGTCTCGCGATGACGCGGCGCAGGAGGGCAGTGTGATGTGTTCCTGACCGCCTGCGCCGGGACGCCCAAGCAAAGACTACAAGAAGTGATGAAGAGAGGTGAGTATTATTTTTTTTTTTTTTTATGTAAGTACTGGGGGCTATACTGGGGGCACTATGGAGGTGGGCAGAAGAGATACAAAGGAGGCCAGTATATTTAGAAAGAATGGGCACCATTTTATATTATACAGGGTGGCCATGATATATTATACATAGGGGCCATTATATATTATAGTTATACAGTGGGGCCATAATATATAATAATTATACAAGGGGGCCATCATATATTATACATAGGGGCCATTATATATTATAATTATACAGAGAGGCTATTAATAATGGGCCCTCTGTCTCTGTATAATTCTAATATGTAATGGCCCCCCTGTATAATTATTATATATTATGGCCCCACTGTATAACTATAATTTATAGACCCTTTGTATAATTACTATATATAATGACCCCCCCCCCTGTATTATCATAATATATAATGGCCCCCTCTGTATTATTAGGATATATAATGGCCCATTATATATCCTAATATTACAGAGGGGCCATTATATATTATACAGAGGGGCCATCATATATAATAATAATAACTAATAATAATAAAACTCTGCATAGATGAGACGCGGCTGAAAGAAGGTGTCATGGCGGTCTTATCTCCGAATGAAGACGCTGAGGAAAGTCTACATCACAGGAGATGTCACTGGATGGATGAGGTATGTGGTGCTATATTCTACTGTATATTTTGTAGTGATGTATGTAATGTCCAAACACATATTTGTTATACGGTAGGGTTGGGGGGTGGATTGAGAATATGGCCCACCCTGCCGCATCCTGGCCCCAGACTTCAGGTCACACTGTGAGTGTTCTGAATTCTGAGGCCTTATACCCATCTACTACATCATCTGTACTTAGAGAGTTACCACCATGTTATCTGTGGTGTTATATAGGACTGCTACATTATCTGTAAAAGGGGCGTGTCCACAGGTTGGGAGGGGGGAAGGCGCGCAATACATGGCTCGCCCCGGGTGCTGGCAACCCACGCTACAACACTGTATGACACTACATGGTTATAGACTGGGTACACCAGCTCAATGATTCATATTCAAGGTATATTAAGGACATATCTACCGTAATAAGTGGAACGTATGAAAAGTATATGTATATGTATCAAGCATTTTCTGATTAGTAAAATTGAGTCTTTTTGAAAGGGGTATGCTGCTGAAGTTCTAATAGCTTCTCTCATGAACTCTACCTGAAGGACAGAGCGACAGGGTCAGGATTGGATTGGCCCACCAGAGCACCAGAGGATCCTCTGTGGGCCAGTCTATGAAGCCACAATGGGCCCCAAAGGTCAAGGAGAAAAATTGCATTCGAGTTGCCTTTTGAGCACTGTCCATTTGGTCTTTGTCTTAGGTTTTGAATCAATTAGACTTTATCAATGATATAGGGATTGGTCCCCAAGACTCATTTCCTTTGGTGGGCCAAAAGAACCCCAGTCCAACATTGGACAGGCTTTTACAATGGCTATGATAGAAAGGTGTTAGAAGACACACAGTGCATTGTAGCTTGATATGTATGAGGTTACATAGCTGCAGACTGATCATAATGTCCATGCTGACCCCTGTCTACCACCAAATGTGTCTACAGTTGAAAGATAAACATCACAAGTGGACCATGAAGCAATAGAAAAAGGTGGCTTGGGCCAATGGATGACATTTTCTTTTCCATCACGTGGACAGCCATGGGCATGTGTGTTGCTTACACAGTGAACAGATGGCACCAGGAGGCACTATGGGAAGAAAACAAGCTGGCAGAGGAAGTGTGATGCTGTGGGCAATGTTCTGCTGGGAAACCTTGGGTCCTGCCGTTCATGTGGATGTGACATGTACCACAAACTAAAAGAAAAATTGTACAAAGTACCCCCTTTCATGGCAGCTGTATTTGCTAATGGCAGTGTCCCCTTTCAGCAGGATAATACCCCCGCCACACTGCAAAAATTGTTCAAAGATGGTTTGAGGAACATAAAGAATTCAAGGCTCTGACTTGGCCTCCAAATTCCCGATGTCACAATCTGATCATCATCTGTGGTATGTGTTGGAAAAACAAGTCTGATCCATGGAGACCACACTACCCAACTTACAGGACTTAAAGCTTGGCACCAGATACCAAAGGACACCTTCCGAGGTCTTGTGGAGCCCATGCCTTAATGGGTCAGAGCTGCTATAGTGGAAAAAAGTAGTGATGAGCGAAGTTTTGAAAAATTAGATTTGGCTTTGTCAAGAAATTCTATTGGCTACGAATTACTTTGTCACAAATAGTTTTTCATTGTATGGAGCAAGTGCAATAATGGGGAACGCCAATCGCAAACACCCCCCCTCCCTGGTCATTTAACCCCTCAGATGCCACATTAAATGCTGATCGTGGCTTCTGAGACTTACATTTAGGTGCCCAGGGGGTTAATCCAGGGTTAAAAAAATATTACATACATATATATATATATACTCACCTCATAATTTTGTTGTTTTCAGCCACCATTTTAGGAAAAATTGGCTTCATGGCGAATCAAATTTTTCCTAAACTTTGGATCAAATTCCGCTTCAGATGCTTCAATTTGCTCAACACTAGAAAAAAGGTCCAATATTAGGCAGGTGGCTTTAATGTTATTCTATGATCAATGTGTAACAACAGCAAAATGACAGCTACAAAGACTACCTACCGTACAGTGTGCACAGTACACCAGCTGAGGTACAAATACAATTGTGGCAGCCATAGTGTAATACTGTCAGCATAATACCGGCCATAGTGCAATACTGTCAGCATAATACTGGCCATAGTGCAATACTGCCAGAGTGATATCGGTCACAGTGCAATACTGACAGCATAATACCGGTCATAGTGAAATACTGCCAGCATAATAGCGCCATAGTGCAAAACTGGCAGCATAATACCGGCCATAATGCAATACTGCCAGCTTAATACCGGCCATAGTACAATACTGACAGCATAATATCAGTCACAGGGCAATACTGTCAGCATAATACCGGTCATAGTGCAATACTGTCAGCATAATACCAGTCATAGTACAATACTGGCAACATAATACTAGCCATAGGGCAATACTATCAGCATAATACCGGTCACGATGCAATACTGTGTCATGGTAGAATTTTTATATGATCACTAAACAGGGGTTTAACCATAAAATACAAATGCAATAGCACTCTGCAATCAGCACTCTGCCCTGCCTCTATGCTGGATGTTGAATGGGGCATTGGTGTACATTTTGGCCAAAGCGTAATAAGCCACTCACCACGTCAAAGTCACCTCCATGAGTGGTCCCTAACACTAGTTCCTACCTGTTATGGGCCATGACAGCCACACAAAGTCCAGGGAATGCAGGTACAGCATGCACGCCAAGCACACTCTGCTTTTAACCCCTTCCGGTGCCATTACAGCTTTCATCGGATCCAGGGATGCAAGTACCAACATGCATGCTGAGCCCACTATATACTTCTCCTGGAGCCAAATGGCTACTGGTAGGTGCTATATAAGCAGACTCAGTTTTATACTGACTTTAAAACCAGCCTCCAGGACAGACTAACTGGTCAGGTGTGCATGGCTGCTTGGAGACCACTCATGGAGGCGACTTTGACGTGGTGAGTGGCTTATTACGCTTTGGCCAAAATGTACACCAATGCACCATTCAACATCCAGCATAGAGGCAGGGCAGAGTGCTGGTTGCAGAGTGCTATGGCATTTGTATTTTGCGTTTGTATCTGTATTTCGCCATAGCAATGTGCACCTGCATACAGGGTTGTGCTGGCTGAATCCCCCACATTTTTTTCTTAGGGGTTTAACCATGTTGTCTGCAATGCTTTAAATCTTAAAATTCAGTCTAGATGAAAAAGAATGGCAAGATATGACTTATGTTGTAGAGTAAAAGACACTTGCACTGCCGTAGGGTACTCACTGTCACTGATGTGTTCACCAAAGATGCCGCTGCCTGGTATTGGGGGTGAGTGTCCAGCCTAATCTCACCGATAGTAAGTCACTGATAGCTAAACCTGCTGGTAGAATACCGGCGCTGGCACAGTGAGGATAAGAAGATCATACATATAAATGTATAGGGCTCTAATTAGGACATACAATGATACTTCCTAATAGCTGGTAGCAGTATCTCTACCTGTATTAGTTGGCGATCGTTCAGTAGTGTAGTCCCGTTGTTCCAAGTAGCGCGGTACAGATCTAGCAGAACGCTTCTTGCTCTAAGTCACACCTCACGAGCTGCTCCAGCCGGTAGCAAGCGCACGCGTGGAGGAGCCTGCAGGAATGATTCCAGGAGCGGCACAACTTCGCTCTGGGTGCCTCTAGAGGACAAATTTCCATCCAACGCGTTCCTGACCCCACAGGGTCCTTCGTCAGGGATAAGATATGACTTATGGTGGTATTTGAGTCTTCCTCTTCTGATCCCAAATGGTAGAAGTGTCCTTTTATTAAGCAATAACCCTTAAAACCAAAAAATACAAATGAGCCAATGGGATTCTGACACACAAATCTACATGTCTTCACAACTAACCATCTGAACACATTTAAAATAGCTTTTAGGCGGCAGAGCAAAGAAATTCCTTTGTCTAGATACATGACGTCCCCTCTGTAGCCGTTTAGCTTTTTTACCAAATATTGCAACCTAGGTATATCCAAGATTTAATTAATTTTAATTAATCCTACTATGTCAACTGCCCAGCATAATACCGGTCATAGTGCAATACTGTCAGCATAATACCGGTCATAGTGCAATACTGTCAGCATAATACCAGCCATAGTGCAATACTGCCAGCATAATACCGGCCATAGTGCAATACTGTCAGCATAATACCGGCCATAGTGTAATACTGTCAGCATAATACCGGCCATAGTGCAATACTGTCAGCATAATACCGGCCATAGTGCATTACTGCCAGCATACTACTGGTCATAGTGCAATACTGTCAGCATAATACTGGTCATAGTGCAACACTGCCAGCATAATACTATCCATAGGGCAATACTGTCAGCATAATACTGGCCATAGTGCAATACTGTCAGCATAATACCGGCCATAGTGCATTACTGCCAGCATAATACTGGTCATAGTGCAATACTGCCAGCATAATACTGGTCATAGTGCAATACTGCCAGCATAATACTGGTCATAGTGCAATACTGCCAGCATAAAACTGGTAATAGTGCAATACTGTCAGCATAATACTGGTCATAGTGCAATACTGTCAGCATAATACTGGTCATAGTGCAATACTGCCAGCATAATACTGGTCATAGTGCAATACTGTCAGCATAATACTGGTCATAGTGCAATACTGCCAGCATAATACTAGCCATAGGGCAATACTGTCAGCATAATACTGGCCATGGTGCAATACTGTCAGTATAATACTGGTCTTAGTGCAATACTGTCAGCATAATACCGGCCATAGTGCAATACTGTCAGTATAATACTGGTCTTAGTGCAATACTGTCAGTATAATACTGGCCATGGTGCACCTCCCCCTGAATATCCTTTGGACATGTCGGATACTCCAATTATGTATAATCAATACGTTGGAATGGAATTCCAGGAGCAGTTAACTCTGACATGCCTAGAGGATCTCCAGGGGGATAATGAACAGGGAATTAACCCCCTCAATGTGCATAGTTTCAAAACTCCAAATCCTTACTTCTATCCACTCATGTCCCGTACTCCTAATATGGATTTATTTCAGGAACTAGTTGAGAAGGAACTAAAACAGGTGCATGACACTCTTAAAGACGCCAACGTATCCCACAATGTCTCCAAAGAACAAAAACAAGCTCTTAAAGAGCTATCAGATAACAAAAAAATAACTATAAAAATGGCAGACAAAGGGGGATCCGTTGTCGTCTGAGACAAGGATGTATATTACGAACAAATGATAAAAAAATTTGGGAGAGGATAATACATATATCAAACTTCCATCCAATCCTATTGCAAAATATCAAACAGAATACACAAAAATTCTGAGGATAGGTTTGAATCATGCATTTATAACACAAAAACAGTATGATTATATGAATGTAAACTATCCAATCACCCCTATCATGCATGCAGTCCCGAAAATGCATAAAAAATTAAATCCACCACCTCTTCGCCCTATAGTCAGCGGTATAGGGTCTTTAACAGAAAGACTTGGCAATTGGCTGGACTGCATAATCCAACCTATGGTCAAGAGGACACCGGGTTACATCAAGGACACATCAGAAGTCCTTCGATCATTTTATAACAAACAATGGAACTCCCAATACAGATGGCTTACGGTAGATGTGGTAGCATTATACCCCTCTATCCCACATTCCATTGCACTTGAAGCATTGGAGTATCATCTCCACAAGTGCAGTGGTTATGGAGATGACTTCATAGATTATGTCCTGGATGTAACCCGCTTCCTCATGTGCCATAATTATTTTTTATTTGACAATGTGTTTTACCTTCAATCACAAGGTGTTTCAATGGGGGCCAAATATTCTCCAGCCCTCGCCAACCTAACTATGATTTACTGGGAGCAAAAATACATATACAATGTCAATAATCCTTTTGCCCACTGTCTGAACTGGTATGGCAGGTACATCGATGATCTGCTCATAATTTGGAGTGGCGATGTACCTGCCGTACATAAGTTCATACAGTACATACAGAATAACAACTACAATCTCAAATTCACATACAGTGAGGATTCAAGTATGATGAATTTTTTGGATCTAAGACTTACGGGCATTCCAAATAAAGTCATTCAGACAGAAACTTACAGAAAAGAGATTGCAGGGAATACAATTCTACGGGCAGACAGTCATCACTGTCATCACACTATTAAATCTATCCCAGTGGGAGAATTTATACGGGCCAGGAGAAACTGCAACACACTAGAAGCCTTTAAACGTGAATGCCAAGTAATATGGAGGCGCCTCTTGGATAGAAAATATCCTGAATGGATGATCTCAAGAGGCTTACAAATAGCTAAAAATAATCCCAGGGAATTATTGCTTTTCAAAAACAAAAATAAAAATAAAAGGGTGGTTGGCAAAAATAAATATAGAAATAAAATGACACAAAAACAAGCAGAACATATTGTCGGAAAAAATAACAATATAGTACTATGTTACTATGTTACTATGTTAGAGCTAAAAGATACAAAAGAGGAGTTAAATGAAAACAACAAAAATAAAACAATACAACCTACTCTAGTACTTACATACAGCCGCCAATACAATCTAATCAGAAATATTATTAAAAAATACCTTCCAGTACTACATGAGGACAACATACTCAATACGGTACTCAAAGAGGGCTGCAGGATAGTATCAAAAAGACCACAAACAATAGGAAACTCTTTGTCCCCGTCCATGTTTACACGTGAATCTCGCCCACAAACAGACACATGGCTGACATAAGGGTTTTACTCGCTGCGGCAGCCAGCGCTGCCGAACCTGCAACTATGTACAAAATACAAAAACCTTTTGCAACACAGATCACACACAGACTTATAATATTAAGTCCTACATTAATTGCAACACAAAAGCTGTAGTTTACGTGATCCTTTGTGAATATTGTGCTAAAAAATGTACATAGGGTGCACCATAAGAAAATTTAAAAATCGGATTCTGGAACACCTTAATTATATAGATAATCCTTCCTATACCAACATATCAAATGTAGCTAGACACTTCATTGAAAGACGTAACCGTAGCCCCAAATATTTGAAAACATACGCTATAGAACAAGTCAAAACCTCTATCAGAGGAGGGGACATAAAACACCAAGTCAATCTGAAAGAGGCCTTTTGGATATTTAAATTGGAGACAAGATATCCAAAAAGCTTAAACCTAAGAAGGGAAATCATGCATTTTTACTAATGTTGATTTATAAATCTGTATATTTATGCTTCTTTCCTGTTTGCCTATATTGCGTATGCAGTATACTATTGTATATATCTATACATACATATTATCTAACAAGTTTTTCAGCAATTATTTTTGAAAAACAAACTAAGAAGTAACGCATATACAATGTGAATAGATCCCTATCTAACGCAGCAGATTTTTCAGCAGAGTTTTCTTTTCTTTCCGCATCTGTTTCTTTTCTTTTTTTATTTCCATGTTATGCAATTTTAATATGTTAGAAGAGATAATCTGTACGTATAGAAACAAGTTTGTTTTTAAAGAAACTTTATGTAACTCTCTGTATGTCAGATATTCGATTGGAATGATTTTGATGCTCCAGGTGATAGCTATTTGAGACATGTGTTGTGCAAAGGGGAGGAACTTTAACTGCCCCATGCTATTTTCTCTCTCCACCCTGTGCACGGTCACGGGTGGGAGTAACCACAGCGCTAATCAAACACACTTGAGTTCCTATTTAAAACTGAGAGCACCAAACGCACTCCACTGTTACGAATAAGATTCTTTTGAAACGCGTCAACAGCCTACACCAGAGAGAATTTGAGTCCTGTATTGTCTGTGTACAATTACCGAATAAAGATGGAGAACTTGATACTTCAAAAACAAGTGAGTGCTGGAGTCTGAATTTTTAAATACAGCGCGCCAGTGTACATTTGCTAGGCGTGCGATCTAGGACGGACGTGGTAAATCCCCATGCCGCCAACTCTGGACATTGGCTGACACTATTCCAGCAGCTATGTGAGTACTTACTCGCACCCACCACCTTGTGGGCAGCATGGGTACCTAGACTTAGATATTTACTTGCATCGCTTTTTGTCTATGTTCTTTTTTCAGGTGTACCATTCACATGCCTCATACTGTCAACAGTCTTTTTCTATGTGGAGTAACTTCTTTTGAATAAATACCCCCATATGTTTGCTACACTGGTTACTTATTACAGTGGCATTATTCAGACTGACAGGAGCCTTAAGCCCCGTGTCCCCTGATGACTTTTGGGGCCTCTGGTTTAAATATATGCACGTAAGATATGTTATATTAAGAAACGCGTCGGGACACGCTAACATATTAGACACGCACCCTTAGCGCTTACATTTATATGGTCCTTGTGACCTGTTTTACCTAACATCTTTTCCGGCCTTGATACATAGCATCCTGCACCTAGTCACCCTCTTGATAGGGTTACCTAGGGTTTCCATATCAGGGCCAGGTTCCGGACGGGGCCACCCCTTGCGGGGCACGGACCCCGTGTTAGGTCACTAGGGCCAGGTTAGGTCAAGTAGGGAGGCACTAGGGCTAGTTTCTCATTGAGGCTACTCTAGCGCCTGGCCGTCTGAACACCTCGGATGTCTGTTTTCTTCCACCTATGGACATCTGATGGAATACCTACCTGCTCCATGTGACCTCCTCCTGCATTAACCCTATACATGCGGTTATCCAAGTGAGGCCTCCTTAAGATCTGGTAAGACCGTTCCATTTCTTAACTACCTGATTTCCTACCGTCTTACCCTAGACACTAGGAATCACATGTGTCCTCCATTTTAGGCCCTTGTATCACTTACCATAGGCCTATCGAGGACGGCACCTGGTTGTGTCCGTAGTAATACACACGTGGCACTTCTCTCCAGGGGCCTTGTCTGTCTTTTTTGTGTTTTTTTGTTTGTAAGGGGTCTTTTACTCCCTCTTGGGAGAACAGACATATTAAAAGTTACATTTTAAATCGTTACTGCTCCCCTTCTTTTCATATACTTTATTCTCTGAGCGGTACCCAGGTGAACTGCCCCTGCAGCCACATATCCGGGGAAGACACCAATTATATTACTGGAGTCTGAATTTACCCATTATTTCTCTGTACCTGATCAAGGAGGTTGAAAAACCAGGACACCGAGCACGCGGATACATCTAAACCGCAGATATAGTGAGCTGGTATTCCACTTTACATGGTGCAATACTGTCAGCATAATACCGGTCATAGTGCAATACTGTATCTAATACAAGTCACTGTGCCACCATATAAAATCAGCAATCATGGTCATAATACCAGTCATAATGCCTCCACAATATGAGTCAATGCTGAATGAACAGTATATAGCTAGCTGCAGATACAAATTTTAGCCACAATACCAATAAAATGCCAACTTTAATACCCGCTTATATGCACATTTTACCGACTGTATTGCCCCATGATGCCAGCCATAGTGCTCCCCTATCACTACATAGTCACAGAAATGTATATAAATAAAATTAGCTGATTATAATTGTTGAATAATTTGATTCCCTTTTAAAGGGGTTGTCCAGGCTACAGATATTAATGACCTTTCCTAGGTGGGGGTCCGACACCCAGCACCTCCACAACCAGCTGTTTTGGGCAGTCACGGCGCTGTAAACTATACTGTGAAGGGAGCGCAGCTCCAAACACATTGTAGTAGCTGTGACAGGGATAGGCTACTTTCACACCTGCGTTCGTTGCGGATCCGTCTTGTATCTGCACAGACGGATCCGCACCGATAATGCAAACGCTTGTATCCGTTCATAACGGATCGGTTTGCATTATTCATTCAAAAAAAGTATGTCAAAACGGATCTGTCTTGACTTACATTAAAAGTCAATGGGGGACGGATCCGTTTTCAATTGCACCATATTGTGTCAGTGAAAACGGATCCGTCCCCCTCTGCAAGCTGCGTTTTAGTGTCTGCCTCAAAAGCGCAACGGAGACCAAATGCAGCCAAATTGATGCATTCTGAACAGATCCTTATAGATTCAGAATGCATTGGGGCTGAACTGATCCGTTTGGGGCCGCTTGTGAGAGCCCTGAAACAGATCTTACAAGCGGACCCAGAAATGCCAGTGTAAAAGTAGCCTTAAGGCAGCTCAGGTCCGATTCAACTGAATGGTAGCCAAGCTTCAGTATGTTAGTGCTGGAAACTACCCGGTCTAGAGAGCCTTCTTCTTATGCTCCTTACACTGTATAGTTTCTGGTACCCCCGGCTGCCTGAAACATCTGATCAGTGGGGGCGGACAGAGTCGGACCGATCTGATGTTGTTCACCTATTCTGAGGATGGGTCATCAATATCTGTAGCCCGGAGAACCCCTAGGAATTCCACTGTGTATGCACTAGCTAGATTTTTCTTAACAGGATATTTTTGCTTCATTTTATGAATACACAATATACAAGAAAAATCATCAATGAAATATTCGGTTTCTCTATTTTTCAAGCTCAGAGTTCCAGCAACTCCTAAAAACGCTCGATTAAGACTAAAGAATAGATTTATAGACGAGACTGCAGAAAAATCAAAGCTGTCTGACTGGCTTGGCTATTAGTATACATGTCGAAACATGCTATAGTTTTTTTCAGCCCACCTTCGGCATGTTTGCCGTGCTGCAGCCGGACCTCCAGTCCACCCCCATTATAGTGAACGGTGCACGGTGCACTAGCAGTAGCACGAATCCAGCAGGCTGTTCCCCCCCCCTGCTGGAGAAGGCTACCGCCAGTGTGAAAGTAGCCTAAGTCGACCCTTTCCCCGCACTTTCCTGTACTTGCTATACAGCAGCACATACCTGTCACATCCAGTGCCTCCAGGTGTCAACTTCTCTAATGTAGATCTTCTCTGTCATCATCTTCTCCACTTGGTCCAGCCTCGCCTTGTCTCTGCAGAGTGTGACACACAGACATCTTAGGTTCCTCACTTTTCTATCATCATCTACCAACCTGGAGTCCCCACAGTGTTATCCTGCTGCTCGCTGTGCCCCCAATACCCCCAAATACTATCTTGAATCCTGAAGAAATATCAGTGCCATACAGATACCCCCCCCCATAGTAATAGTGCTTCTCCAAGTACCACCAATAGTAATTCCCTTCTAGAGTGCCCTCGTTAGTAATACTGCCCCCTACAGTGCCCCCAACAGTTATAATGCTCCCCAAGAGTGCCTCCATTAGTAGAAGAACCTTCCTTTAGTAATAATGCCCTCACAGAGCCCCCAGTAGTAATAAGGCCCCCCATAGTGCTCTTAGTAGAAATAAGCCGGATCTATAAGACCCTCCTATAGAGCCCCCAGTAGTAATAACAACGCCTAATGTCCCCTGGATTTAAAATGCGCCCACAGTCCCCCCACTATTTATATTGCCCCTCCTATTATCATGCTCTCCCCTGCAGTGCCCCCTGTAGTTATATTCCTCCCTTTAGTATCCTCACAAATTAAAATTCCTCAGCCCCTCCACCATACAGTCCCTTGTAAATAACACTATTTCCCTCCCTCTGTTATAGAGTCCCATATAAATAACATCTCTCTCTATCTACAGCCCCCTCCAAAATACAGTCCCATGTAAATAACATCTCTCTCTGTCTACAGCCCCCTCCAAAATACAGTCCCATGTAAATAACATCTCTCTCTGTCTACAACCCCCTCCAATATACAGTCCCATGTAAATAACATCACCCCCTCCCCAGCCACCTTCAACATACAGTCCCATGTAAATAATATAACCCCCTCCCAGCCACCTTCAACATACAGTCCCATGTAAATAATATAACCCACTCCCCAGCCACCTCCAACATGCGGTCCCATGTAAACAACATCACCCCCTTAACATTCAGTCCCATGTAAATAACATCACTCCCTCCCCAGCCACCATCAATATACAGTCCCATGTAAATAACATAACTCCCTCCAACTGCCGCCTTCAACATACAGTCCCATGTAAATAACATCACTCCCTCCCACAGCCACCTCCAACATACAGTCCCATGTAAATAACATCGCCCTCTCCCCAGCCTCCTCCAACATACAGCCTAATATAAATAACATTGCCCCCTCCTCAGCCTCCTCCAACATACAGTCCCATGCAAATAACATCACTCCCTCCCACAGCTGTCATCAACATACAGTCCCATGTAAATACCATCGCCCCCCTCCCCACCCTCCTCCAACATACAGTCCCATGTAAATAATATAACCCCCTCCCAGCCACCTTCAACATACAGTCCCATGTAAATAATATAACCCACTCCCTAGCCGCCTCCAACATGCAGTCCCATGTAAACAACATCACCCCCTCCCACAGCCGCCTTCAACATACAGTCCCATGTAAATAACATCACTCCCTCCCACATCCACCTCCAACATACAGTCCCATGTAAATAACATCACCCACCTCCCACAGCCACCTTCAACATATAGTCCTATGTAAATAATATCACTCCCTCCCACAGCCGTCTGCAACATACAGCCCCATGTAAATAACATCACCCCCTCCCACAGTCGGCTTCAGCATACAGTCTCATGTAAATAACATAACTCCCTCCCACAGTCACCTCCAACAAACAGTCCCATGTATATAACATCCCCCCCTCCCACAGTCGCCTCCAACATACAGTCCCATGTAAAGAACATCACCCCTTCCTAAAGCCACCTCCAACATACAGTCCCATGTAAATAACACCACCCTGAACATTTAGTCCCATGATTACATCCCTCCCTTCAGCCCTAACATACAGTCCCAGTTAAATAATCTCAACTCCCAGCATTGCTCTGCCTCTCACACTGAGTAATCTACCCCTTCACTTACCTCTCCTCATGTAGCAGACATCACCACAGCTTCTTCTCCAGGACTTTTCCTCCTAAGGGTACTTTCACACTTGCGTTGCTGGATTCCGGCATTCCGGCAATCTGTATACAAACGAAAACCATTTGCAGATGGATCCGGATGCGGATCCGTCTCACAAATGCATTGCAATACCGGATCCGTCCCTCCGGTGTCATCCGGAAAAACGGATCCGTTTTTTTTTTTTTTTACATTTTGAAAGATCTGCACATGCGCAGACCGGAAGACCGGATCCGTCAATGCGGCAATTTTAATGCCGGATCCGGCTCTAATACATTCCAATGGGAAAAAAAGCCGGCATTCAGGCAAGTGTTCAGGATTTTTGGTCCAGGCCCCCAATGTTTTAGCCTAGCAACGCCCCTGCCATTGTCAATGTAGAATTCAAGGTCAGTTGCATTATCTTGGCTGAACAAGCCTGGCATTCATGTGTGTAATTACTGGGAATCAAATTGGCTCATATAAATGGCAGCTTAGTGGATGTACTGGCTGTCCTTAAAGGGGTTATGGCGTGATGGGCATGAACAATGAAACTCAGACATCATATACGACATGACAGTCTCTTTCTAACAAAGCTAGAACCAGCCCTGTACCTCACATGGGTCCAGAGATCTCCCCATTCATTGCTTCATGATTCATTGCTTAAAGGGCTTCTGTCACCCCACTAAACCTTTTTTTTTGCTTACTTATAATCCCCACACTGCGATTTATGCCTACATAATCAAATTAATCATTTTGGTCCTGTAGATTTTGTTTAAAACATGCTTTTAAAATATGCAAATTACCTTGCTACCAGCAAGTTGGGCGGCTACTTGCTGGTAGCAGCCGCATCCTCCGATCCTAAAGACGCCCCCTCCGCATTGTGATTGACAGGGCCTGGGAACGGAATCGTTCTCTGCTGACCCTGCCTGTTAGCATTCAAAATCTGGTGCCTGCGCCGCGGCCGTACCTGTCTTCAATCGGCGCAGGCGCACTGAGAGGCGGCCGCTCGCTCGGCCGCTCCATCCTCAATGCGCCTGCGCCGATGACGTCACATCTACACCCGGCGCAGGCGCATTGAGGATGGAACGCCGAGCGAGCGGCCGCCTCTCAGTGCGCCTGCTCCGATTGAAGACAGGTACGGCCGCGGCGCAGGCGCCAGATTTTGAATGCTAACAGGCAGGGCCAGCAGAGAACGATTCCGTTCCCAGGCCCTGTCAATCACAATGCGGAGGGGGCGTCTTTAGGATCGGAGGATGCGGCTGCTACCAGCAAGTAGCCGCCCTACTTGCTGGTAGCAAGGTAATTTGCATATTTTAAAAGCATGTTTTAAACAAAATCTACAGGACCAAAATGATTAATTTGATTATGTAGGCATAAATCGCAGTGTGGGGATTATAAGTAAGCAAAAAAAAAAAAGGTTTAGTGGGGTGACAGAAGCCCTTTAAGTTCAGGATGTGGACATGCATACTACACAGATTAGGAGCTCCAGGGGCATGTTCTTTCTGCTACAGCTCTCTCCCTATCACAGCCCAAGGGAGAGTATCCTTTCTGCTACAGCTCTCTCCCTATCACACCTCACAGTTTGTGACCTTTTTGCTACAGCTCTCTCCCTATCACAGCTCGGAGGATGTGTCCTTTCTGCTACAGCTTTCTGCATATTACAACTCAGAAGGTGTGTCCTTTCTCCTGCAGCTCTCTCTCTGTAACCGTTTCAGATACAGCTGCTGGAAGTTGAATGATGGAACTGAACATGGGCAGCCATGCTTATCCAGCTCAGTAGCCGGGCGTATGTACATATACAAGCTCCAATATACGGAATCCAATTTAATGCAGTAAAGAGAATAAGTCATACAGTCGCAAGAAAAAGTATGTGAACTCTTTGCAATGATATGGATTTCTGCACAAATTGGTCATAAAATGTGATCTGATCTTCATCTAAGTCACAACAATAGACAATCACAGTCTGATTAAACTAATAACACACAAAGAATTAAATGTTACCATGTTTTTATTGAACACACCATGTAAACATTCACAGTGCAGGTGGAAAAAGTATGTGAACCCCTAGACTAGTGACATCTCCAAGAGCTAATTGGAGTGAGGTGTCAGCCAACTGGAGTCCAATCAATGAGATGAGATTGGAGGTGTTGGTTACAGCTGCCCTGCCCTATAAAAAACACAAACCAGTTCTGGGTTTGCTTTCCACAAGAAGCATTGCCTGTTATGAATGATGCCTCGCACAAAAGAGCTCTCAGAAGACCTACGATTAAGAATTGTTGACTTTCATAAAGCTGGAAAGGGTTATAAAAGCATCTCCAAAAGCCTTGCTGTTCATCAGTCCACAGTAAGACAAATTGTCTATAAATGGAGAAAGTTCAGCACTGCTGCTACTCTCCCTAGTAGTGGCCATCCTGTAAAGATGACTGCAAGAGCACAGCGCAGACTGCTCAATGAGGTGAAGAAGAATCCTAGAGTGTCAGCTAAAGACTTACAAAAGTCTCTGGCATATGCTAACATCCCTGTTAGCGAATCTACGATACGTAAAACACTAAACAAGAATGGATTTCATGGGAGGATACCACAGAGGAAGCCACTGCTGTCCAAAAAAAAAACATTGCTGCACGTTTACAGTTTGCACAAGAGCACCTGGATGTTCCACAGCAGTACTGGCAAAATATTCTGTGGACAAATGAAACCAAAGTTGAGTTGTTTGGAAGAAACACACAACACTATATGTGGAGAAAAAGAGGCACAGCACACCAACATCAAAACCTCATCCCAACTGTGAAGTATGGTGGTGGGGGCATCATGGTTTGGGGCTGCTTTGCTGCGTCAGGGACTGGACGGATTGCTATCATCGAAGGAAAAACGAATTTCCAAGTTTATCAAGACATTTTGCAGGAGAACTTAAGGCCATCTGTCCACCAGCTGAAGCTCAACAGAAGATAGGTGTTGCAACAGGACAACGACCCAGAGCATAGAAGTAAATCAACAACAGAATGGCTTAAACAGAAGAAAATATGCCTTCTGGAGTGGCCTAGTCAGAGTCCTAACCTCAACCCGATTGAGATGCTGTGGCATGACCTCAAGAAAGAGATTCACACCAGACATCCCAAGAATATTGCTGAACTGAAACAGTTCTGTAAAGAGGAATGGTCAAGAATTACTCCTGACCGTTGTGCACGTTTGATCTGCAACTACAGGAAACGTTTGGTTGAAGTTATTGCTGCCGAAGGAAGTTCAACCAGTTATTAAATCCAAGGGTTCACATACTTTTTCCACCTGCACTGTGAATGTTTACATGGTGTGTTCAATAAAAACATGGTAACATTTAATTCTTTGTGTGCTATTAGTTTAAGCAGACTGTGATTGTCTATTGTTGTGACTTAGATGAAGATCAGATCACATTTTATGACCAATTTGTGCAGAAATCCATATCATTGTAAAGGGTTCACATACTTTTTCTTGCAAACTGTTACTGGAGCATTTTTGTGAGGGAAAGCGAATGACAAAATTTACTATTTTTACATGCTGAATTACATTAAAATAACATTTAATGGTGGCACAACCCCTTTAAGGAGACCGGCAGTGTATGAAGACCAAGTAGCAATGCTCCATGGGAAAATATTATGCAAGACAACTCCATACTCCATACTGATGAGGGGCAAGTAATGACTCTCCGCAGATGGGTTTATCGTTTGGTTGTTTTAACTTGTCATGTTTCAAGACTTGTTACAATGTTAAACATCTAGGGAGCCATTTCCCATAGATGGCGCTACTGAGACGGTACTCTTTATCTGCAAGATACCTCAGTCCTTGTCTGAATAAAAAAGGTTGATTGAAATCCATGCAGTCAATAATCCTACACACTACATGGGCAACTTATTGATTTCAGTTGAGTATGTAATTCTTTATTTCCCCTGTGGTGGTGCTGCAGGGAAATTGAACAATTGTTCCACAAATTACAGCTGATGACCTGGGCTCCCAGGAGAGGGACAACCTCTGATCACATTTTTTTATTTCCTAACAAGAAACCAATAGTTAGTTCCTTAAAGAGGAGCTGTCTCCTCCCCTAACATGTCTGTTTTAGTAACTACTTGTATCCCCCATGTAATAGCAATTCTGAAGGATCTATTCTTATGACTTTATGCTGTGCCATTCTTTTTTTTATTCATACAATGCGTAGGCATTGTTTTGTTGTAAGGAAACATAGAATGTGTCAGCAGATAAGAACCATTTGGCCCATCTAGTCTGCCCAATATACTGAGTACTATGGATAGCCCCTGGCCCTATCTTATATGAAGGATGGCCTTATGCCTATCCCATGCATGCTTAAACTCCTTCACTGTATTTGCAGCTACCACTTCTGCAGGAAGGCTATTCCATGCATCCACTACTCTCTCAGTAAAGTAATACTTCCTGATATTACTTTTAAACCTTTGCCCCTCTAATTTAAAACTATGTCCTCTTGTAGCAGTTTTTCTTCTTTTAAATATTCTCTCCTCTTTTACCTTGTTGATTCCCTTTATGTATTTAAAAGTTTCTATCATATCCCCTCTGTCTCGTCTTTCTTCCAAGCTATACATGTTATGGTCCTTTAATCTTTCCTGGTAAGTTTTATCCTGCAATCCATGTACCAGTTTAGTAGCTCTTCTCTGAACTCTCTCCAAAGTATCAATATCCTTCTGGAGATATGATCTCCAGTACTGAGCACAATACTCCAAATGAGGTCTCACTAGTGCTCTGTAGAGCGGCATGAGCACCTCCCTCTTTCTACTAGTAATGCCTCTCCCTATACACCCAAGCATTCTGCTAGCATTTCCTGCTGCTCTATGACATTGTCTGCCTACCTTTAAGTCTTCTGAAATAATGACCCCTAAATCCCTTTCCTCAGATACTGAGGTTAGGACTGTATCACTGATTTTATATTCTGCTCTTGGGTTTTTACGCCCCAGGTGCATTATTTTGCACTTATCCACATTAAATTTTATTTGCCAGATTTTTGACCATTCCTCTAGTTTTCCTAAATCCTTTTCCATTTGGTGTATCCCTCCAGGAACATCAACCCTGTTACAAATCTTTGTGTCATCAGCAAAAAGACACACCTTACCATCGAGGCCTTCTGCAATTTCGCTGGTAACAAGACCTTGGTCTGAATATACTCCATTGACTACAACCCTCTGTTGCCTGTCCCTCAGCCACTGCTTAATCCATTCAACAATATGGGAGTCCAAGCCCAAAGACTGCAATTTATTGATAAGCTTTCTGTGTGGGACAGTATCGAAAGCCTTACTGAAATCTAGATAAGCGATGTCTACTGCACCTCCGCCATCTATTGTTTTAGTCACCCAATTAAAAAAATCAATAAGATTAGTTTGACATGATCTCCCTGAAGTAAACCCATGCTGTTTTTCATCTTTCAATCCATGGGATTTTAGATGTTCCACAATCCTCTCCTTAAGTATGGTTTCCATTAATTTCCCCACTATTGATGTCAGGCTTACTGGCCTATAGTTGCCCGATTCCTCCCTACTACCTTACTTGTGAATCGGCACAACATTTGCTAATTTCCAATCTTCTGGGACGACTCCTGTTGCCAGTGATTGGTTAAATAAATCTGTTAATGGTTTTGCTAGTTCACCGCTGAGCTCTTTTAATAGCTTTGGGTGTATCCCATCAGGCCCCTGTGACTTATTTGTATTGATTTTAGACAGCTGACTTAGAACCTCTTCCTCTGTAAAGACACATGCGTCAAAAGATTCATTAGTCTTCTTTCCTAACTGAGGTCCTTTTCCTTCATTTTCCTTCGTAAAGACTGAACAGAAGTATTCATTGAGGCAGTCAGCTAGTTCTTTATCTTCTTCCATATACCTTCCTTCTTTTGTTTTTAATTTTGTAATTCCTTGTTTTAGTTTCCTTTTTTCATTTATGTATCTGAAGAATGCCTTATCGCCTTTTTTCCCTGACTGAGCTAATTTCTTTTCTGCCTGTGCTTTAGAAGCTCTTATAACTTGTTTGGCCTCTCTCTGCCTAATCTTGTAAATTAGCCTGTCATCCTCGTTTTTTGTTTTTTTTTATAATTCCTAAATGCTATCTTTTAGTTTTTAATGATTTTGACCACTTCTGCTGAGTACCACAGTGGTCTTTTCCTTTTTTTGCTTTTACTGACAAGCCTAATGCAATTTTCTGTTGCCTTCAATAGTGCCTCTTTTAAGTAGTCCCATTTCTCCTGGACTCCAATGAAACTGTTCCAATCTGATAGGGACTCGTATACCACTAATCTAATGTGACTCAGTCACTGTACTTATAGTAAACCACACTGACTGGTGATCACTAGATCCCAACCTTTCCCCTACAGTAATATCATATACCAAATTCCCATTTGTGAATACTAAATCTAAAATGGCCTCCTTCCGGGTTGGCTCCTCAACTACTTGCTGTAGAGATAATCCCAGTAGGGAATTTAGAATATCTGTACTCCTGGCAGAACTAGCTATTTTGGTTTTCCAGTTTACATCACGAAGATTGAAGTCTCCCATAATGATAACTTCCCCCTTCAATGTCATGTCATGTATGAGCACTTAAGTCCTTAACTAGTCTCTTCACAGCAGTGGGAGGGAGGGGGTCAACGAGAACTGCAGGATTGGACATCTTTGACTACCAGGAAGATACAACAAGCACAACCCAAAGACGTCTTGCCTTTCACTAAGGGGGTATATAGTGACCTGGGGTTACTAGTAATTGTTTATTGTTATGCAATGCATTTCACAGTTTGTTTTGTGATTATTACTACCACCAATGAAGTTATGGCAAAGTTTGTTAAGAACAGGGTTAACCATCCTGTTCCTTCTCGCTTGGTAGGAGTGGGCTAGTGCTGCTTCCTGCCAAGAGAGGGGAGTTGCTGTCTAGAGACAGAGTGCAGAGGACGCAGACTGAAGTTCTCCTCCTACAGAGAATTCTCCGGAGAGAACCATCACTAAATTGTCTTAAGTAAAGTCTTGAGAAGATAAAGATAGAAGAGTGAACTGCTATATTCAGCTTCTACAAACCCTGCTGTGAAGTGAGGGAATACGGCTAAAGTCACCCTCATCAACAAGCAACCACTAGTGCTGAATCAACCATTAGTGCTGAATCGCCACCAACCAACCTGCCTCGATATCATTGCTGGTGCCAGAGAAGAATTGCACTAAAGCCTGCTGTTCTTACAAGTTCTACATTACACTCAGTAACAAGGACTTGAACTATTACTTTCAACTCTGGCCTCCTTCTTCAGTGCTAGAACTTTTACTGCAATGGACCCCAGGGAGCGACGGCCTGATGTAGGGACTGTGACCCAACTGCACCACCGGAGGGCCACAATCACTCCCATGCTCTACACCGGCTCCTCAGGGGCGAGCTGCAAATGTGGCGATCTCTGGATCCATGTGAGGTACAGGGCTGGTTCTAGCTTTGTTAGAAAGAGATTGCCATGTGCTATATGATTCACAAGATAAATCAGCCGGCACTCACTCAGTGCATGCCGCACGGGATAGGAAGCAATCTCCACGTGTAATCAAAGAAAATCCCAGCAGTTGTGTCTTGAATATTCGTGATGTTTTATTGCATCAAATCAAATGAAAATGTCCTCAATACAGGACGCGTTTCGGCAAGACCTGTTGATAAAGGCATGCTTGCCGAAACGCATCCTGGATTGAGGACATTTTCATTAGATTTGACGCAATAAAACATTGCGAATATTCAAGACACGACTGCTGGGATTTTCTTTTATGTACTATATGATGTCTGCTTTTCATTTTTTACATCAATCATGGTGTAACCCCTTTAAGAGTTTTCCGTTACCTCTCTCTTCAGCCCTGTATGTGTGATATAATACATGCAGGGACAAACACCTGGCAGATGGAAATATCAGCTCTCACCAAGAATATTTTTTCACACGCTTTTCCATTTGACAATTCGCTGTTTAAGAGGATTGAAAACAAACCCTTTTAATTAAGTTCTTCCTGGGAAGTTCTCACTTCGCTTCTGAAAATAGTCATTAGCAGTAACTCCGAGATATTCCAGTCTGTGAGATTCTTTATCGTGTAAATTTGCTTTCAAGAATCCTCAATCACAATCCTGACTTCTAAATAAAACCTCTAAAGCTTTCACATTTCACTCAATCCATTGAGAATTCCGGCTTGTTTCCTCCTCATATCGTCGGCTCATAGACGGTCCTTTCCATCACCTCTTAAGAATCATCAGCAGAGATTTCTACAAGAAAATCATTAACTCGGAATTGGTGTCCCTGTCAGAAGATCCATTTTCATTTTTCAGTATACGGCTAAAATATTTTTCAGACATCTCATTGCTGTGCCACAACCAGAGGACGGAGAGACAGATCTATGTACCCTGCTTATATCCCTGTGATAATACTTCTGTAAGGGACACAAAGCCTTAGATTAAACAGGACCTGTCGGCTCTCCTGACATAGATGTTTTGCTAAATGCTTTTATTTGTTATAAAATAACTTTTAGAATTAATTGTTGTTCTTCTGTTATTCCTCCTGGAAATACATAACTAAATTGGCCCTGAATTGTCAGTTTTATTTAGACAGTGTCAGAGTTTACTGGAACACACCCTGATGACAAGAGGAATAGTAACACCTAGCTGTTAACCTATTAAATACATTCCCAGGAGGAATAGTAGACTATTATACAGTGCCATATGGAGGCACAACAGGATGGCACACAGAGCCTTAGCCTTTAGAATACTAAGCCATTGGGTACTGCCTTATAGGCTCCAAGCACAAAGTTTTTCCATGTGCAAAAGGCCTTACAATAAATAACACTGCCATACACTTACTAAATAATACCACCATATAGTGACTGGATAACACCACCACACAGTGTCTAAATAATACCACCATAAAATGACTAAATAACACTGCCATACATTAATGAAGTCACTGTTATAACACTGTTATATACCTACTAAATAATGCCCCCTATAGTGACTGAATAACATTACCATACAATGACTAAATAATATCACAATAGTGACTGAATAACAGTTATTGACCAGATTATACCATCATATAGTGACTAGTGTTGATCACGAATATTAGAATTTCGAATTTTTATTGCGAATATAGGTACTTCGAAAATTCGCGAATATTTTGAATATAGCTATGTATATTCGTAATTTAGATTTTTTTTTTTCGTTTTTTTTTTTTTATCAGTACACATGATCCCTCACTGCTTCTAGCTTGTGGGCCAATAAGAAGGCTGCAATATACTTGACTTTAGGAGTAGTAGTGTTTGCGAATTTTGCTCTATATTCTTTTTTTTTTAATATTCGCTATATTGCTAAATATTCTTGTTTTAGAATATTACGAATATTCGAAAAAACGAAGTTATAGCAATATAGAGAATATTCGAAAAAAATTGAATATAGAGCAATTTAGCTAATATAGTGCTATAATCTTCTTTGTCTAATAGTTGTAAATTGAAATTCCAAAAATTCGCATATTACACAATCATTACCTTTCCGATTTTTCTAGTAAAAAAAAATGGCGAATTTTTGAATTTTCTATGAATATTCTACAAAATATTCGCGAAATATCGCGAATTCGAATATGACCCCTGCCGCTCATCACTATTAGTGACTGAAAACATTGTTATGCAGTGACCAGCTAATGCCATCATAAAGTGACTGAATAGCACTGTAATATTGTCACTAAATAATACTACCATATAGTGACTGAATAACATTGCCATACAATGACTAAATAATATCACCATTTAGTGACTAGTCCTGTTTTGATATTTATATTAGACACACGGTTGAGTGAGTAACATCACACTGCCATGTGGTTCCATAGTCATGGCCCCGCACCTTCCTATACTTACTTCACAGGTACAATGAATTGAGGGAGGCAGGTGTTAATATACTTGGCAACTTGGGCATTCCTGGCAGACCTGTGAGGTCTTAGATGGAGGAGGTAGGACCACCTTACATTCTAAGGCTATGTATCTTTTGTCTATATTGTTAGACTATAGGCCGGTAACATGGTGTATGTATACCGATATGACCATGATATTAAAAGTATTTGTATATGTTGTAGTACCTTGCAGTTAACTAAAGGTGTCTTTAATGTTATATCTGCAAGAGTTATGTGTTATTCCTGGTCATACCAAGGCATTGTTGTACTGTAGCTGTGGTATAAACTGAGAACAATCCAACGAGCTATGGGGAAAAGGGGACCGTTGTCATCTGATAATTGGTAATATTCTGTATTTTGGCTTCATACACGTTCACACAGTGTGCAGTCTGAAAATCAGTATAAATCATTCCTGTCTTCCAAATAAGAGGACTGTTCTCTGTAGTCTAACTTGTTTATTGGAAAAACAGGAGTATTTGATGTGATCAATCAATTGTGTGGTAAAACTATAAGAATACAAATAACATGTATAAGTATAAAGCATAACATGTATCAGCAGAAAGCATAGAACAGCATGTTATTATAACATTAAATTAACACTGGGCACATCTACAAAATGGCTGCCTATACATAGGAATGCATGTCTAGCATCTTATAGTCACAACCTCTTTCCCTAAGTAAAAAACACTTATACCTAGCTAAACAGCACTGCATAACACAATATCCCTGAAACAAAGGTAGAAGTCTCACAAGATATGTTTGTACAAGGATTGTGGGGTTTGAAAAGGAGATATGCAGGAGACAACAATTCTGATGTCCTGTAACATGAAGACTGGAGACTGGGCTTCTGTTTCCCAGGATGCATTACAGTCCCACAATGCTTTGCACCACCCACAAATACAATAATCTTTATTAACAGAAAAACAAGGTGCAATACATTTTTAAGACCGCTTGTAGCTGGCCAGCTAAGACCTGTCCTAAGTTGCTAACATAGCTTGTGTGTTAATACAGCTAGACCTGCCAATAACCATAATAAAGTTCCTATGTTTGTGTATTAAAGACAAAAGCAGAGTTATTTATAGTGATGTATGAACATCGGCCAGGACGGTTCGCAAAGACGATCAACGTGGGGGGTACCACACAGGTTCTACAAACTTCCAAAATAAAGTGGGGCGAATAGATGACGGATGATCGGGGCGCTCCATGATCTTCCCAGTTGCTGCTTTTGGGAGCCACGGTTCATTTCTGAGACGTCTGGGAATCCGAAGACCATCTCCATCTCCGTGCACCACAGGATGTCCTCCTCCTCCTGTGTTAGGAAAAATGTAATTTTTATTATAAAATGTATTTTATATTAAATATAATAAGGATGCCCTCCTTTCCATTCGATAATGACTGGAAACCCCTGACGAAGAGACTGGGCCCTGGTTGGTTTGAATCTTGATTAAATTCGCAACTCTCCCGGGCTCCAAGCAATCTTGAAGCTTTGTCTTCTTCTCATTGTCTGTCGCTAGTAGAGGACTAAGCATGCCAGGCAGGTTCCCCCAGAAGTAACTTGCTGGATGAGCAGCCAATACCGCACTTGCATCAATCTTGACAGGATTCGACTCCAAGTGGAGAGTAATTTTTTTTTGGGGAATGCTTTCTCCATCACAACACCACGTCAGTGAATAAACAGAAGAGTGGCCGATTCTCTCCTGTCTTAACATTTCATTTTTTATTATAAAATTTATTAAATATTTTAACCTTTTTTTTTTTTTTTTTTAATAAGAGTTTTTTTCTTTTTCAGATCATAATATTAATACATAAAACCAATATTAATCACAACGGTGTACCCAGTATAACAATCATAAACATCATTTTAAAGAAATTCTACACATCATCCTAAGTTCACCCCTGCAATAATAAGAGAAATAACTATAACAACCCCCCCCCCCATTGACAGAGGAAGGGGTCATTTCTGTAAATCCCCGAAACGCGTCTGGTATTATCCCCCCAATAAACGGAGAGACTCTGCAAGACCGAGGAAGCCTGGACAAATTGTGATCTTAACCAGCGAAGTGCCGAAGTGAGCCATTGCTACTACACGAGAGGTAACTACACCACGTGGAGCAAACAAACCCCACTGGCGCCAAAATTCAAATCTGGTTACTAGCTCTTGAGACCGGAGACAGACCGGAGACAGGATGGACTTACCGAGTCGAGAGCCCACGATCCAGCATCAAAAGACCCTCGGGTAAGCACTTGCACATCTCCAGCAAGCGATCGCTCTTTATACCAAATACAGCGGGACGCCGCTGTGCGTATGAACAGCCTGACTGTTGTACAACCAAACATCTAGGCTGCATATGCTTGAGACTTTGGGACTTTGATTACCGATATAGTGGCGATAGAGGACTGTCTGCGGGAGAGGATAATCTATATAACCGCTTAAATCGTATATGGAACATTTTACAAAGCACAATCAGTGAACTATTTATATAACATATTGAATATTCGAATCTAATGCTCTTATTCTTATAATCAATATTGGGATCTATATTTATTGAATATATTTGATTTAATGTATTTTTATATAGCTATATTTTATATCTATTTATAACCTTTTATTCCATTACCCATCCTATTGTCGGTACCATCTTTTATCTGCTACTTCACATCCAATTTTATACTTGCTGATATTGTAATGTATTGTGTATTGTTATTATCTATATTGTTATTAAAGATCCCTATGCTTTTAGAGTGTGCCCCACTTCCATTATTTATATTATTTACACTTTTCAGACTGGGTGCTGTCTGATAAGTGGGTGCACCTCTACGTGGTTCTCTACCCCATTTTAGTGCGACATTACCCAATTGTTTAATAGAATATTATCAGTATTAAATATAGCTATGTAGTTCTGCGTGCAACTCTCCGTTTCCTTTCAATATCCTCATATATTCTAATTTGTTGAAGGTATGAACCCCACTCCCTTGTCGAGGGCGGGGAGACAGAACCCCAATACTTTATCAATATAACTTTAGCCACCATCAATCCCCTCATCCAAATCCGTCTGACCTCAGGCGGGACTTCCACTTCTGACCCATAGTCTCCAAAGATCACTATCAAAATCCCCGGGTTATAGTTCATTGAAGACTCCTCCTGTAGGGCCGAGAAAACCTCATCCCAATATTTTCTTATTTTACTGCAGCTCCAAAGCAAATGGACGTAGTTTGCATTAACATATCCACACTTAGCGCAGCAACAATGCCGGTTTTTATTTTGGGGGAATTTTCCTTGGATTTTGGGCGTGTAATACAATCTATGGAGAATCTTAAATTGAATTAACCTGTGCGCTCTGGAAACTGTCGCCTTTCTCACGTTCCTGTAAATAGTGGACCACTGTAGTGGGGGGCAATTCAGTTCTTGCTCCCACTTACTTGGGCTTTTAAAAGGTGTTACAGTTGCTAGTGCCATTTGGAGTTTAGCATATAGTCTAGATATCTTCACCTTTTCAAACTTCTGAGCTTCACAAAAATCAAAAAATATATTCTCTCGTGGGAAGATACAACCCCTATTCCTAGAGGCTTCAAATATATGTTTCAAGCGTGCATACATAAATAAGTCTAATGGTGAACTATCGTTAAAACCAAATTCCAACAGTGTTTTAAAACGACCCATATAAAAAAGGTGAGACACCGTGTTGATACCATTACGTAGCCAATAACCAAAATCTGTAATTTTTAAGAACTCCTCCAGCCCCCTGTTCTCCCACAGAGGGGTGAAAACAAATGGACTGGAAACTTTAAAAATCTCCTTCAGTCTGTTCCAGACCCTCTGTAGCGAGCAAGGTGTCATGTTACATGATATTATTTTTATTATGTACTGTCTCTTTAATGCCTATCTAGTTTGTCTCTTGTGGCATTCCTTAGTTTGCATGCTGCTCAGTCTCCTCCCCCTCTTTGCTGTATCAGCCATTTTATTGCTGTAATTCATCTGACCTGTGTCTATTCTCTATACCTGCATGGAAGAATCGTTCTTTTACCTGTTGTAACTTGCATTCTACGGATCATACGACGAATAAACATCGCCAGATCTTCTTTCATGTGAGTTGTGACTGAGTAAGCTATCTGGAAAGGTGATTTGGGATGAATAATCTCTTCAGGGCAATGAGCTCCATGTGTTACTGAAAACCACATTCATAGCCTTTGCAGCCGATTCAGAATAGTAAAAGAACGTATCCAGCAGCCTGCACAGAGATAACTGCGTCACAGGACAGATCATAGTGAAGTGTAACTGTGTGTATTGCATGAGAATTCTGCATACAACCCCAGCTCAGCTTGTTACAGCTCCTCACAGTACACAGACACTCTTCACTGCTACGGTCAAGCCTGTGTACTGCAGGCCATCATGAGTGGAAAGGGCTCAGTGTGTGATGAAACACCACAGCATGCTTCACACAGAGAAAGTCAGGATGAGGACCCAGGGTTCACTGCATTGACCAAACGCTCTGTGAAACCCACTTGGAAGGTTAAAGAGAACTATGAATCCATGAGAACTGAACTAGCAACCAGTTTGAAGCAGATTTGGGATAAAATCCTCACCCACATTGATGTGATTTCATGTCCCAGCCATGAGGTACTGCAACTAGAGGGCGCCATAAAGCATCTCTCTGCTTCATACGAACTGTACCAGACTACAAGCAACAAATATAAAACTATTCTGCAAAGCATCAACACTGAGGAGTCCTTAGAGCAACTTAACAATGCCCAGCTTCTTAATGAGGAAAGAGAAAGCTTTATCCAGCGAACTAAAGCAAAGGCAGAAGCAAAATTAATGCTGCCACGGGACACTGTATCCCACAAATCTGTATCCACCAGACGTTCTAAAGGTTCCTCTAGATCCCGAAGTTCAAGGCACTCAACGCTTAGTGAACAGCTAATGAATGCCCGCGCCGAAGCAGAGGCTATCAAGATACGGGCCGCGTATGCAAAAAAGAGAGCAGACATGGAGGCCGAGGTTGCAGTAATGGAAGCCGAGGCAGCGCATCGAAAGGCAGTAATGGAAGCCGAGGCAGCGCATCAAAAGGCAGCAATAGAAGCTCAAACGGCACGTCAAAGGGCAGCAATTGAAGCTTTAAAGGAACAGAGCAACTACGAGGCAGCTGCAGCAAAACTAAAGGTTTTGGAACAAGCTATCGGTGCAGATGAAAATGCTAGCGAAAGGGTCAGTGTCAAGGCAGATGTAGAAGATCCTTTTGAACGCACTAAGAACTATGTTCTAAACCACAGCAGTGAACACTCAATTACCTCCACGTTTCACGGCAACGCAAGGACTTCACCACATCATCAGGTAAAAGCCGTTCCAGCCACTTCCTACATGCAAACCCACCCCAGTGCAGCTCCCAACTGTCATGCTGATCCCGCATATGTCACAAAACGGCACACTAATCCGCAAGCAAGTCGCCAGCCTCCTGCTAACAGTACTGTTCCAGACCTTCACCCAACAATTCAGCTGAATGCCCTTGCTGCACCATATCTTCCCACGTCTCTTTGCAACGATACCATAAACAATGCAATCCACAACAATCAACCAGCAACCTCCTATGTAAAGTCAGAGGCAACCGATACAACAGAGGTAGTAAAGTACTTACTTCGACATGAGCTCGCCAAGTCAGGCCTAGTAAACTTCGACGACCATCCTGAAAATTATAGAAGCTGGAAAGCCGCTTTCAAAACTACATTAGGCGGTATCGGTTTTACTGCCGATCGTGAGCTGGATCTGCTGATCGGGTTGCTTGGCCCACAGTCAACAGAACGTGTCAAGAGCCTCAGGTCAGTTTACATCGACAATCCAACTGCAGGTCTCACCGCAGCATGGGAGCGTCTAGAACAGACTTACGGTAGTCCTGAAGCCATAGAGAATGCATTGCTCAAACGATTGGAAAATTTCCCAAGGATATCTGGTAAGGACAATATAGAGTTCCAGAGACTCAGCGACCTTCTTCTCGAAGTCCAGCTTGCCAAAACTGACCCTAAGCTACCTGGCCTCAGTTACCTGGACACTGCTCGAGGAGTTAACCCTATCGTTTGCAAGCTTCCGCATGGCCTACAAGAAAAGTGGATCCAAGTTGGGTCATCATACAAACGGGAAAACAAGGTTTCCTTTCCCCCGTTCTCCTACTTCTGCAATTTCGTCAGGAACATTGCTGACACCAAGAACGATCCTAGTTTTGCATTCAGCGAGTTCAATACTCCCTCACCTAAAGGTGACAACCTACATACTAGCTACAGGAACCGCAGAGGTCCCGTGTCCGTTAGGAAGACAGACATTATTCCCACTCCCGCCCCAAACAAGAGCGGCAAGATCGAAAACCCAAACCGATTATGTCCCATCCACAAGAAGCCTCATCCCCTCAAAAAATGTATCGGTTTCAGAAAGAAGCCCCTACAAGAACGAAAGGAACTCCTAAAGACTTTTGGGGTATGTTATAGATGCTGTGCTTCCACCGATCACTTTGCCAAGGAATGTAAAACTCCTATCAAGTGCATAGAGTGCGGTTCCGAGGACCATGTGCAAGCACTCCATCCCCTTGAGTCCAATCCTTCACAACATGCAGACCTTCCTCCTGGGCAGAACCACAGCGGGAAGAGTACAGATCACGTACCTAATTCCACCATGGTATTTTCTTCGTGCACTGAAGTCTGTGGGGAAGACCACTGTGACAAATCTTGCGCTAAAATATGCCTAGTGAATATTCATCACAAGGATCAGCCAGAAAAGACTTTAAGGGTGTATGCTATCTTAGACGATCAAAGCAATCGATCGCTTGCACGATCCGAACTGTTCGATCTATTTTGCACAAAAGGAGAGGTTCACCCTTACACCTTAGGCACTTGTAGTGGAACTACAGAGGTTTTTGGAAGAAGGGCTCATGGATTTATTGTGTCCTCCCTAGAAAATAACCTACAATTACCCTTACCTACACTTGTAGAGTGTAACCAGATACCAGCCAACAAAGAAGAAATACCTACACCAGAAGTTGCCTTCTACCACCCTCATCTAAGGTCAATAGCCAGTGAAATCCCACCACTTGACAAAGATGCTAAAATCCTTCTTCTGCTGGGAAGAGATATTCTAAGGATCCACAAGGTACACAGGCAGGTCAGCGGACCTCCAGAGGCCCCATTCGCCCAGTACCTGGACTTAGGCTGGGTCATCATAGGCAACGTCTGTATAGGCAAAATGAAAAGGCCTACTAACATTTCTTCATTCAAGACAAATGTATTGCCAAATGGTCGTAATACTCACTTTGAGCCATGCCCACATCACTACTGGGTGAAGGAGAAGGTAACTAGCTGCAAGTTGCAACATCGCAACACAAACCTTTCCCGCACCTACGATGACAGCTTTGGTTCTACAGTTTTCAATGTAAGCAGTGAAGACGACAAGTTGGCTCCTTCGGCAGAAGACAAAGAATTCCTTAAAGTAATGGACAATGAGTTCTTTCAGGAAGATTCCAATAGCTGGGTAGCACCCCTACCCTTTCGCCTCCCGAGAGAGAAGCTACCAAACAATCTACATCAAGCAGTCAAAAGATTCTCCTCCTTAAAGCGTACCTTAAGCAGGAAGCCAGAGATGGAAAGACATTTTGTGGACTTCATACAGAATATCTTCGACAGAGGTCATGCCGAACCCGCACCCCCATTGAAAGAAGGAGAAGAATGCTGGTACCTCCCTTCCTTCGGTGTGTATCGCCCACGAAAGCCAGACCAAATCAGAGTTGTCTTTGACTCCAGTGCCCAACATGAAGGCTTCTCACTTAACGACATGCTCCTCACAGGGCCCAACTTGAACAACAACCTCATTGGAGTCCTAATTCGCTTTCGTCAAGAACCTGTAGCGGTGATGGCCGACATTCAACAAATGTTCCACTGCTTCATCGTCAAGGAAGATAACAGGAATTACCTCAGGTTTCTATGGCACAAGGACAACGACATCAACAAAGAGGTAATTGATTACCGAATGAGGGTACATGTCTTTGGGAACAGCCCTTCCCCAGCTGTAGCAATCTATGGACTAAAAAAGACAGCTCAGCTTGGAGAAGCTGAGTATGGATCCGATGCTCGTCAATTTGTTGAAAGGAACTTTTACGTAGATGACGGGCTCAAATCCTTTCCTACTGCTAAAGAAGCAATTAATCTTCTTACCAGAACAAAAGAGATGCTAGCTGTAGCAAACTTGAGACTTCACAAAATTATATCTAACAGCCAAGAGCTAATGAATGCATTTCACCCTGAGGACTATGCTGCCAGTGTGAAAGACCTTGACCTTGGGTCAGACACACCCCCTATGCAGAGAAGTCTAGGTCTGCTGTGGAACATCAAAGTAGACACATTCACCTTCCAGGTGTCAACCTGTGACAAACCCTTCACCAAGAGAGGAGTCTTGTCCGTAGTGAACAGCATCTACGACCCACTGGGATTTATAGCCCCAGTCACCATCCAAGGTAAGATGTTATTAAGACAGCTTACTACTGATAACATAGATTGGGACACTCTGTTACCTATTGAGAAACAACAAAGATGGGAGAAATGGAGAGGTTCTCTGAAGACATTAGAAGAGCTCCAAATTCCACGTTGCTATGCCCCAGTCTCCATCTCAGCCGCTGTCCAGAGGGAAATCTATATTTTCTCTGATGCATCAGTTGAAGCTATAGCTGCAGTGGCCTATTTGAAGACCTCAGGAGTTAATGGAGTCATACACTGCAACTTTGTTCTAGGCAAGACAAAGCTAACACCAAAACCCGCACATACCATACCCAGACTTGAACTTTGTGCAGCTGTGCTAGCAGTGGAAATAGCTGAAGTCATAAAGAGTGAGATGGACATTAACATTGATTCCTTCACATTTTACACAGACAGCAAGATAGTGCTTGGTTACATTTACAACCAAACTAAACAGTTTTACGTGTACGTCAGCAATAGAGTAGAACGTATCAGAAGGTTCTCCTTGCCAAAGCAATGGCACCATATTCCCACTGACCTTAATCCTGCCGATTGTGGGACAAGAGCTATATCTCCAGTAGCTCTCCTCGACTGCTTGTGGCTGTCGCCTCCAAGATTTCTTTCTGAAAACTCCTACTCAATTCCCACGGACACTACCTATGAACTGGTACATCCTGACGATGATAAAGAAATCAGGTCTATGTACACCACACTGTGTACCTCGGCAAGTTCAGAACAAAAACTAAAGTCGCATCGTTTTGAACGTTTCTCAACCTGGTCATCAGCTGTTAGGACCGTTGCTTATTTGATACACATTGCCCATTGTTTTAAAAGGAGCTCAACTTCAGAATGTCATGGCTGGCATATCTGTACCAACCTCCCTACTGCAACGGAAATTGAGCAGGCGGAAAGGGTTATCATTCGCTGTGTACAACAAGAAGTGTACATGGAAGAGTTGCACAGATTCAAAGGTGGAATACCTCTATCAAAGGGTAGTTCACTATTTAATCTGAACCCTGTAGTCGATGACAATCAGTTGCTACGAGTTGGAGGTCGAATAGAGAAATCTGACCTGTGCAGCAAGGAACAAAACCCCGTCATCATACCAGGTCAGCACCACATTGCCACTCTTCTAATACGGCACCATCACGAACTAATACAGCACCAAGGCCGACAATTTACAGAAGGCGCTATCAGGTCAGCTGGCTTGTGGATTGTTGGAATCAAGAGATGTGTTTCTTCCCTGCTTTTTAAATGTGTCAAGTGTCGCAAGTTAAGAGGTAGACACCAACTACAACAAATGGCAAGCTTGCCATTTGATCGCCTAAGTACAGATCCACCCTTCACCTACGTTGGAGTTGATGTATTTGGTCCGTGGACTGTGGTAACTCGTAGGACTCGCGGTGGAGCAGCCAATAGCAAGAGGTGGGCCGTGTTGTTTACCTGTCTCAGCGTACGAGCTGTACATATCGAGGTGATCGAGTCAATGGATTCGTCTTGTTTCATCAACGCTTTACGAAGATTCTTCTCCATCCGAGGACCTGTCAAACAGCTAAGATCCGACTGTGGTACCAACTTTGTTGGAGCCTGTAAAGAACTTCAACTAGACAATTTCTTAGCAAACAATGGATGTACTTGGCTGTTTAATTCACCACATTCTTCGCATATGGGAGGATCCTGGGAGCGAATGATTGGAATCGCTCGAAGAATTCTCGATTCCATGTTGCAGGACCACAAGTCTTCACTATTTACTCACGAGACTTTGAGTACCTTTCTCTCAGAAGTATCCGCCATCATTAATGCAAGGCCTCTAGTACCAGTATCTTCCGATCCTGATGCTCCAATGATCCTTACCCCAGCCACACTCCTTACTCAGAAGGTTGAAACTACCGTGATATCTTCTGCCGAGATTGACCCGAAGGATATCTATAGGCGTCAATGGAAACGGGTGCAACACCTAGCCAATGTGTTTTGGCACCACTGGAGAAAGGAGTACCTGCATACCCTTCAAAGCCGTTCCAAATGGCAAACACCCAAGCCTAACCTCAAAGTAGGAGACCTTGTTCTTCTGAAAGATAGAGAAGTCTGTCGCAATGAGTGGCCTATGGGTCTTGTAACAAGCGTAATGCCCAGCGATGACGGAAAGGTTCGAAAGGTTGAAATTAAGATAACTAAAGGAGGTTCTGCTCGGACTTTCTCACGACCAATCACGGAATTGGTGCTTCTTCTCCCAAGTGAGTGACTTAGGCAGGAGTACCGGCTATACCTGTTATGGCGGGGAGAATATCACTATCACTATTGACTGTGCTACTGTTGAAGTCCCACGATTACAAACGATAGACCGCAGGACTCAAGCCATCTGTTTTTTGGACGTCATGTTTCATTGTTCATTTACTGCATACCTTCTTGTGTTTGCGGGTATCTCGTATCTATGGTTTATACACCAGTTTTACCTTTAACGTTTCTTCCCCTACAGGTTCAAGTTGGACTTATCTTTATATATGTGATAGACTTTGAAATCTAAAGATTTCAGGCGGGGAGTGTCATGTTACATGATATTATTTTTATTATGTACTGTCTCTTTAATGCCTATCTAGTTTGTCTCTTGTGGCATTCCTTAGTTTGCATGCTGCTCAGTCTCCTCCCCCTCTTTGCTGTATCAGCCATTTTATTGCTGTAATTCATCTGACCTGTGTCTATTCTCTATACCTGCATGGAAGAATCGTTCTTTTACCTGTTGTAACTTGCATTCTACGGATCATACGACGAATAAACATCGCCAGATCTTCTTTCATGTGAGTTGTGACTGAGTAAGCTATCTGGAAAGGTGATTTGGGATGAATAATCTCTTCAGGGCAATGAGCTCCATGTGTTACTGAAAACCACATTCATAGCCTTTGCAGCCGATTCAGAATACAAGGGATCAACAAGGACCTCCTCATTCCCATAAACCCAGTCTCCAAACATGCAAAAATATTCTCTATTGGTTTATCAAAAACTTTAGACAAATATCGTGAAAGTAAGCTCTCTTTCGAATAACAACAACGCTGAATCTGTGCGCATAAATAATAACCCTGAAAAAAAGGTAATGACTGTTAAGGGAAATATGGCTTTCAGCCAGAACCTCATCCTGATGACCACACAAATATGCCTAATAATTGGACCCTGTGGTATTCACCCATTCAGTATGGCCAGTAGCATTGTGTCCCTTGTTAGCATATCCTAGGCAGTTGAACAACATCCTCTTGACCAAGAGATGGGGGGAGATATTTGGGTGGTCACAGGGTGGAGTCTATGGTGGGGGGCTGGGACATAACAAGATATAGGTGAAAGTTGGGAGTGAGGCGGGGGCTTCTCTTCCTGGACACCGATGGATGCAGGAGCAGGCTAAGTTATATGTGTGCGTATGTGGGTATGTATATAAGTATAATATCCCAGTAGACTTTATATGTGTACATATAGATATTAGCAGTCTGCAATTGTATTACCAGTTAGATTATATGCTGTTTATGCATGAGTCTCTATATGTACATGTACTAATGGTCAGGTACTGGAGGTGTAGAGTAGATCCAGTAGACTGTATATTGGTAGACTCTGGATATACTGTATATACATACACATTATTAGCCGCATTTGCTTAGCATCCAGGGTGGACAGGAACGGAGGTGGCTGTGTGTGGTGGTGTCCTCTATGTATTGTGTTATCTGTATCCCTATGTATATTGTCTATTGCTTTGTCATCTCCATGTTATCAGTAAACTATTTTTATATATAAGTATCTGCGAGGGTTGTGTGTTGTTCCTGAGATATATGAAGGACTGGAAGAGGTGTAATTTTACACAGGATAATCGGGTTGTATGGGAAACTAAGGCAATTTGCTAGGAATAGAATAGAAGGGATGGAAAACGGAGATATACATAAATTTCTATTTTCCAAGAGACAAAAATCCCCTCTACAATGGCGAGCTAGGCCCAAATGTTTTAATTGATCTCTGTTAGGATATACTGTTGAAATTGCTGTTATACTGTGAATTTAGGTTTTTAGACCTGGGAGATTCTGACAGGTAACACAGTTTCATTGAGTCCTAGTGTGAGTTTAATTAATTACAGAGAACCTATTTAAGTGACGTTCCTAGGTTACTGACTGTTTCCCATTTTAACCTGTGAGGTACTTGTTTTTGTTGGTTTTTTTTATTTTATTTTTTTTCTCCAGTCCTTCAGTAGAATCTGCTGGTTGGTAAAAGATTCTTTCAGGAGTAACACACAGATCGCAGGGATAACCATGAGTGACAAAGCAGGACATGGGACTTTTGAAAAGTTAAGTAGATACAGTACGTTTAACCCTGTATTGCCTAGATCAAATGAATCTGTGCAAATGTTATGGGAATCTTTGGTAGATCAAGCTGATTCCTATGACAAATTGCACATTGCTAAGCGTGGTGTGCTCAAACAAACTTCCAAGCGGCTTCACATGCTTGCTAAACTGATGTGCATATTTGATGATGCCATTAGCAAGCTGGAGAAGGTGGAATCCTTTGAAGAGACAAAGGCCCCTGTAAATTTGCATTGTTGTTGTTGTGCAGAAGCGGTTAAACAGGTTTCTAGTCTAGAAACACAACACAAGGAAAAAGTCAGTCTGATCAGCCTGCTGCAGTCTCAGTTAGCTGAGAAAGAAAAATACTATACAGATGTTGATAAAGTTTTTATACAGCTGTATATGGAGATAACGGGCTATAAGGAAAAAGCAGCCTCTACAGAGGTGATAACTGCTGACCTGAGGACCGAGTTAACTAAGAGGGATGAGACAATTAGTAATATGCAGAAGACAATAACTGAGCTCTCACATCAAAAAGATTTGCACTCAAAGCAAATTTGTGTTTTGAGTGCAAACAGGGGGACAGATGAGAGTGAGAGCGCTCCTATGGCTGCCTCCAATCAGACTGACTCCACTCCAATAGCTGTACAAAGCGCTGCTGGTGACACCATTCGTGGATTAGGAGGTGGCATGGGACAGACCACTTCCAACTCACAGACGTGTCACAGCAATGCGGCAGAATTGCATTCTTTCCATAACATGGAGAGGATGCAATTTCTGCTAAAGATATGTAAACTGATTCCTACATATGATCCAGACGCAGATCCTTTCACTTCCTGTGATACTTTTGAGGGACATTGCCAGAAATTTTCTGTCCCTCCAGAATATCGCATGGAACTGTTCAAGCTATGGTTGCCTACACATCTTTTTCAAAGATATGAGGTCATAGAAAAAATTGCCTCCAGGAATGGCCTATTTCATGATGAGGAAGACAGGCTTTCCATCCTCATGAAATTGGTAACAGGGCATACGGACGTCAGCCCAGAGGTCCTAAGTAACTTCAGGCCTACCATCCATGATGAGCCCTTGTCGCTTTGTGGAAGGTTTGAAGCTATTTATAGGAAGGTGACAAAGGATCATGGTGTAGGAGCCCCACAAGGCATGATACGTATGTTTGTGGAGAAGTTTCCATATCTTGATACCACAATTCGTATAACTGCAGCTAAGGAGACATCACTGATTGAAGCAGCAATGGTAATAGAGCAGGTCAGGCAGGATTTGCTAAAGAGTCACAAATCTATAACAATCAGGAAGAAGGTAGCATTTAATAAAAAAAATGCAAGATGGCTGCAAGTTAAAGGGGATGGCAGCTAACAAAATATCTGTGTATTCTAGTGCTCTTCAAAGGAGAAAGTGGGAGAATATACAGTGTTTCCATTGTCTGCAATCTGGACACATTAAACGACTCTGTCCGCACAGAGATGTAAGGCGGGGTGGCTTTCAACCACACATACAATTGCAGAGACAGAGACCTGTTTCATTTGTGAGCCAACAGGCTACACATGAAACAGGGCTGCAAAAAGACACCATTACAACAGATATCCCTACTGGGAATCTGTTATAATAGATTTGTGGTGGGGATCCCTAAAGATCTGGCCATAATATGTAACTCAGGGATCCCCCATATACTGGCCAGAGCATGCAATCAATGTAAACCTATAATAGCCCCAGTGCATGGTCACCAACACAGGGAGGGGGGTTAGGTTTACTGTTGCAGAACCTTTTGTTTGTTTGTCCTCAGTGTGTAATGCAAATGTGATAGAGTTCTTATCTTTAATCTCTACACTCAGGTGTCTGTTGGGGGAGCTGTTAGGAATTTAAGGCCATACAGCTCACAAACAGATGGTATTGTCCCTCAACCATGAGGAGACAATGGATCTTAGATGAGCTCTTTTGCTTGCATCAATTGGCAATACTGTTGGTTCATAAAGGATAACTTCTTGCATAATAAGACAGTTCAGTCTGGGAGTGCTCTTTTCATGTTGGGCAGGTACCTTAAAATAAAAAAATAAAAAACTAATTTTTCGTGCCAAGGTCTGTTGCTCCCTTAACTTGGCTCAGAGTGTCATCATAAGGGCATGTCGTTGCATATCTCCAGTGTGTCTTACTCAAGTAAACCCTGTACTGTCAGCTTCTGAATTGGGTCACTAAAGAGTATGGAGAAATGGCAGTTTATCTCCCTGTCTGTCACTGGCACTTATAAGTAGGCGTTCAGTCAGGCCAAAACTGACTGGGCCCATTAACGGTAGTAACTAACTACCATGGATACATGCCGTGTAATTTGGGTGCTAGCCCACAAAGTCCGCGGCGCAGCCAGTAGGTTGTGGGGCATAGCTCTCCCTATTGGGGATTCTGCGAGGGAGTGGGATGACCCCACAGTGATCCGCAGAGGCGCTTTGTATAAATTGCGACTGTCCAGTCGGACGCGGAACTTGGGCTCAGCCGTTGCAAGTGGTAGCTCCCACTGGGTTGTGATATATAGCCTCAATTTGTAATGTACCTACTAGGAGTGCCAAGTGTTATCTACAGATATGGTCAACAGGGGGAGGCCATGATATCTCCTGATGGATTTTCAGAACTGCAGCTGTTGAGGTGCGCTCCCCTGAGGAGCAGACTGTTTAATATGATTCCAGGTGGAGAAATGCCTAGAGACACAATGATTGCCCTTGATCTAAGAAGATGACCAGACATCTGTACCTATCATGAAGCCACCAGATGATCCCAGATGAAATCCCTGATGAACATCAGAACCATCCATACACAAGAAGATGAATCAACCGATTGACCAAAGATGCAACATAAATGAGCTTATAATGTATTGTGTTTGTTCTTATTGTAAACACCTCCACACACAGACCAGGCTTCCAACATAGTGTGTCGGTATACCGACAACAGGGGGATATGTTAAGGGAAATATGGCTTTCAGCCAGAACCTTATCCTGATGACCACACAAATATGCCTAATAATTGGACCCTGTGGTATTCACCCATTCAGTATGGCCAGTAGCATTGTGTCCCTTGTTAGCATATCCTAGGCAGTTGAACAACATCCTCTTGACCAAGAGATGGGGGGAGATATTTGGGTGGTCACAGGGTGGAGTCTATGGTGGGGGGCTGGGACATAACAAGATATAGGTGAAAGTTGGGAGTGAGGCGGGGGCTTCTCTTCCTGGACACCGATGGATGCAGGAGCAGGCTAAGTTATATGTGTGCGTATGTGGGTATGTATATAAGTATAATATCCCAGTAGACTTTATATGTGTACATATAGATATTAGCAGTCTGCAATTGTATTACCAGTTAGATTATATGCTGTTTATGCATGAGTCTCTATATGTACATGTACTAATGGTCAGGTACTGGAGGTGTAGAGTAGATCCAGTAGACTGTATATTGGTAGACTCTGGATATACTGTATATACATACACATTATTAGCCGCATTTGCTTAGCATCCAGGGTGGACAGGAACGGAGGTGGCTGTGTGTGGTGGTGTCCTCTATGTATTGTGTTATCTGTATCTCTATGTATATTGTCTATTGCTTTGTCATCTCCATGTTATCAGTAAACTATTTTTATATATAAGTATCTGCGAGGGTTGTGTGTTGTTCCTGAGATATATGAAGGACTGGAAGAGGTGTAATTTTACACAGGATAATCGGGTTGTATGGGAAACTAAGGCAATTTGCTAGGAATAGAATAGAAGGGATGGAAAACGGAGATATACATAAATCTCCATTTTCCAAGAGACAAAAATCCCCTCTACAATGACAGCCCACCATCTGCCTCCGACAACCATAGATATCTCTGCTTTATACGCACCCTCTTCCTTCCCCAAATTAGATCGTTGATCAAAGTCTCCAGTCTATGAAAGAAGATATCATCGATCCAGATGGGGGAGGCGCACAACGGAAACAAGACTATGGGTAAGATAATGATCTTAATGAGTGCTATTCGAGCCGTCTGTGCCAATATCAATTTCCGCCAAGCGCTGACTTTAGCCCTGACTTTATTCAAGACCGGGGCCAGATTAAGCTCATAAAACCTATTTATAGGAACCCCAATCTTAACCCCCAAATAGTCCAAGGTATCATTCGGGACCAAAACACGAACTCGCTTCCGCTCATCTACAGCTTTCCGGTTCAGCGGGAGGAGCGATGACTTTGTCCAGTTGATCCTATAGCCTGATAGTTTACCATAGTCTTCTATTACCTCTATCACATAGGGGAGGATTTTCCATCCCTGATCCAGGAACAGAATCACGTCATCAGCATATAAGCTTATTTTATCGCTCACTCCCGCCACTCCCGCCACCTTGAAGCCATCTATACAGCTATCTGAGCGAATCCGACAAGCCAACGGTTCAATAAAAAGAGCGAAGAGGAGAGGAGACAGGGGACAACCCTGTCTCATCCCTCTCCGCATCATAACAGGGGAAGAACTAATACCGTTGATATTGATACATGCCACTGGATGTTCATATAGCATTTGGGTCATTTCCAGAAACTGATTCCCAAGGCCAAAATGGGACATGGTAGCCCACAAAAAAGGCCACTCCATCCTGTCAAACGCCTTCGCGGCATCTAAAGACAGGATGGAGTGGTCCATACTGCCCCCAACAGATAGATTCAAATGGACCCTGTATAGACTCATCTGTATTTGACGCCCCGGGATAAAGCCCGTCTGATTGGGGTGTACCAGACACGCTATAACCCTCTTTAGACGATTAGCCAAAATTTTTGCGAAAATCTTATAGTCCGTATTTAAGAGTGATATGGGTCTATATGACCCCATATCACACGGATCCTTCTCCTTTTTTAAGACCAAGATAATCACTGCCTCTCTAAATGATGGAGGTAAAGAGCCGCATGCGCGGGATTCATTCAGGACTAGAAGCAGGCTCGGCAAGAGTGATTTGGCGTGGTACCTATATAATTCAAACGGCAATCCGTCTGGGCCGGGGGCTGATTTATATTTTAGGGAGGAAAGAGTCGCCTGGAGTTCCTCTAAAAGAATGGGGGAATCCAAGCACTCTCTATCTTGAAAACATAACTGGGGGAGCTCTAATTTTTGAAGATATTGATCCATGTCAGTGCGACTGAACATAGACTCAGATTTATAAAGGATCGAGTAATATCTCACAAATTCCTCCCTTATCTCCTCTGCAGATCTCACCCCAGCACCCTGTGAGTTCCTGATTTCTCTTATACTGGTAGTCTCTCTGGTTGGCTACCAGACGAGCCAAAAACCTGCCCGTTTTACCAGATTCGCAAAAACGAATCTGGCCTTGAAATAGGAGCTTATAATGTGCTTTTTTATAAAGGAGCGTCTTAAGCTGTAAGTTGGCCTCCTTTAACTGATTAATGGATTGCTCCGTGTAGGAGTCAATTAATGCGGCGCGTAGACTCCTTATTGAGTCTGTCAGTTGTTGTTCCCTGCGCCGTACTTCCATTCTAAACCTATTAATTTTACTAAAGTATAAGCCCCTTATATGGGCCTTCAAGGCGTCCCACACATAATGAATATGTGTTGATCCTACGTTGAGGCCCCAAAATTCCTGAATATCCTGGTCTATTCGGGATTGCTCCCCTATCACATCAAACCAGTGCGGGTTCAATTTAAAGATTCTACCTGTATTTGGAGCCTCCGCAAATACAACAAGAACTGGGGAGTGATCCGAGATTCCATGGGGTTCATACCTCATTCTCAGGACGCGACCGCACAAATCCCGACTTGCGAAGGCCAGGTCTATACGGGACATTGACCCGAATTACTGGCTAAAACATGAAAAGATTTTTTTATTGCCATAGAGGTGGCGCCAGATATTGACCAGCGCCAGCTCCTGGCACACAGCAGTCAAAGGGGATCCAGTGCGGCCGCGCCCAGAGAACGACGAGAACCGGTCCAACTCAGAATCAGGTACTGCATTAAAGTCACCTGCCACTAATAGCGCACATTGATTTTTTGTGGCTATATATTGGACTAACTGTAAAAACACTGTTGCTTTAAATGGTGGGGTAATGTAAATAAAAGCCAATATGACCTCCTGCCCTTTCCAATACCCGTGGAGGAATACATATCTCCCTTCTTTATCAGTCAGACTATCTAGCGGTTGATACTCTATCCCACGATGAATATATACGCTAACACCTCTTGCGTAAGAAGAGTAGCAAGCGTGGTACTCAAGAGAAGCCCATTTCCTTTTCAGTGTGTAAATCCTATCTAATGTAGCATGGGTCTCCAATAGTACCACAATCGCCGGCAGATGGCGGACCACGAGATCAAATACCACCGTCCTCTTCACTCTGTCTCCCAGCCCTCTCACATTTCAAAATAGAATGTTACACGGCATATCCTATGAATAAAGGAATTTCCAAGACCCCCTTTCTTAACAGAGAGGCACGCATATCTACACAGCAAACGATGGCAGCCAGTCCCTCCCTTAAACCCACCCCCAAAAAACCCCCCTGCATGGTTGACAAGGCATTTCACAATACCCATCAACCTCTCTCCTTCCACCAAACCTCCCCCCCGCCCCCTCCCCTCATTAACCTCCCTCCTCACCAACGTTCCGTACTTTTCATAGGCCCTTTAAATCCAACCATTGCACCGCCTCCGTCTGTGTGGAAAAGAAACGCACAGAATCATTGTATACCACTCTCAGTTTAGCGGGATATAGCATTGAATAGTTAATCTTAGCTGCGATCAATCTTTTTTTCACATCAAAAAAGATCTTCTTTTATTTTGGGTCTCTCGCGAGAAATCGGGAAAAATTGATATCAGATTACCATTAAATTGTATGTCTGCTACTTCTCTTTTACGTCTAAGAACCCAGTCCCGATCCTTTGAGCAAACAAATTTTGCCAGGATTGCCCTGGGAGGGGCCCCTGGAGGAGGTTTTTTGAAGGGGATTCTATGGGCTCTTTCCACACAGAAGGTAGATACATCATAGTCTGGGCCCAGACTTTCTACCAACCACTTCTGAATGAAATTCGACGGGTTATCCTGTTCTACCCCTTCTGGGAACCCTACTAACCGCAGGTTATATCTATGAGACCTATCCTCCAGCTCTACCACTTTCCTTCTTAACCAAGAGCGGTCTTCATCTACCTCTTCTAGTCTGTTCTTTAATACACCATTCTCTACGGTGACAGAGTTGACTGCAGATTCCAATTCCTTCACCTTTAGTCTCAACTTCGACATTTCGTCTCTTATTATGGTGACGTCGCCTTGTACTACTGCAAGGGAAGAAGCCAACTCTGCCACCGAAGTGCTAGTAGCATTTACTACTCCCAATATATCCTGGAGTTTTTTATTAATGCTGTCAAAACCTTCACTATGGGATGAACTGGACTTTGATAAACCCCGCTCTAACTGATCCATATTATCTAATCCTGGCTCAATCTGAGGAGCAGATCTATGTACACCTCCTCTAGTTTTAGGTGGTGGTGACTTCAAAAATTTGACTAATCGGACCTGTGGGCTCCCCCCTGATCCTCCTTTTGGGAAGGTCAGTCCTCCTGATTTACGAAATTTTGGCGGCATTTTTATCTAAGTAGCTAAGTTGCAGCTATGAACACAATTGAACGCCCCAACTATGAACACAACTCAGCACCCCAAAAGAGCCGGTCATCAATAATATCAAGTGCTCATAGGAATGAAAAGATAAAATACAGGTCGATATAGCCCTAGGAGAGAGTAAATAATGGGTAGATGCACAGCCAAACACACAAAATAGTTGCAGACTAAATAGTTACATCCCCCAAATAAAAGGCTAAATACGGTTGCAAGTAATTATATAACAATCATATAGGGCAGAGAATGGTGCAGAGCCACTAACAGGCAAAATAGAGTTGCCAACCATTCTATGACAATCATATACACAAAAGTGGGGCAGGACCACTAAGTAACTAAATAACTTATTGAAATTAGAGTTAGTGTGTGAGTCCAGTATACTGAGTGCGGCAGCAGGGTACCCAGCCGTTCTTGCTTTCTGGTTAAGACCCCAGAAATATAGCTTTTCAGCCACCCCGCTACAGTGACAAAAGCGCCCAGCTAAGTTCCCCACTGACGACTGCAATTTTCAGACGGACAATCCATCCAGACAATCCATCCAAGGGGGATAGAGAAAGGTAGTCCCAACATCTATCAATGGAAAAAGATCCTTGTGGGCCTTATCGCTTCATCTGTACTTTCAATGGAAAAAAAAAGGGGGGGGGGGGCGTTCCACTGAGTTCCCAGCATCCAGCTCCAATGTCGTCAGAGAATCATACAGCTGACAGCCCCACGGGAATCCAACAGGGACCACAGAAATACCGTGGAATAAGGTACACACCGACCTCACAACGCCCCCCGCTGAGAACACCAGACCACTGCCGTCTCCCAACGGTATATTAGTATATTAGTAGTCAAGAGAGATCACCAGATTCACCCGCAGGACATCGAACCCAGGATCTCTATTCCACCCACGGGAGCCGCAGCTCAGCAACTCAATAGGCTTACCAGCTCCAGCGCCCCCAATAATTCACAGGCAGCAAACAGCATGCAGCAAGTCACAGGCACGCCACCGATCAGAAGTAGCGAACAGCATGAGGCGGGTCACAGCCGGCGGCAAACAGGAGGCAGAGCAAACACCATACAGCGGGCAGCAGGCAGCGGATCAGGGCAGGTACCGTAAAACAGGCAGCAAGCGGCAGGACGAAACAGCAGGCGGCGGGTCACAGCGGGTAGCAGGTGACAGGTCACAGCGGGTAACAGGCAGCAGGTTGCATCAAAGCAGATCACGGTACCATCTGGGCTCGACAAGCCAGGGCTGGTCTGAGATCGGCGTTCCTTCGGCGGTCTACATCCAGGAGCGAGGTAGGGAGAGAGAGGAGAGGGCAGCCAGAGGAGGAGCGCGGCACACCTACGTCATGCCGCTATTCCATTCAAGTTGAATGAGGAAATATTTTAACATTAATTTTATTAAATGATTTGATTAAAATGATAAGAAACTGGGGGGGGGGGGGGGGCGGAGCTAGCGCTTGCAGTGGATGGCTGTGTAAAGCTGCTGCTCCGTGTATGAAATCACCCACAAAGCTTGGTCTTACTGCCTGGTGAACCTAAAATGGTAAAGATCGGTGGATCTAAAGCTGGTGACTCCTCAGGTCACCCTAAATCAGCTACAAACGGTGGAGAAATTCATTAAGAAAGCAGCCTCCGCATATGTGGCTCGGGAGACAAAGTCGGTGCCGACCTCGCTGAGAGTCACTAACCGCAAGCAGACAGAACTGTTGGATCAAGCGCTTGGAGGTGAGGACGAACCAGGAGATCTCCCCATATCCCGTACATACCTGAAAGAGGCTCTGACATCTTCCCTAGCCTCTGCACTCGAGCCACTGAGCTCCGATCTAGCGGCAATCAAACAAGATATCCGCCACATTGGGAGGCGGGTGGAATCCCTGGAAGAGTCACAATCTACCCTAATCCACCATCAAACCGCTGTATCTCAAAGAATGCATACCATTCAATCGAATCTAAACTCACTATATAGTGCCCTGGAAGACCAGGAGAACAGCGGTAGACGCAACAACTTACGCTTCAGAGGCATTCCTGAAATGGTGGCGGCAGGGGACATTTCTAACACAGTAGTCCAAATCAGCCTCTCCTTGCTAGGACCGGACTCTGTCCATGAAGTGATCCTGGAGAGAGCTCATCGAGCTTTGAAACCCAAACCAGCTAACAACGCCCCACCTAGAGATGTAATATGCAAGTTACTAAGCTTTCCCGTAAAAGAAGCCATACTTGCCAAGGCAAGAGAAGCCAGCTCCATAATATGGGACGGTCACGATTTCCTGGTTTTTCAGGACTTAGCCCAATCCACCTTAAGAAAAAGGAGAGCATTGAAGCCTTTGACAGATTGGCTCAGAGCACATAACATACCATATAGGTGGTCTTTCCCATTTTGCCTCTCCTTCATGTATGAAGAGCGGAGTATGTCCTTAAATACATATCTGGACTAGTCACCCCACATAAACCAAGGAGAGGCACTCAAGGAGCTACTCCCAAGAGACTTCCCATGGGAGAGTGAGGAAAATTTACATTCCTGATTCCTGTTTATATACGATTATGCCCTAGGGTACTTATGTTTGCCTTTTCAATGGATCTTCTATGCTCTCTTTGCTAAATTTCAACATATGCTGACAACTCTCTCACCTGATGCTCAGCGCAATCTACCTCTTCTGACCCTTTCCCTAATGGTCCTCTATCTATACTGGGTGATAACTCACAGTATACTCACCCCTCTATCTTCTCTACCTACTCTACTTTGACGGCACAGACATGCCGTTTTCACTAACAACATCTATGCCATGTTCTTGTTATGGGTTAATTATTGTTTATATTGATTTTTGTTTAAGGGGATAATCCCCTGATGGTACAATTTACAGATATACATGTCAAGATTGGGAAAAAAAACTTTTCATAACGATAGTTCTTCCCAGTGAACCTAAGCTTGATCTTGAACTCATGATCGAGATTAGAAATGGCTAATCTACAAATAGCTTCATTTAATGTTAAAGGCTTTAAAGCCCCCTCTAAAAGATGCCAAATCCTTTCCCATTTGAAAAACAAAAATTGCTCAGTACTCTTCTTACAAGAGACACACTTCAAGTTAATCACTATCCTAATCACTCTCACTTCCCTATATGGTACCACTGTGGATCCAATTCTTCGGCCTCTAGGGGAGTAAGTGTGGGTTTTCATAGAGGTACTCCATTTCAATGTTGTCCACATTTACAAGATGTTGAGGGCAGATATATTATTTTCAAAGGTACTATAGCGAACCAAGTATACACGTTTATTAACATTTATGCACCAAATACTAATCAAGTGTTATGGTTAAAAACTCTTTTTCAAGTGGTGGATTCCTTTAAGGAGGGTGTGGTCATTATGGGAGGTGATTTTAACATTACTATGGAACCTAATATAGATTCCTCATCACAGAGATCATCTCTCTCACACAAAGCTTTGGGCTTTCTGCGTAAAAGAATCCATGACCTAAATTTGGTAGATGTTTGGAGAACTTTAAATCCCTCCGTAAGGGACTACACCTTCTTCGCTAATGTGCATGGGTCATACCAACGCCTAGATTATATCTTGGTCTCGAAAGAACATCTCCAACTGTGTTCAAAAGCCATAATTGATTCAATCCACTTGTCAGGCCATTCTTCCATCAGAATGTCCATCTACACACAACACATGCCCCCTAGATAGAGTTGAGCGGACACCTGGATGTTAGGGTTCGACGGGTTCGGCCAAACTTCGGAAAAAAGTTCGAGTTCGGGACCCGAACTTGATCCGAACTTGACCCCGAACTCGAACCCTATTGAAGTCAATGGGGACCCAAACTTTTGAGCACTAAAATGGCTGTAAAAATGTCATGGAAAGTTTTAGAGGGCTTCAAATGGCGTCAAAATGTAGTTAAGAGCATGGCAAGTGCTCTGCAGACAAATGTGGATAGGGAAATGACTTAAAATAACATAAAATATGTAAAAATAAAAAAAAATAATCTTGATCTAGGAGTAGGAGGTTGAGGAGGCGGTGGATGTGGCGGTGTAGGTGGAAGTGGCGGTGGAGGAGGTAGCCTACACTTCTTTTTGGTTTAAAATTTCTTTTTTCTTTTTTTAATTAGGGTACACCCCAAAACATTAGGAAATATAACCCTCCAGTCGTGCTAAACACACGTTCAGACAATACACCGGCTGCAGGGCAGGCCAGCAACTCCAAGGCGTAAAGGCCAAGCTCAGGCCATGTGCCCAATTCGGAGACCCAGAAGTTGCAGGGGATGACCCCTGTCAGTCAGTTCGTGTAGGCGAGTGCACACTTACTGCCCCACCATGTCGCACGTCCTCGTGATGTTCACCATCCAATTTGATATCTGCTCTATCAACTTTCGATGCTCTTTTATGCGCCTACCATGGTGATCACGGGTGGTGGGGAATCAGGGTTCCAGGCCAGAGAGGGAGCGTGAGAAAGAGAGACCACATCCAAGGGAGGATTCATTTTTGCAAATTTAAAATTAGAGTTGAAATATGGGAGAAATTATTAAAGCATAAAAGTGTGACAACTTTTCAAAGTTTAAGCATTGAATGAAAGGATGTGGTGCGCATTAATTACTGAATACTTTATTACATTTTATTCCCTGTCACCCATGCATAGCAGGTGTTTATTCACGTCTAAAATTGTATAATGTCAACCCAAGAATGTAACAGAAAAATTCTTGAAATTTATTAAGCTGTTAACTAGGTAGGGTAGAGATATATTACACCCAAAAATTTGTGAATTTCACCAAAATATATAACTGACAATTTTTTTTTTTTAACCTGTCTACTAGGTTATAGCAGTGCTACTATACACCCAAAAATTTGTTTATTTCGCCAGAAAATGTAACTGACAATTTATTTTTATTTTTTTACCGATCCACAGTTATAGCAGTGGTACTATACACACCAAAATTTGTGAATTTCACCCTAAAATGTAAATGACAATTTTTTTTTTTAACTGGCCTACTAGGTATAGCAGTGGTACTATACACCCAAAAATTGGTTAATTTCACCCGAAAAAGTAAATGACAATTATTTTTTTTGTTTAACCTGTCTGTTTCGCCAGAAAATGTAACTGACAATTTTTTTATTTTTTTTTACCGGTCCACTAGGTATAGCAGTGGTACTATACACACCAAAATTGGTGAATTTCACCGCAAAATGTAAATGACAATTTTTTTTTTAACTGGCCTACTAGGTATAGCAGTGGTACTATACACCCAAAAATTTGTTAATTTCACCCGAAAAAGTCAATTAAATATTTTTTTTGTTTTTGTTTAACCTGTCTACTAGGTATAGCAGTGGTACTATACACACAAAAATTTGTTAATTTTATCATAAAATGAAACTGACAATTTTATTTTTTATTTTTACCGGTCTACTAGGTATAGCAGTGGTACTATACACCCAAAAATGAGTAAATTTCACCCAAAAATTTAAATGACAAAGTAGTGAAATAATATAATATAAAACATGTACAAAAAAAATTTAATGGATTTATGAGGTGGAGTTCCATATGGAGTAGGAGTTTGAGGAGGCGGTGGACGTAGCGGTGTAGGTGGAAGCGACGGTGGAGGAGGACGAGGTAGCCAACACAGGTTTTTGATTTTAATTTAATTTTGTGAAATATCCAAAATACAAACATGAGCAATTGCGCTGCAGTATAACAATGGCTGCTTAGTGCCGGTATACATGTCTATTCTGCACAAGGTACGGACAAGTCCTGAGGGATCCATGCCTGAGTCATTTTAATGAACGTGAGCTTGTCCACATTAGCTGTGGACAGGCGGCTGCGCTTGTCTGTGATGACGCCCCCTGCCGTGCTAAACACGCGTTCAGATAATACACTGGCTGCAGGGCAGGCCAGCACCTCCAAGGCGTAAAGGGCAAGCTCAGGCCATGTGCTCAATTTGGAGACCCAGAAGTTGAAGGGGGCAGACCCGTCATTCAGTACGTGTAAGCATGTGCACACATAATGCTCCACCATGTTGGTGAAATGCTGCCTCCTGCTAAGACGTTCCATATTAGCTGGTGGTGCTGGTTGTTGTGGCATGCTGACAAAGCTTTTCCACATTTCAGCCATGCTAACCCTGCCTTCTGAGGTGCTGTCGGTGCCCCAGCTGCGTTGGCGACCTCTTTCTCGTCCTCTGCATTCGCCTTGTAGTTCGACTGTGCACCCGCTGTCAGGTGGGAATGCCACCAGCAGCGCTCCAGTGACGGAATTAAGGACGGTACGTTGTCCTTGTAACGGGGATCCAGCAACGTGGCCACCCAGTAATCAGCACAAGTTAGAATGTGGGCCACTCGGCGGTCGTTGCGGAGACACTGCAGCATGTAATCGCTCATGTGTGCCAGGCTGCCCAGAGGCAATGAAAAGCTGTCCTCTGTGGGAGGTGTATCGTCTGTGTCCTCTGTATCCCCCCAGCCATGCACCAGTGATGGCCATGAGCTGGTCTGGGTGCCACCCTGCTGTGAACACGGTTCCTCCTCCTCCATCTCCTCCTCCTCATCCTCCACCTCCTCATCCTCCAGAACTGTTCCCTGGCTGTACAATTGTGTACCTTGGGTTTGTGGGTGCAGGAACCCACCCTCGGAGCCACTTGGGAATGACTGGCCGGAAACCCTATGAAATGATCCCTCTTCCTCCTCCTGTGCCACATCCTCTTCCATCATTGCCAGGAGCGTTTTTTCAAGGAGGCATAGAAGTGGGATAGTAACGCTGAGAACAGCGTTATCGGCACTGGCCATGTTGATGGAGTACTCGAAACAGCGAAACAAGGAACACAGGTCTCGCATGGAGGCCCAGTCATTGGTGGTGAAGTGGTGCTGTTCTGCCGAGCGACTCACCTGTGCGTGCTGCAGCTGAAATTCCACTATCGCCTGCTGCTGCTTGCACAGTCTGGCCAGCATGTGCAAGGTGGAGTTCCACCTTGTGGGCACGTCGCATATGAGGCGGTGAGCGGGAAGGCCGAAGTTACGCTGCAGCGCTGACAGTCGAGCAGCAGCAGGGTAAGAACGCCGAAAGCGCGCACAGACGGCCCGCACTTTATGCAGCAGCTCTGACATGTCGGGGTAATTTTTAAGGAATCTCTGCACCACCAAATTAAGCACATGCGCCAGGCAAGGGATGTGCGTCAAACCAGCTAGTCCCAGAGCTGCTACGAGATTTTGCCCATTATCGCACACCACCAGGCCGGGCTTGAGGCTGACTGGCACAAACCACTCCTCGGTCTGTTGTTCCTGCGCGGTGTGGGGTTTGTCCCCCAAACAGATAAGTTTTAAGACTGCCTGCTGTCGTTTACCCCTGGCTGTGCTGAAGTTGGTGGTGAAGGTGTTACGCTGACCGGATGAGGAGCTGGTAGAGGATGATAAAGCAGAGTAGGAGGAGGAAGCAACAGGAGGCAAACTGAAGCGCCCTGCAATCCTCGTTGGTGGTGGGACATGGGCCAAACTGCTATCCGCCTCAGGCCCAGCCGCCACTGCATTTACCCAGTGTGCTGTTATGGAGATATAACGGCCCTGACCGTAGTCAGGTGCACCTTATCCGTAGTCAGGTGCACGTATCCGTAGTCAGGTGCACCTTGCCACAGATGGCGTTGTGCACACCTGATTTTGTCCCCTACTTGGTTGTGAAGGGAAGGGATGGCTCGTCTTGAAAAGTAGTAGCGACTGGGCACGACGTACTGTGGGACAGCCACCGCCATAAGGCCTTTAAAACTATCCGTCTCCACCAGACGGAATGACAGCATTTCAAAGGCAAGTAATTTAGAAATGCTAGCATTCAGGGCTAGGGATCGCGGGTGGGTAGGGGGGTACTTCCTCTTCCTCTCCAGCGTTTGGGATATGGAGAGCTGAACGCTTCCGTGTGACATTGTGGAGATTCTTGGTGACCCAGGTGTTGGTGTTGCTGTCAGATCCTCTGTTTGCGGGGTGCCAGGTGGCACTGTCACTCCAGAGGTGGATGAAGAGGCCACGACTGCAGCAGAAGAGGAAGCAGGAGGAGCCAGAGACCTTTCTTGGTTTTTGAGGTGTCTACTCCACTGCAGCTCGTGCTTTGCACTTAAATGCCTGGTCATGCAGGTTGTGCTGAGGTTGAGAATGTTTTTGCCTCGCTTCAGGCTCTGATTGCACAGTGTGCAAACCACTCGTATCTTGTCGTCAGCACATTGTCTGAAGAACTGCCACGCCAGGGAACTCCTTGGAGCTGGCTTTGGTGTGCTCGGTCCCTTGCGGCGGTGGGCAGTAGCAGGCGTACTGTCTAGAGGACGGCCGCTCCGCTTTTGCACCCTGCTCCCTCTTCTGCTGTGCTGGTGGCTCTGTGCGACTACCGCCTCTTCCTCCGAACTACATCGGTCACTCGCATGACCTTGATTCCATGTGGGGTCGAGGACCTCATCGTCCTCCACATCATCTTCCACCCAGTCTTCACCCCTGACTTCCTTGTCGGTCTGCACACTTTCGAAAGCCTCAGCAGTTGGCACCTGCGTTTTGTCATCATCCGAGACATGCTGCAATGGTCCTCCCATGTACTCATCTTGAAAAATAAGTGGTTGGGCATCGATGCACTCAATCTCTTCCACTTCTGGGGCAGGGCTAGGTGGATGGCCCTGGGAAACCCTGCTAACAGAGTCATCAAAAAGCAGAAGAGACTGCTGCATGACTTGGGGCTCAGACTGCTTGGCTGATTTGCAAGGGGGTGAGGAGAAAGACTGATGGACATCGGCTGCAGGTGCCAACTGTGGTCTTTCAGCATGAGACTGGGTGGGAGACAATGTGAAGGAACTGGATCCACTGTCAGCAACCCAATCTACTATCACCTGTACCTGTTCAGGCCTCACCATTCGTAGAGCAGAATTAGGCCCGACCAAATACCGCTGCAGGTTTTGTCGCCTACTCGCACCTGAGGAAGAGGTTTCACTTGTTCGTGTAGCTGGCACAGATCGACCACGTCCTCTCCCTGCTACAGGAGCTCCACCAGCAGCACCACGACCTGGGCCATGTCCCTTATTTGACGCTCTCCTCATATTTTTTAAATTTAAGATCTTGCCCTAAATGGGTGTTTAATTAATAGTAGAATAGAACGACAGTATGTAAAGGGTGTATCTCACACGGCCTGAACCAGACTAGGCCTCAATAAAAGATTTTTTTGCCCAAAATGGCTGTATTTCAAATGCCTAATTCAAACCCCTGTATGTAGAGGTAGTATCTCAGAGGGCCTGAACCTCTGTAGGCCTGCAGTAAATATACCTTTGCACAAAATGGCTGTATTTCAAATGCTTAATTCAAACCCCTGTATGTAGAGGGGGGATCACACACGCCCTGAATCAGTGTAGGCCTGAAGTAAAGATTTCTTTGCACAAAATGGCTGTATTTCAAATGCCTAATTCAAACCCCTGTATGTATAGGGGGGATCACACACGCCCTGAATCAGTGTAGGCCTAAAGTAAATATATCTTTGGACAAAAAGGCTGTATTTCAAATTGCTGTATTTCAAATGCCTAATTCAAACCCCTGTATGTATAGGGGGGATCACACATGTCCTGAATCAGTGTAGGCCTGCAGTAAATATATCTTTGCACAAAATGGCTGTATTTCAAATGGCTGTATTTCAAATGCCTAATTCAACCCCCTGTATGTAGAGGAGGTATCTCACAGGGCCTGAACCAGTGTAGGCCTGAATTCAATATTGGTGCACCAAATGGCGGTATTTAAAATCTCTGAATGTAACCCAAATGTATTAAGGGTGTATCTCACAATGACATCTGCATCAAAGGCTGCCAACTAAATTTTTTGTGCCCAAATGAGTGCTTGTTTAACAACTGAATTTGACAGCAGTATATAAGCCTGTAATTTCACACTTGCTGATGCTGCAGGGCCTGAAAATAGTGTTTTTTGTCAAAAGAGGGGTGTATTTCTACCTTAAATTACACATTGACTAATACAGATGTTGTAGATTGCCCAAAAAGTATTTTTTTGCTAAAAGAATATGAAAGCTGTATATATTAAACTTGAATTTAACACTTGCAGATCTGGAAAATTCTGTTTTTTGAAGAAAAAAAAGTGTGTTTTTCAAACCCCAGAAAATGATGGGTGTATTTCTACCTTAAATTGCACACTGACTAATACAGATGTTGTAGATTGCCAAAAAAGTATTTTTTTTGCTAACAGAATATGAAAGCTGTATATATTAAACTTGATTTAACACTTGCAGATCTGGAAAATACTGTTTTTTGAAAAAGAAATAGTATTTTTAAAACCCCAGAAAATGATGGGTGTATTTCTACCTTAAATTACACATTGACTAATACAGATGTTGTAGATTGCCCAAAAAGTATTTTTTTGCTAAAAGAATATGAAAGCTGTATATATTAAACTTGAATTTAACACTTGCAGATCTGGAAAATTCTGTTTTTTGAAGAAAAAAAAGTGTGTTTTTCAAACCCCAGAAAATGATGGGTGTATTTCTACCTTAAATTGCACACTGACTAATACAGATGTTGTAGATTGCCAAAAAAGTATTTTTTTTGCTAACAGAATATGAAAGCTGTATATATTAAACTTGATTTAACACTTGCAGATCTGGAAAATACTGTTTTTTGAAAAAGAAATAGTATTTTTAAAACCCCAGAAAATGATGGGTGTATTTCTACCTTAAATTGCACACTGACTAATACAGATGTTGTAGTGTGCCCCAGAAAAATGGTGATTGGCAATGTCCCAAAAGCTCAGATTCAGTGCTGTTGCACTGAGCATGCATAAAATGGCCGCCGCCACACACCTAACTAACAGAATTCTAAAAGTTAGTATTTTTGGTCAATGGGCTCAGGGCAGGATAAAACGATTGTGCCCTGCACCCATACAACTATTTGTCTGTAGATCGCTAAGTTAGATTCTCTCCTATGCTCTCCCTGAAATCACAAGTCCAGCAGCATCCTCTCCCTACACTTGTAACAGCAGAGTGACGTGCAGCGCTATGTGACTCAAGCTTATATAGAGCCTGGGTCACATGCTGCTCTGGCCAATTACAGCCATGCCTACTAATTTTTAACATTAGCAGGCATGGCTGTGATGGCCTCTTGGGGCAAGTAGTATGACGCTTGTTGATTGGCTGCTGTGCAGCCTTTCAAAAAGCGCCAAGAAAGCGGCAAACACCGAACCCAAACTTTTACGGAAATATTCGGGTTCGGGTCCGGGGTCCCAAAATTCTAAAGTTGGGGTTCGCTCAACCCTACTCTGCACCTTTAAGAGAACTGATGGCTTGTGCCGAGCCGAGGTGGAGAGTCCCAAGCCGTCATTTCTTTGCCAAAAAGTCAGTACCAGCCCTGCACACACATGTAGAGGTGGGCCAGTCCTTGAGCCTGACGGTGTCTGCCAAAGTGCATGGGAGTGCCGACGTGTGGAGCTGTAACTACGGTCATGGACAATATATGTCCTTTACGGCTCACTGGGTGAATGTGGTCCCTGCACAGCCACACCAGCAAATTGGACAGGTGATGCCACTTCCTCCTCCACGTTGCCACGTCGTTGGTCCTGTGACAATGTCTGCCTGTGCCTCCTCATCCTCCACCTTGTCCTCAGCCTCCACTGCAGGGACAATTCGCAGTGCCCCTCCAGCATACCACATGTGCAGGGCACGGCGGAGTCACGCTGTTCTGCACCTCATTTGCCTGGGCGAACGGAGTAACACAGGGGAGAAACTGCTCCGTGTCCTTTATCAAGAAATCGAATCCTGGCTTTCTCCGTGACAACTCAAAATCGGAACCATGGTGACCGACAATGGGAAGAACATGGTGTCAGCGCTGTGTCAAGGAGGGCTGACCCATGCGCCCTGCAAGGCCCACGTGTTCAATCTGGTTGTCAAGCAGCTCCTGAAGTCTCCCAGCCATCCGCAAGACATCATAAAAATGGCCAGGAAACTGCATGCACTTCAGCCACTAATACACTGCAAAGCACACCCTCCTTGAGCTGCAGCGGCAGAATAGCATCCCCCAACATAAGCTGATATGCAAAGTTTCCACCCGTTGGAATTACACCCTCCATATGTTGGACCGACTATACGAACAGAGAAAGGCCATAAACGATTTCTTGATGATCCAAGCGGACAGGAGTACTCCCCTGTGTGACTTAGATGTCAGCCAGTGGCAGCTCATGCGTGACACCTGCCGTTTGTTCAGGCCCTTTGAGGAGGTCACGTTATTTGTCAGTCACCAGGACAACGGGATGAACAACGTCATTCCACTGCTTTATGTCCTGGAACAGATGCTGGTAAATCTGTCTCGTCAGGAAACTAGAGAAGTGGTGCCTATATCTCACAGCCACATGAGCACTGTGGGGGCTGAACTGGAGGAGGAGGAGGATGACATTGGAGCACAAGCAATGTGTAGCGAAATGGGTTGGTTTTTATACACAGGTGACAGGCGAGGAGGAGCAGGAGCCGCCAGAGGAGCTACAGGGCGATGAGGAAGACAAGGCAAAGAACCCAGGCACACGATGGCAGTATGCATTGGAGATGGAGGCAGGGAGTTCCTCCGAGTCACTTGCACAAATGGCCTGATGCATGCTCACTTGCTTGTGTAGTGACAGCCGAATTGTCAGCATTCGGCAGAGGGATGACGTCTGGCTCTCCACTCTGTTGGACGCTCGCTACCGGTCCAAAATGGGGGCCTTTTTTACATCCGCTGAGAGGGCGGACAAACTGAACTACTATAGAGACATCCTATGTAGTCAGCTGGCCGCTGCTTATCTGCGCCATCGTCCATCCTCTCGCAGGTCTGACCGGGGAGCCCTCTGCAGTCACGTTCCTCTGCCATGGCTGCTTGGGAGAGGTGTGGTGGCAGGAGAAGAACCAGTTTCATCAGGAGCAACTTGAGTCTAGAGTCGCTGATGAGCAGCTTTCTTCACCAGCCTAGTAAAGAAACTACTCACCAGCAGCAGCTAGACCTGGAGCAGGACCTGAACAAGCAGGTGGTGGCATACTTGGACAGCACCCTGCCACCCCACATTGACGATCCGCTGGACTACTGTGCAGCCAAACTGGATTTTTGGTCGCAAGTGGCAGAGTTTGCCCCGAAAAAGCTGTCCTGCCCGGCCAGTAGTGTGGCATCATAAAGCAGAAAGTCCTACAACCAGGACGCGTTTCGGCATGCAAGCCTTTTTTAACAGGTACATCCAAAAACTAAATTAAACCTTATATAGGGTCTAGTACCGCCCATTAGTGACGTCTCCACCCTTTTCAGTGGGTGGTATTTTTAATAATTAATCAATCAATTAGTAACCAAGTAACAACAAGTGAAACAAAGTAACATACGGCACAGGTTACATTTTACCTTGTTGAAGAATCTATAAGTCCTTTTCATCTCAAGGCAGCGGTCTAAAAAGAATACATGAAAGGTATATTGAGTGTATATATGTATTTCACATATTGACAACAGAATCTCATAAATGTGCGACTTCATACTCCCTATTAAGTCCCCTTGGTTCATGCAGATTTAGGTAGTACAAAAACAATACTGAAACAACAGCGGATATCCACGCCACGGATGGGTACATCCCCCTGCCTGCATTGTCTACAGTGCTCTCATGTAATTAAAGGCCCTTCGTTTCATCACCCACATACTGGTAAAAGTTTTGGAGTAAAAGGTTTTTTTACCTGTGATTCTGCAAATGTTATATACCTTATTAAATGTCCTTGTGGCCTGTTATATGTGGGTGAGACAATGCAGACAGTGAAGGATCGTATCAGTAAACATAAATCTGATATTAGGACAAAAAAACGTATGCTACCGTTTCCATGTCATTTTGAGAAACATAAACATACTGTCGCACAATTGCGTTTTCAAGTATTAGAACAGGTGAAGAGACCAAGGAGAGGCGGGGATGTCAAAAAGCTTCTCCTTAGAAGAGAGGCTTTTTGGATCCATACCCTGGATACACTGCACCCAAGGGGACTTAATAGGGAGTATGAAGTCACACATTTATGAGATTCTGTTGTCAATATGTGAAATACATATATACACTCAATATACCTTTCATGTATTCTTTTTAGACCGCTGCCTTGTGATGAAAAGGACTTATAGATTCTTCAACAAGGTAGAATGTAACCTGTGCCGTATGTTACTTTGTTTCACTTGTTGTTACTTGGTTACTAATTGATTGATTAATTATTTAAAATACCACCCACTAAAAAGGGTGGAGACGTCACTAATGGGCGGTACTAGACCCTATATAAGGTTTAATTTAGTTTTTGGATGTACCTGTTGAAAAAGGCTTGCATGCCGAAACGCGTCCTGGTTGTAGGACTTTCTGCTTTATGAAGAAATAAAAAGAAGCTTATTTTACAATAGACACCGCTGCTGGGATTCATCATTTGTATCAACTGGAGATTGCTCCTTCCCCGTGCAGCGTGCACACAAAGGTGAAGTGCTGACCTGTTTCCTGGATTAGTAGTGTGGCATCAGACCGGGTGTTTAGTGTGGCGCGGGCCATAGTTACCCCAAGAATAACTCGCCTGTCCACCCAAAATGTGGAGAGACTGACCTTTGTCAAGATGAATCAGGCATGGATCAGCCAGGATTTCCACCCACCAATGCCTGATGCATCAGACTAGATCATCCATGGTGCCACACCAACACTTTAACAAAAGAGACCGGTTTGTTCTGGCTACCTGCCTCAGCTACTATTCTGATGCTGCCACCCGCCGGATGCCACACATCTGATGCCAAGTGCTCCTTCTTTCACCTACCATCTTCAGCTGGTACTGGCATTGCCACCCACTTCCTGTTGGGCCTTTTCATAGGTAAATGCATTGATATCCAATTCATTATTGTCAAAATGGATGTTCATTTCCTTTAAGAGCCATGGTCGACTATAGTTGCAATTTTGTATGTCTTGAGTAGGCCAAATTAAGGTCACACAAAGGTTTCTACTTCAGTGTTATTCTAGTTATGAATATACCAGTCTGAGAAGAGGCATCCTTGTTTACTTTTAAATTTATGACGGGCGATAAAGATAAGCTCTGTGCAGCTGGTGATAATTACCTATACAATTAGGCATTTATTAATGAAGCAAAATATATAATATGTATGTATTCATTTAATGAGCCTTAGTTAGTCCTTAGCATAAGACAATCAGTAAGACATATATATATATTTGTTTATATCATATTGTTATATGTTACGAAGACAACATGTATCCAGTATATTGTATATATTTCTCATTAGAAGAGTGTCTGTGAAGATGTGTATTTTGTAACAATTAATCACATCTTTGGTATGACAGAGGAGGTACTGATATCTCTGTGAGAAAACAAGCCATTTACGATCCATAAATTAAGTGTGAGAAACATTCAAAAGAGACGCCTAGAGGTCTGTCTCTAATTGCTACAAGTGTCAGAATTAATCCCTATAGCTTTGAATTAAAGCTTCTAAGGTCAAAATGTATATTCAGACTTATATAAGTTAACCCTTTATGCTATGATGCAGATAGCTTATACAGCAGTGCCACCTAGGTATCAGTAGGTGACAATACAACAGTAGCAAAAGTGCATTCTGGGTAAGGTTATGATGTCACATTTTTATCAATGGTCACGCCCATCCGACAATGATTGGAAAGATCCAAACCAGGAAGGTGTGTCTAACTGATAAGTTTGGGATCATAAGCCATACACAGGAGGCAGAAAGAAAAGAGAAAAAAGAGAGAGAGAAAGAAAGAAGGAAGGAGAGGAGAAGTTGAGGTCTATCAAGATGAAAGCCATGGTGAGATGTGCTATGATGGACCACCCAGCTTTCCTAGGAGCAGAAGTGAGATTCCTACTAGGACTTGGTAAGAGACACAGGAAATGATATTTCATTTTATTAAGACTAATTTGATAGTGTGGGTGAAATTATACCATCTAGATTGGCGAATAAATAAATAATTAAATTAATTGATCATCTCCATATTGAGATGTAGTTTTAGGATATTGTGAGGCTTCATTCTACCTGCAGAAGAATCTGGACTCATAATCTAGCAAAGCATTAAATAATTGCTTATATATATATATATTAATAGAACATTCTTCGCCAAGCTAAGTGATGGATTCCCACAGGAAGGACTTATATCAAATCCTTCCCATTTAAGATATGGACTAGCAAAATCCTAGATCCCTGTTATTTGTCTTAATAGTCTTACCAAAGTCATGTATGTGAAAATAGTCCAGGATGGGGCGGAAGGATATGGTTATCTCTTCTAAGTTATATCCTTGGATGGATTTGCCCATCTTGAGGTCATGTGATGTGTAGTTGGTTAGAGGGGGGCAGAATGTATTTATCATTCTATATTGATGTCTAGGATTAGACATTCCCATCCTGATATCATGAGGTTTTCTCTGAACAGAAGTAATGTATATAACTTATGTTCATATTTTGATATCCTAACCTAATAATAGCTTTGTGTATAATGTGACAAGTTATTTCCACTCACATGTATTGTTAAGCTTGTAATGCTTTATATTAACGCTATATATATTCATTTGCATGTATCATTGTGTTTATTTACTTATATATGTTTATAACCTTGTAACCAATAAATCTGCATATTTTTATAATACCTGTGTATTATTGTATAATGTAGAACTACATTTTATCATTAACGTCATCTCACGTCAAAAATAACTTATTTATCTGAGGAAATAGTCGGACTCAGATGTGAATTGTATCAATTAGGTTGTCTACAATTCACCAGGTCATGATTTTAAGAATTTATGACAAATTTTATAAATTTTATTTTTTTATGATTAATAATTTTTATGACCATAATTAATAATTCTTAATTGAATTATTACCCACCGACATTCCCCACTCTGTCAATGGGTCACTCTGTGGTCTCCTGATGCTGCTGCCACCTCACCACTCAGGTCTCCTGATGCTGCTGCTGCCACCTCCACACTGTCATTGTGCCACCCTGTGGCCTCCTCCTGATGCTACTGCTGCCGGCACCTCCACACTCTGTCACTGTGCCACTCTGTGGCCTCCTGATGCTGCTGGAGGCCACTCTGTGGCCTCCTCCTGATGCTTCTGCCACCTCCACACTGTCATTGTGCCACCCTGTGGCCTCCTCCTGATGTTGCTTCTTCCGCCACCTCCACACTCTGTCATTGTGCCATTCTGTGGCCTCCTGATGCTGCTGCCACCTCCACACTGTCATTGTGCCACTCTGTGGCCTCCTTATGATGATGCTGCCGCCACCTCCACAATCTGTAATTGTGCCACTCTGTGGCCTCCTCCTGATGCTGCAGCCACCTCCAGACTCTGTAATTATGCCACTCTGTGGCCTCCTCTTGATGCTGCTGCTGCCGCCACCTCCACACTCTGTCATTGTGCCACTCTGTGGCCTCCTGATACTGCCAGCTCCACACTGCCTTTGTGCCACCCTGTTGCCTCCTACTGAAGCTGCTGCCACCTCCACACTGTCATTGTGCCACTCTGTGGCCTCCTTCTGATGCTGCTGCTGCCGCCACCTCCACAATCTGTAATTGTGCCACTCTGTGGCCTCCTCCTGATGCTGCAGCCACCTCCAGACTCTGTAATTATGCCACTCTGTGGCCTCCTCTTGATGCTGCTGCTGCCGCCACCTCCGCGCTCTGTCATTGTGCCCCTCTGTGGCCTCCTGATACTGCTGCTGCCACCTCCACACTGCTATTGTGGCACCCTGTTGCCTCCTCCTGATGCTGCTTACACCTCCAGACTCTGTCATTGGGTCACTCTGTGGTCTCCTCATGCTGCTTCCACCTCACCATCATGTCATAGGGCCACTCTGTGGTCTTCTCATGCTGTTCCCACCCTCCCCACTTCATGACTGGGTCACTATTTAGCTTTTCGGCCTGGCTGACATAATCATTTATTTGACCCTTCTTCTGAATTGTCAGAAGGAAGGAAAAATGAGACGCACAACGGATCCTGTCTATGTAACAGTTGTAAGGCCTGCATGACATGGTCCCTATTTTGCATCAGAATTGGCTTATGATTTGGGAGCCAAAAGCAGGAGTGGGTACAAAACACAAAAGACATGGAAATATTCCATTCACGTGTCATCTCTGTTTTGGATCCACAGGTTTTTTTTGGGCTTTATCAATACTGATGGATTACTGACCAAATGCTGACCGAGTGAAGGCGGATGCTCCACAGAAAGGATCTGTTTTTTGGGGGCTATTGTTCTGACGGATGAGAGGAAGGGCAAATATTCAGTGACGTCAACACAAATTTACTGCTGACACCCTCTCCACTCTGTCAGTGGAGTGGGGCTCTACTTGTATAAACGTTTAATAAAACAGGTTCTGTAGAAATCTATGTGGAATCAGTGAATTGGTGTAAAAGGAGTGCGCTCTTTCACACTATAGTAAGATCTTGGGCCTCTGCACGGTTCTTTATACCTGGCACTAACATTGACCTATAAGGCTGAGTTCACACTTGAGTTATTTGGTCAGCTTTGGCCCAGTGACTGCCCAAATAAGTGAAGTGTGCAGTGATTCTAAGAGTGACGCCTGTCATCTGCATGTCATACTGACTCACAGTATTGTTTCACTACCACAGCAGACTCCCTATGTGTTGCTGCAAGGCACAGTGTTCTACACCACTATAAAGGCTCTCTTCAGCCAGGAAAGAGCCGTTTTTTAACACGATTCGCCGCAAACAAATTCGGTTCGAACCAAATTTTTTCAGAGATTCGGCAAACCGGCCTAATCAAATTTTTGAGAAATACGCTCATCTCTATTAGTGACCCCTGCATCTATAGTATGGCACCAAACTGCTGAAGTCAGTGACTGGGTGCAGCATGCATGTGAAAGATGTACAGTATATGATGTTATCACTGCAAACCACCAGAGCGGCAGTTCTATAGATGCAGGGGATTTAACGGGTGAGTAATGGTTACTTTCTATTTTATACTGTTTCCAGGTTTTAGCCAACTTTCTAGAAGACCTAGAACCTCTCTTCAAGAACTAGGGAACCCTCTACAAATGAATTCAGTGTTTTATTTAATGCTTTTAAAGACTATAAACACTCCAGTTTTTTTAAACCATAATGTAACAGTAAAACGTGATTTCTAAATATGTATGAAATATATATAAAATAATAAGCCAAGCATATAGTACAGGATGCTAAAGAAGATATAAAAAGTTTTTTCAGCTCACACACGTGTGGAGTCAGGCAACGTAAAATTTGCAGTCTCTGGACGTTCTGAAGCACCTGTCATGGCACAGTCACCTTTAACATTTTTTTACAAAAAGCACAGGAGCTAAAGCTAATTAACAAAAGCCTCATAGCTTACACGTAATTAGTGCCACACCGCGCTGCATGATAAACCAAATATGCTGAGAGGACTTGTCATAGGAAATTGGAAAAGGGGAAGAAAATCGAGACCTTAAAAATAGGTAGCTGAAACTGTGTAAAATAAAAAAAATAAAAAATATTCAGTGGTTTAAAATATTTAGTTAAATGATTTATGCATTGAAACATAATGTACTGAATTTTATCAGCCTACAATAAATTATAGTAGATAGATAGATAGATAGATAGATAATATACCGTATTCTTCACCCTATAAGACGCAGTGCTCGTCACACAAGTGGCACATGACCTATCACCACATATCAGCTTCCACCCTTCCCCTGAGGCTGGTGGAGGAGAGAGCAGTCACACCGTGATGACGTGGATCGCAGTCGCCACCATCGCATCCAGGCGGAGAATGGGAGGAAGCAGACATGCAGGCAGAACAGTCATGCGCACAAGTGACGTCTATGTTGAAAGCAGCGATCGGGATCAGAAGTAAGGAAAGCAAAGTGAAATATATTAGATTGTAAAGTTAGGTGTATTAAGAATGGGGCATATCCTTAGATGACTAAAAACTGGCAAAAAAATCATATTCAAACCAGAAAAGTCCGAGAAAATTACGCCATATCCTATACATGATACATGAATTATAAACATTACATGATTAATGAAAGTGCATAAGTGCTAAGATGTACCTATTAATTATCAGACGTGCTACATTATTTAATCATACATCCGTGATTACAAAACATCTATACATTAATAATAATGATAATAATAACAATTGCTACAGTTGTGATGTGTTAATACATAAATAAGTACCATTATACCAATTCATATTATCGTGATACATAAGTTAATTAATAATTGAGTCATATAGTCATGTATGAGTGTTCCTAATACCTGCACATAAACTGGACAAAGCACCAATTATGCGTACAGTATAATATCACTACACCAAGTGCCAAGAACACAAACAAAAAATTAATTTAAAATTTAAAATTAGTGTTGTTCACTGCCAATATAGGATTAATGACGTTTTCTGATACCCAAAAAGGTTTCATCCAGTTGTACGATTGGCTTCACCTCCAAAGACGGACATTCATGAAAATAATCAAGTTCATAGTAAGTAGGCAAACTGAAAATAAGAATGACAGTAATATGTATGGATTAGTCATAAGGCAATATTACTGTTACTTAAAGAAGAAAGAATAAAAAAAAAACTTAAAACTACATATAATCCCATATACCCCTAAAATAATGCCACTGTTTAAAGAAAGGAGCCAAAGCCAAGACTTTCATTCAGTCCCTTAGGGGTCAGGGTCTTAAGCCTAAATATCCACTTGCTTTCTATCTGTGCCAGAATTTTGCTGTAATTGCCCCCTCTAATCCCAAAATGTACACAGTCAATGCCCCTGAATCGTAATCCATTAGGATTACTCTGATGATGAAGCTTGAAATGTTTAGGTATGGTCTTCAAATCAATGAGTTCTTCTATGTCTTTCGCCTTTTCTATGTCCCTAACATGCTCCCGTATTCTTTTTCGAAATTCTGTTTTTAAATTGTTAGGCCAATCTAAATTTTATCACAAGGACATACTGCATAGTATATAATCCCAGTTGATGTACAGGAGATGTACTCTCTGATATCAAACGTTCTTGCTTTATCAGAATCTGTAAATTGCGTGGATTTATCCATGTTGATACAGGCTTTGCAAGAACCACACGGAAAGGACCCTTTGATGGATGTTTGGCCCTCTATTTTTGTTGCGGGTAGATAGTGGCTACGGACAAGAAGGTCCTTCAAATTTCTAGACCGTCATCAATGTTCTTTCAGGAATACACTTTCTCAGTTTGTGATCTGTTTTTAGTACGCTCCAATGTTTGTTTAAAATCTCATAAAGGGACTTCCATTAATTATTAAAATTTGTGATAAATCTAATATCTTGTCTTTCAATGGTTGTTGTTCTTTTCTCATTGGGGCATAGCAGTTTTTCTCTTTTGCGTGCATTGGCCATCTGGATACCTCTTTTTATCTGTCTGTTGCTATATCCTCTTTCTTTAAATCTTCTTTTCAGTTCTTCTGATTCAGCAAGAAAGTTAGTTCTATTGGAACATATTCTCTTGAGTCTTATAAACTGACCTTTCGGGATTCCATCTAGTGTTGATCTCGGATGTGCCGAGCTGGCATGTAGAATGGAATTAACAGCAGTTTTCTTCCTGTAAATATCAGTCTGTAATTTTCCCTCACCATCTGCTTTGATCTTCAAATCCAAGAACTCAAGTTCCCGTCCTGCTTTAAAAGAAAGTTTAATATTAAGCGTATTGTTGTTCAACATGCACATAAATTTGTTAAGATCTTCCATGGTTCCCTCCCATATAAACAGAACATCATCGATATATCGAATCCATTTATGTACTTTATCGATGTGTTCCAGGGGTCCATCATGAAAGATGTACCTTTCCCAAGCTCCCAAGAATAAATTAGCGTATGACGAGGCACAGTTTGCCCCCATCGGCACGCCTTGTGTTTGTAAATTATATCTATCCTTGAAAACAAAGAAATTATGGTGTAAAATAAAGTCTAGCAGTTGTAACAACAAATTATTAAGACTTGGCTCCTGGTTATTACTTTTCAAGAATTCTGCCGTTGCACCCAAGCCATCTTCATGCCGTATACTCGTGTAGAGAGATTCCACATCTGCTGTCACCAAGAGCATATCCTCAGATAGCTGTATTCCTTCCAATCTATTGAGTACCGCTGTCGTATCCTGCACGAAAGAAGGCAGACATGTGACCAACTGCTGTAAGTAAAAGTCCACATATATTGCAGATATTTTTACTTAAGCTGTCATTACCAGCCACAATAGGTCGACCCGGTGGATCTGAGCTATTCTTGTGGATTTTGGGAATTATATAGAATGTCGCAATCTTTGCATGTTGCACCAGAAGTTAGTAAGTACAGTAGTACAGGCTGCTGGAATGAAGAATTATTCTATTGTTAAACAATGCCTACACTTCGATAAGATTACTACAGTGAGCGGGGCCCGATGCAATAGAATACAATGACTGCATTGGGCCCCACTGCCATTACAAAACTAGATGCCGGCCCCCACCCCCTGTATTGGGTATCATTCACACTACACAGGGACACTGTTATGGGGGGATCTGTGGATGCTATTTATGTGTCATCCAGAGATCCCCCTCCATAGCAGTGTCATGCCATCCACAGATGCCCCCATAACAGTGCCATCCACAGATCCCCCATAAACAGTGCCATCCACAGACCCTCCATAGCAGTGTCATGCCATCCACAGATGCCCCCATAACAGTGCCATCCACAGATCCCCATAATACGGTGAGAGCCACAGACCCTCAAAACAGTGTGTCATTCACAGATCCCCCATAATAGTGTCATCAACAGACCACCATCAGTTCAAAACCCACCAAAAGCACACCTTTTGGTTACAAAATTTTCTTTTCTTATTTTCCTCCTCAAAAACCGCGTCTTTTAGGGTGAAAAATACAGTATACAGAAGACAGGTGATAGATACAGTGCCCCAAAAAAGTATTTCATACCCCTTGAACGTTTCCACATTTCATTACGTTACACCAACAATATTAAATGTATTTTATTGGGATTTTATGTGATAGACCAACACAAAGTAGCAAGCATGTGTGAAGTGAAAAGAAAATGGTACATGGTATTTTAAATCTGTAATAAATAAAAAGCAGAAAAGTGTGGCATGCACTTGTATTCAGCCCCCTGTACTCTGATACCCCTAAATATAATCTAGTGTGACCATTTGCATTCAGAAGTTTCCTAATTAGTAAATAGATTCCACCTGTATTTTATTCTCAGTATAACTACAGCTGTTCTGTGAAGGCCTCAGAGATTTTTTACAGAACATTAGTGAACATCAAACAGCATCATGAAAACCAAGGAACACACCAGACGGGTCAGGGATAAAGTTGTGGAAAAGTGTAAAGCAGGGTTAGGTTTTAAAAATTAAAAGCTCTGAACATCTTACGGAGCACTGTTCAAACCATCATCTGAAAATGAAAGGAGCATGGCGCAACTACAAACCTACCAAGACATGGCCGTCCACCTAAACTGACAGCCCAGGCAAGGAGAGCACTAATAAGAGAAGCAGCCAAGAGGCCCATGGTCACTATGGAGGATCTGCAGAGAGAACTGACAACTATTAGTCTTGTACTCCACAAATCTTGCCTTTATGGAAAATTGACTAGAAAGTCATTTTTGAAAGAAAGCCATAAGATGTCCCATTTGCAGTTTGCCACAAGCCATGTAGGGGACACAGCAAACATGTGGAAGAAGGTGCTCTGGTCAGATGAGATTTGTTGAAAGTTGAACTTTTTGGCCTAAATGTAAAATGCTATGTGTGGAGGAAAATTAACACTGCATATCAACCTGAATACATCATCCCCACCGTGAAACATGGTGGTGGCAGCATCATGCTGTGGGGCTGCTTTTTATCAGCAGGGACAGGGAAGTTGGTGAGAGTTGATGGGAAGATGGATGGAGCTAAAAAAAGGTTAATCCTGGAGAAAAATCTGGTACAGACTGCAAAAGACTTGAGACTGAGGCGGAGGTTTACCTTCCAGCAGGACAACGACCCTAAACATACAGCCAGAGCTACAGTGGAACTGTTTAGATCAAAGCATTTTCATGTTTTAGACCTAATTCCCATTAAGAATATGTCAGGACTTTAAAATTATTGTTCACAGACACTCTCCATCCAGTCTGACTGAGCTCGAACTATAAGGCAAAGAAGAATGGGCAAAAAATTCACCTTCTAGATGTGCAAAGCTGGCAGAGACATACCCCAAAAGCTTTGCAGCCGTAATTACAGTGAGAGGTGGCTGAATACAAATGCACCCCACATTTTCTAGATTTTAATTTATAAAAAAAACTATGAAAATCAGTATTGTTTTCTTTTCCCTTCACAGATACTTGTGTTGGTCTATCACATAAAATACCAATAAAATACATTTAAGTTTGTGGGTGTAACTTAAAAAAATGTGGAAAAGTTCAAGGGGTATGAATACTTTTTTCAAGGCACTGCAGATAGGTAGATCTTGGTCTCTCTTGTGTGACCCGGCTTGTCTTTTCCACTTTGATCTTAGTGGAGTCGCTAATCTATCACTAGTTTATTCTTGTTTTCCCTTTAGGCTCCTGCACTTATTATGGAGGGGCTGTTGACTAATTGTGGGCCACTGTCTAGGGCGGATGATGCCAGTAGGTAGGACGGGTAGTTCTGGGTTCACTGCTGCCTACCATGCGGGAAAGCCCCTTCAAAATGGAATCAGGGTGAATTTTTAAAGAACAATTGGTGCACGGTTTGTAAGCCCTAGAGCTTCTCTGTAATAATACAGGTGAACATTTCTCAGAGGAACATTAAATACACGTGAAGAAGAGTTCAGATGGCTGGTGACAAATTTATATGACTGTACTTTTTCATTGAGCTATGTGACATTTAATACCAAGCAAATAGAAGATATCCGGAGGTGGGTGGGCACTTATTGAAATATTTATAATCTGTGAAGCCTCACTAATTCATGAGAGTGTTTGCTTCCATTAATTGTTGATGTTTAAACCAAGATCAAAGGACATTCCTATCAATTATCAACTTCAGGCCCATGTACCCTCTCTATGACTGTAATGGAAAAAATAATAAGATTTGCAGTCTGGTTTCTACCTACAGAAAATGAAAGGATTCTAAAGCCTGAACTTTAAATTGATACTTAAATAGTAAATAGTAGATACTTAATAGTAGGGTTAATTTGTGACCTCTTAGATAATTCCAGAAATATCAGTCTACATCGTATGTTTTGCATTGTCAGGATTTTCTATAAAAGTCAATGTAACAGAGATCAATTTATCTTAGAGCAGTGTAAGGACTGCATTACCGACTAGGTATTATACCCAGTAGCGTCAAAGACAGTAATATGCCCTTCACAATACGTACTACAGGGGTGTCCGCTAAGAAGGGACCTTGTGGTAAAATCAAAATCTTTGGTAGGGTTCATGAAGTTGATTAAAATGGTACCTTTCTTTTCACTGTAGGTACCAGCGTTCAGGAGAAATGTGAACTTTTATTAATATAAAATGAGGGATTGGAGCACCAGGAGGTGGGCTTATACAGTCTGAGCACTGCTCAAGCAATTCCTTTGGTGCTCAAAACCAACACCTCTTTCTTTAAAAACACGCCCCCCTCCCCGTATGATGACAGCGATATCTCACGCCTGCACTAGAACGGCTTCTACGTACAATGTCTTTTAGCATCTTCCAGAGCAGCGAAAATTAATCCTGTGCACACGCCATTGTTCACTCACTGAACCCAGAAGTGCCGTTGTATTCAGCTTTAGACGCCACTTACGGATTCAGTAACATGCTCAGTACTCATTTTTGAATAGAAAGTATAGTTTGTAATTGGATTGAAAACTGGCTGTAGAGAGAGATAGACAGTTGTGGTGTAGTTATTTAAAGGGGTTATCTACAACAGCCCCCCCCCCATGTGCCGGGCCACTCCAAGGGAATATACTTACCCCGTTCTCCGCTCCCTGCGGCGCTCCTGGTCCCCGCACCGCCGCTTCTCCCTGTACACGGATGAAAACATCCAGTGTCGGGGTGGGTAGTAGCCAATGGCAGGCGGACACAGGGACGAGCCTCTGTAGCGTCACCCGATGTGCTAGGGGGACTCGTGCCCGTCCCCGCCTGCCATTGGCTGCTCTCCCCCGACACTGGATGTTTTCATCCGTGTAAAGGGGAAGCAGCAGTGAGCGCCGCAGGGTAAATATATTCCATCGGAGGGGCCCGGCACATGGGGGGGCTGTTGTAGATACTGGATAACCCCTTTAACTTATTTATTAATGATATTATGGATGGGATTAATAGCACTGTTTCGGTTTGGAGGTCGGATCTAAAGGACTGATTGGGGTCTTATAAACATTGGAAGTCTGGTCTGAGGTCTGATTGGGTGTCTTATAACCATTAGGGGTGTGATATGAGGTCTGATTGGGTGTCTTATAATCATTAGGGGTCTGATCTGAGGTCTGATTGGGTGTCTTAAAACCATTAGGGGTCTGATCTGAGGTATTATTGTTTGTCTTATAACCATTAGAGGTCTGAGCTGAGGTCTGATTGGGTGTCTTATAATCATTAGAGGTCTGATCTGAGGCCAGAATGTGGGTTTTATTAACATCGGTGGTCTGATCTGAGATCCAATGAAAAAATAGTTTTTTCTTATTTTCCTCCTCTAACCTAGGTGCGTCATATGGCAGGTATGTCTTATACGGCGAAAAATACGATAATTGAAAACTAAGCATTCTGAAAATTTTACAACAATTTGATATGTTTGATATAAGACATTCTCCATTAGTATTCAGTCGAGAACAGAAGCTGTAATAATCAAAGTCAATAACAGAATTTTAGTAACTGCTGCTCCCTAAACCTTTGCAAATCTGGCCAGTGTTATGCAGAGCAAATATTACCCTTCACTTCAGTGGCATGAGATTAAAAGCTTCTGCAAATGGTAGAGTTTTATATAGTTCAGTAAATGTGGACTTGAGTACGCAATACTAGACCCCGGATGGGTGAGCTCCAGGCTCAATCCAAATGTAAATATTCACATCGTAATAAAGAATTTAGGATTCTAAAGCTGATTGGAATGGATTACGAAAAGGTTGGGAAGACACAAAATAAATCAACCGCACTTTGTGTGGACCGGGGGTGATAGATGAGGGTTAAAAATTGTACATCTAATCATAATTTGCAAAAATTGTCTCTGGGTTTACTTGAAGGACCCTTTTACCCTGGCAAATAAATTACCAGTTACAATGTAGCAAGTCGATCAGAGAATGATTATTGCATTTATATTTTGCAATTATTGGCGTGAAGGAGGGGGGGGGGGAATCATACGAATAATTGTTTGCAGGATCATTAATTACTTCCTCTTATACACTTTCCATTACTGGCGCCAAAAGCGAGAGGCTGTGCGACCGGCAAATGGTAATATTTCTGTCATCCTAAAACATGTGATCCATAATAAATAATTAAATTATTGCTTGTCATTCAGTTGCTAGACATGCTTACACCGGGCAAAGATTAGGAATATATCAAGGGGAGAAAAACAGAACTGAATCGCACATCCACAATGCTATGCTTCGATCTAATTAAACTCGCTTCTCAGTGCAATATTAAAGTGTACAGCCCCCTATACTGCATGCTGTACAAGAGGCATTAGTGTACATTTTGATCAAAAGAGATCTAGGGGCCCCCACTCTCAGGACGTACTATCAGATGATGTATCGTCCGCCTCAGACACTTGGGTGAGGCCACTCCTGGGTTTATGTCTGGGGACGAATCCATGCAATTAGGGGGAGCTACTCCTGGATCCGCTTTTAAGCATACTGGTAATAGGAAGGGAGTGTGTTTTTTCTGCGGACAGAAGGGACATTTTATCAGAGTATGTCCATACATTTAACTGCAAAAAGAAAAAAGAGGGACATTTAATTTTCATCTGACTCTTGGAGGGGGGAGAGGAGAGTCAGAAAATGTGCATTTGTCTTTGACTGGTAGTACCCGATTTCTCCTGACGGCTGAGGTGGCGCTAGAGTCAACAACTGTGGGGATTTTGAGGTGTTTATCGACAGCGGGGCCGGGGTGAACTTGATTGATGCTCAGTTCGTCCATATGCACGGGTTGTCACCGAGTGCATTAGAAAAAAAAATATTTCCATTTTTGCTATTGATTCTGCACCTCTAACTCAGAAGTGTTTATCTCAAGTGGTGCATGATATAAGATTAAGAGGGGGTGACTTTCATCAATAATTTATCTCGTGTTTTGTGTTGGAGGGTCTCCCTGCACCGGTGGATCTGGGTTTACTGTGGTTATTGTATTGACCAAGTGTCTCAGATTTTATCAATAGAGTGAGGGCTTAGTCCATATGTTATGCTTGCCGCAACATTCATTATCATATCGTGCCGGATTTTTTATATATTTTTTTCCGTGATTTGTTTAACGTGTCTTGAAGGAGTGGCACCTTCATTTGTGAATACGCTCCTATTTTGGGAGTAGTATTCATGTGCACTTTAGCACCACCTATCTAATAGGCGACCTTGATTAAGGTGGTACATATAGGTGTGTGTGCTCCTCCTCCCACCGGTTGCTGTTGCACATGGAGGTAACTAGGAGCAACACACTACACTGCGTGCAGAATTATTAGGCAAATGAGTATTTTGACCACATCATCCTCTTTATGCATGTTGTCTTACTCCAAGCTGTATAGGCTCGAAAGCCTACTACCAATTAAGCATATTAGGTGATGTGCATCTCTGTAATGAGAAGGGGTGTGGTCTAATGACATCAACACCCTATATTAGGTGTGCATAATTATTAGGCAACTTCCTTTCCTTTGGCAAAATGGGTCAAAAGAAGGACTTGACAGGCTCAGAAAAGTCAAAAATAGTGAGATATCTTGCAGAGGGATGCAGCACTCTTAAAATTGCAAAGCTTCTGAAGCGTGATCATCGAACAATCAAGCGTTTCATTCAAAATAGTCAACAGGGTCGCAAGAAGCGTGTGGAAAAACCAAGGCGCAAAATAACTGCCCATGAATTGAGAAAAGTCAAGCGTGCAGCGGCCAAGATGGCACTTGCCACCAGTTTGGCCATATTTCAGAGCTGCAACATCACTGGAGTGCCCAAAAGCACAAGGTGTGCAATACTCAGAGACATGGCCAAGGTAAGAAAGGCTGAAAGACGACCACCACTGAACAAGACACACAAGCTGAAACGTCAAGACTGGGCCAAGAAGTTTTTTGGGGTTCACCAACTATTATAAAAAATTTATTCAGAACTATTCGACAATAGTAAAACCCTTAACTGAAATGACTAAGAAAGGGACAGATGTGGTCTGATTCGGCGTTGCGAGCCTTTTCTGCGATTAATGAATGCTTCTCTTCTGCCCCTATATTGGTGCAGCCGGATGTATCACAACCTTTCATTATGGAAGTGGACGCGTCCGAGGTGAAGGTAAGGAGCAGTTTTATCGCAGGGCCCGTCGCCTGCTAAAATGTGGCTTTTTAAAAAAAAAAAAAACTCTCTTCAGCAGAGAGAAATTAGGATTTTGGTAACATAGAGTTACTGGCCATTAAGTTGGCTTTTGAGGAATGGCGTCATTGGATGGAAGGGGCGATTCATCCAATCACAGTGTTCACTGATCACAAAAACCTGGCTTACCTGGAGTAGGTTAAACGACTGAAACCAAGGCAGGCCACATGGTCTTTGTTTTTTACCAGATTCAATTTTACTGTCACCTATGGTCCCGGGGTTAAGAACGTCAAGGCAGATGCCTTGTCACATAGTTTTCCTGGAGGTGGTTATTTAGAAAATCCAAATCCTATACTGTTGAAAGGGGTGGTGATATCCGCTCTTTACCATGACCTAGAGGTCAAGGTTTTAAAGGCCCAGGGAGACGCACCGGATTGTTGTCCCTCTGGGAAACAGTTTGTGCCATCGGAATTGCGTCACAAGTAGTGTTGAGCGAACAGTTCGAGCATAGTTCGGGTCCGTACCGAATTTTGGGGTGTTCGTGACACGGACCCGAACCCGAACTTTTTCGTAAAAGTTCGGGTTCGGGTTCGTCGTTCGGCATGTATTTTGGCGCATTTTGAAAGGCTGCAAAGCAGCCAATCAACATGCATCATACTACTTGCCCTAAGATGCCATCGCAGCCATGCCTACTATTGGCAAGGCTGTGATTGGCCAAGTGCAGCATGTGACTCAGCCTCTTATAAGCTTGTGCGCACGTCGGGACGTGCTCACTCCCGATGTGAATAGAACAGGGTTAGACGCAGCTGATGCTAGGGCGAGAATAGGCAGGGATAATTGAATAACTGGAAGCAAATTTCTCTCCTCCACCTGTGATTCATCTGAACAACTGCAGCTGAGCTGCTTTTTTGATAGGGATTGGCTATTTTTAGAGTGGCCAGAGTGATTTTTCCATCCACATGTACCCGGGCTGACCGCCGGCCGCCATTTTGCGACTTGTAGTGCTGCAGCAGAAGCTGCCACAGTGTGCATTCCAAAGCTCCAAACAAGTCAGACATCTACACCTGGGATTCAGACCAATAGCGATTTAGCAGCACAGTCCAAGGCTATTTTTTTTAAAGGTTGTGCAGACCATTTTGTGGCACATGTTACTGGGCTGATAGGCGGCGGCCATCTTGGGACTAGTGCTGCAGCACAATCTCTCCCAACGTCCATTAATCACTTGTAATAGTGGTCTGTGCCATAGAAATCCTACATCAGGGACTTGGGTGTGCTTGTGTCACCCCTACTAATACCAGTCCACCTGTAATCCATACAGTGAAAAGCCATAAAGTATTCCAGTGAGGGAATTTTTTTTTTATTTAAAAAAGGCCAAGTTAGTTTATCTGGCGTTCAATATACTAGATACAGTTAGGCCTGCGTTTCATACATCTGGAATTAGCAAACTAATGTGCTGGGGTTGGGAAAACATATATGTACCCATACTAGAATCTGTCAAAGAAAGCGGTACTCACATATAACAGTCATTCCATCTGTAATCCATACAGTCAAAAGACTGAAAGTATTCCAGTGAGGGAATTTTTTTTATTTAAAAAAGGCCAAGTTAGTTTATCTGGCGTTCAATATACTAGATACAGTTAGGCCTGCGTTTCATACATCTGGAATTAGCAAACTAATTTGCTGGGGTTGGGAAAACATATATGTACCCATACTAGAATCTGTCAAAGAAAGCGGTACTCACATATAACAGTCATTCCATCTGTAATCCATACAGTCAAAAGACTGAAAGTATTCCAGTGAGGGAATTTTTTTTATTTAAAAAAGGCCAAGTTAGTTTATCTGGCGTTCAATATACTAGATACAGTTAGGCCTGCGTTTCATACATCTGGAATTAGCAAACTAATGTGCTGGGGTTGGGAAAACATATATGTACCCATACTAGAATCTGTCAAAGAAAGCGGTACTCACATATAACAGTCATTCCATCTGTAATCCATACAGTCAAAAGACTGAAAGTATTCCAGTGAGGGAATTTTTTTTATTTAAAAAAGGCCAAGTTAGTTTATCTGGCGTTCAATATACTAGATACAGTTAGGCCTGCGTTTCATACATCTGGAATTAGCAAACTAATTTGCTGGGGTTGGGAAAACATATATGTACCCATACTAGAATCTGTCAAAGAAAGCGGTACTCACATATAACAGTCATTCCATCTGTAATCCATACAGTCAAAAGACTGAAAGTATTCCAGTGAGGGAATTTTTTTTATTTAAAAAAGGCCAAGTTAGTTTATCTGGCGTTCAATATACTAGATACAGTTAGGCCTGCGTTTCATACATCTGGAATTAGCAAACTAATTTGCTGGGGTTGGGAAAACATATATGTACCCATACTAGAATCTGTCAAAGAAAGCGGTACTCACATATAACAGTCATTCCATCTGTAATCCATACAGTCAAAAGACTGAAAGTATTCCAGTGAGGGAATTTTTTTTATTTAAAAAAGGCCAAGTTAGTTTATCTGGCGTTCAATATACTAGATACAGTTAGGCCTGCGTTTCATACATCTGGAATTAGCAAACTAATGTGCTGGGGTTGGGAAAACATATATGTACCCATACTAGAATCTGTCAAAGAAAGCGGTACTCACATATAACAGTCATTCCATCTGTAATCCATACAGTCAAAAGACTGAAAGTATTCCAGTGAGGGAATTTTTTTTATTTAAAAAAGGCCAAGTTAGTTTATCTGGCGTTCAATATACTAGATACAGTTAGGCCTGCGTTTCATACATCTGGAATTAGCAAACTAATTTGCTGGGGTTGGGAAAACATATATGTACCCATACTAGAATCTGTCAAAGAAAGCGGTACTCACATATAACAGTCATTCCATCTGTAATCCATACAGTCAAAAGACTGAAAGTATTCCAGTGAGGGAATTTTTTTTATTTAAAAAAGGCCAAGTTAGTTTATCTGGCGTTCAATATACTAGATACAGTTAGGCCTGCGTTTCATACATCTGGAATTAGCAAACTAATGTGCTGGGGTTGGGAAAACATATATGTACCCATACTAGAATCTGTCAAAGAAAGCGGTACTCACATATAACAGTCATTCCATCTGTAATCCATACAGTCAAAAGACTGAAAGTATTCCAGTGAGGGAATTTTTTTTATTTAAAAAAGGCCAAGTTAGTTTATCTGGCGTTCAATATACTAGATACAGTTAGGCCTGCGTTTCATACATCTGGAATTAGCAAACTAATTTGCTGGGGTTGGGAAAACATATATGTACCCATACTAGAATCTGTCAAAGAAAGCGGTACTCACATATAACAGTCATTCCATCTGTAATCCATACAGTCAAAAGACTGAAAGTATTCCAGTGAGGGAATTTTTTTTATTTAAAAAAGGCCAAGTTAGTTTATCTGGCGTTCAATATACTAGATACAGTTAGGCCTGCGTTTCATACATCTGGAATTAGCAAACTAATTTGCTGGGGTTGGGAAAACATATATGTACCCATACTAGAATCTGTCAAAGAAAGCGGTACTCACATATAACAGTCATTCCATCTGTAATCCATACAGTCAAAAGACTGAAAGTATTCCAGTGAGGGAATTTTTTTTTTATTTAAAAAAGGCCAAGTTAGTTTATCTGGCGTTCAATATACTAGATACAGTTAGGCCTGCGTTTCATACATCTGGAATTAGCAAACTAATGTGCTGGGGTTGGGAAAACATATATGTACCCATACTAGAATCTGTCAAAGAAAGCGGTACTCACATATAACAGTCATTCCATCTGTAATCCATACAGTCAAAAGACTGAAAGTATTCCAGTGAGGGAATTTTTTTTATTTAAAAAAGGCCAAGTTAGTTTATCTGGCGTTCAATATACTAGATACAGTTAGGCCTGCGTTTCATACATCTGGAATTAGCAAACTAATTTGCTGGGGTTGGGAAAACATATATGTACCCATACTAGAATCTGTCAAAGAAAGCGGTACTCACATATAACAGTCATTCCATCTGTAATCCATACAGTCAAAAGACTGAAAGTATTCCAGTGAGGGAATTTTTTTTATTTAAAAAAGGCCAAGTTAGTTTATCTGGCGTTCAATATACTAGATACAGTTAGGCCTGCGTTTCATACATCTGGAATTAGCAAACTAATTTGCTGGGGTTGGGAAAACATATATGTACCCATACTAGAATCTGTCAAAGAAAGCGGTACTCACATATAACAGTCATTCCATCTGTAATCCATACAGTCAAAAGACTGAAAGTATTCCAGTGAGGGAATTTTTTTTATTTAAAAAAGGCCAAGTTAGTTTATCTGGCGTTCAATATACTAGATACAGTTAGGCCTGCGTTTCATACATCTGGAATTAGCAAACTAATTTGCTGGGGTTGGGAAAACATATATGTACCCATACTAGAATCTGTCAAAGAAAGCGGTACTCACATATAACAGTCATTCCATCTGTAATCCATACAGTCAAAAGACTGAAAGTATTCCAGTGAGGGAATTTTTTTTATTTAAAAAAGGCCAAGTTAGTTTATCTGGCGTTCAATATACTAGATACAGTTAGGCCTGCGTTTCATACATCTGGAATTAGCAAACTAATTTGCTGGGGTTGGGAAAACATATATGTACCCATACTAGAATCTGTCAAAGAAAGCGGTACTCACATATAACAGTCATTCCATCTGTAATCCATACAGTCAAAAGACTGAAAGTATTCCAGTGAGGGAATTTTTTTTATTTAAAAAAGGCCAAGTTAGTTTATCTGGCGTTCAATATACTAGATACAGTTAGGCCTGCGTTTCATACATCTGGAATTAGCAAACTAATGTGCTGGGGTTGGGAAAACATATATGTACCCATACTAGAATCTGTCAAAGAAAGCGGTACTCACATATAACAGTCATTCCATCTGTAATCCATACAGTCAAAAGACTGAAAGTATTCCAGTGAGGGGATTTTGCTTATAAAAAATAATATATTTCATTGTGGTGCGAGTTGAATCGCAACAATGAAGAAAAATACTATTAAGGGACGAGGACGCGGTCGTGGTGGTGTCCGTGGAGCCTCTGTTGCTGGTAGAGGACGTGGCCGTTCGGCCCCAGGCGCATACAGTAGGGAACGAACTCCCTCAACTAGCCGGCAGAATGTACCGCAATATCTCGTGGGGCACAATGCCGCTCTTAGGATGGTAAGGCCTGAGCAGGTACAGGCATTAATCGATTGGGTGGCCGACAGTGCTTCCAGCACGTTCACCACATGGTCTTCCACCCAGTCTTCTGCGGAAAGCGCACAGGTGGCACCTGAAAACCAAGCCCATCAGTCTGTCACATCACCCCCAAGCATATCAGGGAAACGGTCTGAGCCACAAGTTATGCAGCAGTCTCTTCTTCTGTTTGAAGACTCTGCTTCCAGGGTTTCCCAGGGGCGTCCACCTAGCCCTTCCCCAGTGGAGGAAGACATACCATGCACTGACGCACAACCACTTATGTCTCCAGATGAAGAGGACATGGGAATACCACCACAGCAGAGTCACCGACTCTCTGATGATGACGAAACACAGGTGCCCACTGCCGCGTCTTTTTGCAGTGTGCAGACTGAACAGGAGGAGGTCAGGGAGGGAGACTGGGTGGAAGACGATGCAGAGGACGATGAGGTCTTAGACCCCACATGGACTGAAGGTCGTGGCGATGACTTTCACAGTTCAGAGGAAGAGGTAGTGGTGAGACCGAGACAACAGCGAAGCCAAAGAGGGAGCAGGGGGCCAAAGCAGACGAGCCGCCGCCCCCAGAGTTCGCCTGCTACTGGACATCGCCAACAGGGACCCAGCCCCACAAAGGCAGCTTCAAAGAGTTCCCTGGCATGGCACTTCTTTAAACAATGTCCTACCGACAAGACCCGAGTGACTTGCACGCTCTGCCATCAGAGCCTGAGGCGAGGCATTAACGTTCTGAACCTCAGCACAACCTGCATGACCAGGCATCTACATGCAAAGCATGAACTGCAGTGGGGTACACACCTTAAAAACCAGGCACTCGCTGAGGCTCCCCCTGCTCCCTCTACCGCTGCTGCCTCGGCTTCCGCCTCGAGAGGAATGTTGCCACCTGCCGAGCAGCAAACAGAGGATGTGCCACCGACACCACCACCACCGCCACCGTCAACTAGCGTCTCCACTATATCACACAGCAGCGTTCAGCTCTCAATATCTCAAACCTTAGAGAGGAAGCGCAAATTCCCCCCGAGTCACCCTCGAGCCCTTGGCTGAACGCCAGCATTTCTAAACTGCTGGCCTTTGAAATGCTGTCATTCCGGCTGGTGGACACAGACAGCTTCAAAAAGCTGATGGCCATGGCTGTCCCGCAGTATGTGGTTCCCAGCCGCCACTACTTCTCCAAGACAGCCGTGCCTTCCCTGCACATGCAAGTGTCCGATAAAATCAAGTGTGCACTGCGCAACGCCATTTGTGGCAAGGTCCACCTAACCACAGATACGTGGACCAGTAAGCACGGCCAGGGACGCTATATCTCACTAACTGCACACTGGATGAATGTAGTGGCGGCTGGGCCCCCGGCGGACAGTTCCTTGGCGCACGTCCTTCCGCCCCCTAGGATCGCAGGGCATCATTCTCTGCCTCCTGTAGCCTCCTCCTCCTACTCGGCTTCCTCCTCCACTGCTTCCACCAGCTCATCCGGTCAGCCACACACCTTCACCACCAACTTCAGCACAGCCCGGGGTAAACGTCAGCAGGCCATTCTGAAACTCATATGTTTGGGGGACAGGCCCCACACCGCACAGGAGTTGTGGCGGGGTATTGAACAACAGACCGACGAGTGGTTTCTGCCGGTGGGCCTCAAGCCAGGCCTGGTGGTATGCGATAATGGGCGAAATCTCGTGGCAGCTCTGGGACTAGCCGGTTTGACGCACATCCCTTGCCTGGCGCATGTGCTGAACTTGGTGGTGCAGAGGTTCATTCACCACTACCCCAACATGTCAGAGCTGCTGCATAAAGTGCGGGCCGTCTGTGCGCGCTTCCGCCGTTCACATCCTGCCGCTGCTCGCCTGTCTGCGCTACAGCGGAACTTCGGCCTTCCCGCTCACCGCCTCATATGCGACGTGCCCACCCGGTGGAACTCCACCTTGCACATGCTGGAGAGACTGTGCGAGCAGCAGCAGGCCATAGTGGAGTTTCAGCTGCAGCACGCTCGCGTCAGTCGTACTGCCGAACAGCACCACTTCACCACCAATGATTGGGCCTCCATGCGAGACCTGTGTGCCCTGCTGCGCTGTTTCGAGTACTCCACCAACATGGCCAGTGGCGATGACACTGTTATCAGCGTTACAATACCACTTCTATGTCTCCTTGAGAAAACACTTAGGGCAATGATGTTAGAGGAGGTGGCCCAGGTGGAGGAGGATGAGGGCTCGTTTCTAACACTTTCGGGCCAGTCTGTTCGAAGTGGCTCAGAGGGAGGTTTGTTTAAGCAGCAGAGGACAGGTTCACAAGTCGCCAGCCAAGGCACTGTACTGGAGGACGAGGAGGATGAGGAGGAGGAGGTGGAGGGGGACGAGGATGACGCAAGTTCACAGCGGGGTGGCAGCCCAGGCCCATCACTGGTGCGTGGCTGGGGGGATACGGTGGACGATGACGATACGCCTCCCACAGAGGACAGCTTGTCCTTACCCATGGGTAGCCTGGCCCACATGAGCGAATATATGCTCCAATGCCTGCGCAACGACAGCAGAGTTGCCCACGTTTTAACGTGTGCAGACTACTGGGTGGCCACCCTGCTGGATCCCCGGTATAAAGACAATGTGCCCACTTTAATTCCTGAACTGGAGCGCGACCGTAAGATGCGCGAGTACAAGCGCACGCTGATAGAGGCGCTCTTGAGAGCATTCCCACATGTCACAGGGGAACAGGTGGAAGGTGAAGGCAGAGGAGTGGCAAGAGGTCGCCAACGCAGCTGTGTCACGGCCAGCTCATCTGAGGGCAGGGTTAGCATGGCAGAAATGTGGAAAAGTTTTGTCTCCACGCCACAGCTATCTGCACCGACACCTGATACGGAACGTGTTAGCAGGAGGCAGCATTTCACTAACATGGTTGAACAGTATGTCTGCACACCCCTCCACATCCTGACGGATGGTTCGGCCCCATTCAACTACTGGGTTTCGAAATTGTCCACGTGGCCAGAGTTAGCATGTTATGCCTTGGAGGTGCTTTCCTGCCCGGCGGCCAGCGTTTTATCTGAATGCGTATTCAGCACGGCAGGGGGCGTCATTACTGACAAGCGCAGCCGCCTGTCCACAGCCAACGTGGACAAGCTGACCTTCATAAAGATGAACCAGGCATGGATCCCACAGGACCTGTCCCTCCCTTGTGCAGAGTAGTCCTTATTAACTGCCTAAAACATGTCTTGTTGTGCTACGGGCCACTTCTTTATTTGATACAAATTTTATGAAACCCACAGTTGAATGAAACTCTTCTCTGTCTGGGCGCCGGGGCCTAACCAGATGAAAGTGGCCGGTTAAACTAACGGGTGACATGAAGCCATAACCTCTGCCATGCTACCTCTGTCTTCTGTCTGGGTGCTGAGGCCTAAGTCAAATAAAGCGGTCTTCTGCTGTGCTGGGGGATATGAAGCTAATCTCTGACCTCTCTCCTCTGTCTGGGTCCAAAGGCCTAAATCACTGAAAGAGGCCTTCTCCTGTGGTGTGTGATATGATGCCAGAATATGTGCTGTGGGGCCTCTCTCCTCTTCCTGGGTGCAGGGGTCAAATAAACTAAATTGTGGCCTACTCCTGTGGTGGCTGATATGATGCCAGAATATGTGCTGTGGTGCCTCTCTCCTCTTCCTGGGTGCCGGGGTCAAAGTAACTAAATGGTGGCTTCTCCTGTGGTGGCTGATATGATGCCAGAATATGTGCTGTGGGGCCTCTCTCCTCTTCCTGGGTGCAGGGGTCAAAGTAACTCAATGGTGGCTTCTCCTGTGGTGGCTGATATGATGCCAGAATATGTGCTGTGGTGCCTCTCTCCTCTGTCTGGGTCCAAAGGCCTAAATCACTGAAAGAGGCCTTCTCCTGTGGTGTGTGATATGATGCCTGAATATGTGCTGTGGTGCCTCTCTCCTCTTCCTGGGTGCGGGGGTCAAAGTAACTCAATGGTGGCTTCTCCTGTGGTGGCTGATATGATGCCAGAATATGTGCTGTGGGGCCTCTCTCCTCTTCCTGGGTGCAGGGGTCAAAGTAACTCAATGGTGGCTTCTCCTGTGGTGGCTGATATGATGCCAGAATATGTGCTGTGGTGCCTCTCTCCTCTTCCTGGGTGCAGGGGTCAAAGTAACTAAATAGTGGCTTCTCCTGTGGTGGCTGATATGATGCCAGAATATGTGCTGTGGTGCCTCTCTCCTCTTCCTGGGTGCAGGGGTCAAAGTAACTAAATGGTGGCTTCTCCTGTGGTGGCTGATATGATGCCAGAATATGTGCTGTGGGGCCTCTCTCCTCTTCCTGGGTGCAGGGGTCAAAGTAACTAAATGGTGGCTTCTCCTGTGGTGGCTGATATGATGGCAGAATATGTGCTGTGGGGCCTCTCTCCTCTTCCTGGGTGCAGGGGTCAAAGTAACTCAATGGTGGCTTCTCCTGTGGTGGTTAGTATGATGCCAGAATATGTGCTGTGGGGCCTCTCTCCTCTTCCTGGGTGCAGGGGTCAAAGTAACTAAATGGTGGCTTCTCCTGTGGTGGCTGATATGATGCCAGAATATGTGCTGTGGGGCCTCTCTCCTCTTCCTGGGTGCAGGGGTCAAAGTAACTCAATGGTGGCTTCTCCTGTGGTGGTTAGTATGATGCCAGAATATGTGCTGTGGGGCCTCTCTCCTCTTCCTGGGTGCAGGGGTCAAAGTAACTCAATCGTGGCTTCTCCTGTGGTGGCTGATATGATGCCAGAATATGTGCTGTGGTGCCTCTCTCCTCTTCCTGGGTGCAGGGGTCAAAGTAACTAAATGGTGGCTTCTCCTGTGGTGGCTGATATGATGCCAGAATATGTGCTGTGGTGCCTCTATCCTCTTCCTGGGTGCAGGGGTCAAAGTAACTAAATGATGGCTTCTCCTGTGGTGGCTGATATGATGCCAGAATATGTGCTGTGGTGCCTCTATCCTCTTCCTGGGTGCAGGGGTCAAAGTAACTCAATGGTGGCTTCTCCTGTGCTGATTGATATAAAGCTGATGGTTGTGCCATCTGACATGGTTGCCAGGGTCTGATTCAATGGGGGCCTACTCCTGTGGTGGGTGATCTAAATGCCTGATTCTCTGCTGTGAAACCTCTCTCCTCCGTCTGGGTGTAGGGGTCAAAGTCTTTCAAAGTCGCCTTCTCCTGTGCTGATTGATATGAAGCTGATGGTTGTGCCATCTGACATGGTTGCCGGGGTCCCATTAAATTGTGGCCTACTCCTGTGGTGGTTGATATGATGCCTGATTCTCTGATGTGGAACCTCTCTCCTCTGTTTGGGTGAAGGGGTCAAAGTAACTAAATGGTGGCTTCTCCTGTGGTGGCTGATATGATGCCAGAATATGTGCTGTGGGGCCTCTCTCCTCTTCCTGGGTGCAGGGGTCAAAGTAACTCAATGGTGGCTTCTCCTGTGGTGGCTGATATGATGCCAGAATATGTGCTGTGGTGCCTCTCTCCTCTTCCTGGGTGCGGGGGTCAAAGTAACTCAATGGTGGCTTCTCCTGTGGTGGCTGATATGATGCCAGAATATGTGCTGTGGTGCCTCTCTCCTCTTCCTGGGTGCGGGGGTCAAAGTAACTCAATGGTGGCTTCTCCTGTGGTGGCTGATATGATGCCAGAATATGTGCTGTGGTGCCTCTCTCCTCTTCCTGGGTGCAGGGGTCAAAGTAACTCAATGGTGGCTTCTCCTGTGGTGGCTGATATGATGCCAGAATATGTGCTGTGGTGCCTCTCTCCTCTTCCTGGGTGCAGGGATCAAAGTAACTAAATGGTGGCTTCTCCTGTGGTGGTTGATATGATGCCTGATTCTCTGCTGTGAAACCTCTCTCCTCCATCTGGGTGTAGGGGTCAAAGTCTTTCAAAGTCGCCTTCTCCTGTGCTGATTGATATAAAGCTGATGGTTGTGCCATCTGACATGGTTGCCAGGGTCTGATTCAATGGGGGCCTACTCCTGTGGTGGGTGATCTAAATGCCTGATTCTCTGCTGTGAAACCTCTCTCCTCCGTCTGGGTGTAGGGGTCAAAGTCTTTCAAAGTCGCCTTCTCCTGTGCTGATTGATATGAAGCTGATGGTTGTGCCATCTGACATGGTTGCCGGGGTCCCATTAAATTGGGGCCTACTCCTGTGGTGGGTGATCTAAATGCCTGATTCTCTGCTTTGAAACCTCTCTCCTCCGTCCGGGTGTAGGGGTCAAAGTCTGTCAAAGTCGCCTTCTCCTGTGCTGATTGATATAAAGCTTATGCTTGTGCCATCTGACATGGTTGCCGGGGTCTGATTCAATGGTGGCCTACTCCTGTGGTGGGTGATCTAAATGCCTGATTCTCTGCTGTGTAACCTCTCTCCTCCGTCTGGGTGTAGGGGTCAAAGTAACTAAATGGTGGCCTACTCCTGTGGTGGGTGATATGATGCCTGGTTCTCTGCTGTGGGACCTCTCTCCTTTGTCTGGGTGCTGTGGTCAAAATAATAGTAAGTGACCTTCTCCATTGGTGGGTGACTTGAAGCCTGATTCTGTGCTATGGGACCTCACTCCAATTAATATTGTTTAATTTTTATTTATTTTATGTTAACTCATCATTTCCCTATCTACATTTGTTTGCAGGGGATTTAACTACATTTTGCTGCCTTTTGCAGCCCTCTAGCCCTTTCCGGGTGTGTTTTACAGCCTTTTTAGTGCCCAAAAGTTCGGGTCCCCATTGACTTCTATGGGGTTCGGGTTCGGGATGAAGTTCGGGTCGAGTTCGGATCCCGAACCCGAACATTTTTCGAAAGTTCGGCCGAACTCGTCGAACCCGAACATCCAGGTGTTCGCTCAACTCTAGTCACAAGGTGTTTGAGTAACATCCCTGTACGGTTCTTACGGGGCACCCTGGGAGCAAATCCACTGCCGACCTCATCTCTCATAGATTCTAGTGGCCAATGGCCAGGGTTGCGTAAGTGTGCTGAGGACTATGTGTCAGCCTGTAGTACCTGTGCACGCGCTAAGGTGACACATACTCGGCCTTCAGGATCTCTACTTCCGTTGCCCATCCCGTCCTGACCATGGACTCACTTATCCATGGATTTTATCACTGATCTACCTAATTCTTCAGGAAAGACAGTTATTCTGGTGGTAGTTGATTGCTTTAGTAAAATGGTACTTTTTATAGCGTTGCCGGGCTTACCTAATGCTAAAACACTTGCACAAGTTTTTATTGACAACATTGTGAAACTCCATGGAATTCCCTCTGACGTAGTCTCGGATCGTGGGACTCAGTTTGTTTACAGATTCTGGAAGGCGTTCTGTTCTCGACTGGGGGTACAACTGTCCTTTTCTTCGGCTTTTTATTCTCAGTCGAACGGACAGACGGAGCGCAATAATCAGAGTCTGGAGACTTACTTGAGATGTTTTGTCTCTGAGAACCAGGAGGAGTGGTCTTCATTTTTGTCTTTGGCGGAGTTTGCCATAAATAATCATAAACAGGAGTCCACTGGGAAGTCGATTTTTGGGGCATATGGGTTTTCCCCGCAGTTTGGCACATTTTCTGGTTCAGATACTTCTGGTATCCCTGAGGAAGAACGTTTTTCGTAATCATTGTCTTCTATGTGGCGGAAAATTCAAGATAACTTGATGAATATGGGCAACAAGTATAAACGTGTGGCTGACAGGAAACATATGAATGGTCAAAGAGTGGGTGGTTCTGTGTGTCTGTCCACAAGAAACATTAAGTTGAAGGTCAATCAAATACAAATATAAATAAACAATTCTCCGTTACGTTGCTCTTATTGTCTTCGTTGGCGCTGCAGAGTCACCGTGTGAAGTGGGTTAAATTCACAATCAAAGTCAATATAAAATAAAGGTGATCGCACTGCCGAATTTCGCCTCAACGAAAGAGAGTTCTCTATCACAGTTAGCTTGGGCACCACCACACATCAGAATCCCCCGCAGTTTGGAAATCCTCGCCAAAGCAAGACCTTCTGTGGGAGTTTAAAGATTGGTGCACATAGTTAAGTACCGCCAGATAGACCATATAAAAGTAGATTTATTATACTCACAAATTAAAAGGTTAAACATGCATTGAATAAAACGTATCCACGTCTACAGGTGTTCCCGACCTAGGTTTCACCTGGTTTGCTTCATCAGGGGCGAATGTCACACCCTCGAGGGGCGTTTACTTATATAGGCAGTGAATTACAAATGAACCCCCATCCTCTCTTTTATTATCATAAAAACCCATGGATCAAATGATTAAAACATATATTAAAAAACTAAATAAAAATCATCTCTAAACATTCATATATAACATAGCCCAATTTTCCAATTCATAGAATTAGTACAGCGCTTTTTTGTTTCATAAAGATCACGTGGTATATTCCAACCAAGTAGCAGTCACTATCACATTGTGAACCAATCAGAGGTTACTATGCAGGTGACGTTTACCTTCATTAATCACTTGCATTCATAATAAAGTCACTTGTTTCGGCTCAGCGAATAGACACATTTACTGACTCCGTAATACAAAAACTCCACCTAATCAAACAAAGTAACATATGTTCACATTTTCTATACCATGTCAATCTAAAATATAGCTTAAAAAGGAGGGAGGAATCAAAGTCCTCTATGATATTTACTTATCAACACGACAATGTAGTTGTCGAACGAAAGCTCCCAAAGAGCCTACTCAAAACGACTTTGCTATAAGTTTATAGTGTGTATCAAAATATCATATAAACTGCTGCCCTATCCGTACAAGACGTAATCTGTCTCTTTATATATAGTGCAGTGACAACTTAAAGGGGTTTTATCATCTCAGACAACGGGGGCATATCGCTAGGATATGCCCCCATTGTCTAAAAGGTGCGGGTCCCACCTCTGGTACCCGCACCTACAATGAGAACTGAGTGGGGAAATGAACAGAGGGCACACTGCTCATGCGCAGCTGTCCTCCATTCATTTCTATTGTGACGCCAAAAATAGCCGAGCGCTGGCTCGGCTATTTCCATCTGCCCCATAGAAATGAATGGGAGCAGGGCCCCGCATACGCGGTGTGCTCCCATTCACTTCTATGGGAGCAGCGCTTGGTGGTGAACGGACCCTGGAAAATCTGGGGTCCTCCAGCCACAGCTCTCCACGCTCTATTGTCGTTGTAAGTGCGGGTACCAGAGGTGGGACCCACACCTATCAGACAATGGGGGCATATCCTAGCGATATGCCCCCATTGTCTGTGATGGGAATACCCCTTCAAGTGACATATTTCCCACCTAAGGGGCTCAGCGGATAGCACAGTCCTTATTAGTCTACAATACATGGTTTCAAATCAATATTAAGTCCCTGTGGCTGTAAAGTCCCCAACTTGTAGATCCATTCAACCTCTCATCGATTAATATTAGCCACAGGGTCACCACCACGCCATTTATTATATACTCTCCCGATCTCTGCAAATTTCAGCCCCTTTGGGTCTTTTCCATGCACCTTTTTGAAGTGCAAAGATACACTATGGGTTACTAAACCCTTTTTTATATTTCTAATGTGTTCTTGCAGTCTTGTTTTTAATTTTCGCAGAGTTCGCCCCACGTACTGCATGCTGCAAGGGCATTCTAGAAGGTAAATAACCCCCATATGTTCACATGTTATCTCTCCCTTAATCTAAAAGGCTGAACCATTTGTATTGGATTGAATTTCTTGAGTGTTTTTCTTTCTATCACTTCACATGCGGTTTCTGCAAGGAATGCATAAACCGCACCATGTGAACTGGTTCTTCTCTTTCTTTTTTGCATTTGCAGGGATACAACTATGTACCAAATGATCACGTATATTTGGAGCCCTTTTGTATACCACATCTGGCTTTGCTGGAATAATGGCCCCCAAAATTATTTTTATTTTTTAGTACCCCCCAGTTTTTCCCTAGGGCATTTTTTATGGGATCCGCCATAGCATTAAACTAGGTGAAGAATGTAAACCTATAATCTTTATCCTCTTTTCTCTTAATATCACTATTATTGTTTCGTATGTCACTCCTTTCAATCAATTCGCTGCACCTAGTGAGGTCTTTTTTTATCATAGCCTTTCTCTTCAAACCGATTGCATATGATAGTACTTTGTTCTCTATAATCCTTCCTATCTGTACAATCACAGTGTATTCTCTTCAATTGTCCCTTATGGATATTTTTAATCCATGGGTTATGGTGGCAGCTTTTTACGTCTATGTACGCCTTAACATCTGTTTTTTAAAAAAAGCTTTTAGTTTTTTTTTTAAACTCGTTTAAAAGAGAATGACACAAGTATGGCATACATGTAGCAATGTGATGGCCCACGCAGGGGCGCTTCAGAAATACCAAGAAAACAGTGATACATAAGGACATTAGCATTTATCAGGACTCTAGCATGTAAAAGGACATGAGTTTAACTCTGAAGGCATACATTATTCACAGGATAGGCATATCGCACACCAAAATGCTCCAACATTAACATCAGTGATAACAGTACTGTAAAGTATCTGAATATTGGTTCGAAGATCAATGTGACCCGTCATCTGTCAAGTGCAGACACGGTATATGTAAGGTGAGAGGAGAGGCACACCAGTCACTCCAGACTTTGTCAAATTTTTGTGGGCACCCCCTATGCTTATACACAATGTTCTCCATGGAGACTGCGTGATTCACAAGAGTGAGCCATTGTCCCTTCGAGGGGGGGGAATCTCCCATCCATCTTATGGCAATTGCCTTTCTAGCTAGAAATAGTGTTTCCGCTAAGAAGATTCTGTGGTAGTGTGACCACGACTCTTCATCAATGACTCCCAGAATGCACATCTTGGAACACAACGGCAGTGTCACAGGAACCATAGTTGTGAGGACCTCCAGAACTGAAATCCAGAACTGTCGAATGAACTCACAATCCCACATCATATGCCAAAAATTGGCTCCCACGGCATCGCATCTATGGCACCTGGAGTGACTTATCCTACCCATCTTTTGAAGTCTGGTGGGCGTGAGATAACTACAATGAAGGATAAGAAGCTGGATCATCCTATTATTTATAGAGGGGGATACCTTAGTCGGAGCAATCAATGCCTCCTCCCAGTCCTCAGAAGACAAAGAGGGTATTAGCAATTTCCATCTGTCCTCAACAGCCAACGGGGTCACCAGCAAGCGGCAGTCCAACAAATGTGTATATAGCGCTGAGACTATGCCTCTCGGGCCTTGCGATTTCAAAACCCCTATAATAGGGTATTTAGAAATACTCCTGTTATCACCTCTGAATTGGGCCTGCAGTGCATGTCCCAATTGGAGGTATCTGAAGAAAAGAGTGTGCGGCACCTGAAACTTATCCTGAATCTGGGAAAATGATCTAAGCTGTCCACTCTCATATAGATCACCCAAAGTGAATATACCATGCCTCTTCCAGTCAGACACACCCTCCAGCTTTGCCAGATGCGGGAACATACAGTTATCCCATACGGGGACTTCACTTGGCAAATCCTTGTAGGAATTTAACTTAGATGCCTGCCATATCTGTTGGGCTAGCTTATGTACTGGGAGAAAACCCTTTTGAATATGGCGAGATCCCTCCAGAAGGGGCCACAGCGTGGGAACTTGCAAATATTCGTGCAGGTAGTATTCTGCGTTTGACCTTGAGGCATCAGTGACCCAATATCTCAGAAATCTAAGTTGGCTTGCTATATAATAAAGAAAGAAGTCTGTAAGGGAAGCTCCTCCCTGTATCCTCGGCCTCTGTAAAACTGACAGTGAGAGTTTTCTCCTAGACTTACCCCATACAAAGGAGGCTATAATAGCATGTATACGTTTAAAAAACTGGCGTACAGGCGTGGGACAGCAAGTATAGACCTTTGGGCAAGAGTACCATCTTTACCAGATTCAGTCTACCCATAACTGACAAAGGGAGGGCCTCCCATGTTTTAACCTTATCTTGGAATATGGTCTCTAAGGGTTCAATATTCAAGACATAGGAGAGTTGAGGCTCTTTAGTGATTATTACCCCTAAGTATTTAAACCTATCGACTACAGGCAGGTTGCTTCGGTAACTAGGCCAATCGTGGTTCCAGAGTGGCATGATGGCAGACTTGCCCCAGTTTATGTGCAGCCCGGAGTATTGCCCAAAGCGCTCTATGATTTCAATAGCTCTTAGTAGAGACACTTCCGGTTCCGACATTAAGAGAATCAAGTCGTCTGCATACAGTCCAATCCTGTCTTCCCTATCTCCCTCACAGACACCTGCATAATCCTGATCCTGTCTAAATCTAATGGCCAGATGCTCTATGGCTATTGCAAACAACAAAGGCGAGAGCGGGCATCCCTGCCTCGTGCCTCTGAGTAAGGGGAACCTATCAGAGTGGGAACCATTCAGTTGAATACTAGCAGTGGGTTTTTTGTATAATATTTCTATCCAATTAATGAATTTAGGACCGAAGCCAAAGCTACCCAGCACTGCTGTCAAAAAGGGCCATTCCAACGAATCGAAAGCCTTGGCCGTGTCCAGTGAAGCCAGAGCCCATCTCTCTTTCTTAGCTACCCCCAACTGCGCGATTACTTGAGCCCTCCTAATGTTGTCTGATGTGGGCCTTCCAGGCATGAAGCCCGACTGATCAGAATGAATTATTGACGTGATAACCTTATTCAACCTATTGGCTATAATTCTGGTCCAGGATTTTATAATCCAAATTTAAAAGTGAAATTGGACGATAAGATCCGCATTCCAATGGGTCCTTGCCAGGCTTCAAGATCACAACAATGGAAGCGTCATACATGGAATCTGACAAGGAGCCACGGGAGTGCGCCGCTCGGCACAGGTTCAACAGCTGAGAGTTTAGATTTTCCCCATACCTAGAGTATACCTCTACCGGGATGCCATCTGGGCCTGGGGCTTTCCCTGTTGGTAGATCCTTAATGGCTCTCTCCACTTCCTCTAATGTAATATCCTCCTCCATAAGACCCTTATCTAGGTCCGCTAGCCGAGGATGAGACACTTCAGTGAGGTAGGACTCTAATTCGAGCCCTGAATAAGTACCTGCTGATTTGTATAGGTCTCTGTAAAAATTATGAAAGCATTTCAATATGTCTTGCACCGATTCCATTATGCGGCCATCAGTCTCCTGTATCCTGAGTACCGGGGAAGACATATTATTAGTGCGTGCTATATGTGCAAGTAACTTCCCTGTCTGATTGCCTGTTTCAAACGTCTGTTGCTTAAGGAAGAAGAGCTTCCTTTTGCTCTTTTCCTCCAGATGCAGCATGTACATTCTCCCTCTGGATAACCACTCTACTCTGCGCTCTTCAGAGGGGGACTCAGTGAACGCCCTCTCTGCTTCCTTACAGCTAGCATCTAAATCATTTTCCTTATGTTGCGAATCTCTCTTAACGTATGAAATGGAGGATTTGATACATCCTCTAAGGTACGCCTTCATTGTCTCCCAAAGCAACAGAGCGTCTGTGGACTCGCCCTGTACCTCAAAAAACATCCTCAGTTGATCAGGGATTCTGTCATTTAAACCAAACAAGGACAGCCAGAAAGGGTGTATACGCATCTTGCCGCCAACACCGGCATGATCAGTCAGGGCCAACTCCGCCAACAATGGGGCATGATCGGAAGGACCCTGTGGTCCGTGTCTAATATTCACCAGATCAGTATATACTATGGCATTGCCGAACAAGTAGTCAATTCTGGACAGGGCTCCCCTAGCAGGGGTAAACCAAGAGTATTCCCTTGTTAGTGGGTTCCTGGCTCTCCACATGTCTACCCATCCCATCTCCTGCGATATTCTGGCAAGAACTCAAAATCCTCACTAACTACTTGATTAAAGTCTCCCATACATAGGAAACGGGCATTGGGATAGTTAGCCACAAAACCTGTGACTGCCTGTAGTAGGGATAGAGATGCAGGAGGAGAATTATACAAATTAACAATCACATAGGGGACACAGTTAACTGCTTCCCGACCGCCTAACGCACGGATGCGTCCTGGCGGCGGTCGATTCATTCCTCGTAGACGCATATACGCGTCATCTCGCGAGACGCGAGACTTCCTGTGAACGCGCGCACACAGGCGCGCGCGTTCACAGGAACCGAAGGTAAGCGAGTGGATCTACAGCCTGCCAGCGGCGATCGTTCGCTGGCAGGCTGTAGATGCGATTTTTTTAACCCCTAACAGGTATATTAGACGCTGTTTTGATAACAGCGTCTAATATACCTGCTACCTGGTCCTCTGGTGGTCCCTTTTGCTTGGATCGACCACCAGAGGACACAGGCAGCTCTGTAATAAGTAGCACCAAGCACCACACTACACTACAACCCCCTGTCACTTATTAACCCCTTATTAATCCCTGATGACCCCATATAGACTCCCTGATCACCCCCTGTCATTTATCACCCCCCTGTCATTGATCACCCCCCTGTAAGGCTCCATTCAGATGTCCGTATGTGTTTTACGGATCCACGGATCGGATCCGCAAAACATGTACGGACGTCTGAATGGAGTCTTACAAGGGGCTGATCAATGACAGGGGGGTGATCACCCCATATAGACTCCCTGATCACCCCCTGTCATTGATCACCCTCTTGTAAGGCTGGCTCCATTCAGAGGTCCGTATGTGTTTTGCGGATCCACGGATCGGATCCGCAAAACACATACGAACATCTGAATGGAGCCTTACAAGGGGGTGATCACCCCATATAGACTCCCTGATCACCCCCTGTCATTGATCAACCCCTTGTAAGGCTGGCTCCATTCAGAGGTCCATATGTGTTTTGCGGATCCGCGGATCCATGGATCGGATCCGCAAAACACATACGGACGTCTGAATGGAGCCTTACAGGGGGGTGATCACCCTATATAGACTCCCTGATCACTCCCTGTCATTGATCACCCCCTTGTAAGGCTGGCTCCATTCAGAGGTCCGTATGAAGGCATGAAGCCCGACTGATCAGAATGAATTATTGACGTGATAACCTTATTCAACCTATTGGCTATAATTCTGGTCCAGGATTTTATAATCCAAATTTAAAAGTGAAATTGGACGATAAGATCCGCATTCCAATGGGTCCTTGCCAGGCTTCAAGATCACAACAATGGAAGCGTCATACATGGAATCTGACAAGGAGCCACGGGAGTGCGCCGCTCGGTACAGGTTCAACAGCTGAGATTTTAGATTTTCCCCATACCTAGAGTATACCTCTACCGGGATGCCATCTGGGCCTGGGGCTTTCCCTGTTGGTAGATCCTTAATGGCTCTCTCCACTTCCTCTAATGTAATATCCTCCTCCATAATACCCTTATCTAGGTCCGCTAGCCGAGGATGAGACACTTCAGTGAGGTAGGACTCTAATTCTAGCCCTGAATAAGTAGCTGCTGATTTGTATAGGTCTCTGTAAAAATTATGAAAGCATTTCAATATGTCTTGTACCGATTCCATTATGCGGCCATCAGCCTCCTGTATCCTGAGTACCGGGGGAGACATATTATTAGTGCATGCTATATGTGCAAGTAACTTCCCTGTCTGATTGCCTGTTTCAAACGTCTGTTGCTTAAGGAAGAAGAGCTTCCTTTTGCTCTTTTCCTCCAGATGCAGCATGTACATTCTCCCTCTGGATAACCACTCTACTCTGCGCTCTTCAGAGGGGGACTCAGTGAACGCCCTCTCTGCTTCCTTACAGCTGGCATCTAAATCATTTTCCTTATGTTGCGAATCTCTCTTAACGTATGAAATGGAGGATTTGATACATCCTCTAAGGTACGCCTTCATTGTCTCCCAAAGCAACAGAGCGTCTGTGGACTCGCCCTGTACCTCAAAAAACATCCTCAGTTGATCAGGGATTCTGTCATTTAAACCAAACAAGGACAGCCAGAAAGGGTGTATACGCATCTTGCCGCCAACACCGGCATGATCAGTCAGGGCCAACTCCGCCAACAATGGGGCATGATCGGAAGGACCCTGTGGTCCGTGTCTAATATTCACCAGATCAGTATATACTATGGCATTGCCGAACAAGTAGTCAATTCTGGACAGGGCTCCCCTAGCAGGGGTAAAGCAAGAGTATTCCCTTGTTAGTGGGTTCCTGGCTCTCCACATGTCTACCCATCCCATCTCCTGCGATATTCTGGCAAGAATTAAAAATCCTCACTAACTACTTGATTAAAGTCTCCCATACATAGGAAACGGGCATTGGGATAGTTAGCCACAAAACCTGTGACTGCCTGTAGTAGGGATAGAGATGCAGGAGGAGAATTATACAAATTAACAATCACATAGGGGACACAGTTAACCACTTCCCGACCGCCTAACGCACGGATGCGTCCTGGCGGCGGTCGATTCATTCCCCGTAGACGCATATACGCGTCATCTCGCGAGACGCGAGACTTCCTGTGAACGCGCGCACACAGGCGCGCGCGTTCACAGGAACCGAAGGTAAGCGAGTGGATCTACAGCCTGCCAGCGGCGATCATTCGCTGGCAGGCTGTAGATGCGATTTTTTAACCCCTAACAGGTATATTAGACGCTGTTTTGATAACAGCGTCTAATATACCTGCTACCTGGTCCTCTGGTGGTCCCTTTTGCTTGGATCGACCACCAGAGGACACAGGCAGCTCTGTAATAAGTAGCACCAAGCAAAAACATGTACGGACGTCTGAATGGAGCCTTACAGGGGGGTGATCAATGACAGACTCCCTGATCACCCCCCGTCATTGATCACCCTCTTGTAAGGCTGGCTCCATTCAGAGGTCCGTATGTGTTTTGCGGATCCACGGATCGGATCCGCAAAACACATACGAACATCTGAATGGAGCCTTACAAAGGGGTGATCACCCCATATAGACTCCCTGATCACCCCCTGTCATTGATCACCCCCTTGTAAGGCTGGCTCTATTCAGAGGTCCGTATGTGTTTTGCGGATCATCGGATTCGCAAAACACATACGGACGTCTGAATGGAGCCTTACAGGGGGGTGATCACCCCATATAGACTCCCTGATCACCCCCTGTCATTGATCACCCCCTTGTAAGGCTGGCTCCATTCAGAGGTCCGTATGTGTTTTGCGGCTCCACGGATCGGATCCGCAAAACACATACGGACGTCTGAATGGAGCCTTACAGTGGGGTGATCACCCCATATAGACTCCCTGATCACCCCCTGTCATTGATCACCACCTTGTAAGGCTGGCTCCATTCAGAGGTCCGTATGTGTTTTGCGGATCCACGGATCCATGGATCGGATCCGCAAAACACATACGGACGTCTGAATAGAGCCTTACAGGGGGGTGATCAATGACAGGGGGGTGATCACCCCATATAGACTCCCTGATCACCCCCCTGTCATTGATCACCCCCTTGTAAGGCTGGCTCCATTCAGAGGTCCGTATGTGTTTTGCGGATCCACGGATCGGATCCGCAAAACACATACGGACGTCTGAATGGAGCCTTACAGGGGGGTGATCACCCCATATAGACTCCCTGATCACCCCCTGTCATTGATCACCCCCTTGTAAGGCTGGCTCCATTCAGAGGTCCGTAAGTGTTTTGCGGATCCACGGATCCATGGATCGGATCCGCAAAACACATACGGACGTCTGAATGGAGCCTTACAGGGGGGTGATCAATGACAGGGGGGTGATTACCTCATATAGACTCCCTGATCACCCCCCTGTCATTGATCACCCCCCTGTAAGGCTCCATTCAGACATCCGTATGTGTCACGGAACCATGAACCAGACGTACAACAAGGGATAAGTGAAAATAAGAAGGCTTTATTGAAAATAAAGCTTTAAAGCAAAAGTCCAAACGGATGGCGAAACCGAAGCAGAGTCTTTGCGAAGCCAGAGGTCAGGAACCAGAAGGGTAGTCAGACGAAGCCAGGATCAGGAACCAGCAGGGTAGTCAGACGAAGCCAGGATCAGGAACCAGCAGGGTAGTCGGACGAAACCAGGATCAGGAACCAGCAGGGTAGTCGGACGAAACCAGGATCAGGAACCAGAAGCAGCAGCAGTCTAGAAGCATGTGAACACAGGAGGACCAAGCAAGGAACTGAAGCCACAGACCTCCTATATATATGAGCTGGGCATCCAGCTCCTCCCAGTGGGAAGGAGGAGCCGCAGGGTGGGAGGCTACAAGAAACCCAGAAACCAAGATGGCCGCCAGCACATGTCAAACGAAGGAGAACAGCAAGAAGGTAAGACCATGACAGTATGTGTTTTGCAGATCCGATCCACGAATCCGTGGATCCGCAAAACACATACGGACCTCTGAATGGAGCCTTACAGGGGGGTGATCACCCCATATAGACTACCTGATCACCCCCCTGTCATTGATCACCCCCCTGTCATTGATCACCCACCTGTAAGGCTCCATTCAGACGTCCATATGTGTTTTGCGGATCCGATCCGTGGATCCGCAAAACACATACGGACCTCTGAATGGAGCCTTACAGGGGAGTGATCAATGACAGGGTGGTGATCACCCCATATAGACTCCCTGATCACCTGATCACCCCCCTGTCATTGATCACCCCCCTGTAAGGCTCCATTCAGACATCCGTATGTGTTTTGCGGAACCGATCCATGGATCCGTGGATCCGCAAAACACATACGGACCTCTGAATGGAGCCTTACAGGGGGGTGATCACCCCATATAGACTCCCTGATCACCCCCCTGTCATTGATCACCCCCCTGTCATTGATCACCCCCCTGTCATTGATCACCCACTTGTAAGGCTCCATTCAGACGTCCGTATGTGTTTTGCGGATACGATCCATGGATCCGCAAAACACATACGGACTTGTGAATGGAGCCTTACAGGGGGGTGATCAATGACAGGGTGGTGATCACCCCATATAGACTCCCTGATCACCCCCCTGTCATTGATCACCCCCCTGTAAGGCTCCATTCAGACATTTTTTTGGCACAAGTTAGCGGAAATTTATATTTTTTAATTTTTTTATTTTTTGTTTTTTCTTACAAAGTCTCATATTCCACTAACTTGTGACAAAAAAATAAAATCTCACATGAACTCACCATACCCCTCACAGAATCCAAATGCGTAAATCTTTTTAGACATTTATATTCCAGACTTCTTCTCACGCTTTAGGGCCCCTAAAATGCCAGGGCAGTATAACTACCCCACAAATGACCCCATTTTGGAAAGAAGACACCTCAAGGTATTTTGTGAAGGGCATGGCGAGTTCATGTAAAATTTAATTTTTTGTCAGAAGTTAGCGGAAAGGGAGACTTTGGGTGAAAAAAATATATATAATTTCCGCTAACTTGTGCAAAAAATAAAAATCTTCTATGAACTCGCCATGCCCCTCATGGAATACCCTTCTTTCCAAAATGGGGTCACATGTGGGGTATTTATACTGCCCTGGCATTTTAGGGGCCCTAAAGCGTGAGAAGAAGTCTGGGATACAAATGTCTAAAAATGCCCTCCTAAAAGGAATTTGGGCCCCTTTGCGCATCTAGGCTGCAAAAAAGTGTCACACATGTGGTATAGCCGTACTTAGGAGAAGTTGGGCAATGTGTTTTGGGGTGTCATTTTACATATACCCATGCTGGGTGAGATAAATATCTCGGTCAAATGCCAACTTTGTATAAAAAAATGGGAAAAGTTGTCTTTTGCCGAGATATTTCTCTCACCCAGCATAGGTATATGTAAAAAGACACCCCAAAACACATTGCCCAACTTCTCCCGAGTACGGCGATACCACATGTGTGACACTTTTTTGCAGCCTAGGTGGGAAAAGGGGCCCACATTCCAAAGAGCACCTTTAGGATTTCACAGGGCATTTTTTACACATTTTGATTTCAAACTACTTCTCACGCATTAGGGCCCCTAAAATGCCAGGGCAGTATAACTACCCCACAAGTGACCCCATTTTGGAAAGAAGACACCCCAAGGTATTTCGTGATGGGCATAGTGAGTTCATGAAAGTTTTTATTTTTTGTCACAAGTAAGTGGAATATGAGACTTTGTAAGGGGAAAAAATAAAAAAAATCATCATTTTCCGCTAACTTGTGACAAAAAATAAAAAGTTCTATGAACTCACTATGCCCATCAGGGAATACCTTAGGGTGTCTACTTTCCGAAATGGGGTCATTTGTGGGGTTTTTCTACTGTCTGGGCATTGTAGAACCTCAGGAAACATGACAGGTGCTCAGAAAGTCAGAGCTGCTTCAAAAAGCGGAAATTCACATTTTTGTACCATAGTTTGTAAACCCTATAACTTTTACCCAAACCATTTTTTTTTTACCCAAACATTTTTTTTTATCAAAGACATGTAGAACAATAAATTTTGAGAAAAATTTATATATAGATGTCGTTTTTTTTAAAAAAATTTAAAGTGAAAAATGTTATTTTTTTGCAAAAATTTCAGTAAATTTCGATTAATAACAAAAAATTTAAAAATGTCAGCAGAAATGAAATACCACCAAATGAAAGTTCTATTAGTGAGAAGAAAAGGAGGTAAAATTCATTTGGGTGGTAAGTTGCATGACCGAGCAATAAACGGTGAAAGTAGTGTAGTGCAGAAGTGTAAAAAGTGGCCTGGTCATTAAGGGGTGTTTAAGCTAGGGGGGCTGAGGTGGTTAATGTGAGCATGTATGAAAATGTACTGCCCTCCCTGATCTACAGCTGAGTAGTGAATCTCGCATCTGAGACTTCTATGGAACAGCAGGGCCACACCTCTGGAGTGAGAGCTCCCATATGAGTTGAATAAGTGTTGCGCCCAGGGCTTTTTCAACCTATTCCCTGTTTCCGGGGTAAGGTGGGTTTCTTGAAGGCCTAGAATATGAGGGTTAAAGGAGCGTATTTGAGAAAAAAATCGCAATCCTCTTATTAGGGTCTCCCAGTCCCCTCACATTCCATGACATCACTCTCATGGAGGCCATGGAATCACTAGATTTAAATCAAGGACAAATACCCTCATCCACATTGCATACACTGACAGTTCAGGCATTTGATCAATATGAAGCAGAAACTCCCCTGTTGCTATCATGAAAAGAGATGGCCATACTTGAGACATATAAGCTTGAGCATACAAAAACGTAATACAGAACAATAACATTATAAACATGAAGGTGTCGAATCCTGATCCGACTAACTTGGTGGCCCTTAACTCGGGGACCTGTATAGTGCAAATAGATGTTATAACCATGCAGGTATTGCTCCTACCCCCTATTCAGCATATATATGCAAAACTGCGAGCATTAATACATGACAATGGAACATGTTGACAAAGTGACTGGTGCTGTGTATAGGGAAACGCCCTATATTTAAGTGAGATCTTACAGAAGACTATCAAATGCAGTCCAGAACATGAAAAAGTGACCAAAAACAGCTGTGTTGCGTATTAAATAATATCATGTTCAGGGGAAACAAGATCAAGTCTCCTTAGTATCAAACATATGGGGATGTTTTAATACTTGCTGTGAACAGACAGCGAAAAGTTCAGCGTGGTCCAGGACGCGCAGATTTTCTTGAGGCCCATTCCTCTGCTTCACGAGGATCACTGAAAAACACGGTTTTATCGCCATCTATAACTCAAAGGCGGGCCGGGTAAGCCATCAAATATTGAAGATTTAGATGCCGAAGGCGACGTTTAACTGCAACAAATGTGTCTCTCCTCTTCTGGAGATCTGCAGAGAAATCCGGAAAAAGGAAGATCTTTGCATTGTCATGCCTGATGTCTTGCTTGCTTCTGGCCTGGCTGAGGATAAGATCCCGGTCTCTCCAGTTCAGCAGCCGCGCCAAAAGGGGTCTTGGAAGAGCCCCTGGTGGGGGGTATCTGGCTGGGACACGATGTGCCCTCTCTACAGTATATGCAGGAGAGAAGGGAGCCTCAGGGAACTGCTCTTTAAACCAGGCCTCTAGGAAGGCCGCAGGATCTCTGCCCTCAGCTTTCTCTGGTAGGCCCAAGATCCTCACATTATTGCGGCGCGATTTATTTTCCAGATCGTCACATTTCTGTTGCCACTGACCTACAGATCTCTCCAGGTCTTGCATCTTCCCTGCCATGGGTCTGGCCAGATCTTCCAGCGCAGACACGCGGTCTTCTGTGTTTTTAACCCGGTCTCTGAGTTGCTGCATGTCATGGCGGAGCAGGCCCACATCCACTCTCACCTCCTCCAGCTTCCCAGTGAGTGATGTTTGGCATGATGATATTGCCACTAGTAACTGCTCATAAGCTACCTTGAGGGTGAATTCCTGCTCAGCGCCTTCCTCTGCATCCGCCTGTTGGGCAGCCTGCCCACGGGTAACTGCCGCACGTGTAGGAGTTGCGGTCGCGGCTCCACTTTGGGCCTCAGACCTGACGAACTCTTTGAGCTTCTCCGCAGCCGTTTGTGCTTTGCTGGGCCCCATAGTCGGTGTGCGGGGTCTCCTCCTTCTCCTACACACCGTCCACTCTGTGCCAGGAGTCGGCAGTTTGTCAGAATGGTGAAGGAATAACGAGGGTTAGCGGAGCTACTCACAGAAGCGTGCTTACATGCCGGCTGCTGGCCACGCCCCCCATAAAACCAACTTTTAAAAAAGCTTTTAGTTTTAATAGTATTCCACTCAACAAAATTAATAAGATCCAAAAAATTAACAGACTCCGAATTGATTTCACCCGTAAAGGTCAAATTCCAACTGTTTCTATTAATACCGGCCAAAAACCTCTCCAGACCCTGACGTTCCCCCTTCCACATTATCAAGCAGTCATCAATGTACCTTTTCCACAGTGTAAGTTTCCCACCATGTTTTTCTTTTTGTAGCACTGGTTCGATAGTCTCCTCCTCCCAAGATAACATAAAAAAATTAGCAAAACTGGGGGCGAATTTCACCCCCATCGCTGTCCCAGTCTGCTGTAAAAAATACATATTACTAAACCAAAAATAATTATGGCTAAGACAGTCATCGAAAAAGTGACAGATAAAATTTCCTTGCACTTCGGACATAGCCGAATCATTCATAAGCCTCTCTTTTACCACTTTAATACCCAGATTTTTTGGGATGATGGTATATAGCGAGGCTACATCAACCGTAGCCAGCCACATATCCTCAGCCCATGGGCCCACATTTTCAATGTACTCTGACAATCTGCTTGTAGGGGAGCCCACTCCCGAAACAATAGGTCTCCCTGGGGAATTTGACAGGCTCTTATGGATTTTGGACAACTGGTATATAACTGGAACAATCGGAAATTTCACCTTCAAATAATCCAACTCCTTTTTGTTTATTACCCCACTATGAAAACCTTCTAGCATTAATGTGTCAAGTTTCTGTTTGAAAAATACAGTAGGGTCTTTTTTCATAGCCTTATACATTTTTTCATCAGACAAAAGTACAGGGTGGGCCATTTATATGGATACACCTTAATAAAATGGGAATGGTTGGTGATATTAACTTCCTGTTTGTGGCACATTAGTATATGTGATGGGGGAAACTTTTCAAGATGGGTGGTGACCATGGCGGCCATTTTGAAGTCGGCCATTTTGAATCCAACTTTTGGTTTTAATAGGAAGAGGGTCATGTGACACATCAAACTTATTGGGAATTTCACAAGAAAAACAATGGTGTGCTTGGTTTTAACGTAACTTTATTCTTTCATGAGTTATTTACAAGTTTCTGACCACTTATAAAATGTGTTCAATGTGCTACCCATTGTGTTGGATTGTCAATGCAACCCTCTTCTCCCACTCTTCACACACTGATAGCAACACCGCAGGAGAAATGCTAGCACAGGCTTCCAGTATCCGTAGTTTCAGGTGCTGCACATCTCGTATCATCACAGCATAGACAATTGCCTTCAGATGACCCCAAAGATAAAAGTCTAAGGGGGTCAGATCGGGAGACCTTGGGGGCCATTCAACTGGCCCACGACGACCAATCCACTTTCCAGGAAACTGTTCATCTAGGAATGCTCGGACCTGACACCCATAATGTGGTGGTGCACCATCTTGCTGGCCAGCTTCAGTGCATAAAGAGGGAAACACATCATCATGTAGCAATTTCGCATATCCAGTGGCCTTGAGGTTTCCATTGATGAAGAATGGCCCCACTATCTCTGTACCCCATATACCACACCATACCATCAATTTTTTTGTTCCAACAGTCTTGGAGGGATCTATCCAATGTGGGTTAGTGTCAGACCAATAGCGGTGGTTTTATTTGTTAACTTCACCATTCACATAAAAGTTTGCCTCATCACTGAACAAAATCTTCTGCGTAAACTGAGGGTCCTGTTCCAATTTTTGTTTTGCCCATTCTGTAAATTCAGTGTGCCGATCTGGGTCATCCTCGTTGAGATGCTGCAGTAGCTGGAGTTTGTAAGGGTGCCATTTGTGAGTAGCTAATATCCGCTGAAGGGATGTTCGACTAATGCCACTCTCCAGTGACATGCGGCGAGTGCTACGCTGTGGGCTCTTGCTGAATGAAGCTAGGACAGCCACTGATGTTTCTTCATTAGAGACAGATTTCATGCGTCCACATTTTGGCAAATCCAACACTGAACCAGTTTCGCGAAACTTAGCAAGCAGTTTGCTAACTGTAGCATGGGAGATGGGTGGTCTCGTAGGGTGTCTTGCATTAAAATCTGCTGCAATGACCCGGTTACTGCGTTCACCAGACATCAACACAATTTCTATCCGCTCCTCACGTGTTAACCTCGGCGACATGTCAATGGCTGTAAACAAATAGAAACTTGTAAATAACTTACGTTAAAACCAAGCACACCATTGTTTTTCATGTGAAATTCCCAGTAAGTTTGACGTGTCACATGACCCTCTTCCTATTGAAAAAACTAAAGTTGGATTCAAAATGGCCGACTTCAAAATGGCCGCCATGGTCACCACCCATCTTAAAAAGTTTCCCCCCTCACATATACTAATGTGCCACAAACAGGAAGTTAATATCACTAACCATTCCCATTTTATTAAGGTGTATCCATATAAATCGCCCACCCTGTATATCTAACACAACCACCTCTCCCCCCTTATCAGCTGGTTTGATAACTATTTGAGAATTTTTTTCCTCTACCATCAAATTGTGCATCTTTGGTTTATCATCCATCTTTTCCAATTGTCTTAATAACCCTCTTTTGAACACCTCTATACATTAATTTTCCTTGTTGAGTGGAAAAAATCTGCTCTTTTGGCGTAGATTGGTATGTGTCATAGCACTCGTGACTGGAATATCATTCACACTGGTCTTTTGGTTGTTTAAAGCGTTCTTGGCCATATTAAGTTTTCTAATATATTTATGGATATGGATGTCCCCTCGTCACAGTCACAGTCCTGGGGATAAATAGATGATGGGATAGATCTCTGTACTGCCCCCTGATATATTTATACATAGTAATTAGATCTCCCCTCAGTCGTCTTTTTTCTAACGTGAATAACCCTAATTTTGATAATCTTTCAGGATACTGTAGTTGCCCCATTCCAGTTATTACTTTAGTTGCCCTCCTCTGGACCCTCTCCAGCTCTGCTATGTCTGCCTTGTTTACAGGAGCCCAGAACTGTACACAGTACTCCATGTGTGGTCTGACCAGTGATTTGTAAAGTAGTAGGAATATGTTCTCATCACGGGCATCTATGCCCCTTTTGATGCAACCCATTATCTTATTGGCCTTGGCAGCCGCTGCCTGACACTGTTTTTTGCAGCTTAGTTTGCTGTTTATTAAAATTCCTAGATCCTTTTCCATGTCAGTGTTACCGAGTGTTTTACCATTTAGTATGTACGCTAAAAAAAAATCCAAAATTTATTTGGTCTCTTTGTAGGAGCAAATTTCGAACCCTTCCCATAAATTATAAATATTCTTTACTTCTCTCTGCTCTTCTTTGATTTTGGGCAGTTTTTTTCCTCTTTTTCCTCTGCTAGATTTCTTTTTAGTGAGGTTCCCACTTTGATTTCGTGTTTCTCTGTCGCGTTTTCCTCTAACTCTGTTTCCCTCTGTATCCCCTTTATTGATTGATGGGGAAAATTTTGCGGATCCTTAGCCATGGATCTCATATTATTTTGCCCATCCGTAGGTGTACTTACATCCATCTTATAATAATTATTCAAAAAAAAAACTGCTGATTCTGCGGATATCTGGAGTACTGATTATAATGGTAACCATACTGTTTACCAGAATATGGTTTATTTTCCGGCCTATAATCCATAAGTACGAGTATTAATTGCAGCTGTGAATGGCAACCAGTGTGAAACGTATATTCCAGTCCGTTTTATAGCACACTCAAAGAGAGTACAAATAGCATAACCAATATGTCCTTATTTAGCCATTATATAATTTACTACTGAGGAAGGAACACTGTTCCGAAAAGTGTTTAGTGTGTATTCGACCCAGCTCTCTGAATGTTATTTTTTTGTTGGCTGCTGCAGAGAGATTAATCCGACACTTTCTGTTTCGGGCCTGTGTGTATTGAATCTTGACCACGGCCAAACAATATCGAGACGGACCAGAGTATCCATTATACCGATTTAACTCTGCTACATCTGCTGAAGTTTGTTATACCCACAGAACTCTGCTACACCAGCTACGTCTTGCATCACTGCTGCCTGCAGTGTGCCGCACCAATTCGGATCGCCGTATCCGCTCCCTCGGCTGGTCACGTGGGACGCCACGGTGACTCACAGTTTGTTCATCGGGAAGCGAGGCAGGAACAAGCGCTGTTTGAGCGCGTGACTTTGAACATCCAAAAACTTCAGCGATTGTACAAGGACACAATCCTCTGAACCAGGAGGGTTCCAACTACTGGTAACGTTATTTCTAAGTTACATGACAATAATAGAGTCAGCCTCATTCAACTGACTGGCTGAATGTAATACATACCAGAGAAATTATTGTCATACAAAACAAGTTTTTGGAGAGCAAAAAGGTAATTTTTATTGGAGTACTCCAGTTTTATTTTGATATGTGCGTGAGCGCCGCATTTTTGTATGTTAATGGAAACATGGTTATGCATCAAAGTGGTTTTAAAATGATTCTTTTATTTGTTTAATAAATGTACATGCAATCAAAGATACTGTGAGCCAGCCTAATTGAGTATTTGATTTCAATTTTTTTTTGTTCAGCTGGTATCTGACAGGCTGGGCTCCAGTCGAATGCTGGTGTAGCTTCTCTGTAAGTCTATTTATATTAGGTTCCAAAATGAGCTTTCGATATTATCATTTCTGTCTTAACTTATTTTTTCTTTTTCCTATGATAAACTTAATCACTTTAAAACCGCATTCATTCATCAACATTTCCCATTCATCAAGATCATTGGGCTCATCAGAATTCAGCGGTAATTGCCATCTTAGGCCCTCAGGAATTACCTAGCTGAGGGAAAAATTCCTGAGGGCCTAAGATGGCAATTATCGCTGAATTCTGATGAGCTCAATGATCTTGATGAATGGGAAATGTTGATGAATGAATGCGGTTTTAAAGCCCAAAAGGAGTTGACTACGGCTGTTGTTACTTACTGTATTGGCGAACATTTAGGACCATAATACAATAGACACCTGCGGCGGCTCCTTTTTGGAATATGACTTAGTGTCGCTTATTCTCGATGTGGCGGCTCAATTGAACTTTTTATGAATTTTATATATTTCTCATATATTTATTCATATATTTATAATTTTTTCATTTATTATTCACTTTTAGTTCACTCATCGCCTCACTTGCACTGAGCACTTTTGCACGTTTCACATTTGGCATGTACGTCACTTCATTGTTTTGCACATTTTGGTTTTGTTTCTCACTTATGTATTTAGATAATTATGATGTAATGATATCATGGGTATTGACTAATATATGAGTTTATATGATCATGTTTTCTTTATAATGTTGGCATATTTTAAAATGTATGAATTGTATTAGATTTAGGGTTGTTCACTTAAAGAAATATAAGATTTTATTGTCACATAAAATATATGTTTTTAAATTGGGTACTTATATATACACCCCTTTGTATAGATTCTTCAGCAACAGCACAATCATAAAAAAAAAATTGCCAACCTTTTTTTTCACCATTGACTTTCATCACTTTACAGCTGCTACTGTCTATTATGCATAGATTTGGGGGTTTTTTTTATGTCTCGTGCCAGTATGGCTTTTCATGTTCATTTGACTCTAGATGAGTGGTTTGTTTGTGTTTCATGCTGGAGCGCACATAGATGTTGGCTGTTTGCTGGCGGTGCGCTCCAGCGTGGAGCGCATATCCACTTCCGGTTAGGTCAGATCCGGTTCTGCGTTGTTCGTGAGCCAGCTCCTGGCTCCCTGCTGGCGCATTTACATCACGTCTATTTCCTTTTACGCCAGCAGTGAGGTACGATTATTATTAACAGCTATGTCTACATGTGTAGGTTTTTAATTAATTTATATGACTATAAAAGGAGGAGGTGTGTCATCTTTTCCACATCCCTGGAAGAAGCCTGTGTGGCGAAACGGCGTTGGGTGAGGGAGGCTGTGGAGTCAGAATGTGATCATTGGTATGGTTTACTTCTTATCTTGTGCCCATTGTTTTTCCTCGTTAATAATCTTCAAAGGGCATTTTCTGCCCCTAGTTATTATTTTTGCTTTGTATGATTTTTTTCCTTTTTGGGATATATTGACTTTTGATTTCTTGTACCTTTGATGGCTGCATTACTCTACAGCTTCCTTCTCAGTCTAACTTGGGGTTCCATTTGCTGCTATCCTATATATTTGGTTTTATGCTGAATAACGAATAAAGATATAACATTTTGATTATATGCATGGAGGTTGTTTCATTATTTTGGTGGGCTTGTTATGAGTAGGTGATTTCCTCCAGTTTAGATATATTAATATGCCCTAACATTTTGGTTGGTGTGCATACTATGTTTCTCAGGGACTATTTCCTCAGGATTCTGAGATGGAATTTCGGGCACAAACAGCTCTGTAGAAAACACAGGCTGATGATATGTTTAGCGGCAATGGGACTCCAAGTGGAGATTTGAATGGTCGACAGATCAGGGAACTTAAGAACACCTTGAAGAAGTATCATCATAGACAGGTAAAAACCTGGTGGAATAAGGTATCACTAGAAAACTATCTGAAAAAATAACTTTATACCTCAGGGTCTGAGGGTTAACATTTTTCCCTTATATATGGAGGTCATGATGTTGAGTTTCTGAAAAACTGGGAGGACATATGTAATAAATGTTCAGGATCCCTCATGCAACTCATCATTAAATACAACGATGCTGAGCGGATTGGAAAATGAAATAAAAAAAGAAACTGAGAAATTAACAGCCATTGTATCCACTGGTGAGAAAGAACAATGGGATAAAGAGATTTAGGACCTATACAATATATGGGAAAAACTGATTAAGACTACCAAGATCAAGAAGTTTATGAGGGACACAAGATTTTGAAAACAATCGTGTGTACAAATGGTGTTCCATGAATAATGAAATAAGGTCAAGGTCTGACTCAATGTCATCCAGTGTTTCAACAGGAGGTGAATCTGTGAGTTCCATTAGATCAAGCACAAGATATCCAGTTCGGAAGATGAAGAGGAAGGATCCTTCAATGAATGGAGGCAACAACAAATGTAGAGTGGATGAAGGAGTGAATGATGTTACACTCAAGGTAATTAACCCCTCTGATAAAAAATTTCTAAAGTACAAATGGAGGTATTGAGCCATAGACTCAATTTTGCCCCCTCGAGCCATTTTGACTGGGTTTTTTCAGCCATAGAAGATTTGCACCTGTTTGCCAGGAAACTGCTTTTTAAAAAGATCTATCACAATAAAACATTTGATAATATTTTTGAAACATCTCAAGAGAGAGAAGCAGCACCTATATTGATGGAACTATTGGAGGAACAAGAATAGGGTGATGCAACAAAGGCAGGTAGATTTCCTAAGTCTCTTTTACCAAAATCCACTTGTTTTCCACATCTCAATATGTATCCTAATATACGGTACATACATTTGTACAGTTGGTTTCAAAGGAATTTCAGAGAATCGAGGATACAAAGAGATCAAATTTGACACGTGCACAGAGGCAAGCAATCCTTGAATTGAGGAACAAACCTGCTGATAGGGGGATGGGTAGATTGGCCTAAAAGTCAGTATGAGAAGGAGGTATATAGACAATTCAAAGTATCTTCTGGCTAAAAGCGGTTGACATACAACCCTGGAGAACAATTTAAAAGGGATTTAACCAGGATTGTGTCAAGTGCTTGGGAAAAGGGGACCATTACAGAGAAGAAAGCTAAGTGTCTTATCCCTGAACATCCAAAGGTGGCGAGTCTATACATGCTTCAAAAAATTCACAAACATGTGACATGTCCTCCAGGACTCCTAATTGTTTCAGGAATGGGCAATTTATGTGAACCAGCATGTAAACTGATTGATTCCATTTTAAAATCATTTGTGGAACAATTACCCTCTTTTTTGAAGGACATGACAGATATCCTACGTCGATTGAATGGCCTACATCTGGAACCAGATATGTGGATAGCTACGTGTGATGTGGAATCGCTATATACTAGCATTCGACATAAGGATGGTATTGAAGCAGCAAGATTCTTTTTGATGATGTCTGACATTGAGGAACAAATGGGTGAGTTTACTTTGGAACTTTTGGAGTTTGTGCTCACCCACAACTATTTTTTGTTCGGGGACGTCTTCTACCTGCAGCTCCAAGGAACGGCTATGAGGGCGGCCTGTGCGCCTGACTTTGCTAATCTGTTCCTGGAGCTGTGGGAGAGGGAGGTCTTCCTTACGGATATGGTTCCTCAAGTGGGCGAGATCCAGATGTGGGCCCGCTACATTGATGATATCTTCATCATGTGGCAGGGCCCACAGGCTGGGTTCGGCCAGCTGATGGAGTCACTAAATAGGAATAACTTGAACATCAAATTATCTTACAGGATTGCTAATTCATGTTAGGATTTCCTTGATGTCAAAGTCCTGGTTGATGATGAGGGGAGAGTGACTACCGATCTATTCAGAAAAGAGACATCTACCAACGCTTTATTACATGCAAAGATCTCTCAAGTAGATTCCAGGAAAGAGGATATTCGAAAGCTTTTATAAGACAAGGATATAAAAGAACAAAAGTGTTCAAAAGGGATGACCTGCTTCATTCTTTGAACAAATTACAAAAAGATCAAGGTAAAGAGGTGCGGTTTATATCCACCTATAACCCAAAGTGGAGGAAAATGAAATCTGCCCTGATGAAGTACTGGGACATATTACTGTTGGATCGATACCGTTCTGGAAAAGGCTCTCCCCACAAGTCCATCTATTACATATAGGAGAACAAATAATTTAAAGGATATCCTAGTGAGGAGTCACTATTCAGGTGAGCATCCATCTAGAACTTTTGGATCTAGGGGTCCAAAATGGGGATGTACCCCATGTGGGAAATGTCATTTCTCCAACCCCATAGGATCCAATAAACAATATAAGATCACCTACAATATCACATGTGGGACACCAGGAGTGTTTTACCTGGCGTCATGCCCATGTCAACGTATATATGTGGGCATGACTACGAGAGAACTCTGCGGAGACGGGTCCGTGAACATATTTTAGATATTGAGGCGGCGAAGGAGGAGACTGATGTAACCAGATTGAAATCTATTCCTTGACACTTTAAAGAATTCAATAAATGTGACAGCTCTGGATTTCGATTTTGGGGTATCGATCGGGTTTTTAACTCCTTGAGAGGGGGAAATTGGAAGAAACTTTTGGCCCAAAAGGTGTGTTCCCTTGGTCTGTCGTCCTTTGGTTTTTATTATTTTTAATCTCCTTGTTTGTCTTTTGTGTTTTCCTTTTTAGTTGACTGCGGCTGTTGTTACTTACTGTATTGGCGAACTTTTGGGACCATAATACAATGGATACCCGCGGCGGCTCCTTTTTGAAAAAAAATTATGGCTCTCAAATTATGGCTCTCAGACTGTGACATTGTGTAAAACTTACATAAATAAAAAAAAGTATACATATTAGGTATCGCCGCATGCGTGACAACCTGGTCTATAAAAATATCACTTGATCTAACCTGTCAGATAAATGTTGTAAATAACAAAAAATAAAAACGGTGCCAAAACAGCTATTTCTTGTTATCTTGCCTCACAAAAAGTGTAATATAGAGCAACCAAAAATCATATGTACCCTAAACTAGTGCCAACAATACTGCCACCCTATCCCGTAGTTTCTAAAATGGGGCCACTTTTTTGGAGTTTCTACTCTAGGGGTGCATTAGGGGGGCTTCAAATGGGACATGGTGTCCAAAAAAACAGTCCAGTAAAATCTGCCTTCTAAAAACCGTATGGCATTCCTTTCATGCTGCGCCCTGCTGTGTGCCCGTACAGCTGTTTACGACCACATATGGGGTGTTTCTGTAAACTACAGAATCAGGGCCATAAATATTGAGTTTTGTTTGGCTGTTAACCCTTGCTTTGTTACTGGGAAAAATGGATTAAAATAGAAAATTTGCCCAAAAATTTAAATTCTGAAATTTCATCTCCATTTGCCAATAACTCTTGTGGAACACCTAAAGGGTTAACGACATTTGTAAAATCTGTTTTGAATACCTTGAGGGGTGTAGTTTCTTAGATGGGGTTACTTTTATGGAGTTTCTACTCTAGGATTGCATCAGGGGGGCTTCAAATGGGACATGGTGTCAAAAAAAAAACAGTCCAGCATTGAATGGATGATATATATATATATATATTACATATTCAATGAGAGTATTGTGTCCACAAACAGAGGAAGTGGTAAAAACGTATAATACAATAAAACATGGGAATCATGACAATTTATAGGGGATATGTTGTGTAATCTATCCTTTTTTTTGTCTATATCGCCTAGTTGATAACTCTATTGGAAAATATTCTCCTTCTGAGAGGAACGTAAAAGTGTTGGTACATAGATGGTGAATACATAAATAATATAGCCTATATATGATGATATGTGGATTTTATAAAATCTGATAGCCTGAAATCTATATAAAAAATATATGAAATGTATATATATATATTTTTTTATTTTTATTTTATAGATTTTTATTTTATGATCTCACTGTTGTGGGGAAAGTAAGTCACTATAGAATAATAAAGCGTAGCAATAAGTAGCTATATGACAATGAATAATACATGATGCGTATTTTATCGAGGTACATTATAACCATAGATAAAGGACATGGTCGGACAATACACCGGGGGATGTAACCAGTTTTGAACGGAAAATATTGGGGGTGATGTTTTGGAGTTTAGGTGTAATCAATCGTTCTTTGTCTACGTCAATTTTTAGTCTCCGCATAAAACAAAATCTCTTCATATGATGTGCATAGGAGGACTAAGTGACAATAATTCGGTATATTGAGTATCCTAGTAATTGTTCTCCGCTAAATTTTAATAGTTTGAATATTCCATTGATTCATTAAGTCCGAACGGTGATAAGGTATTCAGAAGATAAATCCAATGCATTTCTTTACGGTATAATTGTTGGTAGGATGTAGTGATGTGTTCTATGGGTGACACTTTCAGGGTGGATGGATCGTTATTGTTTTTCTTCGGAAAAATGGCGAGAGACGCTATGGGTCAAAAACCCCCGTCTAATATTGGAGCGGTGTTCGTCTATTCTCTCCCTGACTGTTTGTGTAGTCCTACCAACATATTTAAGTTTACATGGACATGTCAATAAGTATACCACGTTTCTTGTGCCGCAGTTCCTGTTTTATCTTCCAAATGTCCTTTTGGGCCTCTTTGGGAGTGTCTAACAGTATTTCTTTAGCCCCATGACTAATCATGGTGCAGCATAGACATTTTTTAAGATGACATTTCCTTATCCCTGTCATCATCGGTGTTTCTGAGGGTAGAGTAGCTTTTTTTTGTCCTTAATTTCGGACAGGATAGAGCAATTATATTTTTAAGGGTTTGTGCTCTCCTAAACGTGATGGAAAGTTGTCTAGGTATAGAGTCTCTTAGAATCGGATCTTTGAGAAGTATGTCCCAATGTTTCATCAATATTTGCCTGATGTTTTTATGTTTGGCATTGAAACGGGTGATGAGGTTGTACTGATATTTATCATTCGTTTTGGTTTTTGGTTGAGTAGAGGTAAGGGCTACTTTTTGGGGTATGGTGAGTACCCTCTTTGCAGTGGCATTAATTTGGGGTACACCTTTTCTTTGAATCTGTTTTTGAGAATTTCCAGCTGTTCCCTCATCACTTTATCCTCGGAGCAATTTCTCCTGATTCTTTTCATCTGTCCGAATGGAATATTATTTTTCCATTTGGAATAATGACAACTGGAGTAATCGAGGTAACTATTTGCATCTACTTTTTTTAAATGAGTTTGAGTTGTGATTTTGTTAGATATTGTTTTAATGTGAATGTCTAAAAAAAATAGCTACCTGTGGGTCATATTCGGAACTGAATTCTAGGCCCCAGCTATTCGTGTTTAATTCTTTTATGAAATTAATCAATCCCTCCTTATGTCCATCCCAGATTATTATAATGTCGTCAATATATCTTTTGTAGAATATAATATGATCATGGGAGGTTAAGCCTAATTTTTCTTCAAAGAGGCCTACAAATAGATTGGCATAGGAGGGCGCAAATTTCATCCCCATCACCGTGCCTTTGGGCTGTAGATAAAATTTATTGTTAAAAGAAAAGAAATTGTGGTAAAGAATAAAATGGATGGATTAAGAAAAAAATCTTTTTGAGAAGAAGGCATGCCCTGGTCTTTAGTTAAAAAATGCTTGATCGCTTGTAGGCCTAATTCATGCTGGATATTACTATACAGGGAATTTACATCTAGTGTAACCCAGTGATAGGTTGTTTTCCATTGGATAGTGTCAAGTAAGTTTATTAGATATGAAGAGTCTCTGAGATAAGAGGGGAGTTCTAAAACATATTTCTGTAGAAATTTGGCCACATAGGCAGATAGATTAGATGTAAGGGAATCAATACCAGATATGATTGGTCTTCCTGGGGGATGTTCAATGGATTAATGAATCTTTGGTAGAAAGTAAAAACGTGCTGTTGTAGGGTGATTATTAAAAATAAACGCTTTTTATTTTTTACTTATGATTCCTAGGGAAAAACCTGAGTCTAGTAATGATTGTAGGGCTTTTTTGAAAACAGGTGTAGGGTCACTGGTGATAATCCTATAATAATTGGTGTATGACAAAATTCTATTAGATTCCACTAGATAATAGTCATGATCCATAATAACGACCCCCCCCCCTCCCTTATCGGCGTTCTTGATGACTATATCCTTGTTTCTGAGGGCCTGAAGGGCTCTATTTTCATGACTATTCAGATTTAGCAGCGGTTTATTAGATAAAGTTTTCGTTAAGATTTTAAAGTCTTCAGGGACTAGATTAAAGAAGGTCTCTAAGTGGGGGCCTCTACTTCCTAAAGGGTAAAAGTACGATTTGGGTTTTAGGTTGGAGGGTACGGGGGTGGTTCGTTAGATTTAGTCAAATGACAATCTTGGGTGTCCGTGGAGATATTGATTGGGAGACCGTGCTCCCCATCATTGAGGCTTTTGATGGAAAAATGTTTCTTTAGAGTGAGTCTTCTAATAAATTGATTTAAATCAACAAATAGCTCAAACGAATCGGGGTAGTAGGTGGGAAAGAAGGAAAGGCCTTTGCTCAATAGTAGTGATTCTTCTGGTTTTAAAGGATATCTAGAAAGATTGAAAATGCCATTCGCTTTCGGTGTACCCGTAGCATTGGCATTGGATGGACCAATGGGGGGAAGTGACTTTACATATTCAAATTGGATTGGTTGGGTGACAGTCGCAGGAATTTGGTTTTTTTCTTTCTTGGTGTATCTAGATCTTCCGCCTCTACATCCCCTTGTTCATTTATTGGTATTTTGCGTGTCGTTGATATTGGGCTGAAGAATTGTGTGATTCTTCGGTTCTGCAAGTGGGGGCTCGAGTGGGGAGTGTGGTTGGTTGGAGTGAAAAAGGGACTTAGTAGCTGTATGCTCGAGATAACCTTCTGCGTGGGGGTGATCGATGTTGTAATTGATGGTCCTGGGAAGGGTTCCCTAAAAAAGGACTTCCTGATAGAGTTGGTGGTAGGGCTAAGAATTAGAAAGTGTCAGAAGGTGAACTAAACAAGGAATGGGTAGATGTATTGAAGATGTATCCGGAAAGACTACACTCCCCTGGTGGATGGGGATTGGATACAGGAGAGACATCAGATGATGTTGTTGTGGAAATGTTATTAGGATGTGGATTTAATATATTGTGTATTGTCATCATGTCTCTCAGTGTCAGGGTAAACCATTGGAGTGGATATCTTCCCGTGTATGTCCTGTCACAGCTGCTGGGCGCAGAGGTCTCTGTCGGCGAATGGTCCATGTTCTAAGCACTGGGCTGTGGGCGGGGGAGACTGATGTGTTCAGCAGAGCAGTGTTTTGTTAGCTGATGTATGGACGCCGGCTAGGGCCCCCGCGCAAGACGCGGATTTATTGGCTTGACGTGGATGCATTTGTTAAGAGAACAATATAACGAAAGGAACGTGCGTTTGTTGTCTCTAGTGCGCCTGATCAGCCGCTGGAGATAATGACGTTGTCCTGTAAATAAACATGCATGAGGATCATAGTAACTTTATCTGGCATTCATCACTGAGCAAGGATGGATAAAGTTACCTCCAGTGGTAATGGTCACTTCCTGTATCCTTGTCTTGGGCTAGCCCCTTTTACACCTTTTGTTAGTAAATAAAGGTGAGCAGACTGAGCAGGGCGAAAGGAGTTGCTCAGAATTTTCAATCAAGATGGTAACACCTGGGTTTGTGTCTGACTGGGGCTGAGAGAAGGGATTCACCTTTTTCCTTACGCAAACTTTGATGCGAGCAGATTACAACTATTAATATTTACCATCAACTGTTGTTGATGGAGTGGATGGGGAGTGAGTAGATATATTGAGAATGGATTTAGACACATCGTGTTTGTTCGGTAGATGGGAATTTGGTATGGGGGAAGTAGCATTGGAGTCCTTCTCGGTTGTTACTATATTGGGTGAAGTGGATGATGTTGTAGGTAGAGGAAGGGGGTTTTGTGCAGACAGTGGGGTGTTAGGTATGGGATACCTGTCAAGGGTAGTCTCGGATGAAAGAAAACTACCATTGGAAGATAGGATGTCAGAGGAAGTAGGGACCAGGGGAAATGATTGAAAATTGAGGGCTTTGGTTTGTGAAATGGGTACTGTAGTGTTCTGGTAAGGGTTGGTGCGAGATCTATAGTGATTGCTATTATAAATAGTCCAATGTGTGAGAGAGAATCTAAATCGCACATCCTCATTACTATGCTTTTGATACAACAACTGTTTTAAATTTAAGCAAGATTAACAATGGCTATACAGCACTATTATCATAAATTTGCTATGCACTATTAGGAGGCATTAGTATACAGTTTGATCAAAGAGCATAGGCCCACTTACCACGACAAGGTCGCCTCCTTTCAAGTGGGGACCTACTCTAACTATGGCGCGGCGCAGTGCGGCGACCATCGCGCCCCCACACCGCTCCAGCAGGCAATGGGACCCAGTAGCCACACAGCACCCACTGTGCAGAAAAGCCAACAAGGCCCTGGGTCCCATTACTCCACCAGCACGGCACAAAAGCAGCGACGGCCACCGTCCAGCACCACATGTGAACTGGTGCAAAGAGCTCACCTGTTCACAGCCTCTCAGGAACACCAACTGAGATTTGGTAGGAATTTTAAACCCTATGCAGACTTCTGCAGATTAAAAGCACCTGAGCCGAATGGGGAGGAGTGCTGATCCAGAGAAGGGGAAAAGCAAAGTCTATGCAAAGTATCCAATGTGTGAGAGAGAATCTAAATCGCACATCCTCACTACTATGCTTTTGATACAACAACTGTTTTAAATTTAAGCAAGATAAACAATGGCTATACAGCACTATTATCATAAATTTGCTATGCACTATTAGGAGGCATTAGTATACAGTTTGATCAAAGAGCATAGGCCCACTTACCACGACAAGGTCGCCTCCTTTCAAGTGGGGACCTACTCTAACTATGGCGCGGCGCAGTGCAGCGACCATCGCGCCCCCACACCGCTCCAGCAGGCATTGGGACCCAGTAGCCACACAGCACCCACTGTGCAGAAAAGCCACCAAGGCCCTTGGTCCCATTACTCCACCAGCACGGCACAAAAGCAGCGACAACCACCGTCCAGCACCGCATGTGAACTAGTGCAAAGAGCTCACCAGAAAAGCCACCAACTGTATACTAATGCCTCCTAATAGTGCATAGCAAATTCATGATAAGAGTGCTGTATAGCCATTGTTTATCTTGCTTAAATTTAAAACAGTTGTTGTATCAAAAGCATAGTAGTGAGGATGCGCGATTTAGATTCTCTCTCACACATTGGATACTTTGCATAGACTTTGCTTTTCCCCCTCTCTGGATCAGCACTCCTCCCCATTCGGCTCAGGTGCTTTTAATCTGCAGAAGTCTGCATAGGGTTTAAAATTCCTACCAAATCTCAGTTGGTGTTCCTGAGAGGCTGTGAACAGGTGAGCTCTTTGCACCAGTTCACATGCGGTGCTGGACGGTGCCGTCGCTGCTTTTGTGCCATGCTCGTGGAGTAATGGGACCCAGGGCCTTGTTGGCTTTTCTGCACAGTGGGTGCTGTGTGGCTACTGGGTCCCATTGCCTGCTGGAGCGGTGTGGGGGCGCGATGGTCGCCGCACTGCGCCGCGCCATAGTTAGAGTAGGTCCCTACTTGAAAGGAGGCGACCTTGTCGTGGTAAGTGGGCCTATGCTCTTTGATCAAACTGTATACTAATGCCTCCTAATAGTGCATAGCAAATTCATGATAAGAGTGCTGTATAGCCATTGTTAATCTTGCTTAAATTTAAAACAGTTGTTGTATCAAAAGCATAGTAGTGAGGATGTGCGATTTAGATTCTCTCTCACACATTGGCTATTTTAAATAGTCTTGCTGGGGATCCAGGGTATCTGAGGAACAGGAGCTCTAGATAGTTTTTGTGATACATGTGGCCGGAGGGATGGGTTGTCGTTCCTGGTATTTGGGACAATTGGAGTTGTAGCAGGCCGATAATAGGGGCGATGTTGGATAGGTCGAGTACGTTTTTTCTCCCAAGGCCTGACGGTGTTGTTATGATAATCGGTTAAGTCCCTAATTAGTTTTCTACATTTTTTTGTGGCCTCATTATATTCAAAAACTCTTAAGGTGTTAGTGGTGAAGCCAAATGGTGTGTCAGGGCTTGACCCCAAGAGATTTGTTAATTGTAAGCTTAAATCCCTGCATATTTCTTTCCTTTTGTCTATTAATATTTTGATGTATTCAAGGGAACAGGTATCACTAAGTTGCAGCCAGGACTTGATAAAGATAGGATCATTTCCAAAGGTAGGCTTGAGGGGAATCCTCAAACCCCTTGGAATGATCTTAAGATGCAAATAAATAGAGAGGAAGAACCAGTCTATTTCATTTCTCACAAAGTCTTTGATGGTCCCGAGAAATGATATATTACTCGTCTTACTTTGTTGTCCACGGGCTTCAGTGTTCATATTTAATCGTTGTTCTTTGGAGATATTCTGCCAGGTACACATCGGGAAATTTTCTGGTAATGAGTAGAGTTTAGCGAACACCTGGATGTTCGGGTTCGAGAAGTTCGGCCGAACTTCCCGGAAATGTTCGGGTTCGGGATCCGAACCCGACCCGAACTTCGTCCCGAACGTGAACCCCATTGAAGTCAATGGGGACCCGAACTTTTCGGCACTAAAAAAGCTGTAAAACAGCCCAGGAAAGGGCTAGAGGGCTGCAAAAAGCAGCAAAATGTAGTTAAATCCCCTGCAAACAAATGTGGATAGGGAAATGAATAAAAATAAAAATAAAATAAATAAAAATTAACCAATATCAATTGGAGAGAGGTCCCATAGCAGAGAATCTGGCTTCATGTCAGCAGAGAATCTGGCTTCATGTCATAGCAGAGAATCAGGCTTCACGTCACCCAACACTGGAACAGTCCATTGTCAGATATTTAGGCCCCGGCACCCAGACAGAGGAGAGAGGTCCCATAACAGAGATTCAGGCTTCATGTCAGCAGAGAATCAGTCTTCATGTCATAGCAGAGAATCATGCTTCACGTCACCCAACACTGGAACAGTCCATTGTCATATATTTAGGCCCCGGCACCCAGGCAGAGGAGAGAGGTCCCATAACAGAGATTCAGGCTTCATGTCAGCAGAGAATCAGTCTTCATGTCATAGCAGAGAATCAGGCTTCACGTCACACAAAACTGGAACAGTCCATTGTCAGATATTTAGGCCCCGGCACCCAGGCAGAGGAGAGAGGTCCCATAACAGAGATTCAGGCTTCATGTCAGCAGAGAATCAGTCTTCATGTCATAGCAGAGAATCATGCTTCACGTCATCCAACACTGGAACAGTCCATTGTCATATATTTAGGCCCCGGCACCCAGGCAGAGGAGAGAGGTCCCATAACAGAGATTCAAGCTTCATGTCAGCAGAGAATCAGTCTTCATGTCATAGCAGAGAATCAGGCTTCACGTCACCCAACACTGGAACAGTCCATTGTCAGATATTTAGGCCCCGGCACCCAGGCAGAGGAGAGAGGTCCCATAACAGAGATTCAGGCTTCATGTCAGCAGAGAATCAGTCTTCATGTCATAGCAGAGAATCATACATCACGTCACCCAACACTGGAACAGTCCATTGTCATATATTTAGGCCCCGGCACCCAGGCAGAGGAGAGAGGTCCCATAACAGAGATTCAGGCTTCATGTCAGCAGAGAATCAGTCTTCATGTCATAGCAGAGAATCAGGCTTCACGTCACACAAAACTGGAACAGTCCATTGTCAGATATTTAGGCCCCGGCACCCAGGCAGAGGAGAGAGGTCCCATAACAGAGATTCAGGCTTCATGTCAGCAGAGAATCAGTCTTCATGTCATAGCAGAGAATCATACATCACGTCACCCAACACTGGAACAGTCCATTGTCATATATTTAGGCCCCGGCACCCAGGCAGAGGAGAGAGGTCCCATAACAGAGATTCAGGCTTCATGTCAGCAGAGAATCAGTCTTCATGTCACAGCAGAGAATCAGGCTTCACGTCACCCAACACTAGAACAGTCCATTGTCATATATTTAGGCCCCGGCACCCAGGCAGAGGAGAGAGGTCCCATAACAGAGATTCAGGCTTCATGTCAGCAGAGAATCAGTCTTCATGTCATAGCAGAGAATCAGGCTTCATGTCAGCCAAAACTGGAACAGTCCATTGTCAGATATTTAGGCCCCGGCACCCAGACAGAGGAGAGAGGTCCCATAGCAGAGATTCAGGCTTCATGTCATAGCAGAGAATCATGTTTCACGTCACCCAACACTGGAACAGGCCACTGTCAGATATTTTTAGGCCCCGGCACCCAGACAGAGGAGAGGTTCATTCAACTTTGGGTTGCCCCGCAATATAATGGTAAAATGAAAATAAAAATAGTTTTGAATGAGGAAGTGCCTTGGAGTACAATAATATATTGTTAAGGGGAGGTAGTTAATGTCTAATCTGCACAAGGGGTGAACAGGTCCTGTGGGATCCATGCCTGGTTCCTTTTTATGAACGTCAGCTTGTCCACATTGGCTGTAGACAGGCGGCTGCGTTTGTCTGTAATGACGCCCCCTGCCGTGCTGAATACACGTTCAGACAAAACGCTGGCCGCTGGGCAGGCCAGCACCTCCAAGGCATAAAAGGCTAGCTCTGGCCACGTGGACAATTTGGAGACCCAGAAGCTGAATGGGGCCGAACCATCAGTCAGTACGTGGAGGGGTGTGCACACGTACTGTTCCACCATGTTAGTGAAATGTTGCCTCCTGCTAATACGTTCCGTATCAGGTGGTGGTGCAGTTAGCTGTGGCATGTTGACAAAACTTTTCCACATCTCTGCCATGCTAACCCTGCCCTCAGAGGAGCTGGCCGTGACACAGCTGCGTTGGCGACCTCTTGCTCCTCCTCTGCCTTCGCCTTGGGCTTCCACTTGTTCCCCTGTGACATTTGGGAATGCTCTCAGTAGCGCGTCTACCAATGTGCGCTTGTACTCGCGCATCTTCCTATCACGCTCCAGTGCAGGAAGTAAGGTGGGCACATTGTCTTTGTACCGTGGATCCAGCAGGGTGGCAACCCAGTAGTCCGCACACGTTAAAATGTGGGCAACTCTGCTGTCGTTGCGCAGGCACTGCAGCATGTAGTCGCTCATGTGTGCCAGGCTGCCCAGAGGTAAGGACAAGCTGTCCTCTGTGGGAGGCGTATTGTCATCGTCCTGCGTTTCCCCCCAGCCACGCACCAGTGATGGGCCCGAGCTGCGTTGGGTGCCACCCCGCTGTGAACATGCTTCATCCTCATCCTCCTCCACCTCCTCCTCGTCCTCCTCGTCCTCCAGTAATGGGCCCTGGCTGGCCACATTTGTACTTGGCCTCTGCTGTTGCAAAAAACCTCCCTCTGAGTCACTTCGAAGAGACTGGCCTGAAAGTGCTAAAAATGACCCCTCTTCCTCCTCCTCCCCCTCCTGGGCCACCTCCTCTTCCATCATCGCCCTAAGTGTTTTCTCAAGGAGACATAGAAGTGGTATTGTAACGCTGATAACGGCGTCATCACCACTGGCCATGTTGGTGGAGTACTCGAAACAGCGCAACAGGGCACACAGGTCTCGCATGGAGGCCCAGTCATTGGTGGTGAAGTGGTGCTGTTCCGCAGTGCGACTGACCCGTGCGTGCTGCAGCTGAAACTCCACTATGGCCTGCTGCTGCTCGTACAGTCTGTCCAGCATGTGCAAGGTGGAGTTCCACCTGGTGGGCACGTCGCATATGAGGCGGTGAGCGGGAAGGCCGAAGTTACACTGTAGCGCAGACAGGCGAGCAGCGGCAGGATGAGAACGCCGGAAGCGCGCACAGACGGCCCGCACTTTATGCAGCAGCTCTGACATGTCGGGGTAGTTGTGAATGAACTTCTGCACCACCAAATTCAGCACATGCGCCAGGCAAGGGATGTGCGTCAAACCGGCTAGTCCCAGAGCTGCAACAAGATTTCGCCCATTATCGCACACCACTAGGCCGGGCTTGAGGCTCACCGGCAGCAACCACTCGTCGGTCTGTTGTTCTTGATTTTATCCGATACTTGGTTGTGCAGGGAAGGCACGGCTCTCTTGGAGAAGTAGTGGCGGCTGGGAACAACATACTGTGGGACAGCAAGCGACATGAGCTGTTTGAAGCTGTCTGTGTCCACCAGCCTGAATGACAGCATTTCATAGGCCAGTAGTTTAGAAATGCTGGCATTCAGGGCCAGGGATTGAGGGTGGCTAGGTGGGAATTTACGCTTTCTCTAAAATGTTTGTGAGATGGAGAGCTTAACTCTGCCGTGTGACATGGTTGAGATGCTTGGTGACGGAGATGGTGGTGGTGTTGGTGGTACATCCTCTGTTTGCTGGGCGGCAGGTGCCAACGTTCCTCCAGAGGCGGAGCAAGAGGCCGAGGCGGCAGCAGCAGAAGAGGTAGCAGGGGGAGCCTGAGTGAGTTTCTTGTTTTTAAGGTGTTTACTCCACTGCAGTTCATGCTTTGCATGCAGGTGCCTGGTCATGCAGGTTGTGCTAAGGTTCAGAACGTTAATGCCTCGCTACAGGCTCTGATGGCACAGCGTGCAAACCACTCGGGTCTTGTCGTCAGCACATTGTTTGAAGAACTGCCACGCCAGGGAACTCCTTGAAGCTGCCTTTGGGGTGATGGGTCCCAGATGTTGGTGGCCAGTAGCAGACGGACTCTCTTGGCGGCGGGTGTTCTGCTTTTGCCCACTGCTCCCTCTTTTGCTACGCTGTTGGCTCGGTCTCACCACTGCCTCTTCCTCCGAATTCTGAAAGTCAGTGGCATGACCTTCATTCCATGTGGGGTCTAGGACCTCATCGTCCCCTGCATCATCTTCCACCCAGTCTTCCTCCCTGACTTCCTGTTCAGTCTGCACACTGCAGAAAGACGCAGCAGTTGGCACCTGTGTTTCGTCATCATCAGAGACGTGCTGAGGTGGTATTCCCATGTCCTCATCATTAGGAAACATAAGTGGTTGTGCGTTAGGGCATTCTATCTCTTCCACCCCTGGGGAGGGGCTAGGTGGATGCCCTTGGGAAACCCTGCCAGCAGAGTCTTTAAACAGCATAAGAGACTGCTGCATAACTTGAGGCTCAGACAGTTTCCCTGATATGCATGGGGGTGATGTGACAGACCGATGGGCTTGGTTTTCATGCGCCATCTGTGCGCTTTCTGCAGAAGACTGGGTGGGAGATAATGTGAACGTGCTGGATCCACTGTCGGCCACCCAATTGACTAATGCCTGTACCTGCTCAGGCCTTACCATCCTTAGAACGGCATTGGCCCCCACCAAATATCGCTGTAAATTCTGCTGGCTACTGGGACCACCACGACCATGTCCGCGTCCCTTACTAGATGTTTTCCTCATTGTTACCGTTCACCACAATAATAAAAAAATAATTTGGCCCAATGTATTGAATTCAAATTCAGGCCTTTTTTTACAGGCACCTAACACTATCTGGCTATCTATTTAGGTATCGTATTACACTAATACAGGCACAACAGTAACGACAGATTGAGCTGAATATAAATTGTAGGCCTAGTATTTAGGCGCTGGGTGACAGGTATACGTTTACGGACAGAATTAAACTTGGAAATGCACGGTAGCGTGTGAAGTTATTGAGGATGACCCTATCCGCACCTTCAATCTAATATACCCTTTTATGGATCAATTTAAACTTGGCCTGATACAGCAGAAAAAAAATATTTAGGGGATTGCTAAGTTGGGAATTGTATTCAACCCAGAATAAAAACTGTGCTTTGGCGGACACTAAATAAATTGACCAGCCTCAGCAATAAACATAGATTTAGCTGAATATAAATTTTAGGCCTATTATTTAGGCGTTGGGTGACAGGTATACGTTTACGGACAGAATTATTTAAACTTGGAAATGCACGGTAGCGTGTGAAGTTATTGAGGATGACACTATCCGCACCTTCAATCTAATATACCCTTTTATGGATCAATTTAAACTTGACCTGATACAGTAGAAAAAAAATATTTAGGGGATTGCTAAGTTGGGAATTGTATTCAACCATGAACAAAAACTGTGCTTCGGCAGACAGCAGACAGTATTACAATTGGCTAGCCACAGCTGAAACACCAGACTTAGGGTACTGCTATTTTGGCCAATTGTATTTTACCCCTCAATAAAATAGCAAGCACAGACAAGCCTCTGATGTAGGATATAGCAAAAAAATAACCACACTATTGATGGTTAAATGGACTTGGTGGCAGCTTGTGCTGGCGCACCACAAGACACAAAATGGCTGCGATCACCCAAGAAAAAAGTGACATAAAAACGCTCTGGGCAGCCTAAAAACAGTGAGCAATTAAATAGCAGCAGTTCAATGATCCACAGCTGTAGATCAATCACTGAATTAAGTGTTTTTGCTGAGTAAATCCCTGCCTAATCTCTCCCTAACAGCAGCAGCTGCAACCTCTCCCTACACTGATCATAGCAGAGTGACGTGCGGCGCTACGTGACTCCAGCTTAAATAGAGGCTGGGTCACATGCTGCACTGGCCAATCACAGCCATGCCAATAGTAGTCATGGCTGTGATGGCCTCTTGGGGCAAGTAGTATGACGCTTGTTGATTGGCTGCTTTGCAGCCTTTCAAAAAGCGCCAAGAAAGCGCCGAACACCAAACCCGAACCCAGACTTTTACGAAAATGTTTGGGTTCGGGTCCGTGTCACGGACCCCCAAAAATTCGGTACGAACCCAAACTATACAGTTCGGGTTCGCTCATCCCTAGTAATGAGACCTCCTCATTTGTAGGCAGACCGGAAGTAACGTCATTTCCGGTATGCCGTGATACACGCTGGAGCGCGGACCGGAAATGACGTCACCCCTTCCACTTCCCTATCGGTCCTCTTGCGTTCCACGCTGGAGTGCGGACAGGAAGTGATGTAACTTCCTCCATTTTTGGCGCTTTTTTATGTTTAAATGCCACACCATATTGCAATGTATTTATGCTCCTAATGAAGGGGATCTTGTATGACCCCAAAACATGTTGAGCCTGCACTCCACCCATACCCTGTGCATAATAAAGGATATTGACCAGATGTACCACGTGTGACTGCCATTAATTCCGGACATTCTACGGGCGACCCAGACGCAGGAGGAAGCAGAGTGGGTGTCTTGAGCTTTATCCCACCCTGCCCCTCCTGGGTGAAGTGAGTGCCTTCTAATGTTTTTACTCTTACGTTTTTTCTAACGTTTGTAGTATACGATTGTATCATATTATCATCAATTGATGATTGGATTATTTTAAGGTATATGTGTTTTTACCATACAGTTATTAACCAAATTGGCGCCATTGACAGGTTTCTTTTTCTCTTATTTACTCTCTGCACCATGTCCACATAGAAACCCTCCTAATTGGACTTTATACCTGTGGCAGCCTATACCTTCCCAGTTACCAACTATACCTAAAACCATCATATACGGTCTTTCCTTTGGCGCCCTGCCAGGATCTCCCAGCCCCTTTTTTCCAAAAAAGGGCCTGTGACTAATCCCCTCTCTTTTTTTCCTCTTGTCCCTACCAAGAAACATAGCCAGAGTGCATCAATGGAATAGCAATCAGGATGTACCAGGACGGGCCAGGAGTAGATAACAGAGATGGGACCACAAGGGCCAGGTGGTGAATCTAAAGGACAAGACAAGGAGCAAAGCAAAGATCAAGGTCAAGATCAGAACCAGAGTGAAGAACTGTGTCAAAATATCAATAGTAATAATATCCAAACCTAGATGTATTTTGAGGCTAGAGTCCTCTTTAAACAGGCCACCGGACTGATGCCATGTAGGAGCACAGATCACTATGACATCCTGACATGGCTGAAAGTGGACAAAGGGAGAAATGTGGTCACCTACAAAGACTTGCTGCTGTAATGTTCTATCACCTTGACTTTAAAGTACATTTGGAATTTAATAGAATCTCTTGCAGACGGAGAAAGCTTTCTTTTACAGTTTTGAAGTTCACCTTGAACCTTGACATTTTGTGTTTCCATCTATTTCAGTGGAGTTGATTGATGTGAAAAAAAAGCTATATACAGCTTGTGATATGTGTAATGAATAGACTTCCTGACCTTGTATTCAGTGTTTGTACATAATCTGACAAATTCTGTGTATGTTCTTGAAGCTTACCTCCATTGATTGGCTAAATAAGATCCAGTGCTGTGCAATTTATCAAAAGCCTGCATCGAAAAAACTGTTCACGATTTATGGAGTCTGAGCTGGGTGAACTGAGTGATGGGAGCTATGGAAGTGACTTGTTCTGAAGTTCTGAAAGACAATCAGGAGAAATAAAGACCTATCTCCTGTTCTCAAAGTAGAAGATGTGATATGTATCAAAACAAATTATCAAGACATATGACAAAGACGGCATGAGATTCCTGCAGCTGTGAAGAGTGAATAAATGAGACAATCTAATGAAAAGGCAATTTCTGAGATATTCTAAAGAACATTACTTGCTCAGAATGTCCAGGATATCCTCCAAACAAGATTTATGTTAACCCTTTCTGCAGAGATCTGTAAATGTCGAAAATCCTAGTATCTTAATGTTTCTAAGCTTAACATTCCTAAGACTTATTACATATTGCATTGCCTATTAATAGTACAGCATTAGCACAACATGATTACCCCCTACATATATGACATGTATCTCATGGGGTACATGTCCCACATATAGGGATCCTAGAAGAATGTTCACAATGTTGCAGGATATTGAATGGCGATCAATAACTCTCTTCATGCTTTCCTACAAATCAAGTTTCAGGGATTGGCAAAATCAACATATGCCCAGGGCCCAAATTTCCTAAGGGGCCCCCAAGGACGGGAATCCCAGGAGCAGTCAAAATACTGTTAATCCTAGTAGTCTGCCAGCAGTCATTTACATTAGGCAATACCAATGATGCTCCAGTCGAACAGGTGACACTGGATCCTCATTCTCATGATTAGTGGAGGTCCCAGTGGTTGAACCCTCATCAATGTGAAATGTGGATAGTGTAATGACACAGTTTGTTCACAAGACCACAACTGGACTTCATCTATAGCAGTCGCCTTTCCCAAGTACTAACAGTCTCTTGGTACTCAGATACCCCCAGGACTTACAATAGGGCCAGATGGTTGCAAGAAGATGATATGTGGAATATATCAATAATGTCAGACTATAAACTTATCAATAGATAATTTTTAGGGATGAGCAAACCCGAACTGTATAGTTCGGGTTCGTACCGAATTTTGGGGTGTCCGTGACACGGACCCGAACCCAAACATTTTCGTAAAAGTCCGGGTTCGGGTTCGGTGTTCGGCGCTTTCTTGGCGCTTTTTGAAAGGCTGCAAAGCAGCCAATCAACAAGCGTCATACTACTTGCCCCAAGAGGCCATCACAGCCTTGCCTACTATTGGCATGGCTGTGATTGGCCAGTGCAGCATGTGACCCAGCCTCTATATAAGCTTGGGTCACGTAGCGCTGCACGTCACTCTGCTGATTCAAGCATAGGGAGAGGTTGCTGCTGCGACGTTAGGGCGAGATTAGGCAGATTAACTCCTCCAAAAGACTTCATTCTGTGATCGATCTGCAGCTGTGGATCATTGAAGTGCTAATATCGACTTGCTCACTTTTTTGAGGCTGCCCAGAGCGTTTTTAGATCACTTTTTTCTGGGGTAATCGGCGGCCATTTTGTGTCTTGTGGTGCGCCAGCACAAGCTATCACCAAGTGTATTTAACCATCAATAGTGTGGTTATTTTTTGCTATATCCTACATCAGCTGCAGGCTGAGCCTGTGTCACCGAAGTGCATTTAACCATCAACAGTCTGGTTATTTTTTGGCCATATACTACATCAGCTGCAGGCTGAGCCTGTGTCACCGAAGTGCATTTAACCATCAACCGTCTGGTTATTTTTTGGCCATATACTACATCTGGTGCAGGCTGAGCCTGTGTCACCCAAGTGCATTTAACCATCAATAGTGTGGTTATTTTTTGGCCTATACTACATCAGGGGCAAGTTGAGCCTGTCACCCAGCGCCTAAAAAATAGACCTGACATTTCTATTCAACCAAATTTGTACTGTTTTAGCTGGTCAAGTTATTTGTAGTGACCGTAAAAGCACACTTTTTGTTCTGGGTTGAAAAACTATTCCCAAATTTGCCATTCTCAAAATAACTAGTTTCTGCTATATGAGGCCTACTTGAAATCTATCCCAAAAAGGATATCTTACATTGAAGGTGCTGATAGTGTCATTCAGAAAAATTTAACACACACGCTACCGTGCAGATACAAGTCTAATTCTGTGATTAAACCTATACCTGTCACACAGCACAAAAAAAAACAGGCCTCACATTTCTATTCAACCAAATCTGTACTGTTTTAGCTGGTCAAGTTATTTGTAGTGACCGTAAAAGCACATTTTTTGTTCTGGGTTGAAAAACTATTCCCAAATTTGCCATTCTCACAATAACTAGTTTCTGCTATATGAGGCCTACTTGAAATCTATCCCAAAAAGGATATCTTACATTGAAGGTGCTGATAGTGTCATTCAGAAAAATTTAACACACACGCTACCGTGCAGATACAAGTCTAATTCTGTGATTAAACCTATACCTGTCACACAGCGCAAAAAAAAACAGGCCTCACATTTCTATTCAACCAAATCTGTACTGTTTTAGCTGGTCAAGTTTTTTGTAGTGACCGTAAAAGCACATTTTTTGTTCTGGGTTGAAAAACTATTCCCAAATTTGCCATTCTCAAAATAACTAGTTTCTGCTATATGAGGCCTACTTGAAATCTATCCCAAAAAGGATATCTTACATTGAAGGTGCTGATAGTGTCATTCAGAAAAACCTAACGCACACGCTACAGTGCAGATTCAAGTCTAATTCTGTGATTAAACCTTTAGCTGTCACACAGCGCAAAAAAAAACAAGCCTCACATTTCTATTCAACTAAATCTGTACTGTTTTAGCTGGTCAAGTTATTTGTAGTGACCGTAAAAGCACATTTTTTGTTCTGGGTTGAAAAACTATTCCCAAATTTGCCATTCTCAAAATAACTAGTTTCTGCTATATGAGGCCTACTTGAAATCTATCCCAAAAAGGATATCTTACATTGAAGGTGCTGATAGTGTCATTCAGAAAAACCTAACACACACGCTACCGTGCAGATACAAGTCTAATTCTGTGATTAAACCTATACCTGTCACACAGCGCAAAATAAAACAGGCCTCACATTTCTATTCAACCAAATCTGTACTGTTTTAGCTGGTCAAGTTATTTGTAGTGACCGTAAAAGCAGACTTTTTGTTCTGGGTTGAAAAACTATTCCCAAATTTGCCATTCTCAAAATTGTGGTGAACGGGAACAATGAGGAAAACATCTAATAAGGGACGCGGACGCGGACGTGGACATGGTCGTAGTGGTGTTAGTGGACCCTCTGGTGCTGGGAGAGGACGTGGCCGTTCTGCCACAGCCACACGTCCTAGTGAACCAACTACCTCAGGTCCCAGTAGCCAGCAGAATTTACAGTGATATTTGGTGGGGCCCAATGCCGTTCTAAGGATGGTAAGGCCTGAGCAGGTACAGGCATTAGTCAATTGGGTGGCCGACAGTGGATCCAGCACGTTCACATTATCTCCCACCCAGTCTTCTGCAGAAAGCGCACAGATGGCGCATGAAAACCAAGCCCATCAGTCTGTCACATCACCCCCATGCATATCAGGGAAACTGTCTGAGCCTCAAGTTATGCAGCAGTCTCTTATGCTGTTTGAAGACTCTGCTGGCAGGGTTTCCCAAGGGCATCCACCTAGCCCTTCCCCAGGGGTGGAAGAGATAGAATGCACTAACGCACAACCACTTTTTTTTCCTGATGATGAGGACATGGGAATACCACCTCAGCACGTCTCTGATGATGACGAAACACAGGTGCCAACTGCTGCATCTTTCTGCAGTGTGCAGACTGAACAGGAGGTCAGGGATCAAGACTGGGTGGAAGACGATGCAGGGGACGATGAGGTCCTAGACCCCACATGGAATGAAGGTCGTGCCACTGACTTTCAGAGTTCGGAGGAAGAGGCAGTGGTGAGACCGAGCCAACAGCGTAGCAAAAGAGGGAGCAGTGGGCAAAATCAGAACACCCGCCGCCAAGAGACTCCGCCTGCTACTGACCGCCGCCATCTGGGACCGAGCACCCCAAAGGCAGCTTCAAGGAGTTCCCTGGCATGGCACTTCTTCAAACAATGTGCTGACGACAAGACCCGAGTGGTTTGCACGCTGTGCCATCAGAGCCTGAAGCGAGGCATTAACGTTCTGAACCTTAGCACAACCTGCATGACCAGGCACCTGCATGCAAAGCATGAACTGCAGTGGAGTAAACACCTTAAAAACAAAGAAGTCACTCAGGCTCCCCCTGCTACCTCTTCTGCTGCTGCTGCCTCGGCCTCTTCTGCTGCTGCCGCCGCCTCGGCCTCTTCCTCCGCCTCTGGAGGAACGTTGGCACCTGCCGCCCAGCAAACATGGGATGTACCACCAACACCACCACCTGCGTCACCAAGCATCTCAACCATGTCACACGGCAGCGTTCAGCTCTCCATCTCACAACCATTTGAGAGAAAGCGTAAATTCCCACCTAGCCACCCTCGATCCCTGGCCCTGAATGCCAGCATTTCTAAACTACTGGCCTATGAAATGCTGTCATTTAGGCTGGTGGACACACACAGCTTCAAACAGCTCATGTCGCTTGCTGTCCCACAGTATGTTGTTCCCAGCCGGCACTACTTCTCCAAGAGAGCCGTGCCTTCCCTGTACAACCAAGTGTCGGATAAAATCAAGTGTGCACTGCGCAACGCCATCTGTGGCAAGGTCCACCTAACCACAGATACGTGGACCAGTAAGCACGGCCAGGGACGCTATATCTCCCTAACTGCACACTGGGTAAATGTAGTGGCGGCTGGGCCCCAGGCGGAGAGCTGTTTGGCGCACGTCCTTCCGCCACCAAGGATCGCAGGGCAACATTCTTTGCCTTCTGTCTCCTCCTCCTCCTACTCAGCTTGCTCCTCCTCTTCTTCCACCTGCTCATCCAGTCAGCCACACACCTTCACCACCAACTTCAGCACAGCCCGGGGTAAACGTCAGCAGGCCGTTCTGAAACTCATATGTTGGGGGACAGGCCCCACACCGCACAGGAGTTGTGGCGGGGTATAGAACAACAGACCGACGAGTGGTTGCTGCCGGTGAGCCTCAAGCCCGGCCTGGTGGTGTGCGATAATGGGCGAAATCTCGTTGCAGCTCTGGGACTAGCCGGTTTGACGCACATCCCTTGCCTGGCGCATGTGCTGAATTTGGTGGTGCAGAAGTTCATTCGCAACTACCCCGACATGTCAGAGCTGCTGCATAAAGTGCGGGCCGTCTGTTTGCGCTTCCGGCGTTCACACCCTGCCGCTGCTCGCCTGTCTGCGCTACAGCGTAACTTTGGCCTTCCCGCTCACCGCCTCATATGCGACGTGCCCACCAGGTGGAACTCCACCTTGCATATGCTGGACAGACTGTGCGAGCAGCAGCAGGCCATAGTGGAGTTTCAGCTGCAGCACGCACGGGTCAGTCGCACTGCGGATCAGACACACTTCACCACCAATGACTGGGCCTCCATGCGAGACCTGTGTGCCCTGTTGCGCTGTTTCGAGTACTCCACCAACATGGCCAGTGGCGATGACGCCGTTATCAGCGTTACAATACCACTTCTATGTCTCCTTGAGAAAACACTTAGGGCGATGATGGAAGAGGAGGTGGCCCAGGAGGAAGAGGAGGAAGAGGGGTCATTTTTAGCACTTTCAGGCCAGTCTCTTCGAAGTGACTCAGAGGGAGGTTTTTTGCAACACCAGAGGCCAGGTACAAATGTGGCCAGACAGGGCCCACTACTGGGGGACGAGGAGGATGAGGATGAGGAGGAGGTGGAGGAGGATGAGGATGAGGATGAAGCATGTTCACAGCGGGGTGGCACCCAAAGCAGCTCGGGCCCATCACTGGTGCATGGCTGGGGGGAAACACAGGACGATGACAATACGCCTCCCACAGAGGACAGCTTGTCCTTACCTCTGGGCAGCCTGGCACACATGAGCGACTACATGCTGCAGTGCCTGCGCAACGACAGCAGAGTTGCCCACATTTTAACGTGTGCGGACTACTGGGTTGCCACCCTGCTGGATCCCCGGTACAAAGACAATGTGCCCACCTTACTTCCTACACTGGAGCGTGATAGGAAGATGCGCGAGTACAAGCGCACGTTGGTAGACGCGCTACTGAGAGCATTCCCAAATGTCACAGGGGAACCAGTGGAAGCTCAAGGCGAAGGCAGAGGAGGAGCAAGAGGTCGCCAACGCAGCTGTGTCACGGCCAGCTCCTCTGAGGGCAGGGTTAGCATGGCAGAGATGTGGAAAAGTTTTGTCACCATGCCACAGCTAACTGCACCACCACCTGATACGGAACGTGTTAGCAGGAGGCAACATTTCACTAACATGGTGGAACAGTACCTGTGCACACCCCTCCACGTACTGACTGATGGTTCGGCCCCATTCAACTTCTGGGTCTCCAAATTGTCCACGTGGCCAGAGCTAGCCTTTTATGCCTTGAAGGTGCTGGCCTGCCCGGCGGCCAGCGTTTTGTCTGAACGTGTATTCAGCACGGCAGGGGGCGTCATTAAGAGACAAACGCAGCCGCCTGTCTACAGCCAATGTGGACAAGCTGACGTTCATAAAAATGAACCAGGCATGGATCCCACAGGACCTGTCCATCCCTTGTGCAGATTAGATATTAACTACCTCCCCTTAACAATATATTATTCTACTCCAGGGCACTTCCTCATTTAATACTATTTTTATTTTCATTTTACCATTATATTGTGGGGCAACCCAAAGTTGAATGAACCTCTCCTCTGTCTGGGTGCCGGGGCCTAAATGTGTGACAGTGGCCTGTTCCAGTGGTGGGTGACGTGAAGCCTGATTCTCTGCTATGACATGAAGACAGATTCTGTGCTGACATAAGGCCAGATTCTCTGTTACGGGACCTCTCTCCTCTGTCTGGGTGCCGGGGCCTAAATATGTGACAGTGGCCTGTTCCAGTGGTGGGTGACGTGAAGCCTGATTCTCTGCTATGACATGAAGACAGATTCTGTGCTGACATAAGGCCAGATTCTCTGTTACGGGACCTCTCTCCTCTGCCTGGGCCTAAATATGTGACAGTGGCCTGTTCCAGTGGTGGGTGACGTGAAGCCTGATTCTCTGCTATTACATGAAGACAGATTCTGTGCTGACATAAGGCCAGATTCTCTGTTACGGGACCTCTCTCCTCTGCCTGGGTGCCTGGGCCTAAATATGTGACAGTGGCCTGTTCCAGTGGTGGGTGACGTGAAGCCTGATTCTCTGCTATGACATGAAGACAGATTCTATGCTGACATAAGGCCAGATTCTCTGTTACGGGACCTCTCTCCTCTGTCTGGGTGCCGGGGCCTAAATATGTGACAGTGGCCTGTTCCAGTGGTGGGTGACGTGAAGCCTGATTCTCTGCTATGACATGAAGACTGATTCTGCGCTGACATAAGGCCAGATTCTCTGTTACGGGACCTCTCTCCTCTGCCTGGGTGCCTGGGCCTAAATATGTGACAGTGGCCTGTTCCAGTGGTGGGTGACGTGAAGCCTGATTCTCTGCTATGACATGAAGACTGATTCTGCGCTGACATAAGGCCAGATTCTCTGTTACGGGACCTCTCTCCTCTGCCTGGGTGCCTGGGCCTAAATATGTGACAGTGGCCTGTTCCAGTGGTGGGTGACGTAAAGCCTGATTCTCTGCTATGACATGAAGACTGATTCTGTGCTGACATAAGGCCAGATTCTCTGTTACGGGACCTCTCTCCTCTGCCTGGGTGCCTGGGCCTAAATATGTGACAGTGGCCTGTTCCAGTGGTGGGTGACGTGAAGCCTGATTCTCTGCTATGACATGAAGACTGATTCTGCGCTGACATAAGGCCAGATTCTCTGTTACGGGACCTCTCTCCTCTGCCTGGGTGACTGGGCCTAAATATGTGACAGTGGCCTGTTCCAGTGGTGGGTGACGTGAAGCCTGATTCTCTGCTATAACATGAAGACTGATTCTGCACTGACATAAGGCCAGATTCTCTGTTACGGGACCTCTCTCCTCTGTCTGGGTGCCGGGGCCTAAATATGTGACAGTGGCCTGTTCCAGTGTTGGTTGACGTAAAGCCTGATTCTCTGCTATGACATGAAGACTGATTCTGTGCTGACATAAGGCCAGATTCTCTGTTACGGGACCTCTCTCCTCTGTCTGGGTGCCGGGGCCTAAATATGTGACAGTGGCCTGTTCCAGTGGTGGGTGACGTGAAGCCTGATTCTCTGCTATGACATGAAGACTGATTCTGCGCTGACATAAGGCCAGATTCTCTGTTACGGGACCTCTCTCCTCTGCCTGGGTGCCTGGGCCTAAATATGTGACAGTGGCCTGTTCCAGTGGTGGGTGACGTGAAGCCTGATTCTCTGCTATGACATGAAGACTGATTCTGCGCTGACATAAGGCCAGATTCTCTGTTACGGGACCTCTCTCCTCTGTCTGGGTGCCGGGGCCTAAATATGTGACAGTGGCCTGTTCCAGTGGTGGGTGACGTAAAGCCTGATTCTCTGCTATGACATGAAGACTGATTCTGTGCTGACATAAGGCCAGATTCTCTGTTACGGGACCTCTCTCCTCTGTCTGGGTGCCGGGGCCTAAATATGTGACAGTGGCCTGTTCCAGTGGTGGGTGACGTGAAGCCTGATTCTCTGCTATGACATGAAGACTGATTCTGCGCTGACATAAGGCCAGATTCTCTGTTACGGGACCTCTCTCCTCTGCCTGGGTGCCTGGGCCTAAATATGTGACAGTGGCCTGTTCCAGTGGTGGGTGACGTGAAGCCTGATTCTCTGCTATGACATGAAGACTGATTCTGCGCTGACATAAGGCCAGATTCTCTGTTACGGGACCTCTCTCCTCTGCCTGGGTGCCTGGGCCTAAATATGTGACAGTGGCCTGTTCCAGTGGTGGGTGACGTAAAGCCTGATTCTCTGCTATGACATGAAGACTGATTCTGTGCTGACATAAGGCCAGATTCTCTGTTACGGGACCTCTCTCCTCTGCCTGGGTGCCTGGGCCTAAATATGTGACAGTGGCCTGTTCCAGTGGTGGGTGACGTGAAGCCTGATTCTCTGCTATGACATGAAGACTGATTCTGCGCTGACATAAGGCCAGATTCTCTGTTACGGGACCTCTCTCCTCTGCCTGGGTGACTGGGCCTAAATATGTGACAGTGGCCTGTTCCAGTGGTGGGTGACGTGAAGCCTGATTCTCTGCTATGACATGAAGACTGATTCTGCACTGACATAAGGCCAGATTCTCTGTTACGGGACCTCTCTCCTCTGTCTGGGTGCCGGGGCCTAAATATGTGACAGTGGCCTGTTCCAGTGTTGGTTGACATAAAGCCTGATTCTCTGCTATGACATGAAGACTGATTCTGTGCTGACATAAGGCCAGATTCTCTGTTACGGGACCTCTCTCCTCTGTCTGGGTGCCGGGGCCTAAATATGTGACAGTGGCCTGTTCCAGTGGTGGGTGACGTGAAGCCTGATTCTCTGCTATGACATGAAGACTGATTCTGCGCTGACATAAGGCCAGATTCTCTGTTACGGGACCTCTCTCCTCTGCCTGGGTGCCTGGGCCTAAATATGTGACAGTGGCCTGTTCCAGTGGTGGGTGACGTGAAGCCTGATTCTCTGCTATGACATGAAGACTGATTCTGCGCTGACATAAGGCCAGATTCTCTGTTACGGGACCTCTCTCCTCTGTCTGGGTGCCGGGGCCTAAATATGTGACAGTGGCCTGTTCCAGTGGTGGGTGACGTAAAGCCTGATTCTCTGCTATGACATGAAGACTGATTCTGTGCTGACATAAGGCCAGATTCTCTGTTACGGGACCTCTCTCCTCTGCCTGGGTGCCTGGGCCTAAATATGTGACAGTGGCCTGTTCCAGTGGTGCGTGACGTGAAGCCTGATTCTCTGCTATGACATGAAGACTGATTCTGCGCTGACATAAGGCCAGATTCTCTGTTACGGGACCTCTCTCCTCTGCCTGGGTGACTGGGCCTAAATATGTGACAGTGGCCTGTTCCAGTGGTGGGTGACGTGAAGCCTGATTCTCTGCTATAACATGAAGACTGATTCTGCACTGACATAAGGCCAGATTCTCTGTTACGGGACCTCTCTCCTCTGTCTGGGTGCCGGGGCCTAAATATGTGACAGTGGCCTGTTCCAGTGGTGGGTGACGCAAAGCCTGATTCTCTGCTATGACATGAAGACTGATTCTGTGCTGACATAAGGCCAGATTCTCTGTTACGGGACCTCTCTCCTCTGCCTGGGTGCCTGGGCCTAAATATGTGACAGTGGCATGTTCCAGTGGTGCGTGACGTGAAGCCTGATTCTCTGCTATGACATGAAGACTGATTCTGCGCTGACATAAGGCCAGATTCTCTGTTACGGGACCTCTCTCCTCTGCCTGGGTGACTGGGCCTAAATATGTGACAGTGGCCTGTTCCAGTGGTGGGTGGCGTGAAGCCTGATTCTCTGCTATAACATGAAGACTGATTCTGCACTGACATAAGGCCAGATTCTCTGTTACGGGACCTCTCTCCTCTGTCTGGGTGCCGGGGCCTAAATATGTGACAGTGGCCTGTTCCAGTGGTGGGTGACGTAAAGCCTGATTCTCTGCTATGACATGAAGACTGATTCTGTGCTGACATAAGGCCAGATTCTCTGTTACGGGACCTCTCTCCTCTGTCTGGGTGCCGGGGCCTAAATATGTGACAGTGGCCTGTTCCAGTGGTGGGTGACGTGAAGCCTGATTCTCTGCTATGACATGAAGACTGATTCTGCGCTGACATGAAGCCAGATTCTCTGCTATGGCATGAAGAGACTGATTCTCTGCTGACATGAAGCCAGATTCTTTGCTATGGCATGAAGAGACTGATTCTCTGCTGACGTGAAGCCAGATTCTCTGCTATGGGACCTCTGTCCAATTGATATTGGTTAATTTTTATTTTTTTAATTTTAATTTTAATTCATTTCCCTATCCACATTTGTTTGCAGGGGATTTACCTACATGTTGCTGCCTTTTGCAGCCCTCTAGCTCTTTCCTGGGCTGTTTTACAGCCTTTTTAGTGCCGAAAAGTTCGGGTCCCCATTGACTTCAATGGGGTTCGGGTTCGGGACGAAGTTCGGGTCGGGTTCGGATGCCGAACCCGAACATTTCCGGGAAGTTCGGCCGAACTTCTCGAACCCGAACATCCAGGTGTTCGCTCAACTCTAATCATTTTCCATGCATGGAAGAGATGGGAGTCCAACCATGGAGCAGGTGGGAGATGGTGGTGACATTCAGGTAGAGTAGATGAAGGAGAGTTAACAGAAATTAAGATACACTGAACTGACCCTGCTCTGAAATATAACCCAGCAAAACAGTGAAGAAAAATCTATATATAGTCTGCAAACAAACCTCCATGCTGACAACAATGAAAGGCTAAAGGACCACAAATCTCAGGACACACTCATATAAAACAATAAATAAGAACAAGGTACTGAATCTGAGTACAAATACACAGAACATATGCTATCCCCAGCAACCAGAAAAGCAAATACACTGGACACGTAAAAACTATGCAATCAACAGCTTTACCCTAAATTAACCAGGCAAAGCTAGACAATAACCTAACCCAGACTCAGATGAAAGGCAGTTTCAACAATGCTAGCAAATGGGCACGCATGGGAGAGGAGGTTTATTCCTGGTGCTCATCAGGTAAAAATTTGCCATTCTAGGACACTACTGTTGTCTTCTGCCTGGCAATGATATGTATAAGGTGAGAAAATAGATATGCCTCGCAGGGGAACATCTGTGTCAAAAACACAATAGGTTTCTCTAAATATCAATGTGTCTTATGGCTCAAATAGATGCTTACTTCCATAACTTGTTTCTAAAACCAACATATCCCAAGACATTTGGTGCAAGACTTTAAACAAACATGAAAAAAGATGTACACGTCAGGTGGAGGTCCAACCAAGTTTTTATACTTTTATATTACGGTACCTTACCAATAATAGCACTTAAAGAGGTTCTCTGGGAATAATTTGTTTTTCAAAAAGTGCCTTTCTAAACAGAAGATTCATACTTACGGTACCTGCTTCCTGCCATTCCGCTCTTCTGTGCTGCCTCCGATGTCCCCTGAATAACTGGTTTCAGTGGCAATGTACTGCTTGTGAACACATCACCGCTAAATATATGAGGCTTTCAGCATTTGTTAAAAGCTCAGCATACCCTGGGAATGTATTTATTTATTGTTGCCATTTTTTATTATAGTCTTCTCTATAGGAATTCAAATACACTTTTAAAACACATTATTTAAAAAAACATGAAAAGTTTGGTGCTTTTTAAAGCTTTTAAAAATTCTGCAAAAATATGCGTGAAAGAGAAGTCTGCAAATAGTCAGGGGTTTAAAATATTTAGTTAAATGCATTATAGTATAATATACTTAATTTTAGTAGATAGATAGATAGATAGATAGATAGATAGATAGATAGATAGATAGATAGATAGATAGATGAAAAAAAGAGAGCAGCACTTCATAGGACGGACCGCTTGAACCGCAGTGGGCTTGTAGTTTAGAGCTTCTCATCTGGGAAAGTTGGGCAAGGAGTGCAACACCCAATGCAGGCCTGTAGTACACTGCTTAAAAAAATAAAGGGAACACAAAAATAACACATCCTAGATCTGAATTAATTAAATATATTTCTGAATTACTTTGTTCTTTACATAGTTGAATGTGCTGACAACAAAATCACACAAAAATAAAAAAATGGAAATCAAATTTTTTAACCCATGGAGGTCTGGATTTGGAGTCACACTCAAAATTTAAGTGGAAAAACACACTACAGGCTGATCCAACTTTGATGTAATGTCCTTAAAACAAGTCAAAATGAGGCTCAGTAGTGTGTGTGGCCTCTACGTGCCTGTATGACCTCCCTACAACGCCTGTGCATGCTCCTGATGAGGTGGCGGACGGTCTCCTGAGGGATCTCATCCCAGACCTGGACTAAAGCATCTGCCAACTCCTGGACAGTCTGTGGTGCAACGTGACGTTGGTGGATAGAGCGAGACATGATGTCCCAGATGTGCTCAATTGGATTCAGGTCTGGGGAACGGGCGGGCCAGTCCACAGCATCAATGCCTTCGTCTTGCAGGAACTGCTGACACACTCCAGCCACATGAGGTCTAGCATTGTCTTGCATTAGGAGGAACCCAGGGCCAACCGCACCAGCATATGGTCTCACAAGGAGTCTGAGGATCTCATCTCGGTACCTAATGGCAGTCAGGCTACCTCTGGCGAGCACATGGAGGGCTGTGCGGCCCTCCAAAGAAATGCCACCCCACACCATTACTGACCCAATGCCAAACCGGTCATGCTGGAGGATGTTGCAGGCAGCAGAACGTTCTCCGCGGTGTCTCCAGACTCTGTCATGTCTGTCACATGTGCTCAGTGTGAACCTGCTTTCATCTGTGAAGAGCACAGGGCGCAAGTGGCGAATTTGCCAATCTTGGTGTTCTCTGGCAAATGCCAAACGTCCTGCACGGTGTTGGGCAGTAAGCACAACCCCCACCTGTGGACGTCGGGCCCTTATATCACCCTCATCGAGTCTGTTTCTGACCGTTTGAGCAGGCACATGCACATTTGTGGCCTGCTGGAGGTCATTTTGCAGGGCTCTGGAAGTGCTCCTCCTGTTCCTCCTTGCACAAAGGCGGAGGTAGCGGTCCTGCTGCTGGGTTGTTGCCCTCCTACGGCCTCCTCCACGTCTCCTGATGTACTGGCCTGTCTCCTGGTAGCGCCTCCATGCTCTGGACACTACGCTGACAGACACAGCAAACCTTCTTGCCACAGCTCGCATTGATGTGCCATCCTGGATAAGCTGCACTACCTGAGCCATTTGTGTGGCTTGTAGACTCCGTCTCATGCTACCACTAGAGTAAAAGCACCGCCAGCATTCAAAAGTGACCAAAACATCAGCTAGGAAGCATTGGAACTGAGAAGTGGTCTGTGGTTACCACCTGCAGAACCACTCCTTTATTGGGGGTGTCTTGCTAATTGCCTATAATTTCCACCTGTTGTCTATCCCATTTGCACAACAGCATGTGAAATTGATTGTCACTCAGTGTTGCTTCCTAAGTGGACAGTTTGATTTCACAGAAGTGTGATTGACTTGGAGTTACATTGTGTTGTTTAAGTGTTCCCTTTATTTTTTTGAGCAGTGTATATCAATCAATGCAGGATCCGTGCAGCCAAGTTTCTCCCTTCAGGCACAGTGTGCCAGACCGACACAGGAGTCGCTACAGGGGGGCAATTGCCCCCCCTAGGTTATCCATTGCCCCCCCCCCCCCTGTGTGCCCCCCCTGCTGATTCCCCTCCTTTCCCTTTAAAATGTAATGCTAGTCAGTGGCCCCATGGCCCGGCTGCCGCCAATCCGAATCACACACTGACCCGTCTGACGTGACCTCACACGCACACACTGCCCAGCAGATTCGCGCGCCCGGCTGCCGCGCTGTCAGTCAATTTTGGTTTGCAGGAGGCGCGGCGGCGGGAAGTGGAAGCCAGCAGCCAGGACTAGGAGGAACAGAGCAGCAGGGCTCGGAGTCGGAGCGCAGCGGGGCAGCTGCGCTGAGGTAACTTAAGGCTGCTCCTGGCTACTGATTGCTGGCTGCTGCTCTCTCTGGGAAAGTGGGAAAGCAGGAACAGGCAGTTTAGTTTCCTGCTTATGCTTAGTGTTTCCTAAGGGGAAGAAATAAGGGAAGGGGAAAAGAAAAACTGATCAGTGACAGTCAGAGTCAGAAGCACAGTGACTGCACTGGCTCATACAGAGGGGGTATTGTGCAGAGCTGCCCCCCTAACACTGTCACTGACCCCCACTCATGGCACTACTAGATCTCCTTCAATGATCCCCCAATGTGCTCTTGAATTGAGAGGAGGGGCCTGATTGCAGCTTGCAGGATGCCTGGTGGAGTGATGAGTTGAGTGCATTATCATTGTGAAGGGGAGAGGGTGGGGTTGCTATTAATTGCATTGTGTCTGGCAGGACTGGGGGGATACAGTTAGGAGATCGCTTTGCATACCTGTCACAACAGGTGCTTGCCTAGTAAACACAGGGACATCCATCACTTATTAACCCCTCCCTTGCCAGCCCACCCAGCCCTATTGCTGTGTGTTATGCTTTGAACTTTTTTTAGTCTATGAAGGGCTTAGGTAAGTGTTGGAGGGGGAAGGGGGGGTTATTTGTAGCCATTTAACAAGTTTGACCAGTTGGGTTTAAGCGTGGTTGTGGTTGAGTGTCATCCACTGATGCCCATAACAGTGTCATCCACAGATCCCCCATAACAGTGTCACCCACAGATGTCCATAACGTGTCATCCACAGATGCCCATAACGGTGTCATCCACAGATGCCCATAACGGTGTCATCCACAGATGCCCATAACGGTGTCATCCACAGATGCTTATAACGGTGTCATCCACAGATCCCCCACAACAATGTGTCATTCACAGATGCCCATAACGGTGTCATCCATAGATGCCCATAACGGTGTCATCCACAGATGCCCATAATGGTGTCATCCACAGATGCCCATAACGGTGTCATTCACAGATGCTTATAACGGTGTCATCCACAGATGCCCATAACGGGGTGTAAGGGATCGCTGTACTTGGGGGGTCATTCTCACAAGAATCGTCGTCCACTGCAGCTTTCGGGGCCAAACATTGCATTTATTGGGACATTTTTCATACACGGAACAGTCCAGTTAATAATCACTGGGGTGGTGAGGTTCCCACATACATCAAAACAAAACAAATACCTGCCCGGCTGGGCTCTCACTACACCTGTTAACGTGGCCCTGACTCAGCTGCAGAACCCTGTTCACACACGGAACCCATCTGTGGCTTTTTCTCAGCCCGTAGTTCCCCAGCCTCTCTGGCAGTAATCAGTCCCGTACCTGTATGGGGAAGTGTGGCCCAACAGTCCTCCCGACTCCGGCCTTGTGACCCTTGAATCCCGGCGTCACGGCGTTCCCCAAACTTCGGGTTGTCACAGTGCCCCGGGGTCTCTCAGCCTGGCAAGCTGAGACCACGCACAGAGCCTCTGCTCTGGGTCTCTGTATCTCACACGTATCTCTCCCCAGACTGACCTACTCTGAGGCGCTTTATGCCAGCCTGATTACAGCAGGCCTCACCTGCGATCACCTCAGGTAGAAAGGAAAACCCATACTGGAAGGGTGTGGACTGGAAACTCCCTCTACCAAGCCTAGCCACCATTCCAAGTAAAATCCAGCCCAGAAAATGTATACAAAAATGTCTTAGCAAACTATGCTTTGCTGAGACTACTGCCACTCTCTGGATTTTATCTGTCTCACCCATCTGAGGTACCTGAAGTGGGACAACACACCTTCCAGCACTGTTCACATTACGACAGGTGTCATCCACAGATGCCCATAGTGGTGTCATCCCCAGATACCCATAACGGTGTCATCCACAGATGCCTATAACAGTGTCATCCACAGATCCCCCATAACAGTGTGTCATCCACAGAGGCCCCATAACAGTGTGTCATCCACAGATGCCCATAATGCGACTAGCGTCATCCACAGATTCCGATAACGGTGTCATCCACAGATTCCCATAACTGTGTCATCCACAGATGCCCATAATGGCGACTAGCGTCATCCACAGATTCCCATATCGGTGTCATCCACAGATTCCCATAACAGTGTGTCATCCATAGATCCCCCATAACAGTGTGTCATCCACAGATACCCATAACAGAGTCATCCACAGGTGTCCCTATAACAGTGTGTCATCCACAGATAACCCATAACAGTGTGTCATCCACAGATACCCCATAACAGTGTGTCATCCACAGATTCCCCATAGCAGTGTCATCCACAGATCCCCCATAACGTGTCATCCACAGATGCCCATAACGGTGTCATCCACAGATGCCCATAACGGTGTCATCCACAGATGCCCATAACGGTGTCATCCACCGATGCCCATAACAGTGTGTCATCCACAGATACCCCATAACAGTGTGTCATCCACAGATCCCCCATAACAGTATGTCATCCACAGATTCCCCATAACAGTGTGTCATCCACAGATCCCCCCATAACAGTGCGCCTGTGCACTGAGGAGAGACAGGAAGGAGGGGAAAGAATCTGCGGAAGCAAGCAGAGGACATCACAGCAGACGACTGAATAGCTTATTTTGCAATTAAATTATTTTATTATATATTATATATCCCTGCATACCGCAATACTATCGTATTTTGTAATTTTATTTATAAATACTTTATTTTTTTTAAAGTAGTATGACTAAGAGGTGAAAATTATTAGTGCCCCCCATTTTTGACTGTGGTATCTTATGTGACTCCCCCCCCTATATATTGTTCCTGGAATCGCCACTGCAGACAGAGGAAGCAGAGAAGAAGAAACGTATGATATGCAGCAGTGAAGCAACCAGACAAGCTGAAATATGTCAATGTAGTTGATTGATTTCTTTATTAAATTATTTTACAGGAGGTCTGATGGACGTGCAGATCCGGCACCGAAATGTGTCACCTGTAAAATACTTTAATAAAGAAATCAATCCAACTACATTGACATATTTCAGCTTACCTGGTTGCTCTGCTGCTGCAAATCATACGTTTCTTCTCGACTAGATAGGTAGATAGATAGATAGATAGATAGATATCTATAGGACCTAGATAGATAGATATCTATAGGACCTAGATAGATAGATAGATAGATAGATAGATAGATAGATAGATCGATAGATAACATATATTAGATAGATAGATAGATACAGTAGATAGATATAGGACCTAGATAGATAGATAGATAGATAGATAGATAGATAGATAGATAGATAGATATGAGATAGATAGATAGATAGATAGATAGATAGATAAAAACGAGCCTTTATACAGTTGCAAGAAAAAGTATGTGAAACCTTTGGAGTGATATGGATTTCTGCACAAATCGGTCATAAAATGTGATCTGATCTTCATCTAAGTCACAACAATAGACAATCACAGTCTGCTTAAACTAATAACACACAAAGAATTAAATATTACCATGTTTTTATTGAACACACCATGTAAACATTCACAGTGCAGGTGGAAAAAGTATGTAAACCCCTAGACTAATCACATCTCCAAGAGCTAATTGGAGTGAGGTGTCAGCCAACTGGAGTCCAATCAATGAGATGAGATTGGAGGTGTTGGTTACAGCTGCCCTGCCCTATAAAAAACACACACCAGTTCTGGGTTTGCTTTTCGCAAGAAGCATTGCTTGATGTGAATGATGCCTCGCACAAAAGAGCTCTCAGAAGACCTACGATTAAGAATTGTTGACATGCATAAAGCTGGAAAAGGTTATAAAAGTATCTGCAAAAGCCTTGCTGTTCATCAGTCCACGGTAAGACAAATTGTCTATAAATTGAGAAAGTTCAGCACTGCTGCTACTCTCCCTAGGAGTGGCCATCCTGTATGTAAAGATTACTGCATGAGCACAGTGCAGACTGCTAAATGAGGTGAAGAAGAATCCTAGAGTGTCAAACTTACAAAAGTCTCTGGCATATGCTAACATCCCTCTTAGCGAATCTACGATACGCAAAACTCTAAACAAGAATAGATTTCATGGGAGGATACCACAGAGGAAGCCACTGCTGTCCAAAAAAAACATTGCTGCACGTTTACAGTTTGCACAAGAGCACCTGGATGTTCCACAGCAGTACTGGCAAAATATTCTGTGGACAGATGAAACCAAAGTTGAGTTGTTTGTAATAAACACACAACACTATGTGTGAAGAAAAAGAGGCACAGCACACCAACATCAAAACCTCATCCTAACTGTGAAGAATGGTGGTGGGGGCATCATGGTTTGGGGCTGCTTTGCTGCATCAGGGCCTGGACGGATTAATATCATCGAAGGAAAAATGAATTCCCAAGTTTATCATGACATTTTGCAGGAGAACTTAAAGAGGACCTTTCACCGATTATTACACTATGAACTAACTATACAGACATGTAGAGCGGCGCCTGCACTTACTATTATCCCTGGGCGCCTCTCCGTTCTCCCGCTATGCCCTCCGGTATCTCCGCTCACTAAGTTATGGTAGGCGGAGTCTGCCCTTGTTCTTCTGTAGCGCTGGCCAATCGCATTGCAGAGCTCACAGCCAAGGAGAAAATAACCTCCCAGGCTGTGAGCTCTGCGCTGCGATTGGCCAGCGCTAGAGCAGAACAAGGGCAGACTCCGCCTACCATAACTTAGTGACTGGAATCTCTGCCTACTATAACTTAGTGAGCGGAGATACCGGAGGGCATAACGGGAGAACGGAGCGGCACCCAGGGATAATAGTAAGTGCAGTGAGATCCCCGGGCGCCGCTGTACATGTCTGTATAGTTAGTTCATAGTGTAATAATCGGTGAAAGGTCCTCTTTAAGCTATCTGTCCAGCAGATGAAGCTCAACAGAAGATGGGTGTTGAAACAGGACAATGACCCAAAGCATAGAAGTAAATCAACAACAGAATGGCTTAAACAGAAGAAAATACGTCTTCTGGAGTGGCCCAGTCAGAGTCCTGACCTCAACCCGATTGAGAAGATGTGGCATGACCTCAAGAAAGCGATTCACACCAGACATCCCAAGAATATTGCTGAACTGAAACAGTTCTGTAAAGAGGAATGGTCATGAATTACTCCTGACCGTTGTGCACGTCTGATCTGCAACTACAAGAAACGTTTGGTTGAAGTTATTGCTGCCAGAGGAGGTTCAACCAGTTATTAAATCCAAGAGTTCACATACTTTTTCCACCTGCACTGTGAATGTTTACATGGTGTGTTCAATAAAAACATGGTAACTGTGGAGGAAGGGTTGAGACGTATGCATATATATCCATGCATGCCTGCAAACACGTGCGGGCATGTATGGTATATATATGCATACATTAACCACCGCATCATGGAGTGATGTGCGCAGAGGTGCCCAGCATCTGCGCCCGTCTGCCCATGGTGATCCCCAGGGGCTCATGGTGGCCCCTGTGGGAAATATGTGGTCCCTGGAAGCTGTGCCCCCTTATAATCCCCCTTATAGTTAGTATATATTTCCTGTATGACCGTGTATATATTGGCCCTGTATGGCAAGTGAGGACATATGCATGTCCCCTGTATGTGATGCCCCAGATATATGCGAGGGTGTGTGTATATATAGATATGTGTGTATGTATTTGCACACGTGTCTATGTATATACACTTATGTCAGCATGACAGTATGTATGTGGGCTTATTGCTGCCCATTCATACCCCCGGTTTTGTATGTGTTTATAGATGTGCCCCAAGCATCTGTGGATATATATATGCATATTCCAACTGTTATCAACAGAGTTGTTTAGAGAAAAACTTGTGCTGATAGCCTGTAGGATAACAGCTGATTAGCATCTAGTCCCCTTTTGTTCAGGCCCCTTACAATCAGACTCTCTGGCACCGTTCGTGAGAGGGCCTTCTAACCAGAGACATCATAGCCTGTTTTCCACACCTCTGCCCCATGGCCATGCCCATTACTCCCAGCATTTTTGGGACTAGGAGGGGGGACTAAGGCACACTATGATGTCACATGCCTGAGGAAGGAGGAGGGGGTTGCTTTTGGGCTATAAAACCCCAAACCGGACAGAGGTGCCCTCTCTTGCAACCAGACTAGACACATGGGAGAGTGCAGCTCCATTATGACCGCCTGGAAGAGGCCTACTAACGCTGGAAGGATTAAGTATATCCCCTGACCCCCAAACACTATATCTCTCCCCTGGTTAACCCACACCCCTGGTCCTGTAACCCCTATATTTGTGTCCCTGATGTGCACCTTGGGCCCTGCCTTATAACCCATGCCCCTGATGTGTACCCTGGGCCCTGATTTACCCTTGCCGTGTTACTGGACACCCTGATCCCCCAAACCCTTGCCTTATTGTATCCTTGTTTGTACCCCTGATCCTGTGCCACTGGTTCCCCTGATTGTATTTGTGGTTCAGTTACACCCCCCTGATGACCCCCACTGTATCTCCACCGTGTAACCCTTTCCCTACCCTGATTAACCCCTGGTGGTAACCCCTGCCCAAACCCTGCCACACCCCCCCCCCCCCTCACTGTACACTTGCAGGGTATTTACCCTTGCATTGCTGTACAGTTCTGATATTATCCCCATTGTTAACCCTTTGTGTTTGTGGTCGGTTTACACCCCTGTAAGGCCACCATTAACCCTTCGTCGTACCCCGTAGGGACAGTGAATAGTCAGGTGGGGTGGATTGTTAATATACTTGTATGTGTGAACTGTATAGATAGTTTATGGGTGGAATTGGGAATGTGTAGTGTAGTTTAGGATTGTATATTTAGTTCTGTATTGTAGTGTACTGCGTGCGTAGTGTATTGCGTGCGTAGTGTATTGTTAGTGTATTGCGTGGTGTAATAAATACCGTTATATTTGTACCCTTTTGTGTAGCGTGTACTTATTGGCGATAGTTAGTTCAGTAAGGCGCATGCAGCTAGCGTAGCGATCAGTGTAAAGTATAGCAAAGGTATTGTTGTTAGTATATAAAGGCATAAATAGGCGGAGTTATCAATAGACGTCTCCTCCTATTTATGAATATGAATTATCGATATTTGCATAAATATTGGTGATTAATATTCCCCCTTTACATTGGCGAGCCAGGCCCACTGCGTGGATTTTGCGCTTATTTTTGGTCTTAAGGCTGAGGGTCGCTGGTACTGTGAATTAGCGGGCAGGAGAAACGCGGTCAGCGGAGTGTCTGAGCGTCTAGGACCCGATAATTCGTACAGGAGAAGCGATACTTCCCTTAGAGTACCAGAAATAAAACAAAATCTTTTGCAGAGAATCTAGAATCTATCTGTGAATTAATATTTTTGTATTTGCTTTACACGGTCACTGTCGCTGGGGTAAGAGAAGAAGAGACGGAAAAGTACAGCACCAACAAGAAGATGGAGGCTCAGAAAAATGTCACTGCATCGCTCAAGTGATTGCAAGGGAGAAGACACATCACTGAAGGAGATCCATCTTCGTGGGAGCGGCGTACAAGTCAGGCTGGTCGGGAAGAGGCGATCCGGGAAAATTGACTTCTTCCAAGCAGCTGCGAGGTACGGCGCCAAGGAGAAGATGGACTCTCATCAAACGGTGAGTATGGACTTCCCCACACTGCAACACTTGAGCAAACACAGCACATTTAACCCCATTCTCCCCACTACATACAAGTCAGCAGAAATGCTGTGGTCCGATTTGTTGGCACAGGCTTGTACTTATGACAAGCTTTGTGTTAACAAACGGACGGTGTTGAACAAGGCCACCAAACGGCTTCGGATGCTGGCCAAACTCGTTCATACGTTTGAGGCTAGCATCTGTAAGCCAAAGGAAGTGGCGCTGGTGTCTCAGTCAACGGAGACAATTCCTCTGGCCATTCACTGCCAGTGCTGTGCCAGTAATTCGGACCAGGTTTCGGCATTGCAGGCACAGCTGGCGGAGAATGTGCAGTCTACTGTTGACCGAGATGCGCAGGTGGCTAGGATAGAGTCACAGTTAGTAGAACTGCAGAGGCAGAAGGAGGAAATTGAGACTAAGTTGACTCAGTCTTATACTGAGGTCAAGGCCTTCAAGGAGCAGACTGCCTCTACTGACGTGATGGTAGCCAAATTGAAGGCGGAGGTTGCTGTAAGGTCCCAGCTAATTTCTGGCATGCAACAGGTTATCACCAAGTTGGTGCCGGCCCTTTCTTTTTCCGTAAAGCCAGGGTCGGAATCTCCTAAAATGTTGCCCTGTGCAGGGCCACAAGGGGGGAGAGTAGTCTGTGACCGGTCTAATCATCAGGTCAAGCCGGTCCAGACTAACAGAGATTTTTCCCTGACTTTGGGAAAAAGACCTGTCGTGAAGAGTGCGTCCCTGAGGATGGTACAATTCAGGAGAAGGGAGCACGGCTGCAGTGTAGATGGACCTGGGCCATGCAGAGCTAACATCAGATGTTTTGCATGTGGTGGCCTAGGTCACATAGCGAGACACTGCAAAACAGATAGGAACATAACACACAGGACAGGAAACCAAGTCACGTGTTTCAGGTGTGGGAACAAAGGACACATTGCAAGGAATTGCCCTTGTGCAAGTAATTGCAATGTGTCCAACAGTATCAGCCAGGTAACAAATTGTGCAGTGGGGTCTAGTCAGCCTGGCCATAACGGGGTTACCTCTCGGCAGCATCACCGGCTGCTGAGGGGTCAGAGTGGCCAGGCTAGGCTAGGCAACATTTGACACCGCTGTACTATTTGTTACACCGCTTGTTCCCTGTGTATGTCCATGTTGTGTGTTTTTGTTATCTGTTGGTACGTTTTTCTTGATGTTGATGGTGGTAGTCCTTGTCTACGGGTGTGTTCTACCGTGCTGATTTATGTAGTGTTGTAAGTCCCGTCTGCTGTCTTTGTCTCATTCTGTGTCCCCTTGGAGTGGAACAGTGTTATACTGTGGATCGAGAACGTATAGGTTCGCGAGCAGATAATATCACACGGGAAATCCTGCTGGTCGGGAGAAGGCATAAGGACCTTCTCCATGCAGCACACAAAGGATGATGTGATATTATTCTGGGCAACCAGGGTCTCAGATCGATACAGATAGCGCTGTTGTGCTCCAGGTTTTCGGTAGGGCTGTGGTGTGCTGGGGACTGGGGCGAACAGACAACATTGGTGTAATGTTGTGCTGCGCACTTAATTCTAGTCCAAGATAGGGATTGGACGCAGAGTGTTTGGCAGCAGAGTGTGGACTGTGTTCTTGTGTTGTGGGGTCCTGGGGAGCCAGGGCATGACTATGCCATTGGTTCTGCAGGCCTCCACAGGACGGGATCACAGGGGGAAATCAGCCTGGGTGCACACGAGTGGACAGGGATGCGGTGCCATCAATAACAAGATGGTGCTTTGTCCACAGAACTCCAGTTATCCTAACCTAGTAGGGTGGCCATCCTTATCTGTTGGTGCAGAGGGATGTGCAGCAGAGGACTCAATCCTCTGAAGGTAGGGTGTTCAGACACCAGTGTTGGGATAACGAGGGGTCCTATGAGATAAAGGGCAGCCCAATGCCTTTCTATACCCATGGGTCAAAGGTATTGGTGCTGGGAAGTTTCACATTTAATTGCACTGTTAGGGGAGAAATTCCCCTGGGAGCGCCTGGTGTTTTCTTCTGCCATAGGTGTGATTTTATATGGAGCGGAAGAAAAACCTAGGAGATGCCACAGAAGAGGCCAGCTATTCCCCCTGACACTGCTCCAGAGGATCCCACTGGATTTTGGCAACGAAGCGACCTCTACCTAGAGGTGTTATAGCAATGAAGACTGTGCCACAATCCAGCGGGAGCATTATTTAAGGCTCTCGAGGAAGACTTGGGAGACGTTCGGGTGGAAGAACTTATTCAATTGTTTCACCCAGTGAAACTTCTTCTGGTTCTGGTCATCGTAATCGGAGGGTCAAGGGACTTACTGACCAAATACACCAGAACCAGACAGAACTTTACAGAACTATCTGGAGGAGGAGGCTCAGGACATAACTCAAACATTGTTCCTGTAGCCAAATATTGTATGGACACACTTTGTTTCCTATGAGGGTTCGGGACGTATAACTTGTACTACCCTGAAACCCCATAGCACATTGTATTGTACATTTATTGATTGTGTTTGTTGTTTGATGGTGTACCCATGGACACTCTAGGTGCAAATGTGTGACAGCCCAAAACTCGCCCAACCCACTGTGGTGAGTTATTATTTGGCTGTACACATTTGCATCCTATAGTCGTTTCCCATTGACACAGGGGTCTGCGACCTACCTGTGTCTTTGGAGGTGTAGAGTTATGCAAGGTTGCATGAGTCTCTATGGGTACACATACATATAATGATTTTGGTGGTGTTGGGAGGGATGTGACATGTGTTTTGTGTGAATGGGGACAAGGTTAGGTCACGATAGGGACAGGCATCATTAATTTGCCACCTTGAACCCTGGAACGGTGAGGTTCTTAAGGGAAGGGCTGGAGGTGTAGTGTGGCGGAGGTGTTCTCCGCAGTAGAATTTAGGTACTATGACATCACCGCTTAGAGTCTGACCTGCCTTGTAAAGACCTATTAATCTGTCCACGGGAGAACCGCACCCATCAAGATGGAAACAGACGTTGGATAGAAGAAAGTTGGGACTGAGGTTGTGAGGGTGAACCCGCTCCAGATGCCTTGGAAGCGGGCCATACCTGAAGATCGGCAGAACTACCGAGAGACTGTGGGGGTGTGGTCACTCCAAAGTGGGGGTGGCCGACACCAAGAGACTGTTAAAGAAAGACCAGTTAAAGACTGTAAGGGTGAACCCGCTCCAGAATTGGGGGGGGACGAAGATACCTGAAGATCGGCAGGATTACCGAGACTGTGGGGGTGTGGTCACTCCAAAGTGGGGGTGGCCGACACTAAAAGACTGTTAAAGAGACTGAGGGTGTGTGGTAAGAAGACGGTGTATCCTGTGGACGGAGGAGTAGGTTACGGTGAAGGGCAGGTCGGAGGAAGAGGGATGTCTAAGTACCTAAAGATCAGTGTGCACTACAGTTCTTCCTGAACTTCCACCAAAGATGGGGTTGAAGGGGGGCAAATATATCTCAACCCGTTCCCCCAAGATATTGTCGTATTATAGTCCGACAACAGGGGGATTGTTGAGGAAGGGTTGAGACGTATGCATATACAGTAGGTGAACCCGATTTTGTGTCAATCTCGCTCTCTTTCTCGGCGAGATTGAGCACCTACGAGCCCCATCGCGGGAGCCAGCGCCGAGCTGGCTTGCCGCGATGGAGACAGAGCCGTCATAGAAGCGACGGGAGATCCGACTTGGATTCCCGCCAATTCTACACGTGTGCGGCGTTTGTTATGAATCCTGAGGGTGAAGTCCCCGCCGGATTTTAAATAAAAATCCGGCATGGGTCCCCCCCTCAGGAGCATACCGGGCCCTTAGGTCTGTTATGGGTTGTAAGGAGAGCCCCCCCTACGCCGAAAAAAACGGCGTAGGGGGTCCCCCTACAATCCATACCAGACCCGTATCCAAAGCACGCTACCCGGCCAGCCAGGAAGGGAGTGGGGACGAGCGAGCGCCCCCCCCCCCCCCTCCTGAGCCGTACCAGGCTGCATGCCCTCAACATGGGGGGGTTGGGTGCTCTGGGGCAGGGGGCGCACTGCGGCCCCCCCACCTCAGAGCACCCTGTCCCCATGTTGATGAGGACAGGGCCCCTTCCCGACAACCCTGGCCGTTGGTTGTCGGGGTATGCGGGCGGGAGGCTTATCGGAATCTGGGAGCCCCCTTTAATAAGGGGGCCCCCAGATACCGGCCCCCCACCCTAAGTGAATGAGTATGGGGTACATCGTACCCCTACCCATTCACCTGCAAGAAAAGTGGTAAAAACACAAATAAACCACACAGTGTATTAAAATATTTTATTTTTCTGCTCCGGAGGCCGCGCCCTGTCTTCTTTATTAGCTCTTTTACCAGGGGGGGCTCTTCTTCTTCCGCTATCCTGACGGGTCTTCTCCGCTATCCGGGGGGTCTTCTCAACTCTCCGGGGTTCTCCTTCTGTCTTCGCCGCTCTCCGTTGTTGACTCGGCGCACCCCGGTTCTTCGTCTCGCGAGATCTCGGATTTTAAATAAAAATTTAGCGAGACGAAGAAGCGGGGTGCGCCGAGTCAACAACGGAGAGCGGTGAAGACAGAAGGAGAACCCCGGAGAGTTGAGAAGACCCCCCGGATAGCGGAGAAGACCCGTCGGGATAGCGGAAGAAGAAGAGCCCCCCCTGGTAAAAGAGCTAATAAAGAAGACAGGGGGGTCTTCTCAACTCTCCGGGGTTCTCCTTCTGTCTTCGCCGCTCTCCGTTGTTGACTCGGCGCACCCCGGTTCTTCGTCTCGCTAAATTTTTATTTAAAATCCGAGATCTCGCGAGACGAAGAACCGGGGTGCGCCGAGTCAACAACGGAGAGCGGCGAAGACAGAAGGAGAACCCCGGAGAGTTGAGAAGACCCCCCGGATAGCGGAGAAGACCCGTCGGGATAGCGGAAGAAGACAGAAGGAGAACCCCGGAGAGTTGAGAAGACCCCCCGGATAGCGGAGAAGACCCGTCGGGATAGCGGAAGAAGAAGAGCCCCCCCTGGTAAAAGAGCTAATAAAGAAGACAGGGGGCGGCCTCCGGAGCAGAAAAATAAAATATTTTAATACACTGTGTGGTTTATTTGTGTTTTTACCACTTTTCTTGCAGGTGAATGGGTAGGGGTACGATGTACCCCTTACTCATTCACTTAGGGTGGGGGGCCGGTATCTGGGGGCCCCCTTATTAAAGGTGGCTCCAAGATTCCGATAAGCCTCCCGCCCGCATACCCCGACAACCAACGGCCAGGGTTGTCGGGAAGGGGCCCTGTCCTCATCAACATGGGGACAGGGTGCTCTGAGGTGGGGGGGCCGCAGTGCGCCCCCTGCCCCAGAGCACCCAACCCCCCCATGTTGAGGGCATGCAGCCTGGTACGGCTCAGGAGGGGGGGGGGGGGCGCTCGCTCGTCCCCACTCCCTTCCTGGCTGGCCGGGTAGCGTGCTTTGGATACGGGTCTGGTATGGATTGTAGGGGGACCCCTACGCCGTTTTTTTCGGCGTAGGGGGGGCTCTCCTTACCACCCATAACAGACCTAAGGGCCCGGTATGCTCCTGAGGGGGGGACCCATGCCGGATTTTTATTTAAAATCCGGCGGGGACTTCCCCCTCAGGATTCATAACAAACGCCGCACACGTGTAGAATTGGCGGGAATCCAAGTCGGATCTCCCGTCGCTTCTATGACGCGCTTGCTGGGATGTGCTGTCACTATTCCAGTGAGTGCGAGATCTCGGCACCATGTCGCCGAGTATCAGCGCGACGCTGTCGTGCTAAAAGCACAATATCACAAACACCTACTGTATATCCATGCATGCCTGCAAACACGTGCGGGCATGTATGGTATATATATGCATACATTAACCACCGCATCATGGGGTGATGTGCGCAGATGTGCCCAGCATCTGCGCACGTCTGCCCATGGTGATCCCCAGGGGCTCATGGTGGCCCCTGTGGGAAATATGTGGTCCCTGGAAGCTGTGCCCCCTTATAATCCCCCTTATAGTTAGTATATATTTCCTGTATGACCGTGTATATAATGGGCCCGTATGGCAAGTGGAGACATATGCATGTCCCCTGTATGTGATGCCCCAGATATATGCGAGGGTGTGTGTATATATAGATATGTGTGTATGTATTTGCACACGTGTCTATGTATATACACTTATGTCAGCATGACAGTATGTATGTGGGCTTATTGCTGCCCATTCATACCCCCGGTTTTGTATGTGTTTATAGATGTGCCCCAAGCATCTGTGGATATATATATGCATATATGCAATTCCAAATGTTATCAACAGAGTTGTTTAGAGAAAAACTTGTGCTGATAGCCTGTAGGATAACAGCTGATTAGCATCTAGTCCCCTTTTGTTCAGGCCCCTTACAATCAGACTTTCTGGCACCGTTCGTGAGAGGGCCTTCTAACCAGAGACATCATAACCTGTTTTCCACACCTCTGCCCCATGGCCATGCCCATTACTCCCAGCATTTTTGGGACTAGGAGGGGGGACTAAGGCACACTATGATGTCACATGCCTGAGGAAGGAGGAGGGGGTTGCTTTTGGGCTATAAAACCCCAAACCGGACAGAGGTGCCCTCTCTTGCAACCAGACTAGACACATGGGAGAGTGCAGCTCCATTATGACCGCCTGGAAGAGGCCTACTAACGCTGGAAGGATTAAGTATATTCCCTGACCCCCGACCGCTATATCTCTCCCCTGGTTAACCCACACCCCTGGTCCTGTAACCCCTATATTTGTGTCCCTGATGTGCACCTTGGGCCCTGCCTTATAACCCTTGCCCCTGATGTGTACCCTGGGCCCTGATTTACCCTTGCCGTGTTACTGGACACCCTGATCCCCCAAACCCTTGCCTTATTGTATCCTTGTTTGTACCCCTGATCCTGTGCCACTGGTTCCCCTGATTGTATTTGTGGTTCAGTTACACCCCCCTGATGACCCCCACTGTATCTTCACCGTGTAACCCTTTCCCTACCCTGATTAACCCCTGGTGGTAACCCCTGCCCAAACCCTGCCACACCCCCCCCCCCCCCTCACTGTACACTTGCAGGGTATTTACCCTTGCATTGCTGTACAGTTCTGATATTATCCCCATTGTTAACCCTTTGTGTTTGTGGTCGGTTTACACCCCTGTAAGGCCACCATTAACCCTTCGTCGTACCCCGTAGGGACAGTGAATAGTCAGGTGGGGTGGATTGTTAATATACTTGTATGTGTGAACTGTATAGATAGTTTATGGGTGGAATTGGGAATGTGTAGTGTAGTTTAGGATTGTATATTTAGTGCTGTATTGTAGTGTACTGCGTGCGTAGTGTATTGCGTGCGTAGTGTATTGTTAGTGTATTGCGTGGTGTAATAAATACCGTTATATTTGTACCCTTTTGTGTAGCGTGTACTTATTGGCGATAGTTAGTTCAGTAAGGCGCATGCAGCTAGCGTAGCGATCAGTGTAAAGTATAGCAAAGGTATTGTTGATATTATATAAAGGCATAAATAGGTGGAGCTATCACTAGATGGCTCCTCCCATTTATGAATATTAATTATCGATATTTGCATAAATATTGATGATTAATATTCCCCCTTTACAGTAACATTTAATTATTTGTGTGTTATTAGTTTAAGCAGACTGTGATTGTCTATTGTTGTGACTTAGATGAAGATCAGATCACATTTTATGAATAATTAAATAATTCCAAAGGGTTGACATACTTTTTCCTGCAACTGTATATTCCCATAAAAATACTTTATTTTAAGTCAACTAAAACCAATTATAAATATAACTACCAGGGTCACTATTGCAGAGATGAGTGAACAGATTCTACAGAATCTTCTTCATTTGCATAAGCCCTGCTGATTGGGCATCTGTAATCACCAAAAGGGCCTCTTGGAGCAATAAGGGCATTGCCATTACACCTCTCTGCAACTGCCGCACCCTCTCCTCTTTGATTGACAAGACCAGGAGTGAAAACATCATAATGCCTGACCCTGTCAATCAAAGTTGAGAGAACGTGGCAGTTGCAGAGAGAGCAGAGCCTCCATGTCACGGTCCCTCCCATGAGAGAGGTGAGAAGATCTGAGAGACTGGCGGCACGTGAGGGTATCTGACAGTCTCTCTGTTTTCATCTTGCAGTGTTGTTGGTTGGTAATGACCACACCTCTTGTCAGGTGAAGCTTGTGGTCATTACTGAGGCTCTATTTAGTTTGACTCACACTGCTTACCATGCGGTTGATATTTCCTGCTGGAGTTGGTTGAGCTGGTGTGTTGTTCCTTTGGATCTCCTGCTCCTCTATTCTTCTTTAAAGGGAACCTGTCATCAACTTTATGCTGCCCATACCAACGGCAGCATAAGGTAGAGACAGGTGAGTTGATTTCAGCGGTCTGTCACTTAAAAGTTAAAAGTAAGTGGTTGCCAAGAGCCAACATCACAATCATTGCAGACTGGGCCTGGAAAAGAGTCACGGCCACCTGAGAAGAGTCATGGTTATTCATAAATTCCTGCTCTCCCTGTCCACCTGCTGATGATTGACAGTCTTCTACCTAGTTTTCTCCCTTTCTCTCTAGGAGAGAACTGCCAATCATCAGCAGATGAGTGAGAGTGCAGGAGATTATGGATAACCATGACTCTTCTCAAGTAGATTTGACTCTTTTCAAGGCCTGTGCTGAAATGATTATGATGCTGGTTCTCAGCAACCACTTACTTTTAGCTCATAAATGATACACCTCTGAAATCAGCATTTCAGTGAGGTCAGCATAAAGTTGATGACAGGTTCCCTTTAAGCTAAGTGAATTTTGTTTTTCATTTTGTTGTTCGCTTGTGTGTGTTGTTGTCTAGGCCTCAGGGAGACGCTGGTTCTTTCATGTGGGGAGGAACCAGTAGTCTCATTCCCTGCCACCACTCCTAGGGACTTCCAGGGTCTCCATGGCTTAGGTTACGGTGTATGAGTATTTCCACCTTCAGGGTCTACTTATATTGGCAGGAGTCAGGGAGAGGTCTAGGGATTCTTAGGAGGTCACCATCCCTCTCCATTAGCTTTGAGGCCTAGACTCCGGTCCATTCCTTCTGGGTGTTATTTGGTGTTAACCCCTCTCCATTACCTGTGACCCTATCAACCGCCAAAAAAAGTCATTTTGTTTGTGTAAGTGTAGCGATGGATACTGTTTCTGCACTGGTTGATCGTATGCAGGGACTGTCTTTAGAGATGGCTGACCTCTGCACGGCCATCTTGCAGTTTCAGAGACCACAGGCGGCCGGCTTCCAGCACTGGGAACCAGACCTGCCCTGAACCTAAGGTCGCTAAGGTTTTCCGGGGGAAGTGACAACTTTATTCGGTTCAGGAAGTCATGCAAACTATATTTTAGATTATGTCCTTACTCTTCTGGGGACGAGAGTCAAAGAGTGGGGATTATTATTTTGTTACTGAAAGGTGACGCTCAGTCTTGGGCTTTTTCTTTGCCGACCGGATCACAATCCCTCTGGTCGGTAGATGAATTTTTCAGAGCTCTGGGGCTTATCTACAATTACCCAGATCGGGTGGCTTACGGCAGGGAGAGCGTTCTGCAGAGTCCTATTGCTCTGAATTTAGGAGATGGGCAACTGATACTGAGTGGAATGACCCAGCCCTCCATAGTCAATTCTTTCTTATATGCCACAGTCAAAGCTGGTCAGCTTTGACTGTGACATATAAGAAAGAATTGACTATGGAGGGCTGGGTCATTTCATTCAGTATGCAGAGGGTTTGCGGAGGGTACGCGTGCCCTCCGCATCTCCATCGGGTCCTCGCACTGCAGTGGCGGGGACCCGATGGCAGAAAAGGCAGTCTGATGCCTTCCATAGGCATCGGGGCTTGCCATCTATGGAAGCCTGTGAAATCCAGCCCCTTAGGCTGGGTCTCACAGGCAGGCTGTCATTGTAAAGGCTGGCAGTCAATGCATTACAATACAGGTTGTATTGTAAGGCATTGCAGAGGGGATCAGACCCCAGAAGTTGAAGTCCCAGGAAGTGGGAAAAAAAAAAAAGTTGAAAAGAAGTAAAAAAGTGTTTTTCATAATTCAAAAAAAATGAAGCAATAAAAAAAGCCCCTTTACCAAGAAAAGAAAAACAGACATATTGGGTAATGCCGTGTCTTTAACGACCATCTCTATAAAAATATCACATGATCCACCCCCTCACCTGAATGCCGTAGAAAAAATAAAATAAAAACTGTCCTAAAACAACCATTTTTTGTCACCTTACATCACAAAAAGTGCAACACCAAGCGATCAAAAATGCATATGCCCCCTAAATAGTACCAATCAAACCATCACCTCATCCTGCAAAATAAAAAGCTATGGCTCTGAGAATATGGAGAGACTAAAACATGATTTTTTTTTGTTTCAAAAATGTTTTTATTGTGTTAAAAGTGAAAAAAATAAAAAAAAAGTAGACATATTAGGTATCGCCATGTCCATAACAACCAGGTCTATCAAAATATCACATGATCTAACCCCTCAGGTGAACACCGTAAAAAAAATAAAAAAAATAAAAATTTATCACCTTACATCACAAAAAGTGTAATACCAAGCGATCAAAAAGTGGTACCCATTAAACCGTCATCTCATCCCCCAAAAAATTAGATTCCTACCTAAGACAATCGCCCAAAAAATAAAGAAAACTATGGCTCTTAGAATATGGAGACACTAAAACATGATTTTGTTTTGTTTCAAAAATGCTTTTATTTTGTAAAACTTAAATAAATAAAAAAATTATACATATTAAGTATCGCCGAGTCCGTAATAACCTGCTGTATAAAAATATTACATGACCTAACCCCTTAGGTGATGAACACCAAAAAATAAAAAAATAAATAAAAACTGGGTAAAAAAAGCAAAAAGTGTAATTTCAAGTGATAAAAAAGTCATATGCACCCTAAAATAGTACCAATCAAACTGTCATCTCATACCGAAAAAAATGAGCCCCTACATAAGACAGTCGCCAAAAAAAACTATGGCTTTCAGAATATGGAGACACAAAAACATTTTTTTTTACAAAAAGTTATTATGTAAAACTGAAACAAGTCATATTTGGTATTGTCACGTCCGTAACTACCTACTCTATAAAAATAGCACATGATTTAACCTGTTAGACGAACATTGTAAAAAATGAAAACAGTGCCAAAACAGCTATTTTTTGATACCTTATCTCAAATAAAGTCCAATAGTTTCCAAAATGGGGTCACTTTTTTGGAGTTTCTACTCTAGGGGTGCATCGGGGGTCTTAAAATGTGACATGGCAACTTAAAATTATTGCAGTAAAATCTGCTCTCCAAAAACCGCATGGCGCTCCTTTCCTTTCTCCCTGCCATGTGCCTGTACAGCAGTTTACGATCATAAATGGGGTGTTTCTGTAAACTAAAGAATCAGGGTAATAAATATTGAGTTTTGTTTGGCAATACAATTGAATCTAATGTACTGCAAGAGCTGAAGGACCTGTGATGACCTCACAAGTCATGTGATCAGCTCTAAATGCAGTAGCTGAAAAGGACCTGGAGCAATGTTGGGAGTTGTAGCTATTTAACTTGGACTGTATGTCAGGGCTGAAGGTAGGGAAGTTATTTACATGGGACAGTGAGGTAGAGTGATGTTATTAACATGGGACTGAAATTTGGAAGTGGTTGGGGTAGGGTGATGTTATTTACATGGGACTGTATGTTGAGAGGTAATGTTATTTATATGGGACTGCATGTTGAAGGCAGATGTGGGAGGGATTTTATGTTGAAGGTGGCTAGGGAGGGGGTGATTTTATTTACATGGGACTGTATGTTGAAGGTGTCTGGGGGAGGGAGTGATGTTATTTATATGGGACTGAATATTGAGGCGGTGATGTTATTTACATGGGACTGTATGTTGAAGGCGGCTGGGAAGGGGGTGATGTTATTTACATGGGACTGTATGTTGGAAAGGGCAGGAGAGATGGTGTGATGTTATTTACATAGGACTGTATATTGGAGGGGGCTGGAGAGATGGTGTGATGGTATTTATATGGGACTCTAAGGCAGAGGGAGGGAAATAGTGTTATTTACATGGGACTGTATGGCGGAGGTGCTGAGGAATTATAATTTCTGAGGACACTAAACTGAGGAATATAACTACAGGGGGCACTGCAGGTGGCATTATAAATATTGGGGGCGCTTCAGGGAGAGCATTATAACAGTAGGGGGTGCTATAACTACAGGGGAACTGCAGGCGTCATTATAAATACTTGGTGGCGCTTCAGGGCGAGCATTATAACCGTAGGGGGCAGTATAAATACTGGGAGCACTGTGGGGGCATTTTAAATCCAGGGGACATTATGCGTTCTTATTACTACTGGGGGCTCTATAGAAGGGACTTAGAGATCTGCATCAATTCTACTTAGAGCACTATGGGGGCCCTATTTACTACCGAGGGGTCTGTAGAGAGCTTTATTAACACTGGGGGAATAATAGGGGGCCTTATTTCTACTGGGGGCTCTATGAGAGTATTATTAATACTGGAGGGCTCTTCTACTAATGGAGGCACTCTTGTGGAGCGTTAACACTGCATATTGAGTTTTGTTTGGCTGTTAACCCTTGCTTTGTTACTGAAAAAAATGGATTAAAATGAAAAATCTGCCCAAAAAAAGTGAAATTCAGAAATTTTATCTACATTTTCCTTTAATTCTTGTGGAACACCTAAAGGGTTAACAAAGTTTGTAAAAATCAGTATTGAATGCCTTGAGGGATGTAGTTTCTAAAATGGGGCCATTTATTGGTGGTTTCTATTATGTAAGCCCCACAAAGTGACTTCAGACCTGAACTGGTTCTTAAAAAGTGGGTTTTGTAAATTTTTGTAAAAATGTTAAGATTTGCTTCTAAACTTCTAAGCCTTCTAATGTTCCAAAAAAAGAAAATGTAATTTACAAAATGATCCAAACATGAAGTAGACATATGGGGAATGTAAAGTAATAACTATTTTAGGAGGTATCACTATCTGTTTTAAAAGCAGAGAAATTTAAATTTTTTAAATGGCAACTTTTTAAAATTTTTGGGTAAATTTGGTATTTTTTTTATAAATAAAAATTTAATATTTTGACTCAAATTTACCACTTTCATGAAGTACAATATGTGATGAGAAAACAACCCCAGAATGGATTGGATAAGTAAAAGCGTTTTATAGTTATCACCACATAAAGTGGCACATGTCAGATTTGCAAAAAATGGCCTGGTCCTTAAGAAAAATGGCAGGGTCCTAAAGGGGTTAATGTGATAATGTTCATACGTCATTCTCCTGGCCTAGTTTATTTTACTATTTAAAGTGACAGTGCGTCTACAGTGTACGCTATATCATTTATGACTATATATGATTAACTTGGGATTCCATATACCTCATGGTTTGGATTTCACTGGTATTTGCATTTGATATTGGATCCAGTAGTTATTTGTATTTATAATTGTTTATAATATTTATTTGACTTGAAATAAAGTATTTTATGGGAATAGATAAAAGCTCCTTTTTTTCTAGTTTGGATACGTTTTTTTTGATGAAGGTTTTTTTTTTTTTTTTTTTAAAAAGTAAACTTGATTATTAAAGTAACTAATACTCGGGTAAAGCACTTAGAGCGCAGATTTCTATGTTCAGGATTGCTATGGAAACTAAATACAGTTTAGAGGAATAACAAACTACTTGAATTTGTCAAAATAAAATCACTAAGTGCGGAAAATGCAAGTATCAGGTTATCACACATCCATTTTTATATCATACGAACAATTCTTAGGATTCTGCTTCCATTTCTTTGACTGTTATACTGTATAGGTATTTTGAATACACCATGCATTCCTGCTCCGTGAGGGCATGAGTGCTGGAAAAAAAACTGTTATCCAGAGAATGGGGGAATGAGTGCCGTTTTCACCTCTCCACTTAGAAGGAGGCACCATACACTCAGGATCAGTTGAGGTTCCAGATATCAGGCCACACCAATCAAAAATACAGAGCATATCCCATTTTGGTAATATTTTTGACAAACCATTTTGAAGTAGAGCGTGCATAAAATGTTTAAAGGGGTACCTAGGGAATTAAGAAAATGAAAATATTACTTTATTATAAACATATTCCTAAATACCTTTCATTAGTTATAATGGCTCATTTTGTCTAGGGAGGAATCATTAGGAGAAATAAATGGCTGCCGTCCTATTAGTACACACAAAACCTGTCCTAATCACAATAGGAGGACAAGTTACTTCACAACACTGAGCTAAAGAGCTGCCTCATCCTCCTCTCTGCTCTGCTCGTCAGGGATTATGATCTTGTATACAGCTGATAAAATCTTCAGCCGAATCTCTGTAGGAATGGAGTTCATCAGAAGGCATGAAGTACAGAGAGGAAGTGGGGATGTGGCTAATGAGCAGCAGCTCTTGTATGCAGTCTCTATTACCAAAGTCTGTCATGTTCGTCCTCACTGTACTTCATGTCTCCTCATGAGCTCCATTCCTACAGAGATTCAGCTGAAGATCTTATCATCTGTATTCAAGATCATAATCCCTGATGAGCAGAGCAGAGCAGAAAGGAGGATGAGGCAGCTCTTTAGCTCAGTGTTGTGAAGTAAATTGTCCTCCTGTTTGATAAGAACCGGTTTTGTGTGTACTAATAGGTCGGCAGCCATTTTATTTCTCCTAATGCTCCCCAGACAAAACAAGCCATTATATCTAATTAAAGGTATTTGGGAATATATTTATAATAAAGTAATATTTAAATATTTTGAGTAATTTTATTTTCTAAAATCCCGGAAAACCCCTTTAACTGATATGAAGCCAATGGGCACATCCGTGTCTGGTGCCCCCTACTTCTCAATGCCCTTTTTGAACAGTCAGGTGAACAGTTGGGCTGCCATTTTGGCACTTAGACCAAGGTTGCCAACCGTCCAGAAATTGATGTACAGTCTGTTAAAATATTCAACTTTATTTGAGGCTGGTGGCTCGTGACGATGATGATTTTGGAGTTAATTACCATAGTTTTACAGCTCACACTAAATGCTGGTGATGAGTTCTTATAAGTGTACTGAGCTGTAGACATGTATTACTTATAATTAGAAATGAGCAAATTTCAGGTTATGAAATTCTTTCACGCTTTGTTTTCTGGTAAAAGGTGAATTGCGTTATGGATTCTGTTAGCACGGACCTTTAGAGGCATTCTGTTATTCATTCCATCATAATAGAGGTCTATAGGCTGCAAAACTGATCTGTTCCGTTTGCGTTATGCAGGGGAGTCCTCTCCTGCATAACGGAAATGGAATGGATCCGTTTTTCAGGAGAGAACTCCCCTGCATAACGGAAATGGAACGGATCCGTTTTGCAGCCCATAGACTTCTATTATGACGGAATGAATAACGGAATGCCTCTAAAGAACATAGAATTGCGTTATGGTCCGTGGTAACGGAATCCATAACGTAATTCACCTTTTACCAGTAAACTAAGCGTGAACGAATTTCAAAATATGAAATTCGCTCATCTCTACTTATAATCTTTATCATTCATTGTGGTTTTCCAGTTTGTCCATAAAAGACGTTGGTTGTCCATGATTTTTGCATAAATTGTGCAGAAAAAGGAAAAACCCAGGTTGGCAACCCTGACTTGGACTCAGTATAAAGCAGGGAGTGCCTCTCTGACTACTACAGGTGTAAATTTACATGCATTGTATTTTGGTGCTTTTGGGCCATAGCAGTAGCTAGATTTTGTAGCTAAGTATTGTACCCCTACCAAAATCCCAGAATGTCATCAAAACCACTTATTATGGCAAGCTACATGGTTTAGCCACATAGCCGTTTTACTTAGATGACCCCAACCTCCAGGTGAGCATGAGTGAGCGTACCTGATACAACGTAAACAGTTCTGTAGCAAATATGATGAAGGACCTGAGGATTTCCACCAAGAATATGCTTGGTAACAGTGTAGCGTATGTCAAATAGCAAGGCTTCAGATAGTGTTAATCTTAGAATTAATATATTAAGATTCATGCAGGAAGCTATTTTTGTAGCATTACTCCAGGGCTTTGGTCATTAACAGCTCTGCGCTATAGGTAACACCTACAGTAGCAAAGGGATTGGTGCTTTATAATGAAAATCACATCCTATATATGCTGATACCATAGTCACATGAGGCGGCGGATTGTTTTTCAATTATCACCACAGATTAAATTGTACTAATGAAACTAATTATGGGAATGCCTTAAAGAGGAGGAAAAGTCATGTTATCGAACTTTGCATTTACTCATAGATATACATTACATACATTCATTGGTTAAAGGGATTTTCCTGGAGTTTGATATTCGTTTGTCCCATTTCACACATCGCTAGGATATGCCACCAATCTCAGAGAGGTGGGGCTCCCCCCTTGGGGAACTGCACCTCTAGAATGAGGCCCCCAAAGTGAATGAGCACGCAAACGCAGCCACCCTTCTTTCACTTCTATGGGAGTGCCGAAAATAGCCAGCCGCTGGCTCGGCTAATTCCCGAACTCCCATAGAGGTGAATGGAGTGGTGGCCACACTTGCGCAGTGCACCCTCCAATCATGTCTATGGGAGTTCTGGAAGAAGCCAAGCACACCCCCTGGACTCTCTTCGGAACTTCCATAGACGTGAATGGAGAGCATGCCGCAAATGAACAGTGTGCTCTCCAATGCTTTGAGGGTCTCGTCCAAGAGATAGGTGTCCCAGAGGTGGAACCCACACCTATCTGACATTGGAGGCATATCCTAGCGATATGCCACCAATGTGTGAGATGGCAAAACCCCTTTAAGGATATGTAATAACTATCTTTTCGTGGGGATCTGACTCCCGGCAACCCTGCCAATTAGCTCAGGTGAGTGCCACAGTCTCTTCCTAGATTACAGACATCATGTTAATTGGTCACATTGCCTATTTGCAGCTCAGTCCTATTCAAGTGAGTGGCCTGGGCTGCAATACCAAACGCAGCCACTATACAATGTATGGCCTTAGTATATTGTGAGGAGGCTGCAGTGCTCACCAGAGCTGATCGGCGTGGGTGCCAGAAGTCAGACACTCACCAATCACAGATTGATGACCTATACTGAGGATAGGCCATCAAAATGGAACTCCTGGAAAACATCTTCAATTGCAACAAGTATGTACATTGTATTTGCATAGTAGAAAGTGATGATTTTTAATGATACAATACATAATATATTTCTTACTTTGTAATAATGTGGTTCATTTTCAACTAATTACCAGTACATTTTTGGCCAAGATTCTTCTATATTGTTACACTCTCTCTGGCAAACTAAGCCTGATGACATTATCAGATGATCTGTCAATCAGATGCCCGGGTCAAGATCTTCTACTTACCACAATGCATTTTTATGGCAACCAGAGTGGGCTGTTGACACAACCATTGGTGAATTTTCCATTGCCTGAACTGAATCTCAGTGGTTACCCTCACGCTAGTCTTCTGTTCATATAGCTTGCTGCTTTTTCAAGGCTGCTAATCTAGTGCTGGTCTAATCAAGTGCTGATCTGCAAGTGCATTGGAGATATTCAGGAGAAGAACTTAGTCTAACTCAGAGTTTTTCCACTGTAGCAGAACTTCAGTGGTGTTTCGGGTGGATACTCAGACACTGTTTCACAAGAGGAAAGGAATTTGCTAGACACGGTATCTCTATTGTCTGATTGCAAATGAGCATAGGCGGGTAAGGTGTTAATTTGCTGTTGCGGGAGGAGCCTTTGTGGGAGGGTGTGTATATATAGCAACATTGCATTAGCTTGCTAATTATAGCTTGCTGCTTTTTGAAGGCTGCTAATCTAGTGCTGGTCTAATCAAGTGCTGATCTGCAAGTGCATTGGAGATATTCAGGAGATACTCAGGAGGTAATCTGGAGGTGGATACAATCTAAACAAGTAAGTTTTGTTTGTTTAAATATCCCCCACCCCCCCCCCCCCCCCCCCTCTTTGCAATGGCAGACCTGGTTCTGTGCAGGAATTGTTGTGCTTTTATTTCAGGTTCCACTCTTCAGAGGTTTGGATACTGTCTGATCTGTAGACAGCTCTCCATAATGCAACAGAAAATTACCTTTTTAAAATATGAGATTTGTAAATTAACCATTAAGCAAACTCAGACTGAGAACATTGCAATGCCACTGCCACAGAGGCCCCCTAGAAATGGAAGATGGGTTACTGTAGGTTCTGGTAGACTGAGAGTTGTGGATAGAAGACATGTCCCACAGTCTGTGGCTCTCCATAATTAATTTGCAGCACTTTCAGAGTGCAAGAGCAACATGGCGGATGGCTCAAGCACAGTGGGTGAGAAACAATAATCTCCCATGCCTAAAGTATGCAAGACTGCAGCCAAAGACAAAAAGGAGAAGGTGAGGACTGATAGTAAGCAGCTGTTGGTGGGCGATTCCATCATAAGAGGTGTGAAGTTTGAGGAGAATGGTGTTGTAAGATGTCTCCCTGGTGCTACCGCTAGCAGGGATAGACGACGGATCCTTAATATTGTTAGGCAAGCAAAACAGGAAAGGGAAGTGGATATTATTGTCCATCTGGGGACAAACGATCTGGCTTGCAATGAGGTTTCAAAGGTGAAAGAAGCTTTTCACACACTTGGAAAGGATATACGGGAGGTTGCATAAACTGTTTTTTGCCTGTGCATAACCTTCAGCATGACAGGAAGATGCGCATTAAGGAATTCAATGTATGGCTTGGTGAATGGTGTCGGAACCAAGGGTTTGGCTTTGTGTCTCATGTTAGCTCTTGTTGGAATGGAAAAGAACTGTACAAGAAAGATGGTTTGCATCTTTCTCTCAAAGGAACGAATGTCCTCGGTGAACAGTTCCAAGTATTTGCTAAGGAGCATTTCAACTAGGAAAGGGGGGCAAAAGAGTGATAATCCAGCAGTCCGACTGCCCCCCGGAACAATGCCAGAAGATGCCAGTAGCACAAAGGTTAAGAAATGACAAGCTCAGATTCTTATCTACAAATGCTCGCAGTTTAGGGAATAAGATCAATGAACTTGAGGCTATAATGGCATCTGAGAATATAAATGTAGTGGCTGTTACTGAGACGTGGTTCAAGGGGAGTAATGACTGGGATATATCAATACCAGGGTTCTCTCTATACAGGAAAGACAGAGAAGGCAAGAAGGGGGAGGGGTGGCCCTGTATGTGAAAGACAGCATAAAATCTAATTTGATACAAGTTAGCGAGAACAATTTAGAGTCAGTTTGGGTTACCTTGCAGCTTGATAATCATAAGGTAACTCGTGTAGGTGTGATATATAGACCACCTAGCCAAGTCAAAGAATTAGATGATCTACTAGTTGAGGAAATAGCTAAAATGACATTGAAGGGGGAAGTTATCATTATGGGAGACTTCAATCTTCCTGATGTAAACTGGAAAACCAAAATAGCTAGTTCTGCCAGGAGTACAGATATTCTAAATTCCCTACTGGGATTATCTCTACAGCAAGTAGTTGAGGAGCCAACCCGGAAGGAGGCCATTTTAGATTTAGTATTCACAAATGGGAATCTGGTATATAATATTACTGTAGGGGAAAGCTTGGGATCTAGTGATCACCAGTCAGTATGGTTTACTATAAGTACAGTGACTGAGTCACACCACACAAAAACAAAAGTTTTAGATTTTAGAAAAACTGACTTTTCTAAAATTAGATTAGTGGTATACGAGTCCCTATCAGATTGGAACAGTTTCATTGGAGTCCAGGAGAAATGGGACTACTTAAAAGAGGTACTATTGAAGGCAACAGAAAATTGCATTAGGCTTGTCAGTAAAAGCAAAAAAAGGAAAAGACCACAAATTAAAAACAAAAGAAGGAAGGTATATGGAAGAAGATAAAGAACTAGCTGACTACCTCAATGAATACTTCTGTTCAGTCTTTACAAAGGAAAATGAAGGAAAAGGACCTCAGTTAGGAAAGAAGACTAATGAATCTTTTGATTCATGTGTCTTTACAGAGGAAGAGGTTCTAAGTGAGCTGTCTAAAATCAATACAAATAAGTCACAGGGGCCTGATGGGATACACCCAAAGCTATTATAAGAGCTCAGCGGTGAACTAGCAAAACCATTAACAGATTTATTTAACCAATCACTGGCAACAGGAGTCGTCCCAGAAGATTGGAAATTAGCAAATGTTGTGCCGATTCACAAGAAAGGTGGAATCTGGCAACTATAGGCCAGTAAGCCTGACATCAATAGTGGGGAAATTAATGGAAACCATACTTAAGGAGAGGATTGTGGAACATCTAAAATCCCATGGATTGAAAGATGAAAAACAGCATGGGTTTACTTCAGGGAGATCATGTCAAACTAATCTTATTAATTTTTTTGATTGGGTGACTAAAACAATAGATGGTGGAGGTGCAGTAGACATCGCTTATCTAGACTTCAGTAAGGCTTTCGATACTGTCCCATACAGAAGGCTTATCAATAAATTGCAGTCTTTGGGCTTGGACTACCATATTGTTGAATGGATTAGGCAGTGGCTGAGGGACAGGCAACAGAGGGTTGTAGTCAATGAAGTATATTCAGACCAAGGTCTTGTTACCAGTGGGGTACCTCAGGGATCTGTTCTGGGACCCATATTGTTTAATATCTTTATCAGCGAAATTGCAGAAGGCCTCGATGGTAAGGTGTGTCTTTTTGCTGATGACACAAAGATTTGTAACAGGGTTGATGTTCCAGGAGGGATACACCAAATGGAAAAGGATTTAGGAAAACTAGAGGAATGGTCAAAAATCTGGCAACTAAAATTTAATGTGGATAAGTGCAAAATAATGCACCTGGGGCGTAAAAACCCAAGAGCAGAATATAAAATCAGTGATACAGTCCTAACCTCAGTATCTGAGGAAAGGGATTTAGGGGTCATTATTTCAGAAGACTTAAAGGTAGGCAGACAATGTCATAGAGCAGCAGGAAATGCTAGAAGAATGCTTGGGTGTATAGGGAGAGGCATTACTAGTAGAAAGAGGGAGGTGCTCATGCCGCTCTACAGAGCACTAGTGGGACCTCATTTGGAGTATTGTGCTCAGTACTGGAGACCATATCTCCAGAAGGATATTGATACTTTGGAGAGAGTTCAGAGAAGAGCTACTAAACTAGTACATGGATTGCAGGATAAAACTTACCAGGAAAGATTAAAGGACCTTAACATGTATAGCTTGGAAGAAAGACGAGACAGAGGGGATATGATAGAAACTTTTAAATACATAAAGGGAATCAACAACGTAAAAGAGGAGAGAATATTTAAAAGAAGAAAAACTGCTACAAGAGGACATAGTTTTAAATTAGAGGGGCAAAGGTTTAAAAGTAATATCAGGAAGTATTATTTTACTGAGAGAGTAGTGGATGCATGGAATAGCCTTCCTGCAGAAGTGGTAGCTGCAAATACAGTGAAGGAGTTTAAGCATGCATGGGATAGGCATAAGGCCATCCTTCATATAAGATAGGGCCAGGGGCTATCCATAGTACTCAGTATATTGGGCAGACTAGATGGGCCAAATGGTTCTTATCTGCCGACACATTCTATGTTTCTATGTTTCTATGTTCTTTTGTGATCCTTGGTTTGTGGTCCTATATGTTCTATAGTCTTCAAGGATGTACAGGCTATGCAGCTGCTATGGGGCTGTGGAGAGAGGGGGCTTGGGCCAGGTTAGTCTCATTACTTTTGATACAGGATGAGAAATCCTGCACTGGACCCACTCTAAAAACAAACTGCATTGCTAGCAAACAAGGAGGACGGAAAATTGGTTCAAGGGTCATAGAAAGGGATTGGGTGGGGGGCTCAAACACCAAACATCATTGACTTTAATGGGGTCCATTGGTGTTTCAGTATTTTTGATAGCAAGAATAGCACCACAAAATATTAAAAGGTCTAATGCAAACTCCAGACTCCATTAAAGGGGATGTCTCACTTCTGCAAACGACATTGATCATGTAGACAAAGTTGATACAGGACACTTTCTAATGTCATTTATATCTGTGATACAGTGGTGGCCGTAACCCCTAGATATATATGGGCAGTGTATAAATGAATCCACCTAGCAAAGGAGGCAATATGGACAATCACAATACTTTAAGTAAGTGCCCTGTATTAACTTTCTCTACATGATAAAATGCCATTTGATGAAGTGAGACAACCCCTTTAAAGTCAGTGTGAACAGTAGCTTACACTGAGTAAACAGCTCAGTAATAATTGCTATAATGCAGAATTCATAAAAAGAAATTCTTTTTTTTAAATACTGTATATTACAATTATTCTGATTATTATTATAATTATTATTATGATTCCATCAATAGCTTGTATAATAATATTCAGTCCCGTTATTCCCTGTACCTAATGGAACTTTCCGTCTGAACTCGGCACTGCACAGGCACAATTTATTTCCACCATTATCAACAGAACAGAGACTCTTATTAACTTATCAAAGATTTATGATGTTTTCTCAATTCTATTATGCACAAATTCACACGCCGGATAAAATCCAACATAAAAATGGTCTTCATCTGAAAATCACTCAGAATTACAATGAAGATGTCTTTTGGCACGCCACAAAAAATAAAAAGTTAAAGAATAAAATAAAAAAATACTCATGTACCAAAACAAACCTCATCTACAGTGCCCTGCTTCTACTGTATCAAGTTCTGCTTTTCCAGCGACAGAAGCCTGCCCTGACGGAAATTAATAAAAGCACTAATCCACTTGGCTTACCGATTATTTACTGACTGAGAATGGTATTTGCTTTTCTTCCAGCAGACAGAGGCACAGCTGTACCCTCCAAAACCCACCAGCATGGCACCATGCCTTTCATTCTTTCTTCAGGGCCAACTTGGCACATATTTCATTTTTCAAACCTATGAATCTCTCTATAGCTTTCATACCAGACCGGAGAAGGCTTTCTCTTTTTGAAAAATCCCTGCAAAACAGTCCAATCCATAATTATATTTGTACCGGAGAGAACAGCTTAGTATAAGTGATTATACACTTCAGTTCCCATCGAAATTTCATTTAGGAGCGTGTTGTAGTCCAGAGTTGAAAGGCTGCCTTTCTCCATGACTGCGGAGAATACTTTCTCCAGTTCCAATTCCCTAGTTTAAGTTTACAGGTGCTCCAGCAAAACCCCTATCCCAAGAATAGAGGTAATAATGGGAAAGATGGAAGAACGGATGGAAGAGTTGAATGGATGGAAGAAAGGAATAAATGGAAAAATGGAATGGGTGGAAGAATGGAATAAATGGAAAAATGGAATGGATGGAAGAATGGAACGAATTGCTGAAAGGATGGATGGAATAATGGAGTGGATGGAAGAATTGAATGGATGGAAGAATGGATAGAAGAATGGAAAGAATAAAAGAATGGATGGAAGAATTGAATGAATAGAAGACTGGATGTAAGAATGGAAGAATGGATGGAATAATGGAATGAATGGAAGAATGGAATGAATATAAGAATGGTGGAAGAATGGATGAAATAATGGAATGGATGGAAGAATTGAATGAATAGAAGACTGGATGTAAGAATGGAAGAATGGATGGAATAATGGAATGCATGGAAGAATGGAATGAATAGAAGAATGGATGGATGAATGGATTAAATAATGGAATGGATGACAGAATTGGTGGAAGAATGTATGGAAGAATGGAATGGATGGAAGAATGGACTGGATGGAAGAATGGATTCAGTATCTTTCCGCTTTATATGCCATTATTGTTTGCGTGACTCCTTTCAGGATTATACTTTGTTTCTGCTTTCCACATTACGTTACCAGCTATAACATGGAGTGAATATTTTTACGAATATTTTATGCAAAGCAGAGGCATAATTTTAGGGTCCTGGCCTGGGTCCTCAGTACAAAATCTGTAAACGGGGCCCCTCAATTATAGGAGGGGAAGATAGTGCAGATAGAGACCGGGGGCAAGGTAATAAGAATGGGGGAGGAATGGAAGGAGGGACTAGAACAATTCAGAAGGAAAGGTGTAGGGTAAAAAATATACATAAACCTCTCAAATGTATGTATACTAATGCCAGAAGCCTGACTAATAAAACTGGTGAACTGGAATTAGTGATGTGTGAGGAGGACTATGACATAGTGGGAATAACTGAGACATGGCTGGATGATAGCTATGACTGGGCAGTTAATGTACAAGGTTACAGTCTGTTTAGAAAGGATCGTCAAAACCGGAGAGGGGGAGGGGTCTGCCTTTATATAAAGTCCTGTCTAAAGCCCACAGTCCGAGAAGATATAAGTGAGGGACATGAACATGTGGAGTCACTATGGGTAGAGATACATGGAGCTAAAAACAACAATAAATTACTAATAGGAGTTTACTATAAACCACCTAATATACCAGAGTCCACAGAAAATCTACTACTAAACGAGATAGACGAGGCGGCAAATCATAATGAGGTGGTTATTATGGGGGACTTCAACTACCCAGATATAGACTGGGAAACTGAAACTTGTATATCTCATAAGGGAAACAGGTTCATGGCTATAACCAAAGACAATTACCTCTCCCAACTGGTTCAGGACCCGACTAGAGGGACGGCCATACTGGACTTAGTATTAACCAATAGACCTGACAGAACAACAGACGTGCAGGTCGGGGGACACCTGGGAAATAGTGACCATAAAGTAATAACCTTCCAATTATCATTCAAAAGAGCGTTTCTACAGGGAGGAACAAAAATACCAAACTTCAAAAAAGCTAAATTTAGCCAACTAAGAGAGGCCATAGGCCAAACTAACTGGGACAAAGTCCTCACAAATACAGACACAAAATGGGATATCTTTAAAAACATCCTAAAAACTCATTGTCAGAGGTACATACCGTATGGTAATAAAAGGTTAAGAAACAAAAAGAAACCAATGTGGATAAATAGAACTGTAAAGAAAGCAATAAATGACAAAAAGAAAGCATATAAAACACTAAAACAGGAGGGTTGCACGGAAGCACTGAAAAACTATAAGGAAAAAAATAGAACATGTAAAAAACAAATAAAAGCGGCCAAACTAGAGACCGAGAGATCAATTGCCAAAGAGAGTAAAACCAACCCTAAAATGTTCTTCAATTATATAAATGTTAAAAAGTATAAAGCTGAAGGTGTTGGCCCTTTAAAGAGTAATGAGGGGGGAGTCGCAGAGAGCGACGAGGAGAAAGCAAAGCTGTTAAATATTTTTTTCTCCAATGTATTCACTGAGGAAAATAAATTGTCAGATGACATGCAGAATGCAAAAATAAATTCCCCATTAAAAGTGTCCTGTCTGACCCAGGAAGAAGTACATCAGCGGCTTAAAAAGATTAAAATAGACAAATCGCCAGGACCGGATGGCATACACCCCCGTATCCTAAAAGAATTAAGTAATGTCCTAGCCAGACCCTTATTTCTGATATTTGCAGACTCTATACTGACAGGGAATGTCCCACAGGATTGGCGCGTGGCATATGTGGTGCCAATATTCAAAAAGGGGCCAAAAACAGAGCCTGGAAACTATAGGCCGGTAAGTTTAACATCTGTTGTGGGTAAACTGTTTGAAGGTTTTCTGAGAGATGCTATATTAGAGCATCTCAACGGAAATAAGCAAATAACGCCATATCAGCATGGCTTCGTGAGGGATCGGTCATGTCAAACTAATTTAATCAGTTTCTATGAGGAGGTAAGTTCTAGACTTGACAGCGGCGAATCAATGGATGTCGTATATCTGGACTTCTCCAAAGCATTTGACACTGTACCGCATAAAAGGTTAGTATATAAAATGAGAATGCTCGGACTGGGAGAAAACATCTGTATGTGGGTAAGTAACTGGCTGAGTGATAGAAAACAGAGGGTGGTTATTAACGGTACACATTCAGATTGGGTCACTGTCACTAGTGGGGTACCTCAGGGGTCAGTATTGGGCCCTATTCTCTTCAATATATTTATTAATGATCTTGCAGAAGGCTTGCATAGTAAAGTATCAATTTTCGCAGATGACACTAAACTGTGTAAAGTAATTTACACTGAAGAGGACAGTATACTACTACAGAGGGATCTGGATAGATTGGAGGCTTAGGCAGATAAGTGGCAGATGAGGTTTAACACTGATAAATGTAAGGTTATGCACATGGGAAGAAAAAATTCAAGTCACCCGTACATACTAAATGGTAAAACACTCGGTAACACTGACATGGAAAAGGATCTAGGAATTTTAATAAACAGCAAACTAAACAGCAAAAAACAGTGTCAGGCAGCTGCTGCCAAGGCCAACAAGATAATGGGTTGCATCAAAAGGGGCATAGATTCCCGTGATATGAACATAGTCCTACCACTTTACAAATCGCTAGTCAGACCACACATGGAGTACTGTGTAGAGTTCTGGGCTCCTGTAAACAAGGCAGACATAGCAGAGCTAGAGAGGGTTCAGAGGAGGGCAACTAAAGTAATAACTGGAATGGGGCAACTACAGTACCCTGAAAGATTATCAAAATTAGGGTTATTCACTTTAGAAAAAAGACGACTGAGGGGAGATCTAATTAATATGTATAAATATATCAGGGGTCAGTACAGAGATCTATCCCATCAGCTATTTATCCCCAGGACTGTGACTGTGACGAGGGGACATCCTCTGCGTCTGGAGGAAAGAAGGTTTGTACACAAACATAGAAGAGGATTCTTTACGGTAAGAGCAGTGAGACTATGGAACTCTCTGCCTGAGGAGGTGGTGATGGTGAGTACAATAAAGGAATTCAAGAGGGGCCTGGATGTGTTTCTAGAGCGTAATAATATTAAAGGCTATAGCTACTAGAGAGGGGTCGTTGATCCAGGGAGTTATTCTGATTGGAGTCGGGAAGAAATTTTTTATTCCCCTAAAGTGGTGAAAATTGGCTTCTACCTCACAGGGTTTTTTGCCTTCCTCTGGATCAACTTGCAGGATAACAGGCCGAACTGGATGGACAAATGTCTTTTTTCGGCCTTATGTACTATGTTACTATGTTACTATGTTACAAAAAATAAAAAGTTAAAAAATAAAATAAAAAAATACTCATGTACCAAAACAAACCTCATCTACAGTGCCCTGCTTCTACTGTATCAAGTTCTGCTTTTCCAGCGACAGAAGCCTGCCCTGACGGAAATTAATAAAAGCACTAATCCACTTGGCTTACCGATTATTTACTGACTGAGAATGCTATTTGCTTTTTTTCCAGCAGACAGAGGCACAGCTGTACCCTCCAAAACCCACCAGCATGGCACCATGCCTTTCATTCTTTCTTCAGGGCCAACTTGGCACATATTTCATTTTTCAAACCTATGAATCTCTCTATAGCTTTCATACCAGACCGGAGAAGGCTTTCTCTTTTTGAAAAATCCCTGCAAAACAGTCCAATCCATAATTATATTTGTACCGGAGAGAACAGCTTAGTATAAGTGATTATACACTTCAGTTCCCATTGAAATTTCATTTAGGAGCGTGTTGTAGTCCAGAGTTGAAAGGCTGCCTTTCTCCATGACTGCGGAGAATACTTTCTCCAGTTCCAATTCCCTAGTTTAGGTTTACAGGTGCTCCAGCAAAACCCCTATCCCAAGAATAGAGGTAATAATGGGAAAGATGGAAGAACGGATGGAAGAGTTGAATGGATGGAAGAAAGGAATAAATGGAAAAATGGAATGGGTGGAAGAATGGAATAAATGGAAAAATGGAATGGATGGAAGAATGGAACGAATTGCTGAAAGGATGGATGGAATAATGGAGTGGATGGAAGAATTGAATGGATGGAAGAATGGATAGAAGAATGGAAAGAATAAAAGAATGGATGGAAGAATTGAATGAATAGAAAACTGGATGTAAGAATGGAAGAATGGATGGAATAATGGAATGAATGGAAGAATGGAATGAATATAAGAATGGTGGAAGAATGGATGAAATAATGGAATGGATGGAAGAATTGAATGAATAGAAGACTGGATGTAAGAATGGAAGAATGGATGGAATAATGGAATGCATGGAAGAATGGAATGAATAGAAGAATGGATGGATGAATGGATTAAATAATGGAATGGATGACAGAATTGGTGGAAGAATGTATGGAAGAATGGAATGGATGGAAGAATGGACTGGATGGAAGAATGGATTCAGTATCTTTCCGCTTTATATGCCATTATTGTTTGCGTGACTCCTTTCAGGATTATACTTTGTTTCTGCTTTCCACATTACGTTACCAGCTATAACATGGAGTGAATATTTTTACGAATATTTTATGCAAAGCAGAGGCATAATTTTAGGGTCCTGGCCTGGGTCCTCAGTACAAAATCTGTAAACGGGGCCCCTCAACTGTCATGTGTAATTTATAGCACTGGTCAGAGGGACATTTTGGGTTCTGGAGTGGTTGCAATGATCGTCCTTTAAATCTGGTTTCTGTGCTGTCTTCTTTTCAACCTTCGGCTTGGGACTTATCTGAGGTCACCAAGTAGGTTTATACAGTCTAATCAAAATGTATATTTGGTCAACATTTATTAATCAGTTTCTGCAGAGTTTTGGTAAAAGGAGCCTTAAAGGGTCATAAATAATGGCAAAATGTTTTTTAGTACTTACGAGTTTTGAAAAAAGCTGAGAAAAACAGACTTGGCTTACAGGGCATTTTTCAACATTTATAGCATGTCACTAGGACACTGTATGTCACAAATGTCATATAAGTGCGGGCCCCACCTCTGGGATCCACTTCTATCTCCAGTACAGGGCTCTGAAGCTAAGGGAAGCATGGTACGCATACACAGTGTCCTCTCCATTCAATGCTATTTGACTTCCAAAAATAGCTGAGCAAGCTCAATTCAGCTACTTTTGATAGTTGAATAGCAGTAAATGGAAAGCAAGTTCCGCGACCTCTCCACTCACCACTATGGAACGGCCAGAGATCCCCGATCCAGTGGTTGGCTATTTTTGGAACTCCCGTATCGGTGAACGGAGGATGGCCGCTTTAAGACAGATTTAATAATCACTAAACTAGAAAATGCAGCAAGTATACTGTAGATTTACTTTGTGACTTTAAGGCGGTTCAAAATGTGTAAAATTTATTAAGAGGTGTGCACCCTTAACTAAATGTGATTTGGTGTAATATTTTTTTTTCGTAGATGAGGCATGGTGCCTGGTCTAACCGTAAATTTCCTGGCGACAGGTTTCCTTTAATATTTGTGGTGGTGACGAGCCTCAGGTGCCAGGCCTTCTGTACGGCCTCCTTCAGAAAGGGCAGCTGAGGCATGACTGTACAGGTCGCACACCCCAAAGACTGGCAATATTGTCTCTCTATGCTTTAAATAAGAACACATGTACATTTATGGTAGCTTCCATGTATCATTATAAGAGTTTATTTTAAAGGGCATATGTCTCTTCAGACTATCCTTATAAACTGCTGTAATGGATGAATAGTCTAGAGAACGGCAAGCTGAGATCACTGCTTCGTATATTTAATCCTCTACTGTGCACCTACAAACCAGTCCTCTCTATGTAGGAGAAAGAAAGGAGTATAAGGTCACATCAACGCAGGACAGAAAATACAGCGCTAAAACCACAGAAATCATGACAAAAAAAACATGAATTACCTGCAGCCTTTGCCACAGAAATGGCTGTAGACTCTACATTGCAAAGGGTGAAATCCATGGTTGACTTGTTGCAGATTTCTAATTCGCATCATGGGTCAATTTACACTGCATACTCTTTTTCACTCTGTGTATGGATGAGATTTCTTAAATACTGTACAATGCTGCAGATTTGCACCTCCTGAACCCTGTGCCTCCGGCCTCCTCTGCCAGCCCTTCCCTGGCAGAGGAATGACTTTGCAGGAACCTGGCTGTGTCAATCAGGAAGGGGAGGGAGCTTCTGGCAGAGGAAGCAGGAGGAGCAAGGGTGCACAGAGTGGCTTGGACCCCCCCTCCCTCAATGCACTTAACTGCTCATTTGCATATGGATTAAAAGTATATATATCTTTTCTGTAGAATGAAGCAACAGATCACTAATTGCAAAGTATCATTATATTCAGCTTGGTTTGTCTGGATTATCAGTGAGTTTCCTGTTGACAGGGGTTTTTCGTGAGTTTACTATTGATGGCCTATCCTCAGGGTAGACCACCAATATCTGATCGGCAGGGGTCTGACACCCTACACCACCGCCAAACAGCTTTTATGCAGTAGCTGCTCCCATTCAATTTAATAGGGCCATGCTGAGCCATATGCATGATGAAAGCTAAATTGGATAAAGCTCTATATCAGAGCTGTTCACACACACCTTTGACATATCTTCAAAGGGACACAACTTATATTCTCCCACAGAAAGTAATAGCCACAGATGAAATGTCCCTATTATGATAAGACGTGTTTCTTCAGCATCAGCTCCACTATAGAAATCTGAGTAACAAGATTCTTCAGGACAGGTAGGAAAATAATTGGAAGCAATTTTACTTAAGAGACTCTTTGTCCAGAACAATTTCTCTTGTGACTCAATGCTGTGAGGTGTAAAATTGGAGAAAATCACCAAATACTTTACAAATATAGAAGCATTCTCTAAGTGATGTATGTGGGACTCAGATGTACTCAGAGATGATCTCATCATTTATAATGCTCATATGAGAATGTAATATTATAAACCCTGGGGGACCGGATTTACCCTATGGGTACCAGTAGAGCAGTCTAACATCACTGCAGCACATACAAACATACCGTGTATAAATCATACTTGATAACCCTCCCAGAAGGTCTAGGAGATTCTTGGATGTCAGGATATTGTCTGCGGTGAGTTCTCAGGACAAAGGAGGAGAGTTTGGGTCTTGTATTTGTTAGGGAGTTTGGTCTGGGGCCTGTCTTTGGTTAGGAGGTCTAGTCTGGGATGTGTAGCTATTCTGAGGTCTGGCGTCTGTATTTGTTAAGTGGTTTGGTCTGGGATCTGTGTTTTGATTAGGGGGTCTAGTTTGGGATGTGTAGGTATTCTGAAGTCTGGGGTCTTGTATTTGTTAGTAAGTTTGGTCTGGGGCTTGTGTTTGGTTAGGGGATCTAGTCTGGGATGTGTAGTTACTCTGAGGTCTGGGGTCTGTATTTTTTAAGGTTTGGTCTGGGATCTGTGTTTTGATTAGGGGGTCTAGTCTGGGATGTGTAGTTAATCTGAGATCTGGGGTCTGGATCTGTGTTTTGATTAGGGGTTCTAGCAGGGGCGTCGTTAGGTCAAAACATTCGGGGCTTGAACTCTGGATGTTTTGTCCAGTGCCCTGAATGTTATGCTGGCCTGGTAGCATTTTTTTTTTATATGGCTATTCCAGGGCCCTTTAATATTGATTGGACCCGGGCAACCCACCACAGATTATCCCCCCACCGCCCTTGTACTTGTTCCGCTGATCTGCTACTTGCGGGCTGTACAAGCATGAGTTCAGTCACTTCTGTGCGCAATCCCGTCCTGCGGCGCGTGATCCCGCGAGACCTGTCTCGGGAGGTTACGGGTCTCGCGGGATCACGCGCCGCAGGACGGGATTGCGCACCGAAGTGACTGAACTCATGCCTGCGCAGCCCGCAAGTAGCGGATCAGCGGAACAAGTACAAGGGGGGTGGGGGGATGATCTGTGCGGTTGCCCACGGTCCACTCCCATCAATATTAAAGGGCCCAAGCAAAGATTTCTGCAGTGGTGAGGAAATGAAACATAACAGATATTGGAAAGTTACCGAATGTTGTATTATATAATGACTGCAGTCTGCAGTACTGCATTTCATTTGCGTAAACCAGAACACCCCTTTAAGCATTCCTTTAATGTGCAATTTCAACACAGTGGGCTTGTGCCCTGGATGTTTTCAGACCCTAGCAACGCCCCTGGGGTCTAGTCTAGGATGTGTAGATATTCTGGGGTCTGTATTTGTTACAGAGTTTGGTCTAGGGACTGTGTTTGGTTAGGGGGTCTAGTCTGGGATGTGTAGTTATTCTGAGGTCTGGGGTCTGTATTTGCTAGGCAATTGTGTCTGAGGCCTGTGTTTGGTTAGAGGGTTTAGTCTAGGATGTGTAGTTAATCTGAGGTCTGGGGTCTGTATTTTTTAGGGGTTTGGTCTAGGATCTGTGTTTTAATTAGGGGGTCTAGTCTGGGATGTGTAGATATTCTGAGGTCTGGGATCTGTATTTGTTATGGAGTTTGGTCTGGGGCCTATGTTTGGTTAGCGGGTCTAGTCTGTGATGTGTAGTTATTCTGAGGTCTGGTGTCTGTATTTGCTAGGGAGTTGTGTCTGGGGCCTCTGTTTGGTTAGGGGGTTTAGTCTGGGATGTGTAGTTAATCTGAAGTCTTGGGTCTTGTACTTGTTAGGGGTCTAGTCTGGGATCTGTATTTTGATTAGGGGGTCTAGTCTGGAATGTCTATTTATTTAGAGAGTCAATTTTTTGTATACATTCTGATGATCTATATTTTTTTAGAGGGTTGGGTCTGAAGGAAACACCGCTGTAATTAGCTGTAAATCGTTATATTGACTTATTGATTTATATCAGCCACAACCGTTATAAATAGGGATGAGCGAATCGACTTCGGATGAAACATCCGAAGTTGATTCACATAAAACTTTGTTTGAATAGTGTACGGAGGGAGTACTCCATACAGTATTAGAATGTATTGGCTCAGATGAGCCGAAGTTATTACGCGAGACTTTGGGTAATAACTTCAAAAATGTATTCCAAAGATAACACCCTTCTGGACCTTCATTGCAAACTGCTAGAAAATCATTAATAATTCCTAGCAGAGATAATAAGTGGCACAACACAGAGTCATAAGTATACAGTAGATGCTCCAAAATTATAATTGCATGGGGAATGCAAATAGTTACTAAAACGGAAGAGGAAAAGAGACAGGCCCTCTTTAAAGCATGCATTGGTTCATTTTAAAGTGCAATTTTTAATGATAATATTTACTGAAATTAAATTGTAAATTGTGTGACGCCAAAAACGGTAACAAAAAAAGAAATACCAAGAAAATACCAATAAGTCATAGCAACAATTCAAAACAAGTAAAATATATATACAATATAGCAACTATATAATAAAACCTATAGCCACATCTGTTAAATAAAGAACACTTTTTATCCTGATCTCTATCACACATTTATTTTCATTTTTTTAATGAAGGGTTTATTCTTAAATAGAATATCAGACTGTGAACTGTGACTTCTATCCATGAACTGTACATAAAGGAGTGGAATAAATGATTTACATGCTGTTCTTGTTTCTGACATTTTAGACAGTCCATGTTCTCCACTCCTTCATCGCTAACGAGTTTGCAGGTCACCGCTTACAAATAGACTTCAAAGAATATAAGACCACAACAAGGTCACTTTAACAGAATGGAGACGTTCAGTTCTTAAAGAAGAATATGGAGTCATCACTGGGTGTCTTACCACAGCTCTTTGGAGGAGGGAAATAGGTAACTGTACGGCAATAGTCTTTTGTCTTCTACAGGGAGCGACCAAGAAGGTTTCTCAGAGACCACCAACATGATGAAAATCTGTCACCTGATACATTCATAGACTGCTAATATGCAACCACCCAGGAATATGATGGTGGATATTTTATTAAACAAAAATCACTGAAAGAAGATAAAAAAAAACATCCTGCACAATGTAGTAAATGAATATGCGGATGTGCAATGCAATATTTATAAAAGAAAAAAAAGCGGAAAATAATACACTAACAAAGTAGATGCAAATATAATATATAGACTAAGCCCTCACTCTTATATGATAAAAAATCTGTGCCCTGCTACCAGCGCCAAGGTGGTCTCAGTCAGGCAGAACCTACTCTAAACCTATCTATGCAATTGGGCATCTACATTTAGGTGAGCAGACTCTGCGCATATAATATGCTGCTCCTGTAACATCCTGAAGTATGTCACTAAACTTCTGTCACCCTGCTTCATAATGTTAGGTGTATATGTGTATTTCCATCTGGTGTAATCCAACTGTGCATTGCCATGATATGTATTTTCAGGCCTGTATTATATATTTGCTGTAATCCCAATGTACACCAGCAGGTGGCAGCAGTATGTAGCAGACCATAGTTAGTATCTCTAGCCTGGAATAGTCCATTCCAGCCCAGTCTCCCCTGTGTGAGCAGAAGTGGGCTGGTCCCATGTCCTGTCTCATGAGGAGGAGTAGGAAGTTAAGTCAGTGTGAACCAGCCCCCCGGCTGGGGAAGGCTGTGTTAGTAGGAGCTCCAGGAAAAACAGGGATCCCAAGACAGGATCGAGCCTCGGCTGAGGCGAAGATCACTCTTCCCAGCCTGAGCCATCTAACCCAGCTGGTTGACAATAAAGCAGCAATTACAGAACTATAGATCTCCAGGAAGAAGACACCATACCCTGCAAGCAGTCCTGTGAGTACAAATCCAAAGACCAGGAGAAGCCAAATCCCTCCTCAGCTAGTCAGGCCCAAACTAAGCAGACTACAGACAGAGCATAAGATAGATACCTGCCAGATCTACTAGGCATATGACAAGAAGCAGAATACATATAGATTCCTGCCACATATTGCCAATACCTGTTGGGATCCAAGACTATTGCTGTAACTTGTACGGATTTAAAGCTGCCATTCAGTAAAGACAAGTTGGATCCTATTACCTGTTTGGATCTCAATTATTATTCAATTACTCCTACTGATCACACTCAAATTTTATTGCAAGTGAGCCAGGATACAGGAGTCCAGCCGTACCAAGGAAGGTGACACCGTTGACACTACCATATCTGCTACACAGAGACATTATCCCCCTCTGGCATTCCTCACCTGGTACGTGAGCTATAACATCTTAAAGGGCCCTGCTACAGTACCTGCGCAAGCTGCAATTGGCGTCACGAACTACTACACATATATCCTGACCCACTGCATAGCTGACCCACTGACCCAGTGTCCTGCTCATTGCACTCCTAGTTACCTCTGTGTTGACTGAAAGTCTCACATTTTAACATATTAGAATTAGAACTTGTCTGTTTATTATATTTGCATCTACTGTGTTACTGCATTATTTTCAGTGATTTTTCTGGATATCTTATTGGGCAGAAAGCAAGAAGAAACATCACACCATTTACACTAGGGTTTGACCAGGATATAGCAAATTTAGTAATCAAAATACACCAGGATTTTGCACCACGTAGTGATCCATTCCTACATTCTGCAGGAAAAATTACTTTTAATTCATAGGCAAAAGTGCACTGAGGGTGGGACCAAACCACTCTGTGCACCCTTGTTCCTCTTGCTTCCTCTTACAGCCAATCCCTCTCCTTCTTGATTGAAAGCGCCAGGCAAGATGACAATGAGGGAACCTGGCCCTGCAACCAAAAAGGAACGGAAGGGGCTGGCAGAGTAAGCAGGAGGAGCAAGGGTGTACAGAGTGACTTGGGACCACCTTCAGTGCATTTGACTGCTCATTTGCATATGGATTTAAAGCAGGTTGTCTCCAGAATGTAGTACTGGATTACTAATATACCATTAAATTCAGTGAAACCATCCCTACAAGGCATTATGCCCAGCAAATTTCCTGGTGACAGACCCCCTTTAACACCCCATCCTATACTTCAAAAACATACTTATACATCGATTGGCTTCATATGAAATTTGCTGATAAAGGGAATTTTGATTGTGAGCATCAATGGGGACAAGGACTGATGTGGGTCATCACCATGTCTGGATAGTGTCATGGAATATATTTCACTATATAGGCAACAGTATAGAAAATGTACTTGAAAAATGCTTAGCAATAATCTATGCATGTGCAATGTCAGACAGCGGCAAAGGGTCCCTTTAAGAAATGTTTGTGATGCCAGTTGCAATGAAGCAGCAACGGGACAGAGTTCCTTTAAGAAATGGTGTTGGTGGTGGTACCCAGGTATAGGAATGGCCGAGTGCTATAAGGTGGTCTACAGCATCCCTTACTGTTTTGTATGTGTTACGGTGCTTTTACCTTGATATGCTGGACCCCATGGGTTGTCTTCCAAAGCAGCAAATAAGGGGTAGTTGAATTTGGTGGATGAAAGAAATAACTTGAGTCCAGACCTTGTGATGAGGTTCAATAACAGCTTTACATGGCATAAGCGTTTCTCCAAACGGGTTACAGACTTTGTCTTGGTTACAGCAGGCTTTAGCATTAAAACTCTGGCAGGCAAACTCATCTCTGCTACATCTGTTGCTCTCTGGCTCTGCTGTACTAACAGGGTAGCTGTATAACTTAGCTTTCTCTGGATGCTGCAACTTCTCTTAGTAGTCTGTCTCTTAAGTAGTACCAGGGAACTCTACTTCCTGGCTTCTGAGCTTCAGGCTGTGGCCTCCATATCCAGCAGAGCTAAATGTGCTCAAGCTGGCTTGGCTTTGCTTAGCTGGGGCATGTCCAATGGCGACGTGCCCAGCCCTTGCTTCCTTCCCCTAGCAGGGGGTAAGCTAGACTCTCCCCTAATAGGGGGTAAGCTAAACTGACCTCTAACTAACTAGTACCCTCCCCTCCTTAGAGGGAGAGTTAGGCCTCTTTCACACTTTCGTTGTCCGGATCCGTCGTGTACTCCATTTGCCGGAGGTGCCTGCCGGATCCGTAACACCGCAAGTGAACTGAAAGCATCTGAAGACGGATCCGTCTTCAAAATGCATTCAGTGTTACTATGGCACCCAGGACGCTATTAAAGTCCTGGTTGCCATAGTAGTAGTGGGGAGCAGGGGAGTAGTATACTTACAGTCCGTGCGGCTCCCGAGGCGCTCCAGAATGACGTCAGGGCGCCCCATGCGCATGGATGACGTGATCCATGCGATCACATCATCCATGCACGTGGGGCGCCCTGACGTCACTCTGAAGCGCCCCGGGAGCCGCACGGATTGTAAGTATACTGCTCCCCCGCTCCCCACTACACTTTACCATGGCAAACAGGACTTTAGTGTCCTGGCAGCCATGGTAACCATTCAGAAAAAGCTAAACGTCGGATCCGGTAATGCGCCGAAATGACGTTTAGCTTAAGGCCGGATCCGGATTAATGCCTTTCAATGGGTATTTATTCCGGATCCGGCCTTGCGGCAAGTGTTCAGGATTTTTGAACGGAGCAAAAGGCGCAGCATGCTGCGGTATTTTCTCCGGCCAAAAAATGTTCCTTCCGGAACTGAAGACATCCTGATGCATCCTGATGCATCCTGAACGGATTTCTCTCCATTTAGAATGCATGGGGATAATCCTGATCAGGATTCTTCTGGCATAGAGCCCCGACGATGGAACTCTATGCCGGAACAGAACAACGCAAGTGGGAAAGAGCCCTTAGAATGGAAAGAAGGTCTGCAATACTTGCTGCCACCTACTGATGAACCAGGTAAATTACACTTGAACATAACAGTTGCAAAATAGGAAATGCACAGTGTTTGAACCTGAAATAAATGCACATGATGACATGATATTGGACCATTAGAAATAGTAGCTAGTTGCAGAAGTGGTAATGCCACTCTGGGGCATTACATTCCCCCTTACTTAAAACCAAACCGCCCTCGGCTTGTGCTTAGGGTGTGCTCTAAGGGTACAAAGAAAAAGTTAAAGTGCTGCGTAGGAACATGCATATAAAGACTGACATGAAGATGGCTACCGCTAGGTTCCTGCCCTTTTAAGTAGGGTGACCATTCACCATTTTCCCTCTCGGTATAAACCAGTAAACCAAATTAGACTGCACAAAGCTCCCAAATACTCCCGTTATGGATACCGAGCTCTAGTACCACCGGAAGGGTGGGGGTGTCATGTACTGTAATCCCTCCACAATGCTATGAGATGCCCGCAAATAGAAGGGTGGCTTCAACCTGTATTCCCTTCCTAGCACCAAGGTCTAATCATACTTTACGCTTCGTCACCTTGATGTCCAATAGGTAGCTACAAAATTTTCCTTGGCAATGCACAAGGCCTTAGAACATACACAAATTAGGAGGAGGAGGAGGTGGTGCTCTCCCATACCTCCAGGAGGACTCTTCCCTCCAGACATATATTAGCAGCAAGTTACCCTCGACAATGTTAGATCTGCTTGTGACTTACCACTTGGTTCCCCCTGTGTAGCAATAATACAATACCTAAGCTTTCTAGCTAACACAAGGTAACATAAGAACCATTAGTACTAAACATCCTTAGAGGCAGTCCATATGAGCAAAGAAGTAAGGTGCTAGCCATCTGGCTAACGGAATAAAGTGCAAAGTCCATTTAAAGTGCATAAAATCACATTCGCGCACCTGAAAAACGTTACTGAAACTTGAAAAGATTAGTGCAAAAATATAAGGCAATTAAATAGTGCAATAAAATACTGCAATAACTTCACATTAGAGTTCTTTTCTTACATGTTGGCGGATGAAATGCACCAAACGGGAATCAAATAGTGCAAAAGTTCCATTGTAATCAACTGGAAATAATGTCATTATTTTTAATCCATATGAGGTAGTAATGTCACTTTTTGTAATCCACATAAGGCAACAATGTCATTTGTAATCCACATGGGTATAAGAATAGCAAAGGTAATGAGAACCTTTTGGTAAAGTGGGCTCTCAATTAACCTGAGAAGGGGGGGGGAATTGGCATAGACGTGCGCAACTTGGTGATGATCCTGAATGTGTGGGGGAGTTGACGGTTGGGGGGAGTCCTAACAAACCGTGCTCCTCTGGGAGAGAGTCAACCTAGGGCAACAGAAACAATAAAACAATAAGTCAACTTGCTCTCACCTGTCAGAGGTAGTCCACGTTGTGTCTCCCTTCAGTCCTTATTTTTCTTTAAAGACTGTAGAGGCTCCTTAGAGGAAGGACCTCAGATCCTCCTCGCTGCTGCTGAAGGTGATGAGAGGTTGGTCCTGCCTTCTGTAAGCCATCAGCGCTTAAACAGTGGTACTCTGATGACATCTACTGGAAGACCTAGGTAGTGTCCTGGCTGTAACACTTCTCATCGCCACTGTAACTTTTTGATTCATGGGAGCGGACGCTCCTGCCATGGAGTAGGGATCCAGTACCTCCGGCTGTAAGGGCGCTGGTAAGCAATCCTCATCGCGTGGTCTTAGGGTCAACTCTGTAATAGCTCTCCTCATCTCTGGCACCATTTTCCAGGGTAACTGGTTTGTTACCACTGTTGGAGCTGAAGGTAAAAGAGGTGCGGGACATGCATCCCAGTTGGTGAGTTGCTGTTTGGGGCGCAGGCAATCCCGGGATAAGAGGCTCCGGCTCCTGTTGGGGTTTCTCCCAGAAGCAAAGCACCCCCCTGCGGTCTCCTGCAGACAATGGACAACACATGCGCCAGAAGACAATGGCAGATCTTCATCATCCTTTGTGATCTACCATCGTTAGTGAGAGATCTTCTAGACCACATTCTGTCCCATGTAGATGATGAATGACTATTGCCATATATACACACATGGATAAAATTGTTGGTACCCTTCCGTTAAAGAAAGAAAAACCCATAATGTTTACTGAAATAACGCACTGACAAAAGTAATGATAAATCAGCTAATGAAAATCAGACATTGCTTTTGAATTGTGGTTCAACAAACTAATGAAAGTAGCCTGGACAAAAATGATGGTAAAAATAACAAAAATATTTTGTTGCACAACCTTCTGAGGCAATCACTGCAATCAAGCGATTTCTGTAACTCTCAATGAGACTTCTGCATCCTTCAAACTGCTCCAGCTGTCTCAGGTTTGAAAGATGCCTTCTCCAGACTGCATGTTTCAGCTCCTTCCACAGATGTTCAATAGGATTTAGATCAGGGTTCATAGAAGGCCACTTCAGAGTAGTCCAATCAATGTTTTGCTCTTAGCCATTCTTAGCCTGTTAGAGCAGAGCTCCCCAACCACCAGGCCGTGGACCAGTACTGTGCCATGGATTATCTCGTACTGCTCTGCAGAATTGAGCGTCAGGGACGGGAACTATTTGTTTCTGTACCCCACCATTTAGCCGCATAGTCTGAAGGCTGCTAGGCTTGAGGCCTATTAGGCAGTGCTAAGGTGCAAGCTGCTATTGGGGGGCACTATATTTAAAGAGGCCACAGCTGGGGTGCACTTTATGCAAAGAGGCCACTAATGGGGTCACAAAATGTAAAGAGGTCACTACTGGGGGGCATTATATGTAAAGAGTTCACTTCTGGGGCAGTAGAGGGAATTATATGTGAAGAGACCACAATTGGGGAGAAATTATATGTAAAGAGGCCCCTACTGGGGGGCATTATATGTAAAGAGGCAACTACTGGGGGGAATTATATGTGAAGAGGGCACTACTTGGGGGAAATTATAAGTGAAGGGGGCACAATATGTAACAATAACTGAGGGGGGGGGGGCACAATATGTAAAGAGGCCACTACTGGGGGGCACAATATGTAAAGGGGCCACTAGTGGGAGAATTAGATGTAAAGAGGCCACTACTGTGGGCATTATATGTAAAGAGGCGACTACTGGGGACATTATATGTAAAGAGGCCACTACTGGGGGCATTATATGTGAAGAGGGCACTACTGTGGGAATTATATGTGAATAGGGCACTACTGGGGGGCATTATATGTAAAGAGGCCACTACTGGGGGGAATTATATATGTGAAGAGAGCACTACTGGGTGGGTATTATATCTACTGGGGCCTAAACAGAGATGATTACTAAGTAGGTGCATAAAAGGAGGCATTAATACTAAAAAGGTGTATTCAATTATGCAGGAAGAAGTAGTGGTCAGGAGACACCATCATGATGATCTGTTCAGGACTGAGAAAAAAAGGAAAGAGCACTACTTCAGTCAGAGGATACATCATCTGTAAGTCACTGAGTGGGAGCCAAAACAGGATTATTAATGACTGGGTCATGGTATTGCTGTATTATTTGGCCTTTATAAAGTGTTATTGTTAGCAATGTTGGCCCCGTGGTCTGTAATATGCACTTTATTGTGTTTTTTTATGTGTGTGATTAACCCCTGCGTTAAGCAGTTCAAGCAGTTCCAGAAAGGGGCTGTATGTTTATCTTTGCCATGGAGTCCCCTGTTTTCTATGTATAACCAGGCTCGGACTGGCCCACAGGGGAACAGTCAAATCCCCTGGTGGGCTCCAGAGAAAGGTGGGCCCCCAGTCCACCAGTGCAGCATCTCAAATAATCTACATCAATATAAAAAACTGGGTAGACTATCCAGTTTATTATTATAGACGCATCGGAAGGTTAAGATGGCTTCTAGGAACAGAGGCAGGCCAGCCAGTATCTTGTCTTCCTTGGGACCCACCTTTTATAATTGTTGTAAATCAATCATTTTGTTGCGTCTTGTTGCTGTATGCCTTTGTATGGGCAGGTACTTTAAAGGGTTTCTGTCACCCCACAAAACTCTTTTTTTTTTTTTTGGATAGTTATATTCCTTATAGCGCGATATAGGAGAATATAATAGTCTTACTTACTTTCATGCGGCCGATTCTTTAGAAAACGAAGTTTTATAATATGCAAATCAGGGCTCTACCAGCAAGTAGGGCGTCTACTTGCTGGTAGCCGCAGCAGAAATCCGCCCCCTCCTCTTGTTGATTGACAGGGCCAGCCGGGATCTCCTCCTCCGGCCGGCCCTGTCAGTATTTCAAAAATCACGCGCCTCTGGTCATTCGGAGCAGGCGCTCTGAGATGAGGAGGCTCGTCTCCTCAGCACTCCCTCAGTGCGCCTGCGCTGATGACATCACCGAAAGAGAAGACGTCATCGGCGCCGGCGCACTGAGGGAGTGCTGAGGAGACGAGCCTCCTCATCTCAGAGCGCCTGCGCCGAATGACCAGAGGCACGCGATTTTTGAAATACTGACAGGGCCGGCCGGAGGAGGAGATCACGGTTGGCCCTGTCAATCAACAAGAGGAGGGGGCGGATTTCTGCTGCGGCTACCAGCAAGTAGACGCCCTACTTGCTGGTAGAGCCCTGATTTGCATATTATAAAACTTTGTTTTCTAAAGAATCGGCTGCATGAAAGTAAGTAAGACTATTATATTCTCCTATATCGCGCTATAAGGAATATAACTATCCAAAAAAAAAATTATGAGTTTTGTGGGGTGACAGAAACCCTTTAATATTTTCGTGTTGCTGTACAGTAGGCCTCCAGAATGAGTTTTATTGGTGGGCCCTAGGTAACAGTCCGACACTGTGTATACCACTGGTAACATTTTAGTACAAGAGATGGTAGAGAGATTTGACTTTATTTCCAGGGATTTTCAGAGATGATGATTAAGATGATGATTGTCAAGGATAGCCATAAAAACCTTCCCATAATCTTTCATTTCTTTAGTGCATAATGTTCTCTGGAGGTGATAAGGATTAAATTGTCACTTCCTGCTACTTCAAGGCCTAACCTTTTCTTATTTCCCTGAGTTTGCTTCATTATATGAAATAGACACTAAAACGGTTCCAATATATTGAAAACATCAGAAGATGTTTCACAAAAGGAGGATGTCGGTTTCATTAGTTACAAAGGGTTTATTTTTAGTCATATAGTACCATCTATGGAGGTCGTACTTTCAGTTTCATGGCAGTGGTGTAATATGCTATAATAAAGCTCTCTCACGAGTTCCCATTTTCCAATCCTAATCTCACAGTTACACACAAAGCACTGCTTATCTACATTACATATAGGTTTCTCTCATCTGTCCATCCACAATCCCAATAACTTCAGCATGCGATTGAAGACGCTCTAGTTCATCTTGAGTTTCCTGGTTCATGAAGAGACTTTCCGAGTTATATAACTATATATACAGTGGGATGCGAAAGTTTGGGCAACCTTGTTAATCGTCATGATTTTCCTGTATAAATCGTTGGTTGTTACGATAAAAAATGTCAGTTAAATATATCATATAGGAGACACACACAGTGATATTTGAGAAGTGAAATGAAGTTTATTGGATTTACAGAAAGTGTGCTATAATTGTTTAACCAAAATTAGGCAGGTGCATAAATTTGGGCACCACAAAAAAGAAATGAAATCAATGTTTAGTAGATCCTCCTTTTGCAGAAATTCCAGCCTCTAAACGCTTCCTGTAGGTTCCAATGAGAGTCTGGATTCTGGTTGACGGTATTTTGAACCATTCCTCTTTACAAAACATCTTTAGTTCATTCAGGCTTGATGGCTTCCGAGCATGGACAGCTCTCTTTAAGTCACACCACAGATTTTCAATTATATTCAGGTCTGGGGACTGAGATGGCCATTCCAGAACGTTGTACTTGTTCCTCTGCATAAATGCCTTAGTGGATTTTGAGCAGTGTTTAGGGTCGTTGTCTTGTTGAAAGATCCAGCCCCGGCCCAGATTCAGCTTTGTCACTGATTCCTGGACATTGGTCTCCAGAATCTGCTGATACTGAGTGGAATCCATGCGGCCCTCAACTTTGACAAGATTCCCAGTCCCTGCACTGGCCACACACCCCCACAGCATGATGGAACCACCACCATATTTTACTGTAGGTAGCAGGTGTTTTTCTTGGAATGCTGTGTTCTTTTTCCTCCATGCATAACGCCCCTTGTTATGGCCAAATAACTAAATTTTAGTTTCATCAGTCCACAGCAACTTACACCAAAATGAAGCTGGCTTGTCCAAATGTGCTTTAGCCCACCTCAAGCGGCACTTTTTGTGCTGTGGGTGGAGAAAAGGCTTCCTCTGCATCATTCTCGCATACAGCATCTCCTTGTGTAAAGTGCGCCGAATGGTTGAACGATGCACAGTGACTCCATCTGCAGCAAGGTGATGTTGTAGGTCTTTGGTGCTGGTCTGTGGGTTGACTCTGACTGTTTTCACCATTCGCCGCTTCTGTCTATCCGAGATTTTTCTTGGTCTGCCACTTCGAGCCTTAACTTGAACTGAGCCTGTGGTCTTCCATTTCCTCAATATGTTCCTAACTGTGGAAACAGACAGCTGAAATCTCTGAGAAGGCTTTCTGTATCCTTCCCCTAAACCATGATGGTGAACAATGTTTGTCTTCAGGTCATTTGAGAGTTGTTTTGAGACCCCCATGTTGCTACTCTTCAGAGAAAATTAAAAGAGGAGGGAAACTTACAATTGACCCCTTTAAATACTCTTTCTCATAATTGGATTCACCTGTGTATGTAGGTCATGGGTCACTGAGCTTACCAAGCCAATTTGAGTTCCAATAATTAGTTCTAAAGGTTTTGGAATCAATAAAATGACAACAGTGGCCAAATTTATGCACCTGCCTAATTTTGTTTAAACAATTATAGCACACTTTCTGTAAATCCAATAAACTTCATTTGACTTCTCAAATATCACAGTGTGTGTCTCCTATATGATATATTTAACTGACATTTTTTACTGTAACAACCAACGATTTGTACAGGAAAATCATGACGATTAACAAGGTTGCCCAAACTTTCGCATCCTACTGTAAGCTGTTTGAAGAGGCTGCGGTTAGTGCTGTAGCCTCGTCACAGCAAACCAAGCACAGCCTCATACATTGTATAGTGGCTGTGCTTAGTATCGCAGCTCAGCTCCATTCACTTGACCAAAGAACATGATGTCACTGGCCTAGGAAGGGGTGCACGGCCCTCATCAGAGCACCACGGCCTCTTCAAGCATTCAATTGGCAGGTGTGCTGAGAGTCAAAATTCTATTCCCAGAAAAACCACTTTATAGACAATCAAAAACTCTAATGGTTTCCATAAGCTTACAAAAAGTTTTAATAAATGGGGGTGAGTTGTAATTCCAGATATTGCTCAGGACTAGAGATGGCCTTGCGGTTCACCCTGCGGTCATTTTGTGGTGAATTTTGCGCATTCGCGGTTCGCCAAACATGCGTACATATGACAATCTCCACCATATTCTTTTGCATTGCGCCGAACTTTGACCCATGACACATCCATCAGGTGGGACAGGACAGCGAATTGAGACGTTTCAGCACATGGACACACCCCCACCCTATCAAAGAACTCGATCTGGCAACCATTTTACATTCTGTGTTTCCCCAGTGTAGGGAGAGGTTGCTTTGTGGAGCAGGGACAGGCTGTTAGGGAGACCAAACGCTAGTTAATAGGGCCACAAAAGTCCTTTTAAGGACTGGTATAGGTGTGCTATCAATAGGTGTGATATATTGAGGGGTGTGATATATGTATAATATACTTTCTAACATAGAAAATATTTATAGTGCATTTGTATGGTGCAGCAGTTGTGTGCGGTTCTGCTGCGATACCGCAGCTATAAAGAGGGACAAACGCTATTGGTTGGAACAACTAATTGCAACGAGTATGATAAACCTGTTGCCCCAAAAAAAACTTATTGAGGGGTGTTATATACCTTCTTCCCCAAAATACTGATTGAGGGCTACGATATACCTGTTTCTACCAAATGTTAATTGAGGTCTGCGATATACCTGCTTCCACAAAATATTGACTAAGGGGTTTGATATACCTGCTTCCACAAAATATTGATTGAGGCCTGCGATATACCTACATCCACAAAATACTGATAAAGGGGTTCTATATACCTGTTTCTACCAAATATTGAAGCCTGCGATATACCCGCTTCCACAAAATACCGATTAAGGGGTTTAATATACCTGTTTCCACCATATATTGATTGAGGGGTATGATATACCTGCTTCCACAAAATACTGATTGAGGACTGCGATATACCTGCTTCCACAAAATACTGAATAAGGGGTTCGATATACCTGTTTCCACCAAATATTGATTAAGGCCTGCGATATACCTGCTTCCACAAAATACTAATTAAGGGGTTCGATATTCCTGTTTCCGCCAAGTATTGATTGAGGTCTGCGATATACCTGGTTCCAAAAATACTGCTCTTCTCTAGGGACTTAGGCACAGGGTCATTTTGAATATGACAGGCAGAGGAAGAGGCAGGCCATTCCGCACGGGTAGTAGGGGTCAGGGAGGTGCACCAGGTCAGAGCCTAAGTGGGAAGTTGGAGAAGGCGCGTGTGATTACTTCAAAGGGCGCACCAGAGTTGGTTGAGTGGCTCACTCAGCATTCCACTTCTACACCCTCCTCATCCTCTGTATCTGCACCTTCCTCACTCTCTGCTGTGTGCACTCCCAAATACACCACCACCACCACCATAGCCCCTCCACTCGAGTCAGAGGAATTATTTTCCCATCCATTCCCAGACCTAACCAATGCGCAGCCATTCTTGACATCAGATTAGGAAGAGGAGGTAGCAGTGGCCGACACCCAGCGGTCTGACGACAGTACCCAGATCAGCCCAAGGAGGGAGGTCCCCACTGTTGCTGCCTACTCCAAGATCTCAAATGTCAGTGGTGGTGAAGTGACGATGATGAGGTCACGTGGGTGCCCACAAGAGAGGAAGAGGAAAGGAGTTCAGAGGAAGAGACGGCGCAGCAGAGAGGGAGGAGAAGGAGGAGAAGCAGGCAGAGCTCGCAGGTCACAGTAGGCAAAAAGCAGACTGCAAATGTATCTGGAACGAGCCATCCACCATGCACGGTCAGGACGCCGGCACATGGCTCCGCAGTATGGGCGTTTTTTAACGTGTCAACTGCTGACAATAGTGTTGCCATCTGCAGCCTGTGCTGTCAACGCATAAGTCGCGGTAAGCCCAACACTCACCTAGGGACGACTGCCTTAAGAAGGCACCTGGCCTTCCATCACCGAGCCCAGTGGGAGCAACGCTGTCAGAACCCACAAAGCCACAATCCCAACTCTCCACGCCATGCCCCTTCTCCTTCTCCTCTCTCCTCCCATTTGTCCTCTACTCTACCTTCCACTGTGCCATCATCGCGTTCATCTGGCAGAAGGCAGGCTTCTGTGGCCCAAATGTTCGAACGTAAAAAAAGTTGATGATTCCGGATAACCCTCTTGCCCAACGGCTGACCGCTGGCTTTGTCCGAACTGCTAGTCCGCCAACTACTGCCATATAAACTGGTGGACTCAGAGGCCTTTAGAAAATTTGTTGCCATTGGCACACCGCAATGGAAGGTCCCCGGAAGGAAATATTTCTCCCAGAAGGGCAACCCAGAGCTATATGGCCATGTTCAGCAGCAAGTGAATATGTCTCTATATCCGACCACAGACACGTGGTCTAGCAAACACGGGCAGAAAAGGTACATAACTTTTACTGCCCACTGGGTGAACCTTGTGACGGCCGTCAAGCATGTAACCTGTGGCTCCCATTTGGATTTGGTGTTACAGCCAAAGATTGCATGCAGGCCTGCCTCTTCTTCTCCTCCTCCTACTCCATCCTCCGTCTCCTCCTCGGCTGACTTCTCCTTTTCCACTGCTACCGCCTCTTCCGCTGTGCCCCCCAAGCTCCCCAGAACCTGTCTGACATCCCAGGTGAGAAGTTGCCATGCTGTGCTACAGCTGTTGTGCCTGGAAGCCAAGAGCCACACCGGAACTGCACTGCTTTCCACTCTGCGGTCACAGGCCAATCAGTGGCTAACCCCACTCAATTTGACAGTTGGTAAAGTAGTGTGCGACAACTGTTCCAATCTGCTGAGCGCGCTGAAACAGGGCAAAATGACACACGTGCCGTGCATGGCACACGTCCTGAACTTAGTCGTGTAGTGATTCGTTGCCAAAAACCCTGGTGTTCATGATGTCTTGCGGCAGGCCAGGAAAATCTCTGGCCATTTTAGAAGATCTTACAGCGCCATGGCTCAGCCTTGCTGACGTTCAGCGGCGACACCACTTGCCAATCAGACGTCTGAATTGTGGCAGCCCGACACGCTGGAACTCCACCTTGTATATGCTTGATAGGCTGCTCCAGCAGCAACGTGCCATTAACAGCTACCTGTACGAACTCATCGCTCATACGCAACGCATGCAGACTTCTGTAGCCATTTAATGAGATCACCAAACTGCTCAACTGCAGCCAGGGGGAGCCATCAGTTACATCGTACCTCACGCCTTTTTTCTGGAGCGTGCATTGCGTCGTGTCATTGATAAATCGTCGAAGAGCAGGAGCTGGAAGATGAGGAAGTTCCAATGCTGAATGAATTCCCAGGGGGGGTTACTTCATCTGAGACAAGTCAGCAGGAGTCTGAAGAGGTTTCAGAGGAAGATGGTGGCTGGAGGAGCAAGAAGAGCAGGCTCTGAGGGGGACTTTAAACTTTTCAGGGATCCCTGATGTTGTCAGTGACTGGGTGGAGGAGACCGAGGACGACATTCTCCTGGGCGATGAGCAGGAGCCAGGACGCTCCACTGCTTCCAATTTAGTGCAAATGGGGGCCTTCAAGCTCCGGTGTTTGAAGAGGGATCCCTGTATAAAAAGCATAAAGGGCAAGGACCAGTACTAGGTGGCAACGTACTTAGACCCCCGGTACAAACACAAAATGGTGAACAAGTTACCAGCGTGGCAGAATGCAGCATGGGCTGGCAGAATGCAGCATTTCTAGTCCTTGCTGTGAGAGATGCTGCATTCTGCTGCTGCGGGCGCTGGCAGAGGAATTTCCTCCCACAGCGAAACAGGTGAGGGTACCAATCCTACCGCATCTGAAAGAAGAGGGCGGTTTGAAGATGTGTTGGTTACTTCGGATATGAGATCATTCTTGCAGCCAACCCATCGACAGCCGCCCTCCGGATCCAGCCTCAGGGAACGCCTAGACCGACAGGTGTCCGACTACATCGGGTTAACTGCCGATGTGGACGCTCTGAGAAGCGAGGAACCCCTGGACTACTGGGTGGGCAGGCCTGACCTGTGGCCAGAGCTGGCACAATTTTCCATGGAACTATTGGCTTGCCCCTCGTCAAGTGTCCTGTCTGAAAGGACGTTCAGCGGAGCAGGGGGGGATCGTGACAGATAAGCGCACTTGCCTTGCTCACGACAGTGTGGACTGCCTCACATTTCTAAAAATGAATGAGGCATGGATCTCGGAGGAATTCAACACATGTGATGACCATGTGTTATTGAATTTCCTCATGCCAGTGCAGCCAGCCAGTCGCAGGGGCAACACGTGAGGTGCACGTTGGACCGATGAGGGGCCAAATAATATAACACACAGTTCATCAGTTTACTCACAATTAGCAGAAAGCATCCCTGGGCTGGCAGCACAGTGTTGAGGTGGACAGCACAAAATCCCCCGGGGCACGCTCTGTGGTAGGAAGCATCAGCCAAGATGGTGGTTGAGGTGCCCTTGATGTTAGGGGTGCTTAGGGTGCTTGTTGCGGCTGAGTCCCTTGATGGGTTTTTGTCGTGACGCCAGTACCGTTAATGGTGGTACAACCATAAGTAGTAATAATTAGGTAGACAGTGGTAAGATGCAACTCACAACTTTTACTTTGGATGTCTTTTGGTTGCAGCGGTACAAATATGCAGTCTCTAGATGGTACAGAGTTAATTCTGAAAATCCACTGTTTCTAGGCTTTTTAGGTTTCTTGGTTTTGGAGCAGTTGGTTATTTTAATGTCAGTGAAATCTTGGTGAGGTTGCCGGAGGCTATGGTATCCTTCACTTAAAATATCCCAAAGGTTCTTTATGCCTGGTTTACGACTTTTATCCTTTGGATGAATTTGAATCTGTCCTTTTCTCTTGTCCCTTTCTGGACTAAAACTTCTTTTTAGAGCTGACGTGCTGGATCTGCACCTTTTCACTCTCTCAGTGTCAATATACTCACTGATCTTCACACTGACCTGTGGTCTCAACTGAACTCCACTCTTAATCTGCCTAATCTGATCTGAACTGAACTGCCTCACTATGCCTTACCTAGGTATATATATAGGACCTGAACTTTATCCCCATCTAGTGGTGGGGTGTATAAATTACACCTAATAGGCCTGTTAACAGGGATTTTGCAGATACATAAATGCAAAGTTATACCATACTATACAATGCAATTATTAAGATCAAAAAGTACTTTTAAGCAGTGCCCACACACACGTAGTGGGACGCTGCACCAGCCCACACATATCCGCCACAACCCAGAACAAAGAATGGTCCTTGTCTTATGTATATACAGCCGCATAAAAGGCCTTTTCTGTCAGGTGAATGCCTAATTTTTGGGGCCTGTACTGGCCTACAGTAAAATTTTTATCCAGTGACCGCCTAATGTACCTCCAGCCACATCATCACAATTTCTTTTCTGTCAGGTGAATGCCTAATTTTTGGGGCCTGTACTCCAGTTGCCTACAGTAAAAATTTTATCCAGTGACCGCCTAATGTACCTCCAGGCACATCATCACAATTTATTTTCTGTCAGGTGAATGCCTAATTTCTGGGGCCTGTACTCCAGTGGCCTACAGTAAAACATTTTTCCAGTGGCAGCCTAATGTACCTCCAGCCACATCATCACAAGTTCTTTTCTGTCAGTTGAATGCCTAATTTTTGAGGCCTGTATGCCCATGGCCTAAAATAAAAATTTTCTAGGCTCCAGCAGGGCAATTTTTTTTAGAGTTTCCCCTTTAAGACGCATAAAAATGCCCCCTGATTAAAATACTTATTTTATTCCAATGATTCCCCTCTGGTATGTCACTGTCCATGTTATGGGACTATTTGTGCACTTCTAGTAAGTGGTAGCTGCAAATATAACCTGAAGCTTTTTTAGGTTCACCTGTTATTAAAGTCAATAGGGCCCGCCGCAAATGCACGGTTCGCGAACATTTGATCGCGTGTTCGCGTTAGCGTGTTCGAAAACCGTCCCGGCCGATGTTCATCCATAACTACTCAGGACAAGAGTGATCATAGTTCACAATGGGCCCTGGTGTCTGTGGGGCTCCATAGCCAATATTTTTGGCTCATCAGAAGACAGAAGTACATTATTTCGGGGGTCCTTTCATAGCTTTTCCATAGAAATTTTTCTCTACATCCCTGGAGAAAGACCGAAGCTACAAAACGATTAATGACATTCCTTATGTGATCACATCAAGTAGTGTTGATCGAGCAGTCAAATTTTTTCGCTGCTGGTAGCAGCGACATTACCTACGCTACATCTCCAGTATAACGTTAGCGCATCCGAAATATCAGTGACATTCAGTGTAATTTTTTCGCTGCTGGTGGCAGTAACATTACCTGCACTACATCTCCTGTATAACATTTGCCCGTCCTAAATATCAGTGACATTCAGTGTAATTTTTTCGCTGCTGGTGGCAGCGACATTACCTGCGATACATCATGTTAGCGCATCCGAAATATCAGTGACAATCAGTGTAATTTTTTCGCTGCTGGTGGCAGCGTCATTACCTGTGCTACATCTCCTGTATAACGTTTGCCCATCCTAAATATCAGAGACATTCAGTCAAATTTTTTTGCTGCTGATGGAAGCGACATTACCAGTGCTACATCTCCTGTATGATGTTTGCCCATCCTACTGTAAATAACAGTGACATTCAGTGTACTTTTTTCGCTGCTGGTGGAGCGACATTACCTGGCTACATCTCCAGTATAACGTTAGCGCATCCGAAATATCAGTGACAGTCAGTCAAATTTTTTTGCTGCTGGTGGCAGCGACATTACCTGCGCTACATCTCCTGTATAACGTTTGCCCATCCTGAATATCAGTGACATTCTGTGTAATTTTTCGACGCTGGTGACAGTGACCTTACCTGTGCTACATCACCATTATAACGTTAGCGCATCTGAAATATCAGTGCCATTCAGTGTAAATTTTTTCGCCACTGCTGACAGCGACATTACCTGCGCTACATTTTCAGCATAACTGTCATGACCGGCGTACGCAAAGGGAGGGAAATGGCAAGGCCCTGTCCAAGGGAGAGGGAAAGGTGGTAACCCCTGACTCACCTTGAGGCTGGCACCTGACTGCCCTGACGTCCCTAGACGGGTTCCTCACCCGTACGCCAATCACGTGCCTAAACCCTGGCTTTCCCTAAGATGAGCCCTACGTAGTGAACGGGGCGGTGGGAACACTAGTCCGCACCACTGACACTAAAAGGAAAACACCAAGGAGAGGACAGACAACACAGACAAAACATAAAATCCCAGGTGGACGACAACAGCAGACAACATAAGTCCAACAGGGATCCAGAGGGTAACGTTCTGGAACAACAACCAGGGAACACAGCTACACAGCTCCAGTGGGTCAGTATAGAAGTCCAGGCAGGAAGCTCTATATCTGGCAACCAGAGAAGTGGGAGAGGGGAATATAAGGAGGTTGGAATTGCTGGACAAGAAACAGCTGAGGAGAAGGAGCTACGGATCCCTGAGTGAGCCAAAAAGGGTTGCAAGGCAAACCCAGAAAGCTACCATTAAGAATCAGCCCTATCTTTATACATAGAGCGCGCAGCCACCCGCTGCGACTTCCTGACCCCGGGTATAACGGAGTCAGGCGTGGCTCTTGACACCCTCGTGACAATAACATTAGCGCATCCTAAATATCAGTGACATTCAGTCTAATTTATTTGCGCATACACTTACAAAACCTGCGCTACTGTATGTGTGACATACTTGCAAGCATATATACCATTTAATATGTGCAAGACGAGCAGTAAGGGACGGGGAAGTGGCCGTGCTGCTGATGATGTACGCAGAGGCCGTGACCCTGTGCGCGGTGAAACTGTGCCTGCTGCCAGAGCACAAGAAACACACTCATCCACGATACCTAGCTTAATGTCCCAGTTTGCAGGGCGGCGCAGGACACCACTCTCGATGTTACACCAGTGCGACCAGGTGGTCGGTTGGATTGCAGTAGACAATGCTTCCAGTCGGTTAAGCACCACCCTGTCTTCCACAAAGTCCAGTCTAGGTAGCCAAGAGTCTGGTCAACAGAATCCTCACCCTGATCCTCCTTCCTCCCACCATGGAGAGTCTTGGCAAACAAGTGATCCCATAATTGGATATTCCGAGGAGCTCTTTTCATCGCAATTCCTTGATTTGGCCCTCTCGCCAAGGCCGCTTGAAGAGGGACATGAAGAGATCTTGTGCACTGATTCCCAAACTCTTGAGCATTCACAGTCAGAAAAAGATGAAGGGAAACGGCAATTAGTGTTTTACGAGGTGGATGATGATGATGATGAGACACAGTTGCCAATAAGTCAACTGCAATTAGTGTCTCAAGAGGTTGATGATGAGGATGAGACACAGTTGTCAATAAGTGAGATTCTTGTTAATTCAAAAAATTAGGACGATGACCACAGTGAGGAGGTAGAAGAGGAGGTGGTGGACGATGAAATAACTAACCCAACCTGGGAAGGTGGCAAGTCAGCAGTAGAGATGGCCTTGTGGTTTGCGGCGAACTTTGCGCATTCGCAAATCGCCGAACATGCGGACATATGCTGTCAGCCGGCGCCATATTCTTTTGAATTGCGCCAAACTTTGACCCATGACACATCCATCAGGTGGGACAGGACAGTCAATGGAGACATTTCAGCACATGGACACACCCCTACCCTATTAAAGAACCCGATCTGACAACAATTTTAAATTCTGTGCTTGCATCGTTTTGGTGTCCGTCTGATTAAACTGAGCCAAACGGATCTGTTCTGACACACAATGTAAGCCAATGGGGACGGATCCGTTTTATAAGACACAATATGGCACAATAGAAAACGGATCCGTTCTCCTTTGACTTTCAATGTTGTCCAAGACGGATCTGTCTTGACTATGTTAAAGATAATACAAACTGATCCGTTCTGAACGGATGCAGACGGTTGTATTATCTGAACGGATCCATCTGTGCAGATCTATGATGGATCAGCACCAAACGCCACCACCAAATATTAATTGAGGGGTGCGATATACCTGCTTCCACAAAATACTAATTAAGGGGTAAGATATTCCTGCTTCCACCAAATATTGATTGAGGCCTGCGATAAACCTGCTTCCACAAAATACTAATTAAGCTGTTCGATATACCTGCTTCCATAAAATACTGATTTAGGGCTGCGATATACCTGCTTCCACAAAATACTGATTAAGGGGTTCAATATACCTGTTTCCACCAAATATTAATTGAGGACTGCGATATACCTGCTTCCACAAAATACTGATTAAAGGGTTTGATATACCTGCTTCCACAAAATATTGGTTGAGGCCTGCGATATAACTGATTCCACAAAATACTGATTAAGGGGTTCAATATACCGGTTTCTACCAAATATTGATTGAGGCCAGCGATATTCCTGCTTCCAAAAAATACTGATTAAGGGGTTCGATATACCTGTTTCTACCAAATATTGTGTGAGGCCAGCGATATACCTGCTTCCACAAAATGCAGATTAAGGGGTTCAACATATCTGTTTCCACCAAATATTGATTGAGGGGTGCGATATACCTGCTTCTACAAAATACTGATTAAGGGGTTTGATATACCTGCTTCCACAAAAATATTGATTGAGGGGTGCGATAGACCTGCTTCCACAAAATACTGATTAAGGGGTTCGATATACCTGTTTCCGCAAAATATTGATTGAGGCCTGCGATATACCTGCTTCCAAAAAATAATGATTAAGGGGTTAGATATACCTGCTTCCACAAAATACTGATTGAGGGCTGCGATATACCTGCTTCCACAAAATACTGATTAAGGGGTTCGATATACCTGTTTCCTCCAAATATTGATTGAGGCCTGCGAAATAACTGCTTTTACAAAATGCTGATTAAGTGGTTTGATATACCTGCTTCCACCAAATATTGATTGAGGGGTGCGATTTACCTGCTTCCACAAAATACTGATTAAGGGGTTCGATATACTTGTTTCCATCAAATATTGATTGAGAAATGCATTATATACCTGCTTCCACAAAATACTGATTAAGGGGCTCGATATACCTGTTTCCACCAAATATTGATTGAGGACTGCGATATACCTGCTTCCACAAAATATTGGTTGAGGCCTGCGATATAACTGATTCCACAAAATACTGATTAAGGGGTTCAATATACCGGTTTCTACCAAATATTGATTGAGGCCAGCGATATTCCTGCTTCCAAAAAATACAGATTAAGGGGTTCGATATACCTGTTTCTACCAAATATTGTTTGAGGCCAGAGATATACCTGCTTCCACAAAATACAGATTAAGGGGTTCGACATATCTGTTTCCACCAAATATTGATTGACGGCTGCGATATACCTGCTTCCACAAAATACTGATTAAGGGGTTTGATATACCTGCTTCCACAAAAATATTGATTGAGGGGTGCGATATACCTGCTTCCACAAAATACTGATTAAGGGGTTCGATATACCTGTTTCCGCAAAACATTGATTGAGGCCTGCGATATACCTGCTTCCACAAAATAACGATTAAGGGGTTAGATATAACTGTTTCGATCAAATATTGATTGAGGCCTGCGATATACCTGCTCCCACAAAATACTGATTAAGGGGTTAGATATACCTGCTTCCACAAAATACTGATTGAGGGCTGCGATATACCTGCTTCCACAAAATACTGATTATGGGGTTCGATATACCTGTTTCCACCAAATATTGATTGATGCCTACGATATACCTGCTTTCACAAAATACTAATTAAAGGGTTTGATATGCCTGCTTCCACAAAATACTGATTGAGCGCTGTGATCTACCTGCTTACACAAAATACTGATTAAAGGGTTCGATATACCTGTTTCCACCAAATATTGATTGAGACCTGCGATATACCTGCTTTCACAAAATACTGATTAAGGGGTTTGATATACCTGTTTCCACCAAATATTGATTGAGGGGTGCGAAATACCTGCTTCCACAAAATACTGATCAAGGGGAGTAAAATACCTGTTTCCACCAAATATTGATTGAGGAGTGCGATATACCTGCTTACACAAAATACTGATTAAGGGGTTTGATATACCTGCTTCCACCAAATATTGATTGAGGCCAGTGATATACCTGCTTCCACAAAATAATGATTAAGGGGTTCGATATACCTTTTTCCACTAAATATTGATTGAGGCCTGTGATATACCTGCTTCCACAAAATACTGATTATGGGGTTTGATATACCTGCTTCCACCAAATATTGATAGAGGCCTACGATATACCTGCTTCCACAAAATACTGATTAAGGAGTTTTATATACTTGCTTCCACCAAATATTGATTGAGGCCTGTGATATACCTGCTTTCTCAAAATACTGATTAAGGGGTTCGAAATACCTGTTTCCACCAAATATTGATTGAGACCTGCAATATACCTGCTTCCACAAATACTGCTCTTCTCTAGGGACTTAGGTACTGGGTCAGTTTGAAAATAACAGGCAGAGGAAGAGGCAGGCCGTTCCGCACTGGTGGTAGGGTCGGGCAGGTGCTCCAGGCCGGAGCCTAAGTGGGAAGTTGGAAAAGGCGCGTGCGATTATTTCAAAGGACGCACCAGAGTTGGTTGAGTGGCTCACTCAGACGTAAGCTTCTGCACCCTCTTCATCCTGGGAGCACCTTCCTCCCTCTCTGCTTTGTGCACCTCCCAATACACCACCAATACCACCATATCCCCTCCACTCGAGTCAGAGGAATTATTTTCCCATCCATTCCCAGACCTTACCGATGCACAGCCATTCTTGATATCGGATGAGGAAAAGGAGGTAGCAACGGCCGACGGTCTGACGACAGTACCCAGATCGGCCCAAGGAGGGAGGTCCCTGCTGTTGCTGCCTACTCCAAGATCTCATGTCAATGGTGGTGAAGGTGACAATGATGACGTGTCGATGGACGTCACATGGGTGTCCACAAGAGAGAAAAAGGAGGGGAGTTCAGAGGGAGTGACGGAGCAGCAGAGAGGGAGGAGAAAGAGGAGAAGCAGGCAGAGCTCACAGTGCACAGTAGGCAAAAAGCAGACTGCAAATGTATCTGAAGCGAGCCATCCACCATGCACGGTCACTTCTAGCATTCCCAGGATGCCAGAACATGGCTCCGCAGTGTGTACTTTTTTTTAACGTGTCAGCTGCTGACTATAGTGTTGCCATTTGCAGCCTGTGCTGTCAACGCATAAGTCGCGGTAAGTCCAACACTCACCTAGTGTCACGAGGGTATCAAGAGCCACGTCTGACTCCGTTATACCCGGGGACAGGAGGTCGCAGCGGGTGGCTGCGCGCTCTATATCTAAAGATCACGTTGTTTCTTAGTGATTGTTTTCTGTGTTTGCCTTGCTATCCTTTTTGTCTCAATCAGGGATCCATAGCTTCTCCTCCTCAGCTGTTTCTTGTCTGCCACTCCCAACCTCCTTATATTCTCCCCTCACTCTTCTCTAGTTGCCAGTTATAGAGCTTCCTGCCTGGACATCTATACTGACCCACTGGAGTTGTGAATCCTGGTTGTCGTTCCAGAGTGCTACCCTCCGGATCCCTGTTGGGCCTCTTGTTGTCTCCTGTTGTCGCCCACCTGGGATTATATGTTGAGTTTGTATTGTCTGTCCTTCCCTGTTTTCCTTTAGAGCTAGTGGTGCGGACTAGTGTTCCCACCGCCCTGTTCACTATCTAGGGCTCAGCTTAGGGAAAGCCAGGGCTTTAGGCACGTGATCGGCGTACGGGTGATGAACCCGTCTAGGGACGTCAGGGCAGCCAGGTGCCAGCCGCTAGGTGAGTCAGGGGTCACCACCTTCCCTCTCACTTGGGCAGGGCCTTCCTTGTTCCCTCCCTCTGCATCACGTATGTGATAGTCACGCCGACCGTGATACCTAGGGACGACCGCCTTACTAAGGCACCTGGCCTTCCATCACCGAGCCCAGTGGGAGCAACACCGTCAGAACCCACAAAGCCACATTTCCGGCGCTCCACGTGCTGCCTCTTCTCCTTTTCCTCTCTCCTCCCATTTGTCTTCCACTCCTCCTTCCACCGTGCCGTCGTCGCATTCATCTGGCAGAAGGCAGGCTTCCCTGGCCTAAATGTTCGAGCGTAAAAAGTTGATGACGCCGGATAACCGTCCAACGACTGACCGCTGGCTTGTCGGAACTGCTAGCCCGCCAACTACTGCCATATAAACTGGTGGACTCGGAGGCCTTTAGAAAATTTGTGGCCATTGGCACACTGCAATGGAAGGTTCCCGGAAATAATTATTTCTCCCAGAAGGGCATCCCAGAGCTATATTGCCATGTTCAGCGGCAAGTGAATATATATCTGGCACACAGTGCCGGTGCCAAGATACATCTGACCACAGAAAAGTGGTCTAGCAAACACGGGCAGGGAAGGTACATAACTTTCTGCACACTGGGTGAACCTTGTGACGGCCATCAAGAATCTAACCCGTGGCTCCCGTGTGGATTTGGTGTTACCGCCAAGGATTGCATGCAGGCCTGCCTCTTCTTCTCCTCCTCCTACTCCATCCTCCGTCTCCTCCTCGGCTGACTCCTCCTTTTCCACTGCTACCGCATCTTCCGCTGCGCCCCCCAAGCTCCCCATAACCTATTCGACGTCCCAGGTGAGACATTGCCATCCTGTGAAGCAGCTGTTGTGCCTGCAAGCCAAGAACCACACTGGTCTTGCACTGCTTTCAGCTCAGCAGTCACAGGCAATCAGTGGCTAACCCCGCTCAATTTGACAGTTGGTAAAGTGGTGTGCGACAACAGTGCCAATCTTCTGAGCGCGCTGAAACAGGGCAAAATGACACACGTCCTGAACTTAGTCGTGCAGCGATTCGTTGCCAAATACCCCGGGGTCCAGGACGTCTTGCGGCAGGCCAGGAACATCTCTGGCCATTTTAGAAGATCTTACTGATGTTCAGCGGCGACACCACTTGCCCTTCAGATGTCTTAATTGTGACAGCCCAACGCTCTGGAACTCCACCTTGTATATGCTTGATAGGCTGCTCCAGCAGCAATGTGCCGTTAACGACTACCTGTACAAACTCTGCAGCAGGACAGGTTCTGGGGAGCTTGGTTTCGTTTCACCGGCCAATGGCTGCTCATTCCATAATTCTGCAGCCATTTGATGAGATCACCAAACTCGTCAGTCGCAGCCAGGGTGCCATCATTGACATCGTACCTTACGCCTTCTTTCTGGAGAGTGCATTGCGTCGTGTCATTGATCAAGCCGTCGAAGAGCAGGAGCTGGAAGATGAGGAAGTTCCAATGCTAAATGAATTCCCTGGGGGGCTACTCCATCTAAGACAAGTCAGCAGGGGTCTGAAGAGGAGTCAGAGGAGGATAGTGGCTGGGGGGAGGAGGAGAAGGAGCAAGAAGAGCAGGCTTTGAGGGGGACTTTAAACTTTTCGGGGATCCCTGGTGTTGTCCGTGGCTGGGGGGAGGAGACCGGAGATGACAGTCTCCTGGGCGATGAGCAGGAGCCAAGGAGCTCCACCACTTCCAATTTAGTGCAAATGGGGGCCTTCATGCTCCAGTGTTTTAAGAGGGACTGTCACGATCCTTGGTAAGGTCATGACTCTGTGTCTGCACGTACGGTTGCCGTTGGCAATGTGGTTTGCATGTGAGTCATTTTTCCTTGGTTGTGGTGTTTCCCCATTTTGGTTTACCCATTTTAGGGTTAATGATTAGTGGTGTGGTGGGTGTGACCTCTGGCCTCCTTATATGTTGGTGTGTTGGAGCCTGAGGTCAGAGTTTGCTTGTCAGTCTTTGTAGGAGCTTTGCTCCCTGGCTGAATGTTCCTGTCTGTGTGAGCCATCCTTATTTGTTATATTGTTTCCCTTGCTCTGTCTGTGTGTCCCCTCTGGTGTATTTCTGTTATCCCTGCTTCACCTGGTGTATGTTGTTTTGGTGTGTCCTTGTTTGGAGGTTTGCGTTGTGGTGTGCCTGCTCCGAAAGGGGCTTGCTTATCCCGGAGGGGTTTAAGCAAAAGCATGACTGTGGGCTTCCCAGCCTGGAGCCGTCCTTCCATCTCGGCTGCGGCAGGTAAGTGTGGATAGCATTTGTTATGTTGCTGTGTTACTTACCTGCCATACTGTTTCACCCATAGTCTTGCACCCTGTCAGCTACTGGGCCTCTGGAGACGCCTGTCATCCGTGTCGTGGATGTACAGGTATTCTCTGCCCTGTCACCATCTGTAGGGCAATGCAGGGATTCCTAGACCTCTATGCACGTGGGTATAAGTCCTCTTACCTTTGAAGGGGGCTCATACAGCTAGGAGACTAGGGCCTGTTGAGGGAAGCTTTAGGAGGTGACCAGCTCCCTTTTCCCTGCATTGCGGGCCATTAGCTTAGGGAATTGCGCAATGCCTTCGAAAGAGGGTGCAGCATGTATTGCCTGCCGTTTTGGGCATACATGCACGTTCTCCGGAGGGAGAGCGTTATGGGGTTCACCGTTAACGGCGCGGTTGGTGGCTTATTCCCCACCACCTTGCTAACCGTGTCCGTGTTGGTGACCCCTCATCCCTCTCAGGGTTCCTTGCTCTGGTCGGCTGCTGGCAGCATTCTCATATACCTGCTCTGTACTAGTTTGGGAATGTCTGCTGGCAGCGACCTGGAGTAGGAACGTTCTCCTGAGTTTTACGCTGTGTCCAGTGTTCCTTCTCCAGACTGCTTTGGTGGCTGGCTGCCTCGGACCTAGGTGTCGGTCCAGGTAGGTTGGCGGCAGTTCTGGAGGGATGTATGGGTACCTTAATGGCAGTGCCTCCAGTTGTTCTTTCCTCCAGTCTCCTTTGGTGGCTGGCGACCTGGGACCTTTGTTCAGTCCAGTTTTGTTGGTAGCAGTTCTGGAGGGAAACACTGGCGGTTATCAGACATTGCCCCTCTCCCCTACCTGTTGTTGGGCCCCATTAGCTTCCCCTTTTTGGTTTGGGGGGGCTTTGAGGGGTGGGAGTGTCCCAATCCTTGGTAAGGTCGTGACTCTGTTTCTGCACGTGCGGTTGCCGTTGGCAACGTGGTTTGCATGTGAGTCATTTTTCCTTGGTTGTGGTGTTTCCCCATTTTGGTTTACACAGAATTAATGATTAGTGGTGTGGTGGGTGAGACCTCTGGTGTGTTGGAGCCTGAGGTCAGAGTTTGCTTGTCAGTCTGTGTAGGAGCTTTGCTCCCTGGCTGAATGTTCCTGTCTGTGTGAGCCATCCTTATTTGTTATATTGTTTCCCTTTCTCTGTCTGTGTGTCCCCTCCGGTGTGTTTCTGTTATCCCTCCTTCACCTGGTGTATGTTGTTTTGGTGTGGTCCTTGTTTGGAGGTTTGTGTTGTGGTGTGCCTGCTCCGAAAGGGGCTTGCTTTCCCGGAGGGGTTTAAGCAAAAGCAAGACTGTGGGCTTCCCAGCCTGGAGCCGTTCTTCCATCTCGGCTGCGGCAGGTAAGTGTGGATAGCATTTGTTATGTTGCTGTGTTACTTACCTGCCGTACTGTTTCCCCCATAGTCTTGCACCCTGTCAGCTACTGGGCCTCTGGAGACGCCTGTCATCCGTGTCGTGAATGTACAGGTATTCTCTGCCCTGTCACCATCTGTAGGGCAATGCAGGGATTCCTAGACCTCTACGCACGTGGGTATGAGTCCTCTTACCTTTGAAGGGGGCTCATACAGCTAGGAGACTAGGGCCTGTTGAGGGAAGCTTTAGGAGGTGACCAGCTCCCTTTTCCCTGCATTGCGGGCCTTTAGCTTAGGACATTGCACAATGGGGGGGTTCTCCCACTCCCCTTCGTGACAGGGACCCCTGTATAAAAAGCATAAAGGGCATGGGCCAGTACTGGGTGGCAACGTACTTAGACCCCAAGTACAAACACAAAATGGTGGACATGTTACCAGCATCAAAGAGGGCTGGCAGAATGCAGCATTTCCAGGCCTTGCTGAGAGAGATGCTGCATTCTGCTGCTGCGGGCGCTGGCAGAGGAATTTCCACCCACAGCGAAACAGGTGCGGGTACCAATCCTACCGCATCTGCAAGAAGAGGGCGGTTTGAAGATGTGTTGGTCACTTCGGATATGAGATCATTCTTGCAGACAACCCATCGACAGCCACCCTCCGGATCCAGCCTCAGGGAACGCCTAGACTGACAGGTGTCCGACTACATCGGGTTAACGGCCGATGACTCTGAGGATGCTCTGAGAAGAGAGGAACCCCTGGACTACTGGGTGTGCAGGCTTGACCTGTGGCCAGAGCTGGCACAATTTGCCATGGAACTATTGGTTTGCCCCTCGTCGAGTGTTCTGCCCGAAAGGACGTTCAGTGCAGCAAGGGGGATCATGACCGATAAGCGCACTCACCTAGCTCACGACAGTGTGGACTACCTCACATTTCTAAAAATGAATATGACGACTGTTATTGAATTTCCTTATGCCAGCCCACACATATCCGCCACCACCCAGAACAAAGAATGTTCCTTGTCTTATGTATATACAGCGGCATAAAAGGCATTTTCTGTCAGGTGAATGCCTAATTTTTGGGGCCTGCACTGGCCTACAGTAAAATTTGTATCCAGTGACCGCCTAATGTACCCCCAGTCACATAATCACAAGTTCTTTTCTGTCTGGTGAATGCCTAATTTTTGAGTCCTGTACTCCAGTGGCCTACAGTAAAATTTTTATCCAGTGACCGCCTAATGCACCTCCAGCCACATCATCACAAATTTGTTTCTGTCAGATAATGCCTAATTTTTGGGGCCTATACTGGCCTACAGTAACATTTTTATCCAGTAACCGCCTAATGTACCTCCAGCCACATAATCACAAGTTCTTTTCTGTCAGGTGAATGCCTAATTTTTAGGGCCTGTACTGGCCTACAGCAATTTTTTTTTGCCAGTGACCGCCTAATGTACCTCCAGCCACATCATCACAAGTTCTTTCCTATCAGGTTAATGCCTAAAAATAAAAAATTTCTAGGCTCCAGCAGGGCACATTTTTGAGTGTTTCCCTTTAAGACGCATAAAAATGGCCCCTGATTAAAATACATATTTTTTGTGGAAATTTTTGCCAATTATCCCCCTCTGGTATGTCACTGTCCATGTTGTGGGACTATTTGTGCACTTCTAGTAAGTATTTGGTGGCTGCAAATATGACCTAAAGGTTTTTCAGGGTCCGCCTCGAACGCGTGGTTCGCAAACATTTGATCGCGAACACATGTTCGCGTTAGCGAACAGTCCCGCCAATGTTTGTCCATCACTACTCAGGACAAGTGTGATCATAGTTCAGAATGGGCCCTGGTGTCTGTGGGGCTCCATAGCCAATCTTTTTGGCATTCGCTAACCATCCCGGCCAATGTTCGTCCATCAGTAATCCGTAGCACCGCAACAGGCTGGAAGAAGCAGTCGGGTGGCAAAAGGGAGAAGGCGGGCCACGCCAAACAGGCCCGCAACTGTTCCCCGGAGCACTGCCTTGCGGAAATCTCCCTTGCCTAAGGGTTGTTGTTCCGCAGTCTGGCGCTTTTTTGAGGAAAGCGGACGATAAAAAAAATTGTCATTTGCAACCTGTGCCGTACCAAAATGAGCAGGGACGTGAACACTAGGAATCTTACCACCACCAGCATGATCCGCCACATGGCATCAAAGCACCCTAATAGGTGGGCCGAATGCCTGGGTCCACAATCAGTGTCTGCGGGTCACACCACTGCCTCCTCTTCCCCTGTGTTACGTGCTGGCCAATCCCCTGTCCAAGACGCAGGCCCGGATGCCTCCCGCCCTGCACCTGTACCTTTGCAAGCACCATCAGCTAACACATCCACTTCTGTTTCCCAGTGCAGCGTACAAATGTCCATACCCCAGGCCTTGGTACGAAAGCACAAATGCCCAGCCTCCCACCCACAGGCCATAGCACTAAATGCGAAATGTTGCCAAATTTTGCCGCCACTATTTCGCCCAGTGTGCGGTCCCCGACTTACACCGGCATGTGTCCCATAACATCACCTGTGCCATGACCAACGCAGTTATTGGGAAGGACCACTTAATGACTGACACATGGACAAGTGCCTGTGGCCAGGGACGCTACATTTACCTGACGTTACACTGGGTGAACGTTGTGGAGGCCTGGAGCGAGTCGTACCCTGGGATGGCACAGGTGCTACCGACGCCAAGGATTGCGGGCCCTACTTCCATCAGGATTTCCGCCACCACCTACATTAGTAGCTGCAACTGCCCCCCCCCCCCCCCCCTTCTCCTAGTCCTTCACCTCCTCCTCCACTTCCACCTCTGAATTGTCATCTTGCAGCACCAGTCAGTAGCTGGAATCAGTGTAGCACTGCAGTGGGGAAGCGGCAACAGGCCGTGCTGAAACTTATTTGCTTAGGTGACAAACAGCACACCGCCGCAGAGCTGTGGCAGGGTATAAGAGACCAGATTGAGCTGTGGCTCTCGCCACTCAACCTACAACTAGGCATGGATGTGTCTGATAATGGCTGTAACTTGGTGGCGGCTTTGGAGCTTGGCAAGCTCTCACACATACCATGCCTAGCCAACATGTTAAACTTAGTGATTCAGCAGTTTCTCAAAACCTACCCCAATTTGCCTGAGCTACTGGTGAAGGTGCGCCGCATGTGTGCCCAGTTCTGAAAGTCATCGACAGCTGTCGCTGGTCTGGCAACGCTGCAGCAGCGCTTGCAATTGCCAGCTCACGACTGTTGTTGCGACGTGACCGCGCGCTGGAACTCCGCGTTCCACATGTTGGCCAGGCTTTGTGTGCAGCAGAGGGCAGTAGTGGAATACCAGCTGCAACATGGTCGTTTCCTTTCTAGTCAGCTTCCGCTTTTCACAAGCGACAAGTGGACATGGATGTCTGACCTCTGTCAGGTTTTAAGCAAGTTTGAGCAATCAACACAATTGATGAGTGGCGATAACGCTATTATCAGCGTAACCATCCCACTTCTGTTTCTACTGAAACGCTCGCTGCTCACAATGAAGGCGGGCATTTTGCATGTGGAAGAGGTGGAAATGGGGGAAGACGGTATACAGTATACAGAGTAATAGCAAGACCACCCTCATCTCGTCTTCTCAGCGCAAATTGTTTGATGATGAGGAGGAGGAGGAGCAGGAGATGGTTGCCTCCGCTACAAAGGGTAGTACCCATAGCAGGTTTATTCTATCTGTTCTAGATGGGCAGAAGAGGAGGAGGAGATTGAGAGTCATCCTCATGATGAGGACAGCGAAGTCTTGTCTGTTGGGACTCTGGCACACATGGCTGACTTTATGTTATGCTGCCTTTCCCATGACCCTCGCGTTGTACGCATTTTGGCCAACACCGATTACTGGTTGTTCACCCTTCTTGACCCGCGTTACAAAGAGAACTTCTCATCTCTCAATCCTGTGGTGGAGAGAACTAGCAAAATGGTGCAATACCAGAAGGTCCTTGTGGAAAAATTGCTCCAAAAATTCCAGCTGACAACGCTGGCGGCAGAGTACGTAGTTCCTTTGACAACTGAGGAGGGGAGGGGAACACACAGCAGTTCCAACAGAGGCAGGGCAACACTCTCCAAAGCCTGGGACAGTTTCATGACACCCCGCCAGCACCCTCACCCTGATGCGTGGCCTACTGTCACAAGGAGGGAAATATTTAGGAAGATGGTGAAGGAGTACGTAGCAGACCGTGTCTGCATCCTCAATGATCCCTCTGTGCCTTACAACAATTGGGTGTCCAAGCTAAACACGTGGCACGAACTGGCGCTATACGCCTTGGAGGTGCTGGCGTGCCCTGCCACCAGGGTTTTGTCATAGCGAGTATTTAGTGCTGCTGGGGGCATAATAACTGATAAGCGCATCCACCTGTCAACTGAAAATGCTGACCGGTTGACTCTTATCAAAATGAACAAGGCCTGGATTGCCCCTGACTACTCTACTCCACTAGAGGAAAGCGGCGTAACATAAAGGCACTTTAAATGTGGCTTTTATAGTGTATTGATGAATACACTGTATTCCCATGCACCCCTTCCACCAAAGGGTATATGGTTCAATCTTCCTTTTCTCATTCTCCTCCTGTAGTGTACGGGGACTGTAATGCCCGTCACTACAAAGGTGTCACTTGGTGTGCTGTCGTCCCCCCTTATTTATGGGGAAGTTGGTATATGTCATCTTTATAAATTGTCATGTAATGTAATGTTATGTATTTCCCTGTTACTGTGACACTTGCATGTACAGGCCTGCTAGGGGTGTCATTCCAGCTTCTAGTCACTAGAGGGAGCTAGAGAGCCCTAGTTTATATAAGGCCCAGTCAGGGAAGTGAAGGAGAGTCTAGTCTAAGTGTCTGTCTAAAGCTGCAGCCTGTAGTCTGAAGCTGGAGCTTAGACTATGTCAGAGACAAGTCCAGGCCTGAAGCCTGCGGACCAGGAGAGGGTATTGCAGTCCCTGTAACCGGGTTCCGAATCCAAGGAGAAGGTTCCCCTCCTGTATATAGATATATGCAGAAGCAGGACCACTGTTCAGAAGCTTCTAGAGTCTGAGGAAAGAGGGAGAGAGACAGAGGCAACGCGCAGAAAAGCAAGAGGTACTCAAGATAACAGAGGAGGTACTTTATAAAGCTAAAACCAAGGATATACGCCAGAGTTAAGGTATTGGGCCTTGGAGAAGATTTGCTATGTTCCAGGATCAGTCAGAGATAGAGTGCAAGCTCCTGTACTGCAAGTCCTGTGTGTTTAACACTCTGTAGTCACCTTGCTCAATCTGTATTGCCTGCATCGACCGTATTGAAAAATCAACTGTATGCAAAGGAACTGTGCTTCCGTTAATGTCTCTATGAAAACTACTAAAGTTGGAGTTTTGTTTTAACATCACGGTGTTCCTCATTTATTCCTGCTATCAGCAAACGGCGTGCCACCGTTTAATTGGCACTGGCGTCACGAACATTTTCCTACCATCACCTGCCTATGCAGAGAGTCAGCCGTCTCAGGTTAGTGTCTATTGCACTACTACACCCAGAAACACTATTAAACACAACTTGAGTACGCTGCACTCCTCCTCCATCATATCAACATGGTCAGCTCAGCAGCAGGCCCTCAACCATAATTTTTGGGATGGTCAGATCTGCAACAGGCACTCGCCCCTAATGTTTTAGAGAGTCAGCTCAGCAGCAGACCCTCAACCATAATTTGTTTCGATGGTCAGCTCAGTAGCAGGCCCTCGCCGATAATTTTTTCCATGGTCAGATCAGCAGCAGGCCCTCACCCCTAATGTTTTAGTAAGTCGGCTCACCAGCAGACTCTCAACCATAATTTTTTCCATGGTCAGATCAGCAGCAGGTCCTCGCCCCTAATGTTTTAGAGAGTCAGCTGAGCAGCAGACCCTCACCCCTAATGTTTTAGATGGTCAGCTCAGCAGCAGGCCCTCGCCCAAAATGTTTTAGATGATCAGCTCGGCAGCAGGCCCTTGCCCATAATGTTTTAGATGGTCGGCTCAGCAGCAGGCCCTTGCCCATATGTTTTTGTCATGGTCAGATCAGCAGCAGGCACTTGCCCCTAATGTTTTAGAAAGTCAGCTTAGCAGCAGACCCTCACCTCTAATGCTTTATATAGTCAGCTCAGCAGCAGACCCTCACCCTAATGTTTTAGATGGTCATATCAGCAGCATTCCCTCGCCCCTAATGTTTTAGAGTGTCACCAGCAGGCCCTTGCTCCTAATATTTTTGAGGGTCACCAGCAGGCCATCAATCATAATTTTTCAAGGGTGTGTATGATGCCTTCCTTTATGTGTAATAAAGGGTGTATTGGAGTGCCACTTTCACATTTTTGGCAGCCCTTTCACTTAGTGCATAGGCTTTATGAGTGTAGGAGTCCCACTACCTGAACAATTGTACCACAATGTGAATGAGGCCCTCCTTTATGTGATACACAGGTTGTATCGGAGTGCCTCTTTCTTATAATTATTGGCAGCACTTGCACTTTATATACAAGTAAATATACAGGAAAGAATGTTTCCTAACAATTTTTCCTCTAAAATCAATTTTATCTTTGGTTTTGTGCGTATTATTGTCAGTCTGTAAATGTTGCGTACTACTCGGACAACATCGCTCCCAGTTGCGACCTGGAAGTCCAAGATGCATCCAGACATCCTCCCCATGCTGTTCCCGAACCATTTCAGTGGTGTTTCCATCAATTTCTGACCTTTTCCTTTGAACCAGAAACCCTTCCCTCTTCAGAGCAGGGGGTGCCTGGTTTAATGCTTGGGTTCTGTCATTGTCTTCCCGAGCATCCCAAAGTGTTCTACTCGAGCACAAGAGAACCCAAGCACTTTGGTGCTCGATCAACATTAATCATAAGGTTTCTCCAAAAAGATTTTAGTTGACGTTGTCCTTGTAATAAAATTTTAGAAGCTAAGCACTGCTTGTCTAATTGTTTGTGCACTGCAATAACTCTGTGGGTGCAGGTAATCAGGTCGTTTTACCTTATGTTGGAATCTAACATGGTAGTATCCCATGTTTTTGCTAAATCACAGGTCAAACCAGCTATGATTGAAAAAACTCAGCTCTACTACTGTTGGGTGGATCTCACAGGAAGTAAAATATGTGTAAGTAATTGCAGTATGGTATTGTGGCCATGTAAGGAGTCTTATAGGTCATACAATGCTCCTCTGGGGAAAAAAGGTACGCAAAATATTTCTCTTTTCAAAATGAAAAGAACACTGAGCCTCTATTATCACCAGATACAAGGTAGCTATAACTCAATGTTCACCATTTTAAACAGGCTGTAAGGGATCTCTCTCTCACATGGGGTCGGCAATGACAGACTTTTCAACAAACAGGGGGTTTTAAAGGCCAAATGGTGCTTTATTTTGTCACTTCCAAAATACAGCTTAACTTCCCAGTTATAGCATCACTGGTTGAGGTGAGATTTCAGCACAACCAAACATAAACACAAAATAAAAACCTGCCCATCTGGGCTGTAGCTAAAACATAGGTCTCCCTAACTCACCTCTAAGTCACTGTTCACACCAAGGGAGAGATCCGGCTTCACTCAGCCATACGGTCCAGCAGCCTCCTGGCTGTGACCAACATGCGACCTTGGGGGATCACAGTCCAACAGTCCTCCTGGCTGTGACCACACAAAACTTCTCACACAAACACATATACTAAGGGTTGTTTTATCACTTAAGTGATTATCTCAGCAGGCCTCACTTGTGATCACCTCAGGTTAAAGGAAAAACTTGTACTGGAAGGGGGTGGACTTGGAGGTCCCACTGCCAAACCTACCCACCAGTCAAAATAAAATCCAGCCCAGAACTGAATCTAAACAAACCTGTTTCAGCAAACCACACTTTGCTGAAACCACTGCAGCTTTCTTGTTTTCATTTATCTCACCCAGCCGAGATGTCTGGATGGGATATACATGCCCTCCAGCAGTACACCGTACACATTACCACAAGGCGTTGTGACATAATTTAGGATTATAACCAAGCCTGTACGTCATGGCCACACAGCTGTATTGGGGTGATTGCCCTTCATTAGTGCAGAACAGAGAGAACTGGCTTAACTGGCTGAGAGGTCTTTGTCAGGATCCAAGGGTACTGTTTCTCCTTACAGAGAGCATCTAGTAGGCATAAGGAGTCTTATCGGCCAAACATTAGTCCTTTGGGAAAAAAGGTATGCACATTTTCTATCTTTCCAAAAAGCAAATAAATTTGTATCTCTCTTCCCTCTGTCCCCTGCTTCAGTAAACCATATATTTAGTAGTTTGTTAAAATGTCAGGTTAACAGATGGAAGGGTCTGTGCCCACCACATGCAGGTTATGCATAGGTCAGCATTTCTGTGTAGTGCAGCATGCACTGAAGAATACCATGAGATCTGTGCTCACAATTTATTATTAATCCGTGAGCCAAAAATACAATTGGAGGCACACAGAGATACAGTAAAGACACAAAGTAGCATATGGGTGTTGACTTGCAATATAGCCATGTGCATTAGGGGCTCTTTCACACTTGCGTTGTTCTTTTCCGGCATAGAGTTCCGTCGTCGGGGCTCTATGCCGGAAGAATCCTGATCAGGATTATCCCCATGCATTCTGAATGGAGAGAAATCCGTTCAGGATGCATCAGGATGTCTTCAGTTCAGGACCGGAACGTTTTTTGGCCGGAGAAAATACCGCCGCATGCTGCGCTTTTTGCTCCGGCCAAAAATCCTGAACACTTGCCGCAAGGCCGGATCCGGAATTAATGCCCATTGAAAGGCATTAATCCGGATCTGGCCTTAAGCTAAACGTCGTTTCGGCGCATTACCGGATCCGACGTTTAGCTTTTTCTGAATGGTTACCATGGCTGCCAGGACGCTAAAGTCCTGTTTGCCATGGTAAAGTGTAGTGGGGAGCAGGGGAGCAGTATACTTACAATCCGTGCGGCTCCCAGGGCGCTTCAGAGTGACGTCAGGGCGCCCCACGCGCATGGATGACGTGATCGCATGGATCACGTCATCCATGAACATGGGGCGCTCTGACGTCATTCTGGAGCGCCCCGGGAGCCGCACGGACGGTAAGTATACTGCTCCCCTGCTCCCCACTACTACTATGGCAACCAGGACTTTAATAGCGTCCTGGCTGCCATAGTAACACTGAACGCATTTTGAAGACGGATCTGTCTTCAAATGCTTTCAGTTCACTTGCGGTGTTACGGATCCGGCGGGCACTTCCGGCAAATGGAGTACACGATGGATCCGGACAACGCAAGTGTGAAAGAGGCCTGGAATTCTTTCATATGTGGCAGATATCACGTCATCTTTGCAACTGTCCCCCATTTATCTAAATGGTGCTTGCATTAATTTATGTGCTTGCTGCCAAAATAACCCCATTCTCATGAATGAAACTGATTTTGTGACTCAGGAATTTCATCAACAATTCTGAGGTTTGTGACTGTCCCCTAATAGTTGTCATGGACCTCACTTATAGGAAATATAGAGAAAAAAAATCAAAAACATCCAAAAAAGCGGAGAGAAAAAATTAATGTGTTCCATCCATTTACAATAATGTTCATACTTTAGCCTAGATGCAGATGTAAATGCCACATTAATTATGGATTATTCCCTACACCTCTCAGATTATTCTATGCTCACAATCTTGTGGAAATCACATTTAAATAAGGTGTTGGATTCATTTGGCTCAGTGCAGTAGGGGTTATTGATTCTCCATCCTAATAAGTTTTGTGCTAAGTGACTTTGAAATCTTTCATCAGTCTTTCAAATAGTCCATGGCAGAAGCAATCCTGCTGTATATACTTGGCAACCACAGCCAAATGATATACAGTACAGTTTACTGATCTTTTCCACTGAGCATTTACATGGGTGACTGACCAATACTGTAGCTACTAGCGTTGAGCGAGAATGCTCGGCCAGTTCGGCTTGAGCATCGCTATGCTCGGCACATCGCAGTGTTCAACCGAATACTGTGCATGCTTGAGCACAATTGAACACAATGAAAATCAATGGGAGACCCGAGCATTAAACCAGGTACCCCCTGTTCTGAAGAATAGAGAATGTCTGGTTCACAGAAAAAGGTTAGAAATTGATAGAAACACCACCAAAATGGTTTGGAAACAGCATGGGAAGAATGTCTGGATGCATCTTGGACTCTCATTACCTATGACATACAATAGACAACCACACAAACGCTATATGCCAAAAGCCAGGTATGTGCAAGCCAACAATCTATCCATGAGACAGATATAGTCAGCATACTTTACAATGGCAGCCTTGTGCACTATGCTTTACACTGCTCGATGTTTGGGAAGATTATCATTAACAAGTTTATACAAGTCAGTGTAAAAGGGCATTTAGGGAGTCATATAGGCTAGCCGCTAGGCAGTCCTTCCCAAGAAAAAGGAAAAGGAAATAAGCTGTTATTTGGGAAGACAAAAGCTGACTGTCTACTGACACCTATCGTATGCCTACCTTACAAGTCAATCTCTGGCCCTTTAACAGTTTAAATAATTGAGGATCTAATTTTTCATCCATGTAACATTTTGATACCAGCTGCACCTTTGCAGGAGAATTGCCTTTTCTGACAGGAGTGCTTAATGGGAGATTCAAAGAAAATCAGGAATAGTAGGCAAGACTTGTAGAACCGCCAAGTTGGTGTAAGGCCAGGAAATGCTCCCTGGGAAAAGGGAATATACTGTTAACAGGGTTGTCTCATAATGGACATGCACCACCTTGCAGGGCTCCGTTCTCGATATAGGTGCAGGTCCCAGTGGTGTGACCCGCACCTATAAGACAATGGGGGCATATTCTAGCGATATGCCCCCATGAAGAGACAGAAGGAAAGGAATGCCATACGGTTTTTGGAAGGCAGGTTTTTCTGGACTGTTTTTTTTGACACCATGTCCCATTTGAAGCCCCCCTGATGCACCCCTAGAGTAGAAACTCCATAAAAGTGACCCCATCTAAGAAACTACGCCCCTCAAGGTATTACACAACAGGGTCTGCAGTTAGACGGATGTAATGTGACCGGAAATACTCAACAATTCAATTCAACAACAACCAAAAGAGTATATGTAATTCCTTGAATAAAATATATTTATTGAAATTCATTTAAAAAGTGTGCATGACACTAATACAAACAGTATATATAGTGAGAATATCCAAAATTTTTCGCATCTATAACGCCCAATAACTATGGCAATGTAACTACAACAATCATATATTGCTGTCAGACATCATCCCCCATCCATCAGCCCCCCATGTCAGCCATCATGCCTCCATGTCAGCCATTAGCCCCCCATGTCAGCCATCAGCCCCCCCATGTAAGCCATTATGCCCCCATGTAAGCCATCATTCCCTCATGTAAGCCATCATACCCCCATGTAAGCCATCATACCTCCATGTCACATTTCTCCCCCTCCATGTCAAATCACCCCCCTATGTCACATCAGCCCTCCATGTCACATTTCTCCCCATCCATGTCACATTTTTCCGCCCTCCCCCAGGCTGCGCCCTAAGGCAGTCGCTTGGTCTGTCTTATGGTAGCACCGGCCCTGTATATTGGTATCAAGTGGACATGCTATGTGCATGACTATATGAGACTGCAGGATGTATAATCCCTGCTATGTTCAACCGCACGGATGTCAGTATGTTGGTCTGATTGAAATAAAGTGACTAATGCATATTAATAAACCACATTTAGAGTTCGTCTATACCTGTGTGGTGGCGATATGGATGAGGGTGCCACTCCTCGACGCGCGTTTCGTCGTCTTTGACTTCCTCAGTAGGAGTGAGCTTTTGATGGGGAATGATGATCTATTTAAATAGTGTGTTGTCCTATCACCATCCTTACATAGGGTCATGTGATTATTCATGTGTTCTCTATTAATTATATTGGCTGATTAGGTAAAGTGCACGGCGCATGACACGCCTCTACCCACTACATATCGCAACTTCCGCCCTCACTCTGAGTCCACGCATCAGAGAGGGCAATCGCAAAACGTCACTAGTGACGCGGATTGAGCTCGCCGATGCGCGGCATTCGATGGATGACGGCGCAAGTGCACGCATGGTGAGGCTGTCATGCTCTCCAGTACCCACAACGTCTTTATGAATACATCGTTATTGTGTATGAATCGGGCCGATAAACTTCCATCTATATTGTTCAATGTATATCTCATAAACTGAGGACCTATGGGTTATAGTAGTGGAGGGATGAAATCTTACACGGAACAGGAAGGGATATAAATATTAACAATATAAATATATTTACCCAATGTCAATTGTATAAACTAATTTTGTCAATTTAAAAGTGTACCTCACCTGATTGTAAGTGTGATTTTTCTAATCTGAATCTTAATCAATTAATGGTGATATATACTGTGAACGAACTATATAATATATTACAATTCAAAAACAATATATAAAATCAATGAGTGGTGAAAAAATCATATTCAATTACATAATACATAATATAACATGATACTGTGCAATTATTAATTACATAAATTTAAATTGTGAATAAAGTGCTATAAGTGCATTGCTGGTTTACATTGAAATACGGAAATATTGTAAACAAAATAATATAATCTCCTCCTCTCGTATTCTACAAAACCCCCAACCATGATCCTCAATATATCAATTATTTGATAACACACCAATTACTGTCCTTCTCCTGATGGTTATTTTTAGGGCTCTTTCACACCTGCGTTATTGTCTTCCGGCATAGAGTTCCGTCGTCGGGGCTCTATGCCGGAAGAATCTTGATCAGGATTATCCTAATGCATTCTGAATGGAGAGAAATCCGTTCAGGATGCATCAGGATGTCTTCAGTTCCGGAACGGAACGTTTTTTGGCCGGAGAAAATACCGCAGCATGCTGCGCTTTTTGCTCCGGCCAAAAATCCGGAACACTTGCCGCAAGGCCGGATCCGGAATTAATGCCCATTGGAAGGCATTGATCCGGATCCGGCCTTAAGCTAAACGTCGTTTCGGCGCATTGCCGGAGCCGACATTTAGCTTTTTCTGAATGGTTACCATGGCTGCCGGGACGCTAAAGTCCTGGCAGCCATGGTAAAGTGCAGTGGGGAGCGGGGGAGCAGTATACTTACCATCCGTGCGGCTCCCCGGGCGCTCCAGAGTGACGTCAGGGCGCCCCAAGCGCATGGATCACGTGATCGCATGGATCACGTCATCCATGCGCATGGGGCGCTCTGACGTCATTCTGGAGCGCCCCGGGAGCCGCACGGACTGTAAGTATACTGCTCCCCCGCTCCCCGCTCCTACTATGGCAACCAGGACTTTAATAGCGTCCTGGGTGCCATAGTAACACTGAAAGCATTTGGAAGACGGTTCCGTCTTCAAATGCTTTCAGTACACTTGCGTTTTTCCGGATCCGGCGGGCACCTCCGGCAACGGAAGTGCATGCCGGATCCCAACAACGCAAGTGTGAAAGAGGCCTAATTCTTGCTTGTAGTTGACCTCCAGTTTGATGCTGATTACACAATCGACTGACCCAATGGAAGGGATCCATAATGGTGAGTCCATTCTCATGTAATGCTGGACAACAACAGTTATTTCTAAAAAAGAAAAAATAATTTAAATATTAACTCTAAACAGCTATATTATCTATCAATTATAAAGGGTAAAATGGAATCGATCTCCAGCAACTTAAAAGATGCTACGGTCACAGGAAAGAGCTAAATCCCAAATTTTCATTCAACCCTTTGGGTGCCAATGTCTCGAGTCTGAAAATCCATCTACTCTCTAATTGGGCCAATTTCTTTCCCCTATTGCCACCCCTAATTCCAGGATGTATCATGTCAATTCCCCTAAATCTCAACAGATCAGGGTTATTGTCATGAAATAATTTAAAATGTTTGGGGATGGTCTTTAGACAGTTGATATCAGTCTCGTCTTTAGCTTTTTCGATGTCTCTGGCATGTTCCCTAACTCTTTTTCTTCGTTCCCTCGTGGAAAGCCCTATATAAATCTTCTCGCAAGGACACACTGCATAGTAAATTACTCCTGTAATTCCCAGATTTGGTAATTATTCTCTTTACATGAATCTGTAAAGTTATTTTTTTGATCCATATTCCTACACGCCTTGCAGGAACCACAAGGATATGATCCCAGTCTTCCCACTCTACCATCTCTATAATCCGAAGGAACATGGTGGCTATGTACCAACATGTCCTTCAGATTTTTTGACCTTCTAGCTGTCATTAGTGGTCTATCTGTAATACATTACCTCATTTTGGTATCTGTGTGTAGGATCTCCCAATGTTTTTTTTAGGATACTGATGAGTTGTGCCCACTGTTTGTTATAATTTGTAATGAATCTTGGTTCATTATTACTATTTTTCTTATTACTATTTTTAATTCTATTGGGGCATAACAGTTTTTCTCTTGTTCTTTTTCTGGCTATTTTCATCCCTTTGTATATTTGTCGGTTACTGTATCCTCTATCTTGAAACCTACTTTTCAAGTCAACCGACTGTGAATCAAATGTCTTTTTATCCGAACAGATCCTTTTCAATCGCAGGAACTGACCTGTAGGGATTCCACCAATGGTCGTTCTTGGATGTGCCGAACTTGCATGCAGGACGGCGTTAACCGCAGTGTCCTTTCTGTGAATATCCATCATCAAGTATCCCCCTTCACTCACTTTGATTTTGAGGTCCAAGAAGTCGATGACCCTTGCTGCCTGGAAAGTGAGTTTGATATTAAGATTGTTATGGTTCAATTCTCCCATAAATTGGTCCAGTTCTTCTGTGGATCCTTCCCATATGAACAGCACATTGTCGATGTAGGGCATCCAATTATGGATCCGCCCCACACCGATGATGCAGCTGTCCTGGAAGATGCTTCTTTCCCACGCCCCCAAAAACAGGTTGGCATATGAGGGGGCACATGTGGCCCCCATTGCCACACCCTGAATCTGGAGGTAATATTTGTCTTTGAACACCAAAAAATTGTGCTCAAGCACGAACTCCAAGAGGTCCAAAATGAGATTGTTGAAGGATTGTTCCTGATTATTACCTCTTAGAAATTCCGCCACTGCCTTCATTCCATCTTCATGTCTGATGCTGGTATATAGAGATTCTACATCCGCAGTAACCAAAAACATATTGTCTTACATTTCTATATTTTCCAGTCTATTGAGGACTGCTGTGGTATCCTGCACAAAAGAAGGTAAGTTCACCACCAATTGCTGCAGGTGATAATCAATAAACCTGCAAACATTCTCACATAATCCCTCATTTCCAGCCACTATAGGCCTCCCTGGCGGGTCTTTATGAATTTTGTGTATTTTCGGGATTATATAGAAGGTAGGAATTCTTGGGTGACTTACCTGTAACATGTCTTTAACTTTTTTTGGGATGACAAAATCTTCTTCAGCAAAATCCAGAATGCTGTTCAATTCCTTTTGAAAGATAGGAAGTGGATTATGGAGTAAGCACTTATAACACACCTTATCCTTCAATAACTTGAAGACCTGTCTTTCATACATCTCGGATGGCCAGATGACCACATTGCCTCCCTTATCCGCCTGCTTGATGACTATTCCTTTTATTTGTTTTAAATCCTCCAAGGCTTTGTTTTCAGCTATGGTTAGATTATGCCCACCTTTGGCTCTACCCAATTTTCTAATATCTTCACTGACCAATTTGACAACAATGTCAATGGCCGGACAGATACTAAACGGCGGAAAAGTCAGTGATTTTTTCCTCATATCCATAGGTAATAAGCTTACCTTTTGTTCTTGTTCATTTTCATCCGCCAGATCTTCCAGTATTTGTAATGCTTCCCTTTCTTCTTTAGTGTTGAGTCCATCTTTATTGCCCCCCTGGTGATGTAATTAGTGATGGCCCGAATAGTTCGCCGGCGAATAGTTCCCGGCGAACATAGCTTGTTCGCGTTCGCCGCGGCGGGCGAACATATGCGATGTTCGGTCCGCCCCCTATACATCATCATTGAGTAAACTTTGACCCTGTACCTCACAGTCAGCAGACACATTCCAGCCAATCAGCAGCAGACCCTCCCTCCTCCTGGACAGCATCCATTTTAGATTCATTCGGAATCTGCATTCTCAGTGAGAGGAGGGACAGTGCTGCTGCTGCTGCTGATTCAATAGGGAAAGCGTTAGCTAGGGCATTGTTCTGTGTCCACAGACTCATCTGCTGTAAGGACAGCGTCCAGACAGCACTCCAAAAAGCCCTTTTCAGGGCTGGTACATCAGTCTGCTTTTTTTTAATTTTATTTTTTAAAATATATATATATATATATATATATATATATATATATATATATGTATATATACAGGGAGTGCAGAATTATTAGGCAAGTTGTATTTTTGAGGATTAATTTTAGTTTCAATAGTTTTTTATTTTATCAGCACTATAAAACAAAGGATGTAAAAGCAATAGGTGTGGACGCAGCCACATGACTTATGTGAAGTATATAGACATGTTAGCAGTTAGTGGACGCAGCCACAATTCTTGGTAATAACATGCGCTAGTGGTATAGTAAACGAGTTGGATATAGTAATAATACATCCTAATTATAAGGCAGATGTAGCACTGAAGTATCTTCATAATGTCTGTTTATTCAGCGCCATCATGAAGTGCTTTGAACAATAAAACAGGGCATCACCGTCACTAATTTGGTGACCGCCAACGAAACAAATCATAACTTGAAGGTGTGGAAGGCCACAGAGCAAATAGGTACAATGAGACCTGAGAGGAGAGAGGTGAGAGCAGATGAAAGGAAAAGGGGGAGGGGAAAAAACAAGAGGGAAAGACTTGGGGGCTTCTGGTCGCAATCTTGTCATCTCAACAGACAATCAGGGCAACCTATATTAGGAAGAATAGAGAGCACTACAGGTCCATCCACTCCAGGCCGCTTGCCTAAATTTGATAGGAATAATTGATGAGGGTAAGGAGTGTTCGTATCTACAGGTCTGATTTATCTCCTGTATAACTTCAGAAACAGAAGGAGGAGTTGGATTTTTCCAATGTCTGGTAATAACCAGTTTAGCGCTGAGTAGAATATGACCTGTAATCTGTCTGTGGGGAGAGGGAATCTCATTAATCCCCAAGAACAGCAATGCCAACTCTGGACAAGGGTCCACCCTGTGGTTTATTAGGTTAGAAACAAGTCGAAAGATGTTTTTCCAGTATTCAGTGAGGATAGGGCAGGACCAAAGAATATGGAGCAATGAACCAGCTCCGCCACAATTCCTCCAGCAGTAAGGGGAAGTGGAGGGGTAAATTATATGAAGTCTCTGGGGTGTAAAGTACCAATGAAGAATGGTTTTTAAACCTGCTTCATAGTGGGTTACACATTTAAAGTTTGACACAATGAATCCTATGGCAGCTGTCCAGGATTCATCAGGAAAGGACTTCTTTAGTTCTTTTTCCCATCTATGGATGGGAGAGGATTTAGTGAAGGTAGTTTTATCTCCCAGTAAATCATATAGGTGTCTCGTGGAATGTCGCTTAAATAAAGAAGGAAATTGGAATAGTCGCCAGATGGACAGGTCAATTTGCGGGGGGGATTGTAGAATCTTTGATAAGAAATGTCGGATTCTCAAATATGTATATAATTCAGAATGGGGTAGGGCGAAGGCGCTTTGAAGAGTAGCGAAGGGAAGAAGGGATTGATCTTCTATCATTTGGGAGACAGTGTCAATTCCTCTATCCCGCCATGATGCTAGACTAATGTCTTGTATAGACAATTCAATCGCGTGAGTAGAGGCAATTTTAAAGAATTGTGTCGATGTATCCTTTGATGTATTATGAACTTTAGTCCAAAGAGCACCAGCATGTGATATCGTAAGAAAAGGATGTGCAGGGGAGGCGGGGCTCCACAACTGATGAATGAGATAATCTCTAATATGAACATGTTTCAGTGCATGAAGTTCAATCTGCTGCCACGCTTTTTCGTTATTAGACGCCCACCATTCCCTAGTAAATGAAAGGCCTATTGCCACAAAATAATCTTTAATGTCGGGAAGACCCGCCCCACCCGCACGCTTCCTCCTAGTTAAAAGTTCTCGAGCCACCCTGGGTTTAGAGTTTCCCCAAATATATTTACCCAGCAAAGCTTGAGCTTTTTGAAAAAATGTAGCAGGGATCGGAATTGGGAGGGCTCGAAAGATGTAAATAATTTTTGGTAGGGTCATCATCTGGAAAGATGCTATCCTACCCACCCAGGAAACCATTTGCATAGAGAAGCTCGCGAAGTCCGTGGACATGGTAGCTAGAATAGGAACATAATTACGGGTGTAGAGTAGAGAGCAGGGCGAAGTGATCTTAACTCCCAAATAAGATATCTCTGAGGATTGCCAGTCGAGGTCAAAAGTGGCTTTTAAAGTGGCTTGATCAGTGGGCGAAATGTTTATAGGAAGGGCCTGTGATTTTGAACCATTAATCTTATAATATGAAAGGGATCCATAGTGGGAAATTACATTGAATGCAGCTGGTAAGGATTGTGAGGGATTTGTCAAAGTAAGTATGATATCGTCTGCGTATAGGGAAATAGTATGGGATCTGTTACCAATCTCAACTCCAGAAACGGTAGGTAAAGTTCTAATATGTTGTGCCAATGGTTCTAACGCAAGGATAAATAGGAGCGGGGACAGGGGACATCCCTGCCTGATCCATTTGTTATAGTGAAGGGGTCTGAGAGGATTCCGTTGATCCATACTTTCGCCGATGGATGGGAATATAAGCTGTTAATAGCATTAGTTATCTGTCCTGAAAAGCCCATCCATTTAAGAGTTGAGAAAGCGTATTCCCAGTGCAATCGGTCAAACGCCTTTTCAGCGTCCAAGGTCACTACAAGCATAGGGAGGGTATGTACTTCTGCAAAATTGACCAAGTCTATTATGCGTCTGGTGTTGTCAGAAGCTTGTCTACCTGCCACAAAGCCGGTCTGGTCCGAGTGGATCAGGGAGGGAAGCAAAGGGGAGAGTCTGCTTGCAATGAGCTTAGCGAAAAGTTTGATATCGGAGTTTAACAATGAGATTGGCCTAAAATTTTGGGGTATATCAGGTGTTTTACCAGGCTTGGGTATAGTAACTACTAATGCTTCAAGCATATCTGGAGGGAAGGAATCACCCTCCATGACACGGTTGAAAAGTTCCAATAAATGAGGGAGGAGATCTGGTAGGAAGTGACGAAAATATTCATTGGACAAGCCGTCAGGGCCTGGAGACTTACCCAGCGGCAGGGACGAGACTATTTTAGTCAGTTCCTGAGCGGAGATAGGGGCATTAAGGGACTGAAGCTGTGAATCAGTAAGGACAGGCAGGGAAGCTTTGGAAAGAAATTCATCTATTAAAGCTAAATAGTTTTGTGGAAGTGGGGTATGATCTTTTAAGTTATATAGGGATTGGTAATATAATTTAAATTGATTTGCTATGTCTCTTGGGTCTAGTAGTTTTGCTTTAGTAACCGGGTGAAGCAAGTACGGAATTTTTGATTTGGATTGTTGCTTTTTTAGCTGCTGAGCTAGGAGACGACCCGCTTTATTTCCTTGGGAGTAGAATTTGGATTTCATTCTAAGAAGAGATTTGTTATAATTTTGAAGGAGCAGAGCACTTAGTTTATTCCGCGCTGTTCGAAGGGAATTGGAGCCCTGTGGTGTAGGGGAGATTTTGTTAATACTCTCTAGATCAGCAATCTCTTTCAAAGTTAGTTTTATTTCCCTCTCTCTCTGCTTCTTTAAATTAATGTTTAATTTTATCAGGGAACCTCTCATAAAAGCTTTATGGGCTTGCCACAATATAAAATTATTTGAGACGGAGCCAACATTAAACTGAAAGAATTCACGAAGGTGTGCAGATAATTCTGCAGTATGTTTAGGATTATTAAAGAGAAAAGTATTATTTCTCCACACTGGAGCCCTATTAGACTGAAATTGTTCATCCAGAGTGATCATGATGGGGGCATGGTCCGACCATTTTATTAGACCTATATCTGAGGAGAGTGTGTGAAGTAGTGAGGTGTGGTCAACTAGGAATAAATCTATCCGGGAGTATGAGAGGTGCGAGGCGGAGAAGAAAGTATAGTCTCTCTCCATGCTATGTTGGGCTCTCCATATGTCAGTCAATCCCTCTGACTGTAAAAAGGAGGTTATTCCAGTGTCCACTCTACGGGAAGGGGAGGTAGAGTCAAGGGCAGTTTGGAGGACGGAATTAAAGTCTCCACAAATAATCAATTTACCTTGCTTAAGTGAATTAACCTGGCGCATTACTTTATGTAAAAATGTTAGCTGATGTGAATTAGGGGCGTATACATTGACTAGAGTATACACTACATTATTTATGGAGCAGACTAGTATGACATAGCGGCCAGAAGGGGCCATTTTGGAGGTAATTGGGGTAAATGCAACTGTATTTTTAACTGCTATGAAAGTACCTCGTTTTTTCCCGGAGAAGTGTGAATGAAATATATTCGAAAAGAGGCGGTGGTGGATACGAAAAGCATCGGCCTGGAGTAGATGGGATTCCTGCACACACAACACATCCGCATGAGAGGCTAGTGCTTCGGACCAAAGATATGCTCGCTTTTGGGGACAGTTGAGGCCTTTGACATTAAGGCTCATAATCTTGAGACCCATCGCTGTACACAGGAAACAACCTACAGGTCAGGAGAACAATGGAGATACCACGTTATATCAATATGTCACAAATATATAATATCGAGCAGGCTATACCCAGAGTTTCTGGACAGATATCACAAACACAGGGACAATGGGGGAGGTAAGGTTGAGGTTATGAGGAAAAGATAAAGATAAAGGGGACAGTTGTAATAGAGAGATAAAGATAAAGGGGACAATTGCAATAGAGAGGATTTTTAAGGCAACAAATCACGTCACCCAAATGGATTAAGGGCGAAAGTCCAACGCCAGTGCCAACGAGGTAGACGAACAAGTAGAAGAAGGCAGGAGATTGCACCGGACCTATGAGGGGTGCAGAAAAATGGCCCAGTAGTGAGAGTCTTAACTTTAGTAGTTCTGCCATCAGGTGGAGGACATTGATCTAGAAAGTCCGTTCTGTGTAGAAATGTTAAAGACAGGAAAATATTCATCTTTAGGTTTCTGAGGAGGGTGGGTGAGATGCGTGCAAGGCCGGGGGATCATTCCCAGTAGATTTTGAGGAAAGAGGGATACCCCAGAGTTGGAGGAGTTGCTTTCCTTCATCAATATTTTTGATTGCATGAACTTGTCCATTTCTACGGATGAGCAATTTCAGGGGGTAGCCCCACTTATAAGGGACATCTCTATCTTGGAGGGCTGCAGTTATAGGTACTAGCTCTCTGCGCCGACGAAGCGTGTATCTTGATAAATCAGTGAAGAGCTTGATCTTCTGATATGGTGCAGGAAGCGGTTGCTTCTTACGGGCGGCTGACATCATGGCTTCCTTGGTATGAAAGAAATGGATCCGCGCCAGGGTGTCGCGCGGGATGTGCGGCCCTAAGTGAGGAGGTTTTGGTATTCTGTGGGCCCGGTCAATAATCATGTCAGGTACTGGGATCTGCGGCAGCAGTACTTTCATGAGGCCTTTCAAGTATGGTTGCAGTTCCTCAGGGATCACCTCCTCAGGGATGCCTCTAAACTTTATATTATTTCGCCTGGAGCGATCTTCCATGTCGGCCAACTTCAGTTTAATGGTCTCAAGCTGGTCAGCCATGTCATTGTGTGCGTCTATGATCTCATTTTGAGATGACGCGAATTTTGCCTTCTGCTGCCTGGATCCTCACAGTGATAGGGTTAATCAGTTTCTCCATATCTGCATTAAGGGAGAATTTCAGTGCCAGCAGCATTGCTTTTAGAGAGTCTTCAGTGACTATTTTATCAGAGGTAGGTAGCTTGTGGAACGGGTCCTCAGGCTGACCAGCAGTGGATGTTTTGCTGAGTGAGTCACTGACCTGCTTTCCGGTAGAGCCAGAGGGACCCTGGGTTGATCGGTGAGAGTCACTGAGATGCGGCCATGCAAGGAGGTCAGCGCTGCCTGTGGGAGATCGGGCGCCATCTTGGACCGCATGTGCAGGCTCTGCTACGTCGGCAGGAGTCGGAGGGAGGGACGGCTGAGGTCCCTGGAGAAGGTAAGCGAGTCCCAGTTGATCCGGTGGGGACGGAGAGCGGGCTCCAGGCGTAGGCGATGGAGTGCTGATAGGAGAGGGCGGCGGGGATTCAGTTGTGGGGCCGGCGCCATCTTTCCCTCTGCCTCTGGTGAAGAAGGAGTCCGCAGGCCCGTATTGCAGCCTGGGCAGAGACCTTTTGGACTTCCCCATAGTAGCTGGGGACATTAGAGAAGGCAGGAGGCAGTTAAATCCTCCACCAGGAAGTTTTGGAGCTGGGCCTGCTGTGTAAATGTCGCTGCGGTGCAGGAGCTCCTCTTTCATGCAGCCATCTCGGTCAGCAGCCAGGCCACGCCCCCAGGATTAATTTTATTATTGAACAACAACCATGTTCTCAATGAACCCAAAAACTCATTAATATCAAAGCTGAATATTTTTGGAAGTAGTTTTTAGTTTGTTTTTAGTTTTAGCTATTTTAGGGGGATATCTGTGTGTGCAGGTGACTATTACTGTGCATAATTATTAGGCAACTTAACAAAAAACAAATATATACCCATTTCAATCATTTATTTTTACCAGTGAAACCAATATAACATCTCAACATTCACAAATATACATTTCTGACATTCAAAAACAAAACAAAAACAAATCAGTGACCAATATAGCCACCTTTCTTTGCAAGGACACTCAAAAGCCTGCCATCCATGGATTCTGTCAGTGTTTTGATCTGTTCACCATCAACATTGCGTGCAGCAGCAACCACAGCCTCCCAGACACTGTTCAGAGAGGTGTACTGTTTTCCCTCCTTGTAAATCTCACATTTGATGATATACCACAGGTTCTCAATGGGGTTCAGATCAGGTGAACAAGGAGGCCATGTCATTAGATTTTCTTCTTTTATACCCTTTCCTGCCAGCCACGCTGTGGAGTACTTGGACGCGTGTGATGGAGCATTGTCCTGCATGAAAATCATGTTTTTATTGAAGGATGCAGACTTCTTACTGTACCACTGCTTGAAGAAGGTGTCTGGGAGTTGAGTTTGACTCCATCCTCAACCCGAAAAGGCCCCACAAGCTCATCTTTGATGATACCAGCCCAAACCAGTACTCCACCTCCACCTTGCTGGCGTCTGAGTCGGACTGGAGCTCTCTGCCCTTTACCAATCCAGCCACGGGCCCATCCATCTGGCCCATCAAGACTCACTCTCATTTCATCAGTCCATAAAACCTTCGAAAAAATCAGTCTTGAGATATTTCTTGGCCCAGTCTTGACGTTTCAGCTTGTGTGTCTTGTTCAGTGGTGGTCGTCTTTCAGCCTTTCTTACCTTGGCCATTTCTCTGAGTATTGCACACCTTGTGCTTTTGGGCACTCCAGTGATGTTGCAGCTCTGAAATATGGCCAAACTGGTGGCAAGTGGCATCTTGGCAGCTGCACGCTTGACTTTTCTCAGTTCATGGGCAGTTATTTTGCGCCTTGGTTTTTCCACACGCTTCTTGCGACCCTGTTGACTATTTTGAATGAAACGCTTGATTGTTCGATGATCACGCTACAGAAGCTTTGCAATTTTAAGAGTGCTGCATCCCTCTGCAAGATATCTCACTATTTTTGACTTTTCTGAGCCTGTCAAGTCCTTCTTTTGACCCATTTTGCCAAAGGAAAGGAAGTTGCCTAATAATTATGCACACCTAATATAGGGTGTTGATGTCATTAGACCACACCCCTTCTCATTACAGAGATGCACATCACCTAATATGCTTAATTGGTAGTAGGCTTTCGAGCCTATACAGCTTGTAGTAAGACAACATGCATAAAGAGGATGATGTGGTCAAAATACTAATTTGCCTAATAATTCTGCACGCAGTGTATATATATATATATATAATGCAGTTGCCTGCCCGTGTGTGAGAGGCTGCAGGCTCAGTCACAGACAGTACTGTGTGCACACCATTCATACAGGGTGTGACAGAAAATATCTTTTTCTGTGATCTAATCACAGTTGCAAGCCCGTATGTGTCAGGCCCACACAGACTGTATTGTGGCCACTGGCTAGTGGCTAGGCCTCCACTTATACCATTACAGGGTGTCACTCACTCACAAATACCTCGCAGATAAAAAAAAAAATTCTATTTAATATTTTTCTGTGATCTAATCACATTTGCAAGCCCGTGTGTGTCAGGCCCACACAGACTGTATTGTGGCCACTGGCTAGGCCTCCACTTATACCGTTACAGGGTGTCACTCACTCACAAATACCTTGCAGATAAAAAAAATTCTATTTAATATTTTTCTGTGATCTAATCACATTTGCAAGCCCGTGTGTGTCAGGCCCACACAGACTGTATTGTGGCCACTGGCTAGTGGCTAGGCCTCCACTTATACCGTTCCAGGGTGTCACTAACTCACAAATACCTTGCAGATAAATAAAACTTCTATTTAATATTTTTCTGTGATATAATCACAGTTGCAAGCCAGTGTGTGTCAGGCCCACACAGACTGTACTGTGCCCACTGCCCACCACTTATATAGGGTGGCACAGTACCTTGCACGCATAGTAACACTTATCTAATAAAAAATGACAGGCAGAGGCAGGCCACGCCGCAGGGGCCGTCGTGTTCGTGGTGCTGTGATTTCCACTGCCCCTGGAATAATGCCCAGTGTTCAGAGGCCATGTACCCTGAACCCAAAAAATTCGGAGAAAATAGTTGACTGGCTTACACAGGACACCCAATCTTCAACAGCTTCCGCTAAGAACCTTGACGCAACATCCTCCTCCAGCTCAGCTTTGGTCACCTGCTCTCAAGTTACCACTCTCCCGCCCGCCGCCACCACCACCACTACCACCACAGCCACCACAGCCGCTTCACTTGATCCCTCAGAGGAGTTATTTACACATCAGTTGGATGAAATTAGTGACGCGCAACCATTATTGCCAGAGGATGGAGATAACAGGGATATGTCTCAGTCAGGCAGCATTACACACATGGACGTACAGTGTGATGATGATGATGATGTTGTACCCGCTGCTGCTTCCTTTGCTGAGGTGTCAGATACAAGTGAAGTGGTTGATGATGATGATGTGTCCGTGGATGCCACGTGGGTGCCTGCTCGAAGAGAAGAAGAAGAGGGGGAAAGTTCAGAAGGGGAGACAGAGAGAAGGAGGAGACGAGTTGGAAGCAGGGGGAGGTCGTCGCAAGGAGCTAGTGGCACAGTCAGACAGCATGTATCGGCACCCAGGGTCAGCGAGACAGCACGCCAATCAACGCATGCTGTTGCCACCACCAGAATGCCGTCATTGCAAAGCTCAGCAGTGTGGCATTTTTTTTGTGTGTCTGCGTCTGACAACAGCAATGCCATTTGCAACCTGTGCCAAAAGAAACTGAGTCGTGGGAAATCCAACACCCACCTAGGTACAACTGCTTTGAGAAGGCACATGATCGCACATCACAAACGCCTATGGGATCAACACATGATGACGAGTAGAAGCAGCACACAAGCTCAAAGCCACCATCCTGCTCCTGGTCCAGCATCTTCAGCCACGTTAACCACTGGTGTCCTCCTTGCCCCCTCTCAACCACCCGCCACTCTGCCTCTCACCTTCAGCAGTTCCATCTCGTCTGCCCACAGTCAGGTGTCTGTAAAGGAAATGTTTGAGCGTAGGAAGCCAATGTCACAGAGTCACCCCCTTGCCCTGCGTCTGACAGCTGGCTTGACGGAACTCTTAGCCCGCCAGCTTTTACCATACCAGCTGGTGGAGTCTGAGGCCTTCAAAAAAGTTGTCGCTATTGGGACACCACAGTGGAAGGTACCCGGACGAATTTTTTTGTCAAAAAAGGCAATCCTAAACCTCTACTCAGTGATTGAAAAGGAAGTCATGGCATCTCTGGCATACAGTGTTGGGGCAAGGGTCCATCTGACCACTGATACCTGGTCTGCAAAGCACGATCAGGGCAGGTATATCACCTACACTGCGCATTGGGTCAACCTGCTGACGGCTGACAAGCATGGAATGCGTGGCTCTGCAGCGGAGTTGGTGACACCGCCACGACTTGCAGGCAGGCCTACTGCCACCTCCTCTACTCCTCCTACTCCATCCTTTTCCATAACCTCCTCGGCTGAGTCCTCTTCTGCTGCGGTGTCTGGTTGCACATCAACTGAATCCCCCCAGCTCCCCAGGGGCTATTCCACATCCCGGATATGACAGTGTCACGCTGTCTTGGGGTTGACTTGCCTGAGAGCAGAGAGCCACACCGGACCAGCACTCCTGTCCACCCTGAACGCACAGGTGGATCAGTGGCTGACCCCGCACCAACTGGAGATCGGCAAAGTGGTGTGTGACAATGGAAGCAATTTGTTGGCGGCATTGATATTGGGCAAGTTGTCACATGTGCCGTGCATGGCACATGTGTTCAATCTCATCGTACAACGCTTTGTGTCTAAGTACCCAGGCTTACAGGACGTCCTCAAGCAGGCCAGGAAGGTGTGTGGCCATTTCAGGCGTTCCTACACGGCCATGGCGCACTTTTCAGACATTTAGCGCCGAAACAACATGCCAGTGAGGTGCTTGATTTGCGACAGCCCGACACGTTGGAATTCAACACTCCTAATGTTCGACCGCCTGCTCCAACAAGAAAAAGCCGTCAACGAGTATTTGTATGACCGGGGTGCTAGGACAGCCTCTGCGGAGCTGGGAATTTTTTTGCTACGTTACTGGACACTCATGCGCAATGCCTGTAGGCTCATGCGTCCTTTTGAGGAGGTGACAAACCTTGTCAGTCGCACCGAAGGCACCATCAGTGACCTCATCCCATTTGTTTTCTTCCTGGAGCGTGCCCTGCGAAGAGTGCTGGATCAGGCTGTAGATGAGCGTGAAGAGGAAGAGGAAGAGTTGTGGTCACCATCACCACCAGAAACAGCCTTGTCATCATCGCTTGCCGGACCTGCGGCAACGCTGCAAGAGGAGTATGAGGAAGAGGAGTCAGAGGAGGAATGTGGCTTTGAGGAGGAGGAAGACCAACCACAGCAGGCATCCCAGGGTGCTCGTTGTTGTCACCTATCTGGGACCCGTGGTGTTGTACGTGGCTGAGGTGAAGAACAGACCGTCAATGACATCAGTGAGGACGAGGAACGGGAAATGAGTAGCTCGGCATCCAACTGTCACGGCCACGGTTATGGCCGTGACTCCTTGGGAGCCGCATACTGTTGCCCGCGGTTTTGGGTTGTAGTGTCAACCGCAGCTTGAGGCATAATGTAGTTAGCCTCAGGTGCGGTTGCCGCGGACAACAGCTATGTGTGCGGTTCCCTTGGAGTTATGTGCACGTTTGTATTGCACTTTTGTATGTCTGTGTGCACTCTGTTTTGTGTGTGGTGTGCACTGACATCTTCCCTTCACTGTGGTTGTATGTGTACATGTGGTGGCAGTGTCCCGGCCTTCGGGCTGACTCCCAGGACACGCTTGCCACCCATGTCATTGCCTGCGGCAACAGCCACAGTGTGTTTGTAGTTTTGACACTTCCGCTTTAAGTTATGTTTTCCCTTCTGTGGTATTGGAAGGGTTAACTCCCTTTCTGTGTGTCTGAGTCACGGGGTGTGTCTGACTGTTGGGTGTGGCCTCTTGGCCCTATAAAGCCTCAGTTGTAGGCAGTAGCCAGGGAGGGTGTTTCAGCCATGCTGGCTGTAGACATCCTCCTGGTTACTTACCAACTGCCAGTGGGGGCCAACCTTCTGGTCATAAGCTTATATACTGTATGTCCTTTGGTGTCTGAAGATGTGTTTGCTTTATGTTGTTTTATTGCACCTGTGGTCCTGGGTTCCCGTGTGTTGTATGTTTGTGTGCTGAGTCCTGCTGTCTGTGGGCAGTACATCCACATGGGTTCCAGGCTTGGTTGTCTGTGGCAGGTCAGTGTGATGTTTGTGGCAAGTACCTGCCACTGCCACAGGTTGCACTTGTTCCCCTTGCTTGCAGCTTGGCCAGTGAGACTCCTGTTCCTCCGGATCCAGAAGGAACAGGATGTCTTACTCTGACTCCTAGCCTAGGGACCGGCGGAGGGCGAGTAGGGATCCGAGGTTCCTGCGCATGGGTCCTCCTACCTTCAAGGTCGGCCCATGCAGGTAGGAGTTAGGGTCAGGTTAGGGACGCTGTTAGGAGGTGACCTGCTCCCTAATCCTGTTCGTCCTGGTCAAGCAGCGACCATCTTCCTTCCGGCACACGGCTGAGGGTTTCCCCCATCCTCAGCCGTGACACCAACCTTGTGCAAATGGGGTCTTTCATGCTGTCATGTCTGTTGAGGGACCCTCGTATAAAAAGGATGAAGGAGAACGACCTGTACTGGGTGGCCATACTACTAGACCCCCGGTATAAGCAGAAAGTGGCGGAAATGTTACCAACTTACCGAAAGTCAGAAAGGATGCAGCAGTTCAAAACAAAACAAAAAAATATGCTTTACACAGCTTATAAGGGGGATATCACAGCACAACGGGAATCTAACAGGGGAAGAGGTGAAAGTAATCCTCCTCCTACCACGACCACGGCGGCAAGAACAGGACGCTTTACAGATGTCTTGTTGATGTAGGACATGTGGAGCTTTTTCAGTCCTACACATCGCCACAGCCCTTCGGGATCCAGCCTTAGAGAACGACTCGACCGACAGGTAGCAGACTACCTCGCCTTAACTGCAGATATCGACACTCTGAGGAGCGATGAACCCCTTGACTACTGGGTGTGCAGGCTTGACCTGTGGCCTGAGCTATCCCAGTTTGCGATAGAACTTCTGGCCTGCCCCGCTTCAAGTGTCCTGTCAGAAAGGACCTTCAGTGCAGCAGGAGGCATTGTCACTGACAAAAGAAGTCGCCTCGGTCAAAAAAGTGTTGATTACCTCACCTTCATTAAGATGAATGAGGCATGCATCCCAAAGGGACTGACAGTGGGGGATACGTTTGACTAACAAAAGGCCTGATGACATGCCTTGGCCTCAAAATGGTCCCCACGCTGCTGTATTTAATGTCTGCATGCCGGATGACTTTCGTGAATTCTCCGCCACCAACTAGGGTTCAAGCCGCACTGTTTTAGTCACCTTTCTGCCTTGAAAACATCAATTTTTCCGGCCGCTGCTACAACAGCGGCTGCAACAATAACATTATTTTTCAGGCATGTGTACATGCCTAATTTTTCTGGCCTCTGGTGCTGCACTGTGGCTGCAAAAACAAAACAAAAAAAAAGGCACATACAAGTGTCAATTTCCCTTTGTGATCGTTACCTTGTTGTGGTGAAGGGGCTTGCATATCACAATGAAGCGATCATCACCTCTATGAGTGTGTTGGCAATGTTGCCACACCCCATATGATAAGGCCGTTGCTTCATTATGATCAGACCAAAAGCGATAGGCTGGATAATTTTTCATAGAAAAAACTTACATTTTTTTATTTTATTTTTTAAAGTTGTATGGGTGGGTTTTTAATACATAAAATAAAAAATTATAATAAAGTCTCTTAATAGTTTATTAGAAATAATGCAGACAATTTAAAAAATCCCCATCAATTCCAATACAAACCAAGTACAAAGCTCAGAACTAAATTATTCCAGGATGTCATAATGGTTCGTTAATTCGACAATGGTTAATCAATTCGACACAAGAAAGCAATAAATGACAAAAAGAAAGCATATAAAACACTAAAACAGGAGGGTAGCACGGAAGCACTGAAAAACTATAAGGAAAAAAACAGAACATGTAAAAAACAAATAAAAGCGGCCAAACTAGAGACCGAGAGATTAATTGCCAAAGAGAGTAAAACTAACCCTAAAATGTTCTTCAATTATATAAATGTTAAAAAGTATAAATCTGAAGGTGTCGGCCCTTTAAAGAGTAATGAGGGGGGAGTCGCAGAGAGCGACGAGGAGAAAGCAAAGTTGTTAAATAATTTTTTCTCCAGTGTATTCACTGAGGAATATAAACTGTCAGATGAAATGCTGAATGTTGAAATAAATTTGCCGTTAAAAGTGTCCTGTCTGACCCAGGAAGAAGTACAACAGCGACTTAAAAAGATCAAAATAGACAAATTGCCAGGACCGGATGGCATACACCCCCGTATCCTAAGGGAATTATGTAATGTCATAGCCAGACCCTTATTTCTGATATTTGCGGACTCTATACTGACAGGGAATGTCCCACAGGATTGGTGCATGGCAAATGTGGTGCCAATATTCAAAAAGGGTCCAAAAACAGAGCCTGGAAACTATAGGCCGGTAAGTTTAACATCTGTTGTGGGTAAACTGTTTGAAGGTTTTCTGAGAGATGCTATCTTAGAGCATCTTAACATAAAATAAGCAAATAACGCCAAATCAGCATGGCTTCGTGAGGGATCGGTCATGTCAAACTAATTTAATCAGTTTCTATGAGGAGGTAAGTTCTAGACTTGACAGCGGCGAATCAATGGATGTCGTATATCTGGACTTCTCCAAAGCATTTAACACTGTACCACATCAAAGGTTAGTATATAAAATGAGAATGCTCGGACTGGGAGAAAACGTCTGTAAGTGGGTAAGTAACTGGCTCAATGATAGAAAACAGAGGGTGGTTATTAACGGTACATACTCAGATTGGGTCACTGTCACTAGTGGAGTACCTCAGGGGTCAGTATTGGGCCCTATTCTCTTCAATATATTTATTAATGATCTTGTAGAAGGCTTGCATAGTAAAATATCAATTTTCGCAGATGACACTAAACTATGTAAAGTAATTAACACTGAAGAGGACAGTATACTACTACAGAGGGATCTGGATAGATTGGAGGCTTGGGCAGATAAGTGGCAGATGAGGTTTAACACTGACAAATGTAAAGTTATGCACATGGGAAGGAATAATGCAAGTCACCCGTACATACTAAATGGTAAAACACTCGGTAACACTGACATGGAAAAGGATCTAGGAATTTTAATAAACAGCAAACTAAGCTGCAAAAACCAGTGTCAGGCAGCTGCTGCCAAGGCCAATAAGATAATGGGTTGCATCAAAAGGGGCATAGATGCCCGTGATGAGAACATATTCCTACTACTTTACAAATCATTAGTCAGACCACACATGGAGTACTGTGTACAGTTCTGGGCTCCAGTGAACAAGGCAGACATAGCAGAGCTGGAGAGGGTCCAGAAGAGGGCAACTAAAGTAATAACTGGAATGGGGCAACTACAGTACCCTGAAAGATTATCAAAATTAGGGTTATTCACGTTAGAAAAAAGACGACTGAGGGGAGATCTAATTACTATGTATAAATATATCAGGGGTCAGTACAGAGATCTATCCCATCATCTATTTATCCCCAGGACTGTGACTGTGACGAGGGGACATCCTCTGCATTTGGAGGAAAGAAGGTTTGTACACAAACATAGAAGAGGATTCTTTACGGTAAGAGCAGTGAGACTATGGAGCTCTCTGCCTGAGGAGGTGGTGATGGTGAGTACAATAAAGGAATTCAAGAGGGGCCTGGATGTATTTCTGGAGCGTAATAATATTACAGCCTATAGATACTAGAGAGGGGTCGTTGATCCAGGGAGTTATTCTGATTGCCTGATTGGAGTCGGGAAGGAATTTTTTATTCCCCTAAAGTGAGGAAAATTGGCTTCTACCTCACAGTTTTTTTTTTTGCCTTCCTCTGGATCAACTTGCAGGATAACAGGCTGAACTGGATGGACAAATGTCTTTTTTCGGCCTTATATACTATGTTACTATGTTACTATGTTACACGTTCCCGGATAGGGGACGTAACAGGGATTAAACTGATAGGAATAGTACTAGTTAAGACACCACTCATATAGGGTGTCACAGCACATTGCTCTGTGCACGCGCAGTGACCCAACTTGGGAGTAAGAGGACCGACCAAGCTGCTTTTTCCATCTCCCGGTTCCTAAAATCAATTCAGTTTGGTGTATCAGAGTTTGGTCTGTCACTGTGAAGGCAGTCGAAGGTACCCGGCCTAAAATTTTTTCACAAAAGGCAATCCGACTCTGATATGGGACATAACAGGGATTAAACTGATGAGAATAGTACTACATAAAATAGCACTCATATCGGGTGTGACAGTAAATTGCACGGCGCAGACGCAGTGACCGTGGCGTGGATTCAAACAAAGGGGAGGGAGCCAGCGTTTTTTTAATCATCTCCCCGTTCGAAAAATCTATTTAATAAATGGACCCCAGATTGGGGACGTAACAGGGATTAAACTGATGAGAAGAGAGAACTACAGAAAATACCACTCATATCGGGTGGGACAGTAAATTGCACGGCGCAGACGCAGTGACCGTGGCGTGGATTCAAACAAAGGGGAGGGAGCCAGCGTTTTTTTAATCATCTCCCCGTTCGAAAAATCTATTTAATAAATGGACCCCAGATTGGGGACGTAACAGGGATTAAACTGATGAGAAGAGAGAACTACAGAAAATACCACTCATATCCGGTGGGGCAGTAAATTGCACGGCACAGACAAAGTGACCGTGGATTCAAACAAAGGGGAGGGAGCCAGCGTTTTTTTTAACCATCTCCCCATTCGAAAAATCTATTCAATTCACCTTTCCGGGACCCTTGGTGTTGTACGTGGTTGGGTGGAGGAAGAAACCTTCAATGACAAATGGGGAGTTTGCGGTTGGGCAAATGGACTGTTTGCGGTTGTTTGCGGTGCATTAAAAGGGGAGTTTGGTCTGTCAATGTCTGTGAAGCAGGCGTAACCCTTACACTACCTGATCGATACAACATCATACCTGATCGTATACACACACTGGATGTTTTAAACCACGTTGTTCAAAAAAAATTGGGATTGTTAGGTGATTTATGCCCTTTATGGATTAAAATCCAACTCTGCGTCAACTATGTAATTTTCCATGGGAGTTTTGCCATGGATCCCCCTCCGGCATGCCACAGTCCAGGTGTTAGTCCCCTTGAAACAATTTTTCCATCACTACTGTGGCTAGAAAGAGTCCCTGTGGGTTTTAAAATTTGCCTGCCTATTGAGGTCTATGGCGGTTCGCGAACATTTGCAGAAATTTGCGTTCGCCGTTCGCGAACGGAAGATTTTATGTTCGCGACATCTCTAGATGTGATCTTTTTAAAAGTAATGTTCGTGCGAATAAATGCACATCCTTTATTACTGTAAATAAGTTCATGTTAGTGGCAGGGCAAAAACTCAAACCTCTTTCTAGTACATTGATTTAATCCGGGCTTAATTGTATGTCAGATAAGTTAATTACCTTGGGTGTATCTTCTTTTCCCTTTTTGGTTTTATTTTCATTATGGTTTTCTGTCTTGCGTTTATTGCCTTGTTGTCTGCCCAACCAATTATTTTTGGCCCGCCCAGATCTCAAGACATGTTCATCTCCACTTCTAGAGCCGGCATCAGAAGCCATGCCTACTGAGGATAGGGATGACGTTCTAGATCTAGAACCAATCCCTTCTTTTAACTTGTTGCCATTTATAGACCTTGTTGTTGTTATAGTCCATCACATCTCTTTGGAATTTCTTAATTTTTTGGGAGGTTATTTATTTTTCCCATGAAAGGAAGCTATTGCTAATATCCTCATAAAAAAAATTTAATTTTTTGGGGGGGAAATTTTCCTCAGCCACATCACCTTTTATTTGGGTCTGTAGATCCTGCATCTCTACCTCCAGACTCAGTAATTTTCTATTATTGGCTTCCATTATGATCTCTATAAAATCAAAAGCACATTTCAAAGCCGCTTCCTCCCATTTTTTCTTTAAATCAGGATCGTCCAATCCAAAATTGGGAAATTTTTGGATTCTGAGTCCTCTGGGAATGATCTTTCTATTTTTATAATTATCTAGGGATGCCTTATTCCACCATACTCAGATTTTTTTATGACATAAGGATTTGTATTTCTTTTGGGATTCTCTAACCTGAGCCGTAGCATCACTAAAAACAACATTGGATTCTTGACTAAAAATATTATCAGCTTGTGCGAGCCTCAAGGTATTCAAAACTGATTTTACAAACGTCGTTAACCCTTTAGGTGTTCCACAAGAATTAATGGAAAATTTTCCATTTTAATAATTATTTTCCAGTTACAAAGCAAAGGTTAACAGCCAAACCAAACTCAATATTTATGGCCCTGATTCTGTAGTTTACAGAAACACCCCATATGTGGTCGTAAACCACTGTACGGGCACACGGCTAGCGCAGAAAGAAAGGACTGCATACGGTTTTTGGAAAGCAGATTTTGCTGGACTGTTTTTTTTTACACCATGTCCCATTTGAAGCCCCCTGATACACCCCTAGAGTAGAAACTCCATAAAAGTGGCCCCATCTAAGAAACTACACCCCTCAAGGTATTCAAAACTGATTTTACAAACGTCGTTAACCCTTTAGGTGCTCCACAAGAATTAATGGAAAATAGAGATACAATTTAAAAATGTCACTTTTTTGGCAGATTTTCCATTTTAATAATTTTTTTCCAGTTACAAAGCAAGGGTTAACAGCCAAACAAAAGTCAATATTTATGGCCCTGATTCTGTAGTTTACAGAAACACCCCATATGTGGTCGTAAACCACTGTACGGGCACACGGCAGGGAGCAGAAGGAAAGGAATGCCATACGGTTTTTGGAAGGCAGGTTTTGCTGGACTGTTTTTTTTTACACCATGTCCCATTTGAAGCCCCCCTGATGCACCCCTAGAGTAGAAACTCCAAAAAAGTGACCCCATTTTTGAAACTACGGGATAGGGTGGCAGTATTGTTGGTAGTAGTTGTTGTGGAAATTTTATTCTGCGGACATTTTACTTTAGGATGTGGGTGTGTTTTTATAGATTGTCATCTGTCTCCCTGTGTCGGATTTAGCCAGACAACACTCTAGCAGAGGGTACTTTGGCTGAATCGGGACCAGTGGTAAAACCGTCAGTATGAAAACCTTCTCATGGGCTTGGAGACATGTTCTCAGTGTGTAGGGGGGCGTTTGCTGGTTTGTGAGCACTAAGTGCAAGCACTGGGCTTCTTCCCTTCAAATGTCTATACACATTAGAGAAGTGAAGTCTGCATAATGAGAGATACATATTATACCTCTGCTGCGGCTTCGCTATCCCTTTCTGGATACATATCTGCTTTTAAGACATGCATATCTGCCTTGTCAGTATACTCGTACCGTATACTGACAATAGCCGTAGCAATGTCTCGCAGATAATCTCAAACCTATAAGAACCAGTAGAATGATCTTTATTAGATACTGATCACTTTTGAGCAGTATTGAATGAGGTCCATGCTGACAGTGATGGGGGTGGGCGGCTACCTGGCTGGTCAAACAATGGACATGACTCATCCTTAGGGTCCATTCACACGTCCGTTTTGGTGTTCCGCATCCGTTCCGATTAAAAACGGAACGTTATGCGGATCCATTCATTTTCAATGGAATCCGCAAATAATCAGACAGCACTCTTGGTGATCTCCGATTCCGTGATTCCGTTCCGTTCCGTGGGTTCCGTTATTCGCATCCTGGAAAAAAAATATACCCTGTCCTACTATTTGTCCGATTTTGCATTCCGTCATCCCATTCTAGTCAATGGATCCATCAAAAATGCGGATGACATGCTAAAAGCATCCTCATGTCATCCAGATTTTCGGATCCGCAAAAAACAGGAACGTTTATCTGGAAAGGTAAAAATACTGACGTGTGAATGCACCCTTACAGGGATGGGGTGTGTGCATTGTCTGTCCAGCCACATTGATTGCCCCTCCCTGTCCTTTGACATGCCATCACTTCCTGTATGTCATCACTTCCTGTATCCTTGTCTTGGGCCAGCCCCTTTTACACCTTTTGTGAGTAAATAAAAGACACAGACTGAGCAGGGCGGGAAGGAGTTGCTCAGAATTTCAATCAAGATGGTAGCACCTGGGTCTGTCTCTGACTGCAGCTGAGGGAATAGGGATTTACTTTTTTCCTTACACAAACTTTGATGCGAGCTGATTACAACTATTAATATTTCTACAACATAGTTTAGGGTACATATGATTTTTGGTTGCTCTATATTACACTTTTTGTGAGGCAAGGTAACCAGAAATTGCTGTTTGGCACCGTTTTTAATTTTTTGTTATTTACAACATTCGTCTGACAGGTTAGATCATGTGATATTTTTATAGACCAGGTTGTCATGGACACTGCGATACCTAATATGTATACTTTTTTTATTATGTAAGTTTTACACAATGATTTCATTTTTGAAGCAAAAAAAACATGTTTTAGTGTTTCCATAGTCTGAGAGCCCTAATTTTTTCAGTTTTTGGGCGATTACCTTGGGTAGGGAATGATTTTTGCGGGATGAGATGACGGTTTTATTGGCACTATTTTGGGGTGCGTGTGACTTTTTGATCGCTTGCTATTACACTTTTTGTGATGTAAGGTGACAAAAAATGGTTTATTTAGCACAGTTTTTATTTTTTATTTTGTACGGTGTTCATCTGAGGGGTTAGGTCATGTGATATTTTTATAGAGCCAGTCGATACGGACGCGGCGATACCTAATATGTATACTTTTTTTTATTCATGTAAGTTTTACACAATAATATCATTTTTGAAACAAAAAGTTTTTTCCGTTTTTGGGCGATTATCTTAGGTAGGGTCTCATTTTTTGCGGGATGAGATTACGGTTTGATTGGCACTATTTTGGGGTGCATATGACTTTGTAATGTAATTTTTACACAATAACAGCTTTTTTAAAACAAAAAAAATGATGTTTTAGTGCCTCCATATTCTGAGCCATAGTTTTTATTTTTTTTGGGCGATTGTCTCAGGTAGGGGCTTATTTTTTGCGGGATGAGGTGTCGGTTAGATTGGTACTATTTTGGTGGGCAAACGCCTTTTTGATAGCTTGCTGTTGTACTTTTTGTAATGTAAGGTGACAAAAAAATGGTTTATTTAGCACAGTTTTTATTTTTTATTTTTTACAGTGTTCATCTGAGGGGTTAGGTCATGTGATATGTTCATAGAGCCAGTCAATACGGACACGGCGATACCTAATATGTATACCTTTTTTTCACCATTTTTTTTTAACTTTATTTGGGTAAAATGAAGTTTTTGTTTATTTTTACTTGAAACTTAAAATTTTTGGGGAGGAAAACTTTATTTTTTCAACTTTTTTTTTCACTTTATTTTTTGTCCCACTTTGGGACTTGAACATTTGGGGGTCTAATCCCCTTTACACTGGCATTGGCTGTATGAGTAATACTGTGTGTATTATTCATACAGCTTCCGGCCTGTGAGATCCAGGGGGCTGGATCTCACAGGCTCGTCACCGCAAGGCAGCACAGATGCCTCAGGAAGGCATCGCGCTGCCTTCCATGCCATCGGGTCCCCCCTACAGCCGCATGGGGACCCGATGGCACCGCCGCCGGCCGGATAAGGTAAAAACGCAAACCTGAATCTGAATTGACCTGCGGTTTGTGGCGATCGCCGGTGCGGGGGGGGTCACATGATCCCCCCGGCGTTGTGACAGGATGCCCGCTGAATGATTTCAGCGGACATCCTGTTCCGATTAACCCCCGCCGCGCGGCAATCGCGTTTTAAAGTTAGGACGTACCAGTACGCCCTGGGTCCTTAAGGACTCGGCAAACATGGCGTACCGGTACGTCCTAAGTCCCTAAGGGGTTAATAAAGACCAAATGAAAAATTATTTTAGTCCAAAAAAAAAGAGTAAAATGTAATCATGAAAAAAATGCCCCAAATGTGTCCTTTAATGTGGGTCTAGGGCAGTATAGTTTCATCTTTTGGAGATCATCAAGTTGGGATAGGGGGTCTGCTCTCTGGGAGGCAATGTAAATAAGCTGTCATCCAGGAAGACAAAACATTACTAAACAATGCAAAAGATTATCACGTACCTACAAGGCTAGAGGGCACAAGGGAAACTCATTTGTTTTCCCCTTTTAATGCATTGGCAGTATAAAATAAGGTTATTCTTTTTTTTTTTTTTTTTTTTTCGTCAAAAAATAATATAATAGACAACTGGGGACATTTTATTAAGATATGGAAACCTATTAAATCCACACCAATTAAAAATAGAATAGACAGCAGAGACTTTATTAGGATTAACGTTAGGGCTAGGGTCTGTACAATACCTTATTTTCGCACAAATATGCTATAGTTTGGTTTAGAGATGAGCAAAGTATTAAAAAATCCAATTCAACTGCTTCCAAATTAATTCACCATGAAGCACATTTCTTTGTAAGTAGTGGGTACTGCGATTGCGCTTCTCCCCATCATTATACCCCTCAGATGCTGCATTCATAGCTTATTGAGGCATCTGATAGTAATAACATTGTAAAATAAAAATAAAAAATCATATTTACCTTTTCTGGCGCAAAATCTCGCACTGTACAGATTTATTTATATTTACATATCACCTTCCCATTTTAGGCATTCTACATAATACCTTAGCTTCACACAAAAGCAGCACGAGATACAGAGCGTTCTGCCTGATGTAGGTATTCTCAATAGTGATGGACGAACATCTGCCGGGATGGTTCGCGAGCACGATCAAATGTTCGCGAACCGCAAGTTCGCGTCAGGTCCCATTCATTTTAATGGCAGGCGAACCTGAAAAACCTTCAGCTCATATTTGCAGCCAAGAAATAATTACTAGAAGTGCACAAATAGTCCCACAACATAGACAGTGACATACCAGATGTATTATTCAAATTTGCGATCTCCCTCCCACCCTTGAGCACGTGACGCAGAGAGAGGGGTTGAGCGAAGGAGGAAGAGAAGGCGGCAAGGCCGCACACTGAGCAGCAGCCGAGCAGCCAGCCATGGCCACGGTGGCCACCACCAGCAATTTACCTCCCCCGACACCCAGTGCGGCAGTGCAGTGCCTTCTCCTTCTGGGACAGAACTAGAAGTGGGCTCCTACCTGCCTGGATTGGAGTGCAGCCTGCAGGTGCATGCCGCAGCTCCCTCCTCATGCGCCGCCTGCCCGTCTGCCTGTTTATTCATAAAGTGAGATAAGCAGGCAGGCGGCGCATGAAGAGGGAGCTGCGGCAGGCGGCGCATGACCGAGGGAGCTGCCGGTCTGCGCCGTCTTAATGCTATACATAAGGTACTACAGTAAGTACAGTACAGTAATTGCGGACCCATTCGGATTGAATGTACTTAACAGCTGCGGCGGGGCCCAGTGTATTCGAGTAGAATCACTGCACCGGGCCCCACCATGAGTGTCTCCGCCTCCTCCCTCCACACTGATGCGTCTGATGGGGGATCTGTAGATGACACTTATGGGGATCTGTGGATGACATAAGTGTCATCCACAGATCCCTCCCATAACAGTGCGTCATCCACAGATCCCCCCCCATAACAGTGCGTCATCCACAGATCCCCCCCATAACAGTGCATCATCCACAGATCCCCCCATAACAGTGCGTCATCCACAGATCCCCCCCATAACAGTGCGTCATTCACAGATCCCCATAACAGTGCGTCATCCACAGATCCCCCCATAACAGTGCGTCATCCACAGATCCCCCCCATAACAGTGCGTCATCCACAGATCCCCCCATAACAGTGCATCATCCACAGATCCCCCCATAACAGTGCGTCATCCACAGAACAATCTAATACACAGGCTTGTTTCTTTAGCTATGGCTTAAGTTATGGTAGTTATTCTCCAACATTCTTAATAGGGGGCTTTATTGCAACATATAACTCTCTTTTAATTTAAATGCTGAGAAAGGGGTGGAACATATGTGATGTCATGATATGGGCAGATCATCTGATAAGGGGGGGGGGGGGCAGGAATTTTTATCTTGCCTAGGGCGGCAAAAATCCTTGCACCGGCCCTGATTGGCTGTCCTGTACCACCTGATGGATGTGTCATCGGTCAAAGTTCTTCACAATGTAAAAGAATATGGCAGGCGCGAATATCGCCATATGTTTGGCGACTCGCGAACGAGCAAAGTTCGCCGTGAACCGACCGCCGGGCGAACCGCAAGGCCATCACTAATTCTGAATATTGCCTTCTCCGTATACATTATACATGTGATGCCAATCAATGTCAAATACCCCCTAGACTTTCTGTACAACTGGAGAAAAACAAAGATCGAGCGAGGATCCATCACTCCACAGCCTGTTTACCAGTTGCTATTGATCTATTGCATTGTTTCGGTTCCCTCATAGGAGTCTTTTAATTGAGTTGGGAACAATAACATTGTACTGGGTTCATCCCCAGAGGACGTCTGCAGCTGCTCTTAACAGTAAATCAATCTTTCAAAAGCATCGTAATTTATAATGTTATATTTCATCTATGCTATAGCTTTCAAGTCTATGATAAAATTTGCCCCACATAACTGTAAGCCGTGTACCGGGGTGGGCTCCCCAGGATACAGCGAAGTCACAAACGAGGAAAGCAACACCAACACCAGCTTTTGCCAAAACAGAATTTTACTAAAACGTGGTAATGAACACAACCACAAATGCTGGGAACATAAAATAAATTTACATACACCCAGCACGAAGGCTGAGACCCTTGTCCTGCACAGCACAGCGCCCCCCGATGGTTGCAGGAGGAAAATGCTGCAATCTACCTACTGGCGGGCACAACTAAACTGCCACACCTTACCTGTTATTACCCTTAAAGACCAAGAATCACTGTATGGGTGTGCGGTACGGGCTAGCCTGTGGTGCAGCACAATAGCTTACACTTTTACACAGATCTACAGTATTCTAACTCCCATAACTAGTCCTGTAGCACGTGCCTGAGTATTCCTTCTGAGCAAAATGCCAGCCTGGCTTGAGTTTGTGGGAATTTTATCAGCTCTACAATGCAAAATGTCCTTGCAATTAACAGTATTAACACTTGTGGCCTGACACAAACAGAGACCCTAACTATCTAACTACAGGCCTGGTCTCAGTCTCTAGGCACCAACACTGTGATGAGGTGGGTGCATGATTTTACCGACTCAGGTCTGCTTTGCATCCGCTGGTGACTCTGAACAGAACAAACGTCTCTCCAACAAGCATGAGGTACCGCAGTGTATGTTGCTTTGTTCCTCTGCTCTCATCAGCGTTCCTGGCAGCGATCTTCCTTCCTCTGGACAGGATCAGAGTCTTGGACATGATCAGCTTCACTTGGCTCCTGATCTGGTCACTGAAGGATGCTCTGACACCTGGATGCCGTCCGCTTCTCTGCTCACACAGCTCTTTAGTCTCTGCTCCTTAAGATGGCTGTCTCCTCTTTTTTTCCATGCTCTGAAAACCTCTCATGAATATGGAAATATATTTGCAGTCAGTCAGCTGTGCCTAGGAAACAGCGGCATCTTGTGGCCAAACAGCAGAACGTCAGTCCAGAACATTTAATTTAATCCACACAGTGTTCAAACAATGAGAGCTGTTTCCCCATCTCACATAACCAAGCCCTCCGATATCATCAACACAAGACAATGCTGTGTTTTAGCATTGCTACCCAGGTCTAGTTAGGTTCCCAAAAAGTAAAATCCTTACATAGAAGAGTGACCCATGCTAGAACTACATTCTGACTAACTAATAATGTCTGTAGTACAATAGGCAGAACAGGCAGGATCCCATAGCAAACTTTTGAATGGTCCCCCCACCGCCATGTGGCATAAATAATGTGCTATTCTATGGTGCTGTATGATTTTGGTGACACCAAATATGTGTATTTTTATTACATATTAATTCTTTTGTACAATGATATCACATTTCATGAGGTACACTTTTTTCATGGGTCATTAACCCTCATCAACCCTCATTAACCCAGACATCTTAGTTTCCTACCTTCCCATCATCCTGCCCACCTTGAAATTTCCCATCCTGCCACCCCCAATACTGTTCCCACTGTGCTCCCCAATACTGTACCACAGAAACAGTCCCCCTGAAAATACTAGTACCAAGCAGATACCCATGCCCTCCTCAATATTTATTGGCACACAGTGCCATAAAAAATAGCTGCACCCAGCAAATAGTTTCACTAACACCAATAGCATAAACATAATGTCCCCAAAAAATAATTGTGCTAAGTTGATACTGTGCCACGGTGATACTGTGCAATGGTGCCCCCCCCCCCCAATCATAGTGTTTCCAAAGTCCCCCCAATAGAAATAATTATAAATAAATAGATGTACACAATACGTGTGCCTTTATAACATGTGCCACTATAAAATATAGCCCCTTAATTACCGCCTTACCTTTCAGATCAGACCTCAAATCAGACCCCCATATCTGACCTCAAATCACACCCATATATCAGACCTCAAATCAGATCCCCATATGAGACCTCAAAGCAGACCACCATATCAGATCTTCAGACCACCATATCAGATCACACCTCAGACGAGACCCCTATATTAGACATTAGATCCCAATATCAGATCCTCAGATCAGACCCCTTTTTCTGACCTCAAATCAGACCCCATATCAGACCTCAGATCAGAGCCCCTTTAGACCTCCATGTCAGACCCCCATTTCAGACCTCTGATCAGACCTCCTTTAGACATGCATGTCAAACCCTTATATCAGACCTCAGATCAGAGCCCCTTTAGACCTCCATGTTAGACCTGTATCCTAAATACTAATGAGTTCCATAATGGAAGTGCTCACTAGCATGCGCTTTATAAGACACACTGCATCTTATAAAGTGAAAACTACAGTAATTGGCTGTGTGCCACTCGCAAGGGGTGCCCTGTGGATTGTGACTGCTGTGACCCCTATAGCTACGCCACTGCTGCTGGAGACTACCAGGCCTTTTACAGGCATATTCCAGTGTAGGCCTGCAGGTGGCAGCACTACATTTAAATACGCAGAATTTTTTTATTAAGTAATGTACTAAATCCCTTTGCTAAATAGAAGTGGCAATTTGAGGATTGTATGTTGTGCATGTTATTGACCCTTTGCAGCCTTAAAGGAGTGTAAAAAAAAGTTTTGTAAAAATCCAACAAAATAAATAAAATTTAAATGGCCCCCCTTTCCCCAAAATTAAAAGAGAAATATAAAAAAAAACTATATTTAGGCATTGCTGTGTCTTAAAATGCTCATATTATTAAAATATAAAAATATTTATACCATACGGTGAATGACATAATGGGAAAAAACAATTGAATAAAAAGTGATCAAAAGATCATTCTCCCTCCAAAATGGTATCAATAAAAATTATAGATTGTCCTGCAAAAAAAATGTGGCTATGGGAACTGAAAAATAAAAAAGTTATGTCTCCAGCAATGCATGGAGTAAAAAAAAGAAAACATAAAAAATGAAATTTGCAAGATGCTGAAGGGGATAAGGGGTCTTTTATGTTTGCATTGCTGGAGACATAACTTTTTTATTTTTCAGTTCCCATAGCCACATGACAGCTTGTTTTTTGCAGGACAAGCTTTACGTTCTAATGGCTCCATTTACTGTTGCATACAATGCAGTGGGAAGCTGGATAAAAATGACATTCTGTCACAGTTTTATGAGTTTTGCTTTTATAGCGTTCCCTATATGGTAAAACTGACCCAGCATGGGGGGCCATACTGGGGGCACTATTATTTATAATGGCCCCTCTGTATAATATATAATGCCCCCCCCTGTATAAATATTATATATAATGGCCCCTCTTTATAATATATAATGGCCACTCTGTATAATATATAATGGCCCCTCTTTATATATATACTGGCCCCTCTGTACAATATGTAATGGCCCCCATTCTTTCCCCCACCTCCATAGTGCCCCCAGTATGGCCCCTAGTACTTACATAAAATTTTTTTAAAAAACTCACCTCTCTTCATCGCCTCTTGTAGCCTTTGCTCGGGCATCCCGGCGCAGGTGGTCAGGAACACATCACCGTGCCCTCCTGCGCAGGAGGTCGTGGTGATGTAATCGCGATCTCCTGCGCTATTCTACTGCTTCATAGGCTTCAGGCCTCGCCTGAAGCTTATGAGGCAGAATGAAGGGAATAGGAGCCATAGGCTTCCATCACCCTCATTATACTGCTTGCCGCCCCTTACAATTTGGCACCAGGGGGCCCCCTGCCCCCCCCCCAAACTACGCCACTGCATGGGGATCTTTGTGTTTCTTTGGTAACAGACTACAAATAAAGTCTGATCTTGCAGTCATGCTACATTCTACATATTTGCACCTTTTGCTAGCATACGATTGACTGGTTTTAAAGAAGTAGGGAATAGATGCAATATGACTGAGGATCAGACTGTGCAAGGTTTTTTGTAGCCTGTTACCATGAATACATGTCTGTCAGCATTTGGGATCCTAGTTTTAGTTACATTAGAGCAGTTATTAAAAAAAAAAAGGAGATTTGAAGGTCGACACAGACTTGAAACAGGTCATCCAATCATTATAAAATGTGGAAGGAGCCTCCAAATATCTTGAATTAACAAAAGACAGTATACAGTGTAAAAAAAGGTTTTGTAAAAATCTAACAACATAAATAAAAATGTAATTGCCCCCCCTTTCCCCAGAATTAAAAGAGAAATTAAAAAATATATATATTTAGGCATTGCTGTGTCTTAAAATGCTCGTATTATTAAAATATAAAAATATTTATACCATACGGTGAATGTTGTAATGGGAAAAAAAACAATTGAATAAAAAGTGATCAAAAGATCATTCTCCCTCCAAAATGGTATCAATAAAAATTACAGGTTGTCCTGCAAAAAAAAAAAAAATTGCCCCCACACAGCTCAGCAGACATAAATATAAAAAGATAGTGATGAAAAGATAAACAAAAAATTTTCCAAAATTTTTATTTTTCAGTATTAAAACAAAAGAAAAACAATATAAATGTGGTATCGTTGCAATGGTACTGACCTGGAGAATGAAGAGCATGGGTCAGTTTTACCATATAGGGAACGCCATAAAAGCAAAACTCATAAAACTGTGACAGAATTGCATTTTTTCCCAGCTTTCCACTGCATTGTATGCAACAGTAAATGGAGCCATTAGAACGTAAAGCTTGTCCTGCAAAAAACAAGCTGTCATGTGGCTATGGGAACTGAAAAATAAAAAAGTTATGTCTCCAGCAATGCAAACATAAAAAGACCCCTTATCCCCTTCAGCATCTTGCAAATTTCATTTTTTATGTTTTCTTTTTTTTACTCCGTGCATTGTTGGAGACATAACTTTTTTATTTTTCAGTTCCCATAGCCACATGACAGCTTGTTTTTTGCAGGACAAGCTTTACGTTCTAATGGCTCCATTTACTGTTGCATACAATGCAGTGGGAAGCTGGATAAAAATGACATTCTGTCACAGTTTTATGAGTTTTGCTTTTATAGCGTTCCCTATATGGTAAAACTGACCCAGCATGGGGGGCCATACTGGGGGCACTATTATTTATAATGGCCCCTCTGTATAATATATAATGCCCCCCCCTGTATAAATATTATATATAATGGCCCCTCTTTATAATATATAATGGCCACTCTGTATATATATACTGGCCCCTCTGTACAATATGTAATGGCCCCCATTCTTTCCCCCACCTCCATAGTGCCCCCAGTATGGCCCCTAGTACTTACATAAAAAAATTTAAAAAACTCACCTCTCTTCATCGCCTCTTGTAGCCTTTGCTCGGGCATCCCGGCGCAGGTGGTCAGGAACACATCACCGTGCCCTCCTGCGCAGGAGGTCGTGGTGATGTAATCGCGATCTCCTGCGCTATTCTACTGCTTCATAGGCTTCAGGCCTCGCCTGAAGCTTATGAGGCAGAATGAAGGGAATAGGAGCCATAGGCTTCCATCACCCTCATTATACTGCTTGCCGCCCCTTACAATTTGGCACCAGGGGGCCCCCTGCCCCCCCCCCCAAACTACGCCACTGCATGGGGATCTTTGTGTTTCTTTGGTAACAGACTACAAATAAAGTCTGATCTTGCAGTCATGCTACATTCTACATATTTGCACCTTTTGCTAGCATACGATTGACTGGTTTTAAAGAAGTAGGGAATAGATGCAATATGACTGAGGATCAGACTGTGCAAGGTTTTTTGTAGCCTGTTACCATGAATACATGTCTGTCAGCATTTGGGATCCTAGTTTTAGTTACATTAGAGCAGTTATTAAAAAAAAAAAGGAGATTTGAAGGTCGACACAGACTTGAAACAGGTCATCCAATCATTATAAAATGTGGAAGGAGCCTCCAAATATCTTGAATTAACAAAAGACAGTATACAGTGTAAAAAAAGGTTTTGTAAAAATCTAACAACATAAATAAAAATGTAATTGCCCCCCCTTTCCCCAGAATTAAAAGAGAAATTAAAAAATATATATATTTAGGCATTGCTGTGTCTTAAAATGCTCGTATTATTAAAATATAAAAATATTTATACCATACGGTGAATGTTGTAATGGGAAAAAAAACAATTGAATAAAAAGTGATCAAAAGATCATTCTCCCTCCAAAATGGTATCAATAAAAATTACAGGTTGTCCTGCAAAAAAAAAAAAATTTGCCCCCACACAGCTCAGCAGACATAAATATAAAAAGATAGTGATGAAAAGATAAACAAAAAATTTTCCAAAATTTTTATTTTTCAGTATTAAAACAAAAGAAAAACAATATAAATGTGGTATCGTTGCAATGGTACTGACCTGGAGAATGAAGAGCATGGGTCAGTTTTACCATATAGGGAACGCCATAAAAGCAAAACTCATAAAACTGTGACAGAATTGCATTTTTTCCCAGCTTTCCACTGCATTGTATGCAACAGTAAATGGAGCCATTAGAACGTAAAGCTTGTCCTGCAAAAAACAAGCTGTCATGTGGCTATGGGAACTGAAAAATAAAAAAGTTATGTCTCCAGCAATGCAAACATAAAAAGACCCCTTATCCCCTTCAGCATCTTGCAAATTTCATTTTTTATGTTTTCTTTTTTTTACTCCGTGCATTGTTGGAGACATAACTTTTTTATTTTTCAGTTCCCATAGCCACATTTTTTTTGCAGGACAATCTGTAAGGGTCCATTCACACGTCCGTTGTTTCTTTCCTGATCTGTTCCGTTTTTTGCGGAACAGATCTGGACCAGATCTGGACCCATTCATTTTCAATGGGTCCTGGAAAAAGTGTGTGCTGTCCGTTTCCGTTGTTCCGTTCCGCATGTCCGTTTAAATATAAAACATGTCCTATTCTTTTCCGCAAAATTCGGATCCTGGTACAATACAAAGTCAATGGATCCGCAAAAAACGGAAGACATTCGGATGTCAATACGTATGTCATCCGTTTTATGCGTATTCCGTTCCTGGAAATTACATTTTAATATTTTTATTTTTTTCAAAGAAATCCAAACAACTTTATTTGCTTATTGAAATTTATACATGTTTCCGTTTTTTGTGGATCCGCAAAAAACGGATGACATACGGAAACAACGGATCCGCAAAAAACGGACCGAAAATCGTGATATAGAAAAATACTGACGTGTGAATGTAGCCTAATTTTTATTGATACCATTTTGGAGGGAGAATGACCTTTTGATTAGAGTTGAGCGAACACCTGGATGTTCGGGTTCGAGAAGTTCGGCCGAACTTCCCGTAAATGTTCGTGTTCGGGATCCGAACCCGATCCGAACTTCGTCCCGAACCCGAACCCCATTGAAGTCAATGGGGGTCCGAACTTTTGGGCACTAAAAAGGCTGTAAAACAGCCCAGGAAAGAGCTAGAGGGCTGCAAAAGGCAGCAACATGTAGGTAAATCCCCTGCAAACAAATGTGGATAGGGAAATGAATTAAAATAAAAATAAAAAAAATAAAAATGAACCAATATCAATTGGACAGAGGTCCCATAGCAGAGAATCTGGCTTCACGTCAGCAGAGAATCAGTCTCTTGATGCCATAGCAAAGAATCTGGCTTCATGTCAGCAGAGAATCAGTCTCTTCATGCCATAGCAGAGAATCTGGCTTCATGTCAGCGCAGAATCAGTCTTCATGTCATAGCAGAGAATCAGGCTTCACGTCACCCACCACTGGAACAGGCCACTGTCACACATTTAGGCCCCGGCACCCAGACAGAGGAGAGCGGTCCCGTAAAAGAGAATTTGGCCTTATGTCAGCGCAGAATCTGTCTTCATGTCATAGCAGAGAATCAAGCTTCACGTCACCCACCACTGGAACAGGCCACTGTCACACATTTAGGCCCCGGCACCCAGACAGAGGAGAGAGGTCCTGTAACAGAGAATCTGGCCTTATGTCAGCACAGAATCTGTCTTCATGTCATAGCAGAGAATCAGGCATCACGTCACCCACCACTGGAACAGGCCACTGTCACACATTTAGGCCCAGGCACCCAGGCAGAGGAGAGAGGTCCCGTAACAGAGAATCTGGCCTTATGTCAGCACAGAATCTGTCTTAATGTCATAGCAGAGAATCAGGCTTCACGTCACCCACCACTGGAACAGGCCACTGTCACACATTTAGGCCCAGGCACCCAGGCAGAGGAGAGAGGTCCCGTAACAGAGAATCTGGCCTTATGTCAGCGCAGAATCTGTATTCATGTCATAGCAGAGAATCAGGCTTCACGTCACCTACCACTGGAACAGGCCACTGTCACACATTTAGGCCCCGGCACCCAGACAGAGGAGAGCGGTCCCGTAACAGAGAATCTGGCCTTATGTCAGCGCAGAATCTGTATTCATGTCATAGCAGAGAATCAGGCTTCACGTCACCCACCACTGGAACAGGCCACTGTCACACATTTAGGCCCCGGCACCCAGACAGAGGAGAGCGGTCCCGTAACAGAGAATCTGGCCTTATGTCAGCGCAGAATCTGTATTCATGTCATAGCAGAGAATCAGGCTTCACGTCACCCACCACTGGAACAGGCCACTGTCACACATTTAGGCCCAGGCACCCAGGCAGAGGAGGGAGGTCCCGTAACAGAGAATCTGGCCTTATGTCAGCGCAGAATCTGTATTCATGTCATAGCAGAGAATCAGGCTTCACGTCACCCACCACTGAAACAGGCCACTGTCACACATTTAGGCCCCGGCACCCAGACAGAGGAGAGAGGTCCTGTAACAGAGAATCTGGCCTTATGTCAGCACAGAATCTGTCTTCATGTCATAGCAGAGAATCAGGCATCACGTCACCCACCACTGGAACAGGCCACTGTCACACATTTAGGCCCAGGCACCCAGGCAGAGGAGAGAGGTCCCGTAACAGAGAATCTGGCCTTATGTCAGCACAGAATCTGTCTTCATGTCATAGCAGAGAATCAGGCTTCACGTCACCCACCACTGGAACAGGCCACTGTCACACATTTAGGCCCAGGCACCCAGGCAGAGGAGAGAGGTCCCGTAACAGAGAATCTGGCCTTATGTCAGCGCAGAATCTGTATTCATGTCATAGCAGAGAATCAGGCTTCACGTCACCCACCACTGGAACAGGCCACTGTCACACATTTAGGCCCAGGCACCCAGGCAGAGGAGAGAGGTCCCGTAACAGAGAATCTGGCCTTATGTCAGCGCAGAATCTGTATTCATGTCATAGCAGAGAATCAGGCTTCACGTCACCCACCACTGGAACAGGCCACTGTCACACATTTAGGCCCCGGCACCCAGACAGAGGAGAGCGGTCCCGTAACAGAGAATCTGGCCTTATGTCAGCGCAGAATCTGTCTTCATGTCATAGTGTAGTGTACGGGAACTGTAATACCCGTCACTACCAAAGTGTCACTTGGTGTGCTGTCGTCCCTCCTAATTATGGGGAAGTTGTTATATGTCAGTTTTATAAAATGTCATGTAATGTATGTATTTCCCTTACTGAAACTTGCATGCAGAGGCCTGCTAGGGGTGTCATTCCAGCTTCCAGTCAATAGAGGGAGCTAGAGAGCCCTAGTTTATATAAGGCACAGACAAGGAAGGGAAAGTCAGTGTAACCTGATCTAGTGTGGAGTGCAGAAGTCAGTCTAGATCACAGCTCAGAAGTTTCTAGAGCCTGAGGAAGTGTCCAGAAGCTGAGAGAGACAGAGGCAAAGATCAGGAAAGCCAGAGGTACTCAGAAAGACAGAGGAGGTACTTATAGAAGCCATAGCCAAGGATATAAAGCCAGAACTAGGTTAATGGGCCTTGGTGAAGAATTGCTGTATTCCAGGATCAGACAGAATTAGAGTGCTAGCTCCTGTGCTGCAAGTCCTGTGTTCAACACTCTGTAATTACCTTGCTGTAACTGAATTGCCTGCATCGACCGAATTGCAAAATCGACTGTATGCTAAGGAACTGCATTTCCAATATTGTCTCTGCTTGGAAAACTACTAAAGTTGGAGTTCTGTTTTAATACTACGTTTCCTCAATTTATTCCTGCATCCGCAAACGGCGTGCCACCGTTTACTTGGCACTGGCGTCACGAACTATTTCTACCTATACCTGCCCTTGCAGAGAGTCAGCTGTACCAGGTTAGTGTCTATTGCACTACATCACCCAGAAACACCTACTGCACACAACTTGAGTACGCTGCACTTCTCTTTTGGCGTCACGAACAGGATTCGCACGCTTTCTAGTGCAAGAAGCGTGAACTTTGTGCCTTATACCGTTGCCCTGTGACTAAAGTGACAATTTTCCTGTTTTATTCAAGTGAACTTTGTGGACTGAAAATCGTACCCAAAGTGTACCAAAAACCTCTAAAAAGCGCTGTGCAGTGTTGCGCTACCCAGAGGAAGAAAATCGCCGCATTGGAGTGTGGTTTTGTGGACTTTAAACATTCTTGCTTGCCGTCAGTGAATAGACAGCGTTTGTACCTAAAGATGGCCGCTGGGCTTGCTGAATTTACTGCTGCGTCACCTTCATCCCGAAAAGGCGGGAAAAGTTGGCGCCTTTCTGAAGAAAAAGCGGGAAGAAGGTCAAGGGCAGGCGCCACGGCTTATCTGGACATTTGCATGTCTGCCAGCATGGACACCGCCCTCCATATACTGGAATACCTGGGGGGCGGCTCCCCAGTGCAATGGGAGGAGCTGGCTACTCTAATTGACGCGACCCTATCGCTCTCCTCAGTAGGATCGAGCATGTTGGATTGTGAGCAGAGTGTTGCTGCAGCGTCCGCACCTATGATTGGAAAAATGACCGACACCGGTGTAGAGCCAGAGGAGGCTCCACCGGCCTACGCTCCGGGACCGGAGCAACCTGCCTGCCGCACCAGGGAGAAAGAACCCGAGCCCTACTATGGCTCATGGAGGGACTTTGTTCAGCCAACGTTCCAATGGTCTTCCCTGATGGCGGAGATTCGGGAGGCCGCTATCAAGCGAAATACCCAGACAAAGATTGTGTATGAGGAGCTAACTAAGACCATACATGAAAGACATACGCACACCCAACCCCGCCTGGAGAGGAGAAAGGGAGTGGTGCTGTCGTTTGACAAATCCCGTGGCTACGGGTTTATTCAGGACTATCTTACTGGCAGAGACCTCTATGTCAATCGAAGGTCTGTCAAGAGAGACTACCTCCCTTCGTACCAGCACAGCCTCCGCGAGGGAGAGGAAGTGGAGTACACCCCTGCCGAGAGCCTACGAGGCCCCTATGCGACTGCTGTGACCCGTCCGAAGCGAGGACCTGAGGATTGGGAGGCAGAAGAAGGAGAAGACTACTCTGGCTGCGAGCGAGAACCGGAACGCTCTCCAGAGCCGGCCCATCACGCCTTTCAGGAGCGGAGCTCCTTCATCGGGCCGAACGTCTTCTGGCAGCCAACCGTGTTGGAGAAATGGGTGAGCCCCTACCCTTCCCCCGAGCTGCCACGTCGGGAGAAGACACTATCTGAGCTGGAGCAGCAAAGAGGATTGAGTGCTACCTTCCAGAACATCCGGATGGGACGGAGACCAGAGGCAAGTCCAGAACCTGAAGAGGCCGAGTCTGCATCAGCGGTGACTGTACCTGCGCCGGCGGAGCCAGCAGAGAACAGCGACTCCGACACCGAGAGTATCGGTGAGCAGATCGTCCGGCTGGAGGAGAAGTTGCGGGAGTTGCGTAAGACCTACACCGCCAGGATCCAGACACCGCCGAGGAAGGATGAGGTAAGGGTGCCTGTCACCACCCGCCGACCGCCTTCTGTTGTCACCGCTCCGTCAGTGCCCCAGACCGGACCCGCGATTGCCGTGAATTGCTGCACCCAGAGCACCGGACCGCTTGCTGCGGCGGTACCAAGTATGTCACACCCTGCAGTGATTATGCCAGGGCCGGCACGGCCCACCAGAGGGTTCACCCCTAGGCCTATGGGGCCAATACCTATTAGGGGCCCCTTTACCCTGCAGCTACCCCCTGATACAGTCATGTGGGCCCATCCTCCTGTAGAGGAATACTACAGAAGATATCTCCCTGCAGAGCCAAGTAGCTACAATATGCCACTGTGATCAGCCTGCTAGGCCCTTGATTTATTTCTTCAGAAGGTGATGTTAACCCTTCCAGGACAGGAGTCCTATGTTGCTGGCCCTTTGTTGCAGCTGCCAGTTTGTCCACGGCCCAGTGGTAGGTGTTGACCACTGAAATCAGAAAGTCAGCAAGGCCACGTTTGTTTCCAGGACCTCCTGCCTGCTTTTGTTACCCCACACCAAGTTGTGCCTGTTCCTTTGTTGCACCTTTTACCCTTCACCCCCTTTTCAGGTTGATCAGGGGCATTACAGCACTTGTCTTTGCTGTCCATTTTATTGTGCAACCTGATACTAAGGAACCGTGCCCGGAGACAGACTCAAAAGATACCTGAGCCTCTGAGATTCTTACTCTTTTAAAAGTATTGTGCCCAGAGATGGACTCCACCGCATGAGAGCCTCTGTGATTTAATAAGAAATAGCCTGGGTACGGACTCATGTTTGTTATTTGAGCCTCCAAGAACTTTTATACCGTTTTCTACTGTTTTATCATGGACTTATTCATTGTCATGGACTATCCTGGTTCTAATGTTACGCTGTGCCAGGTCAGCGCCCCCGTTTCATTCATTATCCTGAGAGAAGAGAACGACGCCCCTTGTCACTGCCCTGCACCTTTGCCAATTGGACCTGATGTAAATGCAGATGAATTGCATATATGTATGCCTGCATGTCTCTTTTTCTATTTCAGGTAGAGATTCCAGTTGGGCGACCCATGATGGAGTACGAGGGCGTACTCAGCTTAAAGCAGTGGGGTATGTAGTGTACGGGAACTGTAATACCCGTCACTACCAAAGTGTCACTTGGTGTGCTGTCGTCCCTCCTAATTATGGGGAAGTTGTTATATGTCAGTTTTATAAAATGTCATGTAATGTATGTATTTCCCTTACTGAAACTTGCATGCAGAGGCCTGCTAGGGGTGTCATTCCAGCTTCCAGTCAATAGAGGGAGCTAGAGAGCCCTAGTTTATATAAGGCACAGACAAGGAAGGGAAAGTCAGTGTAACCTGATCTAGTGTGGAGTGCAGAAGTCAGTCTAGATCACAGCTCAGAAGTTTCTAGAGCCTGAGGAAGTGTCCAGAAGCTGAGAGAGACAGAGGCAAAGATCAGGAAAGCCAGAGGTACTCAGAAAGACAGAGGAGGTACTTATAGAAGCCATAGCCAAGGATATAAAGCCAGAACTAGGTTAATGGGCCTTGGTGAAGAATTGCTGTATTCCAGGATCAGACAGAATTAGAGTGCTAGCTCCTGTGCTGCAAGTCCTGTGTTCAACACTCTGTAATTACCTTGCTGTAACTGAATTGCCTGCATCGACCGAATTGCAAAATCGACTGTATGCTAAGGAACTGCATTTCCAATATTGTCTCTGCTTGGAAAACTACTAAAGTTGGAGTTCTGTTTTAATACTACGTTTCCTCAATTTATTCCTGCATCCGCAAACGGCGTGCCACCGTTTACTTGGCACTGGCGTCACGAACTATTTCTACCTATACCTGCCCTTGCAGAGAGTCAGCTGTACCAGGTTAGTGTCTATTGCACTACATCACCCAGAAACACCTACTGCACACAACTTGAGTACGCTGCAATAGCAGAGAATCAAGCTTCACGTCACCCACCACTGGAACAGGCCACTGTCACACATTTAGGCCCAGGCACCCAGGCAGAGGAGAGAGGTCCTGTAACAGAGAATCTGGCCTTATGTCAGCACAGAATCTGTCTTCATGTCATAGCAGAGAATCAGGCATCACGTCACCCACCACTGGAACAGGCCACTGTCACACATTTAGGCCCAGGCACCCAGGCAGAGGAGAGAGGTCCCGTAACAGAGAATCTGGCCTTATGTCAGCACAGAATCTGTCTTAATGTCATAGCAGAGAATCAGGCTTCACGTCACCCACCACTGGAACAGGCCACTGTCACACATTTAGGCCCCGGCACCCAGACAGAGGAGAGCGGTCCCGTAACAGAGAATCTGGCCTTATGTCAGCGCAGAATCTGTCTTCATGTCATAGCAGAGAATCAGGCTTCACGTCACCCACCACTGGAACAGGCCACTGTCACACATTTAGGCCCCGGCACCCAGACAGAGGAGAGAGGTCCTGTAACAGAGAATCTGGCCTTATGTCAGCACAGAATCTGTCTTCATGTCATAGCAGAGAATCAGGCATCACGTCACCCACCACTGGAATAGGCCACTGTCACACATTTAGGCCCAGGCACCCAGGTAGAGGAGAGAGGTCCCGTAACAGAGAATCTGGCCTTATGTCAGCACAGAATCTGTCTTAATGTCATACTGTAGCAGAGAATCAGGCTTCACGTCACCCACCACTGGAACAGGCCACTGTCACACATTTAGGCCCAGGCACCCAGGCAGAGGAGAGAGGTCCTGTAACAGAGAATCTGGCCTTATGTCAGCGCAGAATCTGTATTCATGTCATAGCAGAGAATCAGGCTTCACGTCACCCACCACTGGAACAGGCCACTGTCACACATTTAGGCCCAGGCACCCAGGCAGAGGAGAGAGGTCCCGTAACAGAGAATCTGGCCTTATGTCAGCGCAGAATCTGTATTCATGTCATACCAGAGAATCAGGCTTCACGTCACCCACCACTGGAACAGGCCACTGTCACACATTTAGGCCCCGACACCCAGACAGAGGAGAGCGGTCCCGTAACAGAGAATCTGGCCTTATGTCAGCGCAGAATCTGTCTTCATCTCATAGCAGAGAATCAAGCTTCACGTCACCCACCACTGGAACAGGCCACTGTCACACATTTAGGCCCCGGCACCCAGACAGAGGAGAGAGGTCCTGTAACAGAGAATCTGGCCTTATGTCAGCACAGAATCTGTCTTCATGTCATAGCAGAGAATCAGGCATCACGTCACCCACCACTGGAACAGGCCACTGTCACACATTTAGGCCCAGGCACCCAGGCAGAGGAGAGAGGTCCCGTAACAGAGAATCTGGCCTTATGTCAGCACAGAATCTGTCTTAATGTCATACTGTAGCAGAGAATCAGGCTTCACGTCACCCACCACTGGAACAGGCCACTGTCACACATTTAGGCCCAGGCACCCAGGCAGAGGAGAGAGGTCCCGTAACAGAGAATCTGGCCTTATGTCAGCGCAGAATCTGTATTCATGTCATAGCAGAGAATCAGGCTTCACGTCACCCACCACTGGAACAGGCCACTGTCACACATTTAGGCCCAGGCACCCAGGCAGAGGAGAGAGGTCCCGTAACAGAGAATCTGGCCTTATGTCAGCGCAGAATCTGTATTCATGTCATACCAGAGAATCAGGCTTCACGTCACCCACCACTGGAACAGGCCACTGTCACACATTTAGGCCCCGGCACCCAGACAGAGGAGAGCGGTCCCGTAACAGAGAATCTGGCCTTATGTCAGCGCAGAATCTGTCTTCATGTCATAGCAGAGAATCAAGCTTCACGTCACCCACCACTGGAACAGGCCACTGTCACACATTTAGGCCCCGGCACCCAGACAGAGGAGAGAGGTCCTGTAACAGAGAATCTGGCCTTATGTCAGCACAGAATCTGTCTTCATGTCATAGCAGAGAATCAGGCATCACGTCACCCACCACTGGAACAGGCCACTGTCACACATTTAGGCCCAGGCACCCAGGCAGAGGAGAGAGGTGCCGTAACAGAGAATCTGGCCTTATGTCAGCACAGAATCTGTCTTAATGTCATAGCAGAGAATCAGGCTTCACGTCACCCACCACTGGAACAGGCCACTGTCACACATTTAGGCCCCGGCACCCAGACAGAGGAGAGCGGTCCTGTAACAGAGAATCTGGCCTTATGTCAGCGCAGAATCTGTCTTCATGTCATAGCAGAGAATCAGGCTTCACGTCAGCCACCACTGGAACAGGCCACTGTCACACATTTAGGCCCAGCGACCCAGGCAGAGGAGAGAGGTCCCGTAACAGAGAATCTGGCCTTATGTCAGCGCAGAATCTGTTTTCATGTCATAGCAGAGAATCAGGCTTCACGTCACCCACCACTGGAACAGGCCACTGTCACACATTTAGGCCCCGGCACCCAGACAGAGGAGAGCGGTCCCGTAACAGAGAATCTGGCCTTATGTCAGCGCAGAATCTGTATTCATGTCATAGCAGAGAATCAGGCTTCACGTCACCCACCACTGGAACAGGCCACTGTCACACATTTAGGCCCCGGCACCCAGACAGAGGAGAGCGGTCCCGTAACAGAGAATCTGGCCTTATGTCAGCGCAGAATCTGTCTTCATGTCATAGCAGAGAATCAGGCTTCACGTCAGCCACCACTGGAACAGGCCACTGTCACACATTTAAGCCCAGGCACCCAGGCAGAGGAGAGAGGTCCCGTAACAGAGAATCTGGCCTTATGTCAGCGCAGAATCTGTATTCATGTCATAGCAGAGAATCAGGCTTCACGTCACCCACCACTGGAACAGGCCACTGTCACACATTTAGGCCCCGGCACCCAGACAGAGGAGAGGTTCATTCAACTTTGGGTTGCCCCACAATATAATGGTAAAATGAAATTAAAAATAGTATTGAATGAGGAAGTGCCCTGGAGTAGAATAATATATTGTTAAGGGGAGGTAGTTAATATCTAATCTGCACAAGGGATGGACAGGTCCTGTGGGATCCATGCCTGGTTCATTTTTATGAACGTCAGCTTGTCCACATTGGCTGTAGACAGGCGGCTGCGTTTGTCTGTAATGACGCCCCCTGCCATGCTGAATACACGTTCAGACAAAACGCTGGCCGCCGGGCAGGCCAGCACCTCCAAGGCATAAAAGGCTAGCTCTGGCCACGTGGACAATTTGGAGACCCAGAAGTTGAATGGGGCCGAACCATCAGTCAGTACGTGGAGGGGTGTGCACAGGTACTGTTCCACCATGTTAGTGAAATGTTGCCTCCTGCTAACACGTTCCGTATCAGGAGGTGGTGCAGTTAGCTGTGGCGTGGTGACAAAACTTTTCCACATCTCTGCCATGCTAACCCTGCCCTCAGAGGAGCTGGCCATGACACAGCTGCGTTGGCGACCTCTTGCTCCTCCTCTGCCTTCGCCTTGGGCTTCCACTGGTTCCCCTGTGACATTTGGGAATGCTCTCAGTAGCGCGTCTACCAACGTGCGCTTGTACTCGCGCATCTTCCTATCACGCTCCAGTGTAGGAAGTAAGGTGGGCACATTGTCTTTGTACCGGGGATCCAGCAGGGTGGCAACCCAGTAGTCTGCACACGTTAAAATGTGGGCAACTCTGCTGTCGTTGCGCAGGCACTGCAGCATGTAGTCGCTCATGTGTGCCAGGCTGCCCAGAGGTAAGGACAAGCTGTCCTCTGTGGGAGGCGTATCGTCATCGTCCTGTGTTTCCCCCCAGCCACGCACCAGTGATGGGCCCGAGCTGCTTTGGGTGCCACCCCGCTGTGAACATGCTTCATCCTCATCCTCCTCCACCTCCTCCTCATCCTCGTCCTCCTCGTCCTCCAGTAGTGGGCCCTGTCTGGCCACATTTGTACCTGGCCTCTGGTGTTGCAAAAAACCTCCCTCTGAGTCACTTTGAAGAGACTGGCCTGAAAGTGCTAAAAATGACCCCTCTTCCTCCTCTTCCTCCTGGGCCACCTCCTCTTCCATCATCGCCCTAAGTGTTTTCTCAAGGAGACATAGAAGTGGTATTGTAACGCTGATAACGGCGTCATCGCCACTGGCCATGTTGGTGGAGTACTCGAAACAGCGCAACAGGGCACACAGGTCTCGCATGGAGGCCCAGTCATTGGTGGTGAAGTGTGTCTGATCCACAGTGCGACTGACCCGTGCGTGCTGCAGCTGAAACTCCACTATGGCCTGCTGCTGCTCGCACAGTCTGTCCAGCATATGCAAGGTGGAGTTCCACCTGGTGGGCACGTCGCATATGAGGCGGTGAGCGGGAAGGCCGAAGTTACGCTGTAGCGCAGACAGGCGAGCAGCGGCAGGGTGTGAACGCCGGAAGCGCGAACAGACGGCCCGCACTTTATGCAGCAGCTCTGACATGTTGGGGTAGTTGCGAATGAACTTCTGCACCACCAAATTCAGCACATGCGCCAGGCAAGGGATGTGCGTCAAACCGGCTAGTCCCAGAGCTGCAACGAGATTTCGCCCATTATCGCACACCACCAGGCCGGGCTTGAGGCTCACCGGCAGCAACCACTCGTCGGTCTGTTGTTCTATACCCCGCCACAACTCCTGTGCGGTGTGGGGCCTCTCCCCCAAACATATGAGTTTCAGAATGGCCTGCTGACGTTTACCCCGTGCTGTGCTGAAGTTGGTGGTGAAGGTGTGTGGCTGACTGGATGAGCAGGTGGAAGAAGAGGAGGAGGAAGCTGAGTAGGAGGAGGAGGAGACAGGAGGCAAAGAATGTTGCCCTGCGATCCTTGGCGGCGGAAGGACGTGCGCCAAATAGCTCTCCGCCTGGGGCCCAGCCGCCACTACATTTACCCAGTGTGCAGTTAGGGAGATATAGCGTCCCTGGCCGTGCTTACTGGTCCACGTATCTGTGGTTAGGTGGACCTTGCCACAGATGGCGTTGCGCAGTGCACACTTGATTTTATTGGACACTTGCTTGTGCAGGGAAGGCACGGCTCTCTTAGAGAAGTAGTGGCGGCTGGGAACAACATACTGTGGGACAGCAAGTGACATGAGCTGTTTGAAGCTGTGTGTGTCCACCTGTCACGGAACCATGAACCAGACGTACAACAAGAGATAAGTGAAAATAAGAAGGCTTTATTGAAAATAAAGCTGTAAAGCAAAAGTCCAAACGGATGGTGAAACCGAGCAGAGTCTTTGCGAAGCCAGAGGTCAGGAACCAGAAGGGTAGTCAGACGAAGCCAGGATCAGGAACCAGCAGGGTAGTCAGACGAAGCCAGGATCAGGAACCAGCAGGGTAGTCAGACGAAGCCAGGATCAGGAACCAGCAGGGTAGTCAGACGAAGCCAGGATCAGGAACCAGCAGGGTAGTCAGACGAAGCCAGGATCAGGAACCAGAAGCAGCAGCAGTCTAGAGGCATGTGAACACAGGAGGACCAAGCAAGGAACTGAAGCCACAGACCTCCTATATATATGAGCTAGGCATCCAGCTCCTCCCAGGGGAAGGAGGAGCCGCAGGGTGGAAGGCTACAAGAAACCCAGAACCCAAGATGGCCGCCAGCACATGTCAAACGAAGGAGAGCAGCAAGCAGGTAAGACCATGACAGTACCTCCCCCTCAAGGGCCCCTCCTCCGCGGAGCACAAAACGGTTTCTGAGGGAAGCGTGCGTGGAAGGCTCGGAGCAGGGCAGGAGCATGGACATCTGCGGAGGGAACCCAGGAACGCTCCTCTGGACCATAACCACGCCAATGGACCAAAAACTGCAACCGACCGCGGACCAGGCGTGAGTCCAGGATATTGCTCACCTCATATTCCTCACGATTGCCCACTTGGACCGGACGAGGCCGAGGAACCGAGGAAGTGAAACGATTACACACCAGTGGCTTCAACAGGGAGACATGAAACACGTTGGAGATCCGCATGCCAGGAGGAAGCGCAAGGGCATAGGCTACCAGGTTTACCCTGCGAAGCACTCGGAAGGGACCAACAAAGCGAGGCGCCAGCTTGGGAGTGGGCACTCGAAGGTTGAGGTTGCGGGTGGACAACCATACACGGTCTCCGACCTGGTAGGAAGGAGCAGGCGCTCGTTTGCGATCAGCCTGGAGTTTCTGGCGCTGCGCAGAGACCTCAAGGGACTTCTGGATCTGTACCCAAGAAGCACGTAGGACGGAAAGGTGATCCTCCACAGCCGGAATATCCTGGGGAGAGAATACCTCCGGTAACACGGCAGGTTGGAACCCATAATTGGCCATGAAGGGAGACGTCCCAGAGGAAGAGTTCACCGCCGTGTTCCTGGCAAACTCAGCCCAAGGCAGGAGGTCAACCCAATTGTCTTGGTGATCGGAGACATAGCAACGAAGGAATTGCTCCAAGGCCTGATTGGATCGTTCTGCGGCCCCATTGGACTGAGGGTGGTAGGCCGAGGAGAAGGAGAGATGAATCCCCAACTGGGAGCAAAAGGCGCGCCAGAACCTGGACACAAACTGACTCCCCCGATCCGACACAATCTCCTTAGGCAAACCGTGCAACCGGAAGACCTCCCTGGCAAAAATCGTGGCCAACTCTTGTGCAGAGGGTAACTTCTTGAGAGGAACACAGTGGCACATTTTGGAAAACCGATCCACAATCATGAGAATAACCGTATGGCCTCGGGATGCAGGGAGGTCCACAATGAAATCCATCCCCAGGTGTGACCATGGGCGCTCCCCGGTGGCTATGGGTTGCAGAAGGCCCAACGGAAGGTGCCGAGGGGACTTACTCTGGGCACAAACGGAGCATGCCGCTACATATGCGGCGATGTCGGAACGTAGGGAAGGCCACCAGAACAGACGTGAAACAGCCCAGGACAGCTGATTCTTTCCAGGATGCCCCGCGGTCTTGGAGTTATGGTAGGTTCGCAACAACCGAGTGCGCAACTCCTCAGGCACAAAACATCTGCCGTTGGGTCTCCCAGAGGGAGCACCAGATTGAGCCGCCAAAATCTGCTCACCCAGGGGAGAGGTCAGGCTGGTGCGAATGGCGGCCAGGATCTGATTCGGAGGTATGACCGAAGTCGGAATCGACTCCTCCCTGGACAGCTCGGAGTACTGCCGTGATAAGGCATCCGCCCTGATGTTCTTGGAACCGGGTAGGTAGGAGACCACGTAATTAAAACGTGACAAGAACAGAGCCCATCTGGCCTGACGTGGTGTCAATCTCTTGGCCTCAGAAAGGTAGGTCAGATTCTTGTGGTCCGTCAGGATGAGAACCGGAACCACCGAACCCTCGAGCAAGTGCCTCCATTCTTTAAGGGCCTGCACGATGGCCAATAACTCCCTGTCACCAATCTGATAGTTGCACTCCGCGGAAGACAGTTTCCGGGAGTAAAACCCACAAGGAAGCAGAGGACCCTCTGGTGTTCTACGCTGAGACAGAAGGGCGCCTACTCCCGTCTCAGACGCGTCCACCTCGAGGACAAAGGGCAACCCAGGGTTGGGATGCGACAGAATTGGAGCCGACACAAAGGCGGACTTTAGGGCCTCAAAAGCTCGGATGGCCTCGAGCGGCCAGACCTGGGAATTACTGCCCTTCCTGGTCAGATCCGTGAGAGGCTTGGCCAGCATGGAAAAGTCCCTGATGAACTTCCGATAATAATTGGCGAAGCCGAAAAAGCGCTGCAGGGAACGAAGACCACTGGGCTGGGGCCACTGTAAGACAGCCGAAACCTTCTCAGGATCCATGGAGAACCCCTCAGCGGAAATGATGTAACCTAAGAAGGTTACCTGGGATCGGTGAAATTCGCATTTCTCAAGCTTACCGAACAGCTTGTTCTCTCGTAACCGTTGCAACACTCGTCTGACATCCAGAATGTGGGCCTCCATGGATTCAGAATATACCAAGATGTCATCCAAATAGACTACCACACACTGCTGCAACAGGTCACGGAAAACATCGTTGATGAATTCTTGAAAGACTGCTGGCGCATTGCACAACCCAAAGGGCATAACCAAGGATTCGTAATGACCGGTCCTGGTGTTAAACGCGGTCTTCCACTCATCGCCCGCCTTGATCCTTACCAGGTTATATGCCGCCCTCAGGTCGAGTTTGGTAAAGACCGTGGCCCCTTTAAGGCGATCGAACAGCTCGGAAATCAAGGGTATCGGGTAAGCGTTCTTGATCGTGATGCGATTGAGACCCCTGTAATCGATGCAAGGCCTCAACTCACCGCCCTTCTTTTTCACAAAGAAAAATCCAGCCCCTGCCGGGGACGAAGACTTGCGAATGTGTCCGCGTGAAAGCGCCTCCCTCACGTACTCCTCCATGGCCTCATTCTCCGCTACCGACAGTGGATAGACTTTGCCACGAGGAGGAACGGCACCAGATTGTAACTCTATGGCACAATCGTATGGGCGGTGCGGAGGTAGGGCAACCGCGCGCACCTTATCGAATACATCCCGGTACTCCTCGTATTCAGGAGGCAACAGAGAGTCCGAGGAAGTACACAGCAACTTGACAGACCCATGGATGCAACTAGCCCCACACTGCGGTGACCACGAGAGGATCTCGACCGATCTCCAATCGAAAGTCGGATTATGCTTCTGGAGCCAGGGGTACCCCAAGACCACCGAGTAGTGTGGAGACGAAATAACCTGGAGGCAGACCGACTCTCTGTGAACGGCACCAATGGCTATCCCCACTGGAAGGGTCTCATGAGTCACGTGTGGCGGCAGAAGGGGTCTGCCGTCTATCGCCTCAAGAGCCAGTGGGGAACCTCGAGCCTGCAGAGGAATGGAATTGGCGGCAGCGAACACACTATCAATGAACAAACCACCAGCACCAGAGTCCACCAACGCCTGGGTCGTCACCGAGCCCCCGACCCAGGAGAGGACAACAGTGATCAGTGGTTTGTCAACACGGGAAACCGGGGACGAGGAGACTCCACCCAAGATCTGCCCCCGACAGGATCTCAGGGTACGAGCGTTCCCCGGACGGTTCGGACATGCCAACCGAAAATGCCCACCGAGACTACAGTACATGCATCGGCCCTCGCGTCTCCGGAGTGCCCTCTCCCCCTCGGACAGGCGAGCAAACCCCAGCTGCATGGGTTCACCCCCAGACAAGTCATCCCCAGGAGGCGTGGGAGGAGAGGGAGGCACGGGTGGGACAGCAAACGTAGGCACCAATCTGTTAGAAGACCTCCGCAGGTTCTCCTTAAAGGAAGGTCTCTCCCTGAGTCTGGTGTCAATCAAAATCAGGAAAGAAATAAGAGACTCGAGCTCAACTGGTAGGTCCTTAGCTGCAACCTCATCCTTCAAGGCATCCGAGAGACCATGAGAGAAAGCAGCGACCAGAGCCTCATTATTCCAGCCCACCTCTGCTGCCAGGGTACGAAACTCAATGGCATATTCAGCTACGGATCGTGAACCCTGTCTGATGGACATAAGGAGCTTCGCAGCAGAGGCAGCACGAGCCGGCACATCGAATACCTTCCGAAGAGAAGCAACAAAACCGGAAAACTCGGCAACCACCGGATTGTTGTTCTCCCATAAAGGGCTGGCCCAGGCCAAGGCCTTGTCCGAGAGCAGCGAGATCAAGAAGCCCACCTTTGATCTCTCAGTAGGAAAGGCATGTGGCAGCAACTCAAAATAAATGCCCACCTGGTTAAGGAAACCTCGGCACTGAGTTGGCTCTCCCCCAAAGCGCTGTGGAAGAGGGGCAGAACCGGTCATACCCCGAAACACCGCAGGCGCAACAACAGGTGTCGGGGTAGACTCTGGCGCAACAACCGGAGCGGCAGTAGGAGCGAGCCCAGGAGCGACAACCGACCCATCGGCAACGGGAGCGAAATGAGCCGTGCGTTCAAGCAGGGTTTGCAACGCCACAGCGAACCGACCCAACAGGTGATCCTGCTGATCAAGTCTGGCAACCAGCGTGGGTAGCGAGGATGGCCCTGTACCGTCAGAATTCATGGCTTGGTCCTAATGTCACGGAACCATGAACCAGACGTACAACAAGAGATAAGTGAAAATAAGAAGGCTTTATTGAAAATAAAGCTGTAAAGCAAAAGTTCAAACGGATGGTGAAACCGAGCAGAGTCTTTGCGAAGCCAGAGGTCAGGAACCAGAAGGGTAGTCAGACGAAGCCAGGATCAGGAACCAGCAGGGTAGTCAGACGAAGCCAGGATCAGGAACCAGCAGGGTAGTCAGACGAAGCCAGGATCAGGAACCAGCAGGGTAGTCAGACGAAGCCAGGATCAGGAACCAGCAGGGTAGTCAGACGAAGCCAGGATCAGGAACCAGAAGCAGCAGCAGTCTAGAGGCATGTGAACACAGGAGGACCAAGCAAGGAACTGAAGCCACAGACCTCCTATATATATGAGCTAGGCATCCAGCTCCTCCCAGGGGAAGGAGGAGCCGCAGGGTGGAAGGCTACAAGAAACCCAGAACCCAAGATGGCCGCCAGCACATGTCAAACGAAGGAGAGCAGCAAGCAGGTAAGACCATGACACCACCAGCCTAAATGACAGCATTTCATAGGCCAGTAGTTTAGAAATGCTGGCATTCAGGGCCAGGGATCGAGGGTGGCTAGGTGGGAATTTACGCTTTCTCTTAAATGTTTGTGAGATGGAGAGCTGAACGCTGCCGTGTGACATGGTTGAGATGCTTGGTGACGCAGGTGGTGGTGTTGGTGGTACATCCCATGTTTGCTGGGCGGCAGGTGCCAACGTTCCTCCAGAGGCAGAGGAAGAGGCCGAGGCGGCGGCAGCAGCAGCAGAAGAGGCCGAGGCGGCGGCAGCAGCAGAAGAGGCCGAGGCGGCAGAAGAGGTAGCAGGGGGAGCCTGAGTGACTTCCTTGTTTTTAAGGTGTTTACTCCACTGCAGTTCATGCTTTGCATGCAGGTGCCTGGTCATGCAGGTTGTGCTAAGGTTCAGAACGTTAATGCCTCGCTTCAGGCTCTGATGGCACAGCGTGCAAACCACTCGGGTCTTGTCGTCAGCACATTGTTTGAAGAAGTGCCATGCCAGGGAACTCCTTGAAGCTGCCTTTGGGGTGCTCGGTCCCAGATGGCGGCGGTCAGTAGCAGGCGGAGTCTCTTGGTGGCGGGTGTTCTGATTTTGCCCACTGCTCCCTCTTTTGCTACGCTGTTGGCTCAGTCTCACCACTGCCTCTTCCTCCGAACTCTGAAAGTCAGTGGCACGACCTTCATTCCATGTGGGGTCTAGGACCTCATCGTCCCCTGCATCGTCTTCCACCCAGTCTTGACCCCAGACCTCCTGTTCAGTCTGCACACTGCAGAAAGACGCAGCAGTTGGCACCTGTGTTTTTCGTCATCATCAGAGACGTGCTGAGGTGGTATTCCCATGTCCTCATCATCAGGAAACATAAGTGGTTGTGCGTTAGTGCATTCTATCTCTTCCACCCCTGGTGAAGGGCTAGGTGGATGCCCTTGGAAAACCCTGGCAGCAGAGTCTTCAAACAGCATAAGAGACTGCTGCATAACTTGAGGCTCAGACAGTTTCCCTGATATGCATGGGGGTGATGTGACAGACTGATGGGCTTGGTTTTCATGCGCCATCTGTGTGCTTTCTGCAGAAGACTGGGTGGGAGATAATGTGAACGTGCTGGATGCACTGTCGGCCACCCAATTGACTAATGCCTGTACCTGCTCAGGCCTTACCATCCTTAGAACGGCATTGGGCCCCACCAAATATCCCTGTAAATTCTGGCGGCTACTGGGACCTGAGGTAGTTGGTTCACTAGGACGTGTGGCTGTGGCAGAACGGCCACGTCCTCTCCCAGCACCAGAGGGTCCACTAACACCACCACGACCATGTCCACGTCCGCGTCCCTTATTAGATGTTTTCCTCATTGTTCCCGTTCACCACAATTTTGAGAATGGCAAATTTGGGAATGCTTTTTCAACCCAGAACAAAAAGTCTGCTTTGACGGTCACTACAAATAACTTGACCAGCTAAAACTGTGCAGATTTGGTTGAATAGAGATGTGAGACCTGTTTTTTTTTGCGCTGTGTGACAGTTATAGCTTTAATCACAGAATGACACTTCAATCAGCACGCTAGAGTGTGTCGTAGGTTTTTCTGAATGATACTATCAATAACTTTAATGGAAGATTTTCTTTTTGGGATAGATTTCAAGTAGGCCTGAAATACCACAAACTAGTTATTTTCAGAATGGCAAATTTGGGAATGCTTTTTCAACCCAGAACAAAAAGTCTGCTTTGACGGTCACTACAAATAACTTGACCAGCTAAAACTGTGCAGATTTGGTTGAATAGAGATGTGAGACCTGTTTTTTTTTGCGCTGTGTGACAGTTATAGCTTTAATCACAGAATGACACTTCAATCAGCACGCTAGCGTGTGTCTTAGGTTTTTCTGAATGATACTATCAATAACTTTAATGGAAGATTTTCTTTTTGGGATAGATTTCAAGTAGGCCTGAAATACCACAAACTAGTTATTTTCAGAATGGCAAATTTGGGAATGCTTTTTCAACCCAGAACAAAAAGTCTGCTTTGACGGTCACTACAAATAACTTGACCAGCTAAAACTGTGCAGATTTGGTTGAATAGAGATGTGAGACCTGTTTTTTTTTGCGCTGTGTGACAGTTATAGCTTTAATCACAGAATGACACTTCTTCTAGACGCACGCTAGCGTGTGTCTTAGGTTTTTCTGAATGATACTATCAATACCTTTAATGGAAGATTTTCTTTTTGGGATAGATTTCAAGTAGGCCTGAAATACCACAAACTAGTTATTTTCAGAATGGCAAATTTGGGAATGCTTTTTCAACCCAGAACAAAAATGTCACGGGGTTCCGAAGGTGCACTCGGTCCCCCATTGCCCGCAGAACTGTTGCTTAGCTTTTAGAATGAGGTTCTGTCATTGACCTCATTCCCAGGGCGGCTTTACTAGCTGGGTGGCTCCCTGCTCCTAGTCTGCCTTGAGCGCCGAGCTGATAACTCGGTGCTCGACTGGTTGGTCTGTCGGTCATGTGATGCTGGCCACGTCACATGACCCTCACTCCCCACTATAAATACAGGCAGCCTGCTGGCTACAGGTTGCCTGTTAATTTCTAGGTTCCTGGCTATTTGTTGGACTACTGAATATTTACCTGATCCTGTTCCCTGACGATCCTCTGCCTGCTCCTCCTGTACTGCGCATACATCCTGGTATTGTGACCTCGGCTCCCACCTGACTACTCTCTTAGGACTCCTCTTGTACTTCGCTACTCTCCTGGTATTTGACCCCTGCTTCTCCTGACCATTCTTTGCTTTATCCGTTGTACTGCGTAGCTCTCTTGGTTCTGACCCGGTCCGTTCATGTTCCGTATTTTGTCTTGTCTGTCTTCCCTGCACATATTCTAAGTTAGGGATTGCCGTCCAGTTGTCCCCTGTCATCAGGACTCGTGAGACAAGTAGGCAGGGCCAGGGGTGAGGGTGGAGCGCAGTGGTCACTACCCTTCCCCCTGTGTGTGTGTGGACGTGACCGTTACAAAAAAGTCTGCTTTGACGGTCACTACAAATAACTTGACCAGGTAAAACTGTGCAGATTTGGTTGAATAGAGATGTGAGACCTGTTTTTTTTTGCGCTGTGTGACAGTTATAGCTTTAATCACAGAATGACACTTCTATCAGCACGCTAGCGTGTGTCTTAGGTTTTTCTGAATGACACTATCAATAACTTTAATGGAAGATTTTCTTTTTGGGATAGATTTCAAGTAGGCCTGAAATACCACAAACTAGTTATTTTCAGAATGGCAAATTTGGGAATGCTTTTTCAACCCAGAACAAAAAGTCTGCTTTGACGGTCACTACAAATAACTTGACCAGCTAAAACTGTGCAGATTTGGTTGAATAGAGATGTGAGACCTGTTTTTTTTTGCGCTGTGTGACAGTTATAGGTTTAATCACAGAATGACACTTCTATCAGCACGCTAGCGTGTGTCTTAGGTTTTTCTGAATGATACTATCAATAACTTCAATGTAAGATTTTCTTTTTGGGATAGATTTCAAGTAGGCCTGAAATACCACAAACTAGTTATTTTCAGAATGGCAAATTTGGGAATGCTTTTTCAACCCAGAACAAAAAGTCTGCTTTGACGGTCACTACAAATAACTTGACCAGCTAAAACAGTACAGATTTGGTTGAATAGAAATGTCAGGTCTATTTTTTAGGCGCTGGGTGACAGGCTCAACTTGCCCCTGATGTAATATATGGCCAAAAAATAACCAGACTGTTGATGGTTAAATGCACTTCGGTGACACAGGCTCAGCCTGCAGCTGATGTAGGATATAGCACAAAATAACCACACTATCGATGGTTAAATACACTTGGTGATAGCTTGTGCTGGCACACCACAAGTCACAAAATGGCCGCCGATCACCCCAGAAAAAAAGTGATCTAAAAACGCTCTGGGCAGCCTCAAAAAAGTGAGCAAGTCAATAATAGCACTTCAATGATCCACAGCTGCAGATCGATCACAGAATGAAGTCTTTTGGAGGAGTTAATCTGCCTAATCTCGCCCTAACGTCGCAGCTGCAACCTCTCCCTATACTGATCATAGCAGAGTGACGTGCGGCGCTACGTGACTCCAGCTTAAATAGAGGCTGGGTCACATGGTGCACTGGCCAATCACAGCCATGCCAATAGTAGGCAAGGCTGTGATGGCCTCTTGGGGCAAGTAGTATGACGCTTGTTGATTGGCTGCTTTGCAGCCTTTCAAAAAGCGCCAAGAAAGCGCCGAACACCGAACCCGAACCCGGACTTTTACGAAAATGTTCGGGTTCGGGTCCGTGTCACGGACACCCCAAAATTCGGTACGAACCCGAACTATACAGTTCGGGTTCGCTCATCCCTACTTTTGATCACTTTTTATTCAATTGTTTTTTTCCCATTACATCATTCACCGTATGTAATAAATATTTTTATATTTTAATAATACAAGCATTTTAAGACACAGCAATGTCTAAATATAGTTTTTTTTTTATTTCTCTTTTAATTCTGGGGAAACCCCCCTTCATTTTTTTTTTATTTTGTTGGATTTTTACCAAAAAAATAAATTTACACTGTATATTGCCTTTTGTTAATTCAAGATATTTGGAGGCTCCTTCCACATTTTATAATGCTTGGATGACCTGTTTCAAGTCTGTGTCGACCATCCCTACTTCTTTAAAACCAGTCAATTGTATGCTAGCAAATATGTAGAAGGTAGCATGACTGCAAGATCAGACTTTATTTATTAGTCTTCCATAGAAACATAAAGATCCCCATGCAGTGGCGTAGTTTGGGGGGGGGGGGGGGGGGGCAGGGGGGCTATTGCCCCGGGGGCCAAATTGTAGGGGGCGCCGGACAGCAGGCAGTATAATGAGGGTGATGGAAGCCTATGGCTCCTATCTCCTTCATTCTGCCTCGTAAGCTTCAGGCTTCAGGCTGAAGCTTATGAAGCAGTGGAATAGCACAGGAGATCGCAATTACATCACCACGACCTCTTGCGCAGGAGGGCACGGTGATGTGTTCCTGACCACCTGCGCCAGGGCGCCCGAGCAAAGGCTATAAGAGGCGATGAGGGGCGTTTTTTTAATTTTTTTATGTAAGTACTAGGGGCCATACTGGGGGCACTATGGAAGTGGGGGAAAGAATGGGGGCCATTACATATTGTACAGAGGGGCCACTATATATTATAAAGAGGGGCCATTATATATTATACAGAGAGGCCATTATATATTATAAAGAAGGGCCATTATATATAATATTTATACAGGGGGGGCATTATATATAATAATTATACAGGGGGCTATTATATATTATACAGAGGGCCCATTATATATTATAATTATACAGAGGGTCCATTAATAATGGCCCCTCTGTATAATTATAATATATAATGGCCCCTCTGTATAATATATAATTGTCCCCCTGTATAAATATTATATATAATGGCCCCCCTGTATAATTATATATAATGGCCCCCCTGTATAATTATAATATATAATGGCTTCTCTGTATTCTTATTATATATATAATGACCCCTCTGTAATATTAGGATATATAATGGCCCCCTCTGTATTATTATTACACATATATAATGGCCCCTCTGTATAATTATTATATATAATGACCCCCCAGTATTATTATAATATATAATGGCCCCCTCCATATTATTAGGATATATAATGGCCCATTATATATCCTAATATTACAGAGGGGCCATTATACATTATACAGAGTGGGCCATTATATATTATATAGAGGGGGCATTATATATAATAATAATAACTAATAATAATAAAACTCTGCAGAGATTAGACACAACTGAAATAAGGTGTCATGGCGGTCTTATCTCCGAATGAAGACGTTGAGGAAAGTCTACATCACAGAAGATGTCACTGGATGGATGAGGTGTGGTGCTGTATTATTCTGTATATTTTGTAGTGATGTATTTATTATCCAAACACATATTTGTTTCACGGTAGGGTTTGGGGTGGATTGAGAATATGGCCCACCCTGCCGTATCCTGGCATTCAGGTAACAATGTGAGTGTTCTGAATTCTGGGGCCTCACACCCATCTACTACAGTATCTGTACTCAGAGAATTATTACTGTATTATCTGTGGTGTTACATAGGACTTCTACATTATCTGTAAATAAAGGGCATGTCAAGAGGTTGGGGGGGGGGGGCCCAGGTGCTGGCAACCTACGCTATGCCACTGTCCCCATGGGAGCTTTAGGCAACCTTCAAACCATGCAGATTAAGGTTGTTTTTTCTGCATGGATCTTTCCATTCCATTCTTCCCCCTTTTGGGCAGTAGTGGACTACTCCTGCTTCCTACGAAGGGAGGGGTTTGCAGGAAGTTGGAGTTGAGCTGTAGTGAGTTGAGAGTTGGATGGAGAGAGTGAAGCAGCAGGGTGTGGTGAAAGAGCATTTTCCACTCACTGCTACAGAAGTTTTGGGAAAGTAGCTCAGAGAGCAGCCCATTCCTGATATATAAAAGGACTTGGTACATCTGAGAGGGAAAACGGAGGCCAAGACTTACTCAGCAAAATGGGTCACAGGATACCTCACGCTCATAAAAAAACTGTAACTAAAGCTGATAGGAACCACACTAAAGCCAGAGATTAACACAGCAGCAGATAGATAAAGTAAAGTATTCAAGTTTACCTGCCAGATTACCCTCAACCTGCTGGAGCCAAAAGAAAGATCAAATATTGTTTGGGTGACACAAGTTTATTGCAAATTCATTCAAGTAAAACCATTAAACTTCCCCAAGTCTGGACTCTACTTACTCCTCCAACTCCTTTGTTGCTATGGGGCCTAACCCCGGGGAGTGACAGTATCCAGGTAGGAGCACCGTGATACAAACTATTAGGGACACAATATACGACTCTGCAGTCCTAAACCCTGGGACTCGATCACCCCTAGGAGTAGCCTGCCGCAAAATCCACACAAACAGGGGCGGACTGGGAAGTTAAAGTGGCCCTGGAAAAAAAAAAGTGTCTTAATCTTGTATGACAGAAGTCAGGGCCAGCACATGTAGGCAGGGACAACAGAAATAGGTGGGGCCAGCAATACCATAGTGCAGAACAAAATACCGCTCCTGCAGAATCAAATACCAAAGTGCAGCACAAAATACCGCCCCTGCAGAATCAAATACCATAGTGCAGCACAAAATACTGCTGCTCTCACCACCGTATGAAAATGTATCATCATCCTGAGGACGGATATACAGTTGAATTCAGGGGGGCACCTGTGGCCACTGGACAGGTACATCAGTACCTGATGCTCCTACATTAATAACTGCTGAGAGCATCAGATCTTTATGTACCAGGCTGGCGGTCATGAGGAGGGCTTAGGCAGCCCCCATGGGCATCAGTCCAATGGAAAATTTCCCTGTAAAGGTATCTGGCAAGTCTGCCCCTGCACACAAAAGTCTGCAACAAAAAACACATAAAAAACAAACACAAAAACACCAAAACAGCTATAAATAGTGTGGTTTTGTGTGTGTTGTGCAACTTTGGTGCAGATTTTCTGCGGTACCCTTAGAAAGAAAAATACATTTTAAATCAATACTATTTGCATAGTTGCTTTACATTTTAGATGCACTGGGGCAATAATAGATGGGTGAGAACATGGGTATTGCCTTATTGCTTTAGCATACAGTATACAGTATATTATGTTGTGCTTTAGTATGCTGTGAGGCTGTAGACCAGGTTATTACACATTTATAAACTTATTATAATATATCGGTATTAATAAATCAGCTCAAAAATCTCCAGATAATTTTCTATATTTTAATTCACAGACAGAGAATTCCATAAAGATCACATTATTTGATGATGATAAAATTATATTTTATGAGTTGAATCTGTGGCCAGAGACCCCAGAGAAAAATGAAAGTCTCACTTTATAATAAGCCACTTATTATTAGCTTCTGCGCTCAGATATTCAGGCATATAGCAATTTACAGAAATTCAAGAATTAATATGTGCATGTTTTCTGCATCATATCACCCGTATCACACGAGCACGGGGTTTTGCCGTCATGTTTGTTTTCATTAGATAGCTGTGATCCTGAAGGGAAGGTCGCAGCATTTCAATTTACTCAAAGGATGGGATTTTACACTGTACTTCAAAGGTATTACATTGCTGTGTTTATCCTGGAGCTTTACATACTGTATGTGAGTCAGTTTTTACCCAGGGCTGGTTAATGACTGATCAGAGTCGAAGCTATTATCCAAATGAAGCTGAAACCCACACAACCTCCTCCAGCTAAACAGGAGTCAACATATTTCTTAGCATATTGAATCATTTTACATTAAAATGTGCCTGCCGAGCAGGGCCAAATTAAAGGAGTTTTGCTAGAATGGAGGTCCTAGCCAGACCTGAAAAGGAAACATTACTTAGCTGCTTCCTGGCGCCTGCTCCCCACTCCTTCTCCACCTGGCCTGCGATGCTCTGCTGCGCTACCTAGATGTCAACATTCAGCTTAAAGGGTCGCTTTTTACTATTGATGACGTATCCTAAGGACCGACTCTTCCTATGCCATGACACATTGCCACTGGGGATCCGGTCCCCGACGCGCTGGAAATCAGGTAAGTAATTTTCCCTTTACAGGTCCGGCTAAGTGAGGGGGTTTGCCAAATCCCACCCCATTCTTGCACAACCCTTTTAAGGGTTCCAAGAGCGTGGAGTCCATTTATTGGGGTTCCCCAACTAACGTGAGGTAATCTTTCACAACATATGTGTAAACATGTAGTAAGACTTACATTTCCTCAGAGTACACCAGGAGGAATTTTCAGTGGAACATGCACCATAATATAGATATAACAACATTTACATACAGCTACCAACCACCTTAAAGGGTAACTGTCATGTTTTCATTTAAAAAAAATCTATTTTAGCATATGTTACTGCTGCAGCAGCATTATGCATAAAGCAATCTTTAGTTTCTTCACATACCACTGTTTTCCTTGATTTTTTCCCTTAGTTAAGGCTGTTTAAACATTTAGAATATGAGAACCTTCTCAAGATGGTTCCTCTGTCAGTTCTCTGAGGCCAAAACTGCTTTCCCTCACTTCCCATAAACACTTGCAGTAGCCAGAAGCTCCCTGCCAGCCAATCAGATTGGATTACTGAGAGACACGCCTCCTCACTCTGAAGCCTAATGCAGGCATGCAGTGTGGAAGACCGCCCCTCTGTCTTCTGTTTATACTAAAAGGAAGACAGACAAGCCCTAGCAACGGTCTTTTAAGGGAGCAGTGGAAAGGGACAGAGGACATTAATGAAAGCTGTTATTATAAGGTAATTACAGATCTTTTGACAATGATTGACAGACTAACTCAGGTATACAAGCCTAGATCTAATAAACTAGCAAAAAAAAAAAAAAAAAATGACAGTTACCCTTTAAACCAGGGGTGCACAACCTATTTTGGTCTGAGGGCCGCATTGTCGTAGTGTTCTGTCTCCTGGGGCCACACCAAAAAATTGAGCTGCTTAAACGGTAAAAGTTTACTGCATGAAAACTATAACTTATAGTATCATTAATATTTAGTATACATTGATGCATTCATATAGCAATACCACACAGGAGCAGATGGAGCAGTTGATTATGAACGGTTCCTTCCCAATAACTGCCTGCTCATCAGTTGAGGTGAAGAGCTTCATTTACATTGCTACTACCATCTCTCATCCTCATACAGATTCATTGTTTCTGGACAGCAGAGCTTTGTTCACAGATTTAATGTGCTGCATGACAGATCAATTCACCCAATCGGCAGCGCACTTACATAGGCCGATTATCAGGAACAAGCATTCATAGTAACATTCGTACCTGATAACCTACAATCAGGCTGTGCAAACCCGCCATTGGATTACCAATTAATTCATACTACAATTTTACCAGTAACAGTTAAATAACATATACTGCACAGAACAGTACTACATAAATGTTAATTAGAGATTAGTAAAATCAACTTTAGGACTGCAAATATAAAAGCAACTGGGTGTTGATTTCAGCAAATTTTTAGTTAAAAAACTCTAATAAAATAAAATTGAACATTAACATTCAATGTTGAACAAAAATGTCTGAGATAGATTTTTGAGGTATTTTTCCCCGCAGAGAACTTCTACAAAAAGCTGTGTTTTAAAAACATTTCCCAGTTAAAATAAAATGTGTGTCCTTTATTCAAAAATTTCCATAGACTTTCAGCCAGCTTACGCAGCTGGTATTTTTTCTGCAAAAACACAGCAATGCAAGGAAAAAAAAAATACAAAAATACAACAAAAACTGTGTGAAGCCACTGTGGTGGTTTTCATAGATCCATGGACCGGTGGGAAAACTACTCATGTGTAAATAAGCACATTAAAGTCAGTGGAGAACACAAACAGCACATGTGTGTAATTCACTGACGTGTGAAAGAGGAGTTAGTGTGATTTCTGGGGTTGCATATTTTTCACAAGTTTTTGGATGTTAGGTCTCAGCTCAGTTGTGGCTAGTTGCAGAATTGACTGAAGATTTTCATTCTACTAAATTTTGATTTGCTAATGTTCATAATAGAAAAAATGCCTGCTCGCAAGAGTATGTTGACCCAAACAGGCAGGCATAAATAGCTGCTCTTTCACACAATTTTGGATATTCATCTCCTGGCACACATTTATAGAAGTTAAGTAAATCCCCTTCCTTAAACTTGTTTCGTAGACTGTCACATGACTGAAGATCAATGAGTTCCAGTTGGAATTCTGGGGGTGCTTCATCAGGAATAACTGAAAATGGGTCTGCAAACATTTCAAAACCCTTTATCTCATTTTTAAAATCAGTGAAGCGGTGCTCAAATATGGACTGGAGATGTGCAAGTTTTGCGACATACTCAGACATGTTTGCGCCACTGACAAATTTTTGTCTTCATGCTGGGGAATGCACAAGATTGCCATTTTCAAGGTGAGATTGGAACAATTTTTGCTTGGATTGAAATGCAAAGATATAGTTACAAAGATTACTAACAAACTGATTTTTCCCTTGTAGTTTTGCATTCAGTGCATTCAGATGTTGTGTGATATCTACCAAGAAAGCAAGGTCACACAGCCACTTGTCATCTTGTAGTTCTTCAACTATTTTATCCTTCCGAACAAGAAATAATTTGATTTCTTCCAACAATTCAAAAAAACGTTGCAAGGTTTTCCCCCGGCTCATCCACCTTACTTCTGTACAAAAAAAACGAGGTCCTGATATTCAGCGTCAATCTCTTCTAGAAAAGATTTAAACTGCCGATGATTAAGTCCTCGTGATTTTATGAAGTTGACAGCACTGACAACAACTTTCATGACATTTTCAAATCCAAGCTCTTTTCCACACAGGGATTGTTGGTGGATGATGCAATGAAACTGAATCAGTTGGTGCTTGTGCTCTCCAAGGTGTTGCCTTAACAGAGAAACCATACCACTTTTGGAGCCTATCATGGCTGGAGCTCCATCAGTAACAATTCCAACTAGCTTACTCAAATCTAGATCCATCTTGGCACATAATTCCAATATACCACTTAACAAATCACTTCCCTTTGTTTGCCCTTGAAATGAGATCATTCCAAGTAATCCCTCAAAAATATGAAAATCTGTGGTGATCCCCCGAATAAAAACCAGTAGTTGAGCAGTGGGACGGATATCTGTTGACTCATCTGCCGCCAGAGAAAAGAAAATATATTTTTTTTGTCTTTTCTTCTGTCTGTCCTGAAACATCTGCAGCCGTATCAGCAATCCTGCGTTGAACAGTCATACGACTGAGGCTAATAGATTCAAATTTTTTAACAGACTCTGGGCATAGCTTCTGTGAAGAAACAATGAGGCACTTTTTTACAAAGTCACCATCTGTGAATGGTCTAGAAGACTTTGCAATCAATTCTGATATTTCATAACTAACTTCCATAGCCATTTCACTTTCTTTAGATATCTTGGTGAACATAGTCTGCTGTACAGTTAGGCTGCGCTGTAAAGATAAGATCTTCTGTTTGCGCAATTCTCCCTTACATTGCTCAAAATTGGAATGTTTGGTTTCGTAGTGCCGCTTAACATTGAATTCCTTCGGCACTGCAACTACACTTTTGCAAATTAAGCAAACTAGCTTTCCTCTTTCTTCAATAAAGAATAATTTTTCTGTCCAGGTCTCATCTGCAATTTTTCTCTTCTTTGCACTGCCTGCAGCATCCATTTTAGGTATGTGCAGCAAAGACCCTTAGCTGTCTCAGATCACATATAGGTTGAGGAACAGGAAAATGTATAATGTAACTGTCATATTATTTTTTTTGGTAATGTATCAGGGCAGTGATATTGACCATTTTTATAATATACTTTAATTACTGAAATTGTCTATTAGAAAAATAGCTCTAAAGTGACCCATTTTGAGCCTTAGCAGCGCTCCTCTGTCTTCTGTTTATATAACAGTGGAGACTCTGTGCTCAACACTGACTGTGCTCTGTAAGCAGAAGACAGAGGAGCGCTGCTAAGGCTGAGAAAGGGCCACTTTAGAGCTAATTTTCTAATAGAAATGTACAATTTAAAGTATATTACAAAAATGGTCAGTATCACTGCCCCGATACATTACAAAAATGTAAAGTGTAACGACAGTTACACTTTAAACTTTCAGATAAGGTTTAACTGTGCACAAATAACGACATGATAACCTTAAAGGGAATCTGTCACCTAGTTTGAGCATATTAAACTGTTACCATAGCAATGTTCAATAAACTACCTTTATTCCAGCATGGGTCTTCTTTCTTTTATTCAAGTTGTCATTTTGATAATTAACCTTCAAGGTGCCCAGAGGGGCGATATTCCTCTCCTCTAGTGCCCAGTAAGGCCCCCCTGCAGTGCCCAGCCCGCCTTTATTTCAAGCCCAGCACGCCTCCTCATAAATAAATGTACTCCCACAGCCGAGCCGAACGGCGCTGCCCCCTCCGCTACGTCATGTCATTTATTTACCCCACGATCCTTGCGTCCTCTTTCCATGCCCATGAAATCTCGCGCAGCCACAGAGGCAACAGCGCTCTGATTACGTCACTCGGCTCTGCGCATGCCCAGTCACACTATTGAGGCTGTTGCCCTCACGGACAGGCGCAGGCAGTCGGCGATACTGCGGCTGCGCGAGATTTCATGGGCATGGAAGGAGGACGCAAGGATCGTGGGGTGAATAAATTCCATGACGTAGCGGAGGGGGCGGCGCCGTTCGGCTTGGCTGTGGGAGTACATTTATTTGGGCTTGAAATAAAGGCGGGCTGGGCACTGCAGGGGGGCCTTACTGGGCACTAGAGGAGAGGAATATCGCCCCTCTGGGCACCTTGAAGGTTAATTAGCATATCTGAAAAATCGCTTTTTTATCAAAATGACAACTTGAATAAAAGAAAGAAGACCCATGCTGGAATAAAGGTAGTTTATTGAACATTGCTATGGTAACAGTTTAATATGCTCAAACTAGGTGACAGATTCCCTTTAATAGCCTACTTTCGCACATCTCAATACAGTATTCATTGTTAATGGGGACAAAACTGAATTGAAGAGATTTGAGTGCGCCAGAATGCATTCCGTTTTGTTTCATTGTGTTCAGCAAGCAGCGTTTTTGAGTGCGTCTTGGGATGCGAAGCAAGACAGATGTAAGTCAATGGGGATGGATCTGTTTTCTCAGAGACAATAGAAAACGGATCCGTCCCCCATTTACTTTCAATGGAGTTCATGACGGATCCGTCTTGGCTATTTTAAAGATAATACAACCGGATCCGTTCATAACAGATGCAGATGGTTGTATTATCATGACAAAAGTGTTTTTACTGATCCATGACGGATCCAGCAAAAATGCTGGTGTGAAAGTAGCCTTATTCGGGTAAGTACAATCTTGGCGATACCAAATTTATAGCATATTTTCTGCTTTTTTCTGTACTTTTTTCACCCAACTTGTCAGTGAAAATGTATGTGCATCTTATAAAGCGAATACTAGTGAGTGCTTCATTATGGAAGAGCTCACTAGTATGCAGGAGTCGCAAGGAGCAGTCAGTGAAGCGCTGTACTCCCCCTCCTCCTTGGTCTCTCCTGGGCTGCGCTGCTGTGTCCTGACTGCGTAAATCGCCAGAGGCTGCATGCGGCGTGAGCCCAGAGAAGATCAGGGAGTGTGACTGCAGGAGAGATCGCTGGACCTGGAGAGTAGCAGCGGAGGAGGAGAGGTAAGTGAATTTATTTATTTTATTTCTGATGGGCCTCTGATATGGGGGTTCTGATCTGAGGTCTGATTTGGTATGGGGGTCTGAGCTGAGGTCTGACATGGGGGGTCTTTAAAAAAAGAGTCTGATCTGCAGTCTAATTAAAAACATATTTTTTTATATTTTTTTTTCCTCTTCTAAAACCTGTAAAATCTTATAGTGGCAGTGCTTGGTATTGGAGCTCAGCCTCATTGATTTGAATGGGGCTGAGACGCTACTAATCCATGCGACTGATGTACAGTGATGTCACATTACCTAGGAAGAGGCTGCGGCGCTTAAAAGGGGTATTCCCATTACATACAATGCCATTGTCTGATAGGTGTGGGTCCCACCATTAGGACCCGCACCTACAACGAGAACGGAGCGGGGAGAGCTATGGCTAGAGGACCCCAGATCCACCACCAAGTGCTGCTCTCCGCTGCTCCCATAGAAGTGAATGGGAGCGTACCGCGCATGCGCGGCCCCTGTTCCCATTCATTTCTATGGGGCAGACGGAAATAGCCGAGCCAGTGCTCGGCTATTTTTGGTGGCCCCATAGAAATGAATGAATGGAGGGCGGCTGCACATGCGCAGTGTTCCCTCCGTTCATTTACCCGCTCCGGTCTCATTGTAGATGCAGGTTTTAGAGGTGGGACCCTCACCTATCAGACAATGGGGCATATCCTACCCCTACAGGTCTGATACTGATGACCCATCCTGAGGATAATTCATTAATATTTTTTCATGAATAGCCCCTTTAAGTACCGGCCCATTTTCATTTTAGAATTTTTTCTCGCCACTTTACAATAGCCATAACTTAAATTTCCATTCATATGTACAGTGTACCTATATTTCCATGACTTGTCTATTGGACATTAATTGGAATTTGGACTGTATTATGGAAGAAGTCAAGTGTCTCTGCTGGTCAGAGGTGCCAGACAGCTGGGGGGGTCCATTAAAAAAACTTCCGGGGGTGTGCGCCTCCGCGCAAGCGCAGTACCAGGGCATGGATAAGCTAAAATTACAGTGAGCGTTGACTCATGGACGGGCATGCACGGATTGTAAAATCTCCTTACCCTCACTGCACAGAGAGACCGACCTGATCCTGATCGAAGCCAGCCAGCAATTAATCTGAAGCGCGCTGTGTAGTGAGGGTAAGAAGATTTTACAATCCGCGTGTGCGCAGTGTGAGGGTAAGGAGATTTAACAAGAAAAAATACTGTCAGATCTCCTTACCACTGAGAGCGCATGCGCGGTGTCCGTGGGCGCATCCATGAGTCAATGCTCACTGTAATTTTAGCTTATCCATGCCCTGGTACTGCACTTGCGCGGAGGCGCACACCCCCGGAAGTCACGTGGGGTAAGGTTTTTTAATGACTTGGGGTATTCCCATCATGGACAATGGGGGCATATCGCTAGCAGCATATGCCCCCATTGTCTTATAGGTGCGGGTCCCACCGCTGGAACCTGCACCTATATAGAGAATGGAGCCCCAAAAGTGAAGGAGGGCGCACTGCGCATGCGCAGCCTCCCTCCATTCATTTCAATGGGGCCGCCGAAAATAGCCGAGCGATGGCTTAGCTATTTCCGTCGGCCTCATAGAAATGAATAGGAGCATGGTCCGCGCATGCGCGGTACGCTCCCATTCACTTCTATGGGAGAGGCGGGGAGAAGCGGGGAGAAGCGCTTGGTGGTGGATGGAACCCGGGAAATCTGGGGTCCTTCAGACACAGCGCTCCCCGCTCCATTCTCGATATAGGTGTGGGTCCCAGTGGTGGGACCCGCACCTATCAGACAATGGGGGCATATGCTGCTAGCGATATGCCCCCATTGTCCATGATGGGAATACCCCATTACCTGATTGTAATTAAAGATTGTGGCTGGGGCAGTGTCTCACTGTGTGGACGGGCTGGCAGTGGCACAGGTCCGGACTGGCTGTGGTATGACTGTTTTGGGTAGCACTGGTGAGGCGGGCGGGTGGCACTGGTGAGGCGGGCGGGCAGCACAACTCAATAACTTCTTTCACCCTTCTTCCACAGGATATTTGCACACTGCTAATGCTGATTGGCCCAGTATGTGATGCGGTGCAGGCGCACGAGGGAGTGCGCAATCAGTGAGAGGTCGGAATGAGGCGGGGGACCTGTGTGTTGGCTCTGGGAGGCGGTGAGTAGTGAGCGCAGCTGCAGGGGGCGGGGCATTCCGAGCGCTCCGGGCTCCCCTGTGCCGGGGGAGGACCTGTATGTTCCACGGCGCTGGGAGCCGAATCTAGGGAGGGCAGGGGGCGGGGCCTTCAGAGCGGGCTTTATTTTTCACAGAGACGCGCTGAACGCAGAGGCAGACGATCAGCTGTGTCTCTGTGCAGGAGTACGGGGGCCGCAAAAACTGGCTGTGCGGGCCTGCTTTAAACCATACTCCCTTATTACTTACTAATAGATCTATAAGTAACTTATTACTTACTTATCACCTATCCATAAATATAGAAACTCTGCAAGAAAAGGATTTTTTAATTGGTGTTACGACTGTATACAATGTGACGTTTCGGCCACACATAGGCCTTCGTCAGACTAAAGTAAGAGAAAAATTATTATAATCAAATATTAGATACAAATATACATTTAAATATACCATGGCAAATGAAAAAAATGAAAATAGGGGAAAAACATGATACACGATAAATGAGATCCAGAAGATTCTGTAATCATATCCACATGTCAATCAATAGTGTATCATCAAGCATAGATCCAGGAGTATCGGTCGGGTCCCATAGTAGAGGTACATCAGCTGGAATCATGTTAAGGGACATAATGTCCAGATGAAGGAAAGTCCACAACGTACATAAATAATCCGTGAATATCAGCAACATCACAGAGGCATTGTCATATACAGTCGTGGCCAAAAGTTTTGAGAACTACATAAATATTGGAAATTGGAAAAGTTGCTGCTTAAGTTTTTATAATAGCAATTTGCATATACTCCAGAATGTTATGAAGAGTGATCAGATGAATTGCATAGTCCTTCTTTGCCATGAAAATTAACTTAATCCCAAAAATAACTTTCCACTGCATTTTATTGCTGTCATTAAAGGACCTGCAGAGATAATTTCAGTAATCGTCTTGTTAACTCAGGTGAGAATGTGTCACGGATGGTGTACAGGAAACAAGACAATGCAATACAATTAATGACTCACTGGATCCACAACTAAGGAACAAAAGGGAGACCCCTACATGAGTCCTGCCACTCTCCCTAATTGCTCAGTCTATGCGAACACCCCAAAGGTGGATGGGCGCATATCCACGTACCTCGGCTATCTAATACCTGAAGACCCTACAATAGTGAGGGGATACGACCACCGGCTCCCTACACAAGACACGGAGGGAGTCAGGGTCACCTGAAAATCCAGCAGACAGAAAATCACAAATAAAGGAACAGCACTTATCTTGCAGAGGACTGAGGAATAGAAACAGCATGCACACACACTCCAGGAAGTTGTATAAGCCGCAACCTAATGCATCCTGGGGAGGAACTTAAAGGGAAGCAATCAGTCCAACTGCATGACAGCTGAGATAGACTAACGAGATGAGGAACTTAACCAAAACAAAGAAACTCAAGGAGGAGGATCTGGAAAGCTCCTGTCAGAGCTTCTCAACTGTCTGGTTGTGACAGTACCCCTCCCTCTACGAGTGGACTCCGGACACTCAGGGCCCATCTTCTCAGGATGGGACCTATGGAAAGCCCTGATGAGACAAGTGGCCTTAATGTCCGTCACTGGGACCCACATCCTCTCCTCAGGACCATAACCCTCCCAATGAACGAGGTACTGGAGGGAACCGCGGACAAGACGAGAATCCACAATCCTAGAGACCTGAAATTCAAGATTTCCATCAACCATAATCGGAGGAGGAGGCAAAGGCGAGGGTACAATAGGTTGAACATAAGGTTTCAATAAGGACTTATGAAAAACATTATGGATCTTCCAAGTCTGAGGAAGATCAAGACGGTAGGCAACAGGATTGATGACAGACAGGATCTTGTAAGGCCCAATAAACCTAGGACCCAACTTCCAGGAGGTAACCTTCAATTTGATATTCTTGGTAGACAACCACACCAGATCACCAACATTCAGGTCCGGACCAGGCACACGTCTCTTATCTGCCACACGCTTATATCTCTCACTCATGCTCTTTAGATTATCCTGAATCTTTTGCCAAATAGATGACAAAGACGAGGAGAATCTGTCCTCATCAGGTAAACCAGAAGACCCCTCTCCCGAGAAAGTCCCAAACTGCGGATGAAACCCATATGCACCAAAAAATGGTGACTTATCAGAGGACTCCTGACGACGGTTATTTAAAGCAAACTCAGCAAGGGACAAAAAAGAACACCAATCCTCCTGATTCTCCGCCACAAAACAGCGCAGATATGTCTCCAGATTCTGATTGACGCGCTCTATCTGGCCATTCGACTGCGGGTGGAAAGCAGAAGAGAATGACAACCGAACCCCCAAGTGAGAACAGAAAGCCTTCCAGAATCTGGAAACAAACTGCGTGCCCCTATCAGAGACTATGTCTGAAGGAATACCATGCAATTTGACAATGTGGTCAATAAATGCCTGCGCCAGCGTCTTAGCATTGGGCAAACCAGGAAAAGGGATGAAATGCACCATTTTGCTAAAACGGTCCACCACCACCAGAATCACAGTCTTCCCCGAGGAACGAGGCAAGTCCGTTATGAAGTCCATGGACAGATGTGTCCAAGAACGGGAAGGAATGGGTAAGGGAAGGAGAGGACCTGATGGCCGTGAATGAGGGACTTTGGCACGAGCGCAAGTCTCGCAAGCTGCCACAAAACTCTCAACCGACTTACGAAGCGCAGGCCACCAGAATCTCCGAGCGATGAGATCCAGTGTGGCTCTTGCCCCCGGGTGCCCAGCAAGGACCGTATCGTGGTGTTCCTTAAAAATCTTGTGTCTCAAAGCGAGAGGCACAAACAACCTCCCAGGAGGACAAAGATCAGGAGCCTCTGACTGGGCTGCCTGCACCTCTGCCTCCAATTCAGGAAAAAGAGCAGAGACCACCACACCTTCAGCCAAAATGGGACCCGGGTCTTCAAAATTCCCACCTCCCGGAAAACAATGTGACAGGGCATATGCCTTCACATTCTTAACCCCAGGGCGGAACGTGACAACAAAATTAAACCTTGAAAAGAACAAAGACCATCTGGCCTGTCTCGGGTTCAGACGCTTGGCTGACTCCAAGTAGGCCAGATTTTTATGGTCAGTAAACACGGTAATAGGGTGTCTGGCTCCCTCTAGCCAATGGCGCCATTCCTCAAAAGCCAACTTGATGGCCAACAATTCCCTATCTCCCACATCATAATTTCTCTCTGCGGAGGAGAGTTTCTTCGAGAAAAAGGCACATGGTTGCCATTTGGCAGGAGAGGAACCCTGAGACAAGACCGCACCCACCCCTACCTCAGAAGCATCAACCTCAACTATGAAGGGTAACGAAATATCAGGTTGTACCAGGATAGGAGCTGAAGCAAAACTCTCCTTGATATTAGAAAAGGCCTTACGCGCCTCTACCGACCAGGAAGAAAGATCTACCCCCTTTCTGGTCATATCAGTGAGTGGTTTAACAACAGAGGAATAATTCAAAATAAATTTCCTGTAATAATTGGCAAAGCCCAAAAAACGCATCAGCGCCTACTGATTCTCAGGAAGCTCCCACTCAAGCACAGCGCGGACCTTCTCGGGGTCCATGCGAAAACCAGTAGCGGAGAGAAGAAACCCCAGAAATTGAATTTCTGGAACCGCAAACACACATTTTTCCAGTTTCGTGTATAATTTATTCTCCCGCAGGATGAGCAAGACCTGACGTAAATGTTCCTTATGAGTCTTGAAATCAGGAGAAAAAATCAAAATGTCATCCAAATACACTAATACACATTTTCCCATTAAATAATAAAAAATGCTGTTCACGAAATGCTGAAAAACGGCTGGGGCATTCATCAAACCAAAAGGCATAACCAAATTCTCAAAATGGCCCTCAGGGGTATTGAAAGCCGTCTTCCATTCGTCTCCTTCTCTGACCCTGACCAGGTTGTATGCCCCTCTTAGGTCTAATTTGGAAAAGACTTTAGCCCCAACAACCTGGTTAAACAGGTCCGGGATCAGAGGAAGCGGATAAGGGTCACGAATAGTGATACTGTTCAGCTCCCTGAAATCCAGACAAGGTCTTAAAGAACCATCTTTTTTCTTAACAAAGAAAAAACCAGCGGCAACAGGTGACTTCGAGGGTCGTATGTGTCCTTTTCTCAGACTCTCAGAGATATAAGCACGCATAGCAACCCTCTCAGGTTGGGAAAGATTGTATAAACGAGATTTAGGCAGCTTGGCGCCTGGGATGAGATTAATAGGGCAATCGTACTCCCTGTGCGGGGGCAAATCCTGAACTCCACTCTCAGAGAGGAAAGGTGGTACAGTCTTAGTAGAAACCTCAGAAACAGATGTCATGAGGCAATTCTCTCTGCAAAAGTCACTCCAACCATTTATTTGCCTCACTTGCCAATCAATGGTGGGGTTATGTTTAGTGAGCCAGGGTAGCCCCAACACTAGAGGAGTAGGCAAACCGCTAAGGACGAAACCTGACACATCCTCAACATGAGCATCACTCACAATTAAACGGATATTGTGAACTATGCCCTTCAATGATTTCTGAGAAAGTGGAGCGGAATCAATAGCAAAAACAGGAATATCCTTTCCCAAAGTGCATACCTGGAAACCATGAGTTATTGCAAATTGATTATCAATGAGATTGACAGCTGCTCCACGATCCACAAAAATCTCACAAAAAATGCTTTTGCTCTCTAGCGCCACCCTAGCAGGCAGGACAAAACGGGAACTACAAGCAAACGGAAAACCTTCAATTTCCGCCTCAACCCTGCCAATAGTAACAGACGGAACATTTTTAAAAGATTTTTTCCTTTTTGTCTCTTTATTACTCCCAGAAAACTGCCTGAATCTCCTAAAGGGAAAAACATTTGCCAAATGATTTATACCTCCACAACAAAAACAAACCCTCCCATGCGGGCTGAATTTTCTATTGTCAGAGGCAATCAACCCCAGCTGCATGGGCTCCTGCTCAGAAGGGGCTGACAGCGACTGAGACCCCTGCGCACAGAAAGAGACCGCTGCACTGTCCCGGGACTGAGTATGACAGGAAGGAGAGATCTCTCCTCTCTCTCTAAGACGCCTGTCAATATGAACGGCCTGAGACATAGCAGAATGCAAGGAGGTAGGTCTCTCATGAAAGGCAAATGCATCTTTCAATCCCTCAGAAAGACCATGGCAAAATTGACTTCGGAGTGCAGCATCATTCCAACCAGTATCAGCTGCCCATCTCCGAAATTCTGAGCAGTATATCTCTGCGGATTGTTTACCCTGGCATAACAGACGTAGTCTAGACTCAGCCAGAGCAATACGATCCGGATCATCATATATCTGACCCAGGGCTAAAAAGAATTCATCCACTGAACGGAGGGGCTGTGCCCCCTCCGGCAGCGAAAAGGCCCAGGATTGAGCGTTACCCCTGAGCAGCGATATAATGATCCCCACCCTCCGTTCTTCATCACCAGAGGAATGGGGAAGAAGGCGAAAATGGAGTTTGCAAGCCTCTCTAAAACGCACAAAATACTCACTACCCCCGGAGAACGTATCCGGGAGCGAGATCTTAGGCTCAGAACAAACTCCATGAACGCAAGCTGAACCGGTCACTTGAAACTGAGAAAAAGTCTTACGGAGATCAGCTACCTCCAATGAAAGACCCTGGAAGCACTCAGCCAAAAGTGAAACCGGATCCATGCTTGAGACGGTTTTGGCGGCTTATAATGTCACGGATGGTGTACAGGAAACAAGACAATGCAATACAATTAATGACTCACTGGATCCACAACTAAGGAACAAAAGGGAGACCCCTACATGAGTCCTGCCACTCTCCCTAATTACTCAGCCTATGCGAACACCCCAAAGGTGGATGGGCGCATATCCACGTACCTCGGCTATCTAATACCTGAAGACTCTACAATAGTGAGGGGATACGACCACCGGCTCCCTACAAAAGACACGGAGGGAGTCAGGGTCACCTGAAAATCCAGCAGACAGAAAATCACAAATAAAGGAACAGCACTTATCTTGCAGAGGACTGAGGAATAGAAACAGCATGCACACACACTCCAGGAAGTTGTATAAGCCGCAACCTAATGCATCCTGGGGAGGAACTTAAAGGGAAGCAATCAGTCCAACTGCATGACAGCTGAGATAGACTAACGAGATGAGGAACTTAACCAAAACAAAGAAACTCAAGGAGGAGGATCTGGAAAGCTCCTGTCAGAGCTTCTCAACTGTCTGGTTGTGACAGAATGTTGGCGAGCACAAGGCTGGAGATCATTATGTCAGGCTGATTGGGTTAAAATGGCAGACTTGACATGTTAAAAGGAGGGTGATGCTTGAAATCATTGTTCTTCAATTGTAAACCATGGTGACCTGCAAAGAAACGTGTGCAGCCATCATTGCGTTGCATAAAAATTGCTTCACAGGCAAGGATATTGTGGCTACTAAGATTGCACCTCAATCAACAATTTATAGGATCATCAAGAACTTCAAGGAAAGAGGTTCAATTCTTGTTAAGAAGGCTTCAGGGCGTCCAAGAAAGTCCAGCAAGTGCCAGGATCGTCTCCTAAAGAGGATTCAGCTGTGGGATCGGAGTGCCACCAGTGCAGAGGTTGCTCAGGAATGGCAGCAGGCAGGTGTGAGCGCATCTGCACGCACAGTGAGGCGAAGACTTTTGGAAGATGGCCTGGTGTCAAGAAGGGCAGCAAAGAAGCCACTTCTCTCAAAAAAAACCCAGCAGGGACAGATTGATCTTCTGCAGAAAGTATGGTGAATGGACTGCTGAGGACTGGGGCAAAGTCATATTCTCTGATGAAGCCTCTTTCCGATTGTTTGGGGCATATGGAAAAAGGCTTGTCCGGAGAAGAAAAGGTGAGCGCTACCATCAGTCCTGTGTCATGCCAACAGTAAAGCATCCTGAGACCATTCATGTGTGGGGTTGCTTCTCATCCAAGGGAGTGGGCTCACAATTTTGCCCAAAAACACAGCCATAAATAAAGAATGGTACCAAAACACCCTCCAACAGCAACTTCTTCCAACAATCTAACAACAGTTTGGTGAAATACAATGCATTTTCCAGCACGATGGAGCACCATGCCATAAGGCAAAAGTGATAACTAAGTGGCTCGGGGACCAAAATGTTGACATTTTGGGTCCATGGCCTGGAAACTCCCCAGATCTTAATCCCATTGAGAACTTGTGGTCAATCCTCAAGAGGCGGGTGGACAAACAAAAACCCACTAATTCTGACAAACTCCAAGAAGTGATTATGAAATAATGGGTTGCTATCAGTCAGGAATTGGCCCAGAAGTTGATTGAGAGCATGCCCAGTCGAATTGCAGAGGTCCTGAAAAAGAAGGGCCAACACTGCAAATACTGACTCTTTGCATAAATGTCATGTAATTGTCGATAAAAGCCTTTGAAACGTATGAAGTGCGTGTAATTATATTTCACTACATCACAGAAACAACTGAAACAAAGATCTAAAAGCAGTTTAGCAGCAAACTTTGTGAAAACTAATATTTGTGTCTTTCTCAAAACTTTTGGCCACGACTGTACATACATTATCATTATATTGTCATTTTGTCACCGGCTGGGCTGAGCTGAGCTGGAGGTCAACATATCCATATTAGTGGAGCATCGATATAAATGTATAGAATAGGCAGGAAAGGACAAGTGAGTAGGCAAAAGGGATGAGGGATGAACAGATTAGTATACAACCTAGCTGCTAATAGTATATAGCATAGTATTTAGAAAAGGACACGTGGAGACAACCAGCCTCCTAGATCTATATGTGAGGGTATAAAGCAGGCATGTACTGTATGAGTAACTGTCTATAATGGTGGATAGAAACAATTCATACCATATGCCACTTAGTTAAATGAGTGTCCAAGTTGCGGGCGTCAGGATAGAAGTGCAATAGCACTGAATAGGAAGCGCCTGTGTAGGGAGGGACGCGCGCCCTTATTCAAGGGACCGCGTCCGGTGTCAGGGGATGTTGTCAGCGGATCTGTCATGGATCTGCAAAAATGCTTCCGTTGCAATAATACAGCCTCTTGCTTCTGTCATGAACGGATCCGGTTGTTTTATGTCTTCTATAGCCATGACGGCATTGTGTGCCAGGACTTATCCGTCTTGCTCCGCACCACATGGCGGACAGAAAAACACTGCAGGCAGCGTTTTGGTGTCGGCCTCCAGAGCGGAATGGAGACTGAACGGAGGCAAACTGATGCATTCTGAGCGGATCCTTTTCCATCCAGAATGCATTAGGGCAAAACTGATCCGTTTTGGACCGCTTTTGAGAGCCCTGAACGGATCTCACAAACGGAAAGCCAAAACGCCAGTGTGAAAGTAGCCTAATGCATAATCATCAAATACATAAGTTATACATAGAACATAATCAACAAATGGCTCCTAAATATAATATTGCTACAAACCGTGTCCCCCTCAATAAAATACTGCAGCACACACCACACCCCCTTGAATATAGGCACAGATACAATTAGGGTTGCCTTTCCTGACAAAAAATATCAACACTGGCAAAAAAGGGTTTGTGGTTGGTGGTGGAGTGGCTTAATGCAGACTGCCATTTGACACCAGTGATTTAATCATACTTAAAGGGGTATTCTCATCTGAGACAATAGGGGCATATCGCTACGATCCCACTGCTGGGACCTGCACCTATGTTGAGAACGGAGCTTGGAAGGTGGTGGCTGGAGGACTCTGGTCTGGCCACCACCAAGCGCTCTCCCCATAGAAGTGAATGGATGGCCACCACTCCCATTTAATTCTATGGGGCCGACGGAAATAACCAGTGCACATCTTATGCACATTTGCATTCACTTTGCCGGCTGCTTTATGACATAGCACCTATCAGACAATGGGAACATATCCTAACAATATGCTTTCATTGTCTGAAATGGGAATACCCCTTTAACCTCTTCAGGACACAGGGCGTACAGGTACGCCCTTATGTCCTGGTACTTAAGGACACAGGGCGTACCTGTATGCCCTGTGTATTTCCGATCACCGCCGCGCGGCGGGCGGTGATTGGGAGCCGGTGCCCGCTCAAATCATTGAGCAGGCACCTCGGCTAAATTTGCGGGGCCGATTGCGGCTTTTTATTGTGCGGGCGGCGGCGGCTGTGGTGCCATCGGGTCCCCGTGGGGCTGTGGGGTGGGACCCGATGGCATGGAAGGCAGCGCGATGCCTTCCTGAGGCATCTGCGCTGCCTTCCGATGATGAGCCTGTGAGATCCAGCCCCCTGGATCTCACAGGCCGGAAGCTGTATGAGTAATACACACTGTATTACTCATACAGCCAATGCATTCCAATACAGAAGTATTGGAATGCATTGTAAAGGATCAGACCCCCAAAAGTTCAAGTCCCAAAGTGGGACAAAAAAAAAGTGAAAAAAAAAGTTGAAAAAATAAAGTTTCCCCCCAAAAAATGTAATGTTTCAAGTAAAAATAAACAAACAAACATTTTCCCCAAATAAAGTAAAAAAAAAAAAGGTAAAAAATAGGGGAAAACAAAAATAGACATATTAGGTATCTCCGTGTGCGTATCGACCGGCTCTATAAACATATCACATGACCTAATAAAAAATAAAAACTGTGCTAAATAAACCATTTTTTTTTCACCTTACATCACAAAAAGTACAACAGCAAGCGATCAAAATAGTACCAATCTAACCATCACCTCATCCCGCAAAAAATGAGACCCTACCTGAGACAATCACCCAAAAAAAAAACTATGGCTCAGAATATGGAGACACTAAAACATCATTTTTTTGGTCTGTTATTGTGTAAAACTTACATAAATAAAAAAAAGTATACATATTTGGTATCGCCGCGTCCGTATAGACCGGCTCTATAAAAATATCACATGACCTAACCCCTCAGATGAACACCGTAAAAAATAAAAAATAAAAACTGTGCTAAATAAACCATTTTTTGTCACCTTACATCACAAAAAGTGTAATAGCAAGCGATCAAAAAGTCATATGCACCCAAAAGTAGTGCCAATCAAACCGTCATCTCATCCCGCAAAAAATGAGACCCTACCTAAGATAATCGCCCAAAATCTGAAAAAACTATGGCTCTCAGAATATGGAGACACTAAAACATGATTTTTTTTTGTTTCAAAAATGATATTATTGTGTAAAACTTACATAAGTAAAAAAAACGTATACATATTAGGTATCGCCGCGTCCGTATCGACCGGCTCTATAAAAATATCACATGACCTAATCCCTCAGATGGACACCGTAAAAAATTAAAAAATATAAACTGTGCTAAATAAACCATTTTTTGTTACCTTACATCACGAGTGACGTCACCGCCTTCTGCTGGAGAAAGCGCCGGCCGGCAGTCTTCATAGCGCACTAGGCTGAATGCTAGTGCGCATGTGCAGGACCGCCGGCTTCTCTCTGTATCGTACAGGCTTCTATGTGAAGCCTGTACTGACTCCTGCACAGCGCAATGTAAGCGCTGTGACAGCATAGCGATCAGGAGTGACAGCATAGGAGTGACAGCATAGCGATCAGCCACAGGGGGCACTGGATGGCTCAATGGGGCACTGGATGGCACAAGGGGGTCAATGTATGGCACAAGGGGGGCACTGGATGGCACAAGGGGGTAAATGTATTGCACATGGGGGCAATGGATGGCACAAGGGGGCAATGGTTGGCACAATAGGGGAACTGGATGACACAAGGGGGTCAATTGATGGCACAAGTGGGACACTGGATGGCACAAGGTGGCACTGGATAGAACAAGGGGGGCACTGGATGGCTCAAGGGGGCAATGGTTGGCATAATAGAGGAACTGGATGGCACAAGGGGGTCAATTGATGGCACAAGTGGGGCACTGGATGGCCCAAGGCGGTACAGGATGGCAAACAATGGGCACTGGATGGCTCCATGGGGTAATGGATGGCACAAGGCGGGCACTGGATGGCACAAAGGAGTCAATTGATGGCATAAGTGATGCACTGGATGACACAAGTGGGGCACTGTATGGCACAAGTGGGGCACTGGATGGCTCAAGGGGGTACTGGATGGCAAACAAGGGGCACTGGATGGCCCCATGGGACAATGTATGGCACAATGGGGGCAATGGATGGCACAATAGGGGCACTGGATGGCACAAGGGGGCACTGGATGGCACAAGGGAGTGAATTGATGGCATAAGTGATGCACTGGATGACACAAGTGGGGCACTGTATGGCACAAGTGGGGCACTGGATGGCTCAAGGGGGTACTGGATGGCAAACAAGGGGCACTGGATGGCCCCATGGGACAATGGATGGCACAATGGGGGCAATGGATGGCACAATAGTGGCACTGGGTGGCACAAGGGGGCACTGGATGGCACAAGGGGGTCAACTGATGGCACAAATGGGGCACTGGATGACACAATGATGGCACTGGATGGCACACAGAGGCACTGGATGGCCCAAGGGGGTTCTGGATGGCAAACAAGGTGCACTGGATGGCCCCATGGGGTAATGGATGGCACAATGGGGGTACTGGATGGCAAACAAGGGGCACTGGATGGCCCCATGGGACGATGGATGGCACAATGGGGGCAATGGATGGCACAATAGAGGCACTGAGTGGCACAAGGGGTACTGGATGGCAAACAGGAGACACTGGATGTCCCGGGGGGGGGGGGAAGGGGGGGCAATTGATGGCACAATGGGGGCAATGGATGGCACAAGGGGGCAATGGATGGAACAATAGGGGAACTGGATGGCACAAGGGGGCACTGGATAGCAAACAAGGGGCACTAGATGCCCCTATGGGGTAATGGGTGGCACAAGGGGGCAATGGATGTCACTGTTATGGGGGCACTGTGGATGTCACTGTTATGGAGGCAATGTGGATATCACTTATGGGGCCTCTGTGGATGTCACTGTTATGGGAGCAATGTGGATGTCACTGTTATGGGGGCACTGTGGACGTCACTGTTATGGGGCGCTGTGGACGTCACTGTTATGGGGGCACTGTGGATGTCACTGTTATGGGCGCTGAGTATAAGTGATAGGGCTCGTGAACAGAACCGTATCTGTTTTGCGGTCTGCAAGTCGCGGATCCACTAAATAAGGTTACTGTCCGTGTGCGATTCACATTTCTTTGCAGTTCTATTGAGTTCTATGGGTTTTAGATTTGCATTATGTGGACCAGAATAGGACATGTTCTTTCGCAGAACTGACATCCGGAAGTGGAAATCACAGGGACGTCATCAGTATGTTTTTTACATCCATATGTCAGTTCCAGTAAAGACAGAACATGTCCTATTCTGGTCTTCAAAATGCGGACCCCAAATGCATAGAACTCAATGGGACTGCAAAAAATGTGGATCGCAAAATGGATACTGTCGTGTGCATAAGGGTTTAGATACACAGCTCAGCAGGCAGGATCATACAAGATAGGCTTAGATACACCACTCAGCAGGCTGTGTCATACAAAATGGGATTAGATACACCGCTCAGCAGGAAGCATCATACAAGATGGGATTAGATACACAGTTTAGCAGGTAGTATCATAGTAGATGGGATTAGATATACACTTCAGCAGGCAGTATCGCACACAACAAGATGTGTATCAGGCAGACATACATGATAGGAGTAGATACAGATGTGTTTGGATACGCTTGCTGATTCCAGCTGTTTATCACACTCTGGAGATGGTGAGGGAAGAGCGTGTGGACGGTCAGTGATGGGATTAGATACACAGCTCAGCAGGCTGTATCACACAGGATAGGATTAGATACACATGTGAGGGAAGAGCAGGGCCTCTCTGTTGCCTCACTGTCCCGGCCGGGAATCAGACTGTCACTAAGGGCACTGCCTCCGCTGCCGTTACTAATACTACTTACCTGCGGCTGCGGACTGCGGAGGGAGACGGGGAGGCGTGCTGCCGGCAGCCTATCAGAGAGGCCGTCAGACCAGCGCAGGCAGCGCGATGACGTCATCGCGCCGCCTGACAGAGCCGCTGCGCTGCCGTAAAGACATCAGCAGCGCTGGAGGCGGGACGGGAGTGATTCAGTGAAGGTGCTCGAGGAGGTAAGTATAAGTCTGACTGACTCTATTTATTTATTTTTTTCATTTCTGTCACTGATAGGGGGCCCTATCTGGCTACTGGCACATTATAGGGGGGCCCTCTCTGGCTACTGGCACATTATAGTGGGGGCCTATCTGGCTACAGGCAGATTATAGGGGGGCCTATTGGCTACTGGCACATTATAGGGGGGCCTATTGGCTACTGGCACATTATATGGGGGCCTATTGGCTACTGGCACATTATAGGGGGCCCTCTCTGGCTACTGGCACATTATAGTGGGGGCCTATCTGGCTACAGGCACATTATAGTGGGGCCCTATCTGGCTACTGGCACATTATAGAGGGGCCCTATCTGGCTACTGGCACATTATAGGGGGGCCCTATCTGGCTACTGGCACATTATAGTGGGGCCCTATCTGGCTACTGGCACATTATAGTGGGGCCCTATCTGGCTACTGGCACATTATAGTGGGGCCCTATCTGGCTACTGGCACATTATAGGGGGGGCCTATGGCTACTGGCACATTATAGGGGGGCCTATGGCTACTGTAACATTATAGGGGGGCTTATGGCTACTGGCAGATTATAGGGGGGCCTATTGGCTACTGGCACATTATAGGGGGGCCTATTGGCTACTGGCACATTATATGGGGGCCTATTGGCTACTGGCACATTATAGGGGGGCCTATTGGCTACTGGCACATTATAGGGGGGCCTATTGGCTACTGGCACATTATAGGGGGCCTATTGGCTACTGGCACATTATAGGGGGGTCTATGGCTACTGACACATTATAGGGGGGCCTATGGCTACTGGAACAATATAGTGGGGCCTATGGCTACTGGCACATTATAGGGGGGCCTATGGCTACTGGCAGATTATAGGGGGGGCCTATAGCTACTGGCACATTATAGGGGGGCCTATTGGCTACTGGCACATTATAGGGGGGCCTATTAGCTACTGGCACATTATAGGGGGGCCTATTGGCTACTGGCACATTATAGGGGGGCCTATGGCTACTGGCACATTATAGGGGGGGCTATGGCTATTGGCACATTGAAGGGGGGCCTATGGCTACTGGCAGATTATAGGGGGGGCCTATGGCTACTGGCACATTATAGGGGGGCCTATTGGCTACTTGCACATTATAGGGGGGCCTATTGGCTACTGGAACATTATAGGGGGCACTATGGGGACATTAGCTCAACTGGGGACATTACAAGGGGGTATTTTTTGCACTGTCTATTATATGGAGAATTATCACTACTGGGGAGGGGGCATTATGGTGGGCTTTATTACTCCCCCATGGTCTGAGCCCCCTAGTAGCAGCACCAGCCTCTCCCTGCTCTGCTATCCCTCTGCCTCTTCTCCAAATCCTTATTATGAAATTTTTCTCATTAGGATAAAACACATCAGCTCCGCCGAGCCCCGGACAAAGTGTGGAAGTGGTGTCCGAGACCCCCAAGGGTCAAGCCAAGTAATTGTAAGTTTTCATATGAAATATGTTTATGTTATACACATATAGCATATACCGTGCCCGAACAATATACAGTTTCTTCTGCAAAAGTCATCAAGTGTCATGGGGGGGCCCCCTTATTGTTTTTCGCTCCAGGGCCCCATTTCACCTAGAACCGGCCCTGGTGACAGTCACTTCTTTATACCATGCGATCTCCAAATCAGATCGGCATCGCATAGTACTGTCCTGTGTGTGCGTGGCTTCTCCCCTGCCTTGCTGCACGGCCAAGTAGCGTGACCGTGCACTTGTGAAAGTAAGTGTCCCTGAATGGCAGTTAGGAAATGTGGTCACCCTACTGTTGCCTCTATAAATGGCCCCCGTCGGCGCAAACACTAGTGTCCCCCAGCTCCTCTCGGCCGCTCTGCTACTTCAGCGGCCGACGAGAACATGCTGCCTTCCCAAATGCCCGTGTCACTGATCGGGCTCCTCTGCGGCCGCGGCAGCTCCCTCCGCCCACTTCTGCTACTATTGGCTGGGAGGGAGACTGCCCACCTACCATTGGCAGGCTGTGAAGTGATGCGGGGACCTGAAGGGAGGAGACAGTGACACCACAGAAAGCTGCAGGAGCATTTATCTCGCCGGCTAGAGGCTGCTGAAGCATTCATCTGACCCCCAGGCCCCAACTACCAGGAGAGCAAGACAAGAGGGAACAACACCTGAATGAAGAAAGAAAAGGAGTAACAGTAACTCCATGTTCTTTTTGTATGACCTTTGCACTTCCTTACTGACCTCTACGTCACACCTCTGTTCGGTTTTGAAATTTTTATTTCGGTGCACCTCTAGTTAAAACTCTTTGACATGCCATTACCCCTTCTTCCGGTCAATACTGACAGAGAGGTATGTTAAAATGTAGAAAAACAAAATCAAATAAAGTAGATTACTATAAAAAATAACCCTTTATGGTGATTATCTGCAACTGAAGTGCAGATTTGTTTTGCACCCTAAGGAGTTAATTTTTTGTTTTACCCCCACATGACTTACATCATACTCCTTTATCACTGAGGGTGTTATTTACTAAGCTGCCAAATAAATACCTGTCCCGAAATGAAGGAAGCTGAAGCTTCTTCGACTATTCACTTCAGTCCTGTATGGCTAATTTTAGCCATACATTGGCTCGCTTCGTCTCCCTTCACTTCCCCTTCAGTTAAGCAGAACAGCCTCAGGACTTTTGACGGAACCAAAGGGAGTATTCTCGTTAGCTCAGCCGATCCAACATCTGGGTCTGCTGAGGCAAACATTCTTTTAGTTTATTCACTTTTGTACGGGCTATTCTCACAGGGGCCAAACAGCAGAAAGTGAACAGCCGAATGTTCAGCTTAATCCTTTGGCTCCTTAGTGAACCCCCTACGTTTTTCAGTGACACCGCACATTGTATGACACATTAGTTTGCAAACTTTGTTGTTAGTAGATCTAAAGGAAATTGTACAATCAGATTGTAAGGTGTGTGTTGAGCTTTAGGGTTCCATTGCAAAGGCCTGCTCTGGATGCCCAACGCTCCAGTAAGTAATGCTTGTGCAGTGGTGCCCTTACACCTGTGGGAGCACACTGGCATGGTCACCTTAGATGATTGGCATATATAAAGCTTTAATTTGTATTCAGGATATGTACTATAAAGCCCTTATTCCTGTCCTAATTGTTACTCCCTTTTATTTGTTTGATGTCCAGCAAACCGTTTAGTTCATTCCTTATTGATAAATATGGAGAGCATACCATCAAAAAGCAAGGGAAAAATGGAGCTCAAAAAATACGCGAGAAAAGGGCTAAAGAGCTTGACATAGCAGGAAAGGATCCTAAGCAAATGAAATTATCATTTGCAGTGGTGAGTTAAAAGTTTAGAAGTTGTATAGCAGGGGTAGGCAGCCTTCTGCACTGCTCATAATTTTGATATGACTTTTTGTAGGGTCATGGTGCAACAGTACCCAAAGAAAGACCAACAGAGGTTTGCACAGACCAAGATAGGCTTCCAGTGAGGCAAGATGTGCTAGTTCAAGAGGAGTTGAGAACACAAAGTCCAAGTAGCTTAAAGAGGACCTTTCACCGATTATTACACTATGAACTAACTATACAGACATGTAGAGCGGCGCCCGGGGATCTCACTGCACTTACTATTATCCCTGGGCGCCGCTCCGTTCTCCCGTTATGCCCTCCGGTATCTCCGCTCACTAAGTTATAGTAGGCGGAGATTCCAGTCCCTAAGTTATGGTAGGCAGAGTCTGCCCTTGTTCTGCTCTAGCGCTGGCCAATCGCAGCGCAGAGCTCACAGCCTGGGAGGTTATTTTCTCCCAGGCTGTGAGCTCTGCAATGCGATTGGCCAGCGCTACAGAAGAACAAGGGCAGACTCCGCCTACCATAACTTAGGGAACGGAGATATCGGAGGACATAGCAGGAGAACGGAGCGGTGCCTGGGGATAATAGTAAGTGCAGTGAGATCCCCGGGCGCCGCTCTTCATGTCTGTTTAGTTAGTTCATAGTGTAATAATCGGTGAAAGGTCCTCTTTAATAGAGAAGGAGTTGGACTTTGAAAGCAGTTCTGAAATGACTATTATAGAACAATCACCCATTCCTTGCTCTGAAGCTTTCATGATTTAGAAAGCGGTAAAACAGAAGAAGAGTCTGCATCTTCTGATGTCCAGTTTGACACCACCAAAACGCTTTTAAGTCTTCCTTCTACATGTTCCATTGCAGAAAAAATTGCATTTGTGCAAATGCATCCAGTGCAACCAAGCACTACCAATTGTGAAGGCCTTCCCTTTAAAGAAATAGATTTTTATTTCCGTAGAAATCCAAATGGAGATGTTATTAGGCGTTCATGGCTTACTTGCAGAGTAAACAATAGAAAGCTTGAAGCTTTTTTTTGCAGTATCTGCATAGCATTTTCAAATTCCACTTCATCGTTCACTAGTGGGTGTACAAATTTTAGGCATTGTTATCAGGTTGCTAACAAACATGAGACATCAAAAACTCACCGTGAAGCTGTGAACACATATTTTACTATAACAGAAAGCAGAGGCATTGATACATTGATAAACCAGGCACATGCTTCAAAAAGAAAGAAGGAGATACTTCAAAACATATAAGTAATGAAACAAATCTTTGATATTGTTAAACTGCTAGCAAAACAAGGATTACCTTTTCGTGCCCATGGAACTAATGAATCATTATATAATTTTAACAATGCTGAAATTAACCATGGAAAATTTCTAGAAATGGTTTTATTTCTCTCGAATTATGACCTACCGCTTAAAAATCACATTCGGAAATGCATTTCTGAAAGTGAAAAGAGTAAAAAACAGAGAGCTGGCCGTGGATCACTTGTGAAATTTTTGTCATATAACACAGTAAAAAAAGTTATTATGGCAATCGTTCAGACCATGAAGTCATCAATAGTGTCTGAAATTGGTGAAAAGAGATTTAGCATCCAAGTAGATTCTACACAAGATGTTGGAGTAGTTGACCAAGCTACTGTGGTTGTTAGATATGTTAAGGAACGTCTCATCTCTGTTTTACCGGTAAAAGATACATCTGGAAGAGGACTCAATTAACTTTTAATGTCAAGTTTTCAAATTCTTGGACTGGATTACAAAAAAATAGCAGGAGAGTCTTTTGATGGAGCAGCAAACATGAAAAGTGCTTATGTAGGGTTGCATACTCAGATTGCAAAGGAAGTGCCTAATGCTGTCTACATTTGGTGCTATAGTCACATTTTAAACCTTTGCATATCTGATTGCTGTGATGTTTTTGAGGCAAAAACTTTTTTTGGTCTCCTACATCGCCTAGCAACATTTATTGGGGACTGTCACAAGAGAATGAATGTCTGGAGGGATCAGCTTGATAAGAGATGTGGGCATGAGAAACTGCTCAGGTTGCAAAAAATTGGAGAGACAAGATGGTGGGCCAAAGATAAAGCCCTCCACTGGCTATTTGGAGAAAAACACTCACTATTTTTGGACACTTTAGAAGTTTTATTGTTGATTTCACAGTTCAATCAAAGAGATACTTCAGAGGCTACTTCTCTGTCAGAAAACCTATGTTTGTTTAAGAACATTTTAACTGCACATCTATTTTTGTCTATTTTTGATGTTATTGGCCCTATTTCAAGATATCTTCAAACAAGTGGTCTTGACTGGTTGCATGGAGAATGGTGGAAAGTGCAGTTGACCAACTAAAATTTTTTTAGTTTTCTTATTATTTTTTATAAAAGAGAAAGCAAAGCAGTTTGCAAAAAAAATGAATGACCTAATCATAGAAAGAGAGGGCCTTGATTCCCTGGAAGTTGAGTCAGAGCTACAAGAGAGAAGAGAAGAATTGGGTGAAAAAAGCGTATGCCTGGCGAATCCTCAATTGATGAACGTCCTATTACTGAAACCCAATGTTTTCGAGTTTAAGTTTTTAGACCAATTCTGGATCAGATAATTGGAAGCCTGGATGAGCGATTTTCTGAAAACAAATAATTAGTTCAGGACTCCCAATACTTGGGTCCTCGTTTCTTTGACAAAATCAGAAAAGATCCAAATGTGTTAGAGGCAGGAGCACTACAAAGAATTTCTCAATTGGCAAACGTGGATGAATCAGGTCTGAAAACTGAGCTACAGAGTTTTGCCAACTTGTTCCCACATCTTAGAGAACATGAGAGCGGGAAGGTAGACATAGTTCCTATTAGCTGTCAGCAAGAAGAAGAAAATGATGATGATTATCTGGATAATAATCCTGTTAATACTGATGCTGATGATGATGACTGGGGCTCCTATAAAGTTGATACCATGGAACAAGAAACAAAATGCAAGTCCTGTAACAAATGTTTTCTTTGCTGTCACCGATTTCTTGTAAAATATAATCTTTTTTCATCTGCTCTGTTGTTTATGAATACCTGCTAACACTATCATATACTCAAGTGGCATGTGAAAGAGCATTTAGTAAGTTAAAACTTATAAAGACTCGCCTAAGAGCCACCATGGGGCAAGAACTTATTGATGCACTTATGATAATGTCAGTTGAAAGAGATCTTTTGCAACTTGTTCAATTTCCAGATGTTCTTGAAAAAATTTCGGAAGACCTCTCCTTTGATGAGGTCTTTGCTAACGGTTTATTGAATTTTTCTTTTTTTTTTCATGAACTTTTAAATTTCTTTATTTTTTTTATTTCATTATTAATTTTTTATTAAATAATTTGATTTTTTACTTTACTTTTAAGGGCTTCGGGGGAAATATTAGGGATCTAAACAGACCCTTGATATTTCCCTTTTAAAATAGAAAAAGCAATTGAGGACACAAAGTCCTCAATCTCTATTTCTGTATTCCCTGTTACAAATGAACAGGAATCCTCTATACTGAGAGTTTCTGTTCATTCATAACATGAGGACAGAGTGCGTTTACTATAATTACAACTATGAATGAACACACCTGTAGATCACTTTCTTTTTATTCATAATTGGGGACACAGTAAACATGCTAGGCCCTCAATTATTTACAAACACTCAGTGATCACTGATCACCGCGTGTTTGTGCCTCACTCTGCTTCCTGACACAGGAGGCTGAGCAGGCGGTGCGGAGAGGAGAGCTCAACCTCCTGGGACAGCACTGCAAGCTGTCTCTGCCCACACACCGCTCTGCCAATCTGTGACAGGAGGCTGAGCATTGTGGAGAGGAGAGACGTCGGCCACTCACTGCGCTTTCCTCCCGCAGCTCTCGGCCGGCTGACACAGTTTCTCTCCTCCCTGCTGGGACACAGAGCAGCGCCCAGCGGGGAGGAGAGAACACCCGGATGCAACACTGTATCAGCCAGAAAATGACACATTCGGCATAATACCAAAAATGCAATTTTCGGCTGATATGTTTCGGCGGCCGATATATCGGAGCATCCCTAGTTTATTTTGTTTTCCTGTGTTGTAATTTACATGGCTGACGAAAGTGGCAAGCAGAGGAAATGGGAAAGCAGGAGGGGGGCTCAGTGGGCCTCTGGGTGTTACTTGCCCCCTGGGCCAAATGTTGCCAGTCAGCCCCTGGGGCAGAGCCTGTGGACGGTCAGTGATGGGATTTAGACACTGGGTCGTGAGAAGTAGATTTCTGTCTGGGTGTAGAAAGACACAGGAGTTGTAGTGGGTGTGGCTGCTGCAGACAGAACAGAGTGGGGGGCGTGGCCAGTCTGTGACTCATCACTGTGCAGTGCAGCCAGGCTTGTGTATCAATAAAGTTATGTATTCAACAAAACAAGAAGGGGAGAAAGTAAACAGATCTGCCAGGATAATGTGATGTCTTCCAGAGGGGAAGTAAAGCTCAGACATGAAAAACAGGTATTGGGGGCATATGTATGCATGGAGAGGGGAGCACATAAAAAAATTAGATTTTGGGACCAGACACCCTTTTTAATAATTCCTTTTTAAACCCCAGTCCATGTCCCCTCAGTATTGGGAGTCATATTAGAAGGTACATTAACAAAAGGTTGGAGCATAGCTAAAGGTGGAATTCCCTTTTAATGTCCCCTTAAGATGGCCACACACATTAGCTAGAAGTTGGTTGACGATCTCACCATCGCACAGGTGTCTGTCCCTGTGTGTTTGTCTGTCCCTGTGTGTGTCTGTCCCTGTGTGTGTCTGTCCCTGTGTGTGTGCGTCCCTGTGTGTGTGTGCGTCTGTCCCTGTGTGTGTGTGTCTGTCCCTGTGTCTGTCTGTCCCTCTGTGTGTGTGTCTGTCTGTCCCTCTGTGTGTGTGTGTGTCTGTCCCTGTGTGTGTCACCATCACCATGCCCACAGTGTTCCTATGCCTTGATGTAGCTGCATTAGGACGTTCTGTGCGGGGCAAGAAGAAGATGGAAGAGGAGGCAGCGCCGCCAGCATGGCGTCCGTGGGAGAGGCACAGGGAGGCACACTAAGGACGTAGGTAACACTACCACATGATCTACACTAGTGTTATCTTTGGTTTTACATAGGACTGCAGGTAACACTACCACATTATCAGCACTAGTGTTATCTGTGGTTTTACATAGGACTGCAGGTAACACTACCACATTATCCAAGATCCAAGTGGTACTCTGTATACCGACCTTTATACAAAACCAACAGACCGTAATAGCTTGCTACATTATTCTAGCTTCCACCCCACTAGTATGAAGAAGTCACTCCCACGATCTCAATTTCAAAGGATTTCCAAAATTGTTGATAATACCAATACCAAAGAATTGTGACTGAATGAAATGTCCACCCGTTTTCTAAACAGAGGCTATCCCGACTGTGTCATTAAGGAAGGTCTAAACCCCAAACATAAGGTCAGAACACAACAGGACCAAAGGGTACCTTTTGTACATACCTTTCACCCTTTTGCATTTAAGGTCCAGCATATCTTACATAAGCACTGGCATCTTCTACACCAGGCATACCCGCACATCGAAGCTTTTGCCTCCCCATTCTTACCATGCAATAGACGCCCCAAGAACCTCAGGGACCTTCTAGTATGAGCGAATGAAGGCTCTATCATTAAAATTCCACGACAAATGTTCCTTAGGACAGTGGTCCCCAACCTTTTTTGCACCAAGGACCGGTTTCATGCAAGACGATTTTCCCAGGGACCGGGGGGTGGGGGGGGGGGGGGGGGGAAGGGTTGTGGTTTAGTCGGCACTGACTGATTCATGCACATAACATAACACTATGTATGAGGCGGCTGGGGCCAAGGTGACATTATATTGCACGGGGCTACAAAGGCATTATACTATATGAGGTCGCTGGGGACAAGGTGACATAATGCATGGGGTGACATTATACTGCATGGGGTGACATTATACTGTATACGGTGGGCCAAATGGTGACATTATACTGCATGGGGTGGGCCAAATGGTGACATTATACTTCATGAGGTGGGCCAAATGGTGACATTATACTGCATGGGGTGGGCCAAATGGTGACATTATACAGCATGGGGTAGGTCAAATGGTGACATTATACAGCATGGGGTAGGTCAAATGGTGACATTATACAGCATGGGGTGGGCCAAATGGTGACATTATACTGCATGGGGTGGGCCAAATGGTGACATTATACAGCATGGGGTAGGTCAAATGGTGACATTATACAGCATGGGGTAGGCCAAATGGTGACATTATAAAGCATGGGGTAGGCCAAATGGTGACATTATACTGCATGAGGTGGGCCAAATGGTGACATTATACAGCATGGGGTAGGCCAAATGGTGACATTATACTGCATGGGGTGGGCCAAATGGTGACATTATACTGCATGAGGTGGGCCAAATGGTGACATTATACTGCATGGGGTGGGCCAAATGGTGACATTATACTGCATGGGGTGGGCCAAATGGTGACATTATACAGCATGGGGTAGGTCAAATGGTGACATTATACAGCATGGGGTAGGCCAAATGGTGACATTATACTGCATGGGGTGGGCCAAATGGTGACATTATACAGCATGGGGTAGGTCAAATGGTGACATTATACTGCATGAGGTGGGCCAAATGGTGACATTATACAGCATGGGGTAGGCCAAATGGTGACATTATACTGCATGAGGTGGGCCAAATGGTGACATTATACTGCATGAGGTGGGCCAAATGGTGACATTATACTGCATGGGGTGGGCCAAATGGTGACATTATACTGCATGGGGTGGGCCAAATGGTGACATTATACAGCATGGGGTAGGTCAAATGGTGACATTATACAGCATGGGGTAGGTCAAATGGTGACATTATACAGCATGGGGTAGGCCAAATGGTGACATTATACAGCATGGGGTAGGCCAAATGGTGACATTATACAGCATGGGGTAGGCCAAATGGTGACATTATACTGCATGAAGTGGGCCAAATGGTGACATTATACTGCATGGGGTGGGCAAAATGGTGACATTATACTGCGTGAGGTGGGCCAAATGGTGACATTATGCTGCATGAGGTGGGCCAAATGGTGACATTATACTGCATGGGGTGGGCAAAATGGTGACATTATACTGCATAGGGCAACAATTCCCCCCCCCCCCATACAATATATATTCAGTGTCTGCATGGCATAAATAGCTGAGTGCTTGCAGGGCTTTATAGTGCAGTTAAGGCCATAGGTTGCTTTTTTAACCAACTTATTGTATGATGCAAACACAAAGCATCACCTACCTCAGGCAGTAACAGTGACAGCCCCATGACAGCAGCTAGGGCCCACACAGCACACAGGGTGATGCACTGCAGGAGTCACCAGCCCGAGTAATGTACAGTCAGCAAGCCACACTAACCTGAAAACACTACACTTCTGACTGCGCTAAGCCCCGCCCCCAATCCATTTATAGCCAATCAGCATTTGTCTTACCACTAACCAATCAGCGGGCCTGTTATAGCTGCTTTCACATCAGGTGTACATGAAAGAAGGACTGGGATTGGCTGAGAGCAGCTGCCTGAGGAATTGTCATACTGGTATGGAGATTGCCGGCTCCTGCATTTCTCCTTATCTGTATTGCCGCGGCCCGGCAAACAATCATCCAGGGCCCGGTCCTGGGCCGCGGACCGGTGGTTAGGGACCACTGCCTTAAGACACAACGAAAAGGCACATTCCCCTGCCTACATTGTACACAATGCTCCCACGTCACAAAAGGGGACAAGATTTACCATCCACTAACTGGCAAAGGGTTCCCAGTACGGGGTTTTCTCACATGTAACTCCTCCAACGTCGTGTACATAATCAAATGTCCCTGTGGTTTAGCGTACGTCTGAGAAACCACACAGTCCATCAGAGATAGGATATGCCAACACAAATCCAATATCCATTGTCAGAACAACCATCTACCCATCCCTGCACATTTTGCAGCTAAGCGACACTTCATTGCCCAATTACATTTCCAGGTGGTGGAACAAGTTACAGTCCCTAGAAGAGGCGGGGATCTATCCCGCATACTAATGAATAGGGAAGCACTCTGGATCCACCGCCTACAAACCCTTGAACCTAAGGGGCTCAATCGAGAATATGAAATTGGCAGTTTTCTCTAATTCCAATATAAGCTATTGCATGTGATAAGGAATGTCACCTTAAAAACTATCTACTATTAGCCACATGCTCATATCAAAATTATATGTGTATTATAGACACCTAACTGATAAGAACTACACTCACCTAAAGAATTATTAGGAACACCATACTAATACGGTGTTGGACCCCCTTTTGCCTTCAAAACTGCCTTAATTCTACGTGGCATTGATTCAACAAGGTGCTGATAGCATTCTTTAGAAATGTTGGCCCATATTGATAGGATAGCATCTTGCAGTTGATGGAGATTTGAGGGATGCACATCCAGGGCACGAAGCTCCCGTTCCACCACATCCCAAAGATGCTCTATTGGGTTGAGATCTGGTGACTGTCGGCGCCATTTTAGTACAGTGAACTCCTTGTCATGTTCAAGAAACCAATTTGAAATGATTCGAGCTTTGTGACATGGTGCATTATCCTGCTGGAAGTAGGATATCCATCAGAGGATGGATACATGTTCTCATTCTGTTTACGCCAAATTCGGACTCTACCATTTGAATGTCTCAACAGAAATCGAGACTCATCAGACCAGGCAACATTTTTCCAGTCTTCAACAGTCCAATTTTGGTGAGCTCGTGCAAATTGTAGCCTCTTTTTCCTATTTGTAGTGGAGATGAGTGGTACCCGGTGGGGTCTTCTGCTGTTGTAGCCCATCCGCCTCAAGGTTGTGCGTGTTGTGGCTTCACAAATGCTTTGCTGCATACCTCGGTTGTAACGAGTGGTTATTTCAGTCAATGTTGCTCTTCTATCAGCTTGAATCAGTCGGCCCATTCTCCTCTGACCTCTAGCATCCACAAGGCATTTTTGCCCACAGAACTGCCGCATACTGGATGTTTTTCCCTTTTCACACCATTCTTTGTAAACCCTAGAAATGGTTGTGCGTGAAAATCCCAGTAACTGAGCAGATTGTGAAATACTCAGACCGGCCCGTCTGGCACCAACAACCATGCCACGCTCAAAATTGCTTAAATCACCTTTCTTTCCCATTCTGACATTCAGTTTGGAGTTCAGGAGATTGTCTTGACCAGGAGCACACACCTAAAGGCATTCAAGCAACTGCCATGTGATTGGTTGACTAGATAATTGCATTAATGAGAAATAGAACAGGTGTTCCTAATAATTCTTTAGGTGAGTGTATATATATTAGAAACATAACTAACTATGTCCCTATTTTTATTCATTTCAGACCAGATATTGAATATCTCCCCCTGGCTGGAGCCGCATTCTTTATATCCTTTGGTATAAGTATCCACTATCCTTGCACATTCTATTTTTTACTCTAACTCTCATATTGCCCCAGCTTTCATTCTTTTTACTGTCAGGTACTGTGCTCCACATCCACACAGTAGTATACATAGTTCTCTAAACATCCCACTATTTATCATTATGGCGCAGGATGACCCTTACCCATATCTGACACCATCATCTAGAATGTCAGATTGCGCATGCGCCGCTATCTAACGCGGCTGGTCACGATCTATCTCCTCTGGTCACTCTGCGCCTGCGTCGTTAAAACAAGCGCATGCGCCATAGCTACATTCAGTAGCGCCCGCCATCTTTATTTATCCCATCACTCACATTAGAGACAGACAAACCGGAACTACGTCAGCCAAACCCCGCCCCCTACTTCCTCTCCAGCGCGAGCGCTATTTAAAGATCAAATACACCACCACCGTTATGGCGCCCTTTCATTTAGGCCATAGCCTATTACAGCGCATGCCACCCAGGGCCATAGAGCCCCTCCTGCAGCAAACTGCAACCCACTGTGGGTATCTTCAACTTTTTAGCCTCTTTTTTTCCTCTATGCGGCTCAACCAGGTAAGAATGCCATGCAATTCCTATCCATATGATATAGTGTTTACAATATTGTACCTCGGTACCACTACATAGCTTATTGTATTCTATGCATATATATTATAGAAGGTGTTCTATATTCTGATTGTGAGTATGTATATATATATATATGTGAGGGTGTGTGTGTATATATATATATATGTATATATATATATATATATATATATATGTATATATTGGTACACACCACATAATTTCCTGTATCATTTGTGCTCCTTAATATATGTTCACGTCAGCCTGAACTCCCCTTCACTGTGTCTATAAGGCCGTCCTCGGACCTACCATTTATACGGATCAACATACCGTCTATACATCCCCTTTCTGAGATGCATCTGTGGAAAATCATATTGTCAGAGTCCCAATATACCGGATGTGATTTTGTTATTGTTTTGTCATTTGTTCTATGTAACTGAGTGTACATCTATATTGTTTTCTTTTGCTCTTCTATATATAAGCTGTATTGATATTTTATTTTATTTCTAATACCAATATCATGTATTCATTAAGATATCTCTATATGCCCCTCCAGTTATGCTGAAGAAGGCTAATCTGCCGAAAAACGTTTATTTGACTGGATACTGCTCTTTGAAATAAAGCAATTACCTTAATAGCAAAGTGGAGCACAGGAGTCTGTGATTTTTATTTTTTTACTACCACATTATCAACACTAGTGTTATCTGTGGTTTTACATAGGACTGCAGGTAACACTACCACATTATCAGCACTAGTGTTATCTGTGGATTTACATAGGACTGCAGGTAACACTACAACATTATCAGCACTAGTGTTATCTGTGGATTTACATAGGACTGCAGGTAACACTACAACATTATCAGCACTAGTGTTATCTGTGGTTTTACATAAGACTGCAGGTTAACACTACAACATTTTCTGTACTCAGATAGCTATCACTGTGTTATCTGTGCTGTTACATAGGACTGCTGGGGACATCTACTATAATTATCACTGTGTAAGGGGACCTATTATTAAACTTTATTGCCCAAGGGCTCACATGAACCTGGAGCCGGCTGTGATCAACGCTGATTGAGGCATCTAAGAGTCAAATTAATGCCAAAGTATATACTCACCTCATCCATTTTTATCGAGGAGAGACTGTAGCGCCCATGTATATTGAAGAAAACATGCCAAATCTTGCGCATGCTGATGAGGCGATTATGATTTTAGTTTTTTTAATTGCCACTTCAGGAAAAATTTATTGGTTACCACAAAATGCGAGGAAATCAAATTTTTCCTGAAATTCGGACTGAAGTCCACTTCGAATACTTTGTTTCGCCCAACACTAATGCTGACAGATGCTCTTTAATTTTGGAGCATTTTTTAAATAAAAATAAACAATTTTATCTGTCATTTTTAAAATAAAACATAGCCAAAATTGATGCAAAGGCATCATACTTGGACAGTTTTTTTTGGCATTTGTCCTGGGGTCTACATACAAGAATGTTCTTGCCTAGCTCTGTATACAGGGCTGCGGTGTCTAAAAGATTCTGTGTGGCCTAAAGTCTATATAAAGAGGAGACTGACCTAGGGTCTGGTATACAGGGTGAGTCTGGCCTGGGTACCTGTTTAAAGGGCCAGCAGTGTATATTTTTATTTAGGGGGTCTATGTGTACTATTTCTGATTCAAAAGTTGTAGGTTGGGGCCATGTTGGGGCCATATGTTGGCTATGCTGTCTAATGTTAATAGTTGCTACATGACAAATGTTCCTTTTTACTTTTATGCAAATAAAGCTTTGATGCATTGCACGCTGGGTGGGATAAAAATCCTTTTGTCAGGATTAGAGAACCGTAATTTCACAAAAAAAGGTATGGATATGTTTGGGTATGCATACTTTGAAGCCAGTTTTCGAGTTGACAGACTTTTAATGTTTTTGATCGAGCTTTTGGCTTCCTCTTATCCAAACATACAATGTCAGTGGTCACACCCCAATGTCATTCTCAGCCATCTACTTGGGAATCTTCATTTCCTGCAGGCTAGTGTTTACTCCATGTTTATCCCTGGTGACCTAGACTTGCAGTGCCCTGTACTGAATGACCCTGAGCTATAGTATCCAGACCCTGGTCACCCAAATCTGTAGTGCTCTGTCCCTCGAGACCTAGAGCTGCAGTGCCCTGTACCGGATGACCCTGAGCTATAGTATCCAGACCCTGGTCACCCAAATCTGTAGTGCTCTGTCCCTAGAGACCTAGAGCTGCAGTGCCCTGTACCTGATGACCCTGAGCTATATAATCCAGACTCTGGTCACCCAAATCTACAGTGCTCTGTCCCTCGAGACCTAGAGCTGCAGTGCCCTGTACCGGATGACCCTGAGCTATAGTATCCAGACCCTGGTCACCCAAATCTGTAGTGCTCTGTCCCTAGAGACCTAGAGCTGCAGTGCCCTGTACCTGACGACCCTGAGCTATATAATCCAGACTCTGGTCACCCAAATCTACAGTGCTCTGTCCCTCGAGACCTAGAGCTGCAGTGCCCTGTACCAGATGACCCTGAGCTATAGTATCCAGACTCTGGTCACCCAAATCTATAGGGGTCTGTCCCTCGAGACCTAGAGCTGCGGTGCCCTGTACCGGATGACCCTGAGCTATAGTATCCAGACCCTGATCACCCAAATCTGTAGTGCTCTGTCCCTAGAGACCTAGAGCTGCAGTGCTCGGTACCGGATGACCCTTAGCTATAGTATCCAGACTCTGGTCACCCAAATCTGTAGGGGTCTGTCCCTGGAGACATAGAGCTGCAGTGCCCTGTACCTGATGACCCTGAGTTATAGTATCCAGACCCTGGTCACCCAAATCTGTAGGGGTCTGTTCGTAGAGACCTAGAACTGCAACATTCAGCCCCTGATGATCTAGAGCTACAAAGTCCATTCTCTAAAATAAACCCAGAAGCAGTGAGTAGGTCATCTCTCAACCTAATTGTCCCCTGTTGTTTAACCTTTAGGACATCATGCAAATCAGTAAAATATACAGTATCAATTATAGAAGGTATTTACTGACCCTAGCCCCCTTGCACACATGGGACATAGGTTACTGTTCCATCAGACAACTGACTTAGATTAATGATCAATGATCTGAATGACCCAATGGGTACTGAACTACATATTTTGGGGTGACAAAATACCTCAGTGCCATTTCCATTCGTCAGAAAAAAAGGTTGTCGAGGAGCCATGATTTTTTTTTTTAATCATTAGTTTTTATTTCACCAAATCCCATGTATTAATCAATCTCATCAATTATTCATCTGTACTTATTGAACTTATATTTATGTTCACAGCACAATATAATACAACTGCAGGAATCTTATGCCATGACCTGGTACATCACTGGAACTCTTAAAGGAAATGTGTCACCAAAATGTTTTATCTGCCAGTTAAAACAAGATAGTGACACATATCATTTTTTCTAATCTGTTTTTATTTGCTGATTGCAGATTTATTTATTCTATTTCCTGAACATGATTATGGGGGCGGCTATCTTGCCTGAGTTGTTCTTAACAGCATTAAGAAAATTGCACTTGGGCAGCCACACGGTCCATAGACACAATGGTCAGGAGGGGACCTCATTGACTTTTATGGGATAGTCATCTAGGCATGCTCTGTGACCTGTACAGAGCTCATTGTACAAGGAAAGAATAGATAAGCTCTGACAATCACCTATTGTGAATGGTGGATCCTGTCTTATCTATACGCAGAGGTGATATCATTACAAGCAGGATTAGAATGACAGATAAGCAGGTAACTACAGTAAAGTGATCTGTACAGAACAAGAGGTGGTGCAAATTATTAGGATTAGTGGCCAGTGTGAAAACTGCAGGATTTTATGGTTTTTGTTTAAATATAGATATTGACATGGAAAATTAAAAAAAACCATCAAGGTTATTTAAAAAAAATAATGTATTAAATATAAAAACGTGATTTAAACAATAGGTCCTTTTCTAATGAGACATTCCCATTTTAAGACACTGATTTATTGCAGGTTAAATGGTCTAACAAAAACAAAATTTCTTGGACTCTCAGAGGTAGTCAAAAAAATCTGGTTGTCACAGCATTTAGTATGTATTATATATTTGCAGTATAGTATTATATCACTGAGCACATAAAAAATAATTGCTAGAAAAAATCTATTTTAATGTAAATAAAAAATGTTAAAGATATATTACTTTTAGGTTGTTGTTTTGGTCCGCATCCGAGCTGCAATTTTGGTGGCTCGGATATGGACCTATTCACTTCAATGGGGCCGCAAAAGATACGGACAGCACTCCATGTGCTGTCCGCATCCGTTTCTCCGTTCCGTGGTCCGCAAAAAAAATATAACCTGTCCTATTCTTGTCCGCATTTTGTGGACAAGAATAGGCAGTTATACTAAAGGCTGTCCATGCCGTTCCGCAATTTGCGGAACGCACACGGACGCCATCTGTGTTTTGCGGATCCACGATTTGCGGACCGCAAAACACACAACGGTCGTGTCCATGTAGCCTTATGCTAAATTATCATGGCTGGAATTTCCAGGCCCAAACCTTAAGGTTGCACTGCTGAGAAATTCTGATGACATGTACACACATATATACACTTATGTACAATATACTGTATGTAAATGCTGATGCAGGTTTCTGGTGAATTATATGTAATAAATGCACCTTAGTCTTTACATTGTATCCTCTGTGATATTTTACCATATGGCTATATGATATCTGAATGGCTGATGTTTTGCCTTAAACCTCAGCACATTCTATCTTGGGGTGTTATCTGACAATATTTCAGAGTCCTTCTTCAGGCTGGTCAGCAGGCATTGTAGCACAGGATGAGAACCTCACTACATTGTCTGCTGACTAGCCTGAAAATGATCTGTGGTCTGGTCAAGACCTGCAACTGTCCTCTACATGAGTTCTTGTTATGAGAGCCAAGCGTAGTCCTGGCCTTGTATCCATGGAATGCAATGAAGATAACATCCAGTCTCTCTATAGCTCTCTATATAGATGGCATCTTAGATAAATACCAAGAGAGTTCCACCAAACAGATTCTGTTTTATGTGATGTCATCAGTCATCGAGGCAGATTTCGCTTACGTCTAAGACCTCAAACAGGCCCTGCTCCTCTGCTGATAGCTCACACATCTTTCTTGATAGCTCTTGCTCCTCTCCTGATAGCTTTATACAACCCTTCCATACATAGAATGCAGCATAGAGGGGTTCGGTGAAGGTGGCAATGAAGGTGTATAAATGTCTGATGGGTTCACACAGCTCATAAAAGGACAGCTGCCCAGCTTCATAATCCAGAAATATCCTGAATCTAGCCCCAGAGAATTGGCCACCACTGGTGATCTGGTGAGGTAACCGAATAACTTTCCCATCATGTATCACTGAGCACTGATTGTCATACAGTTCTCCATGTAAACACCAGGAGTTCTTATTATCGCCAATGTATGACTGCGGCCCTCTCCTGTGTATACAAGCGTAACAAATCCCCACCATCCATTCTTTCGATTCAATGATCTCCACATCCCAGTAATGTCGCCCTGAAATAAAAAACGTTTTGCTTATCACCTGAAGATTCAGGAATCTCTCTGATGTTTCTGGACGATTCTGCTCTATTCGTGTCCAGGTTGCAATTTTGCCATATTTTGATATATGGATATTATTATCGGCTGTCATTTCATCCAGGGATATCTCTGCAGAACCCTGCACATAGAAGGTTGCATTTGCATCTCTTATCATATCAGATAATGTCTGTGATATGTGGGAGATCATCTCCACACCCTGATCACCTTCATCAAGTCCCCATGTGTCCTCACCACCTTTCTCCTCCTTAAGATAACTCAAGTCACCTGTGTCCAGATCCTGTAAGACAGTCAGTGGATCAGTCATGTTACACAGCTCCTCAATGTGCCTTATCTTTCTAGACAGCTCATCCATTTCCGTTTCCAGCTTCTGGCTGGACCGCATTAGAGACAAAGACACTTGGTCTTTCTGCCTTGAGATCTCGCTCAGAACCTTCTTTTCCAGGTTATCTAGCCATCTTCTAATATCTGCAAAAAAGGCATTGACACTCTTGACTTCTGTAGCTGCTTTTTGTTGAGTTTTTTTCCTGCGTTCCTCCAGACTCCAAATTTTTTCTGAATTTTCTAATCTCTTTGTAGTCAGTTTCTGCAAAATATTTCTCAGGCTCTCCTTTTTCTTCTCAGAGGCCACATCTAGAGACTCCATCTTATGTCCCTGGTGTTCCCCAATCAGACAGCAGGACACACAAATACAAGTAGCATCCTTAATGCAGAAATACTCCAGAATCTTCTTATGGATGGAGCATTTTCTGTCCTGCAGGGAAGTTCTGGGTTCAGTAAGGACATGTTCTGCTGTCTTGCTGTGAGCTCTCAGGTGGTTATGACACAGGGACGCCTCACAGAGAAGACAGGATTTTAGAGCTGGAACAGCAGAGTCTAGACAGTAACTGCAAAAATTCAAGGTGTTGAGTTTGACCCGATGAGTAGAAAGGAAATTCTCCACGACTTTACACAGAGTGATGTTCCTCTGCAGTGCAGGCCTCTCCTGAAACTCTGCTCTGCATTCAGGACAGGAATAAACTCCAGAGCTGTCCTGTGTATTCAGGAACTGATCAATACAGACCTGGCAGTAGTTGTGTCCACATCTCAGGGTTACAGGATCTGTATAAAGGGACAGACAGACAGAACATTCTAGCTCCTTCCCCAGGCCGGTGTATGCCATCGTTGCCAGCAGAAGGAAGAAATGAAAGTAGAAGTCTGTGAGGCTCAGAGAGCAGTGGGTGTGACTATCACAAAGGGGGAGGCCGGGCTCATCTCTCGGTATCTACAAATGCAGTTATACAAAGTGACCTCTCATCTGTGAGAGAAATGAACCCGTGGAGTTGCTACCGTATGGGTAAAAATACATGAAGGGAGGATCAGTAACCTCCAAGTATAAAAGACACAATAGGAAATCCACTACTAAAGCAAATAAGTTCTGCAGGAAATCATTAATGAGGTAGCTATAATGTGACACATCATCAACCTAGCTATAAATTGAGTAGTTGAAACTTTTGAATGTAAAGAAAACTATCTGTCTGCAACTAAACTTTTAAAGCAGTAAAAAATGGATAAAAAGTAAAAACACAAGACAACAAGGAGGAAAAAAATGATAGACTCACAAGCCTGCTGCGATTTGAAATAAATGCCACTGAACCAAAAATTTATCTCAAGGGTGAAAAAACACCACTACAAAGAAACTACCTGTTTGTCCTTCCTTTAATTTTTTTTCCATAGGTGTCCATGCAACATCTTTAGTTGGCGTTTTTAGATGTAGCAATAAATGCTACGGGGGGAAAAACACATACCAAACAGCAATTGCAAAACACCACAAAAACGGCCAAAGAACTAACATGTGACATTAGCCTAATGGCAGCAGCCTGGGAGGATCCCATGAAGGAGCCGGCATCTGATACTACTGGCATGCCGTCTGTTCAGCCAGATTCCACAGCGTCCAGGTGACAAAACCAGTTACAAAGTAACTGAGACAGTGGGTGGTGGTAGTGGTGAGATCTACGGTGGTCTACAAGCAGGTTTTACTGAGACTCTGCAACATATAGTCACATACCCTTGAATCAGGGAGAGATCATTGTATGTACCACATACGCCATCTGTAACACATGACGGGTGCCACTGTGTAACATTTAAGAACTGGACATCTCATCTGAAACTTTGATTTTGCTGATTTTTAGAGAACCTCTCCTGATTTGGCTGCCTGTTGACATCTTCAGTAAGGATTATTGTAGTTTCAGCACCCACTGCCCAATTATTTGTGACTCAACGAGGGTCATTTACAAAATTTTTACACCAAGTCTTGGCTTAAAATTGCCTCACATTCCCTTTTTTGCAACTTTTTAAATGCCCATGAGACAATATGTTGTTCCATGGGTGTTTATGTGCCGCGACCGACACATAGGAGTGTCAAGGGAGTGGCAGGGGCAGGGACTGGTCTAGTTCAAGGGAGTGGCAGGGGCAGGGATTGCTGAAGGTGGACCTAATTTATGGCAAGGCACATGCCCTGTCATAAATTTGGTGCCTCTTTAGGCAGTAACATCAGAGAAAAGGGGGAATAAAAGATGGGAGAATGCATGTTACCCTAGACATCCAGAAGTTGTTAAAAGGGATTTTTGTCAGTTCTTCCCTTCTCAGTCCGTCTATGTGCCTTCACTCTTGTGCAGACGTTGTGTCTGAAGCTCAAGGAAGGAGGTGCATGTTAGGGCTCACACACCGCTGTGTCATGGCTCCACCTCATATGGAGCTGTAATAGGACTGCTATAGAGGTGCTCTGCAAAAAAGAAAAACAAATCTGGAGTTCTGCTGAAGATTCTTTGTAAAAAAACTAAAACAAAAAAAATATTTCCCTCTTTCTGACCATTTTTCCATAAGACTGAAACCACACATGGGCATTTTGTGGCATTTTTCTCTCTCTAATGGGAAAAATATCTACAATTCAAACATTGGTTTTGCAAAAAACAGCACTGAAAACTGCAATAAACCCACATGATATGGAAAAAAAAATACAGGTTTCTATGGTGTACATACAGTATGTGGTTTTTTTTTGTTTTTGTTTATTAGTGAGCAAAAAATTCCAGTGCAAATTTGTGTGTATAGGGGCCTTTTATTTTTGCAGCCCCATATAAATGAATGAGTCCATATCTGGACTAAAAATAAGGGCTCATGATGCGAACACATGTGCAAATTGTGGTCCCCAATGCACAGGCACCGTCCATGTGGCCTGTGCTGATGGATGCAGACCCATTCAACTTGAATGGGTGTGCGATCTGTCCGCACAGCAAAAACAATTGAGCATGTTCTATTTTTTTACAGTGCGGAGGCACGGACTGAAATGCCACGGAAGAACTCCATAGTGCTTCCATGGCCTACCACTCTGTATCTGCATCTGTATTTCCAGACCAATGAGTTTTTCAACTGTAATGACCGACGTGACGCACAGGGAGGAAAACAGGGAAAGCCCTGCCCAAGGGAGAGGGAAAGGTGGTGACCCCTAACTCACCTTGCGGCTGGCACCTGACTGCCCTGACGTCCCTAGACGGGTTCCTCACCCGTGCGGCGATCACGTGCCTAAACCCTGGCTTTCCCTAATATGAGCCCTGGATAGTGAACAGGCCGGTGGGATAGCTAGTCCACACCACTATCACTAAGAGGGAAACACCAGGGAGAGGACAGACAAAACATACAAACACATACACCCAGGTGGGCGACCACAATAAACCAAAAAGGTCCAACAGGGATCTGGAGGGTAGCGTACTGGACCAACTACCAGCGAACGCAGCAACACAGCTCCAGAAGGTCAGAATAGATGTCCAGGCAGGAAGCTCTATCTCTGGCAACCAGAGAAGTGTGAGAGAGAAATATAAGGAGGTCTGGGAGTGCTGGACAAGGAACAGCTGAGGAGAAGGAGCTACGGATCCCTGAGTGAGCCAAAAGGGTTTGCTAAGCAAACCCAGAAAGCTACCATAAGGAAAACAGCCCTATCTTAAATAGAGCGTGCAGCCAACCGCTGCGACTTCCTGACCCCGGGTATAACGGAGTCAGGCGTGGTCCTCGACACCCTCGTGACAGTACCCCCCTCTCTACGAGGGGCCTCCGGACACTCAGGACCAGGTCTCTCAGGATGAGAGGCATGAAAAACCCGAACTAACCTGTCGGCGTTTACCTCAGACGCAGGAACCCACATTCTTTCCTCGGGACCGTAACCTCTCCAATGCACCAGATATTGAAGAGAGCGGCGGACCCGACGAGAATTAACAATTTTGGATATCTGAAATTCTAGGTTACCATCCACGACAACAGGAGGGGGTGGCAGCGGTGATGGTTCTAGAGGTGGAACATATTTTTTGAGTAACGACTTATGAAAAACATTATGAATTTTAAAAGTCTGAGGTAACTCCAGGCGAAAAGCCACGGGGTTGATGATGGCTACAATTTTGTAAGGGCCAATAAACCTAGGACCCAGTTTCCAAGAGGGAACCTTCAATTTAATATTCCTAGTAGACAACCACACATAGTCATTCACTCCTAGGTCCGGACCTGGCGACCGTCTCTTATCAGCCATGCATTTGTATTTACCTCCCATATTTTTCAAGTTAGCTTGCACCTTCTGCCATACCGATGAAAGAGATGACGAAAACCGTTCCTCTTCGGGAACCCCAGAAGACCCCCCCTCTTTGAAAGTACAGAATTGGGGATGAAAACCATATGCACCAAGAAATGGTGACTTGCCAGTGGATTCCTGACGACGATTATTTATGGCAAACTCAGCTAACGGTAAATATGATGACCACAACTCTTGGTTTTCAGACACAAAACATCTTAGATATGTCTCAAGGTTTTGGTTGGTACGCTCAGTCTGTCCATTCGACTGAGGATGGAAAGCAGAGGAAAAGGACAAGTGTACCCCCAAACGGGAACAAAAAGCTTTCCAAAATTTAGAAATAAACTGGGTACCCCGATCCGAAACAACATCGGAGGGGACCCCGTGAAGCTTCACGATTTCACTGACGAATACCTGAGCAAGAGTCTTAGCATTAGGTAGTGCGGGTAACGCAATGAAGTATACCATTTTGCTAAACCTGTCCACTACTACCAAAATAACTGTCAGTGATACGTCAGTGATAAAATCCATTGACAGATGTGTCCATGGTCTATTGGGAATGACGAGTGGTAATAGAGACCCTGCAGGACGTGTATGTGAAACTTTTGCGCGCGCACAGGTAGAACAAGAAGACACAAAATCCAATACATCCTGACGCAACCTTGGCCACCAAAAACGACGAGACAATAGTTCCAAGGTTGCTTTACTACCCGGGTGCCCAGCAAGTGCTGAATTATGATGTTCCTTTAATAATTCGAAACGTAAGTTCAACGGTACAAACAATTTCTCTGAGGGGCAAGAGACCGGGGCGTCCCCCTGGGCCTCTAACACCTTCCCCTCCAAAACAGAGTGTACCGCAGAAACAACCACTCCTCTTTGAAGAATGGGTACCGGATCACTCACATTACCACCTTCAGGGAAACAACGAAATAGTGCATCAGCCTTGGTGTTCTTTGCCCCAGGACGATAGGTAATCACAAAGTTAAACCTGGTAAAAAATTGCGACCACCTAGCCTGTCTAGGGGTGAGACGCTTAGCTGATTCGAGGTACAGAAGATTTTTGTGGTCCGTAATCACAGTGACGGGGTGGACTGCCCCCTCTAAGAAATGACGCCACTCCTCAAACGCAAGTTTAATAGCTAATAGTTCCCTATTGCCAAAATCGTAGTTCTTTTCTGCTGCAGATAGTTTTTTTAGAAAAGAAAGCACAAGGACGCCATTTGCCAGGAGACGGACCCTGAGACAGCACCGCTCCCACTCCCACCTCTGACGCATCGACTTCAACAATAAAAGGCTGAGAGACATCAGGTTGGACCAGTACAGGTGCTGAGGTAAACCTCTCTTTTAGAGAGGAAAAAGCAACTTTAGCGGCGTCAGACCATTTAGAAAAATCAGTCCCCTTCCTAGTCATGTCAGTAAGCGGTTTTACAATAAGTGAATAATTTTTAATGAATTTCCTATAGAAATTCGTGAAGCCCAAGAACCGTTGTAGTGCTTTGAGGTTCTCAGGAAGATCCCAATCTAAAATTGCCTGGACCTTCCTAGGATCCATACGGAAACCTGACGCAGATAAAAAATAACCCAGGAATTGTATCTCCTGAACGGCGAAGACACATTTTTCAATTTTAGCATATAATTCATTCGTCCGTAGGACCTGCAGTACTTGTCTGACATGCACCTCATGTGTTTTCAGATCAGACGAATAAATTAAAATATCATCTAGGTATATTACCACAAACCTGCCGATTAGATGACTAAAAATGTCATTAACGAAATGTTGAAAGACGGCAGGAGCATTGGTCAGACCGAAAGGCATAACTAGATTTTCATAATGCCCCTCAGGGGTGTTAAACGCTGTCTTCCACTCATCCCCCTCCTTAATACGAATCAGATTGTAGGCACCCCTAAGATCAAGTTTGGAGAACCACCTAGCACCCGCAATCTGATTAAACAGGTCAGGAATGAGAGGAAGAGGGTATGGGTCTCGGATGGTTATCTGATTTAATTCGCGAAAATCTAAGCAAGGACGCAGGCCCCCATCTTTCTTTTTAACGAAGAAAAACCCTGCAGCCACGGGTGAAGAAGAGGGTCTGATGTGTCCCTTAGCCAAGCTCTCGGAGATATAATCTTTCATGGCTTGTCTCTCTGGACCCGAAAGATTATATAACCTGGTCTTGGGTAATTTTGCGCCGGGAATAAGGTTAACCGGGCAATCATAAGGACGATGAGGTGGTAACTTCTGACAACCCTTTTCAGAAAAAACATCCTCAAAGTCCGAAATAAATGTAGGTAGGATAGTTATGGAGGCGACTAAGCAATTGCTATTTAAGCAATTTTCTCTGCACTGCTCACTCCACTCCAATATCTCCCTGGCCTGCCAATCCACCACTGGATTGTGCGCTACCAACCAGGGAAGACCCAGCACTACCAGAGTGGGAAGCCCCTCCAGAACATAACCTGAAAGCATCTCGTTATGGTGGTCCCCTACCCGAAGGTGTAAATTATGAACAATGTGCGTGAGGTTTCTCTGAGACAGGGGAGCAGAATCAATAGCGAATATGGGAATGGGTCTCTGTAAAGTACAGAGAGACAAACCCAAAGTGCGGGCAAAATGGGCATCTATCAAATTTACCCCTGCTCCACTGTCTAGAAAGAAAGAAATAGTCTCCGTCTTATCACCAAAAATAATAACCGCTGGCAACACAAATTGCGATGTACGTATGGAGGAAACGTATACCCCCCGGCTGACATCCTCCACACAGCCTGGGGTTAGTAGTTTTTCCGACGGTCTTTTGTTTCTGAGGAAAGAAGGACAGACATTAATGAAATGACCCCTCTCCCCACAAAAAAAACAAACCACACGCCTACAGCGAGCCTCAGGAGGACGGACCTGACGAGTAGTTCCTCCTAGCTGCATAGGCTCGTCTAAGTCCGTACAGACTAACTGCTGCTTGGGAGGTGTTACCAATTGCTCCGGTTTTTTCAACCTGACCCTAAGGCGTCTATCTATTCGGATAGAAAGGGACATAACCGCATCAAGGGAAAAGGGGGTCTCATATAATGCAAGCGCATCCTTAACCCTTTCGGATAACCCAGAGCAGAACTGACTCCTGAGAGCCGGGTCGTTCCATTGGGTATCCGTAGCCCACCTACGGAATTCAGAGCAATACTCCTCTACCGGCCGCTCTCCTTGTAAGAGTCTCCGTAATCTTGATTCAGCCAGGGCGACTCGGTCAGGGTCATCATATATGAGACCCAAGGCCCCGAAAAACTCATCCACTGACCGAAGAGCCTGGGAATCAGTAGGTAAAGAGAACGCCCAGGACTGCGGATCCCCCTGCAGCAGGGAAATAACAACCCCCACCCGCTGATCTTCATTACCAGAGGAGTAAGGGCGCAGTTTAAAATATAACTTACAGGCCTCACGGAATGTCAAAAACTTGTCCCTTCCCCCAGAAAATCTGTCAGGGAGAGGGACCTTGGGTTCCGCAACAACCTGGTTACCAGTAGCAACCGCTGAGCTTGCAGTCAGTTGTAATTGCTGCTGTTGCTGGAGGACCGACGCCTTCAATCCTACCACCTCCAAAGACAGGCCATGAAATTGTTTGGACAGAGCAGCAATTTGATCCATACTGGATTCTAAGTAGGTAAAAATGTATTTTTATTTTTTTTATTTTTTTTTACCTACACAAAATAATGGCCAGAGATAATGTAATGACCGACGTGACGCACAGGGAGGAAAACAGGGAAAGCCCTGCCCAAGGGAGAGGGAAAGGTGGTGACCCCTAACTCACCTTGCGGCTGGCACCTGACTGCCCTGACGTCCCTAGACGGGTTCCTCACCCGTGCGGCGATCACGTGCCTAAACCCTGGCTTTCCCTAATATGAGCCCTGGATAGTGAACAGGCCGGTGGGATCGCTAGTCCACACCACTATCACTAAGAGGGAAACACCAGGGAGAGGACAGACAAAACATACAGACACATACACCCAGGTGGGCGACCACAATAAACCAAAAAGGTCCAACAGGGATCTGGAGGGTAGCGTACTGGACCAACTACCAGCGAACGCCGCAACACAGCTCCAGAAGGTCAGAATAGATGTCCAGGCAGGAAGCTCTATCTCTGGCAACCAGAGAAGTGTGAGAGAGAAATATAAGGAGGTCTGGGAGTGCTGGACAAGGAACAGCTGAGGAGAAGGAGCTACGGATCCCTGAGTGAGCCAAAAGGGTTTGCTAAGCAAACCCAGAAAGCTACCATAAGGAAAACAGCCCTATCTTAAATAGAGCGTGCAGCCAACCGCTGCGACTTCCTGACCCCGGGTATAACGGAGTCAGGCGTGGTCCTCGACACCCTCGTGACATCAACCCCTTGTCTGCAAGGTGGCTTAGGGTACAGCCCAATGGTGCAGCTGGCTGCATGTAGCCAACCCACGCCCCCCCTATGGCAGCCAAAGGGCGCACAATGTTATTAAGTGATTGGCTGCCATGGGAGGGCATGGTGTAGTTTCATGCAGGCAGCCACAGGTTTTTCTGGAATTACTATGGTTTTTAACAGATATGCTCATGTAGTTGCTTAACTTATGTACATATTCTTCATGCTTTTTTTTAGTTTGGACTCTCCTGACCTTTGTTCATCATGTAAACCAATCCATCCGATTTGTTTCCATCCTGTTGGTAACACTTCCTGTTCCTGTATCCAACCAAACCCATGATGCACTTCTCCTTCCTCTGCCACAGCTCCAGTACCGCCCCTAACAACACCCAGCTAGTTTATAGCTCCTCCCATGCAGCTAGTTACATAGACACTCCCCTATCACTGACATGAGATCACAGGAAATAAGAATGAGCTGCATGGACATGGTAATGTGACCACAGCCCAGAACGGGAGATAGAAGCAATAAAGGTAAATGAAATATATTACAAAATTATAGCGACCTTCATAAATGGATATTTTATAGCAGGGGTAGGCAGCCTCTGGCACTCCAGATGTGGGTCTGCTCTTCTAAGAACTGTCATAAAAATGAATGGAGCATGCTGACCCCTGTTTTATAGGATGTTTGTAATGCAAGGCACCAACGAAACAGACCAGTGAGGTTTATTAACAAAATTAATAAAGTCCAGGTAAACTTCACTGGGCAAACAGGGCCGCCGGCGCCACCCATAAGCAGAGTAGGCCACCGCGTAGAGCGCACTCTGCCTGGGGGCAACCCGTGTCCACACCCCCTACTCGTCATCCTTCTGTTCCTGTACTTGCCAGCGCATCATCATCTCCTTCTGTTCCTGTCGGCCAGATACGCTGCGATGAGTGCGAGCATGAGTTTGTTCACTTCGGGCAGACAGAGCGGCACGCAGCTGACACACAGCTACGAGACCCTGGTGTATTTAAATCTCATTTAGGCCTTCTTTCAGAAAAGTTTCTCTTGGGATTCGAACTCACGACCTTTCACATCAGAGGCAAGGCATTTACCCTCACAGCTATGAAAGCTGTATTACCAGTTGCTTAAAAAAACAAATATATAAGACTTCTACTGTAGGTAACTTTGATACCTAGTGTACATCCATACACATGTCAGCTGCCCCAACACACCCAGCACTGCTACATCCATACACAGTGTACTGGGGCAGCTGTAATGTGTATGGATGTACACTAAGTATCAAAGGTTGTGAGTTCGAATCCCAGGAGAAGCTTTTCTGAAAGTGTTTTTTTTTTTTTAATACCGAACTGTTACTTGACATTTTTTTTTAAGTAACTGGCTACACTGCATTCATAGCTGTGTGGGTAAATGCCTTGCCTCTGATGTGAAAGGTTGTGAGTTTGAGTCCCAGGAGAAACTTTTCTGAAAGTGTTTTTTATTTTTTTTAAATACCGGACTGTTACTTTACTGCCACGGGGGAGGGGGGGGGATATTGGCGCCATGATACTGGCACATGGAGGGGGGAGGAGAGAGGCACTTGATACTGGCACATTAGGGGGCAGGGGGAGAGGATGGCACTATGATATTAGCACATAGGGGGGGCAAGAAATGGACATGAATCATGAGGGGCAGAAATGTGAAATGATGGGGGGGGGCAAGAAATGGACATGAATCATGAGGGGCAGAAATGTGAAATGATGGGGGGTGGGGGGCAAAATGTAGATTTGCTTCTGTTGACAAAAATCCTTGCACCGGCCCTGACTTCGGGCGCGCAATCCCGCGAGACCAGTGACCTCCAGAGGTGGGTCTCGTGGGATCACGCGCCAAAGACACATGATCTTGGCAAGAGCCAAGGCAATGTGGACCTGGAGCACAGCGAGGAGCAGAACCTGGTGAGCACCCCTGGCAACCGCACTCTGACAACCTGCACTAGGGTGTCAGAGGCTGCAGGACAGTGACTGGCAGCAGGGTGGCACACACTTGTGTACAGGGGTCAGGGCACACCTGCTGCTTGACTAGGGGCCATAGATTCTGACTGGCACAGGGTGCCCAGCAGTGGCACATGGAGCCTAATAGGTGGCACAGACTGTCTAAAGGGCTATGAATGGTACAGGGTGCAGGACAGTGCCAGACTGGCAGAGGGCACAAGGCAGCACACTGTTTTATGTTGCCCTGGTGGCACAGGATTTCAGACAGTGGCTGAATGGTGCCTGGCAGTGAATAGGTGACACTGCTCGTGTTTGGTGTGCCAACCTGCTGAACAGCGCAGAGTGATTGGCATCACTGGGATGGTACTAGGTGGCAGACAATGGCTGGATATTATATATACATGACCATAGTCAGACTGGCACAGGGTACGCGACCATAGTCAGACTGGCACAGGGTACATAACCATAGACTGGCACAGGGTACATGACCATAGTTAAATGTTGCATGCAATAGGTGGCTGAAAAAGGGGCGGGAAAAGGGGTGTGGTCAATGGGCGGGGTCAAGGGGCGGCAAAATTAGCTTTTGCCTAGGGTGGCAAAAATCCTTGCACCAGCCCTGTGGGCAAATATCAGGCAGACAAAAAATGAAGGAAAGCCAGGAGTAGTCCCGATCCGTGCATAAGTCTCTGTGCAACTTGCCAGGTAAACGGATGTGTCACGGAAAGTCCCAGGTCCTGGGTCCCACTGGAACGGACGGAGTCCCAGCAAACTTCAGTCAGTAGCTAGCAGTACTGACCTGCACCTGGATAAGGAAGGATAACAGTGGGCACTGACCAACCTGGGAGGCCACCTTTTATGTGCATGCTAACAAATCCCAGGGCGCTAAGTGTCCACTTCCCATAGGTCATGATCCTGCCCTACACCTGTGTACAAGGCTTTGGTCGGTCATTAGTAAATTAGACTAACGCCGGCCCCCTAATCTACTTTGAACTTGCGGCCAGGTGCTATTCCCTTCGCTGGTCAGCGAAGCGCATAAGACCGCGTATCCCCTTGCGAACCCATTTTCGAACGTACACACGGATGCACGACAGGCTCTGCGAGAGTGCGCAAGCGTGTTGACATGGCCACCGGAATGGAATCTTCAATAGGCACCGGAGACAAGCTCGGCCGCAGTGCACTGCCACTAGCTCGGCCAAGCTGTCTCCGAAAGCCATGCGGTCTTCCCCTCTGGCGCACATGCAAACGCATCCCCGCGTCGGTTTGCAAAGGGGTTGGAGCTGGTGTATGAATGGAGACACGCGTAACCTGTCCCGCAGCTCCACGAGGACCCTTTTTGGTCACACCGGAGTGCGAGACAGGTGAGGATCTTACAATGTTGATGCAAACTGGAAAACCTCCTTTGAGGGAACCTCCACACTGGAGAGATATACCAGAACCAGAGATCTGCATTGTATATTGACCTGTAAATCTGCTGCAGGTAAATTTGTGGTGTGGATTTTCACACCTTGCAATGCAAAATCCACAGTAAAATCGGCGGCAAATCTCCATATAACACATGCGGATTCTGCCATGGATCACAAGCCATGTGGACATACCCTACAGAGACATGTTATCGTCCATATCAGCTGTAGGGAAGTCTTAATGATGAATAGAATTGACTTGATCTGCTTCTTATTGTTCTCTTTTAAGAAGATCTTACTTATGGAATAAAGAAAACATTATGTTTGGAGAAGAAAGAATGCAAAAAAAAAAATCTGCACTCTATTCTTTTCTTAAAAGAAGCCATTGAATAGAAGAAGAAAAGCCTGGAAGGCAGAGCTCGGAGATTGTTTTTATCAACAGTTTGCTGCCTCCATTGATAATACATTGACATTCTCCACAAGCAACACGAAAAGACTCCATTATTCCTGCAAGTAATGCCGAAGAATAATTCTCTCTTGTGCCAGATGGTGAAATGAAGTTGAATTGAATTTTTCTAGTGCAATCGAGTTCATGGTATCAGGAGCTTATTTCTGAAGTTTATATTTAAAGATAACTGGGTCATTCCTAAACCTTTAACATTAGGAGGAAAATCAGGCGAGTGAATCAATAAACATTTTTCTTCCTTCCGAATCCATTTCATATGGTCTTGTAATTGACCATGCTTTTCCATAAATTAAAGGGGACGCTACACTTAAAGGGGTATTCCCATCTTGTGAATCAGTTGTAATTAAATTCCAAATAGCATAAATGATAACTTACTAAATATATTCAATTTTCAGTCTTCAATCCTTTTTAAGATATCTGGACTTTGATCTTTGTTGTGCTTACACTTGGTCGAATATAGTTACGGCCACCACAGCGATACAGCAGTGGTGGCCGCGATTGCGCAGTTTCTTGTAGCTGTGCTGTTTTCCATGGGTGGCTGGCACCTAGTTTTAGTAACTACCTGCATTCCCCATATAATAATAATTCTGGAGCGTCTGTTCTTATCACTTTATGTTGTATCATTCCTTTATTATTCCTGCTAGAAGTTATGAATGAATTACTAGCAGGTTGCAATGAAGGTCCAGGTGGGTGTTACCAGTAGGGTGTGTCCCTGAGCAGTCTGACACTGGCAGCACTGATAGAATAGTGTCAGACTGTGCAGGGACACACCTCAACTGGTAAAACCCAGCTGGACCTTCATTGCTAACTGCTAGTAATTCATTCATACTGTAACTTCAAGAAATAGTAAATGAATGAATGATATAGCACAGAGTTGTAAGAATAGCTAATCCATAATTGTTATTACACTCATTGACTAAAAAAAAACCAAGACAGAAATGTCAGATTGCTGTAAATGATTATAGGTGTAACAGGTTTAGACACTGAGTTTTGCCGCAAGAGGTTGTCCTATAAAAAAGGCTCTCAGAGGCTACTTTTGGGTAGTGTACCTCTTGGTGAGAGATCACTGACTCTACGATGCACTCAAGGATAGTTTGCACAGTTGACAGACTTTGGGAGAGGAACATCATTAGAAGTAGGATTGTTATTTCAATGAATTACCACCTAGGCTGTTCTGACATAGTTGTTAGAAGGTGTTGGGAGCTGTGGTTATGTAAGGGTATGTACACATGGTCCGAATTGTCCAGATAGGCCACTAGTAGAGAGGATCATTTGATCCACTGACAAGCATGAGCAGCTCCCAAATATCCAGACACAGGTGGCCCCTTCATTACAAAGCACTGTCTCTGCCTGGACCATTTCCAGGTGATTAGTAGAAGATTTTGTGTCACGGCAAAGCTTTCCTAGTATTGTCTCCTCCAGATTGCAACACAGATTGCCCGGTCACTAGATTTTTTGCCAATCCAGCATTTATGGGACGAGCTGTGACACCAGCTTCAGCAACCTACGAGTGTGCAGGATCTACAGGCCCAGCTGTAACATCTGTGGGCAAATGTACTGCAGGATACCATACAGAACCTGCATGCCTCCATGCCCGACCGTATCTTATCTTGTATCCAGGCTAGAGGCCGTATCTCATCTTGTATCCAGACTAGAGGCCATATCTCATCTTGTATCCAGGCTAGAGTCTATATCTCATTTTGTATACAGGCTAGAGGCCATATCTCATCTTGTATCCAGGCTAGAGGCCGTATCCCAAATTGTATCCAGGTTAGAGGCCATATCTCATCTTGTATCCAGGCTAAAGGCTATATCTCATCTTGTATCCAGGTTAGAGGCCATATCTCATCTTGTATCCAGGCTAGAGGCCGTATCTCATCTTGTATCCAGGCTAGAGGCTATATCTCATCTTGTATCCAGGCTAGAGGCCATATCTCATCTTGTATCCAGGCTAGAGGTTATATCTCATCTTGTATCCAGGCTAGAGGCCGTATCTCATCTTGTATCCAGGCTAGAGGCCATATCTCATCTTGTATCCAGGCTAAAGGCCATATCTCATCTTGTATCCAGGCGAGAGGCCGTAACTCATCTTGTATCCAGGCTAGAGGCCATATCTCATCTTGTATCCAGGCTAAAGGCTATATCTCATCTTGTATCCAGGCTAGAGGCCATATTTCATCTTGTATCCAGGCTACAGCTGACCCAACAGGGTCCTAGAGCCTTCTTTCTATTGTACAGTTTTCCCCAATAAACTTCTTCTTTCGCTCTAATATTGTAATCACTTCCATATCTCATCATTACATTCATAGATAGAAAGTTCCATTCCAACAACTCCTTCTTAAAGTGTTATTTTTTGTTTACATGGGTAATACAAGTCGGGAGAGAAAACACTAATGTCAGGAGAGGTGATAGGTTCTCTTGAAATTTAGATTTTTAGCAAATATTTCATTTTTGTATATTGCAAATTTCTAAAATTTTCTGATATACTTTTTGTATAATTTCTTCATGATCTTCAAGACTTCAGTTTGCTGTCATTCAAGATAAGTGTTGATCGCGAATATTCGAATCGCGAATATCACCACTTCGAGAATTTGCGAAGATGTAGAATATAGTGCTATATATTCGTATTCGCAAATATTCTAGGTTTTGTTTCATCTGAACCCATGATCCCTCCCTGCTTCTTGCTTGTGGGCCAATGAAAAGGCTGCAATGTCTTTGTCACAGCTTAGCAACATCCCTAGCAACCAATAGGAAAGTTGCCTACCCCTTACTATATAAGAACCTCCCCAGCTGCCATTTTCTGCTGTATTTTGTAGTTCTGAGAGAGACAGCAGTGTAATTGAGAGGAGTCGTTGATCCAGGGAGTTAGTCTGATTGCCTGATTGGAGTCGGAAGGAATTTTTTATTCCCCTAAAGTGGGGAAATACTTCATTTACTCTTACCGGTAATATGTTTTCCATGAGCCCATGACAGCACCTATGAGAGATCCTCCCCCTTCCGGACAGGAAACAGGAACTTCCCAGATCTTTAAATTGGTCCACTGCCTTCCACCACTCAGTATTTGACAAGATTCCTGGGACCAGCAATACACCTATATACAGTGAAATTAAGAACATAAGCAAAAAATAACACAAGGAAAACTGTGCCAAATATATGCCCAGGCATATCTCCTCTTTGACACAACACTTGACTATATAAAGATATATATATTTTTCTTTTTTTTCAATATATATATTTTATATATATATATTTTTTTTTTAGGGAGGGAATTATGTAGGTGCTGTCATGGGCTCATAGAAAACATATTACCGGTAAGAGTAATTGAAGTATTTCCATTACGCCCCATGACAGCACCTGTGAGAGATTAGACTAGATGACTATTAGGGAGGGACTACAGCCTGCAGCACCTTTCTCCCAAAAGACATGCCCTGCATAGACGAAATGTCCAATCTGTAGTGCTTGTAAAACATGGAGGGAGAACTCCACGTTGCTGCCCTACAAATTTGCTCAATGGTAGCGCACCCCTTTTCTGCCCAGGAAGAGGCTACTGCCCTAGTGGAATGAGATGAAAAATCCAAAGGCACCTGACCACCTAACTGTGAATATGCCAGACCGTTCGCTCTCTTAATCCATCTGGCTAAGGTACGGCTTGTGACTTTCAAGCCTCTGTTGTGACCCTGAAACTGAACAAAGAGTTGTGGGGTTTTCCTAAAGTCCTTCGTAGACTCTAAATATGTGCAGACACACCTTCTCACGTCTAGAGTATGAAAGAACTCTTCCCCCTCATTCTTCGGGTTTTGACAAAAGGAGGGGAGAACTATTTCTTGAGTACAATAAAGGAATTCAAGAGGGGCCTGGATGTATTTCTGGAGTGTAATAATATTACAGGATATACAGTCAGGTCCATAAATATTGGGACATCGACACAATTCTAAATTTTTTGGCTCTATACACCACCACAATGGATTTGAAATTAAACAAACAAGATGTGCTTTAACTGCAGACTGCCAGCTTTAATTTGAGGGTATTTACATCCAAATCAGGTGAACGGTGTAGGAATTACAACAGTTTGCATATGTGCCTCCCACTTGTTAAGGAACCAAAAGTAATGGGACAGAATAATAATCAATAAATCAAACATTACCTTTTTAATACTTGGTTGCAAATCCTTTGCAGTCAATTACAGCCTGAAATATGGAACGCTTATACATCACCAGACGCTGGGTTTCATCCCTGGTGATGCTCTGCCAGGCCTCTACTGCAACTGTCTTCAGTTCCTGCTTGTTCTTGGAGCATTTTCCCTTCAGTTTTGTCTTCAGCAAGTGAAATGCATACTCAATCGGATTCAGGTCAGGTGATTGACTTGGCCATTGCATAACATTCCACTTCTTTCCCTTAAAAAACTCTTTGGTTGCTTTTGCAGTATGCTTTGGGTCATTGTCCATCTGCACTGTGAAGCACCGTCCAATGCATTAGGCTGAATATGAGCAGATAATATTGCCCGAAACACTTCAGAATTCATCCTGCTGCTTTTGTCAGCAGTCACATCATCAATAAATACCAGAGAACCAGCTCCATTGGCAGCCATACATGCCCACGCCATGACACTACCACCACCATGCTTCACTGATGAGGTGGTATGCTTAGGATCATGAGCAGTTCCTTTCCTTCTCGATACTCTTCTCTTCCCATCACTCTGGTACAAGTTGATCTTGGTCTCATCTATCCATAGGATGTTGTTCCAGAACTGTGAAGGCGTTTTTAGATGTTGTTTGGCAAACTCTAATCTGGCCTTCCTGTTTTTGAGGCTCACCAATGGTTTACATCTTGTGGTGAACCCTCTTTATTCACTTTGGTGAAGTCTTCTCTTGATTGTTGACTTTGACACACATACACCTACTTCCTGGAGAATGTTCTCAATCTGGCCAACTGTTGTGAAGGGTGTTTTCTTCACCAGGGAAAGAATTCTTCGGTCATCCACCACAGTTGTTTTCCGTGGTCTTCCGGGTCTTTTGGTGTTGCTGAGCTCACCAGTGCGTTTCTTCTTTTTAAGAATGTTCCAAACAGTTGTTTTGGCCACGCCTAATGTTTTTGCTATCTCTCTGATGGGTTTGTTTTGTTTTTTTCAGCCTAATGATGGCTTGCTTCACTGATAGTGACAGCTCTTTGTATCTCATCTTGAGAGTTGACAGCAACAAATTCCAAATGCAAATAGCACACTTGAAATGAACTCTGGACCTTTTTATCTGCTCATTGTAATTGGGATAATGATGGAATAACACACACCTGGTCATGGAACAGCTGAGAAGCCAATTGTCCCATTACTTTTGGTTCCTTAACAAGTGGGAGGCACATATGCAAACTGTTGTAATTCCTACACCGTTCACCTGATTTGAATGTAAATACCCTCAAATTAAAGCTGACAGTCTGAAATTAAAGCACATCTTATTAGTTTTATTTGAAATCCATGGTGGTGGTATACAGAGCCAAAAATGTTAGAATTGTGTCGATGTCCCAATATTTATGGACCTGACTGTAGCTACTAGAGAGGGGTCGTTGATCCAGGGAGTTATTCTGATTGCCTGATTGGAGTCGGGAAGGAATTTTTTATTCCCCTAAAGTGAGAAAAATTGGCTTCTACCTCACAGGTTTTTTTTGCCTTCCTCTGGATCAACTTGCAGGATAACAGGCCGAACTGGATGGACAAATGTCTTTTTTCGGCCTTATGTACTATGTTACTATGTTATTTATGGAATACAGAAACTACTTTGGGTAGGAACGCAGGATCCGGTTTGAACACAATTCTATCCTTTAGAATTTGGATATATGGCGGGGAAGATGACAAAGCGGATAGTTCTTCTACTCGTCTGGCGGATGTAATGGCCACTAAACATACCGTTTTATAGGATAGCATCTTTAAGGGAATGCCTCCAAGGGGCTCGAACGGGGCCTTGGTTAGAGCGGATAGCACCAAGTTAATGTCCCACGGGGCTGACTTAGATTTAACTGTAGGACATAGTCTAGAGGAAACCTTTTGACCCAGGGATGAGTAGCTAATCTAAAGTCAAAGAGGGCACTCAGTGCCGAGACCTGGACTTTTAGAGTGCTAGGTTTAAGCTTTTTGTTAAGGCCTTCCTGCAAGAAAGTCATGAATAAGAACGTTGTAGTTTAAAATGCGTAGACTGACAAGGGCACCACTGGTTATAAATAACTCTGTACCTCTGCACCTGATATATTGCATGACCAAATAAAGGAACCTACGACTTCATCAATTTTGAGTGCCAGATTTCCTTCTTTCAACTTCCTGAAAGAAACTCAGAATTAAAGGGATGTTGGGCGAGCTCAAATCAAGGCCTGGGCCTGCAAACTGAAGGAAGGTCTTCCATACTCTCAGATACATTTCGGAGGTGATCTTTTTCCTACTGGCTAGAAGAGTCCCAATCACTTGCTCTGAAAAACCTCTGGACCTGAAGAATCACCTCTCAAAATCCAGGCTGTCAGGTGCAGGTTCTTCACCTCCGGATGATGTAGAGGGCCCTGATATAGTAGGTCCTGCCTTTCTGGAAGTATCCAGGGATCCGCTATTGATAGTCTCCTCAACCAGGCAATCCAGACTCTTCTCAGCCAGAACAGTGCTATAAGGATCACCGTTGCCTGCTCCCTCCTGATCTTCTGAATCACTCTGGGCAGTAGGCTGATGGGAGGAAACGCATAGACTAGATTCTTCCCACATGGTTGTGAGAGCGCATCTGCGCCTATAGACTGATCTCCCCTGCTTAGAGAAAATAATCTTTCACATGTTTTGTTCTCTATCGAGGCGAATAGATCTACAGGGTGGGCCATTTATATGGATACACCTTAATAAAATGGGAATGGTTGGTGATATTAACTTCCTGTTTGTGGCACATTAGTATATGTGAGAGGGGAAACTTTTCAAGATGGGTGGTGACCATGGCGGCCATTTTGAAGTCGGCCATTTTAAATCCAACTTTTGTTTTTTTAATAGGAAGAGGGTCATGTGACACAAACTTATTGGGAATTTCACAAGAAAAACAATGGTGTGCTTGGTTTTAACGTAACTTTATTCTTTCATGAGTTATTTACAAGTTTCTGACCACTTATAAAATGTGTTCAATGTGCTGCCCATTGTGTTGGATTGTCAATGCAACCCTCTTCTCCCACTCTTCACACACTGATAGCAACACCGCAGGAGAAATGCTAGCACAGGCTTCCAGTATCCGTAGTTTCAGGTGCTGCACATCTCGTATCTTCACAGCATAGACGATTGCCTTCAGATGATACTAGATGTGCAGCACCTAAAACGACGGATACTGGAAGCCTGTGCTAGCATTTCTCCTGCGGTGTTGCTATCAGTGTGTGAAGAGTGGGAGAAAAGGGTTGCATTGACAATTCAACACAATGGGCAGCACATTGAACACATTCTGTAAGTGGTCAGAAACTTGTAAATAACTCATAAAAGAATAAAGTTACGTTAAAACCAAGCACACCATTGTTATTGTTTTTCTTGTGAAATTCCCAATAAGTTTGATGTGTCAAATGACCCTCTTGCTATTGAAAAAACAAAAGTTGGATTCAAAATGGCCGACTTCAAAATGGCCGCCATGGTCACCACCCATCTTGAAAAGTTTCCCCCCTCACATATACTAATGTGCCACAAACAGGAAGTTAATATCACCAACCATGGTGTATCCATATAAATGGCCCACCCTGTATTGTGGGAGATCCCCATAGGGCTTCTATTTGGTGAAATACTTCCTGATTCAGACACCAATTCGCCTGGCTGAATCTGTGCCTGCTGAGAAAGTCCGCCTGGTGATTCTCTGAGCCTTTAAAATGGACTGCTGAAAGAGAAAGAGCTTTCCCCTGTATTAGCAAGAAGATCCTGGATGCTAGCAGCATTAGCTGAGGAGATCTTGTCCCTCCTTGTCTGTTGATATATGCTACTACTGAGGCGTTGTTGGATAGGATCCTGACATGTTTTTGAGGCAATGATGGGAGACTTTCCTTTAATGCGCACAGGACTTAACCCCCTGGCATTTTGGGATTGAGCATTCTGGTGTCACAGATGAAGTTAGCAGATAGCTGGAACATATAAATAAACGAGCGACTGGCTTGATCCCAAACTAAAGAGCTTATAGGTGAGCCCTATAAAACCCTAATAGCTCTCCCTGACTGCTATGCACATGCAAGGGTCTGTATGGTAGACGATTGCATGCCCGTGTACCTAATACTGTGTGACAACTACGTAAATTTTCCCTATGATGTCAGAATGCGGTGTTTTACTTTTATAACTTAATATACTAATGTCCCTTGGACTAACTTACACCTATTAATCCTGCACCTCCTTATCCTAAAACTTAACCTTCATTCATATTGTTTCTAATAGGTAACTAAGGACTCATTGATTAAAAGTTTGCCAGTTGGTCTCTAGATTGTAGTCAGTAGTTTTCCGGATATACACTGTTGCCTTACTGGCTGCGCGCTGCCAGCTTTAAGTAGGTTCAATGTATCTAATATCTCCTATTTCACATCACTAGAGACCATACTGAGTTAAAACATAAGATCCAAGCTGCCCCCCGACATGTTTTGCAGAGTACCGGCGTCTTCAGGGGTTTGGGCAGGTGTGAGCGTGTTACTGCTCGGCTTAGCTATATACCCTTCGTTTGTAATGTCATCAGTAGAGGACTATCCAATGGGGATCATCTCCTCCATGGGCCTAGGGCTATGATTGGTGGCGTTCACCGGGTCCTCCCCATGGTGACCCCACCCGTCCGGACCAGGCTTCCTGATTTGTTCTAGCCATACCATGTCATCCATCCGCGCGGCGCATGTCTTGGGGACTTAGAGATTTTCATCAGTCGGCACTGATACTGCGCATGTCAGAAGACTTAGTTTTCATCACTTCCCCAGTCTAGTGCTGCTTTGCGCGTGCGTAAGGACTTACAACTTTTCACCAGCAAACTTATCATTGAGCCTGTCACGGGACTTTGTTTGAAACCTTTCAAAGGTGAGATACTGCAACTGCGCCTGTTTACCTACTTGTATTTTTTCCAGCAGATCATATGACTGCGCGTGTCAACGGAATTCATTTTCAGCACTCACATAGCCAGGTACTTCATCTGGGCTTTTGTTGTTATTTAGTTGATATTTAGTTGCCTATATTTAAGTCGTCATGCATTCAAAGCGCATGCTTGGTCTCTTTTCTTACTTTTCTTATCCTGGGACCTAGTTTTCTGCACTACTATGACTAGATATTGTATGTATATATATATTAATGCCTCATTTTCTACATGCGTACAGGAGAACATATCACCAGGCACTGTCTTATAGTGCATTTACTTCTCCCTGATTCTCTATATGACCCTTTTTAGCTAGAGCATTCGTCTTGAGAGACAGGCCTTTTTATATCCTAAGGAGACTTATATAGACATTTGTTATATGTGTTGCTTGCATCTGCCTATGATGTGTTCTTCTATCTCAACTAAGTCTATGCCGTGGAGCCATGCCCATGTGGATTCTTGATTTGTGACATAACATGTCTGGTTATATGTCCATAAATTAAGTATCTTTTCCCCATGCACTTTCATGGATGCAGTATAATTGGCACTCTTTGTATATCACATATCTCAATCTCGCATTGTTTTCAGCTACTGGTAAGTACACTGCTCAAAAAAATAAAGGGAACACAAAAATAACACATCCTAGATCTGAGTTAATTAAATATTCTTCTGAAATACTTTGTTCTTTACATAGTTGAATGTGCTGACAACAAAATCACCCAAAAATAAAAAAATGGAAATTAAATTTTTCAACCCATGGAGGTCTGGATTTGGAGTCACACTCAAAATTAAAGTGGAAAAACACACTACAGGCTGATCCAACTTTGATGTAATGTCCTTAAAACAAGTCAAAATGAGGCTCAGTAGTGTGTGTGGCCTCCACGTGCCTGTATGACCTCCCTACAACGCCTGTGCATGCTCCTGATAAGGTGGCAGTCTCCTGAGGGATCTCCTCCCAGACCTGGACTAAAGCATCTGCCAACTCCAGGACAGTCTGTGGTGCAACGTGACGTTGGTGGATAGAGCGAGACATGATGTCCCAGATGTGCTCAATTGGATTCAGGTCTGGGGAACGGGCGGACCAGTCCATAGCATCAATGCCTTCGTCTTGCAGGAACTGCTGACACACTCAAGCCACATGAGGTCTAGCATTGTCTTGCATTAGGAGGAACCCAGGGCCAACCGCACCAGCATATGGTCTCACAAGGGGTCTGAGGATCTCATCTCGGTACCTAATGGCAGTCAGGCTTCCTCTGGCGAGCACATGGAGGGCTGTGCGGCCCTCCAAAGAAATGCCACCCCACACCATTACTGACCCAATGCCAAACCGGTCATGCTGGAGGGTGTTGCAGGCAGCAGAACGTTCTCCACGGCATCTCCAGACTCTGTCACATGTGCTCAGTGTGAACCTGCTTTCATCTGTGAAGAGCACAGGGCGCCAGTGGCGAATTTGCCAATCTTGGTGTTCTCTGACAAATGCCAAACGTCCTGTACGGTGTTGGGCTGTAAGCACAACCCCCACCTGTGGACGTTGGGCCCTCATATCACCCTCATGGAGTCTGTTTCTGACCGTTTGAGCAGACACATGCCCATTTGTGGCCTGCTGGAGGTCATTTTGCAGGGCTCTGGCAATGCTCATCCTGTTCCTCCTTGCACAAAGGTGGAGGTAGCTGTCCTGCTTCTGGGTTGTTGCCCTCCTACGGCCTCCTCCACGTCTCCTGATGTACTGGCCTGTCTCCTGGTAGCGCCTTCATGCTCTGGACACTACGCTGACAGACACGGCAAACCTTCTTGCCACAGCTCGCATTGATGTGCCATCCTGGATAAGCTGCACTACTTGAGCCACTTGTGTGGGTTGTAGACTCCGTCTCATGCTACCACTAGAGTGAAAGCACCGCCAGCATTCAAAAGTGACCAAAACATCAGCCAGGAAGCATAGGAACTGAGAAGTGTCTGTGGTCACCACCTGCAGAACCACTCCTTTATTGGGGGTGTCTTGCTAATTGCCTATAATTTCCACCTGCCTGTTGTCTATCCCATTTGCACAACAGCATGTGAAATTGATTGTCACTCAGTGTTGCTTCCTAAGTGGACAGTTTTATTTCACAGAAGTGTGATTGACTTGGAGTTTCATTGTGTTGTTTAAGTGTTCCCTTTATTTTTTTCAGCAGTGTACATTGAGAAATGGAGTATTCAAAATGATCTTCATATTTCTGAAGGACCTGTTCCACTTTTCCAACATAAAAGTTGGGTAAAGCAGGTGAAGTGCAACTTTTTTTTTAGAATTAAATGTTTCCTCCAGTTGATTAAAATTATTTTTTTACATCTTTAAGAAATTTCACGTGACGCTATACACCAACGGCGGGTCTACAAGGACTGATTATCGGCAACAATACGTAGACTGTTCGTTCCTGATTAGTGTTGAGCGAAGTATTCAAAACTTCGATTTGGCTGGTTCGCCGAATTTTACCCCAAAATTTGCTTTGGGGCGAACTACTTCATCACAAAGTGCACTTTTTTGTAAGTAATGGGTGCATCATTGTACCCCTCAGATGTCACGTTCATAGCTAAACACTGCCATCTTGAATGAAGATCTGGAGCAAAATCTTGTGCGGCCAATGATAACGTCATACGCCACCACGCACAGGATTTCATGAGAGATCTTCAGAACAAATGGCAGCCACCAGCCCATCGCGAGCAAATGGATGAGGTAAGTATGATTTTAATTTTTTTTATTTTACGCCATTTCAGGAAAAAAATTATTTGCTACCACAAAACACAAGAAAATTTGGCTTTGCGCTGAATTGAATTTTTCCTGAAATTCGGATTCACTCAACACTAGTCCTGATAAATGTCTCTGTTAAAGGGGCAGCACATCACCCAATGAACGAGCAAAACGCTTGTTCCATGGATGAAATGGTTTTTGGATGTGAACAGCAATTTGCTGCCAAGAAACAATGAATTTGTATGAGCATGAGCGAAGGCAATAGACATTGCTTGTCCTCATACAGTGGAGGTGATCAGGGGTGCACCACCAATGAGGCAAGGTGATTGCCTCAGGCAGCACCAGGTAGGGGCAAGGGGTAGGAGCGGAAGGGGGATTATCTGTTTCTGCAGTATAGTATTGGGAAGCACAGTGGGCACAGTATGGGGTGCTGTATAACCCTGTATGTTTTGTAGCTTTGTATGTATGTTTTTAACAGTAGGGCTGGAGGGAAGGGGTTAGGTTAAAAAATTGGCATTGGGGGTTGGGGCGCCATTTCAGTTTTCGCCTCAGGCAGCAGAAAGGCTAGGTGCGCCCCTGGAGGTGATCACTGCATGTCAATGCAGCTCTTCACCTCCACTAATGAGCAGGCAATTGTCGGGAAGGAACGATAATTGTCTGCTCGTCGGGCAGTATAAACTCACCATAAGTTTTGCTATGGGGGCCTATGAGATCTGTGTACATCTCTGGGTTAATGTCAGTAGGAAGATCTTACCACCAAAACTCACATTACCCTATATTACTTAGCAGATATTGATGAAAAAAGACTTCATTAAATGTAACCTATAATCCTACTGTGTTGATCCAGAGGAAGGCTAAAAAAAACACCCTACGAGGTGGGTGCCAACTGAAAAATTCCTCCTGACTACAAATCTCGCAATCAGAATAAATCCCTTGAATCAATACTTCACCTTCAAAAATCTAGCACCCATAACATGCAATATTTTATTTTTCAATGAGAGCATCCAGGCATTAAGATTCTATTGTACACTGATAGATACAGAACGCTTCGTTTCCACAGAGGAGAGCTGAATCCAATAATTCAGCAGCGTTGATTCAGACGCAGTCTCTTATAGAATAACGGAACACGGCATTTGCAGAGTGTAGGTTTGCATGTCCACACGATGATTAGTAGATTAATGGGTTTGTTAATTGCTGTTGGCATTTTAATGCCTTCACAGTATTTATACTATGATGAAATGGACATGGAGCTCTCAGGAGGGTGCACCGTGCTGACTTACAAATGATTGCTAATATTCTGGAAACTACCGTACAGCCAGGTTCATAAATATTGGGACATCGACACAATTCTAAAATTTTTGGCTCTATACAACCACCACAATGGATTTGAAATGAAATGAACAAGATGTGCTTTAACTTCTGACTGTCAGTTTTAATTTGAGGGTATTTACATCCAAATCAGGTGAACGGTGTAGGAATTACAACAGTTTGCATATGTGCCTCCCACTTGTTAAGGAACCAAAAGTAATGGGACATAATAATAATCATAAATCAAACTTTCACTTTTTAATACTTGGTTGCAAATCCTTTGCAGTCAATTACAGCCTGAAGTCTGGAACGCATAGACATCACCAGATGCTGGGTTACATCCCTGGTGATGATCTGCCAGGCCTCTACTGAAACTGTCTTCAGTTCCTGCTTGTTCTTGGGGCATTTTCCCTTCAGTTTTGTCTTCAGAAAGTGAAATGCATGCTGAATCGGATTCAGGTCAGGTGATTGACTTGGCCATTGCATAACATTCCACTTCTTTCCCTTAAAAAACTCTTTTGTTGCTTTTGCAGTACGCTTTGGGTCATTGTCCATCTGGACTGTGAAGCGCCGTCCAATATATTCTGAAGCATTTGGCTGAATATGAGCAGATAATATTGCCCGTAACACTTCAAAATTCATCCTGCTGCTTTTGTCAGCAGTCACATCATCAATAAATACAAGAGAAGCAGTTCCATTAGCAGCCATACATGCCCACGCCATGACACTACCACCACCATGCTTCACTGATGAGGTGGTATGCTTAGGATCATGAGAAGTTCCTTTCCTTCTCCATACTCTTCTCTTCCCATCACTCTGGTACAAGTTGATCTTGGTCTCATCTGTCCATAGAATGTTGTTCCAGAACTGTGAAGGCTTTTTTAGATGTCGTTTGGCAAACTCTAATCTGGCCTTCCTGCTTTTGAGGCTCACCAATGGTTTACATCTTGTGGTGAACCCTCTGTATTCACTCTGGTGAAGTCTTCTCTTGATTATTGACTTTGACACACATACACCTACCTCTTGCAGAGTCTTCTTGATCTGGCCAACTGTTGTAAAGGGTGTTTTCTTCACCAGGGAAAAAATTCTTTGGTCATCCACCACAGTTGTTTTCTGTGGTATTCCGAGTCTTTTGGTCTTGCTGAGCTCACTGGTGTGTTCTTTCTTTTTAAGACTGTTCCAAACAGTTGTTTTGGCCAAGCCTAATGTTTTTGCTATCTCTCTGATGGGTTTGTTTTGTTTTTTCAGCATAATGATGGCTTGCTTCACTGATGGTGACAGCTCTTTGGATCTCATCTTAAGAGTTGACAGCAACAGATTCCAAATGCAAATAGCACACTTGAAATGAACTCTGGACCTTTTATCTGCTCATTGTAATTGGGATAATGAGGGAATAACAAACATCTGGCCATAGAACAGCTGAGAAGTCAATTGTCCCATTACTTTCGGTCCCTTAACCAGTGGGAAGCGCATATGCAAGCTGTTGTAATTCCTACACCGTTCACCTGATTTGGATGTAAATACCCTCAAATTAAAGCTGACAGTCTGCAGTTAAAGCACATCTTGTTTGTTTCACTTCAAATCCATTGTGGTGGTGTATAGAGCCAAAAATGTTAGAATTGTGTCGATGTCCCAATATTTATGGACATGACTGTATATCAGGAAAAGGAGACGCAAGTGGCCACTGTCTAGCCCTGATGTGACCAAAAAATGTGCCAACATACAGGTTAACCAAAAATCAGCACAGCTTTCTAATGAATGTGCACAGATTTCACAGGTAAACCAGCTGCTCAGGAATGTGCAGACATTAAAAGGGTTTTCCGAGACTTTACTACTGATGACCTATCTTCTGGCCAGGTCATCAGTATCTGATTGGTGGGGCTCCAACACCCGGGATCCCCGACGATCAGTTGTTTGATCATCACAGTGTCTGTGCTTGGTTTTGCAGCTCAGCCCCATTCACTTCAATGAGGCTAGGCCATGTGACCGATAAACGTTATTGGTATACATTAATTATTGTTATCATCAACAAACGTGATGTCATATGGCCAAGACTAAACTGCGAGCGTTGGTGCCTTCTCAAACAGATGATCGGTGGAAATCCTGCGAGTTGGACAACCACCAGTCAGATACTGATGACCTATCCAGAAGCCAGGTCATCAATAGTAAAGTCTGGGAAAACCCCTTCAACAATCATTAGAAAACCTTGTCTGTTTACACTAAATCCAATTGCATCCCAAATGCATCTTGGCCAAGCAGTGGCTGCTACAAGAGTGGTTTCTATAATATGCTGTAAATGGATGTTCAGCTGTTCATTTTAGATCTTGGTGGTGAGCCCAACCTTCTTTTTTTCACTGTCACAAATTCACATCTATCTCAGCATACTACTACTTATCGTTCATTCAGAAATCTACATGCCATTGACCCTCAGAAACTTATAGACACTCTACATCTCTCATCTGGCTACAAAACGCTACAATGATACCCTCAGAAGCACCTTGGATGTAGTAACACCCCCTACACTTAGAAGGTTCCAACTAGTGTTGAGCGAACCCGAACTGCAAAGTTCTGGTCCGTACCGAACTTTGCGAGTTCAGGTACCCGGACCCGAACCTGAACTTTGAAGCAAAAGTTCGGGTTTGAGTTCGGTGTTTGGGCATTTAATAAAGCTTAATTAACCACCTCAGCCCCTATGGCTTAAACACCCTGAAAGACCAGGCCACTTTTTACACTTCTGACCTACACTACTTTCACCGTTTATTGCTCGGTCATGCAACTTACCACCCAAATGAATTTTACCTCCTTTTCTTCTCACTAATAGAGCTTTCATTTGGTGGTATTTCATTGCTGCTGACATTTTTACTTTTTTTGTTATTAATCGAAATGTAACGATTTTTTTGCAAAAAAATGAAATTTTTCACTTTCAGTTGTAAAATTTTGCAAAAAAAACGACATCCATATATAAATTTTGCTCTAAATTTATTGTTATACATGTCTATGATTAAAAAAAAAATGTTTGGGTAAAAAAAAATGGTTTGGGTAAAAGTTATAGCGTTTACAAACTATGGTACAAAAATGTGAATTTCCGCTTTTTGAAGCAGCTCTGACTTTCTGAGCACCTGTCATGTTTCCTGAGGTTCTACAATGGCCAGACAGTACAAACACCCCACAAATGACCCCATTTCGGAAAGTAGACACCCTAAGGTATTCGCTGATGGGCATAGTGAGTTCATAGAACTTTTTATTTTTTGTCACAAGTTAGCGGAAAATGATGATTTTTTTTTTTTTCTTACAAAGTCTCATATTCCACTAACTTGTGACAAAAAATAAAAAGTTCTATGAACTCACTATGCCCATCAGTGAATACCTTGGGGTGTCTTCTTTCCAAAATGGGGTCACTTGTGGGGTAGTTATACTGCCCTGGCATTCTAGGGGCCCAAATGTGTGGTAAGGAGTTTGAAATCAAATTCTGTAAAAAATGGCCAGTGAAATCCGAAAGGTACTCTTTGGAATGTGGGCCCCTTTGCCCACCTAGGCTGCAAAAAAGTGTCACACATGTGGTATCTCCGTATTCAGGAGAAGTTGGGGAATGTGTTTTGGGGTGCCATTTTACATATACCCATGCTGGGTGAGAGAAATATCTTGGTCAAATGCCAACTTTGTATAAAAAAAATGGGAAAAGTTGTCTTTTGCCAAGATATTTCTCTCACCCAGCATGGGTATATGTAAAATGACACCCCAAAACACATTCCCCAACTTCTCCTGAATACGGAGATACCACATGTGTGACACTTTTTTGCAGCCTAGGTGGGCAAAGGGGCCCACATTCCAAAGAGCACCTTTCGGATTTCACAGGCCATTATTTACAGAATTTGATTTCAAACTCCTTACCACACATTTGGGCCCCTAGAATGCCAGGGCAGTATAACTACCCCACAAGTGACCCCATTTTGGAAAGAAGACACCCCAAGGTATTCGCTGATGGGCATAGTGAGTTCATGGATGTTTTTATTTTTTGTCACAAGTTAGTGGAATATGAGACTTTGTAAGGAAAAAAAAAAAAATCATCATTTTCCACTAACTTGTGACAAAAAATAAAAAATTCTATGAACTCGCTATGTCCATCAGCGAATACCTTGGGGTGTCTTCTTTCCAAAATGGGGTCACTTGTGGGGTAGTTATACTGCCCTGGCATTCTAGGGGCCAAAATGTGTGGTAAGTAGGTAAATGACCTGTGAAATCCGAAAGGTGCTCTTTGGAATGTGGGCCCCTTTGCCCACCTAGGCTGCAAAAAAGTGTCACACATGTGGTATCTCCGTATTCAGGAGAAGTTGGGGAATGTGTTTTGGGGTGTCATTTTACATATACCCATGCTGGGTGAGAGAAATATCTTGGCAAAAGACAACTTTTCCCATTTTTTTATACAAAGTTGGCATTTGACCAAGATATTTATCTCACCCAGCATGGGTATATGTAAAATGACACCCCAAAACACATTCCCCAACTTCTCCTGAATACGGAGATACCACATGTGTGACACTTTATTGCAGCCTAGGTGGGCAAAGGTGCCCAAATTCCTTTTAGGAGGGCATTTTTAGACATTTGGATACCAGACTTCTTCTCACACTTTGGGGCCCCTAAAATGCCAGGGCAGTATAAATACCCACATGTGACCCCATTTTGGAAAGAAGACACCCCAAGGTATTCAATGAGGGGTATGGCGAGTTCATAGAAAAAAAAAATTTTTGGCACAAGTTAGCGGAAATTGATTTTTTTGATTTTTTTCTCACAAAGTCTCCCTTTCCGCTAACTTGGGACAAAAATCATCCATTCCCACTTAGCTCGTATGCCCTGGCAAACCAGATTTCTCCATTCACATCAATCGATGTGGATAAATAAATCATTGCCGGGATTTTTTTTTTTTATATATATACAAAGTGTTTGCCAATGTATATGAACACCGCCACCTCCTCAGCTCATATGCCTCGGCAAACGTATCTTTTACAGCAGAGGAGAAATCTCGTCTTGCAGCGCCGCATACACCGACTTGTGTGTAATCTGACAGCAGCGCAATGCTTCTGTCCGAATGCACATCAGTGCTGCAGCTAGTCGATCGGTTGGTCCACCTGGAAGGTAAAAAAAACAAAACAAAAAAGAAAAAACCAGGCCGCAACGCAATAAATTTATTAACTTTTGAACAGAACATATAAACTTTTTTTAACTTTTTTACTTACCGGTATTTTTTTTTTTTTAGTTTTTTTTACCTTTATAGAACAAACCTCTCCTTCCCTATGGGACAATGTGCAAAGCGCAAATCGCCCAAAGATGTGGCGAAGTACGTTATGCACTTTATCCCAGGTGAAAGGAGAGGTTTGCAGCAGCTGTGAGTAAAAGGGCCCTAATAGCCCTGTGTGCCTGTCCTGGTGAGATGTGATCCCTATGCTAGGTGTACCTGTGTGTGGTACTTCCGGAAACACTCTCCATAGCATAGGGCAGGGTGGTCAGGACAGTCAGGACAGAAATAGCGGGTGTCACGCCTTATTCCACTCCTGCTACAGACACAACATCTTTTTCGGGGTGACGGTTGGGTTGAGGTACAAGCAACGACATTGGGGAAATGTCGCTCGTGTAGACGGCTAACTACACTGGTGAATGGGGCCACGGAACCTTCTGGATACAGGAGGTTCTCGATGATCTCTTCCTGGAATTTGAGGAAGGATCGTGTTCTCCCAGCCTTACTGTAGAGAACAAAACTATTATACAGCACCAATTGAATTAAATATACAGACACCTTCTTATACCAGCGTCTGGTTCTGCGGGAAACTAAATACAGAGACAACATCTGGTCATTGAAGTCCACCCCTCCCATGAGCGCATTATAGTCGTGGACACAGAGGGGCTTTTCAATGACACGGGTTGCTCGCTCAATTTGGATTGTCGTGTCTGCGTGAATGGAGGAGAGCATGTACACGTCAAGCTTGTCTCTCCATTTCACCGCGAGCAGTTCTTCGTTACACAAGGCAGCCCTCTCCCCCCTTGCAAGACGGGTGGTAACGAGCCGTTGGGGGAAGCCCACGCGACTAGTTCGCGCGGTGCCACAGGCGCAAATCCGTTCTAGAAACAAATGCCTAAAGAGGGCCACACTTGTGTAGAAATTGTCCACATAAAGATGGTACCCCTTGCCGAATAAGGGTGACACCAAGTCCCAGACTGTCTTCCCACTGCTCCCCAGGTAGTCAGGGCAACCGACCGGCTCCAGGGTCTGATCTTTTCCCTCATAGATCCGAAATTTGTGGGTATAGCCTGTGGCCCTTTCACAGAGCTTATACAATTTGACCCCATACCGGGCACGCTTGCTTGGGATGTATTGTTTGAAGCCAAGGCGCCCGGTAAAATGTATTAGGGACTCGTCTACGCAGATGTTTTGCTCTGGGGTATACAAATCTGCAAATTTCTGGTTGAAGTGGTCTATGAGGGGCCGAATTTTGTGGAGCCGGTCAAAAGCTGGGTGGCCTCTGGGACGGGAGGTGGTGTTGTCGCTAAAATGCAGGAAACGGAGGATGGCCTCAAATCGTGCCCTGGACATAGCAGCAGAGAACATGGGCATGTGATGAATCGGGTTCGTGGACCAATATGACCGCAATTCATGCTTTTTAGTTAGACCCATGTTGAGGAGAAGGCCCAAAAAAATTTTAAGTTCGGAAACTTGGACTGGTTTCCACCGGAAAGGCTGGGCATAAAAGCTTCCCGAGTTGGCGGATATAAATTGTGTGGCATACCGGTTTGTCTCTGCCACGACTAAGTCCAAGAGCTCCGCAGTCAAGAACAGCTCAAAAAATCCCAGGGCCGAACCGATTTGAGCCGTCTCAACCCGAACTCCAGACTGGGCGGTGAAAGGGGGAACTACAGGTGCGGCTGAAGTTGGTGACTGCCAATCAGGGTTTGCCAGCACCTCAGGGATTCTAGGGGCTCTACGGGCCTGTGTGTGCGGTGGCTGCGACGGGGTAACTACTGCACGTGCCACCGTACCAGCTTCAACTGCCCTTCTGGTGCTCGCCACGTCACCATGTTGTACGGCAGTGCTGGTACTAGGTCCAGGGAGGGCTGCGCTGCTGGTGTATGCCTCACCACGTGATCCGGCAGCGACAGCCCCACTCTGCTGCTCTTGAAGCGGATCCTGCATAACCTGTGGTCTAGCGACACGGGGCCGGGTACGCCTGGTTCTATCAGGGACCTCCACCTCCTCGTCCGAACTTTGGGTCAGAGAGCCACTGCTTTCTACAGGTTCATATTCTGACCCGCTAGATTCGTCAGATGAGGGTTCCCATTCCTCATCCGACTGGGTCAGAATCCTGTAGGCCTCTTCAGAAGAATACCCCCTGTTTGACATTTTGGACTACTAAATTTAGGGGTATTCCCTGAGACTACCCAAGAAAAAAAGCAAGCCTGTCTTACAAAGGGGAGGCTAGCGAAGTACCGGAGGCCGCTGCGGTTGATAAAAAATATCAAAACTGATTTTTTTATCGCCGCAGTGCGTGTAAAATGAATGTGCAGTGATCAAAAAAATATATATTTTTTGTCACTGCAGTGGGGCAGGCGTGGGTGAACGCACGTGTGGGCGACCGATCAGGCCTGATCGGGCAAACACTGCGTTTTGGGTGGAGGGCGAGCTAAGGTGACACTAATACAATTATAGATCTGACCGTGATCAGTTTTGATCACTTACAGATACTATAAAAGTACAAATGCTGATTAGCGATATGCTAATCAGCGAATAAAAGTGACTGCGGTGCGGTGGGCGCTAACTGACGCTAACTACCTAACCAAGGGGCCTAAACTATCTCTAAAACCTAACAGTCAATACCAGTGAAAAAAAAAAAGTGACAGTCTACACTCATCACTTTTTTTCCTTTCACTAGTGATTGACAGGGGCGATCAAAGGGGTGATCAAAGGGTTAATTGGGGTGCAGGGGGGGTGATCTGGGGCTACAGTGAAGTGTTTGGTGCTACTCACAGTTCAGTCTGCTCCTCTGCTGGATCCAACCGACGAAAAGGACCAGCACAGGAGCAGACAAGCCATATAACAGATCATATTTACTAATATGATCTGTTATATGGCTTGTGATTGGATTTTTTGAAAATCGCCAGCCTGCCAGCCAATGATCGTTGCTGGCAGGCTGGTGACGAACTTGTTCTTTAACTTTTGCCGGCCCGCGATGCGCATGCGCGGGCCGGCTTTGAGCGAAATCTCGCGTCTCGCGAGATGACGCGTATATGCGTGACTGTGCGCAGCGCTGCCACCTCCGGAACGCAATCCTGCGTTAGGCGGTCCGGAGGTGGTTAAAAGGCTGCAGGGCAGCCAATCAACAAGCTTTTAAGCTGTGGGCACTTACAAGCCATCACAGCCATGCTTAGTAATGGCATGGCTGTGATTGGGCGGTGCATCATGTGACCCAGCCTCTATACAAGCTTGATCACGTGTAGCATCCCCCATCAGCTCTGAGTAGTGCAGGGACAGGAAGCAGGCAGCTGAAGTGAGGGAGAGTGTTAGGAATCAGATCTGGCTATTTATTCTGTGGGTGACCTATAGTGATTTTTTGTGGATGCAATACACCATCTTTGCACCTCTGCCCTGACACAGAAATATAATAATGAATCTGGCTGTTAATTCTGTGGGTGACCTGTAGCGATTTTTGTGTGGGTGCAATGGACAATCTTTGTACCCCTGACACAAAAATAATATAGTTAATTTGTCTGTTAGTTCGGTGGGTGACATATACCCAATTTTGGTGTGAGGTACACCAGCACTGCATACGTGACAGGGAAATTAATATAGTTAACCCGTCTGTTAGATCAGTGGGTGACATATACCCATTTTTGGTGTGAGGTACACCAGCACTGCATACGTGACAGGAAAATGAATATTGTTAGTTCAGTGGGTGACCTCAAAGAATGAGGAGAGCGTCTTGGTGCTGCTGGTGCTGGTGGTGATCCTGTTGCAGGGAGAGAAACACCCTCCTCAGGTGCACATAGGTGACAGAAGGTTCAGCGTTATTTTGCAGGCCCGAATACCGGTGTACGAATGGTGAGGCCAGAACAAGTAGAGGCGGTAGTAGATTGGGTGGCTGACAGTGTCTCTAGTTACTTCACATTGTCTCCCACCTGGTCCCCTGCTGAAAACGCAGAGTTGGCACCTGAAGCCCATGGGCATCTGTCTTTCACCTCACCCCCTTGCAAATCAGCAAAGCAGTCTGAACCCCAAGTCATGCAGCAGTTTCTTATGCTTTTTGATGATTCTGGTGGCAGGGTTTCCGTGGGCCCTCCACCTAGCCCTGCCCCAGAAGTGGAAGAGATTGAGTGCTCTGATGCCCAACCGCTTATGTTTCAGGATGTGGACATGGGAGGACCACCGCAGCGCGTCCTTGATGATGACAAAACACAGGTGCCAACTGTTGCGGCTTTCTGCAGTGTGCAGTCCAACAAGGAGTGCAGGGGTGAAGTGTGGGTGGAAGATGATGTGGAGGATGATGAGCTCCTAGAACCCACATTTAATCAAGGTCATGTGAGTGACGTGTGCAGTTCGGAGGAAGAGGTGGTGGTCACACAGCGCCAGCCGAACATCAAAATAGGGAGCAGGGTGCAAAAGCAGAGTGGCCGTCCCCTAGCCAGTATGCCTGCTACTGCCCACTGCACCCAGGGACTGAGCACACCAAAGCCAGCTCCAAGGAGTTCCCTGGCGTGGAAGTTTTTCAGACAATGTGCTCACGACAAGATGCGAGTGATTTGCACGCTGTGCAATCGGAGCCTGAAGCTAGGCATAAATGTTCTAAACCTGAGCACCATCTGCATGACCAGGCATCTAAATGCAAAGCACGAGCTGCAGTGGAGTACACACCTCAAAAAAGATCTCAGGCTCCTCCTGCTCCCTCTTCTGCTGCAGTCTCGGCCTCTTCCTCCCCCTCTGAAGTGACAGTGGCACCTGCCACCAGAAAACAGAGGATGTGGCAGCAACACCACCACCGTCACTGTCACCAAGCATCTCCACACTGTCCCATGGAAGCGTTCAGCTATCCATCCCCCAAACACTGGAGAGAAAGAGGAAGTACCCCCCTACCCACCAGCAATCCCTGGCCCTGTATGCCAGCATTTAAAAATTCCTGGCCTTTGAAATGCTTTCATTCCGTCTGGTGGAGACGAAGACTTTTAAAAAGCATACGGCGGTTGCTGTCCCACAGTACATGGTTCCCAGCCACCACTACTTTTCCAGGCGAGCCATCCCTGCCCTGCACAACCAAGTAGCAGACAAAATCAGGTGTGCCTTGCGCAACGCCATCTGTGGCAAGGTCCACATAACCACCAATATGTGGACCAGTAAGCACGGTCAGGGACGTTATATCTCCATAACAGCACACTGGGTAAATGCAGTGGTGGCTGGGCCTGAGGCAGATAGCAGTTTGGCGCATGTCCTTCCACCACCGAGGATTGCAGGACGTTTCTCCTTGCCTCCTGTTGCCTCCTCCTCCTACTACGCTTCCTGCTCTACCGCCTCCTCATCCGGTCAGCCTAACACCTGCTCCACCAACTTCAGCACAGCCAGGGGCAAACTACAGCAGGCTGTTTTGAAACTCATCTGTTTGGGGTAAAAAGCGCAGGAGCTGTGGACGGACATGGAACAACAGACCGATGAGTGGTTGGTGCCACTGAGCCACAAGCCCGGCATGGTGGTGTGCGATAACGGGTGAAATCTCGTAGCAGCTGAATTTGGTGGTACAGAGGTTCCTGAAAAATTACCCGATATGTCAGAGCTGCTGCAGAAAATGTGGGCCGCCTGTGTGCGCTTTAGGCGTTCTCACCCTGCTGCTGCTCGCCTGTCTGCACTGCAGCAGCCAGCGATAGTGTTTCAGCTGCAGCAGGCACAGGTGAGTCGCTCTGCGGAACAGCACCACTTCATCACCAATGAGTGGGCCTCCATGCGGGACGTGTGTGCCGTGCTGCACTGCTTTGAGTACTCCACCAACATGGCCAGTGCCGATGACGCTATCCTCAGCGTTACTATCCCACTTTTATGTCTCCTTGAAAAAATGCTTCGGGCAATGATAGAAGAGGATGTGGCACAGGAAGAAGAGGAGGAGGAAGAGGGATCATTTCCACAGGCCAATCATTCACAAGTGGCTCGGAGGGTGGGTTCCTGCACCAACAGAGCCCAGGCACACAACTCTCCAGCCTGGACACAGTTCTTGAGGATGAGGAGGAGGAGGATGATGAGGAGAAGGAACCGTGTTCACAGCAGGGTGGCATCCAAAGCAGCTCATGGGCATCACTGGAGCGTGGCTGGGTGGATACAAAGGACAAAGACGATACACCTCCCACAGAGGACAAATTGTCGTTGCCTCTGGGCAGCCTGGCACAAATGAGCGACTACATGCTGCAGTGCCTGCGAGTTGCCCACATTCTAACCAGTGCTGATTACTGGGTGGCCACCCTGCTGGATCCCTGCTACAAGGACAACATGCCGTCCTTAATTCCGTCACTGGAGCGTGATCGGAAGATGCGAGAGTACAAGCACACGCTGGTAGATGTGCTGCTGATGGCATTACCACCTGACAGCGGGGGCTCAGTGGAAGCACAAGGTGAAGGCAGAGGAGGAGAAAGAATTCGCCAACGCAGCTGGGGCACTGCCAGCACCTCAGAAGGGCGGGTTAGCATGGGCGAAATGTGGAAAAGCTTTGTCAGCACACCACAACAACCAGCACCATCAGCTGATATGGAACGTCTTATCAGGAGGCAGCATTTCAGCAACATGGTGGAACAGTATGTGTGCACATGCCTACACGTACTGACTGATGGGTCTGCCCTATTCAACTTCTGGGTCTCCAAATTGGGCACATGGCCTGAGCTTGCCTTTGACGCCTTGGAGGTGCTGGCTTGCCCTGCGGCCAGTGTATTGTCCGAACGACAACACAGCCAACGTGTCCACAGCCAACGTGGATAAGCTCACATTCATTAAAATGAACCAGGCATGGATCCCACAGGACTTGTCTGTACCTTGTGCTGAATAGACAAGTATACCTGCCATACCCAGCCATTGTTATACTCCAGTGCACTTTCTCTTTGCGTTCTCTTTTCCATTTCTCAACGTTTCGGGGCCTTCCCAAATTTATAAAAAATAAATAAAGGAAAAAAAAAACAGTCTTGGCTATATCCTCCTCCACCGCCGTTTCCACCTACACTGCCACGTCTACCGCCTCCTCAACTTCCTACTCCACTTTGACCTCCGCCTCCTAGTTCAAGATTATTATTTTAATTTTTTTTTTTATATTCTATGTTATTTTAAGTCATTTCCCTATCCACATTTGTTTGCAGGGCAATTGTCCTGCTCTTACCCCATTTTACTTACTTTTGCAGCCCTCTAGCCCTTACTATGACTATTTTACAGCCATTTTAGTGCACCAAAGTTTGGGTCCCCATTGACTTCAATGGGGTTCAGGTTCGCGTTAGGGTCAAGTTCGGATTCTGAACCCGAACTTTGACCCGAAGTTCGCCCGAACCCGGCGAACCCAAACATCCACGGCTCTGCTTATCCTTAGTTTCAACACAGAAGAAAAAATGTCTTCAGCGGTGCTCCAGCAGTGCTGAACTCCTGTGGAGAAAAGCTCATACACCAGTAGATTTCTTAGATTATAAATTTCTGCTAAGAACCTTTAACTCTTTCCTCCACTTCGCCAAACAGACATATTTCCCCACTCTTATCTGTTCACTAATAAAAAATAAAAAAAACTCTTCAACACTTTTCCTGAAGGCTAGCTCCCATCACTGACCTCTGTGCGGAAGATCTGGGCACTTACTACAAAGAGAAAATTGAAAACATCAATCACCTTTCCTTCTGCAATTCCATTTGTTCACTTTTTACATTTGATGCAGTGACAGAAGAAGAAGTCTCCAGGCTCTCTCTTTTTCAAACCCTACTACAGTACCTGCACTTCCGAAACCTATTCCCTTATTCCTTCAGTCTATTTCCCCAATTGTCACTACCCACCTAACTAAAATTTTCAATCTCTCTCTTTTTTAGTATCTTCCCCTACTCTTTCAAACATTCTGTTATAACTTCAATACTGAAGAAACCCCTTCTCTTGACCCGTCATGTGCAACTAACTACAGACATGTCTCTTATCTCCCCTTCATCTCTAAACTCCTGGAATGCCTGGTCTACTCTGCCTCAACCACTATCTCTTTGCTAACTGTCTCCTTGATTATTTACAATCTGGTTTACTCACACTACATAAACTTTTACTAGAGTGACAAATGACGTTCTGATGGCTAACTATAATGGTCACCACCAGTGATGAGCGGGAGGTGCTATATTCAATTTAGACGAAATTCGCGAATATTCCCTAGAATATTTGTCTCATATTCGTCAAAATCGAATATTCGTCATTCTAGTTATCGCGATTAATATGCGATTTAAATAATCGCGTATTGCGATTTTAACTTATCGCAACTTTCCTATTGGTTTGATAGATAGAATTAGCGAAGATGACGAATATGACGAATGTATTTGTCATATTCCTCAAAACGAAGATAACGAAGTATTCTCCATCTTCGTTTTAGATACCTATACGTCAACTTCGCTAATTCTAGCAATCAAATAGGAAAGTTGACTATAGAGACAGCTGTGTTTAATTCGCTATGCGATTATATTACTTAGCTTTTTTTTTTATAAATATTTTTTTAATAAAAAAGTATTATAATTATTCTATTTATTTTTAAAAAAAGCAAAGTAATATAATCGCATAGCGAAATAAACAGCTGTCTCTATAGTCAACTTTCCTATTTGATTGCTAGAATTAGCGAAGTTGACGAATATGGAGCTAAAACAAAGATGGAGAATATTTCGTTATCTTTGTTTTGAGGAATATGACGAATACATTCGTCATATTCCTCTTCTTTGCTAATTCTACCAAGGTCTTAAACCAGGTCTAAGTTGAAATCACAATGCGATTACTTCAAGTTATATTTACCGCATTGCGATTTCAACATGATTCTCAAATCCGACAGTACATTCTAGTATGGAGACGTTCCCATGGTGATGGGGACGCTCCATGAGCACGGAAGTCGGCAGAAGCGGCAACAGGCAATGACTGGAGCAGCCAGGAAGCCAGGAATCCTAAGGACAGGTAAGAACTACTTTTGGGAAGTGGAAAATAAAAAAATCTAACAATAAAAAATAAAAAAATCGAATATTCTAAATAGCTAATTTATAGCACTATATTAGAAATATTCGCGAATTAGCGAAGTGCCGATATTCGCAAAAAAAATTTGATATTCGAATATTCGCTCTCAACACTAGTCACCACTCTCTACTTATCCGTTTGGATCTCTCTGCAGCGTTAGACACTGTAGACCACCAACTCCTACTTGGCATGCTTCAATCTTTTGGTCTCAAGGACACCGCTCTCTCTCTCTCTTTGTTTACTTCCTATCTCTCTGACAGTTTTTTTGTTTTACCTTATGCTGGCTTAAAGAGGACCTTTCATTGGTCCAAACATTGTAAGATAACTATCAGGCTATGTAGAGCTGCGCCCAGAGATCTCACTGCGCTTACTATCATTCCGGGGCGCCGCTCCATTCTCCCGCTATGTCCCCCGGTATTTTTGCTGACTTGGTAACACTGGGAGAAGCCTTCCCTTTTTCTCCTGGGCGTTCCTTCTCCCAGGCTGTAGTGTTGTCCAATCGCAGCGCAAAAAAAACCTCTGTGAGCTCTGCGCTGAGATTGGACAGCGCTACAGCCTGGGGGAAGGAGACAGCCAGGAGAAAAAGGGCGGAAGAACAGAGCGGCGCCCCCGAATAATACAGTAAGTGCAGTGAGATCCCTGGGCGCCGCTCTACATAGCAGGATAGTTATCTTACAATGTTTGGACCAATGAAAGGTCCTCTTTAACTTATTCTCCTCTTTCTCTTGCTGTTGGGGTTCCTCAGAGCTTAGTCCTAAGTCATCTCCACTTTCTCTCTACACAGACAATATTGGACAGACTATCAGTACCATCTGATGTCACCCAACTATACACTTTACCCCATGACATCACCCCATCACTTCACAAAAAAAAAACACCTGTTATTGTCTCTCTGTTATCTCTAACATCATGTCCTCTATCTGAAATGGATTCTTCAAAAATAGAATTACTTAAATTTTCTCTATCTGCTAACCATAGAATTAACATAGAATTAATTCCTTCAGGACACTGCCATTTTTCACCTTAAGGACCAGGCCATTTTTAGCAAATCTGACATGTGTCCCTTTATGTGGTAATAACTTTAAAATGCTTTTACTTATCCAGGCCATTCTGAGAATATTTTTTCATCACATATTGTACTTCATGACAGTGGTAAAACTTAGTCAAAAAAATTCATTTTTATTTATACAAAATACCAAATTTACCAAAAATGTTGAAAAATTTGCAAATTTCCAAATTTCAATATCTCTTCTTTTATAAAAGATAGTAATACATCCAAAAATATGTATTACTTTACATTCCCCATATGTCTACTTCATGTTTGGATCATTTTGAAAATGATATTTAATTTTTTTGTGGCATTAGAAGGCTTAGAAGTTCAGAAGCAAATCTTAAAATTTTTAAGAACATTTCCAAACCCCAATTTTTTCAGGATATTAGAAACCACCCATAAATCACCCCATTTTAGAAACTACACCCCTCAAGGTATTCAAAACTGATTTTACAAACTTTGTTAACCCTTTAGGTGCCCCACGAAAATTAAATGGGAATGAAATTTCAAAATTTCACTTTTTTTAGCAGATTTAAAATTTTTATCGATTTTTTCTGCAACACATCAAGGGTTAACACCCAAACAAAACTCAAAATCTATTACCTTGAGGCCTCATGCACACGACCGTTGTTGTGTTTCGTTCCGCAAAATAGGGTTCCGTTGTTCCGTGATACGTTTCCGTTTTTGTTTCCGTGTGTCTTCCTTTATTTTTGGAGGATCACCAGACATGAAGGAAAGTAAAAAAAAGTATAAGTCAAGTTTGCCATGCAAATGATAGGAAAAAAACGGACGTGGATGCGCAGACACGGATGACAATCTTGTGTGCCTCCGCGTTTTTTCACGGTCCCATTGACTTGAATGGGTCCGTGAACCGTTTTCCGTGAAAAAAATAGGACAGGTTATATTTTTTTGACGGACTGGAACCACGGATCACGGACGCGGATGACAAACGGTGCATTAGCCGAGTTTTCAACGGACCCATTGAAAGTCAATGGGTCCGCAGAAAATCACGAAAAACGGAACAACGGACACAGAATAAAACAACGGTCGTGTGCATGAGGCCTGAATCAGTAGTTTACAGAAACACCCCATGTCTGCTCAAAAACTGAAATATGGGCGCACAGCATACTTCAGAATGGAAGGAGCACCATATGGCTTTTGGAGAGCTGAAATGGTAATTGGGAGCTATGTCGCATATGAAGACACCCTGAGGTGGCCCTACAGTGGAAAATCCCAAAAAGTGACCCCATTCCGGAAACTACACCCCTCAAGGAATATTTCAAAGTGTGTAGTGAGCACTTTGACCCATCGGGCGTTTCACAGAATTAGGAAAAGCTTGGCTGTGAAAATGAACAATTACAATTTTTTCCAGAAAAAGTTGCTTTACACCCACATTTCACAAAGGGCACCACAAATTTTGTTACCCATTTTCCCCCGAATACGCCAACACCCCATATGTGCCTAAAAAGTATGTATGGGTGCATGGCAGGGTTCCTAAGAGAAGTAGCGACATAGGACTTTTGGAGGACAGATTTTGCAGGATTGGCTTTTGAGAGCTATGTCGCATATGAAGACACCCTGAGGTACCCCTAGAGTGGAAACCCCCAAAACGTGTCCCCATTCTGGAAACTACACCTCTCAAGGAATATTTCAAGATGTGTAGTGAGAACTTTGTCCTCAAAGGTGATTCATAGAATTGGCTGTGAAAATGAAAAATTTAAATTTTTTTCAGAAAAATTGACTTTAGGCCCAAATTTTTCACTTTCACAAGGGGGAACTGGAGAAAATGTACCCCCTAATTTATTGCCCATTTTTACCTGATTACAGCAATACCACATACAGTCCTGATCAAAAGTTTAGGACCACTTGAAAAATGGCAAAAAATCATATTTAGCATGGCTGGATCTTAACAAGGTTCCAACTAGAGCTTCAACATGCAACAAGAAGAAATGAGAGTGAGACAAAACATTTTTTGAGCATTCAATTTAATGAAAACAACGAATAAACTGAAACAGGCTGTTTTTCAGCTGATCAAAATTTTAGGACCACATGCCTTTAAAAGGCTAAATCTGTGCAAAGATGTGGATTCATTGTCATTTTCTGTCAGGTAGTCACACGTTGTGATGGCAAAGGCAAAAAAACTCTTCATTTTTGAACGTGGTCGGGTTGTTGAACTGCATAAGCAGGGTCTCTCACAGCGCGCCATCGCTGCTGAGGTGGGACGCAGTAAGACAGTCATTTGGAATTTCTTAAATGATCCTGAGGGTTATGGAACAAAAAAGTCAAGTGGAAGACCCAAAAAAATTTCATCAGCACTGAGCCGGAGGATCCAATTGGCTGTCCGTCAAGACACTGGATGATCCTCGACCCAAATTAAGGCCCTTACTGGTGCTGACTGCAGGCCCATAACCATCAGACGGCATCTGAGACTGAAGGGCTTCAAAAACAAAAAACGTCTTCAAAGACCTCGTCTCCTTGAATGCCACAGAACTGCTCGTTTAGACTTTGCAAGAGAGCACCAAACATGGGACATTCAAAGGTGGAAGAAAGTTTTATTCTCTGATGAGAAAAAATTTAACCTTGATGGTCCTGATAATTTCCAACATTACTGGCATGACAAGCAGATCCCACCTGAGATGTTTTCTACGCGCCACAGTGGAGGGGGCGCCATAATGGTCTGGGGTGCTTTTTCCTTCAGTGGAACAATGGAGCTTCAGGAAGTGCACGGGCGTCAAACGGCCGCTGGCTATGTCCAGACGTTGCAGAGAGCATTCCTCGTGACTGAGGGCCCTCGTCTGTGTGGTAACGACTGGGTTTTTCAACAGGACAACGCTACAGTACACAATGCTCGCAGGACAAGGGACTTCTTCCAGGAAAATAACATCACGCTTTTGACCCATCCTGCGTGTTCCCCTGATCTAAATCCAATTGAGAACCTTTGGGGATGGATGGCAAGGGATGTTTACAAAAATGGACAACAGTTCCAGACAGTAGATGGCCTTTGTGCGGCCGTCTTTACCACTTGGAGAAATGTTCCCACTCACCTCATGGAAACGCTTGCATCAAGCATGCCGAAACAAATTTTTAAGTGATAAACAATAACGGCGGAGCTACTCATTACTGAGTTCATGTTTGGAAGTTGGATTTCTGTTTTCGGGGGATTTAGTTTTTTTTGGGAGGTGTGGTCCTAAATTTTTGATCAGCTGAAAAACAGCCTGTTTCAGTTTTCATTGTTTTCATTAAATTGAATGCTCAAAAAATGTTTTGTCTCACTCCCATTTCTTCTTGTTGCATGTTGAAGCTCTACTTGGAACCTTGTTAAGATCCAGCCATGCTAAATATGATTTTTTGCCATTTTTCAAGTGGTCTTAAACTTTTTATCAGGACTGTATTTGCTTGTAGACTGTTATATGGGTGTACCACAGGGGTCAGAAGGAAAGGATCACCAAATGGCTTCTGGAAGGCAGATTTCACCGGAATAATTGACAGGCGCCATCTTGCAATTGAACACACCCTGAGGTACCCCTAGAATGGAAACCCCCAAAAAGTGACCCCATTCTGGAAACTACACCCCTCAAGGAATATTTCAAGGTGTGTAGTAAGCACTTTGACCTATCGGGCGTTTCACATAATTAGGAAACGCTTGGCTATGAAATGAAAATTTTTTTTTTTTTTCCAGAAACAGTTGTTTACACCCACATTTTTCACTTTCCCAAAGGGTAACAGGACAAAATGCACTCCACATTTTGTTCCCCATTTCCCCCCGAACACGCCAACAACCTCATATGTGCTAAAAAAAATTATGTATGGGCACATGGCAGGGCTCTAGAGTCAAACAGCTAAATATGGATTTTGCTGACCTGAATTGGCAGACATGTATTTTAGGTGCCATGTTGCATTAAATAAATTCCTGAGGTCCCCAGAAATGAAAAACTCCAACAAATGACCCCATTTCGGAAAAAGCACCCCCGTACGAACATTTTAAGTGGTAGAAAGGGTACTTTTCAGCAAACAGGTCTCTCACAGAAGACAGAAATACTTGGAAAGCATTTCAAAGCACATACAGTTGCAAGAAAAAGTATGTGAACCTTTTGGAATGATATGGATTTCTGCACAAATTGGTCATAAAATGAGATCTGATCTTCATCTACTGTATTTTTCGCCCTATAAGACGCCCTGGCCTATAAGACGCACCTAGGTTTTTGAGGAGGAAAATAAGAAAAAAATATTTTTAACCAAAAGTTGTGCTTTTGGTGGGCTTTGAATTAATGGTGGTCTGTGCATGACACTATTATGGGGGATCTGTGGATGACGCACTGTCATGTGAGGGATCTGTGGATGGCACTGTTATGGGGATCTGTGGATGGCACTGTTATGGGGGATCTGTGGATGGCACTGTTATGGGGGCTCTGTGGATGGCACTATTATGGGGATCTGTGGATGGCACTGTTATGGGGGATCTGTGGATGGCACTGTTATGGGGGATCTGTGGATGGTGCTGTTATGGGGGATCTGTGGATGGTGCTGTTATGGGGGATCTGTGGATGGCATTGTTATGGGGATCTGTGGATGGTACTGCTATGGGGTGGGATATCTGTGGATGGCATTGTTATGGGGTGGGGGGATCTGTGGATGGCATTGTTATGAGGTGGGGGATCTCTGGATGGAACTGTTATGGGGGGGGATCTGTGGATGACACTGCTATATGTCATCCACAGATCCCCCTCATAACAGTGTCCCCCAATACACCGGCCCTCTGCTCACCGAATTATTTATAAACATGATTCCTTATCCTGTTATTAAGTTTAACTAACGCTGCCCTCTCCCATGTTCCCATGTTCCCCTGTATCCCCACAGCACTTACGAACACGCTTCCATAGCAGGCAGAGCGGACGGCAGCAGTAACGTCACTCACTGACATTGCGCACCTGCTCCGCCTGCTTCATTCATAAAGGGGGCGGAGCAGGCGCTCAACGTCAGTGAGTGACGTTACTGGTGCCGTCCGCTCTGCCTGCTATTGAAGCTTGTTCGTAAGTGCTGTGGGGATACAGGGGAACATGGGAACATGGGGGAGGGCAGCGTTAGTTCAACTTAATAACAGGATAAGGATTCATGTTTATAAATACTTTGGTGAGCGGCGGGGCCCGGTGTAAGAGTACAGTGACTGCACCGGGCCCCGCCCCTAGTTACGGACTCCAGCCCCTCCTCTCTCCCGGCTCATACATCGCAGTCTGCGATGCTGCAGCGTCGCAAACTGCGATGTAAAATGGAAGCATTCGCCCCATAAGACGCAGGGGCATTTTCCCCCCACTTTTGGGGGGGGGGGGAAAGTGCGTCTTATGGGGCGAAAAATACGGTAAGTCACAACAATAGACAATCACAGTCTGCTTAAACTAATAACACACAAAGAGTTAAATGTTACCATGTTTTTATTGAACACACCATGTAAACATTCACAGTGCAGGTGGAAAAAGTATGTGAACCCTTGGATTTAATAACTGGTTGAACCTCCTTTGGCAGCAATAACTTCAGCCAAACGTTTCCTGTAGTTGCAGATCAGACGTACACAACGGTCAGGAGTAATTCTTGACCATTCCTCTTTACAGAGCAGTTTCAGTTCAGCAATATTCTTGGGATGTCTGGTGTGAATCGCTTTCTTGAGGTCATGCCACAGCATCTCAATCGGGTTGAGGTCAGGACTCTGACTGGGCCACTCCAGAAGGTGTATTTTCTTTGGTTTAAGCCATTCTGTTGTTGATTTACATCTATGCTTTGGGTCGTTGTCCTGTAGTTCTCCTGCAAAATGTCTTGATAAACTTGGGAATTCATTTTTCCTTCGATGATAGCAATCCGTCCAGGCCCTGACGCAGCAAAGCAGCCCCAAACCATGATGCCCCCACCACCATACTTCACAGTTGGGATGAGGTTTTGATGTTGGTGTGCTGTGCCTCTTTTTCTCCACACATAGTGTTGTGTGTTTCTTCCAAACAGCTCAACTTTGGTTTCATCTGTCCACAGAATATTTTGCTAGCACTGCTGTGGAACATCCAGGTGCTCTTGTGCAAACTGTAAACGTGCAGCAATGGTTTTTTTTGGACAGCAGTGGCTTCCTCTGTGGTATCCTCCCATGAAATCTATTCTTGTTTAGTGTTTTATGTATCGTAGATTCGCTAACAGGGATGTTAGCTTATGCCAGAGACTTTTGTAAGTCTTTAGCTGACACTCTAAGATTCTTCTTCACCTCATTGAGCAGTCTGCGCTGTGCTCTTGCAGTCATCTTTACAGGATGGCCACTCCTAGGGAGAGTAGCAGCAGTGCTGAACTTTCTCCATTTATAGACAATTTGTCTTACCGTGGACTGATGAACAGCAAGGCTTTTGGAGATACTTTTATAACCCTTTTCAGCTTTATGCAACTCAACAATTCTTAATCATAGGTCTTCTGAGAGCTCTTTTGTGTGAGGCATCATTCACATCAGGAAATGGTTCTTGTGAAAAGCAAACCCAGAACTGGTGTGTGTTTTCTATAGGGCAGGGCAGCTGTAACCAACACCTCCAATCTCATCTCATTGATTGGACTCCAGTTGGCTGACACCTCACTCCAATTAGCTCTTGGAGATGTCATTAGTCTAGGGGTTCACATATTTTTTCCACCTGCACTGTGAATGTTTACATGGTGTGTTCATTAAAAACATGGTAACATTTAATTCTTTGTGTGTTATTACTTTAAGCAGACTGTGATTGTCTATTGTTGTGACTTAGATGAAGATCAGATCACATTTTATGACCAATTTGTGCAGAAATCCATATCATTTCAAAGGGTTCACATACTTTTTCTTGCAACTGTATTTATGAAAAACTAAATAATTACTAGCAGACCCCAATTTTGTTTTTCACAAGGAGTTAAAGGAGAAAATGCACCCCAGGTTGTGTTCCCCATTATCTCCCCATTTAGGAAACACCCCATATGTGCTTTTAGCCTGCTGTATGGGCGCACAGCAGGCAAATGGCAAAATATGAATTTTGCTGACAGGCCTGAAATGGCAGACATGGATTTTAGGTGCCATGTCGCATTAAATAAATTCCTGAGGTCCCCATAAATGAAAAACCCCAAGAAGTGACCCCATTTTGGAACCCCCCCCCCTTCCCCGTACAAACATTTTACGTGGTAGAAAGGGTACTTTTCAGCAAACAGGTGTCTCAAAAAAGACTGAAATATTTGGAAAACATTTCAAAGCACATATTTGTGGGAAAAGAAATTACTAGCAGACCCCAATTTTTCACTTTAACAAGGGGTTAAAGGAGAAATTGCACCCCAGTATATGTTCCCTATTATTTCCCCTTTTTGCAAACACCCCATATGTGCTTGTAGCCTGCTGTATTGGCGCACAGCAGGTCTCTAGAGGCAAAGTTCAAAAACTGTTTTTTTGCAGGCCTCAATAAACAGACATGTATTTTAGGTGCCATACAGCATTAAATACATTTCCTGAGGTCCCCAGAAATGAAAAACCCCAAGAAGTGACCCCATTTTGGAAAGAGCACCCACGTACGAACAATTAAAGTGGTGGATAGGGTACTTTTCAGCAAACAGGTGTCTCACAGAAGGCAGAAATACTAGAGAAAGGATTTCAAAACACACATTTGTAAAAATGAAAAATTACTAGCAGACCCCAATTTTTCACTTTCACAAGGGGTTAAAGGAGAAAATGCACCCCAGTATATGTTCCCCACTTTCTCCCCTTTTTGCAAACACCCCATATGTGCTTGTAGCCTACTGTATTGGCGCACAGCAGGTCTCTAGAGGCAAAGTGCAAAAAATGTTTTTTACAGGCCTGAATAAACAGATTTGTATTTTAGGTGCCATGTCACATTAAATAAATTTCCTGAGGTCCCCAGAAACAAAAAACCCCAAGAAGTGACCTCATTTTGGAAAGAGCACCCCTGTACGAACATTTTAAGGGGTGGAAAGGGCACTTTTGACCTAACAGGTAGTGGTGAATATGCAGTGGTTGGTAAAAAGTGGATATGTAAGCTGTGCGGTCTAAATCAGAGATATAAGGTGGTTAAACTACAGGGTACATCATGGATGAAATTTAATTAATACTCCATGGATGAGTGGTAGATTCTGAAGCACTCCTGCATACACAGGCCAGGTTTTTAAGGGCAGGTTTCGCAATGGTAAATTGTGTCTTTCCTTATCCCCCTTTTGGAACACACCCTGCATCTTTTTTGGGCCCTTCCCTTCCTTGCTGTCTGGGGGACTTGACCTGGAGAATGTTGCCCTGGTACAACACGGGCACCATAACTTCCGGAAGTACTGGGACCCTCCCCGGCCTGGCTTTAAGAAATTAGGGCCTTGATAACCACCTCTTGGAACTGAGGGAAAGTTCCTCTGTGGCCTGCAGAATGAAATAGCACGTACGCATTGTACATTGCCATCTGTATATACAATGAGCCGGACCGTGGTACGATTAGGCGGACGCCAAAATATGCAGTGAGTCCGGATATGGGTATATAAGTCTATAGTTTTTTGTTTGTGACGCCAATTACAGCATGCGTAGGGTACAGTCTCAGGGCCCTTTAAGGTGTTGCAACTCACGTACCAGGTTAGGAATGCCAGAGTGGGGTAATGTCTCTGTGTAGTAGTAGGTATAGTGTCAACGGTGTCTCCTACCTGAGTACGGTTGGACTCCTGGATCCTGGCTCACTTGCAATAAATGAGTGTGTTGCTAGTAGGAGTAATTGAGGAACTTGGTAGTAATGAATGAGATCCAGACTTGGAACATAATTCAACTTGTCTTTACTGGAGGCAGCATTAATCCACAGGAGATACAGCAATAGTCTTGGGTCCCAGCAAGTATTGGCAATGTATGGCAGGGATTACTATCTCTTCTGCTTCTATCATATGCCTGGAGAATATGGCAGGAATCTATATCTTCTGCTCTGTCTATCTTCTGCTGTGTATGGGACTGACTAGCTGAGGAGGAATTTGGCTTCTCCTGGTCTCTGGATGGTACTCACAGTTATGCTCACAGGGAATGGTTCTTCCTGGAGATCTGGGGGTGGCTGCTTGCTTGTCAACCAGCTAAGGCTGAAGGCTCAGACTGGGCATGAAGATCTTTGGTCTCAGCCGAGACTCGATCCTGGGTTGGGATCCCTAGTACTGGGAGCTCCTACCAGCACAGCCTTCCCCTAGCAGGGGTGGCTGGCACACTAAACTTAACTTCCTTTCCTCCCCATGAGACAGGACAGGACATCTGCTCATAGAGGGGGAGCTAAACCGGAATGTACTATTCCAGTCTAGATATGCTAAACTGACCTAAGACCTTGCTAACACATTGCTGCCACCTGCTGGTGTACATGGAAATTACAGCAAATACATGTAACAGGCTTAGAAAATGCACATTTGTGAGGAATATGATGTAAAATCACATTAGATGACAAGGCACATGTTACCAACAAGAGTTTAGTAACATAACTCTGGGATGTTACATTCCCCCTTACTTCGAGTTAAGCCGCCCTCGGCTTATGCTTAGGAGGGAGAGGAATCAGCTCTGGAGTACCCAATAAAGTACAAAGTGCTGCATGAATTACATATAAAGACATACAAAGACAAAACATGAAACGGCTATCCCCAGGTTCCTGCCCGCTAGAGTAAGGTGTCCAACACACAGTTTCCTTCTCTTGGTATAACCAGTGAACCAAATACTGCGCTAAGAAAACATTACTGACTGACTTTGAAATGTTCTAGCCCTAAAACACCAAAGAAAGCATGGGGGTGTCTTTACTCTGTAGTCCCACTATTGTGTAATGGAATGGCCGCAAATGAAAGGGTGGCTTTATCCTGTATTCCCTTTCCTGCACCAAAGCCTGAGAAATTTGGCTTAAAGCAGGATAACTATGGTGACTAAGTGGTAGCTAAATTGTGGCTCTAAGGTTTGAGGCGCCATACCTTAGGCAAAGGCTCAGAAGGGGAGGTATTACCGTCTCTATGCACTCTGGCAATGTCACAGGAGGAGGGTATGATAATCCCATGAAACTCCTGGAAATAAGACATCTCAGGATGGGAGTGTAATGGATCTCCTAGCACCTCGACCGGGTACCTCCATTGATAAATGCTCCCAGTGCCTCCCGAGGACTCCAAGCACTCCGCTCGACACCGATAACACCACAGGAACCAGGATCAGGAACAGCTCTTACAAGAGCTAGGATTAATAGCCAGGGGAGTATACACGTATAGCAATCCCCACACACATGAGACGAGGCTCTATGTTGAGTGTAAAACAGCAACTCTCTTTATTTGAAACACAAGCATTGATTTATACACATCTTCCAACAAGGTTACCACCCACAGGGTTTTGTAAAAACAGCCAATCACATGCATTTACAGTATTCAAACTTTCCCAGCAATTGTACACAAAATCCCCTCCTCTGCCCGTGATAGAATTACCTCACACTTGGTTGATGCAAACATCACAGGCAGGCGAATACACAATATCCTCTGTCCTGGAGACAACCGAGAAGTAATTAAATTATCTCTCAGGACAAAGGACATCGCCAGTACACACAGAGAGACAATGGAACAGACCTCCCTACTCAACGTATACAATGTCCCACCCTTTTGAATACACAGACATTTAACATCCCAAAATGGCACGAATTAGACCAGGAGTTCAAGTTAGTTCAAGTCCTTTGTGAACAAATGAGGCCTGGCTGATGAGAGGGCCCATAATCCTGGGGCAAGAGGCTAGTAGCCAGGCCCCTCCAAAACCCAATGGCGAGGTTGGTTTCGCCACACATCTCCCCCTCCCAGGGAAGACTAACCAGATACCTGACCTCACGGTCAGTACCTGAGTTAGTCTGGCAGTCCAACCACAACCCAATACTGGACCTGTTGAATTTTGGGGCCTGACTCTGTTCTGTATGTCCCCAGCTATTGAGTGGGCATCTGCGACTCCTTGCTTCCTTGTGGTTCTCTAGCTTGGAGCTGTAGGTACTTGGTGGGCAGAGGCCGACTGCGCTCTGCCCAGATGCCAGCTCTTCCGCTGGAGTAGCCAGTGGGGAGTCAGCCTCTGGACAAGAAGATAGGGGAGGGCAGAGGCCGACTGCGCTCTGCCCAGATGCCAGCTCTTCCGCTGGGGTAGCCTGTGGGAAGTCCGGCTCTGGAGAAGAGGATAGGGGAGGGCAGAGGCCAGCGGCGCTCTGCCCTGATGCCAGCACTTCAGCTGGGGTGCATGGTGCCAACTCCCCCTCCTCTGGATACCCCATCTGCCGCTGGGGAGAGGGGGTAACGAGCTCCTCTCCCATACATACTTCCAGCCGCTGGGGAGGGCGACCGACCGTCTCCGCTCCCAATACAGTGTCCTGCTGCTGGGTAAAGGAGACTGGGCTCTCTATTCCCTGCTGGACACTCTGCCGCTGGGGGACAGGACCGACTGTATCTGCCCCCTGTAACTCCGCCTGCCGCTGGGGAATGGAGACTGGGCTCCCAATTCCCAATAAATCACACGGCCGCTGGGGAATGGAGACTGGGCTCCCAATTCCCTGTAAATCACCCAGCCGCTGGGGAATGGAGACTGGGCTCCCAATTCCATGCAATTCACACTGCCAATAGGGAGAGAGGGTAACAAGCTCCTCTCCCATACATACTTCCAGCCTCTGGGGAGGGAGACCGACTGTTTCCGCTCCCAATACAGTGTCCTGTTGCTGGGGAAAGGAGACTGGGCTCTTTGTTCCCTGTAGGACACTCTGCCGCTGGGGGACAGGACTAACTGTCTCTGCCCCCTGTAACTCAGCCTGCCGCTGGAGAATGGAGACGGGGCTCCCAATTCCCTGTACATCACACGGCCGCTGGGGAATGGAGACTGGGCTCCCAATTCCCTGCATATCACACTGCCGCTGGGGAATGGAGACTGGGCTCCCAATTCCCTGCAGGAGCAGTGGAGAGACCTCGGTCCCATCTCCACCGGCCACCTGGGGTTCTTCCCAGTAAACATACACAATATCTTCCCAGCTGAAGGGCTCTGGACCTGGGTCTGTCACTCTGCTCTCCTGCTGAGCCTTCTCACTGGAGTGGAACAGCTGCTGGTAGCCCTGTTCCAGCTCCATTTCCCGGGTCACCAGGTGGACCAGGTCCTGCTCAATCTCCTGAGTGTCGTCCCAGTCATACCTGCTCTCCCTCCATTCCAAGAGATCACGGAACCGGGCTTGTGTAGGGCTCCCAAACTCCAGCTCTGAAAAAGTCTCCCATAACAAGCCAGGACCATCAAACTCCTCTCCCTCCGGCTTGTCATGCTCAGCTGTCCTGGGTAGGTACTGTGCCCCATACAGCTGTGCCCCATACTGTCCTGGGTAGGTACTGTGCCCCCCATGCCTGGTAGGCATCTTCCAGCCACAGCTCCTGCCATGCTAGGAGTTCCAATTCCTTTACCCATTCCTCCCGGGGCTGCTCTCCCAGGAAGGGCATCCGCAGGGCTACTCGCTTCTGCAACCGCTAGTCTTCCATGGGGAGTCTCTCGTCCCGCATATACTCCACAATACCCAGTACCTGGTACCAGATGCCTTTGCGGACTGCATCTCGGTCATCCATGACACCCTCATCGTGCTCTACTGCTGTTTCCATTCTGGTGCTGTCAGGGTCACTGTACTAGGACATGCGTTGCCCTCAAATTGTAAAATCCATGGAATGGTGTCTCCTGTAGCTGTCCTTCTGGCTGTGGGAACGATCCCGCCGCTTGCCACCAATGTAATGGATCTCCTAGCACCCCGACCGGGTACCTCCATTGATAAATGCTCCCAGTGCCTCCCGAGGACTCCAAGCACTCCGCTCGACACCGATAACACCACAGGAACCAGGATCAGGAACAGCTCTTACAAGAGCTAGGAGTAATAGCCAGGGGAGAATACACGTATAGCAATCCCCACACACATGAGACGAGGCTCTATGTTGAGTGTAAAACAGCAACTCTCTTTATGTGAAACACAAGCATTGATTTATACACATCTTCCAACAAGGTTACCACCCACAGGGTTTTGTAAAAACAGCCAATCACATGCATTTACAGTATTCAAACTTTCCCAGCAATTGTACACAAAATCCCCTCCTCTGCCCGTGATAGAATTACCTCACACTGGGTTGATGCAATCATCACAGGCAGGCGAATACACAATATCCTCTGTCCTGGAGACAACCGAGAAGTAATTCAAATATCTCTCAGGACAAAAGACATCGCCAGTACACACAGAGAGACAATGGAACAGACCTCCCTACTCAACGTATACAATGTCCCACCCTTTTCAATACACAGTCATTTAACATCCCAAAATGGCACGAATTAGACCAGGAGTTCAAGTTAGTTCAAGTCCTTTGTGAACAAATGAGGCCTGGCTGATGAGAGGGCCCATAATCCTGAGGCAAGAGGCTAGTAGCCAGGCCCCTCTAAAACCCAGTGGCGAGGTTGGTTTCGCCACAGGGAGCAATCCTGAACATGAAACGAACGGGAAGGAGCGGTCTATAACTTCTAACGATTCCCGAAGCAGCGGGGTTACCCGTGTAGTTTCTAGACCTGCCGGGACTTACCACTTGGTCCTACCTGTGCACTAAAAGTAGGCCATTAGTTTTAAGCGTCCGCATGAAGGCAGTCCGTATAAAGAAAGGAGAGAATAAGAGCTGTAAAATAAGGCATACTGAGTAAGTTGCTACATTTTTGGTTAAGTGCAATGTTAAGTGCAATCATCACAAATAGTGCATAAATTCACATTGCGGCACCTGGAAAAGAATACACACAATGGGCATGTTATACTTGAACGTTACACAACCTGTAAACTGAAAAATAAATTTGTGCAAAAACATTATGCAAATATCAATGCAATAATACGCTCAAATATGACTTGAGTCCTTATTCTTGAAATGCTTGACTGTGGACAGGAACAAAAAATCCATAAGTCACTTGTAATCCACAGGAAATAAACAAAAGTCACTTGTAATCCACTCAAGGTAGTGGGTAGTTTTCCCTTATAGGAAAGTCTGGAAAACATCCTCCTGGATCCCATATTTAAGGACGCAAAAGTTCTTTAAACTGTATGCTCTCAGCAGCTGTAACTCTAGCAGAAACTTAATCTGTGATCTCCTGGTAGCTTTCTGTGGCAGAACTTGGAATTGCAGGATCACCTTTCTCTGGAAAATCCTCTGTTAGTCTTGGCTTTTTCCTTGTAGGTGACAGGTTTTCTAGACAGCAATAAAAGACGGAACCTTGGTATTTCATAGCAAAAATCTCCGGATTCGGTACTGGTTCTGATAGAGTCATATCAGGTGTGTTGTTTTCAGCAGGAGGCTGAGAAGAAGACTTGGAGGCTTCATCACTAAACATCCTCTGTATCTTTTTCCGTTCTTCAGCTATTTTTAGAAAGTCCTGTAATTTACTCCACCTGCGGGCTTTCCATTGGGCAAGGTTATCCTGCCAGGTGACTTCTTCATGACTGCAGGAACTGTTGAGGAACACAAGAGGGTGCTCCTGCATCTTGTAGCTCAGGCTGGCTGCTGTGATGGAGCTACACTGACCTCTTGTGGCAATTTCTGGTATTGTTTGGGTAGTGAGGCTGGTCAAAGCTGCAGTGAGCTGCTGTACATCGGGAACTCCTGGCTGTAGTGGCTCTGGCAAAGGTATCGCCAATGATGATGATGACAGGGAAGGAGCGCTCTCTCTGGGCAGCAGAGTGGGAACCGGCATGGTGAGGGACATCTTACGGACCTCTCTGGGTAAGACTTGCCCCTGTACTCTGAGACTGAAATTCATTACTAAGTTATTTATTTGCCCCGCCTGTAGATTTGAGGTAGCAGGAAGTTCAGGGATCAATATGAGGACCTCCGGGTTCAAGCGTCCCGCTCTGGCGGTATTGGTTCTGGGCGGCGGAGTGGAAGTTCCGGCCGCCTCTGCTGCACCAGTAGGTGTCCTTGGCGGAGCAGGCCTAGGCCTGTTTGGGTTATCGGGACCCTCAGGGAGCTGTGCAGGGGCAGGTACAGACCGGGCCTGGGCCTCAGGGAGTGCATCTGCTCCTACCTGATGTCGCGGCCGGGCGGCCGGTTCCGGTGCCTTCTGGTAGTCATCGCGGGCTTCAGGTGCCGTCCGCAGTGAAGGCTGGTCCAAAGCCTGGGCAGCTGTGTCAGCGGCGTCCTTCGCAGGAGCAGGCTTAGCATCGGCGGCCATCTTTCTTTCCTCCTGTGCATGCAGGAGGTAAGGGTTGAGTCTGGGGGGAGGAGTTTTCACTCCCTGGGCTTGAATTGCAAAGTTCTTGGTGGGCAGGCTTTAGATTTCCCGCTTTTAGGGGGGCGTATTCGGCATCTTCGCGCTCTTGAAAGGGCGTTCCTGAGTTTTCCCGCTTCTGGGCATGAAGAAGCAGTGCCATTTTGCGAATATGGCGAATTAACCCTTTGAATCCTGGTGCGCACGTTTTAGCGCTTTCTGGCACAGCAACAAAGCAATAAAGTCAATTTTTAGGGTTTTTGCACAATCTGTAGATCTTGCAGTACTGTGAAATATGCAATTCAATACGGTCAGGCACACAATTGGATCCGGTTCTGTTGTAGCACAGAATTGGATCCGGTTCTGTTGGCACACAGCTCGATCCTGTTCGTGACGCCAATAATGCAATGAGCCGGACCGTGGTACGGTTAGACGGACGCCAAAATATGCAGTGGGTCCGGATATGGGTATATAAGTCTATAGTTTTTTGTTTGTGACGCCAATTGCAGCGTGCGCAGGGTACAGTCTCAGGGCCATTTAAGGTGTTGCAACTCACGTACCAGGTTAGGAATGCCAGAGTGGGGTAATGTCTCTGTGTAGTAGTAGGTATACTGTCAACGGTGTCTCCTACCTGAGTACGGCTAGACTCCTGGATCCTGGCTCACTTGCAATAAATGAGTGTGTTGCTAGTAGGAGTAATTGAGGAACTTGGTAGTAATGAATGAGATCCAGACTTGGAACATAATTCAACTTGTCTTTACTGGAGGCAGCATTAATTCACATGAGATTCAGCAATAGTCTTGGGTCCCAGCAGGTATTGGCAATGTATGGCAGGGATTACTATCTCTTCTGCTTCTATCATATGCCTGGAGAATATGGCAGGAATCTATATCTTCTGCTCTGTCTATCTTCTGCTGTGTATGGGACTGACTAGCTGAGGAGGAATTTGGCTTCTCCTGGTCTCTGGATGGTACTCACAGTTATGCTCACAGGGAATGGTTCTTCCTGGAGATCTGGGGGTGGCTGCTTGCTTGTCAACCAGCTGAGGCTAAAGGCTCAGACTGGGCATGAAGATCTTTGGTCTCAGCCGAGACTCGATCCTGGGTTGGGATCCCTAGAACTGGGAGCTCCTACACTCCTAAACTTAACTTCCTTTCCTCCCCATGAGACAGGACATGGGCCAGCCCACTCTGCTCATAGAGGGGGAGCTAAACCGGAATGTACTATTCCAGTCTAGATATGCTAAACTGACCTAAGACCTTGCTAACACATTGCTGCCACCTGCTGGTGTACATGGAAATTACAGCAAATACATGTAACAGGCTTAGAAAATGCACATTTGTGAGGAATATTATGTAAAATCACATTAGATGACAAGGCACATGTTACCAACAAATAGTAGCGGGAAAAAAAGTTTAGTAACATAACTCTGGGATGTTACATAGAATGTGTACGGCAAGCTTTTTGTACCACACTTTCATTTTTTGTGTGGCACTGTAGGGCTTCATAAGTTGATCTACAAGATCCACCCCTCCCATGTGCCTGTTGTAGTCCAGGATACAAACTGTTTTGGGGGTAGTGGTTGTGGTACCTCGTACAGGAGCAGGGGAGCTGGTGTTAGTGTGAATGGTGGTCAGTACAAGGACGTCCCTCTAGTCCTTGTACTTAATCACCAGCATGTTCTCATTGCGGAGAGCAGTACTTTCACCCATTCTCAGTGGTTGCACTCAGGGGCGTAGCTTTAGGGGAAACAGGGGAAGCGGCTGCTTTGGGGCCATGACCCAAAAGGGGCCCATCCAGGGGGAGGAGGACTAAAAGATTTTGTCAGGGCCCCCTCAACAGTATTACACAACGAAAAGAAATACAGTGACAGTATAGATAGTGTACGAAAAGGATGGAACAGCTGCCAGGCCTGGTCTGAGAGAGCGATCTTTACTAGCCACAGGAATGGGGGCAGCATGAAAGGAAGGGGTTGCGAAAAAATTACTAGGGGAGGGGGGCCCCATTCAAAAATTTGCTATGGGGCCCAGTCCTTTCTAGCTACGCCATTGGTTGCACTACCAGGGATCTAGGGAGGCCTCTCTGATTTTTGAGCACTGTGCCGCAAGCCACAGTACCTCTGGCAGACCTGAATAGGGGTATGCTGATATAATAGTTATCCACATAGAAATGGTAACCCTTATCCAGCAGTGGGTGCAGTAACTCCCATACAATCTTCCCACTAACTCCTAGGATGGGGGGGCATTCTGGGGGTTCTATCCTGGAATATTTTCCTTCATAAATGTGGAATCTGTGGGTGTACCCGTAGCAACTCTCACAGAGTTTGTATATTTTTATGCTATACCATGCCCACTTGTTAGGCAGGTACTGGCAGAATCTAATACTCCCTTTGAACAGTAATAGGGACTCATCTACACATAAATTTTTCTCTGGGTTGTACACCTTAGCAAACTTGTTGCTGAAGTGGTCAATGACAGGCCTAACTTTGAACAGACGGTCAAATGTTGGGTCGTTTTGTGGTGGGCACTGTGCATGTCATTGTAGTGTAGGAATTTCCTAATGGACTCAAATCGCTTCCGGGTCATGGTCTGACTGTAGATTGGAGTCTGGTAGAAAATGTCCGAACTCCAATATTACCTAACTTTTTTTTTACTACTCCTATATCCAGCAAGAGTCCCCAAAACTTCATCATCTCTGCAGCATCTACTGGGATCCAACCTAGGGGTCTAGCGTATGGCGAAGTAGGGTTCTGGGAAATAAATTGTTGGGCGTATAAATTGGTTTGGGACACCATTACATTTACAAAATCTTCAGAGAAAAAGATTTTGAAAAAATCTAGCTCAGTGAAGCCCGCACAATCTATCTGAATTCCTGAGTTTCCCACAAACTGATATTCATCAGGGGGTGAGGTCCATATGGGGTCACTCTGGGGGGCTACCTCCTCTTCTACCCTGGGGTACCTTCTAAAGGGTCCCTGATCAGCAGATGATGATAAGGGGGTAGAGGAGTAGAGGAAAGTGGCATCTTCTTCTCCCTCACTGGCAGACTCAGTATCGGAGGCAAGCATGGCGTATGCCTCTTCAGCTGAGTACACACGTTGGGATGGACGGGCCATTTTTATTTTATTGGGGTGTGACGTGTGAAACGTGTAAACCTTTATTTAGTGTGAGGGGTGTGTGTGTTGTGTTTTCACACGTGAAGGGGCTTGTAATAAATTTTAAATATAGAGAAAAGGAGAAAAATAGTTGTAAAAAAAATATTTTTCTGCAAAAAAAGTCTTTGCTACACAAAAAAGTATTTTCTGCAAAAAAATAATTAAACTTGCAGTGCAAACTGAGCAGACGCGATTAGTAATGGACACTACTGAACAGTACTCAGTGGTTGCCAAATGCACGCACGCAGATGGTGCGTTCGTGCAAAAACCTAAAAAAAAAAAATGCTGCTGAGCACACTACTGATCGTACTACTCTGCAGCACGCATGCACAGATCGTGCATGTGTGAAAAAACTGTAGTATAAAAATTCACTACAGTACTCATGCAGGTGGTGCATTCGTGCAAAAACCTAAACTCACACTAAGGCCTCATGCACACGGCCGTTGTTCTGTTCTCCGTTTTTTTTCGCCGACCCATTGACTTTCAATGGGTCCGTGGAAAAATTGGAAAATGCACCGTTTGGCTTCCGCGTCCGTGATCCGTTTTTCCAGTCCGTGAAAAAAATATGACCTGTCCTATTTTTTTCACGGACAACGGTTCACAGACCCATTCAAGTCAATGGGTCCGTGAAAAATCACGGATGCACACAAGATAGTCATCCGCGTCCGTGATCCGTGTTCGTGATCCGTGTCCGTTTTTCCTATCATTTCCAATGCAAACTTGACTTACTTTTTTTTTCACTTTTCATGTCCGTGGATCCTCCAAAAATCAAGGAAGACCCACGGATGAAAAAACAGACACGGATCACAGAACAACGGAAACCGTTTTTGCGGACCGCAAAAAAAACCGTCCGTGTGCATGAGGCCTAACTGAAATTTATATATATACATATATATCTAACTTACTGCCACTAACTGAAGCTCAGGGACAGGGATGGAGGGTGGTTTAGGGATCTGGAACAGCTGCAAATGAAAAAAAAAATCTGTGCAGCTATTCCAGATGTTCTTCTTTCTTCTTCATTTCTTCTTTCTTCTTCTTTTCAGCAGGAACGGAGTTAAAATGCTGTGGTGGTGCACCTCAGTTCCCAGCAAGCCACAAACAGCACAGAGAAGCACAGAAACTCTCAGCATGCAGTCACCAGCTAGAATGGCTGCATGCAGGGAAGAATACAGCCAATAGCAGCGATCGGGGATGCAGGGGGTGGTTCAGCACCATGCTGCCCTTACCTGGCATGGCTGCCTGCCGGTAAGAGCAGGCATGGTGCCGCGATTCCCCCCCGATCCTTCCCCAGAGCCCCGCAGACCTTGCGCCGTACATGTACAGCGCTGGTCCTTAAGTCACGGATATTTGCGCCGTACATGTACGGCGCGGGTCCTTAAGGGGTTAAAGGAAACCTGTCGCCTAGTTTGAGGCCACTAAGCCACCAGTATCCTGTTATGCTGCTATAGTTTAAGGTCTCAAACCTGGCCATATGAAATCCATCAGTCCCCCCAAAGAATAATAAATGAAAATTGAACTTACTAGGAAGTGTCCAGGACTCCATCAGCAAAGAGTGCATGCTCTATGCACCAATGAAGCCAAGGAAGGTACACTTTACTTCATTGCACATGCACTGCACTGCAGAAACTAAAGGTGGGCATACCAACCCCGGCTTCATCTGCGCAGTTCGCACTCATACAGTGCCACTGGAGGCGAGCCCTGGACTCTTTTCCTGGTAAGCTGAACTTTCATTTACTATTCTTTGTGGGGATGGATGAGTTTGCTGTAGGCAGGTTTGGGGCCCTAAATCCCAGCTGAATAATGGCATGCTTCTGGTTTAGCGGCCCCAAACTGGGTGACCGGTTCACTTTAATCCTATGAATATTGAAAGGATAATTATTTGAAGGTTCTCTGTAAATAATAATATCCTGGCTGTCTTCAACCACCCTTAGGGAGACCCTAGGAACTTACTATATGCTATTTCATTACTGAGTTCAGTGTATTAACAGTAGTCATTCTGTGTCTAAGCGCCCTCTTGTGGTGGTTTCAAGTCAACAAAATTTTAGCATTTAAGGCCCATTTCACACATCAGTTATTTGGTCAGTTATTTCCATCAGTTTTTGTGAGCCAAAACCAGGAGTAGAGGCTACTCAGAGATAAGGTGTAATGAAAAGATATTCACCTGTTCTGTGTTTTTGACCCGCACCTGGTTTTGGCTCCCAATAACTGATGAAAATAACTGATCAAATAACGGAAGTGTGAACAAGGCCTAACATGTATTATAAATACACAGCTCTGGCCATTATAAAGACTTTTTTAAAATTTAGCACATCTCTGGCACCTAATTTTGCTCCAGGTTTTAAACCTATTCATGAAACAAATGTGCCACTGTGCCTTGCTCCTCTCTGGTTTCTGGCTCAAACAAGGGAGGCATGGCTTAATGGAAAGAGAGTGTGGATTAAGATGCAACCTTGTGTGCCAAGAATGTGCCAAAAGATTTTCTGCACATTATGACGACCAATAGGCGATGTGAAGTCAGAGAAAAGCGTCTAGCATGTGCCAAATTTATTATACAGCACAAGCCTCTGTGAGAAATGAGGCACGTCTTCAAACTATAATTATGTCGTCTACATTTTAATCAGGGTTTGGCCTCCTGCACACGAACGCGCGCTGCCCGTTGCCGTATTGCGGATCCGCACCAATACACGGGCGCCGTTCTGTGGGCATTCCGCATCACGGATGCGGACCCATTCACTTCAATGGGTCCGCAAATCCGGAGATGCGGAATAGTGAGGAACGGAAGCACGGAACGGAACCCAACGGAAGCACTACAGAGTGCTTCCGTGGGGTTTCGTCCCGTACTTCCGTTCCACAAAAAGATAGAACATGTCCTATCTTTTTGCGGAACGGGCGAATCGCGGACCCATTAAAGTGAATGGGTCCGCGATCTGCTGCGGCTGCCCCACGGTCGGTGTTTGTGCATTGCGGCACGCGGCGCGTCCACAGGACGCACATGTTCGTGTGCAAGAGGCCTTAGTAAATCTTCTCTATTGTTGGGCACAAATTGCTGTGCATCCCGGGTAAATTTCCACTGGAAATGTGGGTAGCTATTGAATTGTCTGGCTCATTTTCCCTTTAGGCCTCATGCACACGACAGTGTTTTTTGACTGTCAGTGATTTGGCTTCAGTGGTCCGTGTCCGATTTTGCTTCAGTTGTGTTTCCTTGTGTCTTCCTTTTTTTTTGGTCTGACAGGGGGGAAAAAAGGAAGGTGAATGAAAAGTGTAATTTCATTGTTCCAAGGTCTTGCAGAAAAAAATGGACACGGACGTGGACACGGATGACATACCAGTTGTGCATCCGTTTTTTTTGAGGGACCCATTGACTTGAATGGGTCCGTCCTCCGTTTTCCACTGACAAGAATAGAACAGGTTATATTTTTTTGACGGACTGGAATCACGGATCACGGATGCGGAGAAAAAACGGAGGACTATCAGTTTTTCTTCACAGCTCCATAGAAATGAATGGGACCTCCGCTAAACTGTGAAAAATGACGGAACGGACGCGGATATACACAACGGTCGTGTGCATGAGGCCTTATCTGCATCTCATAGGTATTTTTGATAAAAGCGTTGTCATAGTGAAATGGTTAATCGGATACCTTGGAAGGAAATAAGATGACTTTCCGGCTAAGAACAGGTTTCTGCTGCCAAATGAAGTACAATTGCTTTTCAGGCAAATGTAAATGAAATCCCCTGCAGAGTGCAGCTTGAGAATAAGACACAGATGATACATGAGACCTGTTATCTTCTGCCCTCCACATTAATCGTGCTCACATTTCACATTCACAAATGTTTTTCTTCTAGTTTTGTTGTCTGGCAGGGAACATTGCTGATCTCCCTCAGGTCTTTACTATTGTGAGAGATGATCTTCCAAAACAAGGAGGGTTGTAGATATTGGAAGATGGTCCTGGAAGAGAAACTGAGACCATGAGACTCAGATATAATAGCCTCAGTGTGTATATTTGATCTGCTAATGCAGTTCATTGCTTCTCAGTACCTCATTTACCAAATTGCAAAAGGACACACGTAATTCTTTATTTTTAATATCATGTGAGATGGCTCGCCCTCTGTCACCCTGGCCTGGTGCTCTTGTCCTATTTTCAAAGTTGCGAATATACTATAGTTTGGAGTGGACAGGCACTCGTACAGATGGGATCACGGGAGAAGTATCTCTTAATTAAACTCTATTTCAAGTGCAGCTGTACTGGGGGGCGACATCCTTTAAGGGAGGCTGCCATGATAGGTTTTGGGGAGCGAGGGGACGCAGGTTAAATAGGTGAGGGCTGGTGAGGAAGGGGTTAAGTTGTGGGAGGTAGCGGTTAGAGGGTAGGGGTGGAGCTGAGGGTTTATAAGGGTGGCGCCAAGGGCTATCTGGCGCCATCTTTAGTTTGAACGAGCTGCAGTGAGCGCATACCTGAGATGGAGGCGATTCGAAAGATTGCGGGCGGTGGCAGAGGAGCGGGGCCCGGAGTGGCTTGAGGCGCAGGTATCCAGCCTGCTGAGAGGGGAGGCGGCGGGCACAGCTAGCGCGTCGCCGGAGGACAGACGGCCGCGGCGGGTACGGCCGCCAGCGTGCCTTAGCCCAAGTGACACCCCACGGGCTCGGCGCGGGATTGGGAGCCCCTCTAGGGACCCTCCGGGCCGGGGAGGTAGCAGACGACCCCCAGCAGCATCCTCCCGGCGTGGGAGGAATCCCGCGGTACGGCGGAGTCCTGTGCAGGGCAGGGGTTCTCCTCCCCTGCCTTCCCCTGCTAGCGACGTGGGATCCGGACCAGGGACTGCAGGGGGAGGGGAGGCCCGCGCGACGGGGGAGCAGTGCATGTGCTGGAAGCGAGGCTGGGTGCATGGTGACAGGCCACAGGAGGCCCAGGCCTTGGGATGCAGAGTGGGATGACGCGGGCCCAGTGGAGCGCAGGCGTGAAGAGGAGCCGCCTGCCTCATCTTCGCCATCTTCTGGCGCACCCAGCAGCTTGGAGGCTGGGGTGCGGGGTTCCTGTTCTGTGGTGGTGCCCGGTGATGACGTCTCGTCGCAGAGGATGGATCATCAGGATTCCGGATTCACGGCTGCGGGATTAACAGCGCCCGGGCAGCCAGGTAGGACCATGGGGAATTCATTGCAGGCATTAGTTGGTGTTCATGGGGGTGTAGGGGTTGGTGGAGGCCAAGGAGAATTAATTGGGGGCCTTAGCCAGCTTTTAGGGAGTTTGGCAGGATGGGTGGCTGGTTTGGGAGGGTCAGGGGTGTCTCCGTTGCCGGCGTGTGGGGGGCCTGAGGCTTCTCTGGGGCCGGCCGGGGTTGGTGCGGGGATTCCGGTGGTGACGGGTCGGGTGAGTGAGGCGGTTTCGGTGCAGACGCAGGCAGGTGGGGAGGAGGAGAGGCGCAAGGTTGATGATGCGGCGCAGGGGGAGGTATATGTCTGTTTCGAGGGCCCCTTGGGAGCACATTTGAAGCAGGAGGTGAGAGAGAGGATTTGGAAGGGAGAGTATATTGAAATTTTTTCATTGTTGCCGCTGGAAAGGTTTAAGCTGGATAGGGCGCGTCGCGAGGAGGGGAAGAAGGAAGAGGATGAGAAGCGGAGGTATCGTTTGATTACGCGCACGTTCTCTAATTGGTTGCAGGCATTCGCGATACTGGCTAGCGTGATTGGGGAAAGGGCACCGGAGTGTTGCTCCGCGCTGTTTTGCTACATGGATGCGATTGGGGAAGCGTACCGGGTTTATGGGGGTGTGGGTTGGCTTTGGTACGATGAACAGTTTAGGCAGAGGAGAGCGGTCCGCCCGACTATGCGGTGGGACCATAAGGATATAGGGTTGTGGATGCGGGTGACTGCGCCGGGGCGGCATGGGCAGTCCTTTCGGGGGGATGGGGGTTCTGGGGCTGGAACGTCAGGTGTGTCAACAGCGGTGGCAAAGGGACTGTGTTTCCTCTTTAATGAGGGAACCTGTAAGTTCGGTGCTAAGTGCAAGTTCAAGCACGAGTGCACCAACTGCGGTGGAGGACATGGAGCGTCACAGTGTTTTAGGGGTGGACGGCAGCAGGGGGGGGGGGGGGGGTGGAAAAGGGCAGGACGCCAGTGCGGGTGGAAAAGATGTTGCCGTTTCTAGATAGGTACCCGAATCGGGTTGCGGCGCAGTTGTTGTGGGAAGGTTTTAGTTCTGGTTTTAGGATCCCGTCGGATCCGGGGACGGCCCCTTTTGTGGGGAAGAATTTGCGCTCGGCGGGGGATCATCCGGGGGTGGTGGCGGAAAAATTGGCGAAGGAAGTGGGGTTGGGGAGGATGGATGGTCCGTTCTCTGGGCCGCCTTTGCCTAATTTTCGGGTCTCACCTTTGGGGGTGGTTCCGAAGAAGGAGCCGAACAAGTTTCGGTTGATTCATCACCTATCATACCCAAAGGGGGCGTCGGTCAATGAGGGCATTGACCCCGAATTATGTTCGGTGGTCTATACCTCGTTTGATGCGGCTGTGGAGTGGGTTTGGCGGTTGGGTCCGGGGACCTTGTTGGCAAAAACGGATATCGAAGCAGCGTTTCGGCTGCTACCGGTGCATCCAGATTTGTTGGGGTATTTTTGGGAGGGGGGGTTTTATGTGGACAGGTGTTTGCCGATGGGTTGTTCCCTGTCCTGCGCAAATATTTAGTTGTTTTTTGGAGTGGGTTGTAAAGGAGGTGGCGGGGAGTACGTCGGCCATTCATTATTTGGATGATTTTTTGTGTTTAGGTCCGGCGGATTCCCGGGTTTGTGCGGTATTGCTTGCTACGTTGCAATCAGTGTTTGCGTCTTTTGGGGTTCCATTGGCGGGGGGAAAACGGTGGGGCCCACTACGGAGCTTAGTTTTCTGGGTACTGTGTTGGATACCATGCCCATGGAGTGTAGGCTTCCTGAGGATAAGTTGTTGGATTTGCGTGCGGTGGTGGCCGGGGCGAGCCGGTTAGTTAAGATTCGTTTGCGGGATTTGCAGTCATTGTTAGTAAAATTGAATTTTGCATGTCGGATTATGCCCATGGGGCGTATATTTTGCATGGGAATGGGAAGGTCCTGCGAATAACATGGTTGTGGATTGTTGAAGCAGGGAAAAGTATACCACCTTGCCACAATACATTTGAATGGTCTCATTAAAGACATAGTTGCAAAATATTGAGACAAAGTGGCGATATATTGAACCCCTCAAGAGGATCCATCTATTCGCTAGTTTATTCATCTATTTTGCGTATAATTTAAACAGTTCAAATACAGTTATCTTATGGAATATCATACTGAGACCAACACGGATCATTCCTCCATCTATATGTAAACAAGATATTCTCTGTTCTTATTCTTGTTCTTATTATTCTTATTTTTTACTTTGTATATATACCAACGATTAGCTGGGTGTAACAACTTGTGTGGCGGTGTCATATGGCCGAGACATTACAGACACTTGACCTTTGACATCTGACCACGCAACTCTGTATTATATATTATACCTCTTGTATATTTTATATTTATGATTTTATCTTAGTGTTTGTGTATATACACATTTTATAATTGATGTTTTATATGTTTGAATTACATTAAAAAAAGTTTAATTAAGAGATACTTCTCCCGTGATCCCATCTGTATGAGTGCCTGTCCACTCCAAATATAGTAATTCTTTATTTATTTAGCACTTATATATTCCACAGCGTGGTATGTAGATTTGTCATCATTGGGACTCACAGCCTAAATTCTAAAGAACTGATCTGTATGTTTTTGGAGTGTGGGAGGAAGCTGTAGTACCTGAAGGAAACCCACACAAACACTGAAGAACATACAAACTCCATGCAGATGCAGTACTCCAGATCTTGGGGTATCTGCAAATTATTTATTGATTATGTATTGTATATTGTTATGTATGTTTCATGTTATTTTGGCTGTAGGTTCCTGCAGGAGGTATGGTTGGGGAGTGGTTGGTGGGGACAGGGTGGTTAGCCCCTCTTGGTGAGAGTGAGCTGGTCTCGCTTCATGCCAGGAGGGGGGAGTTACTAATAGACAAAAAAGGGAGAGGAAGTACACTTCAGAGGTCCTGCTCCTGGTAAAGATTCTCCAGAGAGACCAACTCGAGTGAGCCTCAAGAAAAACACTTGAGAGACAAGACAGCAGAGTGAACAGCTGAGAACAGCATTACAGACACTGCTGTAAGGTGAGTGACTACAACTCAGACACCCATCGCCTAAACTACCACTAGGCCAGATAAAGTACAAGTGATCATCTCCAATCATCCAACGTGCCTCTATACCTCTTTAACTGGTGCCAGAAACTGCACTTTGAATCTGTTGCTTTTGGATGTACCATAAGTTACAGTATATTTTTTCCCTTCCCCATCTTCTGCACCGGCTCCTCAGAGGCTTGATGCACAGATGCTACCATTAGTTGAATTGGAACCAGAACTACAATGCCACAGTTTGGAGTAAATTGGAGGGGGGAAGGGGTGGCTGGGCATGTGCCCCTAATGTTGGTGCCATGGAGGCTTCAACAACCCATTCTGCCTTGGCCATATTGTTTATATTCATGGCTAGGACAGCAAATTGAATTTTTGTTCCAGGAGAGGGTATGTGTGGCTATGAGTCTCAATTTTAATGAAATCATGACAGTGGCATGACCATGGTCGTAGCAACCAAAGACACTGCTATGTGCACACTGTATTAGTGAGGGTCAGGCTGCAACAGGCATCCCTGGGTTTATTGCCCAGTGCCCCTGGCAAGCACCACTTTCAGCTCTATCTAAGTCCTCAAGTTGTGGCTAAAAGAAATCTGAATGGTGGCCTGGGCAGGATGGAGAAGAAAGGGGAAAGTGAAGGTCTATTGTATTTATCTGTGCTGTGTTCACTTATAGATGGATCACAGACTTATGCCGAAATCTGATTTAGGATCTGACGGGAAGACAAGTGCTGCAGATGCTATTCTGGCCACCAAAAATTTCACAAGGTAAATACTGATTCACTGCAGATTTCCCCCTGTGCACTGTAGGTCAAGTTGTGTGTAGAGTTAAGCGAACACCTGGATGTTCGGGTTCGAGAAGTTCGGCCGAACTTCACGGAAATGTTCGGGTTCGGGATCCGAACCCGAACCGAACTTCGTCCCGAACCCGAACCCCATTGAAGTCAATGGGGACCCGAACTTTTGGGCACTAAAAAGGCTGTAAAACAGCCCAGGAAAGAGCTAGAGGGCTGCAAAAGGCAGCAACATGTAGGTAAATCCCCTGCAAACAAATGTGGATAGGGAAATGAATTAAAATAAAAATTAAAAAAATAAAAATGACCCAATATCAATTGGACAGAGGTCCCATAGCAGAGAATCTGGCTTCACGTCAGCAGAGAATCAGTCTCTTCATGCCATAGCAAAGAATCTGGCTTCATGTCAGCACAGAATCAGTCTCTTCATGCCATAGCAGAGAATCTGGCTTCATGTCAGCGCAGAATCAGTCTTCATGTCATAGCAGAGAATCAGGCTTCACGTCACCCACCACTGGAACAGGCCACTGTCACATATTTAGGCCCAGGCACCCAGGCAGAGGAGAGAGGTCCCGTAACAGAGAATCTGGCCTTATGTCAGCACAGAATCTGTCTTCATGTCATAGCAGAGAATCAGGCTTCACGTCACCCACCACTGGAACAGGCCACTGTCACACATTTAGGCCCAGGCACCCAGGCAGAGGAGAGAGGTCCCGTAACAGAGAATCTGGCCTTATGTCAGCGCAGAATCAGTCTTCATGTCATAGCAGAGAATCAGGCTTCACGTCACCCACCACTGGAACAGGCCACTGTCACACATTTAGGCCCAGGCACCCAGACAGAGGAGAGCGGTCCCGTAACAGAGAATCTGGCCTTATGTCAGCACAGAATCTGTCTTCATGTCATAGCAGAGAATCAGGCTTCACGTCACCCACCACTGGAACAGGCCACTGTCACACATTTAGGCCCCGGCACCCAGACAGAGGAGAGAGGTCCTGTAACAGAGAATCTGGCCTTATGTCAGCACAGAATCTGTCTTCATGTCATAGCAGAGAATCAGGCATCACGTCACCCACCACTGGAACAGGCCACTTTCACACATTTAGGCCCAGGCACCCAGGCAGAGGAGAGAGGTCCCGTAACAGAGAATCTGGCCTTATGTCAGCGCAGAATCAGTCTTCATGTCATAGCAGAGAATCAGGCTTCACGTCACCCACCACTGGAACAGGCCACTGTCACACATTTAGGCACCGGCACCCAGACAGAGGAGAGCGGTCCCGTAACAGAGAATCTGGCCTTATGTCAGCGCAGAATCTGTCTTCATGTCATAGCAGAGAATCAGGCTTCACGTCACCCACCACTGGAACAGGCCACTGTCACACATTTAGGCCCCGGCACCCAGACAGAGGAGAGGTTCATTCAACTTTGGGTTGCCCCGCAATATAATGGTAAAATGAAATTAAAAATAGTATTGAATGAGGAAGTGCCCTGGAGTAGAATAATACAGGGAGTGCAGAATTATTAGGCAAGTTGTATTTTTGAGGATTAATTTTATTATTGAACAACAACCATGTTCTCAATGAACCCAAAAAACTCATTAATATCAAAGCTGAATATTTTTGGAAGTAGTTTTTAGTTTGTTTTTAGTTTTAGCTATTTTAGGGGGATATCTGTGTGTGCAGGTGACTATTACTGTGCATAATTATTAGGCAACTTAACAAAAAACAAATATATACCCATTTCAATTATTTATTTTTACCAGTGAAACCAATATAACATCTCAACATTCACAAATATACATTTCTGACATTCAAAAACAAAACAAAAACAATCAGTGACCAATATAGCCACCTTTCTTTGCAAGGACACTCAAAAGCCTGCCATCCATGGATTCTGTCAGTGTTTTGATCTGTTCACCATCAACATTGAGTGCAGCAGCAACCACAGCCTCCCAGACACTGTTCAGAGAGGTGTACTGTTTTCCCTCCTTGTAAATCTCACATTTGATGATGGACTACAGGTTCTCAATGGGGTTCAGATCAGGTGAACAAGGAGGCCATGTCATTAGATTTTCTTCTTTTATACCCTTTCTTGCCAGCCACGCTGTGGAGTACTTGGACGCGTGTGATGGAGCATTGTCCTGCATGAAAATCATGTTTTTCTTGAAGGATGCAGACTTCTTCCTGTACCACTGCTTGAAGAAGGTGTCTTCCAGAAACTGGCAGTAGGACTGAGAGTTGAGCTTGACTCCATCCTCAACCCGAAAAGGCCCCACAAGCTCATCTTTGATGATACCAGCCCAAACCAGTACTCCACCTCCACCTTGGTGGCGTCTGAGTCGGACTGGAGCTCTCTGCCCTTTACCAATCCAGCCACGGGCCCATCCATCTGGCCCATCAAGACTCACTCTCATTTCATCAGTCCATAAAACCTTAGAAAAATCAGTCTTGAGATATTTCTTGGCCCAGTCTTGACGTTTCAGCTTGTGTGTCTTGTTCAGTGGTGGTCGTCTTTCAGCCTTTCCTACCTTGGCCATGTCTCTGAGTATTGCACACCTTGTGCTTTTGGGCACTCCAGTGATGTTGCAGCTCTGAAATATGGCCAAACTGGTGGCAAGTCGCATCTTGGCAGCTGCACGCTTGACTTTTCTCAGTTCATGGGCAGTTATTTTGCGCCTTGGTTTTTCCACACGCTTCTTGCGACCCTGTTGACTATTTTGAATGAAACGCTTGATTGTTCGATGATCATGCTTCAGAAGCTTTGCAATTTTAAGAGTGCTGCATCCCTCTGCAAGATATCTCACTATTTTTGACTTTTCTAAGCCTGTCAAGTCCTTCTTTTGACCCATTTTGCCAAAGGAAAGGAAGTTGCCTAATAATTATGCACACCTGATATAGGGTGTTGATGTCATTAGACCACACCCCTTCTCATTACAGAGATGCACATCACCTAATATGCTTAATTGGTAGTAGGCTTTCGAGCCTATACAGCTTGGAGTAAGACAACATGCATAAAGAGGATGATGTGGTCAAAATACTCATTTGCCTAATAATTCTGCACGCAGTGTATATTGTTAGGGGAGGTAGTTAATATCTAATCTGCACAAGGGATGGACAGGTCCTGTGGGATCCATGCCTGGTTCATTTTTATGAACGTCATCTTGTCCACATTGGCTGTAGACAGGCGGCTGCGTTTGTCTGTAATGACGCCCCCTGCCGTGCTGAATACACGTTCAGACAAAACGCTGGCCGCCGGGCAGGCCAGCACCTCCAAGGCATAAAAGGCTAGCTCTGGCCACGTGGACAGTTTGGAGACCCAGAAGTTGAATGGGGCCGAACCATCAGTCAGTACGTGGAGGGGTGTGCACAGGTACTGATCCACCATGTTAGTGAAATGTTGCCTCCTGCTAACACGTTCCGTATCAGGTGGTGGTGCACTTAGCTGTGGCCTGTTGACAAAACTTTTCCACATCTCTGCCATGCTAACCCTGCCCTCAGAGGAGCTGGGCGTGACACAGCTGGGTTGGCGACCTCTTGGTCCTCCTCTGCCTTCGCCTTGGGCTTCCACTGGTTCCCCTGTGACATTTGGGAATGCTCTCAGTAGCACGTCTACCAACGTGCGCTTGTACTCGCGCATCTTCCTATCACGCTCCAGTGTAGGAAGTAAGGTGGGCACATTGTCTTTGTACGGGGGATCCAGCAGGGTGGCAACCCAGTCCTCCGCACACGTTAAAATGTGGGCAACTCTGCTGTCGTTGCGCAGGCACTGCAGCATGTAGTCGCTCATGTGTGCCAGGCTGCCCAGAGGTAAGGACAAGCTGTCCTCTGTGGGAGGCGTATCGTCATCGTCCTGTGTTTCCCCCCAGCCACGCACCAGTGATGGGCCCGAGCTGCTTTGGGTGCCACCCCGCTGTGAACATGCTTCATCCTCATCCTCCTCCACCTCATCCTCATCCTCCTCGTCCTCCAGTAGTGGGCCCTGTCTGGCCACATTTGTACCTGGCCTCTGGTGTTGCAAAAAAACTCCCTCTGAGTCACTTCGAAGAGACTGGCCTGAAAGTGCTAAAAATGACCCCTCTTCCTCCTCTTCCTCCTGGGCCACCTCCTCTTCCATCATCGCCCTAAGTGTTTTCTCAAGGAGACATAGAAGTGGTATTGTAACGCTGATAACGGCGTCATCGCCACTGGCCATGTTGGTGGAGTACTCGAAACAGCGCAACAGGGCACACAGGTCTCGCATGGAGGCCCAGTCATTGGTGGTGAAGTGTGTCTGATCCACAGTGCGACTGACCCGTGCGTGCTGCAGCTGAAACTCCACTATGGCCTGCTGCTGCTCGCACAATCTGTCCAGCATATGCAAGGTGGAGTTCCACCTGGTGGGTACGTCGCATATGAGGCGGTGAGCGGGAAGGCCGAAGTTACGCTGTAGCGCAGACAGGCGAGCAGCGGCAGGGTGTGAACGCCGTAAGCGCGAACAGACGGCCCGCACTTTATGCAGCAGCTCTGACATGTCGGGGTAGTTGCGAATGAACTTCTGCACCACCAAATTCAGCACATGCGCCAGGCAAGGGATGTGCGTCAAACCGGCTAGTCCCAGAGCTGCAACGAGATTTCGCCCATTATCGCACACCACCAGGCCGGGCTTGAGGCTCACCGGCAGCAACCACTCGTCGGTCTGTTGTTCTATACCCCGCCACAACTCCTGTGCGGTGTGGGGCCTGTCCCCCAAACATATGAGTTTCAAAATGGCCTGCTGACGTTTACCCCGGGCTGTGCTGAAGTTGGTGGTGAAGGTGTGTGGCTGACTGGATGAGCAGGTGGAAGAAGAGGAGGAGGAAGCTGAGTAGGAGGAGGAGGAGACAGGAGGCAAAGAATGTTGCCCTGCGATCCTTGGCGGCGGAAGGACGTGCGCCAAACAGCTCTCCGCCTGGGGCCCAGCCGCCACTACATTTACCCGGTGTGCAGTTAGGGAGATATAGCGTCCCTGGCCGTGCTTACTGGTCCACGTATCTGTGGTTAGGTGGACCTTGCCACAGATGGCGTTGCGCAGTGCACACTTGATTTTATCGGACACTTGTTTGTGCAGGGAAGGCACGGCTCTCTTGGAGAAGTAGTGGCGGCTGGGAACAACATACTGTGGGACAGCAAGTGACATGAGCTGTTTGAAGCTGTGTGTGTCCACCAGCCTAAATGACAGCATTTCATTGGCCAGTAGTTTAGAAATGCTGGCATTCAGGGCCAGGGATCGAGGGTGGCTAGGTGCGAATTTACGCTTTCTCTCAAATGTATGTGAGATGGAGAGCTGAACGCTGCCGTGTGACATGGTTGAGATGCTTGGTGACGCAGGTGGTGGTGTTGGTGGTACATCCCATGTTTGCTGGGCGGCAGGTGCCAACGTTCCTCCAGAGGCAGAGGAAGAGGCCGAGGCCGCGGCAGCAGCAGCAGAAGAGGCCGAGGAGGCGGCGGCAGCAGCAGAAGAGGCCGAGGCGGCAGCAGCAGAAGAGGTAGCAGGGGGAGCCTGAGTGACTTCCTTGTTTTTAAGGTGTTTACTCCACTGCAGTTCATGCTTTGCATGCAGGTGCCTGGTCATGCAGGCTGTGCTAAGGTTCAGAACGTTAATGCCTCGCTTCAGGCTCTGATGGCACAGCGTGCAAACCACTCGGGTCTTGTCGTCAGCACATTGTTTGAAGAAGTGCCATGCCAGGGAACTCCTTGAAGCTGCCTTTGGGGTGCTCGGTCCCAGATGGCGGCGGTCAGTAGCAGGCGGAGTCTCTTGGCGGCGGGTGTTCTGATTTTGCCCACTGCTCCCTCTTTTGCTACGCTGTTGGCTCGGTCTCACCACTGCCTCTTCCTCCGAACTGTGAAAGTCAGTGGCACGACCTTCATTCCATGTGGGGTCTAGGACCTCATCGTCCCCTGCATCGTCTTCCACCCAGTCTTGATCCCTGACCTCCTGTTCAGTCTGCACACTGCAGAAAGACGCAGCAGTTGGCATCTGTGTTTCGTCATCATCAGAGACGTGCTGAGGTGGTATTCCCATGTCCTCATCATCAGGAAAAATAAGTGGTTGTGCGTTAGTGCATTCTATCTCTTCCACCACTGGGGAAGGGCTAGGTGGATGCCCTTGGGAAACCCTGGCAGCAGAGTCTTCAAACAGCATAAGAGACTGCTGCATAACTTGAGGCTCAGACAGTTTCCCTGATATGCATGGGGGTGATGTGACAGACCGATGGGCTTGGTTTTCATGCGCCATCTGTGCGCTTTCTGCAGAAGACTGGGTGGGAGATAATGTGAACGTGCTGGATCCACTGTCGGCCACCCAATTGACTAATGCCTGTACCTGCTCAGGCCTTACCATCCTTAGAACGGCATTGGGCCCCACCAAATATCGCTGTAAATTCTGCTGGCTACTGGGACCTGAGGTAGTTGGTTCAATAGGACGTGTGGCTGTGGCAGAACGGCCACGTCCTCTCCCAGCACCAAAGGGTCCACTAACACCACCACGACCATGTCCACGTCCGCGTCCCTTATTAGATGTTTTCCTCATTGTTCCCGTTCACCACAATTTTGAGAATGGCAAATTTGGGAATAGTTTTTCAACCCAGAACAAAAAATGTGCTTTTACGGTCACTACAAATAACTTGACCAGCTAAAACAGTACAGATTTGGTTGAATAGAGATGTGAGGCCTGTTTTTTTTCGCGCTGTGTGACAGGTATAGGTTTAATCACAGAATCAGACTTCTATCTGCACGCTAGCGTGTGTCTTAGGTTTTTCTGAATGACACTATCAGTACCTTCAATGTAAGATATGCTTTTTGGGATAGATTTCAAGTAGGCCTCAAATACCAGAAACTAGTTATTTTGAGAATGGCAAATTTGGGAATAGTTTTTCAACCCAGAACAAAAAATGTGCTTTTACGGTCACTACAAATAACTTGACCAGCTAAAACAGTACAGATTTGGTTGAATAGAGATGTGAGGCCTGTTTTTTTTTTTGCGCTGTGTGACAGGTATAGGTTTAATCACAGAATCAGACTTCTATCTGCACACTAGCGTGTGTCTTAGGTTTTTCTGAATGACACTATCAGTACCTTCAATGTAAGATATCCTTTTTGGGATAGATTTCAAGTAGGCCTCAAATACCAGAAACTAGTTATTTTGAGAATGGCAAATTTGGGAATAGTTTTTCAACCCAGAAAAAAAAGTGTGCTTTTACGGTCACTACAAATAACTTGACCAGCTAAAACAGTACAGATTTGGTTGAATATAGATGTGAGGCCTGTGGTTTTTTTGCGCTGTGTGACAGGTATAGGTTTAATCACAGAATCAGACTTCTATCTGCACGCTAACGTGTGTCTTAGGTTTTTCTGAATGACACTATCAGTACCTTCAATGTAAGATATCCTTTTTGGGATAGATTTCAAGTAGACCTCAAATACCAGAAACTAGTTATTTTGAGAATGGCAAATTTGGGAATAGTTTTTCAACCCAGAAAAAAAAATGTGCTTTTACGGTCGCTACAAATAACTTGACCAGCTAAAACAGTACAGATTTGGTTGAATAGAAATGTGAGACCTGTTTTTTTTTTGCACTGTGTGACAGGTATAGGTTTAATCACAGAATCAGACTTCTATCTGCACGGTAGCGTGTGTCTTAGGTTTTTCTGAATGACACTATCAGCACCTTCAATGTAAGATATGCTTTTTGGGATAGATTTCAAGTAGGCCTCAAATACCAGAAACTAGTTATTTTGAGAATGGCAAATTTGGGAATAGTTTTTCAACCCAGAAAAAAAAATGTGCTTTTACGGTCACTACAAATAACTTGACCAGCTAAAACAGTACAGATTTGGTTGAATAGAAATGTGAGACCTGTTTTTTTTTTGCACTGTGTGACAGGTATAGGTTTAATCATAGAATCAGACTTCTATCTGCACGGTAGCGTGTGTCTTAGGTTTTTCTGAATGACACTATCAGCACCTTCAATGTAAGATATGCTTTTTGGGATAGATTTCAAGTAGGCCTCAAATACCAGAAACTAGTTATTTTGAGAATGGCAAATTTGGGAATAGTTTTTCAACCCAGAACAAAAAATGTGCTTTTACGGTCACTACAAATAACTTGACCAGCTAAAACAGTACAGATTTGGTTGAATAGAGATGTGAGGCCTGTTTTTTTTTTGCGCTGTATGACAGGTATAGGTTTAATCACAGAATCAGACTTCTATCTGCACGCTAGCGTGTGTCTTAGGTTTTTCTGAATGACACTATCAGTACCTTCAATGTAAGATATCCTTTTTGGGATAGATTTCAAGTAGGCCTCAAATACCAGAAACTAGTTATTTTGAGAATGGCAAATTTGGGAATAGTTTTTCAACCCAGAAAAAAAAGTGTGCTTTTACGGTCACTACAAATAACTTGACCAGCTAAAACAGTACAGATTTGGTTGAATAGAGATGTGAGGCCTGTTTTTTTTTTGCGCTGTGTGACAGGTATAGGTTTAATCACAGAATCAGACTTCTATCTGCACACTAGCGTGTGTCTTAGGTTTTTCTGAATGACACTATCAGTACCTTCAATGTAAGATATCCTTTTTGGGATAGATTTCAAGTAGGCCTCAAATACCAGAAACTAGTTATTTTGAGAATGGCAAATTTGGGAATAGTTTTTCAACCCAGAAAAAAAAGTGTGCTTTTACGGTCACTACAAATAACTTGACCAGCTAAAACAGTACAGATTTGGTTGAATAGAGATGTGAGGCCTGTGTTTTTTTTGCGCTGTGTGACAGGTATAGGTTTAATCACAGAATCAGACTTCTATCTGCACGCTAGCGTGTGTCTTAGGTTTTTCTGAATGACACTATCAGTACCTTCAATGTAAGATATCCTTTTTGGGATAGATTTCAAGTAGACCTCAAATACCAGAAACTAGTTATTTTGAGAATGGCAAATTTGGGAATAGTTTTTCAACCCAGAAAAAAAAGTGTGCTTTTACGGTCACTACAAATAACTTGACCAGCTAAAACAGTACAGATTTGGTTGAATAGAGATGTGAGGCCTGTTTTTTTTTGCGCTGTGTGACAGGTATAGGTTTAATCACAGAATCAGACTTCTATCTGCACGGTAGCGTGTGTCTTAGGTTTTTCTGAATGACACTATCAGCACCTTCAATGTAAGATATGCTTTTTGGGATAGATTTCAAGTAGGCCTCAAATACCAGAAACTAGTTATTTTGAGAATGGCAAATTTGGGAATAGTTTTTCAACCCAGAAAACAAAAATGTGCTTTTACGGTCACTACAAATAACTTGACCAGCTAAAACAGTACAGATTTGGTTGAATAGAAATGTGAGACCTGTTTTTTTTTGCACTGTGTGACAGGTATAGGTTTAATCACAGAATCAGACTTCTATCTGCACGGTAGCGTGTGTCTTAGGTTTTTCTGAATGACACTATCAGCACCTTCAATGTAAGATATGCTTTTTGGGATAGATTTCAAGTAGGCCTCAAATACCAGAAACTAGTTATTTTGAGAATGGCAAATTTGGGAATAGTTTTTCAACCCAGAACAAAAAATGTGCTTTTACGGTCACTACAAATAACTTGACCAGCTAAAACAGTACAGAGTTGCTTGAATAGAAATGTGAGACCTGTTTTTTTTTGCACTGTGTGACAGGTATAGGTTTAATCACAGAATCAGACTTCTATCTGCACGGTAGCGTGTGTCTTAGGTTTTTCTGAATGACACTATCAGCACCTTCAATGTAAGATATCCTTTTTGAGATAGATTTCAAGTAGGCCTCATATACCAGAAACTAGTTATTTTGAGAATGGCAAATTTGGGAATAGTTTTTCAACCCAGAACAAAAAGTGTGCTTTTACGGTCACTACAAATAACTTGGCCAGCTAAAACAGTACAGATTTGGTTGAATAGAAATGTCAGGTCTATTTTTTAGGCGCTGGGTGACAGGCTCAACTTGCCCCTGATGTAGTATATGGCCAAAAAATAACCACACTGTTGATGGTTAAATGCACTTGGGTGACACAGGCTCAGCCTGCACCAGATGTAGTATATGGCCAAAAAATAATCAGACTGTTGATGGTTAAATGCACTTCGGTGACACAGGCTCAGCCTGCAGCTGATGTAGTATATGGCCAAAAAATAACCAGACTGTTGATGGTTAAATGCACTTCGGTGACACAGGCTCAGCCTGCAGCTGATGTAGGATATAGCACAAAATAACCACACTATTGATGGTTAAATACACTTGGTGATAGCTTGTGCTGGCGCACCACAAGTCACAAAATGGCCGCCGATCACCCCAGAAAAAAAGTGATCTAAAAACGCTCTGGGCAGCCTCAAAAAAGTGAGCAAGTCAATATTAGCACTTCAATGATCCACAGCTGCAGATCGATCACAGAATGAAGTCTTTTGGAGGAGTTAATCACTGCCTAATCTCGCCCTAACGTCGCAGCTGCAACCTCTCCCTATGCTTTAATCAGCAGAGTGACGTGCAGCGCAACGTGACCCAAGCTTATATAGAGGCTGGGTCACATGCTGCACTGGCCAATCACAGCCATGCCAATAGTAGGCAAGGCTGTGATGGCCTCTTGGGGCAAGTAGTAGGACGCTTGTTGATTGGCTGCTTTGCAGCCTTTCAAAAAGCGCCAAGAAAGCGCCGAACACCGAACCCAAACACAGACTTTTACGAAAATGTTCGGGTCCGTGTCACGGACACCCCAAAATTCGGTACGAACCCGAACTATACAGTTCGGGTTCGCTCATCCCTAGTTGTGTGCAGATTCCATTGAGGATATTTTCCACAGCATGCGGATGAGATTTTGTAAAATACTGTAGTATATTGCGGATTTTACCGCATTTAACTTTGCAACAGAAAATACACAGCATGTACTCCACAAGTGAACTTACCCCAAGGGTGCACAAAAAATGTTTGTTCAGAGCTGTTGCACACTGGTGTGCATGGGCAGAAGTTAGTACCTCCGATAACTAGGGCTATTACAGACTTATAAGCTCAGTCTGCTCGCAGCATGTTGCACTTAATAAATGCCTCCGACCAAGTTTTACAGCAAAAGCAGAAATGTGAATGCAGCAGATGATCAGGGGAATGACATGACATTAAGCATTTCCTTCCAGCATGGGATTAGTCGGATGAACTGCTGTCTAATTGGTAGTTTGCATTCATACACAAAAGGGCCTCAGGGACCCAGGTGACAGATCTAATTATAGAAAACGAACTGTCTGGATGTATTCTGATGGAGAGAAGCTCCAAACCACCCATAAAATTCCTTAATACAGCAGTATTTAGAGGTTTGACTGGATTCCTATAATGTTTAACCATAAAAAAAATCTATGAGAAAACAGTGATATGAATTCTGCACATACAGGGAAAAGAGGAAGGTCAATATACGGGTGCATCCCAATAAATTAGAATAACATTGAAAAGTTAATTTATTTCAGTAACTCAGTTCAAAAAAGGAAACTCATATATTATATGGATCGATTACACACAGATTGATCTTTTTCAAGTGTTTATTTCTTTAATGTTGATGATTACAGCTAATGAAAACCATTTGCCACGTTTTGCCGACGGTGCGCTCTTCAGCGGGCAGCGCCGCCGGCATTCTGGTGTCAGGACAACGAAGCCACGATTCCTGGCTCAGGAAGTGACAGCCAATCAGAGGTGCGAAACAGTCATATGACTCTGAAGGGGTCACATGACCAGGAAGTGCTGCCTACTTAAGCATGCCACATGTTGTCTTCTGGATTACTTGATAGTGCTCCTAAAATCTCCTGGTATTCTGACACTACTTGGATCTTGACTTTTGATACTTGGCTGACAATTTGGATTTTGACCCGACCTCCTGGTTCTGACTTTTGACTTGGTAACGGTTCTGATTCTGGTTTGCACTGATTGTTATACTAGTTTTTACTCTTGCATCCAGTTTTTTGACTCTGTCTCTTTGGTTTTAATTTGTATTCTATTTGTCTCTCCTGGTGTGAGCCAGCCAGTTTGTTCCGCCAAAATCCTAGTGTGGTTGTCTTTCTTCTTTATAGGCCCCTGCACTTATCTAGGAAGGTACTGTCATCCAGTTGTGGGTCACTGCCTAGGGCGGATTGTGCAAGTAAGTAGGGACAGTGGGATGGGTAGTTCAGTTTTCACTGCTCCCTACCATGTCACCCAAAAGTCAGTATCACAGAAAATTAGAATATTGTGAAAAAGTTTAATATTGTAGACTCAATGTGTCGCGCTCTAATCAGCTAATCAACACAAAACACCTGCAAAGGCTTCCTAAGCCTTTAAATGGTCCCTCAGTCTGGTTTAGTAGGCTACACATGTGTAAGACTGCTGACTTGACAGTTGTCCAGAAGACAGTCAGTGACATCCTCCTCAAGGAGGGTGCACCACAAAAGGTCATTGCTAAAGAAGAAGGTTGTTCACGTACTGAGGTATCCAAGCATGATAATGAAAAGTTGAGTGTAAAGAAAAAGTGTGGTAGAAAAATGTGCAAAAGCAACAGGGATAACAGCAGCCAAGAATTGTCAAGAAAAGGCAATTCAAGAATTTGGGGGAGATTCCTATGCAGTGGACTGTGGCTAAAGCTTCAAGAGCCACCATACACAAATGTATCCAGGACATGGGCTGTCGCATTCCTGCCTACTTATGACCCAGAGACAATGTCAGAAGCGCCTTATCCGGTCTAAGGAGAAAAAGGACTAGACTGTTGCATAGTGGTCCAAAGTCCTGCTTTCAGATGAAAGTACATTTTACATTTCATTTGGAAATCAAGGTCCCAGAGTCTGGAGGAAGAGTGAAGATGCACACAATCCAAGTTGCTTGAGGTCCATTGTGAAGTTTCCACAGTCAGTGATGGATTGGGGAACCATGTTATCTGCTGGTGTTGGTCCACTGTATTATGTCAAGTCCAAAGTCATTGAAGCCGTCTACCAGGACATTTTAGAGCACTTCATGCTTCCCTCTGCTGACAAATTTTATGGAGGCGCTGATTTCATTTTCAAGCAGGACTTGGCACCTGCCCACAATGCCAATAGTACCAATACCTGGTTTAAAAACCACAGTATCACTGTGCTTGATTGGTCAGCAAACTCACCTGACCTAAACCCCAAGAGAATCTATGAAGTATTGTCAAGAGAAAGATGAGAGACACAGACCCAACAATGCAGACAAGCTGAAGGCCGCTAGCAAAGCAACCTGGGCTTCCATAACACCTCAGCAGTGCCACAGACTGATCGCCTCCATGCCACACTGCATTGATGCAGTAATTCATGCAAAAGGGGCCCCGACCAACTATTGAGAGTGTATACTGAACATACTTTTCGGTAGGTAAACATTTCTATATTAAAAATCATTTTTTGAATTGGTCTTATATAATATTCTAATTTTTTGTATATACACTGCCTGTCCCAAAAAAAAGTCGCCACCAAAAAAAAGACTTTAGCTTTGATTACGGCGCGCATTCGCTGTGGCATTGTTTCGATAAACTTCTGCAATGTCACAATATTTATTTCCATCCAGTGTTGCATTAATTTTTTCCCAAGATCTTGCATTGATGATGGTAGAATCTGACTGCTGCGCAGAGCCTTCTCCAGCACATCCCAAAGATTCTCAATGGGGTTAAGGTCTGTGGTGGCCAATCCATGTGTAAAAATGATGTTTCATGCAGCCTTAACCACTCTTTCACAATTTGAGACCGATGAATCATTGCATTGTTATCTTGGAATATGCCCCATCAGGGAAGGAAAAATCCATTGATGGAATAACTTGGTCATTCAGTATGTTCAGGTAGTCAGCTGACCTCATTCTTGGAGCACATACTGTTGCTGAACCTAGACCTGACCAACTGCAGCAACCCCAGATCATAGCACTGCCCTCACAGGCTTGTACAGTAGCCACTAGGCATGATGGGTGCATCACTTCATCTGCCTCTCTTCTTACCCTGATGCACCCATCACTCTAGAACAGGGTGAATCTGGACTCATCAGACCACATGACCTTCTTCCATTGCTCTAGAGTCCAATCTTTATGCTCTTATCACATGAATGATTCACCGCAATTAAAACATAACGTTTATTGATATATCATAGTAAAAGGGCCCATAATTATATTAAAATGAGACAAGGACACACCGAAAATTCTATCAATGCGACCTCTAATTGTCTCCAAAACAGTACACAATCCAATAGGCAAGGACAGGAGGGAGGATAGAGTGGAGAGATAGGGGTACTGGGATGCTGCCCCTATGTAACCCTAAAAACTCACACCAGTATATATATTTGTGATGGTCACATCCAATATACATCATCAAGAGTACTTGTACAGCTTCTTAGCTTTCCACGGTGTATTATTGTTGTCCAGCTGTAGTCTTGTCCTCAGTCCTGCGTGTGGCAGCACCTATAGTCATCCTGCAGTGGAAGCGATAATATGTGTTCTATTTAAATCCCCGCTCAGACACTCAAGGGGGCAGAACTTTAACTTAATGGAACGCCCGCTGGCCGGCCCACTCTGATCGTGTGACGTCGGGGGTCACCTGACCAGTCACATGATCAGAGAGAGAGCGGGTCACGTGTTGATAGAGGCGGACCGTGAGTGTCTGAGCAAGGATTTAAATAAAACGCCCGGGACACTCATGTTATCGCTGCCACTGCAGGATGACTATAGGTGCTGCCACACGCAGGACTGAGGACAGGACAACAGCTGGACCATAATAATACACTGTGGAAAGCTAAGTAGCTGTACAAGTACTCTTGATGATGTATATTGGATGTGACCATCACAAATATATATACTTTATTTCAGGAGTTTTATTAGGTGCTTATAGGAAGGTTTGACAATTTGCAAACTGGTCCCCTGATGATTTGGCGGATGCCAATGAAACGCGTTGGGTTAATATAGCATAATTGCACCTGGGACCATTGAGTCACATTTTGGATTACTATATTTTCTTCCTTTTCTGTTTCCTTTTATTCTTGACGAAGCTGGGCAGTCACTGTTGCCTTATTAAGGGACAGTAAGGGGAAGCTTAGAGAGGGAGTACCACTGGTGTGAGTTTTTAGGGTTACATAGGGGCAGCGTCCCAGTACCCCTATCTATCTCTCCACTCTATCCTCCTTCCTGTTCTTGCCTATTGGATTGTGTACTGTTTTGGAGACAATTAGAGGTCGCATTGATAGAATTTTCGGTGTGTCCTTGTCTCATTTTATTAATAATTTTGGGCCCTTTTACTATGATATATTAATAAACGTTATGTTTTAATTGCGGTGAATCATTCATGTGATAAGAGTTGCTAATATTATTACCGCTTATAGATGTGGCCTTGACTACTGGAACTTGGTCGTGTGTGATTTGTATCCAATCTTTATACTCCCTAGCAAATTGAAGCCTTTTTTTCTGGTTTGCCTCACTGATTAGTGCTTTTCTTACTGCTACACAGCTGTTCAGTCCCGATCCCTTGAGTTCCCTTCGCATTGTGCATGTGGAAATGCTCTTACTTTCACTATTAAACATAGCCCTGACTTCTACTGTTGTTTTTCTTCGATTTGATTACACCAAACGTTTAAGTGATCGCCGATCACGATCATTGAGGACTTTTTTCCTGCCACATTTCTTCCTCGAATACGATGGGTCCCCACTATCCTTCCAGTTTTTAATAATGCGTTGGACAGTTCCTAAAGGGGTATTCTCATGTTAATGATCACTGTTAAATCTGTTAATGATTTAACAGTGATCATTTTTCTAAATATATTTAATTAACTAATTTTTTTTTCAAATATGCAATTATTGTGTTAAAGTGAAGTAAATAAAAAAAGTATACATATTAGGTATTGCCGCATCCGTAACAACCAGCTCTATAAAAATATAACATGACCTAAACACTTAGGTGAACGCTGGAAAAATAAATAAATAAAAACTGTGCCAAAAATGAATGATCAAAAAATCATATGTACCCAAAAATTATTACAGTATTGGAGGTGGCAGGATGGGGTGTTGAGAAGATGTGAGGAGGATGATAGAAAAGTAGGAAACTAAGATGTCTGTTTGTCAAACTCTGCAGAGACAAGACGCGGCTGAAAGAAATCATCATGGTGGTCTGGTCTGAATGGAGAAGATGAGGAAAGAGAACATCAGAGGAGAGGTCACTTGATGTTAGAGGTATGTAGTACTGCATTACTCTGTATGTTCTGTAGGTCTGTATGTAATGTTTTCCAATTATGTCTTTAAAGGGGAAATCCAACCCCTATAATGACCCCCCCAATGCCGTGCCCCTCATATAGATTATACTTACTCCGTTCCCCAGCACCCGCTGCAATAGCAGGCTGCGACGAGGACGAGCTTGCCTATCGTCACCAGCGATGCTAGGGAGGCTCTTCCCTGTCGCGGCCTGCTATTGGGTGCTATCCAGATGTTTTGATCTACATGATGGGGAGATGCAGTGGCGGCCGTGCGGGGATCAGGAGCGACGGTAAGTATAATCCATTTGAGGGTCCTGGGCATTGGGGGACATGTTTTAGATTTTGGATAGCCCCTTTAACAGTAGGGTTTGAAGGAAGGGGTTAGGTTGAGAAATTGGAATGAGAGTATGCCGTTTCCATTTTTGCCTCAGGCAGCAGAAAGGCTAGGTGCACCCCTTCCACTGGCCAGAAAGCACTGAGGAAAGGGGGGGGGGGGCCCAAGCTGAACTCTTGCACCAGGGCCCATGAGCATTTAGCTACGCCCCTGCCTGGCGCTAACATTGACCTGTAAGGTTGAGTTCACATTTGAGTTATTTGGTCAGTTTTGGCCCCGTAACTGCCCAAATAAGCGAAGTGTGCAGTGATTCTAAGAGCGACGCCTGTCACCTTCATGCCATGCTGACTCACAGTATTATTTCACTACCACATCAGACTCCTTACGCGTGTTACTGCAATGCACAGTGTTCTACACCACTATAAAGGCTCTCTGCAGCCAGGGAATAGCTGTTTTTTAAAGCGATTCGCCACAAATAAATTCGTGTCAAACCAAATTTTTTAAGAAAATTCAGCGAACCGGAAGAATCAAATTTTTTTTTAATTCGCTTATCTCTAATAGTTAGACAAATGGATTTTTCTGCAACTGTCGCGTTGTCTCAGTGCGACACCATAGACTATCATTATAAAAATTGGCGCGCGACACTGCTGCGACATCAATGTCGGAGTGTAGTTGTGCCCTATGTGTAGCGTGACTTATTGTCGTGCGAGACATGTCGTCGTGTAGCTCTAGCCTTAGGCTCCATTCACACGTCCTCAAATGGGTCTGCATCCGTTCTGCAATTTTGCAGAACGGGTGCGGACCCATTCATTTTCTATGGGGGCGGAATGGATGCGGACAGCACACAGTGTGCTGTCAGCATCCGCATTTGCGGAGCGCGGCCCCGATCTTCAGGTCCGCAGCTCCGCAAAAGATAGAACATGTCCTATTCTTGTCCGCAGCTTGCGGACAAGAATAGGCATTTCTATAGGGGTGCCGGGCGGGTGTTTTGCGGATCCGCAATTTGCGGGTCCGCAACACACCACGGACGTGTGAATGGAGCCTTAATGTCTAGAAAAACAGGTAATCCGGGTAATAATCAGTGCAGGAAAGAAAGCTGATCGCTAGGTGTCCAGCTGGTGGGAACCCCAACAATCAGCCTGGAATACGACAACAAATATTTAGTTTCAATGCAGCGCCACCACAGGAGTAATAAAGTATTACACCGGGCTAGAAATCAATGAGCTGTCTGTAAAATGCAAGGGCAGTGATTCAGCGAAGGGCAAAGGAGAGGATTGGAGCATGAAAGGGGGGCTGCCTTCAACTCTGAACCTGGACATCCCCTTTAAAGTATGTGTCCTTTCTGCTGTAGCTCTTCTAACAGAAGATCTGACTGTTGAGCTAGTGCGACCGCCTCAGTGAGGTGGATGGGGAAATAAGGAAAAGAATGAACAGCAGCTGGTGCTATACAGATACATTTGATATGTCCTTTTTCAAGGAGTGTGTCATGTCTGCTATAGCTTTTCCAACAGAAGATCTGACTCGTGGCCGTTGAAGATTTAAAGTGAACGTGTGCAACCACCTCAGTGAGGTGGATGGAGAAAGAAGGAAAAGAATGAACAGCAGATGGTGCTATACAGATACATTTGATTTGTCCTTTCTCAGGAAGTATGTCCTTTCTGCTGTAGCTCTTCCAACAGAAGAGAAGATCTGACTCGTGGCAGTTGAAGATTTAACCACTTCACATCCGCCCATAGGATATAAACGTCCTATGGGTGGATGTTTAACTCTAAATGGACGTTCTGGAACGTCCATTCAGAGATCGCAGCTGCACACTAATCGTGCAGCTGCAGAGCAGGTTGCCCGCTGTCAGTGACAGAAGGGCAACCCAGAGAGAAGGCACGCACAGTGGTCATGTGACCGCCGGGGCCGGGAGAGTGCAGGAGCTGTCGGGTCTTTCACAAACCTCGATCAGCCCTGCACTGAGACTGTACAGCACAGTATAGTGCTGTACAGCCTCTGTGGGGGGTGTATTTCCACTGTAACTGGGACTACTATGTCAGCCCCAGTTACAGGAGAAATCAATAGTAAAAAAAATAAAAAATTAAGTCAAATGTCACCCAGAGGTCTTGTATGACCTTATGGGGGACACAAAGTGTAAAATAAAAACTAAAAAATAAAGTGTTTTATAAAAAAAAAAAAGTTTCACATGTAAAAAAAAAAATCCCCAATTAAGAAATGAAAAAAATATAAAAAATAGTAAAAATAAATAAAATAGACATATTTGGTATTGCCGAGTCTGTGACGGCCGGCTCTATAAATATATCACATGATCCACCCCATCCGATAAACACCATAAAAAATAAAAACTGTGTCAAAAACAGCCATTTTGGTCACCTTACATCACAAAGTGCAACATGAAGTGATCAAAAAATGGTACCAATAAAGCAGTCACCTTATACCACAAAAAGTGAGCTGCTACATAAGAAAATTGCTAAAAAAATATAAAAAACTATAGCTCTCAGAACATGGAGACATTAAAACATCATTTTTTGTTTCAAAAATTCTATTATTGTGTTAAAGTGAAATAAATAAAAAAAAGTAGACATTAGGTATCGCCGCGTCCATAACAACCATCTCAATAAAAATATCACATAACCCAACCCCTCCGGTGAACACCGTAAAAAAAAAAAATAGAAAATAGAAGCGATCAAAAAGTCATATGCACCCCAAAATATTGCCAATCAAACAGATCTCATCCCGCAAAAAATGAGACCCTACCTAAGAAAATCGCCCAAAAAACTCTCAGAACATGGAGACATTAAAACATTCTTTTTTTTGTTTCAAAAATGGCATTATTATGTAAAACTTAAATAATTAAAAGAAAGTAGACATATTAGGTATTGCCATGTCCGTAACGACCGACTCTATAAAAATATCACATGACCTAACTCCTCAGGTGCACACCGTAAAAAATAAAAACTGTGCTAAAAAAACACTTTTTTTGTCACCTTACATCACTTAAAGTGCAACACCAAGCGATCAAAAAGGCGTATGCCCCCCAAAATAGTGCCAATCAAACCGTCATCTCATCCTGCAAAAATTATACCCTACCTAAGACAATCGCCCAGAAAAAAAAAAAAAAACTATGGCTCTCAGACTATGGAGACACTAAAATGATTTTTTGTTGTTTAAAAAATTATATTATTGTGTAAAACTTAAATAAATAGAAAAAAAGTATAGATATTAGGTATCGCCGTGTCCGTAAGAACTGCTGTATAAAAATATGACATTACCAAACCCCTCAGGTTAACACTGTAAAAAAAAAAAAGGGTCAAAAAAGCCATTTTTTGTCACCTTACATCACAAAAAGTGTAATACCAAGCGAATCGTCATCTCATACCGAAAAATTTTTTCCCCTACATAAGACAATCGCCCAAAGAAATAAATAAAATATATGGCTTTCAGAATGTTTAAAAAAAAAGAAACTCCGCGGCACTTCCGTGAATGTGCGTTTATTCACCCGGTATCATTTCAGAATGTGGAGACACTAAATTTTTTTTTTCAAAAATGCTTTATTATGAAAAACTGAAACAAACAACCAAAAAAAATTGGGTATTTGGTAAAGAATTTGGCAAAAAATATTTGGTATTGTCGCGTCCATAACAACCTGCTCTATAAATATTGCACATAATCTAACCTGTCATATGAACATTGGAAATAAAATAAATAAAAACGGTGCCAAAACAGCTATTTTTTGTTACCTTGCCTCACAAAAAGTTTAATCTAGAGCAACCAAAAATCGTATGTACCCTAAAATAGTACCAACAAATCTGCCACCTTATTTCCAAAATAGGGTCACTTTTTTGGAGTTTCTACTCTAGGGGTGCATCAGGGGGTCTTCAAATGTGACATGGTGTCAAAAAACCAGTCCAGCAAAATCTGGCTTCCAAAAACCACATGGCGCTTCTTTCCTTCTGCGCCCTGCCGTGTGCCCGTACAGCAGTTTACGACCACATATGGGGTGTTTCTGTAAACTACAGAATCAGGGCAATAAATATTGAGGTTTTTTTGGCTGTTTACCCTTGTTTTGTTACTGGAAAAATTGATCAAAATGGAAAATTTGCCAAAAAAGTGAAATTCTGAAATTTCATCTCAATTTTCCATTAATTCTTGTGGAACACCTAATGGGTTAACAAAGTTTTTAAAATCAGTTTTAAATACCTTGAGGGGTATAGTTTCTTAAATCGGTTCACTTTTTTGGAGTTTCTACTCCAGGGGTGCATCAGGGGTCTTCAAAATCTGCCTTCCAAAAACCATATGGCGTTCCTTTCCTACTGCGCCCTGCCGTGTGGCCATACAGCAGTTTACAACCACATATGGAGTGTTTCTGAAAACTACAGAATCAGGACAATAAATATTGAGTTTTATTTGGCTGTTAACCCTTACTTTGTTACTGGAAAAAAATGTATTAAAATTGAAAATTTGCCAAAAAATAGAAATTCTGAAATGTCATCTCCATATTCCATTAACTCTTGTGGAACACCTAAAGAGTTACCAAAGTGTGTAAAATCAGTTTTAAATACCTTGAGGGGTGTATTTATCAAAATGGGTCACTTTTTTGGAGTTTCTACTATAGGGGTGCATCAGGGAAGCTTCAAATGGGACATGGTGTCAAAAAATCACCATATGGCATTCCTTTCATTCTGCGCCCTGCCGTGTGGCCATACAGCAGTTTACGACCACATATGGGGTGTTTCTGTAAACAGAATCGGAGCAATAAATATTGAGTTTTGTTTGGCTGTTAACCCTTGCTTTGTTAGCGGAAAGAAATGATTAAAATGGAAAATCTGCCAATAAAGTGAAATTCTGAAATTTCATCTCCATTTTCCATTAATTCTTGTGGAACACCTAAAGGGTTAACAAGATTTGCTTCTACACTTCTAAGCCTTCTAACGTCCCCAAAAAATTTAATGACATTCACAAAATGATCCAAACATGAAATAGACATATGGGGAATGTAAAGTAATAACTATTTTGGAGGTATTACTATCTATTATAAAAGTAGAGAAATTGAAATTTGGAAATTTGGAAATTTTTCCCAATTTTTGGTAAATTTGGTATTTTTTTATAATTAAAAATGACATTTTTTGACTAAGTTTTACCACCTACATGAAGTACAATATGTGACGAGAAAACAATCTCAGAATGGCCTGGATAAGTAAAAGCGTTTTGAAGTTATTACCGCAAAAAGTGACACATATTAGATTTGCAAAAAATGCCTCTGTCAGGAAGGGGGAAATGACCCGGATGTGAAGTGGTTAAAGTGAGCGAGTGCGACCACCTCAGTGAGGTGGATGGAGAAATAGTGAAAAGAATAAACAGCAGGAGGCACTATACACATACATTTAATTGAATAACTCAGTGGCTATGCAAAATTTTTAATTACATGCAATTACAAAAGTATTCAGATTCAGGTCCTGATTTGAAAACCGTAGAATATTTTTGTGGCACAACTCTTTTAACCCTTAGGATACCAGCGGCATACATGTATGGCGCTGGAAGTGGGGTTTATTATTTTTTTTCATTTGCAGCTGTTCCAGATCCCTAAACCCTCCGTCCCTGTCCCTTCCGCCCCCCCCTCTCCCCCCCCCCCCCCGTTTTTTTTACGGACGTCATTTGGTCCGTGCACTTTTTTTGGTCTTTTTATTTATTTTTTACCAGTTTTTCCAGCTCTGCACCACTTTTTCTGCGTGCAAGCTGTGACCGTCAAGTGCTGTTCAGTGCGTACCTGCCTGATCAGCACCTGGGGATTATTTGTGCAGATTTGTTTTGCCAATTTTTATTTTTTTGGGTTAAAAAAGAACTGGTAGTTAGGGCTTTATATAAATATACAGTACAGACACAGAGTTTTCGTTATTTTCATGACTATGAAAATTGTAGATTCACACTGAAGGCATCAAAACTATGAATTAACACATGTGGAGATATATACATAACAAACAAGTGTGAAACAACTGAAAATATGTAATATTCTAGGTTCTTCAAAGTAGCCACCTTTTGCTCTGATTACAGCTTTGCACACTCTTGGCATTCTCTTGATGAGCTTAAAGAGGTAGTCCCCTGAGATGGTTTTCACTTCACAGGTGTGCCCTGTCAGGTTTAATAAGCAGGATTTCTTGCCTTATAAATGGGGTTGGGACCATTAGTGGCGTTGAGGAGAAGTCAGGTGGATACACAGCTGATAGTCCTACTGAATAGACTGTTAGAATTTGTATTATGGTAAGAAAAAAGCAGCTAAGTAAAGAAAAACAAGTGGCCATCATTACTTTAAGAAATGAAGGTCAGTCAGTCAGCCGAAAAATTGGGAAAACTTTGAAAGTAAGGGCTATTTGACCATGAAGGAGAGTGATGGGGTGCTGCGCCAGATGACCTGGCCTCCACAGTCACCGGACCTGAACCCAATCGAGATGGTTTGGGGTGAGCTGGACCGCAGAGTGAAGGCAAAAGGGCCAACAAGTGCTAAGCATCTCTGGGAACTCCTTCAAGACTGTTGGAAGACCATTTCAGGGGACTACCTCTTGAAGCTCATCAAGAGAATGCCAAGAGTGTGCAAAGCAGTAATCAAAGCAAAAGGTGGCTACTTTGAAGAACCTAGAATATGACATATTTTCAGTTGTTTCACACTTGTTTGTAATGTATATAATTCCACATGTGTTAATTTATAGTTTTGATGCCTTCATAGTCATGAAAATAAAGAAAACTCTTTGAATGAGAAGGTGTGTCCAAACTTTTGGTCTGTACTGTATATATAGAGTTCTATATTTCTATATATGGTATATAGAGAAAAAAATTCCACGGCACTCCCAGGGTTGTGATCAAAAATAGTGTTCTTTATTCATTAGCGCGACGTTTCAGTCCTCTCACTGGGACTTTTCTCAAGCAGTGATACATAACAATGGCGCTGAGTACATATATATAGGTTAAACTAGATAATTGATAATAATACATGATTGTCAGAAAAATAGTAAAAAACATTATTTAAAACATAATATATATACCTGTGATAATCCCTATCAATCCCAAATGTAATTATGCATAATTCTTATTAATATTCATATATTAATATAATTATATCCATATATATAAATCCTCCATCCAGTGACATAATTGATATATTAAAAACTCATGTGTGCAGCCTGATTAAAAACAAAATTGGGAACATAGCAGATTACTAACCAGAATGGAAACCCCACATGCGTTCGGCGTCAAACAAAGCCAACTGCGTATGCGTGGAAGTAAAATAAACCACTTGTGAAGCGCAGGAAGTGGTGATGCGGTGGAACACACCCACGGCCCTCAGCTGACCATCACATGACCGTCCTCGCCCGCTTGGGCTCACATCATTGATCTCCTCTCACTATAGATGTACACCTTGCGCGCACTACTAGAAACAATTACTTTAAAGTAAATAATCATTGTATAATATAATATATTACTACAGTCGAGGCCAAAAGTTTTGAGAATTACATAAATATTGTAATATAAATATTGGAAATTGGAAAAGTTGCTGCTTAAGTTTTTATAATAGCAATTTGCATATACTCCAGAACGTTATGAAGAGTGATCAGATGAATTGCATAGTCTTTCTTTGCCATGAAAATTAACTTAATCCCCAAAAAAACTGGCAGCAGGCAGGTGTGAGCGCATCTGCACGCACAGTGAGGCGAAGACTTTTGGAAGATGGCTTGGTGTCAAGAAGGCCAGCAAAGAAGCCACTTCTCTCCAAAAAAACATCAGGGACAGATTGATCTTCTGCAGAAAGTCTGGTGAATGGACTGCTGAGGACTGGGGCAAAGTCATATTCTCCGATTAAGCCTCTTTCCGATTGTTTGGGGCATCTGGAAAAAGGCTTGTCCGGAGAAGAAAAGGTGAGCGCTACCATTAGTCCTGTGTCATGCCAACAGTAAAGCATCCTGAGACCATTCATGTGTGGGGTTGCTTCTCATCCAAGGGAGTGGGCTCACTCACAATTTTGCCCAAAAACACAGCCATGAATAAAGAATGGTACCAAAACACCCTCCAACAGCAACTTCTTCCAACAATCCAACAACAGTTTGGTGAAGAACAATGCATTTTCCAGCACGATGGAGCACCGTGCCATAAGGCAAAAGTGATAACTAAGTGGCTCAGGGACCAAAACGTTGACATTTTGGGTCCATGGCCTGGAAACTCCCCAGATCTTAATCCCATTGAGAACTTGTGGTCAATCCTCAAGAGGCAGGTGGACAAACAAAAACCCACTAATTCTGACAAACTCCAAGAAGTGATTATGAAAGAATGGGTTGCTATCAGTCAGGAATTGGCCCAGAAGTTGATTGAGAGCATGCCCAGTCGGATTGCAGAGGTCCTGAAAAAGAAGGGCCAACACTGCAAATACTGACTCTTTGCATAAATGTCATGTAATTGTCGATAAAAGCCTTTGAAACGTATGAAGTGCGTGTAATTATATTTCACTACATCACAGAAACAACTGAAACAAAGATCTAAAAGCAGTTTAGCAGCAAACTTTGTGAAAACTAATATTTGTGTCATTCTCAAAACTTTTGGCCACGACTGTAGACAGAGGGAGAAAAAGGAGATGTTTATATATGTGTAGAACGGAGATACTAGCCAAGTACCATAACATAATTATATGCAGATAGACATGGGGGATAGCCACATTGGCCGTTCAGTATCCAGAGACTGGACACCAAATCCGGCCAATGTACGCTAACATTCTCCTAGAGGAAAAAATAGTATCGTAGGGGAATAGAGGGGAATAATGGACATGGATACAGGTCATGTACCCCGTCCCTATTTATGACCCAAACGATATGCAGACCCGTAATCCAAGTATCAGACCACTGGGCCCGCAATAAGTTAATCCCACAGGAACTAAGTACAAACGTAATCACGTTTTACTCCCAATAATTTTCCCACTGTATAGAACAACATAAAGAATTGTAAAGAATATTATCATCACATAGGCACCCAAAATATACATAGGAGACTACCATCAATGTCGTAGTCTACTATGTATATTTTGGGTGCCTATGTGATGATAATATCTGCAAATTTTTTATTTATTTATTTGTTTTGTGTGAAAAAATACCTGCAGTTATATAAGTACCTGCAGTTATATAAGTTTCAGTTAGGCCTCATGCACACAAGGCCTCCGTTCTGTTTTTTTTGCGGATAGGATGAGGACCCATTCATTTCAATGGGTCAGCAAAAAAATGCTGATAGTTCATCCGTTTGCGTTCTGCGTCCGTTGTCCGTGTTTCCCTTCAGCAAAAAAAATAGTGCATGTCCTACTTTTTTCACATTTGCTCACAAGAATAGGCATTTATTACAAGGGATCTGTGGAAAAAAACTGATCCTCCAAAAAAAACTGATGCCGCATCAGTTTTTTTTGCGGACGCACAATTTGTGGACGCAAAAAGCAACTGTCGTGTGCATGAGGCCTTAGTGTGAGTTTAGGTTTTTACACCAACGCACCATCTGCGTGTGTGCATTTTGCAACCACTGAGCAACGATCAGTAGTGACCATTAATGATTGCATCTGCTCAGATTGCACTGCGAGCTTTTTTTTTGTCGCAGAAGATACTTTTTTGTGCAGCAAAGACTTTTTTTGTGCAGAAGACTTTTTTCAGAAAATACCTTTTTTTTCAGCAAATCCTTTTTTTTGCAACTTTTCTTCTAAATTTAATTTCTAATTTATTACAAGCCCCTTTACATGTGAAAACACTACATACACACCCCTCACACTAAATAAAGGTTTACACATTTCACACGTTACACCCCTAATAAAAATAAAAATGTCCCATTTATCCCGAGTGTACTCAGCTGAAGAGGCATACGCCATGCTTGCCTCTAAAACTGAGTCTGCCAGTCAGGGAGAAGAGGATGCCACTTTCTTCTACTCCTCTACCCCCTCATCATCATTATCATCATCATCCACTGATGAGGGACCCTCTAGAAGGCGCCCCAGGGTAGCAGAGGAGGCAGCCCCCCAGAGTGGGCCCACATAAACCATACCCCCTGATAATTTTTAGCCCCAAAATCTCTGAAGATTTTAGAAACTTGATGGTAACCCAAATAAATGTATATGCCCAGCAATTTATTTCCCAGCAATCTACATCGCCATACGCTAGACCGCAAGGTTGGACCCTAGTAAATGCAGTAGAGATGATGACCTTTTGGGGGCTCTTGCTGCATATGGGCGTAATAAAAAAAACTAAGATTAATCAGTATTGGAGTGCGGATTTCTTGTACCACACTCCAATATACAGTAATACCATGGCCCGTAATTGATTCCGATCAATACTGAAGTTTTTGCATTACAACAATAATGCACAGTGCCCACCCCAGAATGACCCTGCATTTGGCCGTCTGTTCAAAATTAGGCCTGTCCTTGACCACTTCAAAGCAAAGTTTTCAGAAGTGTACACCCCAGAACAAAATGTCTGCATAGACAAATCTCTGTTACTTTTCAAAGGGAGGGTAAGATTCTGCCAGGCCTGAATTAACAGACAAATATTTTTGGGCTACTTTCACACTGGCGTTTCTTGGTCCAGGGTTTCTCCCCGTACTTCCGTTCCGCAAAAAGATAGAACATGTCCATTAAAGTGATTGGGTCTGCGATCCGCTGCGGCTACCCCGCGGTCGATGTTTGTGCATTGCCGTCCGCATTTTGCGCGCCGCAGCACGGCCACGGGGGGCACACGTCCGTGTGCTGGAGGCCTAAAGCAACTTTTTCTGGAAAAAATTGTCATTTTTTCATTTTCACAGCCAAGCCTTTCCTAATTTTGGGAAACGCCTGATGGGTCAAAGTGCTTACTACACACCTTAAGATATTCCTTGAGGGTGTAGTTTCCGGAATGGGGTCACTTTTTGGGGGTTTCCACTGAAGGGCCACCTCAGGGTGTTTTCATATGCGACATCGCCCCCATTACCATTCCAGCTAAATCCTCTCTCCTAACGCCATATGGTGCTCCTTCCACTCTGAAGCCTGCTGTGTTTCCATACATCATTTTTTGAGCACATATGGGGTGTTGGCGTATTTGGGGGGAAATGGGTACACAATGTGGGTGCATTTTGTCCCGTTACCCCTTTTGAAAGTGAAAAATGTGGGTGTAGTGCAACTTATTATGGAAAAAATAGTAATTTTTGATTTTCACAGCCAAGCGGTTCCTAATTCTGTGAAACGCATGATGGGTCAAAGTGCTCACTACACACCTTTAAATATTCCTTGAGGGGTGTAGTTTCCGGAATGGGGTCACTTTTTGAGGGTTTCCACTGTAGGGCCACCTCAGAGTGTCTTCATATGCGACATAGGTCCCAATTACCATTCCACCTAAATACTCTCTTCTAACGCCATATGGTGCTTCTTCCACTCCACGCAGCCTGCTGTGCACCCATACATAATTTTTTGAGCACATATGGGGTGTTGGCATATTCTGGGAAAAATAGGGAACAAAATGTGGGGTGCATTTTGTCCTGTGTCCCCTTGTGAAAGTGAAAAATGTGGGTGTAAATCAACTTTTTCTAGCAAAAATTGTTATTTTTCATTATCACAGCCAAGCGTTTTTTAATTCTGTTAAACGCCTAATGGGTCAAAGTGCTCACTACACACCTTAAAATATTCCTTGAGGGGTGTAGTTTCCGGAATGAGGTAACTTTTTGGGGGTTTCCACTGTAGGGCCACCTCAGGGTGTCTTCACATGCGACATAGCTCCCAATTACCATTCCAGCTAAATCCTCTCTCCTAATGTCATATGGTGCTCCTTCCACTCTGAAGCCTGCTGTACGCCCATACATCATTTTTTGAGCACATATGGGGTGTTGGCGTATTCGAGGGGAAATGGGGAACAAAATAGGTGGTGCATTTTGTCCTGTTACCCCTTGTGAAAATGAAAAATGTGGGTGTAAAGCAACTTTTTCTGGAGAAATTTTAAATTTTTCATGTTCAGAGCTAAGCATGAAATAAACTGGGAAAAATCACATTCTCCCATTAAAACGCCCTGTCCCCCCAGGTCATAATTTCCAGGTTAGTATATTGGATCCATCAGATTCTCTATTATACCCGGGCATCCACATAGGGACTAAATTGGAACACTACACGAATTTGAACACATTGGCAATAATAAACAAAGTAAAGGAAAAAATCAGAACGTGGTTAAAACTCCCTCTGTCACAAATCAATCACATCGCCCTTATAAAAATGACTTTATTACCAATGTTATTATACGTACTAAACGCAAGTTCAATAACGATTGAAGACATGTTTTTTAACAAACTGGAGACCCTTTTTAATGAACTAATATGGGGTCGCAAACGGGTCAGAATCAAATTACAATACTTATATAAAGAAGAAGGACTATCCGTCCCCTTTCTCAAAGGATACTATGTAGCTGCACAACTGAGATGGTGTATAAGAAACCGAAAGAATAACTGTATACGGCTAAGTTTTAGGGAGTACTGTAGACCCTGGGAAGATCTTTTTCATATTCTTGAAACTGGAACCACTGAGAAGAAAAAAATAGCAAACCCGTTTAGCAGAATGCTTAGGTACATTTGGAAACAAGTTAGGCTCATGGTCGGATTATCCCAAGCGGTTCAGTTTACCCCCCTTTGGGGGAATATTACTTTACCGCAAGTTAGGCAGTTAGTGGACACTGAATATTGGGAAAAACAGGGGATACACTTAATTTCACAGGTTTTTCACAAAAGACAGGTTAAGCCCTTAACCGAAATCCTTTCAGACACTACACCAGGATTCATCGATATATTTCGATACAAACAGCTACGACATGCTATACATCACACTAAAAATAAGAATTATTTAAATGTCGCACGTAACACGTTCTTAGATTTTTGTTATGATCCGATACCAAACACTCCCGCTATATCACATATTTATGCAAAGTTAAAATATGAATATACAAAATTGATTACATTTAAAAGTGAAGTAAAATGGGAAAAAGACCTGCAAAGTATAGAGCCGACCCCGTGGGACACTGTTTACAGAAACATTAAAAAGTCTACAGTCTCTCTTGCCCATACATGGATCCTTTTGAAAATAATACACCGTCTATACTATACACCAGTATTAATATTTACCATCTACAAAGACAAAGAACCAAATTGCTATAAATGTCATAAGGATAGAGGAGATCACAAACACCTACTATGGGAATGCCCGGGTATAAAAGACTACTGGATTAAAATATTCCGGAAACTGCAGAATAGCTCCCCTCTGAAATATGAAGCCTGTATTGAATACGTGATTCTTGGTAACCTCCCAGAGATAAACAAAAATAAAATCGAGCCACTACTTTGGTTTAGGGGTATAGCCCTCGCCAAGATAATAATAGTCAAGTATTGGGGCTCTATGAAATATCCAAGTTTCCAGGAATGGACGGAGTACATGGATAGGGTAAAGGAGTATGAATACAGTCTTTCTCAAACAGCGGGGAAGAAAGCAGTTTGGTTGCGGATGTGGGGCAATTGGAAATGAGAAACAGATAACACTTCGAATCACAGTGGTAGCTCCGCGGAAAAGGGGGTTGAAGGAAGGGATGGGAGGGTAAAGATAAGAGGGAAATTTGGTATGTGATGACACTGTGTTTTGGGATTTCTAGATTTCTATAGTATGTTTTGTACTAATAAAAGTTGAAAGTGAAAAAAATAAAAAATAAAAATAAAAAAAGAGCCAAGCGTTTCCTAATTCTGTGAAACGCCTGATGGGTCAAAGTGCTCACTACACACCTTGAAATATTTCTTGAGCGGTGTAGTTTCCAGAATGGGGTCACTTTTTGGTGGTTTCCACTCTAGGGGTACCTCAGGGTGTGTTCAATTATTCCGGTGAAATCTGCCTTCCAGAAGCCATTTGGTGCTCCTTTCCTTCTGACCCCTGTGGTATGCCCATGTAGCAGTATACAAGCACATATGGGGTATTGCTATAATCAGGAGAAATTGGCCAATAAATTAGGGGGTGCATTTTCTCCAGTTCCCCCTTGTGAAAGTGAAAAATTTGGGCCTAAAATCAGTTTTTTCAGGGGAAAAAATAAATTTTTTCATTTTCACAGCCAATTCCATGAATCCCCTTTATTGTGTACTGTTATTCCACTTTGGCATACTCCTCCCCGACAAGCGTCACCGTCACCATGGGAACGCCTGTGGGTTAGAATATACCATCGGATCTGAGTTTTCACGATCTCAGGGAAAACTCAGATCCGAGGGTATTTTCTAACCCACAGGCATTCCCATGGTGACGGGGACGCTTGTTGGGGAGGAGTATGCGAACAACTGTACAGATTGGGGAAAAAAGGCAAATATTCTAAATAAGGAATATGTTCCCTATATTGATATATATTAGTTTTTTTAGAATATTCGTAATTTTTTTTCCATTTGAAAACATAATTTCTTTCTGCTTAAGTTACTTGAGGGCCAATGACTCATTGACCCACAAGAAAGAAGCAGGCAGGAATCATGTTTTCAGATGTTAAAAAATGACGAATATTCGATATAGCGAATATATAGCACTATATTCGAAATATTAGCGAATTTGCGAAGTTGCAATATTCGCGATTAATATTCACTATTTGAATATTCTCGCTCAACACTATCCATGTTCTGAGAGCTATAGTTTTTTTTTATTTTTTTAGTGATTTTCTTATGTAGGGGCTCATTTTTTGCGGAATAAGGTGACGGTTTTATTGTTACCATTTTGTGGGACATACGCCTTTTTGATAACTTGGTAAAAAAAAAAACACCAATTAAAAAGCAAACATATGATATTACACAAAAATGTATTAGTATAACAAATCATACAACAAACAACATATCAACAACAAAATAAAATAAATAGCAGCAATACATGAAGGTACTATGACAGTATTAGTTCACCCTGGTCATTCAAGGCCGCATTGTCACATCTACATAGGGTATGCTGTGCCAGTAATTTTTATACACATATCACTTAAAATCTTTTAAAGGGCACCTATGTACCGTACCCATCTAGCTACAAATAATATTGCACAAGTCCCATAAGTAGCCATACCAGTAGCTACTGTAACCTTACAGAGAGAAATCCCAACAGGAATTAACCTGATAAGTTGGAATACTATCCCGTATACCTTGGTAAGGACAAAACAATCAATGAATAATAAGTGCAAAATGTAGCATAAGAGAACAATACAGACCAGAGGCCAGGAGTGAACACCAACCCCGACGCGCATTTCACCTTGCTTCCTCTAGGGGGAGTGGTGTTGCACTTTTTGTGATGTAAGGTGACAAAAATGGCTTTGGGTGGATCATGTGATATATTTATAGAGCCGACCGTCACGGACGTGGCAATACCAAATATGTCTATTTTAATTTATTTTTTCTACTTTTAACATATTTTTTTTAATTCCTTACTTGGGGAATTTTTTTTTTCTTACATGTGAAACCTTTTTTTTATTTTTTTATTTTAACACTTTATTTTTCTATTTTTTATTTTACACTTTTCGTCCCCCATAAGGTCATACAAGACCTCTGGGGGGCATTAAACTTCACTTTTTTTCATTTTTTTTTTCACTATTGATTTCTCCTGTAACTGGGGCTGACATAGTAGCCTGTAAATGCCCCTTCGGCGCAACCACAGGGGAACATTAGGCATTGCACTGACCCTCAATGGGTTAGCTGTGTAATGCAAAATATGTCTGGTCCTCCAGGGTGAGAGATGCTTTTTGTAGCTGTTTTTTGCTCCTGCTGATAGAAATGTCCCCCCCCCCCTTCCTTATTAACTTCTGTAATAGAGAATTGGGATGGGTTTTCTAATCCTGACAAACCCTTTGATGTAAAAGCTGGCTGACAGTCACATCTGGGACTAACTGATCCAATGAAACGATTAGCAAATCCAGAAGAAAATGAATTTACTAAGCAAGGAAGGCACAAATAATTGCCATAAATACCACTGGTGTATACAGATCAGATCTGGTGACAAGTCTGTTCTGATAGCTCACATTATGTCATTTGTTATGGCGGGTGCTGAATCTGAAGCTGACACACGCTCGTACAATTATGCTCACATATCAATTTGTCTACAACCGAAAAGTAAAGTAAGTATGGAGCGGAAACCATGAAGATATTCATGAACTTAAGGCCTCATGAACACAACCATTTTTTGCGGCTCGGAAGCGGACCCATTCACTTCAATAGGGCCGCAAAAGATGCGGACAGCACTCCGTGTGCTGTCCGCATCCGTTGCACCGTTCCGTGGCCTTGCCAAAAAATAGAACATGTCCTATTCTTGTCCGTTTTGCGGACAAGAATAGGCATTTTTATAATGGGCCGCCTGTTCCGTTCTGCAAATTGCAGAACGCACACGGGCAGCATCCGTATTTTGCAGATCCGCAATTTGCGGAATGCAAAACATGGCATGGTCGTGTGCATGTAGCCTAAGAGCTTGGATTTAGTTTCCTTGTCCGTTCCATTTTTTTTTTTTTTTTTTGGGGCCCGTGTGCGGAAACATTCACTTCAAAAAAACAGAAATGACCATATCCTTATGTCTGCAAGTCTGTTCCGCAAAAAAAAATAGAACATGTCCAATTCTAGTCCGTTTTGCGGACAAGGACAGGCATTGTTACAATGGCTCCGCAAAAAAAGAAAAAAGGATGCAATACGGATGTCATCCATTTTTTTTTTTTGCGGATCCGTGTTTTGCAAACCACAAAATTCATACGGTCGCGTGCATGAGCCCTAAGGCACCATTTTTCAGCAAATGGATGTATTTTTATGTCCCAATTGTGTTTTTTTAATTGTAGTAGGGTGCAATGGTGTGTCCAGTGTACGGCACATGCACCAGAGCTGTGCCCACGCCATCAGCAGTGGGTACTGGCTATAATACAGAGCTGACAGCCAGGCTCCAACATCCAGAACTGGAGTTATCTGATCCCAGCCATTTATTCCCATTAAAGGACATCTGTCAGCAGATTTGTACCTATGATACTGGCTGACCTGTTACATGTGCGCTTGGCAGCTGAAGACATCTGTGTTGGTCCTATGTTCATATGTGTCCGCATTACTGAGAAAAATGAAGTTTTAATATAATGCAAATGAGCCTCTAAGAGCAACGGGGGTGTTACCATTACACCTAGACGCTCAGCTCTTTCTGCCACTGCCGCGCCCTCTCCACTTTGATTGACAGGGCCAGGTGTGATGACGTTTACAGTTCCTGGCCCTCTCAATCAAAGTGTAGAGGCACTGTCCTGTCATTCATTATGAGGTGCAGCGCCATACATTTGATGGTACAGCATCTTTCCGCAGTTCGGTTCCATTTCGAATCGATGGGGACAGGGGCGTAGCTAGAAATGCATGGGCCCCATAGCAAAATAAATTTATGCCCCCCCCCCCAGCCCCTACATATCTATCGGGCCTCCCACCACCCCTTCCAGAGCTCCCACCCAAACACCCATCCTAGATCTCCCACCGCCATGAGCAGTTTCACACTTGCAAGTAGTTTCACACTTGCGGCAGGACGGATCCGACAGGCTGTTCAGCCTGTTGGATCCGCCCTGCCGCTATTTCGCCTTGCCGCCACTCCATCCCCATTGACTATAATGGGAACGGGGACAGAGCTCCGGTGCAGCGCGGCAGTGTGCGGTGAAAGGCTGGCAGCCGAAAAGTACTGCAAGTCCGACTTTTTCATCCGGTGACTCTCACCGCGCAGTGCCGTGCTGCGCCGGAGCTCCGCCCCCATCCCCATTATAGTCAATGAGGACAGAGCAGCGGTCCAGCGAAATAGCGGCAGGGCGGATCAGACAGGCTGAACAGCCTGCCCGATCCATCCCGCCGCAAGTGTAAAAGTATAGAGGGCGTGGGGGTGGAAGAAACCCCAGAACTAGAGTGTGCCCCCCAAAAGAAGGAAGGGGCGCCCTCCTTATTACTGCTGGCATCACTTTTTAACTTCAGATCATCAGACTCTCACTAATTACAGCACACACCCCTGTAGTGTCCCCCATCAGACAGGGGAGGGAAGAAAAGAAACCCCAGAACTAGAGTGTCAGTGTGCCCCCCAAGTTGGGGGGCACACTCTAGTTCTGGGGTTTCTTCCCTCCCCTGTCTGATGGTGGACACTAGAGGGTGTGTGCTGTAAATTTGTAATTAGTGAGAGTCTGATGATCTGAATTCTGAAGTTAAAAAGAGCTGCCTGCAGACCTGCAATGATAAGGAGGGCGCCCCTTGCTTCTCTTGGGGGCCCCACTCTGCAGGCAGCTCTTTTTAACTTCAGAATTTAGATAGTATCTCAGAAATCATAAATTCTCACTTTCTCACTTTCTTAAATTCACTTTGACTTCTTACTTTTATTTAGAGTCACAGCAGGCACAGACTGGAGTGGCAGGACTGGAGACCAGTTGAGGAGGAGGCAGGAGCACCGAGCAGAGGACCGCTCCAGTACAGCGCAGGCAGGCACAGGCTGGCAGCAGTAGCAGTGCGAGACTGAGGTTCCTCTCTCTCACTCAATCTCAGTCAGAGAGCGCGAATCTGACTGGCGCCAGTGCGGCCGGCGGGACCACTCCCTCCCTAGTCCCTCCAGGCCTCCGGCTCCACAACAGGTACAGCCCCGGCCCGCCCCCCTCCACCGCCTGAGTCTGCCTCCTCCCTCTAGTTACTAGGAGGAAATCTTTCCTTCCTGCGCTGGTGCCTGGCTCCGCCTCCAGGTGACATCACCACAGGTCCTCCACTCACTCTTTAGTATCCCCTCCACACTAAACTCCGCCCCTATTGTAATTGATCACATGTGCAGCGTACTCAAGTTGTGTGTAATAGTGTTCCTGGGTGTAGTAGTGCAATAGACACTAACCTGAGACGGCTGACTCTCTGCAAGGCAGGTGATGGTAGAAATTGTTCGTGACGCCAGTGCCAAGTAAACGGTGGCACGCCGTTTGCGGATAGCAGAAATAAATGAGGGACCACGTGATATTAAAACAGAACTCCAACTTTAGTAGGCTTTATAGAGACATTTACGGAAGCGCAGTTCCTTGGCATACAGTTGATTTTTCAATACGGTTGATGCAGGCAATACAGATTGAGCAAGGTGATTACAGAGTGTTAAACACAGGACTTGCAGTACAGGAGCTTGCACTCTATCTCTGACTGATCCTGGAATATAGCAAATCTTCTCCAAGGCCCAATAACCTAACTCTGGCTTTATATCCTTGGTTGTAGCTTTATAAAGTACCCCCTCTGTTATCTTGAGTACCTCTTGCTTTTCTGCGCTTTGCCTCTGTCTCCTTCTCAGCTTCCTCAGACTCCAGAAACTGGCAAGCGCCCGACTCCTAAGGAGGGTGATTAGGGACTGGTGGTCCCCCTTTTCCCTTCCTAGCCGTGGGTTTGAGATAGCACCTTGCCGGTTTATGTTTGGTGCTTGAGGGGTTAATGGTGGTATAATGGCACGTCACTGGGGGACGAGTATGTGAGGTCTCGTCCCTCTTGCAAGGGTTTATAACCCCCTCCCCGGCTGCTGCACTTCCTCTTTGCAGCGGAAGCCAAGTTGGTAAGGTGGCTGTCTGTGAGAAGATGTCCGCAAGGGATGCCTCTTTGCGTGAGGCCCTTATGGCGAGCTATTCGGAAGGGGGAGAGGGCTGGCTGCGCTCTTTTTTGAGCAGCCTCAGCTCCCCTCTGCCCTCTTCTGCTGCCGCGATATGTGGAGATGTGGCGGCGCTGCCGCAAGCTGCTGGCAGCGCTGTTACTTTCCATGGAGGGCGGCGGTCCGCCCGGTGCACCCGCCCTCCCACCCGTTTAGGTCACAGCCCCCCCCGCACCTTCCAATAGAGCAGCAGGTACTCACCGGAGCTCCCGGTCCTGCGCACGCGCTGTGACGCCCGGCCGTGAGTCTTCTTCAGCGCATCAATGCGCTCTAGCCCCGCCCCTTCCGGTTACGTCACCTCCGGCCGCTCCAGAGTTAGTTCGCGCGTGGCAGGCGAGTTTGAGGAGCATAATGGGAGCGCAAGGCAGCGTCGAGTCTTGTGACTCCCCACCGACCCCCCCTCTTTCCCAGCCTGCAGCTCAGGCGGCTAATATGTATGAGGTGCCAGGGGGCACAGGGGCTGCCCCGAATGTTATATCTGCCAGCCAGGCTGGCTCTGTGGGGCCTGCATCCCCTCTGGCAGATCCCCCTGCGTTAGCTGCGCCCCCTTCTCTACCGGCTCACCCCTTACAGGTGCCTCATCTCTCCCTGCAGCATCACCCCCCCCTGCAGCCTCAACCCCCCATGCAGCCTCAACCCTCCCTGCAGCCTCAACCCCCCCTGCAGCTGCAAACCCCCATGCAGCATCAAACCCCCCTGCAGCTTCAAACCCCTGGTGGTGATGTTAGGTTGCGCAGGCATAGGGAGATGTCGAGATCCTCGTCATCGTCCTCAGGCAGTAGGCGGCGGCATCATCGTCATGCACGTAGGCGACAGTCCCGTCACCGTTCCAGGATGTCAGGCAGCAGCAGGCGTTCCAGATCCTCTAGATGGCGCTCACCGTCATCTTCGGATGGATCGACGGGCGCATCTGAGGAGTCTGGTCGGCCGGCGGGTTCGAGAAGAAAGAGGCGGGTGCCTAGTCATACCTCCAGGGCTCCCAGCCTGGCCCCAGTGACGGAACCCCGGATTGAGATCCCGGTACCCGGTCCTTCTCCGGTTCTGACGACTGACGCACCTGGTGAGTACCAGTATACTGGGGCATGGGGGGGAGGGGGGATTAGTGATGTGGAATCAGTACTTAAGGCGTTGATTGCAAAGATGTCCCCTTCCCCTTCTCCTTCTTTATCACGTGCCCCAGTTTTAGCGGGAGTATATAAAGACTCATGCTTTTGTGGTGTTAGTCCCCTGGGCTGTCATTTGGATGACGCCGTGAAAGAGAAAATTTGGTCCAACCAATATATTGACATTTGGTCTCTCATATCGGTGGATCAACATACGGTCGACAAGGAGAGGCGTTTCCCTGATAAGCCTTTTGATCGCAAGCCCAGGGTCGCTAAGACCATTAATAATTGGTTGCAAGCTTTCTCAGTTTTGGGGTGTATCATGGGTCAGCGTCACCCTGACCGCTGTTCGGAATTATTTGTCTACCAGGACACCATTTATAGCGCTTATAGAGCTCATGGCGGCAGCGCTTGGTGGAAATATGACGAGGAATTCCGGCGGCGGTTAGCGTTACATCCAGACGTAGGTTGGGGCGTTAAGGCTACTGATGTCTGGCTTCGCCTCATGGTGTCCCAGCGGCAGCCCCCCTTTCTTAGCGTGGCCACTGGTTCCGGAGCAGGTTCTGGTCAAGGGCCAGTGGCCGTCCGCCGCCCTGGGGCGTGCTGGCTTTTCAACGAAGGCCATTGCAAATACGCAGGATTGTGCAAATACAAGCACGAGTGCTCGGCATGTGGTGGTAACCACGCCGCTAACAGGTGCTCCCGTCCCACTACCAGACCTTTTAAGCCCCCTGGTGCGGGAGAACCTAAGGACCCCGGTGAGCGTAACAGAGATGTCCCCATGGCTAGACATTTACCCCAATAAGGCGGCTGCCTCCCAGCTTCGCTTTGGTTTCACATTTGGTTTCTTTATTCCGTTTGTCTTGAGTAGGTTTCCTGTTTTTTCCGACAATTTACGTTCTGCTAGGGAGCTCCCTGAGGTCCTCCGTGAGAAGTTGGGTAAGGAAGTTTCTTTGGGCAGAGTTAAGGGGCCGTTTCAGTCTATGCCGTTTCCTAATCTTAGAGTGTCGCCTTTGGGTATTGTTCCTAAGAAGGATCCTGGCAAGTTTCGCCTCATACACCACTTATCCCACCCCAAGGGTTCGTTGGTGAATGACGCTATTCTGCCTGAGGAGTCGTCAGTGTCATATGTTTCCTTTGACCGTGCAGTGTCTCTGGTTAGGAATGCAGGACAGGGCGCCCTTTTGGCCAAGTCAGACATTGAATCGGCTTTTCGGCTCTTACCCGTTCACCCGGATTGTCATCATCTTCTTGGTTGTTCGTTTGAGGGTCTGTTTTACTATGATACTTGCCTGCCCATGGGGTGTTCTATTTCCTGCCACTATTTTGAGATGTTTGGTTGTTTCCTGGAATGGGTGGTCAGGTATGAGGCGTTGTCTACATCGGTAATACACTATTTGGATGACTTTTTGTTTGTTGCCCCGGGGTCAGGGGATGGTTGTCTTTTGCTTCTCAACACGTTTTTGTCCTGCATGTCCAAGTTTGGTGTTCCCATATCAGCAGAGAAGACGGAGGGTCCGGTCACGTGTTTGTCTTTTTTGGGCATCGAAATTGATTCTGTCAATATGGTTTTTCGTCTGCCCGGTGATAAGTTGCAGAAGTTGTTGTATTTGATTGAGGGTTTTTTGGCAGTGCGTAAGGTTACCCTACAGCAGCTTCAGTCATTGCTAGGTTTGCTCTGTTTTGCATGCCGGGTCATGCCCATGGGACGTGTTTTTTCCAGTCGTTTGTCGTTGGCTACTCGGGGGGCTAAGTCTCCTAATCACCGTATTCGCCTGACTAGGTCTTTGAAAGCCGACTTGCAGGTATGGCGGGATTTTCTGTGTTCGTACAATGGCCACACGTGTCTTATTTCCGAAGAGGTTCCTAACTCGGTTTTGTCCCTTTTTTCAGACGCTTCTGGTTCCTGCGGTTTCGGCACCATTTTCGGTAGGGCATGGTGCTCTGCCCCCTGGCCAGAGTGGTGGCGCTCTCTTGGCCTTTGTAAAAATTTGACCTTGCTGGAATTGTTTCCTATTATAGTGGCGGTGGAGATTTGGGGTCGCGACCTTTCTAATCATCACGTTTGCTTTTGGTCTGACAACCTGGGTGTGGTTCATTGTATCAACCGCCTGTCATCCTCTTCTCTCCCGGTGATTGCGCTGCTGCGACATTTGGTATTGCGTTGTCTTGAGCATAATATCTATTTCAGGGCTCGACATGTTCCAGGTGTTGATAACAGTATTGCTGATGCTCTTTCGCGTTTTCGTTGGCAGGTTTTTCGGGAGCTTCTTCCGGAAGCGGAGTACATCGGGAAGGAATGTCCGGAGCACATATGGCGTTTGGTGGCCAACAGCTGATGTCCCTTGTCGGGGCTTCGGTGTCCCCTGCGACCTGGCGGAATCACGGTAAGGCATGGGCCGACTGGTTATAAGGGGTGGGTGCGAGGAGCGTTTCCACACAGGATTCCCTCCGGCTGGAGGTAACAGTGGAATGGTTGCTAAAACTCAGATCCCTGGGTGTGTCCGCACCAGTTGCGCAGCGACGGTTGTCTGGGGTTGCCTTTTTCTTTCGCCTTTGTGGTTGGTCTGATGTCTCCAAGCATTTCATCATCAGGCAAGCTATGAAGGGTTGGAAAAAGGAATATGTTGCGAAGGACTGTCGCCGGCCTATTTCATTTAACCTGCTATGCAGGCTGGTCGATGTTTGTTCAGGGGTGTGTACTTCAGTTTTTGAAGCAAAGCTTTTTTCGGCCTGTTTTAGTTTGGCCTTTTTTGCAGCTCTTCGAGTGGGTGAATTACTCCCCCCTTCTGGCAAGAAGCCAGGTGGGTTGTTAGTACAGGATGTGGTACAGGGGAATGGGGCAGTAAGGGTTCGTGTCCGCAGATCAAAGACGGACCAGTTTGGCAAGGGGGCTTGGACCCCTCTTCCTCACGTTCCTGGTGTGGCTTGTCCGGTGCGTTTGGTCTCCATGTACGGTGAGGCTCGTGTGGGTGGTGTTAATTTCTTCACTCACCAGGATACCTCCCCATTGACAAAATTTCAGTTTGTAACTGTCTTTCGCGCTTGCTTATCACGGTTGGGAATCGAGCCAAGGGAGTTTGGCACCCATTCGTTTCGCATTGGTGCGGCTACGGAGGCGGCCAGAGCCGGTTTGCCAGAGTCGGAGGTCATGCGCATCGGCAGGTGGCGGTCTGCCTGTTATGCCAGGTATATTAGGCCGGATCTCTTGTTATAAAAAAAAAAAAAGGAGTATAGATATATAATGTAGAATTTATACGTGCGTTATATGTATGTAAGCTTGTGTTCCTGGTCTGTTATTCGTGTTACGGCAGTGGGCTTACAGCGCGGGTTCGCAGCGTTATCCTATGTTAATTTAGTACTAACTGCTTTTTCTTTTAGGTATGGTGCACCCGGCGGTCTGGTTGGTTGGCCACTCGTACATTTTCTGGGCGGCTCAGAGGGCGGAGTGCAGGCCTGGCGGTCGGATGCTGGGATTTCGTGAAGTAGACGTATCCTGGAGGGGTATCCGCGGTCTTAAGTGGTCGCAGATTCTGACTGAGGTGGTGGATATTGGTTTTCATTCCAGGGGACCGGTGATCTTAGTTATTCATGCTGGTGGGAATGACCTATGTCTATCTCGCTTGGCTGAGCTCATGACTCTCATGCGCTCCGATATTGAGAGGTTCTCGTCCTTCTTTGCCGAGATGGTTTTAGTATGGTCCGAAATCATTCCTCGGGTGGTTTGGCATGGTGCCAGAGATGCCGAGGCTGCCGAGAAATGTAGGAGGACGGTCAATTCCCGTATGTCCAGGTTTGTTCGTTCACGGGGGGGCATTGTGGTGAGGCATCGCCAACTGGAAGGCGATAACAGAGCCATGATGAGGCCTGATGGTGTTCATTTGACTGAGATTGGTCTGGACATATTTATTTCTGGCTTGCAGGACGGTATTGAACAGGCCATGTTTTTGCTGGGTGGTGGTCGGAGCCCCGTGTAGGGCTGCGGGTCTCCTCCGTGGCGGCAATTGATACAGCGGAGTGTTGGAAATGGCTGATGGCGTACTTGCCCGCCGGGAGGCCGGCGGTTGGCATACCGCTCCAAGATGTTGTTTGGTTTTGCCGCATAAAATAAATAAGCTGTGGCCGATCATCACCCAGCTAAAAGGTTACCTGTTGTCCTGCGTGTTTATTATATGGGCAGTGTTCAAATATGGGGAGCTTTAGGTAGGCAGAGGTGCCGGCCCGGTTCCTAGCTCTCCTATGCCCTCTCCTGAATACCAGCAGTCTGGCAAGCGCCCGACTCCTAAGGAGGGTGATTAGGGACTGGTGGTCCCCCTTTTCCCTTCCTAGCCGTGGGTTTGAGATAGCACCTTGCCGGTTTATGTTTGGTGCTTGAGGGGTTAATGGTGGTATAATGGCACGTCACTGGGGGACGAGTATGTGAGGTCTCCTCCCTCTTGCAAGGGTTTATAACCCCCTCCCCGGCTGCTGCACTTCCTCTTTGCAGCGGAAGCCAAGTTGCCCACCCTCCCGCCCTTGAATGGGTACCTCAACGGGTTTTTTCTGTTAAAAAAAAGAAAAAAAAAAGAAAAAGCAACGAATGAAAGAGAATGATGGGATAAAGCAAGATTATAGGAATGACGATGTAGTAAGGAACAGTTTAAGAAGATGTTAATTCTTTGCCTTTGTTTTGAGTTTTTACGTTGTCTTCTTCTTTTAAGATGGGCGGTTGGATTTGGGATTTGAAGTCACAGCTGGCGGCAATTGATACAGCGGAGTGTTGGAAATGGCTGATGGCGTACTTGCCCGCCGGGAGACCGGCGGTTGGCATACCGCTCCAAGATGTTGTTTGGTTTTGCCGCATAAAATAAATAAGCTGTGGCCGATCATCACCCAGCTAAAAGGTTACCTGTTGTCCTGCGTGTTTATTATATGGGCAGTGTTCAAATATGGGGAGCTTTAGGTAGGCAGAGGTGCCGGCCCGGTTCCTAGCTCTCCTATGCCCTCTCCTGAATACCAGCAGTCTTCTGAACAGTGGTCTTCCTGCTTCTGCATATATATATATTCAGGAGGGGAACCTTCTCCTTGGATTTGGAACCCGGTTACAGGGACTGCAATACCCTCTCCTGGTCCGCAGGCTTCAGGCCTGGACTGGTCTCTGACATAGTCTAAGCTCCAGCTTCAGACTGCAGGCTGCAGCTTTAGACAGAAACCTAGACTAGACTCCCTTAGACTAGACTGACTTTCCCTTCCCTGACTTGGCCTTATATAGACTAGGGCTCCCTAGCTCCCTCTAATGACCAAGAGCTGGAATGACACCCCTAGCAGGCCTGTACATGCAAGTTTCCAGTAACAGGAAAATACATAGCATTACATTACATGACATTTTATAAAACTGACATATACCAACTTCCCCATAATTAAGGAGGGACGACAGCACACCAAGTGACCCTTTGTAGTGACGGGTATTACAGTCCCCGTACACTACACATGACTGTGACATCCTCACAGGTCCTTCACACTACAGCAGACCTCACAGAGTGGCCAACCCAGAGGTACGCCCCTGTTCCGGCCCCCTCCACCGCCTACCTCATCTTCTGCTCGTGTGGCAGTGCGCCTCGGGCCCGCCTGCTCCAGTCCTGACCTGACTACTCCTTGGCTTCCCCCCAGCCAGGCCCGAGCCGTGGACCGCCCGCGCCCCGCCCACTACACTGGGCGGGCGGTCGGGCCTGGCTGCCTGTGTGTGTTAATAAAAAAATATATATAAAAAAAAATGAATGCGGTCCGGACGGGCCCCCAGTGGCGTAGGGCCCTATAGCCACTGCTATGGTTGCTATGGCGATCCCTACGCCACTGGATGGGGAGGCGCTTCAATACCAGGCATAGCCCCTACCAAATGACATTGTGCTAGATAAACAATAAAGGGGCTTCAACCTCTCAGCCGATCAACGGGGAGCTGCGTACACCATTCTGCCATTTTCCTATCTTATGGATCAAAATATCAGTATTGAAGGAAATCTGTCACCAGGATAATTGCTATTGAAGTAAAGCCATGGCCTAATAGCACTTAGTACCTTATTTCAAGATGTGCCTTTGTTCCAGCAATACGATATACAAAAAGGTTTGGCAGCACTACTGTCCCACATAAGGGAAGGCCATTAGAAAAAATACCTTAAAGGTGATGGTGCACGCAGATGGGGACCCTGGCTGGTGATCCCAACGTCAGAATAAGAATACAAAAAATCTGCAGCACTCGTCAGTGTGATAAATCCAAGGTGGTTTATTCCATATACAGCAAGGTGGTGCGACGTTTCGACCTAACCAGGTCTTTCTCAAGCAACAAAATGAATTTAGTCTGTGTGTGTTTTATACCATACAAAGTGGGTGGAGCCATCACTCCCCCAGGTGAGGTGATTTATCCAAATACGCATACATTCGTCATCATAATAATGAGGATCACTCCCGATCCCATATAGTGAACAATCTTAGTGGCATATAGATGTAAACACTCCTATATAATAGTAACATTGTCTCCTACCCTAAGGTGACGTCCCCGGGGTTTTACTCCATGTCCGCAATGTTCTTGCAGCGCGCTGAACCCAGCGTCTCAAAAGTTGTACTGCACATGTGTCCCCGCCTGTCGTCAGCCAATAGAAAATTTCCTAGGTATCGCGTCAACTGTTGTCAGCGTCCGCAAGCAAAAGTGCTTCCCGGCACTGCATCAGATGAACAACATCATGACGTAGGTAGTTACCATGGGGACGCGGCTATCAACACAGCGAAATCATGGATAGTCCGCGTTACTCCACGTACTACCCCCTCATTATGTAGATGGCATAAGGGTAAATGGCGGTGGGTGAAAGGCCAATATCTTCAGTCCTTAGGCATTAACATTTCAAATTACCCTGTTAAATCACGGGTTCGGATCCCTAAATATTATACGTGGTTCCTCCAGGTGGAGTACCGATTTTCGTCAGTGCTCCCTCCTTCCTGAGGATACCACATACCCATTCATACTACTCCCTTTGAAAATGTCCATGTCCCCATCCAATGTATCAGATGAGACATGTATACACTTTTCAGGGTTATTTTCAGTCGCTAAGGGTACCACACGGATCGATCACTATAAAGTGACAACAGTCCAAGTGGTCCACCGCGGCTGTCCATTCGTACATCATTATATGTTCAAAGGCCACGGACCAGAATCGTGCACTTACCCCCACCAGTCAGACCCAAGCATCATAGAGCATCGAAAAATCAGGCTGAGCTAAAGCGGGGTCAACATGGAAAAAATTTTTTGCGGATCAGGGAGAGTCCCGGTGAGGTCCATCCTGTGGGGCGACAAGAATAAATATATAAAAAGAAGTGTTAAGTGAAACCCATACATAAAATCCTCACAACAATAACCTTTGTTGGGCACAAAACTTAGTTACTAAAAACAAAAAAAGTTTGTTCATCTATACTGTGAGAAAGAACCGTAGGAATCCTTTACAGGAAGACTCCCAAATTGAAGTCCCTGTTGAGTCCCCTCGGTTCCCGTGTATTTAGCCTATAGATCCACTTAAGTTCCAATTGTTTTAGAAGGGTTTCTCGATCTCCCCCCCTCCTAAGTGGTGGTATTCCATCTATTACCTGGAACCTTAATTGTGACACGTTGTGTCCCAATTTGTGGAAATGTTCTGGTACTGGAAGGTCCAAGGCTTCCTTGCGGATTTTGGACTTGTGCTGTGTAATCCTCTTTTTGACCTCCTGTGTGGTCTCCCCCACATAAAGGAGCCCACACGGGCACTGAAGGATATACACAACATGAGTTGAATTACAGGTATAGAACTGTCTGATCTCATATCTCTTTCCTGTGTGCGGATGTACAAATGTTTTACCCTTTGTCATGTTATTACAGTGGCAACAGCCTAGGCATGGATAACATCCTGTTTGTTTATGCTGTTGTGCATTCGGGGGTTTGTCTGCATGTACCAACTTATCCCTGACATTAGGGCCTCTTCTGTACGAAAACAAGGGAGGATTTTGAAATTCTGGGGTATCTGGAAATGCCTGAGTAAGCAAAGTCCAGTTTTTCCTGATCACCGTGGCAACCTGTCTGCTCACTGCTGTATATCTAGATACAAAAGGGATTCTAATTTGTATCTTTGTTTTGTTTTCATTTTTCTTGAGCAACATTTCCCTTTCCATCCTACGTGCTCTATCCTGATGTTTGTTCGTCAGTTGTAGGGGATACCCTCTCCTGATAAATTTCTGATTCATTTCTTCTAATCTGACCTCCACCCTTTCTTCATCGCTAACAATTCTGCGGACTCGCAGAAATTGGCTGTATGGGAGCGATTTTATCATTGCCCGTGGGTGTGAGCTGTCATATTGTAGGATGTTATTCTTGTCAGTATTCTTTATGTGGATATCCGTGCCCAATGCATCCCCCTGTACACACACCAGTGTGTCCAGAAATTGCAATTGGGTCTTAGAACTGACCCTAGTAAATTTCAGTGCTGGGTGGATGTTATTCAAATGCTCATTAAATGCCCCCAATTCAGATTCCGTACCTGTCCATATGAGAAAGATGTCGTCTATGTATCTCATCCAGCCCCTCACAAAACTGAAGAAGCTGGATGGATACACAGACGAGCTCTCCACATAGGACATATAGATATTAGCATACACCGGTGCAGCATTAGACCCCATCGCGGTCCCCCTGTTTTGCACAAAGAATTGATCCTTAAATTTAAAATAATTGCACGTTAGTATGATCTCTAGCAACGCCAGAATGAAATTCACCATAGCAGGTGTATACTCTGAGTTGCGTAAGACATACCTAACTGCTTCAAGTCCCTTGTCATGGTCAATGCTGGTATACAGACTAACCACATCGAATGAGACCAGTGTGTCCCCTGGCTGGAATGTCAACTCTTTTAACTTAAGTAAGAAATGGGTAGTATCCTTCACATAGGACGTTGCATTGATGGCATATTTTTGGAGTACTCCATCCAAGAAAATGGCCGATCGTGAAAGGACAGAGTTGATCCCAGACACAATCGGGCGCCCTGGTGGATCAACTCTGTCTTTATGAATCTTCGGCAGGGTATACAGAACCGGTGTCACGGGATGCATTACAATAAGATAGTCATGCAATGAATTATCTATGATATCCTCAGCGTATGCATCGTCGACCAGGAGCCTAATTTTACGAGAAATCTCAAATTTCGGGTCATGGTCGACGAGGCGATACACTGAGGTATCATCAAGTTGTCTCTGTATCTCCTGCTCATATTTTACCGTGTCCATAATAACAATCGCTCCGCCTTTATCGGCGGGCTTGATGGTTATTTCATCCCTATTGCTGAGTTTTTTAAGTGTTTCTCTTTCTGTCCTGGTTAAGTTAGATTTAAATTTAATCTGAGATTGTTCTCTTAATTTTTGCATACCTTTTTTGACCAATGCAATGTAGGCCTCAATAACATCTATATTTGGCGGGGGTTGGAACCTGCTTTTTAATGAGAGATTGAACTCTTTAAGGGTCATAATATTGTCCCTATCACCCCTCCCCTCCTCAATGATATTGCCATCCTTCTCAGAAAAAAAACCTTTGAGCCTTAAACGTCTAAAAAACATATACAGGTCAACCTCATATTCAAACCAGTCTATGAACATAGTAGGGCAGTAGGATAAGCCCTTATTGAGCAAAGTCAGTTCGGGCTCGGTAAAGGTGAACGAAGATATATTTACCACAAGCATATCTATTTCGGTCTGTTCATGGCTTGTTCTTTCATTTTGTTCAAATGTCCCGTCCGGGTCTGGCCCACAGGAGGTTTCCTGGATCTGGTCATTACGGTGCTTCCTCCATCGCCTATGTTTTGTTCCTCCCCTCCTTTGTCGTCTTGTCTTTTCCGGTCGAGTCCTTGTCCTAAAAAAGGAAGTTCATCGCTGCAGTCCTCTGATGATTCTGTAGCAGTCATGTCCCGGTCTGATCTTTCATTATGTGGCTTGCGTCGAGGTTTTGATTTAAATTGCACGGTTTGATTCCTCTGTCGTCCCATGGTTTGCTTTCTATAGACATCTCCTCTCAAGTAATCATCCAGATCTCGATGCCATTTTTGTCGTTTGGTGGTTTCTATATTACTTCGGTATTTAGTCAAATCTGTGTCCAGTTTAGCTTTAATTGTTGATATTTCAGCTGCAGATAGTAGAGTATCTAACTGGCTCTCTAGCATATCGATACGTTTCTGATTAGCTTCTAGCTCTATCTGTAAGTACTCCATGTTCAGGAGCATGATGTCCATGGAATATCGATTGGAAACCATTTCAAATTTTGCGCAAAATTCCTTATTATTAGGCAAAAGGATAGGTCTCAGGTGAGAGCGGAGGCCCCTAGGAATTCTCCCAACTTTGTAGTACTCCCGGAGAGTCGACAAATGGAGTTCATGGGAAACCCATATCTTTCTTTCCTGTTCCAATTTCCGCTTAATTAAATCTGACGTGGGTTTGTTCAGGAAGGAATCCTCTCCAGAGGTCTCCCCCAGGATCCTAATCACTTCCTCATCAGTATAGACTGAACTTCCCGCTGTTGCCATTATAGTAAATATTTGTAGAAAAGTACTCAAAACAAATTGACTTGTCCGTTCTTCAGTGTGCACGCACAAAAATTGGCCACAAAATACGATATACAAAAAGGTTTGGCAGCACTACTGTCCCACATAAGGGAAGGCCATTAGAAAAAATACCTTAAAGGTGATGGTGCACGCAGATGGGGACCCTGGCTGGTGATCCCAACGTCAGAATAAGAATACAAAAAATCTGCAGCACTCGTCAGTGTGATAAATCCAAGGTGGTTTATTCCATATACAGCAAGGTGGTGCGACGTTTCGACCTAACCAGGTCTTTCTCAAGCAACAAAATGAATTTAGTCTGTGTGTGTTTTATACCATACAAAGTGGGTGGAGCCATCACTCCCCCAGGTGAGGTGATTTATCCAAATACGCATACATTCGTCATCATAATAATGAGGATCACTCCCGATCCCATATAGTGAACAATCTTAGTGGCATATAGATGTAAACACTCCTATATAATAGTAACATTGTCTCCTACCCTAAGGTGACTAAGTTTTGTGCCCAACAAAGGTTATTGTTGTGAGGATTTTATGTATGGGTTTCACTTAACACTTCTTTTTATATATTTATTCTTGTCGCCCCACAGGATGGACCTCACCGGGACTCTCCCTGATCCGCAAAAAAATTTTTCCATGTTGACCCCGCTTTAGCTCAGCCTGATTTTTCGATGCTCTATGATGCTTGGGTCTGACTGGTGGGGGTAAGTGCACGATTCTGGTCCGTGGCCTTTGAACATATAATGATGTACGAATGGACAGCCGCGGTGGACCACTTGGACTGTTGTCACTTTATAGTGATCGATCCGTGTGGTACCCTTAGCGACTGAAAATAACCCTGAAAAGTGTATACATGTCTCATCTGATACATTGGATGGGGACATGGACATTTTCAAAGGGAGTAGTATGAATGGGTATGTGGTATCCTCAGGAAGGAGGGAGCACTGACGAAAATCGGTACTCCACCTGGAGGAACCACGTATAATATTTAGGGATCCGAACCCGTGATTTAACAGGGTAATTTGAAATGTTAATGCCTAAGGACTGAAGATATTGGCCTTTCACCCACCGCCATTTACCCTTATGCCATCTACATAATGAGGGGGTAGTACGTGGAGTAACGCGGACTATCCATGATTTCGCTGTGTTGATAGCCGCGTCCCCATGGTAACTACCTACGTCATGATGTTGTTCATCTGATGCAGTGCCGGGAAGCACTTTTGCTTGCGGACGCTGACAACAGTTGACGCGATACCTAGGAAATTTTCTATTGGCTGACGACAGGCGGGGACACATGTGCAGTACAACTTTTGAGACGCTGGGTTCAGCGCGCTGCAAGAACATTGCGGACATGGAGTAAAACCCCGGGGACGTCACCTTAGGGTAGGAGACAATGTTACTATTATATAGGAGTGTTTACATCTATATGCCACTAAGATTGTTCACTATATGGGATCGGGAGTGATCCTCATTATTATGATGACGAATGTATGCGTATTTGGATAAATCACCTCACCTGGGGGAGTGATGGCTCCACCCACTTTGTATGGTATAAAACACACACAGACTAAATTCATTTTGTTGCTTGAGAAAGACCTGGTTAGGTCGAAACGTCGCACCACCTTGCTGTATATGGAATAAACCACCTTGGATTTATCACACTGACGAGTGCTGCAGATTTTTTGTATTCTTATTCTGACGTTGGGATCACCAGCCAGGGTCCCCATCTGCGTGCACCATCACCTTTAAGGTATTTTTTCTAATGGCCTTCCCTTATGTGGGACAGTAGTGCTGCCAAACCTTTTTGTATATCGTATTTTGTGGCCAATTTTTGTGCGTGCACACTGAAGAACGGACAAGTCAATTTGTTTTGAGTACTTTTCTACAAATATTTACTATAATGGCAACAGCGGGAAGTTCAGTCTATACTGATGAGGAAGTGATTAGGATCCTGGGGGAGACCTCTGGAGAGGATTCCTTCCTGAACAAACCCACGTCAGATTTAATTAAGCGGAAATTGGAACAGGAAAGAAAGATATGGGTTTCCCATGAACTCCATTTGTCGACTCTCCGGGAGTACTACAAAGTTGGGAGAATTCCTAGGGGCCTCCGCTCTCACCTGAGACCTATCCTTTTGCCTAATAATAAGGAATTTTGCGCAAAATTTGAAATGGTTTCCAATCGATATTCCATGGACATCATGCTCCTGAACATGGAGTACTTACAGATAGAGCTAGAAGCTAATCAGAAACGTATCGATATGCTAGAGAGCCAGTTAGATACTCTACTATCTGCAGCTGAAATATCAACAATTAAAGCTAAACTGGACACAGATTTGACTAAATACCGAAGTAATATAGAAACCACCAAACGACAAAAATGGCATCGAGATCTGGATGATTACTTGAGAGGAGATGTCTATAGAAAGCAAACCATGGGACGACAGAGGAATCAAACCGTGCAATTTAAATCAAAACCTCGACGCAAGCCACATAATGAAAGATCAGACCGGGACATGACTGCTACAGAATCATCAGAGGACTGCAGCGATGAACTTCCTTTTTTAGGACAAGGACTCGACCGGAAAAGACAAGACGACAAAGGAGGGGAGGAACAAAACATAGGCGATGGAGGAAGCACCGTAATGACCAGATCCAGGAAACCTCCTGTGGGCCAGACCCGGACGGGACATTTGAACAAAATGAAAGAACAAGCCATGAACAGACCGAAATAGATATGCTTGTGGTAAATATATCTTCGTTCACCTTTACCGAGCCCGAACTGACTTTGCTCAATAAGGGCTTATCCTACTGCCCTACTATGTTCATAGACTGGTTTGAATATGAGGTTGACCTGTATATGTTTTTTAGACGTTTAAGGCTCAAAGGTTTTTTTTCTGAGAAGGATGGCAATATCATTGAGGAGGGGAGGGGTGATAGGGACAATATTATGACCCTTAAAGAGTTCAATCTCTCATTAAAAAGCAGGTTCCAACCCCCGCCAAATATAGATGTTATTGAGGCCTACATTGCATTGGTCAAAAAAGGTATGCAAAAATTAAGAGAACAATCTCAGATTAAATTTAAATCTAACTTAACCAGGACAGAAAGAGAAACACTTAAAAAACTCAGCAATAGGGATGAAATAACCATCAAGCCCGCCGATAAAGGCGGAGCGATTGTTATTATGGACACGGTAAAATATGAGCAGGAGATACAGAGACAACTTGATGATACCTCAGTGTATCGCCTCGTCGACCATGACCCGAAATTTGAGATTTCTCGTAAAATTAGGCTCCTGGTCGACGATGCATACGCTGAGGATATCATAGATAATTCATTGCATGACTATCTTATTGTAATGCATCCCGTGACACCGGTTCTGTATACCCTGCCGAAGATTCATAAAGACAGAGTTGATCCACCAGGGCGCCCGATTGTGTCTGGGATCAACTCTGTCCTTTCACGATCGGCCATTTTCTTGGATGGAGTACTCCAAAAATATGCCATCAATGCAACGTCCTATGTGAAGGATACTACCCATTTCTTACTTAAGTTAAAAGAGTTGACATTCCAGCCAGGGGACACACTGGTCTCATTCGATGTGGTTAGTCTGTATACCAGCATTGACCATGACAAGGGACTTGAAGCAGTTAGGTATGTCTTACGCAACTCAGAGTATACACCTGCTATGGTGAATTTCATTCTGGCGTTGCTAGAGATCATACTAACGTGCAATTATTTTAAATTTAAGGATCAATTCTTTGTGCAAAACAGGGGGACCGCGATGGGGTCTAATGCTGCACCGGTGTATGCTAATATCTATATGTCCTATGTGGAGAGCTCGTCTGTGTATCCATCCAGCTTCTTCAGTTTTGTGAGGGGCTGGATGAGATACATAGACGACATCTTTCTCATATGGACAGGTACGGAATCTGAATTGGGGGCATTTAATGAGCATTTGAATAACATCCACCCAGCACTGAAATTTACTAGGGTCAGTTCTAAGACCCAATTGCAATTTCTGGACACACTGGTGTGTGTACAGGGGGATGCATTGGGCACGGATATCCACATAAAGAATACTGACAAGAATAACATCCTACAATATGACAGCTCACACCCACGGGCAATGATAAAATCGCTCCCATACAGCCAATTTCTGCGAGTCCGCAGAATTGTTAGCGATGAAGAAAGGGTGGAGGTCAGATTAGAAGAAATGAATCAGAAATTTATCAGGAGAGGGTATCCCCTACAACTGACGAACAAACATCAGGATAGAGCACGTAGGATGGAAAGGGAAATGTTGCTCAAGAAAAATGAAAACAAAACAAAGATACAAATTAGAATCCCTTTTGTATCTAGATATACAGCAGTGAGCAGACAGGTTGCCACGGTGATCAGGAAAAACTGGACTTTGCTTACTCAGGCATTTCCAGATACCCCAGAATTTCAAAATCCTCCCTTGTTTTCGTACAGAAGAGGCCCTAATGTCAGGGATAAGTTGGTACATGCAGACAAACCCCCGAATGCACAACAGCATAAACAAACAGGATGTTATCCATGCCTAGGCTGTTGCCACTGTAATAACATGACAAAGGGTAAAACATTTGTACATCCGCACACAGGAAAGAGATATGAGATCAGACAGTTCTATACCTGTAATTCAACTCATGTTGTGTATATCCTTCAGTGCCCGTGTGGGCTCCTTTATGTGGGGGAGACCACACAGGAGGTCAAAAAGAGGATTACACAGCACAAGTCCAAAATCCGCAAGGAAGCCTTGGACCTTCCAGTACCAGAACATTTCCACAAATTGGGACACAACGTGTCACAATTAAGGTTCCAGGTAATAGATGGAATACCACCACTTAGGAGGGGGGGAGATCGAGAAACCCTTCTAAAACAATTGGAACTTAAGTGGATCTATAGGCTAAATACACGGGAACCGAGGGGACTCAACAGGGACTTCAATTTGGGAGTCTTCCTGTAAAGGATTCCTACGGTTCTTTCTCACAGTATAGATGAACAAACTTTTTTTGTTTTTAGTAACTAAGTTTTGTGCCCAACAAAGGTTATTGTTGTGAGGATTTTATGTATGGGTTTCACTTAACACTTCTTTTTATATATTTATTCTTGTCGCCCCACAGGATGGACCTCACCGGGACTCTCCCTGATCCGCAAAAAAATTTTTCCATGTTGACCCCGCTTTAGCTCAGCCTGATTTTTCGATGCTCTATGATGCTTGGGTCTGACTGGTGGGGGTAAGTGCACGATTCTGGTCCGTGGCCTTTGAACATATAATGATGTACGAATGGACAGCCGCGGTGGACCACTTGGACTGTTGTCACTTTATAGTGATCGATCCGTGTGGTACCCTTAGCGACTGAAAATAACCCTGAAAAGTGTATACATGTCTCATCTGATACATTGGATGGGGACATGGACATTTTCAAAGGGAGTAGTATGAATGGGTATGTGGTATCCTCAGGAAGGAGGGAGCACTGACGAAAATCGGTACTCCACCTGGAGGAACCACGTATAATATTTAGGGATCCGAACCCGTGATTTAACAGGGTAATTTGAAATGTTAATGCCTAAGGACTGAAGATATTGGCCTTTCACCCACCGCCATTTACCCTTATGCCATCTACATAATGAGGGGGTAGTACGTGGAGTAACGCGGACTATCCATGATTTCGCTGTGTTGATAGCCGCGTCCCCATGGTAACTACCTACGTCATGATGTTGTTCATCTGATGCAGTGCCGGGAAGCACTTTTGCTTGCGGACGCTGACAACAGTTGACGCGATACCTAGGAAATTTTCTATTGGCTGACGACAGGCGGGGACACATGTGCAGTACAACTTTTGAGACGCTGGGTTCAGCGCGCTGCAAGAACATTGCGGACATGGAGTAAAACCCCGGGGACGTCACCTTAGGGTAGGAGACAATGTTACTATTATATAGGAGTGTTTACATCTATATGCCACTAAGATTGTTCACTATATGGGATCGGGAGTGATCCTCATTATTATGATGACGAATGTATGCGTATTTGGATAAATCACCTCACCTGGGGGAGTGATGGCTCCACCCACTTTGTATGGTATAAAACACACACAGACTAAATTCATTTTGTTGCTTGAGAAAGACCTGGTTAGGTCGAAACGTCGCACCACCTTGCTGTATATGGAATAAACCACCTTGGATTTATCACACTGACGAGTGCTGCAGATTTTTTGTATTTTTGTTCCAGCAATAGATATTTTTTATCTTCTGAAAATCCAGTTTATTTGGTATGCAAATGAGCCAGTAAGGTGCCCAGAGGGGTGTCACTCTTGCAGGAAGGAGCCCAAGCACGCCTCCTGCTAGTGCCCAAGCCCACCCTCATGCTGGAAGCAGGGTAAAGGGGGTGCAGAGTTATGGCTTGAATGTGATGTAAGAGGGGCGGGTGGACACATTGTGGCAGGGGGCGTGCGTGGGCTCGTTCCTGCAAGAATGATGCCCCTCTGGGCACCTTACTGGCTCATTTGCATACCAAATAAACTGGATTTTCAGAGGATAAAAAACATCTATTGCTGGAAAAAAAATCACAGAAATAAGATAATAATGCACTTAGTAAAGAAGATGCAAGCATTATATATGGACAAAGTCCTCACTCTGATATGATAAAATCTGAGACACTCAGCCAATATATTTTGATCAAAACACATCTGTGCCAAGCGCCAAGGTGGTCTCAGGTCAGGCGAGTCCTACGCTAAACCTACCTAAGCCATTGGGCTTCTATGTTCAGGAGCGCAGACCCCCGCACATATGGTGTGCTGCTCCTAGTCACCTCCATGTGCATCAAGCAACCAATGGGAGGAGGAGCCAGCACAGCTATATGTACAACCTAATCAAGGCGCTCTATTGGATAGGAAGGGCAAAAGTGCACAGGGATGCTACTATTGCTGAAACAAAGGCACATCTGGAAATAAGGTACTAAGTGCTATTAAGGCTTTACTTCAATAGCGATTATCCTGGTGACAGATTTCCTTTAAAATCCTGGAAAACTGGTTTGAGCTGTAAAATAAAAACTAAAACAGTCCAAAGCATGTTTGCAGTGTACTCAAGTTGTGCGTAGTAGGTGTTTCTGGGTGTAGTAGTGCAATATACACTAACCTGGTACAGCTGACTCTCTGAAAGGGCAGGTATAGGTAGGAAAATAATCGTGACGCCAGTGCCAAGTAAACGGTGGCACGCCGTTTGCGGATGCAGGAATAATTTGAGGAAACGTGGTGTTAAAACAGAACTTGAACTTTAGTAGTTTGCAGGCAGAGACAATATTGGAAACGCAGTTCCTCAGCATACAGTCGATTTTGCAATTCGGTCGATGCAGGCAATTCAGTACAGCAGGGTAATTACAGAGTGTTGAACACAGGACTTGCAGCAAAGGAGCTTGCACTCTAACTCTGTCTGATCCTGGAATGTAGCAATTCTTCACCAAGGCCCATTAACCTAAGTCTGGCTTTATATCCTTGATTATGGCTTAAATAAGTACCTCCTCTGTTTCTCTCAGTACCTCTGGCTCCTCTGATCTTTGCCTCAGTCTCTCCTAGCTTCTGAATGGTTCCTCAGGCCCTTAGGCTAAGATGTTCCTGCTTCTGCATATGGGTATTCAGGAGGGAATCTTCTCCTGAACAGCAGGCTTCAGGCCTGGACTTGTCTCAGACATTGTCTAAACTCCAACTGTAGGTTACAGATACTAGACTCCGTCTCCCCTGCACTTCCTGGTCTGGCCTTATATAAACTAGGGCTCCCTAGCTCCCTCTATGGACTAGAAGTAGGAATGACACCCCTAGCAGGCCTGTAAGTGCAAGTTTCAGTGACAGGAAAATACACACATTACATTACATTTTATAAAACTGACATAAAGCAACTTCCCATAATTAGGAGGGACGACAGCACACCAAGTGACCTTTGGTAGTAACGGGTATTACAACTCCCGTATACTACATACCCCACTGCTTTAAGCTGAGTACGACCTCGTACTCCATCATGGGTCTCCCAACTGGAATCTCTACCTGAAATAGAAAAGAGAGACATGCAGGCATACATACATGTAATTCATCTGCATTTACATTTACATCAGGTCCAATTGGCAAAAGTGAAGGGTAGTGACAAGGGGCGTCGTTCTCTTCTCTCAGGATAGTGAATGGAACGGGGGCGCTGACCTGGCACAGCGTAACATTATAACCAGGATAGTCCATGACAATGAATAAGTCCATGATAAAACAGTACAAAACGGTATAAAAGTTCTTGGAGGCTCAAATAACAAACATGAGTCCGTACCCAGGTTATTTCTCATTAAATCACAGAGGCTCTCATGCGGTGGAGTCCATCTCTGGGCACAATACTTTTAAAAGAATAAGAGTCTCAGAGGCTCAGGTACTTTTGAGTCTGTCTCCGGGCACGGTTCCTTGGTAACAGGTTGCACAATAAAATGGACAGCAAAGACAAGTGCTGTAATACCCCTGATCAACCTGAAAAGGGGGTGAAGGGTAAAAGGTGCAACAAAGGAACAGGCACAACTTGGCGTGGGTAGCAAAAGCAGGCAGGAGGTCCTGGAAACAAACGTGGCCTTGCTGACTTTGTGATTTCAGTGGTCAACACCTACCACTGAGCCGTGGACAAACTGGCAGCTGCAACAAAGGACCAGCAACATAGGACTCCTGTCCTGGAAGGGTTAACATCAACTTCTTATGAAGAAATAAATCACAGGCCTAGCAGGCTGATCACAGTGGCATATTGTAGCTACTTGGCTCTGCTGGGAGGTATCTTCTGTAGTATTCCTCTACAGGAGGATGGGCCCACATGACTGTATCAGGGGGCAGCTGCAGGGTAAAGGGGCCCCTAATAGGTATTGGCCCCATAGGCCTAGGGGTGAACCCTCTGATGGACCGTGCCGGCCCTGGCATAATCACTGCAGGGTGTGACATGCTTGGCGCCGCCGCAGCAAGCGGTCCGGTGCCCTGGGTGCAGCAATTCACGGCAATCGCGGGTCCGGTCTGGGGCACTGACGGAGTGGTGGCAACAGAAGGCGGTTGGCGGGTGGTGACAGGCACCCTTACCTCATCCTTCCTCGGCGGTGTCTGGATCCTGGCGGTGTAGGTCTTACGCAACTCCCGCAACTTCTCCTCCAGCCGGACGATCTGCTCACCGATACTCTCTGTGTCGGAGTCGCTGTTCTCTGCTGGCGCCGCCGGCGCAGGTACAGTCACCGATGACGCAGACTCGGCCTCTTCAGGTTCTGGACTTGCATCTGGTCTCCGTCCCATCCGGATGTTCTCAAAGGTAGCACTAAGTCCTTTTAACTGTTCCAGCTCAGATATTGTCTTCTCCCGACGAGGCAGCTCGGGGGAAGGATAGGGGCTCACCCATTTCTCCAACACGGTTGGCTGCCAGAAGACGTTCGGCCCGATGAAGGAGCTCCGCTCCTGAAAGGCGTGATGGGCCGGCTCTGGAGAGCGTTCCGGTTCTCGCTCGCAGCCAGAGTAGTCTTCTCCTTCTTCTGCCTCCCAATCCTCAGGTCCTCGCTTCGGACGGGTCACAGCAGTCGCATAGGGGCCGCGCAGGCCCTCGGCAGGGGTGTACTCCACTTCCTCTCCCTCGCGGAGGCTGTGCTGGTACGAAGGGAGGTAGTCTCTTTTGACAGACCTTCGATTCACATAGAGGTCTCTGCCAGTCAGATAGTCTTGAATAAACCCGTAGCCACGGGATTTGTCAAACGACAGCACCACTCCCTTTCTCCTTTCCAGGCGGGGTTGGGTGTGTGTATGCTTCTCGTGGATGGTCTTGGTCAATTCCTCATACACGATCTTAGTCTTTATGTTCCGCTTGATAGCGGCCTCTCGGATCTCCGCCATCAGGGAAGACCATTTGAACGATGGCTGAAAAAAAGTCCCTCCATGAGCCATAGTAGGGCTCGGGTTCTTTCTCCCTGGTGCGGCAGGCGGGTTGCTCCGGTCCCGGAGCGTAGGCCGGTGGAGCCTCCTCTGGCTCTACACCGGTGTCAGTCATCTTTTCAATCCTTGGTGCGGACGCTGCAGCAACACTCTGCTCACAATCCAACATGCTCGATCCTTCTGAGGAGAGCGATAGGGTCGCGTCAATTAGAGTAGCCAGCTCCTCCCACTGCACTGGGGAGCCGCCCCCCAGGTATTCCAGTATATGGAAGGCGGTGTCCATGCTGGCAGACATGCAAATGTCCAGATAAGCCGTGGCGCCTGCCCTTGACCTTCTTCCCGCTTTTTCCTCAGAAAGGCGCCAATTTTTCCCGCCTTTTCGGGATGAAGGTGACGCAGCAGTAAATTCAGCAAGCCCAGCGGCCATCTTTAGGTACAAACGCTGTCTATTCACTGACGGCAAGCAGGAATGTTTAAAGTCCACAAAACCACACTCCAATGCGGCGATTTTCTTCCTCTGTGCAGCGCAATACTGTACAGCGCTTTTTAGAAGTTTTTGACACACTTTGGGTATGATTTTTAATCCACAAAGTCCACTTGAATAAAACAGGAAAATGTCACTTTGGTCACAGGGCAACTGTATAAGGCACAAAGTTCACGCTTCTTGCACTAGAAAGCGTGCGTATCCTGTTCGTGACGCCAAAAGAGAGGTGCAGTGTACTCAAGTTGTGCGTAGTAGGTGTTTCTGGGTGTAGTAGTGCAATATACACTAACCTGGTACAGCTGACTCTCTGAAAGGGCAGGTATAGGTAGGAAAATGTTCGTGACGCCAGTGCCAAGTAAACGGTGGCACGCCGTTTGTGGATGCAGGAATAATTTGAGGAAACGTGGTGTTAAAACAGAACTTGAACTTTAGTAGTTTGCAGGCAGAGACAATATTGGAAACGCAGTTCCTCAGCATACAGTCGATTTTGCAATTCGGTCGATGCAGGCAATTCAGTACAGCAGGGTAATTACAGAGTGTTGAACACAGGACTTGCAGCAAAGGAGCTTGCACTCTAACTCTGTCTGATCCTGGAATGTAGCAATTCTTCACCAAGGCCCATTAACCTAAGTCTGGCTTTATATCCTTGATTATGGCTTAAATAAGTACCTCCTCTGTTTCTCTCAGTACCTCTGGCTCCTCTGATCTTTGCCTCAGTCTCTCCTAGCTTCTGAATGGTTCCTCAGGCCCTTAGGCTAAGATGTTCCTGCTTCTGCATATGGGTATTCAGGAGGGAATCTTCTCCTGAACAGCAGGCTTCAGGCCTGGACTTGTCTCAGACATTGTCTAAACTCCAACTGTAGGTTACAGATACTAGACTCCGTCTCCCCTGCACTTCCTGGTCTGGCCTTATATAAACTAGGGCTCCCTAGCTCCCTCTATGGACTAGAAGTAGGAATGACACCCCTAGCAGGCCTGTAAGTGCAAGTTTCAGTGACAGGAAAATACACACATTACATTACATTTTATAAAACTGACATAAAGCAACTTCCCATAATTAGGAGGGACGACAGCACACCAAGTGACCTTTGGTAGTAACGGGTATTACAACTCCCGTATACTACATGTTGTCTACATTGGACAATCACTTTGTGTCTACCAGAAGGGGCTAGTGATAAAGAAATGTCACGCAAGAAAGGCCAAACTTGTATAGCAACGGACCGTCCCATAGAAGTGAATGGGACGACTTCTTGTAATTTCCGCTGAGATGTTGACAGCTAACAGGTAAACAATTAAGGGAAGGCAGCGCTGGCATGGCACTGTCACGATCAGTGTGGGGAAAAAACTCCACACTAAACACAGGAGGGAAGGGGAAGAGTAACTGGGCCTGGAAACTAGGGAAGAAACAGGTCACCTCCTAAACAACCCTAATTCGGGCCCTAACTACCTATCAATATGAATAGACCTTGAAGGTAGGAATATTCATATGCTGTATACCTAGGCCCTTATATCCCTATAAGGCCCTGGAATAAGGTTAGGACCAGAGACAACCCATTCCTCCCCAGATGGACGAATGGAAGTCTCTGTCTCAGGCCCAGATACAAACAACAGGGAATATGACAAACACAAAACAATAAGAAAAGACAAGACTTATCTTAAGTAGAAAACTGGCAACTCCAGAAGCACCACAGAGTACAACCGACCAGCTAGTTAGGAGGCAGGAAGAAAATCTTTAAACCGCACCTCCAAGAGTGAGAAGAGGCTACTTATGGGAATAGTAAATTATGTGAATGCCACACCTGATGCAAGGGGTGTGGCATTCACCAAAACCAGGTGCTATAAATTGAGCCACTTATACTCTTCAGAGCCTGCTCTTGCTGAGGCTTGCTCTACTAAGTGGCTTCTTATTAAGTGGAGTTAAAAAATAAGGAGTTCTAGAGCTGTGTGTGGTTTTGTGGGAGTGATTGCAGGTGGCTGAGTGTGGATTGCAGCAGAGATCATTGAAAGTTAAGTGTTTGTATTTTTGTACTTGCATTTAAAATCGTTTTTTTTTTTTTTTTTTTTTTTTTCTCTGCTTAATTAAGGCGAGTGCCTGGGGCAACCAGGTGCTATAAATTGAGCCACTTATACTCTTCAGAGTCTGCTCTTGCTGAGGCTTGCTCTACTAAGTGGCTTCTTATTAAGTGGAGTTAAAAAATAAGGAGTTCTAGAGCTGTGTGTGGTTTTGTGGGAGTGATTGCAGGTGGCTGAGTGTGGATTGCAGCAGAGATCATTGAAAGTTAAGTGTTTGTATTTTTGTACTTGCATTTAAAATCGTTTTTTTTTTTTTTTTTTTTCTCTGCTTAATTAAGGCGAGTGCCTGGGGCAACCAGGTGCTATAAATTGAGCCACTTATACTCTTCAGAGCCTGCTCTTGCTGAGGCTTGCTCTACTAAGTGGCTTCTTATTAAGTGGAGTTAAAAAATAAGGAGTTTAAGAAAAGGAGTTTGGAAACTAAGGTTGGATATAATTTCCTTGTGTGTTGTTGGCTTAATTTTACGTGGTCCTTCAACTACAGCAGACAGGGTCTAAATCTAAATCATTTATACTGTTTTACTTTTTTACTGTTGTAATCCCCATTTAGTATGTGTTGCACAATTTACAACGCAGTCCAGTGCACATCTTGCATGATGTATGCAGTCCTGGAACAGCCGTTCGAGGGTGTATATCTTTGTTCTAGATGTGAGCAAATTACCCGTTTGGAATCGCAGATCGAGTCTCTAAATGGGCAAGTTGCAACACTGAGAGGCATTGATAATTTGCAAAAGAGTTTGCTTCTCACCGAGCAAGCACTCTTTGGGGTAGATGAGGGGGAGGGTGACAGAGAGGAGGCTGAGGAAAGTGAGGTAGCTAGCTGGGTAAAAGTTAGAAAGCGGGGTAGAGGGAAGAGTGCCAGGGAGGCTAGCCCTGATCTGACACACCCCAACAAGTTTGCACGTTTGGCAGATGAGGGGGATGTCAGTTCGGGGACGGCACTGCTGCAGCCAGACACTTCCTCTGCCAGTCAGGGGAATGTCAGCTCCAGTAAGCAGGGAACCAGGAGAGCAGGGCAGGCCAGACAGGTGCTGGTAGTGGGAGACTCCATTATTAGGGGAACAGATAGGGAAATCTGTCACAAAGACCGTGATCGCCGAACAGTGTGCTGTCTTCCTGGCGCTAGAGTTCGACACATCGCGGATCGGGTTGACAGATTACTGGGAGGGGCTGGAGACGATCCAGCGGTCATGGTCCATATCGGAACCAATGACAAAGTTAGAGGTAGGTGGAGAGTCCTTAAAAATGATTTCAGGGATTTAGGTCAAAAGCTGAGGGCAAGGACCTCTAAGGTAGTATTTTCCGAAATACTGCCTGTACCACGAGCCACACAAGAAAGGCAATGGGAGATTAGGGAGATTAACAAGTGGCTCAAGAACTGGTGTAGGATGGAGGGGTTTGGGTTCCTGGAGAACTGGGCCGATTTTTCTATCGGCAACAGGCTCTATCGTAGGGACGGGCTGCACCTCAATGGGGAAGGGGCAGCTGTGCTGGGGAGAAAGATGGCTAGAAGGTTGGAGGAGTGTTTAAACTAGGGACTGGGGGGGAGGGTAATTACGTTATAGGAGGGGAAGATAGTGCAGATAGAGACCGGGGGCAAGGTAATAAGAATGGGGGAGGAATGGAAGGAGGGACTAGAACAATTCAGAAGGAAAGGTGTAGGGTAAAAAATATACATAAACCTCTCAAATGTATGTATACTAATGCCAGAAGCCTGACTAATAAAACTGGTGAACTGGAATTAGTGATGTGTGAGGAGGACTATGACATAGTGGGAATAACTGAGACATGGCTGGATGATAGCTATGACTGGGCAGTTAATGTACAAGGTTACAGTCTGTTTAGAAAGGATCGTCAAAACCGGAGAGGGGGAGGGGTCTGCCTTTATATAAAGTCCTGTCTAAAGCCCACAGTCCGAGAAGATATAAGTGAGGGACATGAACATGTGGAGTCACTATGGGTAGAGATACATGGAGCTAAAAACAACAATAAATTACTAATAGGAGTTTACTATAAACCACCTAATATACCAGAGTCCACAGAAAATCTACTACTAAACGAGATAGACGAGGCGGCAAATCATAATGAGGTGGTTATTATGGGGGACTTCAACTACCCAGATATAGACTGGGAAACTGAAACTTGTATATCTCATAAGGGAAACAGGTTCGTGGCTATAACCAAAGACAATTACCTCTCCCAACTGGTTCAGGACCCGACTAGAGGGACAGCCATACTGGACTTAGTATTAACCAATAGACCTGACAGAACAACAGACGTGCAGGTCGGGGGACACCTGGGAAATAGTGACCATAAAGTAATAACCTTCCAATTATCATTCAAAAGAGCGTTTCTACAGGGAGGAACAAAAATACCAAACTTCAAAAAAGCTAAATTTAGCCAACTAAGAGAGGCCATAGGGCAAACTAACTGGGACAAAGTCCTCACAAATACAGACACAAAATGGGATATCTTTAAAAACATCCTAAAAACTCATTGTCAGAGGTACATACCGTATGGTAATAAAAGGTTAAGGAACAAAAAGAAACCAATGTGGATAAATAGAACTGTAAAGAAAGCAATAAATGACAAAAAGAAAGCATATAAAACACTAAAACAGGAGGGTTGCATGGAAGCACTGAAAAACTATAAGGAAAAAAATAGAACATGTAAAAAACAAATAAAAGCGGCCAAACTAGAGACCGAGAGATTAATTGCCAAAGAGAGTAAAACCAACCCTAAAATGTTCTTCAATTATATAAATGTTAAAAAGTATAAAGCTGAAGGTGTTGGCCCTTTAAAGAGTAATGCGGGGGGAGTCGCAGAGAGCGACGAGGAGAAAGCAAAGCTGTTAAATATTTTTTTCTCCAATGTATTCACTGAGGAAAATAAATTGTCAGATGACATGCAGAATGCAAAAATAAATTCCCCATTAAAAGTGTCCTGTCTGACCCAGGAAGAAGTACATCAGCGGCTTAAAAAGATTAAAATAGACAAATCGCCAGGACCGGATGGCATACACCCCCGTATCCTAAAGGAATTAAGTAATGTCATAGCCAGACCCTTATTTCTGATATTTGCAGACTCTATACTGACAGGGAATGTCCCACAGGATTGGCGCGTGGCATATGTGGTGCCAATATTCAAAAAGGGGCCAAAAACAGAGCCTGGAAACTATAGGCCGGTAAGTTTAACATCTGTTGTGGGTAAACTGTTTGAAGGTTTTCTGAGAGATGCTATATTAGAGCATCTCAACGGAAATAAGCAAATAACGCCATATCAGCATGGCTTCGTGAGGGATCGGTCATGTCAAACTAATTTAATCAGTTTCTATGAGGAGGTAAGTTCTAGACTTGACAGCGGCGAATCAATGGATGTCGTATATCTGGACTTCTCCAAAGCATTTGACACTGTACCGCATAAAAGGTTAGTATATAAAATGAGAATGCTCGGACTGGGAGAAAACATCTGTATGTGGGTAAGTAACTGGCTGAGTGATAGAAAACAGAGGGTGGTTATTAACGGTACACATTCAGATTGGGTCACTGTCACTAGTGGGGTACCTCAGGGGTCAGTATTGGGCCCTATTCTCTTCAATATATTTATTAATGATCTTGTAGAAGGCTTGCATAGTAAAGTATCAATTTTCGCAGATGACACTAAACTGTGTAAAGTAATTTACACTGAAGAGGACAGTATACTACTACAGAGGGATCTGGATAGATTGGAGGCTTGGGCAGATAAGTGGCAGATGAGGTTTAACACTGATAAATGTAAGGTTATGCACATGGGAAGGAAAAATGCAAGTCACCCGTACATACTAAATGGTAAAACACTGGGTAACACTGACATGGAAAAGGATCTAGGAATTTTAATAAACAGCTAAACTAAACAGCAAAAACCAGTGTCAGGCAGCTGCTGCCAAGGCCAACAAGATAATGGGTTGCATCAAAAGGGGCATAGATTCCCGTGATATGAACATAGTCCTACCACTTTACAAATCGCTAGTCAGACCACACATGGAGTACTGTGTACAGTTCTGGGCTCCTGTAAACAAGGCAGACATAGCAGAGCTAGAGAGGGTTCAGAGGAGGGCAACTAAAGTAATAACTGGAATGGGGCAACTACAGTACCCTGAAAGATTATCAAAATTAGGGTTATTCACTTTAGAAAAAAGACGACTGAGGGGAGATCTAATTAATATGTATAAATATATCAGGGGTCAGTACAGAGATCTATCCCATCAGCTATTTATCCCCAGGACTGTGACTGTGACGAGGGGACATCCTCTGCGTCTGGAGGAAAGAAGGTTTGTACACAAACATAGAAGAGGATTCTTTACGGTAAGAGCAGTGAGACTATGGAACTCTCTGCCTGAGGAGGTGGTGATGGTGAGTACAATAAAGGAATTCAAGAGGGGCCTGGATGTGTTTCTAGAGCGTAATAATATTACAGGCTATAGCTACTAGAGAGGGGTCGTTGATCCAGGGAGTTATTCTGATTGGAGTCGGGAAGAAATTTTTTATTCCCCTAAAGTGGAGAAAATTGGCTTCTACCTCACAGGGTTTTTTGCCTTCCTCTGGATCAACTTGCAGGATAACAGGCCGAACTGGATGGACAAATGTCTTTTTTCGGCCTTATGTACTATGTTACTATGTTACTATGTAAAACACAGAAACAATAAGATCCACAGTGAACGTCTCAATTTAACCCACGAGTTGCCAGTCTCTCCGATCTCCTGGTACCTGCCACGGGAACGTCCGTGACAGACATGCGGCCTTCTCTTCAACCAGCTGATCGGCAGGAGTGTCGGACCCACGCCGATCTGATATCGATGACCTAGCCTGATAGTTTATCAATATTAAAATCCCGGAAAACCCTTTTAATAAATTCTTCCCAATATGCCTCTATGTAAAGCAAAGACATGCTGGCAGCTTTACAGGGAAGGACTCTTTGTAGCTGCTCTATGCTAGGGTAATAGGGCATATAAAAATGGGTTTCTTTCCAGTTTGAGCTAAAAATGACTTTATTTTAGGGTCCATTCAGACGTCTGTGTTTAGCGGACTGCAGATGGCCGGCCCTATGATAGAAATGCCTATTTTTGTCCGCGATTGCGGGCAAGAATAGGACATGCGCTATCTTTTTAACTGGGCCATGGAACGGAACTACGGATGCGGACAGCACATGGTGTGCTGTCCACATCTTTTGCGGCCCCATTGAAATGAATGGGTCCGCACCCGTTCCGCTAAATTCCGAAAAGTTGTGGACCCAGAACTACGGACATGTGAATGGATCCTTAGTAGTATTCCTAGAATATGAATGTGATGTACAATAATAGACACCACTGGGACATGAGACCCCTGCCCCCAGTCAGTCAGCAAAGCATGAAATATACTAAGTACAATTAACAAAACTTGTTTTTAGAGTTGAGCGAACACCTGGATGTTCGGGTTCGAGAAGTTCGGCCGAACTTCCCGGAAATGTTCGGGTTCGGGATCCGAACCCGATCCGAACTTCATCCCGAACCCGAACCCCATTGAAGTCAATGGGGACCCGAACTTTCCGGCACTAAAAAGGCTGTAAAACAGCCCAGGAAAGAGCTAGAGGGCTGCAAAAGGCAGCAACATGTAGGTAAATCCCCTGCAAACAAATGTGGATAGGGAAATGAATTAAAAAAAATAAATAAATAAAAAAAATGACCCAATATCAATTGGACAGAGGTCCCATAGCAGAGAATCTGGTTTCACGTCAGCAGAGAATCAGTCTCTTCATGCCATAGCAAAGAATCTGGCTTCATGTCAGCACAGAATCAGTCTCTTCATGCCATAGCAGAGAATCTGGCTTCATGTCAGCACAGAATCTGTCTTCATGTCATAGCAGAGAATCAGGCTTCATGTCACCCACCACTGGAACAGGCCACTGTCACACATTTAGGCCCCGGCACCCAGACAGAGGAGAGCGGTCCCGTAACAGAGAATCTGGCCTTATGTCAGCGCAGAATCTGTCTTCATGTCATAGCAGAGAATCAAGCTTCACGTCACCCACCACTGGAAAAGGCCACTGTCACACATTTAGGCCCAGGCACCCAGTCAGAGGAGAGAGGTCCCGTAACAGAGAATCTGGCCTTATGTCAGCGCAGAATCTGTATTCATGTCATAGCAGAGAATCAGGCTTCACGTCACCCACCACTGGAACAGGCCACTGTCACACATTTAGGCCCAGGTACCCAGGCAGAGGAGAGAGGTCCCGTAACAGAGAATCTGGCCTGATGTCAGCGCAGAATCTGTCTTCATGTCATAGCAGAGAATCAGGCTTCACGTCACCCACCACTGGAACAGGCCACTGTCACACATTTAGGCCCAGGCACCCAGGCAGAGGAGAGAGGTCCCGTAACAGAGAATCTGGCCTGATGTCAGCACAGAATCTGTCTTCATGTCATAGCAGAGAATCAGGCTTCACGTCACCCACCACTGGAACAGGCCACTGTCACATATTTAGGCCCAGGCACCCAGGCAGAGGAGAGAGGTCGCGTAACAGAGAATCTGGCTTCATGTCAGCACAGAATAAGTCTTCATGTCATAGCAGAGAATCAGGCTTCACGTCACCCACCACTGGAACAGGCCACTGTCACACATTTAGGCCCCGGCACCCAGACAGAGGAGAGGTTCATTCAACTTTGGGTTGCCCCGCAATATAATGGTAAAATGAAATTAAAAATAGTATTGAATGAGGAAGTGCCCTGGAGTAGAATAATATATTGTTAAGGGGAGGTAGTTAATATCTAATCTGCACAAGGGATGGACAGGTCCTGTGGGATCCATGCCTGGTTCATTTTTATGAACGCCAGCTTGTCCACATTGGCTGTAGACAGGCGGCTGCGTTTGTCTGTAATGACGCCCCCTGCCGTGCTGAATACACGTTCAGACCAAACGCTGGCCGCCGGGCAGGCCAGCACCTCCAAGGCATAAAAGGCTAGCTCTGGCCACGTGGACAATTTGGAGACCCAGAAGTTGAATGGGGCCGAACCATCAGTCAGTACGTGGAGGGGTGTGCACAGGTACTGTTCCACCATGTTAGTGAAATGTTGCCTCCTGCTAACACGTTCCGTATCAGGTGGTGGTGCACTTAGCTGTGGCGTGGTGACAAAACCTTTCCACATCTCTGCCATGCTAACCCTGCCCTCAGAGGAGCTGGCCGTGACACAGCTGCGTTGGCGACCTCTTGCTCCTCCTCTGCCTTCGCCTTGGGCTTCCACTTGTTCCCCTGTGACATTTGGGAATGCTCTCAGTAGCGCGTCTACCAACGTGCGTTTGTACTCGCGCATCTTCCTATCACGCTCCAGTGTAGGAAGTAAGGTGGGCACATTGTCTTTGTACCGGGGATCCAGCAAGGTGGCAACCCAGTAGTCCGCACACGTTAAAATGTGGGCAACTCTGCTGTCGTTGCGCAGGCACTGCAGCATGTAGTCGCTCATGTGTGCCAGGCTGCCCAGAGGTAAGGACAAGCTGTCCTCTGTGGGAGGCGTATCGTCATCGTCCTGTGTTTCCCCCCAGCCACGCACCAGTGATTGGCCCGAGCTGCTTTGGGTGCCACCCCGCTGTGAACATGCTTCATCCTCATCCTCCTCCACCTCCTCCTCATCCTCGTCCTCCTCGTCCTCCAGTAGTGGGCCCTGTCTGGCCACATTTGTACCTGGCCTCTGGTGTTGCAAAAAACCTCCCTCTGAGTCACTTTGAAGAGACTGGCCTGAAAGTGCTAAAAATGACCCCTCTTCCTCCTCTTCCTCCTGGGCCACCTCCTCTTCCATCATCGCCCTAAGTGTTTTCTCAAGGAGACATAGAAGTGGTATTGTAACGCTGATAACGGCGTCATCGCCACTGGCCATGTTGGTGGAGTACTCGAAACAGCGCAACAGGGCACACAGGTCTCGCATGGAGGCCCAGTCATTGGTGGTGAAGTGTGTCTGATCCGCAGTGCGACTGACCCGTGCGTGCTGCAGCTGAAACTCCACTATGGCCTCGCACAGTCTGTCCAGCATATGCAAGGTGGAGTTCCACCTGGTGGGTACGTTGCATATGAGGCGGTGAGCGGGAAGGCCGAAGTTACGCTGTAGCGCAGACAGGCGAGCAGCGGCAGGGTGTGAACGCCGGAAGCGCGAACAGACGGCCCGCACTTTATGCAGCAGCTCTGACATGTCGGGGTAGTTGCGAATGAACTTCTGCACCACCAAATTCAGCACATGCGCCAGGCAAGGGATGTGCGCCAAACCGGCTAGTCCCAGAGCTGCAACGAGATTTTGCCCATTATCGCACACCACCAGGCCGGGCTTGAGGCTCACCGGCAGCAACCACTCATCGGTCTGTTGTTCTATACCCCGCCACAACTCCTGTGCGGTGTGGGGCCTGTCCCCCAAACATATGAGTTTCAGAATGGCCTGCTGACGTTTACCCCGGGCTGTGCTGAAGTTGGTGGTGAAGGTGTGTGGCTGACTGGATGAGCAGGTGGAAGAAGAGGAGGAGGAAGCTGAGTAGGAAGAGGAGGAGACAGGAGGCAAAGAATGTTGCCCTGCGATCCTTGGCGGCGGAAGGACGTGCGCCAAACAGCTCTCCGCCTGGGGCCCAGCCGCCACTACATTTACCCAGTGTGCAGTTAGGGAGATATAGCGTCCCTGGCCGTGCTTACTGGTCCACGTATCTGTGGTTAGGTGGACCTTGCCACAGATGGCGTTGCGCAGTGCACACTTGATTTTATCGGACACTTGGTTGTGCAGGGAAGGCACGGCTCTCTTGGAGAAGTAGTGGCGGCTGGGAACAACATACTGTGGGACAGCAAGTGACATGAGCTGTTTGAAGCTGTGTGTGTCCACCAGCCTAAATGACAGCATTTCATAGGCAAGTAGTTTAGAAATGCTGGCATTCAGGGCCAGGGATCGAGGGTGGCTAGGTGGGAATTTACGCTTTCTCTCAAATGTTTGTGAGATGGAGAGCTGAACGCTGCCGTGTGACATGGTTGAGATGCTTGGTGACGCAGGTGGTGGTGTTGGTGGTACATCCCATGTTTGCTGGGCGGCAGGTGCCAACGTTCCTCCAGAGGCAGAGGAAGAGGCCGAGGCGGCGGCAGCAGCAGAAGAGGCCGAGGCGGCAGCAGCAGAAGGGGCAGCAGGGGGAGCCTGAGTGACTTCCTTATTTTTAAGGTGTTTACTCCACTGCAGTTCATGCTTTGCATGCAGGTGCCTGGTCATGCAGGTTGTGCTAAGGTTCAGAACGTTAATGGCTCGCTTCAGGCTCTGATGGCACAGCGTGCAAACCACTCGGGTCTTGTCGTCAGCACATTGTTTAAAGAAGTGCCATGCCAGGGAACTCCTTGAAGCTGCCTTTGGGGTGCTCGGTCCCAGATGGCGGCGGTCAGTAGCAGTCGAAGTCTCTTGGCGGCGGGTGTTCTGATTTTGCCCACTGCTCCCTCTTTTGCTACGCTGTTGGCTCGGTCTCACCACTGCCTCTTCCTCCGAACTGTGAAAGTCAGTGGCACGACCTTCATTCCATGTGGGGTCTAGGACCTCATCGTCCCCTGCATCGTCTTCCACCCAGTCTTGACCCCTGACCTCCTGTTCAGTCTGCACACTGCAGAAAGACGCAGCAGTTGGCACCTGTGTTTCGTCATCATCAGAGACGTGCTGAGGTGGTATTCCCATGTCCTCATCATCAGGAAAAATAAGTGGTTGTGCGTTAGTGCATTCTATCTCTTCCACCCCTGGGGAAGGGCTAGAATGGATGCCCTTGGGAAACCCTGGCAGCAGAGTCTTCAAACAGCATAAGAGACTGCTGCATAACTTGAGGCTCAGACAGTTTCCCTGATATGCATGGGGGTGATGTGACAGACCGATGGGCTTGGTTTTCATGCGCCATCTGTGCGCTTTCTGCAGAAGACTGGGTGAGAGATAATGTGAACGTGCTGGATCCACTGTCGGCCACCCAATTGACTAATGCCTGCACCTGCTCAGGCCTTACCATCCTTAGAACGGCATTGGGCCCCACCAAATATCGCTGTAAATTCTGCTGGCTACTGGGACCTGAGGTAGTTGGTTCACTAGGACGTGTGGCTGTGGCAGAACGGCCACGTCCTCTCCCAGCACCAGAGGGTACACTAACACCACCACGACCATGTCCACGTCCGCGTCCCTTATTAGATGTTTTCCTCATTGTTCCCGTTCACAACAATTTTGAGAATGGCAAATTTGGGAATGCTTTTTCAACCCAGAACAAAAAGTCTGCTTTTACGGTCACTACAAATAACTTGACCAGCTAAAACTGGGCAGATTTGGTTGAATAGAGATGTGAGACCTGTTTTTTTTTGCGCTGTGCGACAGTTATAGGTTTAATCACAGAATGACACTTCTATCAGCACGCTAGCGTGTGTCTTAGGTTTTTCTGAATCACACTATCAATACCGTCAATGTAAGATTTTCTTTTTGGGATAGATTTCAAGTAGGCCTCAAATACCACAAACTAGTTATTTTCAGAATGGCAAATTTGGGAATGCTTTTTCAACCCAGAACAAAAAGTCTGCTTTTACGGTCACTACAAATAACTTGACCAGCTAAAACTGTGCAGATTTGGTTGAATAGAGATGTGAGACCTGTTTTTTTTTGCGCTGTGCGACAGTTATAGGTTTAATCACAGAATGACACTTCTATCAGCACGCTAGCGTGTGTCTTAGGTTTTTCTGAATCACACTATCAATACCGTCAATGTAAGATTTTCTTTTTGGGATAGATTTCAAGTAGGCCTCAAATACCACAAACTAGTTATTTTCAGAATGGCAAATTTGGGAATGCTTTTTCAACCCAGAACAAAAAGTCTGCTTTTACGGTCACTACAAATAACTTGACCAGCTAAAACTGTGCAGATTTGGTTGAATAGAGATGTGAGACCTGTTTTTTTTTTGCGCTGTGTGACAGTTATAGGTTTAATCACAGAATGACACTTCTATCAGCACGCTAGCGTGTGTCTTAGGTTTTTCTGAATCACACTATCAATACCTTCAATGTAAGATTTTCTTTTTGGGATAGATTTCAAGTAGGCCTCAAATACCACAAACTAGTAATTTTGAGAATGGCAAATTTGGGAATGCTTTTTCAACCCAGAACAAAAAGTCTGCTTTTACGGTCACTACAAATAACTTGACCAGCTAAAACTGTGCAGATTTGGTTGAATAGAGATGTGAGACCTGTTTTTTTTTTGCGCTGTGTGACAGTTATAGGTTTAATCACAGAATGACACTTCTATCAGCACGCTAGCGTGTGTCTTAGGTTTTTCTGAATCACACTATCAATACCTTCAATGTAAGATTTTGTTTTTGGGATAGATTTCAAGTAGGCCTCAAATACCACAAACTAGTAATTTTGAGAATGGCAAATTTGGGAATGCTTTTTCAACCCAGAACAAAAAGTCTGCTTTTACGGTCACTACAAATAACTTGACCAGCTAAAACTGTGCAGATTTGGTTGAATAGAGATGTGAGACCTGGTTTTTTTTTGCGCTGTGTGACAGTTATAGGTTTAATCACAGAATGACACTTCTATCAGCACGCTAGCGTGTGTCTTAGGTTTTTCTGAATCACACTATCAATACCTTCAATGTAAGATTTTCTTTTTGGGATAGATTTCAAGTAGGCCTCAAATACCACAAACTAGTTATTTTCAGAATGGCAAATTTGGGAATGCTTTTTCAACCCAGAACAAAAAGTCTGCTTTTACGGTCACTACAAATAACTTGACCAGCTAAAACTGTGCAGATTTGGTTGAATAGAGATGTGAGACCTGTTTTTTTTTTGCGCTGTGTGACAGTTATAGGTTTAATCACAGAATGACACTTCTATCAGCACGCTAGCGTGTGTCTTAGGTTTTTCTGAATCACACTATCAATACCTTCAATGTAAGATTTTCTTTTTGGGATAGATTTCAAGTAGGCCTCAAATACCACAAACTAGTAATTTTGAGAATGGCAAATTTGGGAATGCTTTTTCAACCCAGAACAAAAAGTCTGCTTTTACGGTCACTACAAATAACTTGACCAGCTAAAACTGTGCAGATTTGGTTGAATAGAGATGTGAGACCTGTTTTTTTTTTTTGCGCTGTGTGACAGTTATAGGTTTAATCACAGAATGACACTTCTATCAGCACGCTAGCGTGTGTCTTAGGTTTTTCTGAATCACACTATCAATACCTTCAATGTAAGATTTTCTTTTTGGGATAGATTTCAAGTAGGCCTCAAATACCACAAACTAGTAATTTTGAGAATGGCAAATTTGGGAATGCTTTTTCAACCCAGAACAAAAAGTCTGCTTTTACGGTCACTACAAATGACTTGACCAGCTAAAACTGTGCAGATTTGGTTGAATAGAGATGTGAGACCTGTTTTTTTTTTGCGCTGTGTGACAGTTATAGGTTTAATCACAGAATGACACTTCTATCAGCACGCTAGCGTGTGTCTTAGGTTTTTCTGAATCACACTATCAATACCTTCAATGTAAGATTTTCTTTTTGGGATAGATTTCAAGTAGGCCTTAAACACTACAAACTAGTTATTTTCAGAATGGCAAATTTGGGAATGCTTTTTCAACCCAGAACAAAAAGTCTGCTTTTACGGTCACTACAAATAACTTGACCAGCTGAAACTGTGCAGATTTGGTTGAATAGAGATGTGAGACCTGTTTTTTTTTGCGCTGTGTGACAGTTATAGGTTTAATCACAGAATGACACTTCTATCAGCACGCTAGCGTGTGTCTTAGGTTTTTCTGAATCACACTATCAATACCTTCCATGTAAGATTTTCTTTTTGGGATAGATTTCAAGTAGGCCTCAAATACCACAAACTAGTTATTTTCAGAATGGCAAATTTGGGAATGCTTTTTCAACCCAGAACAAAAAGTCTGCTTTTACGGTCACTACAAATAACTTGACCAGCTAAAACTGTGCAGATTTGGTTGAATAGAGATGTGAGACCTGTTTTTTTTTTGCGCTGTGTGACAGTTATAGGTTTAATCACAGAATGACACTTCTATCAGCACGCTAGCGTGTGTCTTAGGTTTTTCTGAATCACACTATCAATACCTTCAATGTAAGATTTTCTTTTTGGGATAGATTTCAAGTAGGCCTTAAATACCAGAAACTAGTTATTTTCAGAATGGCAAATTTGGGAATGCTTTTTCAACCCAGAACAAAAAGTCTGCTTTTACGGTCACTACAAATAACTTGACCAGCTGAAACTGTGCAGATTTGGTTGAATAGAGATGTGAGACCTGTTTTTTTTTGCGCTGTGTGACAGTTATAGGTTTAATCACAGAATGACACTTCTATCAGCACGCTAGCGTGTGTCTTAGGTTTTTCTGAATCACACTATCAATACCTTCAATGTAAGATTTTCTTTTTGGGATAGATTTCAAGTAGGCCTCAAATACCACAAACTAGTAATTTTGAGAATGGCAAATTTGGGAATGCTTTTTCAACCCAGAACAAAAAGTCTGCTTTTACGGTCACTACAAATAACTTGACCAGCTAAAACTGTGCAGATTTGGTTGAATAGAGATGTGAGACCTGTTTTTTTTTTGCGCTGTGTGACAGTTATAGGTATAATCACAGAATGACACTTCTATTAGCACGCTAGCGTGTGTCTTAGGTTTTTCTGAATCACACTATCAATACCTTCAATGTAAGATTTTCTTTTTGGGATAGATTTCAAGTAGGCCTCAAATACCACAAACTAGTTATTTTCAGAATGGCAAATTTGGGAATGCTTTTTCAACCCAGAACAAAAAGTCTGCTTTTACGGTCACTACAAATAACTTGACCAGCTAAAACTGTGCAGATTTGGTTGAATAGAGATGTGAGACCTGTTTTTTTTTTTGCGCTGTGTGACAGTTATAGGTTTAATCACAGAATGACACTTCTATCAGCACGCTAGCGTGTGTCTTAGGTTTTTCTGAATCACACTATCAATACCTTCAATGTAAGATTTTCTTTTTGGGATAGATTTCAAGTAGGCCTTAAATACCAGAAACTAGTTATTTTCAGAATGGCAAATTTGGGAATGCTTTTTCAACCCAGAACAAAAAGTCTGCTTTTACGGTCACTACAAATAACTTGACCAGCTGAAACTGTGCAGATTTGGTTGAATAGAGATGTGAGACCTGTTTTTTTTTGCGCTGTGTGACAGTTATAGGTTTAATCACAGAATGACACTTCTATCAGCACGCTAGCGTGTGTCTTAGGTTTTTCTGAATCACACTATCAATACCTTCCATGTAAGATTTTCTTTTTGGGATAGATTTCAAGTAGGCCTCAAATACCACAAACTAGTAATTTTGAGAATGGCAAATTTGGGAATGCTTTTTCAACCCAGAATAAAAAGTCTGCTTTTACGGTCACTACAAATAACTTGACCAGCTAAAACTGTGCAGATTTGGTTGAATAGAGATGTGAGACCTGTTTTTTTTTTTGCGCTGTGTGACAGTTATAGGTTTAATCACAGAATGACACTTCTATCAGCACGCTAGCGTGTGTCTTAGGTTTTTCTGAATCACACTATCAATACCTTCAATGTAAGATTTTCTTTTTGGGATAGATTTCAAGTAGGCCTCAAATACCACAAACTAGTAATTTTGAGAATGGCAAATTTGGGAATGCTTTTTCAACCCAGAACAAAAAGTCTGCTTTTACGGTCACTACAAATAACTTGACCAGCTAAAACTGTGCAGATTTGGTTGAATAGAGATGTGAGACCTGTTTTTTTTTTGCGCTGTGTGACAGTTATAGGTTTAATCACAGAATGACACTTCTATCAGCACGCTAGCGTGTGTCTTAGGTTTTTCTGAATCACACTATCAATACCTTCAATGTAAGATTTTCTTTTTGGGATAGATTTCAAGTAGGCCTCAAATACCACAAACTAGTTATTTTCAGAATGGCAAATTTGGGAATGCTTTTTCAACCCAGAACAAAAAGTCTGCTTTTACAGTCACTACAAATAACTTGACCAGCTAAAACTGTGCAGATTTGGTTGAATAGAAATGTCAGGTCTAATTTTTTAGGCGCTGGGTGACAGGCTCAACTTGCCCCTGATGTAATATATGGCCAAAAAATAACCACACTGTTGATGGTTAAATGCACTTGGGTGACACAGGCTCAGCCTGCAGCTAATGTAGTATATGGCCAAAAAATAACCAGACTGTTGATGGTTAAATGCACTTCGGTGACACAGGCTCAGCCTGCAGCTGATGTAGGATATAGCACAAAATAACCACACTATCGATGGTTAAATACACTTGGTGATAGCTCGTGCTGGCGCACCACAAGTCACAGAATGGCCGCCGATCACCCCAGAAAAAAAGTGATCTAAAAACGCTCTGGGCAGCCTCAAAAAAGTGAGCAAGTCAATAATAGCACTTCAATGATCCACAGCTGCAGATCGATCACAGAATGAAGTCTTTTGGAGGAGTTAATCTGCCTAATCTCACCCTAACGTCGCAGCTGCAACCTCTCCCTATACTGATCATAGCAGAGTGACGTGCGGCGCTACGTGACTCCAGCTTAAATAGAGGCTGGGTCACATGGTGCACTGGCCAATCACAGCCATGCCAATAGTAGGCATGGCTGTGATGGCCTCTTGGGCCAAGTAGTATGACGCTTGTTGATTGGCTGCTTTGCAGCCTTTCAAAAAGCGCCAAGAAAGCGCCGAACACCGAACCCGAACCCGGACTTTTACAAAAATGTTCGGGTTCGGGTCCGTGTCACGGACACCCCAAAATTCGGTACGAACCCGAACTATACAGTTCGGGTTCGCACATCTCTACTTGTTTTCCCTTCATTACATTCACAATGAAGCTAATAATTACATTTACCTGCTGATGACAACTCCCGGTAAATTCAATCATTGATCGGCCGCCTTGGAAATGGTTTTTAGTTTTAATTAAATTATGTTGTGATTTTCTACACATGGAATGCTACATATAGATTTTGTTTGCTCATTTGAAGTGTGTTTCCGAAGAATCTTCCTTTAGACATGTTTTTGTGGTACCTGCCGATAGGAGGAATATTGTCACGGGGTTACGAAGGTGCACTCGGTCCCCCATTGCCCGCAGAACTGTTGCTTAGCTTTTGGAATGAGGTTCTGTGTTTGACCTCATTCCCAGGGCGGCTTTACTAGCTGGGTGGCTCCCTGCTCCTAGTCTGCCTTGAGCGCCGAGCTGATCACTCGGTGCTCGACTGGTTGGTCTGTCGGTCATGTGACGCTGGCCACGTCACATGACCCTCACTCCCCACTATAAATACAGGCAGCCTGCTGGCTACAGGTTGCCTGTTAATTTCTAGGTTCCTGGCTATTTGTTGGACTGCTGAATACTTACCTGATCCTGTTCCCTGACCATCCTTTTGCCTGCTCCTCTTGTACTGCGCTTCCGTCCTGGTATTGTGACCTCGGCTCCCACCTGACTACTCTCTTAGGACTCCTCTTGTACTTCTCTGCTCTCCTGGTATTTATGACCCCGGCTTCTCCTGACAATTCTCTGCTTGCTCCATTTGTACTTTGCAGCTTTCCTGGTATTGACTCGGTCCGTTCACGTCCTGTTGTTTGTCTGTCTGTCATCCCTGCACTTACTCCAAGTTAGGGATTGCCGTCCAGTTGTCCCCTGTCATTAGGACTCGTGAGGCAAGTAGGCAGGGCCAGGGGTAAGGGTGCAGCGCAGTGGTCACTTCCCTCCCCCCTGTGTGTGTGTACGCGACCGTTACAAATATAAACCTAAACATATTTTTGTGCAATGCATCTCAAAGAAAAAAGGCAGCAACTTTAAAGAGCCGCCATACTTTCACACAATTTCATTTGATTAAACAGAGATCTGTCCCTGGTAACAGGGACTCACAAGACGGATGAGAGGAGGTGGGGGCGTATCAGAGCTAGCTGAGTTCATGAGCTTGATAAAACAACTGCTTCCAACACTACTTCTGAATTCACAGGAGCTTCCTGTGTCTGTAAGTAGGATTTATCCCTCCTTGCTCCTTATCTGTTCTGTGAGCTCTGCAGCCAAAAACAAATATAGTGTGAAATAAGTGAAAGGATACAATGTGCTCCCAAAGAAAAATGTTCTACCATTATTGTCTTCATGGTTACAGACTACAAACAAATCCTGTGTAGTCAGCTCATGCAGTGACATCATACTCTGTTCTGTCTGTCATTTACATCTTGCTAACCTATTAAATGTATGTTACTAGTGTTGAGCCAAGCGAAGCATTTGAAGTGTAATTCGGTCCGAAGTTTAGGAAAATTTCGATTTGCAATGAATCCAAATTTTCTTCACGCTTTGCGGTAATTAATCAGTTGTTCCTAAAATGGCGGCTGCACGTGCTACAAAGTGAACGTTAGAAGCCTGGGAACATGAGATCACCCATAATGCTGTGCAGCCAGCCAATCCACAGGTAGCCATTCCGTGTTATGTCACAGTCCTATAAAACCCTCATCCTGCACAGCCTCCGCCATTGTCATGTGAGCTACAGGAACAGTGTTGCTGAAAATGATTAATAGAAGAATATTGGAGAGTGCAGGAAGAGTGCAGCAAGACTGCAGGGAGACTTATTCTGAGTTTTATTAATTAATTCCTACATTTACTTATTCCTACATTAGCCATAAATGTAATACAATACCAATAAGATGGAAGCCTTTATTATTTTGGTGCCAGCGTGCCAACCAATACCATCCTGTCTACACCCCTTAGGAGGGCCAGGTCTAAAAGATGACTATCCTCATTGTTTGCTGGCTTTACTTCTTCCAAATTATCCTTCAAAGTCTCCATGTCCTAGAAAAGCCAGCATTGATATTAGATGATGCGGAAAAGGAGGAAAATCAGATGGCAGAAGAAGGGCTCCCACCTGTAGGGCAGGAGAGCGCTGGGGTGTAATGACCAATGACCGGCGTCACGCTAAGGGAGGGAAATGGGAAGGCACTGTCCAAGGGAGAGGGAAAGGTGGTGACCCCTGACTCACCTTGCGGCTGGCACCTGACTGCCCTGACGTCCCTAGACTGGTTCCTCACCCGTACGCCGATCACTTGCCTAAACCCTGGCTTTCCCTAAGATGAGCCCTATGTAGTGAACGGGGCGGTGGGATCACTAGTCCGCACCACTGACACTAAGAGGAAAACACCAAGGAGAGGACAGACAATACAGACAAACATATAATCCCAGGTGGGCGACAACAGCAGACCACGAAGGCCCAACAGGGATCTGGAGGGTAACGTTCTGGAACAACAACCAGGGAACACAGCTACACAGCTCCAGTGGGTCAGTATAGAAGTCCAGGAGGAAGCTCTATATCTGGCAACCAGAGAAGTGAGAGATGGGAATATAAGGAGGTTGGGATTGCTGGACAAGAAACAGCTGAGGAGGAGAAGCTACAGATCCCTGAGTGAGCCAAAAAGGATTGCAAGGCAAACCCAGAAAGCTACCATTAATAAACAGCACTGTCTTTAGACATAGAGCGCGCAGCCACCCGCTGCGACTTCCTGACCCCGGGTATAACGGAGTCAGGCGTGGCTCTTGACACCCTCGTTACATGGGGTGGAGAAATGGGCATGTCAGAGCTGATTAATATTCTGTGTTTACTGTCAAATAACCTGCAGGAGATTGCAGGTAGAGATGGCCTTGCGGTTCGCCCGGCGGTCGTTTCGCGGCAAGTTTTGCTTGTTCGCCAAACATATTGCATATTTGCATAGCTCCGAACTTTGACCCATGACACATCCATCAGGTGGTACAGGACAGCCAATTGAGATGTTTCAGCACATGGACACACCCCCTACCCTATAAATAAACCCGATCTGGCAGCCATTTTACATTCAGTTTTTTTGCCAGTGTAGGGCGAGGTTGCTGTGTGGAGCAGGGACAGGCTGTTAGTGACACCAAACGCTAGCTAATAGGGCCACAAAAGTTCTTTCAAGGACTGGTATAGGTGTGCTATCGATAGGTGTGATATACCGAGGGGTGTGATATACTTATAATATACTTTCTAACATAGAAAGTATATTATAGTGCATTTGTATTGTGCAGCAGTTGTGTGCAGTTCTGCTGAGATACCACAGCAAAATAGAGGGACAAACTCTATTAGAGTAATTAATTGCAACTGGTGTGATATACCTATTGCCCCCAAAAAAACTGATTAAGGGGTGCAATATACCTGCTTCCACAAAATACAGAATGAGGGGTGTGATACACCGTCCACCAAATATAGATTGAGGCCTGCGATACACCAGCTTCCACCAAATATTGATTAAGGGGTTTGCTATACCAGCTTCCAGCAAATACTCATTATTGGGTTCTATATACCTGTTTCCACAAAATATTGATACAGGGTATTGATACACTGACTTCCACCAAATATTGATTGAGGCCTGTGATACACCGGCTTCCACCAAATATTGATTATGGGGTTTTATTTATCAGCTTCCAGCAAATACTCATTATTGGGTTCTATATACCTGTTTCCACAAAATACTGATAGAAGGTATTGATATACCGGCTTCCACCCAATATTGATTGAGGCCTGCGATACACCAGCTTCCCACAAATATTGATTAAGGGGTTTGATTTACCAGCTTCCAGCAAATACTCATTATTGAGTTCTATGCTCTTTGATCAAACTGTATACCAATGCCTCCTTTTAATGTATAGCATAAGGTTATATTTATTAAATAATTGTGCTGAGAAGCCATGTTTTATTATGCTGAAAAACAGTTGTCATATCAAAAGCATAGCATTGAGGATGTGCGATCTAGATTCACTCTCACATGTTGAAAGCTATTGGAATAACTAATTGCAACTGGTGCGATATACCTGTTGCCCCCCCCCCCCAAAAAAAAAAAAAACTGATTGAGGGGTGTGATATACCTATAATATACATTCTAACATAGAAAGTATATTATAGTGCATTTGTATTGTGCAGCAGTTGTGTGCAGTTTTGCTGAGATACTGCAGCTAGATAGAGGGACAAACGCTATTCGAATAACTAATTGCAACTGGTGTGATATACCTAATGCCCCCCAAAAAACTGATTAAGGGGTGCGATATACCTGCTTCCACAAAATACTAAATGAGGGGTGTGATACACCAGCTTCCACAAAATATTGATTGAGGGGTGTGATACACCGGCTTCCACCAAATATAGATTGAGGCCTGCGATACACCAGCCTCCACCAAATATTGATTTAGGAATTTGATATACCAGCTTCCAGCAAATACTCATTATTGGGTTCTATATACCTGTTTTCACAAAATATTGATACAGGGTATTGATATATTGGTTTCCACCAAATATTGATTGAGGCCTGCGATACACCGGCTTCCACCAAATATTGATTGAGGCCTGCGATACACCGGCTTCCACCAAATATTGATTAATTGGTTTGATATAACAGCTTCCAGCAAATACTCATTATTGGGTTCTATATACCTGTTTCCACAAAATACTGATAGAGGGGAATGATATACCGGATTCCACAAAATATTGATTGAGGCCTGCAAAATACCTGCTTCCACAAATACTGCTCTTCTATAGGGACTTTGTCACAGGGTCATTTTGAAAATGACAGGCAGAGGAAGAGGCAGGCCATTCCGCAGGGGTGGTTGAGGTCGGGCAGGTGCACCAGGCCGGAGCCTAAGTGGGAAGTTGGAGAAGGTGCGTGCGATTACGTCAAAGGAAGCACCAGAGTTGGTTGAGTGGCTCACTCATCCTTCTCGTTCTGCACCCTCCTCATCCTTTGAATCAGCACCCTCTTCACCACCACCACCACCACCACCACCACCATAGCCCCTCCACTCGAGTCAAAGGGATTATTTTCCCATCCATTCCCAGACCTTACCGATGCGCAGCCATTCTTGGCATCGGAAGAGGAGGTAGCAATGGCCGCTCCCCAACGGTCTGACAACAGTACCCAGATCAGCCCAAGGAGGGTCGTCCCCGCTGTTGCTGCCTACTCCGAGATCTCTAATGTCAGTGGTGGTGAAGGTGACGATGGACGTCATGTGGGTACCCACAAGAGAGGAAGAGGAGGGGAGTTCAGCGGGAGAGACGGAAGAAGGAGGAGAAGCAGGCAGAACTGGCAGTGCACAGGAGGCAAAAAGCAGACTGCAAATGTATCTGGAGCGAGCCATCCACCATGCACGGTCACATCTGGCGCTCCCAGGACGCCGGCACATGACTCCGCAGTGTGGGCTTTTTTTAACGTGTCAGCTGCTGATAATAGTGTTGCCATCTGCAGCCTGTGCTGTCAACGTATAAGTCGCGGTAAGCCCTACACTCACCTAGGGACGACAGCCTTAAGAAGGCACCTGGCCTCCCGTCACCGAGCCCAGTGGGAGCAACACCATCAGAACCCACAAAGCCAAACTCCCGGTGCTCCACATCCTGCCTCTTCTCCTTCTCCTCTCTCCTACCATTTGTCCTCCACTCCACCTTCCACTGTGCCATCGTCGCGTTCATCTGGCAAAAGGCAGGCTTCTGTAGCCCAAATGTTCGAACGTAAAAAGTTGATGACGTCGGATAACATTCTTGCCCAACAGCTGACCGCCGGCTTGTCGGAACTTCTAGCCCACCAACTACTGCCATATAAAATGGTGGACTCAGAGGCCTTTACAAAATTTGTGACCATTGGCACACCGCAATGGAAGGTCCCCGGAAGGAAATATTTCTCCCAGAATGGCATCCCAGAGCTATATTGCCATGTTCAGCGGCAAGTGTATGTATCTCTGGCACACAGTGTCGGTGCCAAGATACATCTAATCACAGACACATGGTCTAGCAAACACGGGCAGGGAAGGTACATAACTTTTACTGCCCACTGGGTGAACCTTCTGACAGCTGTCAAGCAGGCAACCCATGGCACCCGTGTGGATTTGGTGTTACCGCCACGGATTGCATGCAGGCCTGCCTCTTCTTATCCTCCTTCTCCATCCTCTGTCTCCTCCTCGGCTGACTCTTCCTTTTCCACTGCTACCGCCTCTTCCGCTGCACCACCCCATCTTTCCAGAACCTATTAGACGTGCCAGGTGAGACGTTGCCATGCTGTGCTGCATCTGTTGTGCCAGGAAGCCAAGAGCCACACCGGTCCTGCACTCCTTTCAGCTCTGCGTTCACAGGCTGATCAGTGGCTAACCCTGCTCAATTTGACAGTTGGTAAAGTGGTGTGCAACAAAGGTGCCAATCTGCTGAGCGTGCTAAAACAGGGCAAAATGACACATGTCCTGAACTTAGTCGTGCAGCGATTCGTTGCCAAATACCTCGGGGTCCACGACGTCTTGCAGCAGGCTACGAAAATCTCTGGCCACTTTAGAAGATCTTACACGGCCATGGCTCGCCTTGCTGATGTTCAGCGGCGACACCACTTGCCCGTCAGATGTCTGATTTGTGACTGTACGATGCACTGAAATTCCACCTTGTATATGCTTGATAGGCTGCTCCAGCAGAAACATGCCATTAACAACTACCTGTACGAACTCTGCGGCAGGATAGGTTCTTGGGAGCTTGGTTTTTTTTCACCGCGCCAGTGGCTGCTCATACGTCACGTATGCAGACTTCTGCGGCCATTTGATGACATCACCAAACTGGTCAGACGCAGCCAGGACGCCATCAGTGACTTCGTACCGTACACCTTCTTTCTGGAGCGCGCATTGCATCGTGTCATTGATCAAGCTGTCGAGGAGCAGGAGCAGAAAGATGAGGAAGTAGCAATGCTGAATGAATTCCCAGGGGGGGCTACTCCATCTGAGACAAGTCAGCAGGAGTCTGAAGAGGAGTCAGAGGAGGATAGTGCTGAGGAGGAGCAAGAAGAGCAGACTTTAAACTTTTCCGGGATCCCTGGTGTTGTCCATGGATGGGGGAGGAGACCGAGGACGACATTCTCCTGGGCAATGAGCCGGAGCCAGGGCACTCCACCGCTTCCAATTGGGGGCCTTTATGCTCCAGTGTTTGAAGAGAGATCCCCATATAAAAATCATAAAGGGCAAGGACCAGTACTGGGTGGCAACAAACTTAGACCCCCGGTACAAACACAAAATGGTGGACATGTTACCAGCATCACAGAGAGTTGTCAGAATGCAGAATTTCCAGGCCTTGTTTCAAGAGATGCTGCATTCTGCTGTTGCGGGCGCTGGCAGAGGAATTTCCCCCCACAGAGAAACAGTTGCGGGTACCAATTCTACAACGCATGCAAGAAGAGGGCGGTTTGAAGATGTGTTGGTCACTTTGGATATGGGATCATTCTTGCAGCCAACCCATCGACAGCCGCCCTCCGGATCCAGCCTCAGGGAACGCCTAGACCGACAGGTGTTTGACTACATCGGGTTAATGGCCGATGTGGACTCTCTGAGAAGCGAGGAACCCCTGGACTACTGAGTGTTCAGGCTTGACCTGTGGCCAGAGCTTGCAAAATTTGCCATGGAACTTTTGGCTTGCCCCTCGTCGAGTGTCCTGTCCGAAAGGATGTTCAGCGCAGAAGGGGGGATCATGACTGATAAGCTCGCCTAGTTCACGACAGTGTGGACTACCTCACCATTTCTAAAAATGAATGAGGCATGGATTTCGGAGTAATTCAACACCTGCGACGACCACGTTTAATTGAATTTCCTCATGCCAGCTCTCACATATCCGCCACCACTCAGAACAAATAATGGTCCCTGTCTTATGTAAATGCAGCGGCATAAAAGGCCTTTTCTGTCCGTTCAATGCCTAATGTTTGGGGCCACGGAGGAATTCAACACCTGTGACGACCACGTGTTATCGAGTTTCAACTATTATCATTAGTTGTTTTTTTTCAAGAGGGGGATTTCGTTAGCCATGTTTTTAATCCAATTTTATATTTTTAGTTCTTTTAAATATGTGTATTTGACATGTATTTGTACTGGCATGCAGTAAAATTGATATCCAATGATCGTCTAATATACCACCAGCCACATAATCACTTGTTCTTTTCTGTACGTTGAATGAATAATTTTTGGGGCCTGTACTGCACTGGCCTGCATTAAAATTGTTATCCAATAACCGTCTAATATAGCTCCAGCCACATAATCACTTGATGTTTTATGTATGGTGAATGCATAATTTTTGGGGCCTGTAATCTAACTGGCCAACAGTAAAATTTTTATACGGTGACCGCCTAATGTACCTCCAGCTACATTATCACTTGATCTTTTCTGTTCGGTGAATTAATAATTTTTGGGGCCCCTAGTCCACTGGCCTGCAGTAAAATTGATATCCACTGAGGAAGGGGAAAGGAGATCCCCGAAACGTGTTTGATGCTTTTCAAAGACATTCCCAACAAGAGACCCCCACTGGAAGTTCGTCTATTAATATCCGGATACATATAAAAGAATCGGAGCGCTCCAAAGATAAAGATCCGAAATTTCAGCTACTCAAACTGGTCAGTACAAGTATAAGTTTGCCTCTCGCGATATTACACCCTGATCGTATGACCAGATCCGAGATTTGTGGATAACGATCGTGAGAGACCAGTGACGAACGAACCAGGTGGGACGCTAAACATCGATAACCACTGGAATATGAATAAATACCGTGAGTAATAATCAAAAGGATCGAATATTGGGACTGCAGGATAATCGACATTCACCTGTGAGTAAAAACTTTGTGTCCGATCGGATACTTTATCGAATATTTATATCAGACAATTCCGAATATTTAAAAAAGTGCCTTGCATGGATTCTCATGTTATATTGCATATAAGAAAGAAATGCCAATACTATTATAAGGAATAGACTGACACTTTTGGCTTGCGATATTTTGCACATTCAGGACGCATGGTCCCCTTCTTTTTGGACTTTTTTTGAGTTTTATTGAAGATTTTAGGTACTTTTAGGGATTGATATTGTCATTGTATGTCCGCTGCAGCGACCATTTAGTATTTTAACATTGTATTGTAATGTTGTATTTTAATATATTGTGCCAATTAAATATTGTGTAACAACACCACCATTATTGCTCTATTTCCATGCGAGTGAGTGCCAGTCTCATAATATATATTTATCCATTACGCTTTTGTTGATTTGAGTGAATCAATTTGAGACTAGAGCACCCAATCCAGAATTGTAAGGGGAGTGAGCGGTTTGTCTATACTACTTTTTAAAATTGATATCCAATGACCGTCTAATATACCTCCAGCCACATAATTACTTGATGTTTTCTGTCAGGTGAATGCATAATGTTTGGGGCCTGTACTCCACTGGCCTGCAGTAAAATTAATATCCATTGACCGTCTAATGTACCTCCAGCCACAATATCAATTGTTCTTTTCTGTACGGTGAATGAATAATTTTTGAGACCTGTAGTCCACTGGCCTGCAGTAAAATTGATATCTCTTGACCGTCTAATATACCTCCAGCCACATAATCACTTGATTTTTTCTGTCCGGTGAATGCCTAATGTTTGGGGCCTGTACTCCAGTGGTCTAAAATAAATTTTTTCTAGGCTCCAGCAGGGCACATTTTTGACAGTTTCCCTTTAAGACTCTTCCCTGCCTCTGATTAAAATACATATTTTTTGTGGGAATTTTTGCCATTGATCCCCCTCTGGTATGTCACTGTCCATGTTGTGGGATGATTTGTGCACTTCTAGCAAATATTTGGTGGCTGCAAATATTACCTGAAGGTTTTTCAGGTTCGCCTGCCATTAAAGTGAATAGGACCCACCGCGAACTTGCGGTTCGCGAACATTTGATCGCATTCGCGCTATCGTGTTCGCGAATCGTCCCGGACGATGTTCGTCCATCACCAATTGCAGGCCAGAACAGCAATAATATGCATATTGTCCCCCCACCTAACCAGCCAAACCCCATACCAGCAACAGCCCCTGTTTAAAGTTGCCGCACAGACATTAACAATGAAGAAGGACTATACAGTGCGGTCTTCATTATTAAATGAAAAACAGCTGCAGGCTAATTGGCCATGCATTTCTTCACCGCAACATGGCTGCAACCTGCCCGTAGCACGGCCACTACAAGGCAGAGTTGTCTGGTTATATCTGTTTATAGCGTTTTGTGATTAATTAATTTGTCAGGAATCAAATTTTTGGGGTAACTTTGGCGAAGTTGTTGAATCAAATTTTTCTAAATGTTGCTCATCTTTATATGTTACTAATAAACAGAGGACGGATGGAAGGGACTAAGATGTCACAGCTGAGTCAGACTACACAGGGTTTCTTTGTAGTCTGTAACCATGGATACATATAGGTCTGCACAAAAACTGTAACCACAAAATAGTAAAAGATATTTAACCCATACTATTTGCAAAGTTGTTTCATTTTATAATTTTGGATTTCTTAGAGCAACAACATATAGGGGGTCATTTATTAAGACCGACGTTTTAGACACCGATCTTAACAAACCCCTGCAGTGGCAGTGGATCCGCTGGAGTATTGAAGAGGTGCCAGCCTCTTCATGGCTTTGGCGGATCCACCGTCACTTCTAACTGTAAGACAGCTTCTGAGCCATCTTATATTTAGACCTTTTTCTACGCCTAAAACAAGCGTAAAAACAGGCCTGCCGACCTGTCCCCCTTCCCGCCCATGCCATGCCCATTTTTTTTATACCTGCCGTGAACGGGGAAAAGTCCTAGATTGCAGCACAACTAACCGTTGCACCGCAATCTGCACCTGAAATATTTCAGCGTATTTCAGCTTCATAAATGACCCCCATACTGCATATACCAAGTATATAAAATTTTAATTAGGAATGTTCAATTAGAGTTTTAAACTTATTCCCGAGTCACAGGAGAGGAGAGTGGAAAGGTGGAAGTCCGACCCTTGGGACACCCTGCATGAATGGAGTGATGGTCGATCATGCAAGCCGCTGCTCCATTCTTCTCTATGGATTGTAAAAAAAATGTTTTGCAATTTCTGGCTTTTCCATAGAGCTGAATGAAGTCGTGGCACACATGCTAAACCTGCATTCATACGGGGAGATACAGGACAACCATTCTAGTGACTAGTGGGGGTCCAACCACAGGGTTCTGTGGATAAGGATACATTTTAGCACAACCCATTTATAATGTAAGAGTAGCTCAGTAATAACTTGCAGGCATAACCTATGTTGCAGACCATAATCTGTTGTATACCATGCCCTTGAGAAAAGTGTTCTGATAATAGAGGGTCATGGGAAATGTAAAATGTCATGTATTTGCCACCCTGTGGTTAAATTACCAGTTTGACTTGTGTTACATTTCCTTTTGGGCAGACAACTATGTTATTCACCAAGTTCTGCATGAACAGATATAGGATAGGCTACATAGGGTAGGTGTCAACAGTGGCCAGTGATAGGTATAGGTCTGCAAATATGATAACTGTAGGGGGGGATGTATGGCTTTGAGCAATAATTAGCAGTCTTTGAAGAGAAACAGATGTTCCTCTGCATAGTGACTGATATATGTAATATATCAGTCACTATTCACAATGCAGATATTTCTGTGAGCAGACGAGATTTCTAATATTTTATTAGTAATTATAATTTAGAATATGTCTGATCATGAAAAACCATTTTCTAGCTTACTGGATGTCAGTTTTTTGCGGGTAGGATGATGGTGGTCATATTCATAGGTATAGTGCACTCCCATGTTGCTGAATACATTAGTGCTTTGCTTGACTAAAGAATATACGCAAGAAGGTTCTTAACAGGTTTTTGATTCGTTTCGGTACTAAACCTAATCTATTTTCTGTACCAGGCGTATTCAGAAAATCTCTAATTAAAATCAATAGTTGGAGACTTCTACAGAATGCGCTTACCAGAATTGGTAGTCTGCAGTAGAAGAAATAAGGCTGTGATTTCCATTTGACTTTGGTCTTTCAGACACTTTTATGGTTTTATGTCATCTTCTAATATCTGGCGTCTTCATTGCTGCTAGGCTGGCAGCAAAATAAATAAAATATCACTTAAAATAAATGCATGAGCAAAAACCAGAGCGAAATCCTGTAACTTGTATCTCTGAACTTAAAAGATAGCTCATCAGGTTCCTTCTTGATTAGAAAAGACGGTGGGGGAGTGTCACGGCCATGCCAATGACCGTGACTCCTTTACCGTATCCAGTTGCCTGCGGTTTAGTATGGGTGTTCAACCACGGGTGAGGGCCGCTTGTCTGTGGCCTCACTTGTGGTTGCCGCGGGCAACCAGTGTTGTATTTTGCAGCAGAGCAGCCTGAGCGTCGCTAGGCAGCTTGCTGCCCTGGCATGCGGTCACACCTAGCAATCTTTATGTTAGGTGTGTGTATGTTATGCACGTTGTATGTATTGTGTGCACTTCCCATTTATGTGTCTTTCCCTTCTGTGGTACTGGAAGGGTTAACTTCCTTCCCAGTGTGTGTGTGATGTCACTGGGTGTGTCCAACCCTTGGGTGTGGCCACTTGGGCCTATATAGACCCTCTCTCTAGCAGGGCTCAGTAGGTTGCTTCAGTCTTGCTAGCTGAAGCAGCCGCCTGTGTTTTCCATCCGCCTGTGAGAGCCACCACTGTGGTCATAGGTTTAATGTCTCATTAAGTTTATGTTTAGCTAAGTCTGTGTTATGTTTTCCTGTATGACTCTGTGCTGCCATGTATCTGGGTTCCGGTGTGTGGATGAGTGTATGCTGACGTCTGTCTGCTATTTGTGGACTTCAGCTTTCCTGCACACGGATCCAGTCAGCAGGGCTGTGGCAGGTGGCTGGAACTAGTGCAGCACCTGCCATATACATAGGCTGTTTATGTTTCCCCTTTTCCAGCAGCTTGGCCGTTGAGACTCCTGCTCCTCCGTGCTTTGGAGGAGTGGGTTGTCTTACTCAGCTCCTAGCTTAGGGCCATCTTGAGGGCTAGCAGGGACTTCTAGGTTCCGGGGCATGAGCCCTCCTACCATCAAGGTTGGCTCATGTAGCTAGGAGCCAGGGTCAGGTTAGGGATGCTTTTAGGAGGTGACCTGCTCCCTAATCCTGTCTTCTTGGTCAAGCAGCCGTAACATCTCCTGGCTTCACACGGCTGAGGATTTCCCCCATCCTCAGTCGTGACAGGGAGATTTTCTACTCAATAAAAAAAAGCAAAAAAGTCCTACTTGCCTTGAAGCTCGTTTATTGTTTTAGACATTTGCTGTCCCTCTGTTGGCAAGAGGCGTGGTCTAGTGGGAAAGAGGAGGGGCTTAGCAAGAAAGGGGCTAGGCTTAAGATGTGACAATGTGCACCAAAATTGACACAAAAGTTATTGCATAGCTAGACAAAACTGTCTACCCATGAACCAAATTTATCATCCACCATTGTCACCCAGCAATTCTTGGGCCACATACAGTTTAAGCATGAGTCCACTTACAGGGGGGAAAAAACTGCTGCAAATATGCATCAAAATCGGTCTTACATGGAAATTTTGCAGTAGATTTTGATAAGGATTCACTGTGGATTTTAGCCATACTACACTGAAAGGGGTGGATGGTGAAAATTTACAACAGAAATTGACATGTTGCAGATCTTAAAGGCTATGGACACCTTTGGGTACAGTTTTTAATTTTTTTTAATCATTGCATTCTACTAATTTGGGGCTAAAATAATTTTTTCAATTGGGCTTTATTAACATTTTTCGACAGTTTTTCCTGTACAGCTTTAAGTCTGCACAATGCTACTTCCTCCTTCTCAGTGAATCTGTCAGACAGCTGCACTGATGGCTCAACGTATACAGTGGGGAAAATAAGTATTTGATACACTGGCGATTTTGCAAGTTTTCCCACCAAGTATGCCACACAAACAAGGGTCAAAAATAAATAACATAAGAAGGCACTAACATATACAGCAATGGGTGTAAGTGAATAATCAAACTATATGGTTCACCCTCCTGACATGAGAACATTCCTTTTTCATATTACATTACAGACCCAGTTGATGGCACCTCCAGAAAACCCCGACATGTGTTTCACGTTCACCTCCTTGATTATTCACTTACACCCATTCCTGTATATATTATTGCCTTCTTATGTTATTTATATTTGACCCTTGTTTGTGTGGCATACTCGTGTTTTTCATTGCCAACTTACTCTTGTATTTGTTGTGTTGTTGTATTTTATCAACTTTAATAAAGATATATTTTGGCATACCTATGTGCAGAATTTTGCATACATAGTGCTTGGGTTCTCCCGTATAGGTGTCATTGTATGTTAGCACCTGTGATTTATTTTTTCATAATTGTGGACCCTCATTTAGGTCCTGACTTTTTTCTCATTGGTATTTAAGTTTTCCCACCTACAAAGAATGGAGAGGTCTGTAATGTTTATCGTAGGTACACTTCAACTGTGAGAGACAGAATCTAAAAAAACAATCCAGAAAATCACATTGTATGATTTGTTAATAATTAATTTGCATTTTATTGCATGAAATAAGTTTCTGAGCTGTTAGAAAAGTACAGATAAGGGCTACATATCAAGCCATCACAGCAGCTCTCTGACAGATTCACCGAGATGGGGGAAGTAACATTCTGCTGATGTAGTGAAAGTGAAAGCTGTAAAGCAAAAACAGTTGAAAAGTTTTTAACAAAGACCAATTGCAAAAAATTATTTTTAGCCCAAAATTTTCAGAATACAATAATATTAAATTGACCTCAAAGTTAACCTTAGCCATGTAAATCCACACCACATGTTAATCTCCATGTGCAAAAAGCATTGTCCGCCATTAATTTTACCTAAAATTTGCAGCAATAGTCTTATAACATTATAAACTGTGGTTTGCTATTCAATGCTTGCAATGTTATGTCATGGTTGCACTGTACACTAGCAGATGGGATATGGCTGGCAATGGTTAGTATTTGGAATGGGACTTACCATACCATTATCCCATTCCTCCCCTTTTGGCAGGAATGGGCTGGCCTTCTTCTTACCAGGAGAGGAAGTCGTAGCTAGGACTGTGAAGAGTGAGCAAGCATGTCCTATTTCTCCAGCTCCTAGGATTTAGGGACCATAGGACTAGCTCATCGATGAGACCACTAACCCGGAGAGAATAAAGTATTTAAAAACTACCGATATCTTCAAAACGACAGTGTTTTTAGTCCGCAGAGGGGCCATCAACCATAGAGATCCAAACCCTGCTGCTGTTGAGGGACTACAGCTCAGACACCCAGCATCGAGGCCAGACCAACTTAAAGATTGCATTACAGAGTGGAAACCCATAGCCACAAGTGCCTGCTTACAGTTGCTAGCCAAAAGTCCAAGAAAGAGTCATCAGCAAGAGAGCACATCAGGGGTGCCATTAACTACTACTTTGCCAGCCACCATACCTCATCATCTGAGGAGAGAAACTGCACTTTGTCCAAACCACTGCTGGATGTACTACAAGAAAACCACTTTTCTACTGCACCAATTCCCAGGGAGCAACAGCCTGAGGGAGTACACGTGACACAACATTTCATCAGGGCCACTACCACTACCATCCTCTGCATCAGCTCCTCAGAGACTCGCTGCATTTGCATGAGGCTTTGTATTTTGGATACAATTATTTTGTTATATTCCTACATTTCAGAGATTGGAGATTGTTAGTGTCTCATGCTATATGGAAGTGCATGTGTAAATTCTATCGATTGCATTAAGACTAAACACAAAATGGCATGCTGATAACACTGAACTAAATATGGACTCAATTAGGAAATAATACCCTTGTGCATGACCCATAGACTGCATAGAAGAGGACATGAAAGAAAATTCTCTGTAAATGTTACAGATGATGAGAAACATCCTGACAGATCAGGTGAAGGAAGTTATCAGTCAGGTCAAGTACTTGTCTGAAGACGTCTGTCTGACAGACCAAGCTATCACAGCCTATATAATCATCAACAAGATGAAGATAAATGTGTGACAAAATACATAATATCACCAAAAACCAAGGACACACATGTAATACAATGACATATTTTATTGAATTACATCAATTATAAACAACATATAAATAAATAAATAAATAAGTATGTAGCAGCAATGCAGTCAGCGCTGCGAAAAGCAGCTCCCCAGCAGGTACACAAGGATAATAGATCCCCCCTGGGAGTAACTTATATGTCCATCAATATAATACATAGAAGAGCATAAAAAAAAACAATACAGGAATACACTACAAATTACAAGTAAGGTACAAAAGCTACAATTACATTAACCCAATAGGCAAGATAAGTGACAACAAGGAAATAACACTTACCTAATAATCTAACCTAAGTGAAGCATAATGGCAACAAATACCTGGTGTAGTAATGTAGAATAGGGAGATCAAACCCGGACCTGCAGGGAGCGCACCCCGATGCGCGCTTCGCTCCGCTTTCTCAAGGGTAGATTCAATCCTTAAAGGGACACTTCCATCAAATTTTCTTTAATCACATAACAAAAATCTATATGTGAATACTATACGTATTGTTTAATGGGTGAATAGTCTTCTGGATATCATTTTTTAAAATCACTCCTCGTATTTAGGTTCCCATCTAATTTCTTGGCTTGACTATTAGTATGTAGTGTTGAGCGAGCACCAAAGTGCTTGTGTGCTCGGGCCAAACACATTGGTATGTTTGTGTGTTCTACCGAGCACCCGAGCACAATGGAAGTCAATGGGAGACAACCAGGCACCCCCTGCTCAGAAGAGAAGAGAGTGTCTGGTTCATAATAAAAGGTTAGAAATTGGTGTCCGCCTGGCGATGTGGAGTCAAACGGATCCGTCCTGACTTACAATGTAAGTCAATGGGGACGGATCCGTTTTCACTGACACAATATGTTGCCGTTGAAAACGGATCCGTCCCCCATTCACTTTCAATGTGCAGATACCAGACGGATCCGCACCTAACGCAGGTGTGAAAGTAGCCTTAGTCAGCATACATATTCACTGAGTTATTACCCAACTTTCCCAATGTCAGATTTTATCACTGAGTTATTACCCAGCTTTCCCAGTGTCAGATTTTATCACTGAGTTATTACCCAGCTTTCCTAGTGTCAGATATCTTCCTAGTGTAGATCGTGAATATTATATTCGCAAATTTTTATTGCGAATTTTCCATGCAAAAGGCTACACTAATAAGCTTGTCATAAGACTCATAGTCTAATATTCTTGTCAGAAGACTATAAAACCAATAGATGGCGATATTGAGCTATGAACAGCGCCATTTATTGGTTTCATAGTCTTCTGACAAAACTATTAGTCTGTTGTCATAAGACTGTGAAACCAATAGATGGCGCTGTTCATAACTCAATAGGACTCTATTGGTTTTCATAGTCTTATGACAGCTGAAAAACAAGGCAGATTCTGCTCATTTGCATGTCTTTCCCATAAGCCCATGTTTATGCAAATACGTTTACATGACAAAACTGTATAGAAAGGTTAATGAATTGTTGCCCTAATGATATTGATCTAGGTGTTCAGGTCCACCCAAGCCATCCAACAGATGCAAAATAACTTTGAGGTTTACTGGTTCTCAGTCAGATGAGAGCTGGTTTGGAATACCTCATAGTGCACAAGGCTGCCATTGTAAGGTATGCTGGCTGTTATCTGTCTCATGGATAGATTGACGGCTTGCACATACCTGTCCTTTGGCATTTAGCCTTTGTGTGGTTGTCTATTGTATGTCGTAGATAATAGGAGCCCAAGACGCATCCAGGCATCCTCTTTAATGCTGTTTCCAAACCATTTTGATGGGGTTTCCATCAATTTCTAACCATTTTTTTGTGAACCCTACACCCTCTCTTCTTCAGAGCAGGGGGTGCCTGGTTTGATGCTCTGGTCTCCCATTGACTTTCATTGTGTTAAATTGTACTCGAGCACCCGAAGTATTTGGCCGAGCACTCGGATCTGCCGAGCATAGCAATGCTCGAGCCGAACAGCAGTTTAGCCGAGCATGCTCACTCATCACTATTAGTATGATAAACAGTCTCACTTAAAGGGGTTGTCCGGATTCAGAGCTGAACCCGGACATACCATAATTTCACCCAGGCAGCCCCCCTGATGTTATCATCGGAGCATCTCATGCTCCGATGCACTCCCTTGCCCTGCACTAGATCGCGCAGTGCAAGGGCTCTTTTGTTTACAATAACACACAGCTGGGCGGAAGCTTCCGCCCGGCAGTGTGTTCGGTGACATCACCGGCTCTGATGGGCGGGCTTTAGCGATGCCCTAGGTGTCACACTCTGCAGAGACGAGGCGGCTGAGAGAAGTTGTCCAGACCGAGTGGAGAAGATGATGAGAGAGAAGATTTACAGAGAAGATGATGACAGAGAGGAGACGTCACCTGGAGGCCTTGGATGTGACAGGTAAGTGCTGCTGTATAGCAAGTGCGGGGGGGGGGGACATATTTATTGGGGCTTGTGCCCCGGACTTTTTGAGACCCTAGCAACGCCCCTGCTGCATAGTACCAAATATTAGGCATGTGGTTATAATGTTATGACTAATTTGTGCATGTGGGCTCTTTAAATAAGAATTTTGTTAAACATAATGTAGTGATAGAATGTGGACTGGAGTTAAAATTGTCCAAATACCAAACAGGGGATGACCCTAATTTATTTTTTCCCCTAGACCCAATTTCCAATAAAATTTGGCACTGTGATAGATAGATAGATAGATAGATAGATAGATAGATAGATAGATAGATAGATAGATATGCAGCAAGCCCCGGAGGAGCCAGTGCAGAGGATGGAACTGGTAGCGGCCCTGATAAAGTGCTGTGTCACAGTGTACTTAATAAGGCCTTTGCTCCCTCGGGATCGGTGCTGTGGAAATGTAGTATTGAAGAATATGGCCACACAAAGTCTTTTTTTTACTAAGTGCAAAGAATTTCAAATACATTCAATAGCAGCAGAATTTGAGCACAATCTTCTCTGGTACCAGTACTGGTTATGGAAGCAGGCTGGATGGCTGCAATTTAGCATTTAGGTGGTACTGGCCTAGTAATGTTCTGGGTGATGGGTTTCTTAGCCGTAGTCCCTCATCTCACAGCAGTGTCTTTAAATGTTCGATTTATCTGTTCACTCTACTGTATGTTTTCTAAAGGATTCACTTGAGGCTTAAGATAAGGTTGATTTCTCTAGAGAATCTGGAGCAGGATCCGGAACCCAGACGTGTGCTTTCTCTCCAGTCTGTAGCTACAGATGAGCTCCCCCCACTGGCAGGAAGCAGGACCAGCCCATTATTACCAAAAGGGGAGGAAAAGGGTGATTAGCCCTATTCGTAGAAACCTTTGCCTGCCACCCATAACCTTACTGGTAGTTGCGACCAAATCAAGTACATACAATACAAAATACAATACTTAAAGGGGTTGTCCCACGAAGAATATTCGTGGGACAGCTTAAACCAGCACCTGGATCTGAATACTTTTGTAATTGCATGTAATAAGAAATTTAGCATAGGATCTGTGTAGCGCCACCTGCTGATAGTTTTTTCTTATTTCTTTGACCTGCACACTGAGAAGGCTGCACATGCTCAGTTTCATCCTTCAACTGCCTCTTGAGCTGTGATAGGGAGAGCTGAGACACGCCCCCCTTTACTGCAGCAGAAAAGACACTCCCCTAAATCTAGCAGATTAATAAATAGGGAGATCTCTGGATCCATGTGAGGTACAGGGCTGGTTCTAGCTTTGTTAGAAAGGTCATGTACTATATATTGTCTGGTTTTTATTTTTTACATTCGTCATGGGATAACCCCTTTAACAAAATAAAAACAAAAACTATATACAGGGAAACAGCAAATAAATAGATCTACCTAATATCTATCTACTGTATCTAGAAAAAAAAAATTAAGCAGCACTGTAATGTCCAAGTATATGTGGTGCACCAGCAGCTGCAAACGTCTCCACCGTCCAGAAAATGTAAAAAATACTGCAGCACTTCCAAAAAGTTCAATGATAATGTCCTTTATTCACCCATGTGACATTTCATGTCTCTATCTATCTATCTATCTATCTATTATCTATCTATCTATCTATCTATCTATCTATCTATCTATCTATCTATCTATCTATTATCTATCTATCTATCTATCTATCTATTATCTATTGATCTATCTATCTATCTATCTATTTATCTATCTATCTATCTATCTATCTATCTATCTATCTATCTAATCAATCTATTTATAGTACCCCAGACCTGGGGGTACTACGAATGTATATAGTTATGTTTTATATTGTTATACATTTTATATTATGTTTGGCCGTTACTACAACTTTAAGGAATGCATCGCAAAAGGTAGGCAAATAACAGGGCTAACCACCCTGTTTCTCCCCTCTTGGTAGGAGTGGGCTGGTCCGGCTTCTTGCCAAAAGGGGGAGTTCCTGTAATCTACAGAGTTTGGAGGCAACAACCTTCAGAGCTCCTGCTCCTATGAAGGATTCTCCTGAGTAAACAACTATTATCCTAAAGTAAATCCTTGAGAAGGCAGACAACAGTGACCAGCTGAAACCAGCATTAAAAGACACTACTGTGAGGTGAGGGACTACAACTATGACACCCATCACTTAGAATACTAGTTGGCCAGTACAATCCAAGTGCTAAATTGCAACCATCCAACATGTCTTCATAATCCTTTCTGGTACCAGAAAATTGCACTTAGAATCTGCTGCTATTGAATGTACCTGAAGTTACACTTTGCATTTAGTAAAAAGAGACTGTCTACATTTACTTCTGGCCTTATCTTTCAAAACTACATTTCCACTGCACCGACCCCCAGGGTGCAAAGGCCTGAGGGAGTACACTGTAACACAACAGTTAACCAGCGCCACTACCACTCCCATCCTCTGCATCAGCTTTTACTGGGCTTACTGCATATCTACCTCATATCTCTTTGGAGTGGTGTCATATACTGTTTTTCTGGATAGATATTTTATATTTATCTAGTCTGATATGGAAAAAAAAGAAAGAAAGATAATAGATTCTGTAGACATGAATATTAGTGTCAGGGACGAGTCTCTGTACCTGGGTTGCTGATAGCGGTGTTATAAGTGGCAGGGACATTCCCTTTGCTCTCAGCTCCTTTGCAATGTATTGTGTAGTCCTCAGTGCAGATCAGCAGGCGGATCATTGTACAGTATACATACATTACATTCACTAAGCTTTCTGTAGACACAAGACTGCTCCCCCCCCCCCCCCCCCCCCCCTCCTCCTCCTCCTCCTCCTGGTCCTCCTCCCTCTGAGTGCTTCTCACATTGAGTAAAGTTCAATAGACACTGGAGATCAGGAGGCAGCAGAGCTGGTGGCTCTCAGCACTTCTCCCTCCCTTCCTCTTATATTTCCTATTCTTCAGTCACTGAGGAGTTACTTCTTGATACAACTGTGAGTGGAAGATCTTATGTTGTGTATATGTGAAGAACAAGAAGACTTCGAGAATGTGGCTAATTCACAGGACCCTTTGGGTCAAGAATTGCTTATGAACTTTTTCCTTGGTGCCTTGAGATATTCTACTCCTCTTGTGAAACATGTTGTGTAGTGTATCAATGATCTGTTTGGATCCTCCAGGGGAGACAGGCTGGAAGCAATCAGGAGGTGCAAGCAGAGCTAAAACTTTAAGGTGAGGACTAGCACAACTCCAGGCTTGTCCTTCACCTGCTCCTGGGTGGTACTGAAGGAGAGCGCCCAAACAGTGTCGCCTCAGCAATGAACTTTTCAAGGGATCCCTTTATCCTTAATGTCGGGGGTGCCAGGTATTCTTTTTCCCAGGATGTGATTAAGGATTTTCCACTGAGGAGGGTGAGCAGGCTGCACGGCTGTTCCTCTGAGAAGGATGTCTTAGAGGTTTGTGATGATTATGACCAGGAGAGAAATGAGTATTTCTTTGACAGGCATTCCGAGGCATTTGGGTTTATCATGATGTATGTCAAGTACGGCAAACTAAGGTTTGTACCCCAAATGTGTGAGCTTTCCTTCTACAATGAGATGATCTACTGGGGGCTGGAATGTTCTCAACTGGAATATTGTTGTCAAAGAAGGCTGGATGACCGTATGTCCGACACCTACACCTACATGTCTGATGAGGCCAATCCTGATGAGAAAACAGACAACGAGGACATCCAGGCTCCAGGGGAAAAGAAGTGGTTGGAGCGCATGAGGAGGACTTTTGAGGAACCCACCTCATCCTTGGCAGCCCAAATCTTGGCTGTGATATCTATTCTTTTTGTCATTGTCTCCATGGTGGTCTTATGTGCTAGCACCTTACCTGACTGGAAGACAGCAGAGAATAGGAGCATGGAAGAGCACAGGTATACAGCAAGTCTATGGGAACCTTCGGGGTACGAGAAGTCATTATCACTACTATCAGTGTCCGTCTGTCTTTGGGGGGGATCTTATTGTACTGTCATGTTACCCTTGGTAACCACTAACAATATAGTTCCCAACCTGTTGCTGTCTAGCTGTTCCGAAGCTATGACTCTCAGCATGTTGGTCTGCAACACCCGAGTCCTTTAATTGCATGCTAGGAGTTGTAGTTTTGCAACAGTCGGAGAGCCACTGGTTGAAGACATTACCCTAAAAGTGAGGGCGCAATGTGTAGATTTGCTACAGAGATAATCAATTCCATTTATCTGAATGCTAGCTACTTTTGCAGCAACCACATGGATTTCTGCAAGCTTCATTCACATGAATGGGACAGTGGCAGGAATTTACCTTAAGGGTATGGTCTGACATAGCAGCTGGGTGGTGGGTAAAAAATCATGGGAACCTGTAAGTCTGGATGGTTTTCAAATTGACCATTATTAATTGATTATTGATAGCGGGCGATCGGTTTTGCCATTTTGGGGTGTCCGTATCTGGTGTGGCAGGGGCACGGTAACCACCAGATTAGCGCTAATTTCCGGTCTGCACCTGTACTTGCTGTGGTGCAGCTTGGGAATTGGCGCTAATGTGCACGTGGATACAGCTGATCAGATTTGCAGGTCCGCGTGTTTTTTTCCGGCCACACCATGGCCCCGTCCCGGACAGCTATGTTGCACCATACCCTAGCACAAAAAAAACATTATCCAGATAGGAATCACCCGCTACGCAAGAAGTTACCGAGGGATTAGAACATATATAAACACTTGTAGACTAATCCTGATAGACCTCATTATCTGAGCGCTTCCTCCAAACCTGTGAGCACTGGGAGGGAGACCCAGCCGATTAACCCTTAGTCTGCATACTGCTGCAAACACAATAGACACAGGGCAACAGTTACAGAAGTGCATGATGCCTAGATACATTAACCAATTATATACCAGTACCTCTCCTTACTGACGTGTGCCCTATTTTTAGGGTCATAAAGTGTCATGTGAGTACGGCGACTCATCGTATGCAGCGCCTTACAATGTGAAATTGTACAGTATGTATTGAGTCCGTCCCTATTTTACATGCAGATTCTGTACATTTAGGGTCCCTAAACACATAAATTTGCATTGGCATTTTTTGGGCTGTAAAACACCAGAATATGCTTATTTCCCCCCCCCCCCCCCCCCCCCACACACCTTTTGGGACATTTTTTAGCAAGCAGTAGGACACATCTACGAAGACTAGTTTTGTGCGCCGGTCTTAGTCTCCCCCTTGCGCTGCCATAAGATTTGTCTAATTTATGATGGGGCGCATGCCGCGTCATAAATTAGGCACTTCTATGGCAGTCCTTGGGCCTGGCGAAAAAAATTAATAAATACTCCAGTCCCTGGATGGAGCTGTTTTTCATCAACATTTATGCCTGGAAATGAATGTTGGTAAATTTGCTGGGGCTGGAGTCCCTGCCCCAGCCTGGCCCCCGGCACGCCCCCCGCTCCACCTCTATCTCGTCCAACTGCCGAACACGGCCTGAAACTGGCCGTGCAACTAAATATTGTTGCACGGCCGGTTAAAAAAAGGGACTTGTGACTTAGTCCAAAAAATAGTCGCAAGTCCCGTAGTAAATGGCCTCCAGCGTATTTTCCCGTTAGCATTTTCTTCATGGTGTTCTTCCCCTATAGATGAGATGGAGTAAGAAACAACACAAAAAGAGCGAATAAAGAAAAATGTCAGGAGCAAAAAATAAATGCTTGTGTGCGCTGGGTTTTATATTTTCCATAAACCTTTAGCTGACATGTGGAATTGCCACTATTACAGCAAAAGATGCACCAAAATTCTCCAGTGCAAAAAACGACATTAAAAATGCAAAGGTGCAGAAAAGCGCCAACAAGAACCCACCCTTAGCATGCATTCACTAGTAGTGTGCCACGTTACCAATCACAATAGGGTTTTGCACGGTTTTCCAATGACGTTTATTGCTCCAATGGCTTCAGTAGTTGAAACATAGGCACTTGCTGCAGCATGGTTTTACCTGCTGTGATGGGTCACGTGGCACATGACGATGCACCCCTAGGCCACCTGTACATGGGTGCGGGTTACCCAACAGAATTTCCAAGCGGATTTTCATTTAGAATTCTCTGTGTTCACGCATCAATTCCGCGTATGTTACTTGCACATTTTGATGCGGATTTGCCCCAGTCACACCTTTGCATTGCTAAAGATGAAATCAAGACCAAAAAAACTAAAAACCCACAGAAACAAATGACACGCTGTGGATTTCCACGTGGTCAATTTCCGCGTGGAAAATATAGGCAAAGTGTGACTGAAAGAACGATCATACAGTATTTTATAAGACCGATGGTTCCTTTATTAATCCAAGAATAAAATATACAGCAGTACAGAAGGACTAGCCGACATCAGGAAGACCTACGCGTTTCGAACACTACATGCGTTCTTAGTCATGGAAAATGCAAAGTGTACATGAGATTTAGCAAGTCCGATTCACTTTGCTGCCTTTGTATTAGGGGGCATTCACATGGCCATAAGTGTTTTGTGGTCCCCAAACTGTAGGTCAACAAAGCACAGATACCTGCCGCATGCCTGCTGCATCACGCACGGAACTATTGACTTCAATGGGTCTGTGGTCCGCATGTTGCGGCCAAGTATAGGACATATGCTTCCGTCCACACAGACATGTCGCAAAAGATAGCACATGTCCGTGGATCACGGACACATTAAAGTCATTGGGTCTGCCTCGTGGTACGGTGTGTGCCGGTATCTGTGTTTTGCGGATCCATGAACCATGAACCGCAAAACACGGCAATGTGAATGCACTCTTATATCATAGTTTTTTTCTCCACGAAAATCCTTGTGGAAAAAAACGCATGTAATCTGCAATGTGTGCAGGTAGTCTTAGACATGCAAATTTAATTACAGGGGTTATCCTATGACTAATGTAAAAAATGTAAATCAGACATCATATAGGACATGATAATCTCTTTCTAACAAAGCTAGAACCAGCCCTGTACCTCACATGGGTCCAGAGATCTCCCCATTCATTGCTCTGCTAGATTTATATCAAGCTGACATGCAATTACAAAAGAATTCAGGTCCAGGTACTGGTTTGAAAACTGTAAAAAAAATTCGTGGGACAACCCCTTTAAATTAAAACTGCAATATATCTAATCACATCTTATATAGCATCCAATGCACCTATAATAGAATCCTATGGGGAAATAACTGCACGCAATTACTGTACAGTGCCGTTGGCGATACACATGGTCATTTCGTCACTGCATTGCCCTGGCCTCGATAGCTCATTTCCAATGAAGAAAATGAAAAATCTCACTCCCGTCCGTCTGTTCCTAGAAAATAGTGTAACTAATTAAAAATTATCATGTCTAACATCAGCACCAATTTTTCCGGCACATTTACATTACATTTTTTATTAATAACTTGTTCATCTATCTGCATCGTGCCATTCCTTTACCTTTCTTGACACTTAAAGGGTAACTGTCATGTTTTCATCAAAAAAATCAATTTTAGCATATGTTACTGCTGCAGCGGCATTATGCATAAAGCAATCTTTAGTTTCTTCACTTACCACTGTTTTCCTTGAGTTTTTCCCTTAGCTACGGCTGTTTAAACATTTACAATATGAGGCCGTTCTCAAGATGGCTCCTCTGCCAGTTCTCTGAGGCCAAATCTGCTTTCCCTCACTTCACATACACACTTGCTGTAGCCAGCAGCTCCCTGCCAGCCAATCAGATTGGATTACTGAGAGACACGCCTCCTCACTCTGAAGCCTAATGCAGGCATGCAGTGTGAAGGACCGCCCCTCTGTCTTCTGTTTACACTAAAGGTAAGACAGACAAGCCATAGCAACAGTCTTTTAAGGGAGCAGTGGAAAGGGACAAAGAACAATAATGAAAGCTGTTATTATAAGGTAATTACAGATCTTTTGACAATCATTGACAGACTAACTCAGGTATACATGCCTAGCTCTAATAAACTAGCAAATAAAATAAATATATGACAGTTACACTTTAAACCTCCTGCATGCTTTAACATCCGCCTGTTGGGAGTTGTACTTCGACAAGGTCTGAAGAGTCATAGGATCCATACACAGATATGGAGAAAATGGAAGATGTAGCAGTGCTGTATTTGTATATTTGAACACAGTACATCCGTACAGCACATACAGGCGGATTCAGTAAGCTAAAGAGTTAAATTCAGCTGTCTGAGGAATCCCTGCTGTCTGCTGAGGCTACCCACCCCCTGAGGAGGCTCTAAAGCCATTCATGATGCCAGAGGGATGGAATGGGGGGATACAGGCATGTATTGAACAACGAGATTATTGCTGGTGATGAATGGACGGCTATCTTCTTGTGGCAATATGTGTGTGGTATGGGTGCCTGCAGGTGGTGGTGGGGGTGTCCGAAAGGGGGCTACAGTCCTTGTCAGTCATTAACTTTAATTCTATCACAATTACCGACCACTGGAGTAATTACTGACTGTAGAGAAGACATCGGCACAGCGATTATGCTGGAAGTAATGATGCTCAGGTTATGCAGAATTTTCTTTTTATTTTGTAACTAGTTACAGGTGCTATTTACAGCAGCCTGTGCTCATTTGACGGCGGATCGGCGACACATTGACATGGGGTGGGGACCCTATTGCAGAGTCCGCTACTGATTTCTAGAAATTGGGGTCTCAAGCATTATGATTCCTCTTCACCCAGCGATCAATGTTTGAATGGAGTGGTCACGTGCCCTGCCGCATCCGAGCGTTGTAGTGACACCCAGCCATCATACATTTATTAACTGTCCTGTTATAAATATTTTTTCATGGGATAACCCTTTAAGATAGATGTAAAAATTTATATTACAGTAAAAATCCTTAAAGGGAATGTGTCATCAGAAAATTATCTATTGCTTAGATCATTTTTTTTTTAAATAATTTTTGGTGATGTTATTTTAATTTTTAATCTATATTTGAAAAAATAATAATAATAAAATGCTACAGTTTTCTCATAGGCCACTAAGCTTAATAATAGACGCCACCTCTTGTTCTGTACAGATCACTTTACTGCAGTTACCTGCTTATCTGTTATTCTAATCCTGCCTGTAATGATATCACCTCTGTGTATAGATAAGACATGATCCACCATTCACAATAGGTGATTGTCAAAGCTTATCTATTCTTTCCTTGTATGATGACCTCCGCACATGTCACAGAGCATGCCTAGAAAACTCTCCCATAGAGGTCACTGAGGTCCTCTCCTGACCATTGTGTCTATGGACCATGGGGCTGCCGTAAAGTATTCTCTTAATGCTTTCAAAATGCTGTTAAGAACAGCTCAGGCAAGATGGCCGATCCCATAATCATATTCAGAAAATAGAATAAAAGGAGATGTGTTGCTATCTGATTTTAACTGGCAGATAAAAATTTTGGTGGCACATTTCCTTTAAATCAGGTATCTGTGTGACTTCATAGGTGCTGGTTGGATATTAAAGGGAGACTGTCAGCAGTTCTGACGATGCAAAACTGCTGACAGCACTAGGTAGGTGTAGGGAGAGCAGGACAACCTTTGGTGGCGCTTTCACTGTCAGGAGTAGTGAGAATTAATACAAGTAAACAGGAGGCCGGGGCTTCACTGCATTGAGCGGCTTCCCGGCCCCTCCACCTGCCCTGAGAGACAGCTGTAGTGGTCTTCCGGTTGGATGATACAGCCGTAACTCACATCAGAGGGGGAGGAGCGTGAATTGGATTGCCCCTGAAGCGTAAATTCTGTGTGGTGTGATGCCCGCAAATTCTGGACGCCATAAACAGTGTCATAACTATAACTATCCCCATAGACAAATGCAGAGAAGTTAAACATAACAGTGCCCGATACACAGTGCCCCAGATGGTTCTGGTGCACCACATAGTAAAAACACCATGCCATGGCGGAGATTTATCAAAACTGGTGTAAAGGAAAACCGGCTTAGTTGCCCATAGCAACCAATCAGATTCCTCCTTTTATTTTTCACAGCTCCTTTGGAAAATGAAAGGTGGATTCTGATTGGTTGCTATGGGCAACTAAGCCAGTTTTCCTTCACAACAGTTTTGATAAATATCCCCTCACAGAGTAAGGGCTCATGCCCACGGCACGACATTGCTGTAATTGCCCACGGCATTGCTGTAATTGCAATGCACGGGCACGACTGTGGGGCAGCCACATGCGGATTGCGGACCCATTCACTTGAATGGGGTCTGCCATCCGCATCCGATGGTCCGCACCACAAAAAAGTAGTGCATGCACGGGCAGAAACACCACCACGCCTCCGTAGTGCTTCCGTGGGGTTCCGATCCGTGCCTCTGTTCCGCATCTCTCTAATTGCGGACCTATTGAAGTGAATGGGTCCGTGGTGCGGGGTGCACACGGCCGATGCCTGTGTATTGCGGACCCCCTGTATGCGGGCCGCAATACGGCCACGGCGGGGCAACCTAACAGTGATTATTACTCACTATTAATGGAACTTTTGTGCCTCCACAAGGTAAAAATGCCCCCTTAAAAGTAACAATGCATGCTGAGTGCCCCCTTAAAAATCTTTTATTCTCTAAATTCCTTCTTAAATGGTAAACATGTTCCTTTTAGAGGTTGTTCCCCTTTTTAGTGATTTTCAACAGACCCCACAACATGGACGGCGACCAGTCACCTATGTGGCGCATTACTGGGTCTTGTGCTGCATGGGTGACACCTGACCGCTGGAGCGCTCACATGCTCTGCGCCAAAACGGATGTTAACGCGAGGAGACCTGGGACCTGCAGAGTCGGCGGTGCAGCGATGGAGCTGCAACATAGTTGCAGGGTTCAGGTAAGAATGATTACAACCGCAGGTCTGGGGTCTGTAGAAAAGCGCTAAAAACTGAACAACCCCTTTAATGTCCCTTAAAGTATCCCTTTAAAAACTAAGAATGCCCTAAAGTCCCCCCTTAAAAAGATACAATGCCCCTAAGTTCATATACAGTATAACAATTCCCCCACACTCAGTTGCAGCCTTTATGCCCCAGAAAAAAATAAAAAACAAATGGGGTCATTTATCAAACTGGTGTAAAGTAGAACTGGCTTAGTTGCCCATAGCAACCAATCAGATTCCCTCTTTCATTTTCCAAAGGAGCTGTCAAAATGAAAGGTGGAATCTGATTGGTTGCTATGGGCTTAGTTGCCAGTTTTACTTTACACCAATTTGATAAATTACCCCCAAATTTATTTTACTCACCTCACTGGGACACTTACCTTCCTGCTTGGCCCTGGTGTACCACAGGCCACAAGCTTCAAGTTGCCTGCACCATAAAAGATGGAAAATGATAGGGCAGGTAAGCTAATGGTTCTCCCACAGAGTTCAACAGTATCAGCATCCTGCAGGCGAAGAGTGGCGCTAACCTGGGGATCGCCATGCCTCTCCTGGTTGGTGGGCCCAATGCCGTCACTCCCTCCGCACCCCCGCTAGCCATGCTGATTTGCCGAAGGTCTTGTATTGGTGGTCCTAGACTCCCTACCACTAAACTGCAGATGTTCTTCATGCCGGGCAGTTTCTAGGGGTCTGGTATTTTCAATAATCTGCCTCCTTAGTGGTCGAAACTATGCTGGATCAGACTTTTTACAGTATAAGGGCTCATGCACACGAACCTATGTATTTTGCGGTCCACAAGAAACAGATCCGCCAAAAATACGGATGACGTCTGTGTGCATTCTGTATTTTGCGGAACGGAACAGTTGGGCAATAATAGGACAGTCCTATCCTTGTCCATAATGTGGACAATAATAGGACATGGTCTACATCTTTGCGGAACGGACATATACGGAAACGGAGTGCACAGGGAGTCATTTACGTTTTTTTTGCGGATCCATTGAAATGAATTGGACACGGAAACAAAATACGTTCGTGTGCATGAGCCCAAACACGTATAATAATGATACAATAATAAAAACAAGATGGAAAACGGCACAGAATACATAATAACACAGAGAGGTTCAAAATCGCAAAAAAAAACACTGAGGATACGAGAATGAAGGAACAGGAAAGTGGTCCTGCACCCCTCCCCCACCCATAAACAGTGATTCTCGTAAATGTAATTACCCGGCACTTCTCACCAGACAGATTTAGGACATGAGTCTAAAGTTTGCGGTGCATGCCTCTCGCTCTCTACCGTACATCGTGTACCGCGCTTTACAGTCAAGGATAATTATTGCTCCAGCAACAAGACGAACTGCGACTCAGGGACATTGTCACATTTTTTTTTTTTTTTTTTTTTTTATAGAGACCCAAATAATCTTCCAGTGGCCCCTCTCTGCCGATGTGTCAGTCAGCACAGAGTTACTGTATGGCGGCGCACACAGTCAGGGTCTTGTCGTAACATTATACACCCTGGGCAGACCAGCCGTATTGATTTTCCTATAAGAGATCTGTGTTAACTATCAGGACACTGAGCGATATCGATCCGAGCAGTATGGCCTACAACAACGTAAATGTGTCAGAAAAATAGAAAGCTGCAAGTACTCAGAGTATATAACAGCATGTATGGAGGAAAATAGCCGCCAGTCTTAATGAACCCCCTCTTCCTAACTTCGGCGGATCAACTGCCGCTTCTAAATGTAAGACAGCTTCTGAGATGTCTTACATTTAGACCTTTTTCTACTCCTGAAACAGGTGTAGAAAATGGTAAATGAGATGGGCCTCTGGATAGGTCATCAGTATGAGATCCGTTAGGGTCCAAAACCCAGAACCCTCACCGATCAGCTGTTTGAGAAGGTACTGGTGCTCGCAGTAGCGCCTCTCTAGCTTTTCCTAGGCCATTCATCAGTCACATGGCCTAGGCACAGCGGTATTCTTCCAGACGATTCTCGTCATATTTGCCAGGTTGTGGCCTGATCTCCACTGGTCCCTGTTACAGTTACCCTGGGTTCAGACCTGAGCGTTCTGAAAGGAGCGCTCTGTATGCGCGATTGTACGGGCGTTCACAATCGCTCATACAGAGATAAGCGAACGCCCATTGTCGCGCGTTCCCGAAAGTCTATGTACGGGAACGCGCGACAAAACGCCCCAAAGAAGCTCAAGAACTTGTTTGAGCATCGGGCGTTTTACAGCGCGATCGTATGCGCTGTAAAACGCCCAGGTGAGAACCATTCCCATAGGGAAGCATTGGTTTCTCCTTGTTGAGCGTTTTACAGCGCGTAGGAACGCGCTGTAAAACGCTCAGGTGTGAACTTAGGGTCAATGGGGCCGAATAGAGACTTTTAAGCTTCCGGCAATGCTGTAATGCAGTGAGATCCGGCAGTCTGCTCCCTGACGGAACAGCCTGAAGTATTCCTAGCGCTAACAGGCCCTGAGAATATGGCGCAAGCGCAGAGGCTTCCTCTTCGGGAGAGGCGACTGTTCATGCTCTGCTACCCTCGTTGCTGCTCGTACTTCTACCTACGAAATTCACCAGGTTTCCGGGATGGACAGTGGACAGATGTCACTTCTGCTGTGGACAGGAGCGGAACTATTACCTCTCCTTAGTGCAAGCGTAAAACTCTTGACTACACCTCAGCTGCACATGGGCAGGGAGATTACAATTAGGTATATTACAAACTTTCTTCTACAGGAGAGTTAGGGTACTTTCACACTAGCGGCAAGGAACTCCGGCAGGCTGTTCCGGCGGATGAACAGCCTGTCGGATCCGTGCTGCCGCTAGTGCATGCGTGCCCCCGGACTACCGCTCCGGCCCCATTGACTATAATGGAGGTGGGCCGGAGTTCCGGCAAACATGTCGAGAGGCGGCCGGAATAAAAATACGACATGTAGAGAGAGTGGCCGGCAGGCCTGTCTCATTCACCATTTTCTACACCTGGTTTAGGTGTAGAAAAAGGTCTAAATGTAAGATGGCTCGGAAGCACGAAACAGCAGGTTAAAAAAATGTGTACCTGTGACGGATACCTCTGATGGATGTGGCCTCCTCACCATATACCAAGCACAGCGCCGTACATTGTATAGTATAGGTATTGCAGGCGCAATCACTTGATTGGGACTGAGCTGCAAATAAGCCATGTGACCAATGAAGGTGATGTCACTGGCTGATTCTTCTTGTCCGCACCAAAAAACGCACCAAAAAACATGATAAATAGTGTCGATTTATGTGCTTTTTTTGTGCGGATTTCATATGGATTTTCTGCACATAAATCTGTACCATGTGCACCCACCCTAAAGCTTTTTGTGGCATACTGCAAATTGACAATTACCTCGGACAAACCCTTTTAGGATGAGTACATCGGTATACTGTGAATTCAAAGAAACTATAAGGCCCCTTTCACACGAGCGAGTTTTCAGCGTGGATGCGATGCGTGAGTTGAACGCATTGCACCCGCACTGAATCCTGACCCATTCATTTCTATGGGGCTGTTCACATGAGCGGTGATTTTCACGCATCACTTGTGCGTTGCGTGAAAATCGCAGCATGCTCCTCTTTGTGCGCTTTTCACGTAACGCAGGCCCCATAGAAATGAATGGGGTTGCGTGAAAATCGCAAGCATCCGCAAGCAAGTGCGGATGCGGTGCGATTTTCACGCACGGTTGCTAGGTTGCAATTGGGATGGGGACCCGATCATTATTATTTCCCCTTATTACATGGTTATAAGAGAAAATAATAGCATTCTGAATACAGAATGCTAAGTAAAATAGGGCTGGAGGGGTTAAAAAAAAATTAAAAATAATTTAACTCACCTTAATCCACTTGCTCGCGCAGGCGGCATCTCTTCTGTCTTTATCTGTGAGCAATAGGACCTTTGATGACGTCACTACGCTCATCACATGATCCATCACCATGGTGATGGATCATGTGATGGACCATGTGATGAACGCAGTGACGTCATCAAAGGTCCTATTGCTCACAGATGAAGACAGAAGAGAAGCCGGCTGCGCGAACAAGTGGATTAAGGTGAGTTAAATTATTTTTTTTTAAATTTTAACCCCTCCAGCCCTATTTTGCTATGCATTCTGTATTCAGAATGCTATTATTTTCCCTTATAACCATGTTATAAGGGAAAATAATTACATCTACACAACCTTGAACCCAAACCTGAACTTCTGTAAAGAAGTTCGGGTCTGGGTACCACAGTCGGTTTTTTATCACGCGCGCGCAAAACACATTGCACCCGCGCGATAAAAACGGAACATCGGAACGCAATCGCAGTCAAAACTGACTGCAATTGCGTTCCTACTCGCGCGGGTTTGCCGCAATGCACCGGGACGCATCCGGACCTAATCCGGACACGCCCGTGTGAAAGAGGCCTAAGGCCTCTTGCACACGACCGTATGTATTTTGCGGTCCGCAAAAAACGGATCCGCAAAAAAAACGGATGACGTCTGTGTGCATTCCGTATTTTGTGGAACAGGACAGCTGGCCCCTAATAAAAAAGTACTATCCTTGTCCGTAATTTGGACAATAATAGGACATGTTCTATTTTTTTGCGGAACGGAAATACGGACATACGGAAACAGAATGCACACAGATAAACTTCCATTTTTTTTGCGGACCCATTGAAATGAATGGTTCCATATACGGTTTGAAAAATAAACAGAATGGACACGGAAAGAAAATTTGTTCTTGTGTAAGAGGCCTAACTCTGCACTTTAGCTTCTGTCTTCCAGACACCTCTGACTGTGCCTTCTCAGTGTTTGTAGGACTTAGGCCTTATGCACACGACCGTATGTATTTTGTGGCCCGCAAAAAAAGGATACGCAAAAAATACGGATGACGTGTGCATTCTGTATTTTGCGGAACGGAACAGCTGGCCCCTAATAGAACAGTGCTATCCTTGTCCGTAATGTGGACAATAATAGGACAAGTTCTATTTTTTTTTTGCGGAACGGAAATACGGACATACGGAAACGGAATGCACACGGAGTAACTTTCGTTTTTTTGCGGACCCATTAAAATGAATGGTTCCGTATACAGTCCGCAAAAAAAACGGAACGGACACGGAAAGAAAATACGTTCGTGTGCATGAGACCTTACACTGGAGAATGCTTGCTTTGTATTCATTGTAGAGGACGATTTGATTCCTCGAAGCTTTACATACCAGCCATGCTTGTTGAGCACCTAAAGGGAGACTTCTCCACCCCACAGAGCACTTCTAAAAAGAAGATCCATCACCTCCATGCATACTACAGCACAGCAGCAGGTCCTAGAGCGGGAGGTGGTGATGTCACTAGCTGAAGTAACAGGCTGCGCTGTCATGAGTAGTGACAGGCTGGGAGCGCGGGGCCTGGAAGACTCCTAGTGAAAACAAAAAGCGTCACTTCAAAATTTATTAGCAGCACCTGACTGTCGTCGTCCTCTTGTCTACCACTTTTAAAACAGTTTGTATAACGGAGGTTCTGGCTGTGCAGGCTCTTGTAATGTGAACGATTCAGACCCGCAGCACATTGCACTGCTGCTTGGCTTTACAAAGCTTGGCAAATGTATGGGCAGTGATCTGTAATTGCCACCAAGTTATCAGATAATGTCGGTTTTAATTTTCAAGAACAATGCCACTCTTTTCCACAGGTTGTGTCTGGTATTGCAGCTAATCCACGTTCAAGTGAATGAGACTGAGATGCAATACCAAATTCAACCCAAAGGTGGTGATGGTTGCAGAAAAGCAGTCATTTGTTTCTAATTTATGACAACCCCTTTAAAAGGGTTCTTTAGGATTAGAAAAACGTGGCTGCTGTTTTCCAAAAACAGCCCCACCTCTGTCCCCATGGGTTGTGCCTGGTACTACAGCTCAGCTAAATTGAAGTGAATGGGGCTGAGCTGTAATACCACACACAACCTGTGGACAAGTGTGGTGCTGTTTTTGGAAGAAAGTAGCCATTTTATTTCTAGTCCTGGACAACCCCTTTAACTGTTTTGCATATAACAGCTCTATACATATTCTGCAGGGCTTGGGGAATATTGAAAAAAAATCTAATTCTTCTCAAGGGTTTGAGGAGAGGGCACCATTAGGTACACAATATTCATTTCGCCCAATGGGCCTGCAGCGAGTAGAGGGTAGGAGTGGTAGTGGCCCTAATGAGGTGTTGTGTCACAGTGTACTCCCTCAGGCTGTTGCTCCCTGGGGATCGGTGCAGTGGAAAGGTGATTTAAAAAGTCAGACCAGAAGTAAAAGTATAATAGTCTCTCTTTACGTGCAAAATATATCTTGTGGTACATCCAGCTATAGAAGGTACAAAGTGCAGTTTCGGTCACCAGGTGATGAAATATGGTGGCAGGTTAGGTGGCAATTGAATGGCACTAGCGTATAGGTGTCCATGGTATGACACAGGCCTGGTGTTTCACTGGCCTGGAAAGGTCCAAGTGATGGCTGTCTGAACCGTAGTCCCTCACCTGGCGCAGGGTCTGTAAAGCTGTGATTTTGCTGATCGCTCTGCTGTATAGGCGCACTGAAGCTTTTTTGGAAGCAGTGTTCTTGATTCTGATACTTCTGTAGGTCTCATAGGAGAACTGGTTACAGTCCCATGCAGTAGTAGCTTTGGCATGTGCTTCCTATCTCATCTCTGTCTAGATGCAAACTCCACCTCCTGGCAGGAAGTAAGACCAGCCCACTCCTACCAAGAGGGGAGGAACAGGGTGGTTTTTAGCCTATAGACAAGGCGATCTGAAAAAGCGTGAAAAATCATCAAGAGCTCCAGCATGCTGCATTTTTGAAAAGAAGCAGGAAAGACAAAAATGTCGCCTAAGGAATGTAAACATCAGTAGTAAAAAAAAAAAAAAAAAAAAACATTTGTGTGTCTTGCATTTCATATTTCCCATAGATCTTCATCTAACATCTGGAAATGGCTGCAAAAAAAATATTCTGTGTATACGTGGTCTAAATCAGTGCTCCTCATCCTTATTACCATGGGGAACCCCGGCAGAAATATTTCCAATAATAAGGAACACTACCAGGGAATTCTGGTTGGAAATTATTACTCTAACGTTTCATAGGTAGGTTTACAGGCGGTCCATTTACCATCATAGCAATACTATTAATATTGTATTAAATGGAAAACCCAGCACTGCTACATCTGCATAACATAGATACCAATTGGTCAACGGCAGGGCTCACACTATACACAATGGATGTTGGAGGGTGCACTATTTGTTTGGGAACCCAAACCCAAACATTCAAAGTTGAAATAATATAAATAAATAAATAAATAAGATAGGCACTCCTCCTTCTGGTATGTAAGCAAGATTATACAAATTTATTCAAACAAATGAGAAATAAAAAACAAAAAAAGTTAAAAAGGTTAAAAAATATAATTAATCTTTAGATAATTCATTTTTAGATAATCAACCCCACAATTAAATACTAGGGATGAGTGAATCGACTTTGGATGAAACATCCAAAGTCGATTCGCATAATACTTCGTTTGAATACTGTATGGAGCGTATTAGAATGTATTGGCTCCGATGAGCCGAAGTTATTACTCTGCAAAGTCTCAAAGTCATAAATCAATTTCTACTGTAAAAAACAATTTCCCAAACTCGGGTTCGGTTCCAACGTACCACTTGGAACCGAACCCCAGTTCGGGAAATGTTTTTTTTACAGTAGAAATTGATTTATGAAGTTATTACACGAAGCCTCGTGAGACTTTGTGAAGTAATAACTTCGGCTCATCGGAGCCAATACATTCTAATACTGTACGGAGCTCCTGCTCCGTACAGGATTAGAACAAAGTTTTATGCAAATTCCTATTAAATACAATACATTACGGTACTTTGTTTCTCGCAATATGCCGCTTAGCATGTGTAGCCCAAAAAAGAAATAAATCACAGTAGTATAGACATGACCAGTATCGCTGTAGTTAATAATCAAACTCCATGATTATCTGTTCCGCAATCTATATATAGAGATAAATAAATGTTTTGGGAAAAGCACTCAGTGTCTTGAGACTGAAGCGATATAAGAAAGTTGATAAATATTGAGCTCCATTATCTCAGTTCATCATTGATAGACAACAGAGTGACGAGCGATGTTAATAAATTGTAGAGAAATCAGTACCGCTTGCTTTATCAACCTATTATACGAGGCTTACAGGGCTGTGCACTTACCCCTGTGTCACGGTGCGCTCGAGGCGGAGGCGGCCGGGGCGCGCTCGCATCATCAGCGCGCCCAGCGTCGACCGTTCCCATGGTAACCGCAATGGGGCTGAGTGCCGAGCTGCTCACTCGGCGCTCGGCTGTATTAGAACTCAGGAGTCGTGTGACGCTGGCCACAGATTGCCTGTTATTGAGGTCCTTCCTGCGATTACTTTACTGGTTTACTGTTCTCCTGGTCGTGTTTGACTTCCGTCCGTCTTATCCCTTGGTCTTGGCGTTCCCTCCTGGTTCTGACTTCGGCTTCCTCCTGACGATCCTCTGCTTGCTCCTCTGGTACCTTGCTGCTCTCCAGGTTTTGACTCGGCTCGTTTGACAGCTTTTTGTGTGTTTTGTCCGTCTTCCCTGCACTTCTCCACTCCTAGTTGAGGGTTTGTCGACCAGTTGTTCCTTGTCACTAGGACTTGCGAGGCAAGTAGGCAGGGACAGGGGTGCAGGTTGAACTCAGTGGTCACTTCCCCGCCCCCTGTGTGTGTGACACCCTGCCTTTGTATATCGTCTTTGAATGTGGTTGCAAGCGACATCGATGGCACTCCATATTCGGCCCTCAGCGTTCTGCTGTGTGAGCACGTGTCAAACCACGTGTTTCTTTCTCCTGCTGCTCGTCAAATAGATACTCAGTTTCAAAAGTCAATAGTGCGGCGCTTCACAAGCCAATTAGGCTACTTTCACATTAGCGTTTTTTGCGGATCCTTCATGGATCTGCAAAAACGCTTCCATTACCATAATACAACCGCATGCATCCGTCATGAACGGATGCGGTTGTATTATGTCTTCTATAGCCATGACCGTCATGAACTCCATCGAAAGTCAATTGGGGACGGATCCGTTTTCTATTGTGTCAGAGAAAACGGATCCGTCCCCATTGGCTTATATTGTGTGCTCCGCACCACATGGCGGACAGAAAAACGCTGCAGGCAGCGTTTTGGTGTCCGCCTCCAGAGCGGAATGGTGACTATATGGAGGCAAACTGATGCATTCTGAGCGGATCCTTTCCATTCAGAATGTATTAGGGCAAAACTGATCTGTTTTGGACCGCTTGTGAGATCCCTGAACGGATCTCTCAAACGGAAAGCCAAAACGCCAGTGTGAAAGTAGCCTTACTTGAAAGGAAAAAATGACTTTCTGTAGATGAATGTCGATAGTCCAACAACTTTTGTATTCATGTGACATATAATGGCAAACGCGTTTTGAAACTCCGGCTCCTTCTTCAATGGCTGTATGTCACATCAAACACTTATTTATACAGTTTTTTCATTTATAAAATCAGGACTGGAATCTGCATAACATGCACTGAATATGCAAGGAGGATAAGCAACTCATTAGATATGTATGATCGCACGGGTCTCATGGACTGTGGTCGTAACTGCAATATAGTTATAAGTGATAGGCTTCCCTATGTGATTAAAACTATGAATGTAAGGCTTAGTTCACATGCACCTAAATTCCAACATTTTGTTCCATCAAATCCCATTGAATATAATGAGGTCTGTTGGGTTTCCGGCATGAATAGCGGAATTCTCTGGAAAAAATACTGCTGCGTGGAACAGATTTCACAGATGTCCCAGAATCTGTGGTGGAGGCTCCTACCAGAACCTTCACCACCGATATGAACCTAGCCTTAGGGATTAGGCTGTACGCATATCTGTGTTGGAGGTTCTGTTAGGGACCTCTTTCACAGATCTTGTGAAAAATATCAGACAAAATGACGGACATCATGACGAAAACCAGACAGACCTGATAAAAGTCAGTTAGGTCTGTTGGGTGTCTTTGGTCTTCATCATGTGATGGATCGTTTTTTGGCTTGCATGTTGTTTTTAAGTTCCTATAATGGTGGAAAGAAGGCTGTACATGTGACGACCTTACACTGGGTGATGCCCTGTGTGCTACCTTTTGTTGGTGCCCCCCCCCTTATGATTTACCGTCATACAGTGAACAAATAGTTATAACATACATTGCCTAATCATCAGCCTCAAGGGCCATAGAGTGGCCTAAATAACAATTCTATACTGCAAAAACAACAGTGTCCAATGGCAGGCTACTAGATGAGCCAATCGATTTGTATGAATTGATTCATTCATCGCAATGAGTTCTCTGAGGGTCTGTCCCCGATGCTGATGAAACACCCCCACCTGGTGCTTGCTTGACGTCTCACCCAACCCTGACAATCTCGCACCTGCACCGCTGCTCTGGGTAGTGAAGCAAATGCAAAGGCTCAGTGACTGTGCATGCGCCTATAAACTTCTGGGCAGTGGCGCATGAACAGTCACTGCTCCGGAAGCAGAAGCAGAGCCTCTGCTCTTGGTGCTTGGAACAGGTGGAAGATTGTCGGAGGTTGGGCGAGATGTCTGGCTCCTGTCCATCAAGCAGTAGTGGAGGCTTCATTAGCAACAGGGACAGCTCCTCGAAGGTGAAGAACTCATTATGATAAATGATTCTGTGAGACAACACCTTTAAAGGGGTTATCCCATGAATAATGTAAAAAATGAAAATCAGACATCATATAGTCCATGACAACTAGGAATGAGCCTTAATTCGTACTGTAAAAACCCATTTCCCGAACTCGGATTTGGTTCCAAGGTACTACTTGGAACTGAACCCGAGTTCTGGAAATGTTTTTTTACAGTACAAATTAATGTATGAAGTTATTATTATTATGAAGCAATAACTTCAATACATTCGAATACTGTACGGAGCTCCTGCTACGTACAGTATTGGAGCAAAGTTTTATGAGAATCGACTTTAGATGTTTCATCCGAAGTCGATTCGCTCATCCCTAATGACAACCTCTTTCTAACAAAGCTAGAACCAGTCCTGTACCTCACATGGATCCAAAGATCTCCCCATTCATTACTCCAATTGTTCTGCTAGAGCTATATCAAGCTGACAGCTTAAGGGGCGTGTTCTTTCTCAGGGGGTGTGTCTTTCTTCTGTAGCGCTCTCCCTATCACAGCTCCGAAGGAAGTTGAAGGATGAAACTGAGCATGTGCGGCCATCCTAGTTAGTAGGACAGAGAATAAAAACAAACAGCAGGTGGCGCTATACAGATACATTTTATTGAGTAACTTTGTACCTGTACTAAATGTTTAATTACATGCCATTATACAAATAATCAGATCCAAATGCTGGTTTGAAAAATGTAGATTTTTTTATTTTTTTTTGGGACAACCTCTTTAAGTATCAATCTAAGGAACATGATGCTGTTTGCTTAGCAAACTGTCCTAATTCACTTTTAGAATGGTGCACTATGAAAATTGCGTAGGCGCAATACTTGAATAGAGTAGCCTGCTACATCTGTACTTTGCTAAGTAGGAGTGTACAAAAAAAGAATTGTCCTGCGTTATGGGGATCCGAAAATAGGGGTTTTATTCAAACATAAATCCACAACCATACAAGTAGCCAAAAGACAGTCCAGACAATGCTTACGCTTTTCAGACGCACACGTGTCCTTATTCATAGCTTACTTTTTGTATAATGTAGTTCATTCAGAAGCAAAGTCCGAGCAGAAAGATCCTTGAAGCATGTGGATGAGGTGGCTATGAGCAATATTCGCTAAGTAGTAGGGCCACACATTGCTCCAGTAAATACCGCCATACGATTGTCAAATAATATGGACATACAGTGACCAAATCAAAGCTCCCAATATAGAGTAATCTAATAGTAATAGTGCTATACAATCACTAAATAATACTGCTATACAATTCGTCTTGTGGTTATTGCAGCACAGGTCGCGCACCCCAAAAGCCGACACTCGCTGTCCATGTGTTGTAATTAGAGATGAGCGAACTTCTTAAAACTTCGATTCGGCTTCTTCGACGAATTTCCCAAAGAAATTTACTTTGTGATGAATTAATTCGTCACAAAGCACATTCCATTGTGGGTAGTGGGCGCAATGAGGGGGAATGTCGATTGCGCTGCTCCCCGTCATTGAACCCCTGAGATGCCGTGTTCATCACTGAGATGACTATCGAGGACTGTCAGGGGTTAATCTGTTAAAAAAATAATAATACTCACCTTATCTATTTGACCGCGAAGAACCTGCTGTGGCCGTCTTGCTTAAAGATCCAGCTTGAAATCTCACGCAGTGCGTGATAAAGTCATCATACTGGCCGGTGTGGTGACATCATACGTCACTGTGCACGAGATTTTAAGCGGGATCTTTAATTGATAAGGCCAAGGAGGACTCTTCGCGTGCAAATGGATGAGGTGAGTATGAATTTTTACCATGAAGCATGTGCAAATTCGGCTTCGCGGCAAATCGAATTTTCCCTGAAATTCAGTCAACACTAGTTGTAATGATGACAGGGTCTATTTCAGGAATTTTCAGCAAAATGTATTCCTTTGGCTCCTGCCAGACAGAACACAATGCAGGAATACTATGACGAGCACATGCTATCTGCAGTATTTCAAGACATTACTGTTTCTGCCGTCCCTATAAATAGACCTGCCGTGCCTGATGCTGCTCAGTCCAGCCTAGGTTTTAAATACAATTCTATAGGGACATGAGCTTATATCAGGGATCTCCGCAGAGCACTGGTAATTGGAATGGCATCAACTATTACAGTTCCCAGTATGAGTGCACCATAAACTATGTAAGACCTGCAGCTCAGATAGTGGACAACCAGAGCTGCTGGATTAGTACTCAGGGACCATTACTAGGATTAGTTGCAATTTACACAATTTATACTAGTTACATTATTGTACATAGGAGCAGAATTATAGTAGTTATATTCTTGTACATACAAGCAGTATTATAGTAGTTAGATTCTTGTACATAAGAGACAGTATTAGAGTGGTTATATTTTTGTATAGGGGCAGTATTATAGTAGGCATATGCATGTAAATAGGAGGCAGTATTATAGTAGTTATAATCTTGTACACAGAGGACAGTATTATAGTAGTTGTATTCTTGTACATAGGGGACAGTATTGTAGTAACATAGAAACATGTGTCGGCAGATAAGAACCATTTGGCCCATCTAGTCTGCCCAATATACTGAATACTATGGATAGCCCCTGGCCCTATCTTATATGAAGGATAGCCTTATGCCTATCCCATGCATGCTTAAACTCCTCCACTGTATTTGCAGCTACCACTTCTGCAGGAAGGCTATTCCATGCATCCACTACTCTCTCAGTAAAGTAATACTTCCTGATATTGCTTTTAAACCTTTGCCCCTCTAATTTAAAACTATGTCCTCTTGTAGCTTCTTCTTTTGAATATTCTCTCCTCTTTTACCTTGTTGATTCCCTTTATGTATTTAGCAGTTTCTATCATATCCCCTCTGTCTCGTCTTTCTTCCAAGCTTTACATGTTAAGGTCCTTTAACCTTTCCTGGTAAGTTTTATCCTGCAATCCATGTACCAGTAGTTCTATTCTTGTACATAGGAGCAGTATTATAGTAGTTATAATCTTGTATATAGGAGCATTATTACAGTAGTTCTATTCTTGTACATAGGAGCAGTATTATAGTAGTTATATCCTTGTAAATAAAAGGCAATATTACAGTAGTTATATTCTTGTACATAGGGACAGTATTATAGTAGTTATATACTTGTACATAAGGGACAGTACTACAGTGGTTATATTTTTGTATAGGGGCAGTATTATAGTAGTTATATTCTTGTCCATAGAGGAGAAGTCATAGTAGTTGTATTCCGAGTATAATCTTGATCATAGAGACCAGCAGTGTAGTGCATTGTAAAGATAATAAACTTCACTTATCTGACAAACAGTAGAATGGTTTTGGAAACTTACAACCACTGAGACAGAAATATGCTGTTGTTATTGTTCTTCCTCAATGATTGTTGAAGCTCATAAAAAGTGAATCGACCAGCAGGTGGTAAAAAGTGGATGCTCAGTTGGTCCAAAATCTAAACTGTTAATGATTAAAGATTTGCCAGATATCCAAGTAAAGATGAAAGTCCAGTAGAAAATGATTTTCCTATAATGTAAAATATAAAACTTTTTAAACTAAGATAAACATGTTGGTAAATCTGTTAAGTTTTTTTTTTTATCATAATGGAGGTTTCTCTTTAGCTGACCTAAATATAAAAACTGAATAGATGAAATAGAACTTGGATATATTAGTGGGAAATATAGCAACAACTATAGTAGCAGCCTAGTAATTAGCGACAGGCAGCTGCCGCCAAGGCAAATTAAAGTGCATGGTGCATTGAAAGTGGAGTAGTTGTATATTATGAGAATATATTCTTGTCTCTATAGAAACCATACATGGAGTATTGCAGGCCTGGAAAAATCTTAGTTGTATAGATCACTCCACATTAGATGCAATTTAAAGGGAACCTGTCATGTTCACCATGGTGTTTGAGCTGAAGGCAGCGTGTTATAGAGCAGGAGGAGCTGAGCAAATGGATATGTAGTTTTGTGGGAAAAGATTCAGTATAACTTGTAATTTATCTATTTAAATATATGCCCATTCTATGCTTTGAAGTCCAGGAGGCGGTCCTATCAGTGATTGACAGCTTTCCCTCTATGACTATGCATACAGAGACAGCTGTCAATCACTGATAGCTCCGCCTCCTGGACTTTAAAGCCCAGAATGAGCAGGAATTTAACTGTATAAACACAAGTTTTACTGAATATTTTCCCACAAGACTAAATATTATTCTGCTCATCTCCTCCTGCTCTAGAACATGCTGCCTTCAGCTCAAACACCATGTTCAACATGACAGGTTTCCTTTAAGGCACAGGAGAGGCTGTGTACTGTGCCCTATGCAGCTGCATGCATGTCACAGGTACTTAGCCCATATCAGCCAACTACAGGGCAACAGCCTTACGCCTTTTACAGAAAGAAGAATACACAAGTTTACCGCTTGGATTGTTATTAAGATCTATGCACGTTCTTCTTCCTAATATTTTATTATTCAGAAACTTACAAAGCAAACCTCATATATACCAGTGACATGTCACCAGTTTTACCCTTTCAGCCTTCTATACACTGGAAAACATGAGCTGGTGAAGGTACTTAATTCTTGGAATAAAATTGTTCTAAATGACCCATACGTGCAGTCAGCCAACAAAAGATATAACCTGAGGGAACATCATCTATTATTGTCATTACATGCTAGGTTCTGCCTGACTTCTGGCTTATGATGACCTCACAATTCTTTCGACCTAATTTATTCGCACACTGTGGTAGTTCTAACGGTCATATGTGCCTACGGAAAAGGTCTGAAATTTCTAATAGTTGGATAGTGGAAAGAAAAGGAAGAAAGCTCTCATAAAATATATAAAATGTCATAGTTCAGTCTTCACTTCAACTTCACAAGAAATAAACCGCCATTAGAAATAACAGACAGCTACCGCACAACAGCCCAGAGCTTCAGCCCAGTCTACGGGAAGGCCAGAGAACCTTGTCTAACAATCTCCGTATTAACCAAAGCTTATGTGTTTATATAAATGACATCCCTCGACCTATGATGAAAAACCTAGCGGTGGAAGAACTGGCAGAATGTCTTTGCCCTTTTCTAAAAGACTTCAGTAAGACTTTACCTTGAAGGCCTTTAACCTTTTCATAGCTTTTCAGCAGAAAGATATAAACATTCAACCTTTCCCGGTACTTAGCATTATTCTAGAAAATATCAAATTGTGGATGACATGTCTTGTATACTATAGTAAAAGGGATAAATCTATTTATTAAATCGTATTGTTAACTTGAAACTTTTTTTTTTTTTTTTTTTACATATTTAGCATTGAAACTTGGTGGTAGATTTTATTTTAGCTATTTACCACATGATATGGATTATAACTGAAAGCATTGGCCTGCAATGCATTACATAGTACCCTGTTCATTTGAAAGGCCGGCCTGTAATGATGCAGAGAATATTTATGGCCAGCTGCATAATAGACGATTGTTTTAGGGAGGGTTTTCAGAAACTGAAGTCAAAGCCATCGGTTGATTGCTAGGCCAGATCTGTAGTAAAAACAGTTTGTCTGGGTGAGAAACCCCATTAAAAAGGTTTTCCGGGACTTAGATGTTGATGACCTACCGTATTCTCAGGATAGGTCTTTAATATTAGATCACGGGGGCTCGCGAGACTTCGGGAATAACTGACTTCACTTTGTCGGAGGCTGAACATTTTAATGCTGTACGGAGGACAAATGGCACGTTTAAAATTCACCAAACTATTTTGGCACTAACAGATAGAAATTGTGCTTCAATGATAAAAAATCTAGAGCGCTGTATTCTTGCAGCACAAAATAGTGCCTGCATTATATATATTTAGTTCTTTATTTCTTTATTTGGCATTAATGACAGCTAAGCTTATCCCAGAGGTGTCCACCCAGCTTCCACTGTCCCCGACTCAGAAGACTGTTCTGCTCTCGGCGGTCGGCAGTTAGAGCGGGTTAATGGGGGAGAGGACTTCCGTCATCACATCACATCTCGCGGCATTACCAGCATATAGCTGGCAGACTGCCGGGTAGGAGCAACACTACAGAAGCCATCACATCACAGCTAGGAGCAGCGCTAGGAGCAGCGCTTCTACAAACATTGCGAGAAGTGATGTGATGACAGAAGTCATCAAATCTCGTGGTATTATTAGTGTAGAGCGGGCAATCGGCAAATGCTCTGGCAGTGGGGCAGGGAGCCTGGGGCCATATGAAATGATCCCTCGGGCCATATGTGGCCCGCGGGCCGGAGGTTCCCCACCCCTGCCATAAAGCATTAATCCGAATATTTGAGGGAAGTGACTTCAGATTTAGGATCCGAAGCTCGCTTTGCTAATCCCTCGTGGGAACCCCTAGTGGTGGCACCACGAGTGATCAGACACTTATACCTTATCCTTTAATTGTTAATTCTGTGAAAACCCCTTTAATGCCCATATAAAAATCCAGTGATGTCAGGGTAACAAATATCTCTGAGTCGTATATTTCTACTTAGTCTTAAAGGGGTTGTGTCGCAAACCATATTCTAAAAACCAGAACCTGGATCTGAATACTTTAGCATTTACATGTAATAAAAAAATTTTGTATAGCCAGTAAGCCATTCAATAAAATGCATCTATATAGCGCCACCTGCTGTTTGTTGTTTTTCTTATTTTTTTGGTGTCCATTTCACTAAGCTGGTCGCACATGCTCAGTTTAAATTTTCAGTTCTTCACTTCTTCTGTTAGAAGCTGTGGCAGTTACAGGGAGCAGGAAGCACACACCCCCTGAGCTGCCAGGCTGAAGATAATCTAGCAGAGCAATTGGAGCAGTGAATTTGGAGATATCTGGTCCCATGTGCGGTACAGGGCTGGTTCTAGTTTTGTTAGAAAGATATTGTCATGTGTTTGATTTTCATTTTTTACATCAATCATGGCACAACCCCTTTAATTTAGTCTCTTAAATTAAAAAAGTCTAATGTAATGCATGTGTTCCTATATTTACATCATTTCAGTTCTGCGTACGTAAATTGTGGAGTTAAAAGCGGACCATTTTTATTACAGCAAAGGACGCCCTTTTAAATATCATTATGAAAATAAATTATTCAACATGTTTTCTTTCCGCAGGATAATTGAAGCTGTCTGCATTGGCTGGTTCACGGCAGAGTGCATCGTCAGGTTCATTGTCTCCAAGAATAAGTGTGAGTTTGTGAAAAGGCCCTTAAATATCATTGACCTGCTGGCTATCAGTCCTTATTACATCTCAGTTCTGATGACCCTTTTCACGGGGGAAAACCCTCAGTTGCAGAGAGCTGGGGTGACACTTAGGGTCTTGAGGATGATGAGAATTTTTTGGGTAATAAAACTTGCGAGACACTTTATCGGCCTCCAGACTCTTGGCCTCACTTTAAAACGCTGCTACCGGGAGATGGTCATGTTGCTGGTGTTTATCTGCGTTGCGATGGCAATTTTTGGAGCACTTTCTCAGCTGCTAGAGCATGGCTTGGACCTTGAAATAAAAAACGAGGACTACTCAAGCATACCGGCAGCCTGCTGGTGGGTGATTATTTCCATGACCACCGTAGGCTACGGAGACATGTATCCTATAACTGTTCCTGGCAGAATACTTGGAGGAGTTTGCGTGGTCAGCGGCATTGTCCTCCTTGCATTGCCGATAACATTCATATATCACAGTTTTGTACAGTGTTATCATGAACTCAAGTATAAGTCTGCCAGGTATGGCAGAACCTTATCTAACGAGTACATAAATTAATACATGCCAGAGCTTTGTTATATAGATATTTATTTTGTTATTTAATATTATCCAGGGCTACATGAACTTGTGTTAAGATATAATGCAGTAATCCCTGCCTCTGTGCTGCCTAACGCCTAGACAACATGGCACCTGTCCTGTCTATTATATATCATTCATTTTTGTTTTTGCTTTTTCATATGGAAAAGAGTGTAAAGATGTATTAACAGGGGGGCTGACCCTTTCATTAGTATTTTTCTTGGGTTTTCACCAGTTTTGATCCAAGAATCACCACATTCTCCTTTTGATATATTCAGGTTTGGTCCAAGAAGCACAACGTTAGTGGTTTTTCATTTAAATCTAAGTCAAGACCTCTTAGGCTACTTTCAGACTAGCATTTTTGCTGGTTCCATCATGGATCAGCAAAAATGCTTCCGTTCTGATAATACAACCATCTGCATCCGTTATCAACAGATCCGGTTGTATTATCTTTAACATAGCCAAGACGGATCTGTCATGAACTCCATTGAAGGTCAATGGAGGATGGATCCGTTATCTTTTGTGTCAGAGAAAATGGATCCATCCCCATTGACTTGCATTGTGTGTCAGGACGTCTTGCTCCACACAACATCGCGGACAGAAAAACGCTGCTTGCAGCGTTATTCTGTCCACGATGGGAGTGCAACCAAATGGAACGAAATACATTCTGGTGCACTCCGTTTCGTTCAGTTCAGTTTTGTCCACATTGACAATAAATGGGGACAAAACGTAAGCATTTTCCCCCGCTATTGAGATCCTATGATGGATCTCAATAGCGGAACTGGAAAGTGCAAGTGTGAAAGTAGCCTTACGGTTTTGTACCAAGCATCAGGACTGCTATTTGGAATATAAGGACCCCATAATATGAAATGGTCAAAGCCCCTTAAACCTTCTCACTCTCCTCTCATCCTATATTTTGTACTACACTGTGTATAATTTGAGGCACTCTTAGAGATTGGAGGGGATTTTTATAACCTGTGGAGTAGACCTAAACTGAGAAGAAGTAAGAAGCATTCTATAGTTGGCAGTGACTGGCAGTTAAGAAAAGAATGTGGACTTTTTTAGACTCATTTTCCTGGTCCTCCAAAGTACCACCTGTAGCACCCTGATACAGGCCCTGACAAACACTAAAAGCCCTTATATATGCCTAGTAATCCCAAATTAAGTGTACACTAACAATGCCTATGGCAATTTATAGTAGACTTATTGACATTGATGAGTTGTGAAGGTCAAGTCACTTAAAGGGGTTGGCTTGTAAACAACATTTACCATAAACCTATGAACCCTGAAGGTCTGACCATCAGGACCCCCAACTGTTTACAAAAATGGTGCAAATTTATCAGTAGTACGCATGTGACCATCACTCAGTTCACTGTCCAGTCTTCAGATATCTTTGGCAGTCCCGTAGAAGCACTGGTCATCAAGTGCACTATGGTCCATTAATACAGGAGACTCAGGGACCCCCTTTCTCATGATCATGGAGTACAAGCGATCAGACCATCAGGGATCATACATTTATTGTCTATGCTTTGGATAGGTCACAGATGATGTTTGTGGGCCATCTCCTTTAATGGAAGATAGCAAGCCAACTGGCTCACTGCCCAGAGCTGCCAATGGAGAGAAAAGCAACCCTCTCTATTGATACCATACAGCAAGAGTCCAATTCCAGACCTCCTTGTTTGTGTGGGGTTCCAGGGCTTCTGGTACTCCTTGATTGCTCAGCCATTGCTGACCTGAATTGAAAAAAAAAATCAAATTTCGAGTCCCACAAAATATGGATCTGGAGAAATCCTTATAATTTACTCTTAAAATAATACATTTTAAAGTCAAACTCTGACTTGAATTTGAATGTCAAATGTTCCAGGTGGATCTCTAATATGGACCCAACTGAGTTTCTGAGAATCTGTTGTCTGTTCCTATAATAATGTATCTTTTTATGTAAATTCCTTCCATTTTGTTATCCCAAATTCCTGCTCGCTAAGACAGCTGCCTCAGTGTGCCTCATTACAGGTTCTACATTGTCCACAGGGTCACTGTAGGAAAGCAGTTTATTTCAGGAGCTCTTTTAAGTGGTCTGTCATCACAACATAAAACCACATTCTGACTCACTGCTCTTTTCTCTGTTCAGGGGTCTTCATATGATGTTAGAAATCTACTGATTATGTGCATATTCTGCAGTGAATGTCTGGTAATAAAGGTTGCGGTTCTCTGAATATTGACTATTGAGATGTTCTCCAATGTATGTCTTATAAGATGTATACTTTAATGTGTTGATAGTAATTATTGTTAAGCTTTTGGGCTGCTATGTGCAATTATATACCATAATAACCACCATTGGTTTAAAGGGAACCTATCACTGGGATTCCTTGGATTAGCATTGATAAAACCAAAGCCAAATTTGTGAGTGAAATGGTACTCACCACAAAAGTGCCACCACTTTACAGGTATTCTTTGCAGCAGGGAATGTCAGACTAACCGTAAAGGTGTTGTCCACTTTCTGGTTAATTGTGACCAATGTGTATGTAAGATGACTATATGGCACTTATTAATATATCCTTTGTTAATATTCTGTGCTGTTGACTATATTTCATAAACCATGCCCCCTTGTTGGGCAAATCTTCTTTGCTGTCCACATAGAGATCCTATCCATAAGATGGCCTCTCATGAAGGGTCATGTGACTAGACACATTACGCAGGCTTCTCCATTAAAACACATTGCACCTGCACTAACGTCCAACAATGCAAGTGCAGATGAAGTGTATTTGAATGGAGAATACATCACATGGAGGCGATTTGCCTGATCACATGACCCTTCATCAGGAGCCATTTTATGGACAAGACTTCTGTGTGGACAGCACAAAATACTTGGCAAACAAGGCGGCATACCTTATGAAATATAGAAAATGGCAGTGGATTTCAACTAAGGCTATATGAGTAAGTGCCATATAGTCATCTTACAAACACATAGGTCAACAGTAACCAGAAAGTGGCCAACCCCTTTAAATATTTTAATTCTAAGTACCTTAAATAGACATTATGGGAACTTGATCATAGTTGAATTAACATGTATCTGGATTATCAAATGGTCCTAAAAAAATTTACAACTAAAGCTGACCATGCATGCTAGAACTCTTGATTATATATTCCTTCCGACCCCTATATACATGCATTCATGGTTCAGCCAAGCATGAATCTCTAGACACCTCCATCGGCAGCTTATGTCTCCTGAGACAAATGCTTGAAATCCAACAGCCTGATCCTCCTTTCCAGAACATCTGCCACTCAAGGAAAGTTGAGATACTACTATACATATTAGATGGTCTGCCAGTCCCACCAAATCGTCAGGTTCAGCCGACATTAATGTATATGGACACCTTTACTTTTGAGGTTATAGAACCTCCAGAAATGCTATATTATTTTTAATCAAAAAGATTTCACATTTTCTCTAGTTCTGGACTAGAATCAAAATGAGATGCTGGATTAGTCATGTAGGTTATTTTAGGTTGTGTCAGAGAAGTTTAAAAAGATTGGGTGATTGAGGCTTGCAATCCTCTCTTCTGGCTCCTCACAATTCTCATTGTGTCTTGTCAACAGATAGGAAGAAATTTGGCTCATCAACTAGCATCAAGGCTTCTGCCAAGACTTCTAATGGACTTTAATGGTGTACTGGGTAGAATAGCACACCACACTGCGATATTGTGTATAGAGAATAAGTGATAAGAAGCAATACTATTAACAGAGTCAAGGATGTACCATAGAGGCAGCTTATACAGATTTACAGGGTCCATGGCCAGTGAGAGCGTCCAATTTCAAGTTTGTCTTTTTATCATGCAAGGTGGGAACCTGCAAAGGAAGGTGACCAGTGGCATAACTAGAACTGACTGGGCCCCACAGCAAATTTTTGAAATGGGGCCCCCAGAGAAGTCCCATCCTCCCGTGCAACCCTCACTTCTGTGGCTAGTCAAGATAGCTCTCTCAGACCAGGCCAGTCGGCACCTCCGTCCTCTTCCTACATGTATTTACTGTATGTCATGTCACTGTATATAATTTCATTGCATAATACTGTTGAGGGGGCCCATCCTGGGTGGGACCCTTCTGAGTTTGAACCCCGTAGAAACAGCTTCCCCTGCTTCCACTATAGCTACAACCCTAGAGGTGCTACAGTGTTGGCAGGCAAGGAGGTGGGAAATGCACATGAGGATTGGAGCGTAACCTCCACTTACAGTTGGTTAAGAGTTTGGTGGTGCCAAGCATGACCTGAAATGAGTCACTGAAAAGAACCCTAGATGTGAAATTCCAGATAACCAGATAGAATTGTGTATGTGTTTTGGTTTGTTTATATTTTTCAATGACATTTTTCCAGAAACTGACTTACCTAAATGGCCAAGCTGTTTCTTACCTAATGTCAAAACGTCCATGACAGTTATGAAAGGATCTTGTAGTGGACCCAACCCTAAGTAGGTCATGCATGTCACCCACACCAAATCCTATTTCATATGTGGTCAGGCTCATAAAATTAATACTATGTTGTCACAGATCTATCAACAAACATTAATATCACTATATGATAATACAAAGTGTCAGAGTGGGGTTCTGTGGACCCACCAGAGGACTTAGTTCTGAGGGCCCACCCTCTAGTTATACAGAACATGTGCATGTCCACTTTGAATTGCATCATAATCTTTGTAATTATAATCATACGCAAAGAATGTATCATCAATAAGGTCAAACAAGTCATTTATGATGGCAGGCGATTGGATCTAGAGTCACCTCCGAATGAGGTTGCCTTCTGAAGGCACACTCAGGCCCATTATTGTGTCAGAGACTCAGAGCCTTGGCCCTCCAGAAGTTTCATCTGGTGGTCTAGCAGAAAAGTCCAACCCTGGTAAACATACGTGTAACTGAACATTGAACATACTGTATGTCTGATTCTGGAGATATTGTGCTCTTTACAAAGAAAGTAGTGATGACATTCGATTTACACTTTCAATTTGATTGGCCTTTAAATGTTCTTGACCATGAGAACTAAAGTGAGCAGACGTGCCTCATTTATCAAAACTGTCTAATGGTAAGACTGTCTCTGTTGTACATAGTAACCAATTAGAGCTTAGCTTTCATTTCGTAAACTGCTCTGGAAAAATGAAAGCTGAATTCTGAATGGTTGCTATGGGCTGTTGCTTACAGTTTTACTGTTAGACAGTTTTGACTCAAGCACATCATGAAATAATGTCAATGGTGGAGATTTATCTGAACTGGTGCTAAAGAAAACTGACTTAGGTGTACATAGCAGACAATCAGATTCCACCTTTCATTTTTCAGAGCTTCTTTGAAAAATGAAAGGAACAATCTGATTGGTTGCTATGGGCAACTAAGTCAATTTTCCTTAGCACCAGTTTTGATATCTCTCCTCCAAAGATTTACAGATTCGGATTTTTTTTTATGTATTTCATTTGATTATACAGTTTAATACAATTCAATGACATAAATGAACACAAGTTTACAGAAATTATATGAACAACGGATTGCACTATAGATGATATGCTGTACGCAGAGCTTATTTTTTCATGCCGTGATTTATTAACAGTACAAACAAGATAAAAATTCCTTTAATCTGGCATCAATAGTGCCAGATCGGTTCTAGATTATGATATTTGCTAAATTTGGCTAGTTTCACAATAGCGGTAAACTGTTCCGGCAGGCTATTCTGGATACTACCTTTCCCCTTCGGCGCCCATTGACTATAATGGGACCCGGAGGAGATCTAGTCTGTTCCCGGCATTATTGCCAGGATCTGACTGTACAAAAACTGCTACTTCCAGCAGTATTTGTCTGGCTGAATCTTGGCACTAATGCCGAAACAGCCTAGATCCCTGCTTAGTTCTATTATGGTCAGTGGGGCCTGGCAATGCTCTGGCAGTTTCCGGCTATGCCAAATGCGATAAACTTAGGCAGGCTGTTCCTCTACCGCAGGGGTGGCCAACCCGCGGCTCTCGAGCTCCATGCAGCTTTTTGCCGCTTCAAGTGCGGCTCTAGCGGTGGAACTGGAAAGCAGCTGCGCAGCCTAATAGAGAACATGGCACGCGCCACTCTCAGCGTGCACCATGTTCTCTTCACTAGCACAGTGGAGACATGGCTGCTGCTGCCACCAATAACAGGGCATGCGATCCGCCGAAATGCAGAAATTAACCCCTTAGGTGCCGCACCTGAGGGGTTAATTGCCTCGGTTCGGCGGATTGCATGCCCTGTTATTGAGGTCGGGTATGTGATACCGCCGCCGGCATCCGCTGCCTCCTATACTTGAATTAATGTGTTAATTACATTCATTGGTGGCGCAGTGCGCCCCCCAGTATTGTAGATTCAAAACATTGGTGGTGCAGTGCCCCCCCCAAGTATTAGTATCATTGGTGGCAGTGGCCACAGGGTCCCCTCTCCCCTTCTCCTTATTGGTGGCAGTGGCAGCTTCTGATCGGAGCCCCAGCAGTGTAATCCTGGGGCTCCGATCTGTTACCATGGCAGCCAGGTACTACTACTACTGAAGCCCTGGCTGCCATTGTAAGCTCTCTGCTGCTGTGTATACTATGCACAGGGCAGCAGGGACAGTGTGAAGTCCTATTCACCCTAATAGAGCTCTATTAGGGTGAATAGGACAAGGGTTCTAGCCCCTAAGGGGTCTAATAGTAAATCAAAAGTAAAAAAAAGTTCAATCGCTCCCTTTCCTAATTTTACATATAATAAAAATAAACATATTACATATCGCCATGCCCGAAAAAGTGTGAACTATTAAAATATTTAAAAATATTTCCTATGCGGTGAACGCTGTAACAGAAAAAAATCACAACCGCGCGATTCGGCATTTTTAGTCATCTTGTCCACCAAAAAAATAGGATAGGACTGCTCTATTATGTGCCGGACATTTCATTAAATATGAAATGCACACGGCATTTTTGGTGTTTAATTTTTTTTGCATGGTATCGAAATTGAATCAAAATTTTGGTATCGTGAAAACCCTAGTAGGTGGGGATGCACAGTATGACCTGACACTGTGCGCATCAGGTCTCAGTGGAGACCGTGTCAGACCTGCAGAGTAGCAGGTGCCTGATCAGGAGCACCGTGCCCGATCAGGAAAGGTAGGTGATTTCTTTAAATTATAGTACTGAGCATGGGGGTCTGATCAGAGCATGGAGGGTCCTGATCTAAGCATGGGGGGGATCTTATCTGAGCAATGGGGGTCTGATCTGACCATTCGGAGTCTGATCTGAGCATGGGAGTCTAGTCTGAGCATGGGGGGGGTCTAATCTGAGTATGGGGGGTTATATTTGAGCACAGGGGTGTCTGATCTGAGCACGGGGTGTCTGATCTGAGCACGGGGTGTCTGATCTGAGCACAGGGGGGTCTGATCTGAATATGGGGGGGTCTGATCTGAGCACGGGGGGTCTGACACTGGGAGTCTGATTTGTGTTGTCTGATCTGAGCATTGGGGGTCTTATTTTGGGTGTCTGATTTAGAGTTCTGATGAGGATTGGGGATCTTATCTTAGGTCAGATGAGCATTGGGGGTCTGATGAAAAAAATTAATTATTTTATTTTCTGCTAATGAAAAATAAAGAAAAAAAACTCAGATCAGATGAAAAATATATATTTTTTTCTTATTTTTCACCGCTAAAACCTAGGTGCATCTTATAGGGCGTAAAATATGGTGACTTGTGTGTAAATTTATAGCTTGTGGCTCCTGGTAGTCATACATTTATTTATTTTTTCTGGCTCTTTGTGTCTGTAAGGTTGGCCACCCCTGCTCTACTGGAACAGCCTGCCAGAACAGTTTAGCAATAGTGTGAAACAAGCCATTGGATGGGTAGAGAAACCATAAAGACACTAAAAATTAAAATCTTGGCTGAAAACTAGCATTGTCTGTCTAGTGTTAGAAGACAGATTATCGTAATTTCTGGACTTCTGAATGTCAGATTAAAGTAATATTACAGTGTATTAGCATATCAAATGTAATGTTCTTGAAAATAAAGATCTCTGACTATTTCTATACATAGATTTTTTTTCTAAATAAACATTTTCCTAAAAGGTTGTACTAATGTATATAGATTTATAGATCAGTGTAGCTTAAATTATTGAAGAATTACCGGTTTTGATAAGATTTGTAGATCAGTTTCATGTATAAGAAAGGTTTTAATATGTGATATGAGTAGTATTCATGGTATATATTTACTGGTAATTCCTAAATTAGTGCCTAGTAACATTAAAATAACTGTGTGGCACAATTAGCCAATAAATGAGGACAGCTCTCAATTAGCCAAAGCTAAGATCACAATCCAGCTCTCGGCATCAGGGTCCTTATTGAAGACAATGGATGAGATGGATGATCCAATGACTTTATAATGGTTTTCACCACAAAAATGAGGGCTTCCAACTTTGGAAGCTTCTGCTATCAGCTAGTTTGAGGGAAAGAAACAACCTGAGAATGGGTTATCCGATGGCAGGAAGGGCAGGAATGTTTTTAAATGTACAATCATGTGAGTATTTTTTATGAATTGCCATAAAAATGCAAACCCAATGGAACTATGAGTCAATGGGATCCATCAGGAATCATTACAATCTATTTGAAAATGAACTTACCTTCTTTAAATATGAAAGCCATGGCACTGATGTCAAGGTGCCCAATGTGTTCATTGGTTTCTCATCAGAAGATCACCATTTTTTTTTAAACAATTCTACTCTTATATTTTTGAAATGCTGCTTTATAACTTCTGCATTGACCAGTGTTAGGTCCTTTTTTTGTGTGGCCCAATATGCAGGGAAATAATTAGAAATGAAACACGATCGTTACTGCAATTGTGCAACCCCATGCAAATTCATTGTCAGAAGGACTTTCCTGTGTACACAGGGGGTAGTGATGCTGACAAACGATTTTATGTATTGCCTAAACAATGGGTCACCTGACAAATAAGCACTTTGCTCATTTGTCCGCTGATCTGCGGCACGTTTGCACAGTCTAATTATTGGGCTGAGAGTTCATACTAACGTTTATTTACAATAATTTTCCTGTTAGTCTGCCCATGTAAATGGTCCACTAAATATACAGTAATTGTACCATAGACAAGAAAGGGAGAGCCCTATAGTAAGGGTTAAGATGCCTACTAGTCACAATCCATGCTTCACACTCAATTGTACTGGGATAGGAGGCTACCCATTTTAAGTTTTATTGCCTGAAAAGAGGAAGAACTTTCTAAACCCTAATGTTGCCCATTGGGTCAACCTATATTATTCACTTCAACAATCCCAAACTGGATCTAGTCTCTGCATCCTGGACTCAGGTGGACACATGAAATGGCAGGAGATGCCTGCTCAGCCAATCGCTGGCCATGGTGGAGACCTGTCTCATCCAGTCTTTGGCTGTACAGGCATCTCAGTGCATTTCCTGTGTATTGAGCTCGACCAGGAAGTGGAGACCAGCAGAGACGTCATCAGATTTTATTTATTTTTTTCTTTACAAAAAGCTATTTTTGCCGTTGATTAACCCCTTGGAGCAAAGTAGATGGAAAGAAATCAAAGTCCATATTTTTTTTTACTGGAGTACTGATGGTCTTGCTACGTTCAATCCCACCTATTGTGCACAAGATCAATTGCCAGATCATGGACCCCATCATGGTCATCACATGATAAATTGGCAAGGAGTTGCAATGCTGAGTCCCTCAGCATGAAATATATGCTGTCTGTCATTTTATCATTCTAACTGCGCACAAATTAGACACTCACAATGGTCCTTGTTTCAGAGCTGTTCCAGGACAGTAAGATCACTCCAATTACGTACAAACCATTGGCAAAAAACCAACACGTACAATGGAATCCCCTGAAAACTCATGACCCTAGTGACTAGTCCAAACCATGAACCCAGCAGATCCAATATAACTTTTATTTATCTTAGATGAATGTAAGAATGCGTGCTGTGTAATTTGCTCTATGATAAAGTGCTCTATGATAAATTCCCATCTCACTGATCATAGTGTAAGCTTTTACTTAGGTGACATGGGTCATTTTTGTAATGATGTTGTTTTATCTAATTCCCACCCTTTTTGACAAAATTCCTTCCCTCCTACGCCATTGTTGTATGAAGGTAACCATTAGATACGGCCACCGCTTCTCTCCCGAATCCAGGAGCTGCGCTTGCGCAGAAGACACTTTATTTTCACCCAGCCGGCCGCTCATTGCAGTCCTGAACGCGCACGCTGCCGCACATGCGCAAAGCTTATTTCTTCAGTGTCGCATCTCATACAGAGCCGCGCATGCCATGTATGCAGCACGGCGATAGAAGCGGCGGAGATAGAACTTGGAGGATGTGCCCTGCATCTGAGGACCAGGAGAACAAAAAGCCTATGTGAGTGGCAGGTGTACTAATTCATTCATCCCCAAATCCACCAACGATTTAATATTTTATGACAATCAAGGGGGTTATCGGATGCTGATGCAGGGCACTATGCAGTGAAAAGAGGCTGGGGGAGGACGCTATGGAGTTCATGGACACTGGGGGAGGACACTATGGAGTGGGAATACTATGCACATGAACTAGCACGCAAGGGCTGAGTTTTCAGTGTGATGTCATAAGGAGGCGTGGCCGGCCTTCACTCAAACTGCCTAAGCCTGCCCAGCCTTAGAAGCAGGAAACCAGGAAGTGAACAGCAGAGCTGGCTGCAGGTGAGGAGGAAATAGCAAGATGGGAATACCCCTTTAAAGGGCTTCTGTCACTCCACTAAACTCATTTTTTTTTTTGTCTCCTTAAAATCCTTATGCTGCGATTTCTCAATATATAGGGCTATTACTCAGTTTGGTTCAGTAGTTATATAAAAAAAACTGACTTTTATAATATGCAAATTACCTCTCTAGCAGCAGGTAGGGCGGCTACCTGCTGCTAGCAGCCGCATCCTCCATTCATAATGACACCCCCTCCTCATGTTGATTGACAGGGCCAGCGGACGCGCTCGTTCTCTGCTGGCCCTGTCTGCATTCAAAATCTGACGCCGGCGCCGTACCTGTCTTGAGTCAGCGCAGGCGCACTGAGGGGAGGACGCTCGCTCGGCCGCTCCATCTTCAGTGCGCCTGCGCCGATGACGTCACATGTACACCCGGCGCAGGCGCACTGAGGATGGAGCGGCCGAGCGAGCGTCCTCCACTCAGTGCGCCTGCGCCAACTGAAGACCGGCGCGAGATTTAAAACGCAGACAAGGCCAGCAGCGAACGAGCTCATCCGCTGGCCCTGTCAATCAACATGAGGAGGGGGCGTCATTATGAATGGAGGATGCGGCTACTAGCAGCAGGTAGCCGCCCTACCTGCTGCTAGAGAGGTAATTTGCATATTATAAAAGTCAGTTTTTTTATATAACTACTGAATCAAACTGAGTAATAGCCCTATATATTGAGAAATCGCAGCATAAGGATTTTAAGGAGACAAAAAAATATATGAGTTTAGTGGAGTGACAGAAGCCCTTTAATTAATAGTTTGTGTAATGGATTTGCCATAGGACGAACTATAGACATGTTAGCACTAACATTGTTGATAACGCTCAGGTTGAACAAGTCACATTGTACATGTATAATTCACAGTAGTTTCAGGGTTTTTTTTTCTATGGAAATTATTGAAAAATAATCTTTTAAAAGCAAAAATAATACATGATAGATGAACGTCACCCAATAGAGTTTAGAAAATTTGCATAAAAATTTTAAACTCTTCCCAATAGAAATATTCCACTCAATAAATCAATTACCACTGATGACTAAAACTGGCTACACAGTTCAGCTAAGAATTATTTCTCATAACCCCATGCTCAGCCCAGCTGAGTGTACAGTAGCAAGCTCCGTGCCACAGCGTGCTATACTGTTTACGTGGCACACCTTTCTAACACACTTACATTTATAGAAGCACAGGACAGAAGAAGGTACCGTGATACTGCTTAGTAGAGTGGCACTGAAAGATTGTTTCAAAAGGTTTATTGAGACAAAAACAACACATTTCAGGGTCGAACGGACCTCTTCGTCAGGTTCAAAAACATCCAACCCATAAAAGGTAATACTTAGCACCCATTTGGTAGTCCTACCCACTGCGCTTCTTCTAATTCCTCTATTGCATTTAGAGTAGCATGCCGTTCATACAGATGGAGCCTGCTACAGCCATACATGTATTCTGGACAGGTAGAGTGGAGCAATCTGCTGAGAGACACCTTATCTAGGGGAAAGTTGAGACACCCCACCCCCAAACAATAGACGGATCAGCTATATGGGCTTTATAAGTATCCCACACTGAACATATTTGCCCTTTTACCACCAGCAGACAGATTTAGCCTTTGTGTCCATCTTAATCCTTTTCAGAGGTGGACTGGCCATAGAGCCTACAGGGAAACTTTCAGGTGAGCCGATGCCCAGTGGGCTATTCAAACCGTCCTCACGGCTGTTGGTCAGGTACATAATGATCTGATGCTCTCATCATTAATTAATGCTAGGAGCAGCAGGTACCCTCCTTGATTCAACTGAATCACCATCCTCTGTATGGTGATAGTATTTTATGCTGCATTGGTTTAGTTTTGCTGGGCCGGTATTTTGTGCTACACTACGGTATTGCTGGTCCCGCCTACTTCTGTTGTCCCTGCTTACTTTCGGCTTGTGTTGCCCCACCTTCTGTCAATGTGGATTCACCTACAACTTGGGGCCACTTTTAGGTTTTTTTTCCAGGGCCCCTTTAAGTTCCCAGTCTGCCCCTGAACCTTTTAGGAATAAAACATCTAATTCCAACAGTCATTATCCATTGCTCTCATCACAGCTCTGAATACGTGTTTGAAAAAATGAAGACGTTGAAATTGCTTTATCAAAAAAGTAGAAAACAGCTCCCATATTTTTCTGCACCTAATGGCAGGGCCGCCACTATTATGACGGTGCCCATTGGGGTTTGTTTCCATTGATATATATTTTTTCTATATATATTTTGCATGTAACACTCTGATCCATCTGAAAATTAATAAATGCAAACAAAAAAAGACAAATGGTGCCATTCCCTTTATGGGTATAGTGGCATAGGAGAGGATGAGATAATGAGAACACAGGCTAAGGCTAAGCCTAGGTTTTAGATCATCCAGACAACAAAGATTTATCCAATCCCCCTACCAATATTTCATTTGAATAAAAAAACTGTGCAGAACCAGCATACAGTCATCAGAATTCCTAGTAGATTTTTTTACTTTAATATATTTTTAAAACTTTATTCTATTTCATTACTTTGTTTGCATTTACATTCAGGTTGTCTTGGCAATAACTACTTTATCGTTAAAAGTCATATCCATCTTTGAAAAGTGCAAATAAATGAAAATCTAAATATTCAAAAAACTCTTCCCGCTGTCAGTATGTACTCCACGCAGAACAGATATCATCTGAGGGATTCAGCTTTGATTTTTATGTGATACCAGATGAGAGATGAAATAATTTGATTCTTTGGAATTGAACGTGTTGATGTTGACTAATTTTAATAAAATAATTTATTTCTACGGTATTTGGGTTCATTATTAATGTTTCCTGGTTGTCATAATTTTTCTCAACCCCAAAAAAAAGACACTAAAATAGAAATGCTTCCTAAGAAAACATAACTGGGTCATTGTGCATAGGTGTTTCCAAGCTGCGTCAAGAGGTTTCAACCTTGTAAGAAATATACATTACCATAGGAATTTCATTCTTATGACATTACAAGGTTTCTAAGAGTAACTGCAGCTTAGACCCACCTAGACATCATCTTATATAGTTTACAAGTTTTACATATACATCCTCAAAAATTGAAAGCACAAATTCTACCAGTGATTGAGACCTCAGGATCTCAGACCTTTAAAGGGAGCCTGTAAGCACCAAATTCACTTTCACTTAGGGCCTCCTGCAGTTTAGCTGCCAGAACCAATCTTGCAATTTTGAGAAAATCATCTTTTAATTTATATGCAAATAACTCTCAAGTGTCCTGAGTGTTACGCTGTCGATCCGTGTCCGCTGCTGCTCCACTAATCTGGGTGGGTGCGGGAGTTACTCCACTCACCCTGTGTGTATCGGGGCTTTTATTCAGTGATCAGTGAAACGTCTATGTAGTACTGCAGAGGTTTACCTTCCCTCTTCCGTTCCGTTCAGCTGCTGACTAAGGTGCTGATCAACCCTCCTGTTTATTCTGGCTCTTTGTGCCCCCCCCCCCCCTTGCCTGAGCAAAAAGTTTACAGTTGTCTAATATACCTGCGAAGGTGCGCTTTTTCTGTCCATCTATTGTGTACCAAACTTTGGTTCCCTGGCGCCTACCCTAACCCCAGATTAGCCTCTCAGATACGCTCAAACTTATTCTGCCCTGACCTCAGACTTGTCTCTTGGATACGCATGAACTCACCATGTCCAGACCTTGGCCTGTTTTCTGACTATGAGTATTGCCTGATCTCTTGGTGGTAGCGACCTGGTTGGTTTCCTGCAGCAAAGTCTAGATCCCTGTACAAGGGTTAAAGAGTGAATACTAGGGAGACGCCAGGACAACGCCCTTAGGTGTAGCCCAAAGCCGAACCTGTTAGTTGACACAGTTGTTCAACACCCACTGTCTGTTCCACTGACTGTGGGCCTGATCCACTTGTTGCACCATAGCTTTAGCCCTTTAGCCCTTTCCACCCCCATCACTTCTCTCTCTTGCTTGATTGACAGGGCCATGGGCAATGATTCTGGGGAAGCCTGGCTCAGATGATCAAGCAAGAGATGGAGGGCCTGGGCCCACCCTCGGTGCACTTGAGAACTTATCTGCATATGGATTAAAGGACAATTTTCTTGCAAGATTGGTCCTGTAAACTAAAATCTGGATATATTATAAAAAAGCATACCTACCAAGCATTGGTGGTGGCTGTACCCCGGGAAACCCGGTGTCCTCCAGCCACTACTCCCTCAGCTCCATTCTCGGTGTAGGTGCGGGTCCAAGAGGTGAGAGCCGTACCTATCAAACAATGGGGGCATATCCTAGTGATATCCCCCCCATTGTCTGTGATGGGAATACCCCTTTAAATCAGGGAAGTGTTCATATTATTAAAGCCTCTTGTTTGTGGTCATATTATTTAAGGACCTAAAGCGTGAAACATGAAAGCGGTCTTCAAAATGATCTCTTATATTGTAGGCGTAGATAACTATATTAGATAGATTGTTCTAAAAGGGCATTTTTCAGTATCATCCCCGCCAAGAGGAAACGAGCCCGCCTACTGACCTTTATATAACAGCGCTGGTGTGTATTGTGTAATATCATACATGTTACGTTCCGGTGCAATTTAAGGCATTATAATCTCATTAAGGCAATTTAAGCAGTCAACACAACAAATCACAGATGATGCAGTAATAGTGTATTCACAAGGCACAGCCTGGCATCAAATTAATAACACATCCCAGTATTGCGCTGTGCAATTACTAGCACAGAACTGTCCGTTATTTTTGCCTGGAGGGCAAAAAGCAAAAAGTGTTGTATTTATCACATTTCCCAGGAATCAATTCTGCGTATTCCTCATTTCAGGAGGTAAATTGAGATGAACAACGCCATTTGTCATGTGCCTGTAATAGGGTTGGAGATCAGCTTTTACAGTATCACATCCTTTACAGTATCTTTTGGTATGGGGTTTTGTTTAAACCTGTTTCCAATAGTTGAACTGTAATGTGACTGTTGCTAGAATATACCAGCATTGCTATTATGTTATATTTATGCATGCTATTATATCTCCCAGCACCTAAAGGGGTTCTCCTGCATTATGAAAAATACAAGCATTCCTTGGACCTGTTGAAGAAAGATCATTTTTGTCAATACTGACCCGTCCACTGCACCACTGATGCCACTGTCCTAGCTGCACTCGTACAGACTGCAGGCTCTTCCGTTCTGATTCCGACCAGATGTGTATACTTCTTATGCAGCTGAACAAGAAAAGAAGTATACACATCTGGTCGGGACCCCAGCGGAACGGCTCCCATCCTGTACGAATGCAGTGGACAGGTAAGTATTAACAAAGTGATCTTTCTTCAGCAGGTCCAAGGAGTGCTTGTATTTTTTTTTATAATGCAGGAGAACCCCTTTAAGTGTGCCATATAATTTGCACCCATGATGATATGTGTTTTACCATGTACTGTGCTTTTATATCGCTGTGAAATACCAGTAAATAGTAGTAATAGTAAAATGTACAGTATGTGCACTATTGTGAGATGCCCTATAAAGTATTGAGACCTAGATGAAATGTATAGTGATGATGTCATAGGCAGACCATTACAGCGTACTGACAGTCTAGGGGAGTCATATACCTTGGGTAAGATGTGATGGGCATTGCAAAGATTGCAAAGATGGCACTAAAAAACAGTAGAAAACCCCCAGTGTGGACAGATAGATAGATAGATAGATAAATAGATAGCATTGCTCTGCAGACCTCATGGTTAGTAGCAGGATATGACAGGATATGGAAGACAGGAGATATGCCGCTGACAGATCCAGCATTTATTCCTATGAGAACTTGATAAGAGGCGGCGATTGCTATTGCAAATCAGGGTATAACACCTCAGGGATTAGCTAGGGCAACTGAGACCGAATACCGCAAAGGAGTTGAGGTCAAAACTGAAGGGTAGAGAGAAATTGCCTAGTCTGTGTGCAGAGAGCCCCAGAGGAGCTGATGCAGATGATAGGTGTGGTGGTGACCCTAATTTGATGTTGGGTGGTGTCACTGTGTTCTCCCTCAGGCCGTCGCTCCCTGGGGTTTGTTGAAGTGAATAGGTGATGTGAAGAAACCAGACAGAGATTATAGAACAAACAACATTTTTCTTTATTAAGTGCAAAAACAAATAACAGCACATCCTGCAGTAGTTTCTACAAAGTGCAATTTCTCCTCTCAGATAATGGGGTATGGTGGATGTCAATGTGGAAGAAAATGACACTCAAAAGGTTGCTAGCTGACAATGTCTCTCTCCTGATTCCCTTCCCTACCGCTGTACTGTGGCACCTGTGGCTATAGGTGTCCACTGTATGATGCAAACTTCTAGGTATGCCTGTCCTGAACTTCGGTGGTGGTGTCTTAATGTGTTTCCCCTCACCTTGGAGCAAAGTCTGGATAGCTTGATTCCTTCATCACGCTGCTAAAAAAAGAAATGACTCCGTAGTTTACAGATTTTACTTAGCTTGGGGCCTTGCAGGCTGTCTAAGGTAGTGGTCCTCCTAGATGAGCTGACTTAGTGGTTCTCATGGCCGGGAGGAGCAAAGGCTGCATCACAGGCTCCCTCACTCCTCACTCTATTCTTTCTCACTCACTAACTAGCTCTGCCCCTTTCTTTGGCAAGAAATCAAACCAGTCAACTCCTACCAAGAGGGGAGAAATGGGATGGTAAGTCCCATTCCTGATGTCAAACACTGCCAACAATACCCTATCTGCTGGTGAACAAACTGTATAGCATGACATTACGTTATATTGCTTTCTACTATAAACCATTTACAATAGTAGTACCCCCAAGTCTATGGTACCACATGTGCATCATGGAAGCAGCCAAGACCTGTAAAAGAGGCAGACCTATAACTAAGACCAATCACTCTGGACCCTGTAGGCAATAATGTATTAGGGGCTGTGTTTAATATTGTGTTGAGTGGAAGACATACCGAGACGGATAAGAGTGTGCACAGGGGAGGTAAACTGAGACATACCGCAACCTAGGAGCGCCTGTTAAAGACTGTGCAGACTGTGTGATACTGCACCACATGTAAAGAGAGCAATGGCAATACCTGCAGACACAGCCATCTTCATTGCTGCCACTCGGAGGAGACCAGAGCCAGAGAGTTATTGCAACACAACCCAGAGGGTGAGTGACCTGTCACTTCTTAAAGGGATGGTTTTAGAGTTGTCTGTTACCATTTAAAGAGACAGTCTACCCAATTATCCTATTGCTTCTAAGTCTGTGCTATAATTGAGAGACTGTAAGTAGTCTCCTGTCAAAGACTGTTGTAATTGTAAGCTTGTTGGCCCTTGTGAGTCAGTCTTAGAGTGGGGAGCCATGCTTACCACTCAGGGGCAAAAAGACCCGTTCTCTAAGATCTGACCCCGCTCATGAGTCTATACTTATGAGAAGTTGGCCTTGGGTAAACCTAAATCCTCTAAATCATGAGAAATTCAGATGTGTAATAGAAATGTTATTGTGCATTTTTGCATTGTATTGTATTGTACTTCATTGTAAAATAGAAATGTTATTTGTCATTTAAAATAAAATAAATGTTAGTGTACATCATTTAGACTTTATAGGATTTATAGGCTGTTTTAGTAATTTATTAGACTGATCTGTAAGCATTGTTATGCCTGACATGAAGTTTGGAGATCAGTGCCTTTTGTAGGAACACATCCTGTCAGTCCAGAGAGGAAGGGGCTGGCAGAGGAAGCAGGAGGAGCAAGCACAGAGTAACCTTATATCTCACTTCACCCCTGTTAAAAGGGATATTAATTATTGATATTTATGCAAATCTCAATAATTAATATTCATAAATAGGAGTGAGTCGTCTAGTGATGACTCCGCCCATTTATGCCTAAATAAACAACAAACACTACTGATTATCTTACTCTACACTGAACTACCTACGGCTATTGCTGCGGCGCCTTACTACTACAAAAGACTACTGTAACGGATCTCCTAGCACCTCGACCGGGTACCTCCGTCGATAGGTGCTCCTAGTGCTTCCCGAGGTCTCCAAACACTCCACTTGACACCGTAAGCACTGCAGACCCCACGAACCGCCGAAGCTTGGTTGAGGTCTCGCCGTCTCCTACCCACCCTGGACCTACGACAAGGCTCCAGTCTCCAGTGGGTCAACCTCTCCTAAGTCCAGAGAGCAGGAGCAGCTCTTACAAGAGCTAGTAGTTATAGCCAGGGGAGTATAGCAAATCTTCAGCGTATAGCAATCCCCAGCGTCGATCAGTTACCCAAACATCATCCTCAACATGATAAAGGGTAAAACAGGAACTCTTTATTGAGGGCTACCCGCCCATATTTATGCAGGTCCCCATCTGGTGGACACTCCCCTAGGGGACCAGATGGAAGACTGTGACACAGGACAGATATGCAGCAATTCAGGATACACAGACACAATACATCCCCACAATGCATCATGGTTTCCTCCTCTCTGCCCTGGAGACACCCGAGGAGTAATTCAATTATCTCTCAGGACAAAGGGAAATCTCCAATACACATGTGGGGACAACAGGACAGAAATCACCATTTAAACATACAATGTCACAATGTCACGGCCACGGTTTTGGCCGTGACTCCTTGGGAGCCGCATACAGTTGCCCGCGGTTTGGGTTGTTGTTTCAACCGCAGCTTGAGGCTTGATGTTGTTTGCCTCAAGTGCGGTTGCCGCGGACAACAGGTATGTGTGCGGTCCCTTTGGAGTTTGTGTGCGTGTATGTATGCACTGTTGTTAGTCTGTGTGCACTCTGTGTATTGTGTGGTGTGCACTGACACCTTTCCTGCACTGTGGTTGCCCGTGGCAACGTTTGGTGTTGTGTACATGTGGTGGCAGTGTCCCGGCCTTTGGGCTGACTCCCAGGACACGGTTGCCACCCATGTCGTTGCCTGTGGCAACAACCACAGTGTGTTTGTTGTGTTGGACACTGTTCCTTTAAGTTGGTGTTTTCCCTTTCCTGTGGTGATGGAAGATGTCCAGTCGCTACTCGCCAGGAACACAGAATTAGGGAGCAGGTCACCTCCTGTTGCGTCCCTAACGCTGACCCTGTCTCCTACCTGCATGGGCCGACCTTGATGGTAGGAGGACCCATGCGCAGGAACCTCGGAGCCCTGACTTACCCTCTGTCCGGTCCCTGGGCTAAGGAGCAGGGTAAGACAACCCACTCCTCCTAGACACGGAGGAGCAGGAGTCTCACAGGCCAAGCAGCATAAAGAAGGGGGTACATAAACAGGACTATGGATAAGACAGGTGAACCAAACAGTTCCACACAAACCTGTCTCAGCCTTGCTGACTGGAACCCGTGCTAAGGAAAGGCTGTCCACACAGACAAAGGTAAACAGCACACACATGAAGACACACAGGGACCAGGACATCCATAGCTGCACAAAAACCAAAGACACAAGACATCAACAACACATCACGGAATTATAACTTATGACCGGAAGGGTGGCCCTTACAAAAAGATGGTAAATCACAGGAGGCTGCTACAGCAAAGCATGACTGAAGCAACCTACTGAGCCATGCCAAAGTGAGAGGCTTTATAGGCCTAAGAGGCCACACCCAACGGTCAGACACATCCAGTGACATCACACACACTGGGAAGGGAGTTAACCCTTCCATCACCACAGGAAAGGGAAAACACCAACTTAAAGGAACAGTGTCCAACACAACAAACACACTGTGGTTGTTGCCACAGGCAACGACATGGGTGGCAACCGTGTCCTGGGAGTCAGCCCAAAGGCCGGGACACTGCCACCACATGTACACAACACCAAACATTGCCACGGGCAACCACAGTGCAGGAAAGGTGTCAGTGCACACCACACAATACACAGAGTGCACACAGACTAACAACAGTGCATACATACACGCACACAAACTCCAAAGGGACCGCACACATACCTGTTGTCCGTGGCAATCGCACTTGAGGCAAACAACATCAAGCCTCAAGCTGTGGTTGAAACAACAACCCAAACCGCGGGCAACTGTATGCGGCTCCCAAGGAGTCACGGCCAAAACCGTGGCCGTGACACACAACCCTTACAGTAAACACAGACATTTAACATATCCCCAGATAGCTCAAGTCTGGGTGCATATTATTAGGTGAATGGCACTCAGACTACACGAATATAATAAAATTAGCTATCTGGGTACCCTCACATAACATACACTACAATTCCAAAGACAGATGGTTCTGTCACACACCTCAAAACCCCACATATCCCCATAATGTATACATCCATGGATAGCTCTGATCTGGGTGAACAACATATCCAAAAATCACCCAGATCCGAGTAGGGGTTCCCGAATTCCATGGAAGTCACATTTGGCCGACCGCAAGCATGGCTTTTCTGCCCAAAACAGTTCCACAGATTTAAGCTGTGCGGCCGGTCTGTCTTCTCCTTCAAAGTTAGTATGGGCCATAATCCTGGGGCAAGAGGCTGGCAACCAGGCCCCTCCAAAACCCAGTGGCGAGGTTGTTTTCGCCACAACTACACACTGTGCTTAAATAAAAGGTATTTATTAACACACTACACGTTACAGTCTAATATTTGCTCATAAATATATATATCTATATCAATGGAATAGACATATATAGTTATAGCAGCACACAGCAATATAAGTAAACACACTATGACAACACCCTAATACCGTTCTAACTACACTAACACAGTCCCAAGTCCTACCCAGGATCTAACTACAATTACAATAATACAAGTCTAAATATACGCTATATCTATATATAATTTATAGATCAATGGTTATAAATATATATACATATAGACGCACACACCACAATACAAACCTAACTACACTAGACAATTCCCAATTCCACCCCACACTCTAGCTATACAATACACTTACATACATTCCTTAGCAGCCCACCCAACCTGGCTCTAAGCTATCCCTATGGGAGGCAAAGGGTTAACACACACTTAGCTGCTGCTGGGGTAAGCAGGCATCAGTGAAGGGGTAGGATTCCAGGGCAGCTACAGGGGTAACTGGGGCTGCCTCAAGGGTACAGGCTCGTCAGGGATTAATGCTGAGGCAGGGCAAGGGGTAACCCAGGAAAGGGTTAACACCTGGTATGGCAGGGGTTAATGGTCAGGGCTCTGCAGGGACAGGGTAATGCAGAGGTAATGCTCTGCAGGGACTTGCAGGGCAGACTGCAGGGTTGTCAGGGCAGAGCAGGGGAACAGGGCTGAGGTTAATGCTGTAGGAGTTCAGCAGCCGGGGTTAGGGGATGGTCGGTGGAATAGGGGTAAATCAGGGCAGGAGTATTAGGGGTCTGGAGGGAAAGGGTTACTCAGCCATCTCCAGGGGCATGTGGCCTCTCTTCCTTCAGGGAGCTGTTCCCATGTGTCTCTGATTGTAGTCCGGTTCCAAGAGGCCGCACCTTTGTCCTGCTTGGACTAATATAGCCCAAAAGCAGCCCCCTCCTCCTTCAACAGGAGGGTGATGACATCATCATGAGCGTGTGATGGAATGCTTGAACTGAATCAGTTGGCCCCCCCTGAGGCTAGCTCAGGAATCAAAAGACTTCCTGCCCAAGGTGTAAATGAGAGCATCCCCCCAGATGCCACAATCACACGCCTACGTCATAACAGAACTAGGCTGACCAATATATACACATATACATACATATACATATGTATATACATATACTACACAACCCGGGGATCATATCAGTATATACATATATACCCACCCAACCTGGGGGCACTTAGGTATACATGTATATACATACACACAACCTGGACAGATCCATATGCTGGGCCCACATTTAGGTATATACATCCATATAGATGTTTGGGGCACATCTACATGCATGTACATATACACAATATCATAAATGGGTAGTAATAAGCCCACCTGCATATGGATATATTATACATAGAGATGCATGCTGACAAGGGGGCATACATACATCTCCATGTATACACCCATACCACCTGGACCGGCCCATGCAAAAGGGCCAATATATATGCATATATGTAAGGGCATATATACATATATATTTAAATCCAACACTTCCCTCAACAACCCCGCATGACTCTGTTCTCGCCATAACAGAATATATCTAATTTGTCTAGAGCAGATAGATTGGGAAAACTTTACAATGTCAATCGCTTCCTCTATCACTGTTAATAATACACCAGCCTGTCTACGGCTGCTCGAAGACATGAAGTCAATTCTTCAGAGGGAAGCCGGGACTCCTGTACTGTTACTGGAAAAATAAAACATCAATCACTGTGATTTTTCTGGCCTTGGAAAATATAACTTTGTTGTCTGAATTATACGGCTTTGTGATTCACTATGTATTTCATTTGTAATGGAGGATGTATGTTCTGCGCCTCTTACTGCACCCTAAAGAAATAGCAATACACACCAAGATTCATGGCTGGAACGGCCTTCTCTCAGCCACAAATTATGAGCTTGTTTGGAAAAGGGAACACGGTTTTTCATTCTGCAGAGCTGCACGGTAGTTAAAATCATTTCTAATGAGAAAGAAAACACATAGAAAATCACTTGGATAACCCATGTCCACTTATTCTGTAGTGTCCCACTACGTAAGGGTGGGCACTACTCAAGGGTCAATTGGGTCACGTTGTTCTCCACCTACTGTGGAACATGGTTATGGCATTTTACATTGCATTGTAATGTGTATTTTCATATTATCTCCTGTGTACCAGGCCTGTTAGGGGTGTAGTTCCTCCTCCTAGGCAGAAGAGGGAGCTAGGCAACCCCCTAGGATATATAGTCAGGTCCAGACCAGAGAGAGGGGGTGTAGAGTCAGAAGCCAGTGTGCACTTTAACCAGAGGTTAGCTGGGAAGCAGCTTCTGACATGCAGCTAGATAGCCCAGGCTCCTAGCTTGCTTCCAGGAGAAGAGGTTCCCTCCTGAAGATAACTAGCACCTTATCAAGTACAGAGCAGAGCCATTTTTATCCAGCCAAATAGAAAGCTGAAGGGCAGAAGGATATTTACAGCAAGAAGATATATACCTGAGGAAGTTTTCCCTACCCAATGATAAAGCCAGCAATAGGGCATATGGGCCTTGGTGAAAGACAGACAGGATCTGAGGAAAGTACAGCCTGATCTGTAAGTGTTATACCCTCTGAGTATCTTGCAAAGACTTTGCCTGCCATTTGTATGAAGCCTGCCTGTATTCAACATTATACCTATGGAACTAACTGAGGACTGTATATAGTTGAACTGTTCAGTAAAAAGAAGTTCTGGTTCACTGCAACTGTGTGTACCTCAATTCTTCCTACAATCAATCGGTATGCCACCGTTACCGGCACTGGCGTCGCAAACTATAAGGGATCTTGCCACAGGCACACTAAACCTACAACACCCAGGGCACCTCACCTACCACCTGGCCTGGTCCCTATACACAGAGAGTGCCCCAGAGGATTCATGTGCCAGCCACTCCATCACTGCTGTATGCCTGTGAGTACCAAGAGCAACCCTCGTTCTGCCTATTAACCGTGACCTCACATTCGCTCACCTTGCAGGACTGGCGTATTGCAATTCTATCATAGTTACATAGTTAATACCATTGAAAAAAGATGTAAGTCCATCAAGTTCAACCAAGGTATAGGTGGGGACGCGAATCCCAGAAAGAAGTGAGACTCAGATTTCTACACATTTTCATAAGCATTAATGTCATTTACTTTCAAGAATTCATCTAAATCCTTCTTATAACTTCCCACTGTTCCTGCTGTGACCACGTCCTGAGGACGTCTATTCCACAGATTCACAGCTCTTACAGTAAAGAAGCTTTGACGCTTCTGGAGACTGAACTTTTTCCCATTTATATACTTGTATAGGTTAATCATGTCCCCCCTTAGACGTCTCTTCTCAAGACTAAATAAATTCAATTTTTTAAATCTTTCTACAAAACTAAGACCCTCCATGCCCCTTATCAGTTTAGTCGCTCTCCTCTGTACTTTTTCCAGCTGCAGTGTGTCCTTTCTATGGACTGGTGCCCAGAACTGAACTGCATATTACAGATGAGGCCACACCAACACTTTGTAAAGTGGTAATATTATCCCTGCCGCGCGAGTCCATGCCTCTTTTAATGCATGACAATATCCTGGTGGCCTTAGAAGCAGCTGATTGACATTGTATGCTGCTGTAATTTAATCTACCATCCACAAGGACACCCAAATCCTTCTCTATAAGTGACTCCCCCAGTGTTACTTCCCCTAGGACATATGATGCACGGAGATTATTACTACCAAGATGCATAACTTTACATTTATTCACATTGAACCTCATTTGCCAAGTTGATGCCCAATCACTCAGAGCGTTCAAGTCAGCTTGTAGTGTGTAGACATCTTCCATAGACTGTACAGTACTACGTAGCTTAGTGTCATTTGCAAAAATAGAAATGATGCTATTAATTACTATATTATTACTATATTACGTATAAAATGAAGAAATAACGCAGACTTGCAAATTGTCTTGGTTAAAATAAAATTCTAAGACTGTTTTGGGAATACAGCTCCTATACAAAACTACACTATACGGGCAAAAGTCTTGGGTCACCTACAGAAGCTTTTATGACCTCCCATTCTAATTCTATAGACATTAATATGGAGTTGACTCCCCATCTTTTTTGCAGCTAAAACATCTTCCACTCTTCTGGGAAGGTTTTTATAGTGTGTCTGTGGGAATTTTGGCCCATTTATCCAGAGGATAATTTGTGAGGTCAGACACGGATGTTGGATTAGAAGCTGTAGCTCGCAGTCTCCATTTTAGTTTACCCCAGAGGTGTTGGATGAGGTTGAGGTCAGAACTCTGTGCGGCCAGTCACACTCACACCTGTGGGAACTCAATGAAAGACCTGATTTCAATGATTAAGTGGCCTGTCCCTATACTCATGTCCCTATAGTGTGGGTCTGCATAGGATCTATGTCCCTAATTGGTAGCATAGGTTTATTTTCAGCCTTGGTGCAATAAAGGAAATGGAGTTTAGCGTCAGAGGTTTACTGTTAGGCTAAATGATGATGTATTAAATGTGTTTTTCAGCAGACGAGAAAAAAAAGTCAGAACAAAAAATATAATGTGCGGAAATGTAGAAGAAATCTAGTACTGCAAATCATAAGATACTGTATGTCATAGGTATAGGAAAATATATGAGATAATATACAATAACACTACAACACAAGAAGAACCAAAGCAAAGAGAATAGCAATACTGACACAACCATAGCTCAGAGGAATCAGCTTTTTATCTCTTCTAACAGATGAAAACCGAGGAGAAAAATAAAATATACAAAAAAAGGCTGAAACCAAAGGTATAGCATGCAGCTCTTGGGCCACAATGTAAAACTTTATCCCCTCCCAGTTAGGGGTGTGTCCCTGCTCAATCTGACACTATACAATCGGTGCTGCCAGCGTCAGACTGTGCAAGGACACACCTCCAACTGGTAACACCCATCTGGACCTTTATTGCAAACGGTTAGTAATTCATTCATAACTTCTGACAGGAATAAAAAAAGGAATGTGATTTCATAGAGCCATAAGAATTGATGCTCCAGAATACTTTTTCCAAGGGGGTTGCAAATAGTTACTAAAACAGACACGTCTGGACAGGTGACAGGTCTTCTTTAAGGGTACATTGTCATTATTTGAAAAAGGTAATGCAGATAACGTGTGAAGGTGTAGAAAAGTGTTTTCTGGCAAACGACAAAAAATCCACCCAAGTTAAAACTTTAGTAGAATATTACTGGAGTATGTCGTGCATAGAGATATCTCCCAGAGAAAGAAAGCCATCTCCCTAGTGCTCCTTCTGGAACTGGCTCCCTATGAGTCAATGTCTGACTTTTTAACAAGCCTTGGACCACAACAATGGAAAGTAGCCATCCGCAGACAGTTGTTTTGGAATGCTTGCCTCTCATCAGCATGCCTTGCTACTGATTGTCCTTAAAAGAATTTTCCTAGGCTTATATACCGATGACCTATCCTCTGGATAGGCCATTCGTATCTGATTGGTGGGGATCCAACACACCGGACCCCCGCCAATCAACCAGATGAGAAGGCACCGGAGCTTGCAGTAGTGCCACGGCCATGTGACGTCAGGTTCATCATTCAGGTGGCCTAGGAGTAGCTCATCACAGCCCCTGAAATGGACAGCGCTGTGCTTGGCGATCAGAAACAAGGCCGTGGAGCTCACAGGAGTGTCGGTGCATTCTCAAACAGCTGATTGGCATGGGTCCTGGGTGTTGGACCCCCACAGATCAGATCAGATACTGCTGACCTATCCAGAGGATAGGTCTTGGCACCCCTGGAGCCGGTGCCTTCTCAAACAACTGATTGGCATGGGTCCCAGGTGTCAGACAACCGACGATCTTTTCAGATACTGATGACCTATCCAAAGAATAGGTCCTGGCATCCAGAAGATAGGTCATCAGGAAATCTCAGAAAACCTTTTTAAGGAGACCAGCTGTGAGATACTCACTTTATTTCATTCTAAAGGTGCCTCTTAGTGTTTTATGTGTATAATAATGTGCATTTCCGCCTACTAAGGTGGTCACACGTGTTCATTTCCATGATTCAACTGCCACCAGTTAAATCTACCATTAGAAGCTGTGAAAGTTACAGAGAAAGAGCTTCCGTATAAAGAACGCACCCCTTCAATTGTGATAGGGACAAAAAGGACATACTTACCGAGAAAGGACATGCCCACTGAGCTGCCAGTTTGAAATTTGGAGCAATGAATGGAGGAATCCATGTAATATACAGACCTGATTCTAGCTTTGTTAGAAAGGTATTATCATGTACTCTATGATGTCTGATTTTTGTTTTTTCATCAATCATGGCATAACCCCTTTAAAAATAAACCAGTATTTAAAGGACATAGACACAGGCTCAGACTGGCCTACCTGGAAGGCAAGGGATTCCTCGTTGTGCCCCCAGTCTCCTGCACCAGAGATAAGATGGAGTAGTAATTATTTCTTCTTTCTCAGGAGAGATAATTATTGTAACCACTAGGTGGCAGTATCGCACAGTGATGCAACCTCCTACTGGTGTACATTGTACAGGAGGCCCTGCAGTATCTTTTAGACTTTTGGAGCTGCTGGCTGTGAAGGAGGAGAGAAGGTGTCTGCCTCCTCCTGCCCTCCCTGCTGTCAGGAAACTGTGGCTGCTGGAGAGAAGGACTCCTCTGCGGTGCTGAGCTGATTTCTCAGGTGTGTGACAGTAGTGAGCTGTAGGAGACTGTAAGGGGGAAATAGGGGATTTGCTTATAGCAGACACAGATCTGTGTATGTGTGCTGCTCTCTGCAGAGTTCAGAGTGGCATTAGGGGGACACTGTCCTAGGACCCCCCCCCCACCCCATGGCCTCTGCTTTACGTGCACCCCTATAAGTGCCCCAGCTCCAGATGCTCCCCCCAATACCCCCACTCTAAAAGCACCTCTAATATTGCATCTTATCCAGTTGCCCCCCTAATACCTCTGCAGCTGCTCGAGGATCCCCACTATTAACCTGCCTCAGGTAACCCAAATGCCTCTGCTTTAGGTGTACCCCCATAAGTGCCCCAGCTCTAGATGCCCCTACTCTAAATGCACCGCTAATATTGCCTCTTCTTCAGTTACCCCTGCTCCAGGATCCCCACTATTACCCTGCCTCAGGTGACCCTAATGTCTCTGCTTCAGTTATGACCATCCGTTTGTGCCCTTTGCTCACGTTGCTCCTCTAGCACCTTTGCTTGGGCTTTGTTAAAGGTTGTGACCTGCAAAGGGGGTTGGATTTATGCCCGAAAAATTCTGCACAGTGCGTGACATTCTCCAGTATTGACATGCACGGTTTACATGGCGGCAGTGAGGATATTCCGCATTTACAGGCATCACTGCAGCCATGTAAAGAGATACTGGTGAAGTGGTGGAGGATATAAAGGGGTTGTGCAGGTTTTTAAAGTTATCCTCTCCACACCATAGGACATAACTATATGAATAGTGGGGTCCGATTCTGCAACCCCCACTGATCCCAGGAACGGGTCCTGTTCCCCCCATTTGGTGGTGTGGCAGGCTACACATTTGTCCTGCTGCTCCATTCATTCTCTTTGGGACCACTAGAATTAGCCAGCGCTGTACTCCGCCATCTCCGGCGACCCCATAGAGAATGGATGGAGAGGCAAGGCATATGCTCGACCTACCACTCAGTCAAGAAGGGGGATCAGTGGGGGCTCCAGCGTTCAGACTCCCACGGATAACTTAGTTATCCCTGATCCTTTGGATAGAGGATAACTAGAAACGTGGACACAGGTCCTTTAACAGGTAAGCATTTCTATTTTAGTTTGACACATTTTTTGGGACAGATTTTACATTTTTATAAAAAAATATATATATTTTTTACACCCAAAGAAAACCTTGGAAAAGGATAGGGAATGTGAAAATGTGAAACAGCTATGACACAACAGGTGAGAAGTGTATAATTGGTGGTGGTCTGACTGATGAGACCCCCATGATCAAGGGAACGTGGTCTTAAAGGGGTTGCCTCACTTCAGTAAGTGGCATTTATCATGTAGAGAAATTTAATACAAGGCACTTACTAATATATTGTTATTATCCATATTGGCTCCTTTCCATCACATTATACACAGAACGTATCCGTGGTTACGTTACGACCACCCTGCAATCCAGCAGCGGTGGCCATGCTTATACACTATAGGGAAAGGCTGGAAGTGCGCATAGGCCAACACCTTTATCTATAGTGTGCAAGCACGGCCACCACTGCTGGATTGCAGAGTGGTTAAAACCATGGATACGAGCGGTGTATAATGTGATGGAAAGGAGCCAATATGGATAATCAGAATACATTAGTAAGTGCCTTGCATTAACTTTCTCTACATAATAAAGCCCATTTGTTGAAGTGAGGCAGCCCCTTTAAGTGTGCTACACCTAATAGGGTTAGGGAAAAAATGTCTTGGTGCGTGCATTGCATGTTTCCTATGTGTGATAGGAACTGCATGTGTCTTGTTTCTGACTGACTTAAGAGCAGGATATCCATACAGTATATGTGTAAGGCTACTTTCACACTTGCGGTAGCAGTGTCCGGCAGGCTATTCTAAAAACTACAGAGGACTTCCGGTGCACGGTTGGCTAGCGTTAGCACGGATGCGGCAGGCTGTTCCCCCGCTGGAACATCCTGCCGGACCCTGCTACTGCAAGTGTGAAAGTAGCCTAAATTCTTCCACCTGCCACATGTATGTTTGTGCATTTTGCTGTGAGTGTCTACCATCATACTTCATCTTTAATATTTCTGTTATCACTGTAAGTGCTCATGAACACGATTGTTGGATGTTTTGCAGTCCGCAAATTGCCGATCTGCAAAACACGGATACTGGGCTGGCCTCTAATAGAACAGTCCTATCCTTGTCTGCAATGCTGACAATAATAGGACATGTTCTATAATTTTGCGTAACGGCCATGCGGACATGCAGACACGAAATGCACATGGAGTCATTTCCGTTTTTTGCAGCCCAATTGAAGTGAATGGTTTCACATACAGGCCACACAAAAAAAAATAATGGTATGGACATAGAAAAAAAATAAGTTTGTGTGCAGAAGCCCTTAGGTGGGCCCCCAGAATCAGTTACACTGGTGGGCCCTAGGTACCCCAGTCTGACACTGCATAGATATGTTGTTGGGGGTCCCTGCTATAAATCTTACATTGGGGACCAATAATTTACCTCTGACAAACCCTTTATGTATCCATTGGTTCAAAACATCCAATAGTCTGACATGACAGAGTATCGATTTTACCTTATACTGAAACATAGATGAAAAAAGATACAAAACATCCTGCATGATATAATGGTAAATATGCGGATGTGCATGGCCACATTTATAAAATCACGGAAAATAATGCACAAAAACAATAGATGCAAACATAATATATGGACTAAGTCTAATAAAATTTGAGACTCTTAGCCAATATATTTTGATCAAAACACATCTGTGCCCGCCTACCTGCACCACAGTGGTCTCAGTCAGGCAGGTCCTACTCTAAACCTACCCATACCGTTGGGCATCTATATTCAGGAGAGCAGGTGGTACATATAGTTGTGTGCGCTCCTCCTCTCATTACTTGCTGATCCACACAGAGGTAACAAGGAGCAACGCACTATATGTGCAGGGTCTGCTCCCCTGAATATAGATGCCCAACGGCATAGGTAGGTTTAGAGACCACCGTAGTGTGGGTAGGAGGGCACAGATGTGTTTTGATCTGTTTAAGAGTCTCAGATTTTATTCCATATATTAAGTTTGGATCTATTGTTTTAGTGCATTATTTTCCGTGAAACATAGATGACAATAATAAAATTGAACTACTACATTTTCAATACGTTTAAAGGGGTATGAGATTAGAAAAACATGGAGCTATCTTCCAGAAACATTACCACTTTTGTCCACTTTGGACAACAGGTATTGATTCCCAGACAAGAATGACCTAGAAATTCCCGCTGCTTTTATTGAATGTGCATTCTTCTAGTTGTAACAGTATATTCCATAATGCATTATATGAAGCAACTGTACTATATTTATATTCTTATTCCCATCTGGGAAATCACACATTGATGAAGGCAAATGTTCAAAAAGGAAATGGCAAGAACCCCTTGTGAAGCTGCACTGCCCACGATAATGAGGCTTTTCAGGAAGAGGCAAACACAGCCTGGAATTATTGGCTCACACCTCTGTTTTTTTCCGAACTACTATTAACGCCTCCCCGTATACCGTACTTCTGCTTCCTAACACCTCACTGACGTTAATTGACAATTTATTATGTTGCTTGCAGGGGAAGTCCACAGATGCTAAATTTATCATCCTGCATGTATTATAAATCTGAATGATAATCTGAAGGAAATTAGTCTTTGCCAAAATAGCCTCACAGCTGCGCATATCTTATGTCGCTACCTGTTAATAATCCCTTCTAGTAAATTTAACCAGTGCTTAAAATGCTTTGAACATCTTAGCACTGCACGCTGCACTGCATGTAACAGCAACTACAAATATGAACATGTTCTATAATGTATTTGCAAAAAAATAGCAAACCTCCCTTTAGAGCATAGTAGCCAGAGGTAAATGCCTCCATTCACATTATACTGTCAGCCGAACCAAGCGTTTTCAGTTTGACAGTCTAATGTGTATGGGGAGCTCCCAACTCTTTCCCGACAGATGATATTGGGAAGAGAAGGATTGAGCAAATTGCATTTATAGTCTGATCCTTTTGTTCTCCCAGGAGATAAGCTACCTCCAGAGGTGGCAGCTACTGAAGGTATATAGGCACCTTAAGAAGAGCACAGTTATACCTCTTGTAGAGCATACCAACCAACAGTGACTGGCGTACCATGGAAACTCCTGTAAAGCATGGCAACCAGCAGTGAATGGTATACTGTGGAAGCTCCTATAAAGCATACCAACCAACAGTGACTATAGTACCATGATAGGTCCTGTATAGCTTGGCAACCAACAGTGACTGGTGTACGATGGAAGCTCCTGTAGAGCATACCAACCAACAGTGTGTAATGCACCATGGAACCACCTGTAGAGAATGGATTGGCAACCAATAGTGATTGGTGTACCATGGAAGTTGCTGTAGAGCATGACAAACAAGAACAAACAAAGCATCACGAAGCCTCCTGCAACAAAAAAGTCAGATGTAATTTCCAGCTTAATAGAGAACATGACAACTAGAACTGGAGGTACTGGTTGTCATTAAGGAGATCAGATGATGCATGAAGTCTTACCGGCAATGCTCCATGAAAAAATTTGTATGCAATTAGCCCTCCTTCAGGAAAAATAAAACAGTCTAGTGCCATCTATAGGTAGCTACCTTGTAAGTCAATGTCTAATTCTTTAATAAAGAGCCTTAAAATTTGACTATTTATATTAGCCAAACCAGACACCTATCTGCTGACAGTTGATTCGGGGTTCTCACCTCTGATCAGTACAAAACAAGTTACTGGTTGGCTATATGAGATACATTTGGTGCAGCTCTGGGGGGTTCTGTTTCTCACTGAAGAGATCCAGCTGATGTATAGAGTCTCAGACGCCCTCCACCCCCTCCAGAGCTGCATCAAAACAACTCATCTGGCTAGCCAGTACTGTCTGCTCGGTGGTGATGATGATAGACAAGAACCCTAAAACAACTGTTGACGGATGGATGTCTGGTTTGGCCACCACCCCTAGTCATGTTTCAAGACTCTTTATCAGTCAGACATTGACTTACATGGTAGCTATCTACAGACGGAACCGTTTTTTGCAAGACTATATGTAAAAAGAGAAAGGATTGGCTTTCAAAATCATGTCCTCTCGTAGTCCTAAAGATATGTTGTCATAAGTTGTGGTCTTGTAGGGTCCCAAGAGCTAAGACTCCAATCAACATTTAGCATAAAAGGTTTGTAATATTCTACTGAGCTTCATTCCCTAACATCAGATTGAAGAGCTGAATACAAGGCATATACTGTCTATATATTCATATTCAAATCTCTAAAGTTAGTTCCTGAGCAGAACCCAGAATGAGAGAATCCTTTCATGATCACTGTGAACAATAATCTAGGCAGTTAAATTGCAATGGTCTCTATTTTAAAATTCTAGTAGTATTCAACTCTCAGCTAATGATTCATTAAATCAATAATGTATTTGCTCTAAATGTCATAGCAAATGTAATGCCTTCATAAAAAATATTAAATGCTCTCTCCAATGTGGTGGTTACATTACGGCACAGTCATTTCTAACTTTGTCTGCCAGTACTTTAGACATCTAATGAATAAATAAAAATAAGATTAAAAGAAGTTACGAAGATCAATTCCTCTATGGAGGTCCAAATGATGATGTCCAAATTCTCATACACAGAGGAAACCAGTCTCCAAAAAATGCATAATTTGTATTGGCTGGAATTTTTTCACAATGGTGTCCAATGGAGGACTCAAAACTGGGTTTGGACGAGTTGGATATTTAGCAATTGAGCCCCTTTAAAGTGCTTCACTGCACATTGGCTTCCAGTCACCGCTATGCAAGGAACAGAAGCTTAGCCTCACACACTTGAATAAACTATATACACAACTGGTGGCTGGGAGCACCGCTCAGCAGACAAATTGTTAAAGGGAATGTCATCAGAAAATTACCTATGGTTTATTTAAATCAAGTTTTTATGTTAAAGAGGTTCTGCAAGATTTACATAGTGATGATCTATCCTCAGGATAGGTCAACAATCTGAGATCGGTGGGTGTCTGACTTCCAGCACCCCCAGCAGCTGTTTGAGGAATTCATGACGTTCATCAAAGCTACAGTGAGGCCTGCTGCCTTCTCGCAGCTTATAGGGCACAGCGACACAAATTTGGATCACAACTTTGCTCCATTTACATGAATGGGGCTGCGCTGCACCATGGTCATGTGACCAACGAACGTGATATCAATGGCCTAAAAAGAGGCCTAAGCACTCACGGCATGCAGAGGCCTCTTTGTGCATCTGATTGGCAGGAGTCCAACTCCATCGATCTAACATTGATGACCTATCCTGAGAATAGACGATCAAATATGTAAATCCCAGAAAACCCCTTTAAACATAATTTTGAAAGAATTTTGGATATTACTTTTAATTTTCCATGTCACTACGAATATAAAAAAAATATAAATAAATCCTAAACTCCTAAAATTTCGCACTGGCCTCTAAGCCTTATAATAGGTGCCACTTCTTCTACACACACAAAAGTCTTTGTAGCAGTCATCTCATTATCATAACAGGCAACAGTACAATGATAGATATCATCTATACTGTATATAGATAATACAGGATCCACTATTCACAATAAGTGATGGTCATAGTTTACCTAGCCCCTCCCTGCACAATGACCTATGTACAGGTCACAGAGCATGCCCTCCAGACTACTGTGTCTATGGCCAAGATGGACGCCCCCAGATGGGTAGTAACAGCTCAGGTAAGACGACTGCCCTATGATCATGTTTTGGAAATGAAATAAAAAAAATCTATAAATCAGAAAATAAAAACTGATTAGAAAGAATATTCGTGACTAACTGATAGAAAAAATTATAGGTGACACATTCCCTTTAAGTCTTTTATCCTCAGGATTGTTGGTAGTCCTGATCTGTGATGGAAACCCCCCCCTTTAAATATGCTAAATTATTAATATGAAATTTATAAAATGCTGTTGTATATCACAAATGACCATGATTTCTCGAAGGGCCGAGTAAAGGCCTGTGAAAGCCCCATGGGTAAACATGTTTGGGGGTTGTGTACCTTCTTTTTTCAATATGTCAGAAGATGACATTAAAGAAATTTGCCAGCTGACAAAGTCTCTCTCCTGATTCCCTTCCTTACGGCTTTTCTCCGGCTTTACGGAGTCCACTGTATCATGCAGGCATCTAGCTACACCTGTCCTGAACTCTGTTGATGGTGTCTTAACATGTTTCCCATCACCTTGCAGCAGAGTCTAGATAGCTTCACTGCTTGATCACTCTGCTGTCACAAATACGCCATAGTTTACAAATCTTCCATGGCCTAGGACCATGCAGACTCTTTGGGACTTTGTTTTCCTAGATGTGCCGCCTCTGTGGTTCACGTGGCCTGGAGGATTGCATGCTCCCTCACTCCTCATTTTTCTCCCTACACTCTAACTTGCTCAGCTTCTCCCTTGGAAGAAAGTCCGACCAGCCCACTCCCAACAAGAGGGGAGGAATGGAATGTTAAGTTCCATTCCTGTTACCAAAGACCACCAACCATACCCCATTTGCTGGTGAACAAGATGTATAGCATGATATTACATTACTGTCACGGATGTACCGAGACATACGGACGTCCCCGCGACAGTGAGTGACAGGAGATCTTTGAGACTGGCAACACGTGGTTTGATTTGACATGTTTGCCTTGTGGATCAATATGCTTCTGTGTTGTTTCTGGTACTGGCCACACCCTTAACCTGCAGGTGTTGCCATTGTGGTAATTTCCCTATTTATAGTTGTTTCTCCCACAATGCTGTGCGGTTTATAGCTTCTGTTGGACCTGTGGATAGCTGGTGTTTGGATCCCGGCTCTGTTCCTGGTGCCGCCACAGCTTCTTGGAAGTTAAGTGTTACCTTTCCCTTTGTATTTTGGCTTTTCTGTGTGTTGCATTTCCTTGTCGTTTTGTATTAGGCCTTCAGGAGACTCCCGTTCATTCTTTTGGAGGAACAGGTTGTCTCATTTCTGTCATTAGTACCAGGGTCCTTTAGGGTTAGATAGGACTTTAGGTATTCCTGTGTATGAACTAACCTACCTCTGGGGTCTGTTCATACTGGTAGCCAGTCAGGCCTTTGGTTAGGGTTTTCACTAGGAGGTGTCCATCTTCCTTCCCTAGTTTCCTGGTCTTATTTCCTTTCCCCTTTGTCTCCTATGTTCGGTGTGGGGTTTCCCTCCCACACTAGAGCATGACATTATAAACCACCAAAACCGAAAAAAAAAATGTATTTGTTCAAGTGCAGCTATGGATCCAATTGCACCGGCAAGACAGTTGCAAGGGCTGTCTTTGGAAGTAGCCGACCTCCACACGACCATCTCGCAGATTCAGAGACCACAGGCTGTTTGTCCTGGTGGTGGTGGTGGAGACCAGGCCTATCTGGAGCCTAAAGTTGCCCTCCTGGACAGATTCTCTGGGGGACGTAATAATTTCATTTTGTTTAGGGAGGCGTGCAAACTGTATTTTAAGCTACCTCCACACTCATCTGGGGATGAGAAACAGCGAGTCGGTGTTGTTATTTCATTGCATAAGGGGAATGCGCAGTCATGGGCTTTTTCTCTGCCGACCAGATCGCAGTCTCTCCGGTCGGTGGATGAATCTTTCGAAGCTTTGGGTCTTATCTATGACATCCCTGGCCAAAACCAAGCTGCATTGCCTTCGTCAGGGAGATCGTTCCACTGAGATTTATTGCTCTGTGTTTAGGAGGTGGGCTACGGATACTGAGTGGAACGATCCAGCTCTCCGTAGCCAGGCTGAAGGACGCTTTGGCCTTTCATGAAACTCCTGTGTCTCTGGAGGCTGCTATGTCTCTTGCCATACGCACTGATAAACGCCTGAGAAAGATCTAGGGGCCCCCACTCTCAGGATGTACTATCACATCATGTATCGTCCTCCTCTGACACTTTGGGTGAAGATACTCCTGAGTTTAGGTCTGGGGATGAACCCATGCAGTTAGGGGGAGCTACTCCTGGATCCGCTTTTAAATGTACTGGTCGTAAGAAGGGAGTGTGTTTTTTTTCTGCGGACAGGAGGGACATTTTATCGTGTCCCCGTGGAGATTGAGTTTATCGACAGCGGGGCAGGGGTGAACCTGATTGATGCTCAGTTTGTCCATATGCACTGGTTGTCACACAGTCCATTAGAGAAAAATATTTCCATTTTTGCTATTGATTCTGCACCTCTAACTCAGAAGTGTTTATCGCAAGTGGTGCATGATATCATATTAAGAATAGGTGACTTTCATCAGGAATTTATCTCGTGGTCTGTGTTGGAGGGTCTCCCTGCTCCGGTGGTTCTGGGTTTGCCGTGGTTGAGAAAACACAATCCAACCATCAATTGGCAAGCCAGACAGATTCTGGATTGGGGTGATTATTGGGTTGACAATTGTCTTAATACATCTTTCTCTGTTTTAACTACTAAGACATTGCCTTCATTTATATCTGATTTTGCCGACATATTTTCTGAGAGTGGATGACAGGATTTACCTCCACATTGTGAATATGAATGTCCTATCGACCTTATTCCCAGAGCTAAGTTGCCCAAATCTAGGTTTTATAACCTTTCTGGACCTGAAAGACAGGCCATGAGAGTATATTACCGAGATTTGGTTAAAGGACACATAAGACCTTCCAAATCTCCAGTGGCAGCAGGTTTTTTTTTCTTTAATAAAAATACGGAGGTCTTCGGCCATGTCTGGATTTCCGTGAACTCAATCAGATTACTGTCCGTGATCCTTACCCCCTTTCTTTGATTCCTGATTTGTTAAACCAAATTGTTGGTGCCAAGGTGATCTCTAAGTTGGACTTAAGGGGGGCACATATTCTGGTCAGGATCAAGGAAGGGGATGAATGGAAGATGGCTTTTAATACTCCTGAGGGTCACTTTGAGAACCTGGTCATGCCTTTTGGGTTGACCAATGCTCCTGTAGTTTTCCAGAATTTTGTGAATAACATTTTTCAGCACCTTGTGGGGAGGTTTGTAGTCGTATATTTGGATGACATACTAATTTATTCTCCAGACGAGGAGATACATCAGGATCACGTTAGACAGGTGTTGCAGATCCTAAGGGATAAAAAATTGTACGCAAAATTAGAGAAGTGTGTTTTTGCTGTACACAATGTGCAATTTTTGGGATACCTGTTGTTGTCTTTGGGTTTTCGAATGGATCGAGAGAAAGTCCGTGCTGTATTGGACTGGGATCGACCCGAAAATCCGAAGGCTCTTATGCAGTTTTTGGAGTTCACCAATTATTACTGAAAATGTATTCAGAACTTTTCAACAGTGATAAAACCCTTAACTGACATGACTAAGAAAGGGACGGATGTCTCAGTGTGGTCTGATTCGGCGTTGCAAGTCTTTTCTGCAGTTAAGGAGTGCTTCTCTTCTGCCCCTATATTGGTGCAGCTGGATGTATCACAACCTTTCTTTGTGGAAGTGGATACGTAAGGGAAACTGTTTTATTGCAGGGCCCGTCACCTGGTAAATGGCGCCCATGTGCCTTTTTCTCTAAAAAAAAACTCTCTTCCGCAGAGAGAAATTACGATGTGGGTAACAGAGAGTTACTGACCATTAATTTGGTTTTCGAGAAATGGCGTCATTGGTCAGAAGGGGCGATTCATCCGATCACTGTGTTCACAGATCACAAAAACCTGGCTTACCTGGAGTCGGCTAAACGACTGAACCCCAGGCAGGCCAGATGGCCTTTGTTTTTCACCAGATTCAATTTCACTGTCACTTATCATCCTGGGGTTAAGAACGTCAAAGCAGATGCCTTGTCATGTAGTTTTCCTGGAGGTGGTGATTTTGAAAATCTGGGTCCTATTCTGTCTGGGTGGTGATATCCACTCTATACTCTGACTTAGAGGTGAAGGTGTTAGAGGCCCAGGGAGACGCACCAGATTCTTGTCCTTCTGGGAAATTGTTTGTGCCATCAGAATTGCGTCACAAGGTGTTTAAGGAACATCACTGTATGGTTCGTACGGGACACCTTGGGAGCGGATCCACTACCGACATCTCTCGTAGATTCTGGTGGCCGGTTGCGTAAGTGTGTTAAGGACTATGTGTCAGCCTGTAGTGTCTGTGCACGCGCTAAGGTGACACATACTCAGACTTCCAGATCCATACTTTCGTTGCCCATCCCGTTCAGATCATGGACTCATTTATCTATGGATTTTATCACTGATCTGCCTAATTCATCAGGAAAGACAGTTATTTTGGTGGTGGCTGATGGTTTTAGTAAAATGGTGCACTTTATAGCGTTGTCTGGCCTACCTAATGGTAAAACACTTGCTCAAGTGTTTATTGACAACATTGCGAAACTCCATGGCATTCCCTCTGACGTGGTTTCGGATCGTGAGACTCTTTTTCTTCGGCTTTTCATCCTCAGTAGAACGGACAGACGGAGCGCACTAATCAGAGCCTGGAGACTTACTTAAGATTTTTTGTCTCTGAGAACCAGGAGGAGTGGTCCTCATTTTTGTCTTTGGCAGAGTTTGCTATATTAAAAACTCAAAGATGGTAGCTCACCTCAGGCGGGGTTCTGGATAAGGTGCTGCTAGCCCAAAGTAGAGGAACACCCCTCCTCTAATGGCGTATGTAAAGAAAAATCAAGATTAGGGCGAGCACTCAACACTTGGACCAATAGAATAAGGATAAAACATTTATTAAATCACAATTTTGAACACGTGTACATTTCAATAAAATAAGGAGATAAAATACATAATAACAAATACCACATATAGGGATAAAAAGAATCGTGACGGTCACTTTTTAGGAAACTTGATGAATGCTATATAAAATCTAACACTTGTAATAGGGCAACTGATAATGGTCAGCCAGATCAATTGGATGCAACCATGGGCTTATGTCCCATGCGCAGATGGATTAGTCAATTACTAGTGCTGGCTTATGTTCGCGGCTCCAGTAATAGTAACGTAGTGGAGCGGCTGAATCCAACAGTTGCTCCTAATGTGTGAACACAAGTAACAATGTCCTTCAATAGCAGTAGTAGGTAGTGCTGGCTTGTGTATGTAGCTCCAACAATTGCTCCTAATGTGTGAACACAAATAACAATGTCCTTCAATCACGGTAGTAGGTAATGCTAGCTTTTGTATGAGGCTCCAGTAGTAGTGACGCAGTGGAGCAGCTCAATCCAGCAATCGCTACTGATGTATGGACACAAATAACAATGTCCTTCAATAGCGATAATTCAGTATAGTAGCCGTACACATTCAATAGTATGCTGGGTCGCATACAAACTGCAGCGGTAATATTCCTACCTTCCTCTTTAATCAATAGCGAGGACGTCTCTGTGGACGTGTGCGGTGGATACGCTGCAGGTGGATAGTCCCGGCGTCTGGATGGTAACTGCTAAGGTTCGCTGTCTCCAGATCTCGCGGGATTACGGAAGCAGTGAGTGTCCTGGACAGCCCAAAGCGCTGTTTGGCAGATTCTGTGCTTGGCGTCCTAGAAATCCATATTCTCCGATTTAGATTATATTTGCATGGCCATGCATAGAGTGCGGAGGTGCTTCTGTGACAGGTGTGCGGCCCAGACGCGTTTCGGGAACTCCTTCCCTTCGTCAGTGGTACTGCAACACCTGTCTTACTCCGCCTTTTATATCCACAGCTTGCCTGAAATCCTGGATCATTAGATTGACTATCAGCTGAAGTAAATCACCTGCGTTTTTCCTGCGTTTTTAGTGCGTTTTTTTTTACACATATGCGTTTTTTCTTGCTATTCATTGCTCATAATATTCTACATGTCCTACAGAGGTCCAATTTGTAGAAATGGCGTCATTGGTCAGAAGGGGCGATTCATCCGATCACTGTGTTCACAGATCACAAAAACCTGGCTTACCTGGAGTCGGCTAAACGACTGAACCCCAGGCAGGCCAGATGGCCTTTGTTTTTCACCAGATTCAATTTCACTGTCACTTATCATCCTGGGGTTAAGAACGTCAAAACAGATGCCTTGTCATGTAGTTTTCCTGGAGGTGGTGATTTTGAAAATCTGGGTCCTATTCTGTCTGGGTGGTGATATCCACTCTATACTCTGACTTAGAGGTGAAGGTGTTAGAGGCCCAGGGAGACGCACCAGATTCTTGTCCTTCTGGGAAATTGTTTGTGCCATCAGAATTGCGTCACAAGGTGTTTGAGGAACATCACTGTATGGTTCGTACAGGACACCTTGGGAGCGGATCCACTACCGACATCTCTCGTAGATTCTGGTGGCCGGTTGCGTAAGTGTGTTAAGGACTATGTGTCAGCCTGTAGTGTCTGTGCACGCGCTAAGGTGACACATACTCAGACTTCCAGATCCATACTTTCGTTGCCCATCCCGTCCAGATCATGGACTCATTTATCTATGGATTTTATCACTGATCTGCCTAATTCATCAGGAAAGACAGTTATTTTGGTGGTGGCTGATGGTTTTAGTAAAATGGTGCACTTTATAGCGTTGTCTGGCCTACCTAATGGTAAAACACTTGCTCAAGTGTTTATTGACAACATTGCGAAACTCCATGGCATTCCCTCTGACGTGGTTTCGGATCGTGAGACTCTTTTTCTTCGGCTTTTCATCCTCAGTAGAACGGACAGACGGAGCGCACTAATCAGAGCCTGGAGACTTACTTAAGATTTTTTGTCTCTGAGAACCAGGAGGAGTGGTCCTCATTTTTGTCTTTGGCAGAGTTTGCTATATATAATTGTAGACAGGAGTCCACTGGTAAATCTCAGTTTTTTGGGGCATATGGGTTTTACCCGCAGTTTGGCACATTTTTTCATCATCATTATCAAATTCTAAATAACTTGATGAATATGGGCAACAAGTATAAACGTGTGGCTTACAGGAAAGGTATGAAGGGTCTGGGCCTAAGACTGGGTGATTTTGTGTGGCTGTCCACAAGAAACATTAAGTTGAAGGTTCCTTCCTGGATGTTGGGTCCAAGGTTTATTGGTCCATATAAGATTAGTCCTGTAGCTTTTTGTCTTGAACTTCCTCAGGCTCTGAAAATACATAATGTGTTTCATATATCTTTGATGAACCTTTGGAGCCGTCTTCCTTGCCACCCGCTCCTGTCATGGTGGACGGTAGTTTGGAATTCCAGATCGCCAAGATAATTGACTCTCGAGCTCTCCGTAGATCTCTTCAGTAACTTGTTCACTGGAAGGCTTATGGACCTAAGAAGAGGATGTGGGTACCGGCATCTGATGTGAATGCCAGTCATTTGGTGAAAGCTTTTCACAGGTCTCACCCGGATAAGGTCAGTCCTGGGTGCCCGCAGGTCACTCGTAGATAGGGGGGGCGGGTACTGTCATGGATGTACCGAGACATCCCGTGTCAGTGAGTGGCAGGAGATCTTTGAGACTGGCAACACGTGATTTGATTTGACATGTTTACCTTGTGGATCAATAGGTGTCTGTTGTTTCTGATACTGGCCACACCCTTAACCTCCAGGTATTGCTATTGTGGTCATTTAACTTTCCCTATTTATAGTTGTTTCTCCCACAATTTCATTGCATTACAAACCAATTATAATAGTAGTACCCCCAGGTCTAGGGTACTACACATATAGTACATTATAGCACCATATAGTGAACAGTGACTTAATAACTGGGAGTCTGGTGCAAGGTAATGTTGGGACAGGATAGCGGAGACCCTTGGACAGTTGCCCCATGTACCCATGATATAATCCAACCCTCATTTTTTTGCTAAAAAGTATCTGGCAGAGACTATGTATTAGATTCCACTGACTTTTTCAGTTTAGTTTTCAACCTCAACCTGTAATGTACGATACGTGCGAGAATTTAAACCTCAGGAGAATTATAGCAGCAAAATACTCTGCACAAACACTGTTTCGTCTAACCTTTTCCTTGGCTTTTATTGGGGGGATAGATTTTTACTATTTCAGCAAGAAATTATGGCAGATTTCAAAGTGAGTTTTATTATTTAGAGTTATAGCTGTGATAGTTGAAAGAATTTATCACTGATGTTATTCCAAAAGGAAACAAAGCACAGGAAGGAGAAGAAAACTCGCTGTTCTGCAGACGCTACAAAAGAACACATTTCAGCACTTCTAGAAAGCCAGAGGCCACTATACCCTGGTAATACGTTCCTCAACAGCTGGAGGAGTGCAGGCTTCCAATGAGAGAGGCTGAGCGCAAAGCATTTATATCATCTTACATCTTCTTTACTTTCATTCTAAAAAAGTTTATAGTACCCAAGACTGTATTTTACTCGCTAACACTTTTAAGGCTACTTCCACACTCGGGTTTGGTGCGGATCCGTCATGGATCTGCACAGACGGATCCGTTCAGATAATACAACCGTCTGCATCCGTTCAGAACGGATCCGTTTGTATTATCTGTAACATAGCCAAGACGGATCAGTCTTGAATACCAATGAAAGTCAATGGAGGACGGATCTGTTTTCTATTGTGCCAGATTGTGTCAGAGAAAACTGATCCGTCCCCGTTGACTTAGATTGTGTGCCGGGACGGATATGTTTGGCTCAGTTTTTGTCAGACGGACACCAAAACACTGCAAGCAGCGTTTTGGTTTCCGCCTCCAAAGTGGAATGGAAACGGAACGGAGGCAAACTGATGCATTCTGATGCTGTCACTACCAGAGCTTTGGGACGTTCTCACAGCTCTGTTTCTCCACCCCTGTGATGATGTCACTACTAGAGCTGGGAGGCGTTCTCACTACTCTGTTTACTTCTGGTTTCTTTCAACACAGCTGTCCTTCATGTGTTTGATTTCCCTCTCTTTATATCACCCCTCCTCCTATGATAGGATGTGGATTATAGTTCTCACTTCAGTTGTGGCTCTTGCTTTGGTTTCTTCACTTGTAGCTATCAGTCCACTGGACCTGTGTTCTGCTGCAGCTAGCACTCCGGATTTTGCCAGCCTGTCCTTGGATCCGTCTTCTCTGCGGCTACAACACCTTCAGCTAAGTCTGCAGACATTGTTGTATTCCTGTTTGTTTTCTGACTGGATCTGAGGTGGCCACGGTTCCCTCCATATACTGAGTAGGGCACTGGTGGCCGTGCCCCTTCCACTATTGTAGGGGTTATAGTGGTCATTAGTCTTAGGCACGTGGGCATGCCTCGTTCCGCCTTTTGGATCCGGGCATGTGCTTTAGCAGAATAGGGAAAGCGTTGAGGGTCGGACAGGGGTCACCCTTTATCCTCCCTAGTTCTGGGTCCAGTCAGTTGCTCTGTACTAATCCACCAAAACCGTCCTTTTTTGACATGGATCCGCTTTCTGACCTGGTTGACCGCATGCAGGGTCTTTCTTTGGAAGTAGCGGATCTCCGTCAATCTATGACCCAGCTTCAAGCATTGGGCCCTGCTCCGGCTCATGGAGTCTGTTGCGAGCCAAAAGTCTCACTTCCGGAGACGTTCTCCGGGGGCAGTGAGAATTTTGTTCGTTTCAGAGAGGCATGCAAACTCCATTTTTGCTTGTGTCCTCACTCTTCTGGTAATCAAGAGCAGAGGGTGAGGATTGTCATCTCCCTGCTCAGGGGTAATGCTCAGACTTGGGCTTTTTCGCTGCCATCAGGGGATCCCTCCCTTCGATCCGTGGAGGGATTTTTTGTGGCCCTGGGGCAGATTTATGATGACCCGGATCGTGTTGCTCTGGCCGAATCTAACCTACGTGTTTTATGCCAGAACAAACGGTCTGCGGAGCTTTATTGTTCTGAATTTCGGAGATGGGCAGCTGATTCGGGTTGGAATGATGCTGCACTCCGGAGTCAGTTCTGTCATGGTCTCTCGGAGAGATTAAAAGATGCGTTTGCTTTCCATGAGAGACCAACGTCCTTAGAGTCTGCCATGTCATTGGCGGTACGCCTTGACAGGCGTCTAAGAGAAAGAAACGAGACCTCTCTGTCCAGCCATTGTCAGTCTAGGGGCAGTGGTGTGGACTCATTCAGTGTGCAGGGGCCTCATCCTGTCTCGCTCCCCTCTGAGGAGGAGCCCATGCAGCTAGCTCGACTTGCCCCTGATAAAAGAGGATTTAGTCCTCAGAGTATGGTCTGTTTTTGTTGTGGGGGCATAGGTCATTTGGCAAATGTTTGTCCGTCTAGGAGATTCTTGAACCGTACTAAGAGCGATAATAAGAGAAAAATCTCAAAAAGTAAATCATCAAGTTCTGCTTCATCTGCTACTTTGGGCAAAGTTGATGTAGGATTTGATGCTTTTCCTCTGACCTGCAGTTCCCGTTTTCTCCTGTCTGCCAGGGTGGCGCTAGAGAGCAAAGTCATTTCTTGTGAGATTTTTGTCCATAGTGGAGCGGCCGTCAATCTTATTGACACTCAATTTGTAGCCATGCATGGTTTTCAGGTTTGCACATTAGATAAAGATATACCTGTTTTTGCTATTGACTCTGCTCCACTCTCACAGAGATCTCTGAAGGGCATTGTTCACAATATCCGGCTAGCTGTAGGTGACACTCATGTGGAGGATATATCTTGTTTTGTCCTAACGGATTGCCGTCTCCTCTAGTTTTGGGGTTACCCTGGCTCACTAGACATAACCCCACTATTGATTGGCAAGGAAGGCAAATAAATGAGTGGAGTGATTTTTGTAGAGAGAATTGTCTCACAGCGACTTTTGCAGAGGTGTCTACTAAAACGGTGCCATCATTTCTCTCTGATTTCTCGGACGTGTTTTCCGAGAGCGGTGTTCAGGAGCTACCTCCTCACCGGGAGTTTGACTGTCCCATTAACCTCATTCCCGGCGCCAAGCTGCCAAAAGCACGCCTCTACAATCTCTCACAACCGGAAAGAATCGCAATGCGAACTTACATCTCCGAGAGTCTCGAAAAGGGGCATATTCGTCCCTCAAAGTCACCTGTGGCCGCGGGTTTTTTTTTTGTTAAAAAGAAAGATGGCTCTCTGAGACCTTGCCTAGATTTTAGGGAGCTGAACCGTATCACGATTCGCGATCCCTATCCCCTTCCTCTGATCCCGGACCTCTTCAATCAAATTGTTGGGGCCAAGGTGTTTTCCAAATTGGATTTGAGAGGCGCGTACAACCTGGTCAGGGTCAGAGAGGGGGATGAATGGAAAACGGCCTTTAATACCCCTGACGGGCATTTCGAGAATCTCGTTATGCCTTTCGGCCTGATGAATGCTCCGGCCGTCTTTCAGCATTTTGTTAATAGTATTTTCTATCATTTAATGGGGAAATTCGTATTGGTATATCTTGATGATATTTTGATTTTTTCCCCTGATGTTCAGACCCATCAGGATCATCTTTTTCAGGTTCTGCAGATTCTGCGGGAAAATAAATTGTACGCCAAGCTGGAGAAATGTCTTTTTATGGTATCGGAGATTCAATTTCTGGGTTTTCTCCTCTCTGCTTCTGGTTTTCGCATGGATCCCGAGAAGGTCCGTGCTGTACTTGAGTGGGAGCTTCCTGAGAATCAGAAGGCATTGATGCGCTTTCTGGGTTTTGCGAACTATTACAGAAAGTTCATTTTGAATTATTCCTCTGTTGTCAAACCCCTCACTGACATGACAAAAAAGGGGGCAATCCTTTCCTCTTGGTCGGAGGAGGCGCTTGCAGCCTTTTCTAAGATTAAAGAGAATTTTGCATCTGCTCCCGTCTTGGTGCATCCCGATGTTTCCTTACCTTTTATTGTTGAGGTGGATGCTTCCGAGGTGGGTGTGGGTGCGGTTTTGTCCCAGGGCCCTTCCCCTGCCAAGTGGCGACCCTGTGCCTTTTTCTCTAAAAAACTCTCCCCGGCAGAGAGAAACTATGATGTGGGAGATAGGGAGTTGTTGGCTTTCGAGGAATGGCGCCATTGGTTGGAGGGGGCCAGGCACCCTATCACCGTTTTTACCGACCATAAGAATCTGGCATACTTGGAGTCGGCCAGGCGTATGAATCCGAGACAGGCCAGATGGTCTCTGTTCTTCTCCAGATTCAATTTTGTTGTTACATTCCGACCTGGGATAAAAAATGTGAAGGCTGATGCTCTCTCTCGCTGTTTTCCGGGAGGAGGAAACTCCGAGGACCCGGGTCCCATTTTGGCGGAGGGGGTAGTTGTTTCTGCTCTATATTCCGATTTGGAGGCCGAGGTCCAGGCTGCCCAGACTGAGACACCTGCCCGTTGTCCTTCTGGGAAGTTGTTCGTGCCTCCTGAGCTACGTCACAAACTCTTTAAGGAGCATCATGATACGGTTCTTGCTGGTCACCCCGGGAGTAGAGCCACGGTGGATCTCATTGCTCGGAGATTTTGGTGGCCGGCTCTTCGTAAGTCAGTGGAGGGTTTTGTGGCTGCTTGTGAGACGTGCGCTCGCGCTAAGGTCCCTCGTTCACGGCCTTCAGGTTCCCTTCTCCCGTTACCCATTCCTTCCCGTCCTTGGACACACCTGTCCATGGACTTTATCACGGATCTTCCTCGTTCCTCGGGGAAGTCGGTGATCCTGGTGGTGGTGGACCGTTTTAGCAAGATGGCTCATTTCGTACCTTTCCCTGGTTTACCCAATGCTAAAACGTTGGCGCAAGCTTTTGTCGACCATATTGTTAAATTGCACGGCATTCCCTCTGATATTGTTTCCGATAGAGGCACGCAGTTTGTGTCCAGGTTCTGGAAGGCTTTCTGTTCTCGCCTGGGGGTTCGGCTGTCCTTCTCTTCTGCTTTTCATCCGCAGTCGAATGGTCAGACTGAGCGCCTCAATCAGAATCTGGAGACATATTTGCGCTGTTTTGTTTCAGAGAACCAGGAGGATTGGTGTTCATTTCTCCCTCTTGCTGAGTTTGCTCTGAACAACCGTCGTCAGGAATCTTCTGATAAGTCACCATTCTTTGGTGCATATGGGTTCCATCCGCAGTTTGGTACATTCTCGGGAGGGGCTCTTTCTGGTTTACCTGAGGAGGAGAGATTTTCCTCGTCTTTGTCTACCATTTGGCAAAAGATTCAGAGTAATCTTAAAAAGATGAGTGAGAGGTATAAGCGTGTGGCTGATAAGAGACGTGTGCCTGGTCCGGACCTGAATGTGGGTGATCTGGTGTGGTTGTCTACTAGAAACATTAAGTTGAAGGTTCCCTCCTGGAAATTGGGTCCCAAGTTGATTGGGCCTTATAAAATCTTGTCAGTCATCAATCCTGTTGCCTTCCGTCTTGATCTTCCACGGGTTTGGAAGATACATAATGTATTTCACAGATCTCTCTTAAAACCATATGTCCAGCCCACGGTACCCTCCTCTTTGCCTCCTCCTCCGATTTTGGTTGATGGCAATCTGGAGTTTGAGGTTTCCAGAATTGTGGACTCTCGCATGGTCCGCGGTTCTCTTCAGTACCTCGTTCATTGGAAGGGTTATGGTCCTGAGGAGAGGATGTGGGTTCCGGTGTCGGACATTAAAGCCACTCGCCTCATCAGGGCATTTCATAGGGCTCATCCTGAGAAGGTGGGTCCTGGGTGTCCGGAGTCCACCCGTAGAGGGGGGGGGGGTACTGTCACTACCAGAGCTTTGGGACGTTCTCACAGCTCTGTTTCTCCACCCCTGTGATGATGTCACTACTAGAGCTGGGAGGCGTTCTCACTACTCTGTTTACTTCTGGTTTCTTTCAACACAGCTGTCCTTCATGTGTTTGATTTCCCTCTCTTTATATCACCCCTCCTCCTATGATAGGATGTGGATTATAGTTCTCACTTCAGTTGTGGCTCTTGCTTTGGTTTCTTCACTTGTAGCTATCAGTCCACTGGACCTGTGTTCTGCTGCAGCTAGCACTCCGGATTTTGCCAGCCTGTCCTTGGATCCGTCTTCTCTGCGGCTACAACACCTTCAGCTAAGTCTGCAGACATTGTTGTATTCCTGTTTGTTTTCTGACTGGATCTGAGGTGGCCACGGTTCCCTCCATATACTGAGTAGGGCACTGGTGGCCATGCCCCTTCCACTATTGTAGGGGTTATAGTGGTCATTAGTCTTAGGCACGTGGGCATGCCTCGTTCCGCCTTTTGGATCCGGGCATGTGCTTTAGCAGAATAGGGAAAGCGTTGAGGGTCGGACAGGGGTCACCCTTTATCCTCCCTAGTTCTGGGTCCAGTCAGTTGCTCTGTACTGTGAATTACTATCGTTGCTCACATACACCCGTGACAGATGCATTCTGAGCAGATCCTTTTCCATTCGGAATGCATTAGGGCAAAACTGATCCGTTTTGGACCACTTGTGAGAGGCCTGAATGGATCTCACAAACGGAAAGCCAAAACGCCAGTGTGAAAGTAGCCTTAGCTGACAAAACCTGATTTCTGACGACAGTTTTTCCCCCGCATTGCATGTTTCTGTATCTTTACTCCTTTAAGAGTACTAATCAGCAGGATCAACCCTATTAAAGCAGGCATGCTGGTGGGGTTGATACAGTTGGGAGTGTGGCCCTGCACAGTCTGACACTGTCCAATCAGTACTGCTAGGGTCAGACTATGCAGGGACACACCTCCATGGAAACACAGAAGACTGAGGGCAGAAAAAGACCCCCTTGTCCTTCCAGTCTGTCCTTATATTATTTCATTTTTTTTTTTTTAACTCGTTTTATTGAAGTTTAACAAGAAAGGCATGTTACATCATTAAAAAAAACAAGGATTAATACATCCAGGGCATATCTCACGCAGGAGATACAGTGTTAGCTCTGCATTACATGACAGTTCTGCATTAAATCCGATACAGCATAAAGGTTTTCATAATCAAATAACGTCTGGAGGCTGCATGATGGAGGAGACATAGCCTTAATATACACGTTAGCATAGTATTATACATCGGTTACAGAGTACATACAAGCATTATGCACAGTCAGAGGGGATGCACACCATTCACCCCACACTTTATCAAACTTTTGCGGACACTTCCTATGGATAAAGACAACCTTTTCCATGCTAACAGCCTGATTGACCAGCGACTTCCATTGGCCCAACGTAGGCACTCTATCATCCATCCATCTCAGGGCAACAGCTTTCCTGGCAAAGAATAAGGTTTCACTCAGAAGTATTCTGTGATGATGACCCCAAGCCTCCTCATCCAGGATGCCGAGTATACAGCTTTTTGGGCATAGCGGCACGACATTTGGGACTATAGCAGTCAGTACTCCTACCACTGCTGCCCAGAAGCTCTTCAAATATGAGCAGTCCCACATGAGATGCCAAAAATCTGCCCCTTCCTGATGACACCTATGACACCTACTATGTGGCAGTCTACCCATTTTCTGCAATCGAACAGGTATAAGGTAACTTCTATGCAGGATAAACAGCTGAATCAGCCTATTAGTGACTGACGGGGACACCCGTGCTGGAGACAGTAGCGCTTCATTCCAATCGTCAGCTGATAGGGAAGGGATGGAATTTCTCCATTTCCCCTCAACCGCAAGGGGATTCATCAGCGTGCGATTATTAAGCAGATGCGTATAGAGCGCAGAGATAATACCTTTCGGGCCCTGTGATCTAAGAACTCCTATCAGAGGGTAATTAGAAATTTTTCCGGTCACCTGTCCCGAACTGTGCCGTTAGCGCATGTCTCAGCTGCAGGTATCTAAAAAAGAAAGAGCGAGGCAGTTCAAACCTCTCCTGCAGCTGAGAGGAGGAGCACAGATTACCCCCAACATATAAGTCACTCAGTTTGCTGATTCCCTGCACCTTCCACCATCTAGCTCCCTCCAAATCTTTTAAGTGGGCAAACATGGGATTGTCCCATAGCGGGATGTCATCTGGGATATCATTAAACGACCTCATCTTCGCAGCAGTCCATACCTGATGGGCCATTCTGTGAATAGGGAGCAAGCGCATGGAAATAAAACGCGGTCCTTCCAACACAGGCCATAGAGAGGATAATCCTAGATGCTCTCTAAGATAGTATTCTGCATTAGGTAGATTAGATGCCTGAACCCAGGGGGTTAGGAATTTCAGCTGTCCAGCTAGGTAGTAAAGGAAGAAATCAGGTAGAGCAGCGCCACCGTCTAGCTTGGGCCTCTGTAGGACTTGAAGGGACAGCTTCCGTCTGGATTCCCCCCACACAAATTTAGTCACGAATGAATGCGAGCAAAGAAACCCTGCGATATCGGGGTGCACGCATGCGCCAGCAGATACAACCCTTTGGGCAAAAGAGTCATCTTGACCAGATTTAATCTTCCCATAATAGAGAGTGGTAAGGTCCTCCATGTCTTGAATTTATCCATGAACATGGGCTCCAGGGATGCAATATTCAGGGAGTACGCCAACTGGGGATCCCTAGTGATAACAACCCCTAAATATTTGAAAGAGTCTACAACTGGCAGATTGCAATACTGAGGGGGCCACGTGTGTATCCACAAAGGCATGAGTGCTGATTTCGTCCAATTTATGTGTAAACCCGAGAACTCTCCAAACTTGCCAATTATATCAATTGCTCTAGGGAGTGTCGTCTCGGGTTCATCCATAAAGAGAAGGAGATCATCCGCATAAAGTCCGACTTTGTCCGTTCTGTCGCCCATGGATATCCCCTTGAAGACCTGATCTTGTCGAATCCTTAAAGCAAGGTGCTCTATGGCAATGGCAAACAAAAGTGGTGACAGAGGGCAACCTTGCCTGGTTCCCCTGTGAAGACTAAAGGAGTCAGATATCGAACCATTTACAAGTACATTAGCCTTGGGGAGGTGGTACAGAATCTCCACCCACTCAATAAATCTAGGGCCAAAACCAAAACAGCGTAGCACTTCTAGTAGGTATACCCACTCCACAGAGTCAAAGGCCTTAGCAGTATCCAGAGATGCCATGGCCCAGCGCTTATCTCCTGCCACTCCCACTTGCGCTATGACCTGCGCCCTTCTAATGTTGTCAGACGTCGACCGTCCCGGTATGAACCCAGACTGGTCTTTGTGTATGACTGTGGCTATCACCTTATTTAGTCTGGAGGCAAGCAGTCTCGTGAGTATTTTATAATCCAGGTTCAGGAGTGATATCGGCCTGTATGACCCACACTCCAAAGGGTCCTTGTCTGGCTTCAAAATAACCACTATAGTGGCATCGTACATCGAATCCGGGAGTCTACGCCTTTGCTGTGCCGCCTGGTAAATTTTAAGAAGCTCGGGCCCTAGCACTTCGGCATATTTTTTGTAAACTTCTACCAGGATCCCGTCTGGGCCAGGTGCTTTACCAGTAGGCAGCTCCGTCATTGCCATCTGAATTTCCTCTAGCGAAATGTCAGCCTCCAATGAAATTCTATCCTCCTCACCAAGCTGCGGTTGTGTGACCTGCCCCAGATAAACTCCCAACTCTTGAGCGGAGTATTGAGCCACCGATCTGTAGAGATCCTGATAGAATCCCTTGAATCTATTTAGTATGTCCCCCACTGATTCCACCACTTCCCCAGCTGTGTCCTTTATTCTAATGACCGGGGGAGACATATTGTTATTGCGCACAACGTGGGCTAGCAGTTTGCCTGCCTGGCTACCCAACTCAAAGTTCTGTTGCTTCAAAAAGAACAGCTTGCGCTCACTCTTTTCCCTGAGATGCGTCATATACATCCTGCCTTTTAACATCCAGTCCTGCCTATTCGTATCAGTGGGGTCAAGCCTGAAGGAGTTCTCAGCTGCCTTACAGCTAGAGTGCAGCTCTAGTTCCTTGCGCGCAGAGTCCCTTTTAATATATGATATGGATGACTTAAGGCACCCCCTCAGATAGGCCTTTAACGTCTCCCAGAGAAGCAGTCTCCCCTGCATTGCAAGGAATACCTGCAGTTGCTCAGGGACTCTGTCATGAGAAGACATCAGAGACAACCAAAAGGGGTGTACGCGCATCTTGACACACTGCTTGATGCCATTATATAGGGAAAACTGGGCCAAAACCGGAGCTTGATCCGAGGGGCCCTGTGGTCCATATTCAATATTACCAAGGTCTGTATATACTGCCGCATTTCCAAATATATAATCTATTCTGAACAGAGCGCCCCTGGCGGGGGTGAAGCAAGAGTATTCCCTCCGAAGGGGGTAGCGCAGCCTCCACATATCCAACCACCCAAGTTCAGACGCAACTCTAGCTATATTAGTGTCACTCTGAGTGTGATTACCCACTCTCCCCCCAGGGCGAAACCTGTCCAGATCTTCGTGCATCACTAGGTTAAAGTCTCCCATGCAGAGAAATTTGGCATTGGGGTATTGCGCTACAAATCCCATCACCACCTGAAATATGGTTATAGTAGCTGGGGGGGGGGGTTGTAAATGTTAACTACCACATATGGAGCGCAGTTAATAAAAGCGTACACCAGGATATATTGGCCTTCAGGATCCACAACCGAATGTTGGACCTCCCACCTGATATTCTTGTGGACAAGCAAAGCAACCCCTCTAGAGTGTGTAGACCCATACGCATTCATTGACCATTGAACCCAAGGTTTCTTAATCCTGTTCCCTGTCTCTGGAGTCAAATGGGTTTCTTGCAGACCCAGAATATGAGGGCCGCTCTGCCTGATATGAGAGAATACAGAGATCCTTTTTTCTCGGGCTACCCAAACCCCTCACATTCCATGACATAACCTTAAAATCAGCCATCTCGACTTAGTGATCTAGTCTCCTTGCAATTCAGCCATCCTCCAGCATATAAACCTTGTCTGCTGACATCGGACCGTCTCATGCATACCCGTCGTGATATCACACCATGCTTTACATACCTTGCCTTTAACAGTATGAACCATCTATAACATAACAACAAGATAACAAATGAGTGAATAACTCCATAGTCGATGACATCTCTGTCATCTCGTATCGTGGCTGATGTCACGGGGACCTGCATAGTACATTAGGGTGATAAACCTATGCAGGTATCCGCTCAACCCCATATCAATGAGACATCACTGGTTATAGCGATTTAGCAAAATCAAAATCAAAAACTAGGAAGAGGAGGGGGGAAAAAAGAGGGGGGGGAGGGAGGGAGGGGATCAGGCATCGAGGACAGGGAAAGAAAAAAGGAGGGGACAACCACAGTCATAATGACATATGCATAGGAACGACCCACAGGTATCATTTCCGCAGTTGTAAGCATCACAGGGCCACTCCATAGACCGAACTAGGAAATCAAAGTCTTAGATGCCAGTGGAAGCACAACATTACCACTTAGGAGACCTGCAGTTGTCCTAAATGCGAAATCCTCAGCGTGGTTCTGGAGCTTGGCCTTTTGGAGATCCATTCTTCCGCCTCCTTAGGGTCCACAAAGAAGACTGTCTTCTCTCCATCTACCACCCTAAGGCGCGCTGGATAAGCCATAGAGTACTGTAGATTCATATCACGAAGACGCCGCTTAATAGAGATGAAAGTGGCCCTCTTCTTTTGCAGCTCAGCCGAGAAGTCAGGAAACAGTGATATATTCGCTCCATCATGTTTGATATCTCGCTTGCCCCAGAATTAGATCTCTGTCCTTCCAATTAAGCAGCCGCGCCAGCAAAGGCCTTGGGGGAGCTCCAGGAGGGGGAGGTCTGGCAGGAACCCGGTGAGCTCGCTCTACTGCGTAGGCACCAGAAAATGGCGCATCAGGGATCTGTGCCTTGAACCAGAGTTCCAGGAAGGTAGCTGGGTCCGAGCCCTCCGCTCTCTCAGGCAGCCCCAGGATCCTGACGTTATTGCGCCTGGCCCTGTTCTCAAGGTCGTCGCATTTTTGCTGCCAGAGGCCCACAGACCTCTCCACAGCCTGCATTCTGCCTGCCAGGGGCCTAGTAAAGTCCTCCAAAGCGGAGACCCTGTCCTCCGTGTGGCGCACTCGCTCTCTGAGCTGCTGCACATCCTGTCTGAGCAGGCCCAAGTCCACCTTCACCTCCTCGATCTTACAGGTAAGGGACGTCTGGCAGGTGGAGATTGCAGCGAGGAGCTGATGAGAGACATCCTTGAGTGTTACCTCTGGTTCTTCCGCTCCCTCCGCTTCTGTCTGCAGCGCTGCTTGGCCTCTTGTCACCGCTGCCCGTGGCGTAGCAGGGCCAGCGGCGCCATTTTGGGCCTCTTGCCGGACATATTCTTTAAGCTTTTCAGCCGCAGATTGTGCCTTACTGGGGCCCATGTCTGTCTTCCCAGGTTTCCTCTTCCTCCTCTGCACTTGCCACCCGCCTTTCTGTGTAGCCAGGGTGTCAGGATGCTGAAGGATTTAGATCGGGGTACGGAGCAGAGCTCAAGTGCGTGCGCTCATGTCGGCAGTTAGCCACGCCCCATATTATTTCTTTTTTATCTTAAGACGGACATGTGTTCATCCCAGACATGTCTAAATTCACTTACTATAAATTTCCTAACTACATTGCTGGAAGTTTGAATGTGAAGTTTGGATAGGGGGTCACTCAATATTAGGCAAACACACGATAATTAGGTATCCACATAAATTTTATAGGCTTAAAAATAAACACGCTGCAATATTACATATAAAACATCTCATAAAAACAATTAAAAATATATAAATACCGCAGATAATCAATAGCACTAAAAAATCTGGAGTTAAATAGCGCTAAAAGTCCCTGGGAGGGGCTATTTTTCAATAGCACTGGCACCCTTGAAGGGGCTATTTGGCCGTAGCTGTTATCTAGAAGCTCCAAGCACTACAGTCGTGGCCAAAAGTTTTGAGAATTACATAAATATTGGAAATTGGAAAAGTTGCTGCTTAAGTTTTTATAATAGCAATTTGCATATACTCCAGAATGTTATGAAGAGTGATCAGATGAATTGCATAGTCCTTCTTTGCCATGAAAATTAACTTAATCCCAAATAAAACTTTCCACTGCATTTCATTGCTGTCATTAAAGGACCTGATGAGATTATTTCAGTAATCGTCTTGTTAACTCGGGTGAGAATGTTGACGAGCATAAGGCTGGAGATCATTATGTCAGGCTGATTGGGTTAAAATGGCAGACTTGACATGTTAAAAGGAGGGTGATGCTTGAAATCATTGTTCTTCCATTGTTAACCATAGTGACCTGCAAAGAAATGCGTGCAGCCATCATTGCGTTGCATAAAAATGACTTCACAGGCAAGGATATTGTGGCTACTAAGATTGCACCTCAATCAACAATTTATAGGATCATCAAGAACTTCAAGGAAAGAGGTTCAATTCTTGTTAAGAAGGCTTCAGGGCGTCCAAGAAAGTCCAGCAAGTGCCAGGATCGTCTCCAAAAGAGGATTCAGCTGCGGGATCGGAGTGCCACCAGTGCAGAGCTTGCTCAGGAATGGCAGCAGGCAGGTGTGAGCGCATCTGCACGCACAGTGAGGCGAAGACTTTTGGAAGATGGCCTGGTGTCAAGAAGGGCAGCAAAGAAGCCACTTCTCTCCAAAAAAAACATCAGGGACAGATTGATCTTCTGCAGAAAGTATGGTGAATGGACTGCTGAGGACTGGGGCAAAGTCATATTCTCCGATGAAGCCTCTTTCCGATTGTTTGGGGCATCTGGAAAAAGGCTTGTCCGGAGAAGAAAAGGTGAGCGCTACCATCAGTCCTGTGTCATGCCAACAGTAAAGCATCCTGAGACCATTCATGTGTGGGGTTGCTTCTTATCCAAGGGAGTGGGCTCACTCACAATTTTGCCCAAAAACACAGCCATGAATAAAGAATGGTACCAAAACACCCTCAAACAGCAACTTCTTCCAACAATCCAACAACAGTTTGGTGAAGAACAATGCATTTTCCAGCACGATGGAGCACTGTGACATTTTGGGTCCATGGCCTGGAAACTCCCCAGATCTTAATCCCATTGAGAACTTGTGGTCAATCCTCAAGAGGGGGGTGGACAAACAAAAACCCACTAATTCTGACAAACTCCAAGAAGTGATTATGAAAGAATGGGTTGCTATCAGTCAGGAATTGGCCCAGAAGTTGATTGAGAGCATGCCCAGTCGAATTGTAGAGGTCCTGAAAAAGAAGGGCCAACACTGCAAATACTGACTCTTTGCATAAATGTCATGTAATTGTCGATAAAAGCCTTTGAAACGTATGAAGTGCGTGTAATTATATTTCACTACATCACAGAAACAACTGAAACAAAGATCTAAAAGCAGTTTAGCAGCAAACTTTGTGAAAACTAATATTTGTGTCATTCTTAAAACTTTTGGCCACGACTGTATAGTCTAGAGACAGTTGTAATTATAAGTTCCACAATTGTTGAGGAGTCATTAATATATCCACATTGTAGCACTATTTGGATTTATAATTATACAGGGTACTTTACCGCTCCTGTAATCGGTCCGCTTGTACACCGAAGTTTTCAAGTGTAATGCTCTGTTGTGAGCTGCAAGGACCTGTGAGCAAAGTCTGTATGTGAAGTTCCCCACACTCCTGGATACGTTGTAGCGGTGCCGCTTAGTATCACCGCTCTGACCTTCCAGGACCTGTGTGGCGTCCCACGTGGTTTGCTGGGCGGTCAGGTGAGCTGTAGTTCCAGGCGGGGTTTTCAAATTTCTTTAGTGCAGATGGTTTGAAGCTTTGAATCCAGGTGTAGATACACAATTGTAGATGCTTCTTCTTAGTAATCCCTCACTGTCATCACCAAACGCGTTTCGGGGTAAAGAGGCCCCTTCCTCAGTGGTTTAACAGTGGAGGTATAATGTCCTCTTTTATATAGTGTCCATGATTAACAAATGTGGGTTGAAACATGGGTTGGACCATGGGTTGGACCAGTGAGGGATATCTTGAAGACCAGGAAATCAGATCCAAATGTTGGATCATGTCCTTTTTTATAACTAATTTATATTTCATGTATTCTGGTTCTATTGACAGATTTATCATTCAATTTTACACTTCATGCGGTTTTTATCACTTTAATACATGTATTAGACATTAAAACGCATAAAATCCGAAAAAACGCATGTGCGGTTTCTATGCGTTTTCAATGCGTTCTTTCCGGAATTGAGTTAAAATGGATCACATGATAAAATTGGATACATTGATAAGGTTAAAATATGAAATTAATACATTGTACACATTGAGATGGGACTCATATAGTAACATATATATATAGTTGTCATAAATATTTTGTATATTGTTATTATAAATATTTTGAAGAATGTTGAACGAAGTGTCATTTTCGGTTTCAATGGCTTTCAATAGTCTAGGTATATAAGTATAGATGAATAGGAGGCGCTGAGCTAACAGGAGAGAGAGATCTGGGTGCTGGGAAAAACAGCCTGACACAGATGTCTCTGTCCTGCCAGGCCAACGCCCCATTTATAAAAAGCCAAATAACTCCATGTCTGCATTCAAAACTTTTGGTAGTAGGGTATTGAACTCAAATATCCTCTTAGATTCCATCCTGGACATCTGGAGGATATGATTGCCCCCTCTCCATGTGTGTTTGACTTGTACTAACGCCATATATTTGAGGCTTGATGGGTCACTACCATGATGATCTTTATAATGTTTAGATAGTGAATGTAGTTCATATCCCTTCTTAATGTTTGCGACATGTTCTGACATTCTCTTTTTCAAAGTTCGCTTAGTTCTGCCGATATATTGTTTACGACACGGACATTCAATTAAATAGATGACACTTGTTGAGTCACATGTCAACCCTTCCTTAATATCCATTGAGAACGAGTTTTGTGTTGACTGTGCTTTCAAAGTTTTTTTAGGAAATTTAGTGATTTTACAGTTGGAACAACGTCCACATCTGTAAAAACCACTAAAAGATAACCAATTCAGTTTCCCTTGTGTAGTAGGATTCTTCTTTTTCACTGATGGGGCAACTTTGAGACCTACATTGGGGACCCTAGTATATGTAATTTGAGGTATGGTATTTAGCAGGGGTCCAACTATTTTATCCCCAAGCAGATGATGCCAGTATTTCTTAATTATTCTCTCCATGCCTTTATATTGTGCATGGAAAGGCAGGATCATTCTCAATGTATCTTCTGTTGTTTCTTTCTGCTTGGGGACAAAAATCTCTTCCCTCTTCATTGTTCTAACTTCCTCTAGTGATCCCTCCAAGAGGTGTGTGGGATATTGTTTTTCTATAAATTGTTGTTTTAGTACCTCTGCTTCCATCTCAAATTGTGATTCTTGGGTACAGTTGCATTTTATCCTCCTAAATTGACTTTTTGGCACATTAGTCAGCCATCTAGGTAAATGGCAACTTGTGTATAATATGTAACTATTTTTAGTTACTGCCTTTTGGTATGTATTACATATAAGTTTATTGTCCCCTACTGTGACATTGAGATCTAAAAATTGTATATTTGTATCACTGGTAGTGGAGGTAAATTTGAGGTTCCAATTATTTTCATTTATTTCTTCCAAGAAGGACGATAATGCTGTTGCTGTATCCTGCCATATAAATATTACATCATCTATGTATCTTCGCCATAGTACCAGACCCGCCCCTAATATCAGTCTAATGGTAGTGGCTTCCCACTGGGCCATAAATAAATTAGCATAGCTAGGGGCGAATCTGGTACCCATGGCAGTTCCTTTTCTTTGTACATAGAATTCTTCATTAAATGAGAAATAATTATGTGTCAATATGTATTCTACTCCCTCTATTGTATATAGGATCTGTTCTTCCTTCATAGTATTATGGGTGGTAAGTTGTTGGTATAGGGCCCTCAAACCCAATTTATGGTCAATTATTGTATAGAGTGAATTCACATCTAGGGTACCTAAAATCCACCCATTTTTGAAGTCCATCTCCTCCAATGTTTTAATAATATCTGTACTGTCTTTTGTGTACGACGGTATATTTTTGACCGAAGGTTGTAATAACCCGTCTATATACCCTGATAGATGGGAGGAGATGGAATTGATCCCTGATATTATGGGTCTACCTGGAGGGTTTTTTGGATCTTTATGAATCTTGGGAATACAATATAATATTGGTATAATCTTTTTTCAGTATTGGTAATATACTTGGCCTCTTGTTCCAATAAAATCCCAGATTCAGTACCCTTTGTTCCAAGCTTCAACCACTCTTTCAGCAAAATAACATTTCCTGACATTGATCCTGATTAGTAATGAGCGAATCAAAGTATCCAAAGTGGACTTCGATCTGAATTTCAGGGAAAATTCAACTCATCGCGAAGCCGAATGCGTGAAATCCTCCTGGGGAAGCGAAACGCGCGTCGAGGTGTTCTCTAACCACTTTTGGTTTCTTTTCCCCGATCATGTTTACAGGTAGGCTTTGTTGATGGTAGTTCTTGGGTGTTATATTTATGTAGCCCTATATATTATGGCACCTTGAGGGTATAATAGGACGTCCCCCTCTGATATGTATGTTTAATTATTTCTGGGCTACCTGTAGGAGTTATTATTAATATACTTTCTCCTCTTTTCCTCTGATATGATTGACATGTTTAAAATCTTTTTCAGGTGCACTGAAATCAGTGGTCAGTGATTTGGTACAGAAATTGTGGTCATTATTGCCCTTTCTGATGTTTGTCCGATATTTATGTTTTTAATCATGTATTTTTTTTTTCTATTTAATAAATTGAATATATTTTGTGATATTATATTGGGTATGGCGTCTTTATGTTCCCTGGTGGAACATATTTGTAGGTTTAGTGTTTATTAAGTGGACATGCCCTTATGTTTACATTAATGAAGCTATGTGTTGTTTCCATTTATCTAATGAAGCTAAATCTTTTTTCATGTTACAAACCCCTCCAGGAATATGAACCCTATGAAGCATTTTTGTGTCATCAGCGAACAGGCAAACCTTACCTACCACACCTTCTCCTATGCTGTGAGATGGGGAAACATCTCTCATTGTCTGAACACTGTTTGTGTAAATTAAGTTAAATATCTGATCTGACATTCTACTGTTTGGCCACAAGATGTCGTTGTTTCCTAAACACAGCTACAGACTGCATATTGTTCCATATTCATAAGAGGTGGAGTTACAAGAGCCTGGAGAGGAAGAAAGGGAGCAGCCATCTTAGAGGAAGCTGAGACTGAGGAACTGTGTGAGCAGAGGATCCATTGACATCCAGGTGTGAGAGCATCCCTCACTGACCAGAGCTGCAGCTAAGGGAAGCTGATCGTGTCCAAGACCCTGATCCTGTCCAGAGGAATGAGGATTGCTTCCAGAAACGCTGATGAGAACTGAGGAGCAAAGCAACATACACTGCGGTACCGCATGCTTGTTGGAGAAGCATTTGTTCAGTTCATAGTCACCAGCAGACCCGGGTCGGTAAGATCGTGCACGCACCTCATTACAGTTAGCGCCTAGGATCCTGAGACAAGGCCTGTAGTTAGTTAGATAGGATTTCTGTTTGTGCCAGACCACAAGTGTTGCTGGCTGTTTATTGCAAGCACTCCACAATTTAAAGTGACATTTCACACTGGAGAGCTGATAGACTTTCCCACAAACTCAAGCCAGGCTGGCATTTTGGCTCAGAATAAATACTCAGGCACATGCTACAGGACCAGATATGGTAGGGGGAATACTGTAGAGCATTGTAAGATTGTAAGCTGTTGTGCTGCACCAAAGGCTAGCCCGTACCACGCACCCAAACAATTGTTCTTGATTTTTTAGGACAATAACAGGTAAGGCGTGGCTGCCTAGTTGTGCCGGCCAGTAGGTAAATTACCGCACTTTCCTACTGCATCCATCAGAGGGCGCTGCGCTGTGCAGCACAAGGGTCTCAGCCTTCGGGCTAATTGTATGTAAATTTATTGTGTGTTCCCAGCATTTGTGGTTGTGTTCATTACCACATTTACGGTAAGTAAAATACTGTTTTGGCAAAAGCTGGTGTTGGGGTTGCTTTCATTGTTCGGAACTTCACTGTATCCTGAGAATCCCACCCCGGTAAACGGCTTACAATGCCACCTACAAAAATATTCAAAAGAATAGGACCCAGGACAGATCCCTGAGGTCCACCACTTGTGACTCGTCTCTCCTCAGAATACACACCATTAGCAACAATATTCTCCCGTATTCTCAACAGTGGATCCACTGAACAATCCAGGAATTAAGTCGAATCTTCAGTAATTTATCTATCAGTGGCACTGTATCAAAGGCTTTGCTAAAAGCCAGGTAGGCAATGTCTACGGCACCTCCTTCATCCAATACTTTTGTGATATAGTCAAAGAAGTCAATAATATTAGTTTGACATGATTGGTCCTCAGTAAAGCCATGCTGTTTTGGGTCTAATAAATTGTGTTTATTTAGGTGGTCAAATATCTTCTCTTTTTAGGAGGGTTTCCATTATTTTTACTACTACTACTTAAAAGATCTGCCCCTGTATATCAATGTGTATTTATAGGTTAGTTTTCCTTTAAGGTACAGTGCATTCACAAAATCTTCACACCATTTCACTTTTTGTTATGTTGTGGCCTTGTCCTAAAATAAAATAAAAATCTAGTTTTTACCCATCGATCTGCACTCAACAACCCATAATGACAAAGTGAAAACTGAATTTAAGAAATGTGTGCAAATTGATTGAAAAGGAGAAACGAAAATTTTGCATGAACATAAGTATTCAGACCTTTTACTATGATTGCTCTGATATTTTGCTCTGGGGCCTCCCATTTGACTGTCACGGATGATGTTGCAGATAGCTGGAAGTTATGGATAAACATCCGACTGGCTTGATCCCAAACTAAGGAGCATAAAGGTGACCCCTGTAAAACCCTAAGAGCTCACCCTGACTGCTAAGCACATACAAAGGTCTCAGAGGTAGACGATTGCATGCCCTCGTATCTAGACTATGTGACACCTGAAAACCCTATAATAGTGAGGGGACACGACCACCGGCTCCCTGCAATTAATACGGAGGGAGTCAGGGTCACCTAGAATCAAGCCAGCAAGAAAACACAATACATGAAAAGACTTATCTGAACAAGCAGGAACAGAAGTCTCCAGCAGTGAACACCAATCCAGGAAGTAGTATAAACCGCAAAGTGAGGCAGTATGGGAGGGAATATAAAGGGAGGCAATTAGTGTGAATAGGTGACAGCTGGGAGAAGGAAAGGAGATGACAAAGTGAAACCAAAACAAAGAACATCATGCAAGAGGTACAGAAGAACGTCTGCCAGACCTTCTCAGAGAGCTGGCGGTGACAGTACCCCTCCCTCTACGAGTGGACTCCGGACACTCAGAGCACACCTTCTCAGGATGGGACCTATGGAAAGCCCTGATGAGACGAGTGGCCTTAATGTCCGCCACTGGGACCCACATCCTCTCCTCAGGACCATAACCCTCCCAATGAACGAGGTACTGTAGAGAACCGCGGATAATGCTAGAATCCACAATCCTAGAGACCTGAAATTCAAGATTACCATCAACAACAATTGGAGGAGGAGGCAAAGAGGAGGGTACAGTGGGTTGGACATAAGGTTTTAATAGGGACCTGTGAAAAACATTATGGATCTTCCAAGTCTGAGGAATATCAAGACGGAAGGCAACGGGATTGATGACGGACAAGATCTTGTAAGGCCCAATAAACTTAGGACCCAACTTCCAGGAGGGAACCTTCAGTTTGATATTCTTTGTAGACAACTACACCAGATCACCCACATTCAGGTCCGGACCAGGCACACGTCTCTTATCCGCCACACGCTTATATCTCTCACTCATCCTCTTCAGATTACCCTGAATCTTTTGCCAAATAAATGACAAAGACGAGTAAAATCTCTCCTCATCAGGTAAACCAGAAGACCCCTCTCCAGAGAATGTCCCAAACTGCGGATGAAACCCATATGCACCAAAAAATGGTGACTTATCAGAGGACTCCTGGCGACGGTTATTTAAAGCAAACTCAGCAAGGGACAAAAAAGAACACCAATCCTCCTGATTCTCTGCCACAAAACAGCGCAGATATGTCTCCAGATTCTGATTGACGCGTTCGGTCTGACTATTCTACTGAGGGTGAAAAGCAGAAGAGAACGACAACCGAACGCCCAAGCGAGAACAGAAGGCCTTCCAGAATCTGGAAACAAATTGCGTGCCCCTATCAGAAATGATGTCTGAAGGAATTCCATGCAATTTGACAATGTGATCAACAAATGCTTGCACCAGCGTCTTAGCATTGGGTAACCCAGGAAAGGGAATGAAATGCGCCATTTTGCTAAAACGGTCAACTACTACTAGAATCACAGTCTTCCCCGAGGAACGAGGCAGGTCCGTAATGAAGTCCATGGACAGATGCGTCCAAGGACGGGAAGGAATGGGTAATGGGAGGAGAGAACCCGATGGCCGTGAATGAGGAACCTTGGCACGAGCGCAGGTCTCGCAGGCTGCCACAAAACCCTCAACCGTCTTACGAAGAGCCGGCCACCAGAATCTCCGAGCAATGAGATCCACTGTGGCTCTACTCCCCGGGTGCCCAGCAAGGACAGTATCGTGGTGCTCCTCAAAAACCTTGTGTCGTAAAGCGAGAGGCACAAACAACCTCCCAGGAGGACAAAGATCAGGAGCCTCTGCCTGGGCTGCCTGAACCTATGCCTCCAAATCAGGATAAAGAGCAGAGATGACACCCCTTCAGCCAAAATGGGACCCAGGTCTTCAAAGTTCCCCCCTCCCGGAAAACAACGTGACAAGGCATCAGCCTTCACATTTTTAACCCCAGGGCGGAACGTGACAACAAAATTAAACCTAGAAAAGAATAAAGACCATCTGGCCTGTCTCGGTTAAGACGCTTGGCTGATTCCAAGTAGGCCAGATTCTTATGGTCGGTAAACACGGTAATAGGGTGTCTGGCTCCCTCTAGCCAATGGCGCCATTCCTCAAAAGCTTATTTGATGGCCAACAACTCCCTATTTCCCACATCGTAATTTCTCTCTGTGGAGGAGAGTTTCCTTGAGAAAAAGGCACACAGTCGCCATTTGGAAGGAGAGGGACCCTGAAATAAGACCGCACCCACACCCACCTCAGAAGCGTCCACCTCAACAATAAAAGGTAGAGAGACATCAGGTTGTATCAAAATGGGAGCGGAAGCAAAACTCTCTTTGATACTAGAAAAGGCCCTAAGCGCATCTACCGACCAGGAGGAAAAATCTACCCCCTTTTTAGTCATATCAGTGAGTGGCTTAACAACAGAGGAATAATTCCAAATGAACTTTCTGTAATAATTGGCAAAACCCAAAAACCGCATCAGTGCCTTCTGATTCTCAGGAAGCTCCCAATCAAGCACAGCGCAGACCTTCTCAGGGTCCATGCGAAAACCAGAAGCGGAGAGAAGAAAACCAAGAAATTGAATCTCCGGAACCGCAAACACACATTTTTCCAGTTTAGCGTACAATTTATTCTCCCGCAGAATGAGCAAGACCTGACGTAGGTGGTCCCTATGAGTTTTGAAATCAGGAGAAAAAATCAAAATGTCATCTAGATACACCAGTACAAATTTCCCCATTAAATGATAAAAAATGCTGTTCACAAAATGTTGGAAGACGGCTGGAGCATTCATCAAACCAAAGGGCATAACCAAATTCTCGAAATGACCCTCAGGGGTATTGAAGGCCGTCTTCCATTCGTCCCCTTCCCTGACTCTGACTAGGTTGTATGCCCCTCTTAAATCCAACTTAGAAAAAACTTTAGCCCCAACAATCTGGTTAAACAGGTCCGGGATCAGAGGAAGCGGATATGGGTCACGAATTGTGATACAGTTCAGCTCCCTGAAATCCAGACAAGGTCTTAAAGAACCATCTTTTTTCTTAACAAAAAAAAAAACAGCAGCAACAGGTGACTTCGAGGGTCGGATGTGTCCCTTTCTCAGGCTCTCAGAGATATAAGTACGCATAGCGACTCTTTCAGGTTGGGAGAGATTGTATAAACGTGATTTTGGCAGCTTGGCGCCTGGGATGAGATTAACCTCCTCAGGACCGCTGTACGCAGGACTGCGTCTTTGCGGCGGTCCTGTTTCTCTGGGTGGACGCGCCGGTGCGTCCTCTTGCGAGACGCGATATTTCGGGCATTGCCGGCCCGCGCATGCGCATCGCGGGCCGGCAAAAGTTAAAGAAGTATTTTGTCACCAGCCTGCCAGCCAATGATCGTGGCTAGCAGGCTGGCGATTTTCAAAAAATCTAATCAAAAGCCAGATAACACATCATATTAGTAAATATGATGTGTTAAATGGCTTGTCTGCTCCTCTGCTGGTCCTTTTCGTCGGTTGGTTCCAGCAGAGGAGCAGACATCACTGTGAGTACCCACCAAACACTACCCTTAGCCCCAGATCACCCTCCATCACCCCCATCATCCAAATTAACCCCTTGATCGCCCCCTGTCAATCACTTTGTGAAAGACAAAAAGTGATCAGTGTAAACTGTCACTTTTTTTTTCACTAGTATTGGCTGTTAGGTTTTAAGATAGTTTAGGCCCCTTGGTTAGGTAGTTAGCGATCGGTTAGCGCCCAGCCCACCGCCCCGCAGTCACTGATTCGCTGATTAGCGTATCGCTAATCAGCATTTGTACTTTTATAGTATCTGTAAGTGATCAAAACTGATCACGGTCAGATCTATAATAGTATTAGTGTCACTTTAGTTCTCCCTCCACCCAAAACGCAGTGTTTGCCCGATCAGGCCTAATTGGTCGCCCACACGTGCGTTCACCCACACCCGCCCCGCCGCAGTGACAAAAAAATTTTTGTTTTTTGATCACTGCACAATCACTTTCCAAGCTCTGCGGCGATAAAAAAAAAATCTGTTTTGATATTTTTTATCTACCGCAGCGGCCTCCGGTACTTCGCTAGCCTCCCCTTTGTAAGACAGGCTTGCTTTTTTTCTTGGGTAGTCTCAGGGAATACCCCTCAATTTAGTAGTCCAAATGGCAAACAGGGGGTATTCTTCTGAAGAGGCCTACAGGATTCTGACCCAGTCGGATGAGGAATGGGAACCCTCATCTGACTAATCTAGCGGGTCAGAATATGAACCTGTAGAAAGCAGTGGCTCTCTGACCCAAAGTTCGGACGAGGAGGTGGAGGTCCCTGATAGAACCAGGCGTACCCGGCCCCGTGTCGCTAGACCACAGGTTGTGCAGGATCCGTTTCAAGAGCAGCAGAGTGGGGCTGGCGCTGCTGGATCACGTGGTGAGGCATACACCAGCAGCGCAGCCCTTCCTGGACCTAGTACCAGCACTGCCGTACAACCTGGTGAAGTGGCGAGCACCAGAAGGGCAGTTGAAGCTGGTACGGTGGCACGTGCAGTAGTTACCCCGTCGCAGCCACCGCGCAGACAGGCCCGTAGAGCCCCTAGAGTCCCTGAGGTGCTGGCAAATCCTAAATGGCAGTCACCAACTTCAGCCGCACCATTAGTTCCCCCTTTCACCGCCCAGTCTGGAGTTAGGGTTGAGACGGCTCAGATCGGTTCGGCCCTGGGATTTTTTGGGCTGTTCTTGACTGCGAAGCTCTTGGACTTAGTCGTGGCAGAAACAAATCGGTATGCCACACAATTTATATCCGCCAACCCGGGAAGCTCTTATGCCCAGTCTTTCCGGTGGAAACCAGTCCAAGTTTCTGAACTTAAAATTTTTCTGGGCCTTCTCCTCAACATGGGTCTAACTAAAAAGCATGAATTGCGGTCATATTGGTCCACGAACCCGATTCATCACATGCCCATGTTCTCTGCTGCTATGTCCAGGACACGTTTTGAGACCATCCTGCGTTTCCTGCATTTTAGCGACAACACCACCTCCCGTCCCAGAGGCCACCCAGCTTTTGACCGGCTCCACAAAATTCGGCCCCTCATAGACCATTTCAACCAGAAATTTGCAGATTTGTATACCCCCGAGCAAAACATCTGCGTAGACGAGTCCCTAATACATTTTACCGGGCGCCTTGGCTTCAAACAATACATCCCAAGCAAGCGTGCCCGGTATGGGGTCAAATTGTATAAGCTCTGTGAAAGGGCCACAGGCTATACCCACAAATTTCGATTCTATGAGGAAAAAGATCAGACCCTGGAGCCCGTCGGTTGCCCTGACTACCTGGGGAGCAGTGGGAAGACAGTCTGGGACTTGGTGTCACCCTTATTTGGCAAGAGGTACCATCTTTATGTGGACAATTTCTACACAAGTGTGGCCCTCTTTAGGCATTTGTTTCTAGAATAGATTTGCGCCTGTGGCACCGTGCAAACTAGTCACGTGGGCTTCCCCCAACGGCTCGTTACCACCCGTCTTGCAAGGGGGGAGAGGGCTGCCTTGTGTAACGAAGAACTGCTCGCGGTGAAATGGAGAGACAAGCGTGACGTTTACATGCTCTCCTCCATTCACGCAGACACGACAATCCAAATTGAAAGGGCAACCAGTGTCATTGAAAAGCCCCTCTCAGTCCACGACTATAATGCGCTCATGGGAGAGGTGGACTTCAATGACCAGATGTTGGCTCCGCATTTAGTTTCCCGACGCACCAGACGCTGGTATAAGAAGGTGTCTGTATATTTAATTCAATTGGCTGCCTATAATAGTTTTGTTCTCTACAGTAAGGCTGGGAGAACAGGATGCTTCCTCAAATTTCAGGAAGAGATCATCGAGAACCTCCTGTATCCAGGAGGTTCCGTGGCCCCATCCACCAGTGTTGTTAGCCGTCTACACGAGCGACATTTCCCCAGTGTCGTTGCTGGTACCTCAACCCAACCGCCACCCCGAAAAAAATGTTGTGTCTGTAGCAGGAGTGGAATAAGGCGTGACACCCGCTATTTCTGTCCTGACTGTCCTGACCACCCTGCCCTATGCTATGGAGAGTGTTTCCGAAAGTACCACACACAGGTACACTTAGCATAGGGATTGCATTTCACAGGACAGGACAACACACAGGGCTATTAGGGCCCTTTTACTCACAGCTGCTGCAAACCTCTCCTTTCACCTGGGATAAAGTGCATAACGTACTTCGCCACATCTTTGGGCGATTTGCGCTTTGCACATTGTCCCATGGGGAAGGAGAGGTTTGTTCTATAAAGGTAAAAAAAACTAAACAAAAAAAAAATTACCGGTAAGTAAAAAAGTTAACGTTCAGTTAAAAAAGTTAAAAAAAGTTTCTATGTTCTGTTCAAAAGTTAATAAATTTATTGCGTTGCGGCCCGGTTTTTTCTTTTTTGTTTTGTTTTTTTTACCTTCCAGGTGGACCAACCGATCGACTAGCTGCAGCACTGATGTGCATTCTGACAGAAGCATTGCGCTGCTGTCAGATTACACGCAAGTCGGTGTATGCGGCGCTGCAAGACGAGATTTCTCCTCTGCAGTAAAAGATACGTTTGCCGAGGCATATGAGCTGAGGAGGTGGCGGTGTTCATATACTTTGGCAAACACTTTGTATATATATAAAAAAAAAATCCCGGCAAGGATTTATTCATCCACATCGATTGATGTGAATGGAGAAATCTGGTTTGCCAGGGCATACGAGCTAAGTGGGTATGGATGTTGGGCGGAGCTCTTATGTCCTGGCAGACGCCTTTCCCCTCCTTTTTCTTTTTTTGGCAGAGATTTTTTCATCCACATTGATCGATGCGAATGAAGAAATCTGTGCCATTCATTTTTTTCTTTCAGCCCAGAGGCTGAACGGAAAAAAAAAATCTCATTACCCGTATGCTCAATATAAGGAGAATAGCAGAAACTCCTAATGCTGGGCATACATGTAATGATTGCGAAGACCCTTAAATGCCAGGGCAGTACAAACACCCCACAAATAACACCATTTTGGAAAGAAGACACCCCAAGGTATTCGCTGAGGGGCATATTGAGTCCATGAAAGATTGAAATTTTTGTCCCAAGTTAGCGGAAAGGGAGACTTTGTGAGAAATATCTTGGCAAAAGACAACTTTTCCCATTTTTTTATACAAAGTTGGCATTTGACCAAGGTATTTATCTCACCCAGCATGGGTATATGTAAAATGACACCCCAAAACACATTCCCCAACTTCTCCTGAGTACGGAGATACCACATGTGTGACACTTTTTTACAGCCTATGGGGGCAAAGGGGCCCACATTCCAAAGAGCACCTTTCGGATTTCACCGGCCATTTTTTACAGAATTTGATTTCAAACTCCTTACCACACATTTGGGCCCCTAGAATGCCAGGGCAGTATAACTACCCCACAAGTGACCCCATTTTGGAAAGAAGACACCCAAAGGTATTCGCTGATGGGCATAGTGAGTTCATAGAACTTTTTATTTTTTGTCACAAGTTAGTGGAATATGAGACTTTGTAAGAAAAAAAAAAAAGAAAAAAATCATCATTTTCCGCTAACTTGTGACAAAAAATAAAAAGTTCTATGAACTCACTATGCCCATCAGCGAATACCTTAGGGTGTCTACTTTCCGAAATGGGGTCATTTGTGGGGTGTTTGTACTGTCTGGCCATTGTAGAACCTCAGGAAACATGACAGGTGCTCAAAAAGTCAGAGCTGCTTCAAAAAGCGGAAATTCACATTTTTGTACCATAGTTTGTAAACGCTATAACTTTTACCCAAACCATTTTTTTTTTTTACCCAAACATTTTTTTTTTTATCAAAGACATGTAGAACAATAAATTTAGAGCAAAATTTATATATGGATGTCGTTTTTTTTTGCAAAATTTTACAACTGAAAGTGAAAAATGTCATTTTTTTGCAAAAAAATCGTTAAATTTCGATTAATAACAAAAAAAGTAAAAATGTCAGCAGCAATGAAATACCACCAAATGAAAGCTCTATTAGTGAGAAGAAAAGGAGGTAAAATTCATTTGGGTGGTAAGTTGCATGACCGAGCAATAAACGGTGAAAGTAGGGTAGGTCAGAAGTGTAAAAAGTGGCCTGGTCTTTAAGGGTGTTTAAGCTATGGGGGCTGAGATGGTTAATAGGGCAATCGCACTGCCGGTGAGGGGGCAGCTCCTGGACACCACTCTCGGAAAACACATCCAAAAATTCAGAGAGAAAAGATGGTACAGTCTTTGTAGAAACCTCTGAAAGAGACGCCATGGGGCAATTCTCTCTGCAAAAGTCACTCCAACCATTTATTTGCCTTGCTTGCCAATCAATGGTGGGGTATGTTTGGTGAGCCAGGGTAGCCCCAACACTAGAGGAGTAGGTAATCCGCTTAGGACGAAACATGACATATCCTCAACATGAGCATCACCCACAGTCAAACGGATATTGTGAACTATGCCCTTTAACGATCTTTGAGAAAGTGGAGCGGAATCGATAGCAAAAACAGGTATATCCTTTTCCAAAGTGCATACCTGGAAACCATGTGTTATAGCAAATTGATTATCAATGAGATTGACAGCTGCTCCACTATCTACAAAAATCTCACAAACAATGTTCTTGCTATCTAGCGCCACCCTGGCAGGTAGGACAAAACGGGAACTACAAGCAAACGGCAAACCTTCAAGTTCCGCATCAACCTTGCCAATAGTAGCAAATGGAAAGTTTTTAGAGGGTTTTTTATTTTTATTTCTTTATTACCCTCATAAAACTCCCTGAATCTCCTAGAGGGGCAAACATTAGCCAAATGATTTATACCCCCACAACAGAAACAAACCCTCCTCTGAGAGCTGAATCCTCTACTATCAGAGGCAAGCGAACCCAGCTGCATGGCCTCCTGCTCAGAGGGGATTGAGAGAGACTGAGACCCCTGCGCACTGAATGAGAACGCCCCACTGTCCTTGGATGAATATGACAGGAAGGAGTGGTCTCTCCTCTCTCTCTAAGACGCCTGTCAATACGAACAGCTAGAGACATGGCAGACTCTAACGAGGCAGGTCTCTCATGAAATGCAAATGCATCTTTCAATCCCTCCGAAAGACCATGGCAAAATTGACTTCGGAGTGCAGCATCGTTCCAACCAATATCAGCTGCCCATCTCTGAAATTCAGAACAATATATCTCTGCGGACTGTTTACCCTGGCATAAAAGACGCAGTTTAGATTCAGCCAGAGCAATACGATCCGGGTCATCATATATCTGCCCCAGGGCTACAAAAAATTCATCCACCGATCGGAGGGGCCATGCCCCCACCTGCAGCGAAAAGGCCCAAGACTGAGCGTTATCCCTGAGCAGCGAGATGATGATCCCCACCCTCTTCTCCTCATCACCAGAGGAATGGGGAAGTAGGCGAAAATGGAGTTTGCAAGCCTCTCTAAAGCGAACAAAATTCTCACTACCCCCGGAGAACTTATCCGGAAGCGAGATCTTAGGCTCGGAACAAACTCCATGAACGCAAGCAGAACCGGTCACCTGAAACTGAGACATAGTTTTACAGAGATCTGCTACCTGCAGTGAAAGACCCTGCATGCGGTCAATCAAGGCTGAAACCAGATCCATGCTTAAGACGGTAATGGCAGTTTATAATGTCACGGATGATGTTGCAGATAGCTGGAAGTTATGGATAAACATCCGACTGGCTTGATCCCAAACTAAGGAGCATAAAGGTGACCCCTGTAAAACCCTAAGAGCTCACCCTGACTGCTAAGCACATACAAAGGTCTTAGAGGTAGACGATTGCATGCCCTAGTACCTAGACTGTGTGACACCTGAAAACCCTATAATAGTGAGGGGACACGACCACCGGCTTCCTGCACTTAATACGGAGGGAGTCAGGGTCACCTAGAATCAAGCCAGCAAGAAAACACAATACATGAAAGGACTTATCTGAACAAGCAGGAACAGAAGTCTCCAGCAGTGAACACCAATCCAGGAAGTAGTATAAACCGCAAAGTGAGGCAGTATGGGAGGAAATATAAAGGGAGGCAATTAGTGTGAATAGGTGACAGCTGGGAGAAGGAAAGGAGATGACAAAGTGAAACCAAAACAAAGAACATCATGCAAGAGGTACAGAAGAACGTCTGCCAGACCTTCTCAGAGAGCTGGCGGTGACATTGACTTGATCATCTTTGAGATGTTTCTACACCTTGATTGGAGTCCATCTGTGTTAAATTAAGTCGATTTGAAATTATTTGGAAATACAAAACCCTATTTATATAAGGTCTCATAGCTACTGTAACAATGCATATCACAGAGAAAACCAGACAAGGAGACAAGGAGAAAAGAACTACCTGTAGAGTAGACAGGATTGTGTGGAGGTACATAGGAGAAAAGTAGAAACAAATTTCTGCTGCACTGAAAGTTCCCAAGAGCACAGTCGGCTCCATAGTTCTTAAATTGAGGAAGTTTGGAACAACCAGGGCTCTTCCTAGAGCTGTTCACCCCCTCCAAACTAAGTCATCAGAGAAGAAGGGCCTTGGTAAGTAAGGTAACCAAGAACCCAATTGTCTCTCTGCCTGAACTCCAAAGATTCTGTGTGCAGATGGAAGAAACTTTCAGAAGGTCAACCATCATTGCAGCACTCTATACACTTGGGTTTTATGGCAGAGTGGCCAGAAAGAATCCTCCCCTCAGTAAAAGACACATGAAAGTTTGCAAAGCACCTAAAGGACTCTCAGACTGTGAGAAACAGGATTTTGTGGTCTCATGAAACCAAGATTGAACTTTTAGCCTCAGGCACTGTCCAATACCATCCCTACATTAAAGCATGGTGGTGAGTGACAGCATCATGTGGGGCGGGGGGGTTCAGCGGCTGGGACAGGGAGATTGGTCAGGGATGAGGGAAAGCTGAATGGAGCAAAGTACAGAGATATTCTTAATAAAAACCAGACTGCGCCGAAAGTTTACCTATCAACAAGACAATAACCCTAAGCACACAGCCAAGAAAACATAGGAGGCGCTTAGAGACAACTTTGTGAATGTCCTTGAGCGGTCCTGCCTAGGCCTGACTTGAACCCAACCGAACATCTCTGTAGAGACCTGAAAATTGCTGTTGACTGACGGACCCCATACAAACTAACAGAACTTGAGAGGATCTGCAGAGAGGAATGGCAGAAAATGCGCAAATCCAAGTGTACGAAGCTTGTGGCATCATACCCAAGAAAGCGTAGCATGGACAGGGAAGGAGACGGGCCACCAGGCCCGCCTCATTCATCATTTTCTACCCCTGTTTTTGGCATTGAAAATGGTCCATATGTAAGCCAGCTTGGAAGCTGTCTTTATATTTAGACTAGCGGTGGATACGCTGAAGTTCTGAAGTTATGTAGAGTCCAGTGCCTCTTCATAACTTTGGCAGATCCATCACCAGCTATAGGGGTCACTAAGACCGGCGTCTAAAATGCCAGTCTTAATAAATGACCCCCTCTGTTCTCACTTTGTCATTATGGGGTATTGAGTGCAGAATGATGGAGAAAATCTGAACAGTTTTTTTTTTTTTTTTAAATCACAAGGCCGCAACATAAAATGTGAAAAAAGTGAAGTGGTCTGAAGACTTTCCGAATGCATTGTATGTTTCCAAGTCTGCTCTGCTTGATAAACTGATCCCAGCGCATAATGCATTTTTGAACAATACAAAGTATAGCTCATAGTTATGAGAACGCCGCAGGGCTGGAGGAACTGTTTTTGTGCCCTTTTATTATGTCCCTTTCAGGAAGGCCTGCAAATCACATTGCCCTGTAGAAATCAGTAGGGAATCTGCACAAGTGCTAGGAATTGCTGCATTCTTTATACCTTCATCACACATCCTGAACTAATGGTGCTCTGGACGCCTGAAGTCGAGTCTGTCAAAACTTCTGTAAATTCTTTACCAGCAAATGTAGAAAAATGATAGAAAAATAAAAAAGCACCAGCAAAAAAATCACCCTCTTTTCAAAAAGTTATATATATATACAGTGGATATAAAAAGTAACACCCCTGTTAAAATGTCAGGTTTCTGTGCTATAAAAAAATGAGACCAAGAAAATCATTTCAGAACTTTTTCCACCTTTAATGTGACCTATAAACTGTACAACTCAATTGAAAAACAAACTGAAATCTTTTAGGTGGAGGGAAGAAAACAAAAAAAAACTAAAATAATGTGGTTGCATAAGTGTTCACACCCTCTTATAAATGGGGATGTAGCTGTGTTCAGAATCACATTCAAAATCATGTTAAATAGGAGTCAGGCTAGTCAGCATACACCTGTCATCATTTAAAGTGCCTCTGATTAACTCCAAATAAAGTTCAGCTGCTCTAGTTGGTCTTTCCTGAAATTTTCTTAGTCTAATCCCACAGCAAAAGCCATGGTCCACAGAGAGCTTCCAAAGCATCAGAGGGATCTCATTGTTAAAAGGTATCAGTCAGGAGAAGGGTACAAAAGGATTTTCAAGGCATTAGATATACCATGGAACACAGTGACATTACCAAGAACTGGATGAAAACTGGTCTGGGAGGCTACCAAGAGGCCTACAGCAACATTAACCCCTTCCCGACCTTTGACGTACTGTTACGTCATGGGAACCACTGAGTTCCCGCAATTTGACGTAATAGTACGTCATAGTGGTACGTCATAGTGATCGGGCGGGCACCGGAGCAGTGCGCGCGCGATCAATGCAGGGGCCCGGCAGTCCCTGGTAGCCAGGCCCCTGCTGTATCTGCCGGCATCGCTGTAAAAGCCGATGCCTGCGGATTAACCCCTTCTATGCCGCGGTCCGCGCTGACAGCGACATAGAAGAGGTTTGTGTCAGGTGAGGGAGAGCATCGAGTCCCCGCGCTGCTGTGGCGGGGACCCGATGCAACACAAGGCAGCCCGATGCCATGCAGAGGATGCCCAATGCCTTGCACGGCATCGGAAACTGCCTTCTATGGGAGCCGAGTAGATCCAGCCTCAGGCTGGGTCTCCTAGGCAACCTGTTAGTGTATGACTCTGTGTCATACACTAACAGGCAATGCATTACAATACAGATGTATTGTAATGCATTGCAGAGGGAATCAGACCCCCAAAAGTGAATGTCATAAATAAAGTAAAGTAAAAAAAAGTTTAAAAAAAGTGTTTTTAATAAAATTAATAAAGTAATAAAATCAATAAAGTAAAAAAGAAAAAATGCCCCTTTCCCCTTATTTTATAATAAGAAACAGAAAGAAAAAAAAAACACACATATTAGGTATCACCGCGTCCGTAATGACCGGCTCTATAAATATATCTCATGATCCACCCTGTCCGATAAACACCAAAAAAATAAAAAATAAAAACAGTGTAAAAAAAAGCCATTTTTGTCACCTTACATCACAAAAAGTGCAACACCAAGCGATCAAAAATGTATATGGCCCCCAAAATGGTATCAATAAAACAGTCACCTCATCCTGCAAAAAAGGAGCCCCTACCTAAGACAATCGCCCAAAAAAGAAAAAACTATAGCTCTCAGAACATGGAGACACTAAAACATAATTTTCATTGTGTCAAAACTGCTATTATTGTGCTAAAGTGAAATACATAAAAAAAAATACATATTAGGTATCGCCACGTCCGTAACAAACAGCTCTATAAAAATATCACATGAACTAACCACTCAGATGAACACCGTAAAAAAAAAAAAAAAAAAAACTATTTTTGTCACATTACATCAGAAAAATTGCAACAGCAAGTGATCAAAAAGGCATATGCCCCCCAAAATAGTACTGTAGAACTGCCGACTATTAATTTGATTAGCAAGGTCTGGCAAAAATGCCGGGGGATGCTAGCTATAACGGGTTATACTCAGGTTACACCGCTCTGGCAGAACCCCCAACTACCAGAAATATTTAGACTGGAAGGCTTTTCCCTGTGGGAAAGGAGGGGAGTGCTTTTTCTACATCAGCTGCAGAAAGATGGGATACTTAAGTCCTTCAAACAGTTGCGTGAAGGATTCTCCCTCCCTCGTACTGCGTTCTACCAGTTCCTACAATTGAGGCATGCGTTTCAAACACAGGCTAGGCACTCCTCATTGACATGTGCACATGTTCCACTCCTACATCAGATTCTCACTAGGTCCTCCACCAAGAGGCTGATTTCCTCAATCTACAGGGATCTCTTTGCGAAATCTATAGACGAGGGTACCTTGCCAGTTAGACATAGGTGGGTGAGGGATGTAGGTGCCATTTCAGATGGTGAATGGAGCGAAATATTGGCCTTAACCCCACAGTTATCGGTATGTGAGGGACAAAGAGTATCTCAATTGTTATTGATCCATAGGGTATACAGAACCCCATCCTTCTTGTTCGGGGCTAGAGTGGATGCATCCTGTCCGAGGTGTGGGCAGGGGCCAGCCTCGCTATTACACATGTTTTGGGACTGTGAGAAATTATCGAGCTTTTGGATAGGGGTATTGAAAAGTATTAAGGACGCATATCAAGTGGAGATACCAGCTACTCCTAGAACTTGTCTTTTGGGGATGGAAGTTATTGGGGACCGGGCAATGTGCATTGGGGTGCAGCGCTTATTATTCCAAGCTTGTAAATTGATAGCCATGCACTGGATCCATCCACAACCCCCTTAACTAGCGGAATTCCTTAATAGAGTGACTGACGTACTGCGCTTAGAAAGGGGGGTATATTTGAAACGGAACTGTGAAGCCAAATTTGTGGCACTATGGGAAAGATGGCTCTCGGTTCGGGCTAGAGTTCTCTCCCTTTAATTGGTTAGATGCTTCACGGGTGAATCTAGGCTACTCCGCTGCTTGTGATTAGAGTTCCAGTGATGTAGGGGGAAATTAATTTGAGTTCGCCTGGGCACTGTTCTAGATGATGACAAGATGCGTCTCTGGGGACTGTAATGGCAGGAAAGCTCTAATTGATAATGGGCCCTGTGAATGGTCAGAAAGGCAGCTGTTATTTCCCTTCAGATTCTGTATGGATGGCTACCCGGAATGGTGGATGGACCGTATCTACGCTAAGGGGTGGGGGGTGGGAGGTTCCAATTTTTTTTTTTGTTGTTGTTCTTCCCAACTTTTGTTGGCTCTTTTTTATTGTACAATGTTGTAAAATGTTTAATAAAAATGATCTGATTTTAAAAAAAAAAAGCGTATGCCCCCCAAAATAGTACCAATCAGACCGTCACCTCATCCCTCAAAAAATTAGGTTATTTTTGGGTGGTTTCTATTTTGTAAGCTTCGAAAAGTGACTTCAGACCTGAACTGGTCCTTAAAAGTGGGTTTTGAAATTTGCTTCCATACTTTAAAGCCTTATAACGTCCCCAAAAAATAAAATGCCATTTTCAAAATGATCCAAACATGAATTAGACATATGGGGAATGTAAAGTAATTACTATTATTGAAGGTATTACTATCTATTATAAAAGTAGAGAAATTGAAATTTGGAAATTTTTCAAAATTTCTGGTAAATTTTAAATTTTTTTATGAATAAAAATGTTTTTTTTTTACTTATTTTTACCACTGTCATGAAGTACAATATGTGACAAGAAAACAATCTCAGAATGGCCTGTATAAGTAAAAGCGTTTTAAAGTTATCAGCACATAAAGTGACACATGTCAGATTTGCAAAAAATGGCCTGGGCAGGAAGGTGAAAACAGGCCCAGGGTTGAAGGGGTTAAAGATGTTGCAGAAATATCTGGCAAGTACTGGCTGTGTGGTACATGTGACAACAATCTCCCGTATTCTTCATATGTCTGGGCTATGGAGTAGTGTGGCAAGATGAAAACCCGATTCTTATGAAGAAAAACATCCAAGCCAGGCTAAATTTAGCAAAAACACATCTGAAGTCTCCCAAAAGCATGAAGGTTTTATGGTCTGATGAAACCAAGGTTGAACTTTTTGGCTATAATTCCAAAAGATATGTTTGGCCCAAAAACAACACTGCACATCACCAAAAGAACACCATACCCACAGTGAAGCATGGTGGTGGCAGCATCATGCTTTGGGGCTGTTTTTCTTCAGCTGGAACTGGGGCCTTAGTTAAGCTAGAGGGAATTATGAACAGTTCCAAATACCAGTCAATATTGGCACAAAACCTTCAGGCTTTTGCTAGACGGATGAACATGAAGAGGAACTTCATCTTTCAGCATAACAACGACCCAAAGCATACATCATGCCTTTACCAGAAGAAGATTCAAGTTTTGGAATGGCCCAGCCAGAGCCCAGACCTGAATCTGATTGAAAATCTGTGGGGTGATCTGAAGAACCTTCAGGCTTTTGCTAGACGGATGAACATGAAGAGGAACTTCATCTTTCAGCATAACAACGACCCAAAGCATACATCATGCCTTCACCAGAAGAAGATTCAAGTTTTGGAATGGCCCAGCCAGAGCCCAGACCTGAATCTGATTGAAAATCTGTGGGGTGATCTGAAGAGGGCTGTGCACAGGAGATGCCCTCGCAATCTGACAGATTTGGAGTGTTTTTGCAAAGAAGAGTGGGCAAGTCTTGCAAAGTCAAAATGTGCCATGCTGATAGACTTATACCCAAAAAGACTGAGTGCTGTAATAAAATCAAAAGGTGCTTCAACAAAGTATTAGTTTAAGGGTGTGCACACTTATGCAACCATATTATTTTATTTTTATAATTTTTCTTCCCTCTATCTAAAAGATTTCAGTTTGTTTTTCAATTGAGTTGTACAGTTTATAGGTCACATTAAAGGTGGAAAAAGTTCTGAAATGATTTATCTTTGTCTCATTTTTTTACATCACAGAAACCTGACATTTTAACAGAGGTGTGTAGACTTTTTATATCTATCTATATATATATATACCATATTTTCCGGCATATAAGACGACTGGGCGCATAAGACGACCCCCAACTTTTCCATTTAAAATATAGGGTTTGGGCTATACTCGCCATATAAGACTACTCCTGCCTGCCCAGCCCTCCCTGTCTCCAAGACGATCTTCTCCAGTCCAGTGAACTGGCCATGGCAGCAAGGGCTTGACAGGCCTTTTGAAGGGATGCAAGTGAGTGACGATTCAGGCCGAAAATACTTTCTCCGCTTTGAAGTCTGCCCTGTGTGGATCCCCGATATTGGTGACGCCTGACTTCAAGAGGGAGTTTGTGGTACAGACCGATGCTTCTGAAATAGGCCCAAGAGCTGTACTCTCTCAGGACATCAATGGGGAAGAACATCCTGTTGTTTTACTGAGCCAAAAGCCTACCCCAGCTGAGACTAGGTAAAGTATAGTGGAGAGAGAGTGCCTGGCCATCAAATGGGCACTTGAGTCTCTCTGCTAATATCTGTTGGGGAGAAAGTTCTGTCTGGTGACCGACCACTCCCCTCTTAAGTGGATGAGCCAGGCCAAAGAGAGGAATGCTCGGGTCACCAGGAGGTTCTTGTCATTACAAAACTTAAAATTTTCTGTGGAACATAGGGCAGGCAGGTTACAGGGAAACGCAGATTCCCTGCCCCGGGTACACTGTCTGGTGGGTGTTTCCCCCCCTCAGGTTCGAACAAAGGGGGGAGGTATGTAGGAAGGCAAAAGGGACCGTCATTGATGGAAGGTATGAGTCACCGAGATTCCTGGACTCGGTGAGGTAAGAGCCGGTAGCTTTTAGTGTCAGCGGCAGCTAGTGCTGACTGACACTGTTTGGTGTTAGTTTGGCTGTAAAAGTGCTGGGTGGGTCGCTTCTCCCCACGCTCCAGGCCGGGTCTCTATTGGCCTATATAAAACCCAGCCAGCAGTCTCAGCTGGGTGTGGATTATCCTTCATCTGACAGTGGAGCGCTGTCAGTCCCTATGTGTTTTTGGAACTGAGAATTTGTGCCGTGCTAAAGGGCTGAGAGACGCCTGCTGGGAAACAGGCCCTAATGCCTGCTGTGGACTGCCGGTGAAAAACTGCTGACCAGGTGAAGGTTTTTGTTCTGTGGACTTTTTATGGTGTGAACAAACACCAAGACTGCAAACAGTTACTTTTTGTTTTTCCCTTTGTGTGAATAAAACACTGAACTGTTTAAGTTAAAGACTTTGTGGTTGCCTCTGTACTGCGTCCGCTAGCCTATCTACCAGAGCAAATCCGCACAATCTATATATATATATATATATATATAGGCTGAAGAAATTCCACGGTACATCCAAGGCGTAAAATAGTAGAAAAACTTTATTCACCAGACCCACAACGTTTCGATCCGCTTCCTGGGATCTTTCTCAAGCAGTGACAACATTTAGCAGTGCATTGTGCATATTTATACAGCTTCACATAATTAATCAGTAATGATCTTAAGTACATCAATCAATAAAACAATATCTCAAAATATCAAAAATAAACATCATATGTCAATATTCATCATATCTCATAGTACAGGCGTGTTTACATTAGATACAGTGTAGTGATGTAGGCACTATTGCCAGACAAACAACCACCATAAATTCATATAAATATAATTAATCCCCATAATTGTAACCTATTACATCTGTGAACACCTTCATAATCCAATGACTTAGTGCAGGTGTACCTTAAACACAATCGGGATGAGGAAGGTCCTAGAGCGGGCGATGGATGTGGTCCACATGAATGTCGGCGTGTAGATCACTCTACTGCGCATGTCAAAGGACCTTTTGAAACTTCGTGGTCACATGATCGTATATCCGGTCATGTGATCGGGAATCTCCTGTCACGTGCCCTAACTAACGTTCTCGCGAGTATCTGTATGGCGGGATGTCATGCGTTCCACCTTGTTGTGAACCGCACGCTCTACCATGGAGATCTGGCAACCAATCGCATGAGATCCACTGCTAATCCGTCCATCATATATCATGGCTCCGCCAGAACACAGTGTAGTGAATCTGCTTAGTTGAGTGGCTAGTCATGTACATCGGGATCAAGTGTGGAGTCGAGGGATAAAAGGCGATGTCACAGTCCTTATTGTAGCTGCTCTATATAAGAATAGAAGGTACCGCGGACCGCATAATCTCGGACCTCAGAAAGGAATCTCAATTGAAAGTAATATCTGCCGACAGAGCATGAGTGGCAGATCACAATTTTGCACTAAAGGGGTCTTCAACATCTGAGGACATCACTAAACGTCACCAGTTGTATCAGTAGGCTGCTCAGGCCATACCACACTTGTCCCCAAGCACAAGTATTGTCGTGCCAGCCAACCCCCCATAAAAGCGCAGAGTTAAACTGTAAAGACAGAGCGGATTTGCCCCCATGTCTATCTCTCCGAACTAAGTTCAGAGAGAATATCAAGTGGCCTTATCCCAAACTGTCCAAAGGGGATTATTTAGAGTGCGCAAGACTCCCGTTACTAGGAGCTCCTGCCCACTTCATTTACATCCCACTTATTGCTATAGTAGTTATCTGCCACTCATCTCAGTCAGAACCAGGTACAAACTGTACAAGACTAAGTCCAAGATTCCAAGTGAGGAAGGAGCACCCATATATAAAAATGTTATCATGTGTATGATCTTGTCAATAGTACACAGTTGTCAATACATTCCTATTCAACAATTGTCCAGCATCTCAAGAAAGGCTCAATTGTAGAGCCGAGACGTTGCCACATTTTGGGTGAATAAATCTTTTGGATTTTGTTTTATCTTATACTGGAGTGCTGCTCTCTTTTCTACATGTGACTATTGGGTAAGCTTTAGCCCCAAGAGCGTGCACCCGGTTGTTTCAAAGTACATCGGTGCTGCCTCCTGTTTTTGTTTTTATATATATATATATATATATATCAAAAAACGGAACAGCACCTCCTGAGACAAATCGCAGGTGCAAGCTACCCGGCAATAATACAGCAAACAAAAAACAGCAGCAGCACACCACTATATGCGCTAAGACTAAGTGAACAGGTGAATGTGTGAACAGGGTCAAATACATGACGCCATATAGTATATAGTTACTGCAAAGCAGTGGAGAAGCTCTGAGCGCATATTATTGATCAAAAATATGTCGGGCCCACCTACCAGACGGCAAGGTCGCTTCTCATCAGGTGGGACCTACTCTAACATAGAGGGTCCAGCTCCATTGTTTCTCTGATTAAAAGCACCAATGGAGCTGGACCCTCCATGTTAGAGTAGGTCCCACCTGATGAGAAGCGACCTTGCCGTCTGGTAGGTGGGCCCGACATATTTTTGATCAATAATATGCGCTAAGAGCTTCTCCACTGCTTTGCAGTAACTATATACTATATGGCGTCATGTATTTGACCCTGTTCACACATTCACCTGTTCACTTAGTCTTAGCGCATATAGTGGTGTGCTGCTGCTGTTTTTTGTTTGCTATATATATATATATATATATATATATATGAGATGAAAAACGGACAGCACTCCAGATAAAAGATAGTGGTGTTTATTCACCCATGTGGATGGCAACGTTTCAGCTCATACAAGAGCCTATTTTCTATATATATATATATATAGAGAGAGAGAGAGAGAGAGAAATATTAGATAGAGATTTATGGTGCTCTCTTTTTGGTTTTAGCTGGGGTTGTCTACAACAATATTATTTTAGGACAAATATCCAGAGATATATTAACACTTAAACTTACCTGCCCACAATGAAGGGATAGTCTGGCCTAGTGCTGTACGCAGTATACACTGGGGCTAGAGGAGCGTGACTAAGCCAGTCTAACCATATAAAAAAATCCATCTCCGATACCATCAGGGTTTCATTTCATTCGGCGCATTCTCCCTAAGTGACCATCCTGATTAGCGGTTCACAAACATTAATTTTTTTTTAAACACGAAACTGCTTATCAGAAAATAATTTTTTTAACCCCATGATAACTTCACAGAAAAACATATATGACAAGTAAAAGAGAGATCAGTAAAAAATAGGCAGCAAAAAACAGAGGTCATTTACTAATGACTGGCATTTCACATACGAGCGTTAGTAAAAAGCCCACTGATACAACCAATTTATTAAGAGGTACAAGCCTCTAAGTAAATAATCACATCTTCTCCTGCTGTCTGTGTGCTAGTACAACAATCTACTCCAGCCACAACCTGAAGAAGATTTCTCGTGTAATGTGCACCAATTATGGTCCGCACATGTTGTTAAATGAGTGGGGTATTGGAGCTCTTGCCCACCGCAAGCCTTCTCCTGCCAACACCCCGCTCACTTTTTGGAAAAATGGTAATAGTGTCAGAAAAAGCTAGAAAGTTGCACATGTAAGTCCATCTTTAAATTTTAGAAGCCACAAAAAAGTGACCACTGAATAATCTTTTTGTCATCATTTCCACAACTTATAGTACCATAGGCAATTTCACAGATTTGCATCTCAATAGGATTGCCTGTCATAATGGTTCTCATTGAAGAGACACATCAGTGTATGAAGAATTATTTTTTAGTCAATGCTCCATGGGAAAAATATGCAAATGAACTCCATGTGAACCAGAGACACCCATATGTAGGCAACTGTTTGAGGGTTCTTGCCCCTCATAAGTACGGTTGAGAGAAGCGCGCTTCGGATCATAGATCCAAAGTCCCTTCGTTCAAAACTTTGTTTGAGTGCTGTACAAAGACCTGTCTCCGTACAACATTTAAACGTATGGGCTCCACCAAGGTGAAATTCATTAAGTCCGAAGTCTCGCGAGACTTCAGTGAAGAAATTCGGCATTCGATTTGACAACTTGAAAACCATTTTAAAGCTGCAATCCGAAGTCAGCTTCAGTACCGACTGGTACCTTGGTACCGAAGTCGACTTTGGATTGCAGTTCTAAAATGGTTTTCAAGTTGTCAAATTGAATGCCGAATTTCTTCACCGAAGTCTCGAGAGACTTCAGACTTAATGAATTTCACCATGGCAGAGCCCATACCTTTGAATGCTGTACGGAGACAGCATTCAAACAAAGTTTTGAACGAAGGGACTTCGGATCTATGATTCAAAGCGTGCTTCACTGAACCCTACTCATAAGTACAGAGGAGGGTATTGGTTGGTGATTCTGTACTGATTAGGGAAAAGAAGTCCAAACAGCTGACTACAGATGGTTCTGTCTGGTTTGGCTGGTGCCAGAGGTAGACTGGAAGCTTAAAAAAATTAAGAGGCCCCATGTTGTAGGCAAGCCCAAATTGACAGAAGGCAAGCAACACAAGTAGGCAGGGACAACACAAGTAGGCAAGGCCAGCAATACTGTAGTGCAGCACAAAATGCTGCCCCTGCAGAACCAAATACCACACTGCAGCTCAAAATACTGCCACCCCTGCTGCAGTATTCCACTGTATTGCCATATTGAGGATAGTGATACAGTTAAACCAGGAGGGCACCTGCGGCCACCGGCCAATTGCATAAGTACCTGATGCTCCTAGCATTAAATATCAATGCTGAGATAATCAGAACATTATGTATCCAGCCGGTGGCCATAAGGAGGGCTCAGAGTGGCCCCCTGGGCATCAGCCCGCCGGGAAATTTCCCTGTAGAATTTATGGCCAGTCTGCCCCTGGCTGGTGCTATATTATTTGCAAATTTTTTTCCTCCCATGGAGCAATGCCTGAGAAAATAAATTTTTATACACCACTGTGTCTCTTTATTGAGAAACACTACCTCTCCCCCATGCTACATCTGAGGACCAGTCAACTCATACCCTGCTCTGTACTGATGAGGGGCAAGAACCCCGAAACAGCAGTCTACAGAAGGAAGGCTCTGGTTTGTCTCTGGTATGACTTAATTTGCACATTTTGTTTCCCATGGAGCAATGCCTCAAAAATAGGTCTTTATACACCACTCTGTCTCTTTAATGAGAAGCAGTCCCCCTTCCCCAAGCTACAGGTAATGCATTTCATCCAGCCAACCCATACCCTGCCGAGTACTGATGAAGGGCAAGAACCCCGAAATAGCAGTCTACAGATAGAAGTCTCTGCTTTGTGTCTGGTATGATCTAATCTGATCATTGTCATAAGGGACAAACAAAGCTCTCTCTAAAAGGTTGCAATATCTTCAATATCATTGTTTGACGCCAGATGTATATTTCTCATTTGGTTAAAATCTAACCACAGGCTATGGGTTTAGCAGCCGCTGAATAATACCGGAGACTGTAGAACCAATTAGCGCCCAGATGAGCCTTATTAAGACAGCGTTTAACCAGCAAGACTCAATTATAACTTGAAATCCATTTGGGAAGCGAAGAGAACACTCTCTTGTCATAAAGTACATGAAATTCTGCATAGTAAATTGCACGGACAGTCCGGGGACTTTATTTGTTGAAATAATCATTATTAGGTTTTTACAGATTCCATGAGTTCTCAGATGAAGGAAATCAAGCTGATTGTAAGGCTGGTGTCAGGGACGACTCTATTCTGTATTTTATGTGTCAGGCTTAATTGCTTTTACACTATCATAAAGTAATAAGCGGGCTCTAAAAGCTTGACTTCTGCAAATTCATCTGTTCTCTTTCTAAAGTTGCAGTGTTTAAAATGGATTTCTCGCCAAGTCCGTCTACTTTGCTTTACTGCACAATTGGCCTTGTGTATTAAAGTACCATTAGTCAAGTTCTTCTCTATGGGATTAAACAATGAAGCAGCCAACATGAGTCATAACTACTTAGCGGCATTTCTTAAGAGATCTCTCAAATCTGATCATTTTTTTCTCTTGCTTATATAGCCCCAACATATTCTGCAGTGCTGTAAAAATATTGCCATCACATAGTACATCAGTGAACACATAAGCACTGGGACCAATTTTTTAGAACGTCCAACAGCACTTTGGGTGGTGGTAAGGAGGATGGTGGACCAGCACACCCCTAACAGTCCTTTATGTATACAGTCAGCTGGACACTTCACACTCCAGTACTTGCGATCACCTTTCCCTGGACAAATACTGGGTTGGCTCTGCCACTGGCAGCTCCGCAGGTCTTTGCTTGCCTGTTACTCACTACTACGGCTGACCGTCCCAGGTACGATACATCACTAACTGTGCATACTGTATGTCTGAATGCATATGGTCCCCCTAAGTTTTTGGCAGGGGCGGATTGGCCATAGACCCTACAGGAAAATTTCCCAGTGGGCCGATGCGTTGGGGGCCACCCAAGCCCTCTTCCTGGCCACCAGCCGGGTACATAACAATCTGATTCCCTCCTATGCACCTGGTCTGTGACCACAGGTGCCCTCTTGAATTCAACAGTATCGCCGTCCTCAGGATGGCGATACATTTGAATACTGTGGCACAGGTCGCAATATTTTGTGTTGCACTGTGGTATTTGGTTCTGCTGGGGCGGTGTAGTGTTTTGCACTAGGGTATTGCTGGCCCTGCCTACTTCTGTTGTCATTGCATACCTATATTGACCCTGCCTACTTGTGTTTCCCCACCTTCTGTCAATTTGAACCCACCTACAATATGGGGCCACTTTTAGTTATTTTTTTCCCAGGGCTACTTTAAGTTCCCAGTCAGCCGATGGTTTTTGGGCACCACAGAAACTGCTATGTCTGCTACCCTGGTAGTCCTGCTAATGAGTACTTTTTGTTTTTTCCTATTGAAAAGATTACAAAAAAAAAGAGAAAATATTACAAAGTGAATTTGTGGGAGTAAAAGCAAACATAATGCAACAGCACTCTGCAAACACATAATATATGAACTAATGCAATACCCACTATATAAAACTCTCATTCAAAGAGTTTTCTTTATTTTCATGACTATGAAGGCATCAAAACTATTAATTAACACATGTGGAATTATATACACAACAAACAAGTGTAAAACAACTGAAAATATGTCATATTCTAGGTTCTTCAAAGTAGCCACCTTTTGATTTGATTACTGCTTTGCACACTCTTGCCATTCTCTTGATGAGCTTCAAGAGGTAGTCCCCTGAAATGGTCTTCCAACAGTCTTGAAGGAGTTCCCAGAGATGCTTAGCACTTGTTGGCCCTTTTGCCTTCACTCTGCGGTCCAGCTCACCCCAAACCATCTCGATTGGGTTCAGGTCCAGTGACTGTGAAGGCCAGGTCTTCTGGCACAGCACCCCATCACTCTCCTTCATGGTTAAATAGCCCTTACTTTCAAAGTTTTCCCAATTTTTCGGCTGACTGACTGACCTTCATTTCTTAAAGTAATGATGGCCACTCATTTTTCTTTACTTAGCTGCGTTTTTCTTGCCAAAATACAAATTCTAACAGTCTATTAATAGGACTATCAGCTGTGTATCCACCTGACTTCTCCTCAACGCAACTGATGGTCCAAACCCCATTTATAAGGCACACCTGTGAAGTGAAAACCATTTCAGGTGACTACCTGTTGAAGCTCATCAAGAGAATGCCAAGAGTGTGCAAAGCAGTAATCAAAGCAAAAGGTGGCTACTTTGAAGAACCTAGAATATGACATATTTTTTAGCTGTTTCACACTTGTTTCTTATGTATATAATTCCACATGTGTTAATTCATAGTTTTGATGCCTTCAGTGTGAATCTACAATTTTCATAGTCATGAAAATAAAGAAAACTCTTTGAATGAGAAGGTGTGTCCAAACTTTTGGTCTGTACTGTACATAGAAAATATATGCTGATTAAAATCATTTGTGCCCATCCACCATGGCAAGCTGACCTTGTGAAGGTGAATTTGTGGGTTCATCAAATTGGATGTGCAGTTGTTGATTTAGGGTTTAGTAACACATAGATAGACCACAGCAGAAAAGTAACGCAGTCAGTGGGCTGTATCGCCCTACGTAAGCATTCAAGTAATGTATTCCACCATCTGAAATATTTGCTTTATCTTAAGTTCACAGATGCAGCAAGTAGCTATAATACAAGAAAAACTAAAATATTTGACTAAAACTGTCAGCGAAGTGTGAGGGTGTTACATAAACACATATGCCACCCTCTGTTTAGAACAAAAGTGTCAGATGTTAGAATTCCTGGACACCTTTGCTTTCATTTTTTTTACTACTTAAAACATATTTTGGTAGTATAAAGTGCAAAAAAAAATCCATAAGAATTAACAGTAAAATGAGGGAACCATAAACAGAGCATGTATCCTACTGGTATACGTAACACAGAACTGCTGCTGTAACATCTAACTCCAGCAGAGGGCATCAGATCCTTGGTCAGGAAGGCCAAGGAAGGGGGATCAGCCCAGACAGGAAGTTGGCATGGAATACTGTTCCAGTGTGTGCACGTGTGTGTAGCTCAATCAGAGCCAGAGTTTGTCTACTGGGGCATCCAAAGCTGAATCGCGCAGGGAAAGAGCTTTTTCTGCATATCTGGTGACATGCCAGGTCTCTGTAAAACGGCTAGTGTGGCGCTAAAGCCCGCCCATTAGTGCCGATGATGTCACCGGCAACACTGCTATATGGAAGCCTCCACCTAGCAGTGTAAAAATGTAAACAAAAAGTCGTGTGCAGGGCAATGAAATGCTGGGTGAAAAAGGGGTTATGTCCGGGTTCAGCTCTGAACCTGGACAACCCCTTTAAATCTACCCTGCCTGTTCTTTTCCATTGATACCATTTGCTGCTAGACACCAGAGCAGAAACAGGGGCAGCACAACAAGATGGGGAGCATGGGAGTAACTAGAAGGGTAGCAGGCATAGCAGCTGTTATGGGGCCCAAACACCAAGGAGCCCACCTCCACTCAGAACTCAATGCAGTTAGTGATGTACACTCACCTAAAGAATTATTAGGAACACCATACTAATACGGTGTTGGACCCCCTTTTGCCTTCAGAACTGCCTTAATTCTACGTGGCATTGATTCAACAAGGTGCTGATAGCATTCTTTAGAAATGTTGGCCCATATTGATAGGATAGCATCTTGCAGTTGATGGAGATTTGAGGGATGCACATCCAGGGCACGAAGCTCCTGTTCCACCACATCCCAAAGATGCTCTATTGGGTTGAGATCTGGTGACTGTGGGGGCCATTTTAGTACAGTGAACTCATTGTCATGTTCAAGAAACCAATTTGAAATGATTCGAGCTTTGTGACTTGGTGCATTATCCTGCTGGAAGTAGCCATCAGAGGATGGATACATGTTCTCATTCTGTTTACGCCAAATTCGGACTCTACCATTTGAATGTCTCAACAGAAATCGAGACTCATCAGACTAGGCAACATTTTTCCAGTCTTCAACAGTCCAATTTTGGTAAACTCGTGCAAATTGTAGCCTCTTTTTCCTATTTGTAGTGGAGATGAGTGGTACCCGGTGGGGTCTTCTGCTGTTGTAGCCCATCCGCCTCAAGGTTGTGCGTGTTGTGGCTTCACAAATGCTTTGCTGCATGCTGCTTGGTTGTAACGAGTGGTTATTTCAGTCAACGTTGCTCTTCTATCGGCTTGAATCAGTCGGCCCATTCTCCTCTGACCTCTAGCATCCACAAGGCATTTTTGCCCACAGGACGGCCGCATACTGGATGTTTTTCCCTTTTCACACTATTCTTTGTAAACCCTAGAAATGGTTGTGCGTGAAAATCCCAGTAACTGAGCAGATTGTGAAATACTCAGACCGGCCCGTCTGGCACCAACAACCATGCCACGCTCAAAATTGCTTAAATCACCTTTCTTTCTCATTCTGACATTCAGTTTGGAGTTCAGGAGATTGTCTTGACCAGGACCACACCCCTAAATGCATTGAAGCAACTGCCATGTGATTGGTTGACTAGATAATTGCATTAATGAAAAATAAAATAAAGAATAGAACAGGTGTTCCTAATAATTCTTTAGGTGAGTGTATATGGACAATGGCAGAGTGCATTTCATTTTGCATTATTTCTGTGCTGTGACATAAATGATTTACTTTTATACATTACCATGCATTTTATTATACTGTTGTAACATTACTGTGCAACTTGTTGCTTGCAGTGACTGGGTTTTGGGTTGCCCCAACACCGTGCTGGGTCCTACAAACACCATCGAAGGATAACAAGGTATGGTGCGCCTAAATGGGAAATAAGTCCAGACAGTCAGGGTCTGCAGTAAACCTGTGTGCTGCTGTACTAGAGGAACTCAAGTGCAAAACAGTACAGGCAAGGCACTGAACTGGCTTCCACAGTCTCCTCCCGTAAAGAAGGTTTAATGCGAAGGAAAGCTCTGAGCTAGCTGTCCCTCTCTCTCTCTTTCCAAATAGTGATACCCTGGACAAAGGCTAGTGGCCCAGGGTCTGTGGGTCAGTCGCCCCGCTGGCCCCCTGGTCAATGGGCTGGAACCCCCGGGCCGTGGCTCAGCATCCCCCTCTCAGCATCTTCTTTGGTCACTCATGCAGTCTGGACGACTAGGGACTCTGACTGCTTTCCTTAGATACAGTTTCTAGCTGTACTAGAAACTTATAGTGTCAGGAGTGAATTGGAGAATCACAGACTAAACAGAAACATTGTTACAATTTGTATAGAACTTCAATGCAAGTCTATTAAAAGGAATAAGCAGATTTTCCAGACATAAACAAGTCTTCAGACATAAACTACTGCGCTAAACCAGACAGTCAGAAGGTCAGTGTGTCTATTTTTTCCCTCTAAAACTTTGCACGGGTAGAAAGTAGTAAAGTCTCTCTGTATTAGCTGACTGTACATTAGCCTTTTCCACAGTGCAGTGCAGTTTAAGGGTTCATTCATATCGTATGTATTTTGCAGTCCGCAAAATGTGTATCCGCAAAAAATACGGTTGACATCTGTGTTGAATCCGTTTTTTGGGGCATAATGCCTATTCTTGTTTTTGCTCTGGTGCCCCATGGGTTTTAGTTATGCCCCTGGGGAGCAATGGCCTATACCCATTTTAGAAAACTGATTAGACTGATACCATTTATCATAGGCTGTCGAAATGCAAATTCCTTATTATGACAACTCCGACTCCAAGCTATTTGACTGCTAGAGCACATTCCAAATTACTGAAAAGATATAATCAAGCCTTCAGTAACTAGCGTCAACAAAGCTGAGTCCCGTGGACCCCTCCTTTGTTTTCTCCTGTCATGTATCCTCGCTGAAAATAGAAGCGAGAGCCCACTGCACCTGCACTAATCACACTGAATTATCAGACCATTAAAACTATGCTTGAATTTCCATGTTGGTTGCTTGCCAACCATATTAATCTCGAGGACTTTTCCACACTGTGAAGTTCATGGTGGTCGTTCTCCAGCAGTGCCAGAGTAGACAAGCCCAGGGGATGGCTCTGTAGGTTTTCACAAGCTGTCTGCTTGTAAAATGCATTTCAGGTAACGAGGGCGAGGAGTGTTGTTCTTGGAAACCTTTGAAGACTTGCTGTCTCTTTCACTAGATTTATGTGACTTACAGAAAGTGTTTTTAGTGTTCCAAATAGATGTAAATCTCGGCCATGTGGTGCAATACTGTCACTTTAATGTGGAATATCTCTGTTGGCTTAATGCCGCTGCCATTTCAGATTGGGTTTAAAGTCATTTCATAAATGTCTCACTTGCGTATGACATTTTCATGTGTGTTTGTGCGTGCCTGGGGAGATTTAACCTAGAGAACTGGGTACATTAGTGCTAAACCTGATTATAATAGTTTTCTTGAATTTTGGATTGAAGGATCAGCAATGCCCAGGATTACTCACTGCTTGCTTTGTGTTTCCACATATAGAAATTCCATACATTACAATGCATCGCTGCTCTACTCCTGTATCTGAATATCTGTTGACAGCCAGGTCCGGGGACACATGCCATGTCAATCCCCCTGCTACCCCCATATGCTTTATTTTAGCCGTGAGGACAGTTAAAGGGAGTCTGTCATCAAAGTTTCACCTTTTTAACCCTTCCCATAGCTTTCTAGCAGCCTTACAGTTAATAAAAACGTTACCTTTATGAGCAATCCTGGACTTATAAAACCGGCGAAAAACAACTTAGTAGCATATGCAAATGAGGGCTCGCAAGTGCCCAGGGGCGGCGTTACCCTCGTAGGTGCCCAGCTAGCTCAGCCTTATCGTCGCTTCCCCCCGCCCATTCTTTCCCTCTGACCGCCCATCTACTTACTTCTTGTTTCGCCGAGATCCCGCGCCTGCGCACTCAGTCCGTCGGCCGGCACATGCGCACTGCGATGCCCATTCCTTGTACGGCATCACAGATGGGCGGTCAGAGGGAAAGGATGGGCGGGCAGAGGGAAAGAATAGGCGGGGGAAGCGACGATAAGGCTGAGCTAGCTGGGCACCTACGAGGGTAACGCCGCCCCTGGGCATTTGCGAGCCCTCATTTGCATATGCCACTAAGTTGTTTTTTGCCGGTTTTATAAGTCCAGGATTGGTCATAAAGGAAACGTTTTTATTAACTGTAAGGCTGCTAGAAAGCTATGGGAAGGGTTAAAAAGGTGAAACTTTGATGACAGACTCCATTTAAAAATAATTATTTATCTGTCCAACATCTTTAAATTTTATAGGAGCTGTCTAGGATTTTTATTTTGATGGTCTATCCTCAGGATAGGCCATCAATATCAGATTGGCAGGGGCCTAAGATTCTGTACTCCCATCCACCGGCTGTTCCAGATTAGCTCCAGCTCCGGCAGTGGCTTACATAGAGAAGTAAGGATCAAACCAGGCCCCCCCACACAGGACAGAAGGGTTTCTGCCTAAAACCATTTCAATTACTCTTGGGCTACTTTTCCACTGCCTCATTTGCTAAAAGTTGTTCCTTTAGAGGGTAGAGTCCTGACCAAGTTTTCACCCCCAGTAGAATAACCCCAATCGGGCCCCCTCTTTCCCTGGGCCCCATAGCAGTCGCATGGTCTGCTACTATGGTAGATACGCCCCTGAGCTCCGGAATAAGCTGTGTAGTTCTGCTGCTGATTTCCAGCCCGAAGCTACTTAAGAACAGCTAATCGGCAGGGGTCGGGGGTGTAGGACCTCCGCCGATCAGATATTAATGGCCCATCCTGAGAATAGTCCATCAACATAAAAATCCTGGGAAACGCCTTTAAGTGATCTGCCTATAAAACTCCTTTGCCAAGTCTGCCGCTGTAGGGGAGAGTAAAGCCGCACTCCCCATAGAAGAGCAGAAAGAGGTCATTATAGCTCCTGCCGTCCTGATCACTGTATACACAGAGGTCGATTAGCACCATTTAGGCCGTTCGCATCCATATTTAGTTTTCCATTCTTGTAATCTGTCAGAAGAACAGGAAAATAAACCAAAAAACAGATCCTGTATTTTAAGCATCCATTATGCTCAGTTATGCACATTTTGCATCTGTTTTAGCCATTTTTGTCAGAGATCCGTTATTTTAGATGTAAAAGAAAATACTTTGTGGAGGACTTTTTTTTCCATCTAAAATAACGGATCTCAGATGGGAATGGCTAAAACGGATGGAAAGTGAGCATAACGGATGTTTTTTGTTTATTTTTCTGTTCTTCTGACGGATCAGAAGTACGGAAAACTAAACAGTTATGTGAACCCGGCCATATACAGTTAAGAAAGCTGACTGGTGTATGCGCGGCGATCACACGATCACCAGGTGCCAATTAGTTACGCAATCTGCTGGGTCTTAGGGTCCGGCTAAGTGGCAATTTATGTGCCCAAGTAAAGCAGTGTGGCAAGACAGCCATAAAAATGAATGGGGTAGCAACGCGACTCACGAGTTTGCTGTGACCGCGATTTCAGGATCACAAAAAAATCCAACAGGGTAGGATTTTTCACAATTCTTAGGTTGCGCCAAATCTGTGAGTCACACTGCTGCCCCATTTATTTGTATGTCTTCCCTGCTACACTGCGATACTGCGAGATGTACTGTGCCCAAAATGGCTGTGTAACCGAACCGTTCTACAGTGCAATCAGGACGCTATACTTCCCCTGTGACTGGGACTGGAATATCAGGGGACGTCACTAACAAAAAAAATATATAATCCCATGCTATAATGCCCCTTACGATCTTAAAGGGGATACAATGCCTACAAAAGATAAAGAAACAGACACAAAATAAATAAATAAATAAATAAAAATAAATAAATACAAATAAAACAAAGAATGTCTCTGCCCCAAGGCCGACAGCACAAAACTGAGATATAAAAATGAGGGTAACGTTAAAAAAATCTTTTTTGATATTCAAAAATTTTATTCGGCTGCTTCACCAGATTTTACAAAAAAAATTCACTTCATGACAAATTACTTTGCATGCGTGCAATGACAGGCCGCATCGATTGCGCAGCTCCCCGTCATTGTACGCATCAGAGGCCGCATTCATAGCTGATTGCGGCATCTGACAGTAATAACACAGTGTAAAATGTAAAAATTTTAAAATAAAAATGTAATCATACTTACCTCATCCATTTGCTTGCAAAGAGCCGGCCACCTCCATCTTGATTGCCCGGCATGGGCAGTCTTCAGTCAAGATGGCGGCGGCGGGTGGACAGTTGCAATCAAATGGATGAGGCAAGTATGATTTTTTTTTGTTTTTTACCGCTATTCAGGGAAAATCGATTAGCTGCGAAGCCGAATTTCTTCATACTTCGTGGTAGTGAATCAATGAATGGCTGTAAAAATTTAAAAAATTCAAGTATGACCACTAACCACAATGGAGCCATGACGAGTACCTGAGTGATGGTGAACCGGATTACCCCAACGCACGTTTCGCGTAAAGCTTCTTCAGGGGGACACACCCTCTTCCCCCTGAAGAAGCTTTACGCGAAACGTGCGTTGGGGTAATCCGGTTCACCACTCAGGTACTCATGTCATGGCTCCATTGTGGTTAGTTCAGTATTTGTAATCCATGTACTTTGTATTTTTGCACTTTGCACTTTATACCTTCTTGTACTGTTTTGGATCCCCATCCTGTTTTGTTAGCCGTGGCTTGGCCTCATGTTTTAGATATTCGGTCTATGTCATTTTTATACCATGTTATATCTACATGATTTCATTAGCCTGGATATTTATATTTATATGCTGATATACTAGTGGTGCCGCATTTCTTCCTGTGTGTTCTATACCCACCACAGTATTGTTTTTTACCTGTATTTTACCATATTTTGTCTTGTGTTGAGACTTCAATAAAGTTTATATTTATTTATTTGTGCTAGCCTTTTCCCTTCTTTGGTGTTTTACTTTATGTGCAGGTTTGGCACGGGCACTCACTTTTGTGAGTCATTTATTGGTGTTGATCCATTATCTTATTGGCCTTGGCAGCAGCTACCTGACACTGGTTTCTGCAGCTTAGTTTGTGGTTCACCAAAATTCCTAGATCCTTTTCTATGTCAGTGTTACCCAGTGTTTTACCATTTAGTATGTACGGGTGACTTGCATTATTCCTTCCCATGTGCATAACCTTACATTTGTCAGTGTTAAACCTCATCTGCCACTTCTCTGCCCAAGCCTCCAGTCTATCCAGACCCATCTGTAGTAGTATACTGTCCTCTTCAGTGTTAATCACTTTACACAGTTTAGTGTCATCTTCAAAAATTGATATTTTACTATGCAAGCCTTCTACAAGATCATTAATAAATATATTGAAGAGAATGGGGCCCAATACTGACCCCTGAGGTACTCCGCTAGTGACAGTGACCCAAGGCACCACATTTGCTATGCGCCAATCCTGTGGATATATAAAACAAAATAACCGAATGAGAAAAACAGATTCAGCCTTCAAACTGTCATGTTCTAAAAAAAATATGTAGAACTATGCCTGGTCATTATTGGGGTTGTATATATTATATATATATATATTATATATATATACATATATATACACACACACAAGTGAAACTCGAAAAATTAGAATATCGTGCAAAAGTCCATTTATTTCAGTAATGCTAATTAAAAGGAATTGCATTAATGCAGCTTAAAATGAGTCTATCTCATATGTTAGTTTCACCTTTTAAGTTGCATTACAGAAATAAATTAACTTTGCACGATATTCAAATTTTTCGAGTTTTACCTGTGTGTGTATATATATTTATTTATTTTTTCTTCCCTAAAAGCTGAGATTGCCATAAAATAACAGATACTTACCCATTCATGCCGCCTCTGTTCCCCTCCCCATAAATCTCTGCTAAAGTTGACGGTAAAAATCATACTCATATAAATTCTTACCCTTGATATGAAAGAAGCTGAAGCTGTTGCTCTCATCTGCTCCTCCGATACTGACATGGCCTTGGATGCAGCTCATATTAATAATGAAGGATGGTGAAATCTGGCCTGCCATTCATACTTAACTATTAGTTAACTTTATGATCAATGCCATCTGCTATTATATGTGGTAAATGCAATCTGTCAGTCTCTCCTTTTCTCCCCGACTCAGAGAATTCAGCAAATAGATCCTTATCCAGCAATCACTGCTAGCGTGAACATAATGAATCACATCAGGATGTTCAAAATGGTAAATAGCGGAAATTATACTGACTCGAACAAATATAGGGGAAAAGACTATAATAAAAATTCTATTATCTAAAAAAAAAGATATGTGTAGCTGGGCTGGAAGTGACATTTTTCATGCCCTTGATATCTTATGGCTCCTTTATATACACACTGCTGGAAAATGAAAACAACACTTGGTAAACTTGAAGGGGCTATGCAACACTACTATACTGATGACTAGTGTTGGTCAAGCGCCAAAGTGCTCGGGTGCTCGAGTAGAACACCTCGGGATGCTTGGGTGCTCTACCGAGCACAATGGAAATCAATGGGAGAACCCGAGCATTAAACCAGGCACCCCATGGTGTCTAGTTCACAGGAAAAGGTCAGAAATTGTTCAGGCAGTGGGACTCCTACACTCATAAAGCCTATGCACTAAAGCTACTTTCACACTTGCGGCAGTGTGATCCGGCGGACAGTTCCATCGTCGGAACTGCCTGCCAGATCCGCCAATCTGGATGTGACTGAACGCATTTGTGAGACGCATCCGGATGCGGATCCGTCTCACAAATGCATTGCAAGAACGGATCCGTCTCTCCGCTTGTCATGCGGACAGACGGATCAGTCTTGTATATTTTTTCACATTTTTACCAGTCTGCGCATGCGCAGACCGGAAGGACGGATCCGGCATTCCGGTATTTTGAATGCCGGATCCGGCACTAATACATTCCTATGGGGTAAAATGCCGGATCCGGCATTCAGGCAAGTCTTCAGTTTTTTTCGCCGGAGATAAAACCGTAGAATGCTACGGTTTTATCTTTTGCCTGATCAGTCAAAATGACTGAACTGAAGACATACTGATGCATCCTGAACGGATTACCCTCCATTCAGAAAGCATGGGGATATGCCTGATCAGTTCTTTTCCGGTATAGAGCCCCTAGGATGGAACTCTATGCCGGAAAAGAAAAACGCTAGTGCGAAAGTACCCTAAGTAAATGGGCTGCCAAAAATTACAGGGAACCGGCACTACAATACACCCTTTGTTACACATAAAGAAGGGCATCATACACACCCTTGAAAAATTATGATTGATGGCCTGCTGGTGACCCACTGAAACATTAGGTGTAAGGGCCTGCTGCTGAGCTGACCATCTAAAAATTTAGGGGTGAGGGTCTGCTGCTGACCTGACCCTCTAAAACAGGCACGCTCAACCTGCGGCCCTCCAGCTGTTGCAAAACTACAACTCCCAGCATGCTCGAACAGCCTACAGCTATCAGCCTACAGCAGGGCATTGTGGGAGTTGTAGTTTTACAACAGCTGGAGGGCCACAGGTTGAGCATCCCTGCTCAAAAACATTATGGGTGAGGGCCTGCTGGTGACCCTCTAAAACAATATGGGTGAGGGCCCGCTGCTGAGCTGACCCTCTAAAACATTAGGAGTGAGGCAGCCTAATAAGTATGTTGATATGATGGAGGAGGAGGATGGGAAAAGGGAGATTGAACCATTTACCCTTTTTAGTGGTGGAAGGGGTGCATGGGAATACAGTGTATTCAATACACCATAAAAGCCACATTTTGAGTGCCTTTATGTTCAGCCGCTTTCCTCTGGTGGAGTAGAGAAGTCAGGGGCAATCCAGGCCTTGTTCATTTTTAAAAGAGTCAACCGGTCATCATTTTCAGTTGAAGGCGGATGCGCTTATCAGTTATTATGCCCCTAGCAGCACTAAATACACTCTTTGACAAAACGCTGGTGGCAGGGCAGGCCAGCACCTCCAAGGCGTAGAGCGCCAGTTCGTGCCACATGTCCAGCTTGGACACCCAATAGTTTTAAGGCGCACAGGGATCACTGAGGACGCTGACATGGTCTGCTACGTACTCCTTCACCATCTTCCAAAATTTTTCCTTCCTTGTGACACTAGGCCACGCATCAGGTTGAGGGTGATGGCAGGGTTTCATAAAACTGTCCCAGGCCTTGGAGAGTGTTGCCCTGCATCTGTTGGAACTGCTGTGTGTTCCCCTTGTCTCCCCTCCTCGGTTGGCCAAGGAACTCCGTATTCCGCAGCCAGCATTGTCCGCTGTAAATTTTTGGAGCAATTTTTCCACAAGGACCTTCTGGTATTGCACCATTTTGCTTGTCCTCTCCACCACAGGAATAATAGAAGAGAAGTTTTCTTTGTAGCGGGGGTCGAGAAGGGTGAACAACCAGTAATCGTGGGTCATGGGAAAGGCAGCCTAACATAAAGTCAGCCATGTGTGCCAGAATCCCAACAGATAAGCCTTCACTGTTCTCATCAGGAGGATGACTCTCAATCTCCTCATCCTCTTCTACCCATCCACGCTGAACAGATGGAATAAAACTTCCATGGGTACTACCCTCTGTAGCGAAGGCAACAGTCTCTTGCTCCTCCTCCTCCATCATGATCCAATTCGCGCTGAGAAGACGAACTGAGGGTGGTCTGGCTATCACCCTGTGTACTTTCTTTCCCCATTTCCACCTCTTCCACATGCAAAACGTCCGCCTTAATTGTGAGCAGAAAATGTTTGAGTAGACACAGAAGTGGTATGGTTACGCTGATAATAGCATTATCGCCGCTTACCATCTGTGTTGATTCCTCAAATTTGCGTAAAACCTCATAGAGGTCAGACATCAATGCCCACTGGTCGCTTGTGAAGAGCGGAAGCTGACTGGAAAGGCGACGACCATGTTGCATCTGGTAATCCACTACTGCCCTCTGCTGCTCACAAAGCCTGGCCAACATGTGGAACGTGGAGTTCTAGCGCGTCCTCAAGTCGCACAGCAGTCGGTGAGCTGGCAATCACAAGCGCTGCTGCAGCGTTGCCAGAGAGGCGGAAGCTGTCGATGACTTGTTGAAATGGGCACACACGCAGCGCACCTTCACCAGCAGTTTAGGCAAATTGGGGTAGGTTTTGAGAAACCGCAGAACCACTAGGTTGAACACGTGGGCTAGGCATGGTATTTGTGCGAGCTTGCCAAGCTCCAAAGCCGCCACCAAGTTATGGCCATTATCAGACACAACCATCCCTGGTTGTAAGTTGAGTGGCGAGAGCCACAGCTCAGTCTGGTCCCTTATCCCCTGCCACAGCTCTGCGGCAGTGTGCCGCTTGTCCCCTAAGCAGATCAGTTTAAGCACGGCCTGTTGCCGCATCCCCAATGCAGTGCTACAATGCTTCCAGCTACTGACTGATAGATGACTGGTGCTGCAAGATGAGAATTCAGAGGTGGAAGTGGAGGAGGATGCGGAGGAGGAGAAGGGGGGGTTGCAGCCACTAACGTAGGTGGCAGTGGAAACCCTGATGGAAGTAGGGCCTTCAATCCTTGACGTCATTAGCACTTGCGCCATAACAGGGAATGACTCGCTCCCGGCCTCCACAACGTTCACCCAGTTTGCTGTCAAGGAAATGTAGCGTCCCTGGCCAAAAGCATTAGTCCATGTGTCAGTCGTTAAGTGGACCTTCCCAATGACTACGTCAGGGCATGGGTGATGTTACGGGACACATGCTGGTATAAGGCTGGGACTGCACACCATGAAAAATATTGGCGGCAGGGGACAGAGTACCGCGGGACAGCCGCCGCTATCAGGCTGTGGGAAGCCTCAGTGTCCACAAGCCTAAATGGCAACATTTCCAGGTGCGCATTTAGTGCTATGGCCTGTGGCTGGGTGGCTGGGTATTTGCGCTTGCGTTCAAAGGCGTGGGGTATGGACATCTGTACGCTGCGCTGGGACACAGAAGTGGATGTGCTAGCTGATGGTGCTTGCGAAGGTCAGATGCATGGCGGGAGGCATCCGTGTCTGTGTCTTGGACAGGGGATTGGCCAGCACGTAACACAGGGGAAGAGGAGGCAGTGGTGTGACACGCAGACACTGCTTGTCGACCCAGGCATCCGTCCCACCTATTAGGGTGCTTTTATGCTATGTGGTAGTGGCATCATGCTGGTGGTGGTGAGGTTGCTAGTGTTCACGCCCCTGCTCATTTTGGTACGGCACAGGTTGCAAATGGCAATTATTTTATCGTCCGCACTTTCCTCAAAAAAGCGTGAGACTGCGGAACACCTACCCCTTGGCAAGAGAGATTGCCGCAAGGGGGTGCTCCGGGGAACAGTTGCGGGCCTGTTTGGTGTGGACCGCCTTCTCCCTTTTGCCACCCCACTGCCTCTTTCAGCCTGTTGCGGTGCTGCGGATCCCTCCCCCTCTGTACTGCTGTCCTCGCTTGGCTTGCCACCTTCCCAGGTTGGGTCAGTGACTTCATCGTCCAGCACCTACTTTTCCACTTCCCCACTCTGGTCATCCTCCTGACTTGTTGACCTAACATCCTCAGTTATTGACAACTGTGTCTCATCCTCATAATGAACCTCTTGAGACACTAATTGTGGTTGACTTATTGGCAACTGTGTCTCATCATCATCATCCACCTCGTGAAACACTAATTGCCGTTCCCCACCGTTATTTTCTTCTGACTGTGGATGCTCCAGAGTTTGGGAATCAGGGCACAAGATCTCCTCATGTCCCTCTTCAAGCGGGCTTGGCGAGAGGCCCAAATTAAGGAATGGCAATGAAAACAGCTCCTCGGAATATCCGAGTGTGGGATCAATTCTCTGCCAAGACTCTCCATAGTGGGTGGAAGGAGTATCAGGGTGAGGATTCTGTTGACCAGACTTTTGGCTACGGAGACTGGACTTTGTGGAAGACAGGGTGGTGCTAAACCGACTTGAAGTATTATCTGCTACAATCCAACCGACCACCTGGTCGCACTAGTCTGACTTCGAGAGTGGTGTCCTGCGCCGCCCTGAGATTGGGACAAGAAGCTAGGTATTGTGCACCATCAGCAGCACAGCCACTTCCCCGTCCCATACTGCTTGCCTTGCGCATATTTAATGGTATATATGCTTGCAAGTATGTCACACATACAGTAGTGTAGGTTTTGTAAGTGCATGCGCAAATAAAGTACACAGAATGTCACAGATATTTTTAGGATGCGCACACGTTAAACAGGAGGTATAGCGCAAGCAATGTCGCTGTCACTACTGCCTAATAAAAAATTACACCGAATGAATGTCACTGATATTTAGGATGCACAAACGTTATACAGGAGGTATAGCGGAAGTAATGTTGCTGCTACCACCGCCTAATAAAAAATTACACTGAATTAATGTCACTGATATTAAGGTTGCACTAACGTTATACAGGAGGTATAGCGCAAGTAATGTCGCTGTCACCGCCAACTAATAAAAAATTACACTGAATTAATGTCACTGATATTTAGGATGCATAAACGTTATACAGGAGGTATAGCGCAAGTATTGTCGCTGTCACCACCGCCTAATAAAAAATTACACTGAATTAATGTCACTGATATTTAGGATGCGCAAACGTTATACAGGAGATGTAGCACAGGTAGTGTTGCTGCCACCAGCAGCAAAAAAATTGGACTGAATGTCACTGATATTTCGCATACGCAAACATTATACAGGAGATGTAGTGCAGGTAATGTAACTGTCTGCAGCGGACACCGTCTATGGAAAAAGTACACTGGATGTCACAGATATTTTTATGCTGCGCACATGTTAGACAGGAGATATAGCGCAGATAATGTCGTTGTCTGTAGCGGCCAAACAATTGCAAGTTATTTAGCAGGTTGCGCTAAAAATATTTATTGCTGCCACACACAACAATAGTCCTTAAAAGGACTGTTGGGTCTATAACAAGTATAAAAACTTATTCCTATTTCACTCCCTACACTATCTCTCCCTTCTGCTCTCCAGCTCTCCCTGACTAAGACTGAGCCAAACACATGTCATCGGGTGCTATATAGCATCCGATGAGGCGTTCCCGCCAGCCAATCACTGTAATGCCAGTAGCTAACATGGCTATGGCATTAAAGTGAATGGCAGCACTTACCTGCACGTTTATTGGCTGTGTAGCAGCCAACAAACATGCGGGGAGGAGACTTGAGCATCGCGCTCGAGCACACGCGGTATTTGGCCGAACACCGCGATGTGCCGAGCATAGCGATGCTCGAGCCAAACTAGTGTTTGGCCGAGCATGCTTGCCCAACACTACTGATGACCTATCCTGGGTCATCAATATCAGATTGACAGGGGTTCAGCACCCAGTCATTTGAAGGAGCCCAGTGCCTTGGTCTATTCACTGTTTAACTGCACGCCATCTAACTTGTAGCAGTGGTGTAACTGCTTTTCCCATTCACTTGAAATTGAACTGAGATTAATAGAGTTAGTGGTGGTGCTTGGTCATTGATCACACAACAAAGGTGGTGCACCTTCTATTTTAAATTCTGCAGCAAGGTACATGTTGAGACAGGATCACATTTAGGGGCCATTCACACAAAAGTAAGGACTCCACAAATATCTGTCCGCAATACACAAGCACTGTGTGAACTCTGTTTTGCAGTGTGGACCCATTGACTTGAATGGGTCTGCAATCCGCAAAATCCAGCAAAAGATAGAACATTTCCCTTCTTTTGCTGTGCGGAGGCACGGACCCAAAAGCATTCGTAAGCGCTTCCGTGGTCTTCCAATCCGTGCCGCCGCTCTACAAAAGATAGGACATGTCCTATATTTCGCCATATCTTGCGGATTGCGGTCCCTTTCAGGTCAATATGTCTGTATCCGCAGCACGGAGTGTACAAGGCCGGTGCCTGTGTATTGAGGACCCGCCGTTTGCGGTCCACAATACGGTCATTGAACCCTTACATTTTTGTGAATGGACCCTTGACATTTCCCCCTACTGCATTGCAGGCTACCACTCTGGCATACTAATGGTAATCCAGATGCTGGGGTCCTCCTGGGGTATGCCATTTCAAGCTCTTTTAAATTGGACTCCTAGTTCAGCCAAAGTGGTTGTTGGCTGCTATGCATGGGAGATCCATCGCCCCATCTAGTCCTAGACATTCTTGATGAGGGAGAGAGCTGGCATCCGAACTGGAGAGGGGACCTGTCAGATACATTGAAAAGCAAGTTGTGAAGCGCGGGAAGTGTGGGGGCTGGTGTTGCCATCAATGGCAAACAATAATGTTCATTGATTAAAGGGGGTTCTACCTTGGTACTAATGACTATCGCATCCAAGTTCGCAGGAGAGCACCTATCGCCATCATGCATAGTGTGGACACACACAGGAAGAAATGATCATCCCTCTCCTCCAGTGTCCATGTCATAACAGAATGACTAATTTATCCAATGTTGTATTCTAATTCACATCTAAACTTGCAAAGTTGGGGAGGAGTGCATTTAGAGGATAACAGAAAATAAGCATATGGGTTTGTTTAAAAAATCCAACAGAAGGACTCGATGAATAATCAGCTTGTTCTGTGTTGCCAAATCAGTGAAAAAGAAATGGAGAATTTCCCATTGTTATGTCAGGGAAGCATCCTGTCTGCCTGGCTCGCCAGCAGTATGCGCGCCGCTAGTTGGAATCAGAGAAAGAATATGTAAATTATTCAGATGTCTCATTCAGGATCCTTTGCTGTTTGTATCTCCAGGTTTCAAAATATCAAGTATCATCCAGGGGAATGATCACAGATGAAAAGTTCTCAGCAAATGCTTTTGAAAATAATCCATGAGCAAGGAAACTGCATGGTAGGAGGATATAATGCACCTACAGAATGAAGCCAAAGATTTGACAGTGTCTTCTGAGAATCCTTCATCTGATATTTCAAAATATCCTGGACTATTATATTCTAGTAGAAAATCAAGTCCAAATTTGGTCACATAATGCACAGGCAGGTTATCCCTGGTGAATCAAAGCCTCTGAGGACTGCATAGTCTTCCTTGGCTCCATAGGGTATTTGTACAACATTGTTGGGGGGTGGGCCAAAACAAAATACTCTTCTCCATTTCCACTTCCAGCTCCAGAGTGGAATAGTAGATGCTAATAAGTGACTTCACCAGCTGTCCACGTCCAGTGCATTCAGTGACCCAAACTTGGCCTTTAATTACTGGTGTTAAAACAGTGTTGAAGACTAATGTATCTCCCTATACTGGAAACGTGGGAGGCAGTATTCTTGAGTCACCTGGCACTACGACAACCGAGATAGCAGGAGTGATTGTAACAGGCAGTGAGTGTGGACCCACTGTGCCAATTAACTGGTTTGACTTTGGGCTAGTCTTGAAGACATTATTCTGGCATTCCCCTGATATTCACCCTTTAACCAATATACAGTGACCTGGCCTGCACTGGCCTGCACTGCCAGCAAGTTGCAACCTGTTGGAAGAATCCTGGTGTTGTTGGCTTCTGATCCACTGGGATCAGAGACACCGTTGTATGACACATAGGCAGAAAACAGAGGCAGAGGCTAGCAGTGTTGGTGGGAATCCATGGAACAATCCAAAGGTTAGGGCAGGTGGCGCACAAACAGTATGGTGAACAGGCACAGGTCAGGTACACAGGCAAACAAACAGATTATAGCTTTTTACAAGCTTTAGCAAGCTAGATAGACCTAGCAAGATCTGTGGAGACCAATTTCTCAGGTAAGGAAGTGAGGGCAGCAGCACAAGCTATAAAGGAAGGCAGATGAAGTCATGAGTCAAGCAGTTGACCACAAGATTAGAAAGGGAATTAACTGAAGTGCTGCAGAGAAAAGTCTTTCTAATACAGTACAGACCAAAAGTTTGGACACACCTTCTCATTCAAAGAGTTTTGTTTATTTTCATGACTATGAAAATTGTAGATTCACACCGGAAGGCATCAACACTATGAATTAACACATGTGGAATTATATACATAACAAACAAGTGTGAAACAATTGAAAATATGTCATATTCTAGGTTCTTCAAAGTAGCCACCTTTCTCTTTGATTACTGCTTTGCACACTCTTGGCATTCTCTTGATGAGCTTCAAGAGGTAGTACCCTGAAATGGTTTTCACTTCACAGGTGTGCCCTGTCAGGTTCAATAAGTGGGATTTCTTGCCTTATAAATGGGGTTGGGACCATCAGTTGCATTGAGGAGAAGTCAGGTGGATACACAGCTGATAGTCCTACTGAATAGACTGTTAGAATTTGTATTATGGCAAGAAAAAAGCAGCTAAGTAAAGAAGAACGAGTGGCCATCATTACTTTAAGAAATGAAGGTCAGTCAGTCAGCTGAAAAATTGGGAAAAATTTGAAAGTAAGGGCTATTTGACCATGAAGGAGAGTGATGGGGTGCTGCGCCAGATGACCTGGTCTCCACAGTCACCGGACCTGAACCCAATCAAGATGGTTTGGGGTGAGCTGAAGTGCTAAGCATCTCTGGGAACTCCTTCAAGACTGTTGGAAGACCATTTCAGGGGACTACCTCTTGAAGCTCATCAAGAGAATGCCAAGAGTGTGCAAAGCAGTAATCAAAGCAAAAGGTGGCTACTTTGAAGAACCTAGAATATGACATATTTTCAGTTGTTTCACACTTGTTTGTTGTGTATATAATTCCACATGTGTTAATTCATAGTTTTGATGCCTTCATAGTCATGAAAATAAAGAAAACTCTTTGAATGAGAAGGTATGTCCAAACTTTTGGTCTGTACTGTACGTACATGCCAGCAGCATGGAACACAGGAGTTTGGTGCTAGGCAGAGTCTAGGTGAGTGATGCGACGCCTGTGCCTATCCCAGATAGCAGAATGGCGGTGGGCACAGAGCACCACCATGACAGTGATTGCCATGGTCACATTGAGAAAAGGCTTACATCATATGTAGAGATGAGCAAATCAAATCCCACAAAGTGGAATTCGATTCGAATTTCAGGATAAATTAGATTTGCCTCAAAGCCAAATTTTCTCGTACTTCGTGTAAGCGAATCGATTTAACCTGAAATAGTGTAAAAAAAACAAAAAATTCATACTTACCTCCTCCATTTGCTTGCGACGGGCCGCCAGCCACCATCTTGATTGAAGATCTCGGCCGAAATCCCATGCGTGGTGACGTATGACGCTATAACTTCAAGCAAGATGGCGGTGGCCGGCCAGTCACGAGCAAATGGATGCGGTATGTTAATTTTACACAGTTTTTACACTCAGATGCCGCTATCATGTATAAACGCGGCATCTGAGGGGTACAATGACAGGGGGCAGCGCTATCTCAGCTCCCTGTCATTGCACCTACTACTTACAAAAAAATGCGCTTCGTGACGAAGTTATTCGTCACAAAGCGAATTTTTTTTGCAAAATTCAGTGAATCTGCAAAATCAAACTTTTGAAAAATTCGCTCATCTCTAATCATATATATAGTGGCTGCCAAAACAGATTTTTAAGCATTATGTACTCCCACAGGGCAACCTCAATGCCATACTGTTGGGCTACAGGGCACTTACTTTGCCATGTAGCCTTTGACATATGAGCAAAGTGTCATCAGGAAATGACCTATTGTTAAAATCAAATTATTGTATTACACATATTTTTAAGGAGGTCCTCGCTCTTATGCTCCTGTGGTCCATGCCCGACAGAATTTTGCTGCTCTGTCAACTCTATGCTCATCTTCGGCCTGCTCTTCTCCTGCAGTGCCTCTTTCTGCCCATACACTTCCTCCCACCCAGCACGGCCTAACCTGTCCAGCCTATAGCTACCCTCCTTAGGCTTTCTAGGGCACCCTCCCCTGTGAGAGGATGCCTGAGCAATAGCTGTGCTGCCCGTCCTGACATTTAGACTGTTTGCTGGTTTGCACAAATGCTGCCTGCCCTGACCTTAGCTTGTTTACTGACTATGGTTTGCTCTATCTTGGTGCTCCTCAGTAATGTCTCTTGAGCTCTGTGGGTCAGAGACTACTCCAGGAGGTAGTGTCCTAGTGGTTCCCCTGCAGTGCAGTCCATATCCCTGTGTAGAGGTTAAAGGTTGAAAGGATAAAGGTTGATTGGTCTCAGCAGCCATTTTATCAGCAAAATAACAAATGCATACAGATAAAATACACCTTGACCCATGCAATGTCCCATACCCCATTAGTGCACCTTGGTTCAGGATCCATATGTAGATTTGAAACAATATTTAGTAGAGGTGCAGCACAAAAAGTACAGGTGCAGCCTAGGAATTAGTGGTAATCCACATACAGATGCCACAGCCGGGCTGACGTATGTACAGGCACCCTTACATAGACAATGCTTAACACTCCAAATATTACATGTGGTAGAATACAGATCCTGAACATTGCTGAAAAAGTTCTTGAAGCACCATAATCTGTCAATTTGTGCACGTATCCATAGTTATGTCGTAGTCAAGTCATAGTTTACCTTCAGCCAAAAAGCACCAACTCAAAAGCACCAAATAATGGACTTGAGTACCACCCAGGCCCCTTCACCGCCGGCGCCACCTAGGTGTCTAAGATCAAAGTTGTTAATAAAATCCACAGATTCTAGCCACTATAATGTTTCCACTTAAAAAAACTAATTGGGGAGTCCAGAGCATTACTGCCTCCCCCAACCTCCAGAAACATACATTTTGGAGTGAATTTTGAGGGCCCCCACATCCACAAGCTGCCATAACAAATAAGACTCAACCTGTATGACCAATACAATCCATTCCAACTCTTCCAAGCTCTGTTGATGTTTCTACTCTTCTACTCCATCAAAAGGAACGGTGGGGGATTGTGCCCTGGTGCTCCCTGTTGGTTCTCCCAGGGATAAACTTTTAAATTCTAACAACGCTCCTCCTCTAGTTGCCTGCTAACCTTCCCCACCCCCCCAACTTAATGGTTATCTTGCAGCCTTCCAGTCCCTCCATCATGGTCGGCTTCCCCATAAGTCCGGCTTTACTAACAAAGTATTAATAAGGAAAAGCATTGACATTTCTTAGAGTGTTACGTGAGATGTTCATTCATAAGACCTTTGGTATAGAGTTGTATTATTTACTTAGTCATACTTTGAAACAAATTTGAAAGCGCCCACACGTCGCCTCATCTAACCTCTTCTCCTGAGTACAAAGCCATATTTTTAGCTCTTTTTTTACTATGATTTTGTGTGCAATTACAGTATGTCTGAAATATCCAAACTGGCTGTTAAAATCTCAGCATGAGCGAACAATTTAAAAACGTATACCTGCAAATCTAATAAGAATGAACTTTACCATTAGCATTTATTCAGCAAAAGTAGCATTGAGGTGAGCAGATGTGGTGTTTTTGGAAAACGATGCAGTTTTTTGTGGCACTTTTTCATGCAGGTCTTTGAGCCAGAAGTGGATTCAAAAAGAAGTGGTAACACACTCCTCAACATTAAAATTGCAACACCAAGAAGAACATGTCTTAAGCTTATGCAAATCAAGGAGGTAGCAGGTGTCGCTAAGATCTGTTGATGGTTACATTTTCAAGCACCTAGTTCCAATCTGTGGTATATGGGAGGGGCCTAAAAACCAGATTGAAAGCAAAGCTAAGTGAAACCTAAAAAAATTAGATGGAGTCGTGTGGGATGATTCTGTTCATCGACGTTCCAGTTATCGCCACTTGTTGCACTGAGGAAGGGAGAGTGAATCTACCCATAACGCGTATGGTGAAACAAGTGATGTACCTGCATTGAAAAGCCTCCGATAATACTGTATGGCCAGAAGAAAATTTCTACAGTAAAGGATTAACTATTCTTATGGTCGAAAGCTGCGCCAAAGGAAATTGCGGAACAGAGTGGCAACTCCTGCGATCTTTGGAACTCCCGTGAAATTTAAACCAGCTTGCTGTATGGAGCGACTGAATAAGCCGGCAAATATTTAAAGCTCCATTGAAGCAATAGGGAGACAGCAGACGCTAGACGGTAAGCCAAATATCGATTTAAAGTTTTCTTCAATTCAAAGCTCATTTCGACCTTAAAAGGATCAGCTATAAGAGACTTTTCACATTATCAGGATTCCTGTGGACACTTTATGAACATATTGCGCTCCCAGTGAATACACCTACAACATTTTCAGTGACATTCAGTTTCCCAAATTGGGATAGAGCGCTAGAAGATAATACCCCCTCTTTCCCAAATAACAGCATATACTTGAAGTTTTTTGGTGTGATATATATTATTGAATTTATCGACACTATTGAGTCATATGAATATAGTGTCGATCATATCTACCACAATATATGTGACTGTAATGTTGTATATTATTGCTACATTGTTCTTATAAATTTTATTACTTGTATTTTATGGGGATTTAATAAATATTTTCTGCACATGTCAATCTGGTTGCCAAGTGTATGAGTGCTCGCTCATTATTCTATTACTACATAGTGGGAGATTAGTCTGGTGATCACATGGGCAATGCCATGAAGAGGCCTTCACAAGGGAATATCACACCAATCCTACTTCCTGGATTATGTTGTGGGGTGGCAAATCAGTAGCCAGACCCCTCTAGTCTTCATTTCAGGTAAAGTATCAGTTTGGTGTTACATTGAGTTGGTTGTGGAACCAATAATACTTCCATTTCACCAAAGTGTCCCAGGAGATGTTAACAGGGCAACGCCAGGCCCCATGTTGCTTGTGCAACTGTGAGCAGCCAGAATGGCCTAAACATGCTACCATGGCCTGCAGCATTTTTGGATTTGCTTCCCTTTGAGCACATATGGGACATAATTGATTGTCAATTGCAAAGGGAGCTGACAGCAGCGGATCTTGATGATTTGCGTGCCTATGTGCATTCAGCATAGCAGAATATTCTTTAGACAACCATTATTAACCTTATTGATAGCATGCCAAGGCATGTAAGTGTGTATAATTTTGCGTGTGGCGCTCATACTCAATACAGAATAAATTGAGGTGTTTAAATATTTTGTTTCCAATTTTTTTTATAATTTTCATATCATTAATATGTTTATAGTGCCTGTAAGTTCCATAATTTCATGACATTTTCTTCTTGGTGTTGAAATTTCAATGCTGAGGAGTATATAAAGGAAGGACTTATTCTTTTCTTTCCTGCTAGATCCACTTCTTGGCTTTAAAAAAATAAAATTAAAATACTGCAGCTGCGTTTTTCCAAAAACTGCTGTGTGTTCTTGGTAAAGCATTGACTACTACAGAGAATGTCTACAACAAAACTGCTGGTTGGTGCATGTTAAAGGTTTGTCTCATTAAGACAACACTTATCTATTATACAGGGTGGGCCATTTATATGGATACACCTTAATAAAATGGGAATAGTTGGTGATATTATCTTCCTGTTTGTGGCACATTAGTATATGTGAGGGGGGAAACTTTTCAAGATGGGTGGTGACCATGGCGGCCATTTTGAAGTCGGCCATTTTGAATCCAACTTTTGTTTTTTCAATAGGAAGAGGATCATGTGACACATCAAACTTATTGGGAATTTCACAAGAAAAACAATGGTGTGCTTGGTTTTAACGTAACTTTATTCTTTCATGAGTTATTTACAAGTTTCTGACCACTTATAAAATGTGTTCAATGTGCTGCCCATTGTGTTGGATTGTCAATGCAACCCTCTTCTCCCACTCTTCACACACTGATAGCAACACCGCAGGAGAAATGCTAGCACAGGCTTCCAGTATCCGTAGTTTCAGGTGCTGCAAATCTCGTATCTTCACAGCATAGACAATTGCCTTCAGATGACCCCAAAGATAATAGTCTAAGGGGGTCAGATCGGGAGACTTTGGGGGCCATTCAACTGGCCCACGACTAATCCACTTTCCAGGAAACTGTTCATCTAGGAATGCTCGGACCTGACACCCATGGTGTGGTGGTGCACCATCTTGCTGGAAAAACTCAGGGAACGTGCCAGCTTCAGTGCATAAAGAGGGAAACACATCATCATGTAGCAATTTCGCATATCCAATGGCCTTGAGGTTTCCATTGATGAAGAATGGCCCCACTATCTTTGTACCCCATATACCACACCATACCATCATTTTTTTTGTTCCAACAGTCTTGGAGGGATCTATCCAATGTGGGTTAGTGTCAGACCAATAGCGGTGGTTTTGTTTGTTAACTTCACCATTCACATAAAAGTTTTCCTCATCACTGAACAAAATCTTCTGCGTAAACTGAGGGTCCTGTTCCAATTTTTGTTTTGCCCATTCTGCAAATTTAGTGCGCCGATCTGGGTCATCCTCGTTGAGATGCTGCAGTAGCTGGAGTTTGTAAGGGTGCCATTTGTGAGTAGCTAATATCCACCGAAGGGATGATCGACTAATGCCACTCTCCAGTGACATGCGGTGAGTGCTACGCTGTGGGCTCTTGCCGAATGAAGCTAGGACAGCCACTGATGTTTCTTCATTAGAGACAGATTTCATGCGTCCACATTTTGGCAAATCCAACACTGAACCAGTTTTACGAAACTTAGCAAGCAGTTTGCTAACTGTAGCATGGGAGATGGGTGGTCTCGTAGGGTGTCTTGCATTGAAATATGCTGCAATGACCAGGTTACTGCGTTTACCAGACATCAACACAATTTCTATCCGCTCCTCACGTGTTAACCTCGGCGATATGTCAATGGCTGTAAACAAAGAGAAACTTGTAAATAACTCATGAAAGAATAACGTTACGTTAAAACCAAGCACACCATTGTTTTTCATGTGAAATTCACAATAAGTTTGATGTGTCACATGACCCTCTTCCTATTGAAAAAACAAAAGTTGGATTCAAAATGGCCGACCTCAAAATGGCCGCCATGGTCACCACCCATCTTGAAAAGTTTCCCCCCTCACATATACTAATGTGCCACAAACAGGAAGTTAATATCACCAACCATTCCCATTTTATTAAGGTGTATCCATATAAATGGCCCAACCTGTATATGATTTATCATGGCATATGGACATCAGTCTGGGAGGGGTCTGTATGTGAAAGATAGCATAAAATCTAATCTAATACAAGTTGCAAGACCAATTTAGAGTCAGTTTGGGTTACGTTGCAGCTTGACAATCATAAGTAGAGTTGAGCGGACACCTGGATGTTCGGGTTCGACGGGTTCGTCCGAACTTCGGAAAAAAGTTCAAGTTCGGGATCCGAACTTGACCCCGAACCCGAACCCCATTGAAGTCAATGGGGACCCGAACTTTTGAGCACTAAAATGGCTGTAAAAATGTCATGGAAAGGGCTAGAGGGCTGCAAATGTCGTCAAAATGTGGTTAAGAGCATGGCAAGTGCTCTGCAAACAAATGTAGATAGGGAAATGACTTAAAATAACATTAAATATGTAAAAATTTAAAATAATAATCTTGATCTAGGAGGACCAGGTCCATATGGAGTAGGAGGTTGAGGAGGCGGTGGATGTGGCGGTGTAGGTGGAAGTGGCGGTGGAGGAGGTAGCCTACAGTGCTTTTTTTTTTCTTTTTTTTTAATATATTTTTTAATTAGGGTACACCCCAAAACATTGGGAAATATAACCCTCCAGTCGTGCTAAACACACGTTCAGACAATACACCGGCTGCAGGGCAGGCCAGCACCTCCAAGGCGTAAAGGGCAAGCTCAGGCCATGTGCCTAATTTGGAGACCCAGAAGTTGCAGGGGCTGACCCCTGTCAGTTAGTTCGTGTAGGCGTGTGCATACTTACTGCCCCACCATGTCGCACGTCCCCGTGATGTTAACGATCCAATTTGATATCTGCTCTATCGACTTTCGATGTTCTTTTATGCGCCTACCATGGTGATCATGGGTGGCGGGGAATCAGGGTTCCAGGCCGGGGAGGGAGCGTGAGAAAAAGAGACCATATTTAAGGGAGACAAATTTATTTTAAAAAATTGGGATCAAGCAGAAATGTGGGAAAAGCTATTGAGGCGCAAATGTGGGACAAATTACAGAAGCCCAAATGTGGGCCAAAAGAGTCAAGCAGAATTGTGGGAAAGGCTATTGAGGCACAAATGTTGGCCAAAAGAGTATAGCGGAAATGTGTTACAACTTGTTTAAGTTTAGGCATTGAATCAAAAATGGTGGCGCGCATCAATTAAAGAAGCATTTCAGAAACTTTATTCCCTGTCACCTATGCAGAGCAGAGGTTTATTCACGTCTAAAATTGTATAATGTCAACCCAAGAATGTAACAGAAAAATTACAGAAATGAATTAACCTGTCTACTTGGTAGAGCACGGGTCTATGACAGAAAACAATTGTTTATTGTCACCCGGAAATGTAAAATAAAAATTATTGAAATTTATTAAGCTGTCAACTAGGTAGAGGAGGGGTATATTACACCCAAAAATTGGTGAATTTGACCCTAAAATGTAACTGACAAATGTTTTAGTTTTTTTTACCGGTCTAATAGGTATAGCAGTGGTACATCACACCAAACAATTGCTGAATTTCACCAGAAAATGTAACTGCCAATTTTTTTTATTGTTAACTGGCCTACTTGGTATAGCAGTGTTACTATACACCCAAAAATTTGTGAATTTCACCCGAAAATGTAACTGACAATTTTTTATTTTTTTTAATCGGCCTACTAGGTATAGCAATGGTACATCACACCAACAAATTGGTGAATTCCACCATAAAATGTAACAGACAAAATTTTTTATTGTTTAACCTGTCTACTAAATATAGCAGTGGTACTTCACACCCAAAAATTGTTGAATTTCAACTGAAAATGTAACTGACAAATTTATTTATTTTTGTTACCCGGCCTACTAGGTATAGCAGTGGTACTATACACCCAAAAATTGGTGAATTTCACCCGAAAATGTTAATGACAATTTTATTTATTTTTTTAACCGGCCTACTAGGTATAGAAGTGGTACTATACACTCAAAAATTGGTTAATTTCACCAGAAAATGTAACAGATAATTTTTTTTATTTATTTTACCGGTCTACTAGGTATAGAAGTGGTACTATACAACCAAAAATTGGTGAATTTCACCCGAAAATGTTAATGACAATTTATTTAATTTTTTAACTGGCCTACTAAGTGTAGCAGTGGTACTATACACCCAAAAATTTGTGAATTTCACCCGAAAATGTTAATGACAATTTTTGTTTTTTGTAACCGGCCTACTAGGTATAGCAGTGGTACTATACACCCAAAAATTGGTGAATTTCACCCGAAAATGTTAATGACAATTATTTTTATTTTTTTAACCAGCCTACTAGGTATAGCAGTGATATTATACACCCAAAAATTGGCGAATTTCACCCGAAAATGTAAATGACAAAGTAGTGAAATAATATAAAATAAAACACATACAAAAAAATATTGATTTATGAGGTGGAGTTCCATATGGAGTAGGAGTTTGAGGAGGCGGTGGACGTAGCGGAGTAGACGGTGGAGGAGGATGAGATAGCCAACACAGGTTTTTGGTTTTAATTTAATTTTTTTAAATTAAGGTACACTCCAAAAGAGTCTAAAATATCCAAAATACAAACATGAGCAATTGCGCTGCAGTATAACAATGGCTGGTTAGTGCCTGTATACATGTCTATTCTGGACAAGGTACGGACAAGTCCTGAGGGATCCATGCCTGGTTCATTTTAATGAACGTGAGCTTGTCCACATTGGCTGTGGACAGGCGGCTGCGCTTGTCTGTGATGACGCCCCCTACCGTGCTAAACACACGTTCAGATAATACACTGGCTGCAGGGCAGGCCAGCACCTCCAAGGCGTAAAGGGCAAGCTCAGGCCATGTGCCCAATTTGGAGACCCAGAAGTTGAAGGGGGCAGACCTGTCATTCAGTACGTGTAGGCGTGTGCACACATAATGCTCCACCATGTTGGTGAAATGCTGCCTCCTGCTAAGACGTTCCATATCAGCTGGTTGTGCTGGTTGTTGTGGCGTGCTGACAAAGCTTTCCACATTTCGGCCATGCTAACCCTGCTTTCTGAGGTGCTGGCGGTGCCCCAGCTGCGTTGGCGACCTCTTCCTCTGCCTTCGCCTTGTGCTTCCACTGTGCCCCCGCTGTCAGGTGGGAATGCCACCAGCAGTGCATCTACCAGCGTGCGTTTGTACTCGCGCATCTTACGATCACGCTCCAGTGACGTAATTAAGGACGGTACGTTGTCCTTGTAACGGGGATCCAGCAGCGTGGCCACCCAGAAATCAGCACAAGTTAGAATGTGGGTAACTCGGCGGTCGTTGCGGAGACACTGCAGCATGTAATCGCTCATGTGTGCCAGGCTGTCCAAAGGCAACGAAAAGCTGTCCTCTGTGGGAGGTGTATCGTCTGTGTCCTCTGTATCCCCCATCCACGCACCAATGATGGCCATTAGCTAGTCTGGGTGCCACCCTGCTGTGAACATGATTCCTCCTCCTCCATCTCCTCCTCCTCATCCTCCACCTCCTCATCCTCCAGAACTGTGCCCTGGCTGGACAATTGTGTACCTTGGGTTTGTGGGTGCGGGAACCCACCCTCGGAGCCACTTGGGAATGACTGGCCGGAAACCCTACGAAATGATGCCTCTTCCTCCTCCTCCTCCTGTGCCACATCCTCTTCCATCATCGCCAGGAGCGTTTTTTCAAGGAGGCATAGAAGTGGGATAGTAACGCTGAGAACGGCGTTATCGGCACTGGCCATGTTGGTGGAGTACTCGAAACAGCGCAACAAGGAACACAGGCCTCGCATGGAGGCCCAGTCATTGGTGGTGAAGTGGTGCTGTTCCGCCGAGCGACTCACCCGTGTGTGCTGCAGCTGAAACTCCACTATCGCCTGCTGCTGCTCACACAGTCTGGCCAGCATGTGCAAGGTGGAGTTCCACCTTGTGGGCACGTCACATATGAGGCGGTGAGCGGGAAGGCCGAAGTAACGCTCCAGCGCTGACAGGCGAGCAGCAGCAGGGTGAGAAACCCGAAAGCGTGCACAGACGGCCCGGACTTTATGCAGCAGCTCTGACATATCGGGGTGATTTTTAAGGAATCTCTGCACCACCAAATTCAGTACATGCGCCAGGCAAGGGATGTGCGTCAAACCGGCTAGTCCCAGAGCTGCTACGAGATTTCGCCCATTATCGCACACCACCAGGCCGGGCTTGAGGCTGACTGGCAGAAACCACTCATCGGTCTGTTGTTTAAGGCCCGTCCACAGCTCCTGCACGGTGTGGGGTTTGTCCCCCAAACAAATAAGTTTTAAAACTGCCTGCTGTCGTTTACCTCTGGCTGTGCTGAAGTTGGTGGTGAAGGTGTTACGCTGACCAGATGAGAAGCTGGTAGAGGATGAGGAAGCATAGTAGGAGGAGGAAGCATCAGGAGACAAACTGAAGCGCCCTGCAATACTCGGTGGTGGAAGGACATGCGCCAAACTACTATCCGCCTCAGGCCCAGCCGCCACTGCATTTACCCAATGTGCTGTTATGGAGATATAATGGCCCTGACCGTGCTTACTGGTCCACGTATCCGTAGTCAGGTGCACCTTGCCACAGATGGCGTTGCGCAGTGCACACCTGATTTTGTCCCCTACTTGGTTGTGCAGGGAAGGAATGGCTCGCCTTGAAAAGTAGTGGCGGCTGGGCACGACGTACTGTGGGACAGCCACCGCCATAAGGCCTTTAAAACTATCCGTCTCCACCAGACGGAATGACAGCATTTCAAAGGCCAGTAATTTAGAAATGCTGGCATTCAGGGCTAGGGATCGCAGGTGGGTAGGGCGGGTGGGTAAAATGCCGCCGCCACCGCCCACCTACCTAACAGAATTATAAAAGTTATTTTTTTTTGGTCAATGGGCTCAGGGCAGGGTAAAACGATTGTGCCCTGCACCCAAACAACTATTTCTCTGTAGATCGCTGAGTTAGATTCTCTCCTATTCTCTCCCTGAAATCACCAGTCCAGCAGCATCCTCTCCCTACACTTGTAACAACAGAATGACGTGCAGCGCTACGTGACTCAACTTATATAGAGCCTGGGTCACATGCTGCTCTGGCCAATCACAGCCATGACATTAGTAGGCATGGCTGTGATGGCTTCTAAGGTCAGACAGTTAACTGCTTGTTGATTGGCTGCTCTGCAGCCTTTCAAAAAGCGCCAAGAAAGCGCCGAACACCGAACCCGAACTTTTCCTGAAATGTTTGGGTTCGGGGTCCAAAAATCTTAAAGTTCGGTACGAACCCGAACTTTACAGTTCGGGTTCGCTCAACCCTAATCATAAGGTAACTCGTGTAGGTGTGATATACAGACCATCTGGCCAAGTCAAATAATTAGATGATCTACTAGTTGAGGAAATAGCTCAAATGACATTGAACGGGGAAGTTATCATTATAGGAGACTTTAATCTTCCTGATGTAAACTGGAAAACCAAAATAGCTAGTTCTGCCAGGAGTACAGATATTCTAAATTCCCTACTGGGATTATCTCTACAGCAAGTAGTTGAGGAGCCAACCCGGAAGAAGGCCATTTTAGATTTAGCATTCACAAATGGGAGTTTGGTATCTGATATTACTGTAAGGGTACAGTAATTACAGTGACTGAGTCACACCACACAAAAACTAAAGTTTTAGATTTTAGAAAAACAGACTTTTCTAAAATTAGATTAGTAGTATACGAGTCCTTATCACACTGGAACAATTTCAATGAAGTCCAGTAAAAATCGGACTACTTAAAAGTGGCACTATTGAAGGCAACAGATAATTGCATTAGGCTTGTCAGTAAAAGCAAAAAAAGGAAGAGACCACTGTGGTACTCAGCAGAAGTGACCAAAATCATTAAAAACAAAAAGATAGCATTTAGTAATTATAAAAAATAAATAAACGAGGATGAAATTTATAAGATTAGGCAGAGAGAAGCCAAGCAAGTTATAAGAGCTTCTAAAGCACAGGCAAGACATTCTTCAGATACATAAAGGAAAAAAGGAAATTAAAACAAGGAATTACCAAATTAAAAACAAAAGAAGGAAGGTATATGGAAGAAGATAAAGAACTAGCTGACTGCCTCAATGAATACTTCTGTTAAGTTTTTACAAAGGAAAATGAAGGAATGGGAACTCAGTTAGGCTACTTTCACACCTGCGTTAGGTGCGGATCCGTCTGGTATCTGCACAGACGGATCCGCACCTATAATGCAAACGCTTAGATCCGTTCAGAACGGATCCGTTTGCATTACCATGAACAAAAAAAAAAAAATTATAATTTTTTTTTTTTTGTTCATGATAATGCAAACGGATCCGTTTTGACTTTACATTAAAAGTCAATGGGAGACGGATCCGTTTGAAAATTGAGCCATATAGTGTCAAATTCAAACGGATCCGTCCCCATTGACTTACATTGTAAGTCTGAATGGATCTGTTTGCCTCCGCACGTCCAGGCGGACACCCGAACGCTGAAAGCTGCGTTCAGGGGTCCGCCTGCTGAGCGTAGCGGAGGACAAACGGTGCCAAACTGATGCATTCTGAGCGGATCCGCATCCACTCAGAATGCATTAGGGCTGGACGGATCCGTTCGGGGCCGCTTGTGAGAGCCTTCAAACGGAACTCACAAGCGGAGCCCCGAACGCTAGTGTGAAAGTAGCCTTAGGGAGAAAGACTAATTAATCTTTTGATGCATGTGTCTTTACAGAGGAAGTCAGCTGTCTAAAATATTAATAAGTCACAGGGGCCTGATGGGATACGCCCAAAGCTATTAAAAGAGCTTAGCGGTGTTCTAGCAAAACCATTAACAGATTTATTTAACCAATCACTGGCAACAGGAGTCGTCCCAGAAGATTGGAAAATAGGAAATGTTGTGCCCATTCACAAGAAAGGTATTAGGGAGGAATCGGGCAACTATAGGCCAGTAAGCCTGATATCAATAGTGGGAAAATTAATGGAAACCATACTTAAGGAGATGATTGTGAAACATCTAAAATCCCATGGATTGAAAGATATAAAACAGCATAGGTTTACTTCAGGGAGATCATGTCAAACTAATCTTATTGATTTTTTTGATTGGGTGACTAAAATAATAGATGGCGGAGGTGCAGTACACATCGCTTATTTAGACTTTAGTAAGGCTTTTCATACTGTCCCACATAGAAGGCTTATTAATAAATTACAGTCTTTGAGCTTGGACTCCCATATTGTTGAATGGATTAGGCAGTGGCTGAGGGACAGACAACAGAGTGTTGTAGTCAATGGAGTATATTCAGACCATGGTCTTGTTACCAGTGGGGTACCTCAGGGATCTGTTCTGGGACCCATATTGTTTAATATCTTTATCAGCGAAATTGCAGAAGGCCTCGATGGTAAGGTGTGTCTTTTTGCTGATGACACAAAGATTTGTAACAGGGTTGATGTTCCTGGAGGGATACACCAAATGGAAAAGGATTTAGGAAAACTAGAGGAATGGTAAAAAGTCTGGCAACTAAAATTTAATATTGATAAGTGCAAGATAATGCACCTGTGGAAAGGGATTTAGGGCTCATTATTTCAGAAGACTTAAAGGTAGGCAGACAATGTCATAGAGCAGCAGGAAATTCTAGCAGAATGTTTGGGTGACTAGGGAGAGGCATTACCAGTAGAAAGAGGGAGGTGCTCATGCCGCTCTACAGAGCACTAGTGAGACCTCATTTGGAGTATTGTGCACATTAATGGAGACCATATCTCCAGAAGGATATTGATACTTTTGAGAGAGTTCAGAGAAGAGCTACTAAACTACTACATGGATTGCAGGATAAAACTTACCAGGAAAGATTAAAGGACCTTAACATGTATAGCTTGGAAGAAAGACGAGACAGAGGGGATATGATGGAAACTTTTAAATACATAAAGGGAATCAACACGGTAGAAGAGGAGAGTATATTTAAAAGAAGAAAAACAGCTACAAGAGGACATAGTTTTAAATTAGAGGGGCAACGTTTTAAAAGTAATATCAGGAAGTATGACTTTACTGAGAGAGTAGTGGATGCATGAAATAGCCTTCCTGCAGAAGTGGTAGCTGCAAATACAGTGAAGGAGTTTAAGCATGCATGGGATAGGCATAAGGCCATCCTTCAAATAAAATAGGGCCAGGGGCTATTCATAGTATTCAGTATATTGGGCAGACTACATGGGCCAAATGGTTCTTATCTGCCGACACATTCTATGTTTCTATGTGTCCTGCCAGTGCAGAAAGTGACTAGCAGTATAGCTCTTGCTTTATTGGATCAGGCACATCCCATCATGTAATACAACTTTTCCCCTGCAGCTGTTATGTTTCTCACCAGAGAATTGTATCCTCTAAGCAGCAATTGATTTGGTGCACGCTAGACTTGGTTGATTGAAAGGGGATGCCTCAATGATGCACTGTAGCGGGTGCTACAAGACTCATCCAGGATCTGACCTGTTGCTGTCCTGCTCCTTCCTCTGGTCGATGTTCCTAAGCGTTGGCTGCAGGCAGTGGCCTATGCTCTCCTGTTAGACCTTCTGGTATCTCCCTTAGAGCATGCGCACTTGCTCTGAATCATTTAAGGGGCCAGTGCGAACACATCCAAATTATTCCCAAACCTATGGCTGGCTGTCCCTGGGTACTTAAGGAGCCCTCCCTAGAAGACGTTGCCTGAGCTTTAGGTTCCTAGTTTCTAGATGGCCAAGTGAAGGTATGATTATCTGTCTTGACTACCTGTGTACCGACCTTCTGCCCGACTACCGATTCTGTTCCATGCCACTTGTTCTGACCCTAGCCTATTTACAGAATTGCTCCATTGCCTCCTGCCTCAACCTTAGACACAAACCCCATCAGCCCTGATATCGGCCTGTTTTTTGGAATACCAGTAGAGCCTGTTCCTTTGGTGTTGTGCACTGGTGTCTCTGATTCCCGTGGGTCACCTCCCAACTACACTGGGACTTCACCAGGAGGTAACGGCCTGGTTGGTTCCCTGCAGTGAAGTCCAGATCCCTGCATAGGGTTTAAAGGGTAAATACTAGTAGACCGCTGGGACAACATCCTTTGTATTAGCCCAAAGTCAAATCTGTTTGTTGGCACAGTAGGTCCACACTCACTGTCCGTAACAAGCACTTAACTACCTCCCATCCAGCAGACAGTATGCCATAGTGCCTGGACACCCTTATTATGGGTTAACATGTTTCTTTTTTCACAATACTACTAATCATTTAAAGTTGATAGTGAGGATGTTATGTTGCATATCTACAGGATCTGTGATCATGTCTGGATTTGCAGGCCGTAAATGAGTGCTCCATACAATTGCTCTACTTCTTGTTAGGCTTTGTTAACATCTCTGCTTTTGATGTCCTTTCTTCTGCTCTGTTGTAGGAGCAGAACAACGAAAATGAAATGATAGTAATGCTTGATCACAACAGCACATAACAGACAACAACCATTGAATATAATGGGGTTTGGCAGATTTTCATCGTGGTTACTGTCATTTTACCAGGCATATTCTATCTGCTTTTTCGAAGGGAACTTGCAAGAGAGCCTCCAATGCAGATATGAACACAGCCTTAGGGTGCATTCACATGACCGTGCCCTGTTTTGCGGTCCGCAAATTGCAGATCCGTAAAACACGGATACACGCATTTTGCAGAACGCACAGGGCCAGTCATATATAAAAAATGCCTATTCCAACACCCGGCATCCCTGCCAATTCGTGCGAGGGCAGCCTTCCCTTCATTTTTTACCTGCTGGCTGTCAACATAGCAGCGGTGAGAAAGTGTAATTACAAGAAGCTGGCCTATTTACTTCTATGGTACGGCTCCTTCCTATACAAGAAGCCTTCTCTTCAACCAGCCGATCGGCAGGGGTGCCGGGTGTCGGACCCCGCTGATCTGATTTTTTTTTTTTTTCACAATATTTTTATTATTGTTATTAATATTTTGTAATGGATACACCTTAAATGTGGACGCAGCCACTAAGAAGGCAAGATACAAATATAAATCAAGCGTAAAAGTGGGCACAGCCACTTGTAAAAGTAATCAGGAAAAGTGTTAACAAACATCATGTCCTACGGCACCCGCACGGGTGCTGCCAACGTAGAACAATAACAACTCCTCTCCCCCCTTCCCCATAGTACCATCCATAATGTGTCCCAGTATAAAATGCTACTGTACAGAGCCCCCCATATAAAATACCCCTTCTTTGTGGCCTCAATAGATGCCCCTATAGTGCCCACCAATAACGTGCCAGTAATAAGTGCCCACCAATAACGTGCCAGTAATAAGTGCCCCCAATAACGTGCCAGTAATAAGTGCCCCCAATAACGTGCCAGTAATAAGTGCCCCCAATAAGAGCCCGGCACCCCATCACGTTCCAGTAACAAGAGCCCCCCCAATGTTCCAGTAACAAGAGCCCCCCATCATGTGCCAGTAACAAGAGCCACCCATCATGTGCCAGTAATAAGCCCCCCCATCATGTGCCAGTAATAAGCCCCCCCATCATGTGCCAGTAATAAGCCCCCATCATGTGCTAGCAATAATCCCCCATCATGTGCCAGTAATAAGCCCCCATCATGTGCCAGTAATAAGCCCCCCATCATGTGCCAGTAATATGCCCCCATCATGTGTCAGTAATAAGCTCCCCATCATGTGCCAGTAATAAGCCCCCCCCAATGTGCCAGTAACAAGAGCCCCCCTAATGTGCCTGTAATAATCCCCCCATCATGTACCAGTAATAAGCCCCCATCATGTGCCAGTAATAAGCCCCCCCATCATGTGCCAGTAATAAGCCCCCCATCATGTGCCAGTAATAAGCCCCCCCCATCATGTGCCAGTAATAAGCCCCCCTAATGTGAAAGTAATAAGCCCCCACAATGTGCCAGTAACAAGAGCCCCCCTAATGTGCCTGTAATAAGCCCCCCATCATGTGCCAGTAATAAGCCCCCCATCATGTGCCAGTAACAAGCCCCCCATCATGTGCCAGTAATAAGCCCCCCAATGTGCCAGTAATAAGCCCCCCCAATGTGCCAGTAACAAGAGCCCCCCTAATGTTCCTGTAATAAGCCCCCCATCATGTGCCAGTAATAAGCCCCCCTATCATGTGCCAGTAATAAGCCCCCCCATCATGTGCCAGTAATAAGCCCCCCATCATGTGCCAGTAATAAGCCCCCCCATCATGTGCCAGTAATAAGCCCCCCTAATGTGCCTGTAAACTATTGTAAGAAAAAAAAAAAAAACACTTATACTTACCTCCATGTCAGCGATGCGATGCAGGCCTCTTCCGGCCTGTGTCCCGCGCTGTATGGCTCAGGCGGCGCGATGACGCCTGCGCCGGCCTCTGATAGGCTACCGGCCTAGTGCCAGCAGCCTATTAGGGGAAGGGACACGCCTCTCCCTCCCCTGCCGCAGCACAGGCAGATGACTATGGAGATGAGCGTAATGGAAGCGCTCATCTCCCTGTTGTGCCTGGCTGCAGCCGCTCAGTTGGGGGGGCACAGCGTGATTTAGGGGGGGCCGTGGCCCCCTCTGGCCCCCCCCTGGTGACGCCACTGCGGAGATGAGCGCTTCCATTGCGCTCATCTCCATAGTCATCTGCCTGTGCTGCGGCGGGGGAGGGAGAAGCGGCAGCCTGTCAGAGGCCGGCGCAGGCGGCGCGATGACGTCATCGCGCCGCCTGAGCCATACAGCGCGGGACACAGGCCGGAAGAGGCCTGCATCGCATCACTGACATGGAGGTAAGTATAAGTGTTTTTTTGTTTTGTTTTTTACAATAGTTTTACAGGCACATTAGGGGGGCTTATTACTGGCACATGATGGGGGGGCTTATTACTGGCACATGATGGGGGGGCTTATTACTGGCACATGATGGGGGGGCTTATTACTGGTACATGATGGGGGGATTATTACAGGCACATTAGGGGGGCTCTTGTTACTGGCACATTGGGGGGGCTTATTACTGGCACATGATGGGGGGGCTTATTACTGGCACATGATGGGGGGCATATTACTGGCACATGATGGGGGGCTTATTACTGGCACATGATAGGGGGGCTTATTACTGGCACATGATGGGGGGCTTATTGCTGGCACATGATGGGGGCTTATTACTGGCACATGATGGGGGGGCTTATTACAGGCACATTATGGGGGGCTCTTGTTACTGGCACATGATGGGGTGCTCTTGTTACTGGCACATGATGGGGGGCTCTTGTTACTGGCACATTGGGGGGGCTCTTGTTACTGGAACGTGATGGGGTGCTGGGCTCTTATTGGGGGCACTTATTACTGGCACGTTATTGGGGGCACTTATTACTGGCACGTTATTGGGGGCACTTATTACTGGCACGTTATTGGTGGGCACTATAGGGGCATCTATTGAGGCCACAAAGAAGGGGTATTTTATATGGGGGGCTCTGTACAGTAGCATTTTATACTGGGACACATTATGGATGGTACTATGGGGAAGGGGGGAGAGGAGTACTATGGAGTCATCTACGGAGGGCACTAAGAAGGGGAATTTTATACTTGCAAATTATGGGGGACACTGAGGGCATCTACTGGGGCATGATATATGGGGCATTTTATACTAGTACATTATGGGGGCACTAGGTGGAAGGGGGGAGAGGAGCACTATGGGGGCATTTACTGGGGGCACTATATAGGGGTATTTTATACTGGCACATTATGGGGACATTAGCTCAACTGGAGGCATTACAAGGGGGTATTTTTTGCACTGTCACATTATAAGGAGAATTATTTCTACTGGGGGGCATTATGGTGGGCTTTATTACTCCCCCATGGTATGACCCCCTAGTAGCAGCACCAGCCTCTCCCTGCTCTGCTATCCCTCTGCCCCTTCTCTAAATCCTTATTATGAAATCTTTCTCATTAGGATAAACACAACATCAGCTCCGCAGAGCCCCCGGCCAAAGTGTTGAAGTGGTGTCCGAGATTCCCAAGGGTCAAGCCAAGTAATTGTAAGTTTTCATGTGAAATATGTTTGTTATACACATATAGCATACACTGTGCCTCACAATATACGTTATACCTCTATACTGTGCCACACAATATACAGTATACCGCTACACTGTGCCACACAATATACAGTATACCGCTACACTGTGCCACACAATATACAGTATTCCTCTACACTGTGCCACACAATATACAGTATGCCTCTACACTGTGCCACACAATATACAGTATTCCGCTACACTGTGCCACACAATATACAGTATACCTTTACACTGTGCCACACAATATACAGTATACCTCTACACTGTGCCACACAATATACAGTATACCTCTACACTGTGTAGTCTGTTCTATAAGCACCCTTGTTCTGTGGTGGCGGACAGAAAATAATCTGGAAGTGCCCCTCCCGAGACCAGGCTCTGGATCCGCCACTGGTCTGGACCGCTCACAGGAGTGTACATTTCTTCTGAACTGTAATCCGTATCCTCTGACCTGCAGAAATCAGCACTCGCTCGGTAACAACAGGCAGTGCCTGTAGGCTGTAGCCTGGCCCTGTTACCGAAGCTAGCTGAGTGGTGTAAGGTTTAAGGTACTAGCAGAGATGAGCGGCCGCTGAATCCTGATTTAAAGTTAGTTACTGCAGGATATGGATTACAGTTTAGAAAAGTCAAATGTACACTCCTGTGAGAGGCGTGGAGGGAGATCTGTGGATGACACTGTTAAAGGGAGGGGGATCTGTGGATGACACTGTTATAGGGAGGGGGATCTGTGGATGACACTGTTATAGGGAGGGGGATCTGTGGATGACACTGTTATAGGGAGGGGGAATCTGTGGATGACACTGTTATAGGGAGAGGGGATCTGTGGATGACACTTTTATAGGGAGGGGGATCTGTGGATGACACTGTTATAGGGAGGGAGATCTGTGGATGACGCTGTTATAGGGAGGGGGATCTGTGGATGACACTGTTATAGGGAGGGGGATCTGTGGATGACACTGTTATAGGGAGGGGGATCTGTGGATGACACTGTTATTGGGAGGGGGATCTGTGGATGACACTGTTATGGAGGGGGAAATTGGGATGACACTGCTATGGGGTGGATCTGTGGATGACACATATAGCATAAGATGCTATATACGGTATGTGTCATCCACAGATCCCCCCCATAGCAGTGTCATCCACAGATCCCCTCCCTATAAAAGTGTCATCCACAGATCCCCCCCATAGCAGTGTCATCCACAGATCCCCCTCCCTATAAAAGTGTCATCCACAGGCAACTAGGACATGTTGAAATCTGAGTGATTTTTTATTTATTTTTTAAACCACATACAGCAGGACTTTTCTTCCCTGTTGCGGTTTTAGGTATTGGGTAAAGTATCGCAGCATTTCTAAGCATACTTGTGTAAATGTATCGTTGTTATAGCTGCCCCCCCTACTTTTGTCCTGGCCCCCGGTGTGCCCCCCCCCCCCCAAATTTGAAAGCTAGAGACGCCACTGATTTGGATGCCAAATAAGAACATTAAGACAATATATAGCAAAACAAAATAAAATTATAAAGGACTCGATGATCAAGGACTTGCCTTTAATAGGTATTCTTACTAGTCTAGAAATCTTTACTAGATTTGGAAAGGTGGATTATGTCATGGAGGAATGTGGAATTTTGAGAGCCAAGATGACCAAGAGGACTGGAAATGGAGCAGCCTGTTGGTCCGCTGAGCCCATAGGCGTTCGTAAATAGCATAGGTGGAGACTTTATCTTTGAGTTCACTCATAGAGGGGATGGTGGGAGATTTCCAATGTTTTGCGACTAGGAGTTTGGCCGTGAGTAAGATATGACAGGTCAGTTGTCTAAGGTGACGAGGAATCTTATCAAGATCTAGTGAGAGGAGCGTCAAAGCCGGGGTCAGAGAAATTTTGGAGCCTGTCACCTCTCTCACCAGATCCTCGACTTTAGCCCAGAAGGTTCGCATCAGTACACAATCCTAAAATATGTGTATGAGGTTGCCAGGTGACTTCTGACATCGCCAGCACGAATTCTCCACATTAGGATAGAATCTGCTGAGTTTAGCGGGAGTAAAGTACCACCGTGTAAGTAATTTATGATAGCATTCTAATAAGTTAGAGCACTTTGTAGCTTGAAAGGTAATTTTTATCGCCGCTTGCCACTCTGCTATAGAATACGAGAGCCGCAGATCTTTTTCCCAATTTAGAAAATGCGCCCTTTTTGTCAAGAGCAGATCACCTGTGACAGTTTTATAAATTGTGCTGGTGGGAGTCTGCAAGTCACCTCGCGTGTGTAAAATATGATTAAGAAGGGCAGCTGGAAGCATTATATCTCTCCTAGGCCATTTGGTTAAAAAGTGGACTATCCTATTATAGTGGTAATGGTAAGAATCTGGTATCCCATGTGATATTTGCAAGCAGGAGAATGATTTTAATATATTATTTTCAAAGAAATCGTTTAACACCCGTACCCCAGCTTTCCGCCATCCTCCCACCGAGAAATCTGTTATATAGTATTGAAGATCTCTATGGGGATCTGTACCACCCTCTTTGGAGATGTTGGGCCAATACGTTGTAGTAATAGTTTCCATACTTGGATGGATGTTTTCAATGTCAGAGCTGATGGAAGTGGGAAGTTGGGGTCAATAGCATGTACTATAAAGTAAATAATAGAGTGGCTTCCCTTTATTGAGATCTACCTCTATCTGTTGCCAGCTTGGAGTATCCTCTTGTCGACACCAGAATCTCAGCTGTTTGAAAACAAAGGATTCATAATATCACTGTAGATTCGGAACCCCCAAGCCCCCGTGAGACCTATGGCTGTAAAGTATAGAGGCTGCTAGTCTATGAGGGCCTTTTTTCCAAATAAATGAAAGCATTTGAGTCTTAAATTTTGCCATGACTGTGGCGGGTATTGGGATGGGGAGAGTGCGAAATAGGTAAATGATCTTTGGGAGAAGCATAATTTTGTAAGTTACTATTCGCCCTAGCCAGGATAGATTCAATTTATTATATCGGTCTAGGTCGTTTTGGAGGGAATGATATAATACGTCATAATTGCTTTTGACTAACCGTGCGAGGGGAAAGCAAAGTTGTATACCCAAATATGTAATCGAGGAATCGGCCCATTGGAAAGGGAATTCATTCTCCAGTGCCGATCGTAGTGAAGATGACACCTTGACAGCTAGTATTTGGGATTTAGATTCATTGATCTTGTAGTATGAGACATCCCCAAATTCTCTAATAATCTGTAAAGTGGCCCTCAAAGAAGGCAGGGGGTCTGTTAGGGACAGAATAACATCGTCCGCAAACAACCCTATCTTATGCTGCCGGTTACCAGCTGATATACCAAGTATCGACCCTGACATCCTTAACATTTCTACGAAGGGCTCCATCACCATTAAAAAGAAAAAAGGGGAGAGGGGACAACCCTGTCGGGTGCCGTTTGTAATAGAAAAAGGGGAAGAGAGGGAGCCATTAGCCAGTACTCTGGCTGTGGGACTGGAGTATAAAGCCTGGATCGCATTTTTAATAGGGCCTCGAAAGCCAAATTTATCTAGTACCGCTGACGCAAATCCCCAATGGATACGGTCGAACGCCTTCTCCGCATCCAAGGTTAGAAGACGAGAAGGCGTCCCCATCCCCCCAGCCTTCTGCAACAGCCCCAATATCCGTCGAGTACCATCTGGCGCCTCTCTGCCCTTTGTAAAGCCAGCCTGGTCACTATGGATCAGCAGTGGCAAGATTTTTAAAAGTCTGCGAGCTATCAGTTTTGCGTATAGTTTCACGTTGCAGTTGAGGAGAGAAATCAGGCAGAAATTGGCAGGGGAATCCATCGATTTACCCGGTTTTGGGATAGTAACAATCGTAGCCTGCAACATTTCAGCTGGAAATTGTTCCCCAGCCAAAACCTTGTTAAACAACTGAACTAAATGTGGCAGTAATAGGGGTAGAAATAATTGATAATATTCATTAGAGTATCCGTCAGGGCCGGGCGATTTATTAGGTTTCAAAGATTTAATCGTAGCTTCCACTTTGGTAGCAGAAACTGGGGTATTAAGCTCCGCAATTTGCTCATCATTTAGAGAGGTGAGATTGACTTTTTGAAGAAAAGAAGCAATTTTTTCTAAGGTAGGTTGAGGAGTGGAGGGGTCTCCATTAAGGGTATATAGTTTAGAATAATACTGATTAAAGGCTTCTGCTATCTCATTTGGGTGAGTGATCTTAGACACTCTATCAGGAGCTAACATGTAGGGGATATTTACCTTTTGAGTTAATGGTTTAATTTTCCTCGCCATTAATCTACTAGGTTTATTATAGGATTGATAATATGAAAGTCGCATGGAGGTAATCTGCCGGTCATAATCCATTTGTAAAATGGAGTGAATATCATGTCTTATGGACATTAAATTTATGTGGAGAGCTAGGGATGGGTCTAACCTCAACTGTTCTTCTAGTTTGGCAGCTTCATCTAGAAGGTTTGTTAGTTTAACCTCTCGGGATTTCTTGAAGTGTGAACTTTGTTTTAACAATTCTCCCCTGACAGTTGCTTTATGAGCTTGCCAAAGGGTGAAAGTATTAATCTCATCTGTGTTGTTAAGAGAAAAGTATTCCGTTATGATGGATTCGGTTAGTGGTTTATATTTTGGATGACGTAGGAGAAAGGTATTATTCCTCCAGGATCTCTGAGAATTTAAAGATTGAGATCGGGATATCGAGCAGGAAATTGGGGCATGGTCAGACCATGACGTGACCCCGACAGATGATTTAGAGATCCTGGATAATAATGGCCTATCTGAGAGAAACAGATCGATTCGGGAGAACGATCTTTGCCTTGCAGAATAAAAGCTATATTCTTTCGAATTTGCATTTAGGCAGCGAAAGGTATCATAAAGTTGGTTGTCTCTCAGACAACGTCCCAGGGCCGGGGCCTGGGTTCTGTTACAACCAGTTGAATCTAGATGCCTGTCAGGAACAATATTGAAGTCCCCACATAACATTAAATACCCCTTTTGAATACTACGAGCTTTCTCTCAAGATTTTATTTAAGAATCTAATAGGGGATTTGTTGGGGGCGTAGATATTGACCAAGGTCAATGCAACCGATCCCATTGAGCATACTTAAATAATATATCGACCTCCCTCATCAATTGACACCTCCTCTATCTGGAAGCCTAGGGAGTCTTTTAATGCAATAGCTACTCCAGTTTTTTTTTTTTTTTTGTAGAGTTGGCCAATAATATAGTAGAAAAACCTCTTCGGGATAATTCTGGGTGTTTGTTGTGAACAAAATATGTTTCCTGGACACATAATATATCTATCTGTGAGGAGCATACGTCTCTCCAAAGTGAGGTTCTCTTATAGGGGGAATTCAGCCCCTTGGCATTAATAGACATTATCTTAACCGCCATAAATACGGATAATACATGTAAGCTGAATACAGACTAGTACCCTTTCCAGTCGTTTCTGAAGTGCTGAGGGCTTTGCAAATATAAGACCATCGAGAGAGAAAAAAGAAAAAACAAAGAACATATAAATCAAATATTAGAGAAATCACAACCTGTGAAATAAGCATAGGTTAGTTAATCAATACCGAATAGAGCTGGTCTTAGAGGGGTTACGATAAACCCAGACCAGAGAAAGCGGGGATCAACAGTTCAGCCTTGCCCCGCCATCCCTATTAGTTGTGTCTTTTCGGCAAGAAGGACACAGCAAACAACATTGGTAATACAACTGAGATCATTCTCCCACTGAGAACCAATCCGGGGGTACATGGGAGGGGGTTTTCTTTCTTGCACGAACAGGCGATACGGATTTTCTAGCGTTCCAGGCCTTTAGGAGGGATTCTCCTTCTTCAAGATTCTTAATAACAAATGTTTTCCCATCCCTATGGATCAAAAGTTTCAGCGGGAATCCCCACTTGTATGGGATCCGGAGGTCCCTCAATACTTTGGTTATTGGGGAGAGTTGTTTTCTAGCTTGTAGTGTAGCTTGCGAAAAGTCAGCGAATACTTGAATGTCCTGAAATGGAGCTGGCAAACTTCAGTTTTTCCTGATATAGGATACCAGATCTTCTTTCACGCAATAAAAGTGGAATCGCGCAATAACATCTTTAGGCGCTGATGTTGGTATATGCTTAGGTTTGGGCAAATGATGAGCCCTATCGATCAGGAGCAACTGGGGATCCTTGTCTGGAAATATCATCCTGAGCATGTCTCCCAGGAATTGCTGCAGATTGGCAGGGGGTACTGTATCTGGGATCCCCCTAAATTTTAGGTTATTGCGTCTGTTTCTGTCCTCCAGGTCAGCCAGTTTGGCTTTTAACCCTGCCACCTCATCCTCCAGAGAGTAATGAGCATCGATAAGTTCATTGTGGGAGTTGGTTAATTCACCCATCTTATTTTCAATATGGTTCACCCTTGAGCCCATGTCGTCCATGGAAGATGTAATGGAAGCAGCAACTTGTTGCAGCTGCGAAATAAGTGAATGATGGACAGCTGTCATCATGGCTTTAAATATATTCTCAGATACTGTTTGATCGGTACATGTGAAGTTCTGCAGTGGGTCTGTCACCGCTGCTACATTAAGTGTTGCCTTGTCTAAGGCAGGAGTCTGAGACCTATCTGCGGGACCTTTAATGCTTGCAGCAGCGCCAGCTATAGTGTCACTCACCGCAGCTGTAGAGCTCTTTGTCCCTAGTACGGGATAACTACAGCGCTTGTAAGGGTTTGTTTCGTCCCTCTGTGTCCCCGCTGATAGGGGGAGAAGGAGGGGGTATGCCCGGTATTCCTCTGGAAGATGATGAAGAGCCGTCCTCAGCCACCTGCAACGGAGGTGGAGAAGCCGCGTGTAGTGGCGGGAAGCCGCCATCAGACTCCTGTGTCGTGAAGAAGTCTTTGAGGCGGCGGAGACCCGGACGGGAGGCTTTCTGTTGGGTCCTCATGTCACCTTCAAGGTAGGAGAAGGTTTGCAGGCGCTGTTATTCCTTTGCCAAGGTGCTTGTAGTCGCTTCACAGGGATGGTGAGCCGGAGCTCTGTCACCAAGCAGCTATCTCGGTCGACAGCAGGCCACGCCCCGGATGCCCGCTGATCTGATATTGACATATAACATAGTTGCAAGAGTCCCTGAGGCACCCTGTCTGTAATTGCTATATAGCACCCGATGACACGTGGTTCGGCTCAGTCTTAGTCAGGGCGTGCTGCAGCAGAAGGGACAGATAGTGTAGGGACAGGAATATATATTTTTTTTAGGCAGGGTTTAGTGTTGAAAGGTGTTAGAGACCTTTTAAGGACTATTGTTTTCTCTGGCTGCAATATATATTATTAGCGCAACCTGCGCTAAATTGCGTGCAATTTTTTGCCCGCTGCTGACAGTGACACAACCTCTGCTACATTTGTTGTGTTACATTTGCGCATCCTAAATATCTGTGACATTCAGCGCAATTGTTTGGCCACTGCTGACAGTGACATTACCTGCGCTACATCTCCTGTATAACGTTTGCTCATCCTAAATATCTGTGACATTCAGTGTAATTTATTTGCGCATACAGTTACAAAACCTGCGCTACTGTACGTGTGACATACTTGCAAGCATACTGTATATACCATTTAATATGCTCAAGGCGAGCAGTAAGGGACGGGAAGTTGCCGTGCTGCTGATGGTGCACGTGGAGGCCGTGGTCCTGGGCGCGGTGAAACTGTGCCTGCTGCCAGAGCACAAGAAACACACTCATCCACGATACCTAGCTTCATGTCCCAGTTTGCAGGGCGGCGCAGGACACCACTCTCGAAGTCAGACCAGTGCGACCAGGTGGTCGGTTGGATTGCAGCAGATAATGCTTCCAGTCGGTTAAGCACCACCCTGTCTTCCACAAAGTCCAGTCTCAGTAGCCAAGAGTCTGGTCAACAGAATACTCACCCTGATCCTCCTTCCACCCACCATGGAAAGTCTTGGCAAACAAGTGATCCCACACTCAGATATTCCGAGGAGCTCTTTTCATCGCCATTCCTTGATTTGGGCCTCTCGCCAAGCCCGCTTAAAGAGGGACATGAGGAGATCTTGTGCACTGATCCCCAAACTCTTGAGCATCCACAGTCAGAAGGAGATGAGGGTAGGGAACGGCAATTAGTGTTTCACGAGGTGGATGATGATGATGAGACACAGTTGCCAATAAATCAACCATAATTAGTGTCTCAAGAGGTTCATTATGAGGATGAGACGCAGTTGTCAATAAGTGAGGTTCTTGTTAGGTCAACAAGTCAGAAGGATGACCTGAGTGAGGAAGTGGAAGTGGTAGACGATGAAATCACTGACCCAACCTGGGAAGGTGGCAAGCCGAGTGAGGACAGCAGTACAGAGGGGGAGGGATCCGCAGCACCGCAACAGGATGGAAGAGGCAGTGGGGTGGCAAAAGGGAGAAGCCGGGCCACTCCAAAAAACTGTTCCCCGGAGCACCCCCTTTTGGCAATCTCCCTTGCCAAGGGGTAGGTGTTCCGCAGTCTGGCGGTTTTTTGAGGAAAGTGCGGACGATAAAAGAATTGTCATTTGCAACCTGTGCCGTACCAAAATGAGCAGGGGCGTGAATACTAGCAACCACATCACCACCAGCATGATCCGCCACATGGCATCAAAGCACCCTAATAGGTGGGCCGAACACCTGGGTCCACAATCAGTGTCTGCGGGTCACACCACTGTCTCGTCTTCCCCTGTGTTCCGTGCTGGCCAATTCCCTGTCCAAGACGCAGGCCCGGATGCCTCCCGCAAGCACTATCAGCTAGCACATCCACTTCTGTGTCCCAGCGCAGCGTACAGATGTCTATATCCCAGGCCTTTGAACGCAAGCGCAAAAACCCAGCCACCCACCCACAGTCCATAGAACTAAATGCGCACCTTTCCAAATTGCAGGCCCTCCAAATTTTGCCATTTAAGCTTGTGGACACTGAGACTTTCCGCAGCCGGGTGGAGGTGGCCGTCCGTCGTTACTCAGTCCCCAGCCTTCACTATGTTTCCCGGTGTGACGTCCCTGCCTTACACCAGCATGTGTCCCGTAACATCACCCGTGCTCTGAACAACACAGTTATTGGGTAGGTCCACTTAACGACTGACACATGGACAAGTGCTTTTTGCCAGGGACGCTACATTTCCCTGATGGCACACTGGGTAAACATTGTGGAGGCCGGGAGAGAGTCATACTCAGGGATGGCACAGGTGCTACCGACACCAAGAATTGCGGGCCCTACTTCCATCAGGATTTCCGCCACCACCTACATTAGTGGCTGCAACCCCCCCTTCTCCTCCTCCACTTGCACCTCTGAATTCTCATCTTGAGGCACCAGTCAGCCATCAGTCAGTAGCTGGAAGCAGTGTAGCACTGCAGTGGGGAAGCAGCAACAGTAAACTAATTTACTTAGGTGACAAACAGCACACCGCCACAGAGCTGTGGCAGGGTATAAGGGACCAGACTGAGCTGTGGACCTCGCCACTCAACCTACAACCAGGCATGGTTGTGTCTGATAATGGCCGTAACTTGGTGGCGGCTTTGAAGCGCGGCAAGCTCACACACATACCATTCCTAGCCCACGTGTTCAACTTAGTGGTTCAGGGGTTTCTCAAAACCTACACCAATTTGCCTAAACTACTGGTGAAGATGTGCCGCATGTGTGCCGATTTCCGAAAGCCATCTACAGCTGCAGCAGCGCTTGCAATCGCCAGCTCACCGACTGTTGTGAAATGTGAGCACGTGCTGGAACTCGATGTTCCACATGTTGGCCAGGCTTTGTGAGCAGCAGAGGGCAGTAGTGGAATACCAGCTGCAACATGGTCGTCGCCTTTCCAGTCAGCTTCCGCTCTTCACAAGCGCTGAGTGGGCATTGTTGTCAGACCTCTGTGAGGTTTTTACGCTAATTTGAGGAATCAACACAGATGTCGCGAACATAAAATTTTCCGTTTGCGAACGGCGAACGCGAATTTCTGCAAATGTTCTGCAAATGTTCAGGCTGTTGTCTAACAAACAGCCTGAACAACAATATGTTACACAATATGACTCTAAATCCTTTCTATGAAACAATTGCCGTATTTTCCGCTTTATAAGACGCACTTTTCCCCAAAAAGTTGGGAGAAATGGCAGTATGTTTTATAAAGCGAATACTAGTAAGCGCCTCCATTATGGAAGCGATCACTAGTATGCAGGAGTCACAGGAAGCAATGAGTGAAGTGCTCACCTCTCCTTCATCTTCTCTGGGTGCAGTGCTGCATTGTCCTGACTGTTTAGAGAGTCACCACTTTGTGCGCACACTATGACCTCACTCTGCACGCAGTCAAGTCACAGTGCAGCACGGGCACAGAGAAGATCAGCGAGAGCAACTGCAGGAGAGACTGCTGGACCTGAAGAGTAGTGGCAGAGCAGGAGAGGTAAGTGAATTTATTTATTTTATTTCTAATGGGCATCTATTCTGAGTTCTGACATGGGGGGTTTGATCTCATATGGGGGTCTGATCTGAGGTCTAATATGGGGTCTGATCTGAGGTCTGATTGGGGGTCTGATCTAATTGGGGGTCTGATCTGAGGTCTGACATGGTGGTCTGATCGGAGGTCTGACATGGGGATCTGATTTAATATGGGGTCTGATCTGAGGTCTGAAATGGGGGTCTGATCTAAGGTCTAACATGGGGGATCTGATCTCATATGGGGTCTGATCTGAGGTCTGACATGGGGATCTGATCTAATCTAATAGGGGGTCTATCTGAGGTCTGACATGGGCATCTGATCTGGAATATCCCCTTTCTTCACCCTTAAAGGGATATTCCCATCTCAGACAATGGGGGCATATCGTTAGTATATGCCCCTATAGTCTGATAGGTGTGGGTCCCACCTCTGGGACTCGCACCTATTTCTTAAACTGAGCCGGCAAAGCGAGGGAGGCTATCTCCTGGCTCGGCTATTTCTGTTGGCCCCATTGGAGTGAATAAAGGGTGGCTGTGCATGCGGCGATCTGCACCCATTGTCTGAGATGGGAATAGCCCTTTAATTCTCTCAAGAATGTATGTACTTTCCTTATCAGATTTTAAGGTCACAGTCCCCAGAATAGTCACCAAATGGTCCTCTTTAGTGAAGATTTTGTGTCAAAGTCAATGAGACATCAGGATTAGTGTTGAGCGAACTTCTGTTTTAAGTTCGGCGTCTAAAGTTCGGATTCAGGTTAGCGGAGAATCCCGATATGGATTCCGAATTCCGTTGTGGTCCGTGGTAGCGGAATCAATAATCGGCCATTATTGATTCCGCTACCACGGACCACAACGGAATTCGGAATCCATATCGGGATTCTCCGCTAACCGGAAGCCGAACTTTAGACGCCGAACTTAAAACAGAAGTTCGCTCAACACTAATCAGGATGAAACAAGCTAGGAAGTAAGGAGTTAGGCCAGGATTTAAAGGGAAAGTGCCATCAGAAAATGACCTATTGTTTAACCACTTCAGCCCCCCTAGCTTAAACCCCCTTAATGACCAGACCACTTTTTACACTTCTGCACTACACTACTTTCACCGTTTATTGCTCGGTCATACAACTTACCACCCAAATTAATTTTACCTCCTTTTCTTCTCACTAATAGAGCTTTCATTTGGTGGTATTTCATTGCTGCTGACATTTTTAATTTTTTTGTTATTAATCGAAATTGACCTAAATTTTTGCAAAAAATTACATTTTTCACTTTCAGTTGTAAATTTTTTCAAATAAAACTACATTTCTATATAAATTTTTCTCTAAATTTATTGCTCTACATGTCTTTGATAAAAAAAATGCAATAAGTGTATATTTATTGGTTTGCGCAAAAGTTATAGCGTTTACAAACTATGGTACAAAAATGTGAATTTCCGCATTTTGAAGCAGCTCTGACTTTCTCAGCATCTGTCATGTTTCCTGAGGTTCTACAATGCCCAGACAGTAGAAACACCCCACAAATGACCCCATTTCAGAAAGTAGACACCCTAACGTATTCGCTGATGGGCATAGTGAGTTCATAGAAGTTTTTATTTTTTGTCACAAGTTAGCGGAAAATGATGATTTTTATTTTTTTTTCTTACAAAGTCTCATATTCCACTAACTTGTGACAAAAAATAAAAACTTCCATGAACTCACTATGCCCATCACGAAATACCTTGGGGTGTCTTCTTTCCAAAATGGGGTCACTTGTGGGGTATTTATACTGCCCTGGCATTTTAGGGGACCTAAAGCGTGAGAAGAAGTCTGGAATCCAAATGCCTAAAAAATGCCCTGTGAAATCCTAAAGGTGCTCTTTAGAATTTGGGCCCCTTTGGGCACCTAGGCTGCAAAAAAGTGTCACACATGTGGTATCGCCATACTCAGGAGAAGTAGGGCAATGTGTTTTGGGGTGTATTTTTACATATACCCATGCTGGGTGAGAGAAATATCTCTCTAAAAGTCAACTTTTCCCATTTTTTTATACAAAGTTGTCATTTTAGAGAGATATTTCTCTCACCCAGCATGGGTATATGTAAAAAGACACCCCAAAACACATTGCCCAACTTCTCCTGAGTACGGCGATACCACATGTGTGACACTTTTTTGCAGCCTAGGTGCGCAAAGGGGCCCAAATTCCAATGAGAATCTTTACGATTTCACAGGGCATTTTTTACGCATTTGGATTCCAAACTACTTCTCACGCTATAGTGCCAGGGCAGTATAAATACCCCACAAGTGACCCCATTTTGAAAAGAAGACACCCCAAGGTATTCCGTGAGGGGCATGGCGAGTTCCTAGAATATTATTTTTTTTTGCACAAGTTAGCGGAAAATTATTCTTTTTTTTTTTTTCTCTTACAAAGTCTCATATTCCACTAACTTGTGACAAAAAATACAATTTTACATGAACTCACCATGCCCCTCACGGAATACCTTGGGGTGTCTTCTTTCCAAAATGGGGTCACATGTCGGGTATTTATACTGCCCTGGCATTTTAGGGGCCCTAAAGCATTAGAAGAAGTCTGGAATATAAATGTCTAAAAAATTTTACGCATTTGGGTTCCGTGAGGGGTATGGTGAGTTCATGTGAGATTTTATTTTTTGTCACAAGTTAGTGGAATATGAGACTTTGTAAGAAAAAACAAAAAAACTAAAAAATAAAAATCTATTTCCGCTAACTTGTGACATAAAAAATAAAAATCTTCTATGACCTCGCCATGCCCCTCAAAAGTGGTCTTTTTATAGCGCCGCAGCGATTTTACGGTGTTTTTGCAGTGATCATAAAAAAAATTATTCTGTCACTGCGGTGGGGCGGACTGAACGCAAGTGTGCGCAAAAGATCAGGCCTGATCGGGCGAACACTGCGTTTTTTGTAGAGCCTGTAGAACATGTCCTATTCTTGTCCGCAATTGCGGACAAGAAAAGGCATTTTCTATATAGTTCTGGCAATGTGCGGATCCGCAAAATGCAGAAAGCAGAAATGCAGAAACCGTGTTTTGCGTATCCGCGGTGTCCGTATTCGGATCCGCAAAACAAATACGGACGTCTGAATGGAGCCTTACAGGGGGGTGATCAATGACAGGGGGGTGATCAGGGAGTCTAATATGGGGTGATCAGGGGTTAATAAGGGGATAATAAGTGACAGGGGGGGGTGTAGTGTAGTGGTGTTTGGTGCTACTTTACAGAGCTGCCTGTGTCCTCTGGTGGTCGATCCAAGCAAAAGGGACCACCAGAGGAACAGGTAGCAGGTATATTAGATGCTGTTAACAAAACAGCATCTAATATACCTTTCAGGGGTTAAAAAAAATCGCATCTACAGCCTGCCAGCGAATGATTGCCGCTGGCAGGCTGTAGATCAGCTCGTTTACCTGCAGTTCCTGTGAACGCGCGCTCCTGTGTGCGCGCGTTCACAGGAAATCTCGCGTCTCGCGAGATGACGCTCCGGCGCGTCGAAGAGGAATGAATCGACCGCCTCCAGAATGCAATCCTGCGTTAGGCGGTCCGGAGGTGGTTAAATCACGTTTTTTTATGTTTAAAATATTTTTTAATAATTTTTTACGTTATTTTTAATTTTCCATGTCACTAGCTATACTTAAAACTATACAATCCTGCAGTTTTCATTGACCACTAGGCCTAATAATAGGCGCCACTTCTTGGTCTGTACAGATCACTTTCTTGCAGCTATCTGCGCATCTGTCATTCTAATCCTGCCTGTAATGATATCACCTCTGTGTATAGATAAGACAGGATCCACCATTCAAAATAGGTGATTGTCAAATCTTATCTATTTTTTCCTTGTACAATGACCTCTGCACAGGTCACAGAACATGCCTAGAAGACTCTCCCATAGAAATTAATGAGGTCCCCTCCTGACCATTGTGTCTATGGTACATGGGGCTGCCGTAAAGCAATTCTTAATGCTTTCTAAATGCTGTTAAGAAAAGCTCAGGCAAGAAATCATGTTCAGGAAATAGAATTACAAAAATCTGTAAAGATAAAAAGTATATATGTCGCTAAATGGCAGATAACATTTCTTTTAACACCAGAAGTAAAAGGAACTAGGCAATAAATCCAATAGACAAGACAGGAATGTAATAAAGGAACAAAGTCAAGATCATGGTCAGAAGTCAGAACAGTCAATAACATAGGAACCATAGCCAGGCAACGGCAAGGAAGTACCTTGATGAGCAGGCACGGATATGAGATAGATAGATATATGAGATGATAGATAGATAGATAGATAGATAGATAGATAGATAGATAGATAGATAGATAGATAGATAGATAGATAGATAGATAGATAGATAGATAGATAGATAGATAGATAGATAGATAGATAGATAAAAAACCAAAAATGATCAGCAGCACTCTGTTAGATGCCGGGTGCAAATCCACAAATGCTCCTGGACAGGGAACAGCACCAATAGAAATTACGAAAATACATATCAATTAGAAAAAAATTAAAAGAGGGTCAAACCCACGTCACGAAATTCCACACTGCGATCCGGTATTGGCGTCCCCTGGCATCCATTGCGCAGGTGCCAGTCTATGTCATTAGATCGCGAGATCCTGTGGCGTCCCGCGCATGCGCATAGAACGCTCAAACCCGCGCCCATACGCAGTTGCCGAGACGCACACAAGGTTCGCGAGCTCTCTCCATTTCTCGCGCATGCGCAGTGCGCGGCTATGAAAAATCCTGTCATCCCAGCAGTATTACACTACTGCGCATGTACAAAGGAGCGGAGACCAATGCTGTTGTCACTATGTGACCATGGTAACCATATTTGTGTGCGGTAAAAAAGGAACAGTGGCATCTGGAAACGGGTGATGTCCATGGAGATATGCACATAGAAGGATCCAGTGCACAATCTCCAACGTCACAAGGAACCTAGGCTGAGTTGTAGCCAGGCTCCAGTCACTGCATCCCCGTCTCCTATGGTCATAATTTGGATGGTGTGGAGGAGGGTGTCTAAAACAGGTACACGCAACCATCTCTGGGTGCATGCACCTGTGGGAAACAAGGGACAGGGCACTCTCGTGTCACATGTCACCTGCTCCTACATCCATCAACCACACCTAACCTCCTCTGCCCCACCAAAATCACCGCAAATTTCCTGACATAAATGTCGTGCAATTCATTGGTCTCAAGTCCTAGGTCATGGGAAAAAAATAGATTATATATTCTCCATCATGATAATCTATAGAAGAAAAAGAGAGAAAAGGGGAATAAATGGAGAGCACAATCTTGACTTATACATTCTCAGATAAAAGACACGCATCCCACCGGTACCCAGCTAAGTCACCCTAAAATCAACATTAAGTCCGCGAGGTTTCAAGGTTTGCAATTGGAAAATCCAATATAATTCCAGCTGCTTCAGCATCACCGACCTGTCACCCCCCCGTCGCGGCATGGCGACCTGGAGCGCAGGTCTTTTTCGGTGTGTAGTGCTTCTGTAAAATGTTTAGACACCGGTAAATCTAATCTCTTTTTCCTAATGGTGTATCTGTGATGATTCAATCTTGTCTTAACGTCCCATGTAGTCTCCCCTACATAGAGGAGATGACAGGGACACTCCAGCAAGTATACTACATATGAGGAGTCACAAGTTAAATGATGTTTAATCATGTACTCCTCTCCTGTCTGTGGGTGCACAAAGTATGCGCCCCTTAACATGAGTGGACAATTCACACACCCATGGCAGGGAAAACAGCCTTTCCTGGATGCACCAAAGTATGTGCTAAATGAGATCTTTTTAGTACCGATATCAGCCCGCATAAGATGATCTTTAATATTGCGTGTGCGTTTATACGACATCATTGGAGGATTGGCAAATTCGGGAATACTTCTAAAGTTACTTCCCAATATGGGCCAATGTCCCTTCAAAATGTTACCGATTTTGTCACTCAGGGGTGAGAACCGTGTGATAAACGGGATACGTTTAGTATCCTTCACCTCATTTGTCCCCTTTTCCAAGAGGGTTTTCCTAGGCTGTTGCATGGCCCTCACCTTGTGTTGTTCTATCAATTTCTTAGGATATCCTCTTTTGATAAATTTTTCACCCATTGTGGTGAGTCTATCAGTAGTCTCTTCCTCCCCTTGTACTATTCTCCTAACCCTAAGCAGCTGGCTATAGGGTAATGATCTCACCATGCTCCTAGGGTGACAACTGTTATATTGAAGTAATGTGTTTTTATCTGTTTTTTTAGTGAAGAGATCAGTATGTAGAGAGTCTCCTCGTCTACACACTGTCACATCAAGGAACTCAATACGGGCTTCAGAGGTAACCAATGTAAATTTAACCTCTGGTTCAATCCCATTGAGGAAGTCACCAAACTGGTGCAACCCCTCAATGGAGCCTGTCCACAACAGGAAGATGTCGTCTATGTAACGCCACCACCCCAGCACCTGTCTGAAGTGGTGGCTAACATAGACGTACATCTCCTCTAAATGTGCCATGTAAATATTTGCGTAATTTGGCGCTACATTTGAGCCCATAGCGGTCCCACGCAATTGGATAAAGAACTCATCCTGGAACAAAAAATAGTTACAGGTGAGCACAATATCCAAGAGCGTGATCAGAAACTCTCTACATTTCATGGAGTATGGTGAGTCAGCCAGACAATTTCTGACTGCATCCACCCCCCTAGCATGTGAAATGGATGTGTACAGACTAACCACATCGAATGATGCTAAGAGAACATGTGCCGGGAGCTGTACATTGCTGATTTCATTTAGGAAGTGTGTGGTATCCCTTATGTATGATTTGGCTTTCAAAACATAAGGTGACAGAATCCTGTCTAGAAAGATGGCAATTTGAGAAAATAGTGAACCAATGCCCGATACTATAGGTCGGCCGGGTGGAGAAACCAGTGACTTGTGGATTTTCGGTAACATATATATCACTGGGGTTCTTGGCCGTTCCACATAGAGAAAAGAGTGCAACCTGTCATCAATTACACCCTCCTCTCTAGCGGAATCCAGGACCCTACGGATTTTCTTCAAAAATTCAAACTTAGGGTCACCTGGGAGCCTGCGGTATACATTTTCATCATTCAGTTGGCGATATACCTCATCCACATAGTCAGTTGTATTCATGACCACCACAGCTCCACCCTTGTCTGCCGGTTTAATGGTCAGACAAGGGTTAATGGAGAGTTCCTTCAGGGCTTTGGTCTCCTCTCCTTTCATATTCCTCTTCACACACATCCCTTCATCCCCTGATGCTTTTAAGGTCTCTAAATCTAACCTGACTGCATTAATAAATGTATCCAAGGCCACATGGTTAACAACAGGTGTAAAATCACTTTTAAGGTGAAGCTGTACATCATTAAGTGTAAGTTCTGAGCAGCTAACGGACCCAGCTGCCGGGGCCTCAGTGGACTGCTTATTAAACCAGATCTTCAATTTAATGGCTCTAAAAAATCTATACAGATCGAGCTCTAGTTGAAACCAGTCGATGTTCCTAAATGGACAAAAAGAAAGTCCTTTCTCCAAAACAGACAATTGTACAGGAGTTAGCACAGTAGATGATATATTTACCACAGTTGTCTCTTCCGCATGGTTCTTTGCGGTTTCATCTGCCCTGCTTTTGCGCCACCTCTGTTGTCTCCTCCCACCTCGTCTGGTCCGGTGGGATCTGGACCCAGACCTAAAAAAGGAGTAGTTGCGGTAGGGGTATTAACGCCAGATAGATAGATAGATAGATAGATATATGAGATAGATAGATAGATAGATAGATAGATAGATAGATAGATAGATAGATAGATAGATAGATAGATAGATAGATAGATAGATAGATGAGATAGATAGATACACCATATATACCAAAAGTTTGGACACACCTTCTCATTCAAAGAGTTTTCTTTATTTTCATGACTATGAAGGCATCAAAACTATGAATAAACACATGTGGAATTATATACATAACAATCAAGTGTGAAACAACTGAAAATATGTAATATTCTAGGATCTTCAAAGTAGCCACCTTTTGCTTTGATTACTGCTTTGCACACTCTTGGCATTCTCTTGATGAGCTTCAAGAGGTAGTCCCCTAAAATGGTCTTCCAACAGTCTTGAAGGAGTTCCCAGAGAAGCTTAGCACTTGTTGGCCCTTTTGCCTTCACTCTGCGGTCCAGGTCACCCCAAACCATCTCGATTGGGTTCAGGTCCGGTGACTGTGGAGGCCAGGTCATCCTGCGCAGCACCCCATCACTCTCCTTCATGGTCAAATAGCCCTTACTTTCAAATTTTTCCCAATTTTTCGGCTGACTGACTGACCTTCATTTCTTAAAGTAATGATGGCCACTCGTTTTTCTTTACCTAGCTGCTTTTTTCTTGCCATAATACAAATTCTAACAGTCTATTCAGTAGGACTATCAGCTGTGTATCCACCTGACTTCTCCTCAACGCAACTGATGGTCCCAACCCCATTTATAAGGCAAGAAATCCCACTTATTGAACCTGACAGGGCACACCTGTGAAGTGAAAACCATTTCAGGGGACTACCTCTTGAAGATCATCAAGAGAATGCCAAGAGTGTGCAAAGCAGTAATCAAAGCAAAAGGTGGCTACTTTGAAGAACCTAGAATATGACATATCTTCAGTTGTTTCACACTTGTTTGTTATGTATATAATTCCACATGTGTTAATTCATAGTTTTGATGCCTTCAGTGTGAATCTACAATTTTCATAGTCATGAAAATAAAGAAAACTTATTGAATGAGAAGGTGTGTCCAAACTTTTGGTCTGTACTGTATATGAGATAGATAGATAGATAGATAGATAGATAGATAGATATATGAGATAGATAGATAGATAGATAGATAGATAGATAGATAGATAGATAGATAGATAGATAGATAGATAGATAGATAGATAGATAGATAGATAGATAGATAGAGTGAGGGGTAGATTATTTCTTTCAGGGGATCATCCTCACAGATACGGCTTCAGGACACCAGGTTTAAGGTCCAAACAGTGCATTTATTGTGGCAAACAAAATCAATAAACACTCGCCCGTCCAGGCTCTAACTAAACACAGTATTCCTGACTCACCTAAGTCACCGGTCACACACACGTGAACCCATGTGGCTTTCCCAGCCAATGTCCCACAGCCTCCTGGCTGTACAGAGCACAGTACACCCACTGTCTCCAGTCCAGTGTCTCTTGTGGGGGATTGGGGCTCAGTAGTCCGTCTGACTATAGCCCTGCGACCCTCCCAGGCGTCACTTCATCCCCCAGCTCCAGGCTATCTCCCAGCCTCGTGGTCCTTTAGCCTTGCCCAGCTAAGACCACACTCACAGAGCCTCCAGGCCTCTGTCCACAGGTAACACAATCCCCCCTTACTGACACCTTGGGAGGTGCTTCATGCAAGCCTGAGTACCTCCAGCTGGTCTCACCTGTGGTGGAATAGGGGTGTGGACCGCACTATCCACCCCTTCCTTGCCTCTAACCTGCGTGAGACCTGTCACTGTCTGACAGTAGATAGAATTAGTATGTGGATGGAAGATAGATAGATAGATAGATAGATAGATTGATAGATAGATAGATAGATAAATAATGTACTTTACACCTCTGTAATATAGTGTGTGAATCCTGATTATATGAGTATTTCTTTATCAGGTCTGATACCTGCTGAGTGCCGTGTCCTGCCCTTACACACGCCGTGATTACCTTACCACTTTCATCCGCAGTAAAGCCATTAAAATCTGTTTTCCAGTTGTGTCTTCTTCAGTACAGGAGATTTCATTTGTATAAAGGGCAAACATGAAATTTAAACCTTTTCAGAGCGATTGCTCCATAAACAAAACAAGAGGACACGCTGCAATTTCATGTTCTACATCCACCCACTCATTTGTTCTCTATTATGCACAGGAGGATTTATGATGAAGGCTGAGAACAGACATCTGTGCCAAAATGATGGGAAATAATGTGTCCATTACCGATAGAAACTTCTACCTTAGCAACACCACCGACAGTACTGTGGAAAAAATATAGCAAGCAGAGGCTATACCGACAGAGGAATATTTCTACAGTCGGAAAGTGCTAAAAGCCAACATGTCCTGAGATGGTAAAATAACACATAGGTTATTCCAAAAACTACCTGGTGTAAGGTAGGGGTGTTTACAAAAGAGGACATTTTTTGGCTGCAGAACTATTTTTAAAAAGGTTTTCTGGGCAGCTCCTGTGAGTGTGCTAAAATAACAAAAGAAGCGATAATTACCTCTGTTCTCTCCTACCACTCCCAGCACCATCCTTACTGACGTCTGTGCACACAGGACACCGCGCTGCCAATCACTGGCCTTAGCATTATATGGGATGTGACTGCTGAGGCCAATAATTGGCTGCAGTGGTGACCTGTGTGCACAGAATGTTTTTCTGGCTGCAGCCAGGAAATCAAACAGCAGTGAGGAGGACTGGAGAACAGTGCAGGAGGCACCAGGGGGTAAAAGGAGCAAGTACTGTTTCTTTCGTTATATACATCAAGTGATGAATAAGGTTGCATAAACTGAAACACATTGAATGTATATCGTCATCTATTCTATCAAGAGTCTATTTTAATGTTTGGATAATAAAGGTTTTGAGATTTCAATGTTCAGAGCGCTGGACTACATTCACTACTAGAGATGAGCGAAGTATTGGAAAATTCATTTTACAAAAAATTTCACTTTGTGACGAATTAGGGTTCCCGTCATTGTACCCCTCAGATACCGCGTTCATACATGATCTGATGTACATAGCATGGTGTAAAATGTAAAAAGAAAATCATACTTACCTGATCCATTTGCTGGCAACAGGCCGGCTGCTGCCATCTTGCTTGACGATCTGCCGTAAAATCTTGCTAGGCCGGTGATGACGTCATCACGCCGGCCGGCATGGTGACGTCTAGGGATGAGCGAATCGACTTCGTATGGTCCATCCAAAGTCGATTTGCTAGTCCCTAGTGACGTCATATGTCACTGCGCACTGGATTTCGACCTAGATCTTCAAGCAAGATGGTGGTGGCTGGCCCATCATGAGCAAATGGAACAGGTAAGTATGATTTTTTGTTTTTTTGCACTATTTCAGATTAAATCGAGTTGCCACCACAAAATGTACGAATACCTCGAAATTCGGCTTTGCTGCAAATTAAATTTATCCTGAAATTCGACAATCTATTTTCAGCAAATGACTGTAAAATCAGTTTTTCATACTAGATATATTCAACATATATATTTTTTTCAATTTTCCATGTCAGTACCTATATTTAAAATTGTCCCTAAAAGGTTCTCTGGGCATTATGAAAAATAGCAGCATTCAGCAGACCTGTAGAAGACAATTTCACTAATATTTACCCTTCCCTTGCCCCACCGATGCTGCCGTTCAGGCTGCACTCGCACACTCTGTGAGATCTTCCGCCTGAGTCCCGACTGGATGTGTGCGCTTTTTTTCATGTTCAGCTGCAGGATCTGTGTGGGAGAGCTCGCAACCTGTGCGGGTGCAGCAGCATCAGTGGAGCGTCTTCTGAATGCTGGTATTTTTCATAATGCCCAGAAAACCCCTTTAAATATTGCAGTTGTCATCCCACAACTACAGCTACTGAGTTTCCTGTTCTGTACAGATCACTTCTCAGCAGTCATCTCATTATCATCATAGGCAAGATTACAATGGAAGATACAACCTCTATAATAAAGCTGGAGGCAGATAACCAAGGACCCACCACTGACGATAGGATCTCAGCTGCTCCTCCCTCTACAGTAATATTCGTACATGTCACAGAGCATGCCCACATCACATCACTCTGAAATGGAAATCAATCTGTAATTTTCTGACTGAGGCTTTCATTGTCCATGTGGCTGCTCTAAAGTAGAACTCTGGAGCCAGGGACGTAGCTAAAGGCTCATGGGCCCTGGTGCAAAAGTTCAGTGTGGGCCCTCCTTCCCTTAGTGCTTTGTGGCAAGGGGTAGGGGTGCATCTAGACTTTCTGGTGCCTGAGGCAAAGATTAATACAGCCCCTTTCCCCATGCCAAATTCTAAACCTAACTTCTTTCCTCCAGCCTTACTAGTGATGTCTCCTCTGATGTAGACGTCCTCTTTCCTCTTCTTCTCCATTCAGACTAGATCGCCTTGATGATTTCCTTCAGCCATCTCTTGTCTCTGCAGAGTTTGACAGACATCTTAGTTTGATACTTTTACATCATACTCCCACCTTCCGAACACCCCATCCTGCCACCCCCAATACTGTACCCATTGTGCTCCCCAATACTATACTGCAGAAATAGTCCCTCTGAAATACTAGTGCCACACAGATAGCGCCCCCTCCTTAATAATTACTGGCACAAAGTGCCCTAAAAAATAACTGCGCCCAGCAAAAAGTGTCCCTCACACAAATAGTGTAAACATAATGTCCCCCAAAAATAATTGTGCTAAGGTGATACTGTGCCAGGGTGCCCCCCACAGTAATAGTTCTCCCCAAAGTCCCACCAATAAAAATAATTATCTGGCAGAGTGCATAGTGTTAACAGTGCTCCCAATAGTAATAATGCCCCATTATGCCCATACTACCGGTAGTACTCAAGTCCTCCAGTAGTAATAATTCTCCTTTTAATGTATGCCAGTAGAAAAATGCTCCCTATAAGGTCCACCAGTAAAACCAGTAAAAAAAAAAATATAAATACCCCCTTACAATGTGCGCCGGTATGAAAAAAAAAACACATTATAATGTGCGCCAGTACAAAAAAATACCCCCTTATAATGTGTGCCAGTACAAAAAATACCCCACTTTTTAGATAAGACCCCTGTATCAGATCTTCAGATCAGACCCCCATATAACAACTCAGATCAGACCCCCATATCAGATCCTCAGATCAGATCTCCATATCAGATCAAACCCCCATATCAGATCCTCAGACCACCATATCAAACCTCAGATGAGACCCGCATCAGATCTCTATGTAAGACCCCCATATCAGATCCTCTGACCCAGGTGCGTAGCTAAAGGCTCTTGGGCCCTGGTGCAAGGGTTCAGCTTGGGCCCCCCTTCCCTCAGTGCTTTGTGACCGGGGCAGGGAAGCACATAGACTTCATGCTGCCTGAGGCAAAAATGTAAACAGCAACCCCCCCCCCCCCCTCCAGCCAGAGATGTAAGGGTACTTTCACACTAGCGTTATTAGAATTCGGCAGGCAGTTCCGGGAACTGTATATACCGTACATACTGGATCCGTCTCATCCGGTATCATCCGGAATAACGGATCTGGTATTTACATTTTTACAAAGATCAAAAGCGAAAATAGCTCCTCCTATATCCCTGCGCATGCGCAGACCATAAAACCGGATCCGGCTATGCGGCAATTTCCGAAACACTTGGTACCGGCATTAATACATCTCCATGGAAATGAATGCCAATATTGTGCAGTATTGTTCCAGGATTTTGTCCGGAAAAAATACTGCAGCAAGCTGCGGTATTTTGTCCGGTCAAATACCGTACAAGGGACGGAACAGAAGACATCCTGATGCATACTGAACAGATTGCTTTCCATTCAGAAGGCATTAGGACAAAACTGATGCGTTTTTTTCCGGTATTGAGACCCTTTACTGGATTTTAATACCGGAAAATAATAACACTAGTGTGAAAGTACCCTAACTTGACCTGCATACACTTTCTATAATACCGGTATCTTGTTATGTGGCACAAGGGTCTTTGGGCCCCCTCAGGCTCATGGGCCCAGTAGCGACTGCTACCTCTGCACCCCCTATAGCTAGGCCCCTGCTCTGACCCCCTTATCAGATCTTCAGACCCCCATATCAGATCCTTAGATCCCATTATCACATCCACAGACCCTGTGGGCCGCCCTGGCTTAGAGGCCCAGTCATAAGTGTGACTGCTGCGACCCCTATAGCTATGCCACTGTCTGTAGCTACTCAGAACACCAGCTAAGGGTACTTTCACACTAGCGTTGTTGGATTCCGGCAGGCAGTTCCGTTGCCGGAAATGCCTGCCGGATCCGTCAAACCGCTTGCAAACGGATCGTTTTTTTCCCCCCTGGATCCGTTAGTCCGTTGCCGGCAAACCGTATGTAAACAGAGATCTATTTCACCGGATCCTGTGAAATAACGGATCCGTCTCATCCGTTGTCATCCGGTTTTAGACGGAATAACGGATCCGGTATTTAAATTTTCAAATATCAAAAGAACCAATTTCACATGCAAATTGTACACTGGCTATAAAAGATAACTGAAGAACACATACCCCTCAGATACTGCCTCAGAAGATAGCAAGGATGATGCCGGACCAGATTCGGTTTGGATTTCAGGCTCTAATACTTGTTTCCCGCTGGAGAAGACGTCTTCGATCCAGACGGCGCCATCGCTATTGAGTGCATCCGATTACTTCTGCCAGAATGAGAAGGGAAGCATTTGAAGTTCTGTTTCCCGAACTGCGGAATTATCCGGACAAGTTTGATAACTACTTACGGATGAGCGTCGACAGTTTTGACGATCTGCTACAAAGGGTGTCTCATCGCATCGAAAGACAGGACACCACTTTCCGTCGAAGTGTTTCACCTGCAGAACGTTTAATGCTTACCATAAGGTAATTTATTTATTTAGTTATTTATTTTACATTTTGCTATTAACTGTTATTTTAGTATAATTTTTTAACGTAGCTTTTCCGGGTTCAAAGCTGAAACCAGACATATTTCCCTACCCAGTGGTACGAAAATTTTCTTTATTTGATACTGTAATCTACCTAGCTCATACCTTGATGCATACTGAACGGATTGCTTTCCATTCAGACTGCATAAGGACAAACTGATGCTTTTTTTTTTCCGGTATTTAGCCCTTAGGATGGAACTGAATACCGGAAAACTTGAACGCTAGTGTGAAAGTACCCTAAGGCAAGACACTCACCCCATAATTATGGAAAGAAAATCAAATAAAAGGATACAAAATCAGAAAATAGAAACGTATTCTAAAATATTTTATCATTGGTATATATTTTTAAATAGCAAACATAAATAAATAAATAAATAAATAAATAAATAAATGTGAACATTCCATTCCAGCCAAAACCCAGCCACAATTCTGGATATATCAGCAGTACAACAGGAATAGTACTGCAGACTGGAATACAGATCAGTATTATTATTATATTTTTTTTTTTTCTGAAACCCCCACCCCATTCCCTCTGCTGTGAAATACAGTCTGAACTGCTGAGCTCAACAATATGAACCATGTTCCATGTATGTCAGTGCAGAAAGAGAGAATGGAGGGGAGAAAATAATAATAAGAAAATACTGATCTGGACTCCTTTTCTGCAGTACTACTCTTGTACTACTGAAGATAGCAGTCCGGAACCATGGTGACAGATTCCGTTGAATGGAAGACAGGGAAAGAATCCTGGGGACAGATTCCCTTTCAGTCTGCTTCCAGTAAGTTTCCAGCAAGATACACACATTAATGTGATGACGGGATTCTTTACGCTTTCATTATTTGCTTATATAAGAGAATGAATAGTAAATGTATGAATGTGTAATCTGAAAAGACTTCAGGTGCTTATAGAAACTGACTACATTGAACTATATGAAGATGAACGGATTCAATTAAGACTTGGTACCCGACGATCCCTTTGAATTGCAGTGCATTAGCCTTTCCTTAGCATAAAATGGAATCTAATAGAGCATTACAGCCATGCTTCACACGCAGAGAGATGTGGGAACATTTACGTATTATATTGGAGATTTCATCTGCTTACGCAACATGAATGTGTAGCTTACAGTTTCAACATCTAAAAGAAACTGCACATAGAACATATGATCTGCACAGTGAGCAGATGTAGATCATGTGGTGGAAAAAGCTATCCTGTCAGCGCCAAATGTTAAAAACGATGGTGACATTTTGCATAGCCAGTGTCTGCATCAGTATTAGGGCTCATGCCCACGAACACAGTTTTTTTCATGTCCATTTGTTTTTTTTTGCGGCCCATATGCGGAACCATTCACTTCAAGGGGTCCGAAAAAAAGACGTAAATTACTCTGTGTGCATTTTGTGTCCATATGTCCGCATGGACATTCCGCAAAAAAATAGATCATGTCCTATTATTGTCCGCATTACGGACAAGAATAGGACTGTTCTATTAGGGGCCGGCCGTTCCATTCCGCAAAATGCGGAATCTACAATTTGTGGACTGTAAAACTTCCAAAGGTTGCCTGCATGAGCCCTTAAACATTAATTTCAAACCAAGAAAATCAATGGACTGTTAGAAGCTGGTGCATACCTAGATTGAAGGTATAATCTGTAAGGGGTGAAGACCCCCATCCCCCTCGGTTTAGTTGGGACTGTTATGTATCACTGCCTTTAATTTGTGTGTATGAAGACTCATTCACACGTCAGTGTTTCGGTCAGTGGTTTACATCAGTGATTGTGAGCCAAAACCAGGATTGGAGCCTCCACAGACATGAGGTATAAGGGAAAGATCTGCACCTGTTCTGTGTTTAGAACTGCACCTGGTTTTAGCTCACAATCACTGATGGAAATCACTGACCGAACACTGATGTGTCAATGAGGCATAACTGTGTATTAAATTGCATGAACATGATGAGTATATAAGTTCTTAATTGTACCAGCTCTGGTGGTTCTCTCCCTTCCTAGCTATATTAGTGTCACACTTCGGTGTGGGAGGGAAACACCACACTGAGCATACGAGGGAAGGGGGGAACAGGGAATCAGGCCTGAGAACTAGGGAAGGAAGATGAACACCTCCTAGTGAAAACCCTAACCAAAATCCTGACTGACTACCAGTATGAACAGATCCCAAAGGTAGGTGTGTTCATACGCAGGAATACCTATAGTCCTATCTAGCCCTATAGGACGCTGGTACTAATGGCAAGGACGAGTACCTGTTCCTCCAAAAGGAAGGACGAAAATGAGTCTCCTAATACAAACAATAGGGAAATGCAACACACAGAACCCAAACAAAATACAAAAGGGAAAGGAAAGACTTAACTTCAAAGGAGCAATGGAACCACCAGGAACTCAGCCGAGATCCAACCACAATCTATCTAAAGGTCCAAACAGAAGCTACACAATCTATGTAAAGGTCCAAACAGAAGCTATAAACCACACAGCATAGTGGGAGAAGCAACTATAAATAGACAAGGTTAAATGACCCTAATAGCCACACCCAGGGAAAGAAGGTGTGGCAAGCACCAGAAACAACACAGACGTCATTTGATACAAATGAAAAACATGTCAGATCAAACCACGTGTTGCCAGTCTCAACGATCTCCTGCCACCTGTCGTGGGAACGTCTGTGACAGAACCACCCCCTTCTACGGGTGGCCTCCGTACACCCAGGACCGACCTTATCCGGGTGAGACCTGTGAAAAACTTTCACCAAACGACTGGCATTCACATCAGATGCCAGTACCCACATCCTCTTCTTTGGTCCATAACGCTTCCAGTGAACAAAATACTGAAGAGATCTACGGAGAACTCAAGAGTCAATTATCTTGGCGATCTGGAATTTTCAAACTACCGTCCACCATGACAGGAGCGGGTTCAAGGAAGACTGCTCCAAAGGTTCAACATATCTGTTCAACAAAGATTTATGAAACACATTATGAATTTTCAGGGCCTGAGGGAGTTCAAGATAGGTAAGGTAAGTGATCTTATATGGACCAATAAATCTTGGACCCAAGTTCCAAGAAGGTACCTTCAACTTAATGTTTCTTGTGGACAGCCAAACAGAACCACCTACTCTTAGGTTCAGAACTTTCATAAATTTCCTGTCAGCCACACGTTTATACTTGTTGCCCATATTCATCAAGTTATCCTGAATTTTCCGCCATATAGATGACAATGATGACGAAAAACGTTTCTCCTCAGGAATACCAGAAGTATCTGAACCAGAAAATGTGCCAAACAGTGGGTGAAATCCATATGCCCCAAAAAATGGCAACTTCCCAGTGGATTCCTGTCTATGATTATTTATGGCAAACTCTGCCAAAGATAAAAACGAAGACCACTCCTCCTGGTTCTCACAGACAAAACATCTCAAGTAACTCTCCAGACTCTGATTTGTGCGCTCCGTCTGTCGATTCGACTGAGAATGAAAAGCCGAAGAAAAGGACAGTTGAACCCCCAGTCGAGTACAGATTGCTTTCCAGAATCTGGAAACAAACTGAGTCCCACGATCCGAGACCAAGTCAGAGGGAATGCCATGGAGTTTCACAATGTTGTCAATAAACACTTGTGCAAGTGATTTAGCATTAGCTAGGCCCGGCAACGCTATAAAGTGCACCATTTTACTAAAGCGATCAACTACCACCAGAATAACTGTCTTTCCTGAATAATTAGGTAGATCAGTGATAAAATCCATGAATAAGTGAGTCCATGGTCTAGACGGAATGGGCAACGGAAGTAGAGATCTCGAAGGCCGAGTATGTGTCACCTTAGCGCATGCACAGGTACTACAATCTACGAGAGATGAGGTCAGCAGTGGATTTGCTCCCAGGGTGTCCCATAAGAACTGTACAGTGATGTTCCTCAAACACCTTGTGACGCAATTCCGATGGCACAAACAGTTTGCCAGAGGGACAAGAATCTGGTGCATCTCCCTGGGCCTCTAACACCTTCACCTCTACATCAGGGTAAAGAGCGGATATCACCACTCCTTCCGACAGTATAGGACTCCTGCAGCGTACTCAAGTTGTGTGCAATGGGTGTTTCTGGGTGATGTAGTGCAATATACACTAACCTGGTACGGCTGACTCTCTGCAAGGGCAGGTGATGATATAAAATGTTCGTGACGCCAGTGCCAAGTAAACGGTGGCACGCCGTTTGCGGATAGCAGGAATAACTTGAGAAACACGTGGTGTTAAAGCAGAACTCCAACTTTAGTAGGTTTCATAGAGACAATAATGGAATCGCAGTTCCTTGGCATACAGTCGATTTTGCAATACGGTTGATGCAGGCAATTACAGTTTTAGCAAGGTGATTACAGAGTGTTGAACACAGGACTTGCAGTACAGGAGCTTGCACTCTATTTCTGTCTGATCCTGGGATATAGCAATTCTTCACCAAGGCCCAATAACCTAGTTCTGGCTTTATATCCTCGGCTATAGCTTTAGAAAGTACCTCCTCTGTTATTTTGAGTACCTCTTGCTTCTCTGCACTTTGCCTCTGTCTCTCTCAGCTTCCTTAGGCTCTTTCACTTAAGTATTCCTGTTTCTGCATGAGGGAATTCAGGAGGGAATCTTCTCCTGGACAGCAGGCTTTAGGCCTGGACTGGTTTCTGACATTGTCTAATCTCCAACTGTAGATTACAGACACTAGACTCTGTCTGCCTTTCACTTCCCTGACTGGGCCTTATATAAACTAGGGCTCCCTAGCTCCCTCTACTGACTAAGAGCTGGAATGACACCCCTAGCAGGCCTGTACATGCAAGTTTCACAGTAATAGGGAAATACATGCATTGCATTACATGACATTTTATAAAACTGACATATACCAACTTCTCCATAACTAAGGAGGGACGACAGCACACCAAGTGACACTTTGGTAGTGACGGGTATTACAGTCCCCGTACACTACACTCCGATTTTCAAAATCACCACCTCCAGGAAAACTACATGACAAGGCATCTGCCTTGACATTCTTAACCCCAGGACGATAGGTGACAGTGAAATTGATTCTGATGAAAAACAAAGCCCATCTGGCCTGCCTCGGGTTCAGTCGTTTAGCCGACTCCAGGTAAGCCAGGTTTTTGTGATCTGTGAACACCGTGATAGGATGAATCGCCTCTTCTAACCAATGATGCCACTCCTCAAAAGCAAACTTAATGGCCAGTAACTCTCTGTTTCGCACATCGTAATTTCTCTCAGAGGCAGAGAGTTTTTTTGAGAAAAAGGCACATGGAGGCCATTTACCAGGTGATGGGCCCTGCGATAAAACTGCTTCTACCCCCACCTCGGACGTGTCCACTTCCACAATGAAAGGTTGTGATACATCCGGCTGCACCAATATAGGGGCAGAAGAGAAGCACTCCTGAACCGCATAAAAGGCTCGCAACGACAAATCAGACCGCACTGAAACCTCTGTCCCTTTCTTAGTCATGTCAGTTAAGGGTTTTACTATTGTCGAATAGTTCTGAATACATTTTCAGTAATAGTTGGTGAACCCCAAAAAACGCATAAGAGCTTTCATATTTTCGAGTTGATCGCAGTCCAATACAGCATGGACTTTTTTTAAGATCCATTCGAAAACCTGAAGATGACAGCAGGTAGCCCAAAAACTGCACCTCGTGTACATCAAAAACACACTTCTCAAATTTTGCGTACAATTTATTATCTCTTAGGATCTGTAAGACCTGTCTAATGTGATCCTGATGTATGTCCACATCTGGAGAATAAATTAGAATGTCATCCAAATACACGACTACAAACCTCCCCACAAGGTGATGAAAACTGTCATTCATAAAATGCTGGAAAACGCAGGAGCATTGGTCAACCCAAAAGGCATGACCAGGTTCTCAAAGTACCCCTCAGGAGTATTAAAAGCTGTCTTCCATTCATCCCCTTCCTTGATCCTAACCAGATTATATGCACCCCATAAGTCCAACTTGGAGAACACCTTGGCACCAAGAATCTGGTTAAACAAATCGGGAATCAAAGGAAGAGGGTAAGGATCACGGACAGTAATCCGATTGAGTTCACGGAAATCCAGACATGGCCGAAGACCTCCATCCTTTTTTTTAAATAAAAAACCCCCGTGCTGCCACTGGAGATTTGGAAGGTCTTATGTGTCCTTTAGTCAAACTCTCGGTAATATACTCTCTCATGACCAGTCTTTCAGGTCCAGAAAGTTATACAATCCAGATTTTGGCAATTTAGCTCCAGGAATAAGGTTGATAGGACAATCATATTCCCGATGCGGAGGTAAATCCTGGTATCCACTCTCAGAAAATATGTCTGCAAAATCAGATATAAAAGAGGGTAATGTCTTAGTAGTTAAAACAAAAAAGGTGTATTTAGACAATTGTCAATGCAATAATCACCCCAATCCAGAATCTGTCTAGCTTGCCAATCGATGGTTGGATTATGCTTGCTTAAAGGGAACCTGTCACCGGGATTTTGTGTTTAGAGCTGAGGACTTGGGCTGCTAGATGTCCGCTAGCACATCCGCAATACCCAGTCCCCGTAGCTCTGTGTGCTTTTATTGTGTATAAAAATTTGCATATGTATCAAATATTTTCTTTTACACAATAAAAGCACACAGAGCTATGGGGACTGGGTATTGCGGATGTGCTAGCGGCCATCTAGCAACCCATGTCCTCAGCTCTATACACAAAATCCCAGTGACAGGTTCCCTTTAAAACACAGTAAACCCAGAACCACCGGTGGAGGGAGACCCTTCAACATAAAACACGAGATAAATTCTTGATGAAAGTCACCCCCTCTTAATGTGATATCCTGCACCTCTTGAGATAAACACTTCTGAGTTATAGGTGCAAAATCAATAGCAAAAACGGAAATGTTTTTTTCTAATGCACTCGGTGACAACTCGTGCATACGGACGAACTGAGCAGCAATCAGGTTCACCCCGGCCCCGCTGTCGATAAACACCTCAATCCCCACAGTTTTTTACTCTAGCGCCACCTCAGCAGTCAGGAGAAATTGGGTACTACCAGTCAAATGCACATTTTCTGACTCTCCTCTCACCCCTCCAAGAGTCAGATGGGAATTAAATGTCCCTCTTTTTTCTTTTTGTGGATGTAGCAGGACTGCAAGATGGCGCAATAACACCGCCCAGGACACTTGAATGTAGGATAAATAATATTCTTCTTTATTGAATAATCTTTTAGCCAGGTAAAACTCTTCGTTTCAGGGATGCTCAGGTCCCCTTCATGCTGTCCTGCTACATCCACATTGCAACTCCTTTGGAGAGAATTGGGCCTCATCTCCTGAAGTTCCTGGACGAAACGCCTGCACACCCGACTACCGGACACATAATCCCTACAAGTCTACAGTGCGTGCAGAATTATTAGGCAAATGAGTATTTTGACCACATCATCCTCTTTATGCATGTTGTCTTACTCCAAGCTGTATAGGCTCGAAAGCCTACTACCAATTAAGCATATTAGGTGATGTGCATCTCTGTAATGAGAAGGGGTGTGGTCTAATGACATCAACACCCTATATCAGGTGTGCATAATTATTAGGCAACTTCCTTTCCTTTGGCAAAATGGGTCAAAAGAAGGACTTGACAGGCTCAGAAAAGTCAAAAATAGTGAGATATCTTGCAGAGGGATGCAGCACTCTTAAAATTGCAAAGCTTCTGAAGCGTGATCATCGAACAATCAACCGTTTCATTCAAAATAGTCAACAGGGTCGCAAGAAGCGTGTGGAAAAACCAAGGCGCAAAATAACTGCCCCTGAACTGAGAAAAGTCAAGCGTGCAGCTGCCAAGATGCCACTTGCCACCAGTTTGGCCATATTTCAGAGCTGCAACATCACTGGAGTGCCCAAAAGCACAAGGTGTACAATACTCAGAGACATGGCCAAGGTAAGAAAGGCTGAAAGACGACCACCACTGAACAAGACACACAAGCTGAAACGTCAAGACTGGGCCAAGAAATATCTCAAGACTGATTTTTCTAAGGTTTTAAGGACTGATGAAATGAGAGTGAGTCTTGATGGGCCAGATGGATGGGCCCGTGGCTGGATTGGTAAAGGGCAGAGAGCTCCAGTCCGACTCAGACGCCAACAAGGTGGAGGTGGTTTGGGCTGGTATCATCAAAGATGAGCTTGTGGGGCCTTTTCGGGTTGAGGATGGAGTCAAGCTCAACTCCCAGTCCTACTGCCAGTTTCTGGAAGACACCTTCTTCAAGCAGTGGTACAGGAAGAAGTCTGCATCCTTCAAGAAAAACATGATTTTCATGCAGGACAATGCTCCATCACACGCGTCCAAGTACTCCACAGCGTGGCCGGCAAGAAAGGGTATAAAAGAAGAAAATCTAATGACATGGCCTCCTTGTTCACCTGATCTGAACCCTATTGAGAACCTGTGGTCCATCATCAAATGTGAGATTTACAAGGAGGGAAAACAGTACACCTCTCTGAACAGTGTCTGGGAGGCTGTGGTTGCTGCTGCACGCAATGTTGATGGTGAACAGATCAAAACACTGACAGAATCCATGGATGGCAGGCTTTTGAGTGTCCTTGCAAAGAAAGGTGGCTATATTGGTCACTGATTTGTTTTTGTTTTGTTTTTGAATGTCAGAAATGTATATTTGTGAATGTTGAGATGTTATATTGGTTTCTATGGTAAAAATAAATAATTGAAATGGGTATATATTTGTTTTTTGTTAAGTTGCCTAATAATTATGCACAGTAATAGTCACCTGCACACACAGATATCCCCCTAAAATAGCTAAAACTAAAAACAAACTAAAAACTACTTCCAAAAATATTCAGCTTTGATATTAATGAGTTTTTTGGGTTCATTGAGAACATGGTTGTTGTTCAATAATAAAATTAATCCTCAAAAATACAACTTGCCTAATAATTCTGCACTCCCTGTATAGTAGAGTTGTGCCTATTCATAGCACAACTCTATAAGGTGAGCCTCCATTTTTTGCTCCTCTCATCAGCTCCACAAATCTGCAACATACTACCCTATGGTGCTCCTTTTTGTTTTTCTAGCAAACACACGCCTAAATATATAGATCTTTTTTTTTCTTTTTGCCGTGAATGTATGGACATACTCTGATAAAATGTCCCTTCTGTCCGCAGAAAAAACACTCCCTTCCTATTACCAGTATGCTTAAAAGCGGATCCAGGAGCAGCTCCCCCTAATTGCATGGGTTCGTCCCCAGACATAAACCCAGGAGTAACTTCACCCACAGTGTCAGAGGAGGATGATACAACATGCGATAGTACGTTCTGAGAGTGGGGGCCCCTAGATCTCTCTCTCAGGCCTCTATCAACGCTAATAGCCAGAGACATAGCAGCCTCCAGAGATACAGAATTTTCATGAAAGGCCAAAGCGTCCTTCAGCCTCTCTGATAACCCTTGACAAAACTGGCTACGGAGGGCAGGATCATTCCACTCCGTATTCGTAGCCCAGCTCCTAAACTCAGAGCAATAAATCTCAGTGGAACGATCACCCTGACAAAGGCCGCGCAGCTTGGTTTCGGCTAGAGAGGTCAGATCCGGATCATCATAGATAAGACCCAAAGAGGGGCTGCACTATATGGGAATTTAGTGCGATTGCGATTAGGGCCCTAAAAATTGCGATAACGATAAGCGATGCAATATTTTTAGGTAATTGTGCTACAGGTCTATTTGCTTGGATTTTCCCGTATGAGCCGCTGACGCCACCACAGGAGCCCCTGCCGTGAACCGTCACCCAGGTACCGTATTTTTTTGCTTTATAAGACGCACCTAATTATAAGGAGCACCTAGGTTTTTGAGGAGGAAAATAAGAAGAAAAAAGATTTTGAACCAGAAGGTGTGGTTTTGGTGGATTTTTAACTAATGGTGGTCAGGGTATGACATTGTTATGGGGGATCTGTGGATGGCACTGTTATGGGGATCTGTGGGTGGCACTGTTATGGGGATCTGTGGATGGCACTGTTATGAGGATCTGTGGATGGCACTGTTATGAGGATCTGTGGATGGCACTGTTATGAGGGATTCTATGGATGACTCACTGTTATAGGGGATCTGGGGATGGCACTGTTATGGGGGACCTGTCGGTGACACTGTTATGGGGATCTGTGGATGGCACTGTTATGAGGGATTCTTTGGATAGCACTGTTATGGGGGACCTGTCGGTGACACTGTTATGGGGATCTGTGGTTTGCACTGTTATGGGGATCTGTGGTTGGCACTGTTATGGGGATCTGTGGATGGCACTGTTATGGGGGACCTGTAGATGGCACTGTTATGGGCGACCTGTGGATGGCACTGTTATGGGGATCTGTGGATGGCACTGTTATGAGGGATTCTTTGGATGGCACTGTTATGGGGACCTATGGATTATGCACTGTTATGGGGGATCTGTGGATGACACTGTTATTGGGGATCTGTGGATGACACTGTTATGGGAATCTGTGGATGACACTGTTATGGGAATCTGTGGATGACACTGTTATGGGGATCTGTGGTTGGCGCTGTTATGGGGATCTGTGGTTGGCACTGTTATGGGGGATCTGTGGATGACACTGTTATGGGGGATCTGTGGATGACACTGTTATGGGGGATCTGTGGATGACACTGTTATGGGGGAACTGTGGATGACACTGTTATGGGGATCTGTGGTTGGCACTGTTATGGGGATCTGTGGTTGGCACTGTTATGGGGATCTGTGGATGGCACTGTTATGGGGGATCTGTGGATGACACTGTTATGGGGGATCTGTGGATGACACTGTTATGGGGGATCTGTGGATAACACTGTTATGGGGATTTGTGGTTGGCACTGTTATGGGGATTTGTGGTTGGCACTGTTATGGGGATCTGTGGTTGGCACTGTTATGGGGATCTGTGGGTGGCACTGTTATGGGGATCTGTGGTTGGCACTGTTATGAGGGATTCTTTGGATGGCACTGTTATGAGGGATTCTTTGGATGGCACTGTTATGAAGGATCTGTGAATGGCACTGTTATGGAGGATCTGTGGTTGGCACTGTTATAGGGATCTGTGGTTGGCACTGTTATAGGGATCTGTGGTTGGCACCGTTATGGGGATCTGTGGATGGCACTGTTATGGGGGATCTGTGGATGGCACTGTTATGAGGGATTCTTTGGATGGCACTGTTATGGGGGACCTATGGATGACGCACTGTTATGGGGGACCTGTGGATGACGCACTGTTATGGGGGACCTGTGGATGATGCACTGTTATGGGAGATCTGTGGATGACACTGGTATGGAGATCTGTGGTTGGCACTGTTATGGGGATCTGTGGTTGGCACTGTTATGAGGGATTCTTTGGATGGCACTGTTATGGGGGGATCTGTGGATGATGCACTGTTATGAGGGATTCTTTGGTTGGCACTGTTATGGGGGGATCTGTGGATGATGTACTGTTATGGGGGATGTGTGCTATGACACATAGGGCCATGAGGGGGGGCAGCATAAGATGCTATATGTGTGAATGACACACATATAGCATATTATGCTGGTCCCCCTCATGGCCCTATGTGTCACAGCATTACTTTATTAATGTCCCCTCATGTGTCTTAAACCGCGCACATAACTGTCTTTGTATGCAAAGTCTTTCTTTACTGCTGAAACAATCGCTTTCCTATTGATAAACTCCTATTGATAAAATCACCAGCCTCTGTACTCACTATGAATGCACTGCAGTGAGCAGGCGGGCCGGCGCGTGACTGACGTCACTCAGTCAGTCACGCTCCTCCCACTTCATTAATGAAGCAGGAACGCGACTGACTGAAATCATGCCCGCTGCAGTGCATTCATAGTGAGTACAGAGGCTGGTTTTATCAATAGGAGTTTATCAATAGGAAAGCGATTGTTTCAGGAGTAAAGAAAGACTTTGCATACAAAGACAGTCATGTGCGCGGGGCCCACCGCGACTTGCCTTCAGCCCCTCCCCGCACTGTAACTGATGCATCACCGGCCGCGCTGTGCAGCATAGCGGTCGGCGATACATGAGTGTCAGCCACGTAAAAAGTCAACCATCGCTTTATGAGACGCACAGTGTGTCTTATAAAGCGAAAAATAATCGCAGCATTTTTGGGTTGGCCAAATCGCCATATCACAATCAGCGATTATCTCGATACGATTGCTTTGGCGATATATCATGCAGGCCAAACCCAAAGCTTCGAAAAAATTCATCTACTGTCCGGAGAGACTGCGATCTGGTTGGCAGAGAAAAAGCCCATGACTGCGCATCCCCCTTAAGCAAGAAAATAACCACACCGACTCGCTGTTTCTCATCCCCGGATGAGTGTGGGCGTAGCCTGAAATACAGTTTGCACGCCTCCCTAAGCAAAATGAAAATATCCCGCCCCCCAGAAAATCTGTCCGGGAGGGCAAATTTAGGCTCCAGATAGGCCTGGTCTTCACCACTACCACCAGGACCAACAGCCTGTGATCTCTGCATCTGCGAGACGGACGTGCAGAGGTCAGCTACCTCCAAAGATAGTCCTTGCAGCTGACCTGCCAGTGCAGCAATAGGATCCATGGCTGCACACAAACAAACAAAAAATGACGGTTTTGGAGGTTTATAATGTCACGCTTCGGTGTGGGATGGAAGCACCACACCGTGCATAGGAGGGAAGGGGGGAACAGGGAACTAGGGAAGGAAAATGGACACCTACTAGTAAAACCCTAACCAAAATCCTGACTGACTACCAGTATGAATAGACCCCAAAGGTAGGCGAGTTCATACGCAGGAATATCTAGAGTCCTATCTAGCCCTATAGGACCCTGGTACTAATAGCAGGGACGAGACTACCTGTTCCTCCAAAAGGAAGGATGGACAGGAATCTCCTACAGGCCTAATACAAACAATAGGGAAATACAACACACAGAATCCAAACAAAATACAAAAAGGAAAGGAAAGACTTAACTTCAAAAGAAGCAATGGAAGCACCAGGAACTCAGCCGAGATCCAACCACAATCTATCGAATGGTCCAAACAGAAGCTAAAAACCACACAGCATAGTGGTAGAAGCAACTATAAATAAAGAAGGTTAAATTACCCTGATAGCCAGACCTGGGAAAGGTGTGGCAAGCACCAGAAACCACACAGACGACATTTGATCCAAACGGAAAACATGTCAGATCAAACCATGTGTTGCCAGTCTCACCGATCTCCTGCCACCTGTCGCGGGAACGTCAGTGACAATTAGCTGAACCCTTTCAAACATGGCACTGGTGAAGTATGGCCCCAGATGCCTTGACTGGTAAGGAGTAACATGGCAGTTTAGTAGCACAAGTGTAGAGGCACATAGGTGTAATGACAAGGGTTGGCTTATCTCATGCATTGCTTGCATATAGCTAAGATATGCCACCAATGTCAGATAGGTGCGAGTCCCACCTATTTCTAGAATGGGGCCCCCAAAACAAAGGAGAGCACACCTTGCATGTGCAGCATGCTCTCCATTCACTTCTATGGCAGTCCCTAAAAGAGCCGAGCGAGTATCAATACTCCCGTAAAAGTGAATGAACAGCGTACTGCACAAGCACGGCCTCCTTTCCATTCTAAGGGAGTTCCAGAAATAGCTGAGCCAGCACTAAGATTTTGGCACTTCCATAGAAGTGAATGGAGGGTGAACGCACTTGCACCTTCCTTCACATTTGGGGGCCTCATTCTAGACATAGGTGCAGGTACCACCCTGGGATCCACATCTATCTGGCATTGGTGGCATATCTTAGCAATATGCTACCAATGTGCTACCCTTTTAAGCTGGGTAGAGTCATAAAAAGCAAGTCTTCCCTTTATATTTGAAGTAGTCTGGTATAGGCTAATGTGTTCAGCTAGAACCCTGTGTAAAGTGTGCAGAGTGTTCAGGAGTTTCACAGCAGGAGACGTAAGGGACTGAGGTGGTGCTTTGGGTAGTAACCAGAACTAGCAGTTGCTGTAGGCTGAAGCCTCAAGATGAACCTTGGTGACACATTGCAGACCTTGTTCCAGGATTTTTATGTTGATGGCCTATTTATTGATTAAATTAATGGTTATTCTTCTGGTCCTCTTGAACCAATCTCTCCCCCTTTATTTCCGCCCCTTTTCCCAATAATAAAAACTCAGAGAACCAGAGTCGGATTAAATCAGCCACAGCAGCCGTTTTATTTAAATACATAACATACATAATAATAAATAACAATAAATTAACCCCAACAAGGGAGGTCCTAGAAGCCCCAAAATTTTCTTATTAACCCTTAAACAACCTCGCAAATCCACCTTGCCGTAAAACACCAGCTCGGAGACACCAACTGATGGACGTCTCACCGAACCAACTAAGTGCCCAACCATGAGAGTCCAGCCCCACCATTGAGGCCCTCCCATTCTCAAGTATCAACCCATACCACCAGCTTCGAGGACCTCCCCCCGCCAAGAACGCGCAACTTGACCCCCCTTACACCCTCAAGCTTGTGCATTCCTCCACACCCCTAAAGCCCTCTCAATCCCCCCTTGCAGCCCCAGCGACCACAAGTCAATACCTACCACATTAAGGTGAACCCCTTCCGACCTCTAAAAATCCCCAACACCCGACTCCAGCTCCAAATGTCTGACAGCCACTGCTCCATGCCTGGCCACAAATTTGCCTATCGCTCTATTCACCTTAAAACGGGTAAGACACCAACCTCTCTCTCCAATCCCAATTGGAGCCCGTTTGGCCGAACATCCGCCCTGAGCGCCCCCCAAAAAACAAATGAATGCCTGAGGATCCAGACTAATGCTGAGGAACACCCTGGAACATAACAACAAAAAATAAAACACGTTACCGGTCAAACTAACATCTACAGTACAAACTACCTAACCTCACATAAGACCGGACCCTCAACGATTCCCATCTACCCACTCTCTTAATAAAATCATCCCTCATACCTAACCTAGCAGCCTCTGTTGCAGCACCTATTCTGAACGAATGACCTGGAAAATCAGTTGAATCCACCCCCTTATCTGATAGACACCTCTTAAAAACAGCCAGAAACTGAAACCTCGATAAAAAAAAATAATTCATGTCTAACAAAAGGGCCGCTATCATAACTCGCACCTAACCTGTAATCTTGTAAACACTGAACTGGCCATAAAGAACACCCCGAGACTGCAAACAGGCTAACCCTACTCCCTTTTCCCTCCATGTCCGTCTTAGACACCTGAATTCTAATCTCAACTCTGTCATGATACAGATCCACATCCTCACCCAAAAGACCCCCTGCATTCTTAACAGTTTTGCTCACCAACTCACCCAAGCGAAAATCCCCAAAAAAGCCAGGGAAAAAGCCAGCTTAAACAAGCAAACCTCCCCCACGGAATTACACGCACTGGCCTCCTTCTGTCCACCAAACGCGGAACCCTCCTCCAACCCTTTAAGACTTGCTTAACTAAAAAGGCTTTAGTCACGTCAGGGAGACCCTTTAATTTGAACCTGAAAGCCAAACCTGAAATACATCTATTTACTTGTGTGACTGACCAACCCTCCTCTTTTACATGATGTCACAATGTGGGGGGAAGGGATGAACACCAGAATGACCACAGAAGGAAAATGACCAGGAACTAGGCCTCAAGGCTAAGGAAAGGGAAAAGGTCACCACCTAGGAAACCCTAAACCTAGCACTGACTCCTCTCAGTATGAATAGACCCCAAAGGTGGGAATATTCATACACCATAAACCTAGAAATCCCTAGGAGTAGTGACAGGGTCTGAGACTCAAATGAATGAACCAGCATCTCCCTGAGTCCTAGTAAACAATGAGCAAATGAGAACAAAATACAAAGAGAAGTACACTTATCTTCAATAGAAAATGGATGAGCAGGAACTCAGATGAGAACCACACACCAGCTCCTCCAACTCCAGGCAGATAATATCAACCGCATGGTATAAAGTGTGAGTCCAGACTAAATAGAGGAGCAGTAATGACCACAAGCTGCACCTGAGACAAGAGGTGTGGTCGTTACCAACAACAACACTGCAACAAGTGAAAGCAGAGAGACTGTCAGATAACATCACGTGCAGCCAGTCTCTCAGATCTTCTAACCTCTGTCATGGGAGGGACCGTGACACATGACCCAAGAATAACAACAATGGGACTTCCCCTCCATCTACCCGCACACCCAATACCTCACACCACTACACAACATATAATGCAACAGCTCTCTGCGAACCAAATAAAGTACAAAAACATATTGTAATGCTAATGCTATGCTAATAAAGTAGAGATGCTTGGCAAATACATTTTGTACAAAATTATTTTAGCCCGTCTGCTGCACGTCAAGGCGATCTCTGTAAGACGGGAACCTAACACTAAGTTCTACCTGTTAAGTGCCATGACAGTGACTATAAAATTCATAGGGTGTAGGTTCCACATGCATGATGGGTCCCCTTTGGTTTTTATAATTTTTGGTGCCAAAATGGCCTCCATTGAATACAGGGGATGCAAGTAACAACATGCATGCCGAGTCCACTACCCACTCCATACCTCCCCTGGTGTCAGGGGCTTCCAGTGAGTGGGGAGGAGCAGGCTAAGCTTTATACTCATGCTAATTTAAATCAGCCTGTGAGGCAGACATGCTGGTCAGGAGTGCACGACCAACTGGAGTCAGCCACACCTCCAGTGCAAAATACAAGAGAAACACAAAAGGGGTTCCCAACTCCTTCAAGCCCCTTCTGTCCCACTAGATGCAGCACCTACCCCCCAGGCCGGTAACGGTGATACACCCGCTGTCCCCAACCCCGAAACCCAACCCGCCAGACTACTTAAAAGCTGCCCCAAGCCTCCAACTAGCTCCCCATGACCCCTCCCAGCCCTGACACCCCCAGGGCTGCTAACTAATGTCTGCAAGGATCCCCACATGTTCTCACCTGGCTGCCCGGGCGCTGTGAATTCCTCAGACGATGGTCCTGGCTCCTGACGTCCGACCCATGCCGGTGAATCTTCACCACCTCTTGACGCTGGCCTGCTGCTGGACGATTGCACCCCAGACTCCTCCATGCTGGGTGCGTTCTGCATCCATCCTAACGCCTCTTCTTCATCCAGATGTCCCTGGATATTTTCTTCTTGTCTCTCATATCTGTGAGGCCTGCACCCCACCCTGGAGGGGCTCCTGTACCGGCTCCGAACCCTGGGGGTCTCACTGGGGCTAAGGCGCGCCTGCAGGTGTACCCACCGCGGCCGTCTTGCACATGGCTGCGGGCCTGCCGTACCCGCAGCCTCCCCCTGCAGAAGGCCCGTCACCTGCTCCCACAGCAACTCCGGACCGTGGGCCTCCGCCGCTGCCCGCAGCCTCCTAAGCATCTCTTCCACGGACTCCATAACAGGGACCACTGCCTACAGCTTGTTTAAGGTAACCTAAAATGGCGCCCGTAACCCAAACTGGCCTTCCTTATAAAGCCCTAACTCCTCCAGGTGACACCCCCCCCCCCCAACTAGACAAAATTAACCCCTGGTTCCCCGTCCCCTTACCAAAATATAATCATGTGGGGCCTCCCCCTAGGATAAAACCCTAGTACGGCCCTTTCTGGATAGGCCATCAATAGTAGAATACCAGGGGTGCAAGGTGTTGGATCAGTTGTTCGGGAGAAGCTCTGGCACCAGAATATGTACCAGAGCTATTCCCATTGGATATCAATATTAAAATCCCGGAAACCCCCATAACCCCAATTTTTTTTTGCACCTCACCCTCTGCCCTGTCTGCAGTAGGACAAAAAGATTATTAAAAGGGTTTTCCGGGATTTTTTTTTACTGATGACCTATCCTCACAGCTTTTTTTTAGCTTTTTTTATTACTGTGGGACTGTGAGCTTCTTTCTTGTAATAACAGGAACTCTTTAAATTACAGTAGCTTCACAATAATAACTAGTCAGAAGTAAACTACTCAAGTCTCAGACCAGTACATCCCGCCTCATGACACTCTCGGTGATTCATACCTTCCACTTTTCATTCATTTCTCGGCAGCTGGTGGCACATTCCGGATTGATGCAGAAGTAACAGGTACAGATGCTTTCAGCTCTGCACTTACTAATGGTGCTGAAAAACAAGGAAAAACAGAAAATTCTTGGAAATGTTTATCTTTGGTATGTGCCTACCTTATTTCTCATCTGTTGTGTACAAATTGTATCATAGACAAGAACTAAAAAGAAAATACACCGATCCTTTGGTAATAGTGCTACATTCGAAGGTACGTTAATATCTCATGTGGACACTGATCTTGGAGGAGTTCCTGTGCGGTGTCCGGATTTGAGGTGGCTCCCAATGCTACGCTGGTTCCACCAGACACTGTTAAGGTGTCACCATGTGTTTATGCTCTCCGGAGGGGACTCCAGAGGGTCAGGTTCTGCAGTAAACCAGTGCACTTCTTTACTGGAGGAGCTTAAGTCCAAAAAAATACAGGCAATGCACTGAGCTGGCTTCTCCAGTCTCCCTTCTGGTAGAAGAAGGTTCTGTGCTGAGGAAAAGCCTGGGCTAGCTGTCCCACTCTTTTTTGGAAGTCTGGTACCCTGGCCAAAGGCTGTTGGCCCAGGGTCTCCCACAGAGTATCCCCATCCCCATCTTCTTCTTCTGATCACTTATGCAGTCAGGCAGAGCCTCTCCTACTAAACATTGGTCCCTATCTGCAGACAATTAGGCGCTCTGACTGTTCTACTATTATACAGGTTCTAACAGATCTAGAACTTCTAGTGAAAGGGGAGAAACTGGAGAAACACAGCGTAGCAGAAACAATGTTGCAGTTCAAGGCTGTCATAGACTTGTATTGGGCCTCAATACAAGTCAAAGGGAGTGACCAAGTAGTTTGCGGTCATAAACAACGTCTGACAGAGTTAAGTAGGTGGTCAAAAGTTCATTATCTCTGGCTTTTCCCTACAAAACTCAGATCTGCATAGTACATTATGAAAGTAGTGGAAAATTACTAGCCTCTCGGTGCACAGGCTGGGAATTCCAAAAGTCTGTTAGTGTGAACTGACTGTACATTTAACCCAAACACGGCTGTGCATCCCCATGAATGGACAATGTGTAATATTTAATTTCTCCAGTGGTGGTACTGCAGGGAAACTGAACACTTAAAGGGGTTGTCTCATGATAGCAAATGGCACTCATCATGTAGACAAAGTTAATACAAGGCACTTACTAATGTATTGTAATTGTCCATATTGCTTCCTTTGCTGGCTTGATTAGTTTTTCTATGACATTATACACTGCTCATTTCCAGAGGTTACGACCACTGTTGTAGCGCAGATACTAGGTGGCCAGGACCGGAGCTGCTGCATAAGTGTGCCAGAGAGGCTGACACTTTTTCCTACAGTGTGCAAGTGTAGTGTACGGGGACTGTAAGTCCCGTCACTACAAAAGGGTCACTTGTTGTGCTGTCTTGTCCCCTTATTTATGGGGAAGTTGGTATAAGTCATCTTTATAAAATGTAATGCTATGTATTTCCCTGTTACTGTGAAACTTGCATGTACAGGCCTGCTAGGGGTGTCATTCCAGCTCTTAGTCACTAGAGGGAGCTAGGGAGCCCTAGTTTATATAAGGCCCAGTCAGGGAAGCGAAGGTCAGTCTAAGGAGTCTGAGGTTCATAGTCTAGTCTAACCAGAGATTAGACAATGTCAGAGTCAAGTCCAGGCCTGAAGCCTGCAGACCAGGAGAGGGTATTGCAGTCCCTGTAACCGGGTTCCAGATTCAAGGAGAAGGTTCCCCTCCTGAGTTCCCATATGCAGAAACAGGAATACCGCAGTTATTGATGACTACTAAAGTTTGAGTTCTGCTTTAACATCACGTGGTTCCTCAGTTATTCCTGCTATCAGCAAACGGCGTGCCACCGTTTAATTGGCACTGGCGTCACGAACATTTCCTATCATCCCCTGCCCTTGCAGAGAGTCAGCCGTCTCAGGTTAGTGTCTATTGCACTACAACACCCAGGAAAATTTCTAAACCTAGTATAAACAAAAAGAGATTAGAACCCGCGCTGACTAAGTGACAAAGAGAGACACTTATGTTGAGTTTATCTTATAAGGGTTGAAGAAATATATCGTCCACTGAGACAATGCAGTCAGATGACACCCGTCGTCCCTCCACCCTCACCCGGTGGTTGCGTCGGCGGTGGCGCGGCTGGGGTCTGTCGCAGGGGTGGGTTTATCGGGGTCGGGGAGGGAGAGCGGGGAAAGCGGGAGGTTTTTTGGACCAAAGAGGCTTCCATAGCTCTCGAGTGTGACGTCACACGCCAGGTTACCAGGACGACGAACATTGCTTCCAGGAGCGCGCGCGTGCTACCGGCCGGAGTTACGCGCGTGCAACCAGGTAAGCAGAAGACAGCAACAGAAGACAGGACCTGCGAACATATTAAACAAGCCCATCAAAGTAGAAGCTCCACACCAAGCGGGAGGAAACATCTAGCCGCAAATCTTCAAGACGGCTGAACAGTAAGTACCTGCAGCCTCTGTTTTATCTATGCCTCGTGACTTTATTCAGGTGGACTCTGAACGTTGCTCTCAGGCATCTTAGGAAGAAATCGGGTGTCATCTGACTGCATTGTCTCAGTGGACGATATATTTCTTCAACCCTTATAAGATAAACTCAACATAAGTGTCTCTCTTTGTCACTTAGTCAGCGCGGGTTCTAATCTCTTTTTGTTTATACTAGGTTTTCCTATTTATACTGGTTTTTTTTGGCAATTATCCCTGTTCCAGAACCCAGCAGCGACACACTCCACTGTAACCTCTTTGCAGTGTGGGTGATCCCTAAAAAACCACCCCCCCTCCCTAATTAGACGGCAGCGCTAGTATCTCTGCTTTCTCTTGTTTTGATACATTTCTAAACCTAACTTGAGTACGCTGCACAAGCACGACCACCACTGCTGGATTGTAGGGTGGCCATAACCCCTGGAAACGAGCAGTGTATAATGTGATGGAGAAATGAATCCAGCCAGCAAAGGAGGCAACATGGACAATCACAATACATTACAAAGTGCCTTGTATTAACTTTCTCTACATGTTAAATGCCATTTACTGAAGTGACACAACCCCTTTAAATGCCACGTTTTCCCACAGATTACAGCTGATTGCTAAAAATTTTAGCAGAGGGGCACCCTGTAATCTGCTTTTCTTCAGGGAACTCTTCTAATAAGTGAGGAATGTCCAAAAAGGAGACTCCTGATCTGGCCCCTTAACAGTGTTCCCCTGCACAGCAGGAGAAATGGACCTTACTCCCTTCGTTCTCAGCATTGGGACCAGATCCTCACTGATCAGTAAATTCGACCTGAATTGAAAGTGCCTCGACTGCCCTGAAAAGTCGTGTGTGACACTCTGAGGTCTCCTAGGACTGTATGCAACCCCTTTCAAGCTTTTTAACGCCAAGACAGCATTAGTAATGTCAAAGTGACTGTAACTTGTATGGCTTTTGATTGATTTGCGCAGGTCGAATCCCAAAAGTTATGTATATGCGGAAATTATTGAGCGACTTAAAGGGAATCTGTCACCTCCGGCAAGCCCTATTAATTCCAGTAATACATGTATTGATCTCCTGCCGCTGACTCCAGATCAGTCATTTGTATGTTGATACTCACCCCTGTTCTCCCCACTGTGCACTCTCAAACCAGCAGTGGAGTGCACTGAGAGGACTCCTGTGCATGCGCACATAATGGAGAGGACTCCAGGGGAAGTCCTCTCTATACATTCCACAGCTGGTTTGCGGGTGCACAGCGGGGGAAGAGGGGATGACTATGAACGTACAAATTACTGATCTGGAGTCAGCAGCAGGTAAGGCCTCTTTCACACTTGCGTTGTCCGGATCCGTCGTGTACTCCATTTGCCGGAGGTGCCCGCCGGATCCGTAACAACGCAAGTGAACTGAAAGCATTTGAAGACGGATCCGTCTTCAAAATGCGTTCAGTGTTACTATGGCAGCCAGGACGCTATTAAAGTCCTGGTTGCCATAGTAGTAGTGGGGAGCGGGGGAGCGGTATACTTACAGTCCGTGCGGCTCCCGGGGCTCTCCAGAATGACGTCAGAGCGCCCCATGCGCATGGATGACGTGATCCATGCGATCACGTCATCCATGTGCGTGGGGCGCCCTGACGTCACTCTCAAGCGCCCCGGGAGCCGCACGGACGGTAAGTATACTGCTCCCCCGCTCCCCACTACACTTTACCATGGCAAACAGGACTTTAGCGTCCCGGCAGCCATGGTAACCATTCTGAAAAAGCTAAACGTCGGATTAATGCCTTTCAATGGGCATTAATTCCGGATCCGGCCTTGCGGCAAGTGTTCAGGATTTTTGGCCGGAGCAAAAAGATCAGCATGCTGCGGTATTTTCTCCGGCCAAAAAACGTTCCGGTCCGGAACTGAAGACATCCTGATGCATCCTGAACGGATTTCTCTCCATTCAGAATGCATTAGGATAAAACTGATCAGGATTCTTCCGGCATAGAGCCCCGACGACGGAACTCTATGCCGGAAGAAAAGAACGCAAGTGTGAAAGAGCCCTAATCTATAAATGTATTCCTGTACTTAATAGGAGGTGACGGATTCTCTTTAGGGTCCATTCACACGTCCGTAATTTGGGTCCGCATTTGTTCCGCAATTTGCGGACCCATTTACTTTCAGTGGGGCTGGAACGGATGCAAATCCACATTTCCTGGATCCGCATCCATTTTTTCGGGATCCGCACCCGTTTTTTCCGGATCCGTTTTTTCGGGATCCGCAATTTAGTTCCTGGAAAAAATAGAACATGTCCTATTCTTGTCCGCAATTGCGGACCAGAAAAGGCATTTTCTATTAGGGTCCATTCACACGTCCGTTGTTTCTTTCCTGATCTGTTCCGTTTTTTGCGGAACAGATCTGGACCAGATCTGTACCCATTCATTTTCAATGGGTCCTGAATAGTGTCTGTGATGTGCGGATCCGCAAATTGCAGGTGTCCGTGTTTTGCGGATCCGCAAAACAGTAACGGACGTGTGAATGGACCCTAAACCTCTCCGTCAGTGTAACGCATATCTAAAAGGGCTTTATGTGGCAGTAAGACAAATTCCTAATGAGCTACAAACGCTAACCTTTACTGAAAATGCCATTTGTCAGTTTATCCCAGAGACTGGCAGACGATGGAGCCTTTTATCTCGCTTGAGAAGTCTGCACCTCAAAACCACAAAGTGTCGAATCAGCCAGGAAGACCGCCGCGACTGCCGTCATTCCTAGTAGTGGGAAACGAAAGAAATGAAAGCGAATAACTTCCATTGCTGGATTAGCAGTCCAATGAACCCGAACGCTACAACTTTGTGTCTCATTAATGGCTGTTTCATGGATGACTGTGCAGAATAAACGTATTTTAATTGCGCGATTTCATCTGTCAGGCTTAGAAATGATTTCATAAATATGGATTATGTGCTGGGGAGAAATGTGACATTACTTAGCGAACGTCAAGCGACGAGCAGTATTCATCTTATTGTGTTGCATGTATAAGGTTGTAGTAGTAGTAGTATGTTGTGTTTATGTGAAGTGTGGTGTGTATTGGATTGGTTATATGGCGGGGTCCGCAGCGACCTCCCTATGCAACCAAGGCCATTGACGCATAGGCTTGGTAAGTTCACCTGAGTATAAAGCCGCTTTTCTTTCTCGATCTGTAGCTCCTTTGCCCAGATATCTCGTAATATGCAAATGATGTACAATAAGGACATGTATAGAAAGGTATTTTAGTGGTACTTTCCCCTTTAATTCCTTGCAATGTAGTTGGTTAGTGGTACCTTACCACTTCGCATTTCGGAAGTCTGAAGTACATGCGTACTGTACACTGAAGACCTTTAGGAGGGGCCACGAGGCTTGAGAACATCTAGCTATGTAACAAACAGCTTGGCTCTATTAAGGGGTAAGATGTTGTCTTGCGACCACCACATCTCTTTGTATCATATGGGCATCGGTTGGGAACTGGTCGATGGGGAGCTGGCCCATTTGTTCACGGCTTCGGTGACTGTTAATCACTTTACTCTGTATGTTATCTTTTGTATATAAATCCTTATCATAGTTTAGCAAACTTTTTATCCACCTAAGTAATGTTAAAGGAGTTATCCAGGTATTAATAATGATGACCTATCCTCAGGATAGTTTATCACTATCAGATAGGCAGGGGTCAGAGTCCCGGCACTCTTGCCCATCAGCTATTTCAGGTAGCCACGGCGCTCACTGAAGCTATGGGGAGCACAGCCAGCTCCCGCACTTTACCAAGCATAGTGCCATACATAGTATAGTGACTGCTTGGTATTGCAACTCAGCCCCATTCACCTCAATGGGCTGAGCTGCAACTAAGGCATGTGACCAATGTACGGTGACGTTACATGGCCTAGGAAGAGGCTGAGGCACTCACGGAGCGCTTGCCTCTTTCAACAGCTGATGGGAAGGGAGTCCCAGGTGTCCCCAGGATAGGTCATCATCATCAGATAGGCAAGTGTCCAGGTCCCGGCACCCCCACGATCAGCTGTTTCAGGGAGCCACCGCGTTGCCGCAGCTTACCAAGCACAGCGCCATGCATCGTACAGTGGCCGTGCTTGGTATTGCAGCTCAGCCCCATTCACTTTAATGGGGCAAAGCTGCAACAAGGCCATTTGACCGATGTACAGCGACGTCACATGCCCTAGGAAGAGGCCGCAGCACTCACGGGGCGCTTGCCTCTTATAACAGCTGATGGGAAGGGGTCCCAGGTGTCCTCAGGATAAGTCATCAATATCAGATTGGCAGGGAGAGCCATGGTTCACGAAAAGGAAAGCAGCATTATACCCTGGTGAACTAAACCTACAGTGTGCGTTAATGGCCATGGATGCATAGGGAGGTCACGGCTGATAAAATATACGGCGATCTTGTAGATATCCTTAGTGATCAGGGCTAATGACCCCCCTAAACACTGAATGACCCTCTTTTCACATCTTCATCATCGTTTCCATACATATACTAGTGCCAGGTTTGTCACACAATGGTTATCACTGTGCCAGACGACCTCTTTGAACTACAATCGAGTGCTCAGGGTTCACTCGTGCTGTCATTTTGATGGGAAGAATAACGTTGCAGGCTGCACAATTCTTCCTGTCAAATCTGATGAAATCCTGAACAGATGCTTCAAACTGAATGTAACCTTATGGTTCTAAATAATAGAAGAGCCCTGGCACCGCTCTACCTCTTGTACCTAAGTACTCATTATATAAATGTTAACATTATCCCTTTTCTGCCCTGCACAGTAATATACAGTATGTCATGGTGGGAAGATAGTTTTTACGATCCCCCATACTGGTGGGGTGATGGCACGGGCTCAGGAGCTATGACTGCACCGTCCCATGTGGGTACGGACTTTGTTATAAAGCTGGCACCCCCTCTCTAATTGCTTGGATTGGAGATAACTCTATTCCCGGCTGTTTAATCTTTTAGATGCAGTGGTTAATACTGAGTGCAGTATGTGTTAGAGAGAGGGAAGGGGACCCCTCTCTCGCTCTATCACCCCGCATTTTGATGAAATCATGGGGTGCTGAATGGTTACCATGGCAGTCCACGGATGTCATGTACAGACAGACATACAGCCAGATATATTGTAACTGGCATAATACACTGCAATACAGTAGAATTGCAGTGTATTATACAGACGATCGCAAGTTCAAGTCCCTTACTGGGACTCAGCCAAAAAAAACTAAATCTGAAGCATTTTGAAAAATGAAAACAAAATGTAAGTAAAATGCAAAAAAATTGCTTTAACTGTAATTTGTTTTCTTTTATTCTGCCTTCCAAAAAATGCTATAAAAAGTCACAAGAGAATAACCCAAAATGGCACAATTTTGCCAATGTCTCAGTAGGGACATTTCAGCATTGGAGGCCATTGTTAGGCTCCTGGCTGCTATAGCAACCTCTCGGCACCCCACAATCATCATATTGCGGTGGAGCCTCCTCTTGTCCTTTTGGGCAGTGGAATCGAAGTGGTTGAATAATCTCACCTGTTAGAATTAGGTGCCAGCTGTAACATAGTCGGCACTTGCAAGTGACGGCACGGGCACAGCTCCTGACCCCATATCATCACTGGGACGTAACGGTATTGTGTCTCATGGGAAGTAATCCAGCAACTTAGGCTACATGCACACGACAGTGAAAAAAACCCTCTGTTAAAAACGGATAAACTGTCCATTTTCACTGATGCCTCTCTGAGAAACGGACTTTAAAACGGACCCATTTATTTGTATGGTGACAAGATAGAACATGTTCTATTTTTCTTATGTCCTTTTTTCACTGACCATCCAAAAAATTGCCATGTGAATAACCCCATAGACTACCATTGGTCTTAAAACGGACGTGTGATGGCCGTTAAAAAACGTCCTTCACATGTCCGTTTTTCGTGTGCATGTAGCCTTACTATTACAGTGTGGGATGTGAAGGGGTTTAAAAAGTTGAATAACATGAAAAAGACTTGAGTGTGTGGGAACATCTGGCTCATATCAAAGGCAGAGTGTTAGTCATGGAGCTGTTATGTACAAGGTTAGTTACTGCCGCCTGGATTTGTGCTTTATGTTTCAGCACAAAAGATACTGATTCCAGTAATAAAAACTGAAATGTTGTTTGTTTTTAAATTTTTGACATTAACATTGTAATCACTGCACATGTCTCTATTGACTTAAAGGGGTTCACATAACGTTTTTCCCATCCGTTTAACGTATACAAAAAACGTATACGTTAAACGGATGCCTCAGACTGATGCCATACAGTGGCATCTGTTCACTGTAGAGTTTCATTGTAAAAAAAAAAAAAAAAAAAAGTATAATTTTTTTTTTTACCGAACTGTGCAGGATACGTGGTGTGCTGCGTCTTTGTATCCTTTTTTTTCAAATGTATACATCAAACGGAGGTATAAAACGTGATGGGAACCCACCCTTAACCACCTCAGCCCCCATAGCTTAAACACCCTGAAAGACCTGGCCACTTTTTACACTTCTGACCTACACTACTTTCACCGTTTATTGCTCGGTCATGCAACTTACCACCCAAATGAATTTTATCTCCTTTTCTTCTCACTAATAGAGCTTTCATTTGGTGGTATTTCATTGCTGCTGACATTTTTACTTTTTTTGTTATTAATCAAAATTTAAATTTTTTTTTGCAAAAAAATGACATTTTTCACTTTCAGGTGTAAAATTTTGCAAAAGAAACGACATCCATATATTAATTTTTCTCTAAATTTATTGTTCTACATGTCTTTGATAAAAAAAAATGTTTGGGTAAAAAAAAAATGGTTTGGGTAAAAGTTATAGCGTTTACAAACTATGGTACAAAAATGTGACTTTCCGCTTTTTGAAGCAGCTCTGACTTTCTGAGCACCTGTCATGTTTCCTGAGGTTCTACAATGCCCCACAAATTACCCCATTTCGGAAAGTAGACACCCTAAGGTATTCGCTGATGGGCATAGTGAGTTCGTAGAACTTTTTATTTTTTGTCACAAGCTAGTGGAAAATGATGATTTTTTTTTATTTTTATTTTTGTCTTACAAAGTCTCATATTCCACTAACTTGTGACAAAAAATAAAAACTTCTATGAACTCACTATGCCCATCAGCAAATACCTTGGGGTGTCTTCTTTCCAAAATGGGGTCACTTGTGGGGTAGTTATACTGCCCTGGCATTCTAGGGGCCCAAATGTGTGGAAAGTAGTTTGAAATCAAAATCTGTAAAAAATGGCCGGTGAAATCCAAAAGGTGCTCTTTGGAATATGGGCCCCTTTGCCCACCTAGGCTGCAAAAAAGTGTCACACATGTGGTATCTCCGTACTCAGGAGAAGTTGGGGAATGTGTTTTGGGCTGTCATTTTACATATACCCATGCTGGGTGAGAGAAATATCTTGGTCAAATGCCAACTTTGTATAAAAAAATGGGAAAAGTTGTCTTTTGCCAAGATATTTCTCTCACCCAGCATGGGTATATGTAAAATGACACCCCAAAACACATTGCCCAACTTCTCCTGAGTACGGAGATAGCACATGTGTGACACTTTTTTGCAGCCTAGGTGGGAAAAGGGGCCCACATTCCAAAGAGCACCTTTCGGATTTCACCGGTCATTTTTTACACATTTTGATTTCAAACTTCTTACCACACATTTGGGCCCCTAGAATGCCAGGGCAGTATAACTACCCCACAAGTGACCCCATTTTGGAAAGAAGACACCCCAAGGTATTCCGTGAGGGGCATGGCGAGTTCCTAGAATTTTTTATTTTTTGTCATAAGTTAGCGGAAAATGATTTTTTCTTTTTTTTTTTTTTTTCTTACAAAGTCTCATATTCCACTAACTTGTGACAAAAAATAAAAACTTCTATGAACTCACTATGCCCATCAGCGAATACCTTGGGGTGTCTTCTTTCCAAAATGGGGTCACTTGTGGGGTAGTTATACTGCTCTGGCATTCTAGGGGCCCAAATGTGTGGTAAGTTGTTTGAAATCAAAATCTGTAAAAAATGGCCGGTGAAATCCGAAAGGTGCTTTTTGGAATATGGGCCCCTTTGCCCACCTAGGCTGCAAAAAAGTGTCACACATGTGGTATCGCCGTACTCAGGAGAAGTTGGGGAATGTGTTTTGGGGTGTCATTTTACATATACCCATGCTGGGTGAGAGAAATATCTTGGTCAAATGCCAACTTTGTATAAAAGAAAATGGGAAAAGTTGTCTTTTGCCAAGATATTTCTTCATTCGGCACAGATTTCTTCATTCGCATCGATCAATGTGGATGAAAAAATCTCTGCCAAATAAAGAAAAAGGAGGGGAAAGGCGTCTGCCAGGACATAGGAGCTCCGCCCAACATCCATACCCACTTAGCTCGTATGCCCTGGCAAACCAGATTTCTCCATTCACATCAATCGATGTGGATGAATAAATCCTTGCCGGGATTATTATTTTTTTTAATATATACAAAGTGTTTGCCAAAGCATATGAACACCGCCACCTCCTCAGCTCATATGCCTCGGCAAACGTATCTTTTACTGCAGAGGAGAAATCTCGCCTTGCAGCGCCGCATACACCGACTTGCGTGTAATCTGACAGCAGCGCAATGCTTCTGTCAGAATGCACATCAGTGCTGCAGCTAGTCGATCGGTTGGTCCACCTGGAAGGTAAAAAAAAAAAAAAAAAAATGAAAAAACCAGGCCGCAACGCAATAAATTTATTAACTTTATAATAACTTTTGAACAGAACATATAAACTTTTTTTAACTTTTTTAACTGAACGTTAACTTTTTTACTTACCGTTAATTTTTTTTTTTGTTTAGTTTTTTTTACCTTTATAGAACAAACCTCTCCTTCCCCATGGGACAATGTGCAAAGCGCAAATCGCCCAAAGATGTGGCGAAGTACGTTATGCACTTTATCCCAGGTGAAAGGAGAGGTTTGCAGCAGCTGTGAGTAAAAGGGCCCTAATAGCCCTGTGTGCCTGTCCTGTGAGATGCAATCCCTATGCTAAGTGTACCTGGGTGTGGTACTTCCGGAAACACTCTCCAAAGCATAGGGCAGGGTGGTCAGGACAGTCAGGACAGAAATAGCGGGTGTCACGCCTTATTCCACTCCTGCTACAGACACGACATCTTTTTCGGGGTGACGGTTGGGTTGAGGTACCAGCAACGACACTGGGGAAATGTCGCTCGTGTAGACGGCTAACTACACTGGTGGATGGGGCCACGGAACCTTCTGGATACAGGAGGTTCTCGATGATCTCTTCCTGGAATTTGAGGAAGGATCCCGTTCTCCCAGCCTTACTGTAGAGAACAAAACTATTGTACAGAGCCAATTGAATTAAATATACAGACACCTTCTTATACCAGCGTCTGGTGCGTCGGGAAACTAAATACGGAGACAACATCTGGTCATTGAAGTCCACCCCTCCCATGAGCAAATTATAGTCGTGGACTGAGAGGGGCTTTTCAATGACACGGGTTGCTCGCTCAATTTGTATTGTCGTGTCTGCGTGAATGGAGGAGAGCATGTCAACGTCACGCTTGTCTCTCCATTTCACCGCGAGCAGTTCTTCGTTACACAAGGCAGCCCTCTCCCCCCTTGCAAGACGGGTAGTAACGAGCCGTTGGGGGAAGCACACGCGACTAGTTCGCGCGGTGCCACAGGCGCAAATCTGTTCTAGAAACAAATGCCTAAAGAGGGGCACACTTGTGTAGAAATTGTCCACATAAAGATGGTACCCCTTGCCAAATAAGGGTGACACCAAGTCCCAGACTGTCTTCCCACTGCTCCCAAGGTAGTCAGGGCAACCGACCGGCTCCAGGGTCTGATCTTTTCCCTCATAGATCCGAAATTTGTGGGTATAGCCTGTGGCCCTTTCACAGAGCTTATACAATTTGACCCCATATTGGGCACGCTTGCTTGGGATGTATTGTTTGAAGCCAAGGCGCCCGGTAAAATGTATTAGGGACTCGTCTACGCAGATGTTTTGCTCTGGGGTATACAAATCTGCAAATTTCTGGTTGAAGTGGTCTATGAGGGGCCGAATTTTGTGGAGCCGGTCAAAAGCTGGGTGGCCTCTGGGACGGGAGGTGGTGTTGTCGCTAAAATGCAGGAAACGCAGGATGGCCTCAAATCGTGCCCTGGACATAGCAGCAGAGAACATGGGCATGTAATGAATCGGGTTCGTGGACCAATATGACCGCAATTCATGCTTTTTAGTTAGACCCATGTTGAGGAGAAGGCCCAGAAAAATTTTAATTTCGGAAACTTGGACTGGTTTCCACCGGAAAGGCTGGGCATAATAGCTTCCCGGGTTGGCGGATATAAATTGTGTGGCATATTGGTTTGTCTCTGCCACGACTAAGTCCAAGAGCTCCGCAGTCAAGAACAGCTCAAAAAATCCCAGGGCTGAACCGATCTGAGCCGTCTCAACCCGAACTCCAGACTGGGCGATGAAAGGGGGAACTAATGGTGCGGCTAAAGTTGGTGACTGCCAATCAGGGTTTGCCAGCACCTCAGGGATTCTAGGGGCTCTACGGGGCTGTCTGTGCGGTGGCTGCGACGGAGTAACTACTTCACGTGCCACCGTAGCAGCTTCAACTGCCCTTCTGGTGCTCGCCACTTCACCATGTTGTACGGCAGTGCTGGTACTAGGTCCAGGGAGGGCTGCGCTGCTGGTGTATGCCTCACCATGTGATCCGGCAGCGACAGCCCCACTCTGCTGCTCTTGAAGCGGATCCTGCACAACCTGTGGTCTAGCGACACGGGGCCGGGTACGCCTGGTTCTATCAGGGACCTCCACCTCCTCGTCCGAACTTTGGGTCAGACTGCCACTGCTTTCTACAGGTTCATATTCTGACCCGCTAGATTCGTCAGATGAGGGTTCCCATTCCTCATCCGACTGGGTCAGAATCCTGTAGGCCTCTTCAGAAGAATACCCCCTGTTTGCCATTTGGACTACTAAATTTAGGGGTATTCCCTGAGACTACCCAAGAAAAAAAGCAAGCCTGTCTTACAAAGGGGAGGCTAGCGAAGTACCGGAGGCCGCTGCGTTTGATAAAAAATATCAAAACTGATTTTTTTATCGCCGCAGTGCTTGTAAAGTGAATGTGCAGTGATCAAAAAAAAAATATTTTTTGTCACTGCGGTGGGGCGGGCGTGGGTGAACGCACGTGTGGGCGACCGATCAGGCCTGATCGGGCAAACACTGCGTTTTGGGTGGAGGGCGAACTAAAGTGACACTAATACTATTATAGATCTGACCGTGATCAGTTTTGATCGCTTACAGATACTATAAAAGTACAAATGCTGATTAGCGAATAAGGGACTGCGGTGCGGTGGGCTGGGCGCTAACTGACGCTAACTACCTAACCAAGGGGCCTAAACTATCCTAAAACCTAACAGCCAATACTAGTGAAAAAAGAAAGTGTCAGTTTACACTGATCACTTTTTTCCTTTCACTAGTGATTGACAGGGGAGATCAAAGGGGTGATCAAAGGGTTAATTGGGGTGCAGGGGGTGATCTGGGGCTAAAGTTTAGTGTTGGTGCTACTCACAGTGATGTCTGCTCCTCTGCTGGATCCAACCGACGAAAAGGACCAGCAGAGGAGCAGACAAGCCATATATCAGATCATATTTACTAATATGATCTGTTATATGACTTGTGATTAGTTTTTTTGAAAATCGCCAGCCTGCCAGCCAATGATCATTGCTGGCAGGCTGGTGACGAACTTGTCCTCTAACTTTTGCCGGCCCGCGATGCGCATGCGCGGGCCGGCTTTGAGCGAAATCTCGCGTCTCGCGAGATGACGCGTATATGCGTGACTCTGCGCAGCGCTGCCGCCTCCGGAACGCGATCCTGCGTTAGCCGGTCCGGAGGCGGTTAAAAGGGTTGTCTCACTTCAGCAAGTGACATTTATCATGTAAAAAAAGTAAATACAAGGCACTTACTAATGTATTGTTATTGTCCATATTGCTTCCTTTGCTGGCTGGATTAATTTTTCCAGCCAGCTCGTATCGATTTTTCCAGCCTGCTCGTATCGATGGTTATGACCACCCTGCAATCCAGCAGCGGTGGCCGTGCTTGCACACTATAGATAAAAGCACTGGTCTCTCTGGTGGCCAGGACCACAGGAGTGCATATGTGCAAGCACGACCACCGCTGATGGATTGCAGGGTGGTCATAACCATGTAAAAGAGCAGTGCATATTGTGGCAGAAAAATGAATTAAGCCAGCAAAGTAGGCAATATGAACAATAACGATACATTAGGAAGTGCCTTGTATTAACTTAATCTACATGATAAATGCAATTTCCAGAAGTGTAAAAAAACCTCTGTAACCCCTTAAGCCCTATTTCACCTTAAGGACTTGGCCATTTTTTGCGGATCCGTCTGGTATCTGCACAGACGGATCCGCACCTATAATGCAAACGCTTAGATCCGTTCAGAACGGATCCGTTTGCATTACCATGAACAACAAAAAATAATTTTTTTTTTTTTTGTTCATGATAATGCAAACGGATCAGTTTTGACTTTACATTGAAAGTCAATGGGGGACGGATCCGTTTGAAAATTGAGCCTTATACTGTGTCAACTTCAAACGGATCCGTCCCCATTGACTTACATTGTAAGGCTACTTTCACACCTGCGTTCGGGTGTCCGCTCGTGAGCTCCGTTTGAAGGGGCTCACAAGCGGCCCCGAACGCATCCGTCCAGCCCTAATGCATTCTGAGTGGACGCGGATCCACTGAGAATGCATCCGCCTGCCAGCGCTTAGCCTCCACTCCGCTCAGTGAGCGGACACCTGAACGCTGCTTGCAGCGTTCGGGTGTCCGCCTGGCCGTGCGGAGGCAAGCGGATCCGTCCAGACTTACAATGGAAGTCAATGGGGACGGATCCGCTTGAAGATGACACAATATGGCTCAATCTTCAAACGGATCCGCCCCCATTGACTTTCAATGTAAAGTCTGGACGGATCCGTTCAGGCTACTTTCAGACTTAGTTTTTTTTTCAAACTATAATACAGACGGACCCGCTCTGAACGCTAGTGTGAAAGTAGCCTTAGTCTGGACGGATCCGTTTGCCTCCGCACGGCCAGGTGGACACCCGAACGCTGCAAGCTGCGTTCAGGGGTCCGCCTGCTGAGCGGAGCGGAGGACAAACGCTGCCAGACTGATGCATTCTGAGCGTTCGGGGCCGCTTGTGAGAGCCTTCAAACGGAGCTCACAAGCGGAGCCCCGAAATTTAGTGTGAAAGTAGCCTAAGTGCTGATAACTTTAAAACACTTTGACTTATCCAGGCCATTCTGAGATTGTTTTTTCGTCACATATTGTACTTCATGACACTGGTAAAATGAAGTCAAAATTATTATTTTTTTGCATAAAAAAATACCTAATTTACCAAAAATTTGGAAAAATTTGCAAATTTCTAAGTTTCAGTTTCTCTACTTCTGTAATACATAGTAATACCCCCAAAAATTGTGATGACTTTACATTCCCCATATGTCTACTTCATGTTTGAATTATTTTGGGAATGATATTTTATTTTTTGGGGATGTTACAAGGCTTAGAAGTTTAAAAGCAAATCTTGAAATTTTTCAGAAATTTACAAAAACCCAATTTTTAGGGACCACTACAGGTCTGAAGTCACTTTTTCGAGGCTTACATAATAGAAACCAACAAAAAATGACCCCATTCTATAAACTACACCCCTCAAGGTTAACCCTTTAGGTGTTGCACAAGAGTTATTGGCAAATGGGGATGAAATTTGAGAATTAAATTTTTTTGCCTAATTTTCCATTTTAACCCATTTTTTTTCCACTAACAAAGCAAGGGTTAACAGCCAAACAAGACTGTATCTTTATTGCCCTGACTCTGCCGTTTACAGGAAAACCCCATATGTGGCCGTAAACTACTGTACGGCCACACAGCGGGGCTTAGAGTGAAAGGTGCGCTGTTTGGTTTTTGGAAGCCAGATTTTGCTGGACTGGTTTATTTACACCATGTCCCATTTGAAGCCCCCCTGATGCACCCATAGAGTAGAAACACCATAAAAGTGACCCCATCTAAGAAACTACAACCCTCAAGGTATTCAAAACTGATTTTACAAACTTTGTTAACCCTTTAGGTGTTGCACAAGATTTAATGGAAAATAGAGATACAATTTCAAAATTTCATTTTTTGGGCAGATTTTCCATTTTAATATTTTTTTTCCAGTTACAAAGCAAGGGTTAACAGCCAAACAAAACTCATTATTTATGGCCCTGATTCTATAGTTTACAGAAACACCCCATATGTGGTCGTAAACCGCTATACGGGCACACGGCAGGGCGCAGAAGGAAAGGAATGCCATATGTTTCTTGGAAGGCAGATTTTGCTGGACTGTTTTTTTGACACCATGTCCCATTTGAAGCCCCCCTGATGCACCCCTAGAGTAGAAACTCCAAAAAAGTGACCCCATTTTAGAAACTACGGGATAGGGTGGCAGTTTTGTTGGTACTAGTTTAGGGTACATATGATTTTTGGTTGCTCTATATTACACTTTTTGTGCGGCAAGGTAACAAGAAATAGCTTTTTTGGCACTTTTTTTGTGTTATTTACAAAATTCATCTGACAGGTTAGATCATGTGGTAATTTTATAGAGCAGGTTGTCACGGACGCGGCGATACCTAATATGTATAACATTTTTTTTTATTTATATAAGTTTTACACAATGATTTCATTTTAAAAACAAAAAAAATGTTTTAGTGTCCCCATAGTCTAAGAGCCATAGTTTTTACAGTTTTTGGGTGATTATCTTAAGTAGGGTCCCATTTTTTGCGGGATGAGATGACGGTTTGATTGGCCCTATTTTGGGGTGCATATGAATTTTTGATCGCTTGCTATTACACTTTTTGTGACATAAGATGACAAAAAATGGCTTTTTTTACACTGTTTTTATTTTTATTTTTTTACGGTGGTCACCTGACGGGTTAGGTCATGTGATATTTTTATAGAGCCGGTCGATACGGACGCGGAGATACCTAATATGTATACTTTTTTTTTATTTATTTAAGTTTTACACAATGATTTCATTTTTGAAACAAAAAAATCATGTTTTAGTGTTTCCATAGTCTAAGGGCTCTTTCACACTTGCGTTCTTTTCTTCCGGCATAGAGTTCCGTCGTCGGGGCTCTATGCCGGAAGAATCCTGATCAGTTTTATCCTAATGCATTCTGAATGGAGAGAAATCCGTTCAGGATGCATCAGGATGTCTTCAGTTCCGGAACGGAACGTTTTTTGGGCCGGAGAAAATACTGCAGCATGCTGCGCTTTTTGCTCCGGCCAAAAATCCTGAAGACTTGCCGCAAGGCCGGATCCGGAATTAATGCCCATTGAAAGGCCTTAAGCTAAACGTCGTTTCGGCGCATTGCCGGATCCGACATTTAGCTTTTCAGAGTGGTTACCATGGCTGCCGGGACGCTAAAGTCCTGGCAGCCATGGTAAAGTGTAGCGGGGAGCAGCATACTTACCGTCCGTGCGGCTTCCCGGGCGCTCCAGAGTGACGTCAGGGCGCCCCAAGCGCATGGATCACGTGATCACATGGATCACGTCATCCATGCGCATGGGGCGCTCTGACGTCATTCTGTAGCGCCCCGGGAGCCGCACGGACTGTAAGTATACCGCTCCCCCGCTCCCCGCTCCTACTATGGCAACCAGGACTTTAATAGCGTCCTTGGTGCCATAGTAACACTGAAAGCATTTTGAAGACGGCTCCGTCTTCAAATGCTTTCAGTACACTTGCGTTTTTCCGGATCCGGCGTGTAATTCCGGCAAGTGGAGTACACGCCGGATCCGGACAACGCAAGTGTGAAAGAGGCCTTAGAGCCATAGTTTTTTCAGTTTTTGGGCGATTATCTTGGGTAGGGTATGATTTTTGCGGGATGAGATGACGGTTTGATTGGTACTATTTTGGCGTACATGCGACTTTTTTGATCACTTTTATTACCTTTTTTGGGAAGTAAGGTGGGCAAAATTTCAATTTCCTCATAGTTTTTATTTTTTTATTTTTATGGCGTTCACCGTGTGTGGAAAGTAACATGACCGTTTTGTAGATCAGGTCGTTTACTTTTTTTTCACTTTTTTTTTTACCCAGACCCACTTGGTTCTTGAAGATCCGGTGGGTCTGATGTCTCCATAATACAGTACAGTACAATATATAGTGTATTGCACTGTATTTTACTTACACTTCGTCTGAACAGATCTATGCCTTTAGCACAGATCTGTTCAGCACCATGGACAGCAGGATGCCTGAGAAGGCATCCTGTTGCCATGGGAACCTTCCCCGTCTGCTCAGTTGTGGCCACAACTTCGCAGACGGGGAAGGGTAAGGAGGGGGGCTGTCTGGGGGCTCTCTCCCTCTCCATCGGGGGGCTGCAAAGGCACAGCAGCCCCCGATGAGAGAGGGAGGGAGCCCCCTCTTACTGTTAACTTTTTCCATACAGCGGTCCGTACGGACCGCGGTATGGAAAGGGTTAAACGGCTGACATCGCATCACAGATGTCAGCCGTTTATACCAGAGTGTCAGCTATGTGCTGACACTCTGGTATACCACTGGCCACCAAGGATTATTCAAGAGGAGGCGGGCGGGGGATCGCGATCCCGCCTGCCGCACCGCCCGCCTCCTGCACCGCCCGCACCACCCCCCCTGCACCACCCGCCACCAGAAAATCATTCAGGGGTGCAGGGGGGGTGAATAAAACTTTATTTGGGGCATTTTAAAGTTTGATCCCCGCGGGGATCAGAATCGGCAGAAAGCGCAGCAAACCACAGGTCTGAATTGACCTGCGGTTTGCTGCGATCGCCGATACGGGGATACCCCCCCCCCCACCCCGGCGTTGTGACAGGATGCAGGCTGAATGATTTCAGCCGGCATCCTGTTCGGATTAACCCCCGCAGCGGCCGCAATCTCATTTTAAACTCATGACGTACCGGTACGTCATGGGTCCGTAAGGACTCGGGAAACATGCCGTACCGGTACGTCATGCGTCCCTAAGGGGTTAAAGGGGATGGCTCATAAATTCAGATAGGTGCGGGTCTAATCTCTGGGATTGAGGCCCCCGAAGTGAAGGTAATGAGCCATGCATGTGCGACGTGCTCTCTATTCTTTGCTATGGGAGTTCCAAAAACAGAGAAGCGAGCGTGCTCGGCTATTTTCATTAGTCTCATAGCGCTGAATGGAGAGCACACTCAGCAAGCGCAGCCACTTCTCTATTCACCACTATGGGACTGCCAGAGATAGCCGAGCCGGCGCTTGTCTATTTCCAGAGCTCCTATAGCAGTGAACAGAGGGTGGCCGAGCATGCACAGGAGACAGGAGCAGGTCACAGAGGTGGGACCCACACCTGTCTGACATTGATGGCATATCTTGTCCCAGGTGGTAATACCCTTTTAAGGCTACATATCGGTATAGTGGCCCCCAGCTGTAATAATGTCCCCCATAGTGGCCCCCAGCTGTAATAATGTTCCTCCTAGTGGCCCCCAGCTGTAATAATGCCCCCCATAGTTGCCCCAGCATTAATAATGCCCCTCATAGTGGCCCCTAGCAGTAATAATGCCCCTCATAGTGGCCCCTAGCAGTAATAATGTCCCTCATAGTGGTGATCAGCTATAATGTTTGTTTTTTAGCCCAAAAAATAAATAAATCACTCACCTCATCCACTTGCACGCACATGACATCATCACGCTTGAGCGCAGATCCTTCAGAATCAAGAGAAGAGCGACTGTCTCTGCGCAGCAAGTGGTCGAGGTTAGTAATTTTTTTAACGTAGAAGACCATGTTGCACAAGTGTACCCGTTTTTAACTGCCGTTAGATTGATACTGCTGTGAAAATTGAAGCCTTTTCCGCTGATGCAGCTTCGTTAGCAGAGGTGCAGTGTCCGTCCGTCTGCTCCGGAGCCCTATAGGCAGAAGGGTTCTCCGACCTGTTGTGCTAGACACACGTCTGGTAGCCGCCTGGTTCATTTTAGTGTTGAGCTGCTCCACTGTAGCAGGTCGGTTCACCCTCATGCACCTTCGTAGCCGACGTTCGCCTCTCACATCAATGGCACATGGCGCTCCGAAGTTTTCACGTTGTTTATTCACATTTCTCCACTCACCATACACATTCACCACAGCAGCAGAGAACAGTTCACACTGTGCAGTGTCACAAATAACGCCACCATCAGTCCGAAAGCCGATAATCATCCCTTTTTACAACTCTGATTAATTGCCCCTTTTACCCATGACAGTAAGGCCTCATGCACACGACCGTTGTGTGCATCCGCGGCCGTTGTGCCGTTTTCCGTTCTTTTTCGCGGACCCATTGACTTTCAATGGGTCCGTGGAAAAATCGGAAAATGCACAGTTTTCCAGCCGAGACCGTGATCCGTGTTTCCTGTCCGTCAAAAAAATATGACCTGTCCTATTTTTTTGACGGACAACGGTTCACGGACCCATTCAAGTCAATGGGTCCGTGAAAGAACACGGATGCACACAAGATTGGCATCCGTGTCCGTGATCCGTGTCCGTAGGTTACTTTTTATACAGACGGATCCGAAGATCCGTCTGCATAAAAGCTTTTTCATAGCTGAGTTTTCACTTCGTGAAAACTCAGAACCGACAGTATATTCTAACACAGAGGCGTTCCCATGGTGATGGGGACGCTTCAGGTTAGAATATACTAAAAGAACTGTGTACATGACTGCCCCCTGCTGCCTGGCAGGTGCTGCCAGGCAGCAGGGGGCAGCCCCCCCCCCTGTCGTTAACACATTGGTGGCCAGTGGGCCCCCCCCCCTGTAGTTAACACATTGGTGGCCAGTGTGGCCGGCCCCCCCCTCCCTCCCTTGTAGTTAACTCATTGGTGGCCAGTGGGGCCCCCCCTGTAGTTAACACATTGGTGGCCAGTGTGGCCGGCCCCCCCCCTCCCTCCCTTGTAGTTAACTCATTGGTGGCCAGTGGGGCACCCCCTGTAGTTAACACATTGGTGGCCAGTGCGGCCGCCCCCCCCCCCCCTCTCCCTCCCCTGTAGTTAACTCGTTGGTGGCCAGTGGGCCCCCCTCCCTCCCCTGTAGTTAACTCGTTGGTGGCCAGTGCGGCCGGCCCCCCTCCCTCCCCTGTAGTTAACTCGTTGGTGGCCAGTGGGCCCTCTCCCCTCCCTCCCCCTCCTAATTAAAATCTCCCCCCTATCATTGGTGGCAGCGGAGAGTACCGATCGGAGTCCCAGTTTAATCGCTGGGGCTCCGATCGGTAACCATGGCAACCAGGACGCTACTGCAGTCCCGGTTGCCATGGTTACTTAGCAATTTGTAGAACCATTATACTTACCTGCGAGCTGCGATCTCTGCGTCCGGCCGGGAGCTCCTCCTACTGGTAAGTGACAGGTCTGTGCGGTGCATTGCTTAATGATCTGTCACTTACCAATAGGAGGAGCTCCCGGCCATTATTTTTTCTATTCTTTAGTCTGCCGATATATCCTGAATGTCCGTCTTTTTGTGAAATCCTGATGTTATGAATTCTGCCATCATTTAATGGATCAGTCCGTGTTATTATATGTGGTGGTTCCTGATAATTGTGATTTGCTCAATATGGGGCCTTATGTTGTAATACTATGTATTATTGTTAATGGTATCACAGCATCATTGCACTTTAACTATTATATATCCACTTGTATAGAGACGTTTTTATAAAGGGAACTATATTTCCTATTATTCTGTCACACTTGAACAAACACTGTGGCTATTACTGTAATTTTTTTGTGTGTAATCATGTTGAATGAATTATTGATTGTATAATGTTTTTTGTCATGATCACTGTATTTTCTGTATATTTATGAGAATAACACAAATGTCTTAATTATAATGCTCACTTAATCATGTATAAATTATGGGACCTCCACATATCCATACATAAAATGTAACATCTATTTATACATGAAGACTAGATCCATACCCATTCATGATAGAGTTGTATCTATCCCTTTTACTCTTTGCCATCCGTGCGCATGACTGCTCGGTCCGGGCGTCTGCTTCCGCCCTCTCTCTCCTGTGTAGGGCGGTGGTGGCGATGGCGATCGGCATCATAGGATGTGCGACCGCCCTCTCCCCCACTGGCCTCAGAGGAAGGGCGGAAGTAATATGACGTGGTGGACGCTGACTGGCCATGCGCCGCTGTGATGACATGGAATTTCACAGAAAATCACATGACGCCAGAATAGACACAGGATTGGTTGACGGCTCTTTATTAGTTTTCTCTCCCTCCCTGGCTTTTAACTCCTCCTGAGGAAGCAAACTATACGCGAAACGCGCGTTGAGGAGCGCCATTGCCCTGGTACCTGTCCCAGCTCTGTTGGTATGTAGCCCTATTCACTTTGCACTACCGAGTACTTTTTTGACTTTGTGTCTGTAACTTTGGTATTCATACATTCCGGTCATTTGAGGCTAGCATACTATTGCAATAGATCCCCTTATAATCTGGCACTATATCTATTATGATAATTGGCCATTTAGATATTATACATACATGGAGATCTTATAATACCCATCCATTTGATGGGGCAGGCAGCAGCGTGATGCAGGATTGTGGTTGTCCCTGCTTATTTATTGTCATATATTATGTATCATGTATGTCTTTTATGGACATTGTAATAAAATTGATTTGCATTCTTTCATACCGGTGTGTTATGCACTCTTTTTCTTCATTGTGTTATTTTGTAAATTGCGGGAGTGTACCGTTCACATTTAAGACCGCAGGTGATTTAATGACATATTGTGTCAACGTCAAACGGATCCGTCCCCATTGACTTGCATTGTAATTCAGGACGGATCCGTTTGGCTCCGCACGGCCAGGCGGACACCAAAACGACTTTTTTTACATGTCCGTGGATCCTCCAAAAATCAAGGAAGACCCACGGACGAAAAAACGGTCACGGATGACGGAAAAACGGAACCCGTTTTTGCGGACCGCAAAAAAATACGGTCGTGTGCATGAGGCCTAACGAGGGATATGTGTGCAGTCAGCCTACACACACACTTTACATACCTACCGAGCTAGCTCAGCACACCTTACATTCCCACGGAGCCAGCTCACCACACCTTACATACCCACAGAGCCAGCTCAGCACACCTTACATACCCACAGAGCCAGCTCACCACCCCTTACATACCCACGGAGCCAGCTCACCACACCTTACATACCCACGGAGCCAGCTCAGCACACCTTACATACCCACGAAGCCAGCTCACCACACCTTACATACCCACAGAGCCAGCTCAGTACACCTTACATACCCATGGAGCCAGCTCAGCACACCTTACATACCCACAGAGCCAGCTCAGCACACCTTACATACCCACGGAGCCAGCTCAGCACACCTTACATACCCACAGAGCCAGCTCAGTACACCTTACATACCCACAGAGCCAGCTCAGCACACCTTACATACCCACGGAGCCAGCTCACCACACCTTACATACCCACAGAGCCAGCTCAGCACACCTTACATACCCACAGAGCCAGCTCAGTACACCTTACATACCCACAGAGCCAGCTCACCACACCTTACATACCCACGGAGCCAGCTCACCACACCTTACATACCCACAGAGCCAGCTCAGCACACCTTACATACCCACAGAGCCAGCTCAGTACACCTTACATACCCACAGAGCCAGCTCAGTACACCTTACATACCCACAGAGCCAGCTCACCACACCTTACATACCCACAGAGCCAGCTCAGTACACCTTACATACCCACGGAGCCAGCTCACCACACCTTACATACCCACAGAGCCAGCTCACCATGTAGTGTACGGGAACTGTAATACCCGTCACTACCAAGGTGTCATTTGGTGTGCTGTCGTCCCTCCTTAACTATGGAGAAGTTGGTATATGTCAGTTCTATAAATTGTCATGTAATGTAATGTTATGTATTTCCCTGTTACTGTGAAACTTGCATGTACAGGCCTGCAGGGGTGTCATTCCAGCTTCTAGTCGCTAGAGGGAGCTAGAGAGCCCTAGTTTATATAAGGCCCAGTCCGGGAAGTGCAAGGCAGACGGAGTCTAGTGTCTGTAATCTACAGTTGGAGATTAGACAATGTCTGAGACAAGTCCAGGCCTGAAGCCTGCTGTCCAGGAGAAGATTCCCTCCTGAATTCCCATATGCAGAAACAGGAATATGTTAGATCAAGAACCTGAGGAAGTTTCCAGCAGCTGAGAGAGACAGAGGCAAAGATCAGGAAAGCCAGAGGTACTCAGAAAGACAGAGGAGGTACTTATAGAAGCCATAGCCAAGGATATAAAGCCAGAATTAGGTTAATGGGCCTTGGTGAAGAATTGCTGTATTCCAGGATCAGACAGAATTAGAGTGCAAGCTCCTGTGCTGCAAGTCCTGTGTTCAACACTCTGTAATTACCCTGCTATAACTGAATTGCCTGCATCGACCGAATTGCAAAATCGACTGTATGCTTAGGAACTGCATTTCCAATATTGTCTCTGCTTGCAAAACTACTAAAGTTGGAGTCCTGTTTTAATACTACGTTTCCTCAATTTATTCCTGCATCCGCAAACGGCGTGCCACCGTTTACTTGGCACTGGCGTCACGAACTATTTCTACCTATACCTGCCCTTGCAGAGAGTCAGCTGTACCAGGTTAGTGTATATTGCACTACATCACCCAGAAACACCTATTGCACACAACTTGAGTACGCTGCACCTCTCTTTTGGCGTCACGAACAGGATACGCACGCTTTCTAGTGCAAGAAGCGTGAACTTTGTGCCTTATACCGTTGCCCTGTGACCAAAGTGACAATTTTCCTGTTTTATTCAAGTGGACTTTGTGGACTGAAAATCATACCCAAAGTGTACCAAAACTTCTAAAAAGCGCTGCGCAGTGATGCGCTACCCAGAGAAAGAAAATCGCCGCATTGGAGTGTGGTTTTGTGGACTTTTTACAATCCTGCTTGCTGTCAGTGAATAGACAGCGTTTGTACCCAAAGATGGCCGCTGAGCTGGCTGAATTTACTGCTGCGTCACCTTCATCCCGAAAAGGCGGGAAAAATTGGCGCCTTTCTGAGGAAAAAGCGGGAAGAAGGTCAAGGGCAGGCGCCACGGCTTATCTGGACATTTGCATGTCTGCCAGCATGGACACCGCCTTCCATATACTGGAATACCTGGGGGGCGGCTCCCCAGTGCAGTGGGAGGAGCTGGCTACTCTAATTGACGCGACCCTATCGCTCTCCTCAGAAGGATCGAGCATGTTGAAAAGTGAACAGAGCGTTGCTGCAATGTCCGCACCTGAAATTGCAAAGATGTCTAATGTTGGTGTAGAGCCAGAGGAGGCTCCACCGGCCTACTCTCCAGGACCGGAACAACCCGCCTGCCGCCCAAGGGAGAAAGAACCCGAGCCCTGCTATGGCTCGTGGAGGGACTTTTTCCAACCATCTTTTAAATGGTCCTCCCTGATGGCGGAGATCCGAGAGGCCGCTATCAAGCGGAATACAAAGACCAAAATCATCTATGAGGAACTAACCAAGACCATACATGAGAAGCATACGCACACCCAACCCCGCCTGGAAAGGAGAAAGGGAGTGGTGCTGTCATTTGACAAACCCCGTGGCTACGGGTTTATTCAGGACTATCTAACTGGCAGAGACTCTATGTTAACCGAAGGTCTGTCAAAAGAGACTACCTCCCTTCGTACCAGCACAGCCTCCGCGAGGGAGAGGAAGTGGAGTACACCCCTGCCGAGAGCCTACGAGGCCCTTATGCAACTGCCGTGACCCGTCCCAAGCGAGCTCCTGAGGACTGGGAGGCAGAAGAAGGAGAAGACTACTCTGGCTGCGAGCGGGAACCGGAACGCTCTCCAGAGCCGGCCCATCACGCCTTTCAGGAGCGGAGCTCCTTCATTGGGCCTAATGTCTTCTGGCAGCCAACCGTGTTGGAGAAATGGGTGAGCCCCTATCCTTCCCCTGAGCTGCCTCGTCGGGAGAAGACCATATCAGAGCTGGAACAGTTACAAGGACTTAGTGCTACCTTTGAAAACATCCGGAGGGGTCGGAGACCAGACGCATCGCCAGAACCTGCAGAGGCCGAGTCCGCACCATCGGTGACTGTACCTGCGCCGGCGGCGCCAGCAGATGACAGCGACTCCGACACAGAGAGCATCGGTGAGCAGATCGTCCGGCTGGAGGAGAAGTTGCGGGAGTTGCGCAAGGATCCAGACACCGCCGAGGAAGGATGAGGTAAGGGTGCCTGTCACCACCCGTAGACCGCCTTCTGTTGCCACCGCTCCGTCAGTGCCCCAGACCGGACCCGCGATTGCCGTAAACTGCTGCACCCAGAGCACCGGACCGCTTGCTGCGGCGGTGCCAAGCGCATTACACCCTGCAGTGATCATGCAAGGACCGGCACGGTCCACCAGAGGGTTTACCCCTAGGCCTAATGGGCCAATACCTATTAGGGGCCCCTTTACCCTACAGCTGCCCCCTGACACAGTTATGTGGGCACACCCTCCTGTAGAAGAATACTATAGACGATACCTGCCAGCGGAGCCAAGTGGTTATGATATGCCACTGTAATCAGCCTGCTAGGCCTTTGATTGACTTCACTGCAGAAGTTTGATGTTAACCCTTCCAGGACAGGAGTCCTACGTTTCTGGTCCTTTGTTGCGGCTGCCAGTTTGTCCACGGCTCAGTGGTAGGTGTTGACCACTGAAATCACAAAGTCAGCAAGGCCACGTTTGTTTCCAGGATCTCCTGCCTGCTTTTGTTACCCCACGCCAAGTTGTGCCTGTTCCTTTAGTTGCACCTTTTACCCTTTACCCCCTTTTCAGGTTGATCAGGGGTCTTACAGCACTTGTCTTTGCTGTCCTTTTATTGTGCAACTTGATACTAAGGAACCGTGCCCGGAGACAGACTCAAAAGTACCTGAGCCTCTGAGATTCTTATTCTTTTAAAAGTATTGTGCCCAGAGATGGACTCCACCGCATGATTTAATAAGAAATAACCTGGGTACGGACTCATGTTTGTTCTTTGAGCCTCCAAGAACTTTTATACTGTTTTATCCATTTTGCTGTTCTATCATGGACTTATTCATTGTCATGGACTATCCTGGTTATAATGTTACGCTGTGCCAGGTCAGCGCCCCCGTTCCATTCACTATCCTGAGAGAAGAGAACGACGCCCCTTGTCACTACCCTTCACTTTTGCCAATAGGACCTGATGTAAATGTAAATGCAGATGAATTACATGTATGTATGCCTGCATGTCTCTATTTTCTATTTCAGGTAGAGATTCCAGTTGGGCGACCCATGATGGAGTACGAGGTCGTACTCAGCTTAAAGCAGTGGGGTATGTAGTGTACGGGAACTGTAATACCCGTCACTACCAAGGTGTCACTTGGTGTGCTGTCGTCCCTCCTTAACTATGGAGAAGTTGGTATATGTCAGTTCTATAAATTGTCATGTAATGTAATGTTATGTATTTCCCTGTTACTGTGAAACTTGCATGTACAGGCCTGCAGGGGTGTCATTCCAGCTTCTAGTCGCTAGAGGGAGCTAGAGAGCCCTAGCTTATATAAGGCCCAGTCCGGGAAGTGCAAGGCAGACGGAGTCTAGTGTCTGTAATCTACAGTTGGAGATTAGACAATGTCTGAGACAAGTCCAGGCCTGAAGCCTGCTGTCCAGGAGAAGATTCCCTCCTGAATTCCCATATGCAGAAACAGGAATATGTTAGATCAAGAACCTGAGGAAGTTTCCAGCAGCTGAGAGAGACAGAGGCAAAGATCAGGAAAGCCAGAGGTACTCAGAAAGACAGAGGAGGTACTTATAGAAGCCATAGCCAAGGATATAAAGCCAGAATTAGGTTAATGGGCCTTGGTGAAGAATTGCTGTATTCCGGGATCAGACAGAATTAGAGTGCAAGCTCCTGTGCTGCAAGTCCTGTGTTCAACACTCTGTTATTACCCTGCTATAACTGAATTGCCTGCATCGACCGAATTGCAAAATCGACTGTATGCCAAGGAACTGCGATTCCAATATTGTCTCTGCTTGCAAAACTACTAAAGTTGGAGTCCTGTTTTAATACTACGTTTCCTCAATTTATTCCTGCATCCGCAAACGGCGTGCCACCGTTTACTTGGCACTGGCGTCACGAACTATTTCTACCTATACCTGCCCTTGCAGAGAGTCAGCTGTACCAGGTTAGTGTATATTGCACTACATCACCCAGAAACACCTATTGCACACAACTTGAGTACGCTGCAGCCACACCTTACATACCCACAGAGCCAGCTCAGTACACCTTACATACCCACAGAGCCAGCTCAGTACACCTTACATACCCACAGAGCCAGCTCAGCACACCTTACATACCCACAGAGCCAGCTCAGTACACCTTACATACCCACAGAGCCAGCTCAGCACACCTTACATACCCACAGAGCCAGCTCACCACACCTTACATACCCACAGAGCCAGCTCAGTACACCTTACATACCCACAGAGCCAGCTCAGTACACCTTACATACCCGCGGAGCAAGCTCAGCACACCTTACATACCCACGGAGCCAGCTCAGCACACCTTACATTCCCACGGAGCCAGCTCACCACACCTTACATACCCACAGAGCCAGCTCACCACACCTTACATACCCACGGAGCCAGCTCAGCACACCTTACATACCCACGGAGCCAGCTCAGCACACCTTACATACCCACAGAGCCAGCTCAGTACACCTTACATACCCACAGAGCCAGCTCAGTACACCTTACATACCCACAGAGCCAGCTCAGTACACCTTACATACCCGCGGAGCAAGCTCAGCACACCTTACATACCCACAGAGCCAGCTCAGTACACCTTACATACCCACAGAGCCAGCTCAGCACACCTTACATACCCACAGAGCCAGCTCAGCACACCTTACATACCCACAGAGCCAGCTCACCACACCTTACATACCCACAGAGCCAGCTCAGTACACCTTACATACCCACAGAGCCAGCTCAGTACACCTTACATACCCGCGGAGCAAGCTCAGCACACCTTACATACCCACGGAGCCAGCTCAGCACACCTTACATACCCACAGAGCCAGCTCAGCACACCTTACATACCCACGGAGCCAGCTCAGCACACCTTACATACCCACAGAGTCAGCTCAGCACACCTTACATACCCACGGAGCCAGCTCAGCACACCTTACATACCCACGGAGCCAGCTCACCACACCTTACATACCCACGGAGCCAGCTCACCACACCTTACATACCCACAGAGCCAGCTCACCACACCTTACATACCCACGGAGCCAGCTCAGCACACCTTACATACCCACGGAGCCAGCTCAGCACACCTTACATACCCACGGAGCCAGCTCAGCACACCTTACATACCCACAGAGCCAGCTCACCACACCTTACATACCCACAGAGCCAGCTCACCACACCTTACATACCCACCGAGCCAGCTAACCACACGTCACTTCCTTCATATGCTACACGATGCAGATGTGGGAATTAGGAAATGGTCAGAATACTGGGACTCGACTGTGTAGAGGAATGGCGCAACATAGAATCATAAGAAAAGATGCTCCAGAATTGTGGGGAATGCAAGTATTGGGGTTGAGCGAATTGAGCTTCGCATCATAGATCCGAGGTCGATTCGTTCCAAAGCTTCTTTTGGTAATGCTGTTTCCGTACACAGCATTAAAATGTATGTGTTCCATGTAGGAAAACTTCCTCTTGGCCAACGTTGCGCGAGACTTCGGTGAATTACTACGGTATTCCTATCTGCGTATTTAAAAAACACTTTCAAATAGGAATCCGAAGTCAGGTTCGGCACTGGCGGGTACCTCAGTACTGGAGCCGCCTTCGGATTCCTATTTTAAAATGTTTTTAAATACACAGATAGGAATACCGAAGTCACTTATCAAAGTCTCACGCAACTTTGGCAGAGATGACGTTTTCCTACACTGAACACATACATTTTATTGCTGTACGGAAACAGCATTACACACAAAGTTTTTTAACTAATTGACTTTGGATTATCCGAAGCTTGATGCACTCAACGCTAGCGAGTAGTTACTGAAACAGACATGTCAGGAAAGGTCCTCTTTAAAGGAGTTTTGCTGGGAGATAATTCTGTTTAAAAAAAATGTGTCCAAAAGGGTTAAAATTAAAGGGGTTGTCCGGGTTTAGAGCTGAACCCGGACATACCCTTATTTTCACCCAGGCAGTACCCCTGATGTTGGCATCGGAGAATCTTATGCTCCGATGCGCTCCCTTGCGGTGTGCTTGATCGCGCAGGGCACGGGCTCTTTTGTTTACAATAACACACTGCCGGACGGAAGCTTCCGCCCGGCAGTGTGTTCGGTGAAGTCACCGGCTCTGATGGGCGGGCTTTAGCACTGCCCTAGCCGTTTTACTGGCTAGGGCAGCACTAAAGGCCGCCCATCAGTGCCGGTGACGTCACTGGGCTTCCTGGCAGCCCCATGGAGAGCCCGGTACATCACCGGAACTCTTGAAAATGCTTTTGTCCTGCGCGGAGGGCAAAGGAGAGCATCAGATCATGAACTGCTCCGATGCTTATGTCAGGGGGGCTGCCGGGGTGAAAATGGAGGTTCAGCTCTCAACCCGGACAACCACTTTAACACAGAAGCTTTACTCACCTCCATTAAACCCCACTTTCCCCGATGCGGTTGTTCAGATGCTGCTCGCTACTTCCTGTCCCAGTTCAACACACTGGAAATGCCAGAAAAGACCGGCTCAGCCAATCACTGGTCTTAATGGTGACCCGCTTCAGTCAGTGATTGGCTGAGCAGGTCTTTTCTGGCATTTCCAGTGAGTCAAGCAAAGACAAGAAGTGAAAAGCAGAGGGGACCAGAGCAGCGTCAGAATAGCAGAACCAGAAGATCAGTGGCGGTAAGTAAAGATTCTGTTATTTTTATCCATTTCTGACCTGTTTTTAAATAAAATGATCTGCTAGGAAAGCCCCTTTAAGGGGTGGTGTCAGGAGGATATCTCATGTCCACACACCCCGTTGGCGCATATAAACATCATACGGAAGGTACACGGCTAGTGACGACACCTCACGGGAGAGAATGGAGAACCACTCCGTAAGGATTGCTCACCAGTTTCCTCTTACAAAATCAGCCATTTGCAGGGGTGCAGCCTCCCAAATGAGGAGTTGGGATCATAATCCAATTGCTAAACATTAAATCATTTCATGTGTGACAATAAGGCTTCATCCACGTGACCCTATTTGTGCTCCGTCGTGTCCAATCTGCATTTTTAGTTCTCAGCAGATGATCGTGACACAACAAAATGCAGTGGATGGAGCCGAAAGCTGGACCCCCACCGACCTCATATTCTAATAATCGTAGTGGTTTATCTAGGGTTGGGCGATATCAAAAATATTCCCACGATAACGATATTAAGAAATTTATCGTGATAACGATATATATCGCGATAAATAGCCATTTAGAAGAAAAAATATTTGGGGCCACAAGGAGACATTATACTGTATGGGGGCCACAAGGAAAATTTTACTGTATGGGGCCACAAGGAGACATTATACTGTATGGGGGCCACAAGGAGACATTATACTGTATGGGGACCACAAGGAGACATTATACTGTATGGGGGCCACAAGGAGACATTATACTGTATGGGGGCCACAAAAAGACATTATACTGTATGGGGGCCACAAGAAAACATTTTACTGTATGGGGGCCACAAGGAGACATTATACTGTATGGGGGCCACAAGGAGACATTATACTGTATGGGGGCCACAAAAAAAATTATACTGTTTAGGGCCACAAAGAGGCATTATACTGTATGGGGGCCACAAAAAGACATTATACTGTATGGGGGCCAAAAGGAGACATTATACTGTATGGGGACCAAAAAGAGACATTATACTGTATGGGGGCCAAAAAAAGACATTATACTGTATGGGGGCCACAAGGAGACATTTTACTGTATGGGGGCCACAAGGAGATTTTATACTGTATGGGGGCCACAAGGAGACATTATACTGTATGGGGGCCACAAAAAGACATTATACTGTATGGGGGCCACAAGGAAACATTTTACTGTATGGGGGCCACAAGGAGACATTATACTGTATGGGGGCCACAAGGAGACATTATACTGTATGGGGGCCACAAGGAGACATTATACTGTATGGGGGCCACAAGGAGACATTATACTGTATGGGGGCCACAAAAAGACATTATACTGTATGGGGCCACAAAGAGACATTATACTGTATGGGGGCCACAAAAAGACATTATACTGTATGGGGTGTAGAAAACCATAATGAGATGCACATCCAATGACCACAAACAAACAGCCCACTAAGGTCCACAAATAGGGACCGAACACCCGCAGTCCGGGATAATTTAAAGTCCAATCCAATGCAAAATAAAAGGAGAATAATATGATAATAATAATGTAGCATCAAGAAATGTAGAACAATACCTGAAAGGGATAAAATGCAGTAGTGTAGATGCCGGACATGTACGGCTCGCATCCTGGGACCCAGGAGCACATTCTCACTCTTCCATCTAATATGTCTATACAGGTGATTGTACTTTACATGTTTTATTGCCTTATAGCACCTAATTATATGAGGGTTTATAGGACAATGATACATACAGGCTTTTACCCCTGAGGAAGCTGGGTTTCCCCGGCAATAACCGTGGGGCGGTCTTTTTGACATAGGTCCATATACATGTCCGGCATCTATACTACTGCATTTTATCCCTTTCAGGTATTGTTCTACTTTTGCTACATTATTATTATCATATTATTCTTTTTTTTTTTTGCATTGGATTGGACTTTAAATTACCCGGACTGCGGGTGTCCCTATTTGCGGACCTTAGTGGGCTGTTTGTCTGCGCCTGTTTCATCTATACCGGAATATCTCTCATTGTATACAATTTTTAAAGTGTTTGTCCTGTCTAATAAAATGTCTTTACTGATTCTATATTCATTGGATGTGCATCTCATTGTGGTTTTCTAAGCTCTCTGGCTTAATGGTTGTTTAGTATTATATTCAAACCGTTTTTGCACTCCTTATTAGTGGCAGTGTGCCCCTATAATTACTAGAATTGGATTATACTGCATGGGGCGGGCCACAACGTGACATTACACCCTCCCCTCAAATCAGTATAATGTCTCCTTGTTGCCCCATACAGTATACAGTAGTGTCTCCTTGTTGCCCCATACAGTATACAGTAGTGTCTCCTTGTTGCCCCATACAGTATACAGTAGTCTCCTTGTTTCCCCATACAGTATACAGTAGTGTCTCCTTGTTGCCCCATACAGTATACAGTAGTGTCTCCTTGTTGCCCCATACAGTAGTGTCTCCTTGTTGCCCCATACAGTATACAGTAGTGTCTCCTTGTTGCCCCATACAGTAGTGTCTCCTTGTTGCCCCATACAGTATACAGTAGTGTCTCCTTGTTGCCCCATACAGTATACAGTAGTGTCTCCTTGTTGCCCCATATAGTATACAGTAGTGTCTCCTTGTTGCCCCATACAGTAGTGTCTCCTTGTTGCCCCATACAGTATACAGTAGTGTCTCCTTGTTGCCCCATACAGTAGTGTCTCCTTGTTGCCCCATACAGTATACAGTAGTGTCTCCTTGTTGCCCCATATAGTATACAGTAGTGTCTCCTTGTTGCCCCATACAGTATACAGTAGTGTCTCCTTGTTGCCCCATACAGTAGTGTCTCCTTGTTGCCCCATACAGTATACAGTAGTGTCTCCTTGTTGCCCCATACAGTATACAGTAGTGTCTCCTTGTTGCCCCATACAGTATACAGTAGTGTCTCCTTGTTGCCCCATACAGTATACAGTAGTGTCTCCTTGTTGCCCCATACAGTAGTGTCTCCTTGTTGCCCCATACAGTATACAGTAGTGTCTCCTTGTTGCCCCATATAGTATACAGTAGTGTCTCCTTGTTGCCCCATACAGTATACAGTAGTGTCTCCTTGTTGCCCCATACAGTAGTGTCTCCTTGTTGCCCCATACAGTAGTGTCTCCTTGTTGCCCCATACAGTATACAGTAGTGTCTCCTTGTTGCCCCATACAGTATACAGTAGTGTCTCCTTGTTGCCCCATACAGTATACAGTAGTGTCTCCTTGTTGCCCCATACAGTAGTGTCTCCTTGTTGCCCCATACAGTAATGTCTCCTTGTTGCCCCATACAGTATACAGTAGTGTCTCCTTGTTGCCCCATACAGTATACAGTAGTGTCTCCTTGTTGCCCCATACAGTATACAGTAGTGTCTCCTTGTTGCCCCATACAGTATACAGTAGTGTCTCCTTGTTGCCCCATACAGTAGTGTCTCCTTGTTGCCCCATACAGTAGTGTCTCCTTGTTGCCCCATACAGTATACAGTAGTGTCTCCTTGTTGCCCCATACAGTATACAGTAGTGTCTCCTTGTTGCCCCATACAGTAATGTCTCCTTGTTGCCCCATACAGTATACAGTAGTGTCTCCTTGTTGCCCCATACAGTATACAGTAGTGTCTCCTTGTTGCCCCATACAGTATACAGTAGTGTCTCCTTGTTGCCCCATACAGTAGTGTCTCCTTGTTGCCCCATACAGTATACAGTAGTGTCTCCTTGTTGCCCCATACAGTATACAGTAGTGTCTCCTTGTTGCCCCATACAGTATACAGTAGTGTCTCCTTGTTGCCCCATACAGTATACAGTAGTGTCTCCTTGTTGCCCCATACAGTATACAGTAGTGTCTCCTTGTTGCCCCATACATTAGTGTCTCCTTGTTGCCCCATACAGTAGTGTCTCCTTGTTGCCCCATACAGTATACAGTAGTGTCTCCTTGTTGCCCCATACAGTAGTGTCTCCTTGTTGCCCCATACAGTAGTGTCTCCTTGTTGCCCCATACAGTATACAGTAGTGTCTCCTTGTTGCCCCATACAGTATACAGTAGTGTCTCCTTGTTGCCCCATACAGTATACAGTAGTGTCTCCTTGTTGCCCCATACAGTAGTGTCTCCTTGTTGCCCCATACAGTATACAGTAGTGTCTCCTTGTTGCCCCATACAGTATACAGTAGTGTCTCCTTGTTGCCCCACACAGTATACAGTAGTGTCTCCTTGTTGCCCCATACAGTATACAGTAGTGTCTCCTTGTTGCCCCATACAGTATACAGTAGTGTCTCCTTGTTGCCCCATACATTAGTGTCTCCTTGTTGCCCCATACAGTAGTGTCTCCTTGTTGCCCCATACAGTATACAGTAGTGTCTCCTTGTTGCCCCATACAGTATACAGTAGTGTCTCCTTGTTGCCCCATACAGTATACAGTAGTGTCTCCTTGTTGCCCCATACATTAGTGTCTCCTTGTTGCCCCATACAGTAGTGTCTCCTTGTTGCCCCATACAGTATACAGTAGTGTCTCCTTGTTGCCCCATACAGTATACAGTAGTGTCTCCTTGTTGCCCCATACAGTATACAGTAGTGTCTCCTTGTTGCCCCATACAGTAGTGTCTCCTTGTTGCCCCATACAGTAGTGTCTCCTTGTTGCCCCATACAGTATACAGTAGTGTCTCCTTGTTGCCCCATACAGTATACAGTAGTGTCTCCTTGTTGCCCCATACAGTATACAGTAGTGTCTCCTTGTTGCCCCATACAGTATACAGTAGTGTCTCCTTGTTGCTCCTCTATGGGGGTAACAGGGAGACATTATACTTTGTGGGACTCCTGACAGGTATATTCCCCATCTCCTGCTAATGGGCCTCAGCGGGTCTAGGCAGGAAGAGAGGACCGCTATCTTTTACCTCCTCCCCCGCTGTCACACTTCTCCCGCCTTGGACAGTGGCAGGTCAGGACCAAGAGATCTCCCCGAAAGAGACCTGCATGGCCTCCCTCACTTGCTGCTGTGCGGCCATTTCCTGACTTTGGTGGGCAGGGTTAGGCTACTTTCACACTAGCGGCAGCCTTCTGGGGCGGGTAAACAGCCTGCCGGATCCATGTGCCGCCGGAGGTCCGATCTGGCCCCATTGACTATAATGGGGGCGGGCCGGAGTACTGGCGGCAGCACGGCAAACACGCCGTTTTGGCATTTTTTGGGTCGTTTCACCTGCCACCAATTTTTTTTTTTTTTTTTAAAGTGATCAAAAAGTCTTACACACCCCAGAATGGTATCAATGAAAAAGTACAGATCACCCCACAAAAAATGAGCTCCAGACACATAACTACAAAAAAGTCAGAGGGGTCCGAATATGGCAATGAAAAGAAAAAAAATACATTTGTTTTTCAAAGTCTTTATTTTTTTTTCAGTATTAAAATGCAAGAAAAACTATACACGTGTGGTATCTCCGTAATCGCACTGACCTGGATAATGAAAGTAACCGGTCAGTTTTACCGTATAGGGAACGCCATAAAAACTAAACCCATAAAACTGTTGCAGAATTGTTTTTGGTTTTTTCCCCAAATTTTTTCTTCCAGCTCCCCACTCCATCCTATGCAATATTAAATGGTGGAATTAGAAAGTGCAACTTGTCCGGCAAAAAACAAGCCCTCATACGGCTATGTGAATGGAAACGGCAGGGAGTGAAAAACTAAAACACAAAAAGGAAAAACCCTCTGGGGCTTTATAAAAAAAATATAAACGATAGATACAATAATAGTTTACATAAAAAATATAAAAACCACATTTTTCCAAATAAAAGTGATTTTATGTTTGCTAGCTCGTGGGAAACCAGCCTAAGGCCCCTTTCACACGAGCGAGTTTTCCGCGCGGGTGCAATGCGTGATGTGAACACATAGCACCCGCACTGAATCCTGACCCATTCATTTCAATGGGTCTGTGTACATGAGCGTTGTTTTTCACGTATCAGTTCTGCGTTGCATGAAAATCGCAGCATGTTCTATATCCTGCGTTTTTCACGCAGCCCTGGCCCCATAGAAGTGAATGGGGCTGCGTGAAAAACGCATTGCATCCGCAAGCAAGTGCGGGTGCGATGCGTTTTTCACTGATGGTTGCTAAGAGATGTTGTTTGTAAACCTTCCGTTTTTTATCACGCGCGTGAAAAACGCATCAAAACGCATTGCACCCGCGCGGAAAAAACTGAACAACTGAACGCAATCGCAGACAAAACTGACTGAACTTGCTTGCAAAATAGTGCGAGTTTCACTGAACGCATCCGGAGCTAATCTGTCACGCTCGTGTGAAAGGGGCCTAAGTGTCTGATCGGCAGGCGCCCCCCGGGGCCCGACCCCTTACTATCAGACACCTATCCCCTGTACTAGGCATCACCAGCACAGATTCCACCTTTCATTTTGGACAACTCCTTTTCAAAATAGGGGAGCACAGGCCCCAATTCTCACGATCATCTGGGGGTCTTACATTGAGGACCCCTCTGAATAGTGCATAAGTTGGCTTAATGGGAAAAAAAAACTTGAAGGCCAAAATTATTGTCACGCAAAATGGGTTAAAATAATAAAAACTGTTAAAAGTTGAAATTTTTTTTAAAAAATTGTAAGAGCAGTAATTTTCCACCATTACAATCCTCATCCTGTAAGCAGATGAGAGGCTGCCCTGTGAGGGTGACCCAGTAACTGCGGCCTCACACACAAGGTGACACCAGAGGGCTGCCCGAGGACCGCCTGTCACGTCAGCTTCACTACATAAACCTAATAATAGAGAACTGGGTATCAAAATGATATGTAGAACAAATGCAAATCATTAGAAAAAAATATCCTGGTGTTGAAATGATGTCGGAAAATGAATCTCGACGCGCGAATGACAACAGGCAGGGTGAGGGCAGCCTCTGACGTCATCAAAGCGCGACGATTCGGCTTGTGGGGTCCTTCCCGGCGGAAAAGATCAGCGTCCGGAGACTGACTGAGGTCGCCAGCATGTATTATAAGTTCAACGGCTTCACGCAGAAGCTGGCCGGAGCCGCGGCGGAGGAGGCGTACAACCCTCAGGTGGGGAGGACGGGGCGGAGCGGGGAGCAGCACTGACCTTCACCGGAGGAAAGGGCGGCGGATTAGTGGATGCCCTCTGCTTACCAGCAGGGTGGTATATATATATATATATATATATACATATACATACTCACTCACTCTGTAGTTACCCATAGCAACCAACCCTGATCAGGCTCCATTGGTTTCTTGCATTAGTTTTTATTAACACCCCCCCCCCCCCCCATACTGAGATTTCTCCTTTCTTCTTCAATGGCTGCTGCAGGAGGAATGCACCCCCTCCCCACAATCAGTAACATGTGCCCATCGCCCCAGTCTATCTTTGGGGTATAACCTCTCTTTAACCTTGGGGCTGGTCATTTCCACACGTAGAGGAAACCCTGCAGGTTTTTGGATTGGGTTTATGGAGACTCCGTTACCTCTTATTGCACTTTATTCTCACATTTTTTGCAATGCGTGGGTGTCGCAGCGGAAATTTGGGAAGTTCCCGAGGAGCACGCACATCCCACCGGACGGAAGTATTGCAGAGTTTTCCGTTGTGGGTTTGGCATCAGGGCTGCACGACATTCGTCTTGTGATGTTTCTGTGTCGCCAGTCTCCGGTGTCGCACTACTGCAAAAATGTGGATTTTTGCGTAACTGTTGTCTCAGTGCGACACAATAGACGATCATGGCAAGAAAGTCACGTGACCCGTCGCACCTTTTTATCGTCGTACAGCCGTACTCTTCTAAGTAATAATCTCAGCACTGCACTGAGAAAAATACAAAGTAATAGAAAATTGAGCTGCGATTCCGGTTTTCGCCGGCCTTTACACAGGAGTGCAGACTTGCAGAAATTCCACACACAAATTTCTGTGCATTTCCGCATTGAAATCCACGTGTGTTACTTGCAGAATTTTTTGCCGACTTTCCGCAGATCTCACTCTTCCATTGAAATCTGCACAAACAACTAAGGCTACTTTCACGCTTGCGTGGTGGTATTCCGGATTTGAGATGCAGCAGAGGATCTCAAAACAGTTCAGTTTTCTCCCCATTCATTTTCCATGGGGACAGAACGGATAAGGACGCATCACTGCAGTTTTGTAACCGGACACAAGCTGCGTTTTTTGTCCAGTGTGCAAAACGGAGCAAACCGGACCTTGCAGCGAAATCAATGTTGGGGCTCATTCACATGACGATATGGCTTTTTCAGTGTTTTGCGGGCCGTTTGTAACGGATCCGTTTTTTGTTTCAGTAGTGGTTCCGTTTTTCCGTATGGCGTATACAGTTTGCAGTAATTACATAGAAAAAATTGGGCTGGGCATAACATTTTCAATAGATGGCTCGGATTTCAATAGATGAACAGATACAGAAGACCAGGGGTGTGGAAATCGTATTTCCCGACGCCCGGGACATGCAGTTCCGGGCGCCAGGCAGGTAGTTTGTTCAGTAGCTCAGCCCTGCTGCGGGCAACCGGGGCAAATAGCAGGGCTGAGATGGCTTTGTTTACCGGAGCAGTGGATTGGCGACGAGCTGGGGGCGTGGAGCAGTGACGCAGCCGCGGTGACAGAGCGTGCGGGGGGGGGGGGCGTGGTGTAGTGACAGCGTCGGGTAGAAGAAATGACAGAGCTGGAGCAATGAAAGGTTCTGTCAGATCTCCGGCTCGGGGGGAGGAGCAGCGACAGAGCCGTTACAGAGCCAGGGGCATTGATAGAACGGTCATCTCTGCCAGCATCCCTCGGAGGACCCCCTTTCTGCAGGTGTTGTCAAACTGGGAAGGTGAGGGGGGTCCTTTCCATGCCACATCAGCAGCTAATTTGCTTAAACCACCTAGAGGTACGGGTAGTAATGTGCTAAACTAATTGCTGTGATCACATTAAGGCCTCGTTCACACCAGGCAGTGCGTTGCGGCCCGATTCTGTCCAGAATGCACTGCACCGCATTGCGGCCGGCTAACTATATTGTGGGGCAGGAGGGGGTGTAGTGGTCTGTTGAAGTGATTGGCACCATAACCATGCCCAACGGCTGCAATGCGATTGTCTGCACAGGATCGCAAGGCACATTATGCCTGCGGTCCAGTCCAAACAAAATGCTGCAAGCAGGATTCTGACCGGACCTCAGGCATAATTGTGCCTTGCGATCCCCGTGCATCCGCGGATCGCCTGCGGCTGTGGCTACGGTGCCATTCACTTCAATGGATCGTCACGCCCCCTCCTGCCCCACAACATAGTGAGCCGGCCGCCATGTAGTGCATTCTGGACAGAATCATCTGGTGAGAACGAGGACTAAACTTAGTCATTTCACACCACAAAGACTAGAACCCAAGCCAGCCACCTCCCTGCATAAGGAAGCGCGGCGGTGCATTGAAATACGGTTTTGATTTAAAATTATTTTTTTGTATCAGGACAAGTAGATCGAGCCCCCGATTTAGTCCTTCGACAAGTATTTTTTTTTTTAAATTTCCACACCCCTGCGGAAGACATACACAGTATGTGTCCCTTTTTTTTTTTTTTGCGGACCCATTGACTTGACTGGAGCCACGGAACGTGATTTGTGGGCAATAATAGGACATGTTCTATCTTTGAATGGAAATACAAAAACGGAATGCATACGGAGTACATTCCGTTTTCTTTGCGGACCCATTGAAATGAATGGTTCCATATATATGGAACGCAAAAAACGTTCGTGTGAACGAGCCCTAAGTCAATGATGCCAGATCAGTTTTTTTATCAGTAAAAAAAACGGATCCGTCACCCATGGACTTGGAAATGATTTTAGTGCCACATCCGGTTTGTTCCATTTCAACGTAACACATTTGCATCCTAACTGAACGGATGCATCTGGATGTGATGATTTCAAATGGAACCATTTTGGTTTCTGCCGGATCTCAAAGCTGGAAACCTAAATGCAAGTGTAAAACAGGCCTCACATGCTGTGGATTTCAGCACAGGAGAAAAAAGCAAAGTGTACATGAGCGACTTCTGATCTCATACACTTTGCTGGTACCGTACTGCGCTGCAGTTTTTCCGAACGCAATCGGCAACGTGTGCAGATAACCTTAAAGAAGAACTGCCACAGAAATGTTGTTCTCTGACCTGCTAGAAAGGTACATAATGTAATCTGTAGTGAATGTAATTTTCTTACCAGTGTCTGTATTTGTGAGTTATGACCTCCCTTCTGATCCTCAGCTGTGTCATGTGACCAACAATCAGACTTTCCAAATAAAACAGCATCTTATGTGTGGACAGGAAGTCAGTTTCTCTATTCTTCCTATGGGAGCCTCAATGTCCTTCTCATAGGAATGAATAGAGAAGTAACCGACCTCCTGTCCTGTGTCAGTTGGAGAATCAGAGAGTTGGTCACATGACACAGCTGAGGATCAGAAGGGAGGGGATGGCTCACAAATACAGTCACTGATGAGTAGATTACATTCACTACAGATTACATCATGTACCTTTCTAACCGGGAGTTCTTCTTTTAATGTGAGGATTGTGTTCTGCACGAAGTGCCTGGTAGATCCACATGTAAATCATGGTGATGTCGGCACAGACTGATTTTTCTGCTGCATATTCTGTTCAATGTCTGCTAAGATGGAAGTTGTCATGATGATTAAAGGGGAATTCTCTTCGACGTTCGGGACACTTCTTGGGGATAAATGTTTGTAGGAATGCTCCTTCCCAGTGTTTGCCTTCTGTAAATAAGTGGCTGATCACACGACATATTGCTTGTTCGTCAGACGACCATTTGTCTGCGGCACCTTTGGTCGGCAGCACGACGCCCTCTGTGACCAATCTGTCTCCTCACATTGCCGCGTGCTGTCTTGCCCAAACGTTAAGGAGCTTTTGAATCCCAGCATGCCGGAGCTTTTGGCATCTTGGATGTTTTCTCTTCTCTATAAGAGCAAAATTCAATGAAAAGGTGTTTCTTCTGTTGTGCGTTTTTTTTTCGGGTTGTCCAGCCGTTAATATTCTGGATCAGTGAATGGAGCTTGTAATTACACTATGCAGCTGCTCCACAGGAGACGCTGCCTCCTCGTCAAACAGCTAGTTGGCGGGGGTGCCGGGTGTCGGACCCCCACCGATAAGATACTGATGACAAAACAGCTGGACCACCCCTTTAAGTGTTTCCCACTAACACTTCTGTCCTGTTCACAGGATAGGGGATAAGGGTCTCATTGCTGGGGGTCTGACCTCTGGGAATAGGTCACAGGGAGGCATTCTGGATCTGCTTGGCAGAAATGCAGGAAACCGATGCGTCTTTTAAAATCGAGAATTGTGTATTCGCTTAAGAAGCTTCTTTTTAGGTCGGCCCTATGGGAGAGGGTAGTGAAGGTCAGGGTGATATCTGCTCTGCGGGCTCCATCCTCCCTCCAGGTCACCGGGAAGCCTTGGTCATATCATGAGACGCCTTCATGTGATAAGGGAACAGCAAGTGACTCGTCTCTGACTTTAACCGCAGCAACTGGAGGTGGCAGATATAGGCCGGCTCTGTCGTTGTCCTGGCTGCTGACAAGTGCATGTGACGGGGACAGTTCTGCATGTTAGTTATTCTTACTCCTAATGGTCCACGGTCCCTTCCATCCCTGGTGGGCGACTCTAGCATGTCGGCTGATAAGGGAACGAAACCCAAAATAAGCCTGGCTGTCATAGATCAGCTCGACCTTCATTAGCAAAGCTTCATTTGTCACAGTTCTGACCTTTATACTGGAGAAAAAAAAACTTTTTTTTTTTTTAAATTTATTATTTTTTTTCTTTGCTGAATTTTTTATTTTTTTTTGTTCCCACGGTTTCCAGTTTAAGCTTACAGCGGGGAAATGAAGAGCTGACATAAGAACGGCTCTTCATGTCCCGTATTTAATAGGACGTTTGCCAGGCCATGCTCCAGAGAAGCAAATCGCCGCCGTCCGTGAGCTAACATCGATTTGCTCTGTAATTCACGCCAGTTTCTGCTGTAAATTTATAGTATGTGAAAAGCCACGCCCCCTCCTGCTAAGCCCATCCCACTTTTTTGCAAACGTGGCGTAAAGTTTTTAAAGGGACCCTCTTCAACTTGTTTTTGGCCTTTTAATGCAACCGAGGTATGTAAGGCTTGCAGAGACCGAGCATTTAGCAGAAAAAGTAGCTTGTTCAAATATGCAAATGAGATGTTTAGTGCACCAGGGGTGGGGCCTAGCCATCCAGTGCACCAGGGGTGGGGCCTAGCCATCCAGTGCACCCAGGTTCAATCCCTCTTCTCAGTAAGCTTTTCCTTCCCCCCCGTTGATTGACAGGACCAGGCTTCTGTGTGAAGCTCTCACCTGTCCCTATAATTTCAGGCCTGTGCCCGTGTACCAGAATTTCGGCTCGTGCTTGGTGCAGCGATGCGATGACGTTCTGGTGCGAGATCAGTGAACGGGAACAGGCATCGGAGAGGCTGGCTGTGAAGAGAGATGGAACTTGTGTGCACCGACAGGCTAGGCCCTGCCCTCAGTGCACTGAATATCTAATTTGCATATTTGGACAAAGTGCTTTGTCTGCTTAACATGCGACAGATTTCAAGGAGAAAGGCAATGATTCAGAGTCTCTGCAAGCGTTACATACCACTCTGCTTAGTTTAAAGGGGTCCTCTTACTTCAGCAGAAGGTTAATACAAGGCGCTTACTAATGCATTGTGATTGTCCATACTGCCTCCTTTGCTGGCTGGATTCATTTTTCCACGAAATTACACACTGCTTGTTTCCACCCTGTGAAAAAGTTCCGGCCTCTTTGGTGGCTGGGACCGTGGCAGCTCACGTAGGCTCCCGTCCTGGCCACCTTGTATCTGCGCTGCAGCAGTGGTCCTAACCATGAAAACGAGAAGTGTATAATGCGATGGAAAAAGGAATCCAGCCAGAAAAGGAGGCAATATGGAGAATCGCAATACATTAGTAAGTGCCTTGTATTAACTCTGTCTACATGATGAGTGCCATTTGCTGAAGTGACACAACCCCCTTTAATGGTCCAAAACAAGCTGTCAGACTCCCTTTAAAAGAAGCTGCAAATTTTTGAACAAAATGTCATTTGGAGCAACGGTGTTCAGCCTTTAATAATCGCCCTCCATATTGTTTTTGGCTGCCGGATAATTTTACTATTCTATGTCTTGCATGCAGGTGGCGGAGTGGCATCATGGAGTCCCTTTGGCTCCCTGCTGCAGAGCAAGTGGTGCGGCACCATGTCTGTAATAGAGCCGATGGGGCATGCTACCATGAAATCCAAGACCCACTCCAGCTGCATACAGCACAGAGGTTGGACTGACCTGTCCTGTGGTTGATCTTTCAGTTTTTTTGGGGAAAACTCGCATGTCTTGGAGACTTGACTCGCAGCGCTGGGGGTCATTTACGTTTCCTGCGTTGTGATGACCGAACACAATGATTGTGGCTGGTGTGATTGTAGTCTTCTTGTTTAACCTTTTAATGCTCTGGTGAAAATTGCAGAATCCCTAAATGTGTTTTTCTTCCAGTGACCTGTTTTTCTTTTGCTGCACTTCCAGGGGCTGAGACCATTCACTTACCCAGAGGCTCCTGCCCCCATTTTCGCCACTCCAACAAAACTTTCCGGCGAAGCGGGTTCTGAGTACCTCGGTAAAAACAGAGTGCCGGAGCTGCAAAAGCTCTTCCAGGTAAGTTCTCGGAATCGGTTCAAACCTATAAGGGTTAAGAAATGAGCTGGTGTTATATTAAACACATGGGGGGGTCATTTATTAGGTGTATTTCTGGCAGCAGGAGTAGCATAGGCGGGTAAAGGGTCGTGCTGGTAGACCGGTCTCATTTATCATTTTCTACGCCTGTTTTAGGAAGCTGGCTTACATTTAGACTGGCGCTGAATGCACCGAAGTTATGTAGAGGCTGGGGCCACCAGCTATAGGGGTTATTAGGACCCGCGTCTAAAATGTTAGTCTTAATAAATGGCACCCTTATTTCATGTAATTGTGATTTTTATATAAAAAAAATGTATGTCACTTTTTTTTTTTTCTCCCTCTAAGAAACCAGATGGGATCCCTGTCCACTTAAAGCGAGGATTTCCTGATAAACTGCTCTACAGAACCACTATGGCGCTGACAGTCGGAGGGGCCATCTACTGCCTCATAGCAATCTACATTGCCTCACAACCGAAAAAGAACTAGTCGAAATGGTTCCAGCAAACGTCTGAATTCTGTCCATAGATCACGTTTTATGCTTATTTTATGTCTGTTTGGTTCAAAATCGACAGATGTTGCTCCGTCTGCAATACTACGACTGGTCCGCTTTTTCAATCCAGGTTAACGATGTGTCTCACAGATGATCCAGGCGGATCTCGCCATAGGGAGGCCTTCACAGCAGCCGCAAAGGGCGTCATCTGTTCACAGCTGTAGATTTGATCAATCATCTTTCCTCCTATAGAAGAATGAGCTCCAGGCTTGTGACTCGCTGTCGCGGCCTCCGACATAAAATGGTTCTATCATGTCTTTTTACATAAAGGCTGATGCTGCACCTTCACAAGGGAATAAGTCATGTGTACGATAAGCCCCAAACGGAGAGAGAGATTAAAAATATTTAATAAAAAGTGACCGCAAGTGACGGACATCGTCTTGTTCCAGAGATGAAAATCTTGTAGTGACGTGCCAGTTTTTTTATAATTAGCAAAATGGACCTACACAGCCTTTACCAGGTCCATTAATTCTTGCAATCTGGTCCATCATGTAAGTTTTCATGGAGCTCTGTACTCGGAAGGTCCTTAAAGGGTTATTCTGACGTGGCAATTTGTGGCATATCCTGTGACTATGCCATAAGTGTCCAGATGGGAATAACCCTTTAACAGCACATTCAGTTATTACTGCCGCCAGTGACTGGACTCTGGCTGAAACGGTGCCATCTTCTTTGACCCGATTCCTGCCGAAGTGGCATCTCTCAGGTGTTAAAGGATTGTCCCAGCTGGACATTTATCTGGCCTATCCACAGGATATGCCATAAGTGGGACCCACACGTATCTCAAGAAGTGGGACCCATATTATGCCACTGTGAAGGGAGACATGGCTGTGGATGCGTGTTTCTCTGTTCATTTCTATTCGAATATGCATGCACCCATCAGATATTTATGGCACATGCCATAAATCTTCATATGGGAATGCCCTTTAAAGGGGTATTTCGGTAAAGTAATTAAATTTTTTGAAAAACTGCATTAAAGGGCTTCTGTCACCCCACTAAAGTCATTTTTTTTTTTTTTGGCTAGTTAAATTACTTATATTGCGATATATGAAAATATAATGGTCTTACTTACTTTGCTTCAGCAGTTTCTTCTAAAAACAAACTTTTATAATATGTAAATTCGGTCTCTACCAGCAAGTAGGGCGTCTACTTGCTGGTAGCTGCTGCAGAAAACCGCCCCCTCGTCGTATTGATTGACAGGGCCAGCCGGGATCTCCTCCTCCGGCCAGCCCTGTCGGCATTTCAAAAATCGCGTGCCTGTGTTGATTTGGCGCAGGCGCTCTGAGATGAGGAGGCTCGCCTCCTCAGAACTCCCTCAGTGCGCCTGCGCCGATGACATCACCGAAATGGAAGACGTCATCGGCGCAGGCGCACTGAGGGAATGCTGAGGAGGCGAGCCTCCTCATCTCAGAGCGCCTGCGCCGAATCAACACAGGCACGCGATTTTTGAAATGCCGACAGGGCTGGCCGGAGGAGGAGATCCCTGCTGGCCCTGTCAATCAATACGACGAGGGGGCGGTTTTCTGCAGCTGCTACCAGCAAGTAGACGCCCTACTTGCTGGTAGAGACCGAATTTACATATTATAAAAGTTTGTTTTTAGAAGAAACTGCTGAAGCAAAGTAAGTAAGACCATTATATTTTCATATATCGCAATATAAGTAATTTAACTAGCCAAAAAAAAAAAAAAAAAGACTTTAGTGGGATGACAGAAGCCCTTTAAGGCTGCAAGCTGTGATCCAACCAGAACCTACACCTATACATATAACCAGAGCTTCAATTTACCTTGCAATCTATTTGTCTGGCTCCTGGGTGAGCCTGCAACAGACACTGTCATGGCGCCTGATCTTCCTTCATAAAACGACAATCCCCACAATCCCTAGCTTTCCTGCTGTGAATGTTGATGTTTATTGATTGGCTGCCTGATATCACAGTCCGGTCACGCCCCCTCTCCTCAGTAATCTCCAGCACACTGACACGCCCTTTGTTTCACAAGACATTTAGCTAGAGAATTGATAGCAACACACTGAGCATGCTCGACCTAAGAAAGGCTCAGAACTACAGGTCGCTGCCATGGTTATTAATGAGGAAACACAGTGGGTGGCAGAGGAAGAAAACTACTTTTATAACTACTGAAGGGTAAATATGTGGAATTTACATTATATTAGATAATTACTGATGATGAATTAGTCTAAAACATAAGTTACATTTATGGTAACCGGAATACCCCTTTAAAGGGGTTGTCTGGTTTACTATACCGATGACCTATCCTCAGGATAGGTAATCAATATCTGATCGGTAGGCATCTGTCTCCCGGCACCCCCACTGATCTAATGTTGGTGAAGTATCCTGAGGATAGGTATAGGAAACCAGAGCGCCCCTTTCATGCTCTGCGTGCCCCCCCTCACATAAGAGCTGCTTTTTATGTTTGGACTAGAAAGCTTTTAGAATTAGGTAACAGAGAACGCTCAATTTTGGGCCTCATTGAGGCTGCTGTAACGGGGCATTTTAGTGTATATGTAACAGCCCCCAATCCCATATTGTGCTGTCCTGGTCATTACACCTCCCCGCCTTGTTATGGGTGTCTGAATATTCATTGTGTAGTGGACAGAAATGGTAACGGCAGCGCTGCCCCCCTTTCATGAGCGCAGCGCTGCCGTTTCCAGCTCCATCCACTCCACAATGCACAGGGTTAGCGCTGACCTGTCCCAATATTAATATCTGAGAACCACTTTCCAGTATGTGAAGTGACTATTTTTGCATTGAAAGTCGCACTTTCAGGTTGACGTGACTTTTCATTGCACATTTGCAAATATTTTTTTTGCGCATGCTAATTAGGCCAGTCTAATTGAAAGTGAACCGCCAGAGACCTGACTAATGCCTTAGGCCTCCTGCACACGACCGTATGGCTTTTGTAGTGTTTTGCGGTCCGTTTTTCACGGATACGTTCTGTTTTTTGTTTCCATTCCGTTTTTCCGTATGGCGTATACAGTAATTACATAGAAAAAATTGGGCTAGGCATAACATTTTTAATAGATGGTTCCGCAAAAACGGATACGGAAGACATACAGAGTACATTCCTTATGTGTTCCGTTTTTTTTTTTGCGGACCTATTCACTTGAATGGAGCCACGGAATGTGATTTGCGGGCAATAATAGGACATGTTCTATCTTTCAACAGAACGGAAATACGGAAACGGAATGCATACGGAGTACATTCCGTTTTTATTGCGGAACCATTGAAATGAATGGTTCCGTATACGGAACGCAAAAAACGGCCCGTAAACGCGGAAAGAAAAGTCGTGTGCGGGAGGCCTTATTCACACGGTCAGGCCCCTTTCAGACGAGCGAGTGTCTCACTGTGGACTCGCAGCACTGCCGGGGTCACATAGCATATTGATTTATAATGCTATGTAACCCTTACAATTCTGGTGTGTATTAGATGACACTGACGGCATTATGTCAGTGTTCTCCAATACATTCCAGAACTGTAAGGGTTACATAGCATCATGGCAGTGCTGGGAGTTCAGGCTGGGTGCCTCGCTGCAAGTCCACAGTGAGACACTCGCTCGTCTGAATGGGGCCTCAGTGATTTCCATCAGTGATTTTGAGCCAAAACCAGGTGGAGCTCTAAACACAGAACGGGAGCAGATCTTTTCCTGAGGCCTCATGCACATGGCCGTTGCCCTGCCGTATCCATATTGCAGCCTGCAATACACGGGCACTGGCCGCGTTCATCCCACATCATGGATGCGGACCCATTCACCCAAGTGAATAGGTCCGAAATCCCGGGAGGTGCGGAACGGAAGCACGGATCGGAAGCCTATGGAAGCACTTCGGAGTGCTTCCATGGTGTTTCTGTCCGTGCCTCCGCACTGCAAAAAAATAGAACATGTTCTATTTTCTATTTTTTTTTTACGATGCGGATGGATCACTGACACATTCAAGTTGAATGGGTCTCGATCTGTCCCGGCCGCCGCATGGATGTTGCCGTGCATTAGGAACCGCAAATTACGGTCCCCAATGCACAGAACGGCCGTATGCATGAGGCCTTATACCTTATGTCTGTGTAGCCCCCCCACCCCCCACTCTAGGTTTTGTCTCGCAATCACTGACCCAAAACACTGACGTGTGAATAAGTCTACATGCACACGACTGTGGTGTGTTTTGTGGTCCGCAAATCACGGATGGGGTCCGTGTGTGTTCCACAATTTGCGGAACGACACGGACAGCCTTTAATATAACTGCTTATTTTTGTCCGCAAAGCACGGACAAGAATAGGACACGGAACGGAGCCACGGATGCGGATAGCACACCGAGTGCTGTCCGCATCTTTTGCGGCTCCATTGAAGTGAATGGGTCCGCAAACACTGCGGCTCGGATGTGGACCAAAACAACGGCCGTGTGCATGAGGCCTAAGGCATAATACAAAGCCTCCTCATTCATCAACCGATGTGCGATTTTTAATAAATAGCCTGCAAAATACTGATGGGTGAAGCCACTCCTGGCACTTTATTTTACCGATTTGTGGTTTTAAAAACCACGCTACAGGAAAAGTGATATATCCATTCTTGAAATAGAAGTTTCTTTCAGCGTGCCTATTTAAATGGGAAGGATGAAAAATCATGTCAAAACCACAGAAAGATCCGTGTCGGCTCCTATAAAATAAAATCACAAGCAATCCTAAAGCGGATTTCACATAGTTTTTTGTTTATTTTATAACACAAACTGCGTGTGAACATACCCTAAAGATCCTTTTACATGGGTGTAGGTTTAGGGATCATGAACACAGCTGTGTATTTTGTCCGCATCCAATCTGCATTCTTTGCAGGTGATATGTGGACCCGGTCACTTCAATGGAGCTGTAGAAGATGCGGGCAGCACACTGCGTGCTGTCCCCATCCATATGTCTGTGCGGAATGCACACGGCCAGCATCTGTGTTTTGTGGATCCGCAATTTACTGACCGCAACAACATGTGCATGAGTCCTTAAAAACAGAAAGTTAGCACAAATTCTTTTGCGTTTCCACACAAAAAACATCTGTTTCTTGTGGTTTTTGTTGCGGTTTTGCTGCTGTTCTCAACCTTGCTTTGCAGAGGGTAAAATTCACACACAAAAAAAATAAAACGCAAACAATTGACAAGCTGTGGGTTTTAAAAGCAGCACGGAAGGAAGAACAAAAGATTTGTCTATTTTTGTTGCTGTTTTTCTGCACAAAAATGCTCATCCATAATGTACAGGTAGCCTGTAAAGGGGTTATCCCACCATTAAAAGGGGGTCTGTTATCACAGTTTCACCTTTTTAACCCTTCCCATAGCTTTCTAGCAGCATTACAGTTGATAAAAACGTTACCTTTATAAGCAATCGTGGACTTATTAAACTGGCAAAAATCATCTTAGTAGGATATACAAATGAGGGCTCGCAAGTGCCCAGGGGCGGCGTCAACCTCGTAGGTGCCCAGGCAGCTCTGCCTTATCGTCTCTTCCCCCTGCCCAGTCTTTCCCTCTGCCCGCCCATCTTCTTACTTCTCTTGCCGAGATCCCGCGCCTGCGCGCTGAGTCCGTCGGCCGGCGCATGCGCACTGCGATGTCTATTCCTGGTACGCCGGCGCATGTGCATTAATTACTGTGATGCCATACGAGGAATGGACATCGCAGTGCGCATGCGCCGGCCGACGGACTCAGCGCGCAGGCGCGGGATCTCGGCAAGAGAAGAAGTAAGAAGATGGGCGCGCAGAGGGAAAGACTGGGCGGGAGAAAGTTACGATAAGGCAGAGCTGCCTGGGCACCTACGAGGTTGACGCCGCCTCTGGGCACTTGCGAGCCCTCATTTGCATATCCTACTAAGATGATTTTTGCCAGTTTTATAAGTCCACGATTGCTTATAAAGGTAACGTTTTTATCAACTGTAATGCTGCTAGAAAGCTATGGGAAGGGTTAAAAAGGTGAAACTGTGATGACAGACTCCCTTTAATGTAAAAAATGAGAATCAGACATCACATAGTACATGATAATCTTTTGAACAAAGCTAGAACCAGCCCTGTACCTCACATAGATCCAGAGATCTCCCCACAACTCAGGGGGCGTGTCTTTTCTGCTGCAGCTCAGGGGGCGTGTCCATGTTCTCCCTATAACAGGTCAGGAGGCAGTTGAAGGATGGAACTGAGCATGTGCGGCCATCTCAGTGAGCCGGACGAAGAAGTAAGAAAAACAACAAACAGCAGGTGGCGCTATACAGATACATTTTATTGAATAACTCAGCGGCTATGCAAAATTTTTCATTACATGCAATTACAAAAGTATTCAGATCGAGGTGCTGGTTTGAAGACTGTAGACTGTTTTTTTGTGGGACAACCCCTTTAAGTGTATGTCATGTTTGAAGGGCCATTTTCAAATACACCGTTAGGAGTCTGATCTACTATTGTGAGTGGCTACAAGAGATCCCAGCAAATCTGTGAATTAGGCCACTTTCACACACTATTCATCAACGATTATAAGCCAAAACCAGGTGCAGGTCAAAAACACAGAACAGGTGCAAGCCTTAACATTATACCTGATCTCTGCGCATACTCCGCTACTGGTTTTGGCTCACAATCACTGTGTAAAAGCAGCTTTAGGCCTCATGCACACGACCGTTGTTTTGGTCCACATCCAGGTCGCAGTTTTTGCGGCTTGGATGTGGACCCATTCACTTCAATGGGGCCGCAAAAGATGCGGACAGCACTCCGTGTGCTGTCCGCATCCGTAGCTCCGTTCCGTGGTCTGCCAAAAAAATATAACCTGTCCTATTCTTGTCCATTTTGCGGACAAGAATAGTCAGTTATATCAATGGCTGTCCGTGCCGTTCCTCAAATTGCCGAACGCACACGGACGCCATCCGTGTTTTGCGGATCCGCAATTTGCGGACCGCAAAACACAACGGTCGTGTGCATGTAGCCTTACCTGAACAACCCTGTTAATTGCACAGAGATGTATACGGCCCCGTTCATGTCGGTGCATCTTGGTTAAAATTGTGCATCAGTACTTGTAAGCCAAAACCAGGGATTGACCCTGCTTAGAGAACATATGATGGAAAGATTTGCACCTCTTTTCTTTAGGACTAGAATTGCGTTATAGATTTCGCTACCATGGACCGTAACTTATGGTCCATGGTAGCGGAATCCATAACGGAATTCTTAGGTAACCCGAACCTTGTACGCCGAACTTGAAAACAGAAGTTCGCTCATCACTATTTAGGACCCGTTCCTCGTTTCGGCTTAGAAATACTGACCAGAATACTGCCGTGTGACAGGGGTGAGAAGGGGGGGGGGGGGGGGGTAATAATACTTAATTTTCCCCATGATGGTACCGCTGCAAAGCCACAGCAGCTGATCTCTGAGGGTCCCAGTAGACTGATCCTTTAGCCCATTAGTAGGATACCCTTATAAAAAAAAAACGTTGTAAAGGAAAATTGGCTTAGTTCCCCATAGCAACCAATCAGATTCCACCTTTCTTTTTCCAAAGGAGCTCTGAAAAATGAAAGGTGAAATCTGATTGGTTGCTATGGGGAACTAAGCCAGTTCTACTTTACACCAGTTTTGATAAATCTCCCCCATTGTCCTTCGTGCAAAAGTCTTTTAACAATGAAATTGTAGCTCCTGTATTTGTGCCTGAGAAACCCAGTGCAGCGACAATTGATCTTGTGGACAAAAAAGTGTCTGAAAACGGCCATTTTTCATTGCCGTGTGAATGTACCCTTACCATTGGAAATCCTGGCCTGTCTGTGGATGATCTGGGGAGCCATCTCATGCCACGGTCAGTCACCACTAGTAGTGATAAGAGGGACACTAGCAGCTCAGCGATATGTGCAGAACATCCTGCCACCACATGTGTTCCTCCCATGGCAGGACGTCCAGCTGGCGTTTCTTCAGCAGGATAATTTTCGCCCACACACAGCGAGGGTCTCCCAGGAATGTCTCCACCAGATTGCAACACTTCCTTGGCTGCCCGGTCACCAGATTTATCACATCGAGCATTTATGGGACCAGCTGGAACACCAGCTTCAGCAACCTACAAGTGTGCAGGATCTACAGGCCCAGCTGCATCATTTGTGGGCAAATGTTCTGCAGGATACCATATGGAACCTGCATGCCTCCATGACCAACCATATCTCATCTTGTATCCAAGCCAGAGATGACCCAACAGGGTACTAGAGCCTCCTTTCAGTTTTCTCTCTAATATTGGATTCACTTACATATTTCATTACATTCATATTATTCCATTCCAACTACTACTCCTATTTTTTCTTTGTGTGTAGCACAATAGCTGCATCTTGTAGACTTCATGGCTTCATTTTGTCTTTTAGTTGTTTCAGACTACAAGGTGGAATAATAGGATTTTCATTCTCAGCTAAGCATGATATCGAAATAATTGATCACTGAAGGAGCACGCAAGGTGTAAGAGCAGCAGGCGAAGAGGCTCCTGAAAAAGAAAATATGTAAAATTAGCATCAGTTACGGTAATCTACAAGGAGCTTGTGGTCATGTAGCAGAGCAGAATTATCTGGACACGTTCACAGGACTATTCAGCCCATCATTTCATTGGAGATTGTCTTTAAAGCAGTGAGAACGATGCTGATAATATCCCAGTACTGCAAAGTTGTTGTCAGGAGAAATATTCCCAAAATAGCTTTGGAGATTACATACCACCTTTATCAGCCGCTTGTTACCGAGCCTGGATGTTCTCACTCCGCACCTTCATAATCCATCACATTCACATCAAGATATGGGACACTGGTTTGTGTCTTGGTTATCAGACATCCTGAGGAAGCATTAGAACTCACGCACATGGCCATACAGTGGGTCACATACTGTGCTACGGGGCCCGTTGTGCGCTTGGGATTATAGATCATACAAAACCCGCATCCAATCCCCTTATCAATACAACTGAAATAAATAAATAAGACACGTGGACACCTTATATGGTGGAAGATTTTGGCCACGACCAGCTTTATTAAAGAACAGCTTAAACCAAATAAACATTAAACCATGTACCAATATAACCTTTATAACCACATAACGGCCCAGCCATAAGCTCGGACCATCCAGCTTAATACCATAGATTAGACTAGTCATAAGCTCGGCCTAAATACCCGAATAACTCGTCCGCTCACCATTTCAGTGAGCGACTTTACCCCTCCTTCTAATAAAGCAGTCGTGACAATATAGCAAAATTGGGCGGGCGGGCGGGTGCAGCTCCAGACTTGCAGTTTGGCTGACAGCTGGATCACTGACAGCCACCGCAATATATACACAGACAGACCCCATCCCCATAAATCAACACCCAATGCCCTAACTGTTGCTGGGCATCAACAATTAATCTGCCCAGCAACCATCCTCTATAGGTGCCCTAACTAGCCAATCCCCAACCCTTGACCTCCCCCCAGTAACACTGGCCAAATTTAGCCACCCTGACCACCACTTTCGGCGGGAAAATCTCCCGCCAAAACCTCACCTAATGACCTTGTCATGATCAAAATCCCATGCGGATCCTTCCATATTAAATTCCAGGATCCTAACATGAGATTATAGATCATACAAAACCCGCATCCAATCACCTTATCAATACAACTGAAATAAATAAATAAGACACGTGGACACCTTATATGGTGGAAGATTTTGGCCACGACCAGCTTTATTAAAGAACAGCTTAAACCAAATAAACATTAAACCATGTACCAATATAACCTTTATAACCACATAACGGCCCAGCCATAAGCTCGGACCATCCAGCTTAATACCATAGATTAGACCAGCCATAAGCTCGGCCTAAATACCCGAATAACTCGTCCGCTCACCATTTCAGTGAGCGACTTTACCCACCGGACCAGACCGACTAAGCAGGAGGCATGGCCCCCCCCCCCCCCCCCCCCCCACCCATAGCTGCTTCTATCATAGCCTGAAAGCCCAAATTAAAAATATCAAGTCCAATGGCCGACAGATGAACACCATCAGAGAAATACAGGCCGGGCAAACCTCCCTCCAAGTCCACGTGTCGATACGAGAAACCCCAAACCAAGGGCATAAATTTTGCCATAACTCTGTTGATGCGAATCCTAATCCTATCCAGATATTTCAGATTCGCACAAGACAGCCATATTAGCCGCGGAACCATCTCTGAAAAAACGTGACACAGGAAACAATCGCCGCATCCGAACCAAAGTACGCTGACTCCATGGTCCCAAGCTTCCCCACGTCATTGCCACCAGCATGAAGAATAATAATATCAGGGTCCGGATACAACAAACACATCTCCAAAATCACATCAATAATACCCTCCCAGCGCAGTCCTCTGACACCATTCCAATGGACTCTAACATCATCTGTAGACCATGACAAGTTATCACCGTACGACCTTCCTGAAGCTCTTCGCTGCGCCCAATGAACGAAAGAATGGCCGACGATCCATACGGTGATGCCTTGGAAACCTGAGAAGACAAACAACATTAGAGGGCATCGGGAAACGGACGAACATACATCTTAAAGCGATTGGAGGACCATCTCCCAATCCTCTTAATCACTGAAGCGCCAAAACCGAATTGAGCTGCTGTGGATGCGGCCCCGATCCTAAAGGAATGTGATGTAAACCGAAAATCTTCCAAACCCAATACAGTAAGACATTTACACAAAACCCTCCGAAACTGATACTGTGTTAAAGGAGAAAAATCCTGATGAACAAAAAACAAAGAACCACCAACTGGTCTGCACTCCCAAAAACGCAATAGCATACTCACCGGGCAGAGATCACCTGACCTGACCCTGCCCACCCGAATCCAAGAACCTTGTCCAGCCTGATCCGTCTTAGTAGTAGGAAGGAAAAATAAAACATAGTTAGCATGAACGTGCACATTAGCTAGCAGCAACCCTATGCCAGACCTGCCACTCTTCGGCAACAGCTCGCTTATCCTGAAAGCCCCGAAAAACATGCACAAAAATACAGTAGAAAAAAGCAGAGACTCATAATCACTGATGCAAACCACAGCTGTAGCTTCACACAAAGCACCCAATAAATCAGGGGATATAGGACACCTGCTGTCAGAAGAACAATTACCTCTCTTATAACCCTTCAACATCTGCTTCACCATAAAAAATTCCAGAAAAGAAGGAACCCCCAGAATCCTAAGAAAAAATGAAACACCAGACAAGATCCTAACTACCATGGCATGAGCCAACCTAATCTTAAAGAGAGACAGACAAAATGCTAATGCTGAAACCTCATTACTCACAAAGGGAGACCCACCTCTACCTTCCACAAAACGACACCAACGACTACACGAACGGACATAGTCTGACTACGTCGCTGGGGCTACTGACGACTGAAGATACGACATCCCTAGGACCAGATCAGACTCCACAGATGTGGAGGGCACACTTCCCCTTCCAAATCGGCCCCCGCCGCCAATGAGTGAAATCTCTGAAACTGAAACCGAGACAAAGCATCAGCAATAGAATTATCTATACCTGGAATATGACGCGCCTTTATCCAAATATTCAACTGCAAACAAAGCAAAACTAAATGGCGTAACAGCTTTACCACCAACAGACACTTCTAGGACAAGCAATTAACCGCAAATAACACCCCCTTATTATCTGTGTGTAGAAAGATCCTTTTATTAGCAAAAAACCTACCCCATAAAACCAGAGCCACAATAACAGGGAACAATTCCAAAACCACTATATTCTTTGTTACACCATTATCCACCCAAGATGAATGCCAAGCAGCCGCGCACCAGTGCCCATTCCAGAAGGCCCCAAAACCAGAGGCCCCCGCTGCATCCGTGAATAGCTCCAAAGAGGGGGCAAACACAAACTGATCCTGCCAAAAAGAACGACCATTATAATTCCTAAAAAATTCCAACCAAATTACCAAATCATCCTTACTATCCCTACACAACCGAACATGAAAAACCGGATTCCGAATGCCTGCAATTAAAGCCGCTAGCCGACGACAAAAAACCCAACCCATCGGCATGACTCTAGATGTGAAAGCCAAAAGACCCAACAATGACTGAATCTCCTTAACCGTAGCTTTCCTCCTACTCAACAGATCTGAAATCACTGAACAAATTCTAAAGACCTTCTCCTGAGGAAGACGAAACTCACCCTTCACTGAATCAATAGTAATACCTAAATACTCCAAACAATTAACAGGATAAACAGTCTTCTCAGCAGACAAAGGCACACCAAACTCAGAACAAACCTGGAAAAACGAACCCAACAGATCAGAACAAACTGGGGAATCAACTGGACCTATAAACAAAAAATCATCTAAATAATGCGTCACCGCGCCTTTCATGCACCGAACAGACACAACCCATTCGATAAAAGAGGAAAAAGCTTCAAAATAAAAACAAGACACTGAACAACCCATAGGTAAACATCTATCAAAATAAAACAAACCCTGAAACTGAAAACCCAGAGAATTAAAACAAGCAGGGTGAACAGGTAATAAGCGAAAAGCCGACTGAATGTCGGCCTTTGCCATTAAAGCGCCCTGACCAAACGAGCGGACCATATCCACTGCAGCGTCAAAGGTTGCATACTTAACGGGACACAAGGCCTTATCGATCTCATCATTTAAAGATGCCCCATAAGGGAAAGATAAATTATGAATCAAGCGAAAGGCATTCGGTTCCTTCTTAGGTACAATACCCAAAGGTGAGAGACGGAAATTGACAAACGGAGGGGAAGAGAAAGGACCTGAAATCCTATCCGCCTCCAGCTCCTTCATCAATTTCGCACGCACCACAAACGGGAATTGGTCAACTGAAGATAGGTTATTAACCCATTCACAACCAGAACCTGAAAACGAAGGCAAAATAAAACCTACAGAAAAACCCTTAAGAAGTAATTCCGCCATCATGCGATTTGGATACTGCTCTAACCACGGACCCATGCTCGCTACCCTTACTGGAGTCCAGGCTCTTTGAAACATATTCCCTTGCGGATGGCTGAGAGGGCAGATTTGCTTTCTTGAAGCAACGCACCATGGGGTGGCTGCCTCCGCAAAATGCACACTCATGCCGATATCTGCATGAGGAAGGCCTTCGACACTGCGACTCATTGAACGCAAAGCAAGTGCCCTTCCTCAAAGCAGACGGCTGAGAAACTGTTGAGGACAGCTGCTGCCTAGGAGCGGAAAAGGACATGCGATGCGGCACCAACAAATTGAGCCACAAACCCACATCCTTTGCCCCCCAACGCATACCAGGGTATACAGACAATTTTTGCCTAACACCTTCATCATAAGAAAACCCAACACCTCCAAAATTTTTATAAGCTTCTAAAACATTGTCTAAATGCTGAAATAACCCAGAACACTTTTGAGGAAATTTCTCACCCATGACACTACAAAAAATACAATACGCCTGCAACCAATTGTTGAATGACCGAGGAATCGGACGTCGCCAATCCTCCTCAGTCTTCTCATCACGCTTATCCAATTTAATTACAAAATCCTTAGACGCAGGCAAAAGAGATAAAATATCAACAAATTCATTACGCCAATTTTTTTCTTTAACAGAGACAGGCAAATGAAAACCTAAGGGGGACATCTCACAAGGGAGAGCCTCCTTGTAACAAGTCTCCGCTACCCCCTTCCGCTCACAAAATAACGGAAGAGGGAGGGAACCTTCGCTGTCAGAATTCTGCTCATCCTTCTGCCCGACCGACCGCCATGCAGATGTAACATCATCCGCAACGGCAGACGGCACAGCAGATAGAGGGACAGCGGGAATCATAGCTTGAAGAGAGGAGAGGACAAGGAGGTAAGTACCGGAGCCAAGCCACTAAGGCACTCACCATCAGACGAAGCCTCAGTCCTGCGAGGAGGGGAAAGCGACGACACTCCTGGTGGCAAAGAGGTATCTTCCTGGCGTGCATCTGCCCGCGGCTCGACACCGGAGTGGAGCCGCAGAGCTGGACGCTGCCCCTGCTGTCCGCGAGTCCTGGACCTCTTCCCACTTCTGCGACGAAAAGAAGAAATTCCTTGAACGTCCACCAGAGGGCACCCAGGAAGCAAAGGAACGCCGGAACCATCAGCCACATCAAAGTTCCCGGGGGACACAGAAGGCTGCTGCACCACCGGAAGTGACATCACACCTGCACCGCTACTTCCAGGTCCGGACTCCGATGCCTGTCGCTTCTCAGGACGCCGCCGCTCAGCAGAGGACCTAGAGGGAGAAGGAGAAAAACGTGTGCGCTGCCTCCTCTCACGCTGAGAAGAGCGCAGCGCAGGCAAGGCAGCAACAGGGTCCGCAGGCTCCGGTCCATCACCGCAAGAGGCTCTCACAGCTCCAGGCGACTCCAGAAAAGCAGGCGACAGGTCCGACAAGCAAGCCTCAAACCAGGCAGACGCTCCTTCCTCCTCAGCACGGCTCCGTAGGGCAGCAATGAAACCCTCCATCAGGTACGGCCGGCAGGAAAGCAGAAAGCAGGCGAATCCTCACAGGGGCAGAGTGCAGCTCCAGACTTGTGGTTTGGCTGACAGCTGGATCACTGACAGCCACCGCAATATATACACAGACAGACCCCATCCCCATAAATCAACACCCAATGCCCTAACTGTTGCTGGGCATCAACAATTAATCTGCCCAGCAACCATCCTCTATAGGTGCCCTAACTAGCCAATCCCCAACCCTTGACCTCCCGCCAGTAACACTGGCTAAATTTAGCCACCCTGACCACCACTTTTGGCGGGAAAATCTCCCGCCAAAACCTCACCTAATGACCTTGTCATGATCAAAATCCCATGCGGATCCTTCCATATTAAATTCCAGGATCCTAACATTCTGTTCCACCATGTGATGCCTTCTTGAAAAATGCATGGGTCACCATATTCAAGATCTGTCTGATGTGGATTTCAAATATGGACATTTTCATGAAGCCTAAACCTTGGTGGTTGTGCGCTTTCAACTCAAATTTGGTTTGAGGTAGATAACCTAATCTGGAATATTGTATTTTATGTCACTAGTTTTGCTTCAGTTGCACTCCATAAAGTCTTTGGTGGAAATGTCACTGTTGCATGAGCTTTTTGTGAGAGAAATCTCAGCACTTGGGATAGTCTTTACTGAAAGAAGACATCACATCATCCAACAATGGTGGCCATCTATTTCCCGACTCCACAGGTTCCTGGGCTGTTTTTGTCCTAAGCCTCCTTGCCTGTTCTCGAGCAATTTATTCCGCTAGTTTCAGTTCCCGATATGCTACTCAGGCTATTCAAAGGAGTGTGATTCTCGGTGAGGAGTGAACCAGGGCTCTGATACTGTTCATGCTGATTGGAAACCAAAACTACTGCCACTTTTTAGGAAAAGGGGGATACAGGTAAAAAAAAAAGCAACAGAATCTGTGGAGAGGACGGTTGCTGCGGTTTTTGGAGAGCATGATGGTTCCTCTTTAAAAAAAACTTGTTGGTATAAAACAGACATAACCTTTCTCCAGGGCTGGGGAATGGAGCCATCTTCTAATGTCCTGGAGCAGAACTATGTTGGTAAATATCAATGTATGCTTCTTGCCTTTCATACTCTTGGTTCCTCATACAGAGGGACAACATGAACTTTCTGGGTCCCAACTATGGAAGAGCAATAGAAAAAGCAGCACTCACCGGCGTGGTTGAAAATCCTTTATTCATACAAAAAGGTAAAATCTTCGGGCTGGAGCATATGGTGTGACACAGTTGAAGTCAGCGTCGACGGCCGTTTCGCGCTAACTTGCGCTTCGTCAGGCTAGTGACATAGTTGCGCTCACCGGCGCTTCTTATACCCGTCACTGCGTCTGGTTGTCACGGCAACCAAGACGCTTAGACTCCTCTGCAGCCGCCCGCTCGATCCAGTCCAGCTGAACACACTGATTTACATGCAACATCAAGACAGACAGTTAAAGGGAACCTGTCACCAGTTTTATGGTGTCCTAACTAAGGGCAACATAAATAAGTGACTGATTCTCTTCAGAATGCTGGGTCACTTTCTTAAATTGACCCAGTCAATCTGCCAACATCTTGTATTGAAAAGCTCCAGCTGATAATGATGAGTCATGAATATTTATGAGCTCCTGACTCTCCCCGCCCACCTGCTGCTGAATGACAGTTTTTTTTTTCCATATGAATCAGCAGCAGGTGGGCAGGGGAGTGGCTATAGCTGTTAAACACTGGACTCAATGACATCACACTGGACTCAAATCAGCTCATCAGCATGCAGCATGCGGCATCTTTGTCTGTATATTATGAGGTAACCATCTGTCACACCAGTAAGTGAATACATCTAAGGTACTTTTTAGTAGTTAATGATTGTATATAATTAGTTAGATTATAATCAAATATCCACATGACAGGTTCCCTTTAAGTAAATGCGCCAAGGTCATTTCTATCATTAAGTCCAAGCGGACCTACGGCATCGGCTCTGATAAGCCACATGGATTCCCTCTGTAGGAGAGTGCGGTGTCTGTCCCCACCTCGGGACCTAAATGGCGCCTGCTCTATCCCCGCAAAAGAAATACACCGTGGATTACCGCTGTGTTCCTGGCGAACATGCTCAATAAGCCTTGTACAGCCCTTGCCGGTTTTTAAAGAGTTTAGATGTTCTCTGAACCTCTCAAATAGGGGACGAATAGTTTTCTCTATATAAAAGGCTCCACATTGGCAAGTGATCAGATAAACCACATAATTACTTCGGTAACTAATAAATTGGGTGACGGAGTGAGAAACCCCACCAAAAGACAAATGTTTCTTTTGATTGTTATAGTTGCAGAAGGAGCAATTCCCACACTTAAAATTGCCCTTGGGTTTACTTAATGACAGCCAATTACTGGTTACTTTGTTTTTAAACCTGCTCCTTACGATCTGGTCTTTTGGTTGCTTAGACCCCTCCTATCTAAGGCTCCCACATATCTAAGCGATACCAGCGATTTCCTTTGGGCCATCAACCAGTTTGACTTGCACGAGGGACTCGCTTTGGTGTCGCTGGATGTGGAAAGCCTCTATACTAGAATACCACATGATATGGGGATCCAGGCTATCAGCCAAATATTGAGCTATATATACTGCCAGTTTATAGCAGAGGCACTCAACTTTATTCTTTCCAATAATGCCTTCACGTTTAATGATCAATGATATAGGCAAAGGGTGGGAACGGCCATGGGTACGCCTGTATCTTGCACGTATGCTAACTTCTTTTTGACCGTCTTTGAGGACAGATTTGTCTTCACTACGGCTAATCCATACTTGCAACATATACAGCTGTTTTTAAGATATGTCGACAACGTATTCATGATCTGGTCGGGCACTGAGATGCAATGTACGGAGTTTGTGTCCTATCTCAACAACAATAATAACATGAACATGTGATTCACCCTCAACTTTGGGGGTCAGTCTCTTGAGTTCTTGGATGTACACGTAGAGGCTGGTGAGGAGGGCATGCACACTAGTGGCCACCGCAAGCCCTCAGCCACGAACTCCCTTCTGCATCACAGGAGCTTCCACCCAGATAGCGTCAAGAAATCCATACCCTATGGCCAGTTTATGCGGTTAAGGCGGATTAACAACACGGAAGAAGGCTATAGGAGACAGTCAGAGGAATTAAAGGGTAGATTACTAGACAGAGGATCCAAGGAGAGGGAGGTAGACACAGCTAGAAAGAAAGCGGGTTCCTTTACTCAACAAGATTTGTTAAATAAGAGAAACAAAAATGTCCAAAATGTCCATAAGGAAATGGAGAGATTTGTCTTCACCTTCAAATACAGTCCTGCAGCAAACCTCATAAAACGTGCCATCTGCAATAACTGGGACATTTTAAAAAATTAGGAAGGCTTAGAAGGGGTCGTTAACAATAGGCCACTCATAGCTTTTAAAAAATGTCACACCATAAAAGACCAGATCGTAAGTAGCAGGTTTAAAAACAAAGTAACCAGTAATTGGCTGTCATCAAGTAAACCCAAGGGCAATTTCAAGTGTGGGAATTGCTCCTTCTGCAACTATAACATCCAAAAGAAACATTTGTCTTTTGGTGGGGTTTCTCACTCCGTCACCCAATTTATTACTTGCAGAAGTAATTATGTGGTTTATCTGATCACTTGCCAATGTGGAGCCTTTTATATAGGGAAAACCATCCGTCCCCTATTTGAGAGGTTCAGAGAACATCTTTAAAAACCGGCAAGGGCTGTACAAGGCTTATTCAGCATGTTCGCCAGGAACACAGCGGTAATCCACGGTGTATTTCCTTTGCGGGGATAGAGCAGGCGCCATTTAGGTCCCGAGGTTGGGTCAGACACCGCGCTCTCCTACAGAGGGAATCCATGTGGATTATCAGAGCCGATGCCGTAGGTCCGCTTGGACTTAATGATAGAAATGACCTCGGCGCATTTACTTAACTGTCTGTCTTGATGTTGCATGTAAATCAGTGTGTTCAGCTGGACTGGATCGAGCGGGCGGCTGCAGAGGAGTCTAAGCGTCTTGGTTGCCGTGACAACCAGACGCAGTGACGAGTATAAGAAGCGCCGGTGAGCGCAACTATGTCACTGGCCTGACGAAGCGCAAGTTAGCGCGAAACGTCCGTCGCCGCTGACTTCAGCTGTGTCGCACCATATGCTCCAGCCCGAAGATTTTACCTTTTTGTATGAATAAAGGATTGTAAACCATGCCGGTGAGTGCTGCTTTTTCTATTCCTCTTCCTATTTTATGTGCATACTGTCAAGGTTGTGCACCACCGAGACGTGCAAAGGGACAGGTAGTTGAAGACTGGGTATCAATATTAATGTGATGTCTGGCAGTGCCGCCTCTCTCTCTACTCTCCACACCTTTATGATAACATTTATGCTGCAGGGGCTTATTTTGGGGTATTTTAGGCTCCCTGGCCTGCATACGAGCCTATGCTCCTTCTATGGTTGTGACCATGGAGCCCAATCGTGGAGGTCTAAATTTATCACCTAGGTATCATGGCATACTTTGGTAAACAATACATCAAACATATTAATCTTTCATATTGTAGCCACCATGGCTGACAGTTGGGTTTGCCGGGATAGCCTTCCTTGGCCAGACACTTTGAATTACAATAGTTTCTTACATAGCGGCCATCAGATGAGTGAAAACATGAATGACTCGATTCTGCCAGAACGGGAGCCACTCTTACAGAACAGCTCTCTGTTCTGCCTTATAATGGGGGGTCCTGAGTAGGGCCTCAACCCTCTCTCATCTCCATATGCCATATGAGAACCTCCCAGGGGCCACAGCTTAGCCAACAGCAGGGAAAATAATTGTTCATTAGTTATAATGGGAAAATCCAGTCCATATCTTTAGCGCCTGTGATGTAGCAGACGTCAATTCTTCCCTGCATTAATAGGTTGTCCGAGGTTTTTAACCGATGACCTATCCACTGGATAGGTCATCAGTATCTGATGGGTGGCAGTTGACACTCAAGACCCCCACTGATCAGCTGTTTGAGAAGGCGCAGTAGTGCCACGCCCTTCACACAGCTTTGCCTGAGCCAGTCAACTCACGTTCATCGGTCACATGGCCTCGGTGCAGCTCAGCCCTATTGAAGTGAATGGGGCTGAGCTGCAATACCAAGTACAGCCACTATACAACGTATGGCGCTGTGCTTGGCGAGCTGAGAGAAGGCTGTGGCGCTACCACAAGCGTCAGTCCCTTCTCAAACAGCTGATCGGCAGGGGTTTCAAGTGTCGGACCACCAACCATCAGATAATGATGACCTATCCAGAGGTCATCGGTTAAAATATCTTAGAAAACCCTTTTAACCTAACCACATTTCTGTTTTATTTATTAAAGAAAATTCAGGTTCACTGTTCCTTATGCTAAGTGATTACATTGTGCAATAAATAACAGGACGGGATCCGAATACTGGTTGTGAACCATTTCATGTAAAGCAGCAGCAGAACGCTATAGCAGGAGGACAGGGAACCGTGTGACAGGCGAGCAGATGCCACATACCTTACATGAAGAATGTGAACAATAAGTATGTAGAGTCTGTAAATAACCTGTCCTTGAGATGCTTTACTACAGAGGATACGGTTTGTGTCTGTTCAGCCTCTGCAGAAGTTGTAGAGTCCAAAAAATCCTCGATCCTTGAATTGTAAAAAAAAAATAAAGACTCAACCATCTTAAAAGCATAAAACAACCTCAAAGCAAAATTGTAACGAACTAAACTAAGTAGTCTTCATCCTTCTACCTGCCACCATCCAGGTACTGTAGATATGCCATCTGGCCAACCAAAATCAAAGGCTCAATTTTAAAGGAACTTCTTGCTCTTTTGGTTGGCGGTCAGAGGCATTACCATATGTCCTTGTTTTGGCCTGTGTTGGTATCTGCTCTTTTTAAACCTGAATTTGACCCTACCTGTTGCGGCCCATCTTCCCTGACTATTGTTTGGGCGTTACGTTGGTTCCGCTTACCTGGTTTTTCTTGTCCTCCATTGTCTTCTTTAACTATGTTCTGCTCCATCGTACCATATCTAAGGTCACAGATGTCCTGGGTCCAGCTGAGTACCCTACCGTAACTCAAACTGCAGGGTTGTAACTGGTTTATTGAGCCATACAGATTAGTCCTTTGGGTATCGCAGAAACCACACCATTACAAATAGCTAATGAAGAGAAGCAAAAACGCGAGGTCTAATCCAGATTACTTCCTTCATCACAAGGTAGAATCTAGCATCTAACTGAAAAGGAAATTTTGAAGGATTATTGTGAGTAGGGAAATAAATTCTCCACTGAATTCAAGAAGACATCACCTGTCTTGGTTTCACCTGAATTTCAAAAAGGGTTATCAGAGGCTGCTTTAATTGATTGACTGGTAGGAATACCTTCCAGACGAAAGAAGATGGGTCCCTAAAAAGTACATTAATGATCCTATTCTTATCAAGAAGTTCCATGTCATGGATTCTCTCCCTTTTCTGTCAGACTCTTCTTGTAGAGGCCATAAGAAGGGGTGTACTGTCACTCATGCTGCCCTGCTCACCTCCTCGGCCAGGATCAGTCTTCTCTCCTGCACATCAGGTGGCAAAGACATCTCAGCAGGCAGTGATGATGTCATCCTTCCAGGTCATTTAATCCTGGCTCACGTGGCAGAACAGCACCTGACTATTCGAGTTAGTTCAGTTGCCCCCAGTACTCCAACTGCTTCCCTTATTCAGCCACCAGCTTAGCTGCATTTTCCAGTTTTACTGCACCATCAGCTCTGCCACATCTTTAGTTCGGCTATACCATCAGCACTGCTACATCTTCAGTTTTGCTACACCCATCATCTCTGCCACAGCCCCACTACACCATCCCCTCTGATAAATATTCAGTTTGGCTACGCCATCAGCTCAGTTGCATCTTCAGCTCTACTACACCATCAGTTCCATTACATCATCAGTTCTGGTATCTCATCAGCTCTGCTACATCATCAGCACTGCAACATCATCAGTTCTGCTTATCAGCTCTGCAACATTTTTAGTCCTACTCCATCATCAACACTGCTACATCACTTAACTTGGCACCTGTTCTCCTGCCCTGCTGCACCAGTGCCTCCCGTGCGTGCTACACAAGACCTGGTCTTGCAGACAAGAACTTTAGCGGATCCACCTCACTCCATGAGAACATACCGCAATCTATGCTTAGAAAGTCATTTTTTCTTGTTTGTTACTTAGATGATCTGTCTTGTGTCCTTAGAGAATATTCCGATTTAAAGTTATTTACTTCTAGAAATAATCATTTTATTTTACCCTTTGGAAACAGTTTCTCGAACGATTCAGTGATTCACCTCTGTGAGATGACGCTTCATGGTTTCTGTATCACTGTTCGTTAGCTTTGACCATATTATTCACACTTTTCACAGAGTTTCAGGGTGTTACTCTTCTCAGTTGTGAACTGTCAAAAACTTGAACCACAGATGTCATCATTCTGTATTAAATCACAGTCTAACGGGAAAGCTGCTATACTGGGTGTTAACTGAGTTATTAAATATACAAGGAGTAGATGTGTTCAATCGGGAATAGTACATAGGTGTATTATACTGGCGGTAAAAAAAACCAAAATGGTACGGTTATAAAAAGCAAACTGGCCCAAATGTAAAATTTACGACAGGGGACACACCTGCCCGTATGAGCTTAGACTATAAATGGATTATGCTTTGTCTATATTCTTGGTGGGGGGTGAAGATTGTTAGATAATGGAGGTAGTAGTAGTAGTACCAGGATTATCTTAGGTTATATCTGGAAAGTTGACGTTTCAAAGGGGTTATGCCATGATTGATGTAAAAAGTTAAAATCAGACACCCTATAGTACATGGAAATACCATTCTAGCAAAGCTAGAACCAGCCCTGTACCTCATGTGGATCCAGAGATCTCCTTATTCACTGCTATAATTGCCCTGTTAGATTCATTTCAGTGTGGCAGCTCAGGGGGTGTGTCCTTTCTGCTGCAGCTCTCTCCCTATAACTGCCCCAGCTTCTAACAAAAGATATGGCTGGTAGCAGTTGAATACTAAGCACATTTGACCAGCTCAGCGAGACGGACAGGAAATAAGGAAAACAACAAACCCCCAGGTGGCGCTATACAGATACATTTTATTGAATAGCTCCGCTTCGAATGCTTCGCTTTGCTCAACACTAGATTTTACCATTAAAGCACAAAACTGCAGTAAAGCCTATGGGGAAGATTTATTAAAACTGATATAAGGAAAACTGGCTTAGTTGCCCATAGCAACCAATCAGATTCCAGCTTTCATTTTTTACAGCTCCTTTGGAAAATGAAAGGTGGAACCTGATTGGTTGCTATGGGCAACTAAAGCAGTTCTACTTTACACCAGTTGTGATAAATGTCCCCCTATGTGTGAACCCCTTCATGCTACTTTTGTGGACATTAGTTGGCACTATACAAACACTGTATGAAGCTAGTTATCTATTGTTTTTTGATCCATGGCCCAATTTATCGGTGCAGAGAGTGGTCTTTTCTAGGTCTGGTAAGGAATACTTTTTATGTGTATTTATTAGTAGTTCGATTTTTTATATACAACATGTTTATGTAAAAATGTTGAAATCATCTATACTGATCTTAATTTGTGGTAGGAGGCCTGATTTATTGTATGTTATGAATACACAATGCTGCTTTATTTTTATATACTTATATAGCGCTACGATATTCCGCAGCGCTTTACAGATATTAGCATCACGCTGTCCCCAGTGGGGCTCACAATCAAGTTTCCCATCATAATGTCTTTGGAAGTGGGAAGAAACCCACGCAGACACGGGGAGACCATACAAACTCCATGCAGATGTCGTCATTGGTCCCAGGACCCCAGCGCTGCAAGGTACCAGTGCTAACCACTGAGCCACCGTGCTGCCCATTTTTAGTTTTATTGTTTGTTTGTTTGTTTAAATCAAACATTTAAGGGTACTTTCACACTAGCGTTGTTCGGACCCGGCAGGCAATTCCGTAGTGAGGAAACCGTATGCAAATGGAAATCAGTATTTTCCAGATCCGTTAGACGGATCCGGTGATATACCGGATCCGTCTCATCTGGTATCATCCGGAATAACGGATTCGGTTTATAATTCGGTATTTAAGATCAAAAGTGAAAATAGCTCCTCCTATGTCCCGGCGCATGCGCAGACCAGTAAACCGGATACGGCAACGCAGCAATTTCCGGAACACTTGGCATTAATACATCTGTGCGGTAGTGTTTCGGGATTTTGGCCGGAAAAAATAATGCAGCATGCTGCGGTATTTTATCTGGTCAAATACCATACAAGGGACGGAACGGAAGACATCCTGATGGATTTCTTTCCATTCAGAATGTATTAGGACAAAACTGATGCGTTTTTTCCCGGTATTGAGACCCTTTACCGGATTTCAATACCGGAAAAGAATAACGCTAATGTGAAAGTACCCTAACCCCTCTATAAAAAAAAATAATCCTTGCATTTTTCCTTGTGGTGAAGGAGAGAGCCCTAATCTAACATCTGTACTATGTGCTTGGTTTATACTAAGCATGGAAAATTGTTGCACTGATGTTTATCATGAATGGTGCAAACATTGCTATTTTGACTCGGCCATGTATACATTTCAGTAGAAGAATTGCCACAATTTGCATCAGCATGCTTTGAGCGTCATAGAGGAACAATTAGTGTTCTACACCGTAAATGGCCCAGATATGGAGACAGTCAACCGATTTACGCTTTTATTACATATGACATAAATATGCTGAGAAGGACGCATCGAGAAACAGGTGACTGTACACAGGCCCTGAGCGGTTCCATAGGGAAATGGAACTGTTCTATATGATTACAGCAAGTGGAAAGTTTCCACTTGTCAGATAATATATAATATAGAAAACTCCTCGCCTCATGACTGTTAGCATTTGGGGCCGTGAGCTTGCATTCACTTATAACAATGACAATGGTTGTTGTGACATGAAGGAATTTGGGAATGTGCCTCAGGGAACGGATTGGGATTTTTCACAGTTATACCGGAGCAGATGACAATGTGCGTAATGAAAGGTTCTGCCGACTAGGGAAAGCTAGGGGAATGAATTCTGTGCATATTCCAGCACCATGACAGCGAGCAGCACTTTATATACTGCAATAAATACTGAAAAGCCAGAGTTACGTTTAGTCACCCGTCCCTGGAATATGTGGCTCCTGTTAGAGAGGTGCATTCAAGGATGGTTTTTACAAGGGTGTTTAATGAAATGAATAAGGATCCTTTGGACTCATTTCTCATAAATGTTCTTAGGTCAAATGTTTCTAAATGTCCCCCACCAAAATGAGTTATATTTTCTCCAGCCCACTAATGATGTGAACCATGTTCCTCTGATGGCATTCTAACATTACCTCCTTGAATCTTTAAAGGCTATGTACACCTTTTCTATTATTGCATTGTACTCATTTTGAGCCAAAAAGTATTTTTTTTAAATTGGTCTTTATTAAAAATGTTGAACCCCTGTCTCTGTGCAGCCTTGAGTTTCTCTAGTAGCAGGATCTGAATTTTCACTCTGTTTCGTCAGGCAGCTCAGCTGACAGCACCTTATCTCTGATCTCTGACCTCCTAAACATAGAAACATAGAAACATAGAATGTGTCGTCAGATAAGAACCATTTGGCCCATCTAGTCTGCCCAACTAGTTAAACACGCATTATAGCTTACTTCTTATCTTACTGATAAGAATGTGTCTTAAAGAAGTGTATGACCTTTTAGTAATTTAGAGATAAGTTTTTTTAGATGACCAGCACAAAGAGAAAATGAAACTACTATTCACACAGCAAGACAAACAGTTAATCCTCTGTGACAGAACAGCTCAATATTTTTTAATAAAAACCAATTGAAATAATCAAAATGAGTAAAATACAATCATAAAAAAATTCCCCCTAAAGGTGTACATACAGTATCTCACAAAAGTGAGTACACCCCTCACATTTTTGTAAATATTTTATTATATCTTTTCATGGGACAATGCTGAAGATCTAACACTTTGATATAATGTACAGTAGTCAGTGTACAGCTTGTATAATAGTGTAAATTTTGTGTGCCCTCAAAATAACTCAACACACATTCATTAATGTCTAAACCGCTGGCAACAAAAGTGAGTACACCGCTAAGTGAAAATGGCCAAATTGTGCCCAATTAGCCATTTTCCCTCCCCGGTGTGATGTGACTCGTTAGTGTTACAAAGTCTCAGGTGTGAATGGGGAGCAGGTGTGTTACATTTGGTGTTCTCGCTCTCACACTGTCTCATACTGGTCACTGGAAGTTTAACATGGCACCTTATGGCAAAGAACTTTCTGAGGATCTGAAAAAAAAAATTGTTGCTCTACATAAAGATGGCCGAGGCTATAAGAAGAACACCCTGAAACTGAGCTGCAGCACGGTGGCCAAGACCATACAGCGGTGTAACAAGACAGGTTCCACTCAGTATAAATAAATAAAAATCCAGCTCACCAGTTCAGTCGTGCGATGGAAAAGCCAGGTCATGATCATGACTAAGAGCCGGCTGGCTCAAAACATGTCGGTCTGACCAGGGACTTGGAGGGACCTCTTTCCCTGTGTGTACGTTTGGAATATCCAATAAAGAACATGCAAGATTGTATCTCCTTTGTGCTGGAAATCTGTTTATCTGAATGAGGTTCTACTCAGAACAGGCCTCGTCATGGTCAAGTATGGTGGTGGGAGTGTCATGGTTTGGGGCTGCATGAGTGCTGCCGGCTGTGGGGAGCTACAGTTCATTGAGGGAACCATGGATGCCAACATGTACTGTGACATACTGAAGAAGAGCATGATCCCTCCCCCCCCCTTCAGAAACTGGGCTGCAGTGAAGTATTCCAACATGATGACGACCCCAAACACACTTCCAAGCCGACCACTGCCTTGCTAAAGAAACTGAGGGTAAAGGTTCTGGACTGGTTTAGCATGTCTCCAGACCTAAACCCTATTGAGCATCTGTGGGCCATTCTCAAATGGAAGGTTGAGGAGCGGAAGGTCTCTAACATCCACCAGCTCCGTGATGTCGTCATGGAGGAAAGGAAGAGGATTCCAATGGCAACCTGTGAAGCTCTAGTGAACTCCATGCCCAAAAGAGTTAAGGCAGTGCTGAAAAATAATGGTGGCCACACAACATGTTGACACTTTGGGTATTTTCACTTACAGTATGGGTGTACTCTTTAAGTGAAAATGCCCTTATATCAATACAGTTTTTAATGAATTGTAATTTAGTCCTATTAATAATTACATATATAATCATTAATATGACTATGCCCCCATGTGTCCCTACATTGCATTCGCACTGTGATGGCCTTGTCAAAATAATCCACTACTCTCGCTTCTCCCTCTCTGGTAACATAAAAGAAGTAGGACTCATCTCGGGTCACTTACATATATAGGGTCGGAACATTTTGGCAATGAATTACGTAGTAAGAGGGCATCTGAGAAAGGCAATTTGGGTGTCATCAACTAGATAATGATAAGCATAAGAAGAATTGACTTTTGGGTGGGTGTGTGTGTGGGGGAGGGGGGGTGCTTAAAAGCAGGTGAGAAGTTCCCTTTAATTTGCTTGCAGATGAGCAGTGTGAACGTTTTATGGTCTCTAAATTGATGTTATCTGACAGACTTGGTGCTCGCCACTATCTATGGAGCAGATACTTTATATCTTGTAATAGGCCATAAATCATCAGGACAAATTCAGTCCTGTTTACGCTACTTTCAAATCTGCAGCACGGAGATCCGGCAGAGAATGCCGTGAATTGGCCGGACACAAACCGCAGCGTGCAATGGTTTTTGTCCGACCGATTCTCCGCATTTTTGCCCGAATGTGGCAAAACCCCCGCCGGACCCCATTGTACTTAACGGAGCCGGCGGGCATTCTGTCTGCATCTGGCAGTGCCAGATCCGGAGAGTTCAGACAGGCTGTTCTCTGCCGGAATCCATGCCGCAGATGTGAAAATGGCCTTAGATTGTCACACAATGTCATAAATTGATATTCCCAAATTCTACTGGCTCCGAATTGCCTTTTAATATGACGACTTTCATGTGTCCAGTCAGAGCGTGCACCCTCCATTGATGAGGATGCCTTTGGGCTTGTGCATTAGGTTTATATTATACTGGCTGCTGTGTAAGGGTATATTCAGATGAGATGTTTTTGACCACACAGTAAAAATTGCATTAAAAAGGCGTCTAGAACCTCCCTCGGTCTTATCGGGTTTGCTGCATTTTTGTTTCTTTATTTGCCGTGTATTTTTTCCACATAACTGTTTCACTTGGATAAATTACATGGCCAAAAACCACATCACAAAACCACAGCAATCACAGTAAAATCAAATGCGTTTTTTATCACATGTTCAAAATCATTTTATGTAGCAACTGTATAATATCAATCAATAGGCAGCATTAGCCAAACGAATAGGGGACGTGAGCAATAAACGTGCCTAGGGCAGTATAAACTCTACATACAGAGTATTCTGTGCATCTAAAAATAAATATTGCTCTTAAAGGGGTTATGCCATGATTGATGTAAAAAATTTTTTTTTTTACATCCTATAGTACATGACAATACCTTTCTAACAAAGCTAGAACCAGCCCTGTACCTCACATGGATCCAGAGATCTTCCCATTCATTGCTCTGCTACATTATCTTCAGTCTGGCAGCTCGGGGGGTTGGTGTCACGGAACCATGAACCAGACGTACAACAAGAGATAAGTGAAAATAAGAAGGCTTTATTGAAAATAAAGCTGTAAAGCAAAAGTCCAAACGGATGGTGAAACCGAGCAGAGTCTTTGCGAAGCCAGAGGTCAGGAACCAGAAGGGTAGTCAGACGAAGCCAGGATCAGGAACCAGCAGGGTAGTCAGACGAAGCCAGGATCAGGAACCAGCAGGGTAGTCAGACGAAGCCAGGATCAGGAACCAGAAGCAGCAGCAGTCTTAGAAGCATGTGAACACAAGAGGACCAAGCAAGGAACTGAAGCCACAGACCTCCTATATATATGAGCTAGGCATCCAGCTCCTCCCAGTGGGAAGGAGGAGCCGCAGGGTGGAAGGCTACAAGAAACCCAGAAACCAAGATGGCCGCCAGCACATGTCAAACGAAGGAGAACAGCAAGAAGGTAAGACCATGACAGTACCTCCCCCTCAAGGGCCCCTCCTCCGCGGAGCACAAAACGGTTTCTGAGGGAAGCGTGCGTGGAAGGCTCGGAGCAAGGCAGGAGCATGGACATCTGCGGAGGGAACCCAGGAACGCTCCTCTGGACCATAACCACGCCAATGGACCAAAAACTGCAACCGACCGCGGACCAGGCATGAGTCCAGGATATTGCTCACCTCATATTCCTCACGATTGCCCACTTGGACCGGACGAGGCCGAGGCCGAGGAACCGAGGAAGTGAAACGATTACACACCAGTGGCTTCAACAGGGAGACATGAAACACGTTGGAGATCCGCATGCCAGGAGGAAGCGCAAGAGCATAGGCTACCGGGTTTACCCTGCGAAGCACTCGGAAGGGACCAACAAAGCGAGGCGCCAGCTTGGGAGTGGGCACTCGAAGGTTGAGGTTGCGGGTGGACAACCATACACGGTCTCCGACCTGGTAGGAAGGAGCAGGCATATCCTGGGGAGAGAATACCTCCGGTAACACGGCAGGTTGGAACCCATAATTGGCCATGAAGGGAGACGTCCCAGAGGAAGAGTTCACCGCCGTGTTCCTGGCAAACTCAGCCCAAGGCAGGAGGTCAACCCAATTGTCTTGGTGATCGGAGACATAGCAACGAAGGAATTGCTCCAAGGCCTGATTGGATCGTTCTGCGGCCCCATTGGACTGAGGGTGGTAGGCCGAGGAGAAGGAGAGATGAATCCCCAACTGGGAGCAAAAGGCGCGCCAGAACCTGGACACAAACTGACTCCCCCGATCCGACACAATCTCCTTGGGCAAACCGTGCAACCGGAAGACCTCCCTGGCAAAAATCGTGGCCAACTCTTGTGCAGAGGGTAACTTCTTGAGAGGAACACAGTGGCACATTTTGGAAAACCGATCCACAATCATGAGAATGACCGTATGGCCTCGGGATGCAGGGAGGTCCACAATGAAATCCATCCCCAGGTGTGACCATGGGCGCTCCCCGGTGGCTATGGGTTGCAGAAGGCCCAACGGAAGGTGCCGAGGGGACTTACTCTGGGCACAAACGGAGCATGCCGCTACATATGCGGCGATGTCGGAACGTAGGGAAGGCCACCAGAACAGACGTGAAACAGCCCAGGACAGCTGATTCTTTCCAGGATGCCCCGCGGTCTTGGAGTTATGGTAGGTTCGCAACAACCGAGTGCGCAACTCCTCAGGCACAAAACATCTGCCGTTGGGTCTCCCAGAGGGAGCACCAGATTGAGCCGCCAAAATCTGCTCACCCAGGGGAGAGGTCAGGCTGGTGCGAATGGCGGCCAGGATCTGATTCGGAGGTATGACCGAAGTCGGAATCGACTCCTCCCTGGACAGCTCGGAGTACTGCCGTGATAAGGCATCCGCCCTGATGTTCTTGGAACCGGGTAGGTAGGAGACCACGTAATTAAAACGTGACAAGAACAGAGCCCATCTGGCCTGACGTGGTGTCAATCTCTTGGCCTCAGAAAGGTAGGTCAGATTCTTGTGGTCCGTCAGGATGAGAACCGGAACCACCGAACCCTCGAGCAAGTGCCTCCATTCTTTAAGGGCCTGCACGATGGCCAATAACTCCCTGTCACCAATCTGATAGTTGCACTCCGCGGAAGACAGTTTCCGGGAGTAAAACCCACAAGGAAGCAGAGGACCCTCTGGTGTTCTACGCTGAGACAGAAGGGCGCCTACTCCCGTCTCAGACGCGTCCACCTCGAGGACAAAGGGCAACCCAGGGTTGGGATGCGACAGAATCGGAGCCGACACAAAGGCGGACTTTAGGGCCTCAAAAGCTCGGATGGCCTCGAGCGGCCAGACCTGGGAATTACTGCCCTTCCTGGTCAGATCCGTGAGAGGCTTGGCCAGCATGGAAAAGTCCCTGATGAACTTCCGATAATAATTGGCGAAGCCCAAAAAGCGCTGCAGGGAACGAAGACCACTGGGCTGGGGCCACTGTAAGACAGCCGAAACCTTCTCAGGATCCATGGAGAACCCCTCAGCGGAAATGATGTAACCTAAGAAGGTTACCTGGGATCGGTGAAATTCGCATTTCTCAAGCTTACCGAACAGCTTGTTCTCTCGTAACCGTTGCAACACTCGTCTGACATCCAGAATGTGGGCCTCCATGGATTCAGAATATACCAAGATGTCATCCAAATAGACCACCACACACTGCTGCAACAGGTCACGGAAAACATCGTTGATGAATTCCTGAAAGACTGCGGGCGCATTGCACAACCCAAAGGGCAGAACCAAGGATTCATAATGACCGGTCCTGGTGTTAAACGCGGTTTTCCACTCATCGCCCGCCTTGATCCTTACCAGGTTATATGCCGCCCTCAGGTCGAGTTTGGTAAAGACCGTGGCCCCTTTAAGGCGATCGAACAGCTCGGAAATCAAGGGTATCGGGTAAGCGTTCTTGATCGTGATGCGATTGAGACCCCTGTAATCGATGCAAGGCCTCAACTCACCGCCCTTCTTTTTCACAAAGAAAAATCCAGCCCCTGCCGGGGACGAAGATTTGCGAATGTGTCCGCGTGAAAGCGCCTCCCTCACGTACTCCTCCATGGCCTCATTCTCCGCTACCGACAGTGGATAGACTTTGCCACGAGGAGGAACGGCACCAGATTGTAACTCTATGGCACAATCGTATGGGCGGTGCGGAGGTAGGGCAACCGCGCGCACCTTATCGAATACATCCCGGTACTCCTCGTATTCAGGAGGCAACAGAGAGTCCGAGGAAGTACACAGCAACTTGACAGACCCATGGATGCAACTAGCCCCACACTGCGGTGACCACGAGAGGATCTCGACCGAACTCCAATCGAAAGTCGGATTATGCTTCTGGAGCCAGGGGTACCCCAAGACCACCGAGTAGTGTGGTGACGAAATAACCTGGAGGCAGACCGACTCTCTGTGAACGGCACCAATGGCTATCCCCACTGGAAGGGTCTCATGAGTCACGTGTGGCGGCAGAAGGGGTCTGCCGTCTATCGCCTCAAGAGCCAGTGGGGAACCTCGAGCCTGCAGAGGAATGGAATTGGCGGCAGCGAACACACTATCAATGAACAAACCACCAGCACCAGAGTCCACCAACGCCTGGGTCGTCACCGAGCCCCCGACCCAGGAGAGGACAACAGTGATCAGTGGTTTGTCAACACGGGAAACCGGGGACGAGGAGACTCCACCCAAGATCTGCCCCCGACAGGATCTCAGGTACGAGCGTTTTCCCGGACGGTTCGGACATGCCAACCGAAAATGCCCACCGAGACCACAGTACATGCATCGGCCCTCGCGTCTCCGGAGTGCCCTCTCCCCCTCGGACAGGCGAGCAAACCCCAGCTGCATGGGTTCACCCCCAGACAAGTCATCCCCAGGAGGCGTGGGAGGAGAGGGAGGCACGGGTGGGACAGCAAACGTAGGCACCAATCTGTTAGAAGACCTCCGCAGGTTCTCCTTAAAGGAAGGTCTCTCCCTGAGTCTGGTGTCAATCAAAATCAGGAAAGAAATAAGAGACTCGAGCTCAACTGGTAGGTCCTTAGCTGCAACCTCATCCTTCAAGGCATCCGAGAGACCATGAGAGAAAGCAGCGACCAGAGCCTCATTATTCCAGCCCACCTCTGCTGCCAGGGTACGAAACTCAATGGCGTATTCAGCTACGGATCGTGAACCCTGTCTGATGGACATAAGGAGCTTCGCAGCAGAGGCAGCCCGAGCCGGCACATCGAATACCTTCCGAAGAGAAGCAACAAAACCGGAAAACTCGGCAACCACCGGATTGTTGTTCTCCCATAAAGGGCTGGCCCAGGCCAAGGCCTTGTCCGAGAGCAGCGAGATCAAGAAGCCCACCTTTGATCTCTCAGTGGGAAAGGCATGTGGCAGCAACTCGAAATAAATGCCCACCTGGTTAAGAAAACCTCGGCACTGAGTTGGCTCTCCCCCAAAGCGCTGTGGAAGAGGGGCAGAACCGGTCATACCCCGAAACACCGCAGGCGCAACAACAGGTGTCGGGGTAGACTCTGGCGCAACAACCGGAGCGGCAGTAGGAGCGAGCCCAGGAGCGACAACCGACCCATCGGCAACGGGAGCGAAATGAGCCGTGCGTTCAAGCAGGGTTTGCAACGCCACAGCGAACCGACCCAACAGGTGATCCTGCTGATCAAGTCTGGCAACCAGCGTGGGTAGCGAGGATGGCCCTGTACCGTCAGAATTCATGGCTTGGTCCTAATGTCACGGAACCATGAACCAGACGTACAACAAGAGATAAGTGAAAATAAGAAGGCTTTATTGAAAATAAAGCTGTAAAGCAAAAGTCCAAACGGATGGTGAAACCGAGCAGAGTCTTTGCGAAGCCAGAGGTCAGGAACCAGAAGGGTAGTCAGACGAAGCCAGGATCAGGAACCAGCAGGGTAGTCAGACGAAGCCAGGATCAGGAACCAGCAGGGTAGTCAGACGAAGCCAGGATCAGGAACCAGAAGCAGCAGCAGTCTTAGAAGCATGTGAACACAAGAGGACCAAGCAAGGAACTGAAGCCACAGACCTCCTATATATATGAGCTAGGCATCCAGCTCCTCCCAGTGGGAAGGAGGAGCCGCAGGATGGAAGGCTACAAGAAACCCAGAAACCAAGATGGCCGCCAGCACATGTCAAACGAAGGAGAACAGCAAGAAGGTAAGACCATGACAGTTGGGGGGTGTACTTTCTGCTGCAGCTCTTCCCCTGTAACTGTCACAGCTTCTAACAGAACATCAGGCTGGTGGCAGTTGAAGATTTAAACTGAGCGTGTGTGACCAACTCAGTGAGAGGGACAAAAAAAATAAGGAAAGGAACAAACAGCAGGTGGCGCTATACAGATACATTTAATTGATTATCTCACCGGCTATACAAAATTTTGAATGACATGCAATAACAAAAGTATTCAGATCCAGGTGCTGGTTTGAAAAATGTAGAATATGCATTATGACACATCCCCTTGAATTCTCCTTTAAGCATAATTTAAATAAACTCGAATTCTAAATTCTTTTTTTTTTTTCTTTTTTTGTTAAATTGTTAAGGAGCTTGAATATTTTGACGAACAGAATACACTTTCTAATGAGGATTCTGTGACAGAATTGGTTCACAAAGGTGACTGTGATTTAGGAGGTAGCCCATTATTTTAATGAGGCGCAGGTAACATATTCGCCTCAGTAAACATTAGCCCGATCCAGTCTCTCATGACTTCACACAACTTAATAAGTAATAAATGGTCCCGATGACATTTTGGTGGTTATAATATTATTAGAAGTTTTATAACGTTACAAAAGAGAGTGGCGGTTTATGCTAATTAAATACATAACTATCAGGAGGCAAACTAGCGATACAGTAAAAGGGGTTGTCCAGAATTAGAAAAACGCTGCTTTCTTCCAAAAACCGCATCACCCCCATCGGCAGGCTGTCCGCTGGGTTGCAGCTCTGCCACTTCGACTCCAACGGAGCCGAGCTGCATTACCAGACACCACCCATGGACAGGAGTGGCGCTGTTTTTAGAAGAAAGCAGCCATGTTTTTGGAATCCTGGACAACCCCTTTAATGTAAACAGAAAAAAATCTCCTGTTTCCCGTCTTGAGTACAGTATTTGTAGGTGAGGATCCGTGAACAATCCCAACACTTTGCCAATTCATGCTGTTTCCTTTGCCTGTGTTATGACTTCCTTAGACTTCAATGGTGAGGGCCACGCACAAGTTTGATTGACTTCGAAGAGGAATGCATTTGCAGAGGGCCCTCTGATGAAGGATCTATAGATGGCACCCCACTGTCTAGCTGTCCTCTTGGATGATCAATCCGACAGAGGATCAGGCTACTGGAGCTTACCGTATCCGGTAATGCCAGATACGACCAATAGTCATTGCATCGGTTTTTGTCCGGGCAACAGTCGGATCGGAATAGCCTGCCAAAATTCCAACGCCACTGTGAATGGGGTCTTACTTAGAAGCAATGTGGCACCTCGTGAAGGCACCATAATGGGGCACACAGAGCGTCCACAGGTCTGTAATCTGGACCCCTAGAGATGCCATGCCACACAGTTTTATATATACACACAGAGCAAGGGTGCACTGTGAACCGAGAGCAAGGCAGGTGATTTGACTCCGCCACCAGAAAAGAGTGCGTACGCAGAAGTCAAGATTAAGAAAATTGCATTTACCATAAATTAATAAAAGCAGGTTTACAATGCAGTTACAGAGGTAAAGACAAGCAAAATCTTCAAAACAGTATAAACAATAGATGTTAAACACTGCAACAATTTTCACCTTTGTTGTGTCCGTATTCGCAGTGCGGACACTAAGAAATAGTAGTCCCAGAAACTATCCCTAACTGACCCTAACTTTCAAGCGGGTGCGCACCCCCCTTATCCCAGTGGTCCAAGTGGACTGCTTACAGTTTGTGGAAGTGCACAGTGGGGCCCGATGTCGTCCTTTTCCTTTAACCAGCGCAGGATCCGCAACAAAGAAGTCCTCCTCAGCAGGCCGGAAAACCAGTTGAATATATTCCAGGATTATTACAGTTACTGTCCGGTACCTCGACAGCACTATGAGTCTCTTTACTGTTTGGGGCAATCCACACAGCCCAATGTCGGCTCCACAGGTTAGTTGCTGCACACAGTCCTTTTTAACTTGGCTTCACTAAATGCACTGTTTCTTTGTACTCCATCCGTCTCTAGACCGAAGTTCACAAAGCTTGGCCACACAGGGAAGTCCTATCTCCACACACGTCTTACACAACACAGAACTTGTTTTCTATCTTGCCAATATGGCGGCAGCTGCAGTTCAAGTCTCTCTTCCTCCTTCTTCCTGCTCACACTGAGGCAGGGTGACATCATAAGGGGCGTGTCACTTCAACACTTAGCTGCTGCCTTAAAGAACTAGTATCACAGTAATACACTTTCTCTATGGTAAACTCCAATGCAAATTGGTCCCATGCTGCCATCTATTGACCAAACGAATACTGCAGGCATTTTACATCAAATTTTAACAGTTTACCAGGATAATGAAACTTAGAGACATTACATGACTGTTTCTTACAGCACCACCAATGAGGCCAATTGAGGCGATCGCCTCAGGCAGCACCAGGTAGGAACAAGTGGGGGGCAGCGGAAGGGTCATGGGCAATGAGCGCTTCATTGTGGCAAAGGGATTAGGAAAAGAAATTGGCATGATTGGGGGGAGGGCGCCGTTTCAGTTTTCGCCTCAGGCAGCAGAAAGGTTAGGTGTACTTCTGACACAGAGGCTCAAGTTTTCATCCGGATGACCACGGGCCTTATGTATCAGTCTAGCTTACATTGTAAATTTTTCAGCCCGATATGCCTGAAAGCCTTCTTGATGTCTGACCCGAGAAACATGAACATCAACCAAGCGCACATTAACCTAAACAAGTCAGCCACAGCGCTGCCCTGCTCCAGTCCCAGTGATTTCAGATTATAAAGGAGCTAAAGAACATTCCAGTTCTGGTGGAGATTATGTCATCTGATAATCTGTATCCACATTATGATAGAAAGAAAATCTCAAAACAAAACTTTTTTTTTTTAATTCCAGAGAAACAACATAATCCTCCAAATAATCCCTGCTAGCCGATTAGACAAATCTATTCATAGCAGCTTCCTGGGCATGTCGCAATGCTTAGAGAGCCAGACTGAGAAAATCTTTTTTCCTTTCTGAAATGTAGAATAATGAAGTCATGTATTTGATGCTCAGATAAAGAAATGCATTTTTGATGAAAAGCAGATCACCAGAAATAGAGATTTAATCCAGAACAGGATCTCCCATCACCTGCTCAGTAGAGGACAGTAGAGTACAGACAGGTTTCAGACGTGTACGTAGCGGAGAACCCATGACTTGTCACACTTGGTGCTAGTTCACACCACCAAACAAGATAAAAGACAGTCAGTCACCAGGAAATTCACTGATAAACCAGGCACTATGGGGTCATTTATCAAACTGGTGTAAAGTAGAACTGGCTTAGTTGCCCATAGCAACTAAATTCCTCCTTTAATTTTCCAAAGGAGCTGTCTGATTGGTTGCTATCGGCAGCTAAGCCGGTTCTACTTCACACCAGTTTGTTGAATGACCCCATATGTCTTGTAGGGCTAGCTCAGCTGATACCTTTCACTTAGTGATCCGTTGCTTCATTCTGAAAAAAAGGGGATCCATCAGAAGATTTACATGTTAGGCTACTTTCACACTAGCGTTCGGAGCGGATCCGTCTGATGTTTCATCAGACGGATCCGCTCCGATAATGCAGGCGTTCGCATCCGTTCAGAACGGATGCGTCTGCATTAAAACTTAGAAAATTTTCTAAGTGTGAAAGTTGTCTGAGCGGATCCGTTCAGACTTTACATTGAAAGTCAATGGGGAACGGATCCGCTTGAAGATTGAGCCATATTGTGTCATCTTCAAGCGGATCCGTCCCCATTGACTTACATTGTAAGTGTGGACGGATCCGCTCGCCTCCGCACAGCCAGGCGGACACCCGAACGCTGCAAGCAGCGTTCAGGTGTCCGCTCACTGAGCGGAGCGGAGGCTGAACGCTGGCAGGCGGATGCATTCTCAGTGGATCCGCCTCCACTGAGAATGCATTGGGGCCAGACGGATGCGTTCGGGGCCGCTCGTGAGCCCCTTCAAACGGTGCGCACGAGCGGACACCCGAACGCTAGTGTGAAAGTAGCCTTACATGTGCGCTTGACATCTGAAGGCATCTGTGTTGGTCCCATGTTCATATGTGCCCGCATTACTGAGAAAAATGATGTTTTCATATATGCACATGAGCCTCTAGGAGCAACGTGGGGCGTTGCCGTTACACCATGAGGCTCTGCTCTCTCTGCAACTGACGTGGCCTGTCTACTTTGATTGACAGGGCTAGGTCAATCATAGGAACCTGTAGTATGGAGATGACCCATTGACTTTTATGGAAGAAAGAAAATGAAGCTGCACTCCAAAACAGTGCTCTCAGAAAAAAACAGGGATTTATTTAACCACTAAACAGATATATTTACGTTCAGCTTGAACATGGTTCCATAGACTAGAGGAACTGAAATGCTTAAAAAAAAAAAATCTGGAAGGAAAGTCCTCCTAAAAGGGAAAAGCATATAAAAATGGCTGATTGGTCTATATCTTGTTACGTGCAGGAGATTTACCTGCTGCTTCATGTTCAGCTAGTTACTACCTTTTTGGGCAGCTGCCATATCTTGCATCTGAATCTGGATTTGGTTATCACCTACTGTAGCTTGGCCTGATTGTTTAGGGTGGAGTTGTTGATTGTTGAGCCTTTATATATTCAGGTCTTACTCTATTCTGATTACCGGGTATAATGTTTGCCTTGTGCTTTTCCCTCCCAGATTATGTTTAGATGTAGTTTCAGTTTACTCTGTTTTCTATGTATTCTGGAATATGTAGACCCGCAGAGTTTAGTGTGTCTCCTGTGTATTCTGGAATCTGTCGTTCCACAATTGTATCTACTTCTAGACTAGTGTCTTTTCTCTGTATTCTGGGACCTGTAGTTCCATGGTGTTTCTTGCTGTGTTTGACATTTGTTTGTTGCTGTGCTGTTTTTATTTTGTCCTGGTCCTTTTCTCCCATGATTTCAGATAGGGTTTGTTTAGTATTTGTCTATTTCTGTTCATTGTCTTTCATCCGCTATCAGTATGCCATACATCTGTCATCTCCTCCATCTGCGGCTATCATCTGGTTCCTGTTATCTATCGGAGTTTATTTTAGTACCTTGTTTTCTGCCAGTGTTGATATGCACTTTATATATATATGTTTATATTTATATTGTTTTACAACTGTTAGGTTGTTGCGCAGTTCAGCCCTACTGTATATCCTGAGGATATCTGAGTGTTATGAGCCACAGTTAGTACTTGGGAAAAGCGACTGCTGAAGTCCAGTTCTGCAGTCTTGTGCACAACTGGCATTGTTACATATCCATGAGTAGACTACCATTGATATGGTTACTTACTAGGCTAGTTTCCCCCCTGCCGGAGTTCACCAGATCCAGCCTAGGAAGATACTGCTGTGTTCACCTCCGGAGCTCATTGACTATAATGGGGCTCCGTCTGGTTACCAGCATGAGGGTTAGGTTTCCACCGGGCAAAAGACGATGCACGCAACAGTTTTTGTCCGTCCGAAACCTGGTGCTCATGCTGGAAACCGTCCGAATCCCACTGGATCCCATTATAGTCAATGGGTTCCAGCAGTGCACGGCCCTATCCACCTATGCAAGATACAGTGAACTCCAGCATCTGCCGGAACAGCCATCCGGATATACCTTACCACATACATGCAAGTAGCTTTAGGGCCCATTCACACGACCGTATGAACGGATCCGCACCCATTCCGCAATTTTGCGGAAGGTCTGCGGATCCATTCATTTCTATGGGCCCTCAAAAGATGCGGACAGCACGCCATGTGCCGTCCGCATATGTTATTCCATACCGCGGCTCCGCAAAAACAAACTTCACTGTCCTATACTTGTCCGCAGAAAACGTGCCGCGGACCCATACAAGTCTATGGGTCCACAAAAATGCGGATTACTACGGAAATATTTCCGTATGTAACCCGCATTTATGCGGATCGATGTCCGCAATTTTACTGACCCAGCCCCAAATAAAAATTTATACTTTATCAGACTTTCCATGTCTAGACAGAGAAATCAATTTCATACAGAGAAAACCATTTTGAGAGGTAGCAGCCATGGCATTCTCTGTTGAGCAAATGATAGTGCTAATTCAGGAGAGAGTCGAACTCTGGGACACGGGTCCTGAATTCTACCACAACCGTGTCCGTAAGGATAGGTCGTGGTACGAAGTGGCTGAAATCCTGATGCCAGACGAGTGGGCAAAGGGAGATGCCAAACTGCATAAAAGACTTGGTAAGTAAACTTTATTATATATTTCTAGATGTTTTTTGATTTTTTTTTGCATTAAAATAGGGTTTATGTTGTCTAGCATGTGCAGTATGCTCTGAGAAGTTTGCAAACTTCTCAGAGCATCCTGCACATGCTAGACAAAACATGCATGTAGGCTAGATTAAACTGACACCCTCATCATTTAGGCTCAGTTCACACCTGAGCGTTCTGAAAGGAGCGCTCTGTATGCGCGCTTGTACGGGCGTTTACAAGCGCGCATACAGAGACAAAGTGAACACACATTGTCGCGCGTTCCCGAAAGTCTATGTACGGGAACGCGCGACAAACGCCCAAAAAAACGCTCATGTACTTGTTTGAGCGTCGGGCGTTTTACAGCGCGATCGTACGCGCTGTAAAACGCCCAGGTGAGAACCATTCCCATAGGGAAGCATTGGTTTCTCCTTGTTGAGCGTTTAACAGCGCGTTTGAACGCGCTGTAAAACGCTCAAGTGTGAACCCAGCCTTAAGGATTTTTCCCCCCCAAAAAATGATCAAAATTATTTGATTGGTTTTTATTTTTATTTCATAGTCAAAAATCTGAAGACAAGATGGCATTCCTGCCGGGATCAATTCCGGAGAAAGGAAACTGCCCGTAAAGGGCGAAGCGGCGATAACGGAGGCAAAAAAAACCCCAAAAAACATATTTATACACACAACAGCTGCCGTTTTTAAAGCCAATATTCGAGCTTAGACCACAAGTTTTTATTTATTAGATTTGGATTATTCAATAACAATTTTCCAATTGTCCAATAATTTATTTCTATTTACATTTTTTTTTTTTCTAAAGAACCGTTAACAGTCTGGAAGCGGAACCAGCAGCAAGCCGGTCTGTCCTCGCAGGAGCCCTCCTCTCCGGCACCAACTCCTCCAATGCCAGCAACACCACCGGCAGAGATCCTATCTACACCTGAGGTTCCGTATGATGACAGACGCGCTACCAAGCGTAAACGTCCTCCTCCTCAGCCTGTTTCGGGATCAAATACTTGAGACCTGGTAGAAAGTCAGGTTCTCGAGTATTTATCCCGAAACAGGCCTGAGTGTCAGGAGGACAGTATTATGTTGGGAATGGGGCCTTTTTTGCAAAGGGTCCCACGAAACCGACAGCACATGTGTGTTGCTGCTGTCACTGCTGTCTTGGAGCCTTTTGCTGGCCCTACCATGCCAATGCATTTATGCAATTTCCTTAATGAGTCATAGAAACAATTACATCTCCCAATTACTGCTTCTCTGATGCAGCAGCAGCCCTTTCAGCCTCCTATGTACCAAGGTCCAAGGGCTTTACACAGGTCTTCCCTGAGGCCTCTACCTCTTCTACAGACCCATATTCTTACACCCGGGACCTTTATGATTTATAATTTAGTTTTTTTGTTCTGTAAAATAAACATTATTTTTTTTATAAACCCCAAAAATGGTATCTATTTCTTTCTAAAAATGTATACTCAAAAAAGGTTTATTAACATGTGTTACAATTCTTGGTGCAGCGGTAGGCAACCTCTGGCACTCCATCTGTGGTGAAACTACGACTCCCAGCATGCTCCATTCATTTCTATGGAGTTCTGTAAACAGCAAACAAGTTTCCATTTTGGGAGTTGTAGTTTTACCACAGCTGGCCTGCTAGAGGTTAGCAATCACAGCTAATCACAGCTCTAGGACAGACCATACACACTGCAGTTGGGGGTCAAGAATTGACTTCCTGGATAGTCACCTATCGGGGCAGTAGGGTTGTTTTTCTTCCTTGCTTTGTGCAGATCTCAGTGAGGATAGTCGCCTGAGGTCTACCGTGCAAGCAGCAATGAAGCCTCATCAGTGCAATATTTCATTGCTTGGCTCTATCAATTAAAGTGGTTATCCCATCATAGCCATTGGGGCATATGGCTTGGATATGCCCCCATTGTCTGATCGGTGCGGGTCCCACCTCTGGGAAATGCACCTACAAGGAGAACGGAGCGTAGAAAGTTGATGAGAGTGCACAGCGAATGCGCAGCCGCCCTCCATTCATTTCTATAGAGCCCCCTGAAAATAGCTGAGCACTAGCTCGGCTATTTCCGTTGGCCCCATAGAAATGAATAGGAACGGTGGCCGAGCATGCGCGGTGCACTCCCATTCACTTGTATGGTAGCAGCGGGGAGCTCCCCCTGTTGGTGGCCGGACCTCTGGAAACCCAGGGTCCTCCAGCCACAACTTTTCCCGCTCCGTTCTCCTTGTTGGTGCGCCATCAATGGAATAGCATTTATCTTTCTATATCTTTCTAATGAGGTATTTATATATCTTTCTAATCAGTTTTTTACAAAAACATTAAAACAAAAATGTAATGTTTTTCCTAAAAACCTCGCAAGCCCACGTCAAGGGTCCTCATTCTCTTGCGAGTCCCTAATGTAATCTAACAATATGGGAACTAACTATCTAAAAATGTTATTTTAAATACATTTATATAACCAAAACCCATGAAGTATCTACGAGTACCATGAATGCTGTCCAGCTGCCTTGATAATAATGCACCCTCTGTACTAATGAAGTAATCAGCAAAGAGTTATCGAACTGCTAGTCCAGCAGATCCAGGTCTTCTATGCTGATTATGGTCTAATCCAACAAATGTGGGTTTCGGAAAAGGGGCCACTTCAGGTTCTGAGGGTGCATTATAAATCCTGGTGAAGTTGTGTAAAATCACACATGCCTATATCACCAAGGTGGCATTTTGCGGACTCATTTGCAAGGATGACATGAACACTCTCCATTTATTGGAAAGTATTCCAACATATCGACGTGCACCATACAGACGATAATTGAATATGCGCTTACGGTCATCCAAATCGCGTCGGGGAAAAGCTCACATTGCATGTGGAGATAATGCAAACCCTTCGTCTGCCAGGATTACAAATAGAGCGGCTGAAGCAGAAGAGCCTGGTAGTCATCTGGGCTCTGGCAAGACAAGTTGATTGGCGCGAAGCCGTTCACCTATTCTAGAAGAACAAAAGATGCGGGCGTCAGCTGTGCTTCCATAGGCCCCAATATCAACAATAATAAATCTATAATTATTGTCAACTAAGGCCAACAGCACTACAGAAAAATATTGTTTGAAATTAAAATATTGTGACCCTGAGTGAGGCGGCTTCTTTACACGAATGTGCTTGCCATCCATTGCCCCTATGCAGTTAGGAAACTGCGCAGATTGATAAAACCCATCACCAATTCTAAGCCAATCTTCTACCTTGGGTTCGGACATCACCGCATCTCTGAGTCGCTGCCAGGTAAGTTGACATTAAATTAAGGATAGGCAAATAACCTTACCTCAGCGTGACTAGAAGTCTTTCTTCATGTGAAATGCTGCGCCTCATGTTTGTGTCCTGGAAAGTAAGTCCAGAACGTAGAGACGCAAGCAACATATCAAATGTACCAACTGATCCCCCAGACTTCGGGACTTTGAGCGCCTTAACTTTGACCCGCTGGTTATTAAGTTTAGGAGTAAAGTTAGGGCGTGGTATAAACTATATCTATCGGTGGCGGGAAGAGCAAATCTTATTAAAATGGTGTTGATGCCCCAGTTACTTTATATTTTGCATAATTCCCCGGTCTGGCTGTCAAAGTCTAAATTTGATCAGATAAATGCTATTTTCAGGGAGCTTATATGGCGTAAGGGGCAACCGAGAATTAAACTTGAAACATTGCAATATCCTAAAACAGAAGGGGGTCTTGCAATACCAAACCCTTGGGTTTATTTCCTAGCTGCACAATGTCAGCACTTCAAAGGGTGGTCGGACCCGGAGCCGAGTGAGGTGACATGTCAGTTGTTTACTCATTGCTTGTCATCTAATGATCTAATGTTGCTCCTGGAGACTAAAGGTGCCGGGAAAGGTGGTCCGATGGGGGATCTGGGGTATTTGATGCAGTCTACTTGGAATAAGGTTAAGCAGCTAAGGGGAATTGTTGGCAATACGGAATACACTCCACTGTGGGGCAATTCTGTGCTGCCAGAGTTCCTTTCTTTATCAGATTTTGGAGCATGGAAAAGGAAGGGAATCATGAGATTAGGCCACCTTCTGGAAGATAAAAAGTTCATGTCCTTCTTCATGCTGCAAGAAAAGTATGAGCTACCTAGGACTCACTTCTATAAGTACCTTCAAGTGAGACACGCCTACAATTCCACATTTAGGGGTCCAACTGTGATGCTTGGGAGGGATATCGCACTACATCAGATTCTGTCCAAAGGGGCGAAAAGAGGGATGATCTCCAGTGTATACAAGTTGCTACTAGATAAGTTTTTGCTATTACACCCGCTGGTGGCGAGGGGCAAGTGGGAAAAGGATGTAGGCGTACTAACGGATGATCAATGGTCTGACATACTAGAGGCAATACCTCTCTCTTCCTTGAGCGAGGGACGTAAACTCTCACAGCTGTTTATAGTCCACAGGGTCTACAAGACACAGTTTTTTTTTGTTCCGCATTGGTTATAGACCTACGGCTGACTGTCCAAGGTGCTCTGTGGAATCTGCGGACTTGATGCATATGCTGTGGAAGTGTGAGAGGCTAGGGAGATACTGGAAAATGATAACTCAGACTATACATGACGTATACGAGGTACGGATACCGCTTGATCCTAGAGTGTGTGTGCTGGGTTATGTCTCTGAATTGTCCACTAGTCAGGTACATAAAATAGCGATAGGCAGAGTGCTATATGTAGCGAGGAAATTAATTGCCTTGCATTGGATACAGACAGCGCCGCCCACCTTAGGTGAATTCTTAGGTGCAGTAGACACGATGTTAAGTTATGAACGGGTGGTATACCAGAAGCGTAGATGCCCATCAAAATTTGAGAAACTATGGGAGCCCTGGCTGTCGTTTCGACGTCTGAATAACAATGTCCAATATTGCATTTTTATACTTCTGTTACAGGGGGGTGGGAGGGGATGGGTGGGGGGCCAGGGTGAAAATTAGAGTAATGCTGATTGTTTGATAGCCTGATTCATGTCAGCATTATCAAAGTTATGTTTGTATATCCCTTTTTTTGTAAGATCTGTACAACAATGTATTTACATGGTAAACGCTCAATAAGAAAAGATCTGATTTAAAAAAAAATGTACCAACTGACATACGACAGTAACCCTGAAATTTATCAGGGTTCTGCTGCAAGTCAAAGTATAAAGTATGAAAATGGCGCTTCTGTAGGCGCTGGGAGACAATGGGATGAACCCACTGCCTCCTCCTTCTCGGTTCTTCAGACAGCATAGCTGGCTGCCGTCCAAATCTCCGAGAAATTAGCCAGTACAGAAGATCCTTTTCGTACATTAGCCATGATAACACAAAGAAATAAAGTCCAAAACAGATGCCGACCAAGCACAAGTTCCCCACAAAGCTCCCTGTGTAGTCAAAGCAAGAGAAAATGGCGCAAATGCAATCTGACGGGATTTTTTTTTATATACGTCACTTTTTTTTTAATTCACCTCATAAATCTTTATATAAAATATTAAAAAAGACACCTTCCGTTTTTCTGCGGAAGAACGGTTCAGAATTTTTGCGGATCCGCAAAGCACTACTGTATATGTGGCTCCTGACCAACTGGTTGGAGAACACTGATCTATTGCAGGGATCAGCAACCTCCAGCACCCAAGCTGTTCTAAAACCACAACTCCCAGAATCCTTCTTTTTTACTTATACGAGAGTTACAAGAACAGTCAAGCAAGTGTGAATGCTGGGAGTTGTAGTTTCACAGCAACTGGAGTGCCGAATGTTGCTGACCCCTGATCTAGTGTATTGGGTATTTTCAGCTTCTCCCTGGTCAGGACGGTGTTAAAGAATAAAAAATTCCCAGTCCCTCAGTTATTAAACTCTTTAGAAGTTGCAGCAAGTCTCACATCTTATTGACTTTCTGCTTTTGATACTCAGAACCAAGTGCATTGTGCATTTTATATCACAGTTTCTTTGCCGTATGTAGGATCTTCAAAAGGCACGGCTATTGCAAGTCATCGAGCTTTGATTCATTTCTTCCACTTGCTACGTGACATATGTATAACCTTTTCGCTGATTTAAAGAGAACCACGATTATGTTGATATAATTAAGCTTTCTAGGTGAGTAAATGTATTGTTGACCTTTTTAGTTTCCATGACATTTATGTAACTGGCATTTACACACCTGATATATAGAGTTATTACTATTGTAATGGTGGAAGATGCATCCTCAGCAATGCCTGACAACTCCTGACAATTCCTAATTTTAAATATTAAGGGGACAACACGGTGAAAAACGTCTCGTCTGTAATCGTGATGTGGCTGCTGTCAGGCAGAATGGGCTTGAACCATTGCGTAGCAACAACTCAGGAATAAAGTTGGTGACAACTGCAGGTCTTCTTAACCCTGTGTATTATGCTGTTGTCACTGAGTTTTTTCTAGACATGGGATGATGTAAGGATATGAATAATTAGTGATCTGGGCTCATCTATGTAGGTGCACTGCCTGTGACATGAAAGATGCTGCAGAGGCAGTGGGTGATTAAAGGGATTATCCTTTTATTAATGTATAAAGTGAAAATCATATATCATTTATGGTCAGGGCTAGGAAACGTCAGCGTACGCAGAGACCCCTGCCCTGAGCAAGGTGGCTGAATTATGCCGGGAGCCACGACGAGGGTACACCAAGAAAAGGGGGCATACCCAGTGAAACCTTGGAAAAAGGGGCGGGGGGGGAGGGGCGTGAAGCTCGGGCGCCTGGCTGGACGGGAGTGAGCAGAATATAAGGCCAGACGCCCCTCCCACAAATGCAGGCTGGAACCAGCCTTACCTATTTATGGTCAGGGCTAGGAAACGTCAGCGTACGCAGAGACCCCTGCCCTGAGCAAGGTGGCTGAATTATGCCGGGAGCCACGACGAGGGTACACCAAGAAAAGGGGGCAAAAAACAACCATTAGTAACAACATTTTATTACATGATTTACAAAGCCAAAGAACAAAAGGCACGTGCGATCTCAAATTGAGGATCAGGAATATATCTAGTGTAGCAAGAGGACCGCCATCGCCCCATGCTTCGAATGACGTGAGCTGGCACCTGATGTCGTGATGCGGCTGAAGCTGCCCCTATGCGGAAAGAATGCCCTGATATAATTTTGGGGTCGTATCCTAAACCTTGGGCAAGAGCACGGATGCAGGTAATGAACCGTGTGGCGGTAAGGGGTTTGCCGGCGTGCGGCAGGAGAGGACTGTCTGAAGGACCGACCCGAATGAGTGATAATAATTGGTGCAGCACCTGAACTGGGCACCATAAGTTGGAGGACGGATAAAATTTGATTGCAGTAGGGGGACCCGTCTGACTGGTCTTGGTAGAGGGTAGGAGGAGAGTGTAGCAACCTCGGCCCCAAGACAGATGCTGTTTCAACGGGTGACCCTGACGGTTCGGACCGGCTAAAACTTCCCCCGGCCTAAGAAACCCATAAAAAATGAGGTACATGGCTGCTTTCAAGACCAAGCTAGTGGAGGGCCCAAAAGGATAACCGTCCAAAGACGAGGAGAGAGCCCTAAACAACTCGCTAGACACGGGTTGCCTACGGCTCTGGGACCCCTTACCCTCTTTCTGAATACCCCGAAGGGTGGCCTTAATGGCCTGAACAGAGAAAAAGGACCCGCGGTGTGGATCATCCAGCATGAAGTGGTGTTGCAGCCCAGCTAAATAGAGTTTGATGGTATTGTGTGACAGCCCCAGTTGGTAGTGACAATGGGCTAAAAAGGCCATGATGTGAGCCGTTTCGGAATGAAGACCCCTTGGGTGAGTTCTGGAGAATTTATCGAACGCCCTCAAGCCGGCCTGGTAATTCCTCGCTGTATTATGCGAAAGAGACTTTCTGACCAGACCCTTGGCTTCGTCTATGAGGACATCTAGCCCAGGGTGAGGGTGCTGAAATGAGGCACGGGCGCACCTGACCGATCCGCGTCGGGCACTTCCTGGAAAAAAAACGGAAAATTAAAGCGGGAAAGAGCGTCCGCGGCCCTATTCTGCTCGCCTGATATATGTATGCATCGGAAATGAAAATTGTGGCGGAGGGACAGCCAGACTAGCTTGCGCAAAAATGCCATGATCTTGAACGACTGGGCCCTGCCTTTGTTAACGATGTCCACCAAGGTCTGACTATCCGTGACAAAGGACACGGACGAATTAGACCAAAGGTGACCCCAAACCTGGGCTGCCGCCACTACGGGATATAGTTCCAGGAGGGGAGAGGATTTAAGAGCAGCAGGATCAGAGGCCAATTCTGGCGGCCATCCGGCGGCCAACCAATGGGACCTGAAAATGGCAGCGAACCCGAATGACCCCGCGGCATCCGAAAAGACGAGAGGAGAAGCTGAACCCCACTGTGGCACGAATAGCGAAATGCCATTCCAATTGGACAGGAAACTGTCCCACATGCACAGGTCCGCGATGGCATGACCGTCGAGATGGACAACAGAATCCTGCTCTGGAGCGGAGGGCAACAGACATAATAAACTGGCGAGAAAGGTCCTGCCTTGAGGCATGATTCTGGTGGCGAAATTAAGCATCCCCAGCAAGGATTGCAACTCGACCTTGGTCAAAGAGAGGGACCGGACCGCTCGAGAGATGGCAGATCGGATCCGGTGCAATTTCTCGCTGGGGAGGCTGGCCTCCATCTTAACTGTATCCAGAATTATGCCCAAGAAGGTGACCCTGGTGGCCGGACCCTCCGTCTTGGCGGCAGCGACAGGGACCTGAAGACGGGCAAAAATATCCAAAAGAGTGTGAGGAATGGATGGGACCTGACTAGGACTTTCTACCATAAGGAAGTCATCCAGGTAGTGAACTACCATGGATAACCCGCCATGATGGATAAGGATCCAGTGCAGTGCTTTGGCTAGTTGTTCGAAAAGCCACGGGCCACTTTTAAACCCGAATGTGAGACGGTTGGCGAAGTAGTAATTGCCCGCCCACTTGAAGCCATAATACTTCCAAAGCTGTGGGTGGATAGGAAGCTGCTTGAAAGCATCGGCTATATCTACTTTAGCCAACCAAGCCCCGGCCCCTGCCAGCAAAATGTACTGAATTGCCTCGTCGACCGAGGAATATTGCATTGAATACTCCTCGGATGGGATGAGAGAATTGAGACTCGGGATGGCCGACATATGAGGCGCAGAGAGGTCGTAAATGAGACGCTTTTTATTAGATGACAGTTTAGTAACAAGACCAATGGGACTGATGCGCCAGGACTGGAAAGGAATGTCTGAGAACGGACCGATGACAAACCCCTTGTCGACCTCCAGTTGGATGAGAGAGGTGACAGCCTCAGGATCGCTGGCCGCGGATAACAGGTTAGGACCCGTCCAACAGCCCTGCGGGAGAATAATGAGGCCCGTATGGAAACCCTCTCGGAACCCATCCAACAAGAAGGAGACAAAAAGCCGATCAGGGTGGTCCCGCAGAAGAGCAGCCAGTAACCCCAAATTAATGTCGGCTAGTCAGGAATCCTTGGCTGCCCTCCTGGGACAGGAGGAGCGGGGATGGGCCCGAAAACAAAGGGAACAAATATGGAGCGCCCGGCAGGAATTGAAGGCACATCCCTTGGCGTTAAAGTTATTGCAAACCTGGTTGCCCCCGAGAAACACGATGGGTCTGCCCAGCTTATCTAACGACGGGGAAGACCTGGATGACCCAGAAGGACCTGCCGAGGGGGCTGACTGTGGGGCTTGCACCGGATTGGGACACCAGTCGGTAGAATGAAAAATGGACTGGCAGGTAGCACAGAGGGGGGCCTTGAGACCCGCAAAATGCCGGCAAAACAATTCCATATCCAGCTCCGCCCAGCTAGACACGAACTGGAACTGACTCAAAGCGGCCGCGGCTTTAGCCGAAAAAGAACGATGATAATCGTAAAATGCCGTGCCGCCGTATTTGTGCCCCAAGTCCGCAATCCGGTACAAGTAAGTGTCCAGCTCTTCCCTGCGATCTGGTTGAGCAGAACACACCACGTCCCTGTAAAGGCTGAAGGCCAGGACAAACTCGGACATAGATAGTTTTCTATTGAGCCGAGCATCCTTAGCTCTCAACACCACAGAAACCTCTCCGCAGTTGACGACCCGATTCTCTGAAATATCCTGGGAGGCAATAAGGATGGATGCGAGGTTCACGTCCTTGCCCGCCAGGATATCCTTTTTAATATGCTCGGGAACAAAGTGGGAAGGGGCGATCTGAGGGGTGACAGAAGGCCTACCTGCAACGTCCAGCGGAATGGCAGGGGTGACTGCCGACCCTGGAAATTGCGGTGGAACCGTGGGCCTGGATTCCAGGACCGCTACCCTAGCCTGAATGTCCGAAACTGAGCCAGCCAGCCCAGTGATGGACGACTGAATCTGAGCTAAGGCCAGCTGTATAGCATCCGGGTTGGAAGGGCCCGCCATCGGGGCCGGGGCCGTCATCAGCAGGCGATACAATTCGGCCTTGCGAGCAGACGCCGGATGCCGTATCCCCCTGCGGTTGAGTTCGGCGACCAATCTAGGCACCGTCCAGCTTCTTAATGATGCACCGCTGTCGCGCCCAGAGACGGGAGTTCCAGGCATGGAGACGTTATCGACCATATCGGAGGAGACGTGGGACATATCTGACCTGAGAAAAAAGACGAGTAAAGAACACCCAGAAAAAGCAACGATACAGACGTATGCGAAGAGGCCGGACGGAAGAATGTGAGAAACAATAAAGTAAAAAAATGCCCATCGGACGAACCACCTACCTGGTAGGACACGAATGGATTTGGAAGCACGGCCCCAAAACCCCAAATGCTAAAGATGGAGCTAATGAAAGGAAAATGACCCTGAGTAGAACCGAAATTTTAACCCTGCCTTGCGAACCCTCTATGAACTGACTTACCAGAGAGCGCTCCGGAATTGCCTGGTCGAAAACGTAGAACGCGTACAACTAAAGTCCGAACTAAAGGGAGGAACAATACAACGATAGAATTAAAGAACATAAACAAACCCTAAGAATAAACCGGAGACACAGACAGCCTGGGCGATCCAGGGACATAGACAACCTGGACGATCCAGGGACATTGACAACCTGGGCGAACCAGGGACACTGACAACCTGGGCGATCCAGGGACATTGACAACCTGGGCGAACCAGGGACACTGACAACCTGGGTGATCCAGGGACATTGACAACCTGGGCGATCCAGGGACACAGACAACCTGGGCGATCCAGGAACACTGACAACCTGGGCGATCCAGGGACACTGACAACCTGGGCGATCCAGGGACACTGACAACCTGGGCGATCCAGGGACACTGACAACCTGGGCGATCCAGGGACACTGACAACCTGGGCGATCCAGGGACACTGACAACCTGGGCGATCCAGGGACATTGACAACCTGGGCGATCCAGGGACACTGACAACCTGGGCGATCCAGGGACATTGACAACCTGGGCGATCCAGGGACACTGACAACCTGGGCGATCCAGGGACACTGACAACCTGGGCGATCCAGGGACATTGACAACCTGGGCGATCCAGGGACACTGACAACCTGGGCGATCCAGGGACATTGACAACCTGGGCGATCCAGGGACACTGACAAGCTGGGCGATCCAGGGACATTGACAACCTGGGCGATCCAGGGACCCAGACAACCTGGGCGATCCAGAGACATTGACAACCTGGGCGATCCAGGGACATTGACAACCTGGGTGATCCAGAGACATAGACAACCTGGGCGATCCAGGGACACTGACAACCTGGGCGATCCAGGGACATTGACAACCTGGGCGATCCAGGGACATTGACAACCTGGGTGATCACAGGACCCCGCAAAAAGGGGGAACCGGGAAGTAACGTGAAAAAATCCCCTCGCAAATTCTGGCACCATGATGCTGGAGGATTTCGAACCCAGAAATAAGCGTGAATTGATATATTGTTTCTTTTTTTTTTTTTTTTATTTATAACGCCCCCCTTTTTTTTTTTTTTTTTAACCAACCAGCATTGCAGCTCCTAAACCCGCTGGTGACCTGCTGGAGGGGTTTAGGAGGCATGAATGTAGCGAAGCCCCCCTGGACACAGGAGTACCCCTGCACCAAACCTCAGAACCGTGCATGCCTCCAGAGCTGACAGCGCAGCTTCCAAGGCATAACACGCCGACTCGCCCTGACACAGGAGTACCCCTGCACCATAACATCAGAATTTGCGAGTACCTCAAGTGCAGACAGCGCTGTTATAAAGGCATACAAACAAAACCCCGCCGTGACACAGGAGTACCCCTGCACCAAAACAACAGAATTAATGAGTACTTTTAGAGCATGCAAACAAAGCCTCGCCGCGGCTCTGCCGCTGGCCCCTTAACTCTTTAATGAACCTTATGCAGAGCGGCATAAATGGAAGTGTGCTGAGTTAGGACACCGCTCCCCCGACCCAGCCGCCTGTGCCTGCGTGGGCGGAACATGCTGGGGGAGAGCGGCATCCCACCGGGCAACCCCCCAAAGCCAGTAACCCGGGCGAACGTGAAACTAGAGCGGGGACGCAACACCCCGATTACCTGGCAGGCTGGCGGCGGAACTGGCGGCGGAGGCACGTGACCGCGATACCCGGAAGTGACGATACTGAAGGAGGGAGCGTAAGCCGCAGTAATGCGTGAAGCTCGGGCGCCTGGCTGGACGGGAGTGAGCAGAATATAAGGCCAGACGCCCCTCCCACAAATGCAGGCTGGAACCAGCCTTACCTATATAGTACATGACAAAGTTAGAACCAGACCTGTACCTCACATGGATCCAGAGATCTCCCCATTTATTGCTCCAATTGCTCTGCTAGATTTGTTTTTAGCTGGCAGCTCAGTGGGTGTGTCCTCTCAGGGGGTGTATCTCTCTCCCTATAACAGTTCAGGAGGCACTTAAATGATGGAACATAGCAAGTGTGTCCACTGCAGAGAGGTGGACAGAGAAATAATAAGAAAAAAAAACTGCATCTGGCGCTATACAGATACAATTTATTGAATAACTCAGTAGCTATAATACATTTTTAATTACATCAGGTTAAAATAGTATTCAGATCCAGGTGCTAGTTTAAAAATGGCAGAATTTTTTTTTGTGAGATAATCCATTTAACCCCTTAAGGACACGGCCATATTTCACCTTAAGGACCAGGCCATTTTTTGCAAATCTGACCAGTGTCACTTTATGTGGTGATAACTTTAAAACGCTTTTACTTATCCAGGCCATTCTGAGATTGTTTTTTCGTCACATATTGTACTTCATGACACTGGTAAAATGAAGTTAAAAAAAAATCATTTTTATTTATAAAAAAAATACCAAATTTACCAAAATTTTTAAAAAATTAGCAAATTTCCAAATTTCAATTTCTCTACTTCTATAATACATAGTAATACCTCCAAAAATAGTTATTGCTTTACATTCCCCATATGTCGACTTCATGTTTGGATCATTTTGGGATTGCCATTTTAGTTTTTGGGGACGTTACAAGGCTTAGAAGTTTAGAAGCAAATCTTGAAAATTGTCAGAAATTTTCAAAAACCCAATTTTTAGCGACCAGTTCAGGTCTGAAGTCACTTTGTGAGGCTTACATAATAGAAACCACCCAAAAATGACTACACCCCTCAAGGTATTCAAAACTGATCTTTCAAACTATGTTAACCCTTTAGGTGCTCCACAAGAGTTATTGGCAAATGGAGATGAAATTTCAGAATTAAAATTTTGTGCCAAATTTTCCATTTTAATCCATTTTTTCCCAGTAACAAAGCAAGGGTTAACAGCCAAACTAAACTCTATATTTATTGCCCTGACTCTGTGGTTTACAGAAACACCCCATATGTGGTCGTACACTACTGTACGGCCACACGGCAGGGCGTACAGGGAAAGGAGCGCCGTATTTTTGTTTTTTGGAAGGCAGATTTTGATGGACTGGTTAATTTACACTATGTCCCATTTGAAGCCCCCCTGATGCACCCCTACAGTAGAAACTCCCTAAAAGTGACCCTATTTTAAAAACTACGGGATAAGGTGGCGGTTTTGTTGGGACTATTTTGAGGGTACATATGATTTTTAGTTGCTCTATATTACATTTTTGTGAGGTAAGGATACCAAAAATAGAAATTCAGAAATGTCATCTCCATTTGCCATAAACTGTTGAGGAACACCTAAAGGGTTAATAAAGTTTGTAAAATCAGTTTTGCATACCTTGAGGAGTTTATTTTCTTAGATGGGGTCACTTTTATGGAGTTTCTACTCTAGGGGTGCATCAGGGGTTCTTCAAATGGGACATGGTGTCAAAAAAAAGGTCATCAAAATCTTCCTTCCAGAAACCATATGGCGTTCCTTTCCTTCTGCACCCTGCCATTTGGTCATACAGCAGTTTACGACCACATATGGGGCGTTTCTGTAAACTGCAGAATCAGGGTAATAAATATTAAGTTTTGTTTGGCTATTAACCCTTGCTTGATAATTTTTTTTGGGGACCGTGTTAATCTGGGGGGTTAGGTCATGGGGTATTTTTATAGAGGAGATTCTTACGGACGCGGCGATACCTAATATGTCTACTTTTTTACATTTATTTAGGTTTTACCCTATGTTATCCTTTTATAAACAAAAAAAAAACATTTTAGTATCTCCATAGTCTAAGAGTCAGTTTTTTTAGTTTTTTGCCGATTATCTTAAGTAGGGGCTAATTTTTGCGGGATGAGGGGACGGTTTTATTGGCACTATTGTGGGGGCTATATGACTTTTTATCGCTTGCTATTACACTTTTTGTTATGTAAGGTGACAAAAAAATAGGTATTTTATTTATAAATTTATTTTTTTGACCGTGTTAATCTGGGGGGTTAGGCCATGGGGAATTTTAATAGAGGAGATTCTTACAGACGAGGCGATACCTAATATGTCAAATTTTTTTATTTATTTTAGTTTTACTAAATATCATTTTTGGAAAAAAATAAATTTGGGTGTCTCAAGTCTGAGAACCATAGTTTTTTTTTCGATAGTCAGTGGCTAAATTGGGGAAGGGGATTATAAATTTAGTACTCCATAGAAGTGTGGAACTCCCTGAAGCAACCAATAATGCAGAGGCCCGGATGATCCGGGCACGTGTCACACTGAGTGGTGGTGTCCTTACGTATCCCCCTCCTGTGACACACTCTGCACCTTTTTTGGGTCCGTCCCTTCTTTCCAGTATGGGGGACCACACCTGGAAAGTGTTGGCCAGGGACGATCCGGGTGCCTCCAGTTCCCAAGGTACTCCTGCCTGCTCTTTCCCGGTCAGAAAAGATCAGGGCCTTGAGGACTGCCTCATAGAACTGAAGGAATTTCCCTGTGTTGCCAGTGCTCTGGGACAGTACAAAAGAGTTGTACAAGGCAACCTGCACCAAGTAGGCCACAACTTTTTTGTACCATGTCCGGGTTTTGCGCATGGCGTTATATGGCTTGAGGACTTGATCAGAGAGATCAACTCCTCCCATATACCGACTGTAGTCGACGATACAATCGGGCTTGAGGACCGTTGCCGCGGTACCTCGCACAGGGACAGGGGTGATCCCGTTACCGTGAATTGTGGACAGTACAAGGATATCCCTCTTGTCCTTATATCTGACCAGCAGCAGGTTTCCACTGGTAAGGGCACGGGTGTCACTCCTGGGGATAGCTACCTGGAGGGGGTAGGTAGGGAGGCCGCTCTGATTTTTCAGCACGGTCCCACAAGGGGACGTGGATCTGGCGGCGAGGAACTGGAGCAAGGGGATACTAGTATAAAAGTTTTCCACGTACAGGTGGTAACCCTTATCTAGCAGTGGGTGCATAAGGTCCCACACAAGTTTCCCGCTAACACCCAGAATGGGGGGACATTCTAGGGGTTGAATACGGGAATCTCGCACCTCGTACACAAGCAGGGCGTATGCCTCCTCGGCCGAGAACGTCCGGCGGGCCATAGGGGAGTGTGTGTGCGCGTGTGTGTAAATCTTTATTCAGTGTGCGTGTGTGTGGGCGCACGGGTGTTCGCGAACTTTGCCCTACAGCTAAAAAAATCAAAAAATTAAGAAAAACTAACAAAAAAATTCCAAAAAAGTGTCAAAACAAAAAAATTCAGTTACAAATGCACTGTGGGGTGGGGTGGGGTGGGGTGGGCGATGCGCTAACAGTGGCCAGACGCAAAGAGTGCTGGCCACAGTCAGCACATGCAAAAAAAAATAAAAAATTCTCCCTAAAGAAAAAGTGTGTTGTGGGGGGGGCAATCTGCAGCACCCCTGGGGGGGGGGGGGTCTAGGGTCACACAGCTAGGTGCTGTGGACCCCAGACACCTGATCAAGGTGCTAAAAGTGCTATAGAAAAAAAAAAAGTTTTCCCCCCTATCTATCCCTCACTATCCCTGCCGAAATCGCCTATCCCTGCATGAGGCTTTTAAATTCCCAGGCTCTGGGGTGGAGTAGGCTATTTAGGTGGTTAGCTTTTCCCTTCTTCCTCTCTGGAATATCAATACCTTTCTGCGCTAGTAATGACAACTGGGTGTCTGCTTATCTTGTCAAAAGAGGGGTAGAGGGTAGTGACCACTGGCTCCACCCACACCCCTGTCCCTGCCTACTTGCACCTAGTCAACAAGGCAACAAGGTACAACTGTCCTAAGCAACAAGGTACAACTGGACGACGTTCCCTAGCCTGGGTAAGTGCGGAGGGACATACAAGACAAACAACAGATATGTCAGCAAGCCGAGTCAGAACCAGGATGTCGCTAAAGTACAAAAGGATAATCAAAGAGAAGTCAAGTCCACGCCAAAGGTCAAACCAGGAGAAACCAATAAATGCAGGGAGCAAACAGGGACGAAGTCGGGAACGGAGCCGGGAATCTAGCTGCATGTCACGCTGAACAAGTTCAGGAAGAGACTGAATTCACAGGCAACCTCTGGCCAGCAGGCTGCCTGTTAAATAGTGGAGAAGAGGAGTCATGTGACGTGGCCAGCGTCACATGACCCATTCTCCTGAATCCAGCAGAGCACTGAGTGATCAGCTCGGCGCTCAGGCTTACCACAGTTGCCATGGACGCGAAGGATGCTGACTGCGCCAAGGGAATACGCGCGGCCAGATCCTCCCTGTCCCTCGTTTCTGTGGAGACGAGGGCGTAGCGCACGTCCTTGTTCTGTATAAACCGCAGAGCGCTGACGGCGGTGAATAGGGGGAACCTGCCGTCGGCGCCCCGTGACACATTGCTGAAATTATCAGACTATGTAGAGACAAATCCTGACAAGGAGAAAGAGAATACCCAGTTGTCAATTAAGTCTAATCTACATGGAGACTTGTTATATACTTTTTTTTGTGGAATACAAGGAGCAGTAAAACAGAAATGTGACAACAACTCTATAAATCCAGTGATTTACAAGTGATGTTTTCTTTTTCTTTCTCTTCTCCATCTGGCCCAGACCACATTGATTCCTTCTCATGACCACTGCAGTTTGCTTCCTGGACATCTTTGGCCCCTCATTTCTGCAGCTATCACCAGCCTCTGTAATAACACAAATAAATGCATACCCCAAAACCAAACCTTAGAATAAATGCAGATCAAGGAATAATTATAAACCCCTGCAAATGAGGCTTATTTTAATCCGGAAGATCTTGCACACGGCTGTGGTTTTGTATGCCGGCCTTGTGGAGAAAAACTGCCATTAGGAAGTTACTCACAGAGAACTAGTAGCTTCAGGAAAGCTTGGCCTAGGTCTGGCACATTTTCAGCCTGCACACACAGCATAAGCGGCATCACCAGTTACAAAGCTGACCACAATAGAAGCAGATCTAGCCCTGTCAGTTCTTTTGGCAGCTTTGACCATACATTGCCTCCACTCATTATTGCCAACCTGGCCACCAACCTTTTCTTTTGATATCTCCTCTTCCTCCTCAGCACCCCAATTTGGCTGCCAGGTCCTGTCCAACACACAATCATCATCATAGTCGCTACCCTCCCTGCCACTTTTATCAGATTGTGTTGTGGGCATTGTAGGCTCCTTGGTCCTACTTCCGATTCCCTGCTCTCTATTTGCGCCGAGTGCCACTGTCGTTACCACTGCCCTTACCACCACCACAGTGGCTACAAGTGCTACTACATCTACTACCACCATCAACAACACATCTATGCATGGGGTCCCCCACCTATGCCTGAACATCTTCCTCATGGCAGTGTAAATGTTGACATTTCTCACACAAGTCATCAACAGGAAGACTACCTTGAGTATCTTCTATAGCACGTGGGGATTTGTTACCTACAACTAAAAGGCTTCCCTATGGTGAAAGAGCAGGAGAATTGCTTTGAACCCTGGCTCCAAGGAACAGTGTCAGACTCAGAGGTGAAATTGATATCATCCAGTCGATGTGAATAATAATGCAGTTATTGCAGTAAAACGCGTTGACTAACACTTTTACTAATCTTCTTCGTTCCTCTTGTTTTCCCACCAATTTTCACAGCTGGGCACTGTTTTCACACGATTTGTCCAAAGAAAATTGCCAAAACTTCAAATTAATTTGGCAGAAGAATTTTTGAGAAATTCTTGAAGGGGTTTTCCAGGAATTAAGAAAATGAAAATACTTAAATTTTACTTTATTATAAATATATTCCCAAATACTTTTCATTAGTTATAATGGCTCGTTTTGTCTAGGGAGCAATCATTAGGAGAAATAAAATGGCCGCCGACTTATTATTACACACAAAACTTGTCCTAATCACACAGGAGGACAAGTTACTTCACAACACTGAGCTAAAGAGCTGCCTTATCCTCCTCTCTGCTCTGCTCGTCAGGGATTATAGTCCTGAATATATTTTCTTAATTTGCGGAGCACCACTTTAATGAATCTTATTCATTTATTTATTTTATGCACTTATATAGAGCTACTATATTCCGCAGCGCTTTACAGACATTAGCATCCAACTGTCCCCAATGGGTTTCACAATCTAAGGTCCCTATCAGTACGTCTTTGGAGTGTGGGAGGAAACCGGAGAACCCGGAGGAAACCCACGCAAACACGGGGAGAACATACAAGGGTATGAATAGGTGACATCACCTTTTCCTCCTATTAATTGAATGAATATATGGGGTTAAATTCACAGCAACTTCTGTACAGTTACCATTTGTTTTTAATTAAAGTGATTAATCATATGATGCTATAAGACTCTTTAACTTGGGGCAGTTTGACTCACCATTGAGCGGGTCATGAATAAGGCATAATAGCTGAAACTCGTAGACTGGGCAGAGGGCGCCGTGTTTGGATTTTTATATGTACATTTTTTCTACAATAGAGCTGTGGATTTTAAGTACATCCTTTGCCCTGGACCTTTTATTTGATTACTGTTACAGTTGATTGCTTGTGAGACTACTGAGGACTTGACGTTTACAGGGAGCAAGCTGAAGGAGAAAGCACCCCCCCCCCCCCCCCCCCCCCCCGAAAAAGTACACACTTCCTGAGCTGTGCTTGGGAGAAAGCTGCAGCAGAAAGGACCCCCCCCCCCCCCCCCCCCGAGCAGGATTATGGGGGTCATTTGCTAAGTGATATACACCACTTTTTGTCGTATATATCTGCTGCAGATTACGGCGCATAGGTTATTTGTGTCGCAATCTGCGACTTTTCCACACTCATGCCAGGCCTAAAAAAGGGGGCAGGCCGGTAGCCCCGTCTCATTTATCATTTTCTATGCCTGGTTTAGGAGTAGAAAATGGTCTAAATCTACGCCAGCAAGCATAAGTCATCAATATTAAAAAGCCTGGAGAACCTTTTTAATAAATGACCCCCTATGTCCTTATAACAGTCTGTATGGCCAAGTACGACACAAATGTAAATTTTGCAACAAAATTGTTAATAGAAAAAAAATAGTCCCTCGACAATCGTCTCCAGTGTCCAAAACCCACTCAAAAGGGAAAGAAAAACAAGCTGTCATTCACTGATTTGTGCCGTTTACATTCTGTTCAGCAGATTCTGGCAGCAAATTGCATCAGCTCTCCTAAATCCATACTGCACTATATGGCACCTTTCTGATGTTTTCCTGGCATTCACCGCTTTCTAGATGGAATTACAGTAATTAGTAACTTGTGCCAGATTTTCCGCTAAAGTTCTTACGACTTATTTGAAGATTGTTTATCATTTAGATGGTGTCTCATATTCCTCTTCTATTTTTGGGGTGATTATTATTAGTTTTATGTGATGATTTTCTGATTAGTTACAGATGAATAAATGTGAACTGATCATGAATTACATGAGCACTACTAGTGCTGTTATATTTGTATCTTCTATCCGTCGCCAGGTGTCATTGCATGATATGAACACAACACCACCTGGCGGCTCAAATTTTTACGCGTTATATCCCTGTGTTAAGTTCTAATCCGGATATGATTGAGATCATTTGAATCATTGCATTGAATTTGGAGCGCTCCATTTTTTCATCTAAGTGTGAGTATTATCTCACTGGAAGACCGCAACAAAGATACCAAGTCCCGCGATACTTCGTGAGAGGTCACGTGACAGACATCGAGGAGTGAGGACGCCGGAAGCGATTGCAGCCGAGCGGTGCGGTAAGCTGAATAACGGAATTGCCGGACACTCTGGTCATATACCGGTAAGCAAATTTTTCCACAGCATTGAGCACCTGAAGATATTAAGGCCCTCAACACTCCACAAGGTCTAGATTGCGGTGAAAGGGTAATTAACAGACGAACTCTGCGTTAATATTACCTGCACTTAAAGGGACATTGCTCCCAATATCAAGTGGTTGTCCACACCCTGCATCTAAAGGGACACTGCGGTCATCGCTACCACAGAGTCTGTTCATAAAGATCACACAGGTGCAATATTGGAATTATATTTAGGCTGTTGGACACCTATCAAGCCGTGCAATATACAGGGAGTGCAGAATTATTAGGCAAGTTGTATTTTTGAGGATTAATTTTATTATTGAACAACAACCATGTTCTCAATGAACCCAAAAAACTCATTAATATCAAAGCTGAATATTTTTGGAAGTAGTTTTTAGTTTGTTTTTAGTTTTAGATATTTTAGGGGGATATCTGTGTGTGCAGGTGACTATTACTGTGCATAATTATTAGGCAACTTAACAAAAAACAAATATATACCCATTTCAATTATTTATTTTTACCAGTGAAACCAATATAACATCTCAACATTCACAAATATACATTTCTGACATTCAAAAACAAAACAAAAACAAATCAGTGACCAATATAGCCACCTTTCTTTGCAAGGACACTCCAAAAGCCTGCCATCCATGGATTCTGTCAGTGTTTTGATCTGTTCACCATCAACATTGCGTGCAGCAGCAACCACAGCCTCCCAGACACTGTTCAGAGAGGTGTACTGTTTTCCCTCCTTGTAAATCTCACATTTGATGATGGACCACAGGTTCTCAATGGGGTTCAGATCAGGTGAACAAGGAGGCCATGTCATTAGATTTTCTTCTTTTATACCCTTTCTTGCCAGCCACGCTGTGGAGTACTTGGACGCGTGTGATGGAGCATTGTCCTGCATGAAAATCATGTTATTCTTGAAGGATGCAGACTTCTTCCAGTACCACTGCTTGAAGAAGGTGTCTTCCAGAAACTGGCAGTAGGACTGGGAGTTGAGCTTGACTCCATCCTCAACCCGAAAAGGCCCCACAAGCTCATCTTTGATGATACCAGCCCAAACCAGTACTCCACCTCCACCTTGCTGGCGTCTGAGTCGGACTGGAGCTCTCTGCCCTTTACCAATCCAGCCACAGGCCCATCCATCTGGCCCATCAAGACTCACTCTCATTTCATCAGTCCATAAAACCTTAGAAAAATCAGTCTTGAGATATTTCTTGGCCCGGTCTTGACGTTTCAGCTTGTGTGTCTTGTTCAGTGGTGGTCGTCTTTCAGCCTTTCTTACCTTGGCCATGTCTCTGAGTATTGCACACCTTGTGCTTTTGGGCACTCCAGTGATGTTGCAGCTCTGAAATATGGCCAAACTGGTGGTAAGTGGCATCTTGGCAGCTGCACGCTTGACTTTTCTCAGTTCATGGGCAGTTATTTTGCGCCTTGGTTTTTCCACACGCTTCTTGCGACCCTGTTGACTATTTTGAATGAAACGCTTGATTGTTCGATGATCACGCTTCAGAAGCTTTGCAATTTTAAGAGTGCTGCATCCCTCTGCAAGATATCTCACTATTTTTGACTTTTCTGAGCCTGTCAAGTCCTTCTTTTGACCCATTTTGCCAAAGGAAAGGAAGTTGCCTAATAATTATGCACACCTGATATAGGGTGTTGATGTCATTAGACCACACCCCTTCTCATTACAGAGATGCACATCACCTAATATGCTTAATTGGTAGTAGGCTTTCGAGCCTATACAGCTTGGAGTAAGACAACATGCATAAAGAGGATGATGTGGTCAAAATACTCATTTGCCTAATAATTCTGTACAGGGTGTACAAAGGACTCTTTTTATATAGGGTCTTATTACCAGTGGACTGCTGTTCATATTTTATATTTTTAGGTTTTTTATGTGATTGATATTTCCGGATATTGTATTTTACTAGATCGTTGTATTATATGTTGTATTTTTGCCGCTTATACTCCATTGTTGAGCTAGTGGCTATTAAATGCTGTTGATGTAACCCACATAGTGAGTGCCAGTTGTCTCTCTATTTGTTTTATGTAATTCACTAGGTTGAGAATTTAATTCAGACCAATTTAATAGTCGAGATCCAGTGGTTGTTGCTCAATAAAGAGCAGTTCGATGCTTATAAGAGCGGTACAATTAGTGGTAGGGTAGTAAATCAGGAAAGAGGGAGCAGTGAATGTACGGTAACTGTGATGAGTAGGGAAGCATTATCAGTTCATAGTCAGTGTTTAATTGTTAAAAAGTTAGTCCACTTTGCGTAATCTTCCCTTTTTAAGAATGGTTCCACAAACCTAAACTGACCACAAGATGCCCTGCTGGGCCCTCAATTGATCAAAGGTTATTTGCAGGAGAAACGGGCAGAAAGTGTTAAATTTCCCTGCAGCACCACAGCAGGTGACCTGAAGCATTACATTGGGTAATGGGTGGGTGTAACACATGGTCTTCCAGAGATATCCTACCCTATTTGACAATGGATTTTGTAATCCAGGCAACCCTTATAGTAAGTATTTCCCTAAAAGTCGTACTTTGGAGTTAAGTGTCCTTTTCTTATTTCTACTTTGTTGTATTCCCCTATCTTTTGGTATTAGGCCTGAGGGAATCTCCTGTTCCTTTAGCTGGGAAGGAACAGGTCATTTTTTCCCCTGACACTATTCCCAGGGCACTTTAGGGTCAGATAGGGCTCTAGGTTCCAGCATATGAATATTCCTACCATTGAGGTCTGTTCATACTGATAGTAGTCAGGGCTCGGTTTAAGGGAATCACTAGGTGGTGACCTTTTCCCCTTTCCCTAGTTTACAGGCCTAGTACCTTTTCCCTTCCCTCCTGTGTTCGGTGTGGAGTTTACCTCCCACACCGCGCCATGACAGGTTCATTTAAGAAAATTCATACATAACACCTGATTGCGAAGAGATCCAAACAACACCTACGCGTTTCAAACAGTCTCCAAGTCCTTACCCATGACAGCAGGGGCATAGGTAAAGGCTCATGAACCCTGGTTCAAGAGTTCAGCCTTGGTCCCCCTTCCCTCAGTGCTCTGTAGCCAGGGAAGCACATAGCCTTAGTGCAGTCTTCTTATGTGGCATTAGGCACTTTGGGTCCCCTCAGGCTCCTGGGCCCGGTAGCGACTGCTACCTCTGCACCCCCTATAGATATGCCCCTGCATGCCAGTGTGTTTGCTACATGAACGAATGAACATATGAGAGACTGATCCAGGTGAATCACATATGTAATAAACTACACTTGGGAGTATGGGGAGGAGCGTCTAGTATTTTAAGATATGAAACATTGTACCAGACATACTGCCATAAGTAAGGACACTGAAGTCTGAAACGCGTACGCTTGTTTGGATCTTTTTACAACCACAGGTCAAATATCTGTATTTTCTTGAATAATGCCCCGACTTATAGAGTCTGAGATGCTGTACTATTTTTCACTTTGGTTTTCCACATTTACAAGCTACTAGAGAGGGGTCGTTGATCCAGGGAGTTATTCTGATTGCCTGATTGGAGTCGGGAAGGAATTTTTTATTCCCCTAAAGTGAGGAAAATTGGCTTCTACCTCACAGGGTTTTTTTTTTTTTTTTTTTGCCTTCCTCTGGATCAACTTGTAGGATGACAGGCCGAACTGGATGGACAAATGTCTTTTTTCGGCCTTATGTACTATGTTACTATGTTACTATGTTACAAGTGGAGTCCGTGCAGCACATTTTTCATCTATAGCTTCATAACTATGGTACTATTATTTCTCAATGTGTTCATGTATTTATGAAGCACCTGGTTCCACTTTTTGACAAGTCCAGGTGTGACTATTTTATTACAGTTTTTTTTTATTAAAATTTCTTCATAAAAAAAAAGTTCATTAAAAATCTCTGGCGTTGCACTTTGCATTCTGCATTGCCTGGGAGTGATTGGTGCACATATACCAAAAAACTGGTTGGGTGTCACGGTCCCTCCTGTGACAGAGGTGAGAAAATCGGATAGACTTGCTGTCTCTCTGTTTTCCTCTTTGTACAGATGGAGCAGGGTTAGCACTCCAGCTCTTAACTCAAATTTCTTAACTCATCGCGTTATCTTGAGACAAAAGCCATTGAAAAGCAATTGAAGGTGTTTGCTTAGATTAGATAACACAACTCATAAATCTCAGAAAACAGGAGTGTTAACTCTACTCCATCAGTATGTTGTTGTTTGGCATGATCTCATCTCTCCTCAGGTTCTGCTTGTCATCATTGATGAGGCTCTATTTAGGTCCGCCTCACACTGCTGACCATGCGGTTTATATTTCCTCTTGAAGTTTCTAGAGCTTGTTTGTCTTGGATCTCCGGCTTCTCCATACATCTCAAAGCTAAGTACTAGTTGCCTTTTCTGTTTGTTGTACTCTGGTGTGTTTTGGTTCTAGGCCTCAGGGAGATGCGGGTTTCTTCATCTGGGAAGGAACCGGCTGTCTCAACTCCTGTTACCTATCCTAGGGCTCGTCAGTTTTAGCAGGGCATAGGTATCCAGTGTATGAGCATTTCCACCATCAGGATCTGTTCCTACTGGCAGGAGTTAGGGAAAGGCCTAGGGATTACTAGGAGGTCACCATCCCTCTTCCTTAGCTTTTGAGGCCTAGACTGTTGTCAATTTCCTTTTGTGTGTATCTGGTATTTTCCCCTTCCCCATTACTCGTGACAGTGGAGCAGGGGAGGTCCATACTAAGTTTTGCTACAGGACCCTATAAGATCTGACTATGCCCTTGGCAGTAGTGTAGTTTTTATGTTCCATGGGGTCTATGAAGAAGGTAAAGATGTATTTTTATACCTTTCTCCTCCATGTAGTATTTTCCTAACCTAGATTGGACATATAGATGTACTATTTTATTTTCCATCCTATATCCAGGTATGTTTCCGCGTGTAGTAGGTGACATTTTTTATGGTGATATTTCTTTAAATGTATAATGCACTTCATGTTCTTTGTTCTTCAGACAAGACTGCACTCCTGTGGAAAGCCTATGGGAACAGCCTCTCCTTTAGAAGTAGAATAAATGAATACATCAAGCCTGGAATGAATGAGCAAATGCACTTAAAATAGTGTTTTTATAAAGTCAATGCAGGAGACATCTTGGATTCTATCTTCAGTTCTCTATAGTCACGTTTTCAATGTACAGTTTGTTCTATATTACACCAAATATAAATGCGTTCATGAAATTCCAAAATGATATCTCCTATGGGGGCGCGGGGACAGGCTGACTTTGTACTTATGGAAGCAGCTGGTAACACAGTGACAGATTTCTTTAATACAAGGTGACGGATTTCTTATAATACAAAAGGCGACTGATTCATGAATTAAACATGGCAATTTCTCTTAGGGCTTTGAGATTATCCAGTGTCCATATTATAAGACCTGAGTCACTACATCATTTTGCATCAGAGGATTCTTTCACCGGGACTTGTAAATTGGATGTAAATTGTCTTTCCTTACATTAGTCTTTTATATTATGAAGAAGTACTTAGTGTTGCATTGCATATTGCGTATTACGTTGTGCCTGCTGCTCTCCTGACATTCTGTTCTAGCAAACATTTCTGGAGCTTCTTAGAACTATCTTGCCCAGTTCCTCTGTTATCCCTCATGGAAACGTATAAATAACAATTCAGCATTAGCATTCCTTGCAACAAGGGGTGTATCTACTTAGGGCTCATGCACACGAACACGTGCTGTGGACCACACACTCGAATGGGTCCACGATCCACAACATTCAGTCCACACAGCAAAAAAAAAGAACATGCTCTGTAGTGCTTCTGTGGGCTTTCACTCCATGCCTCCGCTCTGTATCTTGCAGATTGCCGACCAAAATACAGACACAGGGCACACACATTCGTGTGCATGAGCCCTTAGTCTGACACTGTTATGGCCAGTACCAGACTTTGTAGGGACACAACTTTTTGACAAGGGGAAGAGTTACACCATGTTGTCGATTTGGTCAAACTCTTTCAGGAGGAATAATGGAGAAACAGTACAATGCAGACTTCTAGAATGGAAGCTCCAGTATTGGTACTTTATGCAAAGTAGCAGTATTTATGGAATCAGATGTGTCAGGTGGCAAGTCCTCTTTAATTGTATCAAGGGCTGGAAGTGTTTTGGACGCATCAGGGGGAATTTATCATGGTGTTTGCCCAGTATTTTGGTGCAAAAAAAAAGTCACAAATTTTTGTGCAAGGCATAAGTTGTGTGCACACAACTTTTTACAAAAAGTGGGTGAGGTTCAGCAGGAACAGCCCGATTTACTGTAAATTACACAGCTCTTTAAATTAATTTGGCTCACCTCTTAGAATCTAATGGTCAGCATCAGCAATATGCCTAGGCTTGGTGTTGGTAGTGACCAGGTGCAAGGTTGGATCAATGTTGGTGGAGGACCATAGGCACAAAGATTGGTGGGCCTTCTCCTAGTAACAGTGTCCTATAATGTGCGGCTGTTTGTTTGAAGGGTCCTGCCATAAAAGCTCAGTAGGGGGCAACGAGGAGTATGGAAAACCACCTCCTACATAACCTTCTGGGAGAAAATGGGTCCATATTCACTGGATACGTGGTTAGGGTTTTTTGGGTAATTCTTCCAATGCAAGCAACAAGGTTTAATGCCCCTGCCAAAGATACCTGCTATGCCCTTTTCAGCTATGGGTGTAAATCTCAAAGTGAGCAATGTGTGTAGTGCTAATATATCATAAATGGACACGTACAGATGCCGCTTCCTGAGATGGAGAAGTTTACTCTAGTGCCATCTAGCACTGGCAAAGACCTGAATGTGCCATTGAGTCTAAGTAAGCTTTGGTCTACATGTTGACCCTGTCACATCAGGTAGGGAACAGTGCAGCACTGAGCTCAACCCAGACCACTTTCTCTACCTACTTGGACAATCTTCCCAAAATGGCGGCCCCTAACTTAACTAAATTCAGGGGCCTAAACAAAAAGAAGGAAAAATATCGACTGACAAAGACAGAACCAGAAGGTAAAACATCAAAGCCAAAACAGGATACAATCACTGAATCAAATAACAGGCAGGGTCCATACCAAGAGGTAACATCAGAAATATAATTGGCAGTCAGAGGCAAAGTTAAAGCAGAAGTCAAGATCCAGGAGTTCCAAAATGTACAAACGCTAGTGTGGCAATGAAGACCAATCACAGGCAACAGGGGCCGGTAGTTGCCTGTTTAAATACCCCACCAACACGAAGCACATGACACCGGAGACAAGCCTCATTGGCCCGGGGTCTCTGCTCCCTAAAGCATCTATGCTCCCTGATAGGCAGACCAGCCCCAGTGTCATCAGGGGTGGTTGTCACTGTAACTAAAGGACATCAGCTGCACCATCATAGCGAGGCCGGCATCAGTAAGGGGGGGGCAAGCAGGTAAGTACATGACAGACCCCTCTCAGAGGTATGAACTTGAGGCTTAGATATTCGCATTTTGAAGCTCCTAGGGTGGTAGGTGGTTGTGAGGCTAAGAGACGGCCACACCAGGTTCCACACAAAAAAAAACTTCTGAAAAATGGTCTTGTTGAGATCATGGGTGTCAGAAATTCAGAATTATGCCAAAAAATTATGGACCCATAATGGAGCCAATAATTGCAGTTGCAAAAATACATTCCAAAAGGAGAATACTTATGTCTTACAGGAGGATACTCACAATTTAGACTATACAGAAAAGGGAGTGATGCAGGGACAGTACTTCTGCACTAAAAATGCTGGTGGTCCTGTAGAACAGTACTTTTATCAGTATCACATGTGCACTGTATGCTGTTATATGTGCTCCGTATGGCAATACTATTAGACATGTTCATAGCATGTGGGTGCAGCATGGCACCATCAAGTGTCACTGTATGGCAGTATTATTAGTATTAACTACTGTACAATCAGTTTTTTTGGGCACTTTATAGACCATTATATATAGCCATGAGCAGCATCCCCATGCTCAGTCGCTTCATCTGAGATTTGCATTACTACCGCATTATTCTACACTTGAAAAAAAGGTGTGTGGACGAGCACTCTACCAATTGACACACATTTATTTGAGAAATTGATATGATTAGCTAGCAATATAAAATTGATAATACAATTCAATAAAATAGTACAATAAAATACAATGATACAGCCACAATGGGGTGAATGGTTATACTCAATGATATACAATGTCCAATGATCCTATGACCAAAGTGATATACAGGCCTATATGTCCATAGGAATCCAATGAGGCCCTAATAAGTAGGAATAGTGTAAGTATAACTCCACAAGTTCCGGCAGTCTATCAGTATTAGTGTATCAGGTATTAGTCCCGTAACATACAGTGTTGTTGATAGAATAGAAATGGACTTGCCGGCTTTTTAGCCGCTTACCTCCCCTTCGTATATAACTTCAGATTATCCGGACGAAATAGTGGAAAAAGCTTTGGCAAATGTTAGGAAATTAGACAGACAAACCTTTTTTGACAGTCAAGTGGAAATCAAGAAAAAATCCCAGACAGGTGAAGAGATCAGTAATAAGATTATCCTCCCTTTTAATGACGATCATAGAAAAATACAGCAAATAGTGAAGACACATTGGCACCATATATTAAATGATAGGGTGATAGGCCATCTCTTACCTACATCCCCAAACGTTATATTTACTAGGGCACCCAATTTGGGTATTAAAATAGCTCCCTCTGTGAAATCTAGAGAGAAAAAAAGATCATTGATGGGAACTTGGATGGATTTGAAAGGGTTTTTCAAATGCGGCAAGTGCATTGCATGTAGAATCAATAACAAACCCCGTAAGACCACCACAGTCCCTTCCACACAGAATACCTTTGTCTGGGACATCAAAGATTGCCTGACATGCAACTCTACCGGTGTTGTCTACCTGGTCCAGTGCCCCTGCAATAGACAATACATTGGCAGAACCAAACGGTTATTAAAGACGAGACTGGCTGAACACATAGCCAATATCAAGAAAGGCTATGATAAACATTCCTTGTCCAAGCATTACAAGGAGGTCCATAATAGTGACCCGGCCGGTCTCGTCTTTATGGCACTGGAAAAGGTGGATCAACACTGGAGAGGAGGCAATTATATTAAACACATGTCCAGAAGGGAGTCCCGACGAATATACGAATTTGGGAGTTTATTACCGTCGGGACTAAATTCAGAGTTGGAACTCTTTGGCTTTCTGTGAGGATGCCCTCTATTTGATGTAGGGTTATAGGCCAAGCTATGTCTTTATACTGTGGCCGTTCTCAAATGGAGGTCCCCCATCAACCCTATCATTTACCCTATTAATGGAGTCAATAGTGCCGCCTGCCTTGGTGTCACTGCAGGTTTTTATGCAGGTCTTTATGTGCTTGGGCATATCACATGTGCTTGGGCATACAGGGAGTGCAGAATTATTAGGCAAGTTGTATTTTTGAGGATTAATTTTATTATTGAACAACAACCATGTTCTCAATGAACCCAAAAAACTCATTAATATCAAAGCTGAATATTTTTGGAAGTAGTTTTTAGTTTGTTTTTAGTTTTAGCTATTTTAGGGGGATATCTGTGTGTGCAGGTGACTATTACTGTGCATAATTATTAGGCAACTTAACAAAAAACAAAAATATACCCATTTCAATTATTTATTTTTACCAGTGAAACCAATATAACATCTCAACATTCACAAATATACATTTCTGACATTCAAAAACAAAACAAAAACAAATCAGTGACCAATATAGCCACCTTTCTTTGCAAGGACACTCAAAAGCCTGCCATCCATGGATTCTGTCAGTGTTTTGATCTGTTCACCATCAACATTGCGTGCAGCAGCAACCACAGCCTCCCAGACACTGTTCAGAGAGGTGTACTGTTTTCCCTCCTTGTAAATCTCACATTTGATGATGGACCACAGGTTCTCAATGGGGTTCAGATCAGGTGAACAAGGAGGCCATGTCATTAGATTTTCCTCTTTTATACCCTTTCTTGCCAGCCACGCTGTGGAGTACTTGGACGCGTGTGATGGAGCATTGTCCTCATGAAAATCATGTTTTTCTTGAAGGATGCAGACTTCTTCCTGTACCACTGCTTGAAGAAGGTGTCTTCCAGAAACTGGCAGTAGGACTGGGAGTTGAGCTTGACTCCATCCTTAACCCAAAAAGGCCCCACAAGCTCATCTTTGATGATACCAGCCCAAACCAGTACTCCACCTCCACCTTGCTGGCGTCTGAGTCGGACTGGAGCTCTCTGCCCTTTACCAATCCATCCACGGGCCCATCCATCTGGCCCATCAAGACTCACTCTCATTTCATCAGTCCATAAAACCTTAGAAGAATCAGTCTTGAGATATTTCTTGGCCCAGTCTTGACGTTTCAGCTTGTGTGTCTTGTTCAGTGGTGGTCGTCTTTCAGCCTTTCTTACCTTGGCCATGTCTGTGAGTATTGCACACCTTGTGCTTTTGGGCACTCCAGTGATGTTGCAGCTCTGAAATATGGCCAAACTGGTGGCAAGTGGCATCTTGGTAGCTGCACGCTTGACTTTTCTCAGTTCATGGGCAGTTATTTTGCGCCTTGGTTTTTCCACACGCTTCTTGTGACCCTGTTGACTATTTTGAATGAAACGCTTGATTGTTCGATGATCACGCTTCAGAAGCTTTGCAATTTTAGGAGTGCTGCATCCCTCTGCAAGATATCTCACTATTTTTGACTTTTCTGAGCCTGTCAAGTCCTTCTTTTGACCCATTTTGCCAAAGGAAAGGAAGTTGCCTAATAATTATGCACACCTAATATAGGGTGTTGATGTCATTAGACCACACCCCTTCTCATTACAGAGATGCACATCACCTAATATGCTTAATTGGTAGTAGGCTTTCGAGCCTATACAGCTTGGAGTAAGACAACATGCATAAAGAGGATGATGTGGTCAAAATACTCATTTGCCTAATAATTCTGCACGCAGTGTATATTGCGATGTTGACGATAGGAATAATGGATTTATATCCGCTATCGGTAATTTAAATTTTGATTAATATCCATTATATTGTGATAAAGACCCACTATACCGATACACCTTTTTGAATTATCCACATCCATTTCCATTTCATTTTTACTTATACATTTTATATATTTATATTTATTAAAATATTTTATTTAGCATAAATTATTTAGTATAAACTACTACTCTGGTTTTAAATAATAGGATGCATCCATCAATGGGGTATATATTGAATGGAATCTTGTTACGTTTTTTCTCTTTTGATATTTGCAAGAAAGGGAAATTTATTATACATATCAATGATTGAAAGGTGATCTGAGACTTTCCGATACCTAAAATTGAGATATATATACAATAAACAACAGACTGTGAAAACTAGAAGTCTCAGACATTAAATTGTGCAGAAATGGAAGGAACAAATCCAGAGGTCCGTTCCAGTCTTTGAAGATAACCTAGAGAAGTATATAAGGCGTGTTTAGACAGGTATGGCGCAACCACTGAGGAAGGGAGAGTGACAACTCCCGAAACGCGTCTGGGTTTCACGCCATATACCTGTCGATACTTCTTCAATTGCATGGCCATGCAAAAAGGACTTTGATATCTGCAATACCAAATATTCGAAAATTGCAGCTTGGAATCATCGGACGCAATAATCGTCACTACCGGAATCCACAGGAAGTGACGTAAGTGCTACTCCGCAAGTATCCGACGCGGATACCAACGCATAGCATCGTGAGACGCCGGCCCTTCATACTAACCGGGACGTTCCACGTGCTGTACCCGCACTGCAAGAATAAAGCACATTATCCACATGAAGAGGTAAGCCCGGTCATTGAATACAGTGACGGGAGACGCCGCACCGACGAGCCCCACTTATCCAGTCTGAACAAACCGCAGGACTGAAGTTATATACGAAGGGGAGGTAAGCGGCTAAAAAGCCGGCAAGTCCATTTCTATTCTATCAACAACACTGTATGTTACGGGACTAATACCTGATACACTAATACTGATAGACTGCCGGAACTTGTGGAGTTATACTTACACTATTCCTACTTATTAGGGCCTCATTGGATTCCTATGGACATATAGGCCTGTATATCACTTTGGTCATAGGATCATTGGACATTGTATATCATTGAGTATAACCATTCACCCCATTGTGGCTGTATCATTGTATTTTATTGTACTATTTTATTGAATTGTATTATCAATTTTATATTGCTAGCTAATCATATCAATTTCTCAAATAAATGTGTGTCAATTGGTAGAGTGCTCGTCCACACACCTTTTTTTCCAGTTCTATTTTATCTTGAGAGGTAGGGTGTCCTCTCCCTGGACTTGTAGCACCATATCATAGGCTATATAGGAGAGCAGCCACCACCAATTTCAATCTTCTACTATTATTCTACACTTACCAACAATCATCCACAAGAAACGTATAGATCCCGATGTTACATCTACATGATTCACTACAACGTGTGATAACAACATCACTAACGCAAAAAAATATGATTCACATTAATCAAGGCACAACTGGAAGATAGCGGCACGAGGCATAGGCAATAAACGTAAATGCATTAACATGACAGTCTCCGAGAATTATGGTTTTAATCCCGAGAGACGCAGTAAACTCCGGAATATCTATTTTACACATTAGTGAACTGCAGAATTAAGAAACTTTTTGAAAAAAAAAAAAAGCAATCAAATACAAATTCTACACTGGATGGTAAAGTGTAATTACATCACGAGTCTTTATAGTCTGATAGTTATTAGTAGAGAGGCCGTAAAATCATTAAAAAGCAAATACAAAGTCTCTCCCAGAAGCAAATATTGAATATGCTGCTTGTGCGCTGTAACGACTCGAGTAATCAGTCAGGTATTGTTTACCGGGGAAATGTCCTCAACCTGATCGATGAATTATACGTTCCTGCTTAATCATCATGCTTCATAGAGGTTTATTCACAATGCAAATATTCATTCCTCAAATACAAAATTGCATTAGTCTGCATGTATTGTAAGGGTATATACTCTACGTGTGTGTTTATGTATGTGTATATGTACACTTTATGTCTAAGAGAATGTGGACCTCTGACCATCTCACATATATGAGCTTCTTGGGCATTCCAAAACCATGGCTTGCGTGCGACTGCATGACCATAGCAATCCTTTTCATGTAAATCTGTATTGCTAACAAATTAGGCAACTTGTTAACAAATACACAATTTCAGGTCCAGATACTCTTTAACCCCTTATGGACCGGGCTCATTTTCACCTTAAGGACCAGGCCATTTTTTGCAAATCTGACTAGTGTCACTTTAATAACTTTAAAACGCTTTTACTTATCCAGACCATTCTGAGATAGTTTTTTCGTCACGTATTGTACTTCATGACACTGGTAAAATGAGTTAGAAAAGATTCATTTTTATTTATAAAAAAAAAAAAAATAATTTACCAAAAAATTCAAAAAATTAGCAAATTTCCAAGTTTCAATTTCTCTACTTCTATAATACACAGTAATACCTCCAAAAATAGTTATTACTTTACATTCCCCATATGTCTACTTCATGTTTGGATCATTTTGGGAATGACATTTTATTTTTTCGGGACGTTACAAGGCTTAGAAGTTTAGAAGCAAATCTTTTTTAGAAATTTTTCTAAACCCACTTTTTAAGGACCAGGCCAGGTCTGAAGTCACTTTGTGAGGCTTACATAATAGAAACCACCCAAACTACACCCCTCAAGGTATTCAAAACTGATTTTACAAACTTTGTTAACCCTTTAGGTGTTCCACAAGAGTTATTGGCAAATGGAGATGAAATTTTAGAATTTCAATTTTTTTTGCAAATTTTCCATTTTAATCCATTTTTTCCAGTAACAAAGCAAGGGTTAAAAGCCAAGCAAAACTCAATATTTATTGCCATGATTCTGCAGTTTACAGAAACACCCCATATGCGGTCGTAAGCTGCTGTATGACCAAACGGCAGGGCGCACAAGGAAAGGAACGCCATATGGTTTTTGGAAGGCAGATTTTGATGGCCTATTTTTTGACACCATATCCCATTTGAAGAACCCCTGATGCACCCCTAGAGTAGAAATTCCATAAGTGACCACATCTAAGAAACTACACCCCTCAAGGTATTCAAAACTGATTTTACAAGCTTTATTCACCCTTTAGGCGTTCCATAAGATTTAATGGAAAATGGAGATAACATTTCAGAATTTCACTTTTTTGGAAGATTTTCCATTTTAATATTTTTTTCCAGTAACAAAGCAAGGGTTAACAGCCAAACAAAGCTCAACATTTATTACTCTGATTCTGCAGTTTACAGAAACACACAGCAGGGCGCAGAAGGAAAGGAATGCCATTTGGTTTTTGGAAGGCTAATTTTGCTGGATTGGTTTTTAGACACCATGTCCCATTTGAAGCCCCCTGATGCACCCCTAGAGTAGAAACTCCATAAAAGTGACCCAATTTTGGAAACTACGGGATAAGGTGGCAGTTTTGTTGGTACTATTTTAGGGTACATATGATTTTGTTGCTCTATGTTACACTTTTTGTGAGGCAAAGTAACAAAAAATAGAAATTCTGAAATTTCATCTCCATTTGCCATTAACGCCTGTGGAACACTTAAAGGGTTAACAAAGTTTGTAAAATCAGTTTTAAATACCGAGAGGGGTGTAGTTTCTTAAATGGGGTCACTTTTTGGAGTTTCTACTCTAGGGGTGCATCAGGGGGGGGGCTTCAAATTGAACATGGTGTCAAAAACCCAGTCCAGCAAAAACTGCCTTCCAAAAACCATATATCGTTCCTTTCCTTCTGCGCCATGCCGTGTGGCCATACAGCAGTTTACGAACACATATGGGGCATTTCTATAAACTAAAGAATCATGCCAATAAATATTGAGTTTTGTTTGGCTGTTAACCCTTGCTTTGTTACGGGAAAAAAATGGATTAAAATGGAAAATTTGCAAAAAAATTGCTGTTTTGGCACCATTTTTATTTTTTATTATTTACAAGGTTCATCTGACAGGTTATATCATGTGCTATTTTTATAGAGCAGGTTCTTACGGATGCAGCGATACCTAATATGTATACCTTTTTTTTTAAATTTAGGTTTTACACAATATCATTTTTGAAACAAAAAAAAACATGTTTTAGTGTCTCAATAGTCTGAGAGCCATAGTTTTTTCAGTTTTCAGGCGATTGTCTCAGGTTGGGTATCATTTTTGCGGGATGAGATGACGGTGGGGGGCATACAACTTTTTGATCGTTCGCCATTACTCTTTTTGTGATGTAAGGTGACAAAAAATGGCTTTTTTGACACTTTTTTTTTTTTACGGTGTTCACCTCAGGGTTTAGGTCATGTGGTATTTTTATAGAGCAGGTTCTTATGGACACGGCGATACCTAATATGTCAACTTTTTAAAAAAAATTTATGTTTAACATAAAAAAGCATTTTTGAAACAAAAAAAATCATGTTTTAAGCCTCATGCACACGACAGTATTTTTTCACGGTCCGCAAAACGGGGTTCCGTTGTTCCGTGATCCGTTTCTGTTTTTGTTTCCGTGTGTCTTCTTTGATTTTTGAAGGATTACCAGACATGAAAAGTGAAAAAAAAAATCGAAGTCAAGTTTGCCTTGCAAATGATAGAAAAAAAAAACGGACACGGATCACGGACGCGGATGACAATCTTGTGTGCCTCTGTGTTTTTTCACGGACCCATTGACTTGAATGGGTCCACGAACCGTTGTCCGTGAAAAAAATAGGACAGGTCATATTTTTTTGACGGACTGGAAACACGGATCACGGACGCGGATGACAAACGGTGCATTTTCCGAGTTTTCAACGGACCCATTGAAAGTCAATGGGTCCGCAAAAAATCACGGAAAACGGAACAACGGACACGGAAAGCCATAGTTTTTTTATTTTTTGGGCCATTGTCTCATGTATGGACTCATTTTTGCGGGATGAGGTGATGGTTTGATTGGTACTATTTTGACATACATACAACTTTTTTGATCACTTTTATTACCTTTTTTGGGAAGTAAGGTGGGCAAAATTTCAATTTCATCATAGTTTTAAATTTTTATGGCGTTCACCGTGCGGGAAAGTAACATGACCGTTTTATAGATCAGGTCGGTATGGACGCGGTGATATCAAACATGTGTAGGGAATTTAATTTCTTTAATTAATGAATACTTTTTTTTACATTTTTTGACCCAGACCCACTTGGTTCTTAAAAGTCCAGTGGGTATGATGTCTGTATAATGCAGTACAGTACACTATATAGTGTACTGTACTGTATTTTCACTTTACACTTAGGCCTCATGCACATGACCGTTGTGTGCATCCGTGGCCGTTGTTCCGTTTTCTGTGATTTTCTGCGGACCTATTGACTTTCAATGGGTCTGTTGAAAACTCGGAAAATGCACCGTTGTTCATCCGCGGCCGTGATCTGTGTTTCCTGTCAGTCAAAAAAATAAGACCTGTCCTATTTTTTTGACGGACAACGGTTCACGGACCCATTCTAGTCAATGGGTCCGTGAAAAAACACGGATGCACACAAGATTGGCATCCGCGTCCGTGATCCGTGGCCGTAGGCTACTTTCACACAGACGGATCGCAGATCCATCTGCATAAAAGCTTTTTCAGAGCTGAGTCGTGAAAACTCAAATCCGACAGTATATTCTAACACAGAGGCGTTCCCATGGTGATGGGGACGCTTCAAGTTAGAATATACTAAGAACTTTGTACATGACTGCCCCCTGCTGCCTGGCCGCACCTGAGAGGTTAATTGTGCGTATCATAGCCCCCTGTAAGAGATCAGGTGCTGCCAGGCAGGAGGGGGCAGACCCCCCTCCCCTGTATTTAACTCATTGGTGGCCAGTGCGGCCCCCCTCCCTCCCTCCCCAGTATTATATTCATTGGTGGCCAGTGCGGCCTACCCTCTCCCCCCCAACTAATTAAAATCACCTTCCCCCATCATTGGTGGCCAGTGCGGCCTCCCCTCTTCCCCCCCTAATTAAAATCACCTTCCCCCATCATTGATGGCCAGTGCGGCCTCCCCTCTTCCCCCCCTCTAATTAAAATCACCCCTCCATCATTGGTGGCCAGTGCGGCCTCCCCTCTCCCCCCCTCCCTAATTAAAATCACCCCCCATCATTGGTGGCCAGTGCGGTCTCCCCTCTCCCCCCCCCCCCCCTAATTAAAATCACCTTCCCCCATCATTGGTGGCAGCGGAGAGTTCCGATCGGAGTACCAGTTTAATCGCTGGGGCTCCGATCGGTAACCATGGCAACCATGATGCTACTGCAGTCCTGGTTGCCATGGTTACTTAGCAATTTTTAGAAGCATTATACTTACCTGCGATGTCTTTGACCGGCCGGGCGCTCCTCCTACTGGTAAGTGAAAGGTCTGTGCTATAGGCAATGCGCCGCACAGACCTTTCACTTACCAGTAGGAGGAGCGCCCTGCCGGTCACAGACAGCGAAGGTAAGTATAATGCTTCTAAAATTGCTAAGTAACCATGGCAACCAGGACTGCAGTAGCGTCGGCGGTGATCGGAGCTACACAGGGCGTACCTGTACGCCCTGTGTCCTTAAGTACCAGGACATCAGGGCGTACAGGTACGCCTTGTGTTCGTAAGAGGCTTAGGACCTTGCCATTTTTCACCTTAAGGACCTGGCTTTTTTTGAAGAATTTGACATGTCACTTTATGTGGTAATAACTTCAACATCCTTTTACTTATCCAAACCATTCTGAGATTGTTTTCTCGCGACACATTGTACTTCATGATAGTGGAAAATTTTAGTAGATATAATTAACCGTTATTTATTAAAAAAAATCCAAAATTTACAGAAAATTTAGAAAAATTAGCAATTTTCAAAATTAGAAATTCTCTGCTTTTAAGGCAGATAGTGATATATCATAAAAGAGTTATTACATTACATTTACCATATGTCTACTTTCATGTTTGCATCATTTTATAAATGTAATTAAATTTTTTAGGATCTTATAAGGCTTAGAATTTTAGAAGCAAATTTTTTAATTTTTAAGAAAATTTCACAAACCCACTTTTTTAAGGACTGCTTCAGTTATGAAGTCACTTTTTGGGGCTTACTTAGTGGAAACCACCCATAAATGACCCATTGTAGAAACTACACCCCTCAAGTTATTCAAAATTGATTTTACAAACTTTGTTAACCCTTTAGGTGTTCCACAAGAATTAAAGGAAAAAGGAGATTAAATTTAAAAATTTCTCTCTTTTGGCAGATTATGCATTTTTATTCATTTTTTCCTGTAACACATCAAGGGTTGAGGGCTGTTTCACACGAGCGAGTCCATTGCGGGAATCACGCTCCGTGTGTGAGTGTGATCCTCCGCTCTGGACTTGCAGGAGAGCATGGCATTATCATGATTTATAATGATATGCATCTCTGCATGGCCTTTTTTCCACAGAATCATAGTGACATAAAGCTGTCAGTATGATTCTGTAGAAATAAGGTCAAGCAGAGGCACATAGCATTATAAATCATGATAATGCCGTGCACTCCTGCAAGTCCAGAGCAGAGGATCACACTCACACATGGAGCGTGATTCCCGCAACGGACTCGCTCGTGTGAAACAGCCCTAACAGCCAAAGAAAACTCTATTTTTATTACCCTGATTCTGCAGTTTACAGAAACACCCCACATGTGGTTATAAACCGCTGTATGGGCACACGGCAGGGCGCAGAAAGAAAGGACTGCCATATGGATTTTGGTGGGCAGATTTCACTGGGATAATTTTAAGTTGCCATATGACATTTAAAAAAAACCTCATGCACCCCTAGAGTAGAAACTCCCAAAAATGACCCAATTTTTGAAATTAAAGGATAAGGTGACAGTTTTATTGGTACTATTTTGGGGTACATATGATTTTTGATCACTCTATATTACACTTTTTGTGAGGCAAGGTAACCAAAAAATGGCTGTTCTAGCACAGTTTTTATTTTTTGTTTTTTACAGTGTTCATCTGACAGGTTAGATCATGTGCTATTTTTATAGTGCAGGTTGTTATGGATGTGACAAATCAAATATGTCTACTTTTATTTAAATTTTGTTTCAGTTTTACATAATAAAGCATTTTTGAAAAAAATCATGTTTTTGTGTCTCCTTATTCTGAAAGCCACATTTTTTAAAATTTTTTGGGTGATTATTTTATGTAGTGGCTCAGGTTTTGCGTGACAAAATTTTTTTTTGTTTTGGCACGGTTTTTATTATATATTTTTTTTTTTTACGGTTTTCACCTAACAGGGTAAACCATGTGATATTTTTATAGAGCAGGTTGTTATGGATGCGTCAATATGTCATTTGTCTATTTTTTTAAGATTTATTTTGGTTTTACACAATAAAAGCATTTTTAAAAGAAAAACAATCATGTTTTTCTAGCTCCATTTTCTGAAAGCCATCTTTTTTATTTTTTGGGCAATTGTCTTAGGTAGGGTCTCATTTTTTGCGGGATGAGGTGACGGTTGGATTGGTACCATTTTGGAGCAAATATGACTTTTTCATAGGTTGGTATTACACTTTTTGTGAGGTAAGCTGATAAAAATGGCTTTTATTGGCACAGTTTTTATTTTTTACAGTGTTGACCAGACCAGGTGATTCATGTGATATTTTTATAGAGCAGGTTGTTACAGATGCGGCGATACCTAATATGTCTGTTTTTTTTGTTTGTTTTTTTTACAATTTTATATGTCCCTTTTTATGGGAAAAGGGAATTTTTTTAAACTTTATTTTTTTATTGTTAAAAACACTTTTATTTCACTTTTTTATTTTTGTCCTACTATAGGACTTTAACATTTCAGGTATGATCCCTGTTTCAATGCAGTACAAGACAAACATCGGGTCCCCGTCACCGCAGAGGGGGAACCCGATGGCTCAGTAGTGGGAGCGCAAACCTCCCAGCTCTGACCGTGGCATATGAGGGGTTAATCCACACATGATCCCTCCCTGCTTCTTGCTTGTGGGCCAATGAGAAGGCTGCAATATCTTTGTCTGAGCTCAGCAACATCCCTAGCAACCAATAGGAAAGTTGCCTACCCCTTACTATATAAGAAACTCCCCAGCAGCCATTTTCTGCTGTTTTTTGCAGTTCTGATAGAGCAGTGTCATTGATGTGTTCTGTGCTTTGCTGAGTCATTACATTAGATAATTAGTTAGTTAGCTTATATATAATACAGATAGTTAGTGTGAGATAGTCAGTGTAGGTTAGATAGTGATATAGTGCAGCTGATAGGAATTACTGTGCTGTGCATTTTCTCCAGTCTCAGTGCAGCGTACTCAAGTTGTGTGTAATAGAGTTTCTGGGTGTAGTAGTGCAATGACACTAACCTGAGACGGCTGACTCTCTGCATAGGCAGGTGATGGTAGAAATTGTTCGTGACGCCAGTGCCAATTAAACGGTGGCACGCCGTTTGCGGATAGCAGGAATAAATTGAGGAACACGTGGTATTAAAACAGAACTCCAACTTTAGTAGTTTTCATGCAGAGACAATATTGGAATCGCAGTTCCTTGGCATACAGTCGATTTTGCAATACGGTTGATGCAGGCAATTACAGATTTAGCAAGGTGATTACAGAGTGTTGAACACAGGACTTGCAGTACAGGAGCTTGCACTCTATTTCTGTCTGATCCTGGAATATAGCAATTCTTCACCAAGGCCCAATAACCTAGTTCTGGCTTTATATCCTTTGGCTATAGCTTTAGAAAGTACCTCCTCTGTTATTTTTAGTACCTCTTGCTTCTCTGCACTTTGCCTCGGTCTCTCTCAGCTGCTTCCTCAGGCTCTTTAGCTAAGATATTCCTGTTTCTGCATATGGGAATTCAGGAGGGAATCTTCTCCTGGACAGCAGGCTTCAGGCCTGGACTTGTCTCTGACATTGTCTAATCTCCAACTGTAGATTACAGACACTAGACTCCGTCTCCCTTTCCCTTCCCTGACTGGGCCTTATATAGACTAGGGCTCCCTAGCTCCCTCTAGTGACTAGAAGCTGGAATGACACCCCTAGCAGGCCTGTACATGCAAGTGTCATAGTAACAGGGAAACACATAGCATTGCATTACATGACATTTTATAAAACTGACATATACCAACTTCTCCATAACTAAGGAGGGACGACAGCACACCAAGTGACACTTTGGTAGTGACGGGTATTACAGTCCCCGTACACTACATCAGGACACTTCTAGCAGCTTGAAAAGTGTTGCAAAAGTGACCCACACCTGTATTGCGCACGCAATACGCGCATATTACATTGCCGATTTTCACAATCAAGAAAATGATGACTGGAGATTATGAATTCTAGAATTTGAAAATTTATGGTGAATATTAGGCCAAAATGTTGCTAAATATTGCGAAAATTAATATTGCCTATGCTGCTCATCACTAGTTCAGTTAAAAGCTATGATTCCCAACTCCAAAAACACAGAAATATAGTGGCAATACTGGAGGAGCTGCTCAACCCCTAACACTGTAGCGTGTTTTTCATTGGGGGAGCAGCCCCACCGCATGTGGACCGCAGCAAACGACTATCCCCAGCAAAAAATGCATATCCCCAGCAGGTGCAAAAGAGTGTTTAATGCCAGGTGAAGGCACATACACTACATATAAAACAAGACAAAAAACATGAAGGGCTCCGATATTTTCCTGACAGGAATATATTGGCGAAAGTCTCAGCTTTTAATATCTGTATTTATGACTAGCCAGTATAGTCAGTGGTATATCCGTTTGGTGCATTTTTTGATTTATATGATTGCATTTACATTCGCACAATGCTCCGTTTTGTGTAGGATGCTCTTGTGGTGCATGTGGACCGCGCCGACATCCTCCACTGTATGCATTTTTTGCTGGGGATAGTCGTTTGCTGCGGTCCACATGCGGTGGGGCTGCTCCCCCAATGAAAAACACGCTACAGTGTTAGGGGTTGAGCAGCTCCTCCAGTATTGCCACTATATTTCTGTGTTTTTGTCTTGTTTTATATGTAGTGTATGTGCCTTCACCTGGCATTTAAACACTCTTTTGCACCAGGTGACCTCCATCACAGGGTCTGATATGGGTGTGGCTTACAGTCTGGCTTTGTTCGCATTGCACTAGTTGTCCTGCTGGGCGTTTGTGTGGAAGCCTGGCTGTGAGCTGGATTACATCACTTCCAGACCGTGTTCACACCATAGGTAGCGTAGTGGTAGGACCCTTTGCCATGCTGAGTGACCGTGACGTGGTGCATGAAGGGCTCCGATATTTTCCTGACAGGAATATATTGGCGAAAGTCTCAGCTTTTAATATCTGTATTTATGACTAGCCAGTATAGTCAGTGGTATATCCGTTTGGTGCATTTTTTGATTTATATGATTCCCAACTCCCCCATACACATGCATGCTTGGTTTATCTAAGTGTGCATGTGTTCTCAATGTGGAGAGGAGAGTAACGAGCCCCTGAGGAGCCGTTGTAGAGGATAGGAGTGGTAGAGGCTTTGATGAGGTGTTGTGTCATTGTGTACTCTCTTAGGCCGTTGCTCAGTGGGGATCGGTGCACTGGAAAGGTGATTTGAAGAATCAGGCCAGAAGTGAACATATAACAGTCTCTCTTTACACATCCAACAGTATTAAATACAAAATGCAGATTCTGTCCCCAGATGAGGAGGTACGTTAGCTAGCAATTCAATAGCACTTGCAGGGACTTGTGTTTATAGTTGTCCACTGGTATAGTCTTGATGTTAGTAAGGAAGGGGCTCTTTTACCCCGAAACGCGTATGGTTAATGACAGTGAGGGACAATCAAGGAAAAATATTTATATCCACATCCGGACGCTAAAGAAATTCTAAAACCCCGCCTGGAATCGAAAGTCACCTGACCGCTCAGCAAACCACGTGGGACGCCACAGTAGGTCCTGGCAGGTCAAAGCTATAAGATCGCTATAACGAATATCCAGGAACGTGGGGAACTTTATATATAGACCTGATTCACAGGTCCTTGCAGCTCAAAAGAGACCACTGCACTGGAAAATTTTGGCACAGAAGCGGACCGATTATAGGAGCGGTAAAGTACACTGCATACAGCATAAACTTGACTGCTATAATAATTGTGGAATTACTATTGACTTTCCCATAACTGTGTGACATACTGTATAGTTACTCTACAAGCTGTGGATGGTTACCGCATTTTGTCTGTGAATTACAATTGCTGGGAAGATTTGACAACAGTCACAGCTAAAAAGACGCCTTAGGGACTCAGTGCCATTGAATATTAGTCATTTTAAGTGAAGTTTTAACACACGTGTTATTTCTAATGTGTTTAATGTGTATTTTTAATGTGTATTGATTTTTATTGATTTATGCAACATGTTGCTAATATTTAAGTGTGATATATATATATATATATATATTTTTTTTTTTTTTACACAATCCAACTTGTCTATATGATTGCCTGATAATGAGTGACGCCCAACTCTTTCCAATTTTTTCTACCTTATCAGCAATAGGGAGTGCTGTGGGGCAGCGCACCTCCTCCATTAGTGGAACAGTGAGTGAGCCACCAATTCTGACATTTGCTGTTGATGTTAGTAAGGCCTGGTGGTTACACTATGTCAGGGATGCTCAATCTGCGGCCCTCCAGCTGTTGCAAAACTACAACTCCCTGCATGCCCTAGTAGCTGTACGCTGTCCAGACATGCTGGGAGTTGCAGTTTTGCAACAGCTGGAAGGCCAAAGATTGGGCATCCCTGCTCTATGTGATGGGTGTCTGACCTGTTTTCCCTCACCGGCAGCAGAATCTGTGAAGCTGAATTTTGCTGGTCACTCTGCTGGCTTCATCCACTGTAGCTTTTAGGAAAGCTGTATCTTGACTCTGGCAATCATCCTGGAGTAAGGATCTCACAGAACTGGAGTAGGAGCTCTGGCATCTGCTTCCTTACTCCACATAGTCTGGACTTAAACTCTCCCTCCTGGTAGAAAGTAGGACCAGACTAAGAGGGGAGAAAGAGGGTGATTAGCCCTGTTCATGCCAACCATTCCTCTTCTGCTGGAATGCTGTGCATAACATGGCATAACATTACGAAACATAACAAACAATTGCAGATATAACCAGGACTGGGTTAGTGGTGGAGTCCTATCTCAAAACTGTAGCTTAACTGTCCTTCACCATGGGTAGAAGTTCAGTCCACTGCCCTCACCCTGTGTCTAAATACCCTAGCCAAGGCAAAGTGGCCCACTGGTACCCCCTTCTGGCAGCTAGCACCCAGGCAAAATACCCCAATTCCTTGTTCCAAGTTGCACCCCTGGCTTTTCTCCATTGATGACAAAAGGACTACACATATTAAATTCAGTATGTCTGCTCCTTCGCTCCTTTCCGCAACATCATCTGTCGGGAAGAGTAAGCACAACCCTATACACATAAGACAGTTGGCCAGTCTTGATAAAACTAAAAGAAATTGAACTGTGGTGCAGATTTCTAATGTGCTGTGGATTTTCATTGTGGGTTTTACCCTTTGCAAAGCAAAGAGTGAAATCTGCATCAAATTTGAAGCAAAATTCACGAAAAAAAACTAGCTATTCGGTGCATTTTTTCTGTTCCAGATTGTCTGCTGCAGAAAATCTGCGGCATTGTCACATGTGGAAGCCCCCAGCGGACACATCACTTATTTGCAGGTGTGGGTTTTCGTGGACAGTACCAGCAAAGTTGATTTTAAGAAATTTTGTCCACACATTTCGTAGCATGTCAATTAATGCTGACGTTCTCCACTGCAGATTTCACACTTTGCAATGGAGAAGATGAGATCCACCGCCGCTTCAGCAGCAAAAATGCAAGTAATTAGAGATGCGCAGTAAGTATCGGAAAACTCCATCCGTCTGCTTTGCCAAATTTTACAAAAAGATTTGCTTCTTGACGAATTACTTTGTCACAAAGTGCATTTCTTTGTAAGGCCCAGTTCTCACTTCAGTTGTTTGGTCAGTGATTTCCATCAGTGATTGTGAGACAAAACCAGTAGTGAAGCCATCACAGAGATAAGGTATAAGGGAAAGATCTGCACCTGTTCTGTGTTTTTGACCCCCACCTGGTTTTGGCTCAAAATACCTGATGGAAATAACTGATCAATTAACTGAAGAATGAACTCAGCCTAAGTAGTTACAGTGAGTGGCGATTTTGCTGCCCCCCATCATTGTACCCCATCAGATGCCGCATTGCTGAGTGTATGTAAGATGGAGAGAAGACCTCGGCACTCAATGTCTTCACAATATGCAGAGTTTTATTCACCAACCGTGCAATGTTTTGACTCCTAAGAGTCTTTCTCAAGCAAACCGGCCTAAAACCGGACCTCTGGCCACCCTAGGGGCAGGCTGCTGTGGAGGACACAGTTAAGGGGACGGTCCGCTATGGAGGTCAGTGTTAAGGGGAAGATTGCTGTAGAGGCCACTGTTAAGGGGGCGGGTTGTTGTGGAAATCACTGTTAAGGAGATGGAGTACTGTGGAGGTCACTAATAAAGGGCGGCCGCTGTGAAGGTCACTGTTAAGGGGGCAGGATGCTGTGGAGGTCACTGTTAAAGGGGCGTGCTCTGTGGAAGTTTTTGTTAAGGGGGCAGGGAACGGTGGAGGTCAAAGTTAAGGGGACGGTCTGCAATGAAGGTCAATGTTAAGGGGTGGGGTGCTGTAGAGGTCACTGTTAAGGGGGCGGGGTGTTGTGGAGGGATCACATTTTAAGGGAACTGAGCTCTGTAGAGGTCACTGTTAAGGGGCGGTTTATTGTAGAAATCACTGTTAACGAGACAGGGTACTGTGGAGGCCGCTAATAAAGGGGCGGCCACTGCAGAGGTCACTGTTAAAGGGGAGGGGAATGTGGATGTTACTGTTAAGGGGTCAGGCCGCTGTGGAGGTCACTGTTGAAGGGGCGGGGTGCTGTAGATGTCACTGTTATAGTGGATGTTGTCGATATCTTTTAACGACACACAAACATTAAATGAAATAGATGAAATACCCGTGTGAAGCCGGGTCCTTCTGTTAGTAAATAAATAAATAAAACCATACTTACCTCATCCATTTGATTGCGAAAGCCAGCCGCCGCCATCTTGATTGAAGATCCAGTGCGAAATCTCGCGCGCCCTGTGATGACGTCACCAGGCACAGGATTTTGCGTGGGATCTTCAATCAAGATGGCAGCAGCCAGATCTTCGCGCTCAAACAGATGCGGTAAGTACGGTATGTTTTTTTGTTATTTTTTACAGCCATTTAAGGGGAAATCGATTCTCTACCACGAAGCACAAGGAAATTTGAATCGAATTCAGATTGTGGACTTCAATTCGCTCGACACTAGATGTAATACATGTATTTTTGTTGCGTTTTTATGCCACAAGTTCACAACAAAATCCTCTGCAGCTTTTTCCGCTGTATTTTCCATCATGTGTGGATGTGCCCCTTACAGTTCACCGGGCAGTAATTTCACTTAGACCTCATGCACATGACTGTATGTATGTTTTTGCGAGCTGAAAATTGTATTTCATTACCATGATTATGGGGGTGGTCACCTTGCCTTAGATGCTTTTTAGAGCATGCAGAGATGCATTGCAGCAACCACGATGGGCCATAGAAACAATAGACTGGAGGAGACCCTTTGACTTCTAGGAAGGTTTTCTAGACATGCTCTGTGACCTGCTTCATTGTGCAGGGAGGGGAAGTAGATAAGATGTGACCATCACCTGTTGTGAATAGTGGATTCTGTGCTATCTATAGGCAGGTGTTATCTGTCATTGTAATCCTGTGTGTGATGAAAATGAGAAGACTACTGAAAGGTGACCTGTACAGAACAAGAAGTCTCAACATACCATATTAATAGGCTTAATGATAAGTGCAAAAAAATGCAGGATTTTATTTATTTTCTCTATATAGTGACATTCAAAGGAAATCACTAGAAATTGTAACATAATACGTTTATCTTAAAAAGTTATCACCGAGAATTAGATAAAGAGGGTTGAATGGATATGAATATAACCAAATATCAAACTGATAAAATTTAACTTTTGATTGTTAAAACAGAATATTAAAGACGTACAAAATGACATTCCACAAGTAATGACAGCAACCATATATGGGGTTGTCTAGAACTATGGCTCCCCTATAAAAATGTTGATGGGATGCCCGAGGGCATAGGAGGGACAGTATTTAAAGGCTATTTACACCTTTTTTTATTTTTGCATTGTACTTATTTTGAGCTAAAAATCATTTTTTCAATTGGTCTTTATTAACAATATGGAATCCTTTTTTCTGTACAGAGCTGACATTCTCTACTAGCTGCCTGTGGATTTTTAGTCTTTTCCGTCATCTGAGGAGCAGACGACTTCTTATCTGTGCTCTGACATTATAAGCATTTATCAAAGCTCAATCCTAATCTTACTAATAGGAACGTGGCTTAAATGAGTGTTTATGACCTCTTTGTAGTTTAGAGAAGAGGGTTATTGGGGTACTTTCACACTAGAGTTTTTCTTTTCCGTCCTAGGGACTCTATACAGGAAAAGAACTGATCAGGCATATCCCCATGCATTCTGAATGGAGAGTAATCCGTTCAGGATGTCTTCAAGATGTCTTCAGTTCAGTCATTTTGACTGATCAGGCAAAAGATAAAACCGCAGCATGCTACGGTTTTATCTCCGGCCCAAAAAACTGAAGACATGACTGAATGCCGGATCCGGCATTTTTTTCCATAGGAATGTATTAGTGCCAGATCTGGCATTCAAGATACCGGAATGCCGGATCCGTCCTTACAGTCTGCGCAGACCGAAAAAAAGGTGAAAAAAATAAATGCCGGATCCGTTTTTCCGGATCACACCGGAAAGACGGATCTGGCATTTTAGGCTACTTTCAAACTTGCGTTTTTCTTTTCCGGCATAGAGTTCCGTCACAGGGGCTCTATACCGGAAAAGAACTGATCAGTTTTATCCCCATGCATTCTGAATGGAGAGTAATCCGTTCAGTTTGCATCAGGATGTCTTCAGTTCAGTCGTTTTGACTGATCAGGCAAAAGAGAAAACCGCAGCATGCTACGGTTTTCTCTCCGGTGAAAAAAACTGAAGACTTGCCTGAACGCCGGATTTTTTCCCATAGAAATGAATTAGCGCCGGATCCGTCGTTCCGGCATGCGCATGGGCAGATCGGTAAAAATGTGAAAAAATGTACAAGACGGATCCGTCGGTCCGCATGACAAGCGGAGAGACGGATCCGTCCTTGCAATGCATTTGTGAGACGGATCCGCACCCAGATCCGTCTCACAAATGCTTTCAGTCAGCGGCAGATCGGCGGATCCGGCGGGCAGTTCCGACGACGGAACTGCCCGCCGGATCACACTGCCGCAAGTGTGAAAGTAGCCTTAATATATTTTGTTCAGGCATTTTTTAGACTGATCAAGATCCTGATCAGTCTTACAAATGCCATCAGTTGGCATACGTTTTGCCGGATCACCTGCAAGTGTGAAAAACAGTTAGAAAAACAGTTAACCCTTTGTGAAAGAACAGCTCAATATTTTTAATAAAGGCCAATTGAAAATAGGATTTTTAGCCAAAAATAAGTGAAATGCGATCATAAACAAAAATTGCCCCCAAAGGTGTCCATAGCCTTTAAGGACAGGACAGAGAAGCATAAGAATAACATGACAGCATAATATGGCATAAAAACTTGATTTAACCATGGGTCATTTTCTCATGACACATTCCCTTTAAATGACTGAAAGCCCCTCGATGAAGTCTACTCTGCCCACAGATACATATACAATACATAGAATAAGGACCCATATACACAGAGCAGCCCATTATACAAGCAGGGTATTTACCAATCTACTGAAAGATGAAGAAAGTAATTTTATCAATGCACATAAATGTATGGCAACATTACTGAGATTACACCGGGTCAAGGCCATGAAAGAAACAGTCAGTTATGTAAATGAAGTATGTGATTGTGAATGTTTTATCTTCCACTAATAAACTGCATTATATTCTGTTATACGCCAATTATACTCCTCTTATAAGATGGGTACAATAAACAGGCAGCTACTCAATGTGGTGGTCACCTCGTTAGGAAGCAATTTCACCTTCTGGAATGAGTGGAATAAGGGTGCTGTCACACGTTGGAGATGCAGACCACTAAGGACAGAAGGGACTCGTTGCAGTTTGATAACAGTCGTGCCGTTTTACTGCAAGGTGTTGCTACTGTAGTCTGTGTGGCCTTGCCGCATTTCACTGCATCGTGGCCGTTGCTCAGCCTTGCAACCTCCATACAGCTGTAATAGAACTACCATGGAGGTTATTACTATATCGCCTCCTCCTACTCCATGCTCCAGCTGATGCCATATGTAGAGGCCTTACCCTTTATGTTTCTATGGTACTATGTTTCTATTTGCACAGATGTCTACCCTCTCCTGCAGTGTACAGCAGTCACATGTGCAACTTGTCACCCCCCCAGGGCTGATCGCGTCCCAGGTTTTCAGGAATGCTGAGTGGTGATGCAGCCTTACTAGTTCTGTGTGTGTCATAGTGCTCCTACCTAGATACCGAGAACTAATAAAAGCATGGCTGCACAACATTTCACATGTAAACAATAGAACTGAGAAATGGGGATCATTCTAAATTAAAGTGCTATTATACCTACTATCAACGATCAAACACATTTTTGGGCACATTTTTGATCAAACGTGTGTCGGGCCCATCTACCAGGCATCAAGGTGGCCTCCGCAGACTGGTCCCTAACACTAATATACCGCCTCTCTTGGACTTACCTAAGCCTACAATATTCAGGGCCGTGTAGGAGCCAGCTACATTTATACTCTACTCAGAAGCCCCAGGCGGATGGGCGTTGCTTAGTCTAAAAGAGGCCACTACCCTCAATATATACTACAAGAAAATTTAGACTAGCACATTCATGGTCACAGGTGCATATCCATAAATCAAGCATACAGAGAACTAATAAAAGCCATGCAGCCATGCTTTTATTAGTTCTCTGTATGCATGCTTTATGGATATGCACCTGTGACCATGAATGTGCTAGTCTAAATTTTCTTGTAGGCTACCAGGATACCATCGATCCTCAGGGTTAGGCTTCGAAGCAATAAAGGGGAGAGTGATAGTTGGTGGAGTAAGAGTCCAGACTTGGTAAAAGTTCAACGGCTTTACTTGAATAAACTTGCATCCAGACAATATTTGGTCTTTCTCTTGGCTCCAACAGATTTTGGGGTAAACTGGCAGACAAACTTAGATACCTTGCTTTCTCTTTCTCTGCTGTGCTAAACTTTGGCTTCAGTCTGATAGCTAGACCTTGTAGCAGTTCTAGTACCTTTGAGCAGGGTGCCTTTGGCTGTTAACCCTCTCACAATACTCTGCCTACACACTGTAAGGAGTCGTGGTGCTCTATGAGCTGCTTCCCTGCTGCAGGAGGGAGGTCATTCCCCTCATTGTGCCATCTCTTGTGTCTTTCCAGCTCCACTATTTACTCTAGACTGACTATAGCTTCCTGCAACCTCTCCCTTAGTAGGAAACAGGACAAGCCCACTTCTGCCCAAAGGGGGGAGAATGGAATGGTAAGTTCCATTCTATCTGAAGATCCCTCTCTGCCAGATACACTTGCTGGATAACCAGGCACAGTGCATGTAATAAAATACATGGCAATGTAAGGCCTCATTCAGACGGCCGTATGCTGTCCGCAAAAATACGGATCCGTTTTTTTGCGGACAGTTCAGCATGTCCGCAAAAAAACGGATTACATTCCGTTTTTTTGCTGATCCATAGACTTCAATAGGGCCATGTCCTGATTTTCACTGACAAGTATAGGACATGTTTCATTTTTTTTGCTGAGCCGTGCAATGGAAGAAAAGGGCCCCATAGAAGTTAATGGGACAGCATCTAATCCGCAAAAAAACGGATCCGCATTTTTACGGACAGCATACGGCCGTCTGAATGAGCCCTAATTAAGGCACAATATCAGAGGACATGGAAATAAATACACAGATTACATTATTTGTTAGCCATTAGAGACCGTAGAAGGGTGTAGGAATAATAGTGCCCACTCTAAAGGGTACTACACAGGGCTCCATACTAGTGAGTTTTACGCCTTCCGTGCACGCTGCTCTTCATGTACATGGGCCAAAAATAATAATATCTCCTATTAAATGAATTGATTACTAGCATTTGATTACTAGCAGTGATTTCCATAAGAGTTTGACAGCTGTCGCAGTGGGATCACAATGTATCGGTGCTAGCATAGAAATGAATGGGGGTCGCAAAAATATTTTAGGGCTCCTTTCTCTTCTATTAACAATAGGATAATAAGTAACTTCTTGTGTCATCTAACCATTGGGTCAGAATGGTATTGGCACCTGCTTTTGGACATCATAAAAGGGGTTTTACCATATCAGACAATGGGGGCATTCTGCTAGGATATGCTTCTATTGTCTGATATTGTGGGTCCCACCTCTGGGCTCTACAGTGAGAACGGAGCCCTGAAAACGGTGGAGGGAATACTGCGCATGCGCAGCCGACCCTCCATTCATTTCCGAAAATAGCTGAACGCTGGCTAGGCTATTTCCTTTGGCCCCATAGAAATTATTGGGATTCACTTCTACGGGGAGAGTGCTTGGTGTTCCTTCAGCCACCACCTTCCCTGCTCCGTTCTCGATATAGGTGCAGGTCCCAGCGGTGGGACCCGCACCTATCAGACAATTACAACATATCCTAGTGATATGCCCCCATTGTCTCAGATGGGAATACCCCTTTAATTCTCCTGTAGCTGTCACTAAAGGGAGCTTGCTACAAAGATATTTTTACAGCTTCCATTGAGCCTAATAGTAGCTGTATCAATCCATATCAATGAGCTCCCTCTAGTGGTAGCTGCAGGAAGCTAACGCTTAGCACAACCTGTGCCCACCATAAAAAATGCCAAGTGTGCTGTAGCATTTCTAACCTAAGCGAAGTTGACAACAAGGCATGCACTCCATCTGCTCACATATTGCATCAGCATTAACAGAGCTCTCGCTATGTTCTAAACATTTATTGGACCTCTCAATGGGGGTTGAGGCCTATACATTTTACATGGGGCCCTATGATTTCTGTGTGCATTACTGGGCATAACACAGTGCATCAGTTTTTCTGGGGTATTCCTTCCTGTTATTGCAGAAAACAGATTAGCTCTAAAAGGGTTGTCTCACCAGAGACAACCACTTCAAGAAGGCAGCAGCCAGCATGAACGGATTTTGGGGGGGTGGGGATCTTGCAACTAGTCTGGCATTTCCCCTGAAGTTCAAGTCCACCAGAACGGAAGGTACATGTACAGAGCAGCTGTCCATTCTTATTCATAGAAGGAGGGCTCCATGATTTTACAGAGGAGCCGGAGAGGAGGATGGGAGTGGTAGTTGCTGTGGCTGTCACAGTCAATCACGGTGGCTCTCCTCACTCCTAGAGCCTTGCAGTGAAAGGACAGGGCACCCTTTCTTCTCTTGAGGCATACTCTGGTTATGGGGCTCCTCCCTGATGGTAGTTGGGTGTCGGTGATATTAGGTGTCTGTATTGGTGCAAGGCAGTCTGTGTGGAATGCAATGGCCAGCGTATGGTGTAGTAGTCAGAAAGGTGTAGTAGCATTGGGCAGCGTATGGTGTAGTAGCATTGGGCACTACAGCCTTTATTGCTAGGGGCACTAGCCCAAGGCATATGTCTACCCCAAACCTCCCCCCCATACTCAAAACTGAGCTCCTCCATTCACAGTCTATATGCACAGCGCCCCCACCCACAGTATATAAACAGCTCTCCCACCCACAATATAAATGCACAGCTCCTCCACATACAGTATATGCACAGCTCCTCCACCCACAATATATGCACAGCTTCTCCACCCACAGTATACAGTATATGCACAGCTCCTTCACTCACAGTATACAGTATCTGCACAGCTCTCCCACCTAAAGTATATGCACAGCATCTCTACCCACAGTATACAATATATGCACAGCTCCTCCACCCACAGTATACAGTATATGTGCACAGCTCCTAAAAGCAGTTTATAGTGTAACACACTGATGGGCCCATAAACAGACATAGATGAAAGTTGACTTACATGTAGCTTCCCTGCATTTCTTGCACTTCTCTTTGCTCCTTCACACTGGCACTGGTTGATGCTGGGCTGGAAGAGGCAATTTACACATCCCTTTTACTGGTACCAGCACTGGTGAGAAGGACAGGACACAGCAGCTCTGTAATCTGCTTGTCCTGTCTGGGATGCGGTGCACAGCTGCTAGACCTGCTTAAGGGCCAGGATAAATACAGGACGTTCTTCATAGACCCATACTGAGCCACCAGTGTGTGGCTGATGGCTCATTCACCTACACTAGACTGGCAGTAAATGGAGCTCCTAATTACAGTCAGGTCCATAAATATTGGGACATCGACACAATTCTAATATTTTTGGCTCTATACACCACCACAATGGATTTGAAATGAAACGAACAAGATGTGCTTTAACTGCAGACTGTCAGTTTTAATTTGAGGGTATTTACATCCAAATCAGGTGAACGGTGTATGAATTACAACAGTTTGCATATGTGCCTCCCACTTGTTAAGGGACCAAAAGTAATGGGGCAATAGGCTTCTCAGCTGTTCCATGGCCAGGTGTGTGTTAGTCCCTCATTATCCCAATTACAATGAGCAGATAAAAGGTCCAGAGTTTACTTCAAGTGTGCTATTTGCATTTGGAATCTGTTGCCGTCAACTCTCAAGATGAGATCCAAAGAGCTGTCACTATCATTAGGCTGAAAAAAACAAAACAAACTCATCAAAGAGATAGCAAAAACATTAGGCGTGGCCAAAACAACTGTTTGGAACATTTTTAAAAAGAAGAAATGCACCGGTGAGCTCAGCAACACCGGAAGACCACGGAAAACAACTGTGGTGGATGACCGACAAATTCTTTCCCTGGTGAAGAAAACACCCTTCACAGCAGTTGGCCAGATCAAGAACACTCTTCAAGAGATACAGTAGGTGTATGTGTGTCAAAGTCAACAATCAAGAGAAGACTTCATCAGAGAGTGAATACAGAGGGTTTACCACAAGATGTAAACCATTGGTGAGCCTCAAAAACAGGAAGGCCAGATTAGAGTTTGCCAAATAACATCTAAAAAAGCCTTCACAGTTCTGGAACAACATCCTATGAACAGATGAGACCAAGATCAACTTGTACCAGAGTGATGGGAAGAGAAGAGTATGAAGAAGGAAAGGAACTGCTTATGATCCTAAGCATACCACCTCATCAGTGAAGCATGGTGGTGGTAGTGTCATGGCGTGGGCATGTATGGCTGCCAATGGAACTGGTTCTCTTGTATTTATTGATGATGTGACTGCTGACAAAAGCAGCTGGATGAATTCTGAAGTGTTTCGGGCAAAATTATATGCTCATATTCAGCCAAATGCTTCAGAACTAGAGTTGAGCGGACACCTGGATGTTCGGCTTCAACGGGATCGACCGAACGTCACAAAAAAATTCAAGTTCGGGACTCGAACTTGACCCCGAACCCCATTGAAGTCAATGGGGACCCGAACTTTTGAGCACTAAAATGTCTCTAAAAATGTAATGGAAAGGGCTAGAGGGCTGCAAACGCCAGCAAAATGTGGTTAAGAGCATGGCAAGAGCTCTGCAAACAAATGTGGGTAGGGAAAGGACTTTAAATAACATAAAATACGTAAAAATAAAAAATAAATAATCTTGATCTAGGAGGACGAGGTCCATATGGAGCAGGAGGTTGAGGAGGCAGTGGATGTTGCGGTGTAGGTGGAAGCGGCGGTGGAGGAGGAGGTAGCCTACACTGCTTTTTGGTTTTAAATTTATTAATATTTTTTTTAAATTAGGGTACACCCCAAAACATTGGGAAATATAACCTGCGATAACCCCCGCCAGTCGTGCTGCGATAACCCCCTCCAAGGCGTAAAGGGCAAGCTCAGGCCATGTGCCCAATTTGGAGATCCAGAAGTTGCAGGGGGCAGACCCATCAGTCAGTTCGTGTAGGCGTGTGCAAACATACTGCCCCACCATGTCGCACGTCCCCAGGATGTTCACGATCCAATTGGAATCAGGGTTCCACGCCGGAGAGGGAGCGTGAGAAAGGGATAGCACATCCAAGGGAGATCAATGGATGGAATTTAATTGTGATTGAGCGGAAATGTGGGAGAAGCTATTAAAACGGAAGAATTGAAGGAAAGGAGGGGGCGCGCGGCAATTACCCACTCCCGACTCGGGGAGGTAGTGATGATAAATAACAATACAGGACTCTTAAGATACCTTGTTATTGGAATGATTAATAAAAAATTATAAGGAATGTCACTGTGGTATTTAGGATTTGGAAACGTTAGACAGGAGAGCCCCTGCTGCCGCTTTGTTGACTCTAGATAACTTCTGCCTAATCGCACGTCCCCTTGATGTCCACGATCCATTTGGATAGCTTCTCTATCAACTTTCGATGTTCTTTTCTGAGCCTACCATGTTGATCACGGTTATCGGCGAATCAGGGTTCCACGCCGGAGAGGGAGCGTGAGAAAGGGATACCACATCCAAGGGAGGTCAATGGCTGCAATGTGATCGAGCTGAAATGTGGGACAAGTTATTAAAGCGGAAGGATCGAATGAAAGGGCCAATTAAAGATTAATTTTACAAATTTAATTCTCTGTCACCTATGCAGAGCAGTGGTTTTTCATCGCCAGAAATGGGTTAATGTCACCCACCAATGGAACAGATGATTTTCAAAATTTTCGGTCCCTGTCACCTATGCAGAGCAGGAGTTTAATCACGGCAAAAATGGTAAAATGTCACCTAAGAATGTAACAGAAAAATTAGTGAAATGTATTAACCTGTCTACTAGGTAGAGCAGGGGTATATCACAGCCAAAAATTGGTGAATTTCACCCAAAAATATAACAGACAAATTAGTTAAATTTGTTTACCTGTCTACTAGGTAGAGCAGGGGTATATCACAGCCAAACATTTGTGAATTTCAGCCGAAAATGTAACAGACAAATTAGTGAAATTTGCTTACCTGTCTACTAGGTAGAGGAGGGGAATATCACAGCCAAAAATTTTTGAATTTCAGCTGAAAATGTAACAGACAATATAGTGAAATTTGTTTACCTGTCTACTAGGTAAAGCAGGGGTATATCACAATGTAACAAACAAATTAGTGAAATTACATAAAATAAAATACGTACAAATAAAAAAAGAATAATCTTGCTGTATGAGGTGGAGGTCCATATGGAGTAGGAGGTTGAGGAGGCGGTGGACGTAGCGGTGTAGGTGGAAGCAGCGGTGGAGGAGGACTAGGTAGCCAACACTGGTTTTTGGTTTTAATTTTTATTTGGGTACGCTCCAAAAGAGTGTGAAATATCCAAAATACAACAATGAGCAATTGCACTGTAGTATACAATGGCTGGGTAAGGCCAGTATACATGTCTGTTCTGCACAAGGTATGGACGAGTCCTGTGGGATCCATGCCTGGTTCATTTTAATGAATGTGAGCTTGTCCACATTGGCTGTGGACAGGCGGCTGGCTTGTCTGTGATAACGCCCCTGGCCGTGCTAAACACACGTTCAGACAATACACTGTCTGCAGGGCAGGCCAGCACCTCCAAGGTGTAAAGGGCAAGCTTAGGCCATGTGCTTAATTTGGAGACTTAAAAGTTGAAGGGGGCAGACCAGTCATTCAGTACGTGTAGGCATGTGCACACATACTGCTCCACCATGTTGCTAAAATGCTGCCTTCTGCTAAGACGTTCCATATCAGCTGGTAGTGCTGGTTGTGGTGTGCTGACAAAGATTTTCCACACTTTGGCCATGCTAACCCTGCCTTCTGAGGTGCTGGTGGTGCCCCAGCTGTGTTGGCGACCTCTTCCTCCTCCTCTGCCTTCACCTTGTGCTTCCACTGTGCCCCCGCTGTCAGGTGGGAATGCCACCGGCAGTGCGTCTACCAGCGTGCGCTTGTACTCGCGCATCTTACGATCACGCTCCAATTAAGGATGGTATGTTGTCCTTGTAACGGGGATCCAGTAGCGTGGCCACCCAGTAATCAGCACAGGTTAGAATGTGGGCAACTCGGAGGTCGTTGCTGCCCAGATGCAACGACAAGCTGTCCTCTGTGGGAGGTGTATCGTCTGTGTCCTCTGTATCCCTCCACCCACGCACCAGTGATGGCCATGAGCTTGTCTGGGTGCCACCCTGCTGTGAAAACGGTTCCTCCTCCTCCATCTCCTCCTCCTCATCCACCACCTCGTTATCCTCCAGAACTGTGCCTTGGCTGGATAATTGTGTACCTGGCGTTTGTGGGTGCAGGAACCCACCCTTGGAGCCACTTGTGAATGACTTGCCTGAAACCCTATGAAATGATCCCTCTTCCTCCTCCTCCTGTGCCCCATCCTCTTCCATCATCGCCCGAAGCGTTTTTTCAAGTAGGCATAGAAGTGGGATAGTAACGCTGAGAACGGCGTCATTGGCACTGGCCATTTTGGTGGAGTACTCGAAACAGCGCAACAAGGCACACAGGTCTCGCATGGAGACCCAGTCATTGGTGGTGAAGTGGTGCTGTTCCGCAGAGCGACTCACCCGTGCGTTCTGCAGCTGAAACTCCACTATTGCCTGCTGCTGCTCGCACAGTCTGGCCAGCATGTGCAAGGTAGAGTTCCACCTTGTGGGCACGTCGCATTTGAGGCAGTGAGTGTGAAGGCCGAAGTTATGCTGCAGAGCTGACAGGTGAGCAGCAGCAGGGTGAGAACGCCGAAAGCGCGCACAGACGCGCACAGACAGCAGCTCTGACATATTGGGGTAATTTTTCAGGAACCTCTACACCACCAAATTCAGCACATGCGCCAGGCAAGGGATATGCGTCAAACCGGCTAGTCCCAGAGCTGCTACGAGATTTCGCCCATTATCGCACACCACCAGGCCGGGCTTGAGGCTCCCTTGCACCAACCACTCATCGGTCTGTTGTTCAAGGCCAGTCCACAGCTCCTGCGCGGTGTGGGGTTTGTCCCCCAAACAGATAAGTTTTAAAACTGCCTCAGTCCCTTGCCCTTGCTGCGGTGGGCAGTAGCAGGCGTACTGTCTAGGGGACAGCCGCTCCGCTTTTGCACCCTGCTCCCTCTTCTGCTGTTCTGGTGGCTCTGTGCGACCACCGCCTCTTCCTCCGAACTACACAGGTCACTTGCATGACCTTGATTCCATGTGGGGTCGAGGACCTCATCGCCCTCCACATCATCTTCCACCCAGTGTTCACCCCTGCACTCCTTGTTGGTCTGCACACTGCAGAAAACCACAGCAGTTGGAAACTGTGTTTCATCATCATCCGATATGGGGGCTCAGACTGCTTGGCTGATTTGCAAGGGGGTGAGGTGAAAGACTGATGGACATCGGCTGCAGGTGCCAACTCTGATCTTTCGGCAGGAGACTGGGTGGGAGACAATGTGAAGGAATTGGAGGCACTGTCAGGAACCCAATAAACTATCACCTGTACTTGTTTGGCCTCACCATTCGTAGAGCCGCATTAGCCCGACCAAATACCGCTGAAGGTTCTGTCGCCTACTCGCACCTGAGGAAGGTGTTTCAGTTGTGCGTGTAGCTGGCACAGATTGACCACATCCTCTCCCTGCAATAGGAGCTCCACCAGCAGCACCACGACTGGAGCCACGTCACTTATTTGACGCTCTCCTCATTCTCCGCAAATTTAGGATCGTTATTGTTACTAAAAGAATATGAGTGGTATGTAAAGCTTCTATTTCACCCTAAAAAAGGCAGAAAAATGACAAAATTGAGTGTTTTGGCAAAAAAAGCTGTAATTTTACTCAGACAATGTAACTGGAGTATCTACAGCCTTTCTGTGACACTGTAATATGCTGTAAAATGCCAAATTTGAGTGTTTTGGCAAAAAAAGCTGTAATTTTACTCAGACAATGTAACTGGAGTATCTACGGCCTTTCTGTCACACTGTAATTGTCACCGCCAGTTCTGTGAGAAGGTCTGGCAGACGTTCTTCTCTACCTCTTGTATGACGTTCTTTGTTTTGGTTTCACTTTGTCATCTCCTTTCCTTCTGCCAGGTGTCACTTATTTAGACTAATCGTCTTCCTTTATATTCCCTCCCATACTGCCTAACTTTGCGGTTTATACTACTTCCTGGATGAAGTGTTCACTGCTGGAGGCTGCTGCAGCTGTTTGCTCAGATACGTCTTTTCCATTATTGTGTTTCCTTTCTGGCTTGATTCTAGGTGACCCTGACTCCGTCCGTATTAAGTGCAGGGAGCCGGTGGTCGTGTCCCCTCACTATTATAGGGTTTTCAGGTGTCACACAGTCTTAGGTACGTGGGCATGCAATCGTCTACCATTGAGACCCTTGCATGTGCATAGCAGTCAGGGAGAGCTCTTAGGGTTTTAAAGGACTCACCTATATGCTCCTTAGTTTGGGATCAAGCCAGTCAGTCGTTTTATTTATACGTTCCAGCTATCTGCAACTTCATCCGTGAGAGTAATATGCTGAAAAATGCAAAATTTTTGTGTTTTGGCAAAAGAAAACTGTAATTTTACTCAGACAATGTAACTGGAGTATCTACCGCCTTTCTGTCACACTGTAATATGCTGATAAATGCCAAATTTGAGTGTTTTGGCAAATAATGCTGTAATTTTATTCAGGCAATGTAACTGGAGTATCTAACGCCTTTCTGTCACACTGTAATATGCTGAAAAATTCCAAAACTAGAGTGTTTTGGCAAAAAAAGCTGTAATTTTACTCAGAAAATAGAACTGGAGTATCTACAAACTTTCTGTCACACTGTTATATGCTGATAAATGCCAAATTTGAGTGTTTTGGCAAAGAAAGCTGTAATTTTACTCAGACAATGTAACTGGAGTATCTACGGCTTTTCTGTCACACTGTAATATGCTGAAAAAGGACAATATTTTGTGGATTGGCCAAAATAAAATGGCCGCCGATGCCAGTGAATGGATTTTTCTTTGTCACTGGGCTCAGGGCAGGGTAAAAAAAAATGGTGCACTGCACTCACAAAAGAAAATCGCTGGAGATCGCTGAGTTCAACAAGCACTGTTTTGAACTCGGAATAGAGAATCTTTCCTACTCTGTCCCTAGCAGCACCAGCAGCATCCTTTCCCTGCGCTAATAAGAGCTGATGTGACGTGCAGCGCTACATGACTCAGCCTTATATAGAGGCTGGGTCACATGCTGCACTGGCCAATCACAGCCATGCCGCATGTCTGTGATGGCTTCTAAGGGCACAGAGTTAAACGCTTGTTGATTGGCTCCATTAACTCGTCGAACACCGACCCCGAACTTTTACTGAAATGTTCGGGTTCGGGGTCCAAAAATCCCAAAGTTCGGTATGAACCCGAACTTTACAGTTCGGGTTCGCTCAACTCTATTCAGAACTCATTGGACGACGTTTCACAGTGCAGATGGACAATGACCCAAAGCATACTGCAAAAGCAACCAAAGAGTTTTTTAAGGGAAAGAAGTGGAATGTTATGCAATGGCCAAGTCAATCACCTGACCTGAATCCGATTGAGCATGCATTTCACTTGCTGAAGACAAAACTGAGGAAAATGCCCCAAGAACAAGCAGGAACTGAAGACAGTTGCAGTAGAGGCCTGGCAGAGCATCAACAGGGATGAAACCCAGCGTCTGGTGATGTTTATGTGTTCCAGACTTCAGGCTGTAATTGACTGCAAAGGATTTGCAACTAAGTATTAAAAAGTGAAAGTTTGATTTATGATTATTATGTCCCATTACTTTTGGTCCCTTAACAAGTGGGAGGCACATATGCAAACTGTTGTAATTCCTACACCGCTCACCTGATTTGGATTACAGTCTGCAGTTAAAGCACATCTTGTTTGTTTCATTTCAAATCCATTGTGGTGGTGTATAGAGCCAAAAATGTTAGAATTGTGCCGATGCCCCAATATTTATGGACATGACTGTATATGTTTAGTGTGTCTCTTGCTAAACTCATACAGAGCTGGTTGCTCAGTGCAGAGCAATGGAGAAAGTGCTGGCCAGAGGTTCAGGGCAAAATGCTTGTAATCCGGGGCCTAGGGACACCCCTGATACTACCTGATTATGAGGATTTTAGGGTCCATTCACACGTCTGTGGTGTATTGCGGATCCGTAATACACCTGGCCAGCACCCCCATAGAACTGCCTATTCTAGTTCGCAATTGCGGACAAGAATAGGACATGTTCTATTTTTTTGCGGAGCCGCGTGATGGAAGTTCGGGGCCGAAGCCCGGAAGTTCGGGGACGGTCTCCGTAAATTCGGATGCGTAGAGCACATAGTGTGCTCTCCGGAAATTCGGATGCGGAGAGCACATAGTGTGCTCTCCGCATCCCGTTCTTCCCCATTGAGAATGAATGGATCCGCACCCGTTCCCGATATTGCGGAACGGATGCAGACCCATTTGCGGACGTGTGAATGGACCCTTATGCTGTCTGGTTTTCACAAACCATTGCTCAGCCTATCAATAATTGAAGCAGTAGTCAAAAAGCTACTACATAAAGCTCCATGTGAAATGTTACAGCTTTATCTGTGATTACAAAAATTATTTAACTTTTTTTCCCCAGAAACAGCGCCACTCTTTTCCATGGGTCTTGTCTGGTATTGCAGCTCATCTCTATTGAAGCCTATGGGGCTGAACCACAATACTAAGCAGAGTGCATGGATATGTATGGTGCTGTTTTTGTTTTTTTAAAGGCCAATTACTTCATGATTCTTGGCATCTATACATCCATGGGTTACTGTAGCAGGATGGCTTCATTGCATCTTTTCGGTAATGTTGCTATTTACTGCTTTAACCTCCTGCGATCTCAATAGGTTGATAAATTTTGCATATGTTTTTCAGTTTGATATGATTCATAATGAGCTCATAGGGAATGACTTACACAGAACATCTTCAGTCACATTGCATTTAGACAGTAATGTTCATCAGCGGTCTCATGGTACGGGCTGTTCTGGGTCCCCATACTGGGACTAGTGATAGCACCGTGCTTACCATAGTGTTTATTGGAGGATGTGCAATTACTGGGGGAGGGGGGGGGTGGGGGGTTGTCTGCTGTAAAAAGTGCCCAGTTGCTAGGGTCTCCAGAGATCTTAATCTGCATGGGGAAATTCAGGCTGTGCTATATTGTTTCATCAATGGCGATGTAAGTGAATGGGAGCTATGGAAACAGCAGTGCTGTGCAATATCAGTAACTCCCATTTATTTCTATCAGAGTTACAGAAACAGCATTGCAGAGTCTGTTTGGCTGTTTACGTAATGTCAGACACCCATGTGTGGCAGAAATGGAAATGCTTCTTTAATTCCAGCTAAACAATATTTCCTTGTTCTGCTTGTATAAATAAATTCATTTTAGGAATGTACTGTACTAAGAGTTGCTATATCCTTTTTGTGGAATACAAGCATGTGGTGGCGTATTCTCAGATTATAGACATTCTCTTTTACTTCTCCATCCATCCCAGACCGCCATGATGACGTACCCTGACCACAGCAGAGTTTGTTACTTATATAGCTTTGACATGACACTGCTGTAGTCATTCAACACAAAGAATTTCAGTCTCCAAATCAGACCCCAAAATTAATTCAGTCCCCAGAGCAGACTTCTAATTTCACAGGCGAAATGACAAGAAAAAACATTTAGATCCCAGACAAGATATACTTAAATGGGTTGTGTCACTTTAGCAAATAGCATTTATTAGGTGGAGAAAGTAAATACAGGGCCCTTACTAATGTATTGTGATTGTCCATATTGCTTCCTTTGCTGGCTGGATTAATTTTTCCATCATATTATACACTGCTCATTTCCATAGTTGCAACTACCTTGTAATCCAGGACCACCCTATGTGCACTCCTGTGAGATGAGGAAACAGCACTCATTGTCTGGACATTGTATTGTGTAAATGAAGTTAAATGATTTGGACTGACATTTTGCTGTTTGGCCACAAGAGACTGCTGTTTCCTTAGCATAGCTAAAAAGACAGCATTTCTAGATTTATGTGATGTTGAAAAACTCTCAGGGGGTGGAGTTACAAAGTCTGGAGAGGAAGGCAGCAGCCATCTTAGGGTGAGCTTGGAACAGGCATCCAGGAGAGTCCATCAACATCCAAGCATGAGAGGATCCTCCAGGGACCAGAGTTGCAGCCAAGGGGAGCTGATCATGTCCATTACCCTGATCTTGTCCAGAGAAAGGGGAACTGCTGCCAGGAATGCAGATGAGAGCTGAGGAGTAAAGCCACAGACACTGCGGTACCGCATGCTTGTTGGAGATACCCTTGTTCCATCCACAGTCACCATCTTACACAAAACAGACCCGGTTCGGTAAGACTAATCGTGCAAGCATCTCATACAGTTTTGGCGCCTAGGATCCTAGAGGCTGAGACCAGGCCTGTAGTCAGTCAGTTAGATTTGCTGTTTGTGTCAGGCACAAGTATTGTTAACTGCTCTCAACAAGGACTCCACGTTTAAAGTGTCAGTTCATACCTGAGTGCTGAGAAGCTTCACAACTAATTTAAGCCAGACTGGTGTATTCAGGAGAAACACTATAGCAGGGGCTGTTTAATCAGTTGTTGGGGGAGGGAATTATTATAGCATGGAATAAGATTGTAAGCTGTCGTGCTGTACTGAAGGCTAGCCCGCATTACGCCCCCAACAATTGTTTCTGACTCTAGAATAATAACAGGTAAAGGGCGGCTAATCTATTTGAGCCCGCCAGTAGGTAAATTTACCGCTAATACCCCCAGCATCAATCGGAGGGCGCAGTGCTGTACAGCACAAGGGTCTCAGCCTCCTGGCTGGGTGTATGTAAATTTACTTGTGTGTTACCAGCATCTGTGGTTGCATTCATGACCACGTTAGGGGTAGATGAGGGGGAGGGTGACAGAGAGGAGGCTGAGGAAAGTGAGGTAGCTAGCTGGGTAACAGTTAGAAAGTGGGGTAGAGGGAAGAGTGCCAGGGAGGCTAGCCCTGATCTGACACACCCCAACAAGTTTGCACATTTGGCAGATGAGGGGGATGTCAGTCCAGGGATGCTACTGCTGCAGCCGGACACTTCCTCTGCCAGTCAGGGGAATGTCAGCTCCAGTAAGCAGGGGACCAGGAGAGCAGGGCAGGCCAGACAGGTGATGGTAGTGGGAGACTCCATTATTAGGGGAACAGATAGAGCAATCTGTCACAAAGACCCTGATCGCCGAACAGTGTGCTGTCTTCCTGGCGCTAGAGTTCGACACATCGCGGATCGGGTTGACAGATTACTGGGAGGGGCTGGAGAAGATCCATATCGGAACCAATGACAAAGTTAGAGGTAGATGGAGAGTCCTTAAAAATGATTTCAGGGATTTAGGTCAAAAGCTTAGGGCAAGGACCTCAAAGGTAGTATTTTCCAAAATACTGCCTGTACCACGGGCCACACAGGAAAGGCCCTGGGAGATTAGGGAGATTAACAAGTGGCTCAAGAACTGGTGTAGGAAGGAGGGTTTGGGTTCCTGGAGAACTGGGCCGACTTCTCTATCGGCTACAGGCTCTATCCTAGGGACGGGCTGCACCTCAATGGGGAAGGGGCAGCTGTGTTGGGGAGAAAGATGGCTAGAAGGTTGGAGGAGTGTTTAAACTAGGGACTGGGGGGGAGGGTAACTACGTTATAGGAGGGGAAGATAGTGCAGATAGAGACCGGGGGCAAGGTAGTGGGACTGGGGGAGGAATGGAAGGAGGGACTAGAACAGTTCAGAAGGAAAGGTGTAGGGTAAAAAATATACATAAATCTCTCAAATGTATGTATACTAATGCCAGAAGCCTGACTAATAAAACTGGGGAATTAGTGATGTGTGAGGAGGACTATGACATAGTGGGAATAACTGAGACATGGCTGGATGATAGCTATGACTGGGCAGTTAATGTACAAGGTTACAGTCTGTTTAGAGAGGATCGTCAAAACCAGAGAGGGGGAGGGGTTTGCCTTTATGTAAAGTCCTGTCTAAAGCCCACACTCCGAGAATATGTAAGTGAGGGACATGAACATGTGGAGTCACTGTGGGTAGAGATACATGGAGCTAAAAACAATAATAAATTACTAATAGGAGTTTATTATAAACCACCTAATATGCTAGAGTCCACAGAAAATCTACTACTAAACGAGATAGTCAAGGCGGCAAATCATAATGAGGTGGCTATTATGGGGGACTACAACTACCCAGCTATAGACTGGGAAATTGAAACTTGTATATCTCATAAAGGAAACAGGTTCTTGGCAATAACCAAAGACAATTCCCAACTGGTTCAGGACCCAACTAGAGGGACGGCCATACTGGACTTAGTATCAACCAATAGGCCTGACAGAACAACAGATATGCAGGTTGGGGGACACCTGAGAAATAGTGACCATAAAGTAATAACCTTCCAATTATCATTCAAAAGAGCGTTTCTACAAGGAGGAACAAAAATACCAAACTTCAAAAAAGCTAAATTTAGCCAACTAAGAGAAGCCATAGGCCTAACTAACTCGGACAAGGTCCTCAAAAATACAAATACAGCCACAAAATGGGATATCTTTAAAAGCATCCTAAAATCTCATTGTGAGAGGTACATACCGTATGGGAATAAAAGGTTAAGGAACAAAAAGAAACCAATGTGGATAAATAGAACTGTAAAGAAAGCAATAAATGACAAAAAGAAGCATGGAAGCACTGAAAAAAAGTAGCATGGAAGCACTGAAAAACAAGGAAAATAATAAAACATGTAAAAAACAAATAAAAGTGGCCAAACTAGAGACCAAGAGATTAATTGCCAAAGAGAGTAAAACTAACCCTAAAATGTTCTTCAATTAAATAAATGTTAAAAAGTATAAATCTGAAGGTGTCGGCGCTTTAAAGAGTAATGAGGGGGGAGTCGCAGAGAGCGACGAGGAGAAAGCAAAGCTGTTAAATATTTTTTTCTCCAATGTATTCACTGAGGAAAATAAACTGTCAGATGAAATGCTGAATCTAAAAAAAATTCCCCATTAAAAGTGCCCTGTCTGACCCAGGAAGAAGTACAGCGGCGACTTAAAAAAATTAAAATAGACAAATCGCCAGGACCGGGTGGCATACAGCCAGACCCTTATTTCTGATATTTGCGGATTCTATACTGACAGGGAATGTCCCACAGGATTGGTGCCAATATTCAAAAAGGGTCCAAAAACAGAGCCTGGAAACTATAGACCGGTAAGTTTAACATCTGTTGTGGGTAAACTGTTTGAAGGTTTTCTGAGAGATGCTATCTTAGAGGATCTCAACGGAAATAAGCAAATAACGCCATATCAGCATGGCTTCATGAGGGATCGGTCATGCCAAACTAATTTGATCAGTTTCTATGAGGAGGTAAGTTCTAGACTTGACAGCGGCGAATCAATGGATGTCGTATATCTGGACTTCTCCAAAGCATTTGACACTGTACCACATATAAGGTTAGTATATAAAATGAGAATGCTCGGACTGGGAGAAAACATCTGTATGTGGGTAAGTAACTGGCTGAGTTATAGAAAACAGAGGGTGGTTATTAGTGGTACACACTCAGATTGGGTCACTGTCACTAGTGGAGTACCTCAGGGGTCAGTATTGGGCCCTATTCTCTTCAATATATTTATTAATGATCTTGTAGAAGGCTTGCATAGTAAAATATAAATTTTCGCAGATGACACTAAACTGTGTAAAGTAATTAACACTGAAGAGGACAGTATACTGCTACAGAGGGATCTGGATAGATTGGAGGCTTGGGCAGATAAGTGGCAGATGAGGTTTAACACTGACAAATGTAAAGTTATGCACATGGGAAGGAATAATGCAAGTCACCCGTACATACTAAATGGTAAAACACTCGGTAACACTGACATGGAAAAGGATCTAGGAATTTTAATAAACAGCAAACTAAGCTGTAGAAACCAGTGTCAGGCAGCTGCTGCCAAGGCAAATAAGATAATGGGTTGCATCAGAAGGGGCATAGATGCCCGTGATAAGATCATAGTCCTACCACTTTACAAATCGCTAGTCAGACCACACATGGAGTACTGTGTACAGTTCTGGGCTCCTGTGAACAAGGCAGACATAGCAGAGATGGAGAGGGTCCAGAGGAGGGCAACTAAAGTAAGAACTGGAATGGGGCAACTACAGTACCCTGAAAGATTATCAAAATTAGGTTTATTCACTTTAGAAAAAAGATGGGGAGATCTAATTACTATGTATAAATATATCAGGGGTCAGTACAGAGATCTATCCCATCAGCTATTTATCCCCAGGACTGTGACGAGGGGACATCCTCTGCGTCTGGAGGAAAGAAGGTTTGTACACAAACATAGAAGAGGATTCTTTATGGTAAGAGCAGTGAGACTATGGAGCTCTCTGCCTGAGGAGGTGGTGATGGTGAGTACAATAAAGGAATTCAAGAGGGGCCTGGATGTATTTCTGGAGTGTAATAATATTACAGGCTATAGCTACTAGAGAGGGGTCGTTGATCCAGGGAGTTATTCTGATTGCCTGATTGGAGTCGGGAAGGAATTTTTTATTCCCCTAAAGTGGGGAAAATTGGCTTCTACCTCACAGTTTTTTTTTTTGCCTTCCTCTGGATCAACTTGCAGGATGACAGGCCGAACTGGATGGACAAATGTATTTTTTCGGCCTTATATACTATGTTACTATGTTAAAGTAAAGACATACGGTTTCTTTCCTCGTTTGTGACTTCGCTGTATCCTGGGGAGCCTACCCTGGTACACGGCTTACACTCCAGAGAGGCCGGCACTTTTTTCTATAGTGTGCAAGCACGACATGTGGCAAATTAGACACGTATCCCCCTTCCTCCACTGCTCTCCAATGGACACAGCATTGATGTCATCAAGAAAATTACATGCAAGAAAAATGGTACTGATTCTAGTTATTATAGTAATTATATCTCAGAAACAGCACCACTCTTTCCGTGGGTTGGTCCTGGTATTGCAGCTGAGTGAGAGGGGTTATTCTTGTGTGATGTATGAGCTGTGCTGTTTGCTCTGAGCTGGGTAGAAGCCTCCTCCTTGGTTCTCCCCCTTTCCCTCTCACAGCATGCAGTCTCGCATACACACTGTGTGATACTGCAGCAGCACACCGCTCTTCCTCCTCCTTGTATTCTGTCTAGCGTTTCCATGAGCCTTAAAATCTATAACAGGTGTCCTCCCATATACTGGTGTCTTCTTATATAGCACAGGGAACTTTGGGCTTCCTCAGCACCAGGGAGTAACTGCTACATGTACCATTCCCACACCCCTGGACACGAAAACTCCAGATAATGAGTATTCCCTATGGTGAATTTATGCAACATGTTGACAAATATCATTCCTGGGTTGATACCTTTCATTTATATATCTATTGTTCCATTGTTCCTTTCTTCAAGGCATCCATTTACTAAGCAGCATCCATAAGGTCAAAGCACACACTGTCCTCATACACAAGTCCTCATACCTTATAAGAAGCGTTATATTTCCCCCACTGTGTCTAACGCCATTTAATCGCTAGTTTAGACAATAGCCTGCTGTTGTCAGTTTCCGCTTATTAACAGCGAAGGGCGAATCTGTGAACATAAACATATACTTAGCTTCCTCTCTAGGCTCCAGGTTGTAATAATTAGCAGCTGTAGGACAATGAGGACGCAGAGACAATTTTCTATTACAGATAAGGTCATGTTAGAGAGCAGCTGCAAAAACATAATGAAATCTAAAGTAACGTGTGCGGCACATATCTCATCAAGGTCAACACCGCTGACTGCCGTAATGTGGGGAAATGTACTATTATGAATGGCATAGAATTTATACTAATAGTATTATGCGTGAGAAAAATAGCTAGACAGATAGAGATAGATAAATAGATAGATAGATACAGTTAGGTCCATATATATTTGGACACTGACACAAAATTTGTTTTTATTACATGTTTACTAAAACATATTCAAGTTATAGTTACAGTCAGGTTCATAAATATTGGGACATGGACACAATTCTAACATTTTTGGCTCTATACACCACCACAATGGATTTGAAATAAAACAAACAAAATCTGCTTTAAGTGCAGACTGTCAGCTTTAATTTGAGGGTATTTACATCCAAATCAGGTGAACGGTGTAGGAATTAAAACAGTTTGCATATGTGCCTCCCACTTATTAACCCCTTAACCCCTTAAGGACACATGACGTATGGGTACGGCATGTTTCCCGAGTCCTTAAGGACACATGACGTACCGGTACGTCATGTGTTGTTCCGATCACTGCCGCCCGGCCGGCTGTGATCGGAACAAGGTGCCTGCTCAAATCATTGAGCAGGCACCTCGGCTAAATGCGCGGGGGGGTCCCGTGACCCCCCCATGTCCGCGATCGCAACAAACCGCAGGTCAATTCAGACCTGCGGTTTGTTGCGCTTTCTGCTGTTTCTGATCGCGGCGATCAGAAACTTTAGTGTGCCGAAAATATATTTTTATCACCCCCCCCTGCACCTCTGAATGATTTTAGCCCGGTGGGAGGTGCAGGGGGGGTGTTGCGGGCGGTGGGGGCGGTGCGGGAGGCGGGCGGTGCGGCAGGCGGGATCGCGATCCCCCGCCCGCCTCCCATTGAATAATCGTTGGTGTAGAGTGGGTATACCAGGGTGCCAGCACATTGCTGGCACCCTGGTATAAACGGCTGACATCAGTGATGCGATGTCAGCCGTTTAACCCTTTCCATACAGCGGTCCGTACGGACCGCTGTATGGAAAAAGTTAACAGTAAGAGGGAGCTCCCTCCCTCTCCGATCGGGGGGCTGCTGTGCCTTTGCAGTCCCCCGATGGGGAGGGAGAGAGCCCCCAGAGAGCCCCCCGCCAGATCCCATCCTTACCCTTCCCCGTCTGCGCAGTTCTGAGCAGACGGGGAAGGTTCCCATGGCAACAGGACGCCTCTCAGGCGTCCTGCTGTCCATGGTGCTGAACAGATCTGTGGTGAAAGCATAGATCTGTTCAGTGTAAGTAAAATACAGTACAGAACAATATATATTGTACTGTACTGTATTATACAGACATCAGACCCACTGGATCTTCAAGAACCAAGTGGATCTGGGTAAAAAAAAAAGTGAAAAAAAGTGAAAAAAAAGTAAAAATCAAAAAACACATTTATCACTGATTAAAAATTAAAAAAATAACATTCCCTACACATGTTTGGTATCGCCGCGTCCGTAACGACCTGATCTATAAAACGGTCATGTTACTTTACCCGAACGGTGAACGCCATAAAAATAAAAAATAAAAAACTATGATGAAATTGAAATTTTGCTCACCTTACTTCCCAAAAAAAGGTAATAAAAGTGATCAAAAAAGTCGCATGTACGCCAAAATTGTAGCAATCAAACCGTCATCTCATCCCGCAAAAAATGAGACCCTACTTAAGATAATCACCCAAAAACTGAAAAAACTATGGCTCTTAGACTATGGAGACACTAAAACATAATTTTTTTTGTTTCAAAAATGAAATCATTGTGTAAAACTTACATAAATAAAAAAAAAGTACACATATTAGGTATTGCCGCGTCCGTATCGACCGACTCTATAAAAATATCACATGACCTAACCCCTCAGGTGACCACCGTAAAAAAAAAAAAAAAAAAAAACTGTGTAAAAAAAGCAATTTTTTGTCATCTTACATCGCAAAAAGTGTAATAGCAAGCGATCAAAAAGTCATATGCACCCCAAAATAGTGCCAATCAAACCGTCATCTCCTCCCGCAAAAAATGAGACCCTACTTAAGATAATCGCCCAAAAACTGAAAAAACTATGACTCTTAGACTATGGAGACACTAAAACTTTTTTTTGTTTTAAAAATGAAATCATTGGGTAAAACTTACATAAATTAAAAAAATGTAATACATATTAGGTATCGCCGCGTCCGTGACAACCTGCTCTATAAAATTACCACATGATCTAACCTGTCAGATGAATGTTGTAAATAACAAAAAAAAAAAACGGTGCCAAAAAAGCTAATTCTTGTTACCTTGCCGCACAAAAAGTGTAATATAGAGCAACCAAAAATCATATGTACCCTAAACTAGTACCAACAATACTGCCACCCTATCCCGTAGTTTCTAAAATGGGGTCACTTTTCTGGAGTTTCTACTCTAGGGGTGCATCAGGGGGGCTTCAAATGGGACATGGTGTCAAAAAAACAGTCCAGCAAAACCTGCCTTCCAAAAACCGTATGGCATTCCTTTCCTTCTGCGCCCTGCCGTGTGCCCGTACAGCGGTTTACGACCACATATGGGGTGTTTCTGTAAACTACAGAATCAGGGCCATAAATAATGAGTTTTGTTTGGCTGTTAACCCTTGCTTTGTAACTGGAAAAAAAATATTAAAATGGAAAATCTGCCAAAAATGTGAAATTTTGAAATTGTGTCTCTATATTCCATTAAATCTTGTGCAACACCTAAAGGGTTAACAAAGTTTGTAAAATCAGTTTTGAATACCTTGAGGGGTGTAGTTTCTTAGATGGGGTCACTTTTATGGAGTTTCTACTCTAGGGGTGCATCAGGGGGGCTTCAAATGGGACATGGTGTCAAAAAAACAGTCGGCGCACCTTTCACTCTACGCCCCGCTGTGTGGCCATACAGTAGTTTACAGCCACATATGGGGTGTTTCTGTGAACGGCAGAGTCAGGGCAATAAAGATACAGTTTTGTTTGGCTGTTAACCCTTGCTTTGTTAGTGAAAAAAATGGGTTAAAATTGAAAATTAGGCAAAAAAATGAAATTCTCAAATTTCATCTCCATTTGCCAATAACTCTTGTGCAACACCTAAAGTGTTAACGACGTATGTAAAATCAGTTTTGAATACCTTGAGGGGTGTAGTTTCTTAGATGGGGTCACTTTTAGGGAGTTTCTACTCTAGGGGTGCATCAGGGGGCTTCAAATGGGACATGGTGTAAATAAACCAGTCCATAAAAATCAGCCCTCCAAAAACCATACGGCGCACCTTTCACTCTACGCCCCGCTGTGAGGCCGTACAGTAGTTTACGGCCACATATTGGGTGTTTCTGTAAACAGCAGAGTCAGGGCAATAAAGATACAGTCTTGTTTGGCTGTTAACCCTTGCTTTGTTAGTGGAAAAAATGGGTTAAAATGAAAAATTAGACAAAAAAATCAAATTCTCAAATTTCCTCCCCATTTGCCAATAACTCTTGTGCAACACCTAAAGGGTTAACAATGTATGCAAAATCAGTTTTGAATACCTTGAGGGGTGTAGTTTCTTAGATGGGGTCATTTTTGGGTGGTTTCTATTATGTAAGCCTCGCAAAGTGACTTCAAACCTGAACTGGTCCCTAAAAATTGAGTTTTTGTAAATTTCGGAAAAATTTCAAGATTTGCTTCTAAACTTCTAAGCCTTATAACATCCCCAAAAAATAAAATATCATTCCCAAAACAATTCAAGCATGAAGTAGACATATGGGGAATGTAAAGTCATCACAATTTTTTGGGGTATTACTATGTATTACAGAAGTAGAGAAACTGAAACTTTGAAATTTGCTAATTTTTCCAAATTTTTGGTAAATTAGGTATTTTTTTGTGCAAAAAAAATAATTTTTTTGACTTCATTTTACCAGTGTCATGAAGTACAATATGTGACGAAAAAACAATCTCAGAATGGCCTGGATAAGTCAAAGCATTTTAAAGTTATTAGCACTTAAAGTGACACTGGTCAGATTTCCAAAAAATGGCCTGGTCCTTAAGGTGAAAATGAGCCCGGTCCTTAAGGGGTTAAGGACTCAGCCCTATTTCACCGTAAGGACTTGGCCATTTTTTGCAAATCTGACCAGTGTCACTTTAAGTGGTGATAACTTTAAAACGCTTTGACTTATCCAGGCCATTCTGAGATTTTTTTTTCATCACATATTGTACTTCATGACACTGGTAAAATGAAGTAAAAAAAATTCATTTTTATTTATAAAAAAATACCAAATTTACCAAAAATTAGTAAATAATTGCAAATTTCCAAGTTTCAATTTCTCTATTTTTATAATACATAGTAATACCTCCAAAAATAGTTATTACTTTACATTCCCCATATGTCTACTTCATATTTGGATCAATTTGGGAATTATATTTTATTTTTGGGGGATGTTACAAGGCTTAGAAGTTTAGAAGAAAATCTTGAAATTTTTCCGAAATTTTCAAAAACCCACTTTTTAGGGACCAGTTCAGGTCTGAAGTCACTTTGTGAAGCTTACATAATAGAAACCACCCAAAAATGACCCCATTCTAGAAACTACACCCCTCAAGGTATTCAAAACTGGATTTACAAACTTTGTTAACCCTTTAGGTGTTGCACAAGAGTTATTGGCAAATGGAGATGAAATTTGAGAATTAAAATTTTTTGGCACATTTTCCATTTTAATCAATTTTTTCCAGTAACAAAGCAAGGGTTAACAGCCAAACAAAATGCTATATTTATTGCCCCGATTCTGTAGTTTGCAGAAACACCCCATATGTGGCTGTAAACTACTGTACGGGCACACAGTAGGGCGTAGAACGAAAGGTGCGCCGTATGGTTTTTGGAAGGCAGATTTTGCTGGACTGGTTTTTTGACACCATGTCCCATTTGAAGCCCGCCTGATGCACCCATAGAGTAGAAACACCATAAAAGTGACCCCATCTAAGAAACTACGCCCCTCAAGGTATTCAAAACTGATTTTACAAACTTTGTTAACCCTTTAGGTGTTGCACAAGATTTAATGGAAAATAGAGATACAATTTAAATATTTTACTTTTTTGGCAGATTTTCCATTTTAATATTTTTTTTCCAGTTACAAAGCAAGGGTTAACAGCCAAACAAAACTCATTATTTATGGCCCTGGTTCTGTAGTTTACAGAAACACCCCATATGTGGTCGTAAACTTCTGTACGGGCACACGGCAGGGCGCAGAAGGAAAGGAATGCCATGCGGTTTTTGGGAGGCAGATTTTGCTAGACTGTTTTTTTGGACACTATGTCCCATTTGAAGCCCCCCTGATGCACCCCTAGAGTAGAAACTCCAAAAAAGTGACCCCATTTTAGAAACTACGGGATAGGGTGGAAGTTTTGTTGGTACTAGTTTAGGGTACATATGATTTTTGGTTGCTCTATATTACACTTTTTGTGAGGCAAGGTAACAAGAAATAGCTTTTTTGGCACCTTTTTTTTTTTGTTATTTACAAAATTCCTCTGACAGGTTAGATCATGTGGTATTTTTATAGAGCAGGTTGTCACGGACGCGGCGATACCTAATATGTATACAATTTTTTTATTTATGTAAGTTTTACACAATGATTTCATTTTTGAAACAAAAAAAATCATGTTTTAGTGTCTCCATAGTCTGAGAGCCATAGTTTTTTCAGTTTTTGGGCGATTATCTTAGGTAGGGTCTCATTTTTTGTGGGATGAGATGACGGTTTGATTTGCACTATTTTGGGGTGCATATGACTTTTTGATCGCTTGCTATTACACTTTTTGTGACGTAAGATGACAAAAAATGGCTTTTTTTACACCTTTTTTATTTGAATTTTTTTTACGGTGTTCACCTGAGGGGTTAGGTCATGTGATATTTTTATAGAGCCGGTCGATACGGACGCGGAGATACCTAATATGTATACTTTTTTTTATTTATGTAAGTTTTACACAATGATTTCATTTTTGAAACAAAAAAAATCATGTTTTAGTGTTTCCAAGAGCCATCGTTTTTTCAGTTTTTGGGCGATTATCTTGGGTAGGATATGATTTTTGCAGGATGAGATTACGGTTTGATTGGTACTATTTTGGCGTACATGCGACTTTTTTGATCATTTTTATTACCTTTTTTGAGAAGTAAGGTGGTCAAAATTTCAATTTCCTCATAGTTTTTATTTTTTTATTTTTATGGCGTTCACTGTGCGGGAAAAGTAACATGACCATTTTATAGATCAGGTCGTTATGGACGCAGCGATACCTAATATGTGTAGTGTATTTTATTTTTTACATTTTTATTCAGTGATAAATGTGTTTTTTTTTTATCTTAACTTTTTTCACTTTTTTTTTACATTTATTTGACCCAGACCCACTTGGTTCTTGAAGATCCAGTGGGTCTGATGTCTGTATAATACAGTACAGTACACTATATAGGGTATTTTACTGTATTTTACTTACACTTTGTCTGAACAGATCTATGCCTTTAGCACAGATCTGTTCAGCACCATGGACAGCAGGATGCCTGAGAAGGTGTCCTGTTGCCATGGGAACCTTCCCCGTCTGCTCAGTTGTGGCCACAACTTCGCAGACGGGGAAGGGTAAGGAGGGGGGCTCCCTCCCTCTGTCACCCCATCCTGTCGGAAAGGCACAGCAGCCCCCCGATGGGAGAGGGAGGGAGCTCCCGACTGTTAACCTCTGCTATTCCATACCGCGGTCCGTACGGACCGCGGTATGGAAAGGGTTAAACGGCTGACATCGTATCACAGATGTCAGCCGTTTATACCAGAGTGTCAGCAATGTGCTGACACTCTGGTATACCCACTGAACACCAATGATTATTCAAGAGGAGGCGGGCGGGGGATCGCGATCGCGCACCGCCCACCTCCCGCACCGCCTGCAACACCCCCCCTGCACCACCCGCCACCATAAAATCATTCAGGGGTGCAGGGGGTGAAAAAAACTTTATATGGGGCATTTTAAAGTTCGATCCCCGCGGTCAGGGACCACAGGGATCATAATCGGCAGAAAGCGCAGCAAACCGCAGGTCTGAATTGACCTGTGATTTGCTGCGATCGCCGATACGGGGGGGTCACATGACCCCCCCCCGGTGTTGTGACAGGATGCCGGCTGAATGATTTCAGCCGGCATCCTGTTCGGATTAACCCCCGCAGCACCGCAATCTCATTTTAAACTCATGACGTACCGGTACGTCATGGGTTCTTAAGGACTCGGGAAACATGCCGTACCGGTACGTCATGCGTCCCTAAGGGGTTAAGGAACTAAAAGTAATGGGACAATTGGCTTCTCAGCTGTTCCATGGCCAGGTGTGTGTTATTCCCTCATTATCCTAATTACAATGAGCAGATAAAAGGACCAGAGTTCATTTCAAGAGTGCTATATGCATTTGGAATCTGTTGCTGTCAACTCTCAAGATGAGATCCAAAGAGCTGTCACTATCAGTAAAGCAAGCCATCATTAGGCTGACAAAACTAAACAAACCCATCAGAGAGATAGCAAAAACATTAGGCCTGGCCAAAACAACTGTTTGGAACATTCTTAAAAAGAAGGAACGCACTGGTGAGCTCAGCAACACCAAAAGACCCGGAAGACACGGAAAACAACTGTGGTGGATGACAGAAGAATTCTTTGCCTGGTGAAGAAAACACCCTTCACAATAGTTTGCCAGATGTGTGAATACAGAGGGTTCACCACAAGATGTAAACTATTGGTGAGCCTCAAAAACAGGAAGGCCAGATTAGAGTTTGCCAAAAGACATCTAAAAAATCCTTCACAGTTCTGGAACAACATCCTATTGACAAATGAGACCAAGATCAACTTGTACCAGAGTGATGGGAAGAGAAGAGTATGGAGAAGGAAAGGAACTGCTCATGATCCTAAGCATACCCCTTATCAGTGAAGCATGGTGGTGGTAGTGTCATGGCGTGGGAATGTATGGCTGCCAATAGAACTGGTTCTCTTGTATTTATTGATGATGTGACTGCTGACAAAAGCAGCAGGATGAATTCTGAAGTGTTTCAGGCAATATTATCTGCTCATATTCAGCCAAATGTTTCAGAACTCATTGGACGGCGCTTCACAGTGCAGATGGACATTGACCCAAAGCATACTGCAAAAGCAACCAAAGAGTTTTTTAAGGGAAAGAAGTGGAATTTTATGCAATGGCCAAGTCAATCACCTGACCTGAATCCGATTGAGCATGCATTTCACTTGCTGAAGACAAAACTGAAGGGAAAATGCCACAAGAACAAGCAGAAACTGAAGTTTCAGTAGAGGCCTGGCAGAGCATCACCAGGGATGAAACCCAGCGTCTAGTGATGTCTATGCGTACCAGACTTCAGGCTGTAATTGACTGCAAAGCATTTGCAACCAAACATTAAAAAGTGAAAGTTTGATTTATGATTATTTTGGCCCCTTAACAAGTGGGAGGCACATATGCAAAATGTTGTAATTCCTACACCGTTCACCTGATTTGGATGCAAATACCCTCAAATTAAAGCTGACAGTCTGCAATTAAAGCATATCTTGTTTGTTTCATTTCAACTCCATTGTGGTGGTCTATAGAGCCAAAAAATTTTGAATTGTGTTGATGTCCCAATATTTATGGACCTGACTGTATATAATGGACATGGACAAAAAGTCCAGACTATTAGATTTCATTTGAAGGTATCCACATTAAAATTGGATAAAGGGTTTAGGAGGTTCAGGAGTTTACATGTGGCACCCTGTTTGTAAAGGGACCAAAAGTAATTGGGCAATTGACTCAATGGCTGTAGGCAATTCCTTCATTATTTCATTCTCAATTAAGCACATAAAAGGCCTTGAGTTGATTTGAGGTGTGGTGCTTGCATTTTGAATATTTTGCTCAGAAGTAAACATGCGGTCAAAGGAGCTCTCCATGCAGGTGAAACAAGCCATCCTTCATCTACGAAAACAGAAAAAACCCATCCGAAAAAATTGCTACACTATTAGGAGTGGCAAAATCTACAGTTTGGTACATCCTGAGAAAGAAAGAAAGCACTGGTGACCTCAACAATGCAAAAAGACCTGGACGCCCACGGAAGACAACAGTGGTGGATGATCGCAGAAAAATTACCATGGTGAAGAGAAACCCCTTCACAAGTCGAGGATATAGGCGTATTGATATCCAAAGCTACCATAAAGAGAAGACTGCATGAAAGTAAATACAGAGGGTTCACTGCACGGTTAAAGCCACTCATAAGCCTCAAGGATAAGAAGGCTATGCTAAAAAAAAATCTCAAAAAACCAGTACACTTCTGGAAGAACATTCTTTGGACAGATGAAACCAAGATAAACCTCTACCAGAATGATGGGAAGAAAAAAGTATGGCGAAGGCATTGTACAGCTCATGATCCAAAGCATACCACATCATCTGTAAAACACGGCGGAGGCAGTGTGATGGCTTGGGCATGCATGGCTGTCAGTGGCCCTGGGTCCCTAGTGTTTATTGATGATGGGACACAAGACAGAAGCAGCCAGATGAATTCTGGGGTTTTCAGAGACGTACTGTGTGCTCAAATCCAGCCAAATCCAGCCAAACTGATTGGTCGGTTTTATAATGAAGATGGACAATGACCTAAAACTTAAAGCCAAAGCAACCCAGAAGTTTATTAAAGCAAAGAAGTGAAATATTCTTGAATGGCCGAGTCAGTCACTTTATCTGAACCCAATAGAGCATGTATTTCACTTGTTAAAGACTAAACTTCAGACAGAAAGGCCCACAAACAAACAGCAACTGAAAACCGCTGCAGTAAAGGCCTGGCCGAGCATTAAAAAGGAGGAAATACAGCGTCTGGTGATGTCCATGAGTTCAAGACTTCAGGCAGTCATTGCCAACAAAGGGTTTTCAACCAAGTATTAGAAATTAACATTTTAGTTACAATTATTTAATTTGTCCAATTACTTTTGAACCCATGAAATGAAGGGATTGAGTTTGAAAAATGCTTTAGTTCCTCACACTTTTATGCAATAATTTTGATCAACCCACTGAATTAAAGCTGAAAGTCTGAACTTCAACTGCATCTGAATAGTTTTGTTCTAAATCCATAATGTACAGAACATACATTAGAAAAATGTTGTCTCCAATGTTTCAGTGGCAAAGCATTTACCCTCACAACCATAAAGGCTGCATTACAACTGATTGAAGAAATATGAGACTTCTACTGTTATAGCTGGCTAAGTGTACATCTATACACATGACAGCTGCCCCAACACACCCAGCACTGCTATATCTCTATATGACAGATGTCCCAGCACACTCAGCTCTGCTATATCTCTATATATGAGCAGCTGTCATGTGTATAGATGTACACATAGCCAGCTATAACAGTAGAAGTCTCATATTTTTTCAATCAGCGGCAAGGCAGCTGTTATGGTCTTGTGGTTAAATGCTTTGCCTCTGATACAGAAGGTCGTGGGTTCGAATCCCAGCAGAAACCTTTTCTGAAATACAAGCACTGACTCCATATATGGACATACAGGGCGGGACACAGGAAGAGGCTGCATCGCATCGCTGACATGGAGGTAAGTAGAAGTGTTTATTTATTTATTTTAATACCCGACTGTTACTGCCATGGGGGGAGCGGGGGGCACTTGATACTGGCACATGGGGGGAGGCACCTGATACTGGCACATGGGGGGGGGAGAGGCACCTGATACTGGCACATGGGGGGGGGGAGAGGCACCTGATACTGGCACATGGGGGGGGGGAGAGGGGTTGGCACCTGATACTGGCACCTGGGGGGGAGGGGGGGTTGGCACCTGATACTGGCACATGGGGGGGGGGGAGAGAGGCACCTGATACTGGCACATGGGGGAGGCACCTGATACTGGCACATGGGGGGGAGAGAGGCACCTGATACTGGCACATGGGGGGGGGGGAGAGGGGTTGGCACCTGATACTGGCACCTGGGGGGGAGGGGGGTTGGCACCTGATACTGGCCCATGGGGGGGAGAGAGGCACCTGATACTGGCACATGGGGGGGAAAGGGGTTGGCACCTGATACTGGCACATGGGGGGGAGAGGCACCTGATACTGGCACCTGGGGGGGGGGGAGAGGCACCTGATACTGGCACATGGGGGGGAGAGGGGTTGGCACCTGATACTGGCACCTGGGGGGGAGGGGGTTTGGCACCTGATACTGGCACATGGGGGGGAGAGGCACCTGATACTGGCACATGGGGGAGGCACCTGATACTGGCACATGATGATGGGGGGGCATCTATGGGGACACTTACTGGCACATTATTGGGGGGCATTATGGGGGACACTAGGCCGGCAGTCTATCAGAGGCCGGACACTGAGGGGCATCTACTGGGGCACTATTTATGGGGCATTTTATACTGGTACATTATGGGGGGCACTAGCAGGAAGGGGGGAGAGGAGCACTATGGAGGCATTTACTGGGGGCACTATATAGGGGTATTTTATACTGGGACATTATGGGGGCACTATGAGGACATTAGCTCAACTGGGGGCATTACAAGGGGGTATTTTTGCACTGTCACATTATAAGGAGAATTATTACTACTGGGGGGGGCATTATGGTGGGCTTTATTACTCCCCCATGGTATGACCCCCTAGTAGAAGCACCAGCCTCTCCCTGCTCTGCTATCCCTCTGCCCCTTCTCCAAATCCTTATTATGAAATCTTTCTCATTAGGATAAAGCACAACATCAGCTCCGCCTAGCCCCCGGCCAAGTGTTGAAGTGGTGTCCGAGATCCCCAAGGGCCAAGTAACTGTAAGTTTTCATGTGAAATATGTTTATGTTATACACATATAGCATCCACTGTGCCACACAATATACAGTATACCGCTACACTGTGCCAAAGGAGTGGGGTTTACACAGGAGGAGGGAGGTGCGAAGCGAGCTGGGGGGGGCCCTTACAAATATTTGCTGTGGGTCCCAGTCACTTCTAGTTACGCCCCTGATAGTTAGATAGATAGATAGATAGATAGATAGATAGATAGATAGATATGAGATAGGTAGATAGATATATAATCTATCTATCTATTTCATATCTATCTATCTATCTGTCTATCTATCTATCTATCTATCTATCTATCTATCTAATATCAATCTATCTATCTATCTATCTAATATCTATCTATCTAATATCTCTATCTATCTCATATCTATCATAGAAACTGGTGTACATGCCTTGCACCAAAAGGGCACGTGGCTTAGTGAGAACGGGTTGTGGCTTCATGGGGCATTTTCACAAATATGCAAAATAGGGCTTAAGTGCACTAAAGGCGGTCCCTCGCCACTCGGTGCAGCTTATCTCCTCTGCTTTGCTTCCATGGACTCTGTTCCTTCCACTTGGACATCTGATTTTGTCAATCATGTGGACGGGAGAGTGTCCAGGGAAGCGAAGCAGAGGAGAAAAGGGTGGCTAGATCTTCCCCCAGTGCACATGAAGGGGTTATCCGATAGTATTTAAAATAATTTTTTATCAAGTGCCTGCAGCATGCCCCCTGAAACTAAAGATTTTTACTTACCTGCTCTACTTCGGTCTTGTCCTCTACGTTGTCCCTGTTGTCTCCATCTTCCCGTCCCTGCGATGTTCACATTCGGCTGGCTATGGGCATGGTAATATGCACCGCTCCAGCCAATGACTGGCTTCAGAGGTGATGTAGCCACAAGCAGCATTTCACTGCTGAAGCCAGTCATTGGCTGGAGTGGTGCATGTGACCATGTCCATGGCCAGTTCAGGGACTGAGAGATGGAAACAGTGGAGGCGGTGAGAAAGACCCGGTGAGTACGGGGCAGGTGAGTATGAATTTTCTGTTTCAGGAGGCAGTTGATAAAAAATAAACGTTACCAGAAAACCCTTTAAGCCCTAATTTGTATAAATGTATTTCTCATAAATGCAGCAAATGATGGGGGAAGAAAGGTATGTTTTTTATCCAGGACGGTCACCCCTACCAGACATTATGGCTGGTTTAATAGGGTTTATCTTGCCGACAGGTTCTCTTTAAGACTCTCTTCTCTAACTTTACACTGTCTTATAAGACAATATTAGTAAATCTGCCCCATAGTGTTAGAATACTACTACTAGTATTTAATGATACCATTTTGGTGTGTGTGTGCCTTTTTGATCACTTTTTATGAAAAAATTTTGGGGGAGGTAAAGTGAAGAATAAACAGTGATTTGGCCATTTAGATTTTTTTTCCATTATGCCATTCACCGTATGGGATAAACGCGTTTATATTTGAACAGTACGGATGTTTTAGGATGTGACAGTGCAAATGATCATTTTTTTTCTTATTTATTTTTATTATGGAGAAAGTGAGTTGATATGAATTTTTCCATTTTTTTCCCATTTTTTTTTTAACGCATATTTTAAGTCTCCTGTTAGATCGCTTCTCCCATAGACTGCAATGAACTACCTTTGCAGCCTATGGGAGTTGCACTATGGTCCTATGGACCTCTGTCACCTGCAGTCCTAGTAGGAATTACTGCTGTGATAGCCTCAGCTCCTTCAAAGGGTCCAAGGCTATCATAAGAAATAAACAGCTCCAGTGATCACTGTGCGGGGCAGCTGTTTCGGCCCAGCATGCACAGTGCAACTTGGGAAAGCCACCTCAGATGCCATGGTCACTATCGCCAATCGCAGACATTAGCCTCCGTTGTCTGCTGTGTGTAAAAGCAGAAATCAGTTGGGTATGTCACTTGCTCCACTACAACCCGACATCTGCCATAGTATAGCTGGAAGGGGTTAATTAAGTTTCCCAAGACCCCAAAAATGTAGCCAGAGTGGGATAAATCATTTGCTAAAGTCATAAAAAATATTTTCATTTTTCCGTTCTTGCAAATGAAGTTCTTTTCATATAATTACCCAGGTATGGCAGCTTTTCAGAATAAAATTTTTAAAATTGTTCTTTTCCGCTGAGGTGTGAGACACATTAAAATGTGCAGCCATGACTAATTTTCTGTGAGATTTGACTAAACTCATCCCAAATCTTTACTGGAAATAAAATATTCAGATTGCAGAGTAAGTCCTGAAAAATATCAGAAATATGTGTATAGATGATATTGTATGTGTATTATGTATATGTAATGCCTAAAGAGAAGTTAAGTAGCACTCCAGCAACTTTTTCTTTTTTTAAAATATAATGCTAACTAACCAGCAATTAGTTTCATCCCAGCTCTGATCTATACTTACTCTTTGAACCCTTTCATTATGGTCAGCTGTGTAATATGATCCCAGTAGGACCACCTGACCAGACCAGTTCTCCTGTGAAGACAGGAAGTCAGTCTCTCCTGTGTGGCTGACTTCCTGTGATCAGACTCCTTCTGGCAGTCCTCAGAACCCCCTTCCCACCATCAAGCTTCAAACCTCTTGTTTTTCTGTATGTCCCCCATGTCTGTGTGCTACTAAAAATATGATTTCTGCTTTACCTAAGGGAGTGCAGTGATATTATAGTTTAGCCCCTGCAATCATTAGTTACAGGCTTTTAAAACTCCCACTGTCTATGCTTCTTGTGCTGTGTGCAGAATCTTCTGTCTATAAGATGCAGCATCGCACTGCTCTGCCCTGCCTCCTGCTTGTAAGGGGAGAAACCTATCACAAGCAGGAGGCAGGGGAGACAGGCTGAAGCTGCATCACATAGGATACATTGAGACTCTGCAGTGACAGGGGCAAAACGAATATGCCAGTGATCTAGCACCTTAGATAGGACTCACAGCAGACTAAGCACAGTGTGATGAGACTGTCCCCCTCTCTGCAACTGCCATTCCCTCTCCGCTTTGATTTACAGGGCCAGGCAGTGAAAACAACAGAGTGCAGAGGGCACGACAGTAGCAGAGAGAGCAGAACCTCTAGGTGTAACGGCAACACCCCTGTTGCTCTTAGCATATCATTTGCACATACTGTAATTAAACTCCATTCTTCACAGCAATGCGGGCACGTATAAACATGGGACCAACACAGATGCCTTCAGCCAGTGTCATAGGTACAAATCTGCCCTTTAAATTCTGCCTTAATAATCAGAATTTGATGAATCCTCAGGTTTCCTAATATCTACATTCTGTTGATGTATAGATGGAGTCTCGGAGAAATAGAGGACCTTTATTATAGCTCTGTCAAGCTTCACATGATTATTCAGTGCAATACACCTAGTAGAATATGCAAATCAAGTTTACAGACACCTCATAGCAATTCCTATTTAACCCTCTTGTTGCAGAATAATATTTTTATGTAACTCCCTTTGACTAAGTCTCTAACTTAAAGGGGAGTTTTACGTATTTCTTTTTCTTCAGTAACGCAGTGCCTCCTCCTGAGTCTTGATAGGAGCTTGGGAGGTATGCAGGAGGATTTCTTTTTTTGCCAGGGATTGTATCAGGAAACCCCCGCCCAGCTCGATACACACAATACACTATAAGATGATATGCACACAAGAATATATACAATTTAATCTTTGGATAGTAAAACAACATAGGATTTTGGTAAAGTTACAAGTTAGAAATGAATAAAGAAAAATACATAACACAAATGTTGCAGTATACAATTGTTCTCCCCCTAAAGGTGGGACAATCAGAAATAAGAATGGGATATTCAGATGATACAAACAGTACTGACAAAAAAAAACTATATTTCACCAAAAATTGTATCTGCCAGACCTTTTTTTTCTCATCTGTTTTTATTTTCTGATTGCAGATCTATTTATTCTATTTCCTGAACATGATGATGGCCCCCATCATCATGTTCAGGAAATAGAATAAATAGATCTGCAATCAGAAAATAAAAACAGATGAGAAAAAAAAGGTCTGGCAGATACAATTTTTGGTGAAATATAGTTTTTTTTTTGTCAGTACTTGCCTGAGCTGTTTTTAACAGCATTTACACAGCATTAGAAAAATTGCTTTACGGCAGCCCCATGGGCCATAGACACAATGGTCAGGAGGGGACCTCACTTACTTCTATGGGAGAGTTTTCTAGGCATGTTCTGTGACCTGTGCAGAGGTCATTGTACAAGAAAAGAATAGATAAGATTTGACAATCACCTGTTGTGAATGGTGGATCTTGTCTTATCTATACACAGAGGTGATACCATTACAGGCAGTATTAAAATGACAGATAAGCAGATAACTGCAGTAAAGTGATATGTACAGACCAAGAAGTGGCGCCAATTATTAGACGTAGCGGCCAGTGTGAAAACTGCAGGATTTTTGGTTTTAGTTTAAAATAAAAAGTGACATGGAAAATTAAAAATAACAAAAAAAAAAGTTAAAAGTGTATTAAACATAAAAAAGTGATTTTCTGATGACACTTTAAGCTCTTGAAAATGGCTGTGCTCTATTCACATACAGTTTATATTATCGCACATGCATGCTTTTTAAATGTATGTGATATACATATAATGTATAATAATACAGTCTGAATATCAAATATAAGGTGGCCAGTGGCCGCGGGTGTTGGCGCGCTTAATATACTGTAGGTGCACTTAAAGGGGCTATCCAATTTCTCAAACAGCCCCCCCATGTGCTGGGACCCTCACAGGTAATATACTTACCCCGCTCCCTGTGCCGCTCCTGGTCCCGGCATCGCTGCTGCTTCTCTCTGTATCCGGTGTCGGGGGGGGAGCAGCCACTGGAAGGCAGGGACGGGCACGAGCCTCCCTAGTGTCACCCGCGATGCTAGGTAGGCTCGTCCCTGTCCCCACCTGCCATTGGCTGCCCCCCCCCCCCCCCCTTCGACACCACATGCTTTCATCCGTGTACAGGGAAAAGCAGCAGCGGCAGTGAAGGGACCAGTAGCGGTGTTGGAGCGGGGTAAGTATATTACATGTGAGGGCCTGGCACATGGGGGGGCTGTTTGAGAAATTGGATAACCCCTTTAATGACACAGGAAAGACTTATAGTTTTAACAGTAACTTAAGTAGTAACTCTCACTTCAGTAATATTCATCACTTGCGTTGTTAATTCCGGTACTGAGATCCGGCAGAGGATCTCAATACCGGAATTAAACGGATCTGTTCTGATTTTGCACATCAGGAAGCATCCATACCTTTAGGATGCGGTTGTGTGAAATCAAAACGGAAAAAAACAGATTCTTCACTAAATACATTGAAAAACAATGGTTGACGGATCAGTTTTTTTAGGCTCCTAAAAAAACTGATCCGTCACCATCGACTTACATTGTTTTCAGTGACAGATACATTTTTTCCGTTTTTACTTGTCTAACTGTAGATGCTGCTTCTCAATAATCAGTAGAAACCAAAATGTCCGTTACTTATTCAAGTGCCAGTTACTTGTCTCCTGCTCACTGCTCCAAGGAGAGCTGGGACATGTAGTTCGGCTGCAGAGAATTCTTCCCAATGATGACCATCCAGTGTAGCACTAATTGCTCTTATAAATCTCTTACAGGGGTTATATCTACACCAGTAGTATGCTGTAATTTAAGGGAACCTGTCATCAACTTTATGCTGACCTCACTCGTGAGCTAAAAGTAAGTGATTGCCGAGAACCGGCATCATAATCATTGCAGCCCAGGGCTTGAGAAGAGTCAGATCTATTTGAGAAGATTTATGGTTATTCCTAATCTCCTGCGCTCTCACCCATCTGCTGATGATTGGCCGTTCTCTCCTAGAGAGAAAGGGAGAAAACTCGGTAGAAGACTGCCAGTCATCAGCAGGTGGGCAGGAGAGCAGGAATCCATGAATAACCAGGACTCTTCTCAGGTGGCCAGGACTCTTCTCCAGGTCCAGTCTGCAATGATTGTGATGTTGGTTCTCGGCAACCACTTACTTTTAACTTTTAAATGACAGACCGCTGAAATCATCTCACCTGTCTCTAGTTTATACTGCCGTTAGTATGGCCGATCCATGTTTACGGATGCAAATAGGGGGGACATGGTGTCATGCACCCCCTATTTTCATGCGCAAATAGTACATTAATTTTATTACTCACTGGATCCAGATGGAACAGGCTGAAGATCTTGATTGGATGAAACATCTGCAGTTGGTCTCGTGCAGGAACCTATAAAAGAAGAAGAAAGATCGTTACTGCGCACTCACGTAAGTGGCAGTGAAGAAACCAGACCTGCACCTGAAAGAAAATGGAAGAATTGTTAAAACAATTAATACAGAAAGCAGAAACTTACAGTGGAGAAGAATGGCTCCGCAGCTGCCTCCTGGAGAAGCGATTAATCGATGATCCAGATCTTCTATCAACTAATCCGGTCTGCGCTGTTGCCTTGAACAGGAGCGCAGAGCCGGACACTGAAAATGACATCATCGCTGCGCCTCAGCGATACACCGATCTCACCTCTCCCTGCAAAGAGGCCCAGAAAAGAGAAGAGTACCTATTCTCCCCCTTCAAGAAGCCTCAAAATTCAAAGATAAAAATCATCCTGCGCCATCCAGTGTGAGGAACAACGGTAAAAGGACAACATCAAGCCACCAACGGTCATCCTCTACAACTGTCAGAAATAGCAGTCATTCAAAAATGTACAGGTCTACAAGCAACAGTCAAGAGGGTGACATTATATTAAATACACCCAAAATGCATAAGATTTACAATTTACAGAACACTGAAACACACTTTAATGATTTTCCTTTTAATACAGATACTTTTTCATCCGAAAAAGTACAACTATTTAAGGAATTCATTTAATTTATGTCAAATAAAGACACTATCCATAATCCAATCCCTGTCTGGTCTTCACCAGACAGACAATCGGATACGGATAGCCAAAAAGATAATGATTATTGTTCTTCTACTCCATATCCCACTATGAATATTCATTCCACAAAAGACAGAGGTTTATTACCATCATTAGAAATGAGCAGCGGCGTAAAAGAAATAATGCCCTGCCATGTTTCGCCATTAGGCTTCCATTTGTCATCTTCAGATAAAAGAAAAAATTTGGAATAAAGAATTTATTGAAGTTTTTTCTCTCCTCCCATCAGCTAAAGAAACTTTAAAATCTGATAGAACAAATGAAGACAAGAGAAAAAGAATTCAACAAAAAAATTCTTAAATTGGCTACAGAGCTTCTGTATATATTCAGTCTTGGGTGAAAAACATTCAAACCTATGTAGTGGATTATTTCATCTAAATAGTATATTACAAGCTTATAAAAATTTTGGAGGTACTGCATGGTACAACTACGATGAGTCATTCCGTCAAAAACTAGCAGTATATCCGGAACTTAATTGGGGGTCAAAGGATGTCGGCCTCTGGATTAATTTAATGCTACCACAGAGGTCGAATCTTTTTCGTCAGCAAATTCCCCAAAAATTTGCTTTGCTTATAATGACTCGGTTTGCAGGTGGCAAAATAGTTGCAAATACAAACATGAGTGCACTTACTGCACAGGAAGCCACCCAGCATATAAATGTTATAAAAAACAATGGCATGGTTCAAAAAATAGTGAACCCAATAGAGCAAGTGACCCCACTGATCATTCCAAGAATTTCTTTTGGTTTCTACGTTCCTTTGTTTACAGGTTATAGATGTTCACTTGTAAAAAAAAACATAAAATCTGTCAATTTAAATAAAAATGCAGTTCTAGAAAAAATAAAGAAAGAAATTCTTGAAAATAGGGTAGTAGGCCCTTTTAAAACTCACCCGTTTAAAAATTTTAGATTATCCCCCCTTTGTTTAGTCCCCAAAAAGGTTTATACACCATTTATCTTATCCAAAAAAACAATCCCTTTAAACAATTTAATCAATAAAAATTCCTCTTTAGTTAAATATGCATCCTTTGACCAGGCACTTCATTTGCTAAAAAAGGCCAGAAAAAAATGCAATTTCATCGAAAAACAGATATCAAATCGGCATTTAGGTTATTACCAGTTAACCCAGAGGGCTATAACTCACTGGGGTTTCAATTTAAAGGTAATTAGTATTACGATAAAGCCCTCTCTATGGGCTTCTCATTTTCCTGCTTTTACTTTGAGGCGTTCTCAACTTTTCTGCAATGGATGCTGGAAAAACATACTAATGGCGGGTATCTGATACACTTATAAACTTGGTAAGGCAAACCAGCTCACCTGTTGCATAGATTGCGGTCCCTGGGTGCACAGGAAAGACCTCTTGAGACAGGAAAAGAAAGGAAAAAGCCATACCACTCTATAGTAGACACATAGGGGTTATCAACGGTGAAGATATAATGTTCTTCCCAATATGACATCACCAAATTGGCTAAAGATAGAGAAAATTTCGCCCCATTGAAACCCCTCGTACCTGCAAGTAGAACACTCCATCAAAAGAGGAATAATTGTGAGTCAAAAGAAATTCTGTAACTTCCAAGATGAAATTAATTTGTTCTTCCCTATAGCTACTGTATTTGTGTAAATGATATTCCAAAGAGAACAGAGCCACTTCAGGCTTTGTATACATGACACAGTCTCTCGGACTGCTGATTTGGCATAAGGTTCAGATCAGTTCTGAATAGATTTTTAATATGCATACAAGCATATATGGGGTTTTTATTTTATTTTATTTTCTGTTTGATGCACTTTCACAATTATGGTTTTAATCTATCACATGTTAAGAGGCTTCAGTCACCATGTGAACTTCTGATCCAGCTTGATTACTTGAACACCTGAGTTGTTCCCACCTATTCAGGGGAGGAACCTTTTCTCCAGGTGCCTATATATACTTTTACGGATCAGAGTCCTACATGGAGTCATAAATAAGAACTGGTGGGTTCGAAACGCGTAGACTGCGATTTACACTAATGGAGGTTGTATTGCTGTACAAATAATTTATCACCGCAATAAAGGAACCGACGGCTCAGAATTGCTTTGGAGTTCTGGATTGCTTTTTCCGTTCTTTTCCTATGTGATACACTACCTGGATGATTTATTGTTTATAGGAAAACATGGAACGGACGAATGCGACAATTTTTTAAAAACTTTCAAAAATATTACAGATTATTTCAATATACCATTACCCGAAGAAAATACTTTTCAGCCTTCTAAAATAATCACTTTTTTAGGTATCTCCATAGATACATAGAAAAAATGGAATTAAAAATACCAGAGGAAAAAATTCTCTTAAAATACTTATTATCGGCAAACAAAACTACATTAAAAAGGTTACAATCGGCTCTGGGCTCATTAAATTTCATAGCCAGAGTCATCCCAATGGGAAGAGTCTTTTCTAAATGTATGTATGCAGCTACAAAAGGAAAAAAGTCTCCAGCTGACCACATTCGTTTGTCTAAACAAATAAAAGACGATATATAAAAATATGGCTGAATTTTTTTTAGACAATTTCAATGGCAGAACAATTTGGCAACAGGAATTTATGGATTCAAAGTCTATGCATTTATTCTCAAATGCAGCTGCATCTGTGGGATACGGAGCATTTTACCAGAACTAATGGTCTGCAGAAATATGGCCAAAATACTATAGACTATAAAAAAACATTGTATTTTTAGAACAATTTCCTGTTCTGGTTGCATTAAATATATAGATAAATGAATTCAAAATCAAACATATTTTATTATTTTCGGACAACAAGGGAGTTGTTTTTGCCATAAACTATTTAGCGGCAAAATCCCAAGTAGTCATAAACGTTTTAAGACAAATTACTTTATTTTGTCTCAATAATAACATTTGGCGAAAAGCCAAATACATTGAAGGTAATCACAATATAATAGAAGATTCTTTGTCCCGGCAGAACTTTACACAATTCAGACAACTGGTACCAGACGCAGAGGCGATGGGAATTCCTTGCCCTCAACAGAAGATAATCTGGACTTAATCAACGAACTAGTCAAAAAATTCTTGGCTCCTATGCAGCTGCATGGAACAATAGGGGGACTTTTTGTTCTGCCAACAATATAAAGGTATTATACAGAAACATAGTACACAACATCCAATTTGTTTTAAATTTATTTAAAAAGGGAAGAAAAGCAGTATACATACAAAACATACTAGCCGGTATTAAATTTTTAATTTTTTTATTTACAACTCAATACCAATTACATCTAGTATTTTACTCAAAAAACTAATAAAAAGGATAAAAAGAAATAATATTAGCATTAATAAAACTAGGCCTATTTCTTTAGAGCTATTAACGAAACTCCTAGATTATCTACCCGCCATATGTTTCTCTCAATATGAAGTTTATCTGTTCAAAGCTACCTTTTTACTTTCCTTCTTTAGAGCACTCCGCATCAATGAAATTGCAGCTGCGAACAAAAATACAGAAGCACCATTACTAATTAATGATCTGTCAATCCATACACATTACTTCAGACTGTTCATAAAAAAACTGATCAATACAGAAATGGTAACTGGTTAAGATTAAATGAGTTTACTTCCTCTACGCTTTGTCCAGTTGAAGCCATAAAAGAGTGATTATTTATTAGGTCCAGTAAACCGAGCCCATTATTTCTACATTACAATAACTCACCATTAACAAAATTTCTGTTTCATTTCATTCTACTCAAATGTAAAAACAAAGCAGCTTTACAAAAAGAAAACATTTCTTCTCATTTATTCAGAATAGGAGCGGCTACTTTGGCATTCAAGATTGGTTTAAAAGAAAAAACGATAAATAAAATAGGGAGATGGACCTCAAAAAGATATAAATTGTATGTCAGACCTGAGTTATCAATATCATCTCTTTTTCAGATTCTGGGAGGATCATCTGGATTATAGGAAATTAACTCATTTCGGCAGCTAAAAAACGTTCTTCAATAAAATTTAAATCAGACAACTTAGGCTTCAACACCAATATTAACATATTTTGGAAAAGCACGTATGGACTAAGAATAAAAAACATTTACTCCGAATGTACGGTATATCTGTAGGAAAAAAATTTGTCCTTTAACTAATTTGTTGATTATACATGCTGGTTCTTTTGACATGGGTAGATTAAAAACCCATGATTTATTGAAAGAGTTAAAAAACACACTGGAAAAAAAAATTTGATTCCCACAAACTAAGATAATTTTTTCAGAAATAACTCACCATTGGGCTATTATCTATCTACAATCTATCTATCTACCTGTCTGTCTATCTATCTATAGTATCCACCTACCTAGATCTTTACTTATTTTACCATCCTCAAGGATTTCTCTTCGGTGTAGCAGAAACATCTGAGATCCTGGACTATAATTTACCTCTAGTAGTACATTATTAGCAGAAATGTAAAATAATAGATCACCTTGCGTCTACGACATGTCTGGAGAGACCCGAAGAGTTTTATGTGATTCTTCTTATGTAATACTTCAAGTATGACAAGAGGTAATTGCTTATATTCTCATGTAAAATTTAAGAAAGTAAAGAAACCCCAAAGCACAAAGGCTGACAACTTGTAACTTTATTTAAGAGGGAAGTGCAAGTTCTGAGAACCTTTGTATTGTTCTTAGCAAATGGAGTACCGTGACCCAAAGTACTCCCTGCTGCCATGAGTCATCGGGAGCCGGCATTGTCTAGGCTTTCTTTGTGTATCTCTCACTTTTTTCTTAAGGCAGTAATTTTTTCACTGAAATTCCTTAAATGTTTTCCTAGAATCTAGAATCCAAGTTTATAGGATGATGATTTAAAATGACTTAGTGTGACAGTAAGGGATTACAAAATAGGTGTTTTTTCCAGAAACACTGTCACTCTTGGCCGTGAGCTCAGCAGCAGTAAAGTTCTGTTGTGAGAAAATGCTGTTTCTGTGGACCCTAAGAAATAAAAGTTACCTTTTAAAAAAATAATTACACCCATTGAAGTATCTATTTGCTCCCACGGCTGCTATTCCTATTTTAACCAAGGGCAAAGGTTTGGGCTTGTCACACATATATAGGGGTGCTGTTTAGTGTTGAACGAATGAATTTCAATTTGATCGATATACCACAAATCCGAATTTCCTGGCGCTTTGTGGTAACAAATACATTTTTTCCTGAAATGGCAGTAAAAATCTTTCCAGGAATCCTTCCTTCTTAGGGTACCTTCACACTAGCTTTTTTCTTTTCCGGCATAGAGTTCCGTCACAGGGCCTCTATACCGGAAAAGAACTGATCAGGCATATCCCCATGCATTCTGAATGGAGAGTAATGCGTTCAGGATGCATCAGGATGTCTTTAGTTCAGTCGTTTTGACTGATCAGGCAAAATATAAAACTGTAGCATGCTACGGTTTTATCTCCGCCGAAAAAAACGGAAGACTTGCCGGAATGCCGGATCCGGCATTTTTCCCCATAGTAATGCATTAGTGCCAGATCCGGCATTCAAAATACCGGAATGCCGGATCCGTCCTTCCGGCCTGCGCATGCGCAGACAGGTAAAAATTTGAATAAAGATACAAGACGGATCCGTCTGTCCGCATGACAAGCGGAGAGACGGATCCGTTCTTGCAATGCATTTGTGAGACGGATCCGCACCCGGATGCGTCTCACAAATGTTTTCAGTCACATGCAGATCGGCGGACCCGGCGGGCAGTTCCGATGACGGAATTGCCCGCCGGATCACACTGCCGCAAGTGTGAAAATAGGCTAAGACACGGCCATTCACACCTCTGGACATAGGACAGACCACCGATCACCAAGTGTATACTCCTCTCTTCCAGCAAACACAACCACAACAATAGTGAAGCACTGATTTCACCGGTCAGATAAAAGTATTTGATTATACTCACAAACAAATTCTTGTTAAAAGCTTATCAAAAAGGTAGGACAACGTTCATACTCCTGCCCGACCCGGGTTTCGCTCTCACGCTTCTTCAGGGGCGAATAGCTCACCCGTTACGGGGACGTCTTTAAATCTACAGGTAAGTCCCAGCCATATACCTGATTATTCAATAAAAGCATATCAACAGTAACAAACATTAAAAACAAATAAAACACTTCTGTAATAAAAGCTCTTATCTAGACCATACACATCTTCCTAAATACACTTCTCATCTTTTTTATCCAGCAAAGAACAGTTTTACTATCCACCCCACACACTGATAGAACCACAGATACTCCGATACTACGCTCCTTTCATTCATAAATTCCCTCCTCTTACGTCATTTAATACGGGGCTCCGCTCACGTGAGTAGTTCCAGCCAATCTCTGGCCACTATTCCCCCATTCATCAGAAGGTCCTTCCTCCCGGCTCGAACGTAAGTGATTTCTTCCACACTATACTGAAATAGCAGAGCAGTTTAAACTAAACATGGCTTAAGGTCACATTCCACATTAAACCCTTGTGGTTGGAGCATATTCCAACTTGTTAGAAGCTTATCATGCTGGTGAATATTAATCCCTTCGGATTTTTTTATGACATTTCTTAAAGTGTAGGGAAACATTATGGGTCTCCAGACCTTTTTTAATATTTCTGATTTGTTCTTGGACCCTGGTTTTTAGTTTTCTAGTTGACCTGCCCACATATTGGAGGCCACATGGGCATTCCAAAACGTAGACAAGTCCTGTGTTTTCACACATGATCTCCCCCTTGATTTTAAAGAATGTTTGTTACTGTTGATATGCTTTTATTGGATAATGAGTTATATGGGTGGGACTTACCTGTAGATTTAAAGACGTCCCCGTAAGGGGTGGGTTATTTCGCCCCTGAAGAAGCGTGAGAGCCGGGTCGGGCAGGAGTATGAACATTGTCCTACCTTTTTGATAAGCTTTTAACAAGAACTTGTTTGTGAGTAATAAAATTCCTTTATCTGACCGGTGAAATCAGTGCTTCACTATTGTTGCGGCCTCTCGATATCCCACAGAAGTGTTTGCTGGAAGAGAGGAGTATACACGTGGTGATCGGTGTTCTGCCCTATGTCCAGAGATGTGGATGGCCGTGTCTTAGAAGGAAGGATTCCTGAGAAGTTAAAGCAGCGCGGTCCCACATAAAACACATAGACTGACTTTGTGAACTTTACCCACGTCACATTTGGGACCTGCTAGAAATTCAGGCAACGTATCAGAGTTTTTCTGACTGTCTTGAGTAAAAATCTTTGATTGAAGAAATCGCACCAATTCCTTCGCATTATTCAGTGATGACGTCACCGCGCATGCCCAGTGTGATGACGTGGTGACGTCACAAGTTAGTGCATGCGAGAATTGACACGTCTTCTTCAATCAAAATAGCCGCAGCGGTCTCTCCATGATCAATCTGATGAGGTGAGTGTATATATTTTTTTGTTTTAACCACTAAACAACCCCCTGATAGACTGACTGTGACTCTCAGATGCTGCGAACAAATAGGGGGGGGGGGGGGGGGTGCGACGCGATCGTTGTTTCCCATCATACAATGGAATGTGATTCATTACGAAGTAATTCGGAACAAATCGAATTTCTTGTCGAAGTTCATCTCCAGTGCTGTTGGATACCTAGTAATTCATTACATGGAGGAGCAGTCAAAAGTTTGGACACACCTTTTCATTCCATGGTTTTTCTTGTTTTGTTTTCTACATTGTAGATTCTTATTGAAGACATGAAAACAATGAAGGAACACAAATGGAATTAAGTAGTAAGCCAAAAATGTTTAACAAACCAGAATATATTAAAAGCTTCAGAGTCGCCCCCTTTTGGCATGATGCAAGCCCTCACTCATCCAGAAGCGCTCACTAGTATGAATGGGCCCCCTCTAGTATGCAAGAGAGAGGCGCTTACTTATCCCTCCAGCTCCGCTTTCTCCCTGGTCTCTTCCAGCCTGACTGCGTACAGTGCGCACTATGACCTGACGCTGTACGCAGCCAGGTCACGTGACTGTGCAGCGCGGGCTGTTGGAGACCAGCAGGGCAGGCACTCCCATCAGGACACCCCGGCGGACATGGAGAGCAGCTGAGCAGGAGAGGTAAGTTTTAATTATTTATTTTTAGTCTGATCTGAGGTCTGATGGGGGTCTGTCACATCGATATGGGGGGCCTGAATAAATAATTAACCACCTCAGCTCCCCTAGCTTAAACACCCTTAATGACCAGACCACTTTCTACAATTCTGCGCTACACTACTTTCACGGTTTAATGCTCGGTCATACAACTTACCACCCAAATGAATTTTACCTCCTTTTCTTCTCACTAATAGAGCTTTCATTTGGTGGTATTTCATTGCTGCTGACATTTTTACTTTTTTTGTTATTAATCGCAATTTACCAAAATTTTTGCAAAAAAATTCACTTTCAGTTGTAATTTTTTTTTTTTAAAACTACATTTCTATATAAATTTTTCTCTAAATTTATTGTTCTACATGTCTTTGTTAAAAAAAAAATGTTTGGGTAAAAAAAAATGGTTTGGGTAAAAGTTATAGCGTTTACAAACTATGGTACAAAAATGTAAATTTCCGCATTTTGAAGCAGCTCTGACTCTCTGAGCACCTGTCATGTTTCCTGAGGTTCTACAATGGCCAGACAGTATAAACACCCCACAAATGACCCCATTTCGGAAAGTAGACACCCTAAGGTATTCACTGATGGGCATAGTGAGTTCATGGAAGTTTTTATTTTTTGTCACAAGTTAGCGGAAAATGATGATTTATTAATTTTTTTCTTACAAAATCTCATATTCCACTAACTTGTGACAAAAAATAAAAACATGAACTCACTATGCCCATCACGAAATACCTTGGGGTGTCTTATTTCAAAAATGGGGTTACTTGTGAGGTAGTTATACTGCCCTGGCATTTTAGGGGCCCTAATGCGTGAGAAGAAGTCTGGAATCCAAATGTGTAAAAAATGCCCTGTAAAATCCTAAAAGTACTCATTGGAATTTGGGCCCCTTTGCCCACCTAGGCTGCAAAAAAGTGTCACACATGTGGTATCGCCGTACTCAGAAGAAGTAGGGCAATGTGTTTTGGGGTGTATTTTTACATATACCCATGCTGGGTGAGAGAAATATCTCTCTAAAAGTCAACTTTTCCCATTTTTTTATACAAAGTTGTCATTATAGAGAGATATTTCTCTCACCCAGCATGGGTATATGTAAAAAGACACCCCAAAACACATTGCCCTACTTCTCCTGAGTACGGCGATACCACATGTGTGACACTTTTTTGCAGCCTAGTTGCGCAAAGGGGCCCAAATTCCAATGAGAATCTTTTAGAAGGGCATTTGGATTCCAGACTTCTTCTCACGCTTTAGGGCCCCTAAAATGCCAGGGCAGTATAAATACCCCACATGTGACCCCATTTTGGAAAGAAGACACCCCAAGGTATTCCATGAAGGGCATTGCCAGTTCATAGAATTATTTTTTTTTGGCACAAGTTAGCGGAAATTTTTTTATATTTTTTTTTCTCGCAAAGTCTCTCTTTCCACTAACTTGTGACAAAAAATAAAATTTTACATGAACTCGCCATGCCCCTCACAAAATATCTTGGGGTGTCTTCTTTCCAAAATGGGGTCACATGTGGGGTATTTATACTGCCCTGGCATTTTAGGGGCCCTAAAGCGTGAGAAGAAGTCTGGAATATAAATGTCTAAAAAATTTTACGCATTTGGATTCCGTGAGGGGTATGGTGAGTTCATGTGAGATTTTTTTTTGTCACAAGTTAGTGGAATATGAGACTTTGTAAGAAAAAATAAAAATAAAAAATAAAAATAAAAAAATCAATTTCCGCTAACTTGTGCCCAAAAAATGTCTGAATGGAGCCTTACAGGGGGGTGATCAATGACAGGGGGGTGATCAGGGAGTCTATATGGGGTGATCACCACCCTGTCATTGATCACCCCCCTGTCATTGATCACCCCCCTGTAAGGCTCCATTCAGAGGTCCGTATGTGTTTTGCGGATCCACGGATCCATGGATCGGATCCGCAAAACACATACGGACGTCTGAATGGAGCCTTACAGGGGGGTGACCAATGACAGGGGGGTGATCAGGGAGTCTATATGGGGTGATCACCCCCCTGTCATTAATCACCCCCCTGTAAGGCTCCATTCAGACGTCCGTATGTGTTTTGCGGATCCGATCCATGGATCCGTGGATCCGCAAAACACATACGGACCTCTGAATGGAGACAGCCTTACAAGGGGGTGATGCAGAGAGTCTATATGGGGTGATCACCCCCCTGTAAGGCTCCATTCAGACGTCCGTATGTGTTTTGCGGATCCGATCCATGGATCCGTGGATCCGCAAAACACATACGGACCTCTGAATGGAGGCAGCCTTACAGGGGGGTGATCAATGACAGGGGGGTGATCAGGGAGTCTATATGGGCTATATGTCATTAATCACCCCCCTGTAAGGCTCCATTCAGACCCCCCTGTAAGGCTCCATTTAGACGTCCGTATGTGTTTTGCGGATCCGCGGATCCATGGATCGGATCCGCAAAACACATACGGACGTCTGAATGGAGCCTTACAGGGGGCTGATCAATGACAGGGGGGTGATCAATGACAGGGGGGTGATCAGGGAGTCTAATATGGGGTGATCAGGGGTTAATAAGTGACAGGGGGGGTGTAGTGTAGTGGTGTTTGGTGCTACATATTACAGAGCTGCCTGTGTCCTCTGGTGGTCGATCCAAGCAAAAGGGACCACCAGAGGACCAGGTAGCAGGTATTTTAGACGTTGTTATCAAAACCGCGTCTAATATACCTTTTAGGGGTTAAAAAAATCTCATCTACAGCCTGCCAGCGAACGATCGCCGCTGGCAGGCTGCAGATCAGCTAGTTTACCTCCGGTTCCTGTGAACGCGCGCGCCTGTGTGAGCGTGTTCACAGGAAACCTCGCGTCTCGAGAGAGGACGCGCCGGCGCGTCCACTCAGAATAACAGGGCCGCCGCAAAGACGCAATCCTGGGTACGGCGGTCCTGTAGTGGTTAATTAGGGGGGTCCTCCTGACTCTGGGGGTTCTGAGCAAGTGACATATGGGGGGGCCTGAGAAATTGACATATGGGGGGCCTGCCTATTTTATATACTGGCAGACATGGGGGGCACTATGGAAGGGGAAGAGCACTATGGGGGGCTCTATCTTGTATATTGACACACATGGGGGGCACTATGGAGGGGGAGGAGCAATATGGGGGCCCTATCTTATATACTGGAACACATGAGGGGCACTATGGAGAGGGAGGAGCACTATGGGGACCCTATCTTATATACTGGCACACATGGGGGGCACTATGGAGAAGGGGGAAAGGAGCACTATGGGGGAATCTTCTGGTGCCCTATCTTATATACTGGCAGACGTGGGGGGCACTATGGAGGGGAGGAGCACTTTGGGGGCCCTATCTTATATACTAGCACACATAGGGGGCACTATGGAGAAGGGGGGAGCATCTATGGGGGCATCTACTGGGGACCCTATCTTATATACTGGCACACATGGGGGCACTATGGAGAAGGGGGAACAGGAGCACTATTGGGGTCATTATATAGGGGAATTATACTGGCACACATTATGGGGGTATTTTATACTGGCACATTGTCAGGCACCATGGGGATAAGGGAAGGCGCACTATTGGGGCACTATATAGGAGTATTTTATACCGGAGCAAATTATAGGGCACTATGGGGACCTTGTCTCAACTTGGGGCACTTAGAGGTTTTTGGGCACACAGTAGGGGGCATTGGCACACATTATGAGGGCACAATGGGGACATTGGCTCTACAGGGGACACTAAGAGGAGGTCTTTTTTATACTGCCACACAACAGGGCATTTTTATTTTTACTGTAACACATTATAAAGAGAATTATTACTACCGTGGGCATTATGGTGGGCTTTATTAAAGTTAAGGGACTATGAGGAACATGAATACTAGTATGAGCACTATGGGAGCATTATTACTTCTGGGACACAGTAGGAAATGATTGCTGTAGGGGCACTATTACTACTACGTGTTGTCTGGTAGATAATTATTTCTATTGGTGGGACTTTGGGGAGCAGTATTACTCAGGGGGGCAACCTGGCACGGTATCAGCTTAGCACAATTATTTTGGGGAACATTATGTTTACACTATTAGTGTCAGGGACACTGTTTACTGGGCACAGTTGTTTTTTAGGACACTGTGTGCCAATAATTATTGAAGGGGAACTATCTGTGTGTAAATTGTATAGCTTGAAAAAGACCTTTGTGTCGAAACGTGCTATTTTTTCGGTGCTAATAAATACAAGATTGGATTCAAGATTGGGAGTGCTGTGGTTTCTTCAAATCTCTTTTGGTAATCAAGGGGGCCCTAAGGCCGGGGCCTGACACTGCGAGCACCGCCGCCATATCGTGGACTAATACATGTCAGTAAGTGGTGCTGACCTGTTTCTACACTGACCATAACATGTATAGGGAGCACAGCGGGCACAGTATTGGGGGTGGCAGGATGGGGTGTTCAGAAGGTGGGAGGATGATGGAAAAGTAGGAAACTAAGATGTCTGTCAAACTCTGCAGAGAGAAGAGATGGCTGAAAGAAATCATCATGGCGGTCTGGTCTGAAAGGAGAAAATGAGGACAGAGAACAACTACATCAAAGGAGACTTCACTGGATGGAACAAGTATGTGGACCTGGATTAGGCTACTTTCACATCTGCAGTAGTGATTCTGTCAGGCTGTTCCAGCAGAGAACAGCCTGCTGGAATTCACTGGATCTAGCACTGCTGGATGCAGACAGAATGCCCACTTGCCCTATTGACTATAATGGGGTACTGCAGATATCTGGCCACAATCTGGCAAAAATGCAGAGAATCGGCGGAGCCTGGACTGATAACATGGTGGACGTGTGTTAGTTCGCTCTGCTACACAAGGCCCGTGCACAGCTCATACCTTTGCTGACATCCCTACCAGAATGGTCAAAACAGGCAAAGAGAAAGCCAGAGATCCGAGAGACCTCACAAAACCCGACTTACGAGGTGCTGACATGGAAAAATTCCTCAGCAAAGCAGCAGCCACACCGGGTGACCGCGCGCGCAAGATGGTGCCTGAAAGATGGCGAGACCAGTCTCCTGAATCGGACGCAGGTAGCGTCTCTGACTTGACTGTCGCTAGTGGCAATGGGACCCAGGACCGTATCACTAAACGGTTTCTGAAGCAAGCATTGTCCCACGCCATCACCCCTGTGATGAAAGAACTTGCAGATATTAAAGGCGACCTGAAACAGATAGGACACAGGGTCGAGGCCTTAGAGAATAACCAAGCTGCAATGATTGCATTCAACACCCTCCTGGAGAAACGAACTGCTTCACAAGCGGAGTCCATCAACACTGCATTCACCCTCTTGGAAGACCAGGAGAATCGCAGTCGAAGGAGAAATGTAAGGATCCGCGGCGTCCCTGAATCCGTCCTCTCGGACCAAATTCAGGAGGCAGTAACAGCTATTTTTTCTACTCTCCTTGGGGACGAAAGAGCGACTGCCATTGTTGTTGAACGGGCCCACAGGGCATTGAGGCCTGTGCCCAAACCTAATGAACCCCCAAGGGACATTGTATGTGGCCTGCTGAATTATTTGGACACTGCGGCTCTATTGAAGGAGGCCAGAAGTCGCACCGACCTGCAATATGGCGGGGAGCGCATTCAACTTTACCAAGACATCTCGCCTGCTTCCCTCAGCAAGAGAAGATTGCTGCGGCCTCTAACAGATTACCTGAAGGCCAACAACATCATGTTCCGGTGGCTGTTCCCATTCGGCCTGGCGTTCTCCAGTAACAGTCGGAGATGTACCATCAGGAACCCTGCGGATCTAACTACAGCATGGTCTATTCTTCAGATCCCGCCGATGGATATACAGTCGTGGCCAAAAGTTTTGAGAATTACATAAATATTGGAAATTGGAAAAGTTGCTGCTTAAGTTTTTATAATTGCAATTTGCATATACTTCAGAATGTTATGAAGAGTGATCAGATGAATTGCATAGTCCTTCTTTGCCATGAAAATTAACTTAATCCCAAAAAAAACTTTCCACTGCATTTCATTGCTGTCATTAAAGGACCTGCTGAGATCATTTCAGTAATCGTCTTGTTAACTCAGGTGAGAATGTTGACGAGCACAAGGCTGGAGATCATTATGTCAGGCTGATTTGGTTATAGCAGACTTGACATGTTAAAAGGAGGGTGATGCTTGAAATCATTGTTCTTCCATTGTTAACCATGGTGACCTGCAAAGAAACGCGTGCAGCCATCATTGCGTTGCATAAAAATGGCTTCCCAGGCAAGGATATTGTGGCTACTAAGATTACACCTTAATCAACAATTTATAGGATCATCAAGAACTTCAAGGAAAGAGGTTCAATTCTTGTTAAGACGGCTTCAGGGCGTCCAAGAAAGCCCAGCAAGTGCCAGGATCGTCTCCTAAAGAGGATTCAGCTGCGGGATCGGAGTGCCACCAGTGCAGAGCTTGCTCTGGAATGGCAGCAGGCAGGTGTGAGCGCATCTGCACGCACAGTGAGGCGAAGACTTTTGGAAGATGGCCTGGTGTCAAGAAGGGCAGCAAAGAAGCCACTTCTCTCAAAAAAAAAAACATCAGGGACAGATTGATCTTCTGCAGAAAGTATGGTGAATGGACTGCTGAGGACTGGGGCAAAATCATATTCTCCGATGAAGCCTTTTTCCGATTGTTTGGGGCATCTGGAAAAAGGCTTGTCCGGAGAAGAAAAGGTGAGCGCTACCATCAGTCCTGTGTCATGCCAACAGTAAAGCATCCTGAGACCATTCATGTGTGGGGTTGCTTCTCATCCAAGGGAGTGGGCTCACTCACAATTTTGCCCGAAAACACAGCCATGAATAAAGAATGGTACCAAAACACCCTCCAACAGCAACTTCTTCCAACAATCCAACAACAGTGGTGAAGAACAGTGCATTTTCCAGCACGATGGAACACCGTGCCATAAGGCAAAAGTGATAACTAAGTGGCTCGGGGACCAAAACGTTGACATTTTGGGTCCATGGCCTGGAAACTCCCCAGATCTTAATCCCATTGAGAACTTGTGGTCAATCCTCAAGAGGCGGGTGGACAAACAAAAACCCACTAATTCTGACAAACTCCAAGAAGTGATTATGAAAGAATGGGTTGCTATCAGTCAGGAATTGGCCCAGAAGTTGATTGAGAGCATGCCCAGTCAAATTGCAGAGAAAAAGAAGGGCCAACACTGCAAATACTGACTCTTTGCATAAATGTCATGTAATTGTCGATAAAAGCCTTTGAAACGTATGAAGTGCGTGTAATTATATTTCACTACATCACAGAAACAACTGAAACAAAGATCTAAAAGCAGTTTAGCAGCAAACTTTGTGAAAACTAATATTTGTGTCATTCTCAAAACTTTTGGCCACGACTGTACAATCTTGGCTCCAAATTAATACCTCAGCGGACTCGTTGCCAGACTTACCGGACTCAGGGTCCTGGTCGCTGCCGAAGAAAAAGAAGCCCATTTCCCGGGATGACTAATCGGTAACCTTCATGCTGATCGGGAAGCTGTTGCAAGGGTTTAGCGACCGTACGTTAGCGGTCACAAGAGTTCGCATCCCGATTTTGTGAGGCATACACCAGTTGCTCTCTTGGTTGAGGTGAGGGGGTATGGTAGTTTTACTCCTCACCATGAGGGGACATCTTATATGTGTACAACAGTACAATGGTTTTTTACAGTACGGCGATCAGGAGACCTATCACACTAATCCACATTATTGTCTCCAGAGAAGCGCATATTCTACACTGCGCTCGCCTCATGTTTGACTATCAGTAGTTCAAATTGTTTTGTTCACTTTTTCTATTGTGCCTTGGATGTCACGGGCCTGCTAGACCTCTGCCAGGCTCGCATGTTATTATACTATTTGCTTCCTCTGGACACCCCCGCTTCTAGACGATGCCCACTGTATAGAAATGGTGTGGATCTTGGCATCTGGTTAGGTCTCTACTGCCTTATGTTATTGCATATCCACTCCATGTTGTTGCTAAGGTCACATTGTGGATCAAAAATGATAACCATATGTTTTTCTGTAACCCTAATTTTCTCCCCCCCCCCACTCTTTCCTGGCCTTCCCAACCCCCCCTCCTTCCTCCCCTCCCCCTCTGCAGTATAAGGGTTGTGTATTAATGCGTTTACTATCGAGTGTTTATCATAATGACACAGGTTAACTGCACTACATTTAACGTTAGAGGCATGAATACGCCGCAGAAACGCTCCCAAATCTGTAGATTGTTATGTCAGTCTAAAACTGACATAGGATTCTTACAGGAAACGCATTTTAAGTTGGGGCGCGTGCCATGTATGTCGCACCTTCACTTTAAGATGTGGTTCCACAGTACTCATGTGAAAGCTTCAAGGGGAGTTAGCATTGCTATTGCGAAAAATTTACCTTTCTCTCACATAATGACACAGGCAGACCCGGAAGGGCGATTCCTGTTTGTTAAAGGGAAGCTAGGAGCAGATACGGTCACCCTGGTAAACTTATATGCCCCCAATAAAGGTCAGAGACTTTGGCTAAAAAAGACACTTTCCAAACTAGACACCTTTGCCGAAGGTATTAGAATTGCAGGAGGTGACATTAACTTAGCTCTGTCCCCATTATTGGACACCTCATCTGGCTCCTCCATTCATTCTCAGCGATCTCTGGGAGGTGTTTATGGTACGCTGAAAAGAGTAGGTCTGGCGGATGCATGGAGGCTATTACACCCCACGACAAAAGATTATACATTCTTCTCGGCTGTACATGGCACCTTCCAGAGACTGGACTATATTTTCATATCTGAGCAATACATAGACCTCATACGATCCGCCACCATTGGTCCAGATACTATTTCAGATCACGCCCCAGTAACTGTTTCTATAAGCTTCATGAACTTACCTATGCGAACAAAGACTTGGCGTTTAAATGAAACGTTGCTTGATAGGGAAGTAGACTGCAAGTCTTTGCAACAAAAGCTCACCTTGTTCTTCCAGGAAAACCTTCCTGAAGACACCTTAATGATGACAGTTTGGGAAACCCATAAGGCACTAATTCGGGGAGAACTCATCTCTCTTGGGTGTAAGCTTAAAAAAGATAGACAAAAACTTATGCAATCCCTACTGTCCCAGATTACCAAGTTAGAAGCTCTCCACAAGAGAGCCAAAGTCCCTAATGTTCAGCAGGAACTTTCGCTCTTGAGAAGTCAGTTAAAAGACCTACTAAATGTACAATCAGCAAAGGCCTACCAGTACGCTAAAGTTAAGATACATGCTCATAGAGATAGAGGCACGAAATTTATGTCCCGCTTCATTAAGCAACGTAAGGACGCCTCATATATACAAGCAGTCAGAACACCAGCCGGGGATAGAGTGACTAAAACAGCAGAAATAGCAGCGGCCTTTAAAGACTTCTACGCCCAACTTTACAATTTGGGCGGAAGTGGGGTGGAGGGTGGTCGCGAGAGGGTAAAAAAAATGGACAACTTCCTAGACTCACTACACCTCCCATCTATAAATGCTAGAGACCGGGATATGTTTCTTCAACCTATCACAGAGAAGGAACTTAAAGAAATCATTGGATCTATGCCATCAGGAAAAAGTCCTTGACCTGATGGATTCCCAATAGGTTATTATAAAAGATTCTTGCCTGTGCTCCTTCCTCATATGTCCAAATAGTGCGGGGCACTATTAGCTGGGGGTTCCCTACACGCACAATCCCTCGAAGCTATTATAACTATTCTGCCAAAGGAAGGTAAGGACTTGGAGCAATGTGGAAGCTATAGGCCTATATCTTTACTGAACGTTGATATTAAGATTTGGGCAAAGGTACTGGCTTCCAGGTTGAGCCAACTCGTGCCCCGGTTAATCAACCCTGAACAAGCTGGTTTTGTTCCAGGACGAGAAGGCAATCATAACTCATGCAGAATCCTGTCAGCTATGACTTATGCTAAAAAATGTACTCAGCCCCTAGTATTCCTTAGTGTCGACGCTGAAAAAGCCTTCGACCGGGTTGACTGGGAATTCATGCAAAAAAACCTTAGTCGTTTTGGCATACCTGCAGCATTTATTAAGGCAGTCATGTCACTGTATTCTTCACCGGGTGCAAGAGTGAGGGTGAACGGCACTCTTTTTTCGGCATTCTCCATAACTAATGGTACCCATCAGGGGTGTCCACTTTCGCCCTCATTCTTTGTACTTGTTATGGAAACATTACTCCAAGCAATCCGGGAACACCCTAATATACAAGGGCTAAAATTACCAGACACCTTGCCGCACCAACATACGGCCGCTTTTGCGGACGATTTATTGATCTTTATTACCAATCCCCTGGAAGCGTTCCCACATTTATTGGAGGTATTTGAAAAATATGGCGCCCTCTCTAATTTTAAGGTGAATTGCACCAAGTCTGAAGCCATGAATGTTTCAGCACACCCCTCGGTGATTACTAAATTACAGGGACTTACTCCTTTTAAGTGGCAGTCGTCCTCCCTTACCTACTTAGGGATTAAAATCCCAAGAGACCCTATAGATGCTTACAAAATCAACTTCCCTCCTTTGGTAACTAAAATTTAAAGCCAGCTTGCGTCCCTAGCAGTCCCATATATCTCATGGATGGGCCGAAAAAACCTACTCAAGACCTTTATTATGCCACAACTATTATATGTTTTACAAATGCTACCAATTTTTGTCCCCAAAAGTTTTTTCCAGCTAATCAAAACTGTCTTCTCCAAATTCCTCTGGAATAAGCGGAGAGCGAGACTACCCTACGCTAGGTTCCAGACCCATACATGTATTATAAAGCAATACTTATGAAGAGATGGCTCCAGCTTAACTCTAAGAGTAGGCAAATCCTTGGTGTAGATTTGGAACTTTTCTCTTTGACTCTTCCCCAATTAGCAGAACTGTGGGGACTAAAGAAAAATGTTTCCTTCCTAGATAATCCATTACTTCAGGGAATAGTGGTGATGATGCGTTCAATAGCAGAGGACAGGGACATCCTGGGCTCACTTTCGCCGTTAATGCCTGCTTCATTGATCCTTTTCTTGTTGAGGCCCCAGACTACAAATGTGCCTCAGGTTTGGAATAAATTTAGGGACCAGACGTGGGCTGCCTTCAACACTAATATTGTAAGCAAAGGTGGGATCCCCAACCTCCAGATATTGATAATGTAACCTATAACTTTCTTGAAAAAGCTCTACTAATAAAAACTCAATAGGAGAACTCACATGGTTTGAAAAATTACTAGCTAGGACGGAATTATCTAAGAGGCTTATTTCTATCCTATACAACTCACTTCTAACAGGGCAAAATAAAAGTACGCCTGCCTATATCGCTAAATGGCCAAAAGAACTAGATAAATCTTTCACAGAAAGAGATATACTGAGAGCACACTTATGTTCCCATGGTTTTTCACGGTGTGTCAGAATACAGGAACATTCCTACAAGGTTCTAACACAATGGTATAAAACTCCACAACAATTATACACAATAGGTCTGAATGAGTCAGGAGCTTGCTGGCGCTGTGGGGAACATCCAGGCACATTGAGTCATATTTTCTGGTTCTGTCCTAAAATTGTTGAATTCTGGCGTAAGGTAGCTCTAGAAACTAACCGTATCACTGGTAGACGTATATTGCTGTCTCCAGAATCCGTTTTGCTATGGCTCCCCAATGATACATGGTGCCCGAGCAAAAGGGATCTCGCGACACAACTAATACAGGCAGCTAGGCTGCTTATCCCCCTCAAATGGCTGGACACTGGATCCCCGACACTGGAGATGTGGATTGATAAAGTTGACCAAATCTACAGACTCGAGGAATTAGTGAGCTGGGAACTATGGAAACATCAGGGATTTGTAAAGTTCTGGGATCCCTGGAGAAAATATAGGAGCCAAGGTTCTCAGACTTAAAAATGCATTTTTATATATATACCCTTACTACATGCTAATTTACTGCCGCATATAGACGTTAAAACATATGTGTCTTTAGTTTTCTCAGGTAAAATTGATAAACCCTATGGGTGGAATTCTCTACAACCCTTCCTCTCTCCCCTCCGCCTTCCCCTCTCAACCTCTTCCCCTCCCTTCCTTTCTTTTTTTGCGGTACATGTTCTTTATATGTTCTTTATTCTCATTACTATCAGTACATTCTTGTATAAATATGTACTGTGATGCTGAAGACAGTTACCACAGTTAGATACTCATTTGTATTAGCTAGCATCTCTGCTTTAAGTATGTAATCCGACTGTAAACCGATTGTCATTGGCTATTGTCCATACAGGACTGTATTAATCGTCCTTCCACTTTCAATAAAAAGAAATTTGAAAGAAAAAAAAAATGCAGAGAATCAGCGGGACACAGACTGCTGCATGCTGCGGTTTGTGTTCGGCCGATTCCTTGCATTTTCTGCCGGATCAGGTGGCCGGAGTAAAGTGCCGCAGGTGCGAAAGTAGCATTACCCTATATGTTTTGTATTGCTATAAGTAATGTTAGGACGGAATAGGTTAGGTTGCGAATTTGGCTTGGGGGGGGGGCTTGGCACATTCTTTGCACAGGGGCCCTCTGCTGTCTGTGTCCGCCCCTGGGGTACATGGTCTACGCGTTTCGGACCCCACAATCCCGGTCCGTACTCATGACAATAGTACCATTTACCCCTACTTCTTTATATATCCCCGTCACACCTATCCAAAATGATTTTGGTGTCACGTGATTTTTTGTAGTGGGGCAATTAGTAAAACCTGGAAAAAATTCCCGTAGGATTTTATACATTGTGTACCAGAAAAAAGGAAAAACAAAAGAAAAACAAAAAACATATAAATACATGTTCCACAAAGACACGATATAAAAAAATGTATTGTCCTTGTATACAAATATACCTCATGGTCAGGCACTGGTGGCTCTACAATGGTTCCTCACAGTTTATAGCAACTATACATCGGCACTCCAAAAGTTTATCTGTCTGTCAGTGGACTTTTTGTTGAAACATAATTTTTTCATGTTTTATGGGAATTTTTTCTTACAGGTATCTGGAGTGTCGATGGGGGCCAAGTTCTCTTACTCCATAGCCAATATTTTTATGGCATGGTGGGAGAGACAGTATTTATATGCTGATTCCAACCCATATTTTTAGGACATTGAGTGGTATGAGCGCTACATCGACGACCTGCTGTTCGTTTGGTCGGGCGATGTGGCGGGCATACCATTATTTAATGTCTATTTAAATGGCTGTCTGGACTCCCTCAAATTTAATTTACACCACGATACACGGTCTATTTATTTTTTGGACTTATGTTTATTCGGAGATAATATAAACTTCAAAGTGTGGGAGCTTCAAAGCTGTTTCTTCAAAGCTGTTTCTTTCCCGCATATGGGAAAGAAACAGCTGGAAACACTACATTGTTAGCAACTTCGTGCCATCCCTCACATGTGACCCATAATATACCTAAAGGGGAATTGGAGAGGTCAAGACGGAATTGCTCCAGTACAAAAACCTTTTTACAGGAAGCAGAGGATGCTAGTAATAGGTTACATCATAGGGGATATGCCGCACAATTGCTACAGGTACCAAAAAAATGGGCGCTTTCCTTGGATAGAGAAACCTTGATTTTTCCCAATAAAATGCAATCAAAAAGAAGAAAGGGAACAATATACAAGTCCAGTAATAAGCAGGTCACCTTCACTACAAAATATAGTGAGGAATATCAGGAGATCTGCAGCAGTGGCGTAGGGATCGCCATAGCAACCATAGCAGTGGCTATGGGGCCCTACGCCACTGGGGGCCCGTCCGGATCGCATTCTTTTTTTTTTTTTTTTTTTATTAACACACACACAGGCACTGACAGCCAGGCCCGACCGCCCGCCCAGTGTAGTGGGTGGGGCGTGGGCGGTCCGCGGCTCAGGCCTGGCTGGGGGGAAGCCGCGTCAAGTCAGGACTCAGGACTGGAGCAGGCGGGCCCGGGGCAGAAGATGAGGTAGGTGGTGGAGGGGGCCGGAACAGGGGCGTACCCATAGGCGTGCGCACGAGGTGTGCCTGGGCACAGCCTAATCACACCCCTGTGCTCCGCCTCCTGCACTGCCAGCCATGCACGTGCGGAGTGACGGAGTGAAGTGACGTCACGTTACGCTGCCGCCGGCTGCCTATTTTGAATGTGAAGAGCGGGAGCCTGCCTGCCCGCCCCCCCCGCGCTCAGTGTGCCTAATTGATCTTCAGGATCAGTCATCAATACAGAAGTGAATGGATTCTGATCTTTTGTGCACTGCCAGCAGTCTGCCACAGTAAAAAGAAAAAGTCTGGCGTGGAGAGGAGTCCTGACTGTCCCCAGTAAGTTAGTGAAGTGTCAAGTGATAGATAAGGATTATTAGATAGTAGTATACATACTAGTACATACTTTGCACAAGTTTATTAGTTACAACTTAAAGGGAACCTGTCACCAAAAAATACTATTAACAGCTTAATAAGCGATTTTTTTGGTGACAGGTTCCCTTTAAGTTGTAACTAATAAACTTGTGCAAAGTATGTACTAGTATGTAGTACCTTTATAGTGCTGCATAGTAGTTTCCTAATGCACTTTTTCTTCATTTAGCCTCCTTGAGAAATCAATGTTTTATTCAGCCGCTGCCCCCTGCTTCAAGTCAGGTTTGAAGTCAAGGGGGCAGCGGCCTAGGCGTCTCCAATCCTGCTCTCCCCGCCGCCTTTATTGACACGCCGGATCTCAGTGCCGGGACCGCGCTCCCAGCCTGCATGCGCAGTAAAGGGCTGCTGTAGCCTGTAGCGCAATCCCGGCTCCGGCTCGTACACTCAGCCGGCTTCAGTTTCGCTACTGCGCATGTGCCCAGCATCTTCTGTAACTGCGCTAGTATGTAAGGCTGGCGGGCGCATGCGCAGTAGCGAAACTGAAGCCGGCTGAGTGTACGAGCCGGAGCCGGGATTGCGCTACAGGCTACAGCAGCCCTTTACTGCGCATGCGGGCTGGGAGCGTGGTCCCGGCACTGAGATCCGGCGTGTCAATAAAGGCGGCGGGAGGCGGGGAGAGCAGGATTGGAGACGCCTAGGCCGCTGCCCCCTTGACTTCAAACCTGACTTGAAGCACGGGGCAGCGGCTGAATAAAACATCGATTTCTCAAGGAGGCTAAATGAAGAAAAAGTGCATTAGGAAACTACTATGCAGCACTAAAAGGTACTATTAACAGCTTATTAAGTGATTTTTTGGTGACAGGTTCCCTTTAAGCTCACTTACATAAGGAACGCAGGGTCCGTCTTACAATAGTTGTCGGCCTCCACCCCCTGTTGGGGGTCAGTCACTGTCAGGGACACTGTTATGGGGGGGGGGGGCCCATAATTTTTTTTTGCTATGGGGCCCATGCATTTCTAGCTACGCCCCTGATCTGCAGAATAGTGAAACGTCACCTACCAGTTTTAAATTTTGAAAAAGAGTGGAGTGAAATAGTGGCCGCAGGGATTCGGTGTCCAGCCCGTAAAGCACCAACTTTGGGCCAAATGATAAGTCCAAGTATGTTCGGTAAGTGTTCTAGAACCAAACCTATTTGGCTCAATTGTAAAGATAGCTACAGGTGTGGCCACGCGAAATGTATATGTTGTAATCATACTGTATGTCGGTGAGAACAACCTTTAGATCTTCTGCTAATGGCAGAAGTCATGATATCAAATCATATTTGAATTGTAATACAGAATTTGCCATATATCTGATTACATGTACAATCTGCCAGCTACAATATGTAGGTTGCACAACGAATTCAATAAAAACCAGAGTACGGAAGCATAACTCGCAACGTGTCTGCGGAAAGTCTGCACTTTGCTGTGGTTCATGATGGGAATACCGCATCACTTGTGGTTTAGGGAGTGGAGAGAGTAACCCCACCTCTCAGGGCGGTGACCATAGAAAAAAGCTTCTCAGTTGAGAAACTTTCTGCATGTTTGAATTAGGAACTTGTTTCTCCACTGGCCTCAACAAATGTTGATGTTTCTTGATATTTGTCTCTAAAGAAAAAAACTTTTTTTTTAGATCGTGTCTTTGTGGAACATGTATTTATATGTTTTTTGTTTTTCTTTTCTTTTTCCTTTTTTTTGGTACACAATGTATAAAATCCTATGGAAATTTTTTCCAGGTTTTTCTAATTACACCACTACAAAAAATCACGTGACATCAAAATCCTTTTGGATAGGTGTGACGGGGATATATAAGGAGTAGGGGTAAATGGTACTATTGTCATGAGTAAGGACTGGGATTGTGTGGTTCGAAACACCTAGACCGCGTACCCTTCCTTTTTTATGGAAAGTTCTAACCGCATTAAATAAAATTCAACATTTTAGAAGCTGGACTTCACCTTTTTCTTCAAGTTTTCCCATCCGTGTCCGGGATGCGTCCGTGCTTCTCAAGTTGTCTATGCAGGTGAGCGCTGCTCTGTTTTTCAAGTTGTAATCATGTGCTATAATAGTACAAGGTCCAGACCTAAATCTCATTGAAAATCTGTGGCAAGACTTGAAAATTGCTGTTGACAGATGCTCATCATCCAATCTGACTTAACTTGAGCTATTTTGCAAAAATATGAGCAAACATTTCAACCTCTAGATGTGCAAGGTTGGTAAAGACATACCACATAAGTCTAGCAGCTGTAATTGCAGCAAAAGGTGGTCCTACAAAGTAGTAGCACAGTGCAAATATAAATAGGAGGCACAGTTTTCAAGTATATCACATGGCAGATGTATCCTAAAAGGTTGTGTATAAGGAGTAGGCAGTAAAATGATCTTCTCATGTCCTTTCTCTATATTTTTACAGTGTACAACTATGGGGTGCAATCCTAGACAAAATGGCCACTCCGTCTTAGTAGTGTGGCGGGTGCCTGAGGCAATATAACCCAGACCACATGCAGTAAAATCCAAACCCGCAAACTTGTGTTTCCTTTACTGAGTTTCTTGTCTATGCACTGTCTCTTTAAATGGTCTTCAACCATCTGTAACCATCTGTAGAAAATTCAACTTTTCTTTCCCTTTAAGGTTTTCTCTTAGTACAGTTGATTTTCTGGCTGCTTTAAATCACACAAGGATGTTGTTTTCCTGGATAAATTCTGCTTCAATATTCTCAGCAGCCATTGTACACGTAGGCGGTCATGGCTTTCTTGCCAACAACTAACCAGAGGAAAGTCAGGCCAGGTCACTACGACTTCCAGTTAACTACGTCCTTCCCATATACAGCTATTTTGGATAACAAAGTTCTTTCTACAAACACATAACCATTTGTATTTCTGAAAGTGCATAGTTAGAAGCATACTGCATTGTAGCCTTAACCCTTTCAGCAACTAACCAAACTTCATTAGAACATTTTTTTTTTGTAGGGAACCATTTGATACTTTTTTAGTGAACCACTTGCTATTTTAGCAATGAACCACCGGGTCACTGCACTAATTCCATGGAGGCTACAGGGAATAACTGATCTGTCGGGATGCCAAGAGTGTGACCCCCACTGATCTGATGTTAATAACCTATCCTGCAATAGGTCATAAATATGTTGAGCCCCTTTAAATAATAGTTAGAAATTGTACCGATGAAAAACTGTCCACTTTTCTACTGTTTCAGTGTTAGTAAGAAGGGCAGGAGTATTGGAGTAACACATGGCTGCAGGGTTTGTCAGTAACTACAGATACATGTAGGTCTGCATATGAGCTTCAACACAAAACTTTAGGATTCTTTGCTAAGTTTTGCTCAAGAGGCAATAAAAAAGTTGCAAATATGCACACACTCGTTAAGACAGCACATAGCACCGCTTTTGCTATCTGGTATATATTTGTATTACTAGCGTTATATCACAAATGCATTAGAGAGACTTTATTAAAGAACCCGTTAACCTCAGGCTAAGAACTATGATTAAACGGAATAGCATCATGAAGAAGATTCATCAGAAGGCAGGTCACAATGTTCATCAGAATTATGTCATGCTTGTCACATAGTTTCAAAGGTAAAAAAATGACAGGCATCATGCTGATATGTAAATTCATCTGGGAGCACGAGGCGGGGGCGTACAGAGACGTCTCGTGTTTATCATGTTACATGCAATTTATTCTTTCAGCCACGTTCATATAATTGACCTTGATCAATAAAAAAAAGTTATTTTAGGAAATCTCATAAATAACACAGTGAGTGCCGGCTGAGCTGTCACATCTGATTTTACAGTGAGAAGGTTTTGACAAATGTGTTAGTTATTTGAATGCCCTAAATACTGGGAAAGAAAATCTGAGGGGGTCATTTATTAAGACTGGCGTTTTAGACCCTGTGCTGGTGGTGGATACGCTAAAGTCATGAAGAGGCGCCGTCCTCTCCATAACTTAGGCACATCCAGCGCCAGTTCTAAATGTAAGACAGTGTCCAAGCTGTCTTACATTTAGACCTTTTTCTACACCTAACAGGCATAGAAAATGGTAAATAAAACAGGCCTGTTGGCCCGTCCCCTTCCTTGCCCATGTCATGCCCACAATTTTAGACCTGGTGAGAGTGGACAGCGGCGCAACTAACAATTGGGCCACCTTCTGCGCCGGAAATATGCCTAATTTAGGCGTATATCTGTACAATAAATTTGCTTCTGCAAATGTGGAACACTCCAGGCAGGCTTAGCACAGACATTGAGGGGGCGGTGCACGACACAAAAATTCACAAGGCACAGTGGTGGGCGTGGAAGTACTGTGTTAACCAACAGATTTGGCTTAGGTTAATTCCTATTGGCGCCATCCTGGCAGTTCCCTGGTATTCACCCTTTAACTTCTATACGGGGATCTAGACTTCGCTGCAGGGGAACCACCACACCACTGCCTCCTCAAGTAGTCTCTGTGTGGTTAAAAGCTGATCCATGAGGGTCAGAGACACGGGTGCAGGGGACAATTTTAGTCAGAGACAGGCCAAGGTAAGTAATGGCAGAGTATGTGCAATACAACAATAAGTCAGAGGTCAGGGCAGGCAGTGTAGTAGCAGTATGGGTAACAGGCACAGGTTAGGTCAGGCAGCAAAGGGTCAGAATATTGTAAAGAGGCAGAGGTCGATACACAGGCAGACAGTAGAATGGAATACTTTTGCAAGAACTTAGAACACTAAGACATATATTTCTCAGGCACTCTCCCACTGGGAAAAGGGCCTGAAGTACCCCAGGGTTGCCCCTCATTGGATGGTAAAAATTGAGGTGGACACTGGCTCTTTTAGAGCCAGAGAAAGCTGGCTCATGCTGAATGGGCAAAGGAAGAGGGGCCTTGCCAGCAAGCAAGCCACTGCCAATATGGAGGGACAGAACAGGGGCAGGATGGCAGCTTGTGTCATGCTCCTCCCACACAGACCCTGTAGTAGGAATACAGTAACACAATGCATTAGGATTGTTCCTTAAACCCCCCTTAAAGGGATATTCCAGGATTTTAATATTTGTTTATGGCCCATTATAGCTTTGCAAGATGAAACAATGTCATGTGTCTTCTCCATGTCAAATGGCTCATAGAATTTCCAAATCTCAGTAGGCCAAAGCCCATAATTAGAATGTATGACATTTTACATTGATCACCTATTACAAGGTCAAGCTCAAGGTCAAAGTTTGTTATCATACTCTGCTATAAAAGGTCAAGTGTACTAATTTATATTTAAATCATGTAAATGTCACCGAGAAACGTGGCCAAAAGCACATCCCTTTATCACAACCTCATTATGACATGAAATCGGGGAGAATAATAGCGACATAATAGATGATCACCTAGGTAAAGTGTATGTGAAACATGAGCAAATAAAGGATAGAAAGCAAATGTCAATGAGCTTGTAGAGAAAGGTTAAGCTGAAGAACATAATCATTAGACATAAAAATGTAACTTAAAAAAACAAGGAAACTTCTGATGATATACAGCCCATAACCATAATGATGTATTTTACTCTAGAAATAACACATACAGGTTTTCTAAAATACAGCATTGCATAGATTTTTGTATACTGAAGAGTGGATCTCACAGGATTTTTCGGGACTAAAACATTGATGACCTCTCCTTTGATCGGCGAGATTCCTTTGTTCTATTGAGCAGTAGAGATCCAGAGCATCGTACCCCACCAATGAAACATTGAGGCCCCTATTAAGAATCAGCCATCAAGGTTTCAGCCCACAAAACCAATTTAACCAAATTTTGGATGTGTTAAGACTAGGGATGAGCAAACCCCAACTTCACCGGGTTTGGTGTTCAGGTACAGTAGGTTAGGAATTCTGTTATGTAACGGAATATAATGGAAATCGTAGAAGGAATGCAAAACAAAAGTCTTTAAGAGGCATTCCAGTTTGATCCGTCATAATAGACGTCTATGGGCAAGCATAAAAGATCCGTCTGTTTTCCCGGACGGAAAACATATTGAAATACAATATCCTAGAAGTGAACATCCCTTTTAACCCCCCTTTTTGGTCCTTTGGGATACAGAGTTTTTGTTTTTGCATCACTGAACTCCAAGAAGCATAACGTTTACAATTTCTTGTTGACCCAATTGGGTTTTACTGTTGGGACCCTCACCGATCCTGAGATTAAAGGTGAGCCCTGGTGCTGGCCCTAATCATTTGAATGGCTACTGCAATTTCTTGCCAATGGGAGGCTAGCAGAGAAATTGTGTAAAAAAAAAAAAAAAAGCACATCCTACAAAACTGAGGACGGGAATATGAAAAAAAAAAAAATGTTGTAACATATCATTCTGGAAAGGATAGCAGATTCTAAGGTTCAAAGACTCCAGGGAAGCGGAGCAAGAGCCATTATTTCAAATTGAAGAATACAAAATAGTGCTAAATCTTCCCTGGAGTGCCAGAACTCCTCCATGTGCATCAATTACTCATCTAGGGTGTCAAAAGAAGCACATCAAAATAAGTCCAGGTATCCTTTGCCAATATCAGTGTTCTTATATTTTATAATAAGAAAGATTCTTAGCAAAGGGACACAAAGGATAGTGTCTAAGCACAAACCATGGCAAGCCTCCACTTCGGTAGGTGGCCACAACGAGGAAATGATAATAATTAGTGTTGAGCAAACTCAAGCTGCAAAGTTTGGGTCTGTACTGTCTGGCCTATTACCCAGCCATTGTTATACTCTAGCACACTTTCTCTTTGCGTTCTCTTTTCCATTTCCCAATGTTTTGTGGCCTTCCAAAATTAATAAAAAATAAACAAATAAAGGAAAAAAAAAAAAAAGTCTTGGCTATCTCCTCCTCCACCGCCACTTCCACCTACACAGCCACGTCTACCGCCTCTTCAACTCTATACTCCACTTTGACCTCCGCCTCCTAGTTCAAGATTATTATTTTTTAATTTTTTTCTATTCTATGTTATTTTAAGTGATTTCCCTATCCACATTTGTTTGCAGAGCAATTGCCCTGCTCTTACCCCCATTTTGCTTCCTTTTGCAGCCCTCTAGCCCTTACTATGACTATTTTACAGCCATTTTAGTGCACCAAAGTTCGGGTCCCCATTGACTTCAATGGGGTTCGGGTCAAATTCGGGTCCCAAATCCGAACTTTGATCCGAAGTTCAGGTGAACCCGAACATCAACGGGTCCACTCATCCCTAATAATGATGACTTATCCTCAGGATAAGTCATCACTATCACATCGGCAAGTCCCGCCACCCCCACAATCAGCTGTTTCCCGGCAGTGCCGTACATCATATAGCGGCTGTGTTTGGCAGCTTAGACCCATTGCCTTTATTGGGGCTGAGCTGCAACTAGGCCATGTGACCAATGTACGTTGACCTCACGTGGCCTAGGTAAAGACCACAGCACTCACGGAGCACCGGCCTTTTCTAAAAGCTGATCAGCGGGGGGTCCCAGGTGTCAGACTACCACCAATCTGATATTGATGACCTATCCAGAGGATACTAAGTACACATAAAAATAGAGGACCATATCTGGCTATGGGTACATTTACAACAAATAGGCCATACAGGCTTAGTACCCAGCTTGACCCAGTAACTATTTAAATATTGATAAAATATAGCTTTTATTTAAACATGTTAAAACTCAATTAATTGTGAGCTAATCAAAAAGGTATTAAAAATAAACTGTCCTTTGTGTCCAATATCTGATATCTTTGTATTTAATTGCTGTTATCAGGGATGTGCACTCTCCCTGCTAAATCATGATTCACTAAAAGCCAGTTACATCACTGACTCACATTAGAGGCGAGACACCTATTAGTAAATTCTCTATTACGTGTACATGCTGCATTTGTCAGAACTCAGGACACAAACAAATAGATCACTAAAACCTAAGGCTGCCCCCCGACATGTTTTACCAGCTAGACTGGCTTCTTCAGGGGATTTGGGCAGAATTGAACAAGGATGCCGCAAGCTAGATCTAAATAACCTCTGTGAAAAGATTGACAGGTAAGTCATCAAAAGACTGAGAAGAGCGTCATATGAATAGGTGTTTCCATCATAGTTACCAATACAGCAACAGAGTATCCATCCTCCGCTACATCGCTCAACCAATCGCGGTGTCTGTTGGGAATCCCTTATGACATGCTGTGCACCGTCCCAATGCGCATGGACTTAGAACTGGAGAGTGCCGTAGTGCCATGCTTGAAAGAGGATGGGCACGGACTTTAAGTGGGTGAGCATGAACTTAGAGATGAGTACGGTATATAGAAAAAAAGGAGGATGAAATTCTCACATTGTCAAAACTAATGAATTACGGGAAGAAACAAAAGGGACACTCTCACTTGTCTATAAATACATAGGCAGGAACCAGATTTCAGATTTTTATTAATTATGGATACATAGCTCAATTCATTGATGATAAAAATGTATAGTTTTGCTATATCCCTACTGCTCACATATGATGGTGTTAAGCAATTGTAAATTGCTGTGTTTGTGAGAGGGGAGGCGGGGCCCTACAGCCTATTTATACCTGCAGGCACACAGCCACAGGTGCGGTACGTCGACGTTACAGGCACTTCTGGTTCGGCTGGGTTACCATCAGGTTCTGTGTGCACTACTGGTGGTTCAGCGTTTTTCCACAGCAGGCGCTGCTAGAACTGGTAGGACGAAGGCTGCCGGGGCTTGCTGGCAGCCTGGGACATGTTACGATCATAGCTGTTATCCGGGTGGCAGGGTTGGCGGTGCTTACTTTCAGTTTCGTTCCTGTCTCGAGCGGCGCGCACTGGGCTCACAGCCGGCGTGCTCAGCCCTTGGTCCATCCCAGTGCGTGTTGCAGCGGTCGGGGTGTGCGGGCGCCATCTGCTGGTCATTTTTTTTCGCTGCGCAGCTCTGCAGTTTCGCCAGCACATCTAAGTGCTCCTCGTTATGATCTATATGTTTAGCTGTTTGTTGCTGGGGGGCCTGGGGCCCACAAGTCCCTTTAATACAAAAAAAAAAAAAAAGGGAGAAAAGGAAATACAGCTATGCAATTAATAATTGTTATATTATAATGGTGCGTTTTCTGGTTAGTTATCATAGGGGGGGTTACTTGACTACTACTTTCACATAGTAAGTTGATTTTCCTTCATTTCAGTAGTACAGTCAGGTACAGCAAGGTCTGTCACGACTACAGGCTCGATTTCAAGTCCTGTCACGACTACAGGCAAATGATGCAATGTCTGTCACGACTACAGACTCGATTTCAAGTCCTATCACGACTAGAGGCAACGGGGGAATGTCTGTCACGACTACAGACTCGATTTCAAGTCCTGTCACGACTACAGGCAATGGGGCAATGTCTGTCACGACTACAGACTCGATTTCAAGTCCTGTCACGACTACAGGCAACGATACAATGTCTGTCACAACTACAGACTTGATTTCAAGTTCTGTCACGACTTCAAGCAATGGGGCTATGTCTGTCACGACTACAGACTCGATTACTAGTCCTGTCACGATTACAGGCAACAGGGCTATGTCTGTCACGACTACAGACTAGTTTACTAGTCCGGTCACGATTACAGGCAACAGTGCAATGTCTGTTACGACTACAGACTCAATGTGAAGTCCTGTCACGACTACAGGCAACATTCCAATGTCTGTCTCGACTACAGACTCGATTTGTAGTCCTGTCACGACTACAGGAGCAGCATTGATACGTCTGTCACATCTTCAGACTCGATTTCTAGTTCCGTCGCGACTACAGGCTCAGCATGGTAAGCTACCACGACTGTAGTCCTAGTCCACGGTCATTAGTCCTGTCACGTCTACAGGATCGGGGTATAGTGGTTCACGACTATAGTTGATGTGTATTTAGTCTCGGTTGTACGTGGCGGTTGTCTTTACATCATTCATACTAATGTGTAGGTATATTGTTATTCAGGGTCTGCACGGTGCTTGTCAATTAGGGTGCTAGTTTGGTCTCTTGATTTATTTATCTCTTTTAGTAGAGATGTCTCAAGAGTTTCTCGCTGAGGGCTCATCCTCTAGCGACAGTGGTGGTCTGCAATCAGTACAAGGTGCTGTATCATCGTCGAGGTCATGGACCTTCCCCTAATTGACTTCAGAATTAGTTAAAAGAGGAATCCGTTCTCAGCCTCAGCTAGAAAGGCAGTACTTTACCGTCTTCTCTACGGATTCGGCTGCATCAAGTCAGGAAGTGATATCCATGAATACCATCCAGACTTCACGCGCTGTCATTTATATGATGGCTTCTTCAATGTCTGACATTCAGGCTAGACTGGACAGTCCTAGCCAGTACTGCTGCTTCTGACTTGATGGGGCAGACACCGACACCAGTTTATGCTCCTGGTGACGCTAGATTGAATAGAAAGCTCAATATTGCAGAGTTGGTGCTGGCCTTTAGCTTGTTTGGGGACGTGGGTTGTACGCTTAGCCCACTTAGGAGGGAGGACTTAGACCTCTATATGTTTTAAGAGGTAGACTTGGGATGCAAATATGGTGGTACTGCATTCTACGACTATCACCGCTCATTTTCGGTTTAGGCAGCAGCTGATCTTGTTCAGTGTCAGCATACCGTTGATTGGTCTATTATTGATACGGAGCAATTTTGTCACCATTTTGTGGGACTTAAAGCCCCAACCTGTAAGCTTTGTAACTCCTACACCATACTGCTGGGTGGTGTTCTAATATTAACTACACAACGGAACCATTCCCAGTCTAGCGCTGTTCCGGGCCCATCAGTTAGCAGGGTAGTCTCCGGGGTGGATAAGTTGGGTTGGCCAATTAAATATTTAGGTAAACCACAAATTTGTAACAATTTCAATTATTCTGCGTGCCACTACAGCCAGTGTAGATTGTTACATTTGTGTGCTATTGCTTTATGGCCACCCCCGAGTTTCTTGCCCTCAAAAGGGCAATAATCCTGCATGACTAAGCGTGGTGAATGTGGAACTCCTTAGTTGTCACTTAGCCACTCATCCAGACCCAGCTTGGGTACAGTTCGTGCTCAACGGCTTAGTTAATGGTTTTCATATGAGTATTTTCGCCCTCCCTCAATCTCCATACGAGTGCACGAGTCCTATCACGACTGCAGGCACGATATTACGAAGTCTGTCACGTCTACAAACATGAGGTTACGAGTCCTATCACGACTGTAGGCACAATATTACGAAGTCTGTCACGAATACAGACATGAGGTTACGAGTCCTGTCACGACTACAGGCATGATCATAAGTCCTGTCACGACAGGCGCGAGATTACGAACCCTGTTACTATGACAGGTACAAGGCTAGTAAGCCGGTAATGGCCACAGGCAGTGTGGTCTCAGCAGTCTGGTCACGATTACAACATGCAACGCAGCAGCAATGTTGGTCCTGACAGGACTATAGCCATGGTTATTAGTTGATTGGCGCTGGATATAGGCACGGTTTCGATATCCACGGGTACTGGCACTGTTTCGGTAGCTGCTCACGTTACAGGCTTTAGGTAGCACGGGTTCTTTAACCCCTTAGGGACCCATGACGTACCGGTGCGGCATGGTTCCCAAGTCCTTAAGGACCCATGATGTACCGGTACGTCATGTATAGTTCCGATCACGGGATCGGAACCCGGTGCCTGCTCAAATCATTCAGCAGGCACTTTGGCTAAATGCGTGGGGGCGGTCCCGTGACCCCCCCGCGTCGGCGATCGCCGCAAACCGCAGGTCAATTCAGACCTGCGGTTTGCGGCTTTTACCAGGTGCGGCGGCGATGGTGCCATCGGGTCCCCATGGGGCTGTAGGGGGGACCCGATGGCATGGAAGGCAGCGCGATGCCTTCCTGAGGCATCTGCGCTGCCTTCCGGTGAAGAGCCTGTGAGATCCAGCCCCAGATCCAGTATTACTCATACAGCCAATGCATTCCCATACAGAAGTATTGGAATGCATTGTAAAGGATTAGACCGCCCAAAAGTTGGGCAAAAAATAAAGTGAAAAAAAAGTTGAAAAAATAAAGTTTTCCACCAGAAAAATTAAAAGTTTCAAGTAAAAATAAACAAAAATTTCATTTTCCCCAAATAAAGTAAAAAGAAAAATTGGTAAAAAATAGGGGGGAAAAAAAGTATACATATTAGGTATCGCCGCGTCCGTATCGACCGGCTCTATAAACATATAACATGACCTAACCCCTCAGATGAACACCGTAAAAAATAAAAAATAAAAACTGTGCTAAATAAACCATTTTTTTGTCACCTTACATCAGAAAAAGTACAACAGCAAGCGATCAAAAAGGCGTTTGCCCACCAAAATAGTACCAATCTAACCGTCATCTCATCCCGCAAAAAATGAGCCCCTACTTAAGACAATCGCCCAGAAAATAAAAAAACTATGGCTCAGAATATGGAGACACTAAAACATCATTTTTTTTGTTTTAAAAAATGCTGTTATTGTGTAAATCTTACATAAATAAAAAAAAAGTATACATATTTGGTATGGCCGCGTTCGTATCGACCGGCTCTATAAAAATATCACATGACCTAACCCCTCAGATGAACACCGTAAAAAATTAAAACTGTGCTAAATAAACAATTTTTTGTCACCTTACATCACAAAAAGTGTAATAGCAAGCGATCAGAAAGTCATATGTACCCCAAAATAGTGGCAATCAAACCGTAATCTCATCCTGCAAAAAATAAGACCCTACCTAAGATAATCGCCCAAAAACTGAAAAAACTATGGCTCTCAGAATATGGAGACACTAAAACATGATTTTTTTTTTTGTTTCAAAAATAATATTATTGTGTAAAACTTACATAAATAAAAAAAAAGTATACATATTAGGTATCGCCGCGTCCGTATCGACCGGCTATATAAAAATATCACATGACCTAACCCCTCAGATGAATACCGTAAAAATTTTTAAATAAAAACTGTGCTAAATAAACCATTTTTTGTCACCTTACATCACAAAAAGTGTAATAGCAAGCGATCAAAAAGTCATACGCACCCCAAAATAGTGCCAATAAAACCGTCATCTCATCCTGCAAAAATCATACCATACACAAGGTAATCGCCCAAAAACGGAAATAATTATGGCTCTCAGACTATGGAAACACTAAAACATGTTTTTTTTTGCTTCAAAAATAAAATCATTGTGTAAAACTTACATAAATAAAAAAAAACGATACATATTAGGTATCGCCGCATCCGTATCGACCGGCTCTATAAATATATAACATGACCTAACCCCTCAGATGAACACCCTAAAAAATAAAAAATAAAAACTGTGCTAAATAAACCATTTTTTGTCACCTTACATCACAAAAAGTGTAATAGCAAGCGACCAAAAAGTCATACGCACCCCAAAATAGTGCCAATAAAAACCGTCATCTCATCCTGAAAAAATCATACCCTGCCCAAGGTAATCGCCCAAAAACTGAAAAAATTATGGCTCTCAGACTATGGAAACACTAAAACATGATTTTTTTTGCTTCAAAAATGAAATCATTGTGTAAAACTTACATAAATAAAAAAAATATATACATTAGGTATCGCCGCATCCGTGAGAACCTGGACTATAAAAATATCACATGATCTAACCTGTCAGATGAATGTTGTAAATAACAAAAAATAAAAACGGTGCCAAAACAGCTATTTCTTGTTATCTTGCCTCACAAAAAGTGTAATATAGAGCAACCAAAAATCATATGTACCCTAAATTAGTACCAACAATACTGCCACCCTATCCTGTAGTTTCTAAAATGGGGCCACTTTTATGGAGTTTCTACTCTAGGGGTGCATCAGGGGGGCTTCAAATGGGACATGGTGTCAAAAAAAACAGTCCAGCAAAATCTGCCTTCCAAAAACCGTATGGCATTCCTTTCCTTCTGCGCCCTGCCGTGTGCCCGTACAGTAGTTTACGACCACATATGGGGTGTTTCTGTAAACTAAAGAATCAGGGCCATAAATATTGAGTTTTGTTTGGCTGTTAACCCTTGCTTTGTAAAAGTAAAAAAAATATTAAAATGGAAAATCTGCCAAAAAAGTGAAATTTTGAAATTGTATCTCTATTTTCCATTAATTCTTCTGGAACACCTAAAGGGTTAACAAAGTTTGTAAAATCAGTTTTGAATACCTTGAGAGGTGTAGTTTATAGAATGGGGTCATTTTTGGGTGGTTTCTATTATGTAAGCCTCGCAAAGTGACTTCAGACCTGAACTGGTCCCTAAAAATTAGTTTTTTAAAAATTTCTGAAAAATTTAAAGATTTGCTTCTAAACTTCTAAGCCTTGTAACATCCCCAAAAAATAAAATATCCTTCCCAAAATGATCCAAACATGAAGTAGACATATGGAGAATGTAAAGTAATAACTATTTTTGGAGGTATCACTATGTATTATAGAAGTAGAGAAATTGAAACTTGGAAATTTGCAATTTTTTAAAAAAAATTGGTAAATTTGTTTTTTTTTATATATATAAATATATTCTTTTTTTACTTCATTTTACCAGTGTCGTGAAATACAATATGTGACGAAAAAAACAATCTCAGAATGGCCTGGATAAGTCAAAGCGTTTTAAAGTTATCAGCACTTAAAGTGACACTGGTCAGATTTGCAAAAAATGGCCAAGTCCTTAAGTTGAAATAGGGCTGAGTCCTTAAGGGGTTAAAGAGGTCACGAGTAGGCCCAGGGTAAGGTCAGTTAAATATAAAACTAAGAATAAAAAAAATAATAAAAAAAAAAGTGGCTGACATCCTTATGTAGGGTAGATCTGGTTTGAAACAGATAATGTCATTTGTGAGGAGGTTCGTTTGGCTGTCTTTACAACATAATTTTCACTTCATTTGCACACGTATTAGTGGGCAGTGTTATGTCGCAGCGGATGCTATATTCCGGCTTAATCTTTAACTCTCTTTTCAGGTTTTCCGGGCGCAGATCGTTTGCCGACGCCAACTCCTCATCATTTCCAGTTGCTGATGGATTCGTGGCACATCTCATTGTAGCCTGAAGCCTTATAGTTAAATCATTGTCCACTAATACCCTTAGGACATAGAAGACGGTCTGGCACTTGTTTAGTAATTAAGCATACCTACCCACCTGCGGCACAAGGGCCTATAACTTAACTACTCGCATTTGTTGCCTTTTGCCACTCTCATCTACATTTGGCCCATAGCACTATTAAACTGAACCTCGCTGGTATTCAACATTATTGGTATTGCCAGTATCCTGATCAACCGTCTCTGTTCTCAGCCCATCCCGTTAAGGTGTTATTGAAGGGTATTCAGAAGGAGTCTGTTAAGAAACGACCCACTCGGCAGCCTTTTCTGGCAGCATGGTTAGGTCTTTATCAGACATGTTGCAGAATAAACCATTTGATCGGCATATCAACTTACTAATTAAAACAGCCATGTACTTGGCTTTCTATGGGTTCCTCAGGCCGGGTGAGTTTACCTTTGCCGCTACATCTATAAATTACTTTCGGAAGAGTCAGTTGCGCTGCAGTAGCTCTTGCTATACCCTTACCTTAGAAGCTTGCAAGACGCCCCGGCCGGGGGAACCGGTAGGGGTCTTGTATTTACCACCGGTAATAAGTGGCGCACGGTGAAGGTATTACATGAATGGTTGTAGTTTATCGAGGCTGAGCCGGCGGTTTCCCCCTTGTTTAGGTTGGGGGCCGCACCTTTGAATATTCAAACGTTCCTGTAGTTTATCCGCATATTGTTGGCCAATTCAGGAACTAACCTTTTGTTAATTGCAGGTCATTCGTTTCGTATCGGCGCAGCTTCGGCTGCTTCTGAACATAGTGTTCCGGTTCATGTCATTTAAAAACTGGGTTGATGGAATTCTGCTCGCTATACTTGTTATGTTCCAGAGCCTCACAGTGAACTGTCACTTGCCTTTCGTGTTTTGGTCATGTAATTATGTGTCATGGATATACATTTTGCTATATCTATGGTCTGTTATTTTTGGCCCCTTTAGGCTGCCCTTCTACAGCATAATCCTGCTGCTAGTCGGTTGAGTTAGGTAGGGTGTGTTCTTACATGAGCCGATCCGAGCACAAACATAAATTATCATCCAAATGAACATATTAATCATCAGCATTTATGTAAAGAAAAAAAATGGGTAACTATAATACTGCAATTCTGCCATTGTTCTATTTTTTTTTTTCATTGCGGTTTTGCCTGTTGCCTGTTCTGGAGATAGGTGGGGGTCTCAGAGGTGGGACCCACACTTACCTGACTTTGATGATATATGTTAGTGATATGCCATCAAAGTCTGAGTTGACACAACCTCTTTGTGGGTCATATGGAGAGCTCCCTTAAAGGGATCTGCAGGATTAAATGAACATGGTTTATCTCTTCCATGTGCCTCACCTGTCCACAGGTTGGTTGTGCTATTTCAGCTCAATTTAATTTACTTTCATTCACTACCATAAACAACTCATTGACAGGGGTGGTGTTGTTTTTGAAAGAAAGCAGCCATGTTTTCCTAATCCTGGACAACCCCTTTAAGTGTATTGGTGGGGGTGCTTGCATCCCGAGGCTTATGACACCTCCATATTGTACCTCCAGCAATGGATTTTAGACGGGCTATCGCTGTATTACGGCATGTGATAGAGCATGTGAATTCCATGTAAATATTTCAGAAAAGACCTCCACAGGTCTCCTTAGACTTCTAGAGGTGCTATATTACTATATTACTATATTACTTCTGCACCAGTTATAGTTTACAGTATATGGAGCCATAATACAGCATACCTGAGGAATCAGTGGAGATCCCAGAATTATAACTAGAGATTAGCGAAGTTTTCAAAAATTTGATTTGGCTGCTCTGCCAAATTTTACAAAAAAAATTACTTTGTGATGAATTACTTTGTCACAAATCGCATTTCTTTGTAAATAGCGGGTACAACGAAAGGGAGCGCGAGGATGATATACCTAACCTCGCAAGAGATTTCGGGCAGGATCTTCAAGAAAGATGAATGCGGTGGCCTCTTCGCACTCAAATGGATGAGGTAAGTATGATTTTTTTTACCACCACTTCAGGGAAAATCGATTTGTTACGACGAAGCACGAGGGAATTCGGCTTTGAAGCGAAACAAATTTTTCCTGAACTTCAATTTGCTCAATACTAGTTAGAACAAATATGGAGGTTTTAAAATTAAGAGGCAGATGCATCATTGTGTTTTTGCACCACTTTTATGGTGTAAAAGGTGCACGCCATATCTACACTATATAATTTCCAGAATTCTCGCTAGTTTTCAAATGTGGCAAAAAAATTGGATGGGGCTTAGCGGGAGGACCTGGGCCAACTGTGGACTAAGGGCTCTTTCACACGAGCGGATGCCGTGCGGGTAATCCGCTGCGTGAAAGAGTGCCAAGCCCCGTTCCGGACAGCAGAGACACGAACATGATTGATAATGCTCTTTGCCTCTCTGTGATCTTTTTACTACAAAATCACAGTGAGATAAAGTTGCCACTGTGATTTTGCAGCAAAAAGGTCACAAAGAGGCACAGAGCATTATCAATCATGTTAATGCTCCGTGTCTCTGCTGTCCGGAACGGGGCTCGGCTCTCTTTCACGCAGCGGATTACCTGCACAAGATCCGCTCGTGTGAAAGAGCCCTAACAGATTCTGTATAATGAACACCAGAAACTGTAGTAAATTATAATAAAGCTGGAAGGGTCCGCCCCGGGCCCCTGTGCAGATGAACCAGACACTTGCGGACAATTGAGCTCTCCGGTCCTATGCATTGACTTGGTTTGTTTGGCGGTATAGAGACACTGTTTGGCACTGTTATCATTTTACACACTATATTTTGAAAGGCTTTGACCTCAAGACCAAGACATAGAGTGTATTAGCACTGAGATACATAAGGTTGAAAGGATCATGTAATGGAGAAAGCTATCTAAGATAAAAAAAAAGTGGATGAATCACCCTGAGGGCTCATGCACACGAACATATTTTTTTTCCACTTCCGTTTCGTTTTTTTTGCGGACCATATGCGGAACCATTCACTTCAATGGGTCCGCAAAAACAACGGAAGGTACTCCGTGTGCACTCCGTTTCCGTATTTCCGTTCCGCAAAAAAGTAGCGCATTTCCTATTATCCGCAAATCACGGTCCGAGGCCCCATTCAAGTCAATGGGTCTGTAACATACTGAAGTATGTCACTAAACTTCTTCCACCCTGCTTCATAATGTTAAGTGTAAATGTGTATTACCATCTTGTGTAATTTAACTGTGTATTTGCCAAAATGTATATTTTTTTATACCTGTTTTGTATTTATGCTGTAATTCCCAATGTACACCAGCAGGATACAGCAGGTCAGAGTTAGTATCTAGACTGGAATAGACCATTCCAGGCTAGCTCCCCCCTTTCTGAGGAGGAGTGGACTGTTCCCACATCCTACCTCATGGAGAGGAAGGAAAGTTCTAGTTAGTCTAACCAGCCCCCCTGCTGGGATAGGCTGTGTTAGTAGGAGCTCCCAGAGACAGGGATCCCAACCTAGGATCCAAGCCTCGGCTGAGGCCCAAGATCAACCTTCCCAAGATCACCCTTCCCAGCCTGAGTCCCTTACCTCAGCTGTGGACAAAGAAAGCAGCCATATACAGACATATAGATCGCCAGGAAGAAGACATCATACCCTGCGAGCAGTCCTGTAAGTAAAGATCCTAAGACAAAGAGAAGATAATTACCTCACCAGCTAGTCAGACCCAAACTAAGCAGACTAAAGACAGAGCAGAAGATAGATACCTGCCAGTTTCTCTAGGCATATGATTAGATGCAGAATACTTATAAATTCCTGCCACATATTGCCACTACCTGCAGGGACCCTAGACTATTGCTGTACCTGTATGGATCAAAGCTGCATAACACCAAGTAAAGAAAAGTTGGACCCTATTATCTGTGTGGAATTCCATCATTCCTCAATTACTCCTATTAACCACACTCAATTTGTTGCATGTGAGCCAGGATACAGGAGTCCAGCCGTACCAAGGTAGGAGACACCGTTGACACTACATTATCTGCTATACAGAGATAATATCTCCCTCTGGCATTCCTCACCTGGTACGTGAATTATAACATCTTAAAGGGCCCTGCTACAGTACCTGCGCAAGCTGCAACTGGCATCACGAACTTATACACATATAAACTGACCCCCTGCATAGCATTCCCACTGACCCAGTGTCCTGCTCATTGCAGGTCCGCCAAAAATACGGAATGCACACTAAACACATCCGTATGTCATCCGTATTTTGCGGATCCATACTGTAGAAATGCTATGCCCAGCCCATATTGCTCATGTGTTTGGTGATTAATAAGTTACTGCTTCCGTTTCCGATCCGCAAAAAACGGATCGCATACGGATATGTTTTGTGGAATAACGGAACGGAAGAGGACTTGAATGAGAGAAAAAAACACCTCAGATACGGAACAACGGATCCGTGAAAAACGAACCGCAAAATAACAACGGTCGTGTGCATGAGCCCTAATACAAATGAAAAACAAAAAAATATTTATATTTTAAAAGTTACATTTGAAATAATAATATTGCTACATAATAATCCTGTAATTTATAATCTTTTTAAGCAATTGTAATGAACGTGCACATTGCCACTGATCATACCGATATATGCCATTGCTTACATGCCCATTCCGTATTTGCAGTCTTTTTGTCAAACAAAAACCTTCTGTGGCATGAAGTACTTGTCGTTGGAATCCACTTCAGTGGTTGTTAGGGGTTTTTATTTTTCACCAAGGACATAAAAACCACAAGCAAGATATAAATAGAGGCTTCTCCTTGACAACATGAATGCTGGATGAATGTAATGTACGGTAATGTACTGGAAGTCTTTACACCTAGAGCAAAATAATCATAGACACAAGTGTCTGCAAAAGGAGATCCAACATTTCTTCATTTAGTATGCTGTGGTTTACAGTTGAATTAAAAACTAAATAAAGGAGAACCCTGCTGCGATTTTTGGAGTTTACAAGTAAATTCCTCTACGGCATTCACCTTTGGCCTCATGCACACGACCGTTGTGTGCATCCGCGGCCGTTGTTCCGTTTTCCGTTTTTTTTCGCGGACCCATTGACTTTCAATGGGTCTGTGGAAAAATCGGAAAATGCACCGTTTTGCAGCCGCATCCGTGATCCGTGTTTCCTGTCCGTCAAAAAAATATGACCTGTCCTATTTTTTTGACGGACAACGGTTCACGGACCCATTCAAGTCAATGGGTCCGTGAAAAAACACGGATGCACACAAGATTGGCATCCGCGTCCGTGGCCGTAGGCTACTTTCACACAGATGGATCCGCAGATCCGTCTGCATAAAAGCTTTTTCCCTCCCCTGTAGTACTTTAGATGCTACTGCAGTCCTGGTTGCCATGGTTACTTAGCAAATTTTAGAAGCATTATACTTACCTGCGAGGCTGCGATGTCTGTGGCCGGCCGGGCGCTCCTCCTACTGGTAAGTGACAGGTCTGTGCTATAAGCAATGCGCCGCACAGACCTTTCACTTACCAGTAGGAGGAGCGCCCGGCCGGTCACAGACATCGCAGCTCGCAGGTAAGTATAATGCTTATAAAAATTGCTAAGTAACCATGGCAACCAGGACTGCAGTAGCGTCCTGGTTGCCATGGTTACCTATCAGAGCCCCAGCAATTAAACTGGGACTCCGATCAGAACTCTCCGCTGCCACCAATGATAGGGGGGAGATTTTATTAGGAGGGGGAGGGAGGGGGGCCCACTGGCCACCAATGAATCTACAGTACTACAGGGGAGGGAGGGGGGCCGCACTGGCCACCAATGAATCTACAGTACTACAGGGGAGGGAGGGGAGGCCCACTGGCCACCAATGAATTTAAAACTGGGGAGGGAGGGGGGGGGTGCCCCCTCCTGCCTGGCAGCACATGATCTCTTACAGGGGGATTACAGAACCTGAGGGGTTAATTGTGCATATCATAGCCCCCTGTAAGAGATCGGGTGCTGCCAGGCAGCAGGGGGCAGTCATGTACACAGTTCAAAGTATATTCTAACTTGAAGCGTCCCCATCACTATGGGAACGCCTCTGTGTTAGAATATACTGTCGGATATGAGTTTTCACGATCTAACTCAAATCCGATGGTATATTCTAACATAGAGGTGTTCCCATGGTGATGGGGACGCTTCAAGTTAAAATATACCATCGGATTGGAGAAAACTCTGATCCGATGGTATAATAGGGATTCCTGACTTTACATTGAAAGTCAATGGGGGACGGATCCGTTTGCAATTGCACCATATTGTGTCAACGTCAAACGGATCCGTCCACATTGACTTCCATTGTAATTCAGGACGGATCCGTTTGGCTCCGCACGGCCAGGCGGACACCAAAACGACTGTTTTTTCATGTCCGTGGATCCTCCAAAAATCAAGAAAGACCCACGGACGAAAAAACGGTCACGGATCACGGACCTACGGACCCCGTTTTTGCGGACCTTAAAAAAAACGGTCGTGGGCATGAGGCCTTTCTACTACAGTAAACCAGGCTACTACATCCATGAGCATTTCTGCTCAAGAAACCATTGAGTAGGTTTATCATTAGGGTTGAGCAACGGGAGCTTCAGATCATAGATCCGATGTCACTTTGGTCAAAACTTCGTTTGAATGCTGTACGGAGATCCTTTTCGGAGATCCGGCAAGATGAAATTCGTGAATAACTTCGGACTTCGATTTTTAAACTTGAAAACCATTTTAACACTTGAATCCGAAGTCGGCTTCGGTACCAAAGTTGACTTCGGAATCAAGTTTTAAAATGGTTTTCAAGTTTAAAAATCGAAGTTCGAAATTATTTACCTAAGTCTTGCGAGACTTCGGAGACAACGAATTTCACCTCATCAGAGCCCATACATTTAAAAGCTGTACGGACACGGATCTCCATACAGAATTCAAATGAAGTTTTGCCTGAAGCGACTTTGGATCTATGATGCGAAGCTCGCTTCGCTCAACCTTATTTATCATGAATTAAAGGTGTTTTCAGATGTCATTAATATCCAGTAAAACAATACTTTATCAAGGTCGCTGTAAATTTGAAAAAGGAGAAGTGCATCATGGGTCTGGTTGGATACAGGAACAGGAAATCCTACATATGCAGTACCCCAGTGCAAGGGGTATCTGCAAATGTTTGGCTTGTAATGTTATTTAATGTTTCCACAGTACACCTAATATGTCTAAGCATGAGGCAGGCATGACCAGAGTTTACCATCTTGGTCCAGCCCTCTCTGGAGCTTAGGGTGTGGGCTGACCCCACTAGAGTTTTCTAGTCAGTCTTACTGTAGAGAGGGAGAAGGTAGGTAGCAGTCTCAGTGTGCTCCTCTCCTCCAGACTCCAGCTTCAAACCCTGGAGCCTTTGGTAAATCCATAAGCTACAGGGGATGAAAGAGAGGATGATATGAAGGAGGATTTGAATGGCTACAGTGTGAGAGTGACAACTTTCTGCCAGAGAGGGATAACCTGTTAAGACACCCTCTACACTTCAGATTAGTGGACACTACAGCCACAGTTGGCAGATTGCAGTTGTTAGCCACAGATCCCAGTCCCAGAGACTTTAGCAAGATAAAGAGTAATCAGAGAGCCTTTGCTGCCAACTATTTGCTGCTCATGCTTCGATATCTGGTAAGAATTTGCACTGTGTACAGTAAAGAGAGACTTTGTTTGGTTAATATGGCATGGTTACTGACTCCTAACACCACAAGCTGGTCATTGCACCATTTCAAGCCCTGCCTTGCACTCACAAGGACATTTAACATCAAGGGCAACCCCAATCTACCATCAGGCTGGGAGCCTCACATCTACAGGGAGTGCTCTGGGGGAACACAATATGCGGCTTCTTTCACTGCACCGACCCCAGGGAGCAATGGCCTGAGGGAGTTCACTGTGACACATCATCATCAGGGCCACTACCACTACCATCCTCTGATCTGGCTCCTCAGGGGTTCGCTGCACATACAGGATGGAAACAAACCAGAGTGATTGGTTTACATGGTGAAAATGGGTCAGGAGAGGCCAAATTGAAATAAAAAAAGCATGAGGAAAACATACATAAGGTAAACAACTAAATGTACATATCTAATGAAAGCCACACTAATTCTGGAAATCCCCTTTAAAGGGTTATCTGATTTAGACAGCCCATTTATTATTACAGTATTGAGGACTTCACAGTTAAAGAAGTTGTCCCACAAAAAATATTTAACATTTTTCAAATAACCTGGCTCTGAATACTTTTGTCATTGCACATAATCAAATATTATGTATAGCCACTGAGTTTACTCTAAAAAAATGAGGATGCAGCACACTATGAGCAATGGGTGCAAGTCCGGCCAATGTGGATCAGCACCTGGGTCCAATGCAATAGAAAAGAAAGAAGGCCAGCAGCACTCCAGAAATATCAAAAAAGCGTGTGGTTTATTGACCCAGAGTCAGCAGCGACGTTTCAACAGCTTGTTGCTGTCTTTTTCAAGCCCAGTGCACATGTGATACAACCATACATTATAAAGATACATCAATCAAGCAAAAATTAACATCAATTATTCCATATAATACACAAAAATTCATAGGTGCAATGTTCCCTATGGAGAAACAAACTCATATGTGATATCACAGAAAACTGCCAAGTACAGTACATATAAATAATATATTGATAATTATATAGCGTTCCAAACATGTAGAAAGTACTGTAACCAATACTAATGAGTGCAGGTGTATCCTCTAATTACTGTGAAATTAAAACTCACGGTCAGGTGAGAAACTGTATGGAGCCGGCATCCCGATCACCGCGGCGTTCCCATTCAGTAACTGCGCATGCGCGAGAGGATCAAGTATCGCGATTCCTCAAGCGTTTGAAGACTGACTAACACCCACATCAAAGATGGCCGGGACAGCCTCACAGTCAGTATGCGCATGTCCAGGCTGAGGTAAGGGCCTCCCATCAGTCATCACATGATCACTGTCATGTGACTGGATGACAACAAATGTAAAAAATACATTTTTATGCTTATAATGGATTTAAAAAAATATTATATTAATATAGGGGTCTAGACCGCAACAATCCTGGGATACCCACAGTAAATGGGCTCACTGGATTTAGCGTCTTGTCAACCCAATGCTGGCCATAAAGAAACACCTTAACATGCACATACATTGGGAGGTAGGCGTCCTGTGACAGTGATGAGTCGCGTTAGCATCCCCATGAGTGTCAATTTGAGTGGGATGGTGCCGTCGCCAGGGGGCTCCCCGCGAACCGCCAATCATCCCCCACAGGGACACCTCATTCCCCACCTGTGCGTTGTGTCCAAGCCAGAGCTACATATAGCGATAATAATGAAAACCATCACTCATTAAAGCAGAAAATATATATATATATATGGGAAAACTGTATGGGTAGGCTCCTAAATCAGCACAGGTTACATCCCGCATCTCCGCTGAAACAGCAGTCCAGTCATCCTGTATGTGGATAAAAAAGACCATGGGTAGCCAACCGGATCGGTGGTGCTCTTCACGCCACACAGTGCCTCAATCCTGACCCCGATAAATTGGTGAATCTAAAAACAAAAGAGAGAAAGAAAAGTTTTAAGAAAACCTTCCATATAAAATAGTGGTTAATTCACTTGATTCTTGTATATACATGTGCAATCAACCTCCAAAAGGAAATACGGATCGAGCGGTACATGGGGTGAGACAACACTAGTCCACCCTGAAATCAACATTTAACCCATTAGGTCTTAACGTTTGCAAAGTATAGATCCAGAATAGCTCACGCTTTTTCAGGAGAGCTTGTCTATCTCGATCGATCCGTATTTTCTATTGGAGGTTGATTGCACATGTATATACAAGAATCAAGTGAATTAACCATAATTGATGTTAATTTTTGCTTGATTGATGTATCTTTATAATGTATGGTTGTATCACATGTGCACTGGGCTTGAAAAAGACAGCAACAAGCTGTTGAAACGTCGCTGCTGACTCTGGGTCAATAAACCACACGCTTTTTTGATATTTCTGGAGTGCTGCTGGCCTTCTTTCTTTTCCACTGAGTTTACTCAATAAAATATATCTGTATGGAGCCACCCGCTGTTTTTTTACTTTTTTCTCTGTCTGTGGGGGTCAGATATGCTCAGTTCTACCTTCAACTGCAACAGCCACATCTATGGTTAGAAGCTATGACAGGGAGAGAGCTGCAGCAGAAAGGACATACCCCTGAGAAAGGACACACCCCCTGAGCTGTGATAGGGAGAGAGCTGCAAAAGAAAGGAGACGCCACAATGACATGCCACAAGCTGCCAGCCCTAGATAATCTAGTAGAGTAATTGAAGCAATGAATGGGCTGGATCCATGTCAGGTACAGGGCTGGTTTTTTCAGAGACTGTCATGTACTATATGTGCAGCGAATAGGCCGCAGAGGCGCACGTGAGTGTGGGTGGCCAGATGGGTGCAGTAGTCGTACACCTGGTTTTCTGAAGCTCCCTGGGCCGATGTGCAGTGACGGGAAGGTCGCAATGGTTCTTCCCTTCGGGGGAAACTCTGGTTCTGGGGTTCTCCTCTCTGATGACGGTTGAGGTGCCCTTGATGTTGATGTCTTACGGTGTAAGGCAGGGTCCGTGTTGTTGTGAAGCCAGCACCTTCCAGTGCAAATGTAGGATAGAAATAATAAGTCCAAGTTAAAGAGGACCTTTCACTTGTAAAAACAATGTGAACTAAGTATGCTGCCATGTAGAGCGGCGCCCGGGGATCTCACTGCACTTACTATTATCCCCGGGCGCCGCTCCGTTCTCCCGTTATAGGCTCCGGTACCTTTGCTCTTTAAGTTATAGTAGGCGGTGTCTTCCCTTGTCCTGTGGGCGTCTCCTTCTCCTAGGCTGTAGCGCTGGCCAATCGCAGCGCACAGCTCACAGCCTGGGAGAAAAAAACCTCCCGCCTACTATAACTTAACCACCTCAGCCCCCAGTGCTTAAACACCCTGAAAGACCAGGCCACTTTTTACACTTCTGACCTACACTACTTTCACCGTTTATTGCTCGGTCATGCAACTTACCACCCAAATGAATTTTACCTCCTTTTCTTCTCACTAATAGAGCTTTCATTTGGTGGTATTTCATTGCTGCTGACATTTTTACTTTTTTTGTTATTAATCGAAATTTAACGATTTTTTTGCAAAAAAATTACATTTTTCACTTTCAGTTGTAAAATTTTGCAAAAAAAACGACATCCATATATAAATTTTGCTCTAAATTTATTGTTCTACATGTCTTTGATAAAAAAAAAATGTTTGGGTAAAAAAAAAATGGTTTGGGTAAAAGTTATAGCGTTTACAAACTATGGTACAAAAATGTGAATTTCCGCTTTTTGAAGCAGATCTGACTTTCTGAGCACCTGTCATGTTTCCTGAGGTTCTACAATGGCCAGACAGTACAAACACCCCACAAATGACCCCATTTCGGAAAGTACACACCCTAAGGTATTCGCTGATGGGCATAGTGAGTTCATAGAACTTTTTATTTTTTGTCACAAGTTAGCGGAAAATGATGATTTTTTTTATTTTTTTCTTTTCTTACAAAGTCTCATATTCCACTAACTTGTGACAAAAAATAAAAACTTCTATGAACTCACTATGCCCATCACGAAATACCTTGGGGTCTCTTCTTTCCAAAATGGGGTCACTTGTGGGGTGGTTATACTGCCCTGGCATTCTAGGGGCCCAAATGTGTGGTAAGGAGTTTGAAATCAAATTCTGTAAAAAATGACCTGTGAAATCCGAAAGGTGCTCTTTGGAATATGGGCCCCTTTGCCCACCTAGGCTGCAAAAAAGTGTCACACATCTGGTATCTCCGTACTCAGGAGAAGGTGGGGAATGTGTTTTGGGGTGTCATTTTATATATACCCATGCTGGGTGAGAGAAATATCTTGGTCAAATGCCAACTTTGTATAAAAAAATGGGAAAAGTTGTCTTTTGCCAAGATATTTCTCTCACCCAGCATGGGTATATGTAAAATGACACCCCAAAACACATTCCCCAACTTCTCCTGAGTACGGAGATACCAGATGTGTGACACTTTTTTGCAGCCTAGGTGGGCAAAGGGGCCCATATTCCAAAGAGCACCTTTCGGATTTCACAGGTCATTTTTTACAGAATTTGATTTCAAACTCCTTACCACACATTTGGGCCCCTAGAATGCCAGGGCAGTATAACTACCCCACAAGTGACCCCATTTTGGAAAGAAGACACCCCAAGGTATTCCGTGAGGGGCATGGCAAGTTCCTAGAATTTTTTATTTTTTTGTCACAAGTTAGTGGAAAATGATGATTTTTTTTTTAATTTTTTTTTTTGATACAAAGTCTCATATTCCACTAACTTGTGACAAAAAATAAAAACTTCCATGAACTCACTATGCCCATCAGCGAATACCTTGGGGTCTCTTCTTTCCAAAATGGGGTCACTTGTGGGGTAGTTATACTGCCCTGGCATTCTAGGGGCCCAAATGTGTGGTAAGGAGTTTGAAATCAAATTCTCTAAAAAATGACCTGTGAAATCCGAAAGGTGCTCTTTGGAATATGGGCCCCTTTGCCCACCTAGGCTGCAAAAAAGTGTCACACATCTGGTATCTCCGTACTCAGGAGAAGGTGGGGAATGTGTTTTGGGGTGTCATTTTATATATACCCATGCTGGGTGAGAGAAATATCTTGGTCAAATGCCAACTTTGTATAAAAAAATGGGAAAAGTTGTCTTTTGCCAAGATATTTCTCTCACCCAGCATGGGTATATGTAAAATGACACCCCAAAACACATTCCCCAACTTCTCCTGAGTACGGAGATACCAGATGTGTGACACTTTTTTGCAGCCTAGGTGGGCAAAGGGGCCCATATTCCAAAGAGCACCTTTCGGATTTCACAGGTCATTTTTTACAGAATTTGATTTCAAACTCCTTACCACACATTTGGGCCCCTAGAATGCCAGGGCAGTATAACTACCCCACAAGTGACCCCATTTTGGAAAGAAGACACCCCAAGGTATTCCGTGAGGGGCATGGCAAGTTCCTAGAATTTTTTATTTTTTGTCACAAGTTAGTGGAAAATGATGATTTTTTTTTTTATTTTTTTTTTTGATACAAAGTCTCATATTCCACTAACTTGTGACAAAAAATAAAAACTTCCATGAACTCACTATGCCCATCAGCGAATACCTTGGGGTCTCTTCTTTCCAAAATGGGGTCACTTGTGGGGTAGTTATACTGCCCTGGCATTCTAGGGGCCCAAATGTGTGGTAAGGAGTTTGAAATCAAATTCTCTAAAAAATGACCTGTGAAATCCGAAAGGTGCTCTTTGGAATATGGGCCCCTTTGCCCACCTAGGCTGCAAAAAAGTGTCACACATCTGGTATCTCTGTACTCAGGAGAAGTTGAGGAATGTGTTTTGGGGTGTCTTTTTACATATACCCATGCTGGGTGAGATAAATATCTTGGTCAAATGCCAACTTTGTATAAAAAAATGGGAAAAGTTGTCTTTTGCCAAGATATTTCTCTCACCCAGCATGGGTATATGTAAAATGACACCCCAAAACACATTCCCCAACTTCTCCTGAGTACGGAGATACCAGATGTGTGACACTTTTTTGCAGCCTAGGTGGGCAAAGGGGCCCATATTCCAAAGAGCACCTTTCGGATTTCACAGGTCATTTTTTACAGAATTTGATTTCAAACTCCTTACCACACATTTGGGCCCCTAGAATGCCAGGGCAGTATAACTACCCCACAAGTGACCCCATTTTGGAAAGAAGAGACCCCAAGGTATTCGCTGATGGGCATAGTGAGTTCATGGAAGTTTTTATTTTTTGTCACAAGTTAGTGGAATATGAGACTTTGTATGAAAAAAAAAAAAAAAAAAAAAAATCTGCATTTTCCACTAACTTGTGACAAAAAAAAAAAAATTCTAGGAACTCGCCATGCCCCTCACGGAATACCTTGGGGTGTCTTCTTTCCAAAATGGGGTCACTTGTGGGGTAGTTATACTGCCCTGGCATTTTCCAGGGGCCCTAATGTGTGGTAAGTAGGTAAATGACCTGTGAAATCCTAAAGGTGCTCTTTGGAATATGGGCCCCTTTGCCCACCTAGGCTGCAAAAAAGTGTCACACATGTGGTATCGCCGTATTCAGGAGAAGTTGGGGAATGTGTTTTGGGGTGTCATTTTACATATACCCTTGCTGGGTGAGAGAAATATCTTGACAAAAGACAACTTTTCCCATTTTTTTATACAAAGTTGGCATTTGACCAAGATATTTCTCTCACCCAGCATGGGTATATGTAAAATGACACCCCAAAACACATTCCCCAACTTCTCCTGAGTACGGCGATACCAGATGTGTGACACTTTTTTGCAGCCTAGATGCGCAAAGGTGCCCAAATTCCTTTTAGGAGGGCATTTTTAGACATTTGGATACCAGACTTCTTCTCACGCTTTGGGGCCCCTAGAATGCCAGGGCAGTATAAATACCCCACATGTGACCCCATTTTGGAAAGAAGACACCCCAAGGTATTCAATGAGGGGCATGGCGAGTTCATAGAATTTTTTTTTTTTTGGCACAAGTTAGCGGAAATTTATATTTTTAATTTTTTTCTCACAAAGTCTCCCGTTCCGCTAACTTGGGACAAAAATTTCAATCTTTCATGGACTCAATATGCCCCTCACGGAATACCTGGGGGTGTCTTCTTTCCGAAATGGGGTCACATGTGGGGTATTTATACTGCCCTGGCATTCTAGGGGCCCTAAAGCGTGAGAAGAAGTCTGGAATATAAATGTCTAAAAAATTTTACGCATTTGGATTCCGTGAGGGGCATGGTGAGTTCATGTGAGATTTTATTTTTTGACACAAGTTAGTGGAATATGAGACTTTGTAAGAAAAAAAAAATATAATTCCGCTAACTTGGGCCAAAAAAATGTCTGAATGGAGCCTTACAGAGGGGTGATCAATGACAGGGGGGGTGATCAATGACAGGGGGGGTGATCAATGACAGGGGGGTGATCAGGGAGTCTATATGGGGTGATAACCACAGTCATTGATCATGCCCCTGTAAGGCTTCATTCAGACGTCCGGATGCGTTTTGCGGATCCGATCCATCTATCAGTGCATCCGTAAAAATCATGCGGACATCTGAATGGAGCTTTACAGGGGGGTAATCAATGACAGGGGGGTGATCAGGGAGTCTATATGGGGTGATAACCACAGTCATTGATCACGCCCGTGTAAGGCTTCATTCAGACGTCCGGATGCGTTTTGCGGATCCGATCCATCTATCAGTGCATCCGTAAAAATCATGCGGACATCTGAATGGAGCTTTACAGGGGGGTAATCAATGACAGGGGGGTGATCAGGGAGTCTATATGGGGTGATCACCACAGTCATTGATCACGCCCCTGTAAGGCTTCATTCAGACGTCCGGATGCGTTTTGCGGATCCGATCCATCTATCAGTGCATCCGTAAAAATCATGCGGACATCTGAATGGAGCTTTACAGGGGGGTAATCAATGACAGGGGGGTGATCAGGGAGTCTATATGGGGTGATCACCACAGTCATTGATCATGCCCCTGTAAGGCTTCATTCAGACGTCCGGATGCGTTTTGCGGATCCGATCCATCTATCAGTGGATCCGTAAAAATCATGCGGACGTCTGAATGGAGCTTTACAGGGGGGTGATCAATGACAGGGGGGTAATCAATGACAGGGGGGTGATCAGGGAGTCTATATGGGGTGATCACCACAGTCATTGATCACGCCCCTGTAAGGCTTCATTCAGACGTCCGGATGCGTTTTGCGGATCCGATCCATCTATCAGTGCATCCGTAAAAATCATGCGGACATCTGAATGGAGCTTTACAGGGGGTTGATCAATGACAGGGGTGTAATCAATGACAGGGGGGTGATCAGGGAGTCTATATGGGGTGATCACCACAGTCATTGATCACGCCCCTGTAAGGCTTCATTCAGACGTCCGGATGCGTTTTGCGGATCCGATCCATCTATCAGTGCATCCGTAAAAATCATGCGGACATCTGAATGGAGCTTTACAGGGGGGTAATCAATGACAGGGGTGTGATCAGGGAGTCTATATGGGGTGATCACCACAGTCATTGATCATGCCCCTGTAAGGCTTCATTCAGACGTCCGGATGCGTTTTGCGGATCCGATCCATCTATCAGTGGATCCGTAAAAATCATGCGGACGTCTGAATGGAGCTTTACAGGGGGGTGATCAATGACAGGGGGGTAATCAATGACAGGGGGGGGATCAGGGAGTCTATATGGGGTGATCACCACAGTCATTGATCACGCCCCTGTAAGGCTTCATTCAGACGTCCGGATGCGTTTTGCGGATCCGATCCATCTATCAGTGCATCCGTAAAAATCATGCGGACATCTGAATGGAGCTTTACAGGGGGGTAATCAATGACAGGGGTGTGATCAGGGAGTCTATATGGGGTGATCACCACAGTCATTGATCATGCCCCTGTAAGGCTTCATTCAGACGTCCGGATGCGTTTTGCGGATCCGATCCATCTATCAGTGGATCCGTAAAAATCATGCGGACGTCTGAATGGAGCTTTACAGGGGGGTGATCAATGACAGGGGGGTAATCAATGACAGGGGGGGGATCAGGGAGTCTATATGGGGTGATCACCACAGTCATTGATCACGCCCCTGTAAGGCTTCATTCAGACGTCCGGATGCGTTTTGCGGATCCGATCCATCTATCAGTGCATCCGTAAAAATCATGCGGACATCTGAATGGAGCTTTACAGGGGGTTGATCAATGACAGGGGTGTAATCAATGACGGGGGGGTGATCAGGGAGTCTATATGGGGTGATAACCACAGTCATTGATCATGCCCCTGTAAGGCTTCATTCAGACGTCCGTATGCGTTTTGCGGATCCGATCCATCTATCAGTGCATCCGTAAAAATCATGCGGACGTCTGAATGGAGCTTTACAGGGGGTTGATCAATGACAGGGGTGTAATCAATGACAGGGGGGTGATCAGGGAGTCTATATGGGGTGATCACCACAGTCATTGATCATGCCCCTGTAAGGCTTCATTCAGACGTCCGGATGCGTTTTGCGGATCCGATCCATCTATCAGTGCATCCGTAAAAATCATGCGGACATCTGAATGGAGCTTTACAGGGGGGTAATCAATGACAGGGGGGTGATCAGGGAGTCTATATGGGGTGATCACCACAGTCATTGATCATGCCCCTGTAAGGCTTCATTCAGACGTCCGGATGCGTTTTGCGGATCCGATCCATCTATCAGTGGATCCGTAAAAATCATGCGGACGTCTGAATGGAGCTTTACAGGGGGGTGATCAATGACAGGGGGGTAATCAATGACAGGGGGGTGATCAGGGAGTCTATATGGGGTGATCACCACAGTCATTGATCACGCCCCTGTAAGGCTTCATTCAGACGTCCGGATGCGTTTTGCGGATCCGATCCATCTATCAGTGGATCCGTAAAAATCATGCAGACGTCTGAATGGAGCTTTACAGGGGGGTGATCAATGACAGGGGAGTGATCAATGACAGGGGGGTAATCAATGACAGGGGGGTGATCAGAGAGTCTATATGGGGTGATCAGGGGCTAATAAGGGGTTAATAAGTGACGGGGGGGGGGGGTGTAGTGTAGTGTAGTGGTGCTTGGTGCTACTTTACTGAGCTACCTGTGTCCTCTGGTGGTCGATCCAAACAAAGGGGACCACCAGAGGACCAGGTAGCAGGTATATTAGACGCTGTTATCAAAACAGCGTCTAATATACTTGTTAGGGGTTAAAAAAAACACATCTCCAGCCTGCCAGCGAACGATCGCCGCTGGCAGGCTGGAGATCAACTCTCTTACCTTCCGTTCCTGTGAGCGCGCGCGCCTGTGTGCGCGCGTTCACAGGAAATCTCGCGTCTCGCGAGAGGACGCGCCGGCGCGTCCAGGAGGAATGAATCAACCACCTCCAGGACGCGTCTGTGCGTACAGCGGTCCGGAGGTGGTTAAGGAGCAAAGGTACCGGAGGGCATAACGGGAGAACGGAGCGGCGCCCAGGGATAATAGTAAGTGCAGTCAGATCCCCGGGCGCCGCTCTACATGGCAGCATACTCAGTTCACAATGTTTTTACAAGTGAAAGGTCCTCTTTAACAGCAAATTATTCAGATGCAGAAAATTTAGGAAAGGTCTTACTTGTTATGGACCAGCTGATGTTACACAGAAATACAGAATCCTCAGATGGTACAGGTCTGACAGCTGCACCGATAACCATAGGCCAAACCGGTGTCTCATTAGATGTTTTTTACTTACTGACTTCAGCTGCCAGATGTGGAGTGTAATACTTTCATTTAAGGCAATGCAATGTAACCAACAGGGCAGTTCTTCCTAACGGCAGGCAAACTCCTCTGCTCCATTGTTTGACATTTTTATCCATGTTTCCGCCTTGGTATGTGGAGGTACATACAGGTGCACCTGCACTGCAGGCTTCTCCTGAACACAGGTGCCATGGAATCAAATAAGTTTTTTTAAATACTGATCACCTCTGCAGGTCTTGCGCCTATCATCTGGTCTGCTTTAGAGATGTTATGGATCTACCCTGAGTGGATTCAAGTCCAGGATGAGCTAAAATGGCAGCTCGACATCTTCATGCTTTGTTGGTTCCTTGACTCAGACTGGTTCAGACTAGACTCTCCCTCTACACTACTCACTGTCTCTGCACTATGCAGACTCACTCCTCTTCTTATATAGAGGATGACACCAGCCCCATCTAGTGGTGGCTATGAGATATGGCCTATGATTATCATGTGCTTACAGGAATGCAGAGTAAATGCATACATGACATGATGACAATATACACTGAACAAAAATATAAACGCAAAGCTTTCGGTTTTTCTCTCATTTTGCATGGGCTGAACTCAAAGATCTGAAACATTTTCTACATACACAAAAGACCCATTACTCTCAAATATTGTTCACAAATCTGTGTAAATCTGTGTTAGTGAGCACTTCTCCTTTGCCGAGATAACCCATCCCACCTCACAGGTGTGGCATATCAAGGTGCTGATTAGACAGCATGAATATTGTACAGGTGTGCCTTAGACTGCCCACAATAAAATGCCACTCTGAAATGTGCAGTTTGATCACACAGCACAATGCCACAGATGTCGCAACGTTTGAGGGAGCGTGCAATTGGCATGCTGACTGCAGGAATGTCTACTAGAGTTGTTGCCCGTGCAATGGATGTTAATTTCTCTACCATAGGCCGTCTCCAAAAGTGTTTCAGAGAATTTGGCAGTACATCCAACCGGCCTCACAACCGCAGACCACGTGTAACCACACCAGCCCAGGACCTCCACATCCAGGATGTTCACCTCCATGATCGTCTGAGACCAGCCACCCGGACAGCTGCAGCAACAATCGGTTTGCATAACCAAAGAATTTCTGCACAAACTGTCAGAAACCATCTCAGGGAAGCTCATCTGCATGCTCGTCGTCCTCATCGGGGTCTTCACCTGACTGCAGTTCGTTGTCGCAACCGACTTGAGTGGGCAAATGCTCACATTCGATGGCATCTGGCACGTTGGAGAGGCGTTCTCACGGATGAGTCTCGGTTTTCACTGTTCAGGGCAGATGGCAGACAGCGTGTGTGGCGTCGTGTGGGTGAGCGGTTTGCTGACGTCAACGTTGTGGATCAAGTGGTCCATGGTGGCGGTGGGGTTATGGTATGGGCAGGCGTATGTTATGGACAACGAACACAGATGCATTTTATTGATGGCGTTTTGAATGCACAGAGATACCGTGACGAGATCCTGAGGCCCATTGTTGTGCCATTCATCCACGACCATCACCTCATGTTGCAGCATGATAATGCACAGCCCCATATTGCAAGGATCTGTACACAATTCCTGGAAGCTGAAAACATCCCAGTTCTTGCATGGCCAGCATACTCACCGGACATGTCACTGTCACGGCGGATGTACACTTAGTACAAAAGATAACACACCAACCAGGCTCTGGACGAGAGACAGGGGAAGGATCACCTCCTAGCTTATCCCTGACCTCTTTCCCTGCACTGCTCAGCCCACAGCAGACCTTTATGGTAGGTGTGCTAGTGTCCTCCAGCCTGGGCTAACAAAACCCTGAACTCCCTCAGATGGTGAAGTGGGGAGATAGGAGCAGTCTGCTCGCACAGAACCTGGATGGAATAGAAGACACAAACAACCGAACTAGAAATGACACTTATCTCTGAGAGCAGGAACTGACAGCCAACCTTCCCTCCAAGCTTCCCAGACCAGAATGAACTGTATAATCCGCTCAGGACACTGGGCAGTGTGCTATTTAAACTAAAGACCCCACCCAGTGCACCTGATGAGAGGCGGATCCAGCACGGCTCCAAAGCAACATTAAACTTGTGCTGCTATCCTGGCTGACCTCCGCACATCGTCAAAGTGGGGCATGACAGTCACCCATGGAGCATGTTTGGGATGCTCTGGATCGGCGTATACGACAGCGTGTTCCAGTTGCTGCCAATATTCTGCAACTTCGTACAGCTATTGAAGAGGAGTGGACCAACATTCCACAGGCCACAATCAACAACCTGATCAACTCTATGCGACGGAGACGTGTAGCACTGCGTGAGGCAAATGGTGGCCACACCAGATACTGACTGGTTTTCTGACCTCCCCCACCCCCACCCCAGTAAGGCAAAACTGTACACATTTCAGAGTGGTCTTTTATTGTGGGAAGTCTAAGGCACACCTGTACAATATTCATCCTGTCTAATCAGCACTTCGATATGCCACACCTGTGAGGTGGGATGGATTATCTCGGCAAAAGAGAAGTGCTAACTAACACAGATATAGACAGATTTGTGAACAATATTTGAGAGTAATTGCGGTACGCCAGACCTGCAGGGTATTGCGATTGTGAGGTCACGGTCAGTGGCAAGCGAGGGTCACTCACAGTTGTATAAGGAAACCCTGGGCAGGCATACAGCAGTGAAGGAGAGGCTGGCACAAGAGTCCTCTGGGGCACACTCTGTGTTTAGGGACCAGGCCTGGTGTTGGTTGAGGTGCCCTGGGTGTTGCAGGTGTTTTATGTGCCTGGGGCAAGGTCCCTTGGAGATACGTGACGCCAGTGCCGGTAACGGTGGCACACCGGTGGAAGGTCTTAATAAGCAAGGAACACAGATGGCAGGGTGAACCAAACTTTGCTTTACTGTAGTAAATTCCACTTTGTACAGTTAGATGGTAACGCAGTTCCACATGTCAAGTACACTTCACAAGCAGGTTTCACAATTATGGCAGGTATATGGTGGTTAGGCAAGATACACAGAGGGGTAACATCCACATGCGCAGAATCAGGCTGTACAGACTCCTCGGAGATTAGTGTACACTGTTCCTTCCGAACTCCTGTCTGGCTTTAATCCCAAGGCCCAGATACCTTATTGTAGGCTTTTATCCTTGGTAAATAATCCTCCTTAGGTGCTCATTCTTGCTCCATACCTCTATTCTCTCTGCCCTTCAGCTTACTTGTATCAGCTGGACATGTTAGCTCTCCTCGACTTGGTGGGAACTACAGGGTTTCTCCCAGGAGGCGACCTCTTCCCCTGGGGTATATCTTCTGAGCTAACATGGCTCTCTGGATTAGCAGGTAGACTAGGATCCCTCTACTAGTCTCCTAGTGGCAACTAGAAGCCTGGGCTGTCTAGTTGCATGTCAGGAGAAGGCCCTGGCTGGTGCCTTCCAGCCTGTATTTGCAGACTCCTGACCTTCAACTACCCTTCCCTGTCTGGGGCTTGAATACTTATACCAGGGCTACTCTAGCTCCCTCTAGCGTCTAGGATGACTAACTGCAGAGACTAGGCCTGATACTACATAATACAGGGAAAAACATTGCATATAAAAACAATACTTTACAATTTACATAAAATATGCACAATTGGTACTGACACTCCTGTCCCTAGTGAAGAGAAATCACGCACACTCCAATTGACCCTCATGTAGTGCCCACGCTTAGTCCGTGGGGCCACTACATACCCCCACGCTTTAACGTTGCCCGACCTCGGCGCAACAAGGAGGGGCCCTGCCCAGCTGGATACTGCACCTGAAAAAGAAACAAAGAAGCAAAGCAGGAAAACGCATCTACATTTGCAGAAGTACATGACATGCATGATTCAGGCAGTTCCAACTGGCTTAGGAACAAGTTCGGTGAAAAGGGGCATCGCTCTCTTCTCTCAGGATCATTTGAGGGAACAGGGGCGCTGACCTGGCACAGCGTAGCATTACTACCAGGATAGTCCATATGCGCAAATTGTCCTTAATAGAACGGCAGAAAAACAATTTAAAAGTTCTTGGAGGCTCAAAGAACAAATATGAGTCCGTACCCAGGTTCCTTTCTTATAAATCACAGAGGCTCTCGTGCGGTGGAGTCCATCTCTGGGCACATTTCCTTAAAAACAAAGATCTCAGAGGCTCAGGTACTTTTGAGTCTATCACTGGGCACGTTCCCTTGGAGTTCCGTTGCACAATAAAAATGACAGCTAAAGACAAGTGCTGTAATACCCCTGATCAACCTGAAAAGGGGGTTAAGGGTAAAAGGTGCAACAACGGAACAGGCACAACTTGGTGTGAGATAGTAGAAGCAGGCAGGAGGTCCTGGAAACAAACTTGGCTTTGCTGACGTCTTCATTTCAGTGGGTGACTACTACCACTGAGCCGTGGGTAACTGGCAGCAGCAACAAAGGACCAACACAAAGGACTCCTGTCCTGGAAGAGTTAAATCCTCAGAAGTAATCCTTAAGCAAAACAAATCAAAGGCCTAGCAGGCTTATTCACAAGGGCATATCATAATCACCCGGCTCTGCTGGCAAATAAGGCCTGTAGTAATCCTCTACAGGTGGATGTGCCCACATTACAGTGTTAGGGGGCAGCTGCAAAGTGAAGGGACCCCTAATAGGTATTGGCCCCATAGGCCTAGGGGTAAAGGCAGTTGTGGACCGCCCCGGTCCAGGCATAAGGATGGTAGGCTGTGCTGGATTAGATACCGCCGCCGCGAGCGGTCCGGTGGGCTCTGTGCAGCAAGTCACAGGGTTAGAGGGCCTGCTTGGGAGTCTTGACGGAGCAACGGTAACAGAAGGTGGTTTACGGGTGGTGACAGGCACCCTTACCTCGTCCTTCTTAGGCGGCGTCTGGATCCTGGCGGTGGCAATCTTGCGCAGCTCCCGCAACTTCTCTTCCAGACGGACGATCTGGTCACCTATGTTTTCAGTCTCCGAATCGCTGTCCTCTGCTGTCGCCGCCGGCGCAGGTACAGTGTAGGATGCATCGGACGCGGCCGCTGCAGGTTCCGGTGGCGCATCGGGTCTCCTACCCTTCCGGATATTCTCCAGGGTAACGCGGAGTCCTTTGAGATTCTCCATGTCTTGGATTGTCTTCTCCCGGCGAGGCAGCTCGGGGGACGGATAGGGACTCACCCATTTATCCAACACGGTTGGCTGCCAAAACACGTTAGGACCAATGAAAGAGCCCCGCTCTTGGAAGGCATGATGGGCCGGTTCTGGAGAGCGCTCAGGTTTCCGCTCGCAGCCAGAATAGTCCTCTTCTGCCTCCCAGTCCTCCGGTTCCCTCTTGGGACGGGTAACGGCAGTTGCATATGGGCCTCGCAGGCTCTCGGCAGGGGTGAACTCCACTTCCTCTCCCTCGCGGAGGTTATGCAGATGCTCAGGGAGGTAATCTCTCTTGACAGACCTCCGGTTGACGTATAAGTCTCTGCCTGTAACGTGGTCTTGTATGAACCCGTAGCCACGGGTCTTGTCAAAGGACAGCACCAACCCCCTTCTCCTTTCCAGGCGGGGTTGGGTATTAGTGTGTCGTTCATGAATGGACTTAGTCAGTTCTTCATAGTAGATTTTTGTTTTCGTATTCCTCTTTATAACGGCCTCCCGGACCTCTGCCATTAATGCTGACCACTTGAAAGAGGGCTGAAAGAAGTCTCTCCAGGAGCCGTGGTAGTGCTCCGGTTCTTTCCCCGGTGGCGGGCAGGTGGGTCTCTCCGATCCCGGAGAGTAGGCCGGTGGAGCCTCTTCTGGCTCTACACCAATATCAGTCATGTTCAGTAACTCAGGCGCAGACATCCCAGCAGAGCAGTCTTCACTCTCCAACATGCTCGATCCTTCTCCGGAGAGCGACAGGGTGGCGCCAATAAGTTCAGCCAGATCCTCCCATTGCACTGGGAGGCCGCCCCCCAGGTACTCCAGTATGGGGAAGGCGGAGTCCATTCTGGCAGACATGCAAATGTCCAGACAGGGCGGTGGCGCTTGACCTTGATCCTTTTCCCGCTTTTTCAGCAGAAAGGCGCCAACTTTTACCGCCAATTTAGGATGAAGATGACGCAGCAGTAATTTCAAGCAAGCTCAGCGGCCATCTTTAGCAAAACGCTGTCTATTCACTGACAGCAAGCGGTGGCTTAAACAAGCAGCAAACAGTCCAGAAAAAGCACAATTTCACACCGCTACTTAGGACAGTTCTTTTGGCCCAGCAATCTTGAATAAAACGGTAGGGCTTTGTCACTTTTAAGGCAATTTTGAGCACACAGTTGTATATCCGCAATGGCGCAGGAATGTCCGTAAATCCTGTTCGTGACGCCAATTTATGCGGTACGCCAGACCTGCAGGGTATTGCGATTGTGAGGTCACGGTCAGTGGCAAGCGAGGGTCACTCACAGTTGTATAAGGAAACCCTGGGCAGGCATACAGCAGTGAAGGAGAGGCTGGCACAAGAGTCCTCTGGGGCACACTCTGTATTTAGGGACCAGGCCTGGTGTTGGTTGAGGTGCCCTGGGTGTTGCAGGTGTTTTATGTGCCTGGGGCAAGGTCCCTTGGAGATACGTGACGCCAGTGCCGGTAACGGTGGCACACCGGTGGAAGGTCTTAAATAGCAAGGAACACAGATGGCAGGGTGAACCAAACTTTGCTTTACTGTAGTAAATTCCACTTTGTACAGTTAGATGGTAACGCAGTTCCACATGTCAAGTACACTTCACAAGCAGGTTTCACAATTATGGCAGGTATATGGTGGTTAGGCAAGATACACAGAGGGGTAACATCCACATGCGCAGAATCAGGCTGTACAGACTCCTCGGAGATTAGTGTACACTGTTCCTTCCGAACTCCTGTCTGGCTTTAATCCCAAGGCCCAGATACCTTATTGTAGGCTTTTATCCTTGGTAAATAATCCTCCTTAGGTGCTCATTCTTGCTCATTGTTTCTCCCAGGAGGCGACCTCTTCCCCTGGGGTATATCTTCTGAGCTAACATGGCTCTCTGGATTAGCAGGTAGACTAGGATCCCTCTACTAGTCTCCTGGTGGCAACTAGAAGCCTGGGCTGTCTAGTTGCATGTCAGGAGAAGGCCCTGGCTAGTGCCTTCCAGCCTGTATTTGCAGACTCCTGACCTTCAACTACCCTTCCCTGTCTGGGGCTTGAATACTTATACCAGGGCTACTCTAGCTCCCTCTAGCGTCTAGGATGACTAACTGCAGAGACTAGGCCTGATACTACATAATACAGGGAAAAACATTGCATATAAAAACAATACTTTACAATTTACATATATGCACAATTGGTACTGACACTCCTGTCCCTAGTGAAGAGAAATCACGCACACTCCAATTGACCCTCGTGTAGTGCCCACGCTTAGTCCGTGGGGCCACTACATAATGGGTCTTTTGTGTATGTAGAAAATGTTTCAGATCTTTGAGTTCAGCTCATGCAAAATGGGAGCAAAACCAAAAGTGGTGCCCTTATATTTTTGTTCAGTGTACTTTGCAGTATATGCAACTTCTAGGAGCAGGATGCCGCATATGATGTTGGATTTTTATTTTTTACATTAATCATGGGATAAACCCTAATTAGATGATAGGTGGAGGGGTCACTTTCACAACCTTCATCAACTAGACAGAGGATTGAACAGATATAGGGTTTCTCTTTATTTCTCATGCAACGGTACTCCATACATGGCTCTGACCCAGACGGTTATATTTATTGTGGAATGTGGGTGATAAATGCACAAGAAATACTACAATACATCAGTTGGCATCAGAGTTTAGCTGCTGATTATGGAGGGACAGGAGGGATCTGCTGATGAGCCGCTGGTACATTTTGAGTCACTTTTATGTGTCATTTAGTGATTACTTGGATGGTAGTAATGTGCAGGTGTAGACGAAAATCACAGATTCTTCCAGTTGCTGATGAAAAGGCCACCACCTGTGTGCTCCCTGCTGTCCAGTGCACATCCATGATTTATCCACTGGGTGAAGAATTAATTAGACCACAAAGATTCATATTCTGAATTTGCCTCTCTTTCAATATTTTTTTAGGCCCAAATACAAAATATGTAACAATACCTCACAATTTTACATGTAAGTTATAGTATAATATCCTCCTATGTGGGTCAGGTTGTAATAAACACAGTGATATTAAACTGCATGGATAATGAATATAGTGATGTCACAATGCAGAGATACACAGTCATGTCACAGAGATATTAATTACAGTAATCATAAAAAGGTATGGCAGCACAACATCTCACATACAAACAATACCACTGGGAAATAGGGATTATTCTAAATGAAAGGGGTATTATACCTACTATAAATGAAAAAAATCAAAGCTCTTTGCGCACGTTTGATCAAACATATGTCGGGCCCATCTACCAGGCGTCAAGGTGTCTTCTGCAGATGGGTCCCTAACACTAAGGCCCCTTTCACACGGGCGAGATTTCCGCGCGGGTGCGATGCGTGAGGTGAACGCATTGCACCCGCACTGAATCCGGATCCATTCACTTCTATGGGGCTGTGCACACGAGCGGTGATTTTCACGCGTCACTTGTGCGTTGCGTGAAAATCACAGCATGCTCCTCTTCGTGCGTTTTCCACACAACGCAGGCCCCATAAAAGTGAATAGGACTGCATGAAAATCGCAAGCATCCGCAAACAAGTGCGGATGCAGTGCGATTTTCACACACGGTTGCTAGGAGACGATCGGGATGGGGACCCGATCATTATTATTTTCCCTTATAACATGGTTATAAGGGAAAATAATAGCATTCTGAAAACAGAATGCATAGTACAATAGGGCTGGAGGGGTTAGAAAAAGTATAAAAAATTATTTAACTCACCTTAATCCACTTGTTCGCGCAGCCCGGCTTCTCTTCTGTCTTCATCTTTGCTGTGAATCTATATTGAAATGGCACTATACCGCCAAAAATGGATCCGAATAGAGGTGCTCTGTGAAGGGGCTGTCAAGCCACTATATAGAAAAATTATTTCACGGCACACTCGTGTAATTTGCACGATAGTATATATTTTATTTTCGTTTTTTGCCAACACCAACTTTATAAATCAGTCATCACGTAAATTCAGGGCCAACGTTTCGGTCCACCCGGGACCTTGATCACGGCCTATAATAATACAAATAAGTATATGGTATAAGCAAAATATATATTTCCATAATAAACGAGAATGGATTAAAGTATAGAGGATATGTCTGATAACAATTAGTCATTATAGTAATAACACATTGGACAGAATCAATCCGACACATGCTCATATAAGCTAATAGAACAGCAGGTGCCAAACTTAGTCAGATTAAAGGATCAATATGTACTATTGTAAGTAATAGAAAGTATATCTGTCAGTCTATCAGCCATATTTCAAGCATTCATATAGGGGGTATATTATACATAGAATCTATCTACATACATAACCAGCAAAGAGACAGCGGAGCATGGAGAAAATGACAATAGTCATATAATACCTTGTGTATTATTTTAACAGATTATGCATACATACGTATATTAAATATAAACGTACCCGGTGTTAGAAGGATAGTATTTGTTCGTTGGTGGCATAGTGGAGACTGACGATGAGACGCCAGTTATAAAGTATCGGCCTCATGCATTACGGCGTCTGACGTCACTAGTATGCGCCTCTAAGTCTGTATGACACAAGCTGCTGGAAAGAGAGGCTGCGCATGCGTGCGGAGTACGCGCATAACGCGTGGTATGCTAGGCGTCTATTCGTATCGCATCTCCTTGTCTGCATAAAGGACGCCACCTAATGGTGCGCACTAGGGATAACGTTCCGATCATGTGACCGGATCATGTTGAGAGTATAATTTGACATCTAGTATATCAAAACAGGGTATAGTCTCCATTTCCCACTGTCAATCATTGCTCAAATTACCAAAGGACATCACTATATATACCATAGGGCACTTTTGCCAAAGTAATCAATAGAAATCATAACTTGCAATCTTATACTGACACGTTAATCACAGGATTAGATGCAACTTGGTTAGTAGAGTTATTACATTAGTAGTAAAGATTATATAGAAATTCTATCATACCTATACCTGTGAGTCAACGTGTCTAGATAAAGATAAAAATAAAAATAGAAATAAACATATGAGTATCATGTGAAGGTAAGGCAATATATGAACAGACAAATAATAAGAGTTTTGTATAGCACAATTATAATAGCAAATCAAATTCACGATTGAGCCCATGTGGTGATAATGTTTTGAGCTCATAGATCCAGAAGGATCCCTTTTTTGAAGTAAAGGTTTACGATTCCCTCCCCTTCTTGGTATAGGAACATGGTCAATGACCTGGAATTGGAGTGACTAATCCTGTGTTGCATCTGAAGAAAATGGTGTGGTATTGGAAGTTCTGCTTTTTTGCATCTAATATCAGATTTGTGCTTACAAATCCGGTCTCGTATGCATTGAGAGGTTTCTCCTATGTAGGCCAAGCCACAAGGGCATTTAATCATGTAAACAACGTAAGAAGAAATACATGTGTAAAAGCCCCTAATATTATAAGTTTTCCCTGAATGCGGTTGTGTAAAGGTATTGCCTTTTTTGACATGAGTACATTGGGCACAATTCAAACACGGAAATGTGCCATTTTTTTGAGGGGCTAAAGTGGTCTGGACAAATCTAGGTGTATATGAACCTATATCGGCATGAACTAAAGAATCCCTCAAATTTCGCGGTCGTTTGTAGCACATTCTCATAGGATTTCCAAATTCAGGAATGTCAGGATAAAATTGGTTCAATAGGGGCCAATGCTTCCGAATAATTTGATGTATCTTAGGTACAAACGGATGATATGTAGTAACAAACGGCAAGCGTGGAGGGGAGGGAGACTTAATAACTGTTTTAGTGGTATCAGCAATTTTTTCCAGTTCCAGATTTAGAAGCGATTTAGGGTATCCACGTTCTGAAAATCTTTGAGACATTTCCTGTAGACGGATTTTCCTGATATTGGGGTCACTCACGATTCGATTGACTCTAGTAAACTGTGACTTAGGCAATGAATTTTTCGTATTGCGGGGATGATTACTAGTATAAAGAAGTAGGGTATTCCTATCAGTAGGTTTTTTGTACAGACCTACCGAAAGTCTACCATCAGTATTTTTGATTATCATAGTATCCAAAAAGTGGATTGTAGAATCACTAATAGTAACGGTAAACTGTAGACCTGGTATAATATTATTAAGATACTGAAAAAAATTGTCAAAAGAGTCGCGAGTGCCTATCCAAATCAAGAAAATGTCGTCTATAAAGCGACGCCATATAGTACAATGTTGTTGAAAGGCCTGGTTAGAATATACATATTTTGTCTCAAAGTCTGCCATATAGGCATTAGCATAGGGGGGGGGCTACGTTGGCCCCCATTGCTGTACCTTTTCGCTGAATATAGTAATTGTCCCCAAACATAAAATAGTTACGTTGCAAAACAAGTTTAAGTAAATCAATGCAGAAAGCCTGTTGTTGTATGGACAATAAAGAGAACTTAAGGATGCTAGATACGGCCTGTACACCCCCATCATGAGATATGGAGGTATACAGGCTGCAAACATCCAAAGTTACTAACAGAGCACTATCAGGGATGGGGCCCAAAGTAGAGATGATACTTAAAAAATGAGTAGTATCTAACAAAAAGGAATCCGTTTTCTTAATTAATGGAGTAAGAATCTTTTCAAGATAGATAGATAGATAGGGGCGATAACAGTGAATTGGTGGAGGCTACTATAGGTCTACCCGGGGGTTTTTCAAAATTTTTGTGTATTTTTGGCAACGTATATAGTACGGGGATCATGGGATATTCATTATGTAGGAAATTATATGTGGCTTTATCGATAGTGCCCTGATGTAGAGCCGAGTCTAATAGTGAGTTTACTTCTTGTTGTATTTTGTAAGTCGGATTAGATGGAATTAACTCATAAGTCTCTTTATCAGAAAGTTGAGTTTCTATTTCTTCAATATAGTATTTAGTGTCCATAACAACTATAGCTCCGCCTTTAATTGTAATACTGGTATCTTGCATTAAGGTTTTAAGTGCTACAGTTTCTATATTTGATAGATTACGAGATATGGGGTAATTGCCTTGTTTCTGTGAGTCTAATGCTGTCCGAATTTCCCTATCAATTACTATATCGTAAATATATTGAACAGACCAAAAGAACCAAATATATTCGTGATACCGAAGACTACCAACTGAACCGAGTATACAGGTGGCAATGGCAGGAAACAAATACTTATGGACAGTATTCTTATGCGGATTATGCGTCTTCTTCATCAGGGAGCAGGAGATCTTCATACCGCAGACCGCAACGTTTTTTCAACCGGCGAGGAAACCGCTTCAGACGAAAACAGCAAGGATACGCAGGGGACGTCACACCAGCCGTACCAGAGACAATTCCTATGCAGACCAGATCCCAGGTAGGGATCTAGTGATTAATATTTTATCTAGGACATTGTCACCTGGTGAGATAATGGTTCTCTCTAAGGGACTATCATATTGTCCCATAACCGCTTTACATCAGTACAATCTGACGCAGGATCTTCATAAGTTCTATCGTTCATTACGATTGAAAGCTCATTTTTTTATCTTCTAATACCATTGATAGATCGATTGTTCCTGATAATTTGTCTATTTCTCAATTGGGCCTTAGATCCAGAAGCACTTTCATGCCCCCAAAATATTATCATAGCATTGAGGCTTTTATTGATCTAATTGATAGGGAAATTCGGACAGCACTAGACTCACAGAAACAAGGCAATTACTACATATCTCGTAATCTATCAAATATAGAAACTTTAGCCCTTAAAACCTTAATGCAAGATACCAGTATTACAATTAAACCCGCTGACAAAGGCGGAGCTATAGTTGTTATGGACACTAAATACTATATTGAAGAAATAGAAACTCAACTTTCTGATAAAGAGACTTATGAGTTAATTCCATCTAATCCGACTTACAAAATACAACAAGAAGTAAACTCACTATTAGACTCGGCTCTACATCAGGGCACTATCGATAAAGCCACATATAATTTCCTACATAATGAATATCCCATGATCCCCGTACTATATACGTTGCCAAAAATACACAAAAATTTTGAAAAACCCCCGGGTAGACCTATAGTAGCCTCCACCAATTCACTGTTATCGCCCCTATCTATCTATCTTGAAAAGATTCTTACTCCATTAATTAAGAAAACGGATTCCTTTTTGTTAGATACTACTCATTTTTTAAGTATCATCTCTACTTTGGGCCCCATCCCTGATAGTGCTCTGTTAGTAACTTTGGATGTTTGCAGCCTGTATACCTCCATATCTCATGATGGGGGTGTACAGGCCGTATCTAGCATCCTTAAGTTCTCTTTATTGTCCATACAACAAAAGGCTTTCTGCATTGATTTACTTAAACTTGTTTTGCAACGTAACTATTTTATGTTTGGGGACAATTACTATATTCAGCAAAAAGGTACAGCAATGGGGGCCAACGTAGCCCCCCCTATGCTAATGCCTATATGGCAGACTTTGAGACAAAATATGTATATTCTAACCAGGCCTTTCAACAACATTGTACTATATGGCGTCGCTTTATAGACGACATTTTCTTGATTTGGGTAGGCACTCGCGACTCTTTTGACAATTTTTTTCAGTATCTTAATAATATTATACCAGGTCTACAGTTTACCGTTACTATTAGTGATTCTACAATCCACTTTTTGGATACTATGATAATCAAAAATACTGATGGTAGACTTTCAGTAGATCTGTACAAAAAACCTACTGATAGGAATACCCTACTTCTTTATACTAGTAATCATCCCCGCAATACGAAAAATTCATTGCCTAAGTCACAGTTTACTAGAGTCAATCGAATCGTGAGTGACCCCAATATCAGGAAAATCCGTCTACAGGAAATGTCTCAAAGATTTTCAGAACGTGGATACCCTAAATCGCTTCTAAATCTGGAACTGGAAAAAATTGCTGATACCACTAAAACAGTTATTAAGGGCTCTTTCATACCTGCGTTCTTTTCTTCCGGCATAGAGTTTCGTCGTCGGGGCTCTATGCCGGAAGAATCCTGATCAGTTTTATCCTAATGCATTCTGAATGGAGTGAAATCCGTTCAGGATGCATCAGGATATCTTCAGTTCCGGAACGGAACATTTTTTGGCCGGAGAAAATACCGCAGCATGCTGCGCTTTTTGCTCCGGCCAAAAATCCTGAAGACTCGCCGCAAGGCCGGATCCGGAATTAATGCCCATTGAAAGGCATTGATCCGGATCCGGCCTTAAGCTAAACGTCGTTTCGGCGCATTGCCGGATCCGACGTTTAGCTTTTTCTGAATGGTTACCATGGCTGCCGGGACACTAAAGTCCTGGCAGCCATGGTAAAGTGTAGCGGGGAGCGGGGGAGCAGCATACTTACCGTCCGCGCGGCTCCCGGGGCGCTCCAGAGTGACGTCAGGGCGCCCCAAGCGCATGGATCACGTGATCGCATGGCACATCATCCATGCGCATGGGGCGCTCTGACGTCATTTTGGAGCGCCCCGGGAGCCGCACGGACTGTAAGTATACCGCTCCCCCGCTCCCCGCTCCTACTATGGCAACCAGGACTTTAATACAGGGAGTGCAGAATTATTAGGCAAGTTGTATTTTTGAGGATTAATTTTATTATTGAACAACAACCATGTTCTCAATGAACCCAAAAAACTCATTAATATCAGAGCTGAATATTTTTGGAAGTAGTTTTTAGTTTGTTTTTAGTTTTAGCTATTTTAGGGGGATATCTGTGTGTGCAGGTGACTATTACTGTGCATAATTATTAGGCAACTTAACAAAAAACTAATATATACCCATTTTAATTATTTATTTTTACCAGTGAAACCAATATAACATCTCAACATTCACAAATATACATTTCTAATATTCAAAAACAAAACAAAAACAAATCAGTGACCAACATAGTCACCTTTCTTTGCAAGGACACTCAAAAGCCTGCCATCCATGGATTCTGTCAGTGTTTTGATCTGTTTACCATCAACATTGCGTGCAGCAGCAACCACAGCCTCCCAGACACTGTTCAGAGAGTTGTACTGTTTTCCCTCCTTGTAAATCTCACATTTGATGATGGACCACAGGTTCTCAATGGGGTTCAGATCAGGTGAACAAGGAGGCCATGTCATTAGATTTTCTTCTTTTATACCCTTTCTTGCCAGCCACGCTGTGGAGTACTTGGACGCGTGTGATGGAGCATTGTCCTGCATGAAAATCATGTTTTTCTTGAAGGATGCAGACTTCTTCCTGTACCACTGCTTGAAGAAGGTGTCTTCCAGAAACTGGCAGTAGGACTGGGAGTTGAGCTTGACTCCATCCTCAACCCGAAAAGGCCCCACAAGCTCATCTTTGATGATACCAACCCAAACCAGTACTCCACCTCCACCTTGCTGGCGTCTGAGTCGGACTGGAGCTCTCTGCCCTTTACCAATCCAGCCACGGGCCCATCCATCTGGCCCATCAAGACTCACTCTCATTTCATCAGTCCATAAAACCTTAGAAAAATCAGACTTGAGATATTTCTTGGCCCAGTCTTGACGTTTCAGCTTGTGTGTCTTGTTCAGTGGTGGTCGTCTTTCAGTCTTTCTTACCTTGGCCATGTCTCTGAGTATTGCACACCTTGTGCTTTTGGGCACTCCAGTGATGTTGCAGCTCTGAAATATGGCCAAACTTGTGGCAAGTGGCATCTTGGCAGCTGCACGCTTGACTTTTCTCAGTTCATGGGCAGTTATTTTGCGCCTTGGTTTTTCCACACGCTTCTTGCGACCCTATTGACTATTTTGAATGAAATGCTTGATTGTTCGATGATCACGCTTCAGAAGCTTTGCAATTTTAAGAGTGCTGCATCCCTCTGCAAGATATCTCACTATTTTTGACTTTTCTGAGCCTGTCAAGTCCTTCTTTTGACCCATTTTGCCAAAGGAAAGGAAGTTGCCTAATAATTCTGCACACCTAATATAGGGTGTTGATGTCATTAGACCACACCCCTTCTCATTACAGAGATGCACATCACCTAATATGCTTAATTGGTAGTAGGCTTTCGAGCCTATACAGCTTGGAGTAAGACAACATGCATAAAGAGGATGATGTGGTCAAAATACTCATTTGCCTAATAATTCTGCACGCAGTGTAGAGTCCTGGCTGCCATAGTAACACTGAAAGCATTTTGAAGACGGATCCGTCTTCAAATGCTTTCAGTACACTTGCGTTTTTCCGGATCCGGCGTGTAATTCCGGCAAGTGGAGTACACGCCGGATCCGGACAACGCAAGTGTGAAAGAGGCCTAAGTCTCCCTCCCCTCCACGCTTGCCGTTTGTTACTACATATCATCCGTTTGTACCTAAGATAGATCAAATTATTCGGAAGCATTGGCCCCTATTGAACCAATTTTATCCTGACATTCCTGAATTTGGAAATCCTATGAGAATGTGCTACAAACGACCGCGAAATTTGAGGGATTCTTTAGTTCATGCCGATATAGGTTCATATACACCTAGATTTGTCCAGACCACTTTAGCCCCTCAAAAAAATGGCACATTTCCGTGTTTGAATTGTGCCCAATGTACTCATGTCAAAAAAGGCAATACCTTTACACAACCGCATTCAGGGAAAACTTATAATATTAGGGGCTTTTACACATGTATTTCTTCTTACGTTGTTTACATGATTAAATGCCCTTGTGGCTTGGCCTACATAGGAGAAACCTCTCAATGCATACGAGACCGGATTTGTAAGCACAAATCTGATATTAGATGCAAAAAAGCAGAACTTCCAATACCACACCATTTTCTTCAGATGCAACACAGGATTAGTCACTCCAATTCCAGGTCATTGACCATGTTCCTATACCAAGAAGGGGAGGGAATCGTAAACTTTTACTTCAAAAAAGGGATCCTTCTGGATCTATGAGCTCAAAACATTATCACCACATGGGCTCAATCGTGAATTTGATTTGCTATTATAATTGTGCTATACAAAACTCTTATTATTTGTCTGTTCATATATTGCCTTACCTTCACATGATACTCATATGTTTATTTCTATTTTTATTTTTATCTTTATCTAGACACGTTGACTCACAGGTATAGGTATGATATAATTTCTATATAATCTTTACTACTAATGTAATAACTCTACTAACCAAGTTGCATCTAATCCTGTGATTAACGTGTCAGTATAAGATTGCAAGTTATGATTTCTATTGATTACTTTGGCAAAAGTGCCCTATGGTATATATAGTGATGTCCTTTGGTTATTTGAGCAATGATTGACAGTGGAAAATGGAGACTATGCCCTGTTTTGATATACTAGATGTCAAATTATACTCTCAACATGATCCGGTCACATGATCGGAACGTTATCCCTAGTGCGAGTGCGCACCATTAGGTGGCGTCCTTTATGCAGATAAGGAGATGCGATACGAATAGACGCCTAGCATACCACGCGTTATGCGCGTACTCCGCGCGCATGCGCAGCCTCTCTTTCCAGCAGCTTGTGTCATACAGACTTAGAGGCGCATACTAGTGACGTCAGACGCCGTAATGCATGAGGCCGATACTTTATAACTGGCGTCTCATCGTCAGTCTCCACTATGCCACCAACGAACAAATACTATCCTTCTAACACCGGGTACGTTTATATTTAATATACGTATGTATGCATAATCTGTTAGAATAATACACAAGGTATTATATGACTATTGTCATTTTCTCCATGCTCCGCTGTCTCTTTGCTGGTTATGTATGTAGATAGATTCTATGTATAATATACCCCCTATATGAATGCTTGAAATATGGCTGATAGACTGACAGATATACTTTCTATTACTTACAATAGTACATATTGATCCTTTAATCTGACTAAGTTTGGCACCTGCTGTTCTATTAGCTTATATGAGCATGTGTCGGATTGATTCTGTCCAATGTGTTATTACTATAATGACTAATTGTTATCAGACATATCCTCTATACTTTAATTTTCCATTCTCGTTTATTATGAAAATATATATTTTGCTTATACCATATACTTATTTGTATTATTATAGGCCGTGATCAAGGTCCCGGGTGGACCGAAACGTTGGCCCTGAATTTACGTGATGACTGATTTATAAAGTTGGTGTTGGCAAAAAACAAAAATAAAATATATACTATCGTGCAAATTACACGAGTGTGCCGTGAAATAATTTTTCTTCATCTTTGCTGTGCACAGGAAAAGGACCTGTGGTGACGTCACTACGCTCATCACATGGTCCGTCACATGATCCATCACCATGGTAAAAGATCATGTGATGGACCATGTGATGAGCGCAGTGACGTCATCAAAGGTCCTATTCCTCAAAGAAGAAGACAGAAGAGAAGCCGGGCTGCGCGAACAAGTGAATTAAAGTGAGTTAAATTATTTTTTATTTTTTTTAACCCTTCCAGCCCTATTGTACTAAGCATTTTGTATTAAGAATGCTATTATTTTCCCTTATAACCATGTTATAAGGGAAAATATTACAATCTACACAACACCAATCCCAAACCTGAACTTCTTTGAAGAAGTTCGGGTCTGGGTACCAAACATGCCGATTTTTCTCACAGGCGTGCAAAACGCATTACAATGTTTTGCTCTCACGCGGAAAAATCGCGCATTTTTCCGCGACGCACCCGCATCTTATCAGGGTTAAAAAAAATGACGCCCGTGTGAAAGAGGCCTAACAGAACTGCCTCTCCTGGGCTTGACTAAGCCTCCAATATTCAGGGCGGTGTAGGAACCAGCTACATAAATACTCTGCTCAGATGTGCACCAGCGACAATAGATGTGCTTGTCCAAATTGTCTTGTAGTATATATTGAGGGTAGCTGTCCCTTTTAGATTGAGCACTCCCCACCCATCTGCCTGGGGCTTCTGAGCAGAGTATATATGTAGCTGGTTCCTACACTGCCCTGAATATTGGAGGCTTAGTCAGTATTTTGCGTTCAGTATACTGCCTGTTTTTTTAATTCAGTATGTGTTAGGGACCTATCTGCAGAAGCCACCTTGACACCTGGTAGATGGGCCCGACACATGTTTGATCAAAAATGTGCGCAAAGAGCTTCTATTTTTTAAAAATTTATAGTAGGTATAATACCACTTTCATTTAGAATAATTACTATTTCCCAGTTTTATTGTTTGTATGTGAGATGTTGTGCTGCCATACTTTTTTATTTGCTTTCTGCATGTTAGCTTTATGGATGTGCACCTGCAACTATGGATGTGCTTGTCTAAATTACAGTGATGTCACAGTACAAAGATAATAATAAACACAGTGATGTCACAATACATGAATAATAAAAACAGTGATTTTGCAGTACAGGGATAATAAACACAGTGGTGTCACAGTACAGAGATAATAGACACAGTCATCTCACAGTATGAGAGATTAATTACAGTGATGTCACAATACAGGGATAATAAACACAGTGATGTCACCGTACAGGGATAATAAACACAATGATGTCACAGTACAGGGATAATAAGCACAGTGATGTCACAGTACAGAGATAATAATCACAGTAATGTCACAGTATGAGAGATATTAATTACAGTGATGTCACAGTACAGGGGTAATAAACACAGTGATGCCACAGTGCAGGGATAATAAACATAGTGATGTCACAGAACAGGGATAGTAAACATAATGATGTAACAGTACAGGGATAATAAACACAGTGCTGTCACAGTACAGAGATAATAAACACAGTGATGTCACAGTACGGAGATAATAAACACAGTGATGTCACAGTACAGAGGTAATAAACACAGTGATGTCACAGTACAGAGGTAATAAACACAGTGATGTCACAGTACTAGAGATAATATACACAGTGATGTCACAGTACAGGGATAATAAACACAGTGATGTCACAGTACAGGGATAATAAGCACAGTTATATCACAGTACATGGATAATAAACACAGTGATGTCACAGTACAGGGATAATAAACACAGTGATGTCACAGTACAGGGATAATAAACACAGTGATGTCACAGTACAGGGATAATAAACACAGTGATGTCACAGTACAGGGATAATAAATACAGTGAAGTCACAGTACAGAGATAATAAACACAGTGATGTCACAGTACAGAGATAATAAACACAGTGATGTCACAGTACAGAGATAATAAACACAGTGATGTCACTGTACAGAGATAATAAACATTGTGATGTCACAGTACAGGGATAATAAACACAGTGATGTCACAGTACATGGATAATAAACACAGTGATGTCACAGTACAGGGATAATAAATACAGTGAAGTCACAGTACAGAGATAATAAACACAGTGATGTCACAGTACAGGGATAATAAACACAGTGATGTCACAGTACAGGGATAATAAACATAGTGATGTCACAGTACAGGGATAGTAAACACATTGATGTCACAGTACAAGGATAATAAACAGTGATGTCACAGTACAGGGATAATAAACACAGTGATGTCACAGTACAGAGATAATAATTACAGTGATGTCACAGTACAGGGATAATAAACACAGTGATGTCACAGTACAGGGATAATAAACACAATGATGTCACAGTACAGAGATAATAAACACAGTGATGTCACAGTACAGGGATAATAAGCACAGTTATATCACAGTACATGGATAATAAACACAGTGATGTCACAGTACAGGGATAATAAACACAGTGATGTCACAGTACAGGGATAATAAACACAGTGATGTCACAGTACAGGGATAATAAACACAGTGATGTCACAGTACAGGGATAATAAATACAGTGAAGTCACAGTACAGAGATAATAAACACAGTGATGTCACAGTACAGAGATAATAAACACAGTGATGTCACAGTACAGAGATAATAAACACAGTGATGTCACTGTACAGAGATAATAAACATTGTGATGTCACAGTACAGGGATAATAAACACAGTGATGTCACAGTACATGGATAATAAACACAGTGATGTCACAGTACAGGGATAATAAATACAGTGAAGTCACAGTACAGAGATAATAAACACAGTGATGTCACAGTACAGGGATAATAAACACAGTGATGTCACAGTACAGGGATAATAAACATAGTGATGTCACAGTACAGGGATAGTAAACACATTGATGTCACAGTACAAGGATAATAAACAGTGATGTCACAGTACAGGGATAATAAACACAGTGATGTCACAGTACAGAGATAATAATTACAGTGATGTCACAGTACAGGGATAATAAACACAGTGATGTCACAGTACAGGGATAATAAACACAATGATGTCACAGTACAGAGATAATAAACATAGTGATGTCACAGTACAGGGATAATAAACACAGTGATGTCATAGTACAGGGATAATAAATACAGTGAAGTCACAGTACAGAGATAATAAACACAGTGATGTCACAGTACAGGGATAATAAACACAGTGATGTCACAGTACAGAGATAATAAACACAGTGATGTCACTGTACAGAGATAATAAACATTGTGATGTCACAGTACAGGGATAATAAACACAGTGATGTCACAGTACAGGGATAATAGACACAGTGATGTCACAGTACAGGGATAATAAACACAGTGATGTCACAGTACAGGGATAATAGACACAGTGATGTCACAGTACAGAGATAATAGACACAGTGATGTCACAGTACAGGGATAGTAAACACATTGATGTCACAGTACAAGTATAATAAACAGTGATGTCACAGTACAGGGATAGTAAACACATTGATGTCACAGTACAAGTATAATAAACAGTGATGTCACAGTACATGGTTAATACTATATATACTGTGAAGTAACAGCACAAGATTAAACTTCAGTGCAGTGTCAAATGTAAAGTATAGCAGTGACGTTTGTTATTCAGACAATTTATTCACTAAACGCACGTGTTGATGTTGAATCTGCAATACAACAATGGAAAATGTCATCTTCTAAAACAGCCTAGAGATCTCTGGATAACGAACTGGAGCATGTCTTACATAGTGCGTGTTATTGTCATGCAGGTGACACAATGTGGAAACATTTTAGTATAGACAAATTGCCGGAGCCCACGGCTGTTCTGATACTTGGATTTATTACTTATCATGAATGAATTTATTACTTTCTAAGTTCAGGTTTAGAAATAAAGCTCCTCAGTGATATTGATACCATTTACTAGTTCTTGCAAAACTCTTTTTATTGGGTTTTTTTTTTTTTCCTTTTTAAACAAAACAAATTTTCCATGTTGGAATAAGTAAGTACATAAAGAGTAAGGAGTAACATTCTTTCTTATTATCAAGTATACATTATATATGTCTAAGCATATAGTATGTGTAACATTATTTCTTGCATATTTTCAAGCATTAGAAGTGTAGTTTCTCATATTTACTAGTTCTGTCAACATAGTACATGAAGATTTACAGATCTCACCTTACACCTTTCCCTAATGAACTTAGGGTACTTTCACACTTGCGTTATTCTTTTCCGGCATAGAGTTCCGTCAAAAGGGCTCTATGCCGGAAAAGAACTGATCAGGCATATCCCAATGCATTCTGAATGGATAGAAATCCGTTCAGTTTGCATCAGTATGCCTTCCATTCAGTCACTGTTAGGGCTCTTTCACACTTGCGTTCTTTTCTTCAGGCATAGAGTTCCGTCGTCGGGGCTCTATGCCGGAAGAATCCTGATCAGTTTTATCCTAATGCATTCTTAATGGAGAGAAATCCGTTCAGGATGCATCAGGATGTCTTCAGTTCCGGACCGGAACGTTTTTTGGCCGGAGAAAATACTGCAGCATGCTGCGCTTTTTGCTCCGGCCAAAAATCCTGAACACTTGCCGCAAGGCCGGATCCGGAATTAATGCCCATTGAAAGGCATTGATCCGGATCCGCCCTTAAGCTAAACGTCGTTTCGGCGCATTGCCGGATCCGACGTTTAGCTTTTTCTGAATGGTTACCATGGCTGCCAGGACACTAAAGTCCTGGCAGCCATGGTAAAGTGTAGTGGGGAGCGGGGGAGCAGCATACTTACCGTCCGTGCGGCTCCCCGGGTGCTCCAGAGTGACGTCAGGGCGCCCCATGCGCATGGATGAAGTGATCACATGGATCACGTCATCCATGCCCATGGGACGCTCTGACGTCACTCTGGAGCGCCCTGGGAGCTGCACGGATGGTAAGTATACTGCTCCCCCGCTCCCCAGTACTACTATGGCAGCCAGGACTTTAATAGCGTCCTGGCTGCCATAGTAACACTGAAAGCATTTTGAAGACGGATCCATCTTCAAATGCTTTCAGTTCACTTGCGTTTTTCCGGATCCGACGGGCACCTCCGGCAAATGGAGTGCACGACGGATCCGGACAACGCAAGTGTGAAAGAGCCCTTAGGCGTTTTGGCCGGACATAATACCGCAGCATGCTGCGGTATTATGTCCATCCAAAATGCCTGATCAGTCGCCGGAATGCCGGATCTGGTATTAATTCCCATTGACTTGCATTAGTGCCGGATCCGGCATTGCAAAACAACTGAATGAAAACTGTGAAAAAGACTGCAAGACGGATCCGTCCATCCGCATGACAAGCAGTGAGACGGATCCGTTCTTGCAATGCATTTGTAGACGGATCTGCACCCGGATCCGTCTACAAATGCTGTCAGTTGTCACACTGATCGGCGGATCCGGCAGGCAGCTTCGACGACGGAACTGCCTGCCGGATCGCACTAACGCTAGTGTGAAAGTACCCTTACGTGATGAACATGTAAGAAGTTGCAAATGTCATGTCTTAATGCAAATTTCATGTCACATGATATGAGTATAGATACACCTGTTCTGAAATTTCCCTGAGTCTGTAACACTACTAAGCAAGCAACATGAAGAATAAGGACGCTCTCCAAACAGGTCAAAGTCAAATTCGTGGAAGACTATAGATCAGGGTTCGAAAAAACTTTTCCAACCTTTGAACATCCCATGAAACATCAATTGTATTAGAATTAAATAGAATGTGGCTCAACTACTACAAACCTGACAAGAGAAGACCTCCCACAAAAACTCACAGACCGAGCAAAGAGGGCATTCATCAGATATTCAATAAAAATACCAACGATAACAATCAAGAACCTCTAAGGCAGTTTTGCCTAAAAAATGGGCAGAAATCCTAGTTAGAGATGAGCGAAGTTTTGAGAAATTCGATTCTGCAACTTCGCCGAAGTTAGCCGAGAAATTTGATTCGTTACAAATTAATTTTCACATGTGCTTTGTACTATCAACATCTCCAGCTGAACCCTTGTAAAAGTCATCTTTTCTCCTACTGTTTTGTGCATATTATAAGAATTCAGCCTGGAATAAACCTCATCTGGATGCTTCATCGATGTCATTCAGTGGAGTTGAACCTGTCTGATAGATATTAGGTGAAATTGGTCAATACAGACAAACAGCCATATTGTCTCATGAGCCTCACATTTCAGCCTAGGTATTGAGTCTTTCATCATGGGCAAAACAATTTGGGGGCACATTTATTAAAATTGGCATTTCATATGGCAGTCTTTAAAAAAATGATAAATTTAAATGAGTTGGCGTACACATCGTAATTTATTTGGCTCGTTTTGGACTTTTTTACCTATGGGTCTAAATTTGTGGAGTTTTCTGGCTTTGTTTTTATTAAATCTGCCCCAGTGCATGATGCAAAAACTGAAAGTTTTGCATAACTGCAACTTTTTGGGACTAAGTTTATACCAACACTGGCATCAAATTAATAAAGAACGTGGGCCAATGAATCTTCTGAAAAATGTGGACCCCTTTTTGCCCGCAGACTATTACCCGATCATTGAGGGAGTTGGCTCTTCCGAGACATTACTGAGATATCTCTAGGAAATGCCATCAGTGTCAGATAAGTGTGGGTCCCTATCTTCTTATCTCCTATCTTTAGAACGGGGTGTGCTCTTCATTCATCACTATAGTAGTTCCAAAAATAGACATAGTGGTGAATGGAGTGTATACTGCGCAAGACTGGCCACCGCTCCATTCACCGCTATGGGACTGCTAGAAATAGCCGAGCCAGTGCCACCAGATGGAGATGGACTGGATGGAGAACACAGCTCTGCTAGTTTCGGAACTCCTATAGTGGTGAACGCAGGGTGGCTGCGCATACATGGCTACTCTCCGTTCACTTTGGGGGTCCCGATCTAGAGATAGGAATGGCTCCAGGAGGTGGGACCCGCACCTATGGGACATTTATGACATGTCCTAGTGATATGCCATCAATGTCTGAGATGAGCCAACACCTTTATCTGCTGGTGATCTGATTTGATCCTTGTTTCAGTAACATCATGACATCCCTGGTGCCATTTGGACACAATAGTATTTGCATGCTAAAGGAAACTATCCATCAAACAGAGGAGACACTGAATGGAAGTTAGATTGGCATCAGACTGGTTAATGTGGAAACTCTAAGGTAGAGGAACTGATCAGCAATGTCTTCAGTGAATCCAATCACAAATAATTAATTTGACTGATTGGACCTTGTGCTTCCCCATTCTGTCCAGCTGCATCGCCGACAAAAATAGCATGTGGAAGTTTTAGCGTAAAAACCCAGAATTTCCTTATTCTGAGCAGCATGGCATACTGTAACATATATCTCTTTATGTGAGCTACATTATATCACATGTGAAGGCCACATCCAGCTCTACAATCATTTTATTGCTCAAAGGTATCTGAAATTAAAATAAAAACTGTACTTTTGTGTGCCTACAGCTTCTATGCAGACCTGTGTGGTTTCCCGATTACAGACTACAAACAAAAACTATGTAGTCTTCCATTGTGTTCTCTTTTTTTTGCCTTACCTGTCATATAACCAAAATTGCTGACCTCTCTCAATTTCCAGAGGGGAAGTTCTCCAACGTATTCCAATCCATCAACAAGAGGGTGAATTATATTAGCGAAAACGTAACTTTTATTAGAATTCCAATATAAAAAGACAATATAAAAATTCCTAAGATAATCCTCAAAGATCGTAAATAGGTCCACTCCATATAGGAAGGACTACAACAAACATTTAAATTGCCTCCAAAAAACTGGGTACTTGGCAGCACCTCCAATCTTTCCCATATAGAAATACCCCATTAATTGTTATGTAGGCTAACCTTTGGGTCCAGAGCGGAGTCGCTGCAAATAGAAGGCAATGTTGGCATAAACCTAGGGATGATAGCTCTCCATATTTTGTCCTAGCTGGGGGTCCTGCAATAGCCCTGTTTTGCCTGTCCACAGAGAACCTGCCCTGATAAGGGTGACCCCGTCCAGAACCTAGCCCTATTTTAGGAATCCTCCCCCACATGCATGTTTTGCACCAGTTCCTGAGCGAGTGAGAATCAGCTCTCAGGGTAGTATTGAGTTCTTTAGGATGCTAAGGTACAGTCTACCCCTAATACAATCAACTCTATAGGCAATAATAAAATTTTTGGGGTGTTACAATATAAATTTCTCCAAACAATATTAGGGCAACCTAACCCTACTGTGGAACATCGATGATCGTGCCCACAATGCTACAGAGGAACTCTAGATGGCATGCACGTGTAGGCAAGCACTCATCACTTAAAGGGGTTGTCTCACTACAGTAAGTGGCATTTATCATGTAGAGAAAGTTAATACAAGGCACTTACTAATATACTGTTATTATCCATATTGCTTCCTTTGCTGGCTAGATTCATTTTTCTATCACATTATACATTACTCGTTTCCATGGTTACACATGTAATGACCCGAAGTGCCATTACCACTTCTTTTGGCGCCTTGCTACCATTTCCATGTGCTAATTTATATCACCTAATGTATTTCCTATAATGTGCATATCTATTCCTGAAACTGTTATGTTCAAGTGTAATAACCTGGTCCACTAGCAGATGACGGCAACAAGATTGGCAGATATAGTTTCTCTGGAGAGCTTCTGGTTCCTTCCAGCCCTTTGTAGCTAGAGGAGTTAGTTAGTTAGTGAGTCAGTTTTAGCCTACCCCTCCTGGGGAAAGGTTCCAAAAGCAGTTCTAGTCCACCCTCTTTAGGGAGAGGATGTGTGCTGGCTAGCAGAAGACTGCCTGCTCTGCTAGGCCCAGAGGCCCTGCCTCTGAAGTCTACATGGTTGCTTGTCCCCTCCTGGGCTTGCATTGCCTCCTTCCAAGCTGAGCCGAAGCTTGAGGTACTCCAAAGCCAGGACAAGAAGTTCCTAGGATTATAAGTAAGAGACAGACTACAGACTACAGCTAAATTAAGTTCCAGCAGAAGAGGAAGAGTTTCCTATTTATCCAGCCAAGCATAGCAGAGCAACCACATAGCAGAGCTGAGATTGCTGCAGAGGAGTATTTGCCTGCCAAAGTTAAGCCAATACCTGCTGATGACCAAGATATCGTTTGGATTACCAATTTATGCCAAGTAAAAGCAACTGTTCAACGTTACTACCAAGTCTGAACTCCATTTATTCCACTCATCCACCATCCAAGTTCACCTACCCCCTTTGCACTGCTTTGGACCACATCACGTCTGAGATCCACGGATATACAGGTAGGAACACCGTGACACATGTACATAACATTTACAGAGACTGTAGGCCACCCTGTACCACTCTAGCAATCCTACCTCTGGCCACCAACATTACCATCTACAAACGTAGCCTTGAGCTTCTGCTGCTTAACCACAGCTGGCGTCACGTTTACTTGCTCTATAAGAGGGACATATTTCGTAGAAACCTCCCAAGGGGCAAGGGATGCCCCAGGCGTGGCCCTTAGTAGGACGTTGCACAGACCACCCTGCAATCCATCAGTGGTGATCGTGCTGTGCACTCCCATGGTCCCGGCCACCAGAGAGGCTGATTCTTTTTCGTATAGTGTGCAATCACAACCACCACTGATGGATTGCAGGGTGGTCTGTAACCATGGAAACGAGCAGTGTATAATGTGATGGAAAAATTAATCCAGCCAGCAAAGGAAGCAATATGGATAATCACAATGCATTAGTGAGTGGCTTGTATTAACTTCCTATACATGATAAATGTGACTTACTGAAGTGAGGCAACCCCTTTAAGGCTTTAAATCACCTGCCGCACTCTCCATCACATCTTGTCCCGCCTTCTGAGTCCCTGTGACATACTCTTTTGGAATCCTTAGAAGGGAGAGGTTAACAAGAATTTCTAAGGGGCTGATGAAGCATCACTTGATCCCTGCATCTTTCTTAATAATCATTTTAAAGGTAGTCAGTCACTAGCCTTGTAGGGCTAACTCAGATGAATGTAATGATACTTTTCACTTAGCGATCCGTTTTAATGCATATGTAAATGAGCAGCTGAGTGCACTGAGGGCGGAGCCAGGGGTGCACCACCAATGAGGCCAGGTGAGGCGATCGCCTCAGGCAGCACCAGGTAGGGCAAGAGGGGGGCAGACGAAGGGCCATGGGCTGGAAGGAAGGGGTTAGGATAAGAAATTTGCATTGGGAAAGGGGGGCACCGTTTCAGTTTTCGCCTCAGGCAGCAGAAAGGCTAGGTGCACCCCTGGGCGGACCCAAGCCACTCTGTGCACCCTTTCTCCTCCTGCTTCCTCTGCCAGCCCCTCCCTAGCCTTTCTGACAGTGCCAGGCTTCTGCTTAGTTATCTCGTCTGGCCTTGTCAATGAGGAGGGAGAGGGCGAGGCTTGCAGAGGAAGCAGGAGGAGCAAGTGTGCACAGAGTGGCCTGGGTCCGCCCTCAGTGCACTTAACTGCACATTTACATGTGGATTAAAAGTACTTTTTCTCCAAAATGACGTAGATGATCTCTAAGTGAAAGGTATCATTACATTCAGCTGAGCTAGTCCTACAAAGCTAATTACAGATGTCATTATTAGGTAAGATACGGATAGCGTTACAGGAGGCGACTGCCGCTACCACATGAATGATGAATGCTGTTTTCAGTTGAAACTAAATCTACTTTTTAGGCTCCAAATCAACAGTAAATAAAATGAAACCGTAAGAAGGTAATTTCAGAGACTGAATTGAATTATCATCAAAGTCCTCTTCTTCCTCAGAAGTAGATTTAGAATTTAAAGGAATTAGACTGAAATGGAAAAACCGAAGATCATGCCCTAAAACAGACAGAAAATATTGTCTCTGAATTCACAGTTCTGATTTTCTGGCTTTATTGCTTTAAAGTACATACATAATTATTCATTTTATCTCCTTCCAGTTTATTTAGCACCAACCTATTCCGCAGCGCTGTACAGATATTGAAACCATTCACATCCGATCCTGTCGGATGCTGGTAAAATGACAATACTGCTTTATTGCAGTGTATTGTACAAGGGACTGCAGGTTCCAATGCCATAGGGGGACTAAAGCGAAAGGAAAGTTCAGTTTTTTTAAATCGGAAAAAAACAACACAATTATTAAACATAAAAAAACCAACTCTTGTTTTAATCATATAAAAAATACAATTTTAATTAATCCATATCCAAAAATGGTTAAAACATCAACAATTTATTTGGATGGATATAAAAAAAATTCCCTGTGCCAATATTGCCATTTTTTGGTCACCTGGCCCCTCCAAAGAGAATGTAAAAAAAAAAGATAAAAAAATCAAAATGGTACCTACAAAAACTACAGTTCACCCTGAAAAAAAAAAATATATATAATTGAAAAAAATATATAATTTTTGCGTACACGCATGCGCACACCAGTTATAATTATTTTTTCCAGTACCGTTTGTCACTGTGTGTAGCAGAGGGAACGCAGCAAAACCGCAAACAAATGCTGCAGTACCCAAATGCACTATAAAGAAAGTATATTATTGATATATAACACCCCGCTTCTATCAGTTTTTTTGGGGGGAAACTGGTATATCACACCAGTTATAATTATTTTTTCTAATTACGTTTGTCACTCTGTGTAGCTGCAATATCGCTGCAGAACCGCTCACCACTGCTGCACAATAGAAATCCACTATAATATGCTTTCTATGTTAGAAAGTATAATATAAGTGTATTACACCCCTCTGTACTGCACACCTATCAATAGCACACCTATACCAGTCCTTAAACTGACTTTTGTGGACCTATTTGATAGCGTTTGGTGTCCCTAACAGTCTGTCCCCGCTCCACACAGCAACCTCTCCCTACACTGACAAAAGACTGAATGTAAAATGGCGGCCAGATCAGGTCTATTTATAAGGTAGGGGGTATGTCCATGTGCTGAAACGTCTCAATTGGCTGTCCTGTACCACCTGATGGATGTGTCATGGGTCAAAGTTCTTCACATTGTAAAAGAATATGGCGGGCGCGAATATCACCATATGTTCGCATGTTCGGCGAATCGCAAACGAGCAAATCCATCACTATTAGAGAGCACAGAGGTACAGTATTACGGTTCCACAATAGCATTAATGCATAGTACAGTAAGGTGCATTTGCAATTTTTGTTTCAATTCCTCAGCAGTTATACCATGATGTTGTAATGTAACGTCAATTCAAAAGATCTGAAAATGAATAAGCTTACACAGGCTTAGTGAATAAATATATTTACTAAATGTGTTTAACCCTTAGGATACCAGCGCCGTATATGTACGGCACAGAAATGCGGGACAGAAATCCCAGCGCAGTACAGGTAAGGCGCGCTGATCGGGCGGGTGCAGGAGCTGCGCCTGCCCGATTAGAGGCAGGGGTCCAGCTGTCATTGATAGCCGGACCCCTGCTGTATGTGCCGGCATTGGTAAAATCACTAATGCCGGTGCATTAACCCTTGCACGGCCGTGGTCAGTGCTGACTGCTGCACGTGCTGTATCCTCGCTGCTGTGGGACCCCATGGCAGGGAAGGCAACCCGATGCCTTCCTTAGGCATCGTTGCTGCCTTCCGGGAGAGCCTGTGAGATCCAGCCCCCTTGATCTCACAGGCAAGCAGGCTGTAAGTGTATTACAGTGGTAATACACTTACAGCCAATGCATTACAATAAATAAGTATTGTAATGCATTGTAAAGAGGATCAGACCCCCAAAAGTTGAATTCCCAGAGTGGGACAAAAGAAAAAAAAAGTTAAAAAAAGTTTCAAGTAAAAAAAGATATAATAGCAAGCGATCAAAAAGCCATATGCACCACAAAATAGTGCCAATCAAACCATCCTCTAATCCCGCAAAAATTATACCCTAACTTTGGCTCTCAGACTATGGAGACACTAAAACATGATTTTTTTTGTTTAAAAAATGATATTAGTCTATAAAACTTAAATAAATAAAAAAAAGTATACATATTACCGTAGGTATTGCCACATTCGTAACAACCTTCTCTAAAAAAAATTCATATGATTTAACCCCTCAGGTAAACACCATAAAAATAAAAATAAATTAAAACGGTGTCAAAAAGCCATTTTGTCACCTTACATCATAAAAAGTGTAATAGCAAGCAATCAAAAAGTTATATGGCTTTCAGAATATGGAGACACTAAGAAATCTTTTTTTTCAAAAATACTTTATTATTTGGTATTATCGCATCCGTAACCACCTGCTCTATAAAAATAGCACATGATCTAACCTGTCAGATGAACACTGTAAATAACATAAAATAAAAACGGTGCCAAAACTGCTATTTTTGCTACCTTGCCTCACATAAAGTGTAATATAGAGCAACCAAAAATCATATGTACCCTAAAGAAAACTGCCACCTTATCCCGTAGTTTCCAAAATGGGGTCATTTTTTGGAGTTTCTACTCTAGGGGTGTATCAGGGGGTCTTCAAATGGGACATGGTGTTAAAAAACCAGTCCCGTAAAATCTGCCTTCCAAAAACCATATGGCGTTCCTTTCCTTCTGCGCCCTGCCGTGTGCCTATACAGCAGTTTACGACCACAAGCTACAGAATCAGGGCAAAAAATATTGAGTTTTGTTTGGCTGTTAACCTTTGCTTTGTTAGAGGAAAAAAAATTATTCAAATGGAAAATCTGCCAAAAAAGTGAAATTCAGAAATTTCCTCTCCGTTTTTCAATAATTCTTGTGGAACACCGAAAGAGTTAACAAAGTTTGTAAAATCAGTTTTGAATACCTTGAGGGGTGTAGTTTCTAAAATTGGGTCATTTTTGGGTGGTTTCTATTATGTAAGCCTCACAAAGTGACTTCAGACGTGAACTGGTCCTTAAAAAGTGGGTTTTGGAAATTTTCTGAAAAATTTCAAGATTTGCTTGTAAGCTTAGAACTTCAGTTATTGCTATCTATAATAAAAGTAGAGAAATGGAAATTTGTAATTTGCTAATTTTTCCAATTTTTTAGTAAATTTGGTCTTTTTTATAAATAAAACTTAAATTTTTTGACTCAATTTTACCACTCTCATGAACTACAATATGTGATGAGAAAAAAATCTCAGAATGGCCTGGATAAGTAAAAGTGTTTTAAAGTTATTACCACATGAAGTGACACATGTCAGATTTGCAAAAATCGGCCTGGGATTTAAGGTGAAAAGTGGCTCGGTAGTGAAGCGGTTAAATATACAATAACACAAACAAATCACATACAGAATAATAAAAAGTAAATAAACACTAGCCTAAATATGCAACATATACTATGGGGTGGCACTCCGGTCGCCATGTCGTAGCACATGGATGACACCCGAGCATGTACAGCATAGGGCAAATCAATACTTATATTCTACCTAGAATGAAGTCTTCAATGGAGTGCCCTGAATATATGTGTGTCACAGAGTTTAAACCTGTTAGCCCCTCCTCCAGTCGGCAGCATGCATGTCTCTGAGATCATTCAGGAATGTGGTCTTATCAGCACAATGGGGGATGGGTACTGGATTACAAGGGACATCATTACACAGAATGGTAATAATAAAAGGGAACAGAATTAAAGGGACATAACCAATCAGTTCTTAAAAATATCCTTACAATACAGATATGTAAAATAGAATACATACAGTGCCTGTGTGATGACAGTACCAATAGTCACTGATGCATAAGTAGTGTACTAAATAAAACAGCCTTACATATGAAACAGCACAAGACAAAATAATACATAAAGATGTTACCACATGTAGGACGTAATGAAGGATACTGGTGTACAGTATATAGTGCTCAAAAAGGAATATATAAATACATAATACAGTGGTTCCTCAAGATACAATGGCCTCAAAATACAATATTTTCAACATACAATGGTATTTTCTGGACCAACGTAAATTGAAACTAGACTCAATGTAAAATGTGTCAGACTCAGGCCCCTATTACATGGGCGCATTATTGTTAATATGATCGCTAATAAGCATTTGTATGAACACTCGTTAGCGATCATCTGTCAGTGTAATACTGCACCCGATGAACGAGCAAAGGATGGATACAAAAAAATTCCCCATGCTAATATTGTCAGTGCAATACTGCCGCCGATTACCAGATGAACGAGCAAATGCTCATTCATCTGATAATCAGGATCTTTCAACATGTTACAAAATCTTGGTTTGCCAGAGGCAGATCATGTAATAGGCGCTCTGCTGCCGGCAAACAATGAGACAGTATAGCGACAAACGATGCATTAGCGATCGTGCGTCCCTATACTGAGGAGGAGATCGCTGCAGAGGTTTCCTCCGCTAGCAAGCAGGCGATTGATGGGATGGAACACATCTTCTTTGTACACCATTTGAGTGGTTTCTCCATTTTATTTTTTTGGTACATCTATACATTATGCAATACCCTGAAGAAGCTCCTGCCCTCACCATAGAAAGTCATTTACATCTATTCCTCTCTGTTGTACTTAAGGAATTGCTTTATATGTCTTAGTTATCTGCTTATTTTTCTTAAAACTTCACTTTTCCTTATTCTGGGATGACATTTTTGAGCTTTGGAACCAATTACTGGTTTTCCATAGAGGTATGCACTCGAGTTACAATGTTTTCAACTTAAAAGTCGTCCTGAAACTAATTAACATTGTAACTTGAGGGACCACTGGATATACATGTACCTGTAGTTCACAATCACAATGATGAATATCAAATGATTAGATTATGTGTCCCAGTATATATATTGGGGTAGACTACGCCAGTCCCCATCTGCCGAAAGCGTGTTTACAGTTGGTACTGAAAAATAACGGAAAAACTCCATATAAGACAGTTCAGAGTGATGTCTTGGATAACAATGCGGATGGCATAAATTTTAGATATATATTTTGCATTCTTGTCACATGGAGCAAGTCTGTTTCCGACCCTCTTACACGCTCACGGCCGGCACTGTACTCATTATTTTCATTTGATTAGACTGTTCCATACTTTTGGTTGAAAACCCAGACATTTAAAATTTGTCTTCAAATTAAGTTTCTCTCAGCAAATAGCAAGTTAGAGAACAGATGCATCCAATGAGCGGCTCCACACAACGCGCTCTGCTGCAGTTTAATTAACTGGTAATTGGCTTTCATGAAATGCAGCAGAACGTGCTTAATGCAATTACTGCGTTTCCTGTCTCCACTCTTTGGGACTGGTTTCCGTATAAACTATTCATTCAAATGTCATCATTCTTCACTGACTTCTCCAACAGCTTGCCTGGTACAGTAAAAATCCCTTTATCCAGAAATTCTCATATCATCGAAAATAATCTGGAATATCTTGATCAATAGACGAAGAAGACGGGGGTATAGCTACTGAGGGTAGATGTAGCAGTTACACCTTGTCCTCATTTAGGCCTTAGAAACTCACCTCTTCCCATTCCAACGAGCGCCATAATCCCTTCCGATTTTCTTTATCCTGGCGCAGATGCTGCGATGCAGTGACATCATCGCACTGCCTGAACCGGGTCAGCGTCCTCAAAGTATTTTCGATGTCTTGTAAAGTAGCCTGTGGCTTACAAGAGTAAGTGCGGAGCAGGGAGCCAATAGCTCTCAGCTCAGCCGAAACCATTCATGGGATTGGTCACAACCAGTACACCCTCAGTGGGCAGTCCTACTCCATAATTGACAGCTATCTCTATATGCACAGTCATATACGGAAAGCTGAGTAGAACCACCCACTGGACTATTAAACACCTAATGAGCAGAACTTTAAAGAAAAATGGAAGCACTGATTAGTATTTACAACGTTAAAGGGGAATCAGCGGGAGGGGGGCACCCGGGAGCACAGAGGTGACAGGGTTGATTAGGGTGTGCCCAGGCACACCCCGTGCGCACACCTATGATATAGCTGGTGTAGGAATATGAAAAAACAATGGATTCCAGCTCTTCTTAATAAAAATGCTTTATTCGACTTCCATAAAATCCGACATCAAATAGGACACTTTGCTGTGACGCGTTTCGGGCTTTAACATCTTAGCCCTTCATCAAGACAAACAAGTAAACTTAACTTAAAAACCTCTATTTTATACACAGGCAAAAGACATGCCCACTTGATTGAATAATCCCCATCACCTGGAATCAACACCTGGTGACTAGTCGAATATTGACAGAGGGGAAATTCAGTCAAGTGGAACGGAGACTCAATATTGATGAAAATTGTCTCATTTATATTGTAGGGTTAAATGGATTCTGTCATGAGATTTGAGCCCTATAAGCTAAACATATGGCCAGGTCCGTACTAATAACATGAATCCTAAACTGCCCTTATTAAACCTACTTGTGGCTCTATTAGCCCAAAAAACTGGTTTTTATAAGCTGTCACTCACCTACCTAAGGTGCCCAAGGGGTTTTACATTAACCCAGGGTGCCCGCCCGCACCCCTCGCCGTCTGGTGCCCAGCGCCGCCTTCCTCACCTCAGCCCCGCCTCCGCAATCCTCCCGTCCCTCTGCTAGATCCGGCGCCTGCGCACTAGGTTCAGCCTGATGCGCCGCGGACTCCTGGCAGCGGCTTCGTTGAACGAAGTGCGCATGTGTAGTGTACGGGGACTGTAATACCCGTCACTACAAAGGTGTCACTTGGTGTGCTGTCGTCCCCCCTTATTTATGGGGAAGTTGGTATATGTCATCTTTATAAATTGTCATGTAATGTAATGTTATGTATTTCCCTGTTACTGTGAAACTTGCATGTACAGGCCTGCAGGGGTGTCATTCCAGCTTCTAGTCGCTAGAGGGAGCTAGAGAGCCCTAGTTTATATAAGGCCAGACAGGGAAGCAAAAGGCAGTCTAGTGGAGAGCTCAGAAGTTTCTAGAGCCTCAGGAAGCTGAGAGGGACAGAGGCAAAGTGCAGAGAAGCAAGAGGTACTCAAAAGAACAGAGGAGGTACTCTATAAAGCTAAAGCCAAGGATATAAAGCCAGAACTAGGTTATTGGGCCTTGGTGAAGAATTGCTATATTCCAGGATCAGACAGAAATAGAGTGCAAGCTCCTGTACTGCAAGTCCAGTGTTCAACACTCTGTAATCACCTTGCTAAATCTGTAATTGCCTGCATCAACCGTATTGCAAAATCGACTGTATGCCAAGGAACTGCGATTCCAATATTGTCTCTGCATGAAAACTACTAAAGCTGGAGTTCTTTTTTAATACCACGTGTTCCTCAATTTATTCCTGCTATCCGCAAACGGCGTGCCACCGTTTAATTGGCACTGGCGTCACGAACAATTTATACCATCACCTGCCTATGCAGAGAGTCAGCCGTCTCAGGTTAGTGTTTATTGCACTACTACACCCAGGAACACCTTTACACACAACTTGAGTACGCTGCACCTCTCTTTTGGCGTCACGAACAGGATATGCACGCTTTCTAGTGCATAAAGCGTGAACTTTGTGCCTTATACAGTTGCCCTGTGACCAAAGTGACAAATTGCCTGTTTATTGAAAGTGGACTTTGTGGACTGAAAATCATACCCAAAGTGTACCCAAAACTTCTAAAAAGCGCTGTGCAGTGTTGCGCTACCCAGAGAAAGAAAATCGCCGCATTGGAGTGTGGTTTTGTGGACTTTTTACAATCCTGCTTGCTGTCAGTGAATGGACAGCGTTTTGCTAAAGATGGCCACCAGCTGCCTGGAGTAAAGTTTCCCGCGCCGCTGAGGGCCTTCGTGGGCGGATCCCTGCAAAGACACAGAGAGTCCCGCCCCTCTTCATCATCGCACCGCCGCGGCCCTGCTTCTTCTGCGTCATCGGGTGCTCAGGACGTCCGGAACCTCGCGAGACTTGGCCTGCGCAAGCCCGGCGATACCGGTAAGCACTTGTAACCGGAGGGAAGGGGAGTGTACCGGCCCCTTTAGTCGCCAGCGGCCACCTCTCCATAGACTACCATGTCAGAGCCAGGAGTGCCTGAGCAGCCGGCCCCGGGAGAGCTTGCGGCTCCTAATCATCCTACAGCCCCCAGCATGATGCCCTTTACCATGCCTTACTATTTCGGGGCCCCATGGTTCCCTCGCTACAGGGGGGAGACCCATACCCTAAGGGACTTTAAAGAAAAGTTGCTGGCACTATTCCGATTGTACCCTATAAATGCCGACCAGCAAATGGAAATCCTGCTGGCACAACTGGAGGGAGCGGCCCGTAGAGAAGTGTTATCCTGGCCTGCTGCTGAGCGGAGTACTCTAGAGCAGATATTCACCCGCCTCAGGGCCACTTTTGAAACCAGGACTGCCTCAGAGATAAAGATGCACTTTTTTGGCAAGAAACAGAAGCCCGGTGAGTCCCTCCGTGACTATGCCCTATCACTTCAGGAGGCTTTAGGGGCTGTAATCCAGATAGATCCCAAAGAGGCTGATAATCAGGACCAGACCCTAAGGGAACAATTTATCACCGGGGTGTCTAGTGAGCAAATAAGGACCCAATTAAAGATGCTGTCCACCCAGCACCCTAACAGTGCCTTTCTGGACTTTAAAGAACTGGCTATAAAAATTCTGGGGTCAGCAGTATCTACGGAGTTGAGCACCCCACCTGAGTCACCAGCCTGCAGGCCAAAACCGCTTATCACTAACCGAGCTGAGGCCGGCCAAGCTGTTCAAGTGTCAGCTACCGATACTATTGCCATGCTGACAGAGCAAGTAAATCACCTCACTAAAAGTCTAGAGAAAGTGTGCAGATAAATAGAGGAATGGGAAAAACCCATAATGCTAGATGAAGAATTCCTGTCACCTCCTAGGCCGTTCCCACCTCCTTACCAAGAGACTCACCCCAGGGATCCTGGGAGGCGTAATAGAGATCGCAAGCGGCCCGTGTGTACATACTGCAAAAAGCTGGGACACACAGAATCCACGTGCTGGCAGTTAAACGGGCAACCCCTGAGGCTGAGGACCACCCCTCGGGAGGTAGAACACTAGGTCCAGAGGATCCAAATTGGATGCCACGTTATGTAGGATCCCATCCTAAAATCAATATGGAGATCAACGGGGTCCCCTTTGAAGCCCTATTAGATACTGGGTCTCAGGTCACTACTATTCAGCTGCCTGCATTTGAAAAGTTCTGGGACACCAACCAGTTGACCCAACCGCCTGAATCCTGGGTGGAAATTATCGCCAGCAATGGCAAACCAGTAAAGATTTATGGATACTGGGAACCCACCCTGCAGGTGGGAGAAGTAACCCTGCCTCAACAGGGAGTGATCGTAGTACAGGCCGGTGACAGAGGAGGACATCCTGTCATTCTAGGCACCAATGTCTTCAAAAACTGTTATTCAGAAATACTTGCTGTATTACATAAGACTTTGCCCACTGCTTCCTCTGCATCCAGGAGGGTGATTCAAAAGAATATTACTGTGTTAAGTGCCCAGCAGAGGTTTGCTAATGAGAAAGGAGAAATTTGTACTGCCAGGATTAGTGATATTAAGCCTGTGACTTTGCCTCCTAATTCTCAAACTCTTTTATGGTGTCGTGCTGTCCTGGGAGTCCAAGGCCGAGATTATCCAGCCCTGGTGGAACCAATCCAGATGGAGGATTACCCTTATGTGAGAGCTGCCAAGTGCCTGGTGAACGTCTCCCAAGGTAAAGTACCTGTCCGTCTGATTAACCTGAGTGATCATCCTGTTGCGCTTACTAAGCATTGCCGTGTTGCCCAGCTGTCCCAGGTGTCCTTCCAAGACATCATTCGTCTTCCAGCGACAGAGAAGCCGCCAGCTGCAGTCAGCGGATGTTCGCCGGTGACCCAGCCACAAGTGCCCTGGTGGGAAGAGCTCCATGTAGGGGACGAGACTACCCCCCAACATCAACAAGAAGGGATTCTACAGCTTGTCAAGGAGCACCACCAGGCCTTCAGTAAGCATGCTACTGACTATGGAGAGGTTAGTGTCATACAACACACCATACCTACTGGCTCTCATCCTCCTATCAAGGAGAGATACAGACCCTTACCACCTACTTCATATCAGACTGTAAAGGAAATGATCCAAGAGATGAAAGACTCTAATGTGATCCGGGACAGCCGTAGTCCGTGGGCTGCACCCCTGGTTCTTGTAAAGAAGAAGGACGGTAGTATCCGTTTCTGTGTGGATTATAGGAAAATTAATCAAATAACCCACAAAGATGCATACCCACTGCCCCGCATTGAGGAGTCACTAACTGCTCTGGGCTCTTCTGCCTATTTCTCCACATTGGACTTGACCAGTGGCTACTGGCAAGTACCCATGGCCCCTGCAGATAGGGAAAAGACTGCTTTCACTACTCCCATGGGCCTGTTCGAATTCAATTGTATGCCGTTCGGGCTATGTAATGCCCCAGGAACTTTCCAGAGACTAATGGAACGGTGTTTGGGTCACAAAAACTTCGAAACAGTGCTGCTGTATCTAGATGACGTCATTGTGTACTCAAAAACATATGAAGACCATCTGAAACATTTGGCAGAAGTATTTGAAATCCTTATCAAATATGGCTTGAAGGTAAAGCCATCTAAGTGTCACCTGCTCAAACCTGCAGTAAGATACCTGGGGCATGTAGTAAGCGGAGAGGGAGTGCAACCTGACCCTGATAAATTAGCAGCTGTCCGTAATTGGCCGGTTCCTACTACCGTCAAAGAGGTGAGGAGTTTCCTTGGTTTTGCCGGCTACTATAGACGTTTTATCCCCCATTTTGCTCAAATAGCTGATCCTATCCAGGAACTCTTGAGGGGGCAACCCAAGAAAAGTCCTAGAACTCCTGTGCCCATTGAGTGGAATGAGGAAAGAGAGATAGCGTTCCAATTGCTAAAAAAGAAACTGACCGAGCCTCCAGTGTTAGGTTATCCAGATTATAGCAAGCCTTTCCATCTTTATACCGATGCTAGCAAGCGAGGCCTGGGAGCTGTGTTAGCCCAAATCCAAGAGGGAAAAGAGAGAGTGATAGCATATGCAAGCCGCTCCCTGAAAGGAGCTGAGAAAAATGACCAGAATTATAGTTCCTTCAAACTAGAGTTCCTGGCATTAGTGTGGGCAGTGACAGAAAAATTCAAGGATTATCTAGCCGCCACCCCGTTCATTGCATTCACTGACAATAACCCTCTGGCACATCTAAATACAGCTAAATTAGGGGCCTTGGAGCAGAGATGGGCCTCTCGCCTCGCCAACTATGATTTCTCTGTAAAATATCGTGCTGGACGTACTAATGATAACGCTGATGCTTTATCCAGGCTTCCCACAGAGACAGCTCCTGATGATGTGCGAGATGCTTGGGAAGATGTAGAGATGCCGGCTTTCTATAACAAATTTGCTCAACAGGACCAGGCTCGAGCTACCAATGACAGAGCTGCAGTTCCTTCACCCTCCAGTAGGCCTGAACCTAAAGAAGAAAGGTGGGTGAAACTACAGTCTGAAAGTAGAGTGCTGGGTGAGTTGTTGGACTTCATTACTAGTGGCAGAGCCCCTGAGAGGATTCGGCGTAAGAGTGCAGATCCTGAGCTCATCAAACTGTGGAGACAGCGCCATCAACTCTTCATACAAAAGGGCCTATTGCTACGGAGAAGCCTAGACCCAGTGTCCAACGAAAGAGTACACCAGATTCTCATACCCCGACGAGATGCATGTATGGTGTTGGAGATGTACCACAATCAATCCGGTCACTTTGGGGTCCAAAAGACTGAGGCTACTATCCGCCAGCGGTTTTACTGGGTGGGCATGAGAGAAGACATGGAGAAGTGGTGTCGGGAGTGTGTAGCCTGTGCCTTAAAACGAAGTGAGCACCATGATCAGAGGGCACCACTGAGACCCATTGTAAGTACCCGTCCTCTTGAACTTGTTGCCATCGACCATGTGAAACTGGAGCCTAGTCGCTCAGGGTATGCTTATGCCATGACTATTATTGACCATTTCACTAAGTTTGTTGTAGCGGTGCCTGTGAGAGACCAGACAGCCAAGACTACAGCCGAACTGTTCTGGAAGCACTTCCTCCTGCCCTACGGATGTCCAGAAAAGATCCTCACCGATCAAGGACCTGCTTTTGAGTCCCATCTGTTCCATGAACTGTGCCGCTTACACAACTGTAAGAAGATCCGGACAACGGCCTACCATCCTCAAGGTAATGGATTATGTGAAAAAATGAATCAGACCTTGATAGAGATGCTGAGGGCCGTGCCTCCTGAAAACAGAGGAGATTGGCCTAATCTGTTGCCACAGCTCATGTTCACATACAATCATACCATACATTGTTCCACCGGGTATACCCCCTTTTATTTGATGTTTGGGCGCCAAGGGACATTGCCTGCTGATCATTCATTGGACATACACGTACCTGATTGCATTAACCCATTACCTAACACCGACTGGGTTGCTGAACATCAAAGGCGATTGAATACAGCCAAAGCCATTGTTCAGGAGCGTGTGGACTATGCAAGGGACCGACAGCAGAGAGACTATGATCAAGCAGCCCATGCAGAACCCTTGACAATAGGGGCCGTGGTATGGTTAAAGAATAACCGCCGTACCAGTAAATTGGACAGTAAGTGGGAGCGAAGTCCCTATGTTGTCACTGCAATCCCAAATGTTGGAACTCACACTTATGAGATCACCCGGGAAGGCAAGGGATCCCAAATTGTACACCGAAACCGGTTGAAGTTCTGCCTGACACCAGAACCTAGTGCCGAGAGTTCCGGATCTGAATATCCTGTGTCAGAGTCAGCAATACCGCCCGAGGATCCTATGCAGGCTGTCAGTAATCTCAGGTATGACGCTGATCCCATGCATTGGCTTCTGACACCGTGGTTGAACTTGCTGGTGCCTGCTCCGGCACCTACTGTAGCTTCACCTCCAGAAGAGCCGGTTCAAGATGCCCTGGATCCAGTTCCCCCTGTAGTGGATATTGTTGTTCCTGACCAAGGTCTCACTGATGGAGACCCTCCTGTTGTTCCTCTCCCTTCTACCTCGTTGCTAAGGGAAGAGGAGACCCCTGTTTTGAGAAGGTCTACCCGGATGACCAGGGGACGCCCGCCAGTCCGTTTAGGAGACTTTGATTATTCTGGTGGTGTCTCCTCCCAAACAGTTGCCACGGGCAATACTTTACTTGACATTTGTGCGCAAGAATGGACTCCTCCACGTGAGCCCTTGCCTGTGATACACCCACAGGAAACTCCTGGGTAGTTCCGTTATTATACTGTTTTACCGTTTCCTACTGTTCTATCATGGACTTATTCATTGTCATGGACTATCCTGGTTATAATGTTACGCTGTGCCAGGTCAGCGCCCCCGTTCCATTCATTATCCTGAGAGAAGAGAACGACGCCCCTTGTCACTACCCTTCACCTTTGCCAATTGGACCTGATGTAAATGTAAATGCAGATGAATTACATGTATGTATGCCTGCATGTCTCTATTTTCTATTTCAGGTAGAGATTCCAGTTGGGCGACCCATGATGGAGTACGAGGTCGTACTCAGCTTAAAGCAGTGGGGTATGTAGTGTACGGGGACTGTAATACCCGTCACTACAAAGGTGTCACTTGGTGTGCTGTCGTCCCCCCTTATTTATGGGGAAGTTGGTATATGTCATCTTTATAAATTGTCATGTAATGTAATGCTATGTATTTCCCTGTTACTGTGAAACTTGCATGTACAGGCCTGCAGGGGTGTCATTCCAGCTTCTAGTCGCTAGAGGGAGCTAGGGAGCCCTAGTTTATATAAGGCCAGACAGGGAAGCAAAAGGCAGTCTAGTGGAGAGCTCAGAAGTTTCTAGAGCCTAAGGAAGCTGAGAGGGACAGAGGCAAAGTGCAGAGAAGCAAGAGGTACTCAAAAGAACAGAGGAGGTACTCTATAAAGCTAAAGCCAAGGATATAAAGCCAGAACTAGGTTATTGGGCCTTGGTGAAGAATTGCTATATTCCAGGATCAACAGAAATAGAGTGCAAGCTCCTGTACTGCAAGTCCAGTGTTCAACACTCTGTAATCACCTTGCTAAATCTGTAATTGCCTGCATCAACCGTATTGCAAAATCGACTGTATGCCAAGGAACTGCGATTCCAATATTGTCTCTGCATGAAAACTACTAAAGTTGGAGTTCTGTTTTAATACCACGTGTTCCTCAATTTATTCCTGCTATCCGCAAACGGCGTGCCACCGTTTAATTGGCACTGGCGTCACGAACAATTTATACCATCACCTGCCTATGCAGAGAGTCAGCCGTCTCAGGTTAGTGTTTATTGCACTACTACACCCAGGAACACCTTTACACACAACTTGAGTACGCTGCACATGTGCCGGCCTGATGCGCATGCGCACTTCACTCAACTAAGCCGCTGCCAGGAGTCCGCGGCGCATCAGGCTGAGCCTAGTGCGCAGGCGCCGGATCTAGAAGAGGGACGGGAGGATTGCGGAGGCGGGGCTGAGGTGAGGAAGGCGGCGCTGGGCACCAGACGGCGAGGGGTGCTGGCGGGCACCCTGGGTTAACGTAAAACCCCTTGGGCACCTTAGGTAGGTGAGTGACAGCTTATACAAACCAGTTTTTTGGGCTAATAGAGCCACAAGCAGGTTTAATAAGGGCAGTTTAGGATTCATGTTATTAGTACGGATGTGGCCATATGTTTAGCTTATAGGGCTCAAATCTCATGACAGAATCCCTTTAAGTCATGTTTTCTATGAACCAGCTCAAGGTAAGAATTCGCAAACACCTGATATCCCGCATGTTTCAACGCGAAATGTATCAGCAACCACCTCACACTTTGCGATAGTTCATAAGGGCGATACCTCTGCGTCTTTTGCCTGTGTATAAAATAGAGGTTTTTAAGTTTACTTGTTTGTCTTGATGAAGGGCTAAGATGTTATAGCCCGAAACGCATCACAGCAAAGTGTCCTATTTGATGTCGGATTTTATGGAAGTCGAATAAAGCATTTTTATTAAGAAGAGCTGGAATCCAATGTTTTTTCATATTTTGCACCTGACTCAGTCTGGGTCTGATTTTCCGTGCTCCACTGGGAGGTGGCAGGTGAGAGCTGCAGTGATTTCCCTTTCACCTGACTAGCAGGTGTAGGAAGGTACAAGGGGTCATCATTGATGGTAGGTATGTGTCACCGAGGTTTCTGGCCTTGCTGAAGTAAGAGTCGGTAATTTTATGTGTCAGCGGCAGCTAATGCTGATTGACACTTTGCTATTTAGTATGGCTGTAAATAGCTGATCCGGGACGGCTCTTACTGGGAGTAGTCAAAGTGCTGGGTGGGTGACTACTCCGCACGTTCCAGGCTGGGTCTTGGCAAGCTTATAAAAAAACAGCCAGCACTGTCAGGTGGTGTGGATTACCTCCCTCTGACAGTGGAGCTCTGGAGATCTCTGTGCTGAGGTCTGAAGACCGTGTGTCAGGCGAGCAGGCCGCTTTAAAACCTGCAAGTGGACTTTCTGAGGCTGAACATTCAGCCGGGTGTGAACTGACACCCAGGATACCAGGTGAACTTTATTTTGTTTTTCTGTGTGTGAACAAGCACCAAGCCTGAAAAGTGACTGAAAAGTGAGTGTTATGTTTAAGTGTGAATGAACACTGAAGAGTGATTTACAACCTGGTCCTTTGCCTCTATATTGCGTCCGCTAACCTGCCTACCAGAGCAAATCCCCACACAGGTAACATGATCATCTGACCACCTAGTAAACCACACCCAGACAAAGTAACATTAACCCCACCTGAACAGAGACAAACAGGGAAAATTGTGTGTCATATACACAGGGTCAAGTACACACACAAGGCTGCAGCCAGCACGCATCACACTACCCAGCAAGAAGGGCAACATCCCGCAGCCAGTACACAGAGTGCAGGCAGCCAGCCTGCAGGGCACAAGTGTCAGGGAAACACTGTGATAGATATGGAGAGCATGCCTACACAAGGCCACACACAGGCCACCGCAACTCCACGTCGCACAAGGCAACCAGCCTACACAGGACGCCTGCAGCCAGTACACCACAGCAACTAAAGCATGCACTGCACACACAGCAACCAGTGTCTCAGTGAACTGCACATTTTTATTTCACAATTTCACAAAAAAATTGTAAGATTGTTATGTCCGTCACAGGTAAACTCTTTTGGCCCGGAAGGGCCAAATGAGCTTTGCCCTAAAAGAGTTAAATGCAGGTCTTGTTTGTCCTTATACCAGATATCTAATCACACAAGAAGTATTTCCTATCAGCAGATCCTCTGGTTGTGGGCAGATGTTGATTTTCTTGAAAACAGTCGTGTTCAATTAATATCCACTTTTTTTACGGATAGCTGGCTGGCGGGGGAAGACTAGGAAGGATTTCTGGTGTTGTCATTGTCCTTATGTGACATTCCTGCTCTGCGCTCAAGTAAATACCAATTTAGCTTCCGGGGGAGTGGACCGCAAACTCTGGCATCACTTTCCCAAAATATCCAACCGTGAATTTAAAGGGTTTCTGTCACCTGAAAAATGGGTATTAAGCTGGCTGACATTAGCGATGTGCTAATGTCAGCTGAACATAACTGTATTAGCGCCATCTCACTGCCTAAAGCCTTTATTGAGAAAAACTAACTTTTATAATATGCTAATTTGCCTCTAGGAGCAGGGTGGGGGGCGTTGCACGTGCTCCTAGAGGCTCCGTTTGCCCACCTCTTTTCACGTCCTTCTTCTCTTAATTGACAGGGCCACTAGCCGTGTCTGCAGTGTAACTCTCGCGCCGTTCAGTATTCGGCGCAGGCGCAGTGAGGAAGCCAGCAGCCGCCGAGCACCGAATAGTAAACGGCGCGAGATTTACACTGCAGACACGGCAGGCAGGAGGAGAGCAGCGCTTCCTGGCCCTGTCAATTAAGAGAAGAAGGATGTGAAAAGAGGTGGGCAAACGGAGCCTCTAGGAGCAGGTTCAACCCCCCCCCCCCCCCCCCTCCCGCTCCTAGAGGCTAATTAGCATATTATAAAAGTTTGTTTTTCTCAATAAAGGCTTTAGGCAGTGAGATGGCGCTAATATAGTTATGTTCAGCTGACATTAACACATCGCTAATGTCAGCCAGCTTAATACCCATTTTTCAGGTGACAGAAACCCTTTAAGGTTTGAGAAAGCAAGAAAGGCAATCAATCAAATCTTGTCGAAAACTGGAGCCCAGAACTGGTATTTTCTTAACAGTGCGTTCCCTGTGGAGATTGGGGAGTTTGGGTCAATAATATCTTCTGTAACAGATTTACTACTATGGATCCCCTCTGTGGACAGCGATGTCATTCTGTGAAGTGACCTGGAAAAACTAACTCAAGTTGACACCTCCAATAATATGATATTCACTATTTAAAGGATATGGACACATTGGTGCAATGAATATAAAATAAAAATTAATATAGCAAATATTTGGTGTTGTGCACATAGCTCTTATTAACCCCTTCAGGAGCGAGCCATTTTTCACCTTAAGGACCAGGCCACATTTTGGAAACTTGACAGGTGTCAGTTTATGCAAGGTATGAATGTGGGGGGCACTCAGTATCTATGACTGGATATGTGCTATCAATAAGCGTGAGGAAGTGTGTTTTGAGGTCAGAAGCACTTCAGGGTACAAAATGTAACTGAATACAAATGTCCTAATATAAAAGACATTTATTTTTGGAAAGGATTTATGCATATGACGTCAGAATGGGAAATATTTGATGCAATAGCATAAATATAAAAAAAGAGATTGTAAATAGAATAAAAAGTATGAAAAAAAAAACATTTTGTTAAAAAAATAGAGATGAAAATAAAAAGTGAAATTGATAAAATCCGATAAAAATTATTAATATTCTATAAGAAGGTAGAATATTTTGTAGAGATAGTCTTTATATAGAGTCCGTTTTATAGGAATGTCTTCCCACTGATAAATATGAATGCTGGGCTTTGTAGTACTACTGAAAGGATAGCACCGTGTCTCTCACATTAGCCCGTTGGCAGCGGTAATTCTGCAGCAATGTCTGATAGCAGACAGGAGATACTGTTGCTGTTTGCTGAAAACTGAATGGTAGAGTCCTCCTATCTCAATGATGTGGATGTTCCTAATTATGAGACTTAGGTAGGGTATCAGCTGGTCGCTGTGATAAGCGATGGTGTGTGGATCGGTAATTGTGAGTGTTCGTTATACACAACGTAGCATAAGTAGCCAGTATAGCCACTGGGAACAACACAGAATGAACAGCCCGGCATCTCCATACCCATCTGGAAGACAGCACACCGCCAACAAACTCCCACCCACGTGTGACGCCACGTCAGGAGCTGGTGAGTACAGCGGTGCAAACAAATACCCGCCGCAACAGAACACCCTGATCCAAGCAACATCTACAAGACGGGTAATGTAACACATAGCCTACAATCTATACTGGCTACTTATGCTAAGTTGTGTATAACGAACACTCGCAATTACCGATCCACACACCATCGCTTATCACAGCGACCAGCTGATACCCTATCTAAGGGTACTTTCACACTAGCGGCAGGACGGATCCGACAGGCTGTTTACTCTGTTGGATCCGTCCTGCCGCTATTTCGCCGTGCCGCTGGACTGCCGCTCCGTCCCCATTGACTATAATGGGGACGGGGGCGGAGCTCCGTCGCAGCACGGCAGTGCATGGCGAGAGGCCGCCGGACTAAAAAGTCGGACATGCAGTACTTTTAGTCCGGCGGCCTTTCGCCGTGCACTGCCATGCTGTGCCAGAGCTCCGCCCCCGTCCCCATTATAGTCAATGGGGACGGAGCGGCAGTCCGGCTGCACGGCGAAATAGCGGCAGGACGGATCCGACAGGGTAAACAGCCTGTCGGATCCGTCCTGCCGCTAGTGTGAAAGTACCCTAAGTCTCATAATTAGGAACATCCACATAATTGACATACAGTGGGATGTGAAAGTTTGGGCAACCTTGTTAATCGTCATGATTTTCCTGTATAAATCGTTGGTTGTTATGATAAAAAATGTCAGTTAAATATATCATATAGGAGACACACACAGTGATATTTGAGAAGTGAAATGAAGTTTATTGGATTTACAGAAAGTGTGCTATAATTGTTTAAACAAAATTAGGCAGGTGCATAAATTTGGGCACTGTTGTCATTTTATTGATTCCAAAACCTTTAGAACTAATTATTGGAACTCAAATTGGCTTGGTAAGTTCAGTGACCCCTGACCTACATACACAGGTGAATCCAATTATGAGAAAGAGTATTTAAGGGGGTCAATTGTAAGTTTCCCTCCTCTTTTAATTTTCTCTGAAGAGTAGCAACATGGGGGTCTCAAAACAACTCTCAAATGACCTGAAGACAAAGATTGTTCACCATCATGGTTTAGGGGAAGGATACAGAAAGCTGTCTCAGAGATTTCAGCTGTCTGTTTCCACAGTTAGGAACATATTGAGGAAATGGAAGACCACAGGCTCAGTTCAAGTTAAGGCTCGAAGTGGCAGACCAAGAAAGATCTCGGATAGACAGAAGCGACGAATGGTGAGAACAGTCAGAGTCAACCCACAGACCAGCACCAAAGACCTACAACATCATCTTGCTGCAGATGGAGTCACTGTGCATCGTTCAACCATTCGGCGCACTTTACACAAGGAGATGCTGTATGCGAGAGTGATGCAGAGGAAGCCTTTTCTCCGCCCACAGCACAAAAAGTGCCGCTTGAGGTGGGCTAAAGCACATTTGGACAAGCCAGCTTCATTTTGGAATAAGGTGCTGTGGACTGATGAAACTAAAATTGAGTTATTTGGCCATAACAAGGGGCGTTATGCATGGAGGAAAAAGAACACAGCATTCCAAGAAAAACAACTGCTACCTACAGTAAAATATGGTGGTGGTTCCATCATGCTGTGGGGCTGTGTGGCCAGTGCAGGGACTGGGAATCTTGTCAAAGTTGAGGGACGCATGGATTCCACTCAGTATCAGCAGATTCTGGAGACCAATGTCCAGGAATCAGTGACAAAGCTGAAGCTGTGACGGGGCTGGATCTTTCAACAAGACAACGACCCTAAACACTGCTCAAAATCCACTAAGGCATTTATGCAGAGGAGCAAGTACAACGTTCTGGAATGGCCATCTCAGTCCCCAGACCTGAATATAATTGAAAATCTGTGGTGTGACTTAAAGAGAGCTGTCCATGCTCGGAAGCCATCAAACCTGAATGAACTAAAGATGTTTTGTAAAGAGGAATGGTCCAAAATACCTTCAACCAGAATCCAGACTCTCATTGGGACCTACAGGAAGCGTTTAGAGGCTGTAATTTCTGCAAAAGGAGGATCTACTAAATATTGATTTCATTTCTTTTTTGTGGTGCCCAAATTTATGCACCTGCCTAATTTTGTTTGAACAATTATAGCACACTTTCTGTAAATCCAATAAACTTCATTTCACTTCTCAAATATCACTGTGTGTGTCTCCTATATGATATATTTAACTGATATTTTTTATCGTAACAACCAACGATTTATACAGGAAAATCATGACAATTAACAAGGTTGCCCAAACTTTCGCATCCCACTGTAGGAGGACTCTACCATTCAGTTTTCAGCAAACAGCAACAGTATCTCCTGTCTGCTATCAGACATTGTTGCAGAATTACCGTTGCCAATGGGCTAATGTGAGAGACACGGTGCTATCCTTTGAGTAGTACTACAAAGCCCAGCATTCATATTTATCAGTGGGAAAACATTTCTATAAAACGGACTCTATATAAAGACTATCTCTACAAAATATTCTACCTTCTTATAGAATATTAATCATTTTTATCGGATTTTATCAATTTCACTTTTTATTTTCATCTCTATTCTTTTAACAGAATGTTTTTGTTTGTTTTTTCATACTTTTTATTCTATTTACAATCTCTTTTTTATATTTATGCTATTGCATTAAATGTTTCCCATTCTGACGTCATATGCATAAATCCGTTTTTTTTTTTTTCAGTTACATTTTGTACCTTGAAGTGCTTCTGACCTCAAAACACACTTCCTCACGCTTATTGATAGCACATATCCAGTCATAGATACTGAGTGCCCCCCACATTCATACCTTACAGTACCTATTTCATTTTTCGCCACATAGGGGTGAGTTGCGTGGGGTGAGCACCCCACCATTGTTTCACATAGGTGCAGCCACTAATCCACATACACGTGTCAGTTTATGTGGTAATAACTTTGGAACACTTTTACTTATTTAATCGATTCTGAGAATATTTTCTCATGACATGTCATACTTCATGTTAGTGGTAAATTTAAGTCGATAAGTTTTAGCTTCATTTGTTTAAAAAAATCCCAAATTAACCCCAAAATTTGGAAAATTTAGCAATTTTCTAAATGTGACATTCTCACCTTTTAAGACGGATAGTGATGCCTCATAAAATTGCTATTACTTAATTTTCCCCATATGTTGGGGAATTTGGCATAATTTTGTAAATGTAATTTTATTTTTTTATTGCGAATATTCGAAAAAAACAAATATATTAGTTTTTTTCGAATATTCCTAATATTCTAAAACAAGAATATAGCGAATATTCGGAAAAAAAAAGCGAATATAGAGCAATTTAGCTAATATAGTGCTATAATCTTTTTTTTTTTCAACAGTTGAATTTTTTTTTCAATCTGAACTTCAGATGAGTATTAGACAGAACTATTAGACAGAAGATTATAACACTATATTAGCTAAATTGCTCTATATAAAATTTTTTTCGAATATTCGCTATATTGCTAAATATTCTTGTTTTAGAATATTACGAATATTCGAAAAAACTAATATATTCGATATAGTGCTATATCTTAGTTTTTTAGAATATTCATCATTTTTCCCATTTAAAATCATGATTCCTCCCTGCTTCTTGCTGGTGGGCCAATGAGTCATTGGCCCACGAGCAAGAAGCAGGGAGAAATCATGTTTTTACTCGGCAATTGAAAAATTCACGAGAAAATTCGTATAATGAAAATTCGCAAAATAAAAAAATCGCGAAATTTACGAATATATATCACTATATTCTAAATATTCGCGAATTTTCAAAGTACCTATATTCTCGATAAAAATTCACAATTCGACTATTCGTGATCAACACTACTCACACCCACCATTTGCTGAAAGATGGCAGAGGAAATCAAGCTCCACAGGGGGGCCCTGCTTCATAGAGACAGCCAGATAGCAGAAAACTCCTAGCAGGCCACATTTGATTACATTTCACACCTCAAGTCAGACAGTACGGATCCTGCAGGAAAAACCCCAGCAGGAGGTATCAGCCCTTGCCAGGGTCAATGATACCTCCCAGACATGTTGGCACCTACATTTCATAAGGAATTATGAATCGCCCAGCCATCGCAGGCGCAAACCGGATACATATTTGTATCCCGGTGACCACGATGAGGATGGGATGCCAGGGAAGGGAGATATCCATATCTCCTCACAGAAACCAACTAACGGTACCATGTTTGGACTCTAGTTGTAGCCGGAACCCAGGCAGATAAATTGGGCCCGGAACCATCTTCCTGCGACATTCTGGTCTGGGGCTATGAGCCCTAAGGGGTTTTATGGGTCATTTGCTGCCAGCACCAGAGTAGGAGGGGTGGACCCTACCCATAGGCGGGGAGGGGAGCGGCCGGCTACAGGTCATAAGCCCATGCAAGCCAGCAATGTGTTTGAAGAGACCTGGAAATCGCTGACATTACCGCCCCCCCCCCACGTGACTGCAGCTAAGGACTATTCCACCATCATAGAACTTTCAACTACCCGGTAACTGACTTTTGCTCTGCTTAACTCTGTTGTACCTATATCACCTGAATCTGTAACCTCAGACCACTGTATACCCAGATAAACAGCCTGTTACCAAAACAAAAAAAGAAAAAAAAAAGAAAAACACCAACCGCAGACCCAGGAAAGTAGCAAACATATCTATAACTTCATAACCAGTCATACAACATCCCACAATAAAATTAAATCAATCTTAAAACAACATTGGTCACTCCTTCTAAAAGTCCTGGTCATTGGCAATCCCGTACCTAAGTCACCCAATATGACGTTTTGAAGAGCAAAAACCTTGAAACAAATCTTGGCACCCTCTTGCCCAAGACTCACTAAGTTAAAGGGAAACCTAACTAGTGACCCAAAATCCACAAGTGACCAAGAAAAACCAAAGGGATCCCACAAATGTGGACACAAACGATGCAAATGTTGTTCCACAATAACTCACTGACTCATTTTGGTCTAAATGAGACACTAGAGCATAACAACTACTAATGGATAACCCAATATTTTCTTTTAAATGTGGTCTATTTATTGATATTTATCTCTATTTTTCTTGATTTTTATTGTGGCCTAATTTGATTATATCTCCACCCCACGGTCTTAGCACCTTATTAATTATCTGTAGAAAATACCTTTATTATTTAATCTTGTATTACTATTTTTTATTACTTTTTATTACTATCTTATCAATTCTATTATTTTCCATTAGTTTATTCATGCATTTTATTTATATAGGCGATTGAATATATTTGTCTATTTATTCGATACCTTCAGTTAATTTTTTAAATATATATATATATATATATGCAAAAAAAGGTTTATTTTTTTTAAAGCACTTTATTGTCACTTCCTCCCCCACCCCTCATCAGATAACTGCTGACCATGTGCTTTTTCCATGCCTATATAAATTGTGTTGTACCTATCTCTGCTATGTCACTTTGCTCTTGAAAAGGGGATTTCACCCCGAAACGCGTCGAGCTTTTATTTGTCATTAAAAAGACTTCTAATTTACCTTGGAGCCTCGGTACCATCTTTTTGGGGACCAAGAAGCCTGACCTACCATCTACAATCGACCTTGGCAGGGGAAGCTGAGGTATAGGTGTCTTGAGTTTATTCTATACCTCCCTCCCCGGTAAAGTAATTCCTTTACCATTTTATAAAAATCCTTCTACACACCAACGATCATCGATCGCTTTATAGTGGTGTATACGGAAGGAAATACGTGTATGTTTTTATATGTTTTTATATATTTTTTATATGTTTTTTATATATACCTCCTTTTATTTATACCCAAATATCCTGATTGGTTTATAGATTCTCGCCTTAGCCTCCATTGTCAATAATTGTTGACAACTATAATTTTCTAATCTCCATCCTAAACTGTCCCTGTGGCGCCCCCTTGGTACTCTCAGGATCCCCCTGAAAGAGCTCCGCGGACCATTCTCTCAATCAAGGGGAAGGTGAGTGTGCAGAGCACAGGGGAGGTTACAAAGCAGTGCTCAAAGGATTCAGCAGCATCTCCTGGTGCTCGAACTTCTAATTTGCATATGAATAAAAAGGCAGATATCTCCGCAGCTATTTAACATACAGACAAAAGAAAATTATAGTTTTTATCAGCATGATGAGCCCTACCAGGCAGCACATCTTGTTTGATCCTGGTCGGCTTAAAGCGTTAAGAGGGAGATTTATCAAGACAGGCTCTTTCTGCTTCAGTCTTGATATGCCCTGCGTTGCTGTAGGATGCACCTAATTTATGATGAGGCACAGACCTCGCCATAAATTAGGCACATCCTCCAGCAGTCCATGCACCTAAATAGAAACCTATGGCAGCTCTGAGCTACCATACATTTCTGGCTTCATTTGCGCCTGAAAACTGGTTTAAATGAAGATAAATTTGTCTCAACGGATGGCCGGATGCCCCCTTTCTACCCTTGTCACGTCCCCTTTCTGAAAAGTGTAGAGGGCAGGGTAAAAACACATATTTGCAACTTTTTATGGCCACTTATCTGGCGCAGGGAGATGATACGTAGATCTCCCCTTATATGGTTATTTTTACACTATGAGATATTATACCATATGGGACAGGGCAGATACCGACATAGGGTACAGCATGGGGCACCAACATATGGACTGACAAATTAGGGCTGTACAGTGGCTCAGTAGTTACCACTGGTATCCTGCAGCGCTAGGGTCCTAGGTTCAAAACTGACCTAGGACAACATCTGCATGGAGTTTGTAAGTTCTCCCCGTGTTTGCATGGGTTTCCTCCCACGCTCCAAAGACATACTTGATAGGGACCTTAGATTGTGAGCCCCATTAGAGACAGAGTGATGATTTCTGTAAAGCGCTGCAGAATATATTTATCAACTATAGTTTAAAGGATAACGTAGTCTGTGTTTCCTCATTTGGAATAACATGCAAATTTAGTGACTAAACAATACAATTATTATGCACGGGACGGACTAGCATCAGGCAATGATTATGCACAATTAAACTTACATGAGGCTGCAACGTGCAGCTTCAATAATACATATTTCTCCATTTGCTGTTCCCAGTATAGCCGGCCTCTCTGACAGCCGATGTATTTATTCAGTAGTTGCAGTCACAACATTATCTTACCAAGATAAAATAAAGCCAACTTGTATAATTTACAGGATATTTAGAGGAGCGTTTATCTCCCGCACGTCTGATGCGCTTCTCTCGTTTATTGTCACATACACAGTTGTTATACAGAATCGGCGATTAATGCCATGCAAATCAAGCTAAGCCCCGTTGAGAAATCCCTCTTCATATCCATATCAAATATAAGCTCTCCGTCCCGCTCTATGCAGAAAAATAAATATAGGTAAACACCAGCAATAATGCAAATAGGGTAATTTACTGTATTCATTGTTTTGGGAAAAATGGCTAATTTGGAGGTATAATATGCTGCAAAAGTATAATGACCTTACTGAGTCTTGAAGTAATATAATAAAGGTTCACACAAACCAATAAGAATTATTGCAATAAACAATCATAAAAACAATACCATGTTGAAATAATGTGTGATTGATCACATAGTTCTTTATTCCTGCTGCCACCACTAGAGGGAGCTCACAACATAAGGATTAATACAGCTCCCTTAGAACACATTGTACAGTCCCCACCCTAGGGGTTTACCAAGATATTATTAGGCCCTTTAGAAAAAGGCTGTAGTGGTGCCCTACTCCACCATGTCTTCCTTCAGCAGTAGAACAGGAATGATGCAGAAAGAGATGTCACAGTAGTGTATAATGCACACAATGATATCACAGTAGTGGAATAATTCACACGGTGATGTCACACCTCAATGGGTAAGGTCCATGTGTTTTGGGGGAGAAGATGGCTAGAAAGTTGGAGGAGTGTGTACACTAGGGACTGGGAGGGGAACATATTGAAGTTATTGACCTGTGAGGTAATGCAACTAGGGGAGGAATGGAAGGAGGGAGTTCATAAGGAAAGGTGTAGGGCAAAAAATATCCAAAACCTCTTCATTGTATGTATACCAATTCCAGAAGCCTGACTAATAAAACTGGTGAACTGTAATTAGTAATGTCTGTAGAGGACTATGACAGTGGCTATAACTGAGACATGGCTGGACATATTCCTGTTGTATTTTAAGCAAAAACTATTTTGTATTTTAGTCTTTTAAATTTTCAAAATAACAAAAAAGGACCCAAATCAAAACTTTGGGCACCCTGCATGTAGTACCTAGTAGCTCCCCCTTAGGCAAGTATCACAGTTTGTAAAAGTTTTTTGTAGCCAGCCATGAATCTTTCAATTCTTGTTTGAGGGATTTTAATCCATTCTTCCTTACAAAAGTCTTCCAGTTCTGTGAGATTCCTGGGCTGTCTTGCATGCACTGCTCCTATGAGGTCTATCCACAGATTTTCAGTGATGTTCACATCAGGGGACTGATGAGGTGTGTTTAGGATCATTATCCATTTGTAGATGCCATCCTCTTTTCAACTTCATCTTTTTTTTTACAGTTGGTGTGATGTTTGCTTCAATAATTTGCTGGAATTTTGTTGAATCCATTCTCCCTCTACCCATGAAATGGTCCCCGTGCTATTGGCTTCAACATAACCCCAAATCATGACTGATCCACCCTCATGCTTAATAGTTGGGAGAGATGTTCTTTTCTTGAAATTCTGTGCCATTTTTTTTTCTAAACATGCATTTGCTCACTGTGGCCAAAGAGTTCTATTTTAAGTTCATCGATCCACAGGACTTGTTTCCAAAATGCTTGTTTAGATCTTGTTTTGCAAACTTCTAACGCTGAATTTTGTGGTGAGGATGCAGGATATATTTTTTTTTATCATGACTCTTTCATGTAGACCATGTTTATACAGGTGTCACTGAACAGTAGAAAAATATACCACAACACCACAGCTTCACAGTTTGCTAATTCTTCCTGAAGGTCTTTTGCATTCAAGCAGGGATTCTGATTTGCCTTTCTAACAATTCTATGAGCAGCTGTCTCTGAAATTTTTCTTGGTCTTCCACACCTTCTCTTGACCTCCACTGCCATTTCTTGATTACATTCAAATTGAGGGCAATGGTAGCATGAAACACTTTGCTATCTTCTTTATAGCCTTCTCCTGCTTTGTGGGCCTCAACCGTTTTCATTTTCAGAGTGTTAGGCAGCTGCATAGAAGAACCCATGGCTGCTGTTTTTTGGACAAAGTTAGAGGAATCTAGGTATCTATAAAGCTTTCAAATTTGCATCACCTGGCCTTTCCTAATGATTGTGAACAAGTCTTAACCCTAACAGGCTAGTTAAAGGGAACCTGTCATCAACTTTATGCTGACCTCACTGAGGGCAGCATAAATTAGTGACAGAAATGCTGATTTCAGTGGTGTGTCACTCATGAGCTAAAAGTCAGTGGTTGCCGAGAACCAGCATCATAATCATTGCAGCACAGGCCTTGAAAAGAGTCAAATCTACCTGAGAAGAGTCATGGTTTGTCATGAGCTCTTGCTCTCCTTGCCCATCTGCTGATGATGGGCAGTTCTCTGCTAGAGAAAAAGGGAGAAAACTAGGTAGAAGACTGTCAGTCATCAGCAGGTGGGCAGGAGAGCAGGAATTCATGAATAACCAGGACTCTTCTCAGGTAGCCGTGACTCTTTTCCAGGCCCAGTCTGCAATGATTTTGATGTTGGTTCTTGGCAACCACTGACTTTTAACTTATAAATGACAGACTGCTGAAATAAACTCACCTGTCTCTACTTTATACTGCTGTTAGTATGGGCAGCATAAAGTTGATGACAGGTTCCCTTTAAGGTCTGAGATCTCCATCAAAGTTATCTGAGGGCTCAAATCTCCTTGGGTTCCCATGCTTTTGTAAGGTACTACTTTCCTTTTTTCACTCTAAGAACTCATGCATTTTGTGGAATAGTACATCCTGCCCTCTGTAAGAACTGCCTATTTTTGTTTGCATACGGACAAGAATAGGACATGTTCTATTTTTTTTACAGGGTCAGGGAACAGAAGTGCGGATGCGGACACGCGGTGTGCTGTGAGCATCTCTTGCGGACCCATTAAAAATTAATGGGTCCGTATCTGATCCACAAAAAATGGGTTTCGGATGTGGACCAAAACTATGGTTGTGTGCAAGTGTCACGGAACCATGAACCAGACGTACAACAAGAGATAAGTGAAAATGAGAAGGCTTTATTGAAAATAAAGCTGTAAAGCAAAAAGTCCAAACGGATGGTAAAACGAGCAGAGTCTTTGCGAAGCCAGAGGTCAGGAACCAGAAGGGTAGTCAGACGAAGCCAGGATCAGGAACCAGCAGGGTAGTCAGACGAAGCCAGGATCAGGAACCAGCAGGGTAGTCAGACGAAGCCAGGATCAGGAACCAGCAGGGTAGTCAGACGAAGCCAGGATCAGGAACCAGAAGGGTAGTCAGACGAAGCCAGGATCAGGAACCAGAAGCAGCAGCAGTCTTAGAAGCATGTGAACACAAGAGGACCAAGCAAGGAACTGAAGCCACAGACCTCCTATATATATGAGCTGGCATCCAGCTCCTCCCAGGGGAAGGAGGAGCCGCAGGGTGGAAGGCTACAAGAAACCCAGAAACCAAGATGGCCGCCAGCACATGTCAAACGAAGGAGAGCAGCAAGCAGGTAAGACCATGACAGTACCTCCCCCTCAAGGGCCCCTCCTCCGCGGAGCACAAAACGGTTTCTGAGGGAAGCGTGCGTGGAAGGCTCGGAGCAAGGCAGGAGCATGGACATCTGCGGAGGGAACCCAGGAACGCTCCTCTGGACCATAACCACGCCAATGGACCAAAAACTGCAACCGACCGCGGACCAGGCGTGAGTCCAGGATATTGCTCACCTCATATTCCTCACGATTGCCCACTTGGACCGGACGAGGCCGAGGAACCGAGGAAGTGAAACGATTACACACCAGTGGCTTCAACAGGGAGACATGAAACACGTTGGAGATCCGCATGCCAGGAGGAAGCGCAAGGGTATAGGCTACCGGGTTTACCCTGCGAAGCACTCGGAAGGGACCAACAAAGCGAGGCGCCAGCTTGGGAGTGGGCACTCGAAGGTTGAGGTTGCGGGTGGACAACCATACACGGTCTCCGACCTGGTAGGAAGGAGCAGGCGCTCGTCTGCGATCAGCCTGGAGTCTCTGGCGCTGCGCAGAGACCTCAAGGGACTTCTGGATCTGTACCCAAGAAGCACGTAGGACGGAAAGGTGATCCTCCACAGCCGGAATATCCTGGGGAGAGAATACCTCCGGTAACACGGCAGGTTGGAACCCATAATTGGCCATGAAGGGAGACGTCCCAGAGGAAGAGTTCACCGCCGTGTTCCTGGCAAACTCAGCCCAAGGCAGGAGGTCAACCCAATTGTCTTGGTGATCGGAGACATAGCAACGAAGGAATTGCTCCAAGGCCTGATTGGATCGTTCTGCGGCACCATTGGACTGAGGGTGGTAGGCCGAGGAGAAGGAGAGATGAATCCTCAACTGGGAGCAAAAGGCGCGCCAGAACCTGGACACAAACTGACTCCCCCGATCCGACACAATCTCCTTAGGCAAACCGTGCAACCGGAAGACCTCCCTGGCAAAAATCGTGGCCAACTCTTGTGCAGAGGGTAACTTCTTGAGAGGAACACAGTGGCACATTTTGGAAAACCGATCCACAATCATGAGAATGACCGTATGGCCTCGGGATGCAGGGAGGTCCACAATGAAATCCATCCCCAGGTGTGACCATGGACGCTCCCCGGTGGCTATGGGTTGCAGAAGGCCCAACGGAAGGTGCCGAGGGGACTTACTCTGGGCACAAACGGAGCATGCCGCTACATATGCGGCGATGTCGGAACGTAGGGAAGGCCACCAGAACAGACGTGAAACAGCCCAGGACAGCTGATTCTTTCCAGGATGCCCCGCGGTCTTGGAGTTATGGTAGGTTCGCAACAACCGATGTGCGCAACTCCTCAGGCACAAAACATCTGCCGTTGGGTCTCCCAGAGGGAGCACCAGATTGAGCCGCCAAAATCTGCTCACCCAGGGGAGAGGTCAGGCTGGTGCGAATGGCGGCCAGGATCTGATTCGGAGGTATGACCGAAGTCGGAATCGACTCCTCCCTGGACAGCTCGGAGTACTGCCGTGATAAGGCATCCGCCCTGATGTTCTTGGAACCGGGTAGGTAGGAGACCACGTAATTAAAACGTGACCAGAACAGAGCCCATCTGGCCTGACGTGGTGTCAATCTCTTGGCCTCAGAAAGGTAGGTCAGATTCTTGTGGTCCGTCAGGATGAGAACCGGAACCACTGAACCCTCGAGCAAGTGCCTCCATTCTTTAAGGGCCTGCACGATGGCCAATAACTCCCTGTCACCAATCTGATAGTTGCACTCCGCGGAAGACAGTTTCCGGGAGTAAAACCCACAAGGAAGCAGAGGACCCTCTGGTGTTCTACGCTGAGACAGAAGGGCGCCTACTCCCGTCTCAGACGCGTCCACCTCGAGGACAAAGGGCAACCCAGGGTTGGGATGCGACAGAATCGGAGCCGACACAAAGGCGGGACTTTAGGGCCTCAAAAGCTCGGATGGCCTCGAGCGGCCAGACCTGGGAATTACTGCCCTTCCTGGTCAGATCCGTGAGAGGCTTGGCCAGCATGGAAAAGTCCCTGATGAACTTCCGATAATAATTGGCGAAGCCCAAAAAGCGCTGCAGGGAACGAAGACCACTGGGCTGGGGGCCACTGTAAGACAGCCGAAACCTTCTCAGGATCCATGGAGAACCCCTCAGCGGAAATGATGTAACCTAAGAAGGTTACCTGGGATCGGTGAAATTCGCATTTCTCAAGCTTACCGAACAGCTTGTTCTCTCGTAACCGTTGCAACACTCGTCTGACATCCAGAATGTGGGCCTCCATGGATTCAGAATATACCAAGATGTCATCCAAATAGACTACCACACACTGCTGCAACAGGTCACGGAAAACATCGTTGATGAATTCCTGAAAGACTGCGGGCGCATTGCACAACCCAAAGGGCATAACCATAGGATTCGTAATGACCGGTCTGGTGTTAAACGCGGTCTTCCACTCATCGCCCGCCTTGATCCTTACCAGGTTATATTGCCGCCCTCAGGTCGAGTTTGGTAAGACCGTGGCCCCTTTAAGGCGCTCGAACAGCTCGGTAATCAAGGGGTATCGGGTAAGCGTTCTTGATCGTGATGCGATTGAGACCCCTGTAATCGATGCAAGGCCTCATCTCACCGCCCTTCTTTTGCACAAAGAAAAATCCAGCCCCTGCCGGGGACGAAGATTTGCGAAGGTGTCCGCGTGATGGAAAGCGCCTCCCTCAGCTACTCCTCCATGGCCTCATTCTCCGCTACCGACAGTGGATAGACTTTGCCACGAGGAGGAACGGCACCAGATTGTAACTCTATGGCACAATCATATGGGCGGTGCGGAGGTAGGGCAACCGCGCGCACCTTATCGAATACATCCCGGTACTCCTCATATTCAGGAGGCAACAGAGAGTCCGAGGAAGTACACAGCAACTTGACAGACCCATGGATGCAACTAGCCCCACACTGCGGTGACCACGAGAGGATCTCGACCGATCTCCAATCGAAAGTCGGATTATGCTTCTGGAGCCAGGGGTACCCCAAGACCACCGAGTAGTGTGGAGACGAAATAACCTGGAGGCAGACCGACTCTCTGTGAACGGCACCAATGGCTATCCCCACTGGAAGGGTCTCATGAGTCACGTGTGGCGGCAGAAGGGGTCTGCCGTCTATCGCCTCAAGAGCCAGTGGGGAACCTCGAGCCTGCAGAGGAATGGAATTGGCGGCAGCGAACACACTATCAATGAACAAACCACCAGCACCAGAGTCCACCAATGCCTGGGTCGTCACCGAGCCCCCGACCCAGGAGAGGACAACAGTGATCAGTGGTTTGTCAACACGGGAAACCGGGGACGAGGAGACTCCACCCAAGATCTGCCCCCGACAGGATCTCAGGGTACGAGCGTTTCCCGGACGGTTCGGACATGCCAACCGAAAATGCCCACCAAGACCACAGTACATGCATCGGCCCTCACGTCTCCGGAGTGCCCTCTCCCCCTAGGACAGGCGAGCAAACCCCAGCTGCATGGGTTCACCCCCAGACAAGTCATCCCCAGGAGGCGTGGGAGGAGAGGGAGGCACGGGTGGGACAGCAAACGTAGGCACCAATCTGTTAGAAGACCTCCGCAGGTTCTCCTTAAAGAAAGGTCTCTCCCTGAGTCTGGTGTCAATCAAAATCAGGAAAGAAATAAGAGACTCGAGCTCAACTGGTAGGTCCTTAGCTGCAACCTCATCCTTCAAGGCATCCGAGAGACCATGAGAGAAAGCAGCGACCAGAGCCTCATTATTCCAGCCCACCTCTGCTGCCAGGGTACGAAACTCAATGGCGTATTCAGCTACGGATTGTGAACCCTGTCTGATGGACATAAGGAGCTTCGCAGCAGAGGCAGCACGAGCCGGCACATCGAATACCTTCCGAAGAGAAGCAACAAAACCGGAAAACTCGGCAACCACCGGATTGTTGTTCTCCCATAAAGGGCTGGCCCAGGCCAAGGCCTTGTCCGAGAGCAGCGAGATCAAGAAGCCCACCTTTGATCTCTCAGTAGGAAAGGCATGTGGCAGCAACTCGAAATAAATGCCCACCTGGTTAAGGAAACCTCGGCACTGAGTTGGCTCTCCCCTAAAGCGCTGTGGAAGAGGGGCAGAACCGGTCATACCCCGAAACACTGCAGGCGCAACAACAGGTGTCGGGGTAGACTCTGGCGCAACAACCGGAGCGGCAGTAGGAGCGAGCCCAGGAGCGACAACCGACCCATCGGCAACGGGAGCGAAATGAGCCGTGCGTTCAAGCAGGGTTTGCAACGCCACAGCGAACCGACCCAACAGGTGATCCTGCTGATCAAGTCTGGCAACCAGCGTGGGTAGCGAGGATGGCCCTGTACCGTCAGAATTCATGGCTTGGTCCTAATGTCACGGAACCATGAACCAGACGTACAACAAGAGATAAGTGAAAATGAGAAGGCTTTATTGAAAATAAAGCTGTAAAGCAAAAGTCCAAACGGATGGTGAAACCGAGCAGAGTCTTTGCGAAGCCAGAGGTCAGGAACCAGAAGGGTAGTCAGACGAAGCCAGGATCAGGAACCAGCAGGGTAGTCAGACGAAGCCAGGATCAGGAACCAGCAGGGTAGTCAGACGAAGCCAGGATCAGGAACCAGCAGGGTAGTCAGACGAAGCCAGGATCAGGAACCAGAAGGGTAGTCAGACGAAGCCAGGATCAGGAACCAGAAGCAGCAGCAGTCTTAGAAGCATGTGAACACAAGAGGACCAAGCAAGGAACTGAAGCCACAGACCTCCTATATATATGAGCTGGCATCCAGCTCCTCCCAGGGGAAGGAGGAGCCGCAGGGTGGAAGGCTACAAGAAACCCAGAAACCAAGATGGCCGCCAGCACATGTCAAACGAAGGAGAGCAGCAAGCAGGTAAGACCATGACAGCAAGAGCACTTAAATTGTACAAAACCAAATAAATACACTAACATTGCTTAAAATATTGATAAGTGTGTTCCATCTTTAACTTAAATATGCCTTTAGAAGATCACTTCATCTTCAACGTGCTTAACTGTTCACAATAACAGTAATTTTGACTGGGGTGCCCAAACCTTTGCATGCCACTATAAGTAAGGGAAATGAACATGAGGAGTCACTGTGGGTAGAAATGCACGGAGGGAAAACCAATAATAAAATTTGTTATAAGCCACCTAATATACCAGAGTCCACAGAAAATATACTACTTAACGAGATAGATGAGGCGACAAATCATAATAAGGTCATTTTTATGGGGAACTTGAACTTCCCAGATATAGATTGGGAAACGAAAACCTGTGGATCTCATACAGTGTTGGACTGGGACTGCTAGGGCCCACCAGTAAAATTCATTCTGGGGGCCAACTGTACAGCGACATGCAAATATTACCTGCCCACACAAGGGAAGACAGCAACAAGACGCTACAAGATAATTGATTATTGGGGTCTATGCAAAAACTTCAAAAGGTGGGTCCCAGGAAAAAGAAGATACTAGCTGGCTTACCTCTATTCCTAGCGGCCATATTAATCTTCTGATGCGTCTATAATAATAAACTGGATAGTCTGCCAAGTTTTTTATATTGATATAGGTTACTTGAGATGCTGTGCTGGTGGACAGGGGGCCCAACTTTCTCAGTGGCCCACCTGGGGATTCCCCTGTGGGCCAGACCGAGCCTGACCTCATAATGGAAACAGGTTCTTGGAAATAACTAAAGACAATTTCCTAACTAGCGGGAATGCCATTCTAGACTTAGTATTAACCAGTAAACCTGACAGAACAACAGACATGCAGGTTGGGGGACCATAATATAATAAACTTCCAGTTGTCATTCAATAGAGTGTTTCTTCAGGGAGGCACAAAAACACTTGAGGAAGGCAAAATTTGATTAGCTTAGAGAGTTCATCAGCCTCACTAACTGGGACAATGTCCTCAAAAATAAAAATATAGACACAAAATGGGATATTTTTCAAAGCATCCTAACTTTTCACTGTGAGAGATACGAACCTTATGGAAATAAAAGGGTTAGGAACAGTCAAAACACAATGTGGATAAATAAAAATGTAAATGTGGCAATAAATAACAAAAAGAAAGCATTCAAATTACTTAAACAGGAAGGTAGCAAAGAAGCGCTAAAAAATTAAGAAAATAAATAAAACATGTAAAAGATAAAATCAGCCAAGCTGGAGACAGAGAGACTCATTGCCAAAGAGTAAAACTAACCTTAAAATGTTCTTCAAATACTGTATTACATCAGATGGAAATACACATGTACACCTAACATTATGAAGCAGGGTGAAGGAGTTTTAGTGACATACTCTGGCATGTTACAGATGTTTTTCCCTTTCATACCATTCTTTGTAAACCCTAGAAATGGTTGTGCGTGAAAATCCCAGTAACTGAGCAGATTGTGAAATACCAACAACCATGCCACGCTCAAAATTGCTTAAATAACCTTTCTTTCCCATTCTGACATTCAGTTTGGAGTTCAGGAGATTGTCTTGACCAGGACCACACCCCTAAATGCATTGAAGCAACTGCCATGTGATTGGTTGACTAGATAATTGCATTAATGAGAAATAGAACAGGTGTTCCTAATAATTCTTTAGGTGAGTGTATATACACACTACAGAGCAGCGGTCCCCAACCCCCGGGCCGTGGCCCAGGGCCGAGCCCTGGAAGATTGTTTGCCGGGCAACAGCAATACAGAGGAGGGGAGATGCCAGGCGCATGCGCGCCCGGAGTGCACATCACACACAGTGCGCGGCCGTACAGTGGGAAGGAAGGAGAGCGTTCCTTCCTTCCAACTGTGATGCCGGCCAGCCACTGCCACCAATGCAAATGCTTGAAAAGGGCTAGTGAGGGAGGGATTGGTTAGGTCCCACTGCCCCACCAATGGAAATAAACATGAAGGCCCGAGGGGGGTTGTCGGCATCCAGTTTCAGCTAGTATCTGAGGGAGTGAGCGGGAGAATGACCTGCAGTTCCTTTTCCATGTCACCTTGAAAATATTAGCAGTGCAGCAGAACCCAGTGCAGCAGAGACCAGTGCAGCAGAGACCAGTGCAGCAGAGACCAGTGCAGCAGAGACCAGTGCAGCAGAGACCAGTGCAACAGAGACCAGTGCAATAGAGACCAGTGACCACTAGACCCTAGTCAGTTTTGTGCAGCCAATTCAGGTATAGTTACACTGTCAGCCTGAAATAAAGGCAGGGAGATATCAATGTAATAGTAAGGCCAATTTCACACTGATTCTACATTATGGTGATTTGAGTCACATTTAAATAATAAATGTAATCGTTATATAGTTTTATATATTTAATATGCACCTTGTGTTTTGTTATTCGCGTGAATCAGTCAGCGTCGACCAGCACCCCCCTAATCCCCGGCCACCCCCATAGCCCTGCCCCAGAACCCCCACCACACCCGGTCCCTGGGAAAATTGTCTACAGAGGACAGTATACTGCTACAGACAGATCTGGATAGATTGGAGGCTTGGGCAGAGAAATGGCAGATGAGGTTTAACAGTGACAAATGTAAGGTTATGCACATGGGAAGGAATAATGCAAGTCACCCGTACATACTAAATGGTAAAACACTGGGTAATAATGACATGGAAAAGGGATTTTAGTGGACAGCAAATTTGTCAGGCAGCTGCTGCCAAGGCCAATAAGGTAATGGGTCACAACAAAAAAGGCATAGATGCCCATGATGAGAACATAGTCCTGCCACTTTACAAACCACTAGTCATTTTTTAGATTCCTCACTTTACTATCGTCCTCTTCCTCCTGGTGCCTCAACACTGTCATTCTGCTGCTACCCCAAATGCTGTGCTAGTACCATACACATAGTTCCCCATAATATTATGTCCCCAAACTGTCCTCAATGGTAATAGTGCTCCCTGCAGTATCCCCAATAGAAACCCCATTAGTAGTAATGTCCTTCATATTGCCCTCAATTATAAAATCCCGTCAGCACCCCAGTATTAATAATGCCCCCATAGGGTTCCTTGTAGAAATAAGGCCTCCTATAGTTCCCTCAGCAGTAACAAGGCCCCTCTATAAGGTACCCCTATAGAGCCCACAGTAGTAATAAAGTCCCCTATAGTGTATGCAGTAGTTATACCTCCTACAGTGGTCCAAGTTTTAATAAAGACCCCTGTAGTAGCCCCAGTATTTATAAACACCCGTTGCAGTGTCCCCTCTGTATTATTAATATAATGGCCCCCTCTGTATTATTAATATAATGGCCCCCTCTGTATTATTAGTATAATGGCCCCCTCTGCATTAGTAGTATAATTACCCTCTCTGTATTAGAAGTAATTGTGCCCCCTGCAATTTGGGGTCTAGGGCAACGGCCCCCCAGGCCTACCCCCACACTACGCAACTGCTGGGCTCCTGTGAACAAGGCAGACATAGCAGAACTGGAGAGGGTTCAGAGGAGGGCAACTAAAGTGATAACTGTAATGGGTGGACTACAGTAACCAAAGTTATTGATCCAGGGAATATTCTGACTGCCTGATTGGAGTTGGGAGGAATTTTTCTCCTCTAAACTGTGGAAAATTGGCTTCTACCTCATGAGGTTCACCTTCCTCTGGATCAACTTTGCAGGACACCTGGCTGAACTGGATGAATGAATGTATGTTTTTTATTCAGCCTTACAAACTGTGTTACTGTGGTAATGCACACTGTCATGTCACAGTAGTGAGATAATGCACAGTGATGGGGAAATGTACATACTGATATCACAGTACCAGGATAATGCACTAATGCTCTGTTATATCCAGTTCTCTGCATGTCTGAAAAGAAGTGAATATGGCTCCACTTATTTGTTGGCTCCCATAGCCAGGGCCGGTTTTAGACAAAATGTAGCCCTGGGCAAAATCAAAAGAGGGCTTACATCTTGCAACAATGTGCTAAAGGCCTCATGCACACGACCGTTGTTGTGTTCCGTGTCCGTTGTTCCGTTTTTCGTGATTTTCTGCGGACCCATTGACTTTCAATGGGTCAGTTGAAAACTCGGCTAATGCACCGTTTGTCATCCGCGTCCGTGATCCGTGGTTCCAGTCCGTCAAAAAAATATAACCTGTCCTATTTTTTTCACGGAAAACGGTTCGCGGACCCATTCAAGTCAATGGGACCGTGAAAAAACGCAGAGGCACACAAGATTGTCATCCGCGTCTGTTTTTCCTATCATTTGCATGGCAAACTTGACTTAGACTTTTTTTTACTTTCCTTCATGTCTGGTGATCCTCCAAAAATAAAGGAAGACACACGGAAACAAAAACGGAAACGGATCACGGAACAACGGAACCCCATTTTGCGGAACGGAACACAACAACGGTCATGTGCATAAGGCCAAAATCACAGAACGACACCTGCCCCACCCCCGATCAGCTGTTTGAGGAGATGGCGCGTGCTGTTCACTGCTGCTGTCCCATAGACATACAGCAGCAGAGCAGGAAGAGAGAAGGGAGACGGCACATGTGCTGTGCGCACGCTGTCTCCTCAAATAGCTGATCGTTGGGAGTGCCGGGTGTTAGACCCCCGCCAATCTAATATTGATGACCTATCCTAAGGATAGGTCATCAATATGGAAAAAACCCAGAGAACCTCTTGAAGCTGTTACCCCCAATACTGTGCCTGTTCTGCTCCCCCCCATGTCCACAAACACTATACTATACTATACTATACACCCAGACTGCCCTCATTAGTAATGGCGCCCCCATTGCGTCAAATAATAATAATTTTTACCCTAGTAGTAATAATATAACCATGATGCTCCCAGTGGCTGTAATGTCCCCCTGTAGTGCCCCCCACTAGTTCCAATATATAATGCTTCCCCTCATAATGCCAATATATATACACTCACCTAAAGAATTATTAGGAACACCTGTTCTATTTCTCATTAATGCAATTATCTAGTCAACCAATCACATGGCAGTTGCTTTAATGCATTTAGGGGTGTGGTCCTGGTCAAGACAATCTCCTGAACTTCAAACTGAATGTCAGAATGGGAAAGAAAGGTGATTTAAGCAATTTTGAGCGTGGCATGGTTGTTGGTGCCAGACGGGCCGGTCTGAGTATTTCACAATCTGCTCAGTTACTGGGATTTTCACGCACAATCATTTCTAGGGTTTACAAAGAATGGTGTGAAAAGGGAAAAACATCCAGTATGCGGCAGTCCTGTGGGCAAAAATGCCTTTTGGATGCTAGAGGTCAGAGGAGAATGGGCCGACTGATTCAAGCTGATAGAAGAGCAACGTTGACTGAAATAACCACTCGTTACAACTGAGGTATGCAGCAAAGCATTTGTGAAGCCACAACACGCACAACCTTGAGGCGGATGGGCTACAACAGCAGAAGACCCCACCGGGTACCACTCATCTCCACTACAAATAGGGAAAAGAGGCTACAATTTGCACGAGCTCGCCAAAATTGGACTGTTGAAGACTGGAAAAATGTTGCCTGGTCTGATGAGTCTCGATTTCTGTTGAGACATTCAAATGGTAGAGTCCGAATTTGGCGTAAACAGAATGAGAACATGTATCCATCCTCTAATGGCTACTTCCAGCAGGATAATGCACCATGTCACAAAGCTCGAATCATTTCAAATTGGTTTCTTGAACATGACAATGAGTACTAAAATGGCCCCCACAGTCACCAGATCTCAACCCAATAGAGCATCTTTGGGATGTGGTGGAACGGGAGCTTCGTGCCCTGGATGTGCATCCCTCAAATCTCCATCAACTGCAAGATGCTATCCTATCAATATGGGCCAACATTTCTAAAGAATGCTATCAGCACCTTGTGGAATCAAAGCCACGTAGAATTAAGGCAGTTCTGAAGGCAAAAGGGGGTCCAACACCGTATTAGTATGGTGTTCCTAATAATTCTTTAGGTGAGTGTATAATGTTTCATCGTAGTTCCAGTATGTATATAATGCTCTTCCATTCCTCCCCAGTAGTGCCAAGTATATATAATAATGTCCCTGGGGCCCCCAGCAGTCCCTGGTGCCCCCAGCAGTGCGGACATTTTGTATAAAAAAAACTGCCTCCCTCCCGTCCCCCCGCTGCTGTCTGCGATGCAGAACACGGTTTTATCTGTGGCTTGTGTTGCTGCGTCCTGATTCATGCGGTCCCAATGACATCACCATTCCTGCTCCGGGTCTCACATGATGACGTCATCATGCGAGACCCAGAGCAGGAGGTTGCAGTGATGTCATTACGGCTTCTTGCTCTGTTCTAACACCTCACAGGCTTAAGGCCTTTTCTGAAGTTGGACCGCCATGAGCGCGCCCCCCCTTTATGGGTAGCGAAGTGGCACTGTAGGCGGATGACTACCCTCCCCCCATCCATCGTCCCAGCCCTAATTCAGAGCACATTACTGCAGGAGGTATAACAGGAGAGGACTATAATTCCCAGCATGTCTATTATTTAATATCAGAGCACATTACAGGGGGATGTATAAGAGGATGGGACTACAACTCCCAGCATGCCCAAGCCGTTATGTAATATCAGAGTACATTATAAGAGGAGGTATAAGAGAAGAGGACTACAACTCCCAGCATGTCCAAGCAGTTATTATTATGTAATAGAGTACATTATAAGAGGAGGTATACAACTCCCAGCATTATTTAGGGTGTTGTAATGTACCCTGATATTATATAATAATGCTTGGAGTTGTAGTCCTCTCCTCTTATACCTCCTCTTGTAATGTACTCTGATATTACATAACAAGCTGGACATGTTGGGAGTTGTAGTCCTCTCCTCATACCTCCTCTTGTATTGTACTCTGATATTACATAACAGGAGGTATAAGAGGAGAGGACTACAACTCCAAGCATTTCCCTTGCACTTACATTGAATTCATACTTCTTCACATGCATAGCTGGTCTTCTTCATTACATTACTGCACTGCTTAGCTCCGCCTCCTGTTCTGCTCACATGATGGTGAGGTCATCGCAGGTCCTTCATCCCCTCTTCTCTGCTGAGCTCCGCCTCCTGCATCTGACATTATCGCAGGTCCTGTCAGCCCCAGTGTAATGATTTATCTTATATGTGAAGGAGGGGACCTTAAAATGCATTGTAAAGTGCAGCTGTTCAGCTGTCCGCCCGTTTGCTTCCTCGGACATTCAGCTGAACAGCAGCACTGAAGCAGGGGCCCCTTAGACAATGAGGGGCCCTGGGCAATTGCCCAGTTTGCCCCCCCCCAACGCTGGCCCTGCCCATAGCATATGCTTGCCTACTACCCTGGTAATTAAGTCCATGACCAGTCCTATAAATATCCCTTTTCACCCGTTAACTCCTACTCTGGGTCCTAAATGTAAATGATCCTGCAATAGCCAAATGGAAGAAACACCACAGTTACCATCAAACTCCAGCTCCTATCTTCACAAATACATGGGTCACTGTGACGTACTTGCAGCTTCTGGGTGACCTTCTGACTTTCAGATGGTCAATGTCAAGCAAACAGGGTGTCATGGACTCACCACTTCTTCCAGCCACATTCTTGCTTACCCTCCTCAGCAGCTAACTTATTGCTAATATCTCCATGGGGGCAATGAACGCTGAAGAACAGGAGGATCTTTTATGTTCAAAAACTGCACTGTATGAATGAGACCTAGTAGAACAACTTCAGAAAGACGTTGATAGAAAGACGTGAAGTATATCACCGGCAGCACGGTAACCAGTTGATCAAGGCGGCCCATAACGCTCAGTAAATGGAGGGTACGTCACCCACCTCCGTGCTCAGCTGACATATCTGGTTTAGCACCCAGAGGAGCAGCTTGCGCTTAGGATCATGTAGAACAAGTTATTATAAGAAGATGAGGACATGTAGGGGAGAAGTGGGTGCTCTACTTTCTAATCTGGGACAGAGCAGGCAGATGTTCAAGATAAATGGTGTCCGCCATTTTTCCATTATATTAACCCCTTAAGGACTCAGCCCTATTTCACCTTAAGGACTTGGCCATTTTTTGCAAATCTGACCAGTGTCACTTTAAGTGCTGATAACTTTAAAATGCTTTTACTTACCCAGGCCGTTCTGAGATTGTTTTTTCGTCACATATTGTACTTCATGACACTGCTAAAATTGGGTCAAAAAAATACCAAATTTACCAAAAAGTTTCAGTTTCTCTACTTCTGTAATAGATAGTAATACCCCCAAAAATTGTGATGACTTTACATTCCCCATATGTCTACTTCATGTTTGTAGCATTTTGGGAATGATATTTTATTTTTGGGGGATGTTACATAGCTTTGAAGTTTAGAAGCAAATTTTAAAAATTTTCAGAAATTTTCCAAATCCCACTTTTTATGGACCAGTTCAGGTTTGAAGTCACTTTGTGAGGCTTACATAATAGAAACCATCCAAAAAAATGACCACAATCTAGAAACTAAACCCCTCAAGGTATTCGAAACTGTTTTTACAAACTTTGTTAACCCTTTAGGTCTTCCACAAGACTTCATGGCAAATGAACATAAAATGTAAGAATTTAGATTTTTTGGAAAATTTTCCAATATAATCAATTTTTTCCTTGAAAAAAACAAGGGTTAACTGCCAAACAAAACTCTAAATGGGTTGCCCTGATTCTGTAGTTTGCAGAAACACCCCATATGTGGTCGTAAACTACTGTTTGGCCAAACGGGAGGACATAGAAGGAGGGGAACGCCATATGGGTTTTGGTTGCTCTATATTACACTTTTTTGAGGCAAGGTAACAAAACATTTAAATTCTAAAATAGTTTCTACATTCGCTATTTAGTTTTGTGGAACACCTAAAGGGTTAACAAAGTTTGTAAAGTAACTTTTGAATATCTTAAGGGGTTTAGTTTCTTAGATGGGGTCACTTTTTTGGAGTTTCTAGTCTAGGCTACATCAGGGGGGGCTTCTAATGGGACATGGTGTAAAAAAAAACAGTCCATCAAAATCTGCCTTCCAGAAACCATATGACGTTCCCTTTGTTCTATGCCCTGCCGTGTGGCTATATAGCCATTTACGACCACATATGGGGTGTTTCTGCAAACTACAGAATCAGGTCCATAAATATTTAGTTCTGTTTGGCTGTTAACCCTTGCTTTATTACCGGAAAAAAAGGATTCAAATGGAAATTTTGCCCAAAAATTGCTGTTTTGGCACCGTTTTTATTTTATATTTTTAACGCTGTTCATCCAAGGGATTTGGTCAAATGTTATTTTTATAGGGCAGATTCTTACGGATGCGGTGATACCTAATATGTCTACATTTTAAAATGTATTTAGATTTTACACTATATTATCATTTTAGGAACCAAAAAAAAAATTTTATTATCTCCATAGCCTGGGAGCTACAGTTTTTTTTTTTTTTTGGGCGACTATCTAATGTAGGGGCTCATTTTTTGCGGGATGAGATGGCGGTTTTATTGGCACTAATTGGGGGTGCATATGACATTTTGATCGCTCGCTATTAGACTTTTTGTGATGTGACAAAAAATTGTTTTTTTTTTTACACTTTTTTTTTTTTTTAACGCTGTTCATCCGGGGGGGGGGGGGGGGGGGGGGTTTGGGGTTACATGTTACTTTTATACAGAATATTTTTACGCACGCGACGATGCCCAATATGTATGACTCTCAGTCTTTGGAGACACTAAGCAGGCATCCTAAAACTGCGGCCCTCCAGATGTTGTACAACTACAATTCCCACCATTCCCTGCTGATGGCTGTAGGTTGTCTGGGCATGCTGGGAGTTATAGTTTTACAACATCTGGAGGGCCGCAGTTTGAGGATGCCTGCACTAAAACTAATATTTTTTTGAAAATTTTTTTTTTTTTCCGTGTCTCCAAAGTCTGAGAGCCATAGTTTTATATGTTCTCTAGGGGACTGTTGGGGATTATAAAAATTTAGTACTCCATGGAAGTGTGATACTCCCTGAAGCAATCGATAACGCAGAGGCCCGGATGATCGGGGCAAGTGTCGCACTGAGTGGTGGTGTCCTTCCGTATCCCCCTCCTGCGACACAATCTGCACTTTTTTTGGGTTCGTCCCTTCTTTCCAGTATGGGGGACCACACCTGGAAAATGTTGGCCAGGGATGATCCGGGCGCCTCCAATTCCCGATGTACTCCGGCCTGCTCTTTCCCAGGGGCTGGTGGTGGGGGGGAAAGTGGCAGGGGGGTCTAGGGTCTGAAAGCTGAAACAAAAAAAAAGTTTAGAATAAAAGTGCTTTTTTTTTCTAACTAACTTTTCCCTTCTATCCCTACCTAACGGTGCCTCTCCCTCACTGACCCTAACCTACCTGGAGGGTGATGGGTGCAGGAGGGTGATGGGTGCCGATTAGGGGGGACTCAGGAGCTGGTGCTGGACGGTGCTGCAGGGTGCTCATGCAGAACAGGAAGAGGAGGGGAGAGAGGAGCGCAGGAAGTTTGAATCTCGCGCCTCTCTCCCCTGCACCAATCAGCACCCTGGACAGCAGCGTTCAGCACCAGGGCCAGCACCGCCTCTCCAAATCTTCGGACTGTGATTGGTGGTGTATAATCACGCCACCGATCGCAGTCTTTTTCAGGTTCATCGGGTCACCGGAGACCCGAATGGACCGGCATCCTGTTCCGATTAACCCCCGCGGCGCCGCAATCGTGATTTAAACTTAGGACGTACCGGTACGCCCTGAGTCCTTAAGGATTCGGGAAATAGGGCGTACCGGTACGCCCTACGTCCTTAAGGGGTTAATAGACATGTAGCACAAAAATGATGTCAGACACCTACAGATCTCTGAAGGGAAGAATACTGGCTCTCAGTATGGATATAACACATTGTACATTCTGGTGTATAAGGGGTGAGAGAAGTTCTCCTGATGCCCTCCTGAAGAACCATTGATTTAAATGATCCCCCGATGGATAACATGGATGGTGCTCTCCACGGTCAGAGGACTAATAACCGTACTGTAACAAGCCTTGTACCTGTGTGGACAATTCATACAGAAAGTATATTGAAAAATGTAAGATATCATGTATTTTCTGACACCAGAATACCCCTTTAACTTAGGAATATTAACACCGCCTGGTCATTGATGTTAAAGGGGTTGTCCGATTCTTCCCTGATGCCCAATTAGATCATATGGTAAAGGGAATGTGTTAGGAATTGGAGCTGTGTAATGAATGCTTACGTAGTGTCTCCTTCGGTGACAGAAGTTTATCATGGGAACTCCCTGCCACATCGGGACAACCCTTTAATTATCTATTGTGACTGTTTTATTGGCTTCACAGATCATTGAGCAAGAACAATGAATGCACACGTCTGGAACAGCCATGACTAGATACAAAACATGTTGTGTGATCTTTAGTCTTATGGGTAAAGCTATGTAATAGTAGAGCCCCGGACTATAGGTCTTCCTGGTCAATACACTGCTGATGCATTGGCGCCACCTTGTGTTTCTAAGATAGTATTGTAAATTATTCTCATCTTCCACACCTCGAATGAGGACCAAGAAAAGATTTACTAGCACAAGGGTTGCCAAGTATTGTAATATTATATACAGTATGGGGGGGTTTGTGCCGTTAGTATAAAAATAATATCTGTATCTGTGTTCATATTATTGTAATTATCATCTTACAGCTCATGGTTAATGCTACTGGTGGTGGGGTCATATGAATACCAGGTTGTTATGGAAGCCCAGCTTGTCTGCATTGTTGGCTCTGGTGTCTCTCATCTTCCTCTTGACAATACACCATAGATTCTCTATGGGGTTTAGGTTTCGGCACGATTGCTGGCCAATTAAGCAGTGACACTATGGTTATTAAACCAGGTATTGGTACTTTGGCAACATGGGCAGGTGCAAAGTCCTGCTGGAAAATTAAATCAGCTTCTCTATAAAGCTTGTCAGTAGAGAGAAGCATGAAGTGCTCTAAAATGTCCTGGTTGACGGCTGTGCTGACTTTCGACTTGATATAACACAGTGGACCAACACTAGCAAATGACATGGCTCCAAACCATCACTGACTGTGGAAACTTCACACTGGACCTCAAGTACCTTGGATTGTGTTCCTCTCCACTCTTCCTGCAGACTCTGGGACCTTGATTTCCAAATAAAAATTTACTTTAATTTGAAAACAGGACTTTGGACCACTGAGCAACAGGTCCAGTCCTTTTTCTCCTTAGCCTATGTAAGACATTTCTGGACTAGGTCTCTGGGTCACAAGTGGCTTGACTCAAGGAATGCGTCAGGTGTAGCCCATGTCCTGCATACGTCTGGGTGTGGTGGCTCTTGGAGCACCGACTCCAGCCGCAGTCCACTCCTTGTGAATCTAAATGTAAGACAGCTTCCAATGGTGAATGGGACGGGCCGGCCTTCCCTGCCCACTTTTTTAGACCTGGCGTGAGAGGGGAGAAGTCACAGATTGAACAGTTATGCCCCAATCTGCACCTGAAGTTTCAATTTTTAAATTGAATTACCAAAATAAATTAAATTGTCAATGATATTCTAATTTATTGAGATGTACCTGGATGTTACTTTTTGCCTGTTGAGTTTGATGGTCAAGAACAAAGAAATGAAAACTGCCTGGAATTCTGCACATTATTGTAAGATAGCCCCTACAGTTTAATGGGAACCTGTCACTAGGTGTGGGGCCACTAAACCACCAGATTGTTACATACTCAGGATGCAGCTTTCTAAGCATGTGCTTGTCCGTTTTAGCCCGTTTTGGCATTAAAGGGGTCATCCCCCCTTAATGCCTGCTCCCCGGATGGCCGCCACCGCAAACCCCTCCCCCCCTCGGTATGTTTTGATCCGTGCAACTGGGAGACGCATCGGTGGCCGTGCAAGGAGCAGGAGCAACGGTAAGTATCTGAGTGGCCTGGGCATTTGGGGGGTCATTATAGGATTTGGGTAACCCCTTTAAGATAAGATCAGCAACCCAATAGCTATACTACTATGAAATATTAGTACAGATAGGATTAGTATACTGAGAGATAGTATGATCAAAGGAAACCCCCACTATACATCGTCTACTCTGAGCCAGGGGTCTGTCGAGGTTATAAGGAGCGTGAGGTTAGGTACTAAGGATTAGTGAAATGTGAGTGCAATATATCTGTATTATTAATTGATAAACGGCTGATGTTGTTAAAAAGAAACTAATAAAAAATGTATCTGATAGCGTTGAGTATAAAAAGAACTTCTAAATTACTGGAGAAGGGTCCGGAGATGAGTGATGTGGAATCCAGAGCAGGCGCCGTGAAGCGAGCTGTATAGTCCTGTATAGCGAGCTGTAGCTGTTCTCATCTCCTGTCATTTATAAATTCTTCTAATGCCCAAGACTGAAATGGACAGTTTTGACCGGGTTGTATTGATAAAGCTACACCCCAGCTGTATAACTATTAACTTATTCATATGTACTGGGTTTTCATTTAATGTCCACTGTTTAAGGGTCAAAATTCTGTGCTGATTAGGCTCCATTCACACGTCCGCAATTTCGTTCCGCATTTTGCGATGTGCAGCCCGGATCCGGAAATGCGGACCCGCACTTCCGTTCTGCAAAAAAATAGAACATGTCCTATTCTCGTCCACAATTGCGGACAAGAACAGGCATATTCTATTAGTACCGGCAATGTGCGGTCCGCAAAATGCGGAACGCACATTGTCGCTTTCCGTGTTTTGCAGATCCGCGGCTCCTTGGATCCGCAAAACACGTTGCGGACGTGTGAATGGAGCCTTAAAGAGGACCTTTCACCTGAAAATGCAAGTTAACCTGAAGATATACCCTTACTTGCCGGCCCCCGGTGGTGCTTATTCAGTTCTTCATTTTGCACTCAGTGCCCCCGTTTGTCTGCGATGCCCCCCGCAATATTTCCCGCCTTCTATGCTAATGAGCCATTCGGCTCAACTGGGCGGGGCTGCAAAAGTTCTCCCGGGCGTGTCTTACTTCTCCCTGGCACGGAGCGCATCCAATCAGCGCGCTCCGCTCTGAGCCAGGGAGAAGAAGCCCCAGTTCTCGCGAGATTTGCGAGAACTGGAGCGATTTCATCCATCCTGAGCCGGCGCCATCTTGGATTTCCGCGGCGAGCATCGGAGCAGCGTCGGAGGCGACGGCTCAGGATGGATGAAATCGCTCCAGTTCTCGCGAATCTCGCGAGAACTGGAGCTTCGTCTCCCTGGCTAAGAGCGGAGCGCGCTGATTGGATGCGCTCCGTGCCAGGGAGAAGTATGACACGCCCGGGAGAACTTTAGCAGGCCCGCCCAGTTGAGCCGAATGGCTCATTAGCATAGAAGGCGGGAAATATTGCGGGGGGCACCACGGACAAACGGGGGCACTGAGTGCAAAATGAAGAACCGAATAAGCACCACCGGGGGCTGGCAAGTAAGGGTATATCTTTAGTTTAACTTGCATTTTCAGGTGAAAGGTCCTCTTTAAATTCATATTATATCTGTATTTTTTTACTTCTATTTCCAGAATTCTAGCTTTATCCATCCACCACTAGGGGGAGCCAACTGCATATGCATTTAAATAGTTAGTTTTAAATTCAGGATGCAGGGGCTGCATGTCTGTATGCAGTGAGCTCCCCCTTGTGGTGGCTGCAGGTAAAACCTATGACCGACTAGAAGGTACTACAGTTAATTGCAGAACCTCTACCCCATCAGCAGCACACCCTGTCTCTAGGGTAGTTAGAGGGGTCAGGAGCTTTGTGCTCCCCTGCTAGAGTTATTAATAAATAAAAAAAAAGTGAATCCACTATTTCTGCCTGTTTTAATAAGGAAATGCCTTAGTCTTGACTGTCTCGCTACCAGGAATATTTCAGTCCAAGGAGGGTGACTTCTCCACCAGACATCCAGACGAATCTGGATCTCACCTCAATCAGCTATATGCATTGTGCAATGACATATTACATACACACTGACCGCAGAAAATATTTCAATATGTTCTAAATTCATGAGATATTTTAGGCATGTGCATATTGTTATTACAGAGCGAGCCAAGATGTGCAGTATAACCAACGAATACAATGTGGTTGAACGGCTGGGGAATACACAAAGGGTTAACAGGACTCAAGATGTTCATTATTCACACACGGTGGGCACAGTCCATGGGATTCATTCCAGGGTCAAGCTGTGTCCATGGCTTCCAGGCCAGTACAAGCACCCGGCTTACTGGAAGTTGCTTCATTTATTGGTAGTATAGGCCAATGTATAAATCACAACATCTGATCTGAATTTCCATAAAATTCAAGGACATCTGCTTCTAGAGACGACAGACGATGGATGTTACACGAGTCATCTCCGGACACAGGAGCAGCAGAGTCTTTTAGAGCGGATTGCCTTCTTTCATCTCACATTTAGCAAAGGGAGTGTGAGATTAGAATTTTTAATTATTTTTTTTTAGAAACAGCGCCACCATTGTCCATAGGCTGTGTCTGGTATTGCAGCTCAGCCCTAATCCGAGCAGAATGAACACAACACTGAAGACATTTTCAAGAATGTATCTGGTATTAGGGTGGGGGGTTAGGTGTGTAAAGTAGGACTGTAAAGTACAATTTCTTTGCGACTGATCTCCTGCAGACCGTCAACAGCGCTGCAAAATTTAATAAAAGGATTAGAGTACTTTGCTAATGTGTCTTAGAGAAATCCAAAATCATATAGTGAAATCTAGAGAGAAATGTGCAAAAGTTAAGACTTTATGGTGTGACTGACACTCGACAGCACTACTGATCACCTGCTTGCAGGGGCAGAAGAGGTCAGGCCCCGCTTTTCAGCGCTGGATCTCTGCTCCACTGGGCTCCCTCGATGTAAACATCTGGTCCCCTTACGTCATGTGATCATTTGTCACGAAGTAAGAGGAGCGGGTCACCGACAAAGCTAGTGATTGGCTGCGGTGATGTCTAACCGGATGTTTATAGCGAGGGAGACCAGCGGAGCAGCCCAGGATACTTACTAAGGAATGTACACCACTACCATGGTGTAAAAAAAATATAAAAAATTCTAATTATTGTGCAGTGATAAAGGGGGGGATTTGCACAGCCCACTGGATTTACTATAACTTAGACCATAAAACAGGCCCGTTATAGCGATGACGTCACCACATGATCACGCTCTGCGCAGTTCCTTCCGCAGGTCTTTTTCAATCAAGAGAGGAGCGGACTGCCTCTGAGCGAGCAAGTGCATGAGGTGATTTTTATTAATTTTTTTTAAACCCATATTAGGCCATATTGCACTAGTGTATTACCGTTTTTAACGGCCGTTAGACGGGTGCACTTCTGTCTAAGCGGCCGATAAAAAAAATGTCCCATTGATTGATAGGCTGAATAGGGTTTTAACATCGCGATTCGTGATGAATTAATTAGTAGCAAATCAAATTTCTTGTCAAACTTCGGAGAAGCTGCCAAATCAAATTTTTCTGTACTCGGAATGGTTCATTTCAATTTAAAAAATCTGGTGCTCCCATAGAAATGGAGTGGTGGCGCTCAGCCGCTCTGTCCATTTCAGAGGGGCTCCCTAAGGAACGGGGCCTACGTTCTTTTTTTTAAATTCTTTATTTTTCCCAAACAATACAAAAGATAAAACCAGTAAGGAGAGAGCAACTTAACTGTCAAATTCAGCCTTAATACAATCTCCCAGTTCATATACATATGTAACAGAGAAGATCATGTCTATATCTCCAATAACGACATTTCTCCCTCATCCTGCTCTTATTTAAAATATAAAAGAAAGCAAATGACATTTTCGTAAAGAGCGTGTATGTCTGCTGCTCCAAAATCCTCCAGCCATGGTCTTATAACGGGAAGAAAGGGAACCAAGATGCTTCATTCTGGCCAATGATGAAAGGTTAGAGGTTACACCCTCTATAATTTAGTGTTTGTTACTTATCAAGGGAATAGTTGATTACTTTAAACCAATTAGGGTAGGGCGTCAGTCTTCCTGAAATCCTTAAGCAGGTTGCAGTGTTAGTTACTGTTATGAATTGTCTTATATACTGCATGAGTTATATGTTATTTGCGTAAATTGTGACACGAATCATATTTTGTCATGTATGAGTCACATTTTATTGGTATCAATCCAGACCCCATTACACATTTCTGCACGTAGGAGTGCTAATTAACCTCCTAAGGGCTCAGACATGGCCATAGTAGTTTTTGCAGTCCAGCATTTTGTGGAACGGAACATCCAGCCCTCTGTAGAACTGTCCTATCCTTGTCTGTAAAAGGCACAAGAATAAGACACGTTTTAATTTTTATTTTGCGGGTGCCTGCAGAACGCATCTTTTGTGACCACACTGAAGTGGATGGGTTGGTATCGGACACTGCACAAAATGTGGATCGGATGTAATTAAGAAACACGTTTGTGTGCAAGAGCCCTAACACTCACATTAAAATTGGAAACATCCTCCCGAAAATGTCACTTTTTTATTGTATATTTTTAATATATTCCTGAAGTAAATATTGTTGGTGTACAACCCAGGGGACGCAACTGCATTTTTAAACCCATAGTAGAATAATTTTAGCCTTAAGGACCAGTAACATTTTCTCTGTGTTCCAGCGGTCATAACTTTTTAAATTTTTGTTCCAAAATTTTTTGATTGTGTGTAGTTTTTTGTTTTTTAGGAACTATTTTGTGGTACATGGAACTTAGATAACTTATTTTATTTTTAGGGTGAAAGATTAAAAAAAACAGCAATTTTAACTTTTTCTGGAATATTTTCTGGAATTTATTTACGGTGTTCACTGTAGGGATGTCTCGAAACCAAAATTTTGATTCGGTTTCGATACCTACCACGCCCAAAAAAAACACGTGCATTCCGCATTTTATGGAACGTCCGGCCCATAATAGAACAGTCCTATGCTATTTTTTTTTTTGGGGGGGGGGGGGGGGGGGACTTGGCTGCCAAGGTAACCGATCGGAGCCCCAGGATTACACTGCTGGGGCTCCGATCAGAAGCTGCCACTGCCACCAATGAGGAGGGGACCCTGTGGCCACTGCCACCAATTACTTTAATACTGAGGTGGGGGGAGGGGGGCACACTGCGCCACCAATGAAGATAACTTGCCCATTAATTCAAATACAGGAGGTGGGGACTGGCTGCAGAATCATATAGCCGGCACCCGAGGGGTAAACTGCCGCTGATCATAGCTACCTTTCATAGAGGTCGGGTGCCGTCTATATGATTCTGCAGCCAGTACCCTCCTACTCTATTTGAGTTAATGAGCAAGTTAACTTCATTGGTGGTGCAGTGGCCACAGCCCCTCCCCTTACATTGGTGGCAGCAGCGGCACCGGGGGGGGGGGGGGGGGGGGGGGGGGTTTAGCTGTTGCAGCATGTAGGTGGCTCCTCCTTTCCCTGAGTCCTTCCCTGTCTGGTGCCGGAGGGGTTAATTATCTGGCTGGTGTGGATTTAGGTGCGTCTTGGGTAGGCCTCTTGGCTCTTTATGTTGTGAGCTTGAGGTCAGTTGCCCTCCAGCCTTTGTGTAAGGCTACTTTCACACTTGCGGCAGAGAGATCCGGCAAGCAGTTCCGTCGCCGGAACTGCCTGCCGGATCAGGCAAAATGTATGCTAACTGATGGCATTAGTAAGACTGATCAGGATCCTGATCAGTCTTAAAAATGCCTGATCAGTCGAAAAAATGCATTGAAATGCCGGATCCGTCTTTCCGGTGTCATCCGGCAAAAACGGATCCGGCATTTATTTTTTCACCTTTTTTTCAGTCTGCGCATGCGCATACCGGAAAGACGGATCCGGCATTCCGGTATTCTGAATGCCGGATCCGGCACTAATACATTCCTATGGGAAAAAATGCCTGATCCGGCATTCAGGCAAGTCTTCAGTTTTTTTTAGCCGGAGATAAAACCGTAGCATGCTACGGTTTTCTCTTTTGCCTGATCAGTCAAAACGACTGAACTGAAGACATCCTGATGCAAACTGAACGGATTACTCTCCATTCAGAATGCATGGGGACATACCTGATCAGTTCTTTTCCGGTATAGAGCCCCTGTGACGGAACTCTATGCCGGAAAAGAACAACGCAAGTGTGAAAGTAGCCTAAGCTGGAGAGCTGCTTCTATCCTGGATATTCCATCTGTCCAGTGGGTGGGCCTCCTAGCTAGACATCAATGTCATCTGGATGTTTCCCCTATGTTTTTACCTTCCCTTGTATCTTGTGCGGGGTCTGTTGTATGTCTAGTTGTCGTTAAATGTCTGGCATGTGGTGTCTGTCTTCCAGCATGTTTGCTAGACATTTTCCCCTGTGAATTGCATAACCTTCGGAAGGGGGTGTCAGGGTTCCCCAGAGGGGGAATAACAAGTCGGTGAGCAGCTCTGCCTGGGGCCACCCTGCTTCCTGTCTGCATGGGGGTTCGGTGGTTGTTGTGGCAGGTAAGTGCATGTTGTTTCTGGGCTCTTACCTGCCGATCCAGTGGCTGTTCACTGTCTGTCCCTTTCCTTGTAGCTAGGTCAGTGGAGACTCCTGTTCATCCACGTCTGGGATGAACAGGTCATCTCCTGCTCCTAACCTCATTGCAGGGATCTTCAGGGCGACTCAGCGTCTGAGGTTCCTGTGTATGAGCCCACCTATCTTCTGGGTCTGCTCATACGGTAAGGATTCAGGGCCAGGTTTAGGACGGCTGTAGGAGGTGACCTGCTCTCTTTTCCTGGTGTCCAGGCCAAGCTGCTTCCCCGTTTTCCTACGCTATACGGTGGGGAATTTTCCTCCACTCCACACCGTGACAAGCACGCACCATGTTCTCTGATACTTGGCTGTGCTACTGGGCAGCCTAGTATCGGTAAATTGCGATCGATACCGGGACAAAAGTATCGATTGGGTATCGATACCCGAGACAACCCTAGTTCACTGTGTGATATAAGTAACGTAACCTAACATTTGGCATCATATTTGTACTGACCCACAGAATATATATTTATTTTCTCCTGCAGGCTGTCAGCTCCCATATTGCACCCTCCCCCCCACCAGACTGAAGAGGGATAGGGGGGGCTGCTTTAGCTCCTCATATCTTGGGATTGGTAGCAGCTAGAGGTATGGGTCTGGGCTTGTTTGAAAACTGCAAATTAAAGCATTATCTGCACTACATCAGAAGATATAGCTGTTAGAAATCTGGTTGGCAGTGAATGCAGCTAAAAATGAGAGTAGGTTTCATGGCTTTCAATCCTGACTCAGTTTCTAACAGCTATATCTCCCAAAGTTGTGTAGATAATGTAATTCTGGTCTTGTTGGAAAACTACTACCAATCCTAAGATATGAGCGGCTAAAGCAGCCACCCCGCACCTCACCCAAACTCTGCTGAGCTGAACTGTTAAGTCCTTTTTTCAAAGCCCGAGCAGAGCTTGGGCAAAACTGTTAGGTGCTGTAATCCCCAGAAAGATGATTACATTTTTACATGTAAGCAACAGAAAACATCCATTGTTCCAAACTTTAGGGGGTGTAAAAGGTCTAGACCCTTTATACAGTCCAAAAGTACACATTATTTAAAAACCCACAGTCATAATTCATGTTTTTAATAATCCACCGAGGTTCAGAATCTGAAGACTCAGACACTTTTCCAGCTGTGAGTCCTGGAAGTTTTGCTTTGGGGAACTTGAGAAACCAATATTAGTTCAAATTCTTCGTAGTTCATATGCATGTTTGATATCTTTAGATATATCCTAATAAAATATGATTGGAAACCTGCTGGTCATATGATTTTACTAGGAGATACTTACCAAGAATTATGAAATAATATCAAATTGCCATTTAGCTGGTGACTGTGTATATGATTACCAAGTGGGGTATGGGAATTTAATATTTTTTTTTTAAACAGACAACCCCTCTAATTCCAAACATCAGGTAGTAGCCCATGGAACTTCACGCCGTGTTTTTTGCCGCTAAAGGGAAACGTGGGCCGCTGCAACTTCCCTAACAGTATCAGCAGGTTGCGAAGGGTTTCTGAAGCTCAACTCACGGCAATGAACTAGTCCAGCTTGATTAGACAAGGGTCTTAATGAGAACTTTAAATTAGATTTGTAATTGTTTCTTAATCTTTATAATTGTATTTCTGAATTTGTTTCAGAAATTTTTTTAAATTACATTTCGGAAATAAAAATATATATAAAACACACCCACATATATAGTATGATTTTATTTTGCTTTTAAATGTCAAAAAAAATACTGTCAATGAGACAGGAATGCATGAGATAGAAATGGCTCAAACATCTTCACATGAAACACTCTGATTCAGATTTGATTCACAATTTTTGAACCCGAAACATCTAGTTACATAGTTAAAACGCTTTTCATCCATAAATCACATATCTATTTTTTTTTCAATAAACATTAGTCGCCATTACATACATGAGAAGGCTTTTTACATATCTGCAATTTCATATGCCTTGTTTTTTTTCCCCTCTTTTGTAGTAACAGCAAGAGTTGACCCCCCCCCATCCAAACAACTGCGTATTTATCAGAACATTCATTTGAAATTTTTGAAAACAAATTGCAAATTTTAATGTTTTAAAGTCACGCCTAGATCTTAAAAAAAAAAGTAACCATCACATAATAAATACGCATCTTGTTTGGTATGACTTTTTTTATTTCCTCAAGACTGAGGAATTATTTTTAAATTTTTTAAGGACCACTGTAAACAAGAGAATACATCCGAATAAATCTTTAGATAAATGTACGTGTATATACTTCCATATGCACATACATATACGAAGATAGACAAATATAATCTAGAGACACATACATAAACATTTTGCCATATAACTTTACTGTAGATATGGTTGTGTATGCAATGTCCTTTGGGCGGCCCCTGTTCTCTTCACCTTTTCTGTAGCAATTCTCCTGAGAAGATACTGGAAGGGAATGACGTTTTGGATGCACTTTGGAATGGCGCAATGATGTAAACTCTTGCACACTTAAGACTTGTGCATAAAAACAAAAAAAACTAAAATATGAACAAAAAAGTTACATAAAACAGTCTTATGGTTCTTTCAAAAATATTCGCAAAAATGCATTTTTTTTTCATTTCCCCTAAAGGGATTTGGCTGTATGACAAATGCATTTATTTGCAAAAAAAAAACAAAAACAAAAAAAAAACTACAATAAACTAATTTGAAACGGAATTTTCATTACGATTCTTATATATATATATAAAAAAAAAAGTTTATGAATGCCAAGCACCATTATCAGTGACCGTGAATCTTGATTTAATTAACGGGTGATTAATTCATAATCCTACTGCAATCACACCTTGTTCCCCCCACCCTCCCAAACAAAATGTTATCTGTTCACCTTTGCGAATAGACATGCAATATGTGAATTAGTATCGGAAAAAAAAAAAAAAAAAAAAAAAAAACTCAAACATTTTAAAAAAGATTGCCTGGGCAGGATAAAGCAAGATCATATTAAATAGGCTGCTAAATATAGCTGTTAGGCAGTAAAAACAGTCCTCAAAAGTAGGTAGCAGCACTTAGGGCAAACTTTGTATAGCAAACGTTATCTAAAACTGTATGAAAATTGCATAATGTTGACCAAAGCTGCTCTGAAAGTCGAGCGCAGGTTGCGATATTATATTCACCTGAAAAATAACCCAGTGCGGATCATCCTTTGGCCTTTCATGCACCTAGTAAATGCTTCTGTCTCATCTGTAAATATGTCTTCTGTAAAATCACTGTTTGCTTTTTCTATTCAAGATTTTTAACCTTTATTGACCCAGTTTGACCGTACGAAAAAAAATAAAAATAAAAAAGTACAACAAACCACTCGGTGACATTGGTTCTTAAGTGTCATCTACATTGTTGTTTTCTCATCCATCTTCCAGCTTTGGCTTGTTCTGGAGCTCGTGAACAGTCTCCCGAAGCCTACATCACACAAGTATGGTGTCGTATTCCAGCCAAATATTCTCCTCGCTAGTTAAACCCTCTTCCCATAACGAAAGCTCACACACCAGGTACAAAAACAAAGAAAAGAGAAAAAAAAAAAGATACGGACTGATAAAGGACGCTGTTAAGACACCGGTGAATCTTCTCCCTGGGTTTCAGCTAGGGTCGGAGAATGGGTTGACTCCTCATTTATTTCACTAGAGGCCTCTTGGCCATTTTCCTCCACAGGTTCTTGGCTGCTCACTTCACTCTGCACCTCGTTTGGACACTCCGCCGCGTCTATCGTATCTTCTTCTCCAGCATCTTCGATCATCGGTACAGGGGACTCTACTGGTGCTGTGACTTCCTCATTGGCGGGTGGTGGTTCGGAGGTAGGGGAAATTTCCTGCATAACTTTCTCGGTTAGAGTTGGCGTGGGGGCTGCATTGATTTCAACTAGATTGTCATTTTGAGGCAGTGACACCTTCTCTATCAGTCTCCACTGCATGATACTCATGTCCTTCCCACCTGTAGAAATGAGGTGGCTATCACTGTGGGTAAAGCTTACGTTGGTTACGTGACTGCTGTGAGCACTGTACTTGTGACTTGGAGCCTGTCAAAGAACACAAAACACAAATCATTAATGTAACAAATAAAAAAATAAAGTATAACATTTTTGAGGATAAAAAAAACTAGCCTAAAAATGTATTAAAATAACCAATATTCCCCTGTTAAATTCCGACGCCACTCTTCCAGTCCTCATTGGTATTTGCGGCAATAATGCCATACACGCACAAGACTGCTGCAGCCAACCACTCAGCGGTGATGCTTGCATGTATGGTACCAGACCGCCGAGGTCAGTGACTGGCTGCAGCAGTCATGCTGATACATGTGATGTCATTCACGCAGGACAAGTAAAAGACTGGTGAAGACCACAAGTGCTAGATTTAAAGTCCATCTGTCAGCAGATTTGTACCTATGACACCGGCTGACCTGTTGTATGTGCGCTCGGCAGCTGAAGGCATCTGTTTTGGTCCTATGATCATATGTGCCTGCGTTGCTGAGAAAAATGATGTTTTAATACATGCAAATGAGCCTCTAGGAGCAACGGGGGCGTTACCATTACACCTAGAGGCTCAGTGCTCTCTGCACTTTGATTGACAGGAACAGATGGTGAAAACCAACACTGATGCCTTCAGCTGCCAAGCGCACATGTAACAGATCAGCCAGTGTCATAGGTACAAGACTGCTGACAGACGCCCTTTAACTGGTAATGGTTATTTTTATTATATCACAATGACTCCTGTTGCTATTGTCCATGTGAAAAAAATTCTGGTTATTTTCCAGTTTGTTAGAACATTTTGTTTCGGACCCCAGTAGTCGAGGGAAAAAAAAAAAAAAATCAGAAAGCACAATATTTTAGTAGTTGGTTCAATCAGTCCACCAACTGTAGACTTTTTGGGCCCTGCCCACAGTGATTACAAGTGTAAGGGAAGGTGCGATCAGCTAAATGAAGGGAAGGTGCGCGAAGTGCGCACGTGCCGACTCCCTGCTCTCTTTCTGTCCGCTGCTGCTGTCTATGGTCTTTGCCATAGACAGCAGTGGTGAACTGGAAGAGAACAGGGCACGTGAGCACTAGGCGTGCCGTCTCCTCATACAGCTGATCGGCGGGGGTGGCAGGTGTTGGACCCCCCCCCCCCCACTGATCTGATATTGATGACCTATCCTGAGGATAGGTCAGCAATAGTAGAAGCCTGGTCAACCCCTATAAGTAAACCGCTATCTACATGGCCACGATCTTGATGGTCATTACCTTTGGTTTGGAGCACGGATACTGAAATAGATGGACCTTACAGAAGTCATCAGCGAGAGCAATAACCTTTCTGTTGTGAGATCGTACTAAGGCGTTAATATCCGTGCCGTCTGAGCCTTCTGGCCACACGCCTGATAGAGGGGACAGAATATTTTATTACATGTCAGTATTTGGTAAAAACCTTACACCAAGGAAACAACATGCCATTTGTGTGAAATGTAAGCAGATCTAACAGAACAGCACCACAGGGAAAAAAATAAAAAAAGGAAAAGTATTTTTTATTTTATTCATTTTTTCTATATGACTACCACATTTACAAAGCATTTAAAGGGGTTGTCTCATTACAGACAACCGTGTTATTGGCTTGGGTCCAACCTCTGGGGCTCCCGCTGAATTGATCATGAGAACAGGGGCCCCATGTTCCCCTGATTTGCAGCAAATCTGTGCTCAATATGCAGCTTTTCTCATTACCTGCTAAATTTAAAAAGGGAGCAGAAGTGGGCGGTCTGCAAGGAGACATGATTTTCATTAAAGAAAGCTGAAAATGGCACAACTTAAGGTGCACCTCCAATTATACATATGCACAAAAGGTATGAAGGCATATCTGATGATTAGGCGAGGCATATACTGTCTACAAGTCAATGGCTAACGGGAGCTGAAGGGGCTAGGCAATTGTTCTGGTCATTGATGGCGTTTTAGCTCCTAGTCACTCAATGATAAGAACTTCCGCTATGTCAGAAGTGAGAGGCACACTTTAGTGTCCATGGAACTTGTGCAAGAAATGGGACAGGGCTATGGCTTGGAGGTGCCACCTCATAATGGGCCTCATCTATCCCACTCTGCCCGGACTTGGAGAATATGAAGTCATCTGATAAGTTATGGTAAAGTTAAAGTAATAGTTTTAAAGGATAACTAAAAACTTTTGTAAAAAAAAAAAAAAAAAAAGACAAAAAAATAATATAAAAAAAAGGTGCAGAAGCGCTGCGTCCCTTCGGCTTTCATCCGCTCTGCTTGGAATATGTACGCCACACTCAAAAAGCTGAGCCGATAAAAGCCGATGGGGCAGAGCGCGCTGAGAGGCGCTTTTTCTTTTCACAAAGGTTTAGACAACCTTTACCCACAATGAAAATGAATAAATGGCTACTAACCAAAGACATGAAATCCTAGCACACAAGTGTACGTTGCCCAGTCAATGTCTTTACAGTCTGAACGATACTGGATTAATTTACAACCACTTGGAATGTCCCCTGGAGACAAAAACGGCAAGAAAAAGGAGACAGTTACTCGGACATTCAATCTCAGACACTTTTTCTGCTGCACCAAGTGCAAATAGTTAACCCTTTATTTATTTTATACACTTATACAGCGCTACTATATTTCGCAGCACTTTACAGACATTAGCATCAATCTGTCCCCAATGGGGCTCACAATCTAAGTTCCCCATCAGTATGTCTTTGGGAGTGTGGGGGGAATAAACCAGAGAACCCGGAGGAAACCCAGGCAACTACAGGGAGAACATACAAATTCCTTGCAGATGTTGTTCTTGGTCAGATTCGAACCCAGGACCATAGCGCTGCAAGGTACCAGTGCTAACCACTGAGCCACCGTGCACCCGTTTACATGTCAGTTCTAGTAAATACTTTCCAAAGTCTAACAATTCTGGAGCAGCTTTTCTTAGAACTCTGCATTGTGCCGTTCCTCAACTATTCTTCCTACAAAATGCTGAATAAGTCGATAGCAGCTGGGTGTGCATCCCTACACGTCTGACATTGTCCAGAGCAGGCATCCTCAAACTGCGGCCCTCCAGCTGTTGCAAAACTACAACTCCCAGCATGCCCGAACAGCCTACAGCAGGGCATTGTGGGAGTTGTAGTTTTAGAACAGCTGGAGGGCCGTAGTTTGAGGATGCCTGGTCCAGAGTGTTGGCAGCGGCAGAATGTCTAGTGATACAGCCCGATGTCAACTTATTTATACAGGAACAATAATAGAGGAATGGCACAACAGTCATAAGAAAATCATGATCCAAAAACATTATTTCATAAGGAATATACACTTTTTTTTTTTAAAACAGACATGTCAGGAGTGGTGACAGCTTGCAATGCTTTTTTCTGCCAAAAAAAACAAAACAACGGATGTCAGGTGAAAACGGCTCAAACGGATGCCAAATGTGCATAACCGACGCCTAGGTTGTTTCTTTTCTTTTTTACAGGATCTTGTTTTTTTCTGTTCTTCTGAACGATGAGAACAGAAAAATAACGGTTATGTAAACTCAGCCTTAAAGGGAACCTGTCACCGGGATTTTGTGTATAGAGCTGAGGACATGGGTTGCTAGATGGCCGCTAGCACATCCGCAATACCCAGTCCCCATAGCTCTGTGTGCTTTTATTGTGTAAAAAAACTGATTTGATACATATGCAAATTAACCTGAGATGAGTCCTGTCCCCGACTCATCTCGCGTACAGGACTCATCTCAGGTTAATTTGCATATGTATCAAATCAGTTTTTTGACACAATAAAAGCACACAGAGCTATGGGGACTGGGTATTGCGGATGTGCTAGTGGCGATCTAACAACCCATGTCCTCAGCTCTATACACAAAATCCCGGTGACAGGTTCCCTTTAACTATTTTTCTAGCTTTGCTACCTACAAGTTTAAAAAGGCAGGAAGACATCTCTGGCAATCTCTGTGTGAAAATAATGCAGAGCTCACATTGCTGCAGTGTATACATACAAGTGGGTATATAATTATAGCTCCTTCCTATTCACCTGAGGATACATCACAAATATAGCAAAAACAGACAACAATTTTAACTCCCCATTTTGGATCAACTATAGATGATCCGGAGAGACCTTTAAAGTAAAATTCAACTGAAAGGGAGACAAGAGAATTACAACATCCCACAAGGCTTACAACTTTCTCAATGTAACATGCAAGCTAGTTCGCTTTCTAGAAGGACAAGAGAACCAGAATGTCTCAAGAGAAACCCGTCTTACTTGGTTGACTGGCCTTGTGGGGTGGTACTCTCCATCATTAGGGAGACAAAAAATATGCCCAAGTATTGTATGCCAGGCGACACTACTCTTGGTTTCTAGGAAGAGTATATACAAATCGCATATCTTAATTTGGCGGGCATGAGAAAAGATTAGCATTCTTTTCTGTTTTGTAAGAAAAGCTTATTTGAATATCTTTCCCAGATCAGCTTGCCTGACAAAAAATAAAAGAGAGGGGATATGCTATTTTATCCCAGAAGAATTAAGATATGCGATTTGCATATACTCTTCTTGGTTTCTAGGAAGAGTGTCGCCTGGCACACAATATTCATCCCGATTTTTTGGTCTCCCTAACTATAGAGAACCCTAAAAAGTACCCCACAATGCCAGTCAACCAAGTATGGTAAATTTCTCTTGATACTTTCTGCTTCTCTTGTCCTTCTAGAAAGAGAACTGGCTTGCATGTTTCATTAATGTCGATATAAGCTTTGTGGTGTGATGCAATTCTCTTGTCTTATTTTCAGTTGAATGTTATTTTGGAGGCCTCTCTGGTTCATCTGAAGTTGATCCAAAATAGTGAAAGAATTGCTGAAGGTGTTGTCTGTTTTTGCTATACTGACGACATATCCTCGGGTGAATAGGAAGGAGCCATACTACTGAGGTGAATTGGGATAGCAGGAGCTATAACTACTGGCAACGGCACAGCAATTAACTGCTACAGTAAACAGTAAGGGGAACACAGCATTGATATGAGTGCTATTTGTTTATATCATTTTTCACACTAGATTGGCAGAGATGTTTTCCAGCCTTTTAAACAGACTTAAGTAGCAAAGCTAGGAAAACAGCTAAGCCAGCCTCACATCTGCAAATAGCTCTTTCTGGACAAAGCAGATGAGAACAGATGAGAACACCTTAAGGGCAACCTCTGGGTGGGTACTATTTCTATTATGGAGACCAACTGACATACGTGATTACTTTTGTAGGCTACTCAAGCTCCTCTTGATTTCTGGGGAAAATATATGCTAATTATCATGTTTAACATCTGCTGGCATCAGATTTAGGAAAGCTAATTTGAATATGTTTCCCAGAAACCCAGAGGGGAATCACCTGGCCTACAATACTGCATACACATACTCTGCATACTAGGGGCTCTCTATAATGAGAAAGACTACCCCTTAGACAATGCATATATATTGTTAAGGAACATACACTGGTATACTAGGCCCTCTCTCTTTCGGTCATTGGATTGCCTGAAACAAACCACCAAAAATTTGGTTTCGCGTGGATCCGAACTTTTTAAAAAATTCGGACCAAATCACGAATCTGTAGAACCAGTATCATGCTTAGCCTGGGTGTAAGTGTAATAATATTACAGGTTATAGTTATTATTCTAGAGAAGGGTCGTTGATCCAGGGAGTTATTCCGATTGCCTGATTGGAGTCGGAAAGGAATTTTTTCCTCTGAAGTGAGAAAAATTGGCTGCTACCTCAGGTTCTTTTTTGCCTTCCTCTGGATCAATTTGCAGGATAACAGGCTGAACTTGATGGACAGAGGTCTTCTTTCAGCCGTACAAACTATATTTCTATGATATCACAAGGATGGCATAGTATGGATGCTGTATGTGGACAGTGGTGAGCAGGGGGTCCTATTCTCATACTTACAAATCTTGTCTGTGATTAAAGAGGCTCTTTCACCGCTCCTGACCTGCCTATTTTAATAGCTCCATGCATTCCCCACGTACTAACAATTCTGGAGCATCTATTCTTATGGCTCTATGTTGTGCCATTGCTTTATTTTTTGCACTATAAGTTATGAATGAATTGCTAGCAGTCTGCAGTAAGGGTACAGAGGGGAGGTAACCAGTTGGGAGAGGGGGGGGGGGGGGTGTACCTGCACAGACTGAAAATGGCAGCACTGATTGGATAGTCAGTCTGGCAGGTACACCCCCCCCAACTGGTTACCTTCCCTCTGTACCCTTACTGCAGACTGCTAGCAATTCAGTCATAACTTATAGTGCAAATAATAAAGGAACGGCACAACATGGAGCCATAAGAATAGAGGCTTCAGAATTGTTTTTACATGGGGAATGCACGGAGCTATTAAAACAGGAATGTCAGGAGCGGTGAAAGGTCCTCTTTAATAAGGTCAAGCTGTGACTATTTCAGCCTGACCTTCAGACATTTGGGCCACAGCAGATGAAATTAGTCATTCTGTACAAACCAGTCAGAATACCTAACCAAAACTATAAATTACCTGAGGGACATTAATACATTAACATCATTTCCATTTGCTTTTATTTGGAGCACCAGTTCCCCAGTACTTTCCAGCATAATTTAGGGCAGTTGTAAATTGTGGTATTTTCTTTTTTTTTGTTCTGTTTTTGGGACACACTTTTACATACTTAGATACTTACAGTATAATATTTCATAGTCTCCTGAGTTTGACATTATGTATTTGTTATCTGGGGACCAGTCAAGGTGAGTAATGTAACTGGAATGTCCCTGAAAAAATAGAAATATAATAAAAATGGTGTTAGGAACGTTATGATTTGTGCAATTTGTAAGTAGTACAATTATTTTAGTTTGCAGCAGCAGCAGCAGCCAAGTGTTCCACTCCACATAATTGTTATGCCTACTGCAGGTCTTGAGGGGCGGAGCCTGACACATTCCCTTTAGTGTTCTTTGAAGCCCCGTATCTTGCACCTTCCCCTGTGGGTCTGCACAAGGCATAACCGAGTGATTCATAAGTCCCCATTAGTCATCCGTTTTACTCACACCGCACTTTCCGTATCTGCTATACTTTCTTCCATTCTCTGAGACATTGTAGAGATAAATGAAGTTATCGTGTGAACCCACGGCAAGGAGAGATCCATCTGCAGGAGAAGACAGTCTTAGAACAATCTTGCAATAAACATGCAGCAAGCATAATACAGGAGACATTACACTAGTATAGGTTCCCCGACCTGGTAAGTCTTAAACAAAGTAGATGACAGTTGTATCATTTGGACTATTGCAAGATCACTGCAAATAATTACATATTAAGCGAGCCTATCACTACGTTCACAATGCAAGTTCTTGCAGTCCTCAAGATGCACCCGATATGATCCTCACATTCTGTGACTGAGGATAGGTGGAATGGATAGCATGCCTCATCTTAATTTGTCCTTTTAAATTAGCGACTTGCTTTAGGCTACTTTCACACTAACATTTTCCGGTATTGAGATCCGTTATAGGGTCTCAATACCAGGGGGGGAAAAAACGCTGCCGTTTTGTCCCCATTCATTGTCAACGGGGACAAAACGTAACTGAACAGAACGGAATGCTCCAAAATGTATTTCGTTCCGTTCTCATATCGGAGAGCAAACCACAGCTTGCTGCACTTTGCTTTCTGTCCTGGGATGCAGAGCGAAACCCACGATGCAAGTCAATAGGGACGGATCCGTTTTCTCTGACACAATAGAAAACGGATCTGTCCCCCATTGGACTTTCAATGCAGTTCATGACTGATCCATCTTGGGTATGTTAAAGATAATACAACCGTATCCGTTCATAACGGAGGCAGACGGTTGTATAATCAGTAACGGAAGCGTTTTTGCTGAACCCTGCCGAATCCAGCAAAAACGCTAGTGTGAAAGTAGCCATACACACACACCCACTACAGCTAAAATAAGGGGTTTTAGTTTGCTGCCATTCGCAGGTTATGAACTCTTGACATGGAGATAGTAAGTTTAACATAAAGGCTATGTACACCTTTGGTGGCATTTTTTAATGAATGCATTGTACTCATTTTGAGTTAAAAATCATTTTCAATTGGTCTTTAAAGGAAATGTTGAGCCCTTTTCTCTGTACAGTCTTGAGATTCTCTAATAACCTTCTGTCTGTTTTTACTCTGTTCTGTCAGGCAGCTCAACCGATTCACACAGCTAGACAAGCAGCTAGCCATTTGTGACAGAACGGCTGAATTCTTTTTAATAAAGACCAATTTAAAAAATTATTTTTAGCCCAAAATGAGTAAAATACAATCATAAAAAAATGGACCCCAAAAGGTGTGCATAGCCTATATATTAGTTACCATGATTTAAAAAAAAGTTACACTAAGTTTCAGTCTGAAATATTCATTCCTTCTCAGAATCCCTTGTTATTCAGTTTACAACCTTCTCCTAGTTTCAGACTACTCAGGTGGCCATGTATCTAACAGTAATAAATGCTGGATGTGAGTCCAGGATGCTGCTGACTTCACTAGCTCTCGTCAGCACAGCTTAATTCATCAACTAATTTTTCCTTTTATAAATCAGTATGGATTTCCTAACAGTGTGATGACTAAACCTCTGGCACTCCAGATGTGGTAAAACTACAACTCCCAGGATGCACACTTGCTTGGCTGTTCTTAGTACTCCACAGAAAATGGAGCATGCTGGGAGTCGTAGTTTCACCACAGCTGGAGTGCTGGAGGTTAGCCATCACTGTCCTAACACTTGTACTGAGATACACTGATGCTGAGGTGTGTGTGATCCCCCACCTCCTGTAGAGTTTGCAGTAAATGCTCTCCTTTCTCTCTACACTTGTGCACAACCTATGTGATCGCTGCAATCTGCCTTGTGTTTAGTCCCTATTTAAAGTCTGTATGAGCTGACCTTCTTGGATGTTATACCCCATCTCCACACTGTGATCTGCCATATATAACCTCTTCCCCCTCCCTGCTGCAACATGTAACTCACAAGGAAGGGGAACAACAAAGAGGACTGTCAGAAACAGGAACAGTACTCTGATGAATTTATGGCAGATTCTGTAGGTCAAGCTAGTTGCAGTTTTGGCTCAACATAGAGTCCTAAGAACAGATGTTCCAGAATTGTTATTACATGGGGAATGTATAAAGCTATTAAAACAAGCATGTCAGGAGAGGGGACAGTTCCGCTTTAAATACTGAACATACTGTAGTTCGTATCCAAATGTTCTGGAGAATGGAGCAGAGATAGAGACTGTGACCTGGACACAACGTTACAGGGGACAATCATTTACAGACTGCTTGTAAGGAGTCACTCACCAAGTGAGTATCGCATCACTGAGAGCTGCTCATTCCCATCTGTGTGTATTGAAACCAGATCTCTTGTCTCTGCATCTAGGACAAACCATCTAGAAAATAGGAGAAATATCTCTCATGTTAAAAGAAAGCCTAAAACAGTAGATAAAAAAAAAGTTCTGTAAAACATCTTAAAGATAAATGCTCAATAATTCTGGCTTATCCATGGGAATGTTTTTTTCATGCTAGAAACCATAGGGAAAGTATGTCATGGCTCAGCACCTTGCATGGCATCAGAAAAATAGCATTGCGTGTACCGACTGGTAGACTTGAGTATGCCCAAATTATGAAGGCCCTCATACTGTCACGGCGGACAGGATACAAGATACAAAGACTATCAACAAACAAGTGTCTAGGCAAATAGCTGGGGATGAAGGTCACCTCCTGACAAATCCCTACCAGCTCTCCCTAGACTTCTATGCCCACGTTCAGACCCTGAAGGTGGGAATAAACGTGTCCCCGTGCCTAGGCTGAAGATACCCTAAAATCCCTAAGATGGTGAAAGGGGGAAAGAGGCAGCCTGCTCCCTCAGGACCTGGAGGGGGCAGGCGTCTCTCTAACAGCCTAGACAGAACCACAAGAAAGCGAAACCAACTTATCTTTTACTGAGCAGGAACAGCAAATCCTTCCTTCGAGCCAGACAGAAGCTATAACCCTCACAGGACACTGGGAGTGGGCGTAATTTAAACTCAAACCAACGACTCCACCCAGTGCACCTGAAAGGAGGCGGATATAGCTCAACTCCAAAACAAAAGGCTATACACGTGCTGCTAATCTGGCAGACCTCCGCACATAGCCTGAGCAGGGCATGACACATACACATTAGAATACTGTGAGCCACACCTGCTGTTATCGCTGGAGCCAAATTATGTACGCCAAAGATAGGTCACCTCTGAAGGTGTTTGGCAGCAACTTTCTCCCCTCTCCCTATTTTTGTTGACACATCTGCATATTTTAAAGGCCATGGACACCTTTGGTGACATTTTATTTTATTATGGCATTACACTTATGTTGGATTTAAACATTCTTTTGTTGACTCTTTATTACAATTAGCAGTTTTTCCCTCTACAGTTTTAGGTTTCACTGCATCTGCAGACTGCTCCTTCTCAGGGAATCCATGCTGCTGTAATGGCTTGATCTGTAGCCCCCATTCTCTAGTTCCCTGAAAGCTCAAACACTCATTTAAGCTAAATTCTTATTACTTTTATAAGAATTTAGCTGAAATGAGCATTTATGAGCTGTTAAAGGACATCTGTCAGAGGATCTGTACCTATGAAACTGGATGACCAGTTATATGTGAGTAGGAGTAGGAGTGGATTGGCCATCGACTCTACAGGGTACACAACTATCTGAAGCTAGGAGCATGAGGTACTTATGCACATGCCCAGCAGCGGCAGATGCCTCCCGAATTCAATTGTATTGCCATCCTCAGGACGGTGATCGTTTCATACTGTGGCATGGATGGCAGCATTTTGTGCTGCACAATGGTATTGCTGGCCCTGCATACTTTTGTGGCATATATCTGGCGCAGATTCTGTCACACACCAGAATCTGCAACTTTTTCCCTGCTCACACCAGGTGGACGGGGAAGGGGACAGAGCGGCAGGCCTGTCTCATTTATCACTTTCTACGTCTGGTTTAGGCTGCCTTACATTTAGTATTGGGGTGGATAAGCCGAAGGTACGTAGAGGCCGGTGCCTCTACATAACGTCGGTGATCACTGCCAGCGCAGGGACTTATGAAGACCGTCTAAAACGACAGCCTTAATAAAAGCGCCCCCAAGTGTTTTTCAGTGGTATTGAAAAGCCTAAATGACTGCGCTTTTCAGTACAAGAGGGGCCCTGCAAAGGGAGTCAATGTCCCACGTATAACTACTGCAACATAAAGCGCTGCTCAATGATTCACACACAATAAACGTTAGATAGATGCTATACATGCGACACGTAATCTTTCACAGGGCCGCTCAGTCATCTGCAGTTTATATCCAGTAAAACCAGAAGTCAACATTTCAGGAAATACCTCCCAGAATGTGTTCCAATAGCTACAACTATTCCACTTGGATGGAAGTCTGCACAGTGTCCAGGTTCCTGAAGGAGAAAAAAAATCAACAGCTTAGATTTCAGATTCCAAACAAAGCCAAAAAAGAGATGAGAAACTTCAGCACAACATTCACTAGCAGATAAATGTATGATGTCTGAGGATCCGAGTGTGGGGGGCTCATCGTTTGAGGGAGCGGGGTACTCGAAGCCCCTGTGTGAACAGATCTGGGGTGTGCAAGTATGACAACCGCTCCATTCACTTCTATGGGACTGCTGGAAAAAGCAGAACTCTGAATTCAGCAGTACTGTAGACTGAATGGACCGGGGACCACAAATGCACATTACCGCTCCATTCACAAAAGGGACTTAAAGGGGTTGTCTGGGTTCAGAGCTGAACCCAGACATACCCACATTATGCTCCGATGCTCTCCTTTTCCCTGCGCTGAATCGCGCAGGGCAAAGGCTTTTTATGGAGATCCGGTCACGTACCGGGCTCTCCATGGGTAAACTAGGCGGAGGCTTCCACCCAGCAGTGAGCCCAGTGACATCACCGGCACAAATGGGCAGGCTTTAGCACTGCCCTAGCCTGTAAAACGGCTAGGGCAGCGCTAAAGCTCCCCCATCAGAGCCAGTGAAGTCACCAAATACAATGCTAGGCGGAAGCCTCTGCCTAGCACTGTAAAGACATAAACAAAGAAGCACTTCCCTTGCGTGATCCAGCGCAGGGCAAGGAAGAGCATCAGAGCATGAAACGATGCTCATATCACAAGGCCTGCCTGGGTGAAAATGTGGGTACAACCCCTTTAAGAGTCTCAGTTCATCGGGAGCACCAATGATCACACATTTATCACCTATGCTTTGGATACTTACATCTAGAAGTCTGGTCCATTCCAGCGTGTGGTCTACATTATTCCATAGACAGACCTGCTTGTCCTGAGCACATGTTAAGAGAAGATCTTTGAAGGGGTGCGTTGCCAGTCCCCAGAGTTCATCTGTGTGACCCTGCGTTTGACAAATCATTTTATCAGGGACTTACAAATGCAAAGCAACATACAAGACACAGCCCAATGGCTACCTACCTGAACTTCCACCTGGAAGCCATCGTTAAAGGTGCCTCGCAGAACAAAGTTCCTCGATGTGCCAACTAGAAACTGGTCACTTTTGCCCTCTGCTACAGCTCGGATGAGGCCATACTGATCTGGAACCTGGAATGAATAGATTAACACAATAATAAATCATATAAGAAAGTCATACACAATTACATTACCACACAGTCTACGCTGAATAAAGACAATCTACTACAAAAAGATTCCATACATAACCCAAACCAAAGGAACTGTATGTAGGCTTATTGATGTTCATAATGGAAGTATAGGGGGTCATATGAAAATCTCAGCTCCCTTTGGCGATTTGGTTCCTAAGAGGGGAGATAGATCTATTACAGCCCGCTGATCAGGCAGGGGCAGGAGCTTTGCCCGCCTGATCAGCTGCAGGGGACCGGCTGTTCCCGTTAGCCGGACCCCGGCATCGGTGAAAACACAGATGCCGGCGCAATAACCCCTTCTATGCCGTGGTCAGCAGTGACCGCGGCATAGAAGGGGTTTGCTGTGGGTGAGGGAGCCCATTGGGTCCCCGCGCTGCTGTGGCGGGGACCCGCCCGATGTCGAGCAGAGGCTGCCCAATGCCTTGCACGGCATCGGGACCTGCCTTCTACGGGTGTCCAGGAGATCCAGCCTCAGGCCGTGTCTCCTAGGCAACCTATTAGTGTATTACTCTGTAATACACTAACAGGCAATGCATTACAATACAGATGTATTGTAATGCATTGCAGAGGAGATCAGACCTCCAAAAGTTGAAGTCAGAAATAGAGTAAAAAAGACGCACACATATTAGGTATCGCCACGTCCGTAATGACCGGCTCTATAAATGTATCAGATGGTCCACCCGGTCCGAAGAACACCATATAAAAAAAATATAAAAATAAAAACTGTCAAGAAAAAAGCGCAACACCAAGCGATCAAAAAAGGAGTGTGTCCCACAAAATGATACCAATCACCCCATCCCGCAAAAATTGAGCCCCTATAAGAAAATCACTCAAAAAATAAAAACTATAGCTCTCAGAACAGGAGACACTAAAAACATAATTTTTTGTTGTTGTTACAAGCATGTTATTGTGTTAAAGTGAAATAATAATAATAAAAAAATTATACATATTAGGTATCGCCGCGTCCGCAACAACCAGCTCTCTCTCTCTCTATATATCACATGACCTAACCCCTCAGGTGAACACTGGAAAAATAAATAAATCAAAACTGTGCCAAAATTTCAAATTTTTCTTGCCCCATAAAGTAATAATGAATGATCAAAAAATCATATGTACCCAAAAATGGTACCAATAAAAACGTCAACTCTTCCTGCAAAAAAACGAGCCCCTGCACAAGACGATCGGCAGAAAAATAAAAATATGGCGTTCAGAAAATGGAGAGACAAAAACATTTTTTTTTCAAAAATGCTTTATTATGTAAAACTGAAACAAAGAAAGTAGACATATTTGATATCATTGCGTCCATAACAACCTGCTCTATAAAAATAGCACATGATCTTACCATGTCAGATGAATGTTGTAAAAAATTAAAACTGTGCCAAAACAGCCATTTTTGGGTTATTTTGCCTCACAAAAAACGTAATATAGAGCAATTAAAAATCATGTTCCCCAAAATAGTACCAATAAAACTGGCACCTTATCCCCTAGTTTCCAAAATGGGGTCACTTTCTGGGAGTTTCTACTGTAAGGGTGCATTAGGGGGGCTTCAAATGGGACATGGCATCTAAAAGCCAGTCCAGCAAAATCTGCCTTCCAAAAACCATATGGCGTTCGTTTCCTTATGCGCCCTGCCGTGTGCCCATCAGTTTATGACCACATGTGGGGTGTTTCTGTAAACCGCAGAATTAGGGTAATAAATATTGAGTTCTGGTAACCCTCGATGTGTTAAAGAAAAAAAATTGATTAAAATGGAAAATCTGCCAAAAAAGTGAAATTTAGAAATTTGATCTCCATTTTCCTTTAATTCTTGTGGAACACCTAAAGGGTTAACAAAGTTTGTAAAATCAGTTTTGAGTAGCTTGAGGGGTGTAGTTTCTACAATGGGGTCATTTATGGGGGGGGGGGTTTACACTGTGTAAGTCCCACAAAGTGACTTCAGACCTGAAATGGTCCTTAAAAAGTGGGTTTTGAAAATTTTCTTCAACATTTTAAGAATTGCTTCTAAAATTCTAAGCCTTCTAACAACCTAAAAAAATAAAATCACACTTACAAAATGATGCCAACTTAAAGTAGACATATGGGGAATGTTAAGTAATAAATATTTGATGAGGTATCACTTTCTGTTTTAAAAGCACAGAAATAGAAATTTTTAAAATTGCTAATTTTTCAAAAATATTTGGTAAATTTGGAATTTTTTCATAAATAAAGGTGAAATATATTGACTCAAATGTATGACTATCATGAAGTACAATGTGTCACGAGAAAACAATCTCAGAATGGCTTGGATAAATAAAAGTGTTACAAAGTTATTACCACATAAAGTGACATGTCGGATTTGCAAAAAAATGGCCTGGGCAGGAAGGTGAAACCTGGCCCGGGGTAGAAAGGGTTAAACAGCCTCTGGAAGTATAATCAATCTTATTAAAACGATACCTTCGGTTTCTACGTAGCGGCATTCCTGAGGTATCAGCATTTTATTATTATGCAAATAAGCTCTTTCGGGAACCGAGGGGCCAGGCCAGAAGGCTTGGAGCACCGCTATTCTAACACCCATCTCCTCTGGGCACTGCCCCTTCCCGTTTGACTAACATCTATTCTAGCCCTGTATTCTCACTCCTACCCCACCCATCACCTTAATGACATTACACCCTGTCCCACTTATGTACAGTCTTTATTCTCAGCATACACCCGCAATATCGTCAGTATGCAAATACTTCATGAGCGCCTTCAAAGAAAACATTGGTGACATAGTGGTCTTATAATATAACCGGAAGTTACTGGTGGTCCAGCGGCTTCGCTGAGAGAACCGGAGCACGGCTGCGGGGAAGATCGTAAGGTAAGTATGCTCCCCTTCTCCGATAGCCCGCTGCCACTAAGGCTACTTTCACACTAGCGTTTTTGCTGGATCAGGCAGGGTTCAGCAAAAACACTTCAGTTACTGAAAATACAACCATCTACATCCGTTATGAATGAATCCGGTTGTATTATCTTTAACATAGCCAAGACGGATCCGTCATGAACTCCATTGAAAGTCAGGGGAGGACGGATCCGTTTTGTATTGTGTCAGAGAAAACGTCTTGCTCCGCATCCCAGGACGGAAAGCAAACTACAACATGTTGCGGTTTGCTCTCCGTTATGGGAACGCAACCAAACGGAACGGAATACATTTTGGTGTGCTCCGTTCTGTTCAGTTTTGTCCCTATTGACAATGAAGGGGGACAAAACTGAAGCGTTTTTTGCCGGTATTGAGCCCCTATGACTGATCCCAATGCCGGAAAACTAAAACGCAAGTGTGAAAGTAGCCTAATTTGTGCCAGGAGCAGCATGTAATCCGTAGCACATTAGCAAATCACCAATGTGCTGCGGATTACATGAGCACTCACTGGTGGCAGTGGAGCAGAGGGAAGCATACTTACCTCTCCAACCTCCGAGCTGTGCTCCTCTTCTCTCTGCTGCTGGTTCTGCTCAGCTCTTCTTGGCTTTCCTCAGAGAGTAGCAAAGGGCGTACGGATTCACAGGTCCATTAGTCTGCTCGATCATAGGGTGAACAGAAATGAGGGGGGGGGCACAGTGCTTCTACTCCTTTGTTTTCGCAATTGGTGGGAGCCCACGCCGATCAAAACTTCTGACTTGTCACTATGACCTAGCAGAAGTCTGGTGATGGTTACCCTTTAAGTTTTAAATTGGCTGCATATAAATCTCTCCGCCTGTCCTATCCACTACAGGCAAAAAGATTGTTGGCAGTTGTCGCCAAAACGGTCACGTTCTGCCAATAAAAAAAAAAGCCCAGTCATTGTGTTATCAGCCCTCCACCTGCTACTGATAAGGAGGTGATAACATTCAAGTCCGTGGTAAACTGCAAAGAGAGGTTTTTATTTCTTACCAGTCGAGTGTAAGCCTGTTCTGGCCACTAGGTGGCAGTAAGTGTGAAAATGTCAACATTTCATTCTGAGAATCGGGTCTCTTCAATGATCACACAGTGATCTAGCGGGTGTTAATAACCCAGTGCCTTGCCTGCAACCATAAAGTCCACAGACCTCAGACCACTCATCTTGCATGGCGCTGCATGCCGAAAGTCTATCACGTAAATCAAACTCCCAGCGCAGAACATCTGCCGTCTTCTATCACAGAAGATGATCACATTGCCAGGGTCACATCTTCAGTTATTAGTGGCGCGGGGCTAGACTACTTCTGCTGGGTGTCTTCTGATCTCTGAGCAGTTGTCAGGACAGGGCATGCAACTCAATGCAACGTAACCATTACCAGCATTGGCAGCCGACTGCAAATTGCGCCACTTTTCCATTGTCATACAGCAGCAACTACCAATGATGATCAATAGCTTGCCAGGCGCTGCAATTTGGTCTGACAATTAAGTTGAGGCCGCATCAAGCCCGACATGGTGCGCACCTCAATGCTGCGCTCCAACAGCAGTGACCATTATGTAAAGCTGGCCAGACATAGAAGACATTCAGAAAACTGCGCTCTCCCACCTCCCGATAGAGATTCATGCTCAGGTGCATCATACGTGCACGTTTATTTTAATTGAGAGGGATCGTTGTTTCCCCATGCACCTGCTGTGGGTGGTCATGAGGTCCTCATGCACATTACGTTGTAGGTTCTCGGCATCTATCGACTAACTGCTTACGGACCATTTATAGCAGGGATGGCCAACCTGCGGCTCTCCAGCTGTTGCAAAACTACAACTCCCAGCATGCCCAGCCTGCCTACAACTATCAGCCTACAGCAGGGCATGGTGGGAATTGTAGTTTTACAATAGCTGGAGAGCCGCAGGTTGACCAGCCCTGATTTATAGGATCATCTCATCACCTACAAGGTGTTTCCTATACGAAGTGCTGCAGTGATCCACTGATGGCCGTGGGTGACAACCCTAAGACCAGAGTAAAGAATAGATGTGGTGGCGGGGGGGGAAAAAGTCATGAAAAATGACCAATTCCCCATAAAACGGCCGCTATGGGTTTTATATAGTACTGCATGCGGACATTCATTCAAATGAGTACCCAAAAGCTGAGTCCCGAATGGAGGAACCCTTCTATGACGTCCATATGCCCTGACGTGGAGAGGGATTGCCCTGATGAGAGGAACCCTTTATGTTTGAAGGCTGCACACCAGTAGATCACCGTGTACGCCGAGCCTGGGAACATGTCCTCATAAGCTGGAGCTTAAGTGGACTTCCTAAAAAGTCATTTCCAAACTTTGCAAGTAGGTCATTTACTAATTAAAAGAAAAGCTTCTTATGATTACAAAGAAAGTAATCTTTTGGCTGAAAAGTGTTTATGTAATGGCTGGAAGAGGTTCAACTCTGGCGTCCAAACAGACCACGCCGCGGGATAAAGGAAAGAAAGTACATGATGAAATAAAGAGATAAATTGTCATTTAAATAGCATTTCGGATTTAAAAATAAGACAGCAGCGCACACACAACCCAATGAGGCTCCTTCCACATCTGTGCTTTCCTTACCGGTATTGATCAGTCATAGGATCTCAAAACCAGAGGAACACACTTCCGTTTTGTTTCCATTCATTGTGAACGGAACGGAGTGCACCAGAATGCATTTTGTTCCTCTGCGTTTCCACGCTGCAAAGCAGGGTTTTTGTGTGCGTCATGGGATACTGGTCAAGACGGATCTGGCATGAAACACAATGCAAGTCTATGGTGCCAGTGCCCATTGACTTACAATGGTTTTAGTGCCCGATCCGACTTGGTCATTTTAGAGATAATACAACCGGATCTGTTCATAGCGGACGCAGACGGTTCTATTATCATAACGGAAGCGATTTTTCTGATCCATGACGCATCCAGCAAAAATTATGTAAAAGTAGCCTAATACAACATATAAAGATAAACCACGCACCGCCAAGTTCATACCTGGCATACGCCAAGTTCATATCCGGCATACGCCAAGTTGATGGGCTTGTGCAGTGCTACAATACCGATGACCTATTCTCAGAATAGGTCATGAATATCAGATCAGCGGGGTTCTGACTCCTGGCACCCTCGCTAATCAGCCATTTGTGCGAGCGCTGCTTCCGCTTCCGAATTATACAGCGGTTCGTCCCATTCACTTGCCATGGGATGAGCAGTTGTAATTACACTCCGCTGCAAACATTTTGAAGCAGAAGCAGTGCTTGCACGAGTGCTGCTACCTCTTCAGACAGCTGATCAGTGGGGGTGGCGGGGTCGGATGCCCACCAATCTAATATTGATGACCTATCCTGATTGTAGCACTGCACAACCCCGTTAATACCCTGAATACACCAAGTTAATACCCCATGTACAAGAAACAGGAGAACAAACGAGGTGTAGAATAAAGTCCTTCGGTGTGTTCTACAAATGCTCAAAATATGTTATTCTTGGCTGTACACTAGTTTAAATATTCCGGCGGATAACAGCGGAGACAGGGCCTTACTTGCGCTTGACGCCGCTAAGGCGTTTGACAGTGTGGAATGGAGGTACTTGTGGGGGGTCCTGAGAACTATGGGCTTTGGAGAGCGGTTCATTTAGTGGGTACAGGTCCTGTATTCTAGTCCTAAGGCGAGAATTAGAGCGAATGGAGGGTTGTCAGATTGTTTTGCTCTTGCCAGGGGCTCCAGGCAGGGATGCCCATTGTCGCCCTTATTGTTTGCTCTTGCAATAGAGCCGCTCGCGGCGCATATCCGCTTATCAACAAATATAGAGGGGTTTAGATACGGTGGGCTGCACAATAAAGTGGCTATGTACGCTGATGACACTCTACTTTTTATGGGCGATACTGGTGCGTCCCTGGATGCGGCCATGGCATTGATTGACAGATTTGGTAGCTTCTCTGGACTTCGGATAAATTGGCAAAAATCCTCTTTGATGCCAATTGATGGTCAGGCCCTGTCAGGCAGACAAGTAGATAGTCGGGTTCCTTGGGTGGATAAATTTAAATATCTGGGATTGCATATAACACCTAGACTATCGGATTTTGAAGACCTTAATCTGTCCCCATTGCTGGCTACTTTTAGGCTTAAAGTGAGGTCATGGTGTAGACTCTTTCTTTCGGTGGTAGGTAGAGTTAACCTTTTAAAAATGGTTATGATGCCCCAGTTGCTCTATGTGCTGAATAATGCTCCTGTATGGATCCCCCTGGATAGATTCAAGAAAATTCACTCTATATTTAGGGATCTTACTTGGAAGTATGGGCAGGCTAGGATCAAACTGGAGACATTGCAGTATCCTAAGTCGGAAGGGGGCCTGGCTGTCCCTAACGCATGGATTTATTTTCTGGCTTCCCAATGTCAGCATTTTAAGGGATGGATTGATCTACAAGCTCCAGATATGACTGGGCAGATATTGCAGCATTGGCTGGGCAGTCATGACCTCATGGGCTTTCTGGAAGGCTCAGGAATGCATGCTGGGAGAGAAAAACTCCCTCTTATTGAACTTATGAAAAAAGTTTGGACAAAGGTGAAGCAGCTAAGAGGTGTAGGTGGAATCAGCGAACTTTCTCCTATTGGAAAGAATCTCCTGTTGCCCGAATTATTTGCCATACCAGGACTAAGGAACTGGGAAACGTATGGAGTGACGAGAATTGGCCAATTAATTAAGGACAAGATATGTAAGTCATTTCAAAACCTGCAGCGGGAATTTAATGTTCCAAGGGAGTGGTTCTATAAATATCTTCAAATAAGGCATGCCCTTGAGGTCACATTGCGGAAAGGATGTGTGATAGCTCAAATGGAGGTGGTTCATAAGCTTGTTCTTCCGACAGGTGGGGGAAAAAGAGGGTTAATATCACAGGTGTACGCTCTTTTACTGGAAAAATTCTTAGAGGGGTTTCCGCTTTCAAGAATGAAAAAATGGGAGGATGACGTGGGGGATATGTCTAAAGATAAGTGGGAAGATATACTGGAAGGGGTCCCCAAGGTGTCCCTGAGTGAACAGGGCAAATTGTCCCAATTATTTATTATACACAGAGTGTACAAAACACTGGTGTTCCTGAAAAAGATTGGAGTGAGAAGGGATGACAAGTGTCCAAAGTGTATGGAAGATGGTGCGGACTTGTTACATATGCTGTGGTCTTGTCCAGTAGTTGGTAATTATTGGGAGGATGTTAGAAATATGATTAATAGCAAAATGACATTGAAAATTCAAAAAGACCCTAAGGTGTGTGTACTGGGATATGTGTCTGAGATTGGAGGGAATGAATCGGTCAAGGTAGCTGTGGGGAGGTTGCTGTATGTGGCCAGGAAACTGATTGCTATGAGGTGGATCCAGGGAAGTCCGCCTACACTGAGTGAGTTTGAACGGAAGGTGCATGACATGATGATTAGGGATCGACCGATATTGATTTTTTAGGGCCGATACCGATAATTTGTGAACTTTCAGGCCGATAGCCGATAATTTGTGAACTTTCAGGCCGATAGCCGATAATTTATACCGATATTCTGGGAATTTTCATTTTTGAGAAAAAAAAAATAAATCCTACACAAATCTGCTGAAAATTAATATATAGAAAAATAAAGTTTAGGGCGAGCACTCAACACTTGGACCAATGGAATGGGAATAAAACATTTATTAAATCATAATTTAGAACACGTGTACATTTCAATAAAATAAAAAGATAAAATACATACAAAATACCACATATAGGGATAAGAGTCGTGACAGTCGCTAATCAGAAAACTTATTGGATACTGTATAGGATCTAACACTTGTAGTAGAGCAACTGATGAATATTCAGCCAGTACAATTGAATGCAGCCGAGGGTATATATCCCATGCGCAGATGAATAAGTCAATCAATAGTGCTGGCTTGTCTCCGCGGCTCCAATATTGATAACGTAATGTAGCAACTGAACGCAACAATTGTTCCTATGGTATGAACACAGGTTACAATATCCTTCAATAGCGATAATGGATAGTGCTGGCTAATGTATGCGGCTCCAATAGTGATGACGTAGTGGAGCGGCTGAGTTCGACAATTGCTACTAGTAATTGGACACAAGTATCACTGTCCTTCAATAGCAATAGTTCAGTCTAGTAGCCGTACACATTCAATAGTGTGCCTGGTCGCATACAAACTGCAACTGTAATGTTCCTACCTTCCTCTGATCAATAGCGAGGACGTCTCTACGGACATGTGCGGTGGATAAGCTGCAGGTGGATAGTTCCGGCGTCTGGATGGTAACTGCTATAGTTCGCTGTCTCCAGATCTCACGGGATTACGGAAGCAATGAATGACCTGGACAGCCCAGAGCGCTGTTTGGCAGATAATATGCTTGGCGTCCTAGAAATCCATATTCCTCCGATTTAAGTTGATTTTTGCATGGCCATGCATAGAGTGCGGAGGTGCTTCTGTTACAGGTGTGCGGCCCAGACGCGTTTCGGGAACTCCTTCCCTTCGTCAGTGGTGGGCTGTCCAGGTCATTCATTGCTTCCGTAATCCCGCGAGATCTGGAGACAGCGAACTATAGCAGTTACCATCCAGACGCCGGAACTATCCACCTGCAGCTTATCCACCGCACATGTCCGTAGAGACGTCCTCGCTATTGATCAAAGAGGAAGGTAGGAACATTACAGTTGCAGTTTGTATGCGACCAGGCACACTATTGAATGTGTACGGCTACTAGACTGAACTATTGCTATTGAAGGACAGTGATACTTGTGTCCAATTACTAGTAGCAATTGTCGAACTCAGCCGCTCCACTACGTCATCACTATTGGAGCCGCATACATTAGCCAGCACTATCCATTATCGCTATTGAAGGATATTGTAACCTGTGTTCATACCATAGGAACAATTGTTGCGTTCAGTTGCTACATTACGTTATCAATATTGGAGCCGCGGAGACAAGCCAGCACTATTGATTGACTTATTCATCTGCGCATGGGATATATACCCTCGGCTGCATTCAATTGTACTGGCTGAATATTCATCAGTTGCTCTACTACAAGTGTTAGATCCTATACAGTATCCAATAAGTTTTCTGATTAGCGACTGTCACGACTCTTATCCCTATATGTGGTATTTTGTATGTATTTTATCTTTTTATTTTATTGAAATGTACACGTGTTCTAAATTGTGATTTAATAAATGTTTTATTCCCATTCCATTGGTCCAAGTGTTGAGTGCTCGCCCTAAACTTTATTTTTCTATACATACGCTAGTAGAGGAGGGGTGTTCCTCTAGTCTGGGCTAGCAGCACCTTCATCCAGAACCCCGCCTGAGGTGAGCCACCATCTTTGAGTCCTCGAAAATTAATATATGTTTATTGTTAATGTGTATTTTTTTGTTTATTGTTAATGTGTATTTTTTTTTTATAAGTATTTCTCATTTATACTTTTTTTTTTTTTTACTAACTTTTAGCCCCCTTAGGGACTAGAACCCTTGTCCTATTCCCCCTGATAGATCTCTATCAGGGTGAATAGGAGCTCACACTGTCCCTGCTGCTCTGTGCATAGTGCACACAGCAGCATGGAGCTTACCATGGCAGCCAGGGCTTCAATAGTGTCCTGGCTGCCATGGTAACCGATCGGAGCCCCAGGATTACACAGCTGGGGCTCCGATCGGAGGAGCAGGGGAGAGGGGATCCTGTGGCCACTGCCACCAATGAGTAATACTGGGGGGGGCGCACTGCGCCACCAATGTTTTTACTATTGGCCGGGATTGGGGTGGGGGCGCACTGCGCCACCAATGATTAATACTGGGGGGCTTGGGGGGGGGGGGGGGGGGGGGCGCACTGCGTCACCAATGAAGATAAGTCTCTCAATCATTCATATACAGGAGGCGGGAGCTGGCTGCAGAATCACATAGCCGGCTCCCGACCTCTATGAGCGGTAGCTGCGATCCGCGGCACCTGAGGAGTTAACTACCGCGGATCGCAGCTATCGCTCATAGAGGTCGGGAGCCGGCTATGTGATTCTGCAGCCAGCTCCCGCCTCCTGTATATGAATGAATGAAAGGCTTATCTTCATTGGTGGCGCAGCGGCCACAGCCCCTCCCCTCCTCTTGTCTTCTCTTCTGTCATTGGCGGCAGCAGCAGCACAGGGGGAGGAGACACTGCTTCCTTCTCCCCTGTGCTGCGGAGGGAACACAGAACGCGCTGAGAGCAGCGCGATCTGTGTTCCCCATACGTTATCGGTATATCGGCAAAATAGATGCCGATAACGTTCAAAATCCTCAATATCGGCCGATAATATCGGCCAAACCGATAATCGGTCGATCCCTAATGCTGATACTTGAAAAAGGGGTGTATGTGAAGAGAGGGTGTCCTCAGAAGTTTGATAAAATGTGGAATGAATGGTTCTCATACTCATGTGGTTATATAGGCTCGTGATGGTCAAGACCAGTTGTCAGGGAGGGGGGGGTTAGGGTAGGGTGGGGGGGGGGGGGGGGATGTTGGGGAGGTTCAGATATTGGTAATTCTCTGTCTCAAGTATTTGTTTTAGCATTTGTACACGCAATGTATAGATACTTGATAAAACTGTGTGTTGGTACTTCTATGATTACTGTTGTACACTGATTCCACACGGTGGATAAAGCAAAGAAAAAATACAACGTATTGTTTTATGTTATATTTTGTATTTATTGGTTCAATAAAAACGGATTTGATTTTTAAAAAAAAATCTGTTATTCTTGCATTGAGCCAGCTTAGCGGCCCGAGTCCTCCTGAAAACTCCTCCTGATCTTCAGCAGCTGAGCCCGATCAATAAAATTCTAATGCATATAATGCAGTAATGGGAGTCTAAGAGGACGCTTTTCAGCCTCCTCTCATGTGACTGCTGCAGCCTGTGACTGGCTGCAGTGGTAACATGATGAGACCAAGCCATGTCTACAGAGACCAGCAGATAACCAGGTAAGGAAGCCAAGAGAGGATAGTGGTTTTTTTTTTTAAAGCTGAGGAAAGTGTTTTTACTTTAATTTAGGACTTGCTGTGGATCCACATGTAACCTGCAGTTGAGTATAGCGACCCCACTGAACTCTTCGTGATATCTGCTACGTACCAGTTTCCGTTCTGCATCAGAAATAGACACGCTGCTGATTTGTAATACTCTTTCATTTTGCTGGTACTCTAATCCAGTGATGGTCAGTTCGCAGCGTTCCCCCCAGAGAACACATGCGGGCTGCCATCTTGACTCACCCGTCCGGCGATGCACAAGCCGAGAACAGCCCGATGAAGGCCCCCGGCGGCTGTTCTCGGAACTGCCTGCTCCCGGTGACCACATTTGATTTTAGACCGGCTCCCGGCACAGGCACGGGCTTACCTGTGCATCGCCGGACGGGTGAGTCAAGATGGCAGCCCGCATATGTTCGCTGGCGAACACGGCAAACTGACCATCACTGCTCTAATCCACTGTACGTTTTCTGTCTGCAAATCTGGGTGAAAAATTGGCAGCTTTTATGTTACATGAGGAAGAGTCCTGACTGTGCTGCACTGAAGAGGCGGCTTCTCCGGGACCCAGGGGCCGGGGGGCCTCATTCAGGTGCGAACCATTAGTAAGAATGACATTCCGGCACCAAACACCATTATGTAGGATGTAACAGGACTACGATCCATCCTTTATTTGCTGCTGTTTTCATTACTACAGTGTAAGAGTACTGACAACAAGGTGGGGTCCTCCTCCTGAGTTCTCTATGACTTCCAGTTACACCCCTGCCTGGAGGTGCCACCCGCAGACAACATGATTGAAGTCCGTATATACAGAGATACAATTGTGCCGAGTCACTGCTTAAAGGAAACGGGTCGTCACAAAACTGCCAGTTAAAACCAGATAGAGACACATCTGCTTTTATTTTCTGATTACAGATTTTTTTTATTCTATTTCCTGGATATGATTATGGGGGCGGCCATCTTGCCCGAGTGTTAAAGCGCCCTTTACACTGGCCAAGAATCTTAAAGGTAATCGCTAACGAGTAGGCGGTGACACTCGTCCATCTGGTAATCCGATCATTTGTGCGTACACAAAAATCGCTGTTTGCTGGCAGCAGATCGTCCTGTGTTATCACGCTCTGCTGCCGGCAAACAAGTCGGTACGGGGAAGAGCAGACGATTGTGGGGAAGGAATCTGCTGCTCTATCGTCCCATGTAAAGGGATCATTAGAAAGCATTAAGAAAATTACTTTACGCAGCCCCAAAGGCCACGGACACAAAGGGACCTCATTGAGAGAGAGTTGTCCAGGCACGCTCTGTGACCTGTGCAGAGGTCAATGTACAAGGGAACAATAGATCAGCTTTGACAATCACCTGTTGTGAATGGTGGATCCCCTCTTATCTATAGACAAAGGTGATATCATTACAGGCAGGATTTAAATCACAGATAAGCAGGTAACTGCAGTAAACTGATCTGCACAGACCACGAAGGTCTGGCTTAGTGAACAGTGCGAAAACTGCAGGATTTAATGGGCTTTGGGCTTTTTTATTTTTTTATATAGATAGTGACAAGGAAAATTAGATCAAAAAATCTTTAAATATATGTTTAACATAAAAACATGATTTAAACAGGTCATTTTCTGATGAAACATTTCCTTTAAGTCTTATATAGTAATATTGCAGCTTAATACACTTAATAGGAGTTGCCTGAGTATTAAGACATATGGATGTCATACAGCTTGATTTTCCTAAAAGCTAGGGTGGAGAGCGGCTAGAAAAGAGGCTCTTGCTCTAGCAGACCCAGCCTATCCATGTATTGGCTGCCTTGTAATACTACAGGGTGGGCCATTTACAGGTTCTTCTCTAAAAATTAGCATATTGTGATAAAGTTCATTATTTTCTGTAATGTACTGATAAACAGACTTTCATATATTTTAGATTCATTACACACAACTGAAGTAGTTCAAGCCTTTTCTTGTTTTAATATTGATGATTTTGGCATACAGCTCATGAAAACCCAAAATTCCTATCTCAAAAAATTTGCATATTTCATCCAACCAATAAAAGAAAAGTGTTTTTAATACAAAAAAAGTCAACCTTCAAATAATTAAGTTCAGTTACGCATTCAATACTTGGTCGGGAATCCTTTTGCAGAAATGACTGCTTCAATGCGGCGTGGCATGGAGGCAATCAGCCTGTGGCACTGCTGAGGTGTTATGGAGGCCCAGGATGCTTCGATAGCGGCCTTAAGCTCATCCAGAGTGTTGGGTCTTGCGTCTCTCAACTTTCTCTTCCCAATATCCCACAGATTCTCTATGGGGTTCAGGTCAGGAGAGTTGGCAGGCCAATTGAGCACAGTAATACCATGGTCAGTAAACCATTTACCAGTGGTTTTGGCACTGTGAGCAGGTGCCAGGTCGTGCTGAAAAATCAAATCTTCATCTCCATAAAGCTTTTCAGCAGATGGAAGCATGAAGTGCTCCAAAATCTCCTGATAGCTAGCTGCATTGACCCTGCCCTTGATAAAACACAGTGGACCAACACCAGCAGCTGACATGGCACCCCAGACCATCACTGACTGTGGGTACTGGACACTGGACTTCAGGCATTTTGGCATTTCCCTCTCCCCAGTCTTCCTCCAGACTCTGGCACCTTGATTTCCGAATGACATGCAAAATTTGCTTTCATCCGAAAAAAGTACTTTGGACCACTGAGCAACAGTCCAGTGCTGCTTCTCTGTAACCCAGGTCAGGCGCTTCTGCCGCTGTTTCTGGTTCAAAAGTGGCTTGACCTGGGGAATGCGGCACCTGTAGCCCATTTCCTGCACACGCCTGTACATGGTGGCTCTGGATGATTCTACTCCAGACGCAGTCCACTGCTTCCGCAGGTCCCCCAAGGTCTGGAATCGGTCCTTCTCCACAATCTTCCTCAGGGTCCGGTCACCTCTTCTCGTTGTGCAGCGTTTTCTGCCACACTTTTTCCTTCCCACAGACTTCCCACTGAGGTGCCTTGATACAGCACTCTGGGAACAGCCTATTCGTTCAGAAATTTCTTTCTGTGTCTTACTCTCTTGCTTGAGGGTGTCAATGATGGCCTTCTGGACAGCAGTCAGGTCGGCAGTCTTACCCATGATTGCGGTATTGAGTAATGAACCAGGCTGGGAGTTTTTAAAAGCCTCAGGAATCTTTTGCAGGTGTTTAGAGTTAGTTGATTCAGATGATTAGGTTAATAGCTCGTTTAGAGAACCTTTTCATGATATGCTAATTTTTTGAGATAGGAATTTTGGGTTTTCATGAGCTGTATGCCAAAATCATCAATATTAAAACAAGAAAAGGCTTGAACTACTTCAGTTGTGTGTAATGAATCTAAAATATATGAAAGTCTAATGTTTATCAGTACATTACAGAAAATGATGAACTTTATCACAATATGCAAATTTTTTTAGAAGATCCTGTATATGGATACACCTTAATAAAATGGGAATGGTTGGTGATATTAACTTCCTGTTTGTGGCACATTAGTATATGTGAGGGGGGAAACTTTTCAAGATGGGTGGTGACCATGGCAGCCATTTTGAATCCAACTTTAGTTTTTTCAATAGGAAGAGGGTCATGTGACACATCAAACTTATTGGGAATTTCACACGAAAAACAATGGTGTGCTTGGTTTTAACGTAACTTTATTCTTTCATGAGTTATTTACAAGTTTCTCTTTGTCTACAGCCATTGACATGTCGCCGAGGAGCGGATAGAAATTGTGTTGATGTCTGGTGAACGCAGTAACCGGGTCATTGCAGCAGATTTCAATGCAAGACACCCTACGAGACCACCCATCTCACATGCTACAGTTAGCAAACTGCTTGCCAAGTTTTGTGAAACTGGTTCAGTGTTAGATTTGCCAAAATGTGGACGCATGAAATCTGTCTCTAATGAAGAAACATTAGTGGCTGTCCTAGCCTTATTCAGCAAGAGCCCACAGCGTAGCACTCGCCGCATGTCACTGGAGAGTGGCATTAGTCGAACATCCCTTTGGCGGATATTAGCTACTCACAAATGGCACCCTTACAAACTCCAGCTACTGCAGAATCTCAACGAGGATGACCCAGATCGGCGCACTGAATTTGCAGAATGGGCAAAAATAAAATTGGAACAGGACCCTCAGTTTACGCAGAAGATTTTGTTCAGTGATGAGGCAAACTTTTATGTGAATGGTGACGTTAAACAAAACCACCGCTATTGGTCTGACACTAACCCACATTGGATAGATCCCTCCAAGACTGTTGGAACAAAAAAATTGATGGTATGGTGTGGTATATGGGGTACAAAGATAGTGGGGCCATTCTTCATCAATGGAAACCTCAAGGCCACTGGATATGCGAAATTGCTACATGATGATGTGTTTACCTCTTTATGCACTGAAGCTGGCACGTTCCCTGAGTTTTTCCAGCAAGATGGTGCACCACCACATTGTGGGTGTCAGGTCCGAGCATTCCTAGATGAACAGTTTCCTGGAAAGTGGATTGGTCGTCGTGGGCCAGTTGAATGGCCCCCAAGGTCTCCCGATCTGACCCCCTTAGACTTTTATCTTTGGGGTCATCTGAAGGCAATTGTCTATGCTGTGAAGATACGAGATGTGCAGCACCTGAAACTACGGATACTGGAAGCCTGTGCTAGCATTTCTCCTGCGGTGTTGCTATCAGTGTGTGAAGAGTGGGAGAAGAGGGTTGCATTGACAATCCAACACAATGGGCAGCACATTGAACAGATTTTATAAGTGGTCAGAAACTTGTAAATAACTCATGAAAGAATAAAGTTACGTTAAAACCAAGCACACCATTGTTTTTCTTGTGAAATTCCCAATAAGTTTGATGTGTCACATGACCCTCTTCCTATTGAAAAAACAAAAGTTGGATTCAAAATAGCAGACTTCAAAATGGCTGCCATGGTCACCACCCATCTTGAAAAAAGTTCCCCCCCCTCACATATACTAATGTGCCACAAACAGGAAGTTAATATCACCAACCATTCCCATTTTATTAAGGTGTATCCATATAAATGGCCCACCCTGTATAATCTGCCTGCAGTGGCCGCTGTAGGGGAAATGTAAGGCCAGCCCTATCTGCAGCGATCGGCTCATCGTCGTGCCAGGTTTGGTAGTGGAGCAAACACCCCTTTCTCTGTTTTCACCTAAACACTTACAACTATTTACAGAGATCATAAAGTGTCATTTATTCCTGCAAAGCTTCACTTAATGTGCCGCTAAGTGGACTTGACATATTTTCACGTATGCAGTACTTGTGCACAATGCTTCTCCATAGCCCCGTTCTCACTTGCTTCTCTTGCGCTTCTGTAAGCCCCGAGTGACGTCCCTGCCTGTATACAAATTCCACTACACCGCAGAAGTGGCGTCTGGTCTCACCTCAATCTCCCTCTCCGGGTTCAGGTTATGATCCCACAGAATGACTTTCCGGTCCTTCCCGCCTCCTGTGAGCATCATTCCGTTCCTCATCTGGCACAGTGTGAACACGCTTCCATCATGGGCTTTGATCTGCTTGCTAATTTGGTAGACGCCTGGAAACAGACAGTGAAGACATCGTAATGTATAAATGCACACGTGCAACATCTGTACATTTTCTATAATGCACCTTTTTTCACTTAAGATAATCGGGCACACAATTTCCTGCCGTATACATAACAGGTTTCACCTCTTAGACGCACCCTACTGTCCCCAGAAGAATAAGATGGTTTCTGACCAAAACGCACAAAAGTGTGGACAAACCCGCTCCGGGCTTTTTGGCCTCATCAACCAAGAGCTGGTTCTGATTATTCATTTTCTGCGTGTTGGTTAGAGGCTGGTCACACACTTTTGCCATGGACCATTGCTTGAAGTCTCCTTACCATAAGACCTGATGAACACGGCCGTATGAGTTTTACAGTCCGCAGAACACAGATCCCATGTGCATGCCACCGTTTGTTTTTTAGCCCTGTAGAAATGTCCTAGAATAGGACATGTTCTATTTTTTTGCGTGCTGGCAGAATGGACAAACTGATGCGGACAGCGCGCGGTGTCCTCTCCGCACAGTTTGTGCTCCCATTGAAATTAATGGGTCCGCATTCGATCCGCAAAAAATGCAGATCAGAAATACGGTCGTGCATGGTACTATACAGAGCAGACTGAAACCCTACTCTCTGCTGATCTGCCCACTAATGCACCTTTCGGATAAACAGACATTCGCCTAAGGCCTCTTTCACACGAGCATGACAGATTAGGTCCAGATGCGTTCAGGGTGCGTTCCGTGAAACTCGCACCATTTTGCAAGCAAGTTCAGTCAGTTTTGTCTGCAATGCGTTTTGATGCATTTTTCACGCGCGTGATAAAAAAACTGAAGGTTCACAAAAGACATCTCTTAGCAACCATCAGTCAAAAACGCATCGCACCCGCACTTGCTTCCGGATGCAATGCGTTTTTCACTGAAGCCCCATTCACTTCTATGAGGCCAGGGCTGCGTGAAAAACGCAGAATATAGAACATGCAACGCACAAGTGATGCGTGAAAAAAACACATCGCTCATGTACACAGACCCATTGAAATGAATGGGTCAGGAATCGGATTCAGTGCGGGTGCTATGCCTTCACATCACGCATTGCACCCACGCAGAAAACCCGCACGTGTGAAAAGGGCCTAGGGGTCCATGCGCACACATTTTCTTTCCGTGTCCATTTTGAGGACCCATTCCCTTCAATGGGTCCGCAAACAAAATGGGGAAATTATTCCATGTGTATTCCGTTCCCGTATGTCTGCGCAGCCATACGGATAAGCATTGTTACAATGGATCTGCAAAAAAATAAAAAATAAACAGATGCATCACGTATGTCACATGGACATCATCCATACTTTTTGCAGATTGCAAAATACATACAGTCGTGTGCATGAGCCCTAAAAGACATTTACGTAAATTGCACTGTAGATCATTTTCTTTCCCTTGGAGGAGACACAGTTTTCCTATAAAGCACTGCCTGAGATCTCCGGTAGGAGCCTTAATATCCCAATGAGGGCAAGATCAAAGCCATACGAAGAGCTGGAGATGCTACGCTATGTTATTCTGCTAACACAGCACAGGGTCTTACTGAAACAACTTGCTGACGTTTAGCTGTAGGCAAAATGAGGGGAAAAAAAAAATATATATATATTCTGCGTTCTCCCTTGCGGTGGAGCTCTAATTGCTTATAGGACATCCTGCAGTGAGTCATATAATTAATGTAGGTATAGGATAAACTAGTGCTCGGAGCTACACTCCCTCATATTACACCTTATTTTCCATTCCAAACATATATACCTAGAAAGTACAGGTGGCATTTAGTCTGAAAACCTCCGTGCAGCATATCAGGCGGCACTTACACCAGTGGTCTCGAGGGGGAGAAGTGCAGGTTGGAAACCAGTGTTTTAGGCCTCATGCACACATCTGTACTCCCTGGTCTTTGCAGATTGTACACAAACCCGTTCATTTCTATGGGCCGCATACAAAAACCCACACAGACGTCATCCAGGTGCTGTCCGTATCCGTGCGGCCGCTCCGCAAATTATAGAACAAGTCCTAGTCTTGTCAGTTTTGCGACAAGAATAGCCATTTCTACAACAGGGACCGAGAAAAGTCCGGGATGCACATGGCCAGTTGTCGTCTTTTGCGGATCCGCGGTTTGCAAACGGCAAAATACATGCAGTTGTGTGCATATGACCATATACAGACCAATTTGTTGCATTTTAGTGCAAAATCTAACGGACAGTCAAAAACTAACACTTTCAAGACTAAAGCCACCGCGATCATCTAATCGCCATGGGGGCAAACGTCCCATTCAGCCAGGAAAAGTTGCTGTTCACTACAAATTTCCCATACAGCATCCGCTGCAGTGGCCACTTCACATAGCATGCACCTATTCAGATGAATGGCTGACCATGCAATGTGCGGACGGCCGGTCAGAGTGGGAGACACCATTAGCTGCTAGATGTGAAAAAATCTGTGCAAGCCTAAACTACCAGATCTCCACTGGAGAGTCCATTCAAGTCGCTACCTGCAGAAGGAAAAGCACGGCATACGTGCAGGATGAACTGCATATGTTGGAAACCCAATGGTATACTTTGGCAATGAAGGCAAACCCATGAATCCGCCTACACGGTTTGCAGAGCCACAGAAAGCAGCCCTCCCCTATATGACCCTGCACAACATCTGTATGCACGCTCCTGTATATACTGGCGGCTCCACTTACTATATCAGTGAGCGGCCCCCAGAACAACATCTGTATGCACGCTCCTGTATATACTGGCGGCTCCTAAGCGGCCCCCAGAACCCTGCACAACATCTGTATGCACGCTCCTGTATATACTGGCGGCTCCACTTACTATATCAGTGAGCGGCCCCCAGAACAACATCTGTATGCACGCTCCTGTATATACTGGCGGCTCCTAAGCGGCCCCCAGAACCCTGCACAACATCTGTATGCACGCTCCTGTATATACTGGCGGCTCCACTTACTATATCAGTGAGCGGCCCCCAGAACAACATCTGTATGCACGCTCCTGTATATACTGGCGGCTCCTAAGCGGCCCCCAGAACCCTGCACAACATCTGTATGCACGCTCCTGTATATACTGGCGGCTCCACTTACTATATCAGTGAGCGGCCCCCAGAACAACATCTGTATGCACGCTCCTGTATATACTGGCGGCTCCTAAGCGGCCCCCAGAACCCTGCACAACATCTGTATGCACGCTCCTGTATATACTGGCGGCTCCACTTACTAATCAGTGAGCGGCCCCCAGAACAACATCTGTATGCACGCTCCTGTATATACTGGCGCTCCTACTATCAGTGAGCGGCCCCCAGAACCCTGCACAACATCTGTATGCACGCTCCTGTATATACTGGCAGCTCCTAAGCGGCCCCCAGAACCCTGCACAACATCTGTATGCACGCTCCTGTATATACTGGCAGCTCCTAAGCGGCCCCCAGAACCCTGCACAACATCTGTATGCACGCTCCTGTATATATTGGCAGCTCCACTTACTAGATCAGTGAGCGGCCCCCAGAACCCTGCACAACATCTGTATGCACACTCCTGTATATACTGGCGGCTCCACTTACTAGATCAGTGAGCGCCCCCCAGAACCCTGCACAACATCTATATGCACGCTCCTGTATATACTGGCGGCTCCTAAGCGCCCCCCAGAACCCTGCACAACATCTGTATGCACGCTCCTGTATATACTGGCGGCTCCTAAGCGGCCCCCAGAACCCTGCACAACATCTGTATGCACGCTCCTGTATATATTGGCAGCTCCACTTACTAGATCAGTGAGCGGCCCCCAGAACCCTGCACAGAGTGGCCCCCGATGACTACAGGCACAATAAACCTATGACACAAACGCTACCTCCGGCCCATAACCGAGACAAACAACTTGCCCCCTTGTTGCTTATGATGTCAGATCTGCTGATGTTAATATCCGGAGTCTTAAAACAATGGATTCACATTTTATTTTGCCATTTCTTGATTAAATTCATATTAAATTAAAATCCCGGGAGATTTGGGTTTACAGTGTTCTGATTTTAGGGAATGTGCTGGCATTCTGTAGATACCTCTGGAACTGACTGATGGTTCTCTATGCCCCGAGCATTCATGCGGCAGGAACTGTGCCGCCGTGTGTAACATGGGTCGGTGGCCAAAATCCTAATGACAAAACGTCCTTGTGGTCAGGAGACTGCGATGGGGAATTCAGTGCATATAATGAGAACAGGCTTATTATCCCAACATATAATTACTACAATGTGATTATGGGATGGAGTGAGGGGAAAGGCTCTGTAATACTTCTAAGCCTTCACATTGCGAAACGGTGTGTAATGCTTACAGCCGGGTGGTCCATTATTCTATGGGGAGGAAGTGCAATTGATCTGCAAAGTCTCATTTTACTATGATCCTTAAAGGGCATCTGTCAGCAGTTTTGTACCTATGACACCGGCCGACCTGTTACATGTGCACTTGGCAGCTGAAGACATCTGTGTTGGTCCCATGGTCATATGTGTCTGCATTGCTGAGAAAGATGTTTTAATATTTGCAAATGAGCCTCTAGGAGCAACGGGGGCTTTGCCATTACACCTAGAGGCTCTGCTCTCTCTGCAACTGCTGATCTGATATTGATAACCTATCCTGAGGATAGGTCATCAATATTAAAAGCCCGGAGAACCTCTTTAAGGTCTATTGGGGACACTACAATATATGTTTTATGTTATCTTATTGAATAGCAATTGCGATGGTTTTATACCGTTTTTAATTAGCACGCTGGAGTTTATACATTACAATATGATAATGCGATTCTTCTTATGTAACTTTTTCAGCCTCGAGCACCAACTATAATTATTTGGAACCTTTCCATTACTTTATTAGCTTTAGCGGGAGCTACGTGGAGTCCATGAATTTACGAATGGCGGGCTAACCCCACCCCTCCTTGCCACTGATTGACAGCTTTCTTTCTATGCACAGTATAGGGAGAAAGCAGTCAATCAGCAGAGCGAGAGGACGGCTCATATTGAGGACACTGTACGTTCTGAGAGGACTCAAGTGTAGGGCTTCACCTAATAATAAAAAATACAGAAAGGGGTGGGGGCGGGAAGTGACCAGCACTGCAATCAGGATCCCCGTCACTAAGTCATCCTCTCCTCAGATAGGGCAACAATCCCCCTAACTGAAATGGGGCTGAGCTGCTAGACCACAAATAACCTGCGGACAGGTACAGTAGGGTGCCGTTTTTGGAAAAAGCAGGCATGTTTTTCTAATCCTTAACCCCTTTCAACAGCTTTGTGGCTGAGCTAAAAAAACATGCCAACGGGCCGCTTCATGTCTCAGACCACAGGAGTTTCACCCATCCATAATCTATGGACCGCTTTACCGGCCGCCACCAACTTTGACTCTTCTTCCTCCAAAAAGGCCTATCCACACAGACTGTTGCCAAATGTCACTCTACTTCCTTGGTCTGCAACCTGTGGTTTTCTAGCCATCACAATACTATCACTCCCAGCTTATTGGGAGTAGTAGTTCCATATGGGCTGCAGAGCACTACTCTTCTAAATACCTGAAGGGGGTGAATAATTATGCATCTACTTATTTTGTACTTAAAATGGGTTTAAAATAGAAGTGACTCGGCCCCCCAATACACAAATATGATGCTTGAAAAAGTACAAAAAATTGGGAGGAGTTTTCCAAGACTTTTCTACTGATGAGCTATGCTCTAGATCAGGGATGCCCAACCTATGGCCCTCCAGCTGTTGTAAAACTACAACTCCCAGCATTCCCAGAGCGCCTACAGATATCAGGGCATACTGGAAGTTGTAGTTTTGTAACAGCTGGAGGGCCACAGGTTGGGCATCCCTGCTCTAGATAGGTCATCAGTATCTAATTGTTGGGGGTCCGAACTCTCGGGACCCCTCTGATCAGCTGTTTGAGAAGGCACTGGCGCTCGCAGTAGTGCTGGAGCCTTCTCGCAGCTTTACCTAGGCCATCTGACTTCACATTCATCTGTCACATGGCCGAGCTTCAGATCAGCCTCATTGAAGTGAATGGGGCTGAGCTGCAATACCAAGCACAGCCACTATAGAATGGATGGCGCTGTGCTTGGTGAGCAGAGAGAAGGCTGTGGTCTTCTCAAACAGCTGATCACCAGGTGTCAGACCCCCGCCGATCAGTAGAAAACCCCTCTCACCAGGTGAAGCATTTACATGTTGAGAGCTCTCCAGCGTGTGCCAGGCATATTAATGACACTATGAGTGGGGAATACACCTAATGACTCATATTATGACTACAAATAATTACCTGAGCATTTAGAAGAATTATGGAGACATTTAGCTGGATGCCAAGCAGGGATTTAGAAGTAATTAAAACGTTAGGAGTGGCAAAAGCAGAGATCTTCAGGATAACCTTTACCGTATCACCGCACCCTTATTTCAGCGCCACTTAATATCATGGAAACCTGGCGTAACCACCTCGGTGGGAGGAATGGACCCTCCAGCAGAATACTCACACAGAAGCACACAGGTGTGAGTACTTGTTGCTGGCCAAGTCATCCCGCACGGATTAGGTGGATTGACACGTGGCAGCCATTTCTGCAAGCCTCATTCAGAGGTACAGGAACGGCAGCAGAAACCTGTGCATATACCCGATGCCGGCAGACGGTGGGACGGAGAAGCCTACCTTTTACTCCTTTACCGGCTGTTGATTCGACTGGAGTTTTGCTCCATATTAACATGACTCCACCGGAGTCTCCAGCAAGTACATCTCCGTTGGGTAGGAAGGCTAAGCACTGCACAAACTTTGGTTTCTCGTATTTCTGCACAGAAAAGTTGAAAAATGTGAGTTCCGTGAATCCTGTCTGCAGAGCGCAAAATAAATCCACCAAAAATATCCTCCTCCTATCAGATATCGCTACACAAACGGGATTTCAAGGAGAGGTCCAGAATTAGAAACAAAAAAAATAAATTAAATTATAATATCTATATCTAAAAGAAATAAAATCGAAACAGCGCCTCTCTCTTTTGTATGGGCGCCATTTTGCATCTGTTATTGCAGCGCAGTCCTATCGAAACGGACAACGGGGGGGGGATCTATCACTCTTTTCTTTAGGCCTCATGCACACAGCCGTATGTATTTTGCAGTCTCCAGATTGTGGATCTGCAAAATCTGCATACCGTCCACATTGTATTTGCATTTTTGGTGGACCAATTGACTTCAAAGGGTCTGTGGACTGCATTTTGTGGCCAAGGTTGTGTGCATGAGGCTTTACGTTTTTCCTTCTTTGTGGTTTGGCTCAAAAATACTGCATCAAAAACGACAATTCTGAGCAGAAATCTTCAGTGATGTGAAGGAGGTTAATGAAACTGCATTGATAAGCGCGGGGTGTGGATTACTGGTGGATTTTATGCAGATTTCTGTGACAGATCCGTGTCAGATCAGACACGTGGGAACATAACCACATAATCCTCTTCAGCGGTTATGGTATATTCTGCGCTCTGAAGTGCAATATCTAAGGCAATATATCCTCCCACCCCCGCCATACCCTAGTAAGAAAGGAACACAAAACCATAATCAATACAATTTTCCTACCCCAAAAATTCCCTGTTTTCTCGCCAGAGAGTTTCCACTCCAGGTCCAGAAGAAGATGTGAGATTTGCCGCAGGTGACTATCGTGTTGGCGTCGGTCGGATGGAATTCTACGGCGAGGACCACCTCATTAGTAGTCTGTGCAAACAAACAGAGGAGATTTATATGCGACCTCACAGCACACCCTCCCCGTTATACAGCAGATAATAGAAGTCCTGATCTTATCCCGGCCCCCCCCCATATTCTCCGTTTGCCAAGCCGTCAATAAGGATCTCATTTAGGGGGTAGGCATAACACAGTATCCGTTTTGTCTGCACAAGGCGTTTTCTTCTACCCAGTTGTCATTTTCCCAAAGATTTTTTCCCCCTACCTAAACATCTGAAATGTAGTCAAAGCTCTTATAAATCATTTGCACTTGGACGGAAGGGCCGTGACTGCCACAAATGACAACAGCCGTGGGCTGCGGTAGAAGAGCTGGCGGCCAGTCATACATGTGGCATTCATTCTGCATCAACACCAGAAAGCTAGAGGAACTGGGCTCGTCTGTCACTGGTTCAGGGCTCATCTTCAGTAAGGCTATGTTCAGGGGCGTAGCTAGAGGGGGTGCAGAGGTAGCAGTCACCCAAAGACCCTTGTGCCGTATTAGGCTACTTTCACACTGGCGTTATGGCTTTCCGTTTCTGAGATCCGTTCGGGGCTCTCACAAGCGGTCAAAACGGATCAGTTTTGCCCTAATGCATTCTGAATGGAAAAGGATCCGCTCAGTTTGCCTCCATTCAGCCTCCATTCTGCTCTGGAGGCGGACACCAAAACGCTGCTTGCAGCGTTTTGCGGTCCTGTTGACAAAACTGAGCCAAACGGATCCGTCCGGGCACACAATGTAAGTCAATGGGGACGGATCAGTTTTCTCCGACACAATCTGGCACAATAGAAAACGGATCCGTCCTCCATTGACTTTCAATGGAGTTCACGACGGATCCTTCTTGGCCATGTTACAGATAATACAAATGGATCTGTTCATGACGGATGCATGTGGTTGTATTATTGTAACAGATCCGTTTTTGCAGATCCATGATGAATCCGCCCAAAACGCGAGTGTGAAAGTAGCTTAAGACGACACCGGTATTCTAGAAAGTGCCTCCACCTCTGGCCGTTACAGTTTTTGCCTCAGGCAGCATGGAGGCTATGTGCTCCCCTGACCACAGAGCACTGAGTGAAGGGGGGGCCCCAAGCTGAACTCTTGCACCAGGGCCCAAGAGCCTTTAGCCACGCCCCTGGCTATGTTCACATCTCCGTTGCAGTTTGTGTCATTCTTGACAGGTTAGACAGCTCTGGAAACGCTGCTACTTTTGATGGACACCTCGTCAGAACTTGATGGACCCAGTTAGCAGTCAATTGGGTCTGTCCGGCGATGGGTTCAGTACTTCGGTATAGAGAAAATTAGGTGAAGACACAGAAGACTAGAGACAGATGTAGGTCAGTGACGTCACGGTTATTGGCCACGCACAACTCAGTCCCATTCAAGTGAGTGGGTCTGGGCTGCAATATGAAGCACAGCCACTATACATGGTATGCTGTGAGGTGGCTGCAGGGGTGCCAGGTGTCAGATCCCCATCCCAGGATAGGTCATCTATATTTTACTCTTACAAAACCCCTTTCTGAACCGCCTGCAATATAGCAAGGCCACTCCACCCTCACCGCTGGGCTGCAGCTTTGATGTAATTGTTTAGGCTGCAGTGGCGACATCCCATATACTGCAAGTGACTTCTGCAGCCAATCCCTGGCCTCAGCAGTCTTGCGAATGCACACCGCTAAGGCCGGTGACTGCTGCAGTCAAAACATTACATCGAGGATGCAGCCAGGAGGAGAGGATAGAGCTGTGGCATTGGTTTGGAGGTATTTTAAAAAAAAAAAAATAATCACCCTGCAGATTTTTTTTTTTTTTTACTTTTGACAACCCCTCTTCCTCAAGACGGAAACACACACTAAGTTTTTGATGCAGTTTTATTGGGCCAGAAGTGTAATCAACAAAGAGGAAAAGTCCTTTCTTGACCCATCCCATTTCAGCTTTGGATTAAAGAAAAAACTAAAAGATGCATCAAAAACTGCACGTGTGACTCCGGTCTGACTGACGGCTTGTTTTTTACCTCCAGAAATACCACCACCTGTGTACATGGGTTGTGCCACCATATTACAGATTATTCCCATTCAAATGAATGGACTCTAGATGCAACACCAGGCCCAGCCCACGGACAAGCAGTCCCTTTAACGTTAATATCTAATACAGATTAAAAGGTTTTTGTGTTTGCGGAAGAAAGGTCATGCACGTGGATGGGAATATTAAACTGATAGAGAGGTCGATGGCACAGAAAGGGCTATAAAACCCATAATTCGAGCATTTTTTATACAATTACCTTTATTTCTGCTACTTTTGACTTCTTTTGCCAGTCCCATACAGTTAGCATATGTTCATTAGAGTCATCGATTACAGCCAAATGTACCCCAGAGTCCTGAAAAACACCAACGCCATATATTTGTATTTAAAAAAAAGCCCTATGGCATATAATCATCTCCATTACAGGCTGTTATCCTGGAGTACGTCAAGTAAAGCAGTGAACAAATACAGGGGAAATATAGTTTTTTATTTTTATTTAAAGGGATTTTCTGGGACCAACACATTGCTGCCCTATCCATTAAACAGGCCATCGATTGGAGATCATCAGCCAACCGATCATCAGCCGTCGCAGGCACGGAGCGGGCCCACCACGGTCCTCCCGTGTAGTGACGGTTTCCATTCATCTGAATAGGTGCAGAGTTGCAGTACCTGGGAACAGCCACAACACCATACACAGAGCGGTCATGTGCTGGGCCCATACAGCTGATCGGTGGGGGTGCCGGGTGTCAGCTCCACAGAAGTGAAGGGAGGGTGGCAGTGCATGTGCGGTGTCCAATCCTTCACTTTTGGAGGTCCGTTCTAGAGATAGAGGTGGGACGTGCATTTATCTGATATTGGTGGCATATCCTAGCGATACGCCGCCAGTCTCTCAGGTGATGCAACCCCTTTAAACAGGACGTATCCTTGCATTTTCTGCTTGAAACAAAAGTGACATGGCACATATTTACGAGGCAGAAAAAGAGTTCCTGAAATCCACGCTGAACTTTTCCTATGGGCAGGGTTGCAGAAACTCCACCCCTACGTATGATTTCAATGCAGAATACATCATTCCACGTAAAATTATGATGTAAACATATCAAAAAACAAGCATCCAGTGATCTGTAACTACGACAAACTCTTCCGCTGTCTATACGTTTTGTGAAGCCACGTAAGTTTTACCGCTTTTGAGAAAGCCAGGCATCCGACGCCACGCTCGAAGGTCCCAAGGCCGATGACTTGCAACGTGGATAGACTGACAGAGTCCCAGACTCTCACGTGAGGTTGCAGAGGCTGCAGAAAGTACAAGGCAAAAGGAAAGTGTGAATGTCGTTCTATAAAAACACCTTTACCCATAGAGGCAGCAGCACTGATCTGTAAAGGAAAATCCTAAGGAGGATCAAGTTGGAAAGCTTCCTTCCGATAAACGAATGCACATAATAAATGAGCTGATGACTGATACATGAAAGGTGATGAAGCCAAGCAATTAACACCTTAAATTAACATTCTGTGGCGGAAAATCAGTGATGATTCTAATGCTGCAGACTTCAATCACTGCATTGTAAAGGGTGGACTCCATGGCGGAAGACCGCAGATAAAATGACATGCTAGAAATTTAAAACCAGCACCACACGTGCAGTTATGTGCTTACCCCGTAGAGGAAAGTTTCTGCATCGTGTGGATGAGACTTGAACACATCCCCTGTAGTGTTGAGCGAACCTGTTCTGCGTCCAAAGTTCAGGCTCGGGTTATGGAAGAATCCAGTTATGGATTCCAAATTCCGTTATGGTCCGTGGTAGCAGAATCCATATAGGGATTCTTCGATAATCCAAACACGAACTTTGGACGCAGAACTTAAAAAAACAAGTTCGCTCAACACTAATCCCCTGTGTTGCACCTGCAAACGTTGCTGATTTTCAACATGCAATCCACGTGTGCTTGTACCCTTAAAGGGGTTGTCTCGCTTCAGCAAATGGCATTTACCATGTACAGAAAGCTAATACAAGGCACTTACTAATGTATTAGGATTGTCCATATTACTTCTTTTGCTGGCTGGATTCCTTTTTCCATCGCATTATACATTGCTTGTTTCCATGGTTATGACCACCCTGTAATCCAGCAGCGGTGCCCGTGTTTGCACACTACAGAGAAAAGCACTGGTCTCTCTGGTGGCCGGGACCGCAGAAGTGCACAAAAACCAGCGCTTTTTCCTATAGTGTGCAAGTACGACCACCACTACTGGTCATAACTAGGGTTGCGTGAATCGAAGTATCCGAAGGAAAAATTTGATTTGCCGCAAAGCCGAATTTCCTCGTGCTTCACCGTAAGGAATCAATAAAAAAAAAACACACAACACCACACTCCCCTCATCCATTTGCACCGTGGGAGATTTTGAGCGGTGTCTTCAATCAAGATGACTGAATAATTGGTCACAAAGTGGATTTCTTTGTGAAATTTGGCGAAGCGGCCGAATCAAAGTTTATCGAACTTCACTCATCTCATAACCCTGGATACGGGCAGTGCATAATGTGTGGGAAAAATGAATCCAGTCAGCAAAGGAAGCAATATGGACAATCACAATACATTAGTAAGTGCCCTGTGTTAACCTTCTCTACATGATACAAGGTATTTGCTGAAGTGAGAAAAACTAATGTTTTCTTTAACAGCAGGAATATAGAAAGTAAATGGAGCAGAGACCGATCTCCTAAAGGTGAGTGGTCATTACCCTTCCATCCTTGTCCACTCCTGCAATCTGTCCTGTGGCGATTCGGATTTTGTCTGGATGGAGAGCGATGCTGCAGAGGACAAAGACAACAAACAGAATCGACAAGGCTCTTCTTTACAGAAACAATCAGTGTCAGGATTTTAATGTTTCACGTATACGCGGCATCTACAGCGAGGAAACTAAAACCATCTCTACCTGTGGATTCTAGCTCAGGTTATCCGGCTATAAATTAAGCAATAGATTGATCTTCCCACACGGGTGATTTAAAGGCGGGGTCTCTGTTTTAGGGTACTTTCACACTAGCGGCAGGACGGATCCGACAGGCTATTCACCCAGTCAGATCCGTCCTGCCGCTATTTTGCCATGCCGCCGGACTGCCGCTCCATCCCCATTGACTATAATGGGGACCGAGCTCCGGTGCAGCACGGCGAGAGACCGCCGGACTAAGAACTCGGACATGTAGTACTTTTTGTCCGGCGGCCTCTCGCTGTGCTGTGCCGGAGCGCCGCCCCCCGTTCCCATTATAGTCAATGGGGGCGAAATAGCGACAGGACGGATCCGACAGGGTGAACAGCCTGTCGGATCCGTCCTGCCGCTAGTGTGAAAGTAGCCTTAACAGGGTGGTTCAGGATTAGAATTAGGTTTTCCCACAAAAACAGTGCCGTTGCTGGTTGCGTGTGGTATTGCAGCCTAGCGCCATTCATTTCACTGGAACGGAACTACAGTCTCAGACACAACCCACAGACAGGCGTGGAGCCGTTTCTGGAAGACCGCAGCCAAGTTCATCTAATCTGTACAATCCAAGGAACCAGCCTCGTTAGGACAACAGATTATCTGACCAATTTCTGTCCACTCAGACCAATAGTTGGTGTGTATAACGAGATCTGTGTGTGTAAACGGCCATCTGACCAATGATTGGTCAGAAAATCTGTGGGATAATCCGTTGGTGTAATAAAGCCCTAAGAATCGTTGAGGGTCCCAATCGGGTGACCCCAATCTATAATGTCCATATGCATTACTAGAATCATAGAGGCAGAGGTTCCTTTAATTCACCTATAATGATAGCCGCTAACTGTAAAGCATAAAGGGATGCTACTGGTTCCAACCAAACTTTGCCCCTAGTGCTTTAAAGGGAAAACTACACAAGTATCCATATGGAACTACAACACCCAACATGCACAGGGGTGCAAGCACGAGATCTCAATGGGGAGATAAAGCAGTGTGGCATATAAAGAAACATCTTACCATTTAACACAATCTGTGTGACCGAGATAATGCCGCTGTGTTCTTTCATCATAGTTGAACAGTACTACAACAGAGGCGATGAAATATACAATTTCTCCAGTCGGGAGGAGGTAAACATTAGCGCGACAATCTCGACCACGATAACCGTATCTTTATTAAGCGCTGTTAAGGTGAAGTCACCAAAAAGGACTTGGCACATCCCTATACAAGTGATCTGATCCCATTTCACGCTCCCAAACATATCCAGTTACTAATGTTAATCTAATTGACTGATATCAAATTATAGGAAGAGTGCAACCAGTCAGTAAACGAAAGAGGGGCAGTTACTTTTTCACATGGGTGTTGGATAACTTTGTTCTTTAAATATTTGTAGCGATATACCGTATTTTTCACCCTATAAGACGCACCCCCCCCCCCCCAAAGCGGGGGGAAATGTCAGCACGTCTTAGGGCAACTACTAATAAGAACTTCCATTATGGAACTGCTCATTAGTACAGTAGGACCAGGGAGCGGTGAATATAGCGCTCCCTGGTCTTCTTCGGAGGGTGCGACAAGCTGTGCATAGTATGAGGACATACACGCGCTCTGTGACCTCATGCTGCGCAACTTCGGGTCACAGAACAGCGCAGCAGGAAGAGCGCTGATCTCTGGAGTGGCAGCGGTGTCCAGAGCAGGAGAGGAGAGTTGTTGTCTGATCTGAGGACTGATTAACATTGAGGGTCTGATTGGGGGTCTGAGCTGCGGTCTAAATAACGCTGAGGATCTGTCTGAGCTGGGGTCTAATTAACTCTTGGGTTCTGACCTGAGGTTTTATTAAGATTGGGGGTCTGACTGGGGCACTGAGGATTTTTTTTTTCTTATTTTCCTCCTCTAAAACCTAGGTGCGTCTTATGGGCAGGTGTGACTTACAGTGCAATAAATATGATCGTTAAAAACTATGGTTACTCCAGTTACCTTTGTCTAATGATGTATTACACCGTCTTCTGTTAGATCTAAGGTGGTCGGCCAAACCCACGGTGATGTCCAACTCCCCAACCAAACGACAGCAGATGTCAAAGGAAACAGTCAGGAATGTTGACTTTGAACACTCCCAATCCTTTTGCTTTTGGGATAGATAACCCTCTGCTAGTCGTGATGGTAGCAGCTTATACCCTTGTCCTAGTGAGAAAACATGCTGGCCCCACTGAGCTGCATGTACATGTGTAATATTGGGGGGAGTCTGACGGGTTTAGCTGGCATCTAAACTGTATGGCCAGCTTTTGAGAACAGCTGGTATGATGCCAACCTTGTGTTCCAACAAGGTTGGGAGACTCAGACCTCCGGTAAAATATTTCTTTCAATCTGCGTTTGCAGATTTCATCACGTTTGACTGTAAGAAGATAAGAGCTGCACTTGGAAAACCTTGAAGGATGTGAACAGAGCCCAAGATAGATCTTTGAGCACAAAGGCGCAAATGTGACAAAGATGTGAGAAGATGCAAGAAAAGGAGGAAGGGTGTGAATACTTTTTCTAAAGTACTGTGGTTGGAACTGTAAAACGTAGATCCTGTGCATACACCAGGGGTCATGAGGACCAGGCAAAAAGGATACACCCACTCCAGTTTTAACTTCTCTGGTGGCAGTTCTGTTCTGATGTCTTCATAGTTCTCCACGTCCGAAGGAATGAACATTGTGATTGGTCGGCCTCGCATAAACATCTTAATGTATTCTCCTTCTACAGAAACAAGACAAGAATAGGCCGCATGGCGTTAGTCAATAAAGAAGGCGCGTCCTGCTTGGCAGCCGTGAAGGTGGAGATGACGGAGATAACCAGGTACTGTACGAGGCGGAACAACATCCCCGAGAGCGCAGTCAACATGCAAAGGTTACAATGACCGCACGGCCACCAATACTTGGTTTGCAAGCGACAGATTTTCTGCAATCAGCTGAAAATAAAATATTAGGGAGACCTGGGCGTAAACCGACAGAAAGCTGGAGAACCGTTCTTTGGGTTAGTATGGCTGCAGTGTTGGGAACAATACGAGGTTTGATATAACACTCCACAGAGGCTTTGTATGGAACAAAACCAAACGCCAGAGAAGAGATTGGGAATTTTTTTTTTAACGTCTCACACTAATGTTAAAGAGACGTCACTCTTCACAGCATCTGTCGACATTTTACAGCCTCAAAGTCTAACTGGATAGCAGCTAAAACAAGCCAACAACAAGCCACCAGTGCAGAACTGTATCTACCGACACGTTATCTGTCTTCTGTAATTGATTAGAAATGCGGCAGTGGAGAGAAATCAAAGCTTAATGGCTTTTTGGCTGCAGGCCACAAGCGACTGCCATCTTGGACCACAATTTAAAAGGGGTATGGCTGCAACTTGCATGCGACCAGGTTGTTTTTCAGCCAAACTGCAACTTGAAAATAACTGCATGATTGCAAGGATGCACAGTCACAGCCTTAAGAATCTAACAAAAGTCTGATCCCATGAAAATCCTCCTGTGAGATCTTTCGACATTAACCGCAAAACCTCTAGGTTCAACTTTATCAAAAATTTAAAATACAACTATGCAAACAGTTTTAATTAAAAGTACCTAATTGTTTTGTGTCTAAACTGCCTTTGTGGACCTGAGTGTCTCCATGGTAACAGACTACAAACAAACATTGTGTAGTCTGATTTAGCAGTCATAATCTCTTACGTCGTCTTCTAGCTAGCCTGCTATAGATTTGAACTAGGAGAAGAGATGGAAGAAAGTATAACTGGAGGATCAGAGTAGACTACACAAAGTCACCATGGCGACCTATAGATGTGCATAAGAGCTGCAGACACTAAATGGAAGGGATTTTTAAAAGGGAACCTGTCACCGGGATTTGATGTATAGAGCTGAGGACATGGGTTGCTAGATGGCCGCTAGCACATCCGCAATACCCAGTCCCCATAGCTCTGTGTGCTTTTATGTGTAAAAAAAAAAAAAAAGGACACGAGATTACGGCGCTCTAGCTTTCTGACGTCGGGGAGCAAGGAGGAGATTCTGAGGATGCGGGGCGGTGCTGGGCTCCTTCACGCTGGACTCATCTCAGGTTAATTTGCATATGTATAAAATAGTTTTTTTTACACAATAAAAGCACACAGAGCTATTCGGACTGGGTATTGCGGATGTGCTAGCGGCCATCTAGCAACCCAGAATCCTGGTGACAGGTTCCCTTTAAGTCCAGGTTATTTGAGGAGGTGGAGATAGCTTTTAATGCTGCATATCTCAAGTGTTCCACCTCTGGTCAAAGTTTAGAAGGGTTTACACTGTGATCCTGAACACTGAATGCTGACGGTGCCAAAATATTGACCTAGCAGAATGCCTAATGATATGGGTGGCTTAGAGGGAGGGTAGAGTATGAACAGTTGGGTGCTCATGTGCAGAGATGCCAACATCTGCCCAACCGTCTATTATTGACATCCTAAAGTATGTTAATATATTACATTGACCTTTCGTTGAGTACAACAGGAACTGTGTAACGCTTCTGTTTTCCTGCGGTGGCGCTGTAGGATAATTGCTTAGTTGGAAAGCACTTAAAACGAGTATTCCCATCTCAAACAATGGGGGCATATCACCACCTCTGGGACCCGCTCCTATCTCGTAAAGTGAAGGAGGGCGCACCGCACATACGCAGCCACCCTCCAATCATTCCTATGGGGCCGCTGAAATTAGCCGAGCGCTGGCTCTCTATTTCCGTCTGCCCCATTGAAGTGAATGGAAACGATGGCCGCGCAGGCGCGGTGTGTGCTCCCATTTATTTCTATGGGGCCGACGGAAAGAGAGCCATCGCTCAGCTATTTTCAGCGGCCCCATAGACACAAAGCGTTTCTGCGCATGCGCCCTCCTTCACTTTGACGGCTCAGTTTACCAGATAGTTACAGGTCCCAGAGATGACCCTAACGATATGTCCCCATTGTCTAAAATGGGGGAAAAAAAGTTAAAAAATAATGGATGCATAAATAAGTAGCTATAATAATAACCACAGGTCCATCAATACAAAAATATACCAAACATCTTCTGCCTGGTGCAATCTGGCTTCTGGATTTCCCCAGTAATAGTCCAGGGAAGCTCTGGATGGCCATCCAGTTCTGCAGCAAGGACCTTTCAGGGTACATGTAATATCATATACTGGTCCTGAAATGAATACAAGGTCAGGCTGGGTCCGCCAAAAGTGTGCCCCCTTTAAGGTGTTCTAGAAAACGATTTGAAAAGCTTTGACTCAAAGTTACCAGTAAATCAGACATTCTGGTCGGACTATAAAAAAAAAGGCAGCGAACACTATTTGATGGTTGGCGCTGGCACGCACGGCCTCCTGTTTAACTAATCATGGGCTAAAAACATTATCGAACAGCAGAAACAATAAAACGCATGAAAGAACATTCCTATTAATGTCTCCCTGCATGAGGTAAGAGATTATAAATATGCTTTATGGCTTATAAATTTGGGTAAAGTGCTGCGCGCCCTGAGAGGTAAATCAGATGGTCGGGAAGACTTCTGGTATTTGAGTAATATTATATATTAGTGGATGTGAGGTGCGTAATATATTACTGTTATTTGAGTCATCGCTCATGAAAACCTACAGTATAATATGCCACTGGAAAATACTCCTCAGCCCTTCCTATGGCCATTGTTAGTCATGCAATGCAATTTTATCCAGTATAGCCAAGTTCACATTTTGCTTTTTTTTGTGTGTGTTGCTTATGCCACTTTTTGTTTTTTAACGCAGCGTCCAGGTGACGAATGAACAGGAAGGCAAACGTGCATTTGAGAACCATGGCACGGATTTATCAAAACTGTGTAAAGGCATGTTCACATGGCGGATTTTGCCTCTGGAAGAACCATTGCATGTTTTGCGGCAGGAACCGGCGTGGTTTTTCCATTTTAAAGGGGTTATCCAAGACTATAAAACGGTGGGCCCCCCACAATGAATATACTTAGCTGGCTCCCCGTGCCGCTCCTAGTCCCCGCACGGCCGCTGCCGCTTCTCCCCGTGCGCGGATGAAAACATCCGGTGTCGGAGGGAGCAGCCAATGGCAGGTGGGGAAGTGACCCGCAATGCTACGGAGGCTCGTCCCCGAATTGCTGCTAATTCACCAGATGTTTCCATCCGCGCGCGGGGAGAAGCAGCAGTGGCGGTGCAGGGAGCCAGAAAAGTATATGCATTGTGAGGGGGCCCGGCCTATGGGGGAGCATTTTATAGTCTTGGATAACCCCTTTAAATGCCGAGGACCTGCTTGTGATTTAAAGGGGTTTTAATATCGATGATTTATCCTCCAGAAAGGTCAAATATCAAATCAGCGGGGGTCCGACACCCCCACCAATCAGCTGTATGAAGTGAAGGCACGCACCGCGCTTGCGTGCCATCTCCTGCATCTCTTCCTGCTCGCCGCTATGTCTCTGGCAAGCAGAAAGAGACAGGAGATGGCACACACCGTCTCTTCATACAGCTGATCGGCGGGGGTGCCAAGTGTCGGACCCCCACAGATCGGACATGGATGACCTATCCTGAGGATAAGTCATCAATATTAAAAGCCTGGAAAACCCCCTAACTGGATGGCGCTAAATCGCGAGCGGACACCTGCCACTGCTTCCAGTGGCGTAGGTCTAGATACAGCACTAAGAAGGGACAGAAAAATTGGGCCACGACTGAGACCAGGGTCACATCATGTCACCGGCAGCAAATCTCAGACCCCATGACGTCAACTAAGTGGTCAGAAATTGCCTGCCGAAGACATGACCCTTCACTACTTACCGCCACATATGACAGACTAGAACAGTTTATATTGATTTATTTTTATTATTTCAGCTTTTTTGTGCTTTTTTTGCATTCTTCGTTGACTGGAAAAATCGCTATTCTCAGTAGTGTTTACAGCATAAAAGCGACACCATCTGGAGAGACCATTTTATACAAAAGGGAAAATCATACTTTTACTACGGAACATGAAAAATGTCTGCGGTGATATAAAATCAGCAAGATCTCTTTGTTCTCCTGGAGTCAAGTGATTTAACAAACAGCAGACAGAACAGAAAGGAGTGAGATCTCTCACCTAGCCACAGAGGATTGCATGCTCTCAAGGACACTACGGCTAAACTACTAAGTAAAAGTGTATAAAGCAATGCTACACCAATTATGGACTATAAAGAGCATGGAGCCATCGCATGCCATTGCCGTTTTACAATGGTGCTATATGATAAAATTCTTGTTACCTAAAGCCACCACTAGGGGGAGTCCACTGTATAAAGATTGCGAAAGGGTTTTATGAGACAGATATAGATGACCTATCCCATTCAAGTGAATGGGAGCTTAGATGCAGTACACGGTGCAGGAAACTACACAGACAGAGTCTTCCATCCCACTGTATAGTTTCAGGAGCCTTTGGCTGCCCAAAAGAACTGATCGGCGGGGGTCCCCAATGTCAATACTCCACTGATCTGATATTGTAGACCTATCCCGAGGATAGCTCACTGATATTCAAGTCCCAGTATGCCTCTTAAGGCCTTTTGCACACCTCTGTATCCGTTTTTTGGTTCATATTTTTTTGTGGACCCACTGACTTTAATGGGTCTGGGGTCCACATTTTGCAGACCGATGGGTGAGGAAGGCACATGGCTGATCAGAGTGCTTCCTGCATCTTTATGTCCATTCTGCAAAAAATAACATTTCCTATACTTGTTCGCAAAATCTATAACTCCATAATGAGAAAACACAACTACACAGTACACCATAAATTCTATAAAATATACTGTATATACATTATTAATCCAAAGACCATGTTAAAAAAAAGTCAATAGTGGAGGCAAGCATATACAAAGAAACGAGGCACGCTGGATATGTAAGCCTCATAAATAATCGGATCATGGATGGACTGGGTGCAGACAAAATCTACACCTCCCTTAAAAGGGGTTCTCCGGGAATTAAGAAAATGAAAATAAGTAAATATTACTTTATTATAAATATATTCCCAGATACCTTTCATTAGTTATTATAGATCGTTTTGTCTAGGGAGCAATGATTAGGTGAAACAAAATGGCCGCTGTCCTATTAGTACACACAAAACCTGTCCTAATCACACATGAGGAGAAGTTACTTCACATCACTGAGCTAAAGAGCTGCCTCATCCTCCTCTCTGCTCTGACTGTCAGGGATTATGATCCTGAATACAGTTTTTATATGATGTTTAGCGGAATTTTTGTGGGAATGGAGTTCATGAGGAGACATGAAGTACAGAGAGGATGGACAGGACAGACTGTGGTAAATGGAGACTGCATACAAGAGCTAATGCTCATTACCACATCTGCTCATGAACTCAATTCCAACAGAGATTCAGCTAAAGATCTTATCTGTATTCAGGATCATAACCCCTGACAAGCAGAGCAGAGAGGAGGATGAGGCAGCTCTTTAGCTCAGTGTCGTGAAGTAACTTGTCCTGCTGTGTGATTAGGACAGGTTTTGTGTGCACTAATAGGACGGCGGCCATTTTGTTTCTCCTAATAATTGCTCCCCAGACAAAACGAGCCATTATAACTAATGAAAGGTATTTGGGAATATATTTATAATAAAGTAATATTTACGTATTTTCATTTTCTCAATTCCCGGAGAACCCCTTTAAACTCTCCACATGTCTACTAGTACAAAAAGTAAAGTGCGTAGTGCATATGAGAAGAAAGAAATCTCTAGTAGAAAAAAAAATTACCATTAGGTAGAGAACTAAATATATTATGAGCAAACAATCCTAACAGGACAGTCCACCTGAGGAAGCGAGATGCAAAACGCGCGTCGGGGTTGGAACCACACTGGTCGGCATTCATTTTCATGATCTGCTCCCTGGTGGACCGTCCTGTTAGGGATTCTTTTCTACTAGAGTCTTCTCATATGCACTAAGCACTTTACTTTTTGTACTATTAGACACGTGGAGAGTTTAAGGGAGGTGTAGATTTTGTCTGTATGGGATTTTTTATAAGGGTTACATATCCAGCGTGCCTCGTGTCTTTGTATATATGCATGCCGCCGCTATTGACTTTTTTAACATATAGTCTTTGATGAATTAATAAAGTATAAATATTTTTTTGAACTTATGGTGTACTGTGTAGTTGTATTTCTCATTCTGGAGTTATAGATTTAGTCTAGTATACAAAGTGGTTACATAGACTTTGGGAGACCCATTTTTATTGGGGTGATTGTTCGCAAAATGCACTGAAGTCAACGGGATATTCCCTTGTAGACAATTATTTTCATAGTTTTTTTTTTTTTTAACAATTCCGGTCTAAACCCTAAACCACATGGGTGATTTCTTGTTGGCAACCTAAAAAGCCACCATCATGAAAAAATGGCAACACCACAAGAACCATCAGCTACACTAGGCGATCTATGGGACGCATACACCTCCATAGATCTGTACTGGGAGACTGATTCTACCAATTCTATGTACAGTCTATAAGGAACTAAAACTGTCCATGTAGCTCAAAATGCATTGAAAAAAAAAAAATTCTAAAAAATTCTAATAATTCAAGAGACACCACTATATGCAGAGTAGTGACCGGCCGCGATGGCATGTCCTCGTGTTAATCTGTGGCAGCTTTCACCTGTATGAATTTTCACAATGGAACATGCATACAAAGGGCATGCACAGAGCAGAGATTTCATGCTAAAGCAGAGTTTGCAGAAAGAAGGCAAAGCAGATTTTACGGCAGATTGTGAGATTTGTTTCTTTTCTGTCAGTGAAGCCAGCAGGAAGCCAAAGCAGTGAAATTCTCAAGAGAATGTCTATAGCTCTATGGCTTTTACTTGAATGTCCACCATTCAGCACCAGGTCATTGTAGGTCCATTATTCAGTGGATATTAACTTTTAATATATCTTTAAAGCGACATGGTCATCTAAACCTAAAAGTAAAATACAAAAAAGTAACTGCCAGCAGTCACCACTAGGGGGAACTATAGAGGTCAGCATGTGTGCACCCCCCTCCATTCACTGCTATGGGACTTCTGAAGCCAGCGGTGAGCTGTTTTCGGAAGTCCCACAGCGGTGAATGGATGGGGGTGGCCGCACCTCTGTGGCTTTGCTCTCCATTCAGTATTCATTCAAAATTGGCGTTCAAGGGCGGACATTGCTATGCTGCGTTTCTGGTCCTTAGTAATACCTAAGGATATGTCCCAATGGCACGAGGTACAGTAACCCTCTGCTGTGCATCTACACATTTCCAAGAGAAATGACGGGAACCAGCGCCCAAAAATATGTTTAGCACTTGTGAGGAACACAATTACTTACTAAGGCAGACATATCGAGAGAACCAACAAGTCCACTTTAAAGGGTTGTCCACCTTTAAGGCTGGCTTCACACGGGCGTTGCGGGAGCGTTGCGGGAACATGCGCGATTTTTCCGCGCGAGTGCAAAACATTGTAATGCGTTTTGCACGCGCGTGAGAAAAATCGGCATGTTTGGTACCCAGACCCGAACTTCTTCGGGATTGGGATCGATGTTCTGTAGATTGTATTATTTTCCCTTAACATGGCTATAAGGGAAAATAATAGCATTCTGAATAAAGAATGCATAGTACAATAGCGCTGGAGGGGTTAAAAAAATAATAAGAATTTAACTCACCTTAATCCACTTGCTCGCGCAGCCGGCATCTCTTCTGTCTTCATCTTAGCTGTGTGCAGGAAAAGGACCTGTGGTGACGTCACTCTGGTCATCACATGGTCCGTCACATGATCTTTTACCATGGTGATGGATCATGTGATGACCGGAGTGACGTCACCACAGGTCCTTTTCCTGCACACAGCTAAGATGAAGACAGAAGACAGAAGAGATGCCGGCAGCGCGAGCAAGTGGATTAAGGTGAGTTAAATTCTTATTATTTTTTTAACCCCTCCAGCACTATGCATTCTGTATTCAGAATGCTATTATTTTCCCTTATAACCATGCGTGAAAATCACAGCTCATGTGCACAGCCCCATAGAAATGAATGGGTCCAGATTCAGTGCGGGTGCAATATGTTCACCTCCCGCATTTCACCCGCGCAAAATACTCACCCATGTGAACTCAGCCTAAGTGGTTTTTTTTTTGTTTTTGATTTAGTTTTTTTTTAACAGTCCCCACAACATGGCCAGATCTGCAGTGGTCATCATACTTACCTGGTCTATGCTCCATTGCTGCCCCACCGGCTCCTCAGATCCCGGATCTTGCTGTATCAACTTCCGCTTTGATTGGGGCACATGATCACTGCAGCTAATCACTGGCTGCTGCGGTCACGTGTCACCCATTTGGCACATTACTGGGTGCCAAGCTGCACCGGTGAAATGTCACCTCTGTGGACAGGGATTGGCTGAAGAAGTCAAACTGGAAGCTGATGTGACGAGACCTGGGACCTGTACAACCCTTGGGGTAGCAATAGAGCCGAAACCCAGAGGCAGGGACTAAGTATTACTACCACCGTGGGACGAGCAACGATGTGGGGTCTGTTTAAAACCGCTTAAAGGTGGACAACCCCTTAAAAAGTGTGCTGCTGCATCGCCTCATTTTTCCCTGCGCAGCAGCGCTCCCGGCCGCTGTACGACACTACAGTGGAGACTCATTAAAGTCAATGGAGCTGCTCTGCAGTTTCCTGCATAATCCGATCCCCAGGAATGGAGTGGGTGTCTTGGAGGTCCTACCAATATGTCAATTGATGCAGTTCAAAGGGAGGAATTGAGCAGAGGATGGAAGGGATCTCTACTTGAACAGCGTTAGGCAAAGATTAGATTTGGATTTAGAGGCAGAAAAATGCGAGATCAGAGAGGTTATCATAGATCGTGGAAAGGGCCAAGCTGCAGATTCCCCCCCCCCCCCAAAAAAATCGGATCTTACCTTGGCTGTTTTTTTCTCTTGTCGACATTTTTGCTGGTTTTGAGACAGAAGTAAAACAACTTAAAACTCAGGCCAATGCGTCAGTCTGCTTAGCATGTAATCGCGCGGCTGCTACTTCCATATTCATATAGAAACACACACACATCATGAGTAACGGATCTGTGTACTACAAGGTGTCTTATGGCAGAAAAGAAAAGGTGATAGCTGCTGTTTAATTACATGAACAGAATCTCAAGAAAAGAAGGAACCACAATGGTGTAAAAAAAAAAAGCACTGCACAGTCTGAGGTGGGTTTTTTACCTGGGCTGACGACAATATCTTTTTGCCTGAAAACAAAAATAACTGGGCGTTACTTTAGCGTCACAGAAAGCAAAGCAGCTGGGCGCAGCCTGAAGATCTGAGCTCGCGGTGAAAGCCTTCAGTAAGTGCAGGGAGAAAGAATCAGAACCATGAAATCAAAGACCGAGACGGCCGCACACACACAAGGACACGCATTCCAGAAGGCCGAGTAAGGACCCACGCACACGAACGTATTTTCTTTTAGTGTCCGTTCTTTTTGCGGACTGTATGCGGAACCACTCATTTTAATGGGTCCGCAAAAAAATAAAAATAAAAAAAGAACATGCCCTATTGTCCTCATAACGGACAAGGATAGGACTGTTCTATTAGGGGCCGGCTGTTCCGTTCCACAAAATACGGACGTCATCCGGATCAGTGTTTTGCGGACCGCAAAATACATACGGTCGTGTGCATGAGCCCTAAAGCAGCATTGGGAGAAATCGGCCCCAGTGCTGGATATTGCTATGGGCCAGTACTGACCGTTGGACTGGGGACTGCTGAGAAAGCGCCACCTACCAGAACCCCCCACAATCAGCAGCCAGAAGTGGACTGCGTCTGGCATGGCGCCTCAGACCCAACTGAGTGGATTTCGCCCCTAAACCCCGACAAACCCACTGATACTCCATCACCCATGCAAGTGAAATGGGCAACCTCTATCCCATGTACACGTCACGGAAAAATCTGCATGAAGTTCCGAACACACCACTTGTTTTCTAATCATGCTCTATGGAAGCACGTTCCTACAGCTAAGGTTTTGATATGGAAATACAGCGGATTAACTTCGTTATACTGCGTGAGGCCAATGCACATGTGGATCCACTTGAAATCCATCGCAGAATCCGAGTTTCAGCTTTGGATTTCTGCTGCGGATTTTCGAAAATTCCACTGTGAATTTTCATATCCTTAAAGGGATCGGCCCGACTCACACATCAGTGGCATATTGCTAGGATATGCCACTAATGTCAGATAGGTGCAGGTCCCACCTCTGGGACCCATTCCTATCTCTAGAATGGGGCCCCCCAAAGCAAAGGAGAACGCACTGCATGCTCCCCATTCACTTCTATGGAAGTGCCGGAAAGAGCCGAGCGAGGGCACACTAGGGGAGTACGGCTACTTCTGGAACTTCTATAGAAGTGAATGGAGAGTGCACTGCGCAAGCGCTGCCACTCCGCATTTACCTCTATAGGAGTTCCAGCAATAGCCGAGCCGGTGCTCGGCCATTTTTGGCGCCCCCACAGAACTGAACGGAGCGTGGCCGTGCTTGCACAGTGCACCCTCGTTCACTTTGGGAACCCCATTGTAAGGATAGTCGTAGGTCCCAATGTGGGACCTGCACCATTCTGACATTGGCGGCATATCCGAACGACAGGCCACCAGTGTGTGAGATGGGCTTTAAGTATTTTCAGCCCCTAGACTCAAGAAGGTTTCTATTCACTGACAGCATACAGGGACAATGATTACTTTTAATTACACAGTTATTTAAAGGGGGTGTCTGATCGTGACAACTGCTTTTTTTTTTTTTTTTTTTTTTTATGAAGCAGGCCTGGCGTTCAGATGTCACGATTGTGCAACGCTCTGGCCGGCCGTATATTACCCTGCCCTCAGCCAAAATGGGATATGACGTATGAGGCATTGAAATAAATGGCAGTCTCTTCAGTGTGGACGGAGCAAGTTCATAGAAGTGGCTAATATTGGATGGCCTGAGCTGGAAAATCCCCTCTACGATGTCCATAGGCCTCAGGGAATCTGTCACCGTATCGGACAGCAGCACCTACCAGTTAACAGAGGCCCCGATTACACCGCAGGGTTATTTACCTTTTTCTTTTTGTACTGTAGTATTGTTAAAATCCCTGCTGAAAAGCTCCGGTAGAAAGAAAGCTGGTCGATCAACGGCAGAATTGGGGGAGACCCTGTTGAGACGCTCATGTCGAGTACTCCTGGTCATGAGCTGTCTGCCCCCCATGCCCTCCCTTGGATCATTGATCGTATTCTCCCTATACAGTGTATAGGGAGAAAGCTGCCCATCAGCGGCAGGGAAGTAAGCAGCTCATGAATAGGAAGACCCCTGAGCACGAGCATTATTCTGAGCTGATCCCATGGAAGCATTCCCCAGGAATTTTAAGAAAACTACTGGACAAAAAGAAAAAAAGTGACCCTGCGGTGAAGTCGGAGGTTTAGCTGCTGGTCTCCATAATACACACAAACACACCGCATACAACTAAAACATGGCCAGAGGCAGAAACGTACAGAAATCCATGGGACAGACGGAAAATAATCACCAGACTTCTACAAGAGCCACCACCATGACACAACGGCCTAGTCCGATACCGTCCTTGTGTTCATCACCCTCCGCTCGCCAACTCATCAATACTCACTTGTCTGAAGCTTTGCTAGTCTTTGAAGTTAATTTTGACGTGGAAGCCGCCTTTACGAGTCTTTTCTGACTGTGATCAGAGCTGTCCCATGTGCTGTGTGATCTGTCTGCGGTGGAACTTCGTTTTATACTGGGGGGCAAAAAAACAAAAAGGCAGAAATAATGAAAACGGTGGATAATAGTAATTATGACTGAACCCTGCAAGAAGGAAGGACGGAATAATATGTAGGTTAATAAAGGAGGAAAGAGCTGGTTACGGCAAGCCCATGCAGAAGAGTTGTATTATGGCAAAGCGCAGACACCCAGCACAGAGCCCCGGGCAAGGACTCCTCTTCAGTCCCAGAACCTGTGGAGAATTAAAAGGAAAAAATCCCTAATATGTACAGAACACCTACCACTGACTCCAGATCAATAATCTGTATGGCAATATGCCCCCTCAATATGCCCAATGTGTGCCCTCAACCATAGAAAGCACTGAGAGGACTCTTGTGCACCCGCACATAATGGAGAGGACTCCAGGAGAAGATCTCTCTAGGAATGCCACAGATTTTTTTTCGTGGGCACATACAAGTTACCGATCTGGAGTCAGCGGCAGGTGATCTATGCATGTACTATCGTATTTAAGGGGTTTAACTGGTAATTTATATTGATGACCTATCCTCAGGATAGGTCGTCATCAATATCAGATTGGCAGGGGTCTGACACCAGAGACTCCCCCCAGCCGATCAGCTGTTAGAAGAGGGTGGCTCTCCAAACCTATTCCTAGACCTCACCAAGCATTGGTCACATGGCCTAGTTGCAACTCGGCCTCATAGAAGTGAATGGGGTCGAGCTGCAATACCAAGCACGGCCACTATACAATGGACGGCGCTGTGCTTGGAAATCAGCAGGGAACCGGCTGCGCTCGAGGCAGCTCCCTGAAACAGCTGATCAGTGGGGGTGCCGGGACTCTGACCCCCGCCAATGTGAGGATAGGTCATCATTATCTACCCCTTTAATAGGGCTTGCCAGAGGTGGCAGACTCGGAAGAAAACAGGCCAACATGTCAATGGAATCAGCTGTAATTCCCTAATAGAAGAGAACTACAGAATTGCTTCATCCCTTCTATAACCCATTAAAGGGGACCTGTCACATTGAACGTGGTGGCTGAGCTGCAGGCAGCAGGTTATAGAGCAGGAGGAGCTGAGCAGATGGATATATAGTTTTATGGGAAAAGATTCAATATAAACGTATAATGTATTTCTGCTCATTCAGGGCTTTGAAGTCCCGGAGGCGGTCCTGTCAGTGATTGACAGCCTTTCCTCTATGTGTATACAGAGAGCTGTCAATCACTGATAGCTCCGCCTCCTGGACTTCAAAGCCCAGAATAAGCAGGAATATAAATGTATAAAATACAAGTTATACTGAATCTTTTCCTATAAAACTATACATCCATCTGCTCAGCTCCTCCTGCTCTATAACATGCTGCCTGCAGCTCAGACACCACGTTCAATGTGACAGGTTCCCTATAATAAAGACAGAAAACCCGCTGTTAGTTAGGACAACAAGCACCAGCAAGCAACAGAAGCCCTGCAGACAAGCATTAGAGCGAGCGGAAGCTGCAAACAGAAAAACATGCGGCTCCCCGACTATAAAGGCGCGTAAAGCCCGAGACGTCAAGCTGTTGTTTGGTGTCTACTTAGTAAAGGATTAGTCCGACAGATGTGTGAAAGCACACGCGCAGGAGAGGAGCTGACACCCAAGCAAGGTTTAGAAGGGTCAATTTTTCAAAATGTGAGGATGCAAAAACATTAAGGCATTGCCTCGTGGCAAGAGTTGTAATGATATGATGAGGAGGAAGGAAAAGAGAACAGAAAGGTCCTTACGGCACACGGGGTTCAGACACTACCGTTATTTTGCCAACGCTCATGGACACCAGAAATCTGCTAATATCTCGGTGTAGACCGGGGGCAGTACATGGCGTTTCATTATTGCAAGGTTCCCGGCTTTGGATGATCATTCCTGACGAGCTCTAACATCACATTCTTACTTATAAGACCCGGCTGTATGTGCGCTTGAAAGCAGCGTATACCGCCGCCGCCACTAAGAGCCTTTATCAAAGGGAGTCTGTCTGCGGGACTTGGCATGCCGAGCCAAGCACAGGGCCTTGTAGGGCTTCCCCACAGTATTACAACTGTACCTTTATTACTGGAATCATCTGCTCAGGGGCCAACTGGGAACTTAAAGTGGCCCTGGAAAACATACAAAAAGAAAACTCAAATGTGGCCCCAAGTTCAAGGCAGGGTCCATCGGCAAGTAGGCAGGGTCCAACTGAAGTACAATACAAAGCAATACCGTAGTGCAGCACAAAATATCGCCAAAGCAAAAGGCAAAAACCACAGTGCAGCATAAAATACTGCCCTATGACCATACAGAGGACGGGTGATACAGCTGAATCCAGGAGGGCACCTGCGGCTGCTGGCCAGGTGCATAGGTACCTGATACTCCTAGCATTAGAGAGCATCAGATCGTTGTGCACCTGGCCGGTGGCCGTAAGCAGGGCTCGGTCCAACTCCAATGGCATTGGCCCACTGGGAAATTTCCCTGTAGGGTCCATGGGCAGTCCGCACCTGCCTCGGCTGCTTTCACGGCTGTGTTCCGTTACGCCAATGATCCGCTTGGTGCACAAAGCGTGAAATGCAGCACAGATTCGGCGCATGCGCAGTACAGCAACTGTGCCCTGGCCAGAAGAATATAACTGTTCTGCACATGCGCCAGATTTGGGGCTAAAGGCGCAAGATTACTGGGCCCGGAGACCGTTCAGACAACTGGGGCTGTCAACCAAAGAAAGAAATGAGGTGGCTTCCTACCTACAGTGGCAGAGCTTGGGGTCATCGAAGGGGTTTTGCAAGCCCATAGTGCAGAACAGAAAAAAAAAAAAAAAAAAGGTAGAGTTGTAATACTCTGAAATCCTGTGCTTAGCTCTATAAGCCAAATCCTGCTGACAGACTCCCTGTAAGCTTATTATAGGGTGTGATGCTAACTTATTAATCATCAGACAAACCATATGTGGTTGGCAGAAAAATTCTGAAGGGAGGAGGTCTAAAGTCCTAAAAACACTGCTTGAAAAATGGGGATGTTCACTATTAAAGGGGTTGTCCTGCAGAAAAAAATAATTGCTCTACACTGCTGAGGGTGTGCAAGCATGAAAATACAGCACTCAACCTAGTAATCGGCGCTGTCTCGTCCCCAGCTACAATAAGTGATGGCGTTCCAACATAGGGACAGGTCACCACTGCAGCCAATCACTGGAGGTCATCGCTGCAGCAGTCACATGCCTGTGTCGGCAGGTCATTGCTGGACCAGGAAGCAGATAATGATGGGAGATGGAGTGAACCTTTTTCTTTTTTAGGTTTGAAAAGCACCCTCAGGAGTTTACAGCATATTTCTTTCTTAAAAATATAATAAAAATAAAAAAACACAAGCGAAAAGTCCTCACACTGTCCCTCAAAAAGGTCAATAAATTCCAAGACCTTCTCCACAGAAGTATGTGGAGTACCATGTAAGTACCAAAGCAGCGCCCCTCTCGTGCATGTACCACCGTTGGGAGATCAGATACTACACCGGGCGGCTAAACGTCCCTTTCATTTCGGATTTCTTGGAGTGCGGCTTCTGCCCTTTGAAGCTCTGGATCCACATTCATGATATGCTTTGACTGCTGCTCCGTCGATTTATCACTAAAGGCCGCCCGATGTAGCAAACGATTGTAGTGAAGGAAGCGGTCCTTCCTGGCAATCGCCTGCTCGGCAGGGGAGGAGAAAGCTGGATTGATTTAACTCTCCTCCACAGTACGGGGAGGAGTGATCACTAATGTCATTGCTCATCCCCATACAGAATCATTGTTTGCGGCAGCAGAGACTGTCTAGACCAGGGATGCCCAACCTGCGGCCCTCCAGCTGTTGCAAAACTACAACTCCCAGCATGCCAAGACAGCCTACAGCCATCAGCCTACAGCAGGGCATGATGGGAGTCGTAGTTTTACAACAGCTGGAGGGCCGCAGGTTGAGCATCCCTGGTCTAGACGGCACAATCTGCTGCTGGAGAATGAGGATTTAGGTGTCCGCACAAAAAGCATGAAGGAGCCTTTAGTTGGTTCATCGGGTAATCGGCAGCACCTTCACACCCGCAGATCATCACTAAGCAGTGTCCATAAAGAACTCGTTACTGACGATCTGCCCAACATCGGACAGTGTCGAGGGCCCCCCTTAAGGCTATGTGCAGTAGGTCAGCATAAGGATGCATACCATCATATTAAAGCCAAAGATGATCTTATTGATTACACTGTTAAAGGGCATCTGTCAGCAGTTTTGTCCCTATGACACTGGCTGACCTGTTACATGTGCACTTGGCAGCTGAAGACATCTGTGTTGGTCCCATGTTCATATGTGTCCGCATTACTGAGAAAGATGTTTTAATATTTGCAAATGAGCCTCTAGGAGCAACGGGGGCGTTGCCATTACACCTAGAGGCTCCGCTCTCTCTGCAACTGCTGTACCTTCTGCACTTTAACAGGGCCAGGCAATGAAAATGTCATCACGCCATTGCAGATAGAGCTGAGCCTCTAGGAGTAAGGGCAATGCCCCCGTTGCTCCTAGAAGCTTAATTGCGTATATTACGGCTACTTTCAAACTTGCGGCAGAGAGATCCGGCAAAACGTATGCCAACTGATGGCATTAGTAAGACTGATCAGGCATTAGTAAGACTGATCAGGATCTTGATCAGTCTTAAAAATGCCTGATCAGTCAAAAAAAAAATGCATTGAAATGCCAGATCCGTTTTTTCCGGTGTCATCCGGCAAAACAGATCCGGCTTTTATTTTTTTCAGTCTGTGCATGCGCAGACCGGAAGAACGGATCCGGCACTAATACATTCCTATGGAAATAAATGCCAGATCCGGCATTCAGGCAAGTCTTCAGTTTTTTGGCCAGAGATAAAACCGTAGCATGCTGCGGTTTTATCTTTTGCCTGATCAGTCAAAAAGACTGAACTGAAGACATCCTGAACGGATTGCTCTCCATTCAGAATGCATGAGGATTAAACTGATCCGTTCTTTTCCGGTATAGAGCCCCTAGGACGGAACTCTATGCCGGAAAAGGAAAACGCTGGTGTGAAAGTACCCTAAAACTGAATTTTTTTTCTCAGCAATGCGGGCACATATGAACATGGGACCAACACAGATGCCTTCAGCTGCCAAGTGCACATGTAACAGGTCAGCCAGTGTCATAGGTACAGATCTGCTGACAGATGCCTGTTAAGCTAGAATGTATTTTATAGGTAAAATGAATAATAATAATGAGGAAAAAATAAATTAGAAAAAGAAAAGAAAAAAGGTTTTGCAAGATATCATTACAACTCCTGCCATGTACGCCTTCAGCAAACAGAATAAAAGGCAACCTTTTGGCGGATGTGGGGGTTCGGCTTTCCTGATTTGGCCTGTGTGTTTGAGTAGGCTGTGGGGAAGGTTGGAGAGAAGGAGATGGATTTTGATCATTTGATTCCTCTTTGACGCCTGGAGCTTTCTCTTTCTTTTTCTCTGTGCCGCTGCAAAAACGTAAAGAAAAAGATGAAATGACAAAATTAATGGAACTGAAAGAAACGCATGAAATGGATTACGTGCAGGTAAAGCACCCCCAGCGTCTGGGATCGTACAGTCTGACCACAGCAGTGGATTTCTAAAACCATTAACACAACGGACGTGTAAACTGGGCGTCATCTGCCGCATCGTTCTGCTCTGTGGGAATGTGCACTGAAGTGGTGCAAAGTTCTGTGCCGAGAGGCTGGAGCGCAGATTTAGGCACCTTGCAGACGAGTGTCCGGATTAGGTGTGGAGGCGTTCAGTAAAAAACGGCGTGATTTCGCAAGCAAGTCCATTCAGTTTTGTTTGCGATCGCTTTCAGTTGTTCAGTTTTTATCGCGCGGGTGCAATGCGATTTAATGCGTTTTGCACGTGCGGGATAAAAAAACTGAATGTATACAAACCTCATCTGTCAGCAATCATGCGTGAAAAACGCATTGCATCCGCACTTGCTTGCGGATGCGATTTTCACGCAGCTCCATTCACTTCTATGGGGCCAGCGTTGGGTGAAAAAAATAAAATAAAATAATAATAAAAAAATCGCAGAATATAGAACATGCTGCGATTTTCACGCAACGCAAGAGTGATACGTGAAAACCAACGCACGTGTACACAGCCCCATTGAAGTGAATGGGTCCGGATTCCGGTGCGTTCGCATCACACATTGCACCCGCGTGGAATACTCGCTCGTGTGAAAGGGGCCTTACAGAAGGCCAGATCTGCGGCTTCCCTTTAGGCCCCTTGCAGGCGAGCGAGTGTGTCGCTGTGGACTCGTCCTGAACTCCCAGCACTGCCGGGGGTCACTGGAAAGTATAAGGTGACACTGACATAATGCTGTCAGTGTTATCCAATACATCCCAGAACTGTAAGGGTTACATAGCGTCATAAATCAATATAACGCTATGTGACCCCGGCAGTGCTGGGAGGTCTGGACGGGTGCCTGGAGGAGTCCACAGCGAGACACTCGCTCGTCTGTAAGGGGCCTTAGTCAGTCCGGCAGCCAACACTACAGAGCGCCTGGCTCCATTTCCATTAGGCTGGGGCTACATGGCATCTAATGACCGTCGCTGTGTGACACGTGATATGTTGTGACTGTTGACAGTTGCAAAAAAATCCAGACCTCATGGATCGGGTCTCGCAGCGCACAAACAACTTTTACCCCAGTGACTTTAATGCGAGTTACGTGCAAGTATCGCAGTGCAGCCACAGATCTGAATGGTGTCGAGCAGGTTCGGATTTTCGGGGCGATTCAGTGATTGTCGCAGTCACTTCTACCCCACTGATCTCTATGGCTGCACTGACACACAGCGACTTGTGTTGCGGCCAAGATTGCTGCGTTGCACCAGCACAACAGGCAAATCTCAGCACTGAAACAGTCGCACGACAGTACGTTATATATATTTTTTTGGTTGCATGAGTTTTCTTGCGGTAGCCCCAGCCTAAATTCACCCTCGCCGATTCCGCCCTGCCCCCCCCCCCCCCCACTGTATACAGACCAAGGGATCGCTACCGCAATCGTTCGTCACCATTAAGCATCATTGTTTTTGGGCAGCAGATAGTGCGCAGAAATGCTCGATTTCTCGTGACTACGCACTGGCCATGACCAGTGTCACCGTGTAGCCGTACCCTTAGGGCTCATGCACACGAATGTATGGGCTCCGTGCCCCTGCCGCATATGGTGGTTCCGCAATACACGGATGTCACCAGCCATGTGCATTCCGCATCACGGATGTGGACCCATTCACTTGAATGGGTCCGCAAATCCAGAAATGCGGTGCGGAACAGAAGCACAGAACGGAACCCCACAGAAGCTTCTGTGGTGTTCCGTTCCGCATAAAGATAGAACAAGTTCTATCTTTCTGCAGAACGGACGGATCGCGGACCCCATTCAATTGAATGGGTCTGCGATCCGCATGCGGCTGCCCCGCAGTCGGTGCCCGTGCATTGCGGACCGCAATTTGCAGTCCCCAGCACGGGCACGGAGCCCTTACGTTCGTGTGCATGAGCCTTAGGTGTCCACACCAGCAATGCTTTCACCTGATGAACTGGCGATTGCTCGTTCATGAAGTGATTGGCAGCACCTTCAAGCAGAGCAATTACCGTTCCTACAAACGCTCCTTCCCCATCACTGCCCTGATTGTAGGACCTCTACACTAATGAGGCCGAGTTCACATCAGCGCTCAGCCTTCCCGCTCTCCTGCTCCGTTATAGGAGAACGGAAAGGACGGATTCGATACATAACTGAGCCGAACGCATGCCTACGGGCCCCATAGACTATAATGGGGTGACTGTTAGGTTTCTGCTCGGAGGAAGATTTTTGTAGTGGAGACAAAAGTCCTGCATGAACAGAGCGGAAAGCCTGAACGCTGATGTGAACTCAACCCTAGGACGACTGCATCCATAAGTGGAGCCATAACCCCCTTCCTGGCACTGTGGCGTCATACGGCGCATCACATGATTCTTGTAGGAGTTTTCATTGTATACAGAGCAACGCGTGCAATATCTCTGCTTGCTGTCAGAGATCCTGAGACTATTACCTCTCCAGGTAACTCAGACATCATAAGGCTGCCTTCACATGCTGCAGAATTTTCAAAGACTCAAAATCAGTTCCATTCATATAAACGGGGCAGCAAGCACATGGATTTCTGCAAGCCCCATCCAGGTGACTGGAACCGATATTTAGTCGCGGAAAATTATGCAACAAAATCCGCAGCGTGCAAGGGCGCCCTAACAAGCCAATATATTATGTACAGCTGACTAGGTTAGGGCTGGTTTTCAGCCCCTGCGTGTAAGCAAGAATGGCCGTATTCACTGACTGCAAGCAAAGATCTTTACTGATATGACTGCTAAACAAAATGTAATCATTTGCATTACAAACAATTCACGAAATCCACCAAAATATGAAGAGCATCGCTGAAAAAATAAAATAAAAGAAGAAAAGGGGTCGGACACAAAGCAGATTCTGATGTTATGTCGATTTTCCAACGACTTTCCGGCTGCTGTGAGCAACTGCGCCACTTTTTGTATCCAAATGTTTTACAAACACCTGACATTAAAAGCGGTTTATGAAAGAAGAAAAATTACATAAAATTCAAATAAATATTCTATTATACACAACATTAAACCAAATGACACCAACAACAGTTAGACCTCATGCACACGACTATTTTGCTTTCTGCAAAAAACGGATCCGCAAAAAATACGGATGACGTCCGTGTGCATTCTGTATATCGCGGAACGGAACAGTTGGCCCCTAATAGAACAGTCCTATCCTTGTCCCTAATGCGGACAATAATAGGACATGTTCTATTTTTTTGCGGCATAGAAATACGGACATACGGAAACTGAATGCACACGGAGTAACACCAGTTTTTTTGCGGACACATTGAAATGAATGTTTTTTTTGCGGACCGTATACGAAAAAAACTGAACGATACGGAAAGAAAATACGTTAGTGTGCATGGTCAGTTAACGCAGAGTTTTTTGGCGCTGATTTTGGAGCGTTTCTGCTGCGAAATAAGCTCCAAAAACACCTCAGTACAGCCCACCATTCATTTCAATGGGAAGCAGCACTTTTCTTTATTACACGTGTAAAAAGAAGCAGCATGTCCTGTCTTGGGGCAGAATCAGCGCTGATTACCCGATTCAAATGAATGGGAAGCAAAAAAAATATAAAGCGCACCATTTGAGATGTGCACATATGCGCGTTTTTTTTTACTATAGAATTTAAAAAAGTCAAAAATCTGGCAAAAAAAATGCTTTTCAAAATTTTTTATTTTGAGCCTAAAATTCTGCTTGGATTCAGCAGATTTTTTTTTTTTTACACGTGTATTTTGAAAAGCAGCCGTGTGAACGGACCCCGTCATAGTAACACTGACAAGTCAAAAAACCTTGCAATATCACAAAATCCATAAATGCTAAACTAAAAAAAACACTTAAAATGTACACATCAGACACAATAATGTGATCAAAAACAGCCCAGAATAGTATAGACAGCTGAGCATGACTAATGTAAAAGAAGGAAAAGCAGACATCATATAGGACATGACAACCTCTTTCCAAGGGCTCGGTCAGATGGCCGTATGCTGTCCGCAAAAATGCGGATCCGTTTTTTGGTGGACATATCAGCATGTCCGCAAAAACACGGATTGCATTCCGTTTTTTGGCTGATCCAAAGACTTCAATAGGGCCATGTCCTGATTTTCACGGACAAGTATAGGACATGTTTAAATTTTTTTTATTTTTTTTTGCTGAGCTGTGCAATGGAAGAAAAGTGCCCCATAGATGTGAATGGGACAGCATCTAATCCGCAAAAAAAACAACCCGCATTTTTGCGGACAGCATATGGCCGTCTGAATGAGCCCTAACAAAGCTAGAACCAGACCTGCACCTCACATGGGTCCAGAGATCTCCCCATTCATTGCTCTGCTAGATTTATATCAAGCTGACAGCTAGGGGGCGTGTCCTTTCTGCTGAAGCTCAGGGGGCGTGTCCTTTGTGCTCGAACTCTCTCCTATTACAGCTCAGAAGGCAGCTGAAGGATGGAACTGAGCATGTGCATCCACCTCAGCGAGGTGGACAGAGAAATAAAAATAAAAAAACAGTAGGTGGCGCTATACAGATACACATTACTGAATAACTCAGCCATAGTACATTTTTAATTACATGAAATTCAGACCTAGGCTGCTGGCTTGAAAACTGCTAAATATTTTTTGTGGGACCACAACTTTAAAATTAGTACAATGCTAACACTTGGGCCCCTTGCAGACAAGCGTTTGTCACGCTGCGAGTCCGCAGTGCAGCTCCCGGCCTGACCTCCCAGCACTGACGGGGTTGCGCAGCATTATATTGATTTATGTTGCTATGTAACCCTTAGGCCTCTTTCACACGAGCGAGTTTTCTGCGTGGGTGCAATGCGCGACGTGAACACATTGCACCCGCACTGAATCCTGACCAATTCATTTCAATGGGTCTGTGTACATGAGCGTTTTTTTTTTTTTTCACTCATCAGTTCTGCGTTGTGTGAAAAAACGCAGCATGTTCTATATTCAGCGTTTTTCACGCCGCCCTGGCCCCATAGAAGTGAATGGGCCTTCAGTTAAAAAACGCATTGCATCCGGAAGCAAGTGTGTATGCAATGCGTTTTTCACTGATGGTTGAAAAGAGATGTTGTTTGTAAACCTTCCGTTTTTTATCACGCGCGTGAAAAACGCATCAAAACACATTGCACCCGCGCAGAATAAATTGAACGCAATCGCAGACAAAACTGACTGAACTTGCTTGCGAAATGGTGAGAGTTTCACTGAACGAACCGCGAACGCATCCGGACCTAATCCGTATCGTTGGTGTGAAAGAGGCCTTACAGTTCTGGAATGTATTAGATGACACTGACATAACGCTGTCAGTGTTATCCAATACATTCCAGAACGGTAAGGGTTACACAGCATCATAAACCAATATAATGCTAGGTGACCCCCGGCAGTGCTGGGAGGTCAGGCCGGGAGCGGACTCGTCTGCAAGGGGCCTAACGATGAGTTATGACTTCTGAAAATTGAAATCGAATAGGTTTGATATGCGTTAAAGGGAATCTGTCAGCAGTGTAATACCGCTCCAGCGCGTGCCAACGAGTCCCCATAGTCATGAGCTCCTGCCTCTCCCCGCCCACCTGCCTTTGATTGACAGGTTTCTTCCATATGGATCGGCAGCAGGTGGGCGGGGAGAACCAGGAGCTCATGAATATGGGGACTCGTTGGCACGCGCTGGAGCTGTTTGGCGCAAGATTTTAGCAAAACGGCTGGGGCGATTAAAGACAGTGACCCAGGATTTTGCTAAGGGGATCAGTCACTTCGTTAGGACACTTTAAAATAACAGAGGCCATTTACAAAGGACAAAGTTTGACAGGCAGGCTCATTGCTTTTTTGTGTTTTACATGTCATTTATACAGTTTGAGAGATGGATTTTTTTTTTACAAATAAATATTAAACCTCCTACAGCTTTAGTGTTTGCGCTAAACTACAAAAATATCCGACGTGGTTTCTGACACAAAGTAAACCATACAAACAATGTAAAGACCCGTCCCCTCTCCTGACAGGTCCGATTTAGTAACTACTTGCATTCCCCGTGTAATAATTCTGGGGCATTTATTCCTATGCCCCCATGTTGTGGCATCCCTCTATTATTCCATCTAGCAGTTCTCAATGACAGCTGGGTTACCAGTTGGGGGAGCGTCTATGCAATCAGTGCTGCCGGCATCACAGTGGTCAGGGACGCACCCTCAACAACCGGTAACACCCATCTGGACCTTCATTGCAGACTGCTGGCAACACATTCATAAATTCTAGTAGGAATAATAAAGGAAGGGCAAAAACAGAGTCATGAGACGCTCCAGAATGGTTATTACACGGGGAATGCAAGTAGTTCTGAAAACAAACATGTCAGGAGAGGTTAGAGATCCTGTACAGGAAAAAGAAAGAAAAACGTACAAAAAAGAAATGCAGCAAAAAAAAATAAAAAAATAAATGGCCAAAGCTTAAAAAAAATCAACTGGAAGACAAAATTGAATCGGTTGGGTAAGTGATTATTTTTTTTTTTAACCCCCTCCAACAACTGCTGAATAGTAAGGAATACACAAAGTTACACAGAATTTTAAAAAGAGAAAGGGGAAAAAAAGGCTGGTAGATAAATTATACATATAAAATAAAAAATAAAAAAAAAGTCTGCGGACGTAAAATTACCTTTTGGCAGCTGACGCCAGTGTATCTTTTCTAGCAATCGATCCAGTGTGAGTTGGTTTTCTGGTTCCAGCACCTCCATTGGTGATACAAGGTATAGAATGGGCTTCACGAAGCGTGGGTGGACCTAAGGGGGGGGGGAGAGATAGAAAACTGTGAATTTCAACTAGTATTCGTGGTGGTCGTCCGAAAAAGACTTTGACCTCAATTCTTTAAGTCATACTTTTAGGCCTCTTTCACACTTGCGTTGTCCGGATCCGGCGTGCACTCCACTTGCCGGAATTACACTCCGGATCCGGAAAAACGCAAGTGAACTGAAAGCATTTGAAGACGGAACCGTCTTCAAAATGCTTTCAGTGTTACTATGGCAGCCAGGACGCTATTAAAGTCCTGGTTGCCATAGTAGGAGCGGGGAGCGGTATACTTACAGTCCGTGCGGCTCCCGGGGCGCTCCAGAATGACGTCAGAGCGCCCCATGCGCATGGATGACGTGTCTAATCCGATCACATGATCCATGCGCTTGGGGCGCCCTGACGTCACTCTGGAGCGCCCGGGGAGCCGCACGGACGGTAAGTATGCTGCTCCCCCGCTCCCCACTACACTTTACCATGGCTGCCAGGACTTTAGCGTCCCGGCAGCCATGGTAACCATTCAGAAAAAGCTAAATGTCGGCTCCGGCAATGCGCCGAAACGACGTTTAGCTTAAGGCCGGATCCGGATCAATGCCTTTCAATGGGCATTAATTCCGGATCCGGCAAGTGTTCCGGATTTTTGGCCGGAGCAAAAAGCGCAGCATGCTGCAGTATTTTCTCCGGCCATAAAACGTTCCGTTCCGGAACTGAAGACATCCTGATGCATCCTGAACGGATTTCACTCCATTCAGAATGCATTGGGATAAAACTGATCAGGATTCTTCCGGCATAGAGCCCCGACGACGGAACTCTATGCCGGAAGACAAGAACGCAAGTGTGAAAGGGCCCTAAGACAATATTGTGCACCTGGGGGGGAAATCAGATACAGTGCTAACAGAAATCTGAGCAAACAATAGACAACATAAGACAATGGTCGCATCTTGCCCAAACTGTAGTGCCCATAAAACAGCAGCTCTATGACAGTAAGGGCTCATGCACACGGCCGTTTTGCGGTCCACCTACAAAAAAAAAACAAAAAAAAACTATACAAAACTATACGCAGCACCGGCTGCGTGTGCTCCGGAACAGCAGTATTGTCGGATATGGTAACGTCGGTATTTAAAATGGTGATGTGAACGGAGCCTTTCCATACAGGGACCATAAAACGATGACACCGCAGTGACACGGGCAAAGAATCCTAAAGATAATCGCTAACGAGCCTTCATATTAACTTGTTAGCAATTATCTAGCGGTGTCAATATAGCGCCGATTACATATTGAACCAGCGGCGGCTGATCATCCTGTGTAATCACGTTCTGCTGCCGGCAAACAACGACGGTATGGAGAAGAGTGACGGCATTCGTGATCGCTCCACCCCATACTGTGGAGGAGATCGCTGCTGCTCCGTCGTGTAATAGGACCTTTAGATGTCTTGCGTCTACAAGGAGAATTCTGACCAAGGCCTCTCGCCCAGTTAAGCCAGTTCTCTCCACTCTACACAGATGAGGGACAATTACCCCAAAACAGCTGTCTGCAGGCGAGTTCCATAGGAGCCGCCTCTTCCTGCGCCAATCAGACCGGCACTAGATAATTCTATACAACAGATCCTAGAACTCAAAGGACGTACATTAATGGCCGACGTCCTGCATGCGGCTACAAGAGCCACATTGTAGTCATAATGGGTGAGTTATAATCTTGTTAAAGGGGCATTTCCGGGTCAGACCCTTCCGGCATGTGCACACAATACACCATAATACCCTGATTGGAAGAGTTCTAACCTCTGGAACCCTAACTTATCAGGAGAACAAGGGTCCCGCAATAGTCAAAAAAGCTGACCAAATCCGGAAACTCCTCCACCTCACCGCCCCCAGCATATGTAGAAGCAGCCGCAATAGCTAATCTGCCATGTAATCTTAGGAGACAAATCAGGCAGGTGGATCCTCATCGGTGTCTGGGCGACTAGTCCTACAGGCACTATAATGTAGTAGTTACACCACCAATAAATGATATTGACAAAAAAACTGTGATTTCTGTCATTTACAAACAAACATACTCCAATTGTGAGAAAATCTATTTATTTTAATATAATGACAGCCCCTGGTGTTTAACCTGCAGATTGGTGCATATCCGCCTACTGAGGTGGCCGCACATGCTCCGCTCCATCCGTTAACTGGCACCAACCTTATGTACTGTGAGAAGCTGTGACCGTTATAGCAAGAGCTGCAGGAAAAGGACACGCCTCCAGAGCTGCCATAGGGAGAGAGCTGCAGGAAAAAGGACACGCCTCCAGAGCTGCCATAGGGGGAGAGCTGCAGGAAAAGGACACGCCTCCAGGGCTGCCATAGGGAGAGAGCTGCAGGAAAAGGACACGCCTCCAGAGCTGCCATAGGGAGAGAGCTGCAGGAAAAAGGACACGCCTCCAGAGCTGCCATAGGGGGAGAGCTGCAGGAAAAAGGACACGCCTCCAGGGCTGCCATAGGGAGAGAGCTGCAGGAAAAGGACACGTCTCCAGAGCTGCCATAGGGGGAGAGCTGCAGGTAAAGGACACGCCTCCAGGGCTGCCATAGGGAGAGAGCTGTAGGAAAAGGACACGCCTCCAGGGCTGCCATAAGGAGAGAGCTGCAGGTAAAGGACACGCCTCCAGAGCTGCCATAGGGGGAGAGCAGCAGGAAAAAGGACACGCCTCCAGGGCTGCCATAGGGAAAGAGCTGCAGGAAAAAGGACACGCCTCCAGGGCTGCCATAGGGAGAGAGCTGCAGGAAAAAGGACACGCCTCCAGGGCTGCCATAGGGAGAGAGCTGCAGGGAAAAGGACACGCCTCCAGAGCTGCCATAGGGGGAGAGCAGCAGGAAAAAGGACAGGCCTCCAGGGCTGCCATAGGGAGAGAGCTGCAGGAAAAAGGACACGCCTCCAGGGCTGCCATAGGGAGAGAGCTGCAGGAAAAAGGACACGCCTCCAGGGCTGCCATAGGGAGAGAGCTGCAGGGAAAAGGACACGCCTCCAGAGCTGCCATAGGGGGAGAGCAGCAGGAAAAAGGACAGGCCTCCAGGGCTGCCATAGGGAGAGAGCTGCAGGAAAAAGGACACGCCTCCAGGGCTGCCATAGGGAGAGAGCTGCAGGAAAAAGGACACGCCTCCAGGGCTGTCATAGGGAGAGAGCTGCAGGAAAAAGGACACGCCTCCAGGGCTGTCATAGGGAGAGAGCTGCAGGAAAAGGACACGCCTCCAGAGCTGCCATAGGGAGAGAGCTGCAGGAAAAAGGACACGCCTCCAGAGCTGCCATAGGGGGAGAGCTGCAGGAAAAGGACACGCCTCCAGGGCTGCCATAGGGAGAGAGCTGCAGGAAAAGGACACGCCTCCAGAGCTGCCATAGGGAGAGAGCTGCAGAAAAAGGACACGCCTCCAGAGCTGCCATAGGGGGAGAGCTGCAGGAAAAAGGACACGCCTCCAGGGCTGCCATAGGGAGAGAGCTGCAGGAAAAAGGACACGCCTCCAGGGCTGCCATAGGGAGAGAGCTGCAGGAAAAAGGACACGCCTCCAGGGCTGCCATAGGGAGAGAGCTGCAGGAAAAAGGACACGCCTCCAGGGCTGCCATAGGGAAAGAGCTGCAGGAAAAAGGACACGCCTCCAGGGCTGCCATAGGGAGAGAGCTGCAGGAAAAAGTACACGCCTCCAGGGCTGCCATAGGGAGAGAGCTGCAGGAAAAAGGACACGCCTCCAGGGCTGCCATAGGGAGAGAGCTGCAGGAAAAAGGACACGCCTCCAGGGCTGCCATAGGGAGAGAGCTGCAGGAAAAAGGACACGCCTCCAGGGCTGCCATAAGGGAAAAGCTGCAGGAAAAAGGACACGCCTCCAGGGCTGCCATAGGGAGAGAGCTGCAGGAAAAAGTACACGCCTCCAGGGCTGCCATAGGGAGAGAGCTGCAGGAAAAAAGACACGCCTCCAGGGCTGCCATAGGGAGAGAGCTGCAGGAAAAAAGGACACGCCTCCAGGGCTGCCATAGGGAGAGAGCTGCAGGGAAAAGGACACGCCTCCAGAGCTGCCATAGGGGGAGAGCAGCAGGAAAAAGGACACGCCTCCAGGGCTGCCATAGGGAGAGAGCTGCAGGAAAAAGGACACGCCTCCAGGGCTGCCATAGGGAGAGAGCTGCAGGAAAAAGGACACGCCTCCAGGGCTGCCATAGGGAGAGAGCTGCAGGAAAAGGACACGCCTCCAGGGCTGCCATAGGGAAAGAGCTGCAGGAAAAAGGACACGCCTCCAGGGCTGCCATAGGGAGAGAGCTGCAGGAAAAAGTACACGCCTCCAGGGCTGCCATAGGGAGAGAGCTGCAGAAAAAAGGACACGCCTCCAGGGCTGCCATAGGGAGAGAGCTGCAGGAAAAAAGGACACGCCTCCAGGGCTGCCATAGGGAGAGAGCTGCAGGGAAAAGGACACGCCTCCAGAGCTGCCATAGGGGGAGAGCAGCAGGAAAAAGGACACGCCTCCAGGGCTGCCATAGGGAAAGAGCTGCAGGAAAAAGGACACGCCTCCAGAGCTGCCATAGGGGGAGAGCAGCAGGAAAAAGGACACGCCTCCAGGGCTGCCATAGGGAAAGAGCTGCAGGAAAAAGGACACGCCTCCAGGGCTGCCATAGGGAGAGAGCTGCAGGAAAAAGGACACGCCTCCAGGGCTGCCATAGGGAGAGAGCTGCAGGGAAAAGGACACGCCTCCAGAGCTGCCATAGGGGGAGAGCAGCAGGAAAAAGGACAGGCCTCCAGGGCTGCCATAGGGAGAGAGCTGCAGGAAAAAGGACACGCCTCCAGGGCTGCCATAGGGAGAGAGCTGCAGGAAAAAGGACACGCCTCCAGGGCTGCCATAGGGAGAGAGCTGCAGGGAAAAAGAAAACGCCTCCAGCGCTGCCATAGGGGGAGAGCAGCAGGAAAAAGGACAGGCCTCCAGGGCTGCCATAGGGAGAGAGCTGCAGGAAAAAGGACACGCCTCCCAGGGCTGCCATAGGAGAGAGCTGCAGGAAAAAGGACACGCCTCCAGGGCTGCCATAGGGAGAGAGCTGCAGGAAAAAGGACACGCCTCCAGGGCTGTCATAGGGAGAGAGCTGCAGGTAAAGGACACGCCTCCAGGGCTGCCATAGGGAGAGAGCTGTAGGAAAAGGACACGCCTCCAGGGCTGCCATAAGGAGAGAGCTGCAGGTAAAGGACATGCCTCCAGGGCTGCCATAGGGAGAGAGCTGTAGCAGAAAGAAAACGCCTGCCAGCCTGAAGACAATGTAGCAGAGCAGTTGGAGCAAACTATGAAACAGCCAAGGACAATTTTTTGAAAGCCTTGTGGAAAGATCATCACAGGCCTAACCATTAATGATAGTTACTAGTGGTAGAAATCCAATTTAAAAGGGGTGGCCCCAGCTTTATTGGACACGTCCCTAAAGTCTGACAGATGTGGGTCCCACTCCTAGGACTTGCACCTAAATCTAGATTAGGGGTTCCCTGTGCCCCAACCAGTCGCTTTATCCAGACAGGTGCCCAGTTCTCTCCATTTGGAGAGCGTTGTGCCAGGCCAACCTTCCACTCCCGATCTGTCTAAGGTAGGAATACCCATTAAAAGTGAAAAATATTAGAACCCACGAGTCCTTGCAGGGGCCTGCTCTCACAATGGATACTCCAGGACTATGGATCATTTAATCATTACCGGTTTGATTCGCCTCCAGTCTTTCATCGGCTACGACACCTTCCCTACAAAGAGACCTTTGTTCGATTGTGGAAAAAAAAAAAAAACCTCTGAAGAAACCATTGCAGGTTCCAAACCAAACATCTACCGCCAAACAAGAGATAAATCACCTGAAAAGGCACGTTTCTTCCAGCGCCGTCTGCCGGTGTCACATCACGTGTCAATTACCAAGGTAAACAGTCTGAGAAATGGCCGCTTTATCTTTTTGGCGCGGACTCGACAACCAGATGTAAAATGAATGTAAAATGAGATCCAGCGTTTGGCGAGTCGGACGGGAGCCAAATTTGAGGGAGATCAAAGGCAACAACACATTATTATTAGGGATGGATTTTGCTTCTATTCAAAAAAAAATTCTGCACTAATTAAAAGAGGTAATGATTATACTCCGATCAGGGGAAGGATTCGCCGCACAATGAAGTTTATCGTCTTTTTATGCCTAAAAAAAAAACCAAAGACACCGCTGACCCCATTAAACAGCCTCCCCGTAATCGTGGGTGTAACTGGGGTGATCCCGGGTGCCTCGCAGTCACAAGACGGTGCGACACAAGTTGTACGGAGCTGCAATAGGCACCGGTAGAATCTATGGGCCCAGGCTGTGCCGTTATGTACAATCCCTTGAAGCGCTGCTTATAGGAGGTGGCATCATTATAAAGTTGTGCACTTAAAGGGTTTCTGTCACCAGAATTAACCCTCTTAAACTGTCTGACATTAGCGATGTGCTGATGTCATCAGAATCCAACTCTTTATCGATGACCCCCTTACGGCACAAATCTAACTTTTGCAATATGCAAATTAGCCTCTAGGAGAGGGGGGGGGGGGGGGGGGGCATTGCTCCTGCTCTTAGAGGCTCTGTTCTCCCACCTCATTCCACGCCCTGCGTCCGTGATTGACAAGCCAGCGTTCTTCTTCTCCTGCCGGCCCTGTGTGCTGGGTAAGTCTCGCGCCTGTGCAGTGCCGTTTAACCAGCACATAGGGCCGTCAGGAGAAGAGGAACGCTGGCCTGTCAATCACGGACGCAGGGCGTGGAATAAGGTGGGAGAACAGAGCCTCTAGGAGCAGGAGCAATGCCCCCCCCCCCCCCCCTGCTCCTAGAGGCTAATTTGCGTGCCGTAAGGGGGGCATCAATAAAGAGTTGGATTCTGATTACATCAGCACATCGCTAATGTCAGACAGTTTAAGTTAGGGCACTTTCACACTAACGTTTTTCTTTTCCGGCACTGAGTTCCGTCCTAGGGGCTCTAAACCTGAAAAGAACTGATCAGTTATATCCCCATGCATTCTGAATGGAGAGTAATCCGTTCAGGATGCATCAGGTTGTCTTCAGTTCAGTCATTTTGACTGATCAGGCAAAAGTTAAAACAGCAGCATGCTACGGTTTTATCTCTGGCCAAAAAAACTGAAGACTTGCCTGAATGTAGGAATGTATTAGTGCGGGATCCGGCATTCAAAATACCGGAATGCCGGATCCGTCCTTCCGGTCAATACATTTCTCTGACTGATCAGGATCCGGATTAGTCTTCAGGTACTTTCACACTAGCGTTGTTTGAATCCGGCGGGCAATTCCGTCGCCAGAACTGCCCGCCGGATCCGGAAAAACGTGTGAAAATGGATTACATTTGAATCCTGATCAGGATTCTGATCACAATGAAAAAATGCATTGGAAAAAACGGATCCGCCATTTAACTTTTTTTCGGGTTTAACATGCAAAAGCCGCATCCGGTTTGATGGTACACACAGCGCCGGATCCGGCATTAATGCAAGTCAATGGGAAAAATGCCGGCGTTCAGTCAAAGTGTTCCGGATTTTTGGCCGGAGGTAAAAATACAACATGCTACGGTTTTCTGAAAAGTCTGATCAGTCAAAAAGACTGAACTGAAGACATCCTGATGCATCCTGAACGGATTACTCTCCATTCAGAATGCATGGGGATAAAACTGATCAGTTCTTTTCCGGATTTGAGCCCCTAGGACGGAACTCAGCGCCGGAAAAGAAAAATGCTAGTGTGAAAGTACCCTTACAAATGCCATCAGTTGGCATACGTTTTGCCGGATCACTCTGCCGCAAGTATGAAAGTAGCCTAAATTCTGATGACCGAAACCTTTTTAAAAGGGTTGTCTCATCTCTAGGATATGCCCCCACTGTGTTACCTAAACGGAGCCCCGAAAGTGGTGGAGGGCGCACTGTGCACGAGCAGCTGCCCTCCATTCACTTCTATGGAGCTGGTAAAAAAAATGCTCGGCTATTTCCGTCGGGCCCATAGAAGTGACTGGGAGCAGTGGCCGGTCATGCGCGGTGCGCTCCAATTCACTTCTATGGGGAGAGCAGTTGGTGGTGGCCGGACAGGAGTCCTCCAGTGACTACTTTCCCCGCTCTGTTCTCGATATAGGTGAGGGTCTCGCAATCAGACATTGGGGGCATATCCTAGCGTCGGTCTTAGGACAGTAAGGTTATGGTCACACAGTGTGTCTCGACGCGGATTTCTGCGCAGTTCTGCTCCCAAATCCGCATCAAGAAACGTTAAAACATGAGAATGCCGCCCGTACGTGGAGGCGCAGGGACTCCTCCGTAGTGCCGCTCGCCTTACATTAATTTGATTTTGCATTTCTGCTGAAAGCAGGATCGCAAGGGATAATTAACTCTGCTTAATCACCCAGCGCTAATATTACGACACGTCTGTCTTCCTGACACGGTCTCTCTCGACTGCATACTTTTATCAGCTGCACGTCTTAGATTTATTTAACTTTAAAAAAAAAATAGAAATTCCACCGTGAAACTTCCCGAAAATTGAGAAAGTGTCTGAGAATCTTACTGGCAGACTCTACACATAAACCAATCAGCTTGGCAACTCTCGTTCGGACTTTACATTTTTCACAGACATCCCTGTCACCACTATCAGTCTTATTTATTGGAGGCTGAGCGGCATTCCTACCCAAAGAGAAGGTTCACAATCCGAAAAATGAAGGCAAGGTAGAGAGGAGTTTTTCTTCTGCTGAGAACTCCAATTATTGTCTGTACTACGACTTTTTCAAGATTTTTCTCGTCTTTTGGCAAAAGCTAAAAAATACACGTGCGCTTCCCCATGTGGCGCATGCGCAGTAGGACACCGCTGTCTCCATACGGCAGCTATGTGATTTTGCGCACATGTGGATTGCCTGTTTCTCGCTATGCAGGATGAGCACCCATAGTAAAGCTCTAGGGGATCTTCACTTTCAGCCGATGCAATAAACACAGCTGTTTATTGTTTATGTAACCCGCTGCAACCAATCACTGGCCTCAGTGGTCAGGGGCGCATGATCAGCATGTGACCAGAGACCAGTGACTGGCTGCAGCGCTCACATGAATAGTGAAAGGTATGTGACCTCACATCAGGATATCCGACTAGTGGGGCATTTAAAATGCAAGAGTCCTCCCCTCTATCTTATACAACCCCGTGCCAAATTTTAAAAGAGCTTGGAACGCCCCTTTAAAGGGACGCTTTCATCAGAAAGGGGTATTTTTTTTTTAAAACCCATCAAAATATTCATAAAAAAACTATTTTTAGGAATATACAATTGAAATATTGTTCTGCTCTAGCAGTCAACACAAATAAGACTTCCCATATAGATGGCTAACCCACTGTTACTTTACTGCTGCAGTGAGGGGGAAGAGGTTATCTGAAGGGTAATCCTTATGATAACAATAGGTGTAGAATTAGGATGACAGTATGAAAGCTCTATTGTTCTCTTGACAGGCATAGAAAATATGTCCACAGAAGAGCAGTGCACTTATCAGAGTAATGTGCAACACTCCAAGTCACTCGTCCCCCTTCCCTCTCTGGTCTCGGTGAACGGTCGGAGTGAAAAAAACGTCAAGCGAAGCCGTCTGCCCTGCTTTACGTCCACAAAAAGAAGGACGTTAAAAGTGCCAGGACAGGACGTAGAGGACATGGAGCAACTTCAAAAAATTAGATCCACAAAACTGTCTAGCTGTTTTTTGTTACAAAAAAAATAAAAAAACAACATTTTGATGATGGAAGTCTCCCTTTAAGAGCAAGTTTGGAGAACTACCAGGGTCCACTAGAAACCATAACAAGTATTTCATGAGCATTCGCACTGTGGTTCTACTGCCGAGAGACAACCATGAAGATTCCCAGCAGCAGGATTTCACTAGTCTCTAGGGGATCCGCAGCCTGAAAGCCGTGGTGTAAACAATACGAGCCCTTGTTCGAGGGGTTGTCTCATCACAGTCACTCATGTCCATTACGGCATATGGAGGAAAACCCCCGACATGAGGTCCTGCTCTATTACTCGGGCCACAGTGACGACTATTCATCTAAATAGTCACCATGTAATACCAGATATGACCTGCAGTGGCCACTACAGCACCGGTCCTAGATCAATCAGGGGGTCCCAATAAGAAAGCGGTTGTCTATGCGCGCAGACTGTTCTTAAATTGAAGCGTGAGGTCATCCGTATCTATCCGAAAATCTCATCACCACTCAAACAATGGGGGGAGTGAGGAGATCAATCATGCCACAGCCACGGCTGCTTGTTTGTGGCTCAAAGTGACCTCTTTCATAATTTGTGCAAAGTCTATGATTTTACGGTTCATACTTCCCATCCAGACATTAGATCCCTCAGGAAAATCGAGCTGGAGGGGGAAGAGGAAGCTTGGACTGAACAAAAATAGACCCCATACAGGAAACAAATGACAGATACCGTCGTATCCCCTAATATTGGCCACAATTCTTTTGGGCCAACCCGGATGTGACCACGCCGCGGTTTTACAAGGAGATGGAAGGTGGCATGGTCACATTTATTTAGTGGCTCTAAAGTCTGTGGACACCTTCAGGACAATTTTTTTTATAATTGCATTTTACTCACTTTGAGCTTAAAATCATTTTTTCAATTGGTCTTTCTAAAGAATTTTCAGCAGCGTTTGTGACACATGTGGTTAAGGGTACATTCACACGACCACAAGTGCGAATCCTCAAAACACGGGTACCACCCTGTGCGTGCCGCAATTTACTATGATAGAAATGCCTATGCCAACCGCAGACAAGAATAGGACATGCTCCATCTCTTTTACGGGGACGCGGAACAGAACTACGTGGGCTGTCCGCATATTTTGCGACCCCATTGCAATGAATGTGTTAGCACCCGTTCCACAAAATTGCAGAATGGATGAGGACCCAGAAATATGGTTGTGTGAACGTAACCTAAAAAACACAATCAGTATGAGCAGACCGTCCCTTCCGAGTGCCTTCAGCTGATGGCTTATGTGACGTCTTATCTCTGATCTCCTGACCTCATTTAAGCCATATTCTTATCAGTTTGATAGTTTAGCTATAGTGTGTGTCTATGAGGTCAGGAGATCAGAGGTAAGGCTTCACATAAGCCGTCCGCTGACGGAACTCAGGAGGGACAGTCTGCAACTAGATGGATATTTTTTTTTTAATTATCACAAACTGTAGAAATTTTTTAATAAAGACCAATTGAAAAAAAGATTTTCAGCCCATAATGAGTAAAAAGCAATAACAAAAACAACTGCCATGAAGGTGTCCACAGACTTTAAATGCTTAATGCCTGCAGACACATTAGTCGGCCGAACCTGCTGTCGGGTTTGAACGATACTTTAATGTCTATGGTGAAATCCCTACAAAAGGATCGATTTTGATACCAAGAAAAAGTATTGAGATACTGAGTTTTTTTTTGTATCGATTGCCCATTATTTGAGGAGGTCCTTTATGGGGTCACTGACTAATAATGTGAGGCACATGGAAGTCTAATTTGATAAAACCATATGTCTCAAGTTAACAGAAACCCCATTATCAACCTCATGACATAATGGACAACATGGGGTTACTTACTATTAAATGTGAGACCCATGGTTTTATCAACTTGGACCTCCATGTGCCTTACATTTAAGGAGTTTCTCTCTGGATAGGTCGGATCAGTGGGGGTCCGACAACCGGGACCCCCCACCAATCAGCTGTTTGAGAAGGCACCGGCACTCGCAGTAGTGCCATGGCCTTCTCTGATCACCAAGCACAGGGCCGTACGTTGTATAGTGGCCATGCTTGGTATCGCAGCTAGGTCATGTGACCGATGAACATGAGGTCACATGGCCTAGGTACAGTTGTGAGAAGGCTGCGGTGCTACTGCGAACGCCTTCTCCAACAGCTGATCAGCGGCGGTCCCAGGTGTCAGATCCCCACCGATCAGATACGGATGACCCATCCATATTAATAGTGACACCATCATTAACCTCATGTTGCCCATTATATGATGTACACAATGGGGGCACTGTTACTATTAATGTGAGGTACTAAAGTAATAAAAACGTGTGCCTTATATTAATACAAGAAGCACATACCTGTAAAAACAGCAGGAAACGTCTCCTGCGGCAAGATCCTCCTGGATGCTGATTAAAAGGTTAAAAGACCTGCGATGAGGTCATGTGACCAGTAGGTGGATGTTAACGGTCACAAGCGATGACATCATGACAGGTCCTTTATCCTATCAGCAACCAGGACCGCGGTGAGTTTCTTTCTCCCCCTGCCTTCCTATTCTCCCCCCTTCATCCTCTCCGACACTTGGCTTTTTCATTGGTGGCAGTGGCCAGCGGCATACAGTGAGGGACACGCTCCCTTTCTCTTCACTGTGCGGTCGCTTATGAGACCATGGTGTGCGCTGTGCGTGTGCCATATTCTCCAATAGGGATTGATACTAAGTTGTGCAATAGCCCAGCTTATTAAAAAAAAAAAAAAATAAATCCCGGTATCGAACTGAACCGGGCATCAGAGTATCGAAAAAGTATCCAGACTTCAATATCTGGTGCAACCCTAGTCGGAATAGAGCGCTTTCGTGTTGGAACGAACATTTATTAAACGTTTATGAACTGCTTTAGTATTTTGCGAAAGAAGGTTTAAAGGGGATGTCTGACAATAGAGAACAAGGCCTGTGCTCTGCCGTAAACAGCGCCACTCTTGTCCACAGGCCGTGTCAGGTACTGCATCTCAGCCCCAAAGATTTCGACAAGGCTAAGGATCAACTCCAGACAGTGACGCCATTTATGGGGCGATACAGAGCCTTATTCAATTCTCACACCAGCCGCTATGACCTCCTTTATACCAAGCTGCGGGCAGCAGCAGTAATTACCTTTACTTGGAGGTGCTTTTCGGACAGTTGCCACTTGATCCTCAGAAATTGCCAGACGTCTGAGCACATCGGCCAGGGCGGCCTTCAGCACCGTGATTTCATCCTCCTGCTGCTGAACTCTCAGTTCCAGGGCAGAGAGGCGATCCTGCACGTCGGAGGTACTTGCCGCAGAAATGCTGTCATCTGTACAACGAGAAGAGGAGGAGACATTTAGTAAGAATATCAGAGGTGACCTCATCTTATAATGGCCAGTGATGGCAGAGAGGAGCTGAAGGGGTCACTGGTCAGAATCCAGGTAACTCCACAGCCATGTGACCAACTCAGCTCTGCTACATCGATACTGCGCTATTCTCCAGCAGGACACGCCACTATTTTCACCACCCAAATGCCTTGATATAATTATACATCCCATCATATACAGACCTGTCCATACATCATATACAGACCTGTCCATACATCATATACAGACCTGTCCATACATCATATACAGACCTGTCCATACATCATATACAGACCTGTCCATACATCATATACAGACCTGTCCATACATCATATACAGACCTGTCCATACATCATATACAGACCTGTCCATACATCATATACAGACCTGTCCATACATCATATACAGACCTGTCCATACATCATATACAGACCTGTCCATACATCATATACAGACCTGTCCATACATCATATACAGACCTGTCCATACATCATATACAGACCTGTCCATACATCATATACAGACCTGTCCATACATCATATACAGACCTGTCCATACATCATATACAGACCTGTCCATACATCTATACAGACCTGTCCATACATCTATACAGACCTGTCCATACATCTATACAGACCTGTCCATACATCTATACAGACCTGTCCATACATCTATACAGACCTGTCCATACATCTATACAGACCTGTCCATACATCTATACAGACCTGTCCATACATCTATACAGACCTGTCCATACATCTATACAGACCTGTCCATACATCTATACAGACCTGTCCATACATCTATACAGACCTGTCCATACATCTATACAGACCTGTCCATACATCTATACAGACCTGTCCATACATCTATACAGACCTGTACATACATCCCATCCGTACCTCTATACAGACCTGTACATACATTCTCATATACTTATTGCTGCGTCCATATTAGTTAATGGCACAGATCATGCGGCGTCAGGTCTTAAAGCTGAAGTGCGGTCATTTTACAGATTACCCGCACATCACAAGCATTAACTTCTGCCGGAGGACACATGGCCTCAGTCTCTGAGACAACTGAAGGAGAAGAAGGGTTTTGCAGGGAATCCAAGAATCTGCTTGGCCACTTAAGACCTAGATTAGCAGAGGAGACTTGGCGCAGCCAGAACTATTCTTCAGAGGTAAGGGGGGGATTACCGCACCTGCGTCCAGACTACCCGGACTCGACTCCTGCAAGTCCAATGAATGCCCGGAGTTTGCTTTATTAATTATAGATTTAGGAAATAATGGAGACCCTAGAAGGAGAGCGCAGATTCCGGACTATTATGAAGACGGCCCTATTAAAAAGGGACATAGATTAATACTATTCAGGATGTTAACGGACAAAGCCCTTAAAAAGTGGTCGTCTCACAATCTGATCGTCGCAGGCCGGGATCTCAAGGCTCTCAGAAATCAGCTGATCAGCCGGCCAGGCATGCAGTAAAGCTGTCCGCTTGTCCATCCAACAGCTCTCTCTACCGACCTCCTCCAGTCACATGCATCCTGAGCAGGCAGAGACTGCATGTGTTCTGGATAGGAGCTGACTGACTCCTAAGGTGGGGGCTTACCTCCTACAGAACGAAGGGATCAGGCATGTTGAAATCCAACTGCCTAATCCTCCCCCCTACAACATCTATCAGTCGGAGGCCCCAGCACACATTAGAAGGTCATAGGTTCAGCTGAAATTAAAGGGGCATTCCGGTTACAAAAAAAGTTATCCCCTCTCCCTTGGCCGAACCGGATGTGTATGGGGGAGTCGGGAGGGAGTCAGACTTAGCGGTCAGCTGAAAGATTGTTCGGCTGGTACCTGCTGAAGGTGTACGGCCAGCTTTAGGGCTCATGCACACGACTATGTATTTTGCGGTCCGCCCAAAATAATAAAAAAAAAAAGGATATCCACTTTTTTTTTGCGAAACCAGGTATCTCCCCCCACGGTGACATCTCACCACCCAACACTAGATTTCAAAACGTGTAGAGAAAAAAAAAAAAATAATACATGGAATGGAAAGCGCACACGACCCCCGGCGGTCTAGGGTCGGGTGACCGGAGCTGGAGAAGGTTCAGTCGAGATACTGGCGTTGCCTAATTGGTGGAAAATGTCTCCTCTGCAGCAGACGCAGTGACAGAAAGCCATTCATACAGCGGCCGCTGCAGCTGCACTAATGCGCCATGGGCCTTACGTCTTCCCCGCTGGAGTATTCGCAGAGCTGCCAAAGTAAAGAGAACCTTTACGGGTGAAGACAAAGTATATAGAGGAATTATCTTCACGTCGCCCCAATTAGGGGAGAGCAGCTGCGGATTTTCTGCGTAGGTATGTTAATAATATAATGTATGTGTATTTAACACCACATTAAAAATATACAGAGCTTCCGCGCGCCCCAGAATGGAACAGACGCCGGCCGCGCCGCCAGACCACAGAGCACGTGTGTCCGGAAGACAAGATGGAGAAAACATAGTTCAGAACTGTAATACAAGGGATGGTGGGGGTAGTAGTAGTCCCAAGACTGTAAGGAGCGTGTGTAGGACAGAGGCCTCCTGTCTATAGGGCTGATGCCAATGCACTTGTTGGCACCTAGGTTTTCGGTTGATTTCCATTAACGTCTATGGAATTTCTCGCCGTCTGGCTCCCTAGACAGACCTCGGGTCCTGTCGCCTCCTCTGCCTTGTCCATTTTAATTAAAAAAGGTTTTCCTTATGAAACCATAGTTCTAGAACATCTTTTCTTGGAACTGTGTGTTGGGACGTTCCTCCATTATCCCTTCTAGAAATGTACAAATACATTGAAAACTGAGTTTTTTAAAATTCATCTAGTCCGAAGTTAATTACCGCATTGTTCAACCATAAAAAAAAAAAAAGAAAAGCCAATGACCACAACAGCTGTACTGAGCGCGCACCATGTTCCTGTTCATTACTACAGGGACACGGCTGTGATGACCACGTGATCACCTCGACTTACATCAAATGTGAACCACCTCAAGCCCCCTAGACAAACTAATAGGCCAAGGTACAGGAATGGGTTAAAGGTGTTTTCTGGGATATGACCTATCCTCTGGGTAAGTCATCAATATACGATTGGTGGGGCGTAACCCCCAGCACCCCACTGATCAGCTGTTTGAGAAAGCGGTGGAGCTCGGACGAATGCCGTGCCCTATTCATTTTATACCAAGCACAGCGCCGTCCATTGTATAGTGGTTGTGCTTGGTATTACAGCTCAGTCCCATTCACTTGATTGGGACTGAGAAAGGCCACGTGGCCGATGGACCTGACGTCAAGGCAGGCAAAAAGGCCTTGGCATTCGCCCGAGCACCTTGCAGGGTGGCAAGAGTTGGGCCTCCACCGATCAGATATTAGTGACCTATCCTAAGGACAGGGCGTCCATGTTTCACTCCCGAAAATACCTTTTAAATTGGAGCATCATAGAGTTACACTAACGAGCACAACCGAATGCACTAAAGCGACCCCAAAGTGCCAAACAAGAGGGATGAAAAGAGTGCAGGGCTCTGTGCAGTCACATGACCCCTCTCAGCATATAGGTAGCCGTGAAGAGGATCACGTGACTCTTTTCAGAGCTAGTGATTGGTGTCGAGGATGTGACTCCACAGAAGCAAATTATTTTTCTCCTCCGGGGAGCGGTTTAGTGGGTGTGAAGGAGACCACACACACATTAGAAGGTAGACATAGCCAATAACCGGTGACCATCTGATTTGTATGGTGGTGTCCCAGAGTTAGTTGCCGCCTCTGCTAGGGACCTGGGCATGTCCCCGTTGAGAACACATGCATGCCAAGCGTACATGTGCATGGCGGAGATGGATCGGACGGATACAGGGTGCAGCAATTCCACACTCCCTCACATGAGGAGACGGGTGCTTAGCTGTTCAGGTTGACAAAAAGATCCATCAAGCTCAGCCCAAAACTGAGTTCTGATGATCCAGAGTAAAGCCTTCCTTAATCCACCTACCAATATGACATGAAGCTCCACTAGAGCGGTGCACAAGTAATGGCGTCACATCGCGCTCATGTAGGGTTAGGCACCTCACACCACCTGCAGCCCAAAGCTCCTCCAAAAACCGATGGATGAGTGTTACACTCCATAGAAGTCCATGGAAACTGATACAATGGAGCAAATGAGCTACCCTTCAACAGACTTCCATGAGGAAACAAACATCACATGACCTTAATGGCTGGGACCCCAACCGAAAACATGAGAACGGGCACCCAATACCCCGTAGAACTCCCCTGAAAAGGACGGAGTGGCTGGTCGGAAAAAAAGCATCCCCACTCCAATCGTTTCTATGGGAGCGCCGGAGATAACAGAGTGCAACGCTCGCATAGAGAGGAATGGAGCGGCAGCAGGAATTTCCGACCAGCCACTCCGTCCATTCCAGGGGGGCTCCTCAGGGTACCGGGCCCCCCATTCTCGTGATCGGTGGGGGGGTCTCAGCAGTGGGACCCCCACCAATCTGGATCCAGTTACAGGACTTCTGTTTTAAGTTCGGCGTCTAAAGTTCGGCTTCCGGTTACCGGAGAATCCCGATATGGATTCCGAATTCCGTTGTGGTCCGTGGTAGCGGAATCAATAATCGTCCATTATTGATTCCGCTACCACGTACCACAACGGAATTCGGAATCCATATCGGGATTCTCCGCTAACCGGAAGCCAAACTTTAGACGCCGAACTTAAAACAGAAGTTCGCTCAACACTAGTTATAACCAGAATACCCCTTTAAAACTTTGCCTTCAGTCCTAAGTAAGGCTACAGATGACCAACAGCTGCACCTGGACCATTATCTGCATGCCTAAGAAATGATAACACACAGGAGGACGTCTCCATAGTGTAAACACGCTCCGACTCCTCGCAGGTATGGAGATCGTATATCAGGGCCCCCCGACCGCAAAGCTTGTGCAGACTCCACTCGCTCTCGTCTCGCACACGGTAAAGTATTTGAAGTTTTCAAGTAAAAAAAAATGCAACAAAAGGAAGGTGCGAGGAGGAGACAAGCCTCGACACCTACTGGCATCCTCCTCAGCGAGCAGACCTGGCGGCTTTGGCTTTTCGCAACGGGCTACGTGAGAAATGCACCGTTTACTGCTTTATTCAGGAGGCTCTCAAATCCCTGGGAAAGGACCCCCCTAGGGAGAACAGAAGAGAGAAGAAAGCTCCTGTTCTTAAAGGTGCTCGCCCAAAACACCACATACATGAGTTCTCAGTGAGGAGAGAAGAATCTGGCGGTAGACATGTCTTACAATGTCCTCTCCCTTGAGAACAAAGGATCGGGCTTGAGGAAATTAACTGCCCCTTTCGGCAAGACATCTGCTGATCAGGTGCCGCATGCGTCAGGGGTCACTGATCACGCCGGTGTTCCTAAAAGGGGGGGTGAAAAACCGCTGTCGGACACCTCTGGTGGCAGCTGCCCCTTCCTAAAGCATTGGTCATGTTGAAATCCAGCATTCCCGACCCTCATTTCTCAGCAGCAGAGGAACAGCAGAATGCCCCATAACATTAGATGGCGGCACCGTCGGGCTGAAATAGTCGGTTTCTTTCAACATTTATCTAATGTGCATTCTACTTTTTTCAAACCAGCACCGGACTCTGAAAACTTTTGTAATTTCAAGAACTTAATTTACAATTACAGACCTTCACCTGCTGTTTGTTCTTTTCCTTATTTCTCTGTCCACCTTGCTGAGGTGGTTGCACATGCTCAGTTCCATCCTTCAAATGTTTCGGGGTTCTTGCCCCGTCTGTTCGGATTCTGGTTGGCTCAGTACGATGCCTTGGACAGGGGGGATGTTTGGCTATTGCCCTTGTCATGTCCCAAGGCTTGTTAACAGGAAGCCACTTCCACTAGGTGGCACTAGGGAGAAGGTTCTTTTCCTTCGGGAGATACCCCTCGGCATATTATTTTCCCATGGAGCATTGCCTATTAGTGTCCAGATCGTCTCCTTAAAGAGACCAAGCACCCTGCCTCCCAAGCTGTGGTCTTGCTAGAGAAAAACAAACACATTCACAGCATCCCTGAGCCTCCGGCGAGTGCGGACAGCTGTAATAACACGGCAGGATCGACCCGTGGCACCAGCTGTACAAACGAGCCATCCAGAAGACTAAGCAAACAGTCTACATGTGAGGTGCACAGACACATACCATCCAGACACAGAAAAGCCTCACATACCAATGGAACAACTGTCTACTTTTTTTTTGCAATTTTTGTGCCAAATTCATAAAATTGAATTCAGCCGTTTTATGGGTTTACTAAAGTTTTTCAAACTTAGAAAACTCAATTAAGTAACGCAGGTTAGGATTTAAAGGGAACCCGTCACCTGGATTTTGTGTATAGAGCTGAGGACATGGGCTGCTAGATGGCCACTAGCACATCCGCAATCCCCAGTCCCCATAGCTCTGTGTGCTTTTATTGTGTACATATGCAAATTAACCTGAGATGAGTCCTGTACATGAGATGAGTCAGGGACAGGACTCATCTCAGGTTAATTTGCATATGTATCAAATAGTTTTTTTTTTTTACACAATAAAAGCACACAGAGCTATGGGGACTGGGTATTGCGGATGTGCTAGCGGCCATCTTGCAACCCATGTCCTCAGCTCTATACACAAAATCCCGGTGACAGGTTCCCTTTAAAGAAACTCCTTTTCCACTGCGCCGCAGGAGAGAGGAGGAGCGTAAACGGGCCGGCAGAGGCACACGGAGGGCGGGGTTATGAGCCGTTGGGGAGGTCCGGTCTTGGGCTCGGAAGATTGAGACGACGCCCTGGGCACTTGAGAGGGCGCATTTACAGAACCTACAAAGTTCATTTTTGGCTGAAACAAGACTCCGGTATATGCAACAAAGGTATCGTTTTAAACTTCTGGGTGGCACATATAACGCTATTGGATCTGTCTAATAGGCTCAAATGTGGTGACAGACTCCCTTTAAATCTCTGCTCCATGCTGAGGAGTCCAGTGGGCGGTCCTAACAGTGATTGACAACCTTTCCTGTACGACTAGGCATAGAGATAGCTGTCAGTCACTGAGCAGGACCGCCCACTGGACTCTAAAGCATAAAAAGAGCAAGGATTGAAAGGAGAAAAACATTAACAGAATCTATTCCCATAAAACTACCGCTACATATCAATCTGCTCAGCTCCTCTCCTCCTGCAGATCCGAAGTCCTGTTCAATGTGACGTGGTCTCTTTAAGGAAGACATGTAAAGACAGTATTTCCTTATTTCTCCAAAATGCTAGTTGAAGGGGTAAAAAATAAATAAATAAATAAATAAATCCTAAAATTGCCGACCGAGGCACATTTCCTTTGGATGAGTGCCGGGAAGTCTGCTGTGATGAGGAAATATCTTCCTCTACGATCGCCGCTTTATCTCAGCTATGCTGATGATTTATATAAACTACTGCTTTCTAAGAACTTATCATTTTTATTTTCACTTTCTTTAATAGAACCAGCAATCAATTACATACAAAAAAGTTATAAAAAAGCAAAAAAAGATAGAAAAATTGAATTGATTTTATAAATCACTACTTATAAATGAACGAAATGCGTCTGTCCTTTGTCAAATAAAAGTCTCAGACGTGGTCAGCGCTTTAACAGATGTATTCCCCGGTTCACTCCATTGTTGAAAATCTTTAATTTCATTTTCCCGGGAGAGTTTTCACAAGTCTGATGTCTTAGCCGCCCAACCCCCAATCACCAGAAAAGAAAAAAAGCAGAACTGTTTGGTTAACCTTTCCCTTTCATTTCAGAAAGGAGGAGAGAAGAAAGGAAACAGACGCGCATCTAACCGAGACAAGGAGAAAACTGAAGTAACTTTGTAAAATAGTTGATTAAAAATATTTTACAGTTTTTAGGGTGTGTTTCCATAGTTACAGACTACAAACAAGCTATAAGGTAGTCAAGTCCTGCAGAAGTGATGTCCTGTCTGTAGTCATAGGCTATCAATCTGTGATGGGAGGGTCGTTCAAGTCAATATGGCTGAGCCGCAGTACCGGGTGCCGATGCATCGCTGTCTCTAGAAAACTAAAGGGGATGTGGAGCTCCAGCAAGCATTGCACCCCCTAGAGGTCGGACCTGCACCTATCACATATTAATGGCTTAGTCCCAGCTACACAGCTCAGTGCTACAGTTTAATGGCCTCTATTACTGCCTCTGAGGGTATGCTACAAACACAAAGTGAAACGCAATCTCCTCTTCTCTATGCAGTGTATGGGAGACATCGTAGCAGCTAGTCTACATTCACTACCACAGGGAAAACTGGAAATCAGAGAAGGGGCCTGCAGAGAGAAGAGTGCAGAATACAAGTCACACAATGGTCAGATATAGTATTCATCATGTACACAGACAGTCGCCTGACACCACAAGTACACTTTAATGGGAAAAAATGTTTGATAATTTTAAATTTGATTGACAGTATTTTTGAAGCAGGTCCACACCCCCACAAGACACATCTATTTCTGACACTACAGGAAGCAGTTAATCAGCCGGGTAAATAAGACGTGGAGCTTCTGAATGGCATTTCTGTGTTAATACCAGTGCACTTAATGCCACCCACCACTTCCTTCCATTGTGTGTACCAGCAGTGCAGCTAGAGCCGGGTTATTATGGCAAAAGAAATATTCATCTCAATTATTTTTTTCTTGCTGAATTAACTATAAATCCTGTCCAAAACACAAAATCGGGTCCATCTGCAGAAAGGCGCAGGCCCCCGCTATACGCAGCTATACACAGGCGCAGGCCCCCGCTATACGCAGCTATACACAGGCGCAGGCCCCCGCTATACGCAGCTATACACAGGCGCAGGCCCCCGCTATACGCAGCTATACACAGGCGCAGGCCCCCGCTATACGCAGCTATACACAGGCGCAGGCCCCCGCTATACGCAGCTATACACAGGCGCAGGCCCCCGCTATACGCAGCTATACACAGGCGCAGGCCCCCGCTATACGCAGCTATACACAGGCGCAGGCCCCCGCTATACGCAGCTATACACAGGCGCAGGCCCCCGCTATACGCAGCTATACACAGGCGCAGGCCCCCGCTATACGCAGCTATACACAGGCGCAGGCCCCCGCTATACGCAGCTATACACAGGCGCAGGCCCCCGCTATACGCAGCTATACACAGGCGCAGGCCCCCGCTATACGCAGCTATACACAGGCGCAGGCCCCCGCTATACGCAGCTATAGACAGGCGCAGGCCCCCGCTATACGCAGCTATACACAGGCGCAGGCCCCCGCTATACGCAGCTATACACAGGCGCAGGCCCCCGCTATACGCAGCTATACACAGGCGCAGGCCCGCTATACGCAGCTATACACAGGCGCAGGCCCGCTATACGCAGCTATACACAGGCGCAGGCCCGCTATACGCAGCTATACACAGGCTGACTATATACAGCTATACACAGGCGCAGGCCCGCTATACGCAGCTATATACAGGCTGACTATATACAGCTATACACAGGCGCAGGCCCGCTATACGCAGCTATACACAGGCGCAGGCCCGCTATACGCAGCTATATACAGGCGCAGGCCCGCTATACGCAGCTATACACAGGCGCAGGCCCGCTATACGCAGCTATATACAGGCTGACTATATACAGCTATACACAGGCGCAGGCCCGCTATACACAGCTATATACAGGCTCACTATATACAGCTACATATTGGGCTCTGAAGGGGTGAATTAATGTGGTAAATCCCCCAGCCCCAGGTGCAGCAGTGATGCCAGGTCAGGTTACAGGTAGATGTTTAATAACGGCAGGTACAGCGCCTCCCACCTGTAGTACAGAGAATGGCTGCTTAAAGAGGATTGTCACCCAAAGTGTAAAGATGGCTAAACGGTTAAAGTGTCAATTTTTCACACGAGTTTTCCTCAAAAACGGCCATTAAACAGTTCACTCTAATTCTATGGGGGCTCCCCGGCCGTAAAAAACGGCAAAACAAGAGGCGGCCAGTATTCACGGTTCTGAAAATGGCCATGTGAAAGAGGCTTCCTTACACAAGAAAAAAACCCTGACTGCTTGATAAGTAATTTTAAATTGCTGGGGGCTCCACTGATTACAAGGGTCCCTGCACCCCTCCGCCCTTAGGAGCTTGCATGCAGCGCAGTCCAGTCGCAGGGTCCCCAGTAATTTAGCGCGCATCATCTATGCTGGAGGAATGTGAGTAACAGCCGTCCCCTCTCCTGATGGATTTATTCTTCTCTTACAACTCCATGCTGTTCCTCTGTTATACCTCCTACAAGTTTATGAATAAGTTGTCAACTGAATGTTACCGATTCAAGGCGCGTACCTACAGAATCGGACAACATCCGATCAGTGCCGACAGCATAAAGGCTCACGCAAATGAACGTATTTTTGGTCCGCATCCGATGCGGTGTGCTGTTCGCATCCATATGACCGTAAAAAAAAAAAAAAAGTCCAATTCTTGTTCTATAGAGAGCAAGACTTTCCGTAAAATGCAAAACGCACATAGCCGGTAGCTGTGTTTTTTTACGGATCCACAATTTGCAGACCGCAAAACAGGCTATGGTCGTGTGCATGAGCCCTGAGACTGTGTAAGGACACACATTACCAGGAAGAATAACAGAGGAGCAGCTCGCTGCAGGACTAGAAAAGATGCTGCAGAATTTTAACATACTGACAAAATACTAATTTACATCGGTCGCTTTCTGAGAAGTTATTTCAGCAGCGCCAGCCAATGTGGATCCACCTGTTCCGTTCACTGACAGCAAGCACAGCTTCTAAAACCTGAAACACAAAGTATCATCAGAAAGTGATCCCTCTTGTCCTGTTAGAGGGGCTGATTTATGGACGCGCTTTTGTCCTGCTGTCAGAGATCACGTCCGCCAGGACATCCTCCATAAATAAAGCCTGTGCAGTTACAGGAGGGTTTATGGGATTCGGAGTGGCCTCATACGGCACCCCTGCCTTTAATCGCAGATCAGACGGGCGAGAGCCCTTCTCCTCTGATGGACACCGCCACATGGGCGGACGCCACCACAATACAAGCTGTTGTGCAGACGGCACGCTGTGTGCCGAGGCTAAAAGGTCTGCGTGATGGCAGGAAATGAATGGAGGGTGCGCAGCCCCCGCCCCCGGGGGTCTTTCATACGGAGGTCACAATATTGGAGAAGTGAAAATGATCCTTCAGTACTTGTTTGGACACAGCGGATCTGCGGTTCAAATCCAAATCCACAGCAATTTACAGTTCAATACGTTTTGGTGGAGGGTTGAAATTTTCGAATCCACCGTCCCTTACGGGTAAAATCAGCAATGACTCCACAGCAAAATCCGCCATGGATTGGGGGGATATCCGTTGTGGAAAAAATCCTTCCGCGTGTGGACCAGATCTCAGGCTATGCAACCTATTAACAGTATAGTAAGGCCCTGCGTATGGCGGCACACAGACCCTACATCGCCGGGCATGCTGACTGTCTCCTGACAAGGGAACAGACGTACTGGGCGTCAATAAGGCTGATTTCCTGCTAAGTGGTGCGCGGTAGCCGCGCATCCTACTCCCCCCCCTGATGTAGAATGGATATGGATAACTTTTGGCGCTGCACCGGGTGTATTAGTACATTGGTGTGTATCCAGCACGTATTAGTACATTGGTGTGTATCCAGCAGAGAAAGCATTCTAAATATAGTCGCCCCCCCAAAGCATGGGACGCGGCGTCCTACGTGCCACTCGTCATCCATAGAGCACCTGATGGCAGGCCGCTGCAATATCCGAAATGACGTGAAGCTTCCTGATCGACCGGACGAGCCTAAGTCCTCTCTGCTGCACCAAACCGCACTCCTACTTTGGGAGCCGCAAGGGCAGCGCATTCCAGCTCCGTCGGTGAAGGAGGTCTGGGCAATTTCTGGCTGTAATAACTACTCTGTGAGGGAGACTTTCTAGGAATTCTAAAAACAGTAAAAAAAAAATATATATATATATATACAGATGCGGCAGATGGGAGTTTGTCACTTGGCTCCATGTGGTTTGACTACGGACTACACGCGGTCGAACGACAGACTCGGCTCTGCTACCTCTCTACGTGCTAAGAAAGGAAACGTTACCATTGCTCAGGTTCCCAAGGGTGGAGGAAAGCCCTGCAGGCGTGAGGTCAGGCAGGCTGGCTTCCATCCCGGCACCTAGTTCACACGTCCCAAAGTCGAATTCGTCAACGTTTCCTCGCAACCTCCAGAGCTTCACGGTAAATCCCAGCGCACGGCGACAGACGTCATACTTTGAATTGTGAGGAAATCCTCCCGGCCCAGATGGCCTACCACAAAGCACTTCTGTATTGGCACAAAGAAAAGGCTGCAGAAGGCACCGCTGCCCTGCCCGCTTCCTCTGCGCTCCAGAGACAGACAGCGAGAGGCTGGGGGGGGGGGGGAGGAGACAGGCAAATCTCAGTTTGGTGCTAGTAATGAGAGTCAAATGTCAGGAGTCCAGGCACAGTCATCCTGACAAGCAGATGCCTTTCCCTTACTACTCGGCCTATCGCTTACATGAAAACACTTCAAAAATCCCCCCCAGGGGACCGCCATTAGTACAATGCAGCCCAGTAAAAACCTAGAATCATCTGACCTTAAAAAGAAAATTGGGGGGGGGGGGGAGCACTTGCTGCACTAAAATATATAAAGATGTAGCAGTGCTGACAGAGTTCTTCAACGAGGAGGGGTTATGCAATGATTAAAACTAAAAGGCCTGAACTTTTCCAGGGGTGTCCCCCTATTTGCAACCTAGAGCGCTTTAATTAAGTGTCCAGATTTGAAGGGGGGGGGGGGGTAGTTGTATACACAATCACTTTAAAGAGGTGGAAAGCAAGAAAATATACAAATATACAGCCCCTGCAGTAGGATTACCTGGCGTCCCGAAGAAAGAAAAATAATGATTTGTGCCAAATAGCAAACTCAGCACTACTACATGTAAAAGAAAGAAAAAATAAATAATATATATATATATATTACACACACATTTTTATAATTTAAATGCATACAGTATATATGACTGCTAAAAATATCTACATTGGAGAAATATTTAGCTGCTCGTATTAAAAACCGATGTGCTAAGCCCAGGTAGGTGTCGCTTTCGCAGCGGCTGCCAATGTATAGCGCTGGAGGTGGCCGGCTTAAAGGGGCGGCACTTCTACAAAGTTAAGCAGTCGGCTCAGCGGCATGATCCCGAGAAGTTTCTCATCCATTTCTATCAGCACTGAAATGACCATGCTGGGACATGTAGTACGCTTCACCAGCTGCTTACTATGCGTTTGTCACTTTAGGAGAAGTGGCATCTATTGCCAAATCAGATCTTAAAGGGGTTGTCTAGGATTAGAAAAACATGGCTGGTTTTGTCCAAAAACAGCGCCACCCCTGTCCGCAGGTTGTGTTTGGCATTACAGTCTGCCCTGCCGACTCCAATGGAGCAGAGCTGCAATACCCGACAAGACATGTACGGGGATGGTGCAGTTTTTGAAAGAAAGCAGCCATTTTTTTAAAATCCCCTTTAATGGAACTGTGGCTAACCCGTTGCAACACTACAACTCCTACCCTGCGGCTCTCGGGGCATGCTAAGAGTTGTAGTCCTGCAGCAGCTGGAATGCCTCGGCAGGTGGGCGACGCATGGGAACGACTGGCTTTATTTTGCTAATATGGGAACAATTTTGTAACTCCCTCCCACTCGCCCAGAGCATTTGGGTAATTATCAGGCCATCCGGCCGGACCCCTCACCGCTCCTTGTAAGGCTCGCCTGGACTGGGGGGGGGGTCCTCCATTTTCCCTTGGCTGCAAATAACAACTTCGAGTACATCAGCAGCAGCTATGGCGGACTCCCGATCCTTTTGCTAGTATCCAAATAATTCTGCCATACACTACGATAACATTGTATAGCTCTCGCATTAGGGCTCATTCAGACGGCCGTATGATATTTCGGTCCACAAAATATCTAGATCAGTTGTTTAACAAATTCTTCCAGTTATCCGCAAAAAAAAAAAAGGAGTATTTTGCAGATCCAGAAAAAAAACTAAATGCATAATTTTAAGGGCCATTCACACAGCCGTACGAATGGGTCCGCACCCGTAGTTCCGTTCCGCGGCCCCACAAGAAAGATTGTCCGCAATCGCTTGCACTACAATAGTTATTTCCATCATAGTGCTGGCCATGGGTGGCCCACAAAATATCAGTGTTTTACGGATTCGCATGGTCGTGTGAATGTAGCCTAATAAAAGAAGATTCAAGGGTGACATGACAGGGCATTAAAGTTTGCGGACACGGATCTGCAAAATACGGATTGCAAACGGAACACATTCAGGGTGCAATCCGCATTTTTGCGGAGCCACGGACCGCATTTTGCAGACAAGTATAGGACAGGTTCCATCTTTTATGCGGACATACGGAGGCGGATAGCATACGGCGTGTTATCTGTGGATCTTGCGGTCCAATAGAAACAAATGGGTCTGCATCTGATCCGCAAAAGTGTGCAACGGATGCGGAAAGAAAAATACGGTCGTGCGAATGGGCCCTTAATGCTAGTCTAGGGTGGTAAAGGGTATAGAGGGGACAATACCTGGTGGTCTAGGGCAGTGAGGATCTCATTGGAAGCTGCACCTGGGGGGAGGAGGGCGGTTATTGGAGGACACCTCCTAAAACAGTCAGCGCCTGTACGGAATGCCTTCTGCCAGGTAACTGTGTAGGTCGGCTACACCGGAGCAGGGAAAAGATGGGTGACCGCCCCCTCGGGAGGTGTAGCCGCCGAGCTTTCTGAGACATAAGGGTGATTCAAGGACATAACTTCAGGACTGATATTTAAGGGGTTGGGGGGGGTAACTCTTCCTGTCAGAGCCACTGATCGATAGGGCGCGTTCTAGCGGATCTAGTCCAGGCTGATGGTTAGTAGAGGGGCAGGGGGGACAATTCCTCGTCTCCCCTGCCTCTCAGAATCATGTGGATGAAATCTCCATGTGTTCTCGGTTTGGTATCTGCTTTTTACGAGCAGCTGGCAGCAGGAATTCAGAGCCCTGTCATAACAATCCCAGAGCTATTGGAGGTTATATACTGCGTTATTTGGACATTCCCAAATAGCTCTTCAGGTCAGAGACGGAGATCTGCATCTCACGTAGGAACAGGAGGCCGGGCCCTCCGCCCCCCCACCAGGACCCTCTATAAGCCAATAATAACAGTGGGCTCCCTAGTTATTAAGGCTCCAGAATCCATAAGGAAAACACTGCTCAGTCCAGATGCCTTACAGCCAAGGATTGAAAAGGGACGGCATATACAGGGAAACCTTTAAGAAATGTTCTTTTAGAGGAGGAAGAAGGCGCAAAAAAAAAATAAAAAAAATATATATATAGTTTAAATAGAATATGATGGGAGTGAAAATCCGGTCTGGATAAAGGGTTGTTGTAAGGGGCAGCTGCATGCGCTTGCCAATTAAAGTTATAGAAAGTGAGAAAATAGTTGTGTTTTTCAGGTCTTAAAAGGTTCAAACCTGTATAGTTTTATGATCAAAATGTTTTTCGGACACAGAGCTCCAACATCTCTGCATAGACGTAGACTAAAAATGTAACGTCCATGCTGCCCGCAGCCACCACTAGAGGGAGCTTAATGTCCACCATTTATACATGGGACAGAACTACTGCACTGCCTCTAGTGGTGACTGCGACAGCCAGAATATTATCTTTTCAGTTTATGTCTATGCAGGGATTTGGAGTTCTGTATCTGAAAAACAGAGCTCCGAGGGGTAATCCGAATAAAGTGTTAGTTAGTGTGGGTCCGATCGCTGGGATCAGATCAATCCCCAGAACAGGAGTCCTGTTCATATGATCAGGATAGGTAATCAATATCAGATCGGCGGGGGTCCGACACCCAGCACGCCGTCCCCATTTACTTTTATGGTCATCAATATTAAAATCCTGGAAAACCGATTAAAATGTTATTTGAATATAATTCAGAATGAAAAACAGATTACTTTTGTAATTCGCTTTACGATGTAATGGCGCCCCCTCGTGTTTAAATAGGGATGTAGCAGAACCAAAAAGGAACTGTGGTAACACCATTTAAAAAAAAAAAAGTCAAACTACGGTAAGAAAATCTTCATTAACAGATTAAATAACCATTCCTTTTAGCTGTGCTACATCTACATGTCTAGCAATGTGCACATCCACTGACTGAGGTGGTCGCACATGCTCAGTTCCATCCTTTAACTCTCACCAGCTGTATCCACTAGAAACTGACAGCTACAAGAGGCAAGGACTGCAGTAGAAAAGACACCTCCTGGGCTGTGATAGGGAGAGAGTGGGCGCTGCCTGGACCCTTCCGGGCACAACGCTCTGCCTGGACCCTTCCGGGCACAACGCTCTGCCTGGACCCTTCCGGGCACAACGCTCTGCCTGGACCCTTCCGGGCACAACGCTCTGCCTGGACCCTTCCGGGCACAACGCTCTGCCTGGACCCTTCCGGGCACAACGCTCTGCCTGGACCCTTCCGGGCACAACGCTCTGCCTGGACCCTTCCGGGCACAACGCTCTGCCTGGACCCTTCCGGGCACAACGCTCTGCCTGGACCCTTCCGGGCACAACGCTCTGCCTGGACCCTTCCGGGCACAACGCTCTGCCTGGACCCTTCCGGGCACAACGCTCTGCCTGGACCCTTCCGGGCACAACGCTCTGCCTGGACCCTTCCGGGCACAACGCTCTGCCTGGACCCTTCCGGGCACAACGCTCTGCCTGGACCCTTCCGGGCACAACGCTCTGCCTGGACCCTTCCGGGCACAACGCTCTGCCTGGACCCTTCCGGGCACAACGCTCTGCCTGGACCCTTCCGGGCACAACGCTCTGCCTGGACCCTTCCGGGCACAACGCTCTGCCTGGACCCTTCCGGGCACAACGCTCTGCCTGGACCCTTCCGGGCACAACGCTCTGCCTGGACCCTTCCGGGCACAACGCTCTGCCTGGACCCTTCCGGGCACAACGCGCTGCCTGGACCCTTCCGGGCACAACGCTCTGCCTGGACCCTTCCGGGCACAACGCTCTGCCTGGACCCTTCCGGGCACAACGCTCTGCCTGGACCCTTCCGGGCACAACGCTCTGCCTGGACCCTTCCGGGCACAACGCTCTGCCTGGACCCTTCCGGGCACAACGCTCTGCCTGGACCCTTCCGGGCACAACGCTCTGCCTGGACCCTTCCGGGCACAACGCTCTGCCTGGACCCTTCCGGGCACAACGCTCTGCCTGGACCCTTCCGGGCACAACGCTCTGCCTGGACCCTTCCGGGCACAACGCTCTGCCTGGACCCTTCCGGGCACAACGCTCTGCCTGGACCCTTCCGGGCACAACGCTCTGCCTGGACCCTTCCGGGCACAACGCTCTGCCTGGACCCTTCCGGGCACAACGCTCTGCCTGGACCCTTCCGGGCACAACGCTCTGCCTGGACCCTTCCGGGCACAACGCTCTGCCTGGACCCTTCCGGGCACAACGCTCTGCCTGGACCCTTCCGGGCACAACGCTCTGCCTGGACCCTTCCGGGCACAACGCTCTGCCTGGACCCTTCCGGGCACAACGCTCTGCCTGGACCCTTCCGGGCACAACGCGCTGCCTGGACCCTTCCGGGCACAACGCTCTGCATGGACCCTTCCGGGCACAACGCTCTGCCTGGACCCTTCCGGGCACAACGCTCTGCCTGGACCCTTCCGGGCACAACGCTCTGCCTGGACCCATCCGGGCACAACGCTCTGCCTGGACCCTCTAAACTATTTGTAATACATGCCTGTAAGAAGAGTCGCTGGCTATGAATAGCCAGGAATGCCCTGTTAGACGAGCCGCGTACACCGGTTATATAATTCACGGCCTCCACCACTCAGGCAAATTTCCATATAATCCACACCACTATTTTCTTAGAAAACACCTGCCAAGAAGATATTGAAGGTTCTGCCCTGGCAGCGAGCAGGCCCCGCAGTCTTGGCAGCGCCGCGCTCTTCTCCTTTGTCAACAAATCTCAAATGAAGTGAAAGAAAAGAAACACGTCTTATTTTTTTCTTCCTTCTACAATGATTAAAATCTAGCCCAGCCCATTATCTTGTGAATCCTCCTGGGAACGAGACATGAAGAAAAACAGCCTGCGGCGCTGAGTGCTGCTGGTCGTGCAAGTCTTGCAAAAATCACGCCGAGAAAACAGTTATCTGCAAACAAGACTTTCTTTTAACTCTTCAGCCTGTAGACCAAGGAGCAGCAACCTCCGGCACTCCAGCTGTGGTAAAACTACCACTCCCAGCGTGCACACTCGCTTGGCTTTTGCCAGAACTCCTATAGAAGTGAATGGTGCTTGTTGGGAGTTTCACCAAAGCTGGAGCGCTGGAGGTTGCCGACCCCTGCACCTTGGTGGTCTTTTTATATAGGGTCCTCATGTGGTGGACCTAAAGGCAGAGAGGGAAAACAGTTGGAGAAATTGACTTACGGCTCTGTTCAGACATCACAGATTTGTTGCAAGTATTCGCTTTGAGCTCTGCACCAAAAATGTGCAGTAAATGACACTGCAACACACAAATGGGTTTATAAAAAAAAAAAAAAAAAATGAATTTTCTACTGCAATACGTAAGGTTTCTACACAGACATAGAAGAGGATTCTTTACGGTAAGAGCAGTGAGACTATGGAATTCTCTGCCTGAGGAGGTGGTGATGGTGAGTACAATAAAGGAATTCAAGAGGGGCCTGGATGTATTTCTGGAGCGTAATAATATTACAGGCTATAGCTACTAGAGAGGGGTCGTTGATCCAGGGAGTTATTCTGACTATCCTCTATCCTCTATCCTCTATCCTCTATCCTCTATCCTCTATCCTCTATCCTCTATCCTCTATCCTCTATCCTCTATCCTCTATCCTCTATCCTCTATCCTCTATCCTCTATCCTCTATCCTCTATCCTCTATCCTCTATCCTCTATCCTCTATCCTCTATCCTCTATCCTCTATCCTCTATCCTCTATCCTCTATCCTCTATCCTCTATCCTCTATCCTCTATCCTCTATCCTCTATCCTCTATCCTCTATCCTCTATCCTCTATCCTCTATCCTCTATCCTCTATCCTCTATCCTCTATCCTCTATCCTCTATCCTCTATCCTCTATCCTCTATCCTCTATCCTCTATCCTCTATCCTCTATCCTCTATCCTCTATCCTCTATCCTCTATCCTCTATCCTCTATCCTCTATCCTCTATCCTCTATCCTCTATCCTCTATCCTCTATCCTCTATCCTCTATCCTCTATCCTCTATCCTCTATCCTCTATCCTCTATCCTCTATCCTCTATCCTCTATCCTCTATCCTCTATCCTCTATCCTCTATCCTCTATCCTCTATCCTCTATCCTCTATCCTCTATCCTCTATCCTCTATCCTCTATCCTCTATCCTCTATCCTCTATCCTCTATCCTCTATCCTCTATCCTCTATCCTCTATCCTCTATCCTCTATCCTCTATCCTCTATCCTCTATCCTCTATCCTCTATCCTCTATCCTCTATCCTCTATCCTCTATCCTCTATCCTCTATCCTCTATCCTCTATCCTCCATCCTCCATCCTCTATCCTCTATCCTCCATCCTCTATCCTCTATCCTCTATCCTCCATCCTCTATCCTCCATCCTCTATCGGATATGTGATCAAGTGCATTGGTTCTAAAACGCAGTCACGGACTCAGAAAAATGAACAGATTAGGGCCCATGCACACTACCGTCCGCAAGTCGTAGATCCCCAAAACACGGATCCCGGCCGAGGGCATGCCACCATTTATTTTTTAACTTCTGTAGAAATGTCCCATCCTTGTCCGCAAAAGGGATAACAATAGGACATGTTATGTTTTGGTTTTTTTGCCGCAGAATGGACGTGCGGATTCGGACAGAAACTATAGACTGAGGTCTGAAGCCGCTGCAGATCACAGGAAGCCGCTACACAAAAACAGTTTTCTAAAAAGATTAAAATAATCTTAAAAAGTCTATAGGATGTATAGATAAAGTATGTTACGGAGCACACACAACTTTCCGCGGCGCACAGATCCGATGGAGGAGAATACGTCGGCCAGCTGCCTCCACTATATACACAGCCATCATCTCCGGCCCAGATGACACTACCTGTCCGTCCTGCAGAAAACCAATGCAAAACAGGATGTTCTTTCAGCGCTCATCTGGAAAACACGTGCGTCTTCCCTTAACAAACAAAGCGGCAGGTGGAACCTGATCTAATCAGGCAGCGCTGCGGGGGCGCCCCCGGCCTACCATCGCTTGTAATAGCTGCACGATCCAGGAGATGGCTGCGTATCAATCATAAAGAGAAGACACAAAACCGCCTAAAGCCTCCTACCAGGTGACGTCACCTACAGCCCAGGAGCCAGCAAAAATTACAAGTTCCCACTTACTCTAGGCGGCTTTCGAGCTGGTGGCGTTTCTATCTTTCCAACAGGATCTGAAAATTGTCTTCTAGGCAGTTTTTCTTTTGCGGGTTTTTTTTTTTTCTTTCTATTTTTTCTTTTGCATTTTATGGAAAAAACAATCCGACGTTTGCTTTAGGTCTATGGAACGCAGTACAAATGCATGTTTTTGCAGTGCCATTTTTCTTTACACTCTTTAAATTTTTATGGTATTTAGTTTTTTTCTTATTATAGCATGCTCGGTACGTTGTAGTGTTTTTGTCTCATTTTCTGCCGCTTTTGTGCTGAGCTTAAAAAAAAAAAGGCACACTGTTGCTTTTTTGGGTTTTCTTTCATGTTTTATAGTGTTTTTTTTTCCGTAGAGATCTAAAGATGAAGTAACATCAGGGGGTACACAAAAATACAGGGTATGCAACAACAACAACAACAAAAAAAAAGCCACCAAAAACACACGTTTAAAAAAGAAACGCTACTAGCTAAAAACATCAGTAAAAAGTAATGTAAACACCTAAAAAAGCCCAAAAAAGCCATGCAATATAAAAAAAATTAAAAATAAATACATGACTCAAAAAGTGGTCAGGCTAAATTTAATTCTGATGGAAGAATACAAAGCACCAGCCGAGTCTAACAAATGGTAGCATTCCCCATAATATGACAATTCGGTATGTCAACACAAGACCCTAATAAAATATTCCGTCTCCGTGTGACGGCCTTTACTGCACACCGCAGAGATCTCCGCCCGGTGTGATTTTCCCATGGTCTGTAATACTCTGTAAATAACGCCTGTATGTTCAGGACAGGACTGTGTACACTGGATCTCGGCCTCACACGCATTTCAGTCCACAGAACTGGGCCAGCAACAACTTCTGCAAAGAGAAGTACAAGGGCCATCCGAGGGCTGAAGACAGACCTGTCCTCCGTAAATACGGCTTCTGACGTTCTCCGCGCTGCGATAACAGATCTGCGGCTGCCTTTTGTTCTTGAGCGTGTTTTCATAGGACCATAATACCACAAGGCAGTCTGAACTGGTCTGGACATCTTTCATTGAAGACGTCTCACTAATCCAAACCTACAGAAAGGGTGTGAAATAGTTTGTTAAGTAAACTAAGTGAGAAGAAGGGAGGAGGAAGCAGAGGCAGGTTTTTGCTTTGAGCGAAGGTGGTGCACATATTCTGCTAAGCAGGAGGTGCAGAGTCCTAATGAAACGGTGGCGAGAAGTCAATATCGGTTGGGGTCTGTAATACTCTATATTGGTCGCAACCCCATTTCCCATCAGAAGAATCCCCGTTTCTTACGGTAGGAACCACAATCAAGGGTTCCTTTCCCAGTACCTACAGTGATGACATGTCACCCATGCGGCCTACAGTTGCCACGTGACCTGAATCAAAAAAGAGAGGAGACCAAAGACCTGCGGCGCCCGAGGGTGAGCAATGGATCTGCGCCCAAGTGGTGGAGATTAGGCACTAGGGAGTCTGCAGAAAAAGGTCGCTAGGGTTGAACAACCCCTTTTAAGGTCTTTTGACCATGGGGGCATTTAACAGGGGCAAGGTGACCTTAGGGAAGGGGGGCAGACAAGCAATTTTAACACCATTGTAGTTGCAGGGGAAAACCAAACATGCGATCGTGAAAACGCGCTCTCGTCGTTTGATGCTCATTTTCACAAAATTTATCTTCACATGTAAGAGGACCCCATGTAGCCAGAACTGAGCCTAGGTTACACTTTAAAGTCCATCTGTCAGCAGATTTGTACCTATGACACTGGCTGACATGTGCGCTTGGCAGCTGAAGGCATCTGTGTTGGTCCCATGTATGTGCCCGCATTACCTGAGAAAAATGAGCCTCTAATAGATGCAAATGAGCCTCTAGAAGCAACGGGGGCATTGCCGTTACACCTAGAGGCTCCGCTCTCTCTGCAACTGCCACACCCTCTTTAGTTTGATTGACAGGACCTGGTGCGATGATGTTATCACTGCCTGGTCCTGTCCAAAGTGCAGAGGGAGCAGAAGTTGCAGAGAGCAGAGTTTCTAGGTGTAACGGCAACGCCCCCGTTGCTCCTAGAGGCTCATTTGCATATATTAGATTATTATTTTTCTCAGCAATGCGGGCGCATATGAATATGGGACCAACCCAGATGCCTTCAGCTGCCAAGCGCACATGTAACAGGTCAGCCGGTGTCAGAGGTACAAATCTGCTGACAGATGGACTTTAACGGTACTATGAGAACCCCAATATCTGCAGCAGTACGTCGCTGGGTCAAGTCATAGAAGTCTAGAGAGTTTCCTTGAAGATGTGAAAAGATAGCAATCATTTCATTGAGAGAGGCAGGAAGGAAGCCCAGACAAGTGCAGGAGGTAAGCGCCGCAGTCTCAGCTGAGGCTACACAGCGCGCTGTCCTCACACGACCTGCTGGAACGTAACGCTCTATTTACAGATACCTGAGTATTACAAGAGCACAAATCCTACGCCTTCCGATCAGTCACCCGAGAGCTCCTCACAGCCAGAACCACCATCACTTCACTTTCATATTTGCCTAAGAAAACTATTTGGCAACACTATTAAACTTACTATTAAAAGGGGAAAAGCCCCTCTTAGGACACAATGATATCAGTGATGACCAAACGTTTTACAGTAGAGGAACCGCCTGAGATCTTGGTCTTATTCTGCCTGCTTTCTGACGACCCCTCTTTCACTCCTGCTTTGGAGGGAAGCCAAACCACTGCAGTGCTACGCTCTTGGTGCAAGTTTATTGCCGCCATCTAAGACCAAGATAAAGTCAGTTTGCCATTTCTACTGCAAAAATAATAACCAGCCGAGGTAGTCATCTCAGACACATACTGACCTGGTTCAAAAGCCAAACCCACGAAAGCAAAAAATGGTTTAGATGTGAGCACGCTTGGCCTAAAATGGGGGCCCTGAACACCCGCTCCAGGAGGGCATATGCACTGTGGCTCCAATCAAAGGCAATCAATGCCACTGGCAAAGTCAGCAGAGCACATGCGCAGTAGGGATGAGCGAAGCGAGATTAGGATGCTAGGTCTGAAGTCGCTTTGCTCCAAAAAATGTTTTAAAAGGGGTCGTCTCATCTCAGTCAATGAGGGCATATCGCTAGGATAGGGACCCGCACCTCTATCGGGAATGGGACCCCGCAAATTGGTGGCTGGAGGACTCCGGTCCAGCCACCACCAAGCACTCTCCCCATAGAAGTGAATGGGAGCGCACCGCACACGACCAGTCACCACTCCCATCCACTTCTATGGGCTCAACGGAAATAGCTGAACCAGCGCTCGGCTATTTTCGTCGGCCTCCTAGAAAATGAATGGAGGGCGGCTGCGCATGCGCAGTGCGTCCTCCACCACTTTCGGGGCTCCGTTCTATACATCGGTGGGACGCGCACCTATAAGACAATGGGGGCATATCCTAGTGATATGCCCCCATTGTGATGGGAATACCCCTTTAATGCTGTACGAAGCAAATTCGTCATCACCGAAGTCTTGCGATTTGATTTTTCAACTTGTAAACCATTTAAAACTTGGTACCGAAGTCAGCTACGCTACCAAAGCCGACTTCAGATACCCGTTTTAAAATGAAATAACTAATTTCGCCTCGCCGGAGGCCATACATTTTATTGCTGGACAGAGACAGATCTCCATACAACTTTAAAACGAAACTTTGAGCGAAGCGACTTCAGACCTATGATCCGAAGCACGGTTTGCTCGTCCCTAATGCGCGGCAATCTTAGTCAGTGCCACAGCCATTGAATAGTGCATGTCTAAGCCAGCCACGACACGTTTATCGGCCACGTAGCCTAGACGCAGCTTAGCCCCGTTGAAGAGAATGGAACCGAGCGAGATACAGAGCACAGGCGCTATACAATGTACCGCGCTGTGCTTGGCAAACACGGAGAAGGCTGCGGAGCTACGATTTGTTAAAAATCCACGGCGGAAAATCTGCAGAGTATACAAGTGGATCCATCCTAAATCTTCCGTTTTTTTTTACCCTCTGCATTCCTACATGCGTATCATGGGAATGTTCCTGCTGCTGATGAAAGAGTACAATCCCATATTATGCAATAGGTGAGAATGGCTGTTTGGCACGTCCCTACGATATTTCTGCAGGCTGGCCTAGTTGCGCAGGTTCAGATACAGGAAGCACAGATCTTTGCCCTCTGCCATCCACAGTCCCATGGGTGTAGAAACCCCTCGCCTCTCAGATGGCAGCAGGATGTGCCGTGGTGCCGGCTGCAGGACGCTGCTGTTCGTCTGTCATCGCACAGAGTGGGTGTCAGTAGCTGTCAAGAGTTTTTGCATACCTACAAAGATAGTAAGATTATGGATTACCGCCTCTGGTGTCGCCCAGGATGGGGGACACAACACCGCTAGAAAAAAAAGCGACACCAAAGCCAAGTGAAACAGCGACGGCCGTGTAACGTTAGTCCACAAAGCCACAGTCCCAATATAGATTCATCGGGGACTGCTAACTGAGAAGCACAAGTCCAATCCACAGACGCTACACAACACTTTTCAATGTTTGTAAGGCTGTGTTCACGTCGAGTCTTGTCAACAGGGTCCCGCTCCCGCTACATATGCGGTACGCAGCCATAGGCCTTTAGTCACTCTACAGAAGCCAAGAGTCTTTTTGGCCTCCGTCATGCCAGAATACATTGGTATATACTGCAAAAAAAAAGTGCAGAGGCATCCAAAAAACTGAAAGTCCATTCAGCAACTAACAGGACCAATTATGCATCACTTTGGAGGCTGCCTATGTAGTAAGGGAGCCACCATAGTAGAATGGTTCCCCTCAGGGGCCTTTTCGGCCAGACCGCCACCAGGTGGCCGGACCTGTAGAGGGAAGCATACTTACCTGTACTCTGCCACTGGGTTGAAGCTCCTTCCCGGCCACCACTTTGGAAACACCAAGGATAGGTTTACCACATGCTGTAAAGTGTGGCGGACCCCAGCAAAAAAAAAAGTGTTCAATTCTCTGGCAGCGCCACCGCTGGTGAAAAGCAGCACTGGAGGACTAGTTTTGAACGTGACAAAGACTCCCTGTTATTCGGCTTCCTATGTAATTCTCATGTGTTAGATTTGAGGACAATGGGCTGAGATCGATGACAATCTGCGCACAACCCCGCAGAACCGTGGCGCTACAGAAGCAATATAAAAATATTTTTAAAAAAATAGGAAATACATGCCTCAGCAAGAAAGTAATAATGCCGCCTATAGTGCCCTATGTTCAGAGTGTGGAGTCAGCACTGAATCCCAAGCCATATAAGAGGCCTGCGCGTTTCTGATGACGTCTGCGGGAAATCATCTTTTGCCGTCCTGACTAGAAGTTAAAATGATCAGATTTCTGTATTTTACGTCCACATACATTCCAACTTTTTGGACGGTCAAAGGAGGACCACTTATGGTTCATTGTGTGAAAGATCAATTTTTACTGAATATCTATACACTTCAATAGTTTTCTCTTACAAAAAAGAGCAAAGCAGGACTAGGGTCAAAAAGGACTGTCCATCCAAAAAAAAAGGGACACCGTCACAGTGTAGGGGGAAGGGAAGAACACCAGAATGACAACAGAAGGAAAATGACCAGACACTAGGCCTCAAGGCTAGGGAAAAGGTCACCACCTAGGAAACCCTAAACCTAGACTTGAATCCTCTGTCAGTATGAATAGACCCTGAAGGTGGGAATATTCATACACCAGATACCTAGGCCCTAGTAACCCTGAAAATCCCTAGGATTAGTGACAGGGTCTGAGACTACTGGTTCTTTCTCAGATGAACAAACCAGCGTCTCCCTGAGGCCTAGTAAACAACAAGCAAATGGGATCAACAAAATACCAAGAGAAGGACACTTCTCTTCAATAGAAAATGGATGAGCAGGAACTCCGATGAGGCACATTCACAAGTGGCAGACTTCACTTGTCGCAGACATATTTAAGACTGTCCCATTCATCTGCATGTGTGCTTGTACCAGAAACAGATGCATGGGACTGGATTTTAGTTGCAGAATATATATATATATATATATATATATATATACACACACACATACATACATATATACATACACACACACATATACACACAGTGTGTGTGTGAATATACCCTTACACATGCAGATTGAAATACCCACAATTCACATGGTATGATGCAGGTAAGCAAAACCTACAGCAGGTCTTAAAATCCTCCTGAGCTGTTTCCACATCTGAACATCGGCTCCTTCTTCCTGACCAGGAAAACGTGGCTCTTTCCTGCAGCCACCACCAGTTGGAGCTCTGTGCAAAGAAATTTTTACAGATGCCAATAATTTCAAATGGTAACTGTATAACTTCCTATGCATAGAGCTCCCTCTAGTGGTGGCTGTAGGCCAAAAATGTTATCAAGTACTGAAGGGAATCAGGGAATTTAGCTACGGTATGTATGGTATAAAAATACACTGAAAAATCTGGCGTTCAGAATGAACACTACACTGATAAAGTACTGCTCTTGATATATTCTTCCCCATATTGAAATACAAAATCTCAAATTCTTTGGAAATCTAAGTTCTGCAATGGAGCCCTGTGGTATAGTCAGTGCAGAACCAGAGGTAAAAACCAGCACAGACTCCTCCGTGGGCGGATTCCCCATTACAAATCCTACAAGTGGCTCCAATGAGATTTCCCTGAAATCCTGTCTAAACAAACCGCACATTAAACTATTAGAGGAGACGAGTAAAACTCGTCAACAGTAACAGGCGTAGTAAACAGCAAAATGAATTAGTAAGATAAAGTCACCGGAGACGCTCAGCACAATGACTATTAGTGAAGATGCTGCTGCTGTGCACGCTCCCTAATACTATCTGTAGACACATTCCAATATTTACGGCCCGCGGCGCACAGAGGAATCCAACTTGACAAGATTAAAAAAAAAAAAAAAAAAAAGAAGCAAACAGCGGGATTTGAATCAAGGTCGGAGGCTTAAACCTCATCCTCTTAAGTGCAGACCACTCCTTATCCCTGAGGTACAGGCCTGAAGTGGCTTTCCAAGCAGACAAAGCAAATATATGCTCCTCTGAACGTACAGCACAGATACTAGCGCCTTCAGAGTCACAACTGATCACACACGATCGCTCTGGCGCTACGTAATAGTATAATCAGATCCAGCAGCCTGGTGCATAGCTAACTGCTCCTCGTCAGGTCTGCCCTGTGCTACGTCTGCTCCATTTTATTCTTAAAGGGGCATTCCGGTTGGCTAGTTATCTCCTATCTACAGGACAAGAGAACGGGGGCCCGGTACTCCCCTGCAGTCTCCCTGAAAAGAACAAAGCGGCCATTCCATTCATTTTTATTGGAGGACCCCCACTGATCTAATAGTTAACCCCTATCCTGTAGATACAGGATACCTTTAACCAACCAGAATACCCCTTTAACTACCCGTTTTGCCAGAGTCCAGCTGGGGCAGTAGGAAAAGTAGCTAACTTTAGAGGGGAGGGCTGCTTTAGATGCTGCTATCTCCTGAATGGTAGCAGCTAGAAACATGCACCCGGTCTTGTTTGAAAGCTGACATTCCAGCTAAAGTCGAAGCAACAGAGGAGAAATCGCTTTTAGAAATCGAGTCGGTAATAATCGCGGGTAAAACCTGCCGTTACGTTCACTTTCAGCTGCATTCACAGCATCCCGATTTCTATCAGTGATATCTTCCCCTGTCCAAAACGTATAGCTGTTCTGGCATTGTCTGGAAGCTTGGAATGTCAGCTTTCAAACAAGACCAGTTGCATGTTTTTAGCTGGTACCATTCAGGAGATAGCAACATCTAAAGCAGCCCTCCCCCCTCCAGTTAGCGACTTTTCCCACTGCTGGAGCTGGCCGGTTAGGTGGTTAAGTTGCCAATTAACAAGCCATGATAATAAAAAGGGGTTGTCCCAAGAAAAATATTCTACATATTTCAAACCAGCACCTGGATATGAATACTTTTGTAATTGAATGCAATTTAAAATGTCTTATATCAACAGTTATTCACCGAAATCCATCTGTATAGCGCCACCTGCTGTTTGCTCTTTTTCCAATATCTCTGTCCTGTTCACTCAGATAGAAGCACGTGCTCAGGTCTATCCTTCATCTGTCACCAGTTGTAGCAGAAAGGGGGTGTGACCTTTCTCACGGGCATATCCTAAGCTGCCAGCTTGATATAAATCTATCAGAATAATTGGAGCAATGAAGGGGGAGATCTCTGGATCCATGTGAGGTACAGGGCTGGTTCTAGCTTTGTTAGAAAGATTGTCAAGTACTATATGATGTCTGATTTTTCAGATTAATCATGGGGTAACCCCTTTAAATGGGTTGTCTGTTTATGGCAATCCCTTTGTATTAGAAGGGTCACACAGGGCATCCTGCTAAAGTGCAACCTGGGGTGAGACGTTTCTGCAACCATTACGTTTTCCTGCAGCGCCACCATTGGCATAATGAAGCATTACATAGGGCCCACTGAAAGCAATTGTCTGTTCATGTACTGCATAAAAAAAGTTGACTACTCCCGAATGAGAGACGCTCCATCTGTGTTCCTTGCCAAGGGTTAAGGGGTTATGCCATGATTGATGTAAAAAATTAAAATCAGACATCATATAGTACATGGCGATACCTTTCTAACAGCCTGGCAGCTCAGGGGGCGTGTCTTTCTGCTGCAGCTCTCTCCCTGAAACAGCCTCTAGCCTCGGAGCATTTCATGGGCTTTTTGGTTTACATTTTACACCGCTAGGTGGAGGTTTCCGCCTAGCAGTGTTGCCGGTGACGTAGCCAGCACTAATGGGTGGGATTTTAGTAAAGCAGGCTAGGGCAGCTCTAAAGCATGCCCATTAGTGCCTGGTGACGTCCCCTCCGCCTAGTAGAGACCAAGTAAGTCACCGGATCTAATCAAAAAGCCCTTGCCCTGCACGATTCAGCGCAGGGCAAGGGAGAGCATCGGTGAGTGAAATGCTCCGATGTTCCAATCAGAGGGGCTGCCTAGGGGAAGAAGGGGATATGTCCGGGTTCAGAACCCCTTTAAAATGTGACCAACATTGGGGTGGGTTCATCCAGGGGATTTTTGAAATGTATTAAAACCCAAAAACTCTGCCTAAAATCCACATCCCATTGCGGCGTAGTTTCTTAGAAAGCTGCACGTCTTGGAGCAATTTTCATGGGCGCTGGATTAGGACCATCTAATGGGGCTAAGGCTAGGGCTACCCTGGTTGCACAGGGATTGCCGAGTAGCGGTAATCACATAGAAATGAATGGGATAGCCGCGGCCAGAAATCCAGCCGTGTTGGACACCAGAGCATGTCCACACAGGAAGAAAATCAGCAATGGGTGTTGTGATTTACATGCACATTTCGTGAACGTACCCTTACTGTACAGCACATTTCTCTTATGTCATAAAACATTCAAACAAGACATTCCAGCACCAGAGTTATTAAACCGACGTGAGAAATGCAGATCAGGGCATAGCTTGCCTGGAATGGCCTTTAAATAGCCGTGCCATCATCGCCTGCTTAAATCTGGGGCCACTCCCCCACATTCCTGCGCCAGATGGCCTTTTTACAACTCCTCTTATCCATGTCTCGTTACGTGTTCTCCTTTGCCCCCGTGGCCACCGTGCTGATCTTCTCAGGATACCTACAATATTTCTCTGCTTTGGCTCCATGTCACGTGAAGCTACATTGTGCTGCACATTCTCCCGGCTGCCAGGAACGGTGCGAGCGCCTTTGAGAGGATACGTCCTCCAACAAAAATAGGAGGCCTTTGTAGGCATCCTGCACAGAGGTCAGGAGGGAGAAGATAAGCCTGTGATGTCACCTATTGTAAATGGTGGAGCTTGTCTTAGGCCTCTTTCACACTTGCGTTGTCCGGATCCGGCATGTACTCCACTTGCCGGAATTACACTCCGGATCCGGAAAAACGCAAGTGTACTGAAAGCATTTGAAGACGGAACAGTCTTCCAAATGCTTTCAGTGTTACTATGGCACCCAGGACGCTATTAAAGTCCTGGTTGCCATAGTAGGAGCGGGGAGCGGGGGAGCGGTATACTTACAGTCCATGCGGCTCCCGGGGCGCTCCAGAATGACGTCAGAGCGCCCCATGCGCATGGATGACGTGATCCATGCGATCACGTCATCCATGCGCCTGGGGCGCCCTGACGTCACTCTGGAGCGCCCGGGGAGCCGCACGGACGGTAAGTATACTGCTCCCCACTACACTTTACCATGGCTGCCAGGACTTTAGCGTCCTGGGAGCCATGGTAACCATTCAGAAAAAGCTAAATGTCGGGTCCGGCAATGCACCGAAACGACGTTTAGCTTAAGCCCGGATCCGGATCAATGCCTTTCAATGGGCATTAATTCCGGATCCGGCCTTGCGGCAAGTGTTCCGGATTTTTGGCCGGAGCAAAAAGCGCAGCATGCTGCGGTATTTTCTCCGGCCAAAAAACGTTCCGTTCCGAAACTGAAGACATCCTGATGCATCCTGAACGGATTTCTCTCCATTCAGAATGCATTAGGATAAAACTGATCAGGATTCTTCCGGCATAGAGCCCCGACGACGGAACTCTATGCCGGAAGAAAAGAACGCAAGTGTGAAAGAGCCCTTATCTGTAAATATAGGTGATATCTGTCAATGTAATCCTGCTGCCTGTGAGGATAATGAAATGGCTACTGAAAAGTTACCTGTACAGAACAGGAAATCTCAACATATTGTGAGGCCTGCACAATTTTATTTTTTTAATAGTGGAATCAGCCAAAAAAAACAAAAACAAAAACACAAACATGATCTGAATTTGGAGGTCATTTTCTGGTGTCATATTCCCTTTGCTAATACCTTTAATTCTGTCCAAGCATTTTAGAGATAATGAAAAACTTCTCCAAAGTCAGGATTTGCATTGAAAAAAAAAAAAAAAAAAAAAAAAACCATTAAAAAAAAAAGACCCCTAACTTATCCACATAACCCCCGCCACATCGAGGGACATGGGGGGGAAGAACGACAGCGCAAAGTCCCGGCACAGGGACAGGGGAGGGCGGCGCAAAGTCCCGGCACAGGGACAGGGGAGGGCGGCGCAAAGTCCCGGCACAGGGACAGGGGAGGGCGGCGCAAAGTCCCGGCACAGGGACAGGGGAGGGCGGCGCAAAGTCCCGGCACAGGGACAGGGGAGGGCGGCGCAAAGTCCCGGCACAGGGACAGGGGAGGGCGGCGCAAAGTCCCGGCACAGGGACAGGGGAGGGCGGCGCAAAGTCCCGGCACAGGGACAGGGGAGGGCGGCGCAAAGTCCCGGCACAGGGACAGGGGAGGGCGGCGCAAAGTCCCGGCACAGGGACAGGGGAGGGCGGCGCAAAGTCCCGGCACAGGGACAGGGGAGGGCGGCGCAAAGTCCCGGCACAGGGACAGGGGGGGGGCAGCGCAAAGTCCCGGCACAGGGACAGGGGGGGCAGCGCAAAGTCCCGGCACAGGGACAGGGAGCGCCATGGATCGTAGCATAAGAATTCACATGAAAAGGGCCACCGTATACATTCTGACATCTCAGCATAGGAATAAAAACAAACTTATCTGACTCTCAAGAATTACGCATCAAGCTGTACAGAAGGGACAGGGGTAAATATCGGGCCCCAAAGTAAACTGTGTTACAGGGCCACATTCAGTTTGTTCATCCTTTAAGTCATCATCCACTGTGTGCTATACGTCAGGGGACATGGGCCCACCCTTAGCTGTTGGGCCCAATGCATCAGCCATGTATGCACCCCGGTAGGTACACCCATGACGAGGCGGTCGTCGGTGCTGTAGACAAAATATGAAATGCCTGAATATAAAATCTTGACCCAAGAGGCTTCAGAGGTTCCGGCTCCCCAATGGTCCCTGGCGTCACACGTGCGGGGCTCCACGTGTCTCACGTCTCTCTCATTCTGTTCATCCCATGACCTCATCTCAGCAGAAGATCAGCAGTGAAAGGGTTACTACCAGTACATAACACGTGGATGTATGAGAATGGGAATCGCCTAGAAATACTAATACCGCGCTCAATAACAATAGAGGTACAACCTATAAAGTCAGGCATGACTGCCATTAACCCTCGCTTCTCCAGCGTTACACACACACACACAGGGTCCAGATATGGGGAGTAGTCTATGGTGGTGGACTGTCAATAGGAAGAGAGCGCCAATAAGACGTTGAAACCTACATACTGCCTATCTTGGACTACTGTGAGCATGATACTGGGTGAAGGTGGTGGTGGTGGTGGTGATGAGGGTTCAGGATTAGCAAAAAAGCAACAAAAAAAGTTTTTTTTCTTTGGGTTTTTTTTTGCTACAAAAGGCGCCACTCTTCGTTTATGGTTGTGACTGGTATTGCAGATCATTAACAGCCATGGGAATGTCGATGGCCGGCAATACCAGGCATAGCGGTATGTACAGCTCCATATGAACCACATTTTAGACAACCCCTGTTGGTTCTCACATTCTGCCTCACATCGTCATTCTCATCCTGTGTTGTGCCATTCCTCCGTTACTCCACTTAGAGATCCCTAAATAAATTGACGACTGGGTGTTACCATTTGGGAGTGTGTCCCTACGCACCTGGATACTGTCCAGTCGGCGCTGCCAGTGTCAGGCTGTGCAGGGACACACCCCTTGGACAAGGAAGGTGATAACACCCAGTAATCAATTAATTCCTAAAATTTCCAGAAGGAGTAACAGAGGAATGACAAAAGTTATAAGAAACAACGCTTATTTCACTAGTCATATATACTGCACGAAAGTAGACGCGTCAGGAGTGGCGACGGGTCCTCTTTAAAACGATGAGAATTCACGGTTAAAAGGGAGGAACGATTTACAAGAACTGCTCTTTTAGAAAGTAATTCGGTAATTATACACACAGGAAAAAGGAGTTACGGAAATGTGTAATTTCTAGTCACGGCAGATGCTGATAATTGTAAGGCACTGTACTCACTGCAGAGCGGGTTTGCAGGATCCATCGATTTAACCGAGAGAAAAAAAAAAAGAAAAATTAGGTGTAATCCGGTTGACAGCGTATTATTCCTTTAAATGTTATTCCAGCCTATGGGAGATTCCTCAGCTGACGCCGGCTCAAAACAAGGCTCTCTTAAAGAAGTACTCCGGGTCTGCCAGACGTCTCTGTGCAGGAGGCAAAAGTCTGATGCTGCTGAGAGCAAAGGTTGGATTTGAATAATAGAAGGTACTAAAAGGAGAGGCGTGCTTGCAGAAGAAGCCCGGCGGGCAAGTGCCACGTGATCCAGCTCAGCAAACAAGGCTTCCTGAACCTCAGACAGGTCTTAAAGGTACAACCCCGACCTGACAAGAAGGCTGTGGCTGGAGATTATAGATCAGGGGGAGGGGGATGCAGATCTACAACAGGTCTAGCCAGATTCTCTGGAGTTAAATGATGAAACACCGGGCAGATCTGTTGCAGAAATTTCTGCAACTGGAAATCTGCAAGTATTTCTGCAAGCCCCGATCTAAAGCATTTCAAGGCCACGTGTGTATATACCCTCCCGCCACGTTTAGAAGAGGTTTCATATCTGCTTGTTCTTCTGCACCCCCCACTTCCTGTTCTCATGAATGACACGGCAAAGGGAAGCTATGTACATAAAGGAAACGAGCCGCACGCTGATAAATGCTGCTGCATGTAAGGCTACATGCACACGGCCGTATGGGTTTTGCAGTCCGCAAAAAAATAAAATAAACGGATGACATCCGTATGCGATCCGTTTTTTTTTTTTTTTTTTTGCGGATCCATTGTAACAATCCCTATAAAGAATAGGACATGTTCTATTTATTTTATTTTTTTGCGGGGCTACGGAACAGACATACTGATGCGGACAGCACATGCTGTGCTGTCCGTATTTTTTGTCGACCCATTGAAATTAATGGGTCCGCATCCTATCCGCCCAAAAAAAATAATGGGACACGGAAACTACCAACGTTCATGTGCATGTAGCCTAAAGAGAGAAAAGGTTCAGCCGCTCCCTGATTGATGTCCTATGGCAGACTAACACCCAACCACTGATCTCCCTGCAGCAGCCGGCAGAACCAAGGGGCCCACAGAGCTTCTGAAGGCCGTCTCCCCACCAAAAGGAGGAACCGTCATTAAAGAGAAACTGCCAGCATGACAATGCCCGAGGGATCTGCAGGCAGCGTATTACATATAGAGCAGGAGGAGCTGAGCAGATAGAGACGTGCAGGAAAAGATTCTTGCAATTGATGCATTCAATCCTCTGCTCTATGTTTAGGAGTCATGTGGGCGGTCCTACTTTCTGGGGAGTCATGTGGGCTGTCCCTACAGGTCAACTGACAGCCTTCCCCGCATGCTTTAGCATGCAGTTGGCAGCCAGTCACTGATCAGACTGCCCACATGAGTCCTAAGCATAGAACGTGCAGAGGTTTAAAGGGATTTTCCAGGCTTTTAATATGGATGACCCATCGTCAGGATAGGTTATCAATATCACATCGGCAGGGGTCTGATACCTGGCACCCCCCGACAATCAGCTGTATGAAGAGAAGGCAAGTGCCGCGTGCACGTGCGGTCTGTCTCTCTTCCTGCTCGTTGCTGCTATGTCTATAGCGTGTGCCTTCTCTTCATACAGCGGATTGGCATGGGCATGGGTTCCGGGTGTTGGACCTCCGCCGACCTGATATTGATGACCTATCCTGAGGATAAGTCATCAACATTAAAAGCCCCAACAACCCCTTTAAAGGGCATCTGTCAGCAGATTTGTACCTATGACACTGGCTGACCTGTTACATGTGCACTTGGCAGCTGAAGGCATCTGTGTTGGTCCCATGTACATATGTGTCCGCATTGCTGAGAAAAATGATGTTTTCATATATGCAAATGAGGCTCTAAGAGCAACGGGGGCGTTGACGTTACACCTAGACGCTCTGCTTTCTCTGCAACTGCCACACTGACAGGTGTGATCACATTTACCCTGCCTGGTCCTGTCAATCAGGAGAGGTCATCAACATCAGACCAGTAGGGGCCAGGCTCCTGACACCTATGCCGCTCGGTGCAGCACTCTTAGAGTGTACCACAGCAAACCAAGCACAGTATTATGGCTGCTCTTGCGGCCCAGGCCCATTTAATTGAGGATATGTGACCAATGAACATGACATCACTGGTCTAGGAAGTGGCTGCAGTGCCGAGACCTCTTCAGACAGCTGATCCAGAAGAGTGATGGACTCAGACCCCTATTGATCATATCCTGATGTAGATTAAAAAAAAGTTTGGGATTTGCAATAAAATGATGATCACGAGGCCCTTGTGGATCCTATGGTCCATTCTTGATCATCAAGGTAGGAGATATACAATGTGAAAGTCCCTAGTTTGGTTACCTGAAGTATTGAAGCTGTGATGGAGGCCATTAGGAATAAACTAGTTCACCTGGCAGGACAGGTACATATTAAAAGGGGTTCTCCGGGAATTAAGAAAATTAATTTATTTAAATATTACTTTATGATAAATATATTCCCAAATACCTTTCATGAGTTATAATTGCTAGTTTTGTCTAGGGAGCCATCATTAGGAGAAACAAAATGGCCACCGTCCTATTAGTACACACAAAACCTGTCCTAATCACCCAGGAGGACAAGTTACTTCACAACACTGAGCTAAAGAGCTGCCTCATCCTCCTCTCTGCTTGTCAGGGATTATGATCCGGAATACAGGTGAAACTCTGTGGGAAAGGAGATGATGAGGAGACATGACAGGATTGTGGGGTATGGCTAAATGAGCAGCAGCAGTATGAAGTCTCCATTACCACAGCCACAGTCTGTCCTGTCCATCCTCTGTACTAAATTCCCCAGAGATTCGGCTAAAGTTCTTATCAGCTGTATTCAGGATCATAATCTCTGACCAGTAGGGCAATGAGGATGATGAGGCAGCTCTTTAGCTCAGTGTTGTGAAGTAACTTGTCCTCCTGTGTAATTAGGACAGGTTTTATATGTACTAATAGGATGGCGGCTATTTTGTTTCCCCTAATAATTGCTCCCCAGACAAAATGAGCCATTATAACTAATGAAAGGTATTTGGGAATATATTCATTATGAAGTAATATTTAAGTATTTTCATAATTCCCGGAGAACCCCTTTAAGGACATCTTTTTAAAGCTACCATACTGATTTTCAGGAGAAATGCTCTTTTACCTTACTTACAATGAATGGAGGTACTCTACACGTCAGCATGTAGGGAGAAATACTCCTTGGACAAGACCGGGCGGACAGGTTTACAGCATTTCTTTGGTATACAGTACAAGGGAAAAGAGAAAAAAAGCCATAAAAGTGAAGTACGATCCGCTGCTAGCACAAAAGCATCTAAAGAACGGAGCAAAGGGCATCAAACCCTCACATTTACATTCTTATTCCTCACGTCGCTCCAGAGGCCTCATGCTATAGTGCTACTATATGAAATGTGCCAGAGGATGAAGAGCAGCGACAGGTCCTAACCCGTCCATTATAGAGTGCAATAGGAGGGGTACGGTCATGCGACAGAAAATCTGCAACAGGACTGCACACCGTGAAAATAAAACAAAACGTATACTTCTTTCAACCACCCTCCTCCGCTGAGGTTCTGGGGGTGCTGAGGTCCTCGCTGATCTTTACTTCCTGTTGACCCCTGACACAGGAGGAAATGGCTGGGATTGCCAATAATGGTTGAGACTGTCACGGCTGCAGACAGTGATTGGCTGAGAAGCATTCACGGTCATTTCCTGGTGTGTCAGGACATCAGCAAGAAGAAAAGCAGCGGTGACCTCTATACCAGCCGGGACGGGTGGAGTAAATATAATTGTTTATTTTTATTTTTTACCCCCACCTTCCTGGAATTTTCCAGTCCTGGCCTAAAAAAATAAATAAAAAATAAATAAATAAAAAAACCACCTATCATCACTTTATTGCCACAGGAGACCAGCCCTGAGGACCCTTGTTTCGTTAAAGGTCCTACCAGCCCAGAATATTCTCTGTCAACCTCTGTTGTCCACCCCCTCCGAACCAGCCCTTTGAAGAGAAGCATACCTCATCGCTTGGTTCTAGTCTGTCTTGAGCGCCCTCATCCATATTTTTGGCACGCATAGGGGTCACGTGCGCTGCTACAGCCAATGACTGGTGTGAGCAGTGATATGTCGCTTGGGAACATGTTGCCACTGACACCAGTCCTTGGCCGCAGTGGCGCACGTGACCCCGTATGTTCCAGAAGTTTACACGTGGGAACCAAAGCGCAGTAAAAGACAACCGGGGCAAAAAAAATAAAAAAAATAATAGACCAGCAGCTTTAAACAATATATAATAAAGTGCAGGTGCATGCCACCATGGCTGACATGCAAATGCAAACAGTATATGCAGCACCCTGGAAACATGGATTACGCTGAGTGGCATTACTGCTATACTTACAATATATGAAAATTGCAAGCTCTTTGTGCACATTTTTGTGTCGGGCCCATCTACTAACGGCAAGGTGGCTTCTACAGATTGGAACCTACACTATTAGACAAAGGGCAGCGTAGGATCCAGATATAGTATACTCCATTTAAAATTCTTGGGCAGACTGGCAGCAATGCGCAGCCCAAACTGAGGAAGCCACCCCCCCCCCCCCCTTCATATGTACAACGCACGAAATAATTAGACCAGAACCGCCAAACAATATATAATAAAAAGCTGGTGCACAGCCAGGGACTGACTGGCAGGAAGCAAGGTCTGGCAGTGAGGGGGCAGTATTAAAAATAAAAATAAAATCAAGGATATCCTGGACAACACCTTGAAGATGTATAATGTGCCCTGTGACCCAATAGACACATCCAGCCTCTTAAAGCAGACTGATCGCTCCGTATACAAGTACACGGTGACACGGCACCTCTCGTATGGAAAACTAATCAGAATGATCAAGATGGATCAACACTTTATAGTGCAAAGTTTCCTTTCCTGGAGAAAATAAATAAAAAACACAAATCCCACTATAACGGACCGGAGAGTGTTACTGCCAGGACATCTCGCCTATGCTAGCAATGTGTCACACTGAACAAAGACTGACAGCTTTTGCATTTAATCTGTTGATACATGGGGTGTAAAGCTGGTGTGTGGCACACCGCGTCCTCCAGACCCTCGCCCCACTAATGCACTGGCAGCACTAGCCAAGGACGGCATGTCCAGCCTTGCAGACAGCTACAAAGTGCTAATGGCCGTCTTTAAAGGGCAACTTCAGCTTTAAATAAACAGTGCCCCACGTGACGGCCTCGCAGGGCCTTAACCCCACAGTGGTAATCGTGCCGCCTTTCGTACGTGCAGCAATCCTTGCAGGAGATCACAATAAAACCAGTAGTAGTACATGGAGAGGCTCGCCCAGGGGCGACACTGAACAAACAGAGCTGGCGTGCATCTGCGCCTTGTCTGGCCGTCAGAGTTATGGGGCACAATCAAAGGACATTATTACAGCAAAAGGAAGCGGGGGAGGCTGGGGCTGTAAACAGGGAGCTGATCTGAGGTAGTCACGGAGGAGCTAGATTGAGATCAATCATGGTTTTAATAGTCTCAAGGTATTACGCAATGAATACATTCATAATTGCATGTAATGAAAAATGTTGTATAGCCACTGAGTTATTCAATTAAATGTACCTGAATAGCGCCACCTGCTGTTTGTTCTTTTCCTTCTCAGTCTAACTCCGTAACATCGATGAGGCGGACGCACGTGCTCAGGGCAATCCAACTCCCACCAGCTTTATCTACTGTCAGGACCTGTGACAGCTACAGGGAGAGAGCTGCAGCAGAAAGGACCCCCCCGGACTGTGATAGGGAGAGCTGCAGCAGAACGGACCCCCCCGGACTGTGATAGGGGGAGAGCTGCAGCAGAATAGACATCCCCCCCCCCCCCCCCCAAACTGTGATAGGGAGAGAGCTGCCGCAGAATAGACATCCCCTTGAACTGTGATAGGGAGAGAGCTGCCGCAGAATAGACATCCCCTTGAACTGTGATAGGGAGAGAGCTGCCGCAGAATAGACATCCCCTTGAACTGTGATAGGGAGAGAGCTGCCGCAGAATAGACATCCCCTTGAACTGTGATAGGGAGAGAGCTGCCGCAGAATAGACATTCTCCGGTATTGAGATCCGTCATACGGGCGCACCAAAATGAATTCCGTTCCGTTTGGTTGCGTTCCCATACCGGAGCGCAAACTGCAACATGTTGTAGTTTGCTTTCTGTCCTGGGATGTGGAGCAAGACGGTTCCGGCATGACCCCCATTGCAAGTCAATGGGGACGGATCAGTTTTCTCTGACACAATAGAAAACAGATCCGTCCTCTATTGACTTTCAATGGAGTTAATGACGGATCCGTCTTGGCTATGTTAAAGATAATACAACCGGATCGGTTCATAACGGATGCAGACGGTTGTATTATCAGTAACCCTGCCGGATCCAGCAAAAACGCTAGTGTGAAAGTAGCCTGGCAGCTCAGGGGGCGTGTCTTTCTGCTTCAGCTCTCTCCCTGTAACCGCTACAGCCTCTCATGATTTAAACTGAGCATGTGCGACCACCTCAGTGAGATGGACAAAAAAATAAATAAGGAAAAGAGCAATCAGCAGGTGGCGCTATACAGACAGATTTCAGGGAATAACTCAGTGGCTATAATACATTTTTAATCGCATGCATTTATAAAAGTATTCAGATCCAGGAGCTGGTACGAAAAATGTGGAATATTTTGTGACACAACCCTTTTAATGGAGGTCATGAATAAGGAACTTTTATTAACTTAGGATGCCCTAAATCAGATTTTCTAACTCACATAATGCCCTTTAAGAAAGCCAGAGAGACATCGATGGCTGTTTAGCAACTGTACTATGCTGAATGTGGACGAGACTCTACCAACCGAATGGCTGCACAATTTTGAAGGTAATACCTCAGTTTTACCCCCAAAAATGTTCTGGTTAGTCGGAGCGATGACCACATGGGGCAGCCCCAAAATGTCCAGCCACACACCAATCATTTACTGATGGTGCATACCTAAAAAGGATTCATCCTCAGACACCCAGAGCTACAAGTCATCTCGACGTTTTCCACTAACTTTTTCCTTTATTTTTTTAAGAAGGTAATTTTGCCAGTATTGCCAACCGAGGCTATGACGTAGGTGATGCCCACCACCGGCTACGTGACTCAGCATACTGGAGGCCGGCACTCGTCCAAAAATAAGCCTTTCCAGCTCCTCCGACACCTCAGGCGTGAGACGCGATGAACTATTACCACAGGCATGTCGCACAGCGGAGGCAAATGAGCAAATACAACCTCGACATCCCGAATCCTGTGTAAGATCTCTCCGATCATGGCTCTCCGCATCCAGCCGTATAGGGATAGTGTTACATTTGGCACCGGCAGACAATTGCGATGAAAGCCAATATCTTTAGGAAAGTATCACAGCTAGCATTTTACTCTCCAATCTACTCCCCAAAAAAAGACCAAAGATAAGCTCTTTTGCACTCAAAAACATAGCAAAAAATTAAAATAATAAAATTCACAGGTACAAAAAAAAAAAAAAAAAAAGCTGGGAGGTAAAAGCCAATTTTACTCATTTTAGGGGGAAGAAATCCTGACTCCAATCAGAATAACTCCCTGGATCAACGACCCCTCTCTAGCAGCTATAGCCTGTAATATTATTACACTCCAGAAATACATCCAGGCCCCTCTTGGACTCTTTTAGTGACTCCACCATCACCACCTCCTCAGAGAGTACATTTATAAAATTATGTCTAAAATAAATGTAGTGGGCGCATTCGGATGACTGACGTGCATTTTAAACCCTTAGTGACATAACTAATTGTAGCCTTAAAGGGGTTCTCCTATGATTAATGTAAATAATTAAAATCCATTATCATTTACTACATGACAACCTCTTTCTAACAAAGCTAGAACCAGCCCTGTACCTCACATGGATCCAGAGATCTCCCCATTCATTGCTCTGCTAGATTTATATCAAACGGTCAGCCAAGTGGGCGTGAACCCTCAGGGGGTGTGTCCTTTCTACTGCAGCTGGTGGCAGTTGAAGGATGGAACTGAGCATGTGCTTCCATCTGCGTGAGCCAGACAGAGAAATTAGAAAGAGAGCAAACAGCAGGTGGCGCTATACAGATAGCCACTGAGCTATTCGCTGAAATCTATATTCATTTTTATTTTAATTACATGCAATTAAAAGAGAATTCAGATCCAGGTGCTGGTTTGAAAAATGCTGACTATTTTTCGTGAGGCAACCCCTTTAAGACCAGTAATATTTTCCCCCTTTGTGATCCAGTGCTCAGAACTTTATTTTTTTTTCAGTTTAGCTATACAAGACCTTGAGTTTTGAGCGACAAGGGTACTGACCCAGAGAATATAGTTCATTACGTTATAATACTTAAAGTATAACGTTATAAACTTCCCCCCATGCTGCATATACTTACCTGGGTCCTGGCTCGCCGAAGAAAACATCCGGTGTCGGGGGGGGGGGGGGGGGGGGAGAGAGCAGCCAATCCGACAACGAGAGAGCTGTGGTGCGGGGACTAAGAACGGCGCAGGGAGCGGGGTAAGTATATTCAGCGTGGGGGGCCTGGCGTATGGGGGGGGGGGGCAGTTTATAGTTTCAGAGAACCCCTTTAATGAAAAAACACTTGTTTTTACAAAATAATCTGGTTTTGTGTCGCAGCATTCCAACACCCAGAACATTTTTATTTTTTTGACGACATAACCATGTGAGGGCTAATATATTAGGTATTATTCCTCTAGTAAGAATTATTAATACTGTAGTATGTATCGCTAGAGAAGGGGTCCGCATGTTGTGTGGTAAAGACAGAATATGGGCAGGGGGAGCAGTGTAAAATAGAAACTTTATTGACGTTTGTGGTAGGGGGCTACAAGTGTTGGATGTGACGCTGGTAAACGTCACAGTCATGGAGTTAATACAGCCTAATTTGGTGCAAAAAGGTGATTAGATGGGCAAACACTCATCTTCACCCCTTTACTAGAAAAAAATAAAAGGATCGACCCCAGCAAGTGACAATCAGAGAGCATGTATGTTGTCTGATGGAGCCGTGGGGATAGGTGGCATGCACAGAAGTCATGTTATCGCCGAAGATTTTTTTCTCTCCTACTGCAGGCTGTCAGCTCCCCTACTCCAGACTGCCTGAGATTACAGCCAGCTAAAGTGGTGTAAGGCTCCTTTTCACACGAGCAAGTTTTCCGCGCTGGTGCAATGCGTGACGTAAACACATAGCACCTGCACTGAATCCTGACCCATTCATTTTTGAAGGGGTCTGTGTACATGAGCATTTTTTTTTTCACGCATCAGTTCTGCGTTGCGTGAAAAACACAGCATGTTCTATATTCTGCGTTTTTCACGCAGCTCTGGCCCATAGAAGTGAATGGGGCTTCAGTGAAAAACGCATTGCATCCGGAAGTGCGGATGCAATGTGTTTTTTACTGATGGTTGCTAGGAAATGTTGTTTGTAAACCTTCAGTTTTTTTTATCACGTGCGGAAAAAACTGAACGCAATTGCAGACAAAACTGACTGATCTTGCTTGCAAAATGGTGCGAGTTTCACTGAACGCACCCGGACCTAATCCATAATGCTCGTGTGAAAGGGGCCTAAGGCTGCTTTAACCATTCATATCTCAGGCTGTATAGCAGCTAGAGGGGTTTGCCTGGTCTTGTTTGAAAACTGACAACCTAAGCTTTAAAACATGGATGTTCAACCTGCGGCCCTCGAGTTGTTGCAAAACTACAACTTCCATCATGACCAGACAGCCTACAGCTATCAGGGCATGCTGGAAGTTGCAGGTTTGTAACAGCTGGAGGGCCGCAAGTTAGAAACGGGGTTGGGATTGCGATTTCACATTCAGCTGCTATCATTCCCAACTAGGCATGAGCGCACCTGAACCTCACCGGGTTCAGGTACTGAAGGAATTCTATTATGGATTCCGTTATAACGGAATCTAACGAAATTCATGACAATGTAAAACAGAAGCCTTTAAGAGACGTTCTGTTTTGATGCGTCATAATAGAAGTCTATGGGCAACATAATGGAAACGTCTGGTTTCCGCTATGCAGGATTTTGTTTTCAGTCACACAGTTCATTCAGTTTGACCATACACTTCTGCTATGACAGATCAAAACGTTATGCTCTTAAGGCAGTCACGAATTCTGTTCGATTCCATTATACCGGAATCCATAACTGAATTCATTTAGTATCCGAACGCCAATCCTAAAAACTTAGGTTCGCTCATCCCTCATACCTAAAGGCTATATCTCTCGATAGAGGGGGGGTAATTCTGCTAGGTAGGGGATAACTTGCTGTTACTAGAATACCACTTTAACCTGACCTCAAAAGTATAGAGACTATTTACAGTATCGACCACTTATGCAGCCTTGCATTGTTTTGACAGCAAGCAGAGATCTTGAAAACCTGAGGAACTGATACAGTAACTACATTAGAATATCGCTTAACGTATCATAAGTTACATTTTTGGTTGAAGCGGTAATACCCCTTTAAGAGACGTTCGGTTCGATACTTAACCGATGTATGACCTACAAGTAAGGGATGAAGTGTTCCCCTTTATCACACTCTCACAGTTATAGAGTTTCAAAGGTTGATTTGAATTTGCGATGGAATATTCGGAGTCCTGCCAGCAGCAGGAGTCTCCTTATTGCTGGCCTCCCCCCCCCCCCCCCCCCCCCCCCCCCCCGTGATAGCCTGGTGCTCCTCCAAACCGTTTCCTCCAGTTACTTTTCTCTCATTTCAGCCCAAAACACACAGAAAATTACCAACACTTCATCTGCGAACGTCCAGACCAAGAAATCAAGACGTGGCTTGTCAATAGAAAGCTGTAGGTTTGTGCAGATATTTCAGTGATGATCCACTGCGAGACCCTAAATTCAAGAGACTGAGAGTCAATCACCGACCACTTCAGAAGCATTCACCACCGCAAGAAAGGACAGCGATGCCAGGCTGGGTTCCCCTATACACAGCCATCAGTTTACCTCCGCTGTAGCGCAGGAATGCAGAAGGGACACCGATGGCATTACCGATACCATGGGATCATTCCTGACATTTGATGCTGGACCTAAAAACAAAAACATTGCGCAGTTGTTGTTTTTATGTAAGGGGTCTTCAGGCTAAGGTTGCTCTGGCATAAAACAACTGGCCGGACACCATTCATATCCACTGTAGGGACAGAATTACTGGGACGCCCTCTTTCACACATCAGTGAATCACAGTCGTGTGCCGTCTGTGGTCTCCGTGGACAGCACGCACATTTATTGACTTTAATGTGTGTGGTTTTCCACTGACCGTTGTGACACCACAAAATCATGCCAACACAGATGCCATCCCCGTGTTTGGTCAGTGCCAGTGACTCTCACAGATCCTTGCTAGGAGATGCTCTGGAAATTAATTTTCAACCTAGCAGTGTCTGTGGCACACAGATGACAGTCGGAGGTCAAAAAAAACGGACCAAACAAGGATTCTTTACAGACAAAAAGCGCTGACCATCCATAGGACAATCCACCAGGAAAACCAGTGCATAATACAGGCCCTAAGGGTGGATTTACATGCAGCAGATTTACTGTAGGCATTTCTGAAACTGATCAGCTCCCTAAATGTGAATCTGGTCGTTTCGTCAGGAGTCAAAATAAGCTAATCGATTCGTCTCATCCACCAGATCTGTGAGGGACGGCCCACCCTGCCTCCAGATTGACAGGGCGGACTTCTTACCAAGCCCTGATGACATCACGCTTGTGCTGCTGCTCCAAGTTGCGGCGCACGCGCAGAGGCTCTACTTCCACTGCCAGAGTGGCACCTGCGCATGCGTCACTACACTTCAGACTAGTAGCGCATGCATAGTTGCTGTTCAGGAAGCGAAAGCAGGCACAATACCGACAAAGCTGGGTGAAATGTCCAGCCCTGTCAATCAGGTGGCAGGAGGAGATACTTTGGCTGATGAGATTACTCCATTCACTTATCCCTAGTCGGGACACATTGGTTTTCTGCAACAAACTTGCCGCATGTGAATATACCCTTGCGGTACAGCCATACAGGATGAGGGGATGATTCTCACAGCAGAATTTCAGCTGCAGATTGTGACGCGTTTCCACAGAACAAGTTCTGCAGTAAATTTCCACAGCAGAAACTGACAAGCTGCAGAATTATAATCCGCGCCGCATGTCAATTTACGCATATTTTTTTTGTTGCAGCGCGCAGACTAGATTTGTTATTTGCTGGTGCTGTAAAATCCTAATTGCAGCTCAGACCCATTAAAGTCAAGCTATGCCAAGAGCTTCCACTATACGATGTACGGCGCTGTGCTTGGAAAGATGCTGGGAGCCCGCGGAGTTCACCAGAGCACAGCCGCTCCCTAAAACAGCCGATCGGCGGCGGTGCTGGGACTCGGATAATGATGACCAATTGCTATGAGTGTAGACTTTGGGAAGGGGGGGGGACGGTGGGATTGTGAAGGACCAGGCATGATGACCCTTTCAGTGCCTGGTCCTGTCAATCAAAGTGCAGAGAGCTGAGCCTCTAGGTGTAACGGCAACGCCCCAGTTGCTCCTAGAGGCTCATTTGCATACATGAAAACATCATTTTTCTCAGGAATGCGGGCACATATGAACCTGGGACTAACACAGATGCCTTCAGCTGCCAAGGGCACATGTAACAGCTCAGCCAGTGTCATAGGGACAAAACTGCTGACAGATGCCCTTTAAGAGTGGACTGATCCAACGGTTAATGCTGCACAACAGTCCTCTTCATACTTTGTTTCTGTCTGAAATTCTTTTTCACATCTTTTAAAGGGTTGCGCAGACGGCTTTATGTAAATGAAGTAAACTACTCAACCATCACGGCTCACAAATAAATACTCGAGGTATCTTGTAGGCTTCGGTCGTGTGACGCGACTGTCTTCATCCAGTTTATGGATACAGAATGTGCATTAAGAGACTAAAATGGACTAAAGAGCTTCTGGACTTCAAAGCAGAGTTATTAAACAGCTCTATTATGAATTACGTGAATTATACGAAAAGTGGTTCCCAGGTTTAACCAATGATGATGAAAAGAGCAGTAAACCAAAGATCAAGTACAAATAATCTGAGCAAAGTCCGATACTCCTGTGAATGCTGAGGCCTTTTTCACACATCAGTGTTCGGTCAGTGATTTCCATCAGTGATTGTGAGCCAAAACCAGGATTGCAGCCTCCACAGATACAAGGTATAAGGGAAAGATCTGCACCTGTTCTGTGTTTAGAGCTGCACCTGGTTTTGGCTCAAAATCCCTGATGGACATCACTGACTGAACACCGATGTGTGAATGAGGCATAAAGCCTAGTGCAGGGGATGGAGTGCTCTGCCTTTCACATTCTCCTCCTGTCGTGCTCTGCCTTTCACATTCTCCTCCTGTCGTGCTCTGCCTTTCACATTCTCCTCCTGTCGTGCTCTGCCTTTCACATTCTCCTCCTGTCGTGCTCTGCCTTTCACATTCTCCTCCTGTCGTGCTCTGCCTTTCACATTCTCCTCCTGTCGTGCTCTGCCTTTCACATTCTCCTCCTGTCGTGCTCTGCCTTTCACATTCTCCTCCTGTCGTGCTCTGCCTTTCACATTCTCCTCCTGTCGTGCTCTGCCTTTCACATTCTCCTCCTGTCGTGCTCTGCCTTTCACATTCTCCTCCTGTCGTGCTCTGCCTTTCACATTCTCCTCCTGTCGTGCTCTGCCTTTCACATTCTCCTCCTGTCGTGCTCTGCCTTTCACATTCTCCTCCTGTCGTGCTCTGCCTTTCACATTCTCCTCCTGTCGTGCTCTGCCTTTCACATTCTCCTCCTGTCGTGCTCTGCCTTTCACATTCTCCTCCTGTCGTGCTCTGCCTTTCACATTCTCCTCCTGTCGTGCTCTGCCTTTCACATTCTCCTCCTGTCGTGCTCTGCCTTTCACATTCTCCTCCTGTCGTGCTCTGCCTTTCACATTCTCCTCCTGTCGTGCTCTGCCTTTCACATTCTCCTCCTGTCGTGCTCTGCCTTTCACATTCTCCTCCTGTCGTGCTCTGCCTTTCACATTCTCCTCCTGTCGTGCTCTGCCTTTCACATTCTCCTCCTGTCGTGCTCTGCCTTTCACATTCTCCTCCTGTCGTGCTCTGCCTTTCACATTCTCCTCCTGTCGTGCTCTGCCTTTCACATTCTCCTCCTGTCGTGCTCTGCCTTTCACATTCTCCTCCTGTCGTGCTCTGCCTTTCACATTCTCCTCCTGTCATGCTCTGCCTTTCACATTCTCCTCCTGTCATGCTCTGCCTTTCACATTCTCCTCCTGTCATGCTCTGCCTTTCACATTCTCCTCCTGTCATGCTCTGCCTTTCACATTCTCCTCCTGTCATGCTCTGCCTTTCACATTCTCCTCCTGTCATGCTCTGCCTTTCACATTCTCCTCCTGTCATGCTCTGCCTTTCACATTCTCCTCCTGTCATGCTCTGCCTTTCACATTCTCCTCCTGTCATGCTCTGCCTTTCACATTCTCCTCCTGTCATGCTCTGCCTTTCACATTCTCCTCCTGTCATGCTCTGCCTTTCACATTCTCCTCCTGTCATGCTCTGCCCCTGCACGAAAAGGGAGGAAGGGGTTTGGTCATTGATCGTTTTAGACCGGTCTTTTCTCCAGCTGGTGCAGTTTTCAATCATCATTTACAGAGTTCAGGGCTCATGTGCCGCCCGTGCCATGCATTGGGGACCGTCCGTGTGGCCGGTGCTGACGGATGCAGACCCATTCAACTTGAAAGGGTACGCACTGGAAAAAAAAAAAAAAATAGAGCATGTTCAAATGCTACAGAAGCACTCCACAGTGCTTTCGTGACCTTCCTCTTCAGGCCTTCACACTATCTTCCAGATTGTGGAACCACTCATGTGAATGGGTCTGCATCTGTAAAATGATGAGCACATGACCGGTGGCCATATACTGCGGACCCGCGGTTTGCAGGCCGCAACTTGGGCATGGACCTGCTACGGGTCAAGTGCATGAGGCCTTAACCAGAGTGAGTGTGCCGAAGGGCCTCGCCCACACCACACCCCCAAATACAGCGAGGAGGGTGTAGAAAGGCCCTTTCCGCCTACATTAAAGGGAAATGGCTTCCAAAAAGTTACACATTGGGGATTTGTGACTTTTTACACCAGTTTCTTGCGTAAGAGCTTATAATAAATGACCCCAATAAATTTTGGCCAGAGGGTTCCTATAACATCATATTTGGTGTGTCCATTAACACGTTATAAAAAGAGGTCTACAGTCCACAAAACCAAAGTTACCATATAGGCATTTCCAGCTCACCCCCTTTGGAGGAGGGGGGGGGGGGGTAAGGTATGATCTCTTGCTCCCCATTGAAAACACGCTAGGTGTATGTGTAATCAGGAAATTCACTGTTAGTTAAACCCGGCCCAAAGCCTTGTAGGGCTAGCTCAGCTGAATGCAATGATAGCTTTCACTTAGAGAGCCATCATTTAATTCTGGAGAAAAATAAATAAAAACTTTTTAATCCATAAGCAAATGAGGACTTAAGTGCACCTTGGGCGTGCCTAAGTCACTCTGTGCACCCTTGCTCCTCCTTCATCGACAGGGCCACGTTCCCGCATATTCTTGCAGGGCTCTGTCAATCAAGAAGTAGAGGGATGGACTGGCCAGCATGCCGTAGGTCAGATCACCAGCGAGGTTTCCAAACAGCAAAATCCTCCGCGATCGGACGCCGAGTCAGCACAACGAAATTTCTGGTATTTGTGGTATTCTGACTGCAGACAGATACTCATCCAGTTAAAAAGCACTGGAGAAACCAGCAGCCTGGCAAGAACAGCAATGTGAACCCCGGTATTGGAAACCGTATGCTGCACTTCTGAGGATGAGAGTTTTTTTCCTCTCTCGTTTTATAATAAAATAAAAAAATTAAAAAAAACACTAAGTTTTCTCCTTTATTCTCAAGAATAAAGTTCACCAGTAAACAAAATCGGAGACACATCTGCTTTCCTTCTAAGACTTAAAAGGAACAGGAACCATGTGTCTGAGGCGCTATGCCCCTAAAGCAAGATGTCCGGGGTTAGCGGTCTTTCGAGGTGAGGAGACAGAATATTCCATCAGGCCTCGTCCCCAGATTCGTTTCACAGTCCTGGAAAATCAGAACAGCTCAATAGCATATATAAAAAAATATTTCTTCTCAGCAATGCGGGCACATATGAACATGGGACCAACACAGATGCCTTCAGCTGCCAATTGCACATGTAACAGGTCAGCCGGTGTCATAGGTACAAATCTGCTGCCAGATGGACTTTAAACATTAGAACCACGTTCACACGTATGTTTTGTCTCCGCACCCAACACAGGTCATGAAACGCTTTGCTCCACAGAAAAGATATCTGCGTGTTAGGCTACAGTCACTTCAATTGGGCCGCAAAAGATGCGGACAGCACTCTTGTGTGCTGTCCGCATCCGTTGCTCCGTTCCGTGGCCCCGCAAAAACAATAAAACAGGTCCTATTCTTGTCCGTTTTGAGGACAAGAATACGCCGTCCGTTCCACAAATTGTGGAACGCACGCGGCCGGCATCCATGTTCTGCAAATCCACAATTTGTGGACCGCAAACCACGGCACGGTCATGTGAATGTAGCCTTAGAGCGACATTGCTCCCGGTGAGTGCACTGGAGTTTGGCCAGACTGTCACCGTCCGCTGGTTGCCATCACCACGGTCTGCACATTTGAACACTTGGACTGCAGTGGCATCAAGCGCTTGGCATTTACTTTTTCACGCAACTGAGGCGGGTTTTTCTTTTCTTCATACGCGAATGTTTGCTTTGGCCCTGGCGCTGAGGACATTGTATTCCCATTGACTGCTCGGTAATATTGCAGCGGCTCAAGCTGTGACATTCATCAGTCTGAGAGCGCAGGAAGTCTCGGCTGAAGGATTTTGGATGCTTAAAAGTAAACAGGCTCTAGTGCTTGAAAGCCTCAGCGCGCCATATCACCGGCCCAAGTGGGCAATTTATTACAACCACAGATAATTATTTTTTCATTTAATATCATTAAATAGCCTTATTCATTTGCCGTCAGTTTGGTGTGAAGTCTCAAACTGCTGGAGAGACTGAGCTATTTAACGCTCTCCCATAGACCCTGGTTAAAGGGACAGATCAAAATTATACCAGACTTTAAAACTTTTGTCCGCTTTGGATAACCCATTTTTATTTAAAAAAAGAACCACCAAGGATATGTCAATTACAGGATGTCCTGCTGCTAGGACTTCCAGCGATCAGCTGGATCACCTGCCAGCAGGTGTTCAATTCCCCTGCAGCGCCACCACAGGGGAAATTAAGAATTACAATTTGCACAAAACTTTTTATTCTCTGACCTGTTAGAAAGGTACACATACACATGATATAATCTGCAGTGAAGGTAATTTTCTTACCAGTGACTGCATTTGTGAGTTATGACCTCCCTTCTGATCCTCAGCTGTGTCATGTGACCAGCACTCTGTATCTTCAACTGACAGGACAGGAAGTGATTTAATTCTCTATTCATTCCTATAAGGCTGACATTGAGAATACATAGAGAAAATGGCTTCCTGTCCACACATAAGATGCTGTGTTATTTGGAAAGTCAGTGTTGGTCACATGACACAGCTGAGGAGCAGAAGGGAGGTTATAACTCACAAATGCAGTCACTGGTAAGAAAATTACCTTCACTGCAGATTATATCATGTGTACCTTTCTAACCGGTCAGAGAATAAAAAGTTTTGTGGAAATTGTAATTCTTAATTTCCCCTGTGGTGGCGCTGCAAGAAGATTACCTCCACTAGGGTTTATATTGTGAACCTTTCCAACAGTTTTGAGAATACAATTTTTGGGGAGTGCTTCTTTAAAGGGCTGTCCATGCAATACCTAGCCATGTTGGTTCCTCCTCAGAGATGTTCTTTGCTGCCCCTCTCAACTATTTCAGGATTAGAAAAACATGGCTGCTTTCTTCCATGTCTATAAACTGGGTTGTGTTGCTGCTTAGCCTCATTCATCTGAATACAGCTGACTTGCAATACCAGACACAACCTGTGGCAAATCGTGGCGCTGTTTATGGAAGAAAGCAGTCGTGATTTTTTTTTTTTATTATTCAGTCCAATGTCCTATATTTACATGCAGGCTTTTTGCAGACATTTCCAGAACTGAAAATCAGTTCCTGTAACATCAATAGGGTTGTATCTGAAGCATATGGGTGTAGTTCTACAGACCCAATTCTCATGAATGGGTCACTTAAAGCAAATCCCAATAGGCAAACGAATCTACTATAAGCGTCAGAGCATGGAAGGATGCACAGTGGTTGTAGCAGTTCTTAAAAGGGAATGTGTCAGCAGTGTTGACCATGCTGAACTGCTGACAGCACTAAGTAAGGGGGTCAAGATACAACGGGGCACCCGGCAGGGATGCCCTCCGTCGCCATTGTTGTTTGCTCTGGCGATAGAGCCATTGGCTGCTGCAGTGCCCAAGTCTCATTCTATAACAGGGATTTCGGTACGGTACAGTACACAATAAGGTGGCGATGTACGCAGACGACACCCTGCTGTTTTTGGGTGACACATCTACATCACTAGTTGCTGTAATGTCTCTTATTGATAGGTTTGGGCAGTTGTCTGGTTTAAACAACTGGCATAAATCTGCGCTAATGCTCATAGATGGTCAGCCAAGATCACCAGTGACAACTGACAGAAATATCCCATGTGTAGAGACATTTAAATATTTAGGTATTAACATATCTCCTAAAATTAAGGATTTTGAGGAATTAAATCTAACTAAATTTCGCAATAAAGTTTAGGCCTGGTGTAAACTTTACTTGTGGTGGGGAGGACGAACCTTCTTAGGCTAGGTCTATACGACGACATTTGTCGGCGACTATTTTTATACATTACACTTTATAGATTCGGGAGGAGAGGGGCGATATCCATGGTATATAGGTTGCTGCTTGACAAATGCCTAGAATCACACCCATTGATCGGGATGCAAAATTCAAAAGATCAATGGTCTGATATACTAGAAGTGACGCCACTTTCCTCTTTGAGTGATAGCGGAAAACTATCACAATTACTTATTATTCATAGAGTGTACAAGACACCGCTTTTCTTACATCGGATGGGCTTCAGATGCTAAATGTCCTCGATGTTCTATGGAATCTGCAGATCTGATACACATGCTATGGCAGTGTCCGGTAATAACTACTTTCTGGGATAAGGGGATGGAGGTCATACAGAAAGCCTGCACAGTACGAATACCACGGGGCCCCAAGGTGTGCATCTTGGGTTGTGTGTCAGAATTGGGAACTGAAAACACGCTTAAGGTGGCTAGGAAATTGATAGCTCTACATTGGATTGAGGCTGATGGCCACCTGCCACCTAGAGAATTTCTGTGTAAAATTAACAATATGCTTGTATACGAGAAAGCTGTCGTCCAGAAAAGAGGTTGTCCCCTATGGGAGCCGTGGCTGGAATTTGTGCGAGTAAACAATATAAGGAGATAAAGATGCAGCGGATACCGGAATGGGGGGGGGGGGGGGGGGGGGGCTGAGATCAAAAAAGAAAGATTCATGTCATATGTATCTGTCAAAGCGCATGTACACTGTATAGTTGGGACTTACTCTCTGACATTTTAAATGTATGTTTTTTATTCTTTGTGACATGTAATTAATAAAAACGATCTGACTTAAAAAAGTAAAGGGAGTCAAAAGAACAGAACAAAACGTACCTTTTGTGGAGGTTTTATTATCAGGAGCAGTGTGAATAGGAAGTTTTATTCTACCAGGTTCTGCTCCTGCAAGTGCCCTGGCTGGATGCTACACTTGTCACTCTGAGCTTGGCTACTTCCAGCAGCCCCAAAGAGAATAAATGGAATTGCACTGAGCATGCTTAGCCAGCCACAGATTCTGGTTAGTCTTTCTGTACATGAAACAGGAGGCTCAGGATTAACAGAGCAACAGCCTCGCAATAAGGAGAATGGCACCCTATTGTTGGAGGGCTCAAAATGTAAATTAACTTACATAGAAAGCCTTTTTTAAAGGGGCCCATGACCAAATACATTGGTTTATAATCAGTTAGAGGGCCCCTCCTGTAATCCCTCTTTCGAAAAGGATGTAAATGGAAATTCTATGCAGTATTAGGGGGGCGCTAATGTCATTACGGAGTCTCCACCCAGTGAGGTGTATGAGCATGTCACTTCATGCGGGGCAATGCTTGTAAACTGATCAGCCTGATCCCTAATCTGCACCACACAAAAAGCCATGTCAAGCTCTGTCTGTCAGGGCATGAAAAAAAAAAAATATATATCACAATATCCCCCGAGGCTCTTTTACTCTTATTTTACAGGTAACATCTGCTAAAAACACAAACTGATGCGTGTTGTGGGATGCCGGCCAAGCAGAACTCACAAGTGATCGTTAACCCCTAAACTGCTGCCTCCACTCTGTAAAATAGAAGCAAACGTTAGATAAAAATAATATAATGGAGTGTATACTGGAAACAGAGACCCACCCTACATTCAACACCTCTTGCTGTTAATTAACTTGCAGGCTGCACACATTCATTTCAGTACAGGAGTAAAGCCTCATGCAGACGTCCGTGAGATACCGGACTGGCATCGCAGGAGCGCACGGCATCATAGCAACCAATGACCTCCTGCAATGCCAGTCCGGTATCTCACAGACCGTGTTCCACGGATGTCTGCATGAGGCTTAAGAGGAGACCTACATTAATGAGGACATTTACTTTCTCCCCGCCGGAGGGGGAGCACAATAAGGGCTGATTCACAAGACAGTGCTCCCGTTGTGGGAACGGACTATTATAAATCACTAAGATGCAGTCAGTTCAAGACGGGCGGCAGTCGGTTCGGGATACAGCCCACGCAGCGCCCCTGTTTCATCGGATCGAGCGCAGTCATGTGAATCAGCCCCAACTTGAATATTTCACCTAAACTAGGTATTCTAAGTTGTGTGTAGCTGTAAAGAGAACTTTTTAGGCTGGGTTCACATACATCAGTTTCTAGCCATTATTTTATGCCTGAACTGGACACCGCTAATGTGCACTGGTCCAGTGTCGGATATAGCTAGACAGAAAAACGCTGTGGTTTTTGTCTTGCACAGGGAGACAACAAGAGTTACAACTGATAAGAGGCATACCAGAAAAAAAGTCCATAGAAAACCCTGAGACCGGCAGTGGTAACACTACCAGGCCAGATAAAAACTACAAAAGATGGCTAGATACAAGGGAATCCAGCATTAGGGTGCTGCCACACGTTCAGGCTTTTTTTTTAGGTGGTTTTTAAAGCCAAAACCAGGAGCGGACAAGAGGAGAAGTTGTATCTGTCCTATACACTCTCTTTTTTATGGTCCACACCTGATTCTGGCCTCAAAAACTGCATAAAAAAAAAAAAAAACTGAACATAAAGAAGTCCTGTGATTACAGCAGCCTCAGCACGTATTCAAACAAGGATTCTTCCAGTGGTCACCTGATTATCACAATTCAGTGAACCAAAAGTGGCGGGTGAGGAGTGGAAAGTGTAACAGGATGTAGCAGGCCTGCAGAAACAGTGACTGGTGACCGGGCTGCAGCTCCCCTGTATCCATATAACTTCCTGTTAGCAAATTGGCAAGAGGAGAGGTTGCGTAACAAAGGTTTTACAAAAAGGTACTCTAGGTTAGGAGTCACATTTCCCTCAGCACTCGAATGTGCAGAAGCTGGAAAATACTGTTTCTAAGTCATCTGGGGGAGGGCAGGATTTTACCTCTTCTGGCCTCTGACTGGAAATTTCGTGCATGCATATAGTGGGTACATCTGCACCAAATAACTTAGACTTGATTGAATCCTATAGAGAGGCCCTGATCCAATGGGACCTTGTTTTGACCTCAAAAGCCACTTTCTATAACCAGTGCTTTTAGAACTGTCCACAGGGAAAAAAAAAAATTTATATATTAAAATCGTTGGGCAGCAGAGCTCCTTAGAGCGAAGTGGTGGCTTTACGCAGGTTCACTTCTCATATCCATACTGGTGACTCATAATTACTAAACAAATAATTACAGTCTTCCTGTACTTGGAACCATCCCAACCCGAAAATTCAGGGGCAAGCCAAGTTACAGCCCTGTGCAAGATGTCAGCTACTATTTGAACGTAGCCACAGACCAGTTCTTACAACCGCAGGCCACCGAGTGGTCGTGTTCGTTCTTCAGATGAATGGCTGATATACACTGGTCCTGTCCATTCACAGATGTTACCGAGATTCTGGTAGCAACTTCTGCCGTACTCTTTCTTGAAAGTGTCCCACCAACCGTATTCGCCCGCCTAATCGGATATGGCATAACATGTATATAATGTACTGGTATCTACAGACACATCTCTATATACCAGGAAGTGGTATGGCTCAATGGCAAAAGTACAATTTATTTAGTAATTACAAAAAATGTAATTTAGCTAAATAAAATTACAAGAAATATATCTACAAAATGTTTTCGTACTATAAGACGCACCCCCCCCCCCAAAAGTGTGGTTGTGCAGTGAATATAGTGCTGGCTGTAATCATGGTTCTCTGGTCTTCTTCCAAAGCAGTGCTGCACGTCCTGACTGCGGAGAGCATGTAGGCACACGCTATGAACTGACGATGTGACGTCACAGTGCACCGCAGGTCGGAAAAAGCCCAGGGAGCGGCGAGTGCAGGATCTCCAACGTCGCAGCGCTGTCCACAGCATGATATGAGGTCGATGGAGGTTGGGGGGTCTGATGAGGAATGGGGGTCTGATCTGATGTCTTCTGAAAAATACTTTTTTCTTATTTTTCTCCTGTAAATCTTTGGTAAATGTGTCTTACTGTATGAAATATATACATATATTTATATACTTATACGAAAATGTCCTTATTGTAATTTATTTTGGTATTTTACATTTCTGGTGATTACTAAATAAATTACCGTAAATTTAAATATACAGGAGTGTCCCCAAACACCATCAGAATGCTAACAGTGCTAAACCCCTGCACAGACTATATGTGGAGTCGGTAGAATATGGGGTCAGTGACAGGACTGGCCTGGCTGCATTCCCAGGAATTGGATCACAGGTTGATGGTCCATCCTAAGGAGAAGAGACTAAAGGATCCATTTTATTAAAGGGTAAGATATGAAGCACATATTACCTTCTCAGAGAGGTCACCATTGTCAACATTTGTAACCCACAAAATTACAGAAGCGCAGACTGGAGCAATGCCCCCTTCATTTTGGAAAAAAAATGGATGGTTGATTAAAAAAAAAAAAGGGGGGGGGGGCGAGAAAGTAGACCCATCTGTTCCATCTGGAACTATTCAGAAAGCATCTTCACTCATTTTCCACAGGAAGAAACTTAATACCTGTAACTTAGGCCTCATGCACACGACCGTTGTGTTCCGTGATCCGTTTACGTTTTTGTTTCCGTGTGTCTTCCTTTATTTTTGGAGGATCACCAGACATGAAGGAAAGTAAAAAAAAAAAAAATCTAAGACAGGTTTGCCATGCAAATGATAGGAAAAAAACGGACGCGGGTGACAATCTTGTATGTCAGTGTTTTTTAGCGGTCCCATTGACTTGAATGGGTTCGCAAACAGTTTTCCCGTGAAAATAATAGGACAGGTTATATTTTTTTGACAGACTGGAACCACGGATCACGGACGCGGATGACAAACGGTGCATTAGCCGAGTTTTCAACTGACACATTGAAAGTCAGAAAATCACGAAAAACGGCACAACGGACACGGAATAAAACAACCGTCGTGTGCATGAGGCCTTAATATGGTCTTTTTCTTCCCTTTATTAGAAAGGGCACGGCACTGACCCGGCTGCAGGATAACGCGGAAAATGAATCAGGTGAGTAGTAGCGACCAGCTGGACGGTACGGTATAGATGAATGGACAAGGACATTTCTATAATAAAGGGGTTTTCTGAGAATGGAAAGAGTCGGCTAAAACAGTCAGGAAAGCAACTTTTTGGCGCCCCGTTTACCCAGCAACGTAAATGAGTTAGTTAATCGCTTGCATTGTGATGTCACTGCCGCAGCCATGGTGCACCCATGACATCTTGTCCCCAAGGAAGGCGCAGTGGGGAAGATAAACGGAGTCACAACTCCTTTTTGAGCCTTGCTACACAACCGGGCATGGCTTAGCGAAAAGGGTGTGGCTTAAAATGCACATGGCACCAAAATTTTGATCCAAAAGAGTTGGCGATCTTCCGGGCCCGGGTATGGACAGAGCCCCATGCACTGTGACAGCCAATGAACATGTGGCACCTCACTGCTGGGTTATGTGCCGCTTTGCGGGGCCAGTCCTCAGGATAGACCACCACTATCTGATCAGCAGTGATTGACACCGATCAGCTGTTCTGTAGTAGCTCTGGAACTAAACAGCTCCATCCACTGTGCAGTGGACAGAGCTGGTAATGCGGCACTACCTCATGCAGGTAAAGGGGAGCAGCACAGCAGTAACCAGCTCCATCCACTGCACAATGGACAGAGCTGTGCAGTTCCTGCGCCGGAGCTACTGCAGGACAGCTGAGCGTGGACTCCTGCTGATCAGAAAGGGAGGATAGTCCATCCACTTTAATTATATTGAATGGGAGAAATCAAAACCTACGAGAGAGTGTCTGGATATAAAGCCCCCTGTTTTTGTGAAAGGTATTGGCCCAGAGCTTGCACCTATCATTTCTTCAGTGCACGGGCAAATCACATGTAGGCAGTATGGAACAGAGCTTACCGCTGCCTTCCTCAGTAATAGAAAGCTGATGGAGCTGAGCACGTGACAGGGCCTACGATTAGGGCCAGCAAACAATCTATACCGCAGACTTGGGATGACACCACCACAAAGAGCAAGGAAACTATCAAACGCCTCTCCAGAAAACAAAAGGGTGAGCATGCTGAAATCTAACAGCCCGATCTTCATTTCTGGGAGTTGTGAAGATCTCATACATATTGGCCGATATGACTTGTATGCATCTAGTGTGTATGGCCAGCATCGGTAGATCACGAAGTGTCCGCACTGCAGGGCACACTCCCATGACCATGGTCGGCCACGTGTCGGCTGCATCTCATGGGCCGATCGCAGCTTCTCTGACCTGAACCGACTGTATCAGGATGTCAGTACAGTACAACAGAGCCACAGTCGGATAGGAACTGACTGTATCAGGATGACGTGAATACTGTACAAAGCCACAATGAGAAAATGATGACGTGAGTACAGTACAACAGAGCCACAATCGGATAGGAACTGACTATCATAAATTACTAGGATGCAGTCGGTTCAGGACAGGGGAGCCGAGGTCGGCCCAGAAGAAGCAGCCGACCACGGTCATGTGTATGAGCCCTAACAGTGGTGGAAACTGACTGTATATGTTCAATTTCCTTGTAGCGCCACCACAGGAGAAATCGAGCATTACACAATACCTATTCAAATCAATGGCTTGTCTGGAGGAGCTGCCTTGTCCTGAATCACATAGAGATGCTCTTTGTATCGGCACTTCCCTCTGACCAAGCCAGAAGGATGAAACGAAAGACGACGGGGAACAATAGCTATAGTATTCAGATGCACAGTCAACAGAAAAAATAAAGTCCTTGAGACTCCAGTCACATCCAAGCGCACTCAAGATGCCTTTTATGATATTATAAAAGCAGCACACAAAACCATAAGAGGCCACAGGGTGGCTCCTCATGCCCATTAAACAAACGTAAAAGCCATTAGATATTCAATAAACGGCATCTGAAAAATGAATGGAGCCTTAGTCATCGTACAGCTCCGAAACAAAGGGGAGAGAAAAAAGCCGTCTAGGATCAGGATGATAATCTGTAATATGATCCCTGGTTCCAGGTCATACTAGACTAGAGCACTGACACATTTAAAGGGGCATTCCAAAAATAAATAAATAAATAAAGGTTGGGAGGTGCTAAGGGTGCCATTTAGACATAAAGCAGTACTCCTCTCTAGTACCTCACTGTATCCTGGTCCAGCAATGACGTTTAGGACATCGGTGATTGACGACACAGGGATATCGGTGATTGGCTGTCGCAGTCACATGACCCTGTGGTTGGAACAGAATACCCCTTTAAAAGGGGTTTCTCTGACAATTAAATATTTCTATGTTAAATCAACCAAAATATAACAAGTGTTCAGTCGGGACAATAAAAATAAAAAGCTCATGTGTAGATATTGCCGTTACAGACTTGTCATGGCGCGCCCCCCCCCCCCCCCCCCCCCCCCCCGCCGCTGTTCTTTTCATTGCCTCTGAGAACGTCCACTGCAGACGAGTAGACCCCCCGCTTCTAGAGTCAGTTCTTATTGGCTGCACAATGGCAACAATCCACCACTCCCTGCACAAGAGATCCGGGTTACTGGGCATGTTTGACCACCAGAACTGGAGACATTAGGTGGACGTTGTGACAGATTCAGAAGGACGGCAGGGGACGCTATAACAAGTATGTGACAGCAGTATGTGCAGACAGAGCAATTTCTCTTTTAGCGATTCCAGTGGAAAACTTGCATGATCCAACACAAAATGTACCGTTATACGCATCCACGGGACACTCCCTTCAAACAGAAGACTTTGAAATTATTCAAATCTGGTATCTGATAAACCGGCAGTCTGATAATACGCCACTTTTTGCCCACACTTTGGAGGTGGGAATAACCCTATAACTCCTACAGTCAAACATTTAGGCCATAAATGGCTGCGAGTCCAACTTCCAATGAGCGGCCCCCGAATCCTCAAACAGGACGCAGTAGCCAGAACTTAATAAATAGCCGCGCGAGCGACGCTCTACTGTTTCTGTAAGGCCTCTTTCACACGACCCTTTATTGTTAGCTTACGGGCCTTTTTTTGCGTTCCGTATACAGAACCATCCATTTCAATGGTTTCGCCAAAAAAAACGGGATGTACTCCGTATGCATTCCCCTTTCATATTGCCGTTTAAAGATAGAACATGTCCTATTATTGTCCGCAAATCCCGTTCCGTGGCTCTATTCAAGTCAAGGGGTCCGCAGAAAAAAAAACGGAACACATATGGAAATGCATCCATACCTCAATAGGGATATTGTATGTATGTATAAAAGAAATAAAGAATTATTAAATATATATATATATATATATATACATATACATACATACACACACACACACACACACACACACACAAAAAATAGATAGGGTTCTGCTATTGAACAGTCACGTCTGTGTGAGGTTGGAGATCCTATTCCAGCATGAGATGATGTTTGCCAGATCCTGGAGCAGCGCGGTCAGCGGCCGCCATCTGCGCTTACCCGTCACCGCTCTCCTGTTCTGTGTACATGGCATGTAACAGTAAACACTGCGGGGTGTCCAATACTAGAGGAAGGGGCGAGATCCACCCACACACCCGGCTCGTGATCACAAGACTATGCTTACTAAGGGCCTATTCACATCTGGTCTAAGTGTCTGCACCAAAGTGCTAGTAAATTATGAATTTCTGGAGCCATTTTTGGAGGGTCTGTGGCCCGGGACCACACACACACCACTTGCCAGGGTAATAGAGCTTCCTCTCTGGTTCTTAGCATTTGTAGGGGAGAGTCACTGAGAGCCCTAACACATTGAACTAGGGGCTAGCACTGCGCCGGGGAAGCCTCTTAAAGGGGGCCAGGAGGTCCCCCGATGATCCTGATCACAGGGCGTCCCACTGCCGTGAGCCCTAAACATCGGCTGTAATCTACAGGTGAACAGAGCGGCAAGTGCTCATATTCACTGCAGCGCCACCACAGGGCAAATGAAGGATTACACAGCTGAAATCAATGGGCTGTCCACACAGCGCAAACATTCTGTACTTCCTAAGGCCTCAAGCACACAGCCGTACCGTGTTTTGCCACCCGCAAATCGCGGATTCGCAAAACACGAATACTGGAAGTGCGAGTTCCACATTTTGCGGGATGGAAGGTTTGGCCCTCAATAGACTAGTCCTATCCTCGTCTGTGATACGGACAAGACTAGGACAGGTTATATGTCCGCATCTGAGGCGCAAAAAATGTGGCTGGGGGGGGGGGCCCAAACAATGGTCGTCTGCATGAGGCCTAAGACATTCTAATTTCCTAAACCAGACAACTCTCAAAGGGCTTATCCCATGAAAACCATACATCATATAGGACATGACAAAGCTAGAACCAGCCCTGCACCTCACATGGATCCAGAGATCTCCCCATTCATTGCTCCAATTGTTTTGCTAGATTTATATCAAGCCGGGGTGTGTCCTGTCTGGTGCAGCTTTCTCCCTATCACAGCTCAGAAGGCAGTTGAAGAATAGATCTGAGCATGTGCGACCATCTCGTGAGGTGGACAGAGAAATAAGAAAAAAAAACAACAGCAGGTGGCGCTATACAGATAGATTTTATTGAATAACTCAGCGGCTATGCAACATTTTTAATTACAAAATAGTTCAGATCCAGGTGCTGGTTTGAAAGCTGCAGAATATTTTTAGTAGGAGAACCCCTTTTAAAAAAAAGAAAAGGTCCTACCAATTAGTTATTAAAGGGAAGTTGGGGGAATCCTTATTCTAGCCCACATGCCAATAGACTGGGGAACCAAGCCCACTTCTTCAGCAGTGACTGGGCACGATACTGATGCCCTATTCTTAAAGTAGCATTCCAGGCATTAAAACTGATCTTTGCACAACATTATTAAAAGGGGTACTCCACCTCAATGTGATGGCACGTGGTTAACCAACCCCTGAAATACAGGCCCCTCAAACACAATGTACTTACCTCGCTCGGTGCTGGCCGCGCGGATGAAAACATCTGACTTTGGGAGGGGGAACAGCCAATAGGCTGTGACAAGCCTCCCTAGCACCTCGTCCTCGTCCCCGCCTGCCCCCCACGCTGGATATTTTCATCCGCGTGACGGAGAGAGGCAGCAGAAGCCGCGCGGCTTCAGAAGAGACGCGGGCGTCAGGGAGCCGGGCAAGTATAGTGTGTGTGAGGGGCCCGGACATATTGTGTGGCATTTCAGGGGTCGGATAACTCCTTTAAGATATTTTATCACTTTACCATGCCGAGAATAAAAAAAAGTGCCTAAAGAGCAGGTTCTTTTAAAGGGGTTTTCCAGAAGTTAACACTGATGGTCTATCTTCAGGATAGAACATCAATATCCGATCAGTGGGGATCTAACTGCCGGCAGTCCCACCAATCAACTTCTTAAACGTCTTCCATGGCCAGTGATGTCACGTCCATCAGTCAAATGGCCTCTGTGCAGGCCATTCAAAAGGTCTGAGCTGCAATACCAAGTACAGCCACTAGGCAATGTATGGCGCTGTGCTGGTTATTTTATGAAATGATTCCAGCACCGCGGACCCTTTGAACAGCTGACAGGCGGGGGCGCTGGGAGTCAGACCCTCCACCGACCATGTATCCTGAGGATAGGTCATCACTATTTAGGTCCCTGAAAACCCCTCTAAGCAAAACCCTTCTACAATACAATGCCAAGGTCTCGGCAGCACGGTTTTTAATGCCCCCTTCCACAGTCTCTGCAGTTTTCAGTTATTTTCGTGAAATAATCTCAACCCCTTTAAGGAATCTGTTCTTAAATTATTATTTTTTTTTGGGGGGGGGGGGCAAGTTTAAACTTAGTGCATGAAGGGGGCCTCATGGAGAGCAGACCCCAGCACCTATGCCAGGCCCTTCTCGCGTCCACATGGCCGGCGCTGCAGGAACCTTTCAGACAGAAGAGAACGATTATGATAATGTTTTGGAAATAAACAGCAAGTGCAATTCTTGGCAAGACAATCACTAAAGATTGAGACAGGAATCCCTGGCAGTCGGAGAAAGCCGAAACACATGGCTTACAGATCAGCAGATGGAGCCAGACGTATCACTCTTCTCGTCTATGCTGCACCACTCGCCTCTGCTATCTGACAGCTTCAACGTACTCGACGCACAAGAGAGAACTGCGCATCCAATACAATCAGACCTTTCCACCTTCCAAAGGCATAAAAGACGGAACAACGTCTAGGGATAATGACCGTACGTATTTTGCAGTCCGCAAATTGCGGATCCCGCAGAAAATAGAAACCGTCCGTGTTGAATCTGCATCTTTTGCACAATGGGTTCGTGGCCCGCATTTTGCAGCCAAGTACAGGACATGTTCTATCCCTTTGTGGAACGGACAGACGGGTGCAGAATCAGATCATCCATACGTCTGCAAAATGTGGACCATGGACGTCAATGGGAACCGCAAAAAATTACGTGGGTGGCATACGTACTGCAAAAACGAATACGGTTGTGTGCTCAAGACCTAAAGGCGTAGGGAAACCCAGGGAATGTGTCATCAGAAAATGAACCATTGCTTAAATTCTGAACATATTTTTAAAGATTTTCATGGTTATTTTTAATTTTCCATTTATATATCTATATTAAATAAAAACCATAAAATCCTGCAGTTCTCGCACTGGCCACTAAGCCCAATATTAGGCGCCACTTCTTGGTCTGTACAGATCAATTTACTGCAGTTATCTGCTTATCTGTCATTCTACTCCTGCCTGTAGTGATATCACCTCTCTGTATAGATAAGACAGAATCCACCACTCACCATAGGTGATTGTTAGAGCTTATCTATTCTTTCCTTGTATAATGACCTCTGCACAGGTCACGGAGCATGCCTAGGAGACTCTCCCATGGAAGTCACTGAGGTCCCCTCCTGACCATTGTGAGCAGGTCACAGCGCTCAAAGGAGAATCAGGGCCTTCTCAAACAACTGATCGGTGGGGGTCCCGGGTGTCGGACCCCTACCGATTAGACACTAATGACTTATCCTGAGTATAGGTCATCAGTAAAAAGATCTCGGAAAAAAAAAAGTCTGCACTGCAGCGCCACCACAGGGTGAAGTGAAGCATTACACGGTGCCCAATGAAACCAACAGATCGCCTATGGGTACTCCAGAGGAAAGACCCTCTTTCGACTTCGGCCAACAGATGAGGGTCTTGAAGACAGAACCTCCTCGATTACGGCTGTGTTCCCATCACGCTATGTGAACACATGCAGCGTATGGAAAGCTCTGGAACAGACATAGGTCCCCATTCACCAAATGGAGGTTGCCTTTTCAGCCTCCATCAGGGCGGTATATGAGGACATACCAATTTTTTGTAACTGTCGAGGAAAGTGCAAAAGACACCGCAGAAAAAAATAAAGTACACAGTTTAACATTGTAGCAAATGGATGTGACGTAACCATATGCTAAACAGTGACATATGTAGGGGTACACCGCCGACAGAAGGCTCTGAGGACCCCGCCATCTGTATATGCCAGGAAGGTTTCCAGATGTATATCCCTGACAAAAGGCTCCAAAGTATGCCACGGCATAAGATTACACTGACATGCATCATCCATTGATTTTAATGGTAAAAAATACATATACTGCATAACAGTCTGCCGCCCTTTCCTATAAAGTAGGAAAAAGGAACGCACAATAGAGGCTGAAGGAGCACTCTATTCTCTCAGACAAATTGAGTCCTACGGCGCGGTTTGATGGGCACCCGATGTAAATGTCAAACACATGGCTCCAACTCAGCGGGTGCACACCAGACAAGGGCCTACAGTCATAAGGCCACTGGTGAAAGGTCCCAGCCATTAGCTTCTTTATGACGGCCCCGCTAGGAGCAGCCCGACCGTTATGACGGCCCCGCTAGGAGCAGCCCGACCGTTATGACGGCCCCGCTAGGAGCAGCCCGACCGTTATGACGGCCCCGCTAGGAGCAGCCCGACCGTTATGACGGCCCCGCTAGGAGCAGCCCGACCGTTATGACGGCCCCGCTAGGAGCAGCCCGACCGTTATGACGGCCCCGCTAGGAGCAGCCCGACCGTTATGACGGCCCCGCTAGGAGCAGCCCGACCGTTATGACGGCCCCGCTAGGAGCAGCCCGACCGTTATGACGGCCCCGCTAGGAGCAGCCCGACCGTTATGACGGCCCCGCTAGGAGCAGCCCGACCGTTATGACGGCCCCGCTAGGAGCAGCCCGACCGTTATGACGGCCCCGCTAGGAGCAGCCCGACCGTTATGACGGCCCCGCTAGGAGCAGCCCGACCGTTATGACGGCCCCGCTAGGAGCAGCCCGACCGTTATGACGGCCCCGCTAGGAGCAGCCCGACCGTTATGACGGCCCCGCTAGGAGCAGCCCGACCGTTATGACGGCCCCGCTAGGAGCAGCCCGACCGTTATGACGGCCCCGCTAGGAGCAGCCCGACCGTTATGACGGCCCCGCTAGGAGCAGCCCGACCGTTATGACGGCCCCGCTAGGAGCAGCCCGACCGTTATGACGGCCCCGCTAGGAGCAGCCCGACCGTTATGACGGCCCCGCTAGGAGCAGCCCGACCGTTATGACGGCCCCGCTAGGAGCAGCCCGACCGTTATGACGGCCCCGCTAGGAGCAGCCCGACCGTTATGACGGCCCCGCTAGGAGCAGCCCGACCGTTATGACGGCCCCGCTAGGAGCAGCCCGACCGTTATGACGGCCCCGCTAGGAGCAGCCCGACCGTTATGACGGCCCCGCTAGGAGCAGCCCGACCGTTATGACGGCCCCGCTAGGAGCAGCCCGACCGTTATGACGGCCCCGCTAGGAGCAGCCCGACCGTTATGACGGCCCCGCTAGGAGCAGCCCGACCGTTATGACGGCCCCGCTAGGAGCAGCCCGACCGTTATGACGGCCCCGCTAGGAGCAGCCCGACCGTTATGACGGCCCCGCTAGGAGCAGCCCGACCGTTATGACGGCCCCGCTAGGAGCAGCCCGACCGTTATGACGGCCCCGCTAGGAGCAGCCCGACCGTTATGACGGCCCCGCTAGGAGCAGCCCGACCGTTATGACGGCCCCGCTAGGAGCAGCCCGACCGTTATGACGGCCCCCGCTAGGAGCAGCCCGACCGTTATGACGGCCCCGCTAGGAGCAGCCCGACCGTTATGACGGCCCCGCTAGGAGCAGCCCGACCGTTATGACGGCCCCGCTAGGAGCAGCCCGACCGTTATGACGGCCCCGCTAGGAGCAGCCCGACCGTTATGACGGCCCCGCTAGGAGCAGCCCGACCGTTATGACGGCCCCGCTAGGAGCAGCCCGACCGTTATGACGGCCCCGCTAGGAGCAGCCCGACCGTTATGACGGCCCCGCTAGGAGCAGCCCGACCGTTATGACGGCCCCGCTAGGAGCAGCCCGACCGTTATGACGGCCCCGCTAGGAGCAGCCCGACCGTTATGACGGCCCCGCTAGGAGCAGCCCGACCGTTATGACGGCCCCGCTAGGAGCAGCCCGACCGTTATGACGGCCCCGCTAGGAGCAGCCCGACCGTTATGACGGCCCCGCTAGGAGCAGCCCGACCGTTATGACGGCCCCGCTAGGAGCAGCCCGACCGTTATGACGGCCCCGCTAGGAGCAGCCCGACCGTTATGACGGCCCCGCTAGGAGCAGCCCGACCGTTATGACGGCCCCGCTAGGAGCAGCCCGACCGTTATGACGGCCCCGCTAGGAGCAGCCCGACCGTTATGACGGCCCCGCTAGGAGCAGCCCGACCGTTATGACGGCCCCGCTAGGAGCAGCCCGACCGTTATGACGGCCCCGCTAGGAGCAGCCCGACCGTTATGACGGCCCCGCTAGGAGCAGCCCGACCGTTATGACGGCCCCGCTAGGAGCAGCCCGACCGTTATGACGGCCCCGCTAGGAGCAGCCCGACCGTTATGACGGCCCCGCTAGGAGCAGCCCGACCGTTATGACGGCCCCGCTAGGAGCAGCCCGACCGTTATGACGGCCCCGCTAGGAGCAGCCCGACCGTTATGACGGCCCCGCTAGGAGCAGCCCGACCGTTATGACGGCCCCGCTAGGAGCAGCCCGACCGTTATGACGGCCCCGCTAGGAGCAGCCCGACCGTTATGACGGCCCCGCTAGGAGCAGCCCGACCGTTATGACGGCCCCGCTAGGAGCAGCCCGACCGTTATGACGGCCCCGCTAGGAGCAGCCCGACCGTTATGACGGCCCCGCTAGGAGCAGCCCGACCGTTATGACGGCCCCGCTAGGAGTAGCCCGACCGTTATGACGGCCCCGCTAGGAGTAGCCCGACCGTTATGACGGCCCCGCTAGGAGTAGCCCGAACTAAAGGATCAATACAGTATCCAGCCACGGGTTTGAGTCGACGCTCACTAATCTTTCACAGCTTTTAGTAAAGACTTTATTGCCCTCTTATCGAACCTCACTGCAGACGACTTCTGTTCTACGTCCAGGAGCTGTAATGAGCTGGCACATAACCCCGAGGATGTATAGAAAGCACTAGAAAACAATGGCCGCCTGTTAGGTATGTTGAACTGGGTCCAGTCTAAGTTATATGAGGCGTACGCTACCATTAATTTAATGCAACACTGCCAATTTTGTGTTTTTTTGCGTATTGGCACGGCCAGTGCTTGGCTTCTGAAGGACCCAGGAGCACTAATGGTTGGGAGCGGAATTTGTCTTAGCCGAATTGCTCAGAGATCTAATTACATGAAATGGCAAACGAGCATCACTGCCTTGTTGTTCTTTTTGTTTTTACTGGAAATTGCTGACACTTCAGAAAGACAGGAGCGTTTTCTTCCACACGCAGCGCCACTTGTGTCCATAGGCCGCGCCAGTATTGCAGCACAGCTTCAGGGGCTGCAGATACTGATGGCCCATCTTCAGATCAGGTCATCGATATCAGATCGGTGGGGGGTTGACACCAGGGTTGCCAGCCAGAATTGTTATTTTTTCTGGACAATTTATCCAAAAATCACGAACGAACATTGTTTTATGGACAAATTGGAAGACCATAACGAATGGTATAAATTATAATAGCTCAGTATACTGATAAGAACTCCTTACCAGCATTTACTGTGAGCTGCAAAATGATAATTACCACTAAAATAATCTAGTCAAGTACCACCAGAAATTTCGGGACGGTTGACACCCGGCACCCCCATGTTCAGAGTGGAAGCTCTGTCCACCATGTAGTTTACATCACTGATTGGGAGTTGTGCTGCAGTACCTGGCACGGCCACTACATTGTGTGAGGAGCTGTCTGCCTCCAGTTCCGTACACATTATAGTGCCCAGAACAGCTTACTGGTGGGGGCGCTGAGCATCGGACCCTCAATTTGATACCGATGACCTATCCTGAGAACAGGTCATCAATATTTGCAGACCGGATACCCCCCTTAAATTGACGTGGAGGCGAGCTGCAAAACTAGCCACAGCACACATTCCTGCAGCCACGTAATACTATCATAGTATCGGTACCCGTGCATACGCCACTGTATATAACCTAAATCTAGAGATATGAGCCAGGAAACTAACATGTGGGATACACTATACTAAAAGCGTTCAGCTATAGAAACGCCCAATTAGCGCACCTTCAGGAATGAGATAATGAGGAATTAGGACCGAGTATGGAGTTGTCAAACGCCCCTTGCACAGTATAATAAAACATAACACCACCAGCACCTAAAAATATAGCGGGTAAGGAATGATGGTTCATAATTCATTATTACAGCAGGACTAGAGGGCGACGCATTAGGAGAACGCGCGCCATCTGCTGGCTGAAATGGTTAATGCAGTATATTTCAATCTCAACCACAGAGCTGCAGTTTTCCTGGATATGTATGCCAGCTGTGGTTCGGGAATGGAATCACGGGATCGCCTGGGCACGGCAGAGGCAGATCAGCTAACCCTGCATTAAATGGTTATGATAATATGATGCCGAACCGCAGCGAGTTCTGGATGGCTCGCCCTATTCATTGCGTGTAGATTGCAGTTCAGCACATGCTACTTTCAATATACATTGACTTCTATGGCTGCATACATCGTATGGAAACCCTACAGATCCCGATGACACAAGGAGGTAGTTCATTTACATACAGACCTGAACATTATATCTTTAGACAGTGCGGTAGTTATGGCTTCCACGTCACCATATGGAGGGATGTCACTCAGCCGTGTAGTGTCAGAATGTATTAAAGAGACGGCTAGGACAGATGTCTGCAGACAAGCTGCCACCTGCTAGATCTGCACCAGGGGACCCGCAAGATGTCTCAAATCCCACAGGACAAATCCCAGCTTCAACCAGACCTCCGCCACCTGCAGGTGCCATGAGGACCAGCACATGCCAGGCACCAGCGCAGAGTTTTCTGTCTCACCGGATCCCTCCTTCATGAAATGCCAGCGGCAAAGCCTGGAAGACGCAGAAGAGGAGCTCCTAAAAGCCTCTACGATATACGGCAAGGATGATGCAGAAGTAGTCCCGGCAGGCACACTGATTCAAGCAGGCAGCTGCCCTTTAGAATTGCTCTTATCGCGTCTAACTGAACCGCGTTCGCACACCTCCAAGGGCACAGTAATGCACTCAGCCGGGACCCCGGACATGCTCATGGTGGAGCCCATTTAGCTTTGAAAAGATTCACGTCCAGATATCAGTCCTTAAAAAATAAAATAAAATGCACAACATAAAAAGACAAAGCATGAAGTAACCAGGCTGTGAAAGCAGCCAACATGGCCGCTGAAGAGGCGGCCGGCACTACAGGCTCCAACCAAAACCTCCTCATCTCTGTTCCACGGCTGTGACCATGATGCAGTGTCTAATGGGGGTCTGTGGTAGTCAGAAACCCTCCCACTGTTTCCGCAGATCTGGATTCCATTTTTTTTTTTAAAGGGTTTACCAATAAGTTGATTGCAGGTTGTTTTGCGGCTGCACCTTGGGTACACAAATGGGGGCGGCCATATTAGGGTTGGGCGATATCAAAAATATTCCCACGATAACGATAAATACCCATTTAGAAGAAAAAACACTTGCGGCCGCAAGGAGGCGTTCTATACTGTATGGGCAGGCAGCGGGGCACAAGGAGGCATTCTATACTGTATGGGCAGGCAGCGGGGCGCAAGGAGGCGTTCTATACTGTATGGGCAGGCAGCGGGGCACAAGGAGGCGTTCTATACTGTATGGGCAGGCAGCGGGGCACAAGGAGACGTTCTATACTGTATGGGCAGGCAGCGGGGCGCAAGGAGACGTTCTATACTGTATGGGCAGGCAGCGGGGCGCAAGGAGCCGTTCTATACTATATGGGCAGGCAGCGGGGCGCAAGGAGCCGTTCTATACAGTATGGGCGGGCAGCGGGGCACAAGGAGACGTTATATACTGTATAGGCGGACAGCGGGGCACAAGGAGCCGTTCTATACTGTATGGGCAGACAGCGGGGCACAAGGAGACGTTATATACTGTATGGGCAGACAGCGGGGCACAAGGAGACGTTATATACTGTATGGGCAGACAGCGGGGCACAAGGAGACGTTATATACTGTATGGGCAGACAGTGGGGCACAAGGAGACGTTATATACTGTATGGGCAGGCAGCGGGGCCAAAAGAGTCACTATACTGCATGGGGCCACCAGGAGACATTATACTGTCTGGACTTGTACTGTAAGGGGGCCACAAGGTGACATTATACTGTATGGGACAACAGTTTGTAACCCCTCCACCGTCAGTATAATAATGTCTTGTGGCCCCCATACAGTAATGTCTTCTTGTTGCTCCTGTTTATCCAGTGCCATCACCATGTGCAGTGCAGCTCGCCGGCAGGGCCAGGGCCGCAGAAGACATGGACAGCACAACCTTTATTCCTGACCCCTGGGCTGTTAGGGTCTCTAACTCCTCTACCCCCACCTTGTGCTCGGCCAGTGGGCAGAGACTTGAATATGGGAGCAAGGAGGAGCCGGGGGGCGGCCGCTGCAGGAAGAGACATGTACGGTACGCATATGCGCAATGCAGGGGCGGGCTGACACAGATTTAGGGCTCATGCACACGGGCGACATCCGTGCAGTGGGCCGGACCCATTCAACTTGAATGGGTCCGTGGTATGTCTGCATCGCAAAAAAATATGACGACATGTCATTTTTTTGCGGTGCGGAACAACGGAAAGAAACACCACGGAAGCACTCTGTAGTGCTTCCGGTGTTCCGTTTTGTGACTCAGTTCCGCATCTCCGGAATTGCGGACCCATTCAAGTGAATGGGTCCGCATCCGTGATGCTGGGTGCACGTGGACGGCGGCCGTGGATTGCCGTGTGCATAAGGCCTTAGGAGCGGTCAGCACACATATGACGTCACCCTATACCGCGGTTATTTGGAAACAATGATATCTCCATATTGCTGTTTTTTAATACCGCGGTATATCGTTGACACCGGTTTACCGCTCAACCCTAGGCCATATGCGCCCTGCGCACACAGAGGGGGGTGGCCGCACTACATCGGGAGTTTCCCAGCTTTAACTGCTCAAGTAATGAGTGAAGTTCAGGAGAGAACGTACATGATGAGCGGCGCAGATCACTGCGGGATCTGAGGTCTACAAGAGATCAATATCTGAACTAAGCCGACGACAGATAACGGCCCCTTATTGACTGATCTGTAAAGTACTGGCGCGGGCTCATGTATACAAATGCAAACACAACACGCGGAGGTATAACCCACATGAAAGCAGTGCCCCCCTGCGTGAAACTGGAGGCACTCCGAGGTACAGAAGGGCGCCACAGACTTCTACTGAGCGGTGTCTGTACACGGACATTATATACCGTTATACACATGACCCCCAATCCTCCATGCTGCAGCGCACACAGAATATTTTCCATCTGGTCACCGCCAGGCTATACAATTATCCATAACCAAGAACCTATAGGCAGAGTCATATGGTGAGCACGGCTGAGGGATTGTCTTACATGTTAACCCCTTCTACAGAGAACCGCATCCTATAGAAGGCTGTGGACACTTTTGGGCCAATTTGATTGCATTTTAATCATTATCGCCCAAAAAGATTTTTTTCCAATCGGTCTTTATTAAAAATGTTTAGCCCTTTTTGAGATACAAGGGTTAAAAAAAAAAAAAAAAATATAAGTGTCTGTTTACAGTTCTCAGTCCCATCAGCTGACGGCTCCAGTTTTTCTGTGATCGCCTGACCTCACTCATTTAAAGCCATATTCTTATCAGTTAGATTAGAGTTCAGCTATAATGAGTGTTTAGTCAGAAGATCAGAGATAAGGCTTCACATGAGCCGTCAGCTGACAGGACTCAGGAGCGACAATCTGCAAAGACTGATGCTTCATACGCACATCAGTGATTTCTACCAGTGATTGTGAGCCAAAACCAGGTGCGGCTCTAAACACGGAACAGGTGCAGATCTTTCCCTTATACTTCATCTCTGTGGAGGCTCCGATCCTGGCTTTGACTGATGGCAAGCACCGACGTGTGAATGAGGCTTGACAAAGACCCAAAAAAAAATGATTTGTAGCTGAAATGAGCAAAATGCAAACATAATAAAAATAAATAAAAAAGAATTAGAAAAAAAATATATATATATCCCCTTTAAATCCTGATTTTTTTATTATAATATACTCATTTTAAAGGGCACATCCAGCGAGCGCCTCTTCTGCTAGAAATATAAAAAGTGCCGGGAGAATTTGCCCCGCACTGGAGCACCGCCTCTCCCACCATCACTCGGTGGGGGGAAATATGGTCTGCAACATCACTGAGGGACCCTTTAAGTTCAGTGTAAAGGCTCATGCACACGACTGTATGCCCTCTGAGACATACGGTCGTGTGCATGAGCCCTAAACGTGATCGCGCCTGCCTGGCCTTGTCAATCAATTGCAGAGACAGCAGAGCCTCTAGGTGTAATGGTAACGCCCCCGTTGCTCCTAGAGGCTTATTTGTATATAGTAAAACATCATCTTTCTCAGCAATGTGGGCAAATATGAACATGGGACCAACACAGATGCCTTCAGCTGCCAAGCGCACATGTAACAGGTCAGCCGGTGTCATAGGTACAAATCTGCTGACAGAGGCCCTTTAACAAGCACAATGCTGCCATTCTCCTGTCCTTGTACAGTTCCTGTATCGCACACTGCGCCCCTCCCCTGTATTACAGGCTCCTAATAACCACAATGTGGTCTCGTCGGAAGCAAAGACGACAGAGAAGCATTTTCTGGGGAGACCAGTCAGTAATTTACCGTTCCAGCAGAGTCACGTGTAACCAGACTGCGGCCATCACAGACTCCACGCAGTTTCCCCCGCTTGTAATCGAGCCTTGCAGTAACTTACTGTTACAGTCACGTCTACCTACCTCCCGGAGCAGTGACTTACAGGGAGTAAAGGGGGGAAGCTGCAGTAACAGCCCCCCCCGAGCTAATATTCGTGGCGGTGATCTAACACTATGCGATAAGCAGCCTTACCCTAAGGCTCGTTCACACTGGTGTCACTGACTTAGGTCTCATGCCACGAACGTATTTTCTTTCCGTGTCCGCTCCGTTTTTTGTTTTTTTTGGACCGTATATGGAACCGTTCATTTCAATGAGGCCGCAAAAAAAACGGAATTTAGTCCGTGTGCATTCCGTTTCCGTATGTCCGTTCTGCAAAAAAATAGAACATGTCCTATTACTGTCTGCATTACGGACAAGGATAGGACTGTAGTATTAGGGGGCAGCTGTTCCGTTCTGCAATATACAGAATGCACACGGGTGTCGTCCGTATTTTTTTTGCGGACCACAAAATACATAGGGTCGTGTGCATGAGACCTTACAATGGGGTGAAGACGACGTGACGAGAGCCTCGAGCTGGGGGTCATACTCCAGAATGATAGGAGTTCCCCCCCTGACTGCAGGGCGGCTCAGTGGTTACCACGGCCGACATAGTCCTGGGTTCAAATCCAACCACGGACTAAAGCACGCAGATGCACACGGGGCTGATGTGAACACAGACAATGTACACGTCATATAGAAGCAGCAGGAAACATACGTGAAGCAGACGTCACCTGAGATGTGATCCGGCATCCATTACTACTGCCTACGGCGCGAGCACTATACATATGTATCCAGTGCACAGACATGTGATGGAAGGCGGAATACACGATATAATGGGCGCACACAGTTATACAGTATGTACACATACATGATCTATACTTACATCTAATGGTAACATAAGAGCATACATGTATACAATAGACACATACCTGCTGTATACAGACATCTAATGGTAACATGAGAGTGTATATGTATACAATGGGCACACACATACATATACACATTGCCAGGACGGACACACTGCACAGCACACACCTGCTGTATATAGACATATAGTAACATGCATATACGTGTATATAATGGGCACACACATATACATGCACAGCACACACTTCACACATTACACACGTCCTCTGATCACGTCACATACATGCACAGCCCACACAGCCATGTCCTCTGATCACGTTACATACATGCACAGCCCCCTCTGCAAACAGACATGTCCTCTGATCACGTTACATACATGCACAGCCCCCTCTGCACACAGACATGTCCTCTGATCACGTTACATACATGCACAGCCCACTCTGCACACAGACATGTCCTCTGATCACGTTACATACATGCACAGCCCCCTCTGCACACAGACATGTCCTCTGATCACGTTACATACATGCACAGCCCCCTCTGCACACAGACATGTCCTCTGATCACGTTACATACATGCACAGCCCCCTCTGCACACAGACATGTCCTCTGATCACGTTACATACATGCACAGCCCACTCTGCACACAGACATGTCCTCTGATCACGTTACATACATGCACAGCCCCCTCTGCACACAGACATGTCCTCTGATCACGTTACATACATGTACAGCCCCCTCTGCACACAGACATGTCCTCTGATCACGTTACATACATGTACAGCCCCCTCTGCACACAGACATGTCCTCTGATCACGTTACATACATGTACAGCCCCCTCTGCACACAGACATGTCCTCTGATCACGTTACATACATGTACAGCCCCCTCTGCACACAGACATGTCCTCTGATCACGTTACATACATGTACAGCCCCCTCTGCACACAGACATGTCCTCTGATCACGTTACATACATGTACAGCCCCCTCTGCACACAGACATGTCCTCTGATCACGTTACATACATGTACAGCCCCCTCTGCACACAGACATGTCCTCTGATCACGTTACATACATGTACAGCCCCCTCTGCACACAGACATGTCCTCTGATCACGTTACATACATGTACAGCCCCCTCTGCACACAGACATGTCCTCTGATCACGTTACATACATGTACAGCCCCCTCTGCACACAGACATGTCCTCTGATCACGTTACATACATGTACAGCCCCCTCTGCACACAGACATGTCCTCTGATCACGTTACATACATGTACAGCCCCCTCTGCACACAGACATGTCCTCTGATCACGTTACATACATGTACAGCCCCCTCTGCACACAGACATGTCCTCTGATCACGTTACATACATGTACAGCCCCCTCTGCACACAGACATGTCCTCTGATCACATTACATACATGTACAGCCCCCTCTGCACACAGACATGTCCTCTGATCACGTTACATACATGTACAGCCCCCTCTGCACACAGACATGTCCTCTGATCACGTTACATACATGTACAGCCCCCTCTGCACAGACATGTCCTCTGATCACGTTACATACATGCACAGCCCCCACTGCACACAGACATGTCCTCTGATCACGTTACATACATGCACAGCCCCCTCTGCACACAGACATGTCCTCTGATCACGTTACATACATGTACAGCCCCCTCTGCACAGACATGTCCTCTGATCACGTTACATACATGTACAGCCCCCACTGCACACAGACATGTCCTCTGATCACGTTACATACATGCACAGCCCCCACTGCACACAGACATGTCCTCTGATCACGTTACATACATGCACAGCCCCCACTGCACACAGACATGTCCTCTGATCACGTTACATACATGCACAGCCCCCACTGCACACAGACATGTCCTCTGATCACGTTACATACATGCACAGCCCCCTCTGCACACAGACATGTCCTCTGATCACGTTACATACATGCACAGCCCCCTCTGCACACAGACATGTCCTCTGATCACGTTACATACATGTACAGCCCCCTCTGCACACAGACATGTCCTCTGATCACGTTACATACATGTACAGCCCCCTCTGCACACAGACATGTCCTCTGATCACGTTACATACATGCACAGCCCCCACTGCACACAGACATGTCCTCTGATCACGTTACATACATGCACAGCCCCCTCTGCACACAGACATGTCCTCTGATCACGTAACATACATGCACAGCCCCCTCTGCACACAGACATGTCCTCTGATCACGTTACATACATGTACAGCCCCCTCTGCACACAGACATGTCCTCTGATCACGTTACATACATGCACAGCCCCCTCTGCACACAGACATGTCCTCTGATCACGTTACATACATGTACAGCCCCCTCTGCACACAGACATGTCCTCTGATCACATTACATACATGCACTGCATACATCCAGACTGGGCTCCGCTCTCTCGGGCTGCAGGGAGCCGGCTTCCCCCGCTGACAGGTCGCCTCCCCCCGGCTGTCACCCGCACACATGCGGCTCCTCCACTCACCCAGGCTGCCGGCGAACCCGTCCATCTTGTGCTGGTTCCCGGTGGTGTGCGCGTCGTGCGGGGCTGCGGCAGGCGGGCGGGCAGCGGCGCCTTCCTGGATGGGGCTGAGCTGGGGAGCCTCTCTCATTCAGTCCGCACACGGGAGGCGGCGGAGGACACGTATCGTGCGTGCGGCAGTCAGCTCCGCTCCGCGCCGTGCACAGGGCAGTGTCTGTGGCTGCTCCTCTTCCTCCTGCCGCTCCCGCCTCTGTCACAGCCGCCCTCCCCCTCCTGCGGCGGCGCCGCCCACTAAGCCACGCCCCGTTCGCTTTTCTTTTATTGACATAACTTTATTGCGAGCGACAAAGAGAAGGTGAAAGGTGTTAAAAGGTGTGAAAATACACTTTTCGGACAAGTTATGTCTTTAGTGGGAAGGCGAGAAATAATCGCGTTTTGTTATATGTTGTTATTAGTAAATTTACTTTTTCCGCTGGTATCCAGGAGGAAACCGTCCACAAGTGTAGACGGCACCTGACCACCCTGGTTTACTTCTCCAGGGAGCACGTCAGGGGTTTCCATTGACATAAGTAGCATGCAGTTTATGTGTAAGAGGTTTTACAGGTTCTCCTGTTTGCTAATATACCTTGTATCTCAATTCATTGCGGTTTGCAAGATCCCTGCTTGTTGTCAATTAAAAGGGATTTTCTTGATGGCCTGTATTGATGGCCCGTTCTCAGGAGGTCTGACACCCAGCTCTCTGGTGAGCCCTGCGTGTCCTTACAGCTTTGGGACCGATTAACGCGACGTCACTGGCCTAGGAAGCGCCTGCAACGCTTAAAACGTGAAAAAAAAAATATATGATGTGAACACAGCCTAACAGGGAGATCATAGTAAAACTGTAATGCACAGCAGGGGGTGCTGGGTAGGGATGAGCGAACTTGTGTTTCAAGTTTGACGTACAAGGTTGGGGTTATCTAAGAATTCCGTTATGGATTCCGCTACCACGGACCATAAGTTATAGTGCGTGGTAGCGGAATCCATGACGGAATTCTTAGGCCTCTTTCACACGAACGATACGGATTAGGTCCGGGTGTGTTCAGTCAAACTCGCGCCATTTCGCAAGCAAGTTCAGTCAGTTTTGTCTGCGATTGCGTCGCGTTGTTCAGTTTTTTCTGTGCAAGTGCAAAGCGTTTTAATGCTGGTACCCAGACCCGAACCCAGACTTCTTCACTGAAGTTCGGGTTTGGGTTCGGTGTTCTGTAGATTTTATTATTTTCCATTATAACAGTGTTATAAAGGAAATTAATAGCGTTCTTTAATACAAAATGCTAAGTAAAATGACCATTGAGGGTTAAAAAAAATGACCACCACATGGTGAGCGTGATGACGTCAGCGAAGGTCCTTTTGCAGGTCCTGCAAGAAGAAGACAGAAGACGATAACGGCTGCGCGATCAAGTGGATGAGGTGAGTCATTTTTTCATAATTTTTTAACCCTCAAGGGTCATTTTAGGGTACTTTCACACTTGCGGCAGAGGATTCCGGCAGGCAGTTCCGTTGCGCATTTTTCAGACTGATCAGGATCCGGATCAGTCAGAAAAATGCATTGCAATACCGGATCCGTTCCGGTGTTATCAGGCAAAACGGATCCGGTATTTATTTTTTTCACGTTTTTAAAGATCTGCACATGCGCAGACTGGAAGGACGGATCCGGCACTAATACATTCCTATGGGGAAAAATGCTGGATCCGGCATTCAGGCAAGTGTTCAGTTTTTTTCGCCGGAGATAAAACCGTAGCATTCTACAGTTTTCTCTTTTGCCTGATCAGTCAAAGACTGAACTGAAGACATCCTGATGCATCCTGAACGGATTACTCTCCATTCAGAATGCATGGGGATAAAACTGATCAGTTCTTTTCCGGTATAGAGCCCCTGTGACGTAACTCAGTGCCGGAAAAGAAAAACGCAAGTGTGAAAGTACCCTAACTTAGCATTTTGTATTAAAGAATTCTATTAATTTTGTTTATAACCATGCCTGCCCCCCATTGTTTTCAATGCTGCAATTCGCTTTAAGCCACGACCACGCCAAGATGAGAAATGTCCCTCCTTGGCGCGGTGGCGGGAAGGAAGTCACTTTGAGCGGGTTCACAGCACTCAAAGTGAACAACCGCACTAGATTGGTTTCTGTTATGGAGTATGCGGTGGATTTTGACTTTTTTTTTTAATCCGCCATATGACAGGAATTTGAGTCGCATTTTCTACATCAAGTTTCTAAAATATTAATATCCCTGTACCAAGAACCAAAGCGGTGAGACCGTCGTACGTAGAAGACGGGAGCAATTTACCATCTGACTCATAAATGAGCGTCTGCCTCCATCTCCGCTACAAATCTGATTTGAATTGATGGCCCTCTGCTGACCCCAGCTAACAAGATTGGGAGCGCGCCGTCTTTTTCCTGCATCCCCTGGAATATTCCCAGCGCGCCTCACTACGTTTATCACTTCATTTGTCAGTCGGCTTTGGCTCAGGCCTCCTAGATCTTCTCACAGTGCAGCTCCAATTATTCAGGACAGCGGCTCTTCCGCCTTAAAGGGGTCTTCCGGTAAAAAAGATTTTTTAACATGTTTCTACAGCATGGCCCCTGAAACAGAAGATTCATTCTTACTGCCGCTCTGGTGGTCTGCGCTGCCTCCGCTCGGTGGGGGTCCGACTCCCAGCACACTCGCCAGTCAGCAGACGGCGGTATTATTACATTTTGTACGGATGTTCATTGTATTTAGAGAGTCAACTCAGTTGAAGGTTTTTGCGGGAAAGCCAGTTACTGTAGTAATACCGGTAGGATTCTAGGAGGTTTCCTCTCCTCTCCTGACATGTCTGCTTTAATAGCTTCATGCACTCCCCATGTAATACCAATTCTGGATCAGCTAGTCGTATTACTCTGTGATGGGCCACTCCTCTATTATTCCTACTAGAAGTTTATGAATAAATTGTTACCAGTCAGGGGGTGTCTCTGCATAGTCTCACTCTATCCGGTCAGTGTTGCCAGGGTCAGACTATGCAGGGACACAACCTCAACTGGTAATACCTAATTGGACTTTATTGTAGACTTCTGGCAATTAATTCATAAACTTCTAGCAGGAATAATGCAGGAATGACACATATTAGGCTGGGTTCACATATGCATTGTATATTCCGTTATACCATCCCCTAACTAATGTAAAAAATAAAAAGCCATCATATAGGACATGACAATCTCTATCTAACACAGCTAGAACCAGCCCTGTACGTCACACGGATCCAGAGATCTCCCCATTCATTGCTCTACAGGATTTATATCAAGCTGACAGCTCAAGGGGAGGGTCTTTTCTACTGCAGCTCAGGGGGCGTGTCAGCTCTCCCTATCACAGCTCAGGGGGCGTGTCTAAGCTATCCCTATCACAGCTCAGGGGGCGTGTCTCAGCTCTACCTATAACAGCTCAGGGGGCGTGTCTCAGCGCTCCCTATCACAGCTCAGGGGGCGTGTCTCAGCTCTACCTATAACAGCTCAGGGGGCGTGTCTCAGCGCTCCCTATCACAGCTCAGGGGGCGTGTCTCAGCTCTCCCTATCACAGCTCAGGGGGCGTGTCTCAGCGCTCCCTATCACAGCTCAGGGGGCGTGTCTCAGCTTTCCCTATCACAGCTCAGGGGGCGTGTCTCAGCTCTCCCTATTACAGCTCAGGGGGCGTGTCTCAGCTCTCCCTATCACAGCTCAGGGGGCGTGTCTCAGCTCTCCCTATCACAGCTCAGGGGGCATGTCTCAGCTCTCCCTATCACAGCTCAGGGGGCGTGTCTCAGCTCTCCCTATCACAGCTCAGGGGGCGTGTCTCAGCTCTCCCTATCACAGCTCAGGGGGCGTGTCTCAGCGCTCCCTATCACAGCTCAGGGGGCGTGTCTCAGCTCTCCCTATCACAGCTCAGGGGGCGTGTCCCAGCTCTCCCTATCACAGCTCAGGGGGCGTGTCTTAGCTCTCCCTATCACAGCTCAGGGGGCGTGTCTCAGCTCTCCCTATCACAGCTCAGGGGGCGTGTCTCAGCTCTCCCTATCACAGCGAAGGGGGCGTGTCTCAGCTCTCCCTATCACAGCTCAGGAGGCAGTTGAAGGATGAAACTGAGCATGTGCGGCCATCTCAGTGAGCAGGTCAAAGAAATAAGAAAAAACAAGCAGCAGGTGGCGCTATACAGATACATCTTATTGAATAAGTCAGTGGCTATGCTGCACCAAAAAACGCATGGATTTAGGCTACTTTCACACCTGCGTTCAGGTGTCCGCTCGTGAGCTCCGTTTGAAGGGGCTCACGAGCGGTCCCGAACGCAGCCGTCCAGCCCTGATGCATTCTCAGTGGAGGCGGATCCACTGAGAATGCATCCACCTGCCAGCGCTCAGCCTCCGCTCAGTGAGCGGACACCTGAACGCTGCTTGCAGCGTTCGGGTGTCCGCCTGGCCGTGCGGAGGCGAGCGGATCCGTCCACACTTACAATGTAAGTCAATGGGGACGGATCCGTTTGAAGATGACACAGTATGGCTCAATTTTCAAACGGATCCGTCCCCCATTGACTTTCAATGTAAAGTCTGAACGGATCCGTTTGCATTATCATAAAAATAAAAAAATAAAAAATTATTTATTTTTTTTTGTTCATGGTTATGCAAATTATTCATTAATGACATATAGGATGGGAGTAGTAGTGCTGTTTCTATTTTTGCAGATGACACCAAACTTTGTTATAAGGTACAGTCTATGGAAGATGTTAATAAGTTACAATATGACTTGGACAAACTTACTGTTTGGGCCTCCACTTGGCAAATGAGGTTCAATATCGATAAATGTAAAGTTATGCAAGCAGCATATGTCCTAGGGAGAGTAAGGCACCTTTCAAACGGGCGAGTTTTCCGCGCGGGTGCAATGCGTGAGGTGAACGCATTGCACCCGCACTGAATCCGGACCCATTCATTTCTATGGGGCTGTGCCCATGAGCGGTGATTTTCACGCAATGCAGGCCTCATAGAAGTGAATGGGGCTGCGTGAAAATCGCAAGCATCCGCAAGCAAGTGCGGATGCGGTGCGATTTTCACGCACGGTTGCTAGGAGACGATCGGGATGGAGACCCGATCATTATTATTTTCCCTTATAACATGGTTATAAGGGAAAATAATAGCATTCTGAATACAGAATGCATAGTACAATAGGGCTGGAGGGGTTAAAAAAAAATAAAAAAAGATTTAACTCACCTTAATCCACTTGTTTCTTCAGGACCTGGGTAAAGGACCTGTGATGACATAACTGCGCTCATCACATGGTCCGTCACATGATCCATCACCATGGTAAAAAGATCATGTGACGGACCATGTGATGAGCGCAGTGACATCACCACAGGTCCTTTACCCAGGTCCTGAAGAAAGAAGACAGAAGAGAAGCCGGGCTGCGCGAACAAGTGGATTAAGGTGAGTTAAATTATTTTTTTATTTTTTTTAACCCCTCCAGCCCTATTGTACTCTGCATTCTGTATTCAGAATGCTATTATTTTCCCATGTTATAAGGGAGAATAATATAATCTACACAACACCGATCCCAAGCCGGAACTTCTGTGAAGAAGTTCGGGTTTGGGTACCAAACATGCCGATTTTTCTCACGCGCGTGCAAAACGCATTACAATGTTTTGCACTCGCGCTGAAAAATTGTGCATTTTCCCGCAACGCACCCGCATCTTATCCGTGCAAAAAACATGACGCCCGTGTGAAAGAGGCCTAAATCTGGGAAAGTCACTGGTTGTGAAGGATCTGGGTGTATTAGTAGATCATAGAATAAAAACAGCATGCATTGCCAGTCTGCTGCCTCTAAGGACAACAGAATTTTGTCTTGTATAAAAAGAGGTATGGTCTCGTGGGACAGGGATGAAATATTCCCACTATACAAAGCATTGGTACAGCCTCACCTGGAATACGCGGTTCAGTTCTGGGCACCAATCCATAAAAAGGATGCCCTGGAGTCACTAATAGGGTGTCGTTTTTGTACTGACACACAGAAGGAGGGTATTTTTTGTACAGACACACATTATGGGACATTGGCTATATTGGGGGCACTAAGAGGAGGTATTTTTTGTACTGGCACACAGAACAGGCACATTTTTTGTACTGGCCTTCTGCACACGAACGTGCTCGCCCCGTGGTCATGCTGCAGGCACACATTATAAGGAGATTTATTAGAGATCTATTACTACTGAGGGGCGTTATAATGAGATTAATTACTACTGTAGGATTAAGAGGAACATGATTGCTAGTATGGGCACTATGGGGGCATTATTACTTCTGGGGCACGGTGGAGACATTAGTACTGTTGGGGGCACTATTACTACTAAGTGCACTCTGGCAGAGAATTATTACTATTGGTGTGAATTTAGGGAGCACTATTACTGTGGGGCACTCTGGCACAGTATTAGCTGAGCAAAATTATTTTTGGGGGACATTATGTTTGCGACACTATTAGTGTCAGGGACACTATTTGCTTAGCACAGTTATTTTTTTTAGGGCACTGCGTGCCAGTAATTGTTAAAGGGGCAATAACTATGGTACTAGTATTTTCAGGTGGACTGTTTCTGCAGGATAGTATTGGGGGGGGGCACAGTATTGGGGGTGGCAGGATGGAGTATTGACAAGGTAGGGAGGATGATGGAAAAGTAGGAAACTAAGATGTCTGTTTGTCAAAGTCTGCAGAGATGAGAAATATCTGAAAGAAATCATCATGGCGGTCTGGTTCGAATGGAGAAGATGAAGAAAGAGAACATCTACATCAGAGGAGACGTCAATGGATGTAAGAAGTATGTGGCCAGAGGTCGCACTACGTTTTTTCCAGAAGAGTAAAAATACTCCTGTGACCATTTTTGAGGAGTATTTTTACCCAAGGAGGAGTACGAAAGCTGCAGTAATACAAATACATAATACGTAGGCCTGCGATTGTTCACATCTGCGTTTGGAGCCTCTGTTGCAGATTTGGCTTCAGTGGTCCGTGTCCAATTTTGCTTCAGTTGTGTTTCCTTGTGTCTTCCTTTTTTTTTGTCTAACAGGGGGAAAAAAAGTGTAATTTTATTGCACCAAAGTCTTGTAGAAAAAAACGGACACGGACGCGGACACGGATGACATACCAGTTGTGCATCCGTTTTTTTTGACGGACCTATTGACTTGAATGGGTCCGTCTTCCGTTTTCCACTGACAAGAATAGGACAGGTTATATTTTTTTGACAGACTGGAATCACGGATCACGGACGCAGAGAAAAAACGGAGGACTATCAGTTTGTTTACTAGCTGTTTTTTACCTCCGAGGAGTCCTCTTCAGCTCCTCCGCCGCCATGTTTCCCGGGGTCCTTGTACAGCACACCCCGCTCTCCCTACTGTAAAAACTCCCGGGAGCCGGGCCCTCCTCCTTTCAGCTCCCGCCGGCTTCCCCTGCTGCAGGGCGCTGTATCGCTCCGGCGCCCGCCCAAACCACCCAATAGTAAAGCTCCTTACTGTAAGGAGCTATGCTATTGGTCATTTCAGGAACAGGCAGCATCGCTCCGCTGCCTGTGCCGTTCCCTGTGCTGCTGAATGTAGGGGAAAAGTCTAAGGTGTATCGGTACGCCTTAGACTTTTTCCAGGGAGTAAAATGGCCTGAACAGGCGTCAGTGACGCTTGTACAGGCGTTATTGCGACCTCTGTATGTGGCACTGTATTACCCTGTATGTTTGGTATTGCTGTACAGAATGTTAGGAGGGAAGAGGTTAGGTTGAGAATTTGGCATGTGGGGGGGGTGTCCTTTCAATTTTCGTTTTAGACATCAGAAAGGTTAGGTGCACTCCTGATTGATAGCTGTAGTGGTCTCCTTTTTGGATGCTACAGCTGTCACTCAGAGCAAGGAGGAGGGTCTGTGAAGCACACTGAGCCTCAGGAGCAAAATCGGGCAGAATAAAACTTCATATTCACACTACTCCTGATGATAAAAGCTCCACAAAATATATCTTTGTCCTGCTTTCTACAGCCCCTACCTAGTGCTGTCAGCAGTTTAGCATGATTAAAACTGCTAACATAGTCCCTTTAAAATTTAGCTGCAGATTCATTGATTTAGATATCATAGTGCTTAAAGGCAATGGTCACCTTCGAGACAATTATTTTATGATTGTATTTTACTCATTTTTTTCATTTAGTCTTTATTAAAAAATCTCCACCCGTTGCTGAGTTACAAGGGTTAAAAATCAGTCTGTTCGCAAGTTGTCACAGTCTTTTTTCTTAGAATCCTGTCACCTGAGGCTCATGTGTAGCCCTTATCTCTGATCTCCTGACCTCATAAACACTCATTATAGCTCAATGCTTATCAAACTGATGGATACCATATGTACAAAGCTGTACTGCGCTAGACGAAGTGCTGACAGAGGACAGATTTTCTCTGTGCACGAGACCTCAATTACTTCTATTTCTTATATAGCGCCAACATATTCCGCAGTGCTTCATTTTTTAGGAACACCCTACGCCTGTTTTTGGCATAACAAAGTCACCTAGCCCCCTTATGCAATTTTTTAAATGCCCTTGCTCCTAAATTTAACTGCACGTGGCGTCTTTACGCCGCCCTCAACACTGGGGTAAACTGGCGTAAATGACAACTGAAATCTACTCCAGTCAGGGGCTGGGGCAGATTTCACTGCAGGCGCAGAGAATGCCAGAGGATGTGCCAGATTTATGGCAGCACAAGGGATATCAAGGAGCGGCAGAGTGGTGGCAGCGGGGCCATCCACCCCAGCAAATTCACTGGGAAACGCGTAAATGACACTTGATAGAGGCTGAAGGAGATTTCACCCCAAGTGCACAGTCAGGCGGAGGATGCACCTAATTCATGACAAGACCTGCCCCTCACCATAAAGTAGGTGCATCCTCCGGCTGGACAGGGGATATCAAAGACCAGCGTAAAACACCAGTCTTTGATAAATGACCCCTGATGTCCACAGTGGGGGTCATAATCTTGATTCCCTATCAGTACATTTTTGGTGTGTGAGAGGAAAGCCACAAAAAAACACATGGAGAGAATTCAAACTCCATACAGATGTTTCCCTTTCCAAAACCAGAAGTGTAGCCTGTACAGAGAGAAGATATAATGGAAAGATTTGCCCCAGTTCTGTGTTTTTGACCCGCACTTGTTTTTTTTCACAATCACTGACCAAACTCTGACTGTGTGAACACAGCCTCAGGCCTCTTTCACACTACCGTTTTTTTTTTTTTTTTCATTTTGCGGGCCGTATTTTGCGTTCCATATACGGTCTGTATACGGAACCATTCATTTCAATGGTTCTGCAAAAAAAACGGAATGTACTCCGTATGCATTCCGTTTCCGTAATTCCATTTTTCCGTTCCATTGAAAGATAGAGCATGTCCTATTATTGCCCGCAAATCATGTTCCGTGGCTCCATTCAAGTCAATGGGTCCGCAAAAAAAAAACGGAACACATACGGAAATGCATCCATATGTCTTCCGTATCCGTTCCGTTTTTGCGGAACCATCTATTGAAAATGTTATGCCCAGCCCAATGTTTTCTATGTAATTACTGTATACTGTGTATGCCATACGGAAAAACGGAACGGAAACACAACAGAAACAAAAAAAACGGAACAACTGATCCGTGAAAAACGGACCGCAAAACACTGAAATAGCCATATGGTAAAGTGTGAAAGAGGCCTTAGGCTTTTTTCACACGTCAGTGTTTGGTCAGTGATTTCCATCAGTGATTGTGAGCCAAAACCAGGATTGGAGCCTCCACAGACATGAGGTGTAAGGAAAGATCTGCTCCTGTTCTGTGTTTAGAGCCGCACCTGGTTTTGGGTCACAATCACTGATGGAAATCACTGACTGAACACTGACTGTGTGAATAAGGGCTCATGCACACAACCGTTGTTGTTTTGCAGTCTGCAAATTGCGGATCCGCAAAACATGGATACCGGCCATGTGCATTCCGTAGGCATACCCCTAATAGAAAACAGCCCTATCCTATGTCTGTAATGAGGACAATAATAGGACATGTTCTATTTTTTTGAGCAACGTACATGCGGCCATACGGACACGAAAATGCACACTGAGTCAGTTCCGTTTTTTTGCGGCCCTATTGAAATTAATAGTTCTGCATACGGGCCACAAAAACAAATGGAACAGAAAAAAAAATGTTCATGTGCATTAGGCCTCGTTCACATCTCCGTTAGGTTGTTCCAGCACAGAGCAGCCTGTCGGATCCTCTACTTCACCGCCGGATCCCCATTGACTGCAGTGAGGTCTGGCATTAATGAAGCGTTTTGGCCAGACAAAAAACATTGTGTGCGCCGTTTTTTTTGTCTGTCTGACAGCCAGCGCTTGCACCGGATCTCCTAAACGGAGATTTGAACCCAGGTCCCCCAGCACTATGAGGCACCAGGGCTAACCACCGAGCCACCCTGTTGCCCAAGTTACCTTAGGATAACTTTCTGAGAACTACGACTTATAGCATTGGCCGTGATGGAAATCAATCCGCACTGAGGAGCAGAACATGGAACACTGACTTCCAAACGATGTCATTTTCCTGTCGGTATAACCCAAATACTTCAATATGTAAATAACAATAATTAGAATATTGCGAGACAGGCATTACTTGGCTTTAGGAAACCGGGAAACCAGATACATAAACATTGCAGACCATATGGCAGAAATTAAAGAATAAGAAAAAAAAAAAACGAGAGACCGCAAGAACAGAAAAAGAACAGCAACACAGATGCCAGAGATGAAAGCGGAGAGGAGCGGCGCTGGGCGGTCAGAGGGGAGCGAGGGGCAGTATTCTGACTCTAACTATTAGACAGAAAGTTTTGACGCTTTTTAATATTTGAGTTGTGAACCATCACGGGCCGGATCTCCAGACCAAAGATTTGGATTCTCACTTTATTGACCTTACAAATACGGAGGCTAAAGTCATAAAATATAGACCTTCATAACATGGACATCCTTCAAGAAAAACGGACAAACGGCTCGCTAGTAATATTTAACAGTAATCCGTCTTGGCGGAGACGAGAACGATATGTGTAATATCAAAGCCAAGTACGCGTTATAATGAAAAGGGAATATCATACCGCAGGCTAGTTATGAACATGGCATCTAAAGAGGCAGTAAACCCAAAGACAAAGCTTCGAACACACAGATCTGTGATAGAACCGTATGCATGAGGACTATGGGTACGTCCACACGAGACGTACGTGCAGTAGCAGGGGCGTAACTAGAAGTGCCTGGGCCCCACAGCAAATTTTTGTATGGGCCTCCCCAGCCCCCCGCCCAATTTTTGATATACTATTTTTACCCCCACCTGTCCTTTTTATTTTTGATAAAAATCTTATTTATTTATATGCAAATTACCTTCCTAACGTGCCCAAAGGGCTGTCCCTCCGGCCGTTTGTGCCCAGCTGCGTCCATTATCGCCAATCCCAGCGCCACCGTCCCGCTATTAATTATTCACTGCTGTCCTCGTCTTTTTTATTTTTTTTCTAAGTGTGCCGTAGTCTCGCGCATGCGCCGATGTTACTCGCGTGCGGGCCCGCGCGGTGTCCTGGCAGCAGCCTCAAGTAATGTAATCGCGCATGCGCCAGAAAGCGGAGAAAGCTGGCGCATGCGTGATTACACTACTTGAGGCTGCTGCCAGGACACCGCATGGGCCCGGACGTGAGTAACATCAGCGCATGCGCGAGACTACGGCGCACTTAGAAAAAAAAAAAGACGAGGCCAGCAGTGAATAATTAACAGCGGGGCGGTGGTGGGCTTGGCGATAATGGCCGCGGCTGGGCACAAACGGCCGGAGGGACAACCTCTTGGGCACGTTAGGAAGGTAATTTGCATATAAAAAAAGATTAAACTTGACTGACACGCTGTCGGGCTCCGGGCCCCTTGTCAGCCCGGGCCCCGAAGCAGCCGCTTCCCCTGCTTCCCCGGTAGTTACGCCACTGTGCAGTAGATTTGTGCGCAGCAATTATATCTCATCCATAAAATCTGCAGCATATGTTGCCCTGCATGGCGGATTTTAAAACTGCGTCAAGTCATTTTATGATGTGCACTTGTAGTGTACGGGAGCTGTAATGCCCGTCACTACAGAAGGGTCACTGGTGTGCTGTCGTTTCTCCTTATTTAAGGGAAAGTTGGTATAAGGGCTCTTTCACACCTGCGTTGTTGTCTTCCGGCATAGAGTTCCGTCGTCGGGGCTCTATGCCGGAAGAATCCTGATCAGGATTATCCTAATGCATTCTGAATGGAGAGAAATCCGTTCAGGATGCATCAGGATGTCTTCAGTTCCGGAACGTTTTTTGCTGCGCTTTTTGCTCCGGCCAAAAATCCGGAACACTTGCCGCAAGGCCGGATCCGGAATTAATGCCCATTGAAAGGCATTGATCCGGATCCGGCCTTAAGCTAAACGTCGTTTCGGCGCATTGCCGCATCCGACATTTAGCTTTTTCAGAGTGGTTACCATGGCTGCCGGGACGCTAAAGTCCTGGCAGCCATGGTAAAGTGTAGTGGGGAGCAGTGTACTTACCGTCCGTGCGGCTCCCCGGGCGCTCCAGAGTGACGTCAGGGCGCCCCAAGCGCATGGATCATGTGATCACATGGATCACGTCATCCATGCGCATGGGGCGCTCTGACGTCATTCTGGAGCGCCCGGGGAGCCGCACGGACTGTAAGTATACCACTCCCCCGCTCCCCACTACTACTATGGCAACCAGGACTTTAATAGCGTCCTGGGTGCCATAGTAACACTGAACGCATTTGGAAGACGGTTCCGTCTTCAAATGCTTTCAGTACACTTGCGTTTTTCCGGATCCGGAGTGTAATTCCGGCAAGTGGAGTACACGCCGGATCCGGACAACGCAAGTGTGAAAGAGGCCTAAGTCATCTTTATAAAATGTAATGTAATGCTATGTACTTCCCTGTTACTGTGAAATGTGCATGTACAGGCCTGCTAGGGGTGTCATTCCAGCTCTGAGTCACTAGAGGGAGCTAGGGAGCCCTAGTTTATATAAGGCCCAGTCAGGGTAAGGAGGGGCAGTCTTGAATCTAGAGTTAAGGAGTTGGAGTTGGAGATTAGACTATGTCAGAGTCAAGTCCAGGCCTGAAGCCTGTAGACCAGGAGAGGGTATTGCAGTCCCTGTAACCGGGTTCCAGATCCAAGGAGAAGGTTCCCCTCCTGAGTTCATACATGCAGAAGCAGGAACACCACCGTTAATCAGCCGGAGGAGACTGGGGAGTTCAGAAGCTTCTAGAGTCAGTGCTGAGAGAGACAGAGGCAAGTCCAGAAAAGCAAGAGGTACTGAAGATAACAGAGGAGGTACTTGATCATTATAAAACCAAGGATATAAGCCAGAGCTAGGGCATTGGGCCTTGGAGAAGAGTTTCTATGTTCCAGGATCAGTCAGGAATAGAGTGCAAGCCGCCTGTACTGCAAGTCCTGTGTTTAACACTCTGAATGTCACCTTGCTATCTATTGCCTGCATCAAATGTACTGAAACCAGCTGTCTGCAAAGGAACTGCGCTTCCATCTATGTCCCTGTATGATGACTACTAAAGTTTGAGTTCTGTTTTAACATCACGTGGTTCCTCAGTTATTCCTGCTATCAGCAAACGGCGTGCCACCGTTTAATTGGCACTGGCGTCACGAACATTACTTATCATCACCTGCCCTTGCAGAGAGTCAGCTGTCTCAGGTTAGTGTCACAATTGCACTACAACACCCAGGAACATTTTTACACCTAACTTGAGTACGCTGCACACTTTCCATAGCGGTTTCAACACTTACAATCCATAGGGTGAAATCTGCAAAAAAAAGCTCCAACAAATCAAAAGCAGAATCCAGAGTTTAAATTCTGCTGCGGGAAACCCGCCCCGTGTCCCCATACACTTGTTACATGTTCACACAACATATTATTTTGTGCCTAAATCCGTGGATAAACTGTGCCAAATGTTTCTCAATCCACACTGCTGTCCATACGGGCAAAACCACATCAGGAAAGGACATGTCCCTCACAAAACAGAAAGCACATCTGGTGTCCTCACGTGTATTAGCCCCATTGAATAGAGCTAATCCACAGCAGAAATCCAAGGATTCCACAGCAAATACTCATCAGATTTTTCCAAAGGATTTTTTCCACCATGTGAACATACCCCTAAGGTGATATGAACATGAACATGAATTTGATGTGTAGATAAAGCAGTGGGTCTAGTGGATGCTGCTGCTGTCAATTACAAGCAGGGACTCACAGCAGCGGGCATTAGTGCTGATTCTTCTGAGGTCCCATAAACACTTGCATTGCAAATCCCATAAGCACTTGCCCCTCCCTGCAGCCAATAACAGGGGACCAGGGGGAAAGGCTAAGGAAGGAAAAGGAACAGCAGCCATCTTGGAGACAGAAGCGTGGCCAGGAGGGAGACAGATTGATAGATCTCCACAGGCAGAATTGAACCTTGTTACTGTGCAGACAGTCCTGACAGCTCCAGTGATTCCTGTGTCAGAGGAGAGAGTCCAGCTGCTGCATTAACCCTATAGCACAACCCAGACAGCTCCGGTGATTCCTGTGTCAGAGGAGAGAGTCCAGCTGCTGCATTAACCCTATAGCACAGCCCAGACAGCTCCAGTGATTCCTGTGTCAGAGGAGAGAGTCCAGATGCTGCTTTAACCCTATAGCACAGCCCAGACAGCTCCAGTGATTCCTGTGTCAGAGGAAAGAGCTGAGCTGCTGCATTAACCCTATAGCACAACCCAGACAGCTCCTGTAATTCCTGTGTCAGAGGAGAGAGTCCAGCTGCTGCTTTAACCCTATAGCAGAGTCCAGACAGCTCCGGTGATTCCTGTGTCAGAGGAGAGAGCTGTGCTGCTGCATTAACCCTATAGCACAGCCCAGACAGCTCCAGTGATTCCTGTGTCAGAGGAGAGAGCTGTGCTGCTGCATTAACCCTATAGCACAGCCCAGACAGCTCCAGTGATTCCTGTGTCAGAGGAGAGAGCTGTGCTGCTGCATTAGGCTACTTTCACACTTGCGTTCAGAGCGGGTCCGTCTGATGTCTGCACAGACGGATCCGCTCCTATAATGCAGACGTTTGGATCCGTTCAGAACGGATCTGTCTGCATTATAGTTTAAAAAAAATTCTAAGTGTGAAAGTAGTTCAGACGGATCCGTCCAGACTTTACATTGAAAGTCAATAGGGGACGGATCCGTTTAAAAAATGGAGCCATACTGTGTCAACTTCAAACGGATCCGTCCCCATTGATTTACATTGCAAGTCTGGACGGATCCGCTTGCCTCCGCATGGCCAGGCGGACACCCGAACGCTGCAAGCAGCGTTCAGGTGTCCGCTTGCTGAGCGGAGCGGAGGCTGAACGCTGCCAGACTGATGCATTCTGAGCGGATCCGCGTCCACTCAGAATGCATTAGGGCAGTACGGATGCGTTCGGGGCCGCTTGTGAGACCCTTCAAACGGAGCTCACAAGCGGAGCCCCGAACGCAGGTGTGAAAGTAGCCTTAACCATACAGCACAGACAGCTCCTGTGATTCCTGTGTCAGAGGAGAGAGCTCAGTTGCTACATTAACCCTATAGCACAGCCCAGACAGCTCCAGTGATTCCCGTGTCAGAGGAGAGAGTCCAGATGCTGCATTAACCCTATAGCACAGCCCAGACAGCTCCTATAATTCCTGTGTCAGAGGAGAGAGTCCAGCTGCTGCTTTAACCCTATAGCAGAGTCCAGACAGCTCCGGTGATTCCTGTGTCAGAGGAGAGAGCTCAGCTGCTGCATTAACCCTATAGCACAGCCCAGACAGCTCCAGTGATTCCTGTGTCAGAGGAGAGAGTCCAGATGCTGCTTTAACCCTATAGCACAGCCCAGACAGCTCCAGTGATTCCTGTGTCAGAGGAGAGAGTCCAGCTGCTGCTTTAACCCTACAGCACAGCCCAGACAGCTCCAGTGATTCCTGTGTCAGAGGAGAGAGCCGAGCTGCTGCATTAACCCTACAGCACAACCCAGACAGCTCCAGTGATTCCTGTGTCAGATGAGAGAGCTGAGCTGCTGCATTAACCCTATAGCACAACCCAGACAGATCCTGTAATTCATGTGTCAGAGGAGAGAGCTCAGTTGCTGCATTAACCCTATAACACAGCCCAGACAGCTCCAGTGATTCCTGTGTCAGAGGAGAGAGCTGTGCTGCTGCATTAACTCTATAGCAGAGTCCAGACAGCTCCGGTGATTCCTGTGTCAGAGGAGAGAGCTCAGCTGCTGCATTAACCCTATAACACAGCCCAGACAGCTCCAGTGATTCCTGTGTCAGAGGAGAGAGTCCAGATGCTGCTTTAACCCTATAGCACAGCCCAGACAGCTCCAGTGATTCCTGTGTCAGAGGAAAGAGCTGAGCTGCTGCATTAACCCTATAGCACAACCCAGACAGCTCCTGTAATTCCTGTGTCAGAGGAGAGAGTCCAGCTGCTGCTTTAACCCTATAGCAGAGTCCAGACAGCTCCGGTGATTCCTGTGTCAGAGGAGAGAGCTCAGCTGCTGCATTAACCCTATAGCACAGCCCAGACAGCTCCAGTGATTCCTGTGTCAGAGGAGAGAGCTGTGCTGCTGCATTAACCCTATAGCACAGCCCAGACGGCTCCAGTGATTCCTGTATCAGAGGAGAGAGCTGTGCTGCTGCATTAGGCTACTTTCACACTTGCGTTCAGAGCGGGTCCGTCTGATGTCTGCACAGACGGATCCGCTCCTATAATGCAGGCGTTTGGATCCGTTCAGAACGGATCTGTCTGCATTATAGTTTAAAAAAAATTCTAAGTGTGAAAGTAGTTCAGACGGATCCGTCCAGACTTTACATTGAAAGTCAATGGGGGACGGATCCGTTTAAAAAATGGAGCCATACTGTGTCAACTTCAAACGGATCCGTCCCCATTGACTTACATTGCAAGTCTGGACGGATCCGCTTGCCTCCGCATGGCCAGGCGGACACCCGAATGCTGCAAGCAGCGTTCAGGTGTCCGCTTGCTGAGCGGAGCGGAGGCTGAACGCTGCCAGACTGATGCATTCTGAGCGGATCCGCGTCCACTCAGAATGCATTAGGGCAGTACGGATGCGTTCGGGGCCGCTTGTGAGACCCTTCAAACGGAGCTCACAAGCGGAGCCCCGAACGCAGGTGTGAAAGTAGCCTTAACCATACAGCACAGACAGCTCCTGTGATTCCTGTGTCAGAGGAGAGAGCTCAGTTGCTACATTAACCCTATAGCACAGCCCAGACAGCTCCAGTGATTCCCGTGTCAGAGGAGAGAGTCCAGATGCTGCATTAACCCTATAGCACAGCCCAGACAGCTCCTATAATTCCTGTGTCAGAGGAGAGAGTCCAGCTGCTGCTTTAACCCTATAGCACAACCCAGACAGCTCCAGTGATTCCTGTGTCAGAGGAGGGAGCTCAGCTGCTGCATTAACCCTATAGCACAGCCCAGACAGCTCCAGTGATTCCTGTGTCAGAGGAGAGAGTCCAGATGCTGCTTTAACCCTATAGCACAGCCCAGACAGCTCCAGTGATTCCTGTGTCAGAGGAGAGAGTCCAGCTGCTGCTTTAACCCTACAGCACAGCCCAGACAGCTCCAGTGATTCCTGTGTCAGAGGAGAGAGCCGAGCTGCTGCATTAACCCTACAGCACAACCCAGACAGCTCCAGTGATTCCTGTGTCAGAGGAGAGAGCTGAGCTGCTGCATTAACCCTATAGCACAACCCAGACAGATCCTGTAATTCCTGTGTCAGAGGAGAGAGCTCAGTTGCTGCATTAACCCTATAGCACAGCCCAGACAGCTCCAGTGATTCCTGTGTCAGAGGAGAGAGCTGTGCTGCTGCATTAACTCTATAGCAGAGTCCAGACAGCTCCGGTGATTCCTGTGTCAGAGGAGAGAGCTCAGCTGCTGCATTAACCCTATAGCACAACCCAGACAGCTCCAGTGATTCCTGTGTCAGAGGAGAGAGCTGTGCTGCTGCATTAACCCTATAGCACAGCCCAGACAGCTCCAGTGATTCCTGTGTCCGAGGAGAGAGCTGTGCTGCTGCATTAACCCTATAGCACAGCCCAGACAGCTCCAGTGATTCCTGTGTCAGAGGAGAGAGCTGTGCTGCTGCATTAGGCTACTTTCACACTTGCGTTCAGAGCGGGTCCGTCTGATGTCTGCACAGACGGATCCGCTCCTATAATGCAGACGTTTGGATCCGTTCAGAACGGATCCGTTTGCATTATAGTTTAAAAAAAATTCGAAGTGTGAAAGTAGTTCAGACGGATCCGTCCAGACTTTACATTGAAAGTCAATGGGGGACGGATCCGTTTGAAAATTGAGCCATACTGTGTCAACTTCAAACGGATCCGTCCCCATTGACTTACATTGCAAGTCTGGACGGAATCGCTTGCCTCCGCACGCCCAGGCGGACACCCGAACACTGCAAGCAGCGTTCAGGTGTCCGCTTGCTGAGCGGAGCGGAGGCTGAACGCTGCCAGACTGATGCATTCTGAGCGGATCCGCATCCACTCAGCATGCATTAGGGCAGTACGGATGCGTTCAGGGCCGCTTGTGAGACCCTTCAAACAGAGCTCACAAGCGGAGCCCCGAACGCAGGTGTGAAAGCCTTAACCATACAGCACAGACAGCTTCAGTGATTCCTGTGTCAGAGGAGAGAGCTCAGTTGCTACATTAACCCTATAGCACAGCCCAGACAGCTCCAGTTATTCCCGTGTCAGAGGAGAGAGTCCAGCTGCTGCATTAACCCTATAGCACAGCCCAGACAGCTCCAGTGATTCCTGCGTCAGAGGAGAGAGTCCAGCTGCTGCATTAACCCTATAGCAGAGTCCAGACAGCTCCGGTGATTCCTGTGTCAGAGGAGAGAGCTCAGCTACTGCATTAACCATATAGCACAACCCAGACAGCTCCAGTGATTCCTGTGTCAGAGGAGAGAGCTGAGCTGCTGCATTAACCCTATAGCTTAGCCCAGACAGCTCCAGTGATTCCTGTGTCAGAGGAGAGAGCTCAGCTGCTGCATTAACCCTATAGCACAGCCCAGACAGCTCCAGTGATTCCTATGTCAGAGGAGAGAGTCCAGCTGCTGCATTAACCCTATAGCACAGCCCAGACAGCTCCAGTGATTCCCGTGTCAGAGGAGAGAGCTCAGCTGCTGCATTAACCCTATAGCACAGCCCAGACAGCTCCAGTGATTCCCGTGTCAGAGGAGAGAGCTGTGCTTCTGCATTAACCCTATAGCACAGCCCAGACAGCTCCTGTGATTCCTGTATCAGAGGAGAGAGTCCAGCTGCTGCATCAATTCTACAGCCCACCCTGCTTTCCTGGTGGAGTGTTATCCTGAACCCCAGGAGTATCTTGCCCCCGACTCCACTGCCATCCAAGCTTCTTAATGCTGCAGCTCCCAGCTGGTTCCTTGGCGGGACAATTGTAAGTGCACCAACATTTGCACACCAACGTTTTCTGCAACTGGCCCCCAACGTTCGGACTGGGGTAGTTGCTAAGCAATAGTATATGGCCTCCTGAGTATTAGGAGTAGATAGCTGGGAAGAGTGTATTGCCTTTATCTTCCAAAAGAGTGTCTGTGACCACCCCCACTGTTTACCATTATAGATAGCAGCCCCCTTCACCAGGGGTTATTCTTAGGGCTCATTCTAATTACTACATCTGTTTTTTCAGTCCACAAATTGCAGCCCTATGGTAGAAATGCCTGTTATTTTCTGCAATTGTGGACGAATAGGACTTGTTCTGTCTCTTTTGCCGGGCCGCGGAATGGAAATATGAAAGCATATTGAAATGAATGGATTCACATCCGTTACGCAAAATTGTGGAACGGATGCAGAAGCAAACAAACTACTCTCTTCTCATATACACTGCTCAAAAAAATAAAGGGAACACAAAAATAACACATCCTAGATCTGAGTTAATTAAATATTCTTCTGAAATACTTTGTTCTTTACGTAGTTGAATGTGCTGACAACAAAATTACACAAAAATAAAAAAATGGAAATCAAATTTTTCAACCCATGGAGGTCTGGATTTGGAGTCAAACTCAAAATTAAAGTGGAAAAACACACTACAGGCTGATCCAACTTTGATGTAATGTCCTTAAAACAAGTCAAAATGAGGCCTCCACGTGCCTGTATGACCTCCCTACAACGCCTGTGCATGCTCCTGATGAGGTGGCAGACGGTCTCCTGAGGGATCTGCTCCCAAACCTGGACTAAAGCATCTGCCAACTCCTGGACAGTCTGTGGTGCAACGTGACGTTGGTGGATAGAGCGAGACATGATGTCCCAGATGTGCTCAATTGGATTCAGGTCTGGGGAACGGGCGGACCAGTCCATAGCATCAATGCCTTCGTCTTGCAGGAACTGCTGACACACTCCAGCCACATGAGGTCTAGCATTGTCTTGCATTAGGAGGAACCCAGGGCCAACCGCACCAGCATATGGTCTCACAAGGGGTCTGAGGATCTCATCTCGGTACCTAATGGCAGTCAGGCTACCTCTGGCGAGCCCATGGAGGGCTGTGCGGCCCTCCAAAGAAATGCCACCCCACACCATTACTGACCCAATGTCAAACCGGTCATGCTGGAGGATGTTGCAGACAGCAGAACGTTCTCCACGGCGTCTCCAGACTCTGTCACATCTGTCACATGTGCTCAGTGTGAACCTGCTTTCATCTGTGAAGAGCACAGGGCGCCAGTGGCGAATTTGCCAATCTTTGTGTTCTCTGGCAAATGCCAAACGTCCTGCACGGTGTTGGGCTGTAAGCACAACCCCCACCTGTGGATGTCGGGCCCTCATATCACCCTCATGGAGTCTGTTTCTGACCGTTTGAGCAGACACATGCACATTTGTGGCCTGCTGGAGGTCATTTTGCAGGGCTCTGGCAGTGCTCCTCCTGTTCCTCCTTGCACAAAGGCGGAGGTAGCGGTCCTGCTGCTGGGTTGTTGCCCTCCTATGGCCTCCTCCATATCTCCTGATGTACTGGCCTGTCTCCTGGTAGCGCCTCCATGCTCTGGACACTACGCTGACAGACACAGCAAACCTTCTTGCCACAGCTCGCATTGATGTGCCATCCTGGATAAGCTGCACTACCTGAGCCACTTGTGTGGGTTGTAGACTCCGTCTCATGCTACCACTAGAGTGAAAGCAACGCCAGCATTCAAAAGTGACCAAAACATCAGCCAGGAAGCATAGGAACTGAGAAGTGGTCTGTGGTTACCACCTTCAGAACCACTCCTTTATTGGGGGTGTCTTGCTAATTGCCTATAATTTCCACCTGTTGTCTATCCCATTTGCACAACAGCATGTGAAATTGATTGTCACTCAGTGTTGCTTCCTAAGTGGACAGTTTGATTTCACAGAAGTGTGATTGACTTGGAGTTACATTGTGTTGATTGTGTTCCCTTTATTTTTTTTAACAGTGTATATAGCCTGAAGCCAGTACCACCCAGGACAGGGCAGGAACATCTGCAGATGCAGACCAGATGTAAGAGAGAGAGAGAGGAGTAGAGAAAGTCCAGTAGAGATAACTTGTCTGACAAGGACATACTGACTCTACGACACCTACATTCAGGAGTTGCTGCCCTGTCCTGGGTGGTTTCCGGTCCAGGACAGCTAAGCTTGAGTGTCAGCTCCATACATGAATTTTCTTCTCCCTAACTAGGCTAGACTGACTTGAACTCTCCTGACTCAACTCAACTGACTGGGATGTTCTGTCCTTCCCTATTTATATAGAGCAGGCATGCTCAACCTGCGGCCCTCCAGCTGTTGTAAAACTACAGCTCCCACAATGCCCTGCTGTAGGCTGATAACTGTAGGCTGTTTGGGCATGCTGGGAGTTGTAGTTTTGCAACAGCTGGAGGGCCGCGGGTTGAGCATGCCTGATTTAGAGAATGACACCAGCCCCATCTAGTGGTGGCTATGAATTTGGCCTGTTATTACCATGTGTACATACAGGAAATACAGTGAATGTATACATTATACAGAAAGATATTTTATTTGTAGTTTGGAGTATACTGTGCCTCTTGGAGGCCAGCAGGAGGAGAAAGATAAAGGGAGTATTAGTGCAGGAACAGACTACATAAAGATCATTTGTTGTCTGTTACCATGGAGACACATACAGTAGATCTGCTTAGGAGCTGTACAAAGAATAAAACAATAATCGGACATAGCCTTTAAACATGTTGGGATATCAGTTACATTGACAATCAGAAAATAAATCAATTATTCACCATGATATGAAGCTGGAGAATAGTATCTCTCCCCCATGCAGCAGGTGCCACCAACAGGGGTCCCCTATGTTCGTTCTGTAAATTCAGACTGAAATAAGTAGTACAGGGGCTTCATAGATATGATATCCAGCCCCAACGCCGTGTTTTTATCGTATTTACCCCAGAAAATGCTTTTATTACAATGATAAATCTGCTCATTGTTTTTATGCTACAGTTCATCTTTTTCTAGTACAAGTTTGGAAACTGTATATTTCCAATTTCAGATTTTTTTCAACTTCTATTTCTCTACGAAAAAATTATGTAAACGACATACAACATCAAAGCGATAGCCTAGGGGCCAGCAGAGAGAAATTCACAAGCCTTGGGCTACAGAATAACATATGAGCGCTGCCGCATAGCAAAACTCCGGCCACAAACTTTGAAATCCTTAATGTATATTAATGAGGCTGAACGTGTCTGAGTCAAATGGATACAAACGCGATGCTGATCTTATCTGTGTCTCTGCATTTATTTATGACCCCCTCTCTTATGTGCTAATGTATTTCCCTCATCTGATCAGTTACCAGTGATACATGTTATTATTGTATTATTTTTATAGGAAACTGAACAATTCTTACAGCTGAAAATTGTCACTAAGAATTGAGTCAATTTCTGCATGAACTTCCTGGACTCTTTGCTTCTAGGCACAGCCTGAATGACTTAAATTTTGGGTTAAATGGTTAACTACAATTCCAACTTGAAGGGTTATAGCTCAAGCCTTTGAGAATTTTTTCAGAAATTCAGTTTGAGGGTCATGAAGCAGGTCAACCGCTCTGGAGGACCTGACCAAGCCATGCATTTGATTGCTATGTAATACCATATTTACCTTGCAGTGGTATGCCTGTGTATTCAAAATTCGGGGGCCCAAGCCCAAAGGGGTGTTTCCCCCACTGCCCTTCCAGAGGAGGGGTTGCCCAAGACATTTATTTTTGTAAAAGGAAGGAGAAAATTATAGTTACCGTCCCAAAGCTCTTTAGTTTTAAGTGCAACCGCATCCTCTCCGCTGGACTTTGATGTTCTTACTGTAATGGTGATGTGCCCATATATCACAGATGACTGTTGCAGCCAATCTTTGGACTCAGCAGTCTTGTGCCATACACCGCTGAGGCCAGTGATGGTCACTGGGTGTACAGGCACATCATTGCTACAGCCAAACATTACGTCACAACTGCAGGAAAGAGAGGAGGGGCGGCACTGGAACAGAGGGGGGTTCAGTATGGTGAGTATTATTTTATTATTATAACAGTGTCCCTGATGTTTTAAAAAAAAAGCATCTCAGACAACCTCTTTAAAGACAGCATATCTACAGTAGAAGACAATGATAGATACTCTACCATAGAAGTACACTGTCCCTGAATACTGCTGTAGAATAAAAATCATTGTATCAGCCCTGCACCGAAATAATTTTCCCCACCGAAACTGAACAGCAAATTACAGTGGTGCTTGAAAGTTTGTGAACCCTACAGGACTTTCCTGCATAAATTTGGCCTAAAAAATACACCAGATTTTCACACAAGTCCTAAAAGTAGGTAAAGATAACCAAATCAAACAAATGAGTCAAAATATTAGACCTGTTCATTTATTTATTGAGGAAAATGATCAAATATCACATGTCCGTGAGTGGTAAAAGTATATGAACCTTTGCTTTGAGTATCTGGTGTGATCCCCTTGTGCAGCAATAACTCCAACTAAACGTTTCCGGTAATTGTTGATTAGTAGAGTTGAGCGAACCCGAACTAAAGTTCGGGTTCGTACCGAACTTTAGGTTTTTTGGCACCCGGACCCGAACATTTACGTAAAAGTTCAGGTTCGTTGTTCGGCGATTTTTATGGCGCTTTTTGAAAGGCTGCAAAGCAGCCAATCAACAAGCGTCATACTACTTGCCCCAAAAGGCCATCACAGCCATGCCTACTATTGGCATGGCTGTGATTGGCCAACTGCAGCATGTGACCCAGCCTCTATTTAAGCTGGAGTCACTTAGCGCCGCCCGTCACTCTGCTCGGATTAGTGTAGAGAGAGGCTGCAGCTGCTGTGAGGGAGAGATCAGGGAGAAATCTTATCAAGAACTGGTTTATGTACTCAGCGATCTACAGAAAAAGTGTTTTGTGGGTGCAGTGCACAATTTTTTTAAGCCTGCCTGAGCCAACTATATCAATACCTGATCGGCAGCCATTTTATACAACGATAGTGCACCAGCATAGGCTATCTGCAAGTCCAGAAATACAGCTTTGGCATACTGGGGTGAAAAAACCCTCTGATATACTGCACATCTAGGATTAGACGTGCATAAGTGACTGTCACATTTAGGCCAGAAATACGGCTTTTTGGTTACTAGGGTGAAAAAACCCTCTGATATACTGCACATCTGTGAATACACGTGCATAAGTCACTGTCACATTTAGGACAGAAATACAGCTTTTTGGTTACTGGGGTGAAAAAAGCCAGTAATATACTGCACATCTGTGATTACACGTGCATAAGTCACTGTCACATTTAGGACAGAAATACAGCTTTTTGGTTACATACTGCACATCTGTGATTACACGTGCATAAGTCACTGTCACATTTAGAACAGAAATACACCTTTTTGGTTAGGGTGAAAAAACCCTCTAATATACTGCACATCTGTGATTACACGTGCATAAGTGACTGTCACATTTAGGACAGAAATACAGCTTTTTGGTTAGGGTGAAAAAACCCTCTAATATACTGCACATCTGGGATTACACGTGCATAAGTGACTGTCACTTTTAGGACAGAAATACAGCTTTTTGGTTAGGGTGAAAAAACCCTCTATTATATTGCAAATCTGGGATTAGACAAGCATAAGTGACTGTTACATTTAGGACAGAAATATAGCTTTTTGGTTAGGGTGAAAAAACCCTCTAATATACTGCACATCTGGGATTACACGTGCATAAGTGACTGTCACATTTAGGCCATAAATACAGCTTTGGCATACTGGGGTGAAAAAAGCCTCTGATATACTGCACATCTGGAATTACACGTGCATGAATCACTGTCACATTTAGGACAGAAATACAGCTTTTTGGTTAGGGTGAGAAAAACCCTCTAATATACTGCACATCTGGGATTAGACAAGCATAAGTGACTGTCACATTTAGGCCATAAATATGGCTTTTTGGTTACTGGGTCACAGAAAAAATGCACCAAACGGATATGCCACTGACTATACTGGCTAGTCATAAATGCATATATTAAAAGCTGAGACTTTCGCCAATATATTCCTATCAGGTTCGCAGCCAGGCTTCCACACAAACGCCTAGCAGGACAACTAGTGCAATGTGAACAAAGCCAAGACTGCAAGCCACGCCCATAACAGACCCTGTGATGGAGGTCACCAGGTGCAAAAGAGTGTTTGAATGCCAGGTAACGGCACATACACTACATATGTAGTGTATGTGCCGTTACCTGGCATTCAAACACTCTTTTGCACCTGGTGACCTCCATCACAGGGTCTGATATGGGCGTGGCTTGCAGTCTTGGCTTTGTTCACATTGCACTAGTTGTCCTGCTAGGCGTTTGTGTGGAAGCCTGGCTGCGAGCTGGATTACATCGCCTTCAGACCGTGTTCACACCATAGGTAGCGTAGTGGTAGGACCCTTTGCCATGCTGAGTGACCGTGACGTGGTGCAATGATGGGCTCCGATATTTTCCTGACAGGAATATATTGGCGAAAGTCTCAGCTTTTAATATCTGCATTTATGACTAGCCAGTATAGTCAGTGGCATATCCGTTTGGTGCATTTTTTCTGTGATTTATATGATTGTATTTACATCCGCACAATGTTCCGTTTTGTGTAGGATGCTCTTGTGGTGCATGTGGACCACGCCGACATCCTCCACCGTATACATTTTTTGCTGGGGATAGTCGTTTGCTGCGGTCCACATGCGGTGGGGCTGCTCCCCCAATGTAAAACACGCTACAGTGTTAGGGGTTGAGCCGCTCCTCCAGTATTGCCACTATATTTCTGTGTTTTTGTTTTTGGTTACTGGGGTGAAAAAAGCATCTAATATACTGCACATCTGTGATGACACGTGCATAAGTGACTGTCACATTTAAGACAGAAATACAGCTTTTTGGTTAGGGTGAGAAAAACCCTCTAATATACTGCACATCTGGGATTAGACAAGCATAAGTGACTGTCACATTTAGGCCATAAATACGGCTTTTTGGTTACTGGGGTGAAAAAAGCCTCTGATATACTGCACATCTAGGATTAGACGTGCATAAGTGACTGTCACATTTAGGTCAGAAATACGGCTTTTTGGTTACTGGGGTGAAAAAACCCTCTGATATACTGCACATCTAGGATTAGACGTGCATAAGTGAGTGTTACATTTAGGTCACAAATACCGCTGTCATATAGAGTTAAAAAAAAAAAATAGAGTGCAATACCATACATCAGGGTTTATATTGGCGGTTAATTATTTTTAACATATTTAACCACTTTTTACTTTGCTTTGTGAACGCTAACTATAAGGCAAACATCTAATAAGGGATGCGGTCATGGTCGTGGTGGTGGTGTTGGTGGAGCCTCTGGTGCAGGGAGAGGACGTGGCCGTTCTGCCACAGCTACACGTCCTACTGAACCTACTACCTCAGGTCCCAGTAGCCGCCAGAATCTACAGCGATATTTGGTCGGGCCTAATGCCGTTCTAAGGATGGTAAGGCCTGAGCAAGTACAGGGCTAGTCAATTGGGTGGCCGACAGTGGATCCAGCACGTTCACATTATCTCCCACCTAGTCTTCTGAAGAAAGCGCACAGGTGGCGCCTGAAACCCATGCCCATCAGTCTGTCACATCACTGCCGTGCATATCGGGGAACCTGTCTGAGCCTCAAGTCATGAAGCAGTCTCTTATGCTGTTTGAAGACTCTGCTGGCAAGGTTTCCCAAGGGCATCCACCTAGCCCTTCCCCAGGGGTGGACGCACAACCACTTATGTTTCCTGATGAGGACATGGGAATACCACCTCAGCACGTCTCTGATGATGACGAAACACAGGTGCCAACTGCTGCGTCTTTCTGCAGTGTGCAGACCGAAAAGGAGGTCAGGGAGGAAGACTGGGTGGAAGACGATGCAGGGGACGATGAGGTCCTAGACCCCACATGGAATGAAGGTCGTGCCACTGACTTTCAGAGTTCGGAGGAAGAGGCAGTGGTGAGACCGAGCCAACAGCGTAGCAAAAGCGGGAGCAGGGTGCAAAAGCAGAGCAGCCGTCGCCAAAATAGTTCGCCTGCTACTGGCCACCGTCACCAGGGACCGAGCACACCAAAGGCAGCTTCAAGGAGTTCCCTGGCATGGCACTTCTTCACACAATGTGCTGACGACAAGACCCGAGTGGTTTGCACGCAGTGCCATCAGAGCCTGAAGCGAGGCATTAATGTTCTGAACCTTAGCACAACCTGCATGACCAGGCATCTACATGCGAGACACGGGCTGTAGTGGAGTAAGCACCTTCAAAACCAAGAAAGGGCTCAGGCCCCTCCTGCTCCCTCTTCTGCTGCTGCCTCGGCCTCTTCATCCGCATCTAGAGGAACGTTGGCACTTGCCGCCCAGCAAACAGAGGATGTGCCACCAACAACACCACCTCCGTCACCAAGCATCTCCACCATGTCACACGGAAGCATTCAGCTCTCCATCTCACAAACCTTTGAGAGAAAGCGTAAATTCCCACCTAGCCACCCTTGATCCCTGGCCCTGAATGCCAGCATTTCTAAACTGCTGGCCTTTGAAATGCTGTCATTCAGGCTGGTGGAGACAGACAGCTTCAAACAGCTCATGTCGCTTGCTGTCCCACAGTACGTCGTTCCCAGCCGCCACTACTTCTCCAGGAGAGCCATGCCCTCCCTGCACAACCAAGTATCGGATAAAATCAAGTGTGCACTGCGCAACGCCATCTGTGGCAAGGTCCACCTAACCACAGATACGTGGACCAGTAAGCACGGCCACGGACGCTGTATCTCCCTAACTGCACACTGTGTAAATGTAGTGGCGGCTGGGCCCCAGGCGGAGAGCTGTTTGGCGCACGTCCTTCTGCCGCCAAGGATCGCAGGGCATCATTCTTTGCCTCCTGTTGCCTCCTCTTCCTACTCGGCTTCCTCCTCCTCTTCTACCACCTTCTCATCCGGTCAGCGACAGACCTTCACCACCAACTTCAGCACAGCCAGGGGTAAACGTCAGCAGGCCGTTCTGAAACTGATGTGTTTGGGGGATAGGCCCCACACCGCGCAGGAGTTGTGGCGGGGTATAGAACAACAGACCGATGAGTGGTTGCTGCCAGTGGGCCTCAAGCCCGGCCTGGTGGTGTGCGATAATGGGCGAAATCTCGTTGCAGCTCTGGGACTAGCCGGTTTGACGCACATCCCTTGCCTGGCGCATGTGCTGAATTTGGTGGTGCAGAAATAAATTCACAACAACCCCGACATGTCTGAGCTGCTGCATAAAGTGCAGGCCGTCTGTGCGCGCTTCCGGCGTTCTCACCCTGCTGCTGCTCGCCTGTCAGCGCTGCAGCGTAACTTTGGCCTTCCCGCCCACCGCCTCATATGCGACGTGCCCACCAGGTGGAACGCCACCTTGCACATGCTGGAGAGACTGTGCTAGCAGCAGAAGGCCATAGTAGAGTTTCAGCTGCAGCACGCACGGGTGAGTCGCACTGCGGAACAGCACCACTTCACCACCAATGACTGGGCCTCCATGCGAGACCTGTGTGCCCTGTTGCGCTGTTTCGAGTACTCCACCAACATGGCCAGTGGCGATGACGCCGTTATCAGCGTTACAATACCACTTCTATGTCTCCTTGAGAAAACACTTAGGGCGATGATGGAAGAGGATGTGGCCCAGGACGAGGAGGAGGAAGAGGGGTCATCTCTAACACTTTCAGGCCAGACTTTTAGAAGTGGCTCAGAAAGAGGATTTTTGCAACAGCAGAGGCCAGGTACAAATTTGGCCAGCCAGGGCCCACTACTGGAGGACGAGGAGGAGGAGGATGGGGATGAAGCATGTTCACAGCTGGGTGGCATCCAACGCAGCTCGGGCCCATCACTGGTGCGTGGCTGGGGGGATACGGAGGACGCAGACGATACGCCTCCCACAGAGGACAGCTTGTCCTTACCTCTGGGCAGCCTGGCACACATGAGCGACCACATGCTGCAGTGCCTGCGCAACGGCTGCAGAGTTGCCCACATTTTAACGTGTGCTGACTACTGGGTGGCCACCCTGCTGGATTCCCGTTACAAAGACAATGTGCCGTCCTTAATTCCCTCACTGGAGCGTGATCGGAAGATGCGCGACTACAGGCGCACGCTGGTAGACGCGCTCCTGAGAGCATTCCTGGCTGACGCCGGGGGACAAGTGGAAGCACAAGGCAAAGGCAGGGGAGGAGGAAGAGGTCGCCAATGCAGCTGTGTCAGCGCCAGCACCTCAGAAGGCAGGGTTAGCATGGCCGACATGTGGAAAAGCTTTGTCACCTCGCCGCAACAACCGGCCCCAACTGCTGATATGGAGCGTGTTAGCAGGAGGCAGCATTTGAACAAGATGGTGGAACAGTACCTGTGCACACGACTACACGTACTGACTGATGGTTCTGCCCCATTCAACTTCTGGGTCTCCAAATTGTCGAGATGGCCAGAGCTTGCCCTGTATGCCTTGGAGGTGCTGGCCTGCCCTGCAGCCAGTGTACTCTCTGAATGTGTATTTAGCACGGCAGGAGGCGTCATTACAGACAGACGCAGCCAGTGGCATACATACAGGGGTCGCAGTTGCAACCGGGCCCGGCACTCCAGGGGGCCCGGCCGCCTGTGGACCCCTGGCCCCTGCAGTAGTGCGTGTGTGACTCAGGTGGGCCCGCGGCAGCCGCAGGTGACAGGAAGATGAACGCTTCCATTGTGGAAGCGTTCATCTCCATAGTGATCTGTTTCGCCGTCCTCAGGACAGCGATACAGATTTCTGTGCTGCGGCCGGGCAGGGAAGGGAGGCGTCTCCCTTCCCTGTTCCTCTGATAAGCCGTTGAGCAGTACAGAGCGAGACACAGGCCAGAACATGAGGAGACACTTGATACTGGAAAATGGGGGGGGGGGGGGGGGGGGGGCGAAGGAAGGTTGGAACTTGATACTGGAAAATGGGGGGGGGGTGAGGAAGGTTGGAACTTGATACTGGAAAATGGGGGGGGGGAAGGAAGGTTGGCACTACAAGAAAATGGGGGGAAGGAAGGTTGGCACTTGATACTGGAAAATGGGGTGGGGGAGGGAAGGAAGGTTGGCACTTGATACTGGAAAATGGGGAGGGGGGAGGGAAGGAAGGTAAGGAAGGTTGGCACTTGATACTGGAAAATGGGGGGGGGGGAGGAAGGTTGGCACTTGATACTGGAAAAAGATGGGGGGGGAAGGTTGGCACTTTATACTGGAAAATGGGGGGGGAAAGGTTGGCACTTGATACTGGAAAATGGGGGGGGGGAAGGTTGGCACTTGATACTGGAAAATGAGGGGGGGGGGAGTTGGCACTTGATACTGGAAAATGGGGAGGGAAGGAAGGTTGGCACTTGATACTGGAAAATGGGGAGGGGGAGGGAAGGAAGGTTGGTACTTGATACTGGAAAATGGGGGGGGGGTGAAGGAAGGTTGGTACTTGATACTGGAAAAAGATGGGGGGGGGGAAGGTTGGCACTTGATACTGGAAAATGGGGGGGGGGTTGGCACTTGATACTGGAAAATGAGGGGGGGGAGTTGGCACTCGATACTGGAAAATGAGGGGGGGTTGGCACTTGATACTGGCACACGGGGCGGTTGGCACTTGATACTGGCACAATATTGGGGGCACTATTGGGGACCACAGGGCACAGTATTGGGGTAGTAGGATGTTTTGTCCAGAAGATGGTAGGATGATGGAAAAGTAGTAAACTAAGATTTTTTTTTTTTGTCAAACTGCAGAGATTAAAAACGGTGTAAAAATGGTGGTCTGGTCTGAAAGGAGAAGACGAGGACAGAGAACATCTACATCGAAGGAGACGTCACTGGATGTAAGAGGTACGGGCGCGATTTATGGGTGGGGCTGTGTGTGTGTGTGGTTGACACAGGGGCCCCATAATCTCCTATTGCCCGGGGAAATGCCCCTCCCGAGACCGGGGGGGGGGGGGGCCCATGGATCAGTTTCGCACCGGGGCCCCATGGATTGTGTGTACGCCACTGGACGCAGCCGCCTGTCCACAGCCAACGTGGACAAGCTCACGTTCATTAAAATGAACCAGGCTTGGATCCCACAAGACTTGTGGGTAACTTGTGCAGAATAGACATTTATACCACCATCAAACATACATTCTTGTACTCAAGTCAAGTGCAATGATTCTTTGTTTTATTTTTTTTTATTTGTCCCAATATTTTGGGGGCTACCTACCCAATAAAAGATAAAAAAAAACATTGTTGGCTACCTGTTCCTCCTCCATTGCTGCCTCCACCTACAACACCACATTCACCGCCTCCTCAACCTCCGACTCCATATCCACCTCCTTCTCTGAGTTGCAGGTTAATAATTTGTAATTTTTAGTTATTTTATTTCATTTTAAGTTATTTCCCTATCCACATTTGTTTGCAGAGCAGTTGCCATGCTCTTAAGCACTATTTACTGCCTTTTACATCCCTCTAGCCTTTTCAATGACTATTTTAGAGCCATTTTAATTTAAAAAAGTGGCAATTTTAGTGCCCTAAATTGAACAAATTCTTATTTTCAATTGTCGGGTGACATTTTACAATTTTTGGCGTATACAAACCCCTGCTGTGCCTGGGTGACAGGGGCCTAAATCTCTCAAAAATCCTCTGTTGTATTGCTGGGTGACATGAACCCCCTTTTGCCATGAATGAACCCCTGCTCTGCATTGCTGACAGGGGCCTAAATCTCACAAAATCCTCTGTTGTATTGCTGGGTGACATGAACCCCCCTTTGACGTAAATGAACCCCTGCTGTGCCTGGGTGACAGGGGCCTAAATCTCTCAATATTCCTCTGTTGTATTGCTGGGTGACATGAACCCCCTTTTGCCGTGAATGAACCCCTACTCTGCTTTGCTGACAGGGGCCTAAATTTAGTGAAAACATCTGTTACTGATCGGAAGATGCGCGACTACAAGCGCACGCTGATGATAGCATTCCCACCTGACAGCGGGGGCACAGTGGAAACTCAAGGCGAAGGCAGAGGAGGAGGCAGAGGAGGAGGAAGAGGTCCCCAACGCAGCTGGGGCACCACCAGCACCTGAGAAGGCAGGGTAAGCATGGCCCAAATGTGGAAAAGCTTTGTCAGCCTTGGAGGTGCTGACCTGCCCTGCAGCCAGTGTATAGTGTGAGCGTGTGTTTAGCATGGCAGAGAGCATTATCACAGGCCGCAGCCAATGTGGACAAGCTTACGTTTATTAACGAACCAGGCATGGATCCCACAGGACTTATCCGTACCTTGTGCAGAATAGACATTTATACCTGCCTCAACCATCCATTCTTGTACTCAAGTGCACTTATTCTTAGTTTTATTTTGTTATATGTCCCAATTAAAAAATTTAAAATAACACAAATCAGTGTTGGCTACCTATTCCTCCTTCACCGCCTCTTCCACCTACACCGCCACGTCAACCTACACCGCCACATCCACCCATCCACTGCCTCCTCAACCTCCTACTCCTAGATCCAGATTGTTATTTTAAATTTTTCTGTATTTTATGTTATTTTAAGTCAACAGTTGCCATGCTCTTAAGCACATTTTGATGCCTTTTGCAGCCCTCTAGCCCTTTCCAGGACTATTTTAGAGCCATTTTAGTGCCCAAAAGTTCGGGTCCCCATTGACTTCAATGGGGTTCGGGTTCGGGGTCAAGTTCGGGTCAAGTTCGGGTCCCGAACCTAAACTTTTTTTCAAGTTCGTCCGAACCTGCTGAACCCGAACATCCAGGTGTCCGCTTAACTCTATTGATTAGTCGTGCACATTAGCTTGGAGGAATTTTGGCCCATTCCTCCATACAAAAAAACAGCTTCAACTCTATTATGTTGGTGGGTTTTCTCCCATGAGCTGCTCACTTCAGGTCCATCCACAACATTTCCATTGGATTAAAGTCAGGTCATTGACTTGGTCATTCTAAAACTTAACTTTGTTATTCTTTAACTCTTCTTTGGTAGAACAACTTGTGTGCTTAGGGTGATTTTCTTGCTGCATGACCCATGTTCTTTTGAGATTCAGCTCACAAACAGACATCCTGTCATTTTCCTTTAGAATTTGCTAGTATAATTCAAAGTTCATTGTTCCATCAATGATGTCAAGCAGTTTTGGCCCAGATGCAGCAAAACAGGCCCAACCATGATACTACCACCAATATGTTTCACAGATGTGATGAGGTTTTTATGCTGGAATTGTAATGCTGTACCAGACACACTTTGCGCAAGCCGTCACACTCTGAACACCCTTGAGGGCCGTGGTACTCTTCACCTGCCTCCAGCAGGAAGGGGGACTTTGGCAGAGCCCTTTCCAGGTGTCAGTAGCAGGGCGGCTGGTGGCTTGGCACACCGGCTGCAGTTGGGAAAAAACCCAAAGTAACTACCATGACATTATGCAGTGGTAAAAAGGAAAACACGAGAATGGTCAGTAAATGTAGGCCAGGGCACAAGAACCAAAAGACAACCAAAACCAGAGCCAGAATCAACCAACAGAGAAACCACTCACCAGATAGCTTCAGATTCAGAACCAGGGAAGCAACTGAATAATCAGCAGTGAGTGAGGGAAAAGACCAGGTTTCAATATACCTCCACGGATCATCTGACACTGCTGAGGTCACACCCAATCTCCACCCTCAGGGACCCCTGACCAGCATCAGCGCTGGGAATGGCGTCCCGTCTCCCAGCAGTAATAAGATCTGGAGTGAATCTCACAGAGTGACGCACGCGCGTAAAGCGCAAAACTTTACTAGCTCCCCCCTCTGGGGGTGACACCTCCCCCCTCGTGGCCAGCGAGGGGTGAGGGATGTCCCGCTGGAGGGCCGGAGACCACCTGGGAAAATGAGAGACACGTCTTCGCGTTTTGACATGCTTCAGGTGAGACTGTGTCTGTCTCCCTGGCTGCCTGACAGGAATGCAGTGTTTTCCAAAATATAACGCTTCTCATTTAAACCAAAAAGTTGATAGGTGGACTCTGATTGGTTGCTATGGGCAACTAATCCAGTTTTCTTTTACATCGCATTTGATAAATCTTCCTCATTGTTCCAACAGCCTTCTGTCTTGTCCAGGTGATCTCAGCAAACTGCAGACGGCAGCAATGTTCTTTTTGGAGAGCAGCAGCTTTCTTCTTGCGTCCTGCCATGTACACCATCATTGTTCAGTCTACTCCTGATGGTCGACTCATGAACATTAGCATTAGCTAATGTAAGTAAGGTCTTAAGTTACTTAGAGATTACCTTGGAATCATTTGTGACCTTGCGAATTATTACATGCCATGCTCTTGACGTGATCTTTGTTGGTCAACTACTGCTGGGGAGAGTAATAATGGTCTTCAATTTCCTCCACTAGTACACAATCTGTCTGAATGGATTGGTGGAATCCAGCCATCTTTAGAGATGGTTCTGTAACCTTTTCCAGCCTGATGAGCATTGACTACTCTTCTTTTGAGGTCCCCCGAAATCTACTTTATTCATACCATGGTACACTTCCGCCAAGCATGTGTTGTGAAGATCAGACTTTGATAGATCTCTGTTATTTAAATAAAAAAGGTCCTGATTGACTGAAAACACCTGACTCTAATTTCACCTTCAAGTCTTGTATTGCTTAAGGTTTGCATACTTTTGCCACTCATAGACATGTGATATTGGATCATTTTCCTATATAAATAAATGACCAGATCTAATATTTTTGACTCATTTGTTTGATTCTGTTATTTTTACCTACATTAAGCACTTATGTGAAAATCTGATGTATTTTTACCCCTCACTGCAACAATGCCATACACAATAGTAGTGACCTTTATAAACCACACAGTAGTAGTGCACCATTTGTGACCCACATTAGAACAGCACCCACTAGAGATGAGCGAATCGCGTTGTTCTTCAGAGTTCTCGAGCAGCAAGGGGCTTCTCCTGCTGCTCACTAGGCTCGCCCTTCCTTAAAGGGGTTTTCCAGGATTTAAAAAAATTTACATTTAAATACTTAAATATTGTTTTATAAAAAAAAATCACAAATACCTTTCATTAGTTATAATGGCTTGTTTTGTCTAGGGAGCAATCATTAGGAGAAATAAAATGGCCACCATCCCATCAGTACACACAAAACCTCTCCTATCACACAGGAGGACAAGTTACTTCACAACAATGAGCCATAGTGCTACCTCATCCTCCTCTCTTCACTGCTTGTCAGGAATCATGATCCTGAATACAGGTGAATCCCTGTGGGAATGGAGATGATGAGGAGACATGAGAGGAGGGTGAGGTGTGGCTAATGAGCATCAGCACTTGTATGCAGTCTCCATTACCACAGTCTGTCCTGTCTCTCTGTACTTCGTGTCTCCTCATTAACTAAATTTCCCAGAGATTCAGCTAAAGTTCTTATCATCTGTATTCAGGATTATAATCCCTGACAAGTACAGTAGAGAGGAGGATGAGGCAGCTCTTTACCTCAGTGTTGTAAAGTAACTTGTCCTCATGTGTACTAATAGGACGGCAGCCATTTTGTTTCCCCTGATGATTGCTCCCCAGACAAAACGAGCCATTATAAATAATGAAAGGTATTTGGGAATATATTTATAATGAAGTAATATTTAAGTATTTTCATTTTCTTAATTCAAGGAGAACCCCTTTAATGGTAGCGGAGCACACACTGTCGATCAAGTGGGATGGGGAGGCCTCTTGACCAGTGGGTCAGACCCTTGCTATTCAAGAACTTTGTTTGATAAAATGAATTGATTAGCCATGGTATTTCCCCCATTAATATTATATTATTATGATTAGTTACATGGGTTTGACAGTAATAACCTTATTTTAACTTTTGTATCTTTTTTTTCCATGATCCATGAGGCTTGTTTTTACATTACATTAATTTTCTATTTAATTTTTTTAGTGCTATAAAGTTGTTGTTTATGTGAGTTCTTTTTGCTATCGTCATTTTAATATGGGGGCTGCATAGCTTTGGGTCCAAATAGGTGATACCACTTTGCTTTGTGCTTTTTTATCACATTGTGCCCCATACAAGGTCATCAGAGATCATTGGGTTTGTTTTATATTTTGTTTTTAACACAGTTGTTTTCCCCTGTATCTAGGGCTGACATAGCAGTTGAGATTACAGGTGCAGTGACCCATCACTGCTAAAGGGTTAATGCTCACTACTTTAAAATGTTTTTAATATTATGTTAATTTAGGTTTATGCCCTAAGTGATCCAGAAAGGCCATATATGGAGGAAATAGTAAACTGGCAGCATTAGTTAGTTGCTGGGAGACAGGATCATCCCGCTCCATGGTTTCTGTGAAAATAGAATTTTAGAAATGTTTGTAAATTTATTAAAAAGAAAAAGTATTCAAACCCTTTGCTATGACACTTGAAATTCATCTCTGGGGGTCTCACATTTCTCTTAATCATCTTTGAGATGTCTCTACAACTTGATTGGAGTCCACCTGTGGTACATTCAGCTGATTAGACATGATCTGGAAAGGCACACTCTTGTATGTATATACACTGCGTGCAGAATTATTAGGCAAATTAGTATTTTGACCACATCATCCTCTTTATGCATGTTGTCTTACTCCAAGCTGTATAGGCTCAAAAGCCTACTACCAATTAAGCATATTAGGTGATGTGCATCTCTGTAATGAGAAGGGGTGTGGTCTAATGACATCAACACCCTATATTAGGTGTGCATAATTATTAGGCAACTTCCTTTCCTTTGGCAAAATGGGTCAAAAGAAGGACTTGACAGGCTCAGAAAAGTCAAAAATAGTGAGATATCTTGCAGAGGGATGCAGCACTCTTAAAATTGCAAAGCTCCTGAAGCGTGATCATCGAACAATCAAGCGTTTCATTCAAAATAGTCAACAGGGTCGCAAGAAGCGTGTGGAAAAACCAATGCACAAAAAAACTGCCCATGAACTGAGAAAAGTCAAGCGTGCAGCTGCCAAGATGCCACTTGCCACCAGTTTGGCCATATTTCAGAGCTGCAACATCACTGGAGTGCCCAAAAGCACAAGGTGTGCAATACTCAGAGACATGGCCAAGGTAAGAAAGGCTGAAAGACGACCACCACTGAACAAGACACACAAGCTGAAACGTCAAGACTGGGCCAAGAAATATCTCAAGACTGATTTTTCTAAGGTTTTATGGACTGATGAAATGAGAGTGAGTCTTGATGGGCCAGATGGATGGGCTCGTGGTTGGATTGGTAAAGGGCAGAGAGCTCCAGTCCGACTCAGACGCCAGCAAGGTGGAGGTGGAGTACTGGTTTGGGCTGGTATCATCAAAGATGAGCTTGTGGGGCCTTTTCGGGTTGAGGATGGAGTCAAGCTCAACTCCCAGTCCTACTGCCAGTTTCTGGAAGACACCTTCTTTAAGCAGTGGTACAGGAAGAAGTCTGCATCCTTCAAGAAAAACATGATTTTCATGCAGGACAATGCTCCATCACACGCGTCCAAGTACTCCACAGCGTGGCTGGCAAGAAAGGGTATAAAAGAAGAAAATCTAATGACATGGCCTCCTTGTTCACCTGATCTGAACCCCATTGAGAACCTGTGGTCCATCATCAAATGTGAGATTTACAAGGAGGGAAAACAGTACACCTCTCTGAACAGTGTCTGGGAGGCTGTGGTTGCTGCTGCACGCAATGTTGATGGTGAACAGATCAAAACACTGACAGAATCCATGGATGGCAGGCTTTTGAGTGTCCTTGCAAAGAAAGGTGGCTATATTGGTCACTGATTTGTTTTTGTTTTGTTTTTGAATGTCAGAAATGTATATTTGTGAATGTTGAGATGTTATATTGGTTTCACTGGTAAAAAGAAATAATTGAAATGGGTATATATTGGTTTTTTGTTAAGTTGCCTAATAATTATGCACAGTAATAGTCACCTGCACACACAGATATCCCCCTAAAATAGCTAAAACTAAAAACAAACTAAAAACTACTTCCAAAAATATTCAGCTTTGATATTAATGAGTTTTTTGGGTTCATTGAGAACATGGTTGTTGTTCAATAATAAAATTAATCCTCAAAAATACAACTTGCCTAATAATTCTGCACTCCCTGTATAGTGCAGAATTATTAGGCAAGTTGTATTTTTGAGGATTAATTTTATTATTGAACAACAACCATGTTCTCAATGAACCCAAAAAACTCATTAATATCAAAGCTGAATATTTTTGGAAGTAGTTTTTAGTTTGTTTTTAGTTTTAGCTATTTTAGGGGGATATCTGTGTGTGCAGGTGACTATTACTGTGCATAATTATTAGGCAACTTAACAAAAAACAAATATATACCCATTTCAATTATTTATTTTTACCAGTGAAACCAATATAACATCTCAACATTCACAAATATACATTTCTGACATTCAAAAACAAAACAAAAACTAATCAGTGACCAATATAGCCACCTTTCTTTGCAAGGACACTCAAAAGCCTGCCATCCATGGATTCTGTCAGTGTTTTGATCTGTTCACCATCAACATTGCGTGCAGCAGTAACCACAGCCTCCCAGACACTGTTCAGAGAGGTGTACTGTTTTCCCTCCTTGTAAATCTCACATTTGATGATGGACCACAGGTTCTCAATGGGGTTCAGATCAGGTGAACAAGGAGGCCATGTCATTAGATTTTCTTCTTTTATACCCTTTCTTGCCAGCCACGCTGTGGAGTACTTGGACGCGTGTGATGGAGAATTGTCCTGCATGAAAATCATGTTTTTCTTGAAGGATGCAGACTTCTTCCTGTACCACTGCTTGAAGAAGGTGTCTTCCAGAAACTGGCAGTAGGACTGGGAGTTGAGCTTGACTCCATCCTCAACCCGAAAAGGCCCCACAAGCTCATCTTTGATGATACCAACCCAAACCAGTACTCCACCTCCACCTTGCTGGCGTCTGAGTCGGACTGGAGCTCTCTGCCCTTTACCAATCCAGCCACGGGCCCATCCATCTGGCCCATCAAGACTCACTCTCATTTCATCAGTCCATAAAACCTTAGAAAAATCAGTCTTGAGATATTTCTTGGCCCAGTCTTGACGTTTCAGCTTGTGTGTCTTGTTCAGTGGTGGTCGTCTTTCAGCCTTTCTTACCTTGGCCATGTCTCTGAGTATTACACACCTTGTGCTTTTGGGCACTCCAGTGATGCTGCAGCTCTGAAATATGGCCAAACTGGTGGCAAGTGGCATCTTGGCAGCTGCACGCTTGACTTTTCTCAGTTCATGGGCAGTTATTTTGCGCCTTGGTTTTTCCACACGCTTCTTGCGACCCTGTTGACTATTTTGAATGAAGCGCTTGATTGTTCGATGATCACGCTTCAGAAGCTTTGCAATTTTAAGAGTGCTGCATCCCTCTGCAAGATATCTCACTATTTTTTACTTTTCTGAGCCTGTCAAGTCCTTCTTTTGACCCATTTTGCCAAAGGAAAGGAAGTTGCCTAATAATTATGCACACCTGATATAGGGTGTTGATGTCATTAGACCACACCCCTTCTCATTACAGAGATGCACATCACCTAATATGCTTAATTGGTAGTAGGCTTTCGAGCCTATACAGCTTGGAGTAAGACAACATGCATAAAGAGGATGATGTGGTCAAAATACTAATTTGCCTAATAATTCTGCACACAGTGTATATCAGAGCAAACAATGCATATCAGAGCTTAAACCAAACCATGAGGAGGAAAAAACTGCCTGTAGGGCTCAGAGACAGAATTGTGTGGAGGCACACAATGGAGAAGGGTACACAAATTTCTACTGCACTGAAAGAGCACAGTGGCTTCCATAATTCTTAAATGGGAGAAGTTTAGAAGACCCAGGACTCTCCATAGAGCTAGCCGCCCCACCAAACTAAGTAACCAGGGGAGAAGGACCTTGGTAAGAGAGGTGACTAAGAACCTAAAAGCCACTCTGGCTGAGCTTCAAAGATCTTGTGTGCAGATGGACAAACTTCCAGAAGGTCAACCATCACTGCATCACTCCAATATGGGTTTTCTGGCCAGAAAGAAGCCAGTAAAAGATAAAACCTTATCCAGAGTGCCCTGAACCTCAGAATATATGCAAATGAGCCTCTAGGGGCAATGGGACACCTACAGGCTCTGCTCTCTCAGCCCTGTCAATTAAAGTGCAGAGGGTGCAGCAGTTGCAGAGAGAACAGAGCCCCTAGGTGTCATAGTAACGCCCCTGTTGCTTCTAGAAGCACATTTGCATATATTAGATTATTATTTTTCTCAGCAATGCGGGCGCATATGAAAATGGGACAAACACAGATGCCTTCAAGCTGCCAAGCGCACATGTAACAAGTCAGCTAGTGTCATAGGTACAAATCTGCTGATAGATGCCCTTTAAGAGATAAGTCTCTTTTGATGAGATGATATTGGTTAAAGTTGTGTAAAGCTATTGCAACTTTTTAATATATTTTTTGCCTTTCTACACATCTGTAAGACATTTTATTGCATCAGGAGTGGAGACTACTATATCGGTGTTACCACCACATCCAATCTGCAGAAACTGCTTATTTTTGTCTGATCTCTACATTTTCTGGAGAAGCGTCAAAGGATTTACTATGAAACGTGGCCAAACCAGAAACCAGTTTAAAAAACTGCTAAGCCTCATTTCTGCTAGAATTTCCATGGCTTTCGCGTGCATTCCATTCTTTATCCAATTTTTTTTTTCTGAATATCTTGGAGAAGGAGAATGGTCCAAGAATTATTGTGATTCAGCAGCATAGGAAATGCAGAATCTGGCAAGGGCTGTCTACTATATATAGTTTTTGTAAACTGTGCTATAACATTATAGCATAAAAAACATACAAAATAATGGTCTGTCAAAATGATGTAGGCTAAAAAGGGGGGGGGGGGGGGGGAATAGTGCGCAATAAGATATGTTACAACCATAGCTTGCTATTTTACGCAGGGATTAGCTGGTAAGAACATATGGTGGGACACTAAATTTCAGTTGGGACCTGAAGGGAGTTTGTGTGCTATTGTACAGGGTTTGCATGTGCATGGACCCTTGTTTGAAAATTTAGGAATGAAGAAAAGACAACAGAAATGGGACACCTACCCTAATACATTATGATAGATGGAAAAAGATTAAAGAGGTTTCCAGGATTACTATGATCTTTAACAGGTATGCTCATGTAGTTGCTTACCTCATATACATCTTCCTCATGCTTTTCTTTTTTTTTCAATCTGGATTCTCCTGACCTGTGTTCACCATGTAAACCAATCCCACTGGTTTGTTTCCATCCTGTATGTAGCACTGTCACGGCTGAGGATGGGGGAAATCCTCAGCCGTGCGCTGCCGTGTGCTGTAGGCCTACTCGGCCAGGAGAACAGGATAGGGAGCAGGTCACCTCCTACAGCGTCCCTACCCTGACCCTAACTCCTAACTGCATGGGCCGACCTTAAAGGTAGGAGGACCCATTCGCAGGAACCTCGGATCCCTAACTCACCCTCCGTCCGGTCCCTGCGCTAGGAGTCAGAGTAAGACGACCTACTCCTCCTAGGCACGGAGGAGCAGGAGTCTCAATGGCCAAGCTGTTGGGAAAAGGGGAACTCATACAGCCTTACGGGAATGACAGGCGAACTATTAGTTCCACCAACCTGTCACAGCCTTGCTGACTGGATCCCTGCGCAAACAGGAATCCAGAACCGTAAGCTGCACCAAACACATAGAAAGGTCCCAACAGAACATAACATACAACATCAACACACAGCAGACATAAACATAAGGACAATATCTTTATGACCACAGGGGTGGCTCTCACTGGCAGATAGTAACACAAGAGGCTGCTCCAGCAAGCATGGCTGAAACAACCCACAGAGCCATGCTAACAGTGAGGCTATATAGGCCAGGAAGCCACACCCCACAGTCGGACACACCCAGTGACACACACACACACTGGGAAGGAAGTTAACCCTTCCAACACCCGGGAAGGGAAAACACAACATTAAAGGGAAAGTGTCCAACAGTAGCAAGCCACTGTGGTTGTCCTGGGGAATAGCCCGGAGGCCGGGACACTGCCACCACATGTACAGACCGCCAAACGTTGCCACGGGCAACCACAGTGCAGGAAAAGTGTCAGTGCACACAACACACTACACAGAGTGCACACAGACAAACGACACAGTGAACACAATACACACACACCTAACATAGGGGTTGCTAGGTGCAACCGCATGCACAGCAGGAAAGCTGCCACAAACAAGCGTTGTCAGCGGCAACCACAGGTGAGGCAAATACCACTGCCCTCACCTGTGATTGACAACAAAACCAAACCGCTGACAATCGCATGCGGTTGAAGAGTCACGGTCATAGCCATGGCCGTGACAAGCACTTCCTGTTCCTGTATCCCACCAAACCCATGATGCACTTCTCCTTCCTCTGCCACAGCTCCAGCACCGCCCCTAACAACGCCCAGCTAGTTTATAGCTCCTCCCACCTAGCTAATTACATAGACCCCCCCTTATCACTGCCCATAACAACACCCAGCTAGTTTATAGCTCCTCCCACCCAGCTAGTTACATAGACCCTCCCCTATCACTGCCCCACCCTTGGACATAACATCACAGGAAACAGCTGCATGGACATGGTCATGTGACCACAGCCCAGAACAGGAGATAGAAGCAATAAAGGTAAAGGAAATACATTACAAAATTACATCTACAGAGAGTCTAGCTGTGCCACAGTGAGGACCTACTTGTACAAGCTCCTCAAAGCTAGGCCTGAGCTCAGAGAACCTTCATCTCTAAGAGACAATCCTGGTCCAAGGAAGCTACTTTATTAAAACTGCTCCAGAGAGAAGAAGTTAGAAAACCGTGCATTGGAGTCAGACATCAAGATATTGTGCACTTTTATGGCTGAGAGACTTTTGCTGCTGTGAGAGGGAACATTGCAAATGCACACTTCCACGCTTGAAGACGGTTTGGCCAGCTGTATCTCAAATCTGCACCCCTCAGCCTGGGAATTTGCAGAAACATTTACTAAGAACCTCAATGCATACCTAGGGTTCTGCATGGAGATTTTAGAGAGAGATAGAGAAAAGGAGTCCTGCAACTCATCATTGCTGCTTTCCATACGTTGCTATTGGGTAGGAATTGCACTGTGATCTTGTTATTGTAAGATGTACTACTACTCCTATTCTGCACTTTAATAAAGAGGGACTTAAGCTACTTTCACATCTGCGTTTTTGCTGGATCCAAAAACGCAGGTTCAGCAAAAACGCTTCTGTCATGATAATACAACCGGCTGCATCCGTTATAAATGGATCCGGTTGTATTATCTCTTAAAGGGGTTGTCCAGGCTTAGAGCTGAACCCGGACATATCACCATCTTCACCCCCTCCGCCCTCCTGATATGAGCATCGGAGCATTTCATGCTCTGATGCTCTCCTTTACCCTGCGTTGAATCGCGCAGGGTAAAGGCTTTTTATGGAGATCCGGTGACGTACCTGGCTCTCCATAGGGATTGCTAGGCCTCTGCCTAGCAGTGTAAAAACATAAACAAAGAAGCCCTTGCCCTCCGCCATTCAGCACAGGGCAAGGGAGGACATCGGAGCATGAAATGCTCCAATCCTCATATCACAGGGCCTGCCTGGGTGAAAATGTGGGTATGTCCGGGTTCAGCCATGACGTCACTAAAACCACTGTAAGTCAATGAGTGACGGAACATGACTTGACTTACATTGTGTGTCATGCCGGATCCGTCTTGCTTCGCATCCCATGCCAGACAGGAAAATGCTGCTTGCACAAAACCAAACGGAACGGAATGCATTCTGGTGGACCCTGTTCTGTTTAGTTACGTTTTGTCCCCATTGACAATGAATGGGGACAAAACTGAAGCGTTTTCCTCTGGTATTAACATTCTATGACGGATCATAATACCGGAAAGGAGAAACACAGATGTGAAAGTCGCCTTATTTATTTACAACAACTGGCCTGGTTACAGACTCCACCATTCGCTGGCCATTGCACCTGCTCTTCTTTCTTGCACCCAGACCAACACCTAACAGGTAGGAGCCCCAACACCCGGGTGTGCCCAAAGGGAGCAGCCTCTAGTCACTGCATGACCCCAGGGAGTGCATGAGGGAAGATTGCCCCTGTGAGTACTACAGTAGAACCACCCTCAGGACAACCACTCCCATCCTCTCCACTCACTGCTAAGTGGCCCATTACACTGTGTAAACAGCAAACTGCTGTGCAGAAATAGTTAATTTGTATGGGGGCAAGCGATTGCAGTAGCCCTTGTTTCCATACAGTGGAGGTGATTGCAGCATGTAAATGCAGCTCTCACCTCCTCTGACAAGCAAGCAATTATCAGAAAGGAATGCTTCCTTCCCAATTATTGCCTGCTCAGTCGGCGCATGTAAATACACTATAACTTAAACCAGGGGCGGACATAGATAACAGATGGTCCCTTGCTACTAACTTCAGATTTTTCAGGAGCGAGGAAACCATCATACAGCTTCATTCTTCTAGTTTTTGAGTAAGGATCTCTACAAAGGGGTTGACGATAGTAGATGCAACAACTTACCTATTAGTAGGTGCTTATATTATTAACATTTCCAGCTGTCCGCAGCTGCCACTGAATTTATAGAGGACACTCCTGACATGTCTGTCTTAGTAAATACTTGTATTCCCCATGATGTGCCATTCCTCTGTCATGACTGTGATGTGGAGGGGCAGAGAATCCAGATTTCTGCATCAGAAAAAGATCAGATTATTACAAAAATATATTCTGCCATGAATTAGCACAGAGTAAGGTCGCTTTCACACATCGCCTACTATATGTGTGCTGTCCGTGGTCTCCATATATCAGTGGTTTTCTGTGGTCAGTGGTGACACCACAAAAGCACGCCCTACCTTTGTCCGTGATTACAGATCCCTCATGCACATTATAGTCTGTGTGTCCATGAAAGCCACAGATGCCATCCATATTTGGTCCATGGTTTTCACAGAACGTTGCTAAGATGTACTCTGAAATTTTTTTTTCAACCTAGCAGTGTGACACACCGAGAGCAAAAATAACGGGTACACAGACCAAGCATGGATACTTCATGGACATCTTCACGAAAGAACACCAAGTTCAACGTTACGATTCCCTTTAATCAGTTGATCGGTGGAGGTTCTGGGATTGATGGCCTGTCCTAAAGGTAGATTATCAATCACAAAGTCCCAGGTAACCCCTTTAAATCATGACATTTTTAGCATGTTATTCTTTTTGTAAAGACCGTGTCATACGCATGCACCTAAATCTTCTATAAGACTTGTTTTAATTTCCATTAAATAGTCATTAGTGTTTAGTCTACAGCCAGTTCATCTCAACATCTGCATTCCACAGCATGATACAATTAAAATATCCAGCAATGCAGCCTCCCACCAAAAAGCGGTGCCGCCTGGAATCCGACTGAACACAGCTGGTGTGAGAAAGTGCCTTTTACTTGCTTTCTGAAATGTAGGTTTATTGCTGTAATACTTTTAAAGAGACAATAACATATTTGTTGGCAATTTTAGGAAACTGTAGTGAAGACCTGCTGTTAAGAAACAAAAAAATTTTTATGGGAAATTTATATTTTGAAATAATTGTAATTAAAACAGTATATTATGTGCGGATGCCAAATTCACGGGCAATTATTTTATTAAAATTCCCTAACTTAATTGACTTCTATGTGTTTATAACTTCCAGTTGCAAATATGAAACCAGGAAAAGAAAATGTAGACATTAAAATTGTTCAGCGTAGCAAAGACGTTAAAGGGGTTATCCAAAACTATAAACTGCCCCCCCCCTATATGCCCCTCATACGGAATATACTTACCCCGCGCCACTCCTGGTTCCCCCCTACCACCGCTGCTGCTTCACCCCGTGCACGGATAAAAACATCCAATGTTGGGGGAGCAGCCAATGGCAGCCGGGGTCGGGGATGAGCCTCCCTAGCGTCACCCGCGATGCTAGGGAGATCCGTCCCCGCCTGCCATTGTCTGCTCCCCCCTGACACTGGATGTTTTCATCCGTGCACGGGGAGAAGCAGCAATGGGTGGGGTGGGATAATAATTTAAAGTTACAGGTGCTGTCTTACCTCAACATTTATGGCATATCGCTAGGATAGGTCATAAATGTCTGATAGGTGGCAATCTCTAGAACGGTGCTCCTGAAGTGAAGCAGAGCACACCACACATGCACGGCCACCTTCCATTCATGGCTATGAGAGTTCAACTTCTGGATTAGCTGTTTCAGGCAGTCCCATAGCGGTGAATGGAAAGGTGGCCACGCTTGAAGAGATGCTGCAAGAAGATCCCTAGGTTGTGATCCCAAAAATAGCCACCAGTTGGCAGCTGGACACAGCAGTAATGAAAAGATAGGAAGACAGACAGTCTGAGACAAACCAGAGGACAAAGGCATAACCAGGAACAGAGCCAGAAGAGCTGGAATGGAGCATGGTCAGATGGAGACATTGGTTAGAACCAGCAGTACCATACTGGAATGTGGTCAGATGGAGACATGGGTCAGAGACAGGAGTAGAACCGAGGAACATGGCAACAGGGGGTGAGGCAAAGACAGAGTCCTGGAGCAAGTCAGAACTAGAAACAGCAACCATAGAGGGAGTCAAATGCAGAGTTGAGCAGGCTTGAGTCAAGGAACCAGAGTTCAGGAAAATGCCAGGAGACAAGCTTTCGGAGTTCAAGAACAGGCCAGAAGACAAGGAACCAGAGATTAGTAAAAAAAAAAAAAACAGGAGACAAGCTTCTATAGTTCAAGAAATTGCCAAGAGACAAGGAACCAAAGTTCAGGAAAATGCTAGGAGATAAGGAACCAGAGTGCAGGAACAGCCAGGAGACAAGAAACCAGAATCTAGGAACAGGCCAGGAGAAAAAGAACCAGGAACATGCCAGGAGACAAGAAACCAGAGTCAAGGAACAGGCCAAGAGACATGGTTCTCGGACACTGCTTGTAAAGAAGACCAAAAACACACTTTTGCACTGTACTCTGCTGGTGTCATAGATGAAAAAAACCAGAACAGTTCCTCTTTTCAAGAAATAAAAAGGATTGTAAGAGATAAGATAATCTCGGCTGTATTCTTCCTGAAATAGTACAACTTTTGTCAGTGGGCTGAGGAGGATACTATTAAAATTCAGTCCCATTCAAGTCTTTGCACAAAAGTGGTGCTGTTTGTAGACTAACGCAGAGATGTTTTTCTTAAATTTCATGCCATGTCTTGTCTCACCACTGTTGTGGTAATTTATAGAATAAATGTGTTCACTGCTATAACAATAATATTGGAATTGCTTCCATTAGGCACAGGAGTGTCTATAATCGCTGTAGTCATGCCTGGGAAATTTCACATTTCTGTGGGTGTCCTCAGTATCAGCAGATTATAGACTTACTGAAATACAGGACAATTTGTCTCTTTCTCTCTTACCTCTTTTTTTATTGAGCAGATATACAATAAATCTTTCAGTTTTACGCCCCAGGAATTTCTGTACAAATATCACGTATAACTTTAACAACACCATAAAAACCTTTTTCCTGTCTTTGAAAATCTGCTTCTGCTCCTGAATGACCTGATTTCTGCAGTAAAAAGGCTTGCGGCTTTAGTATTAATTATTGAGCATCTGCAAGTTTAGTGTTTTGGCGTGGTAATATCATTATCATACTTTTTGAGATATAAAGGTAGTTATAGTGCGTATTTTTAATTAGTTCATTTACTTTAAGGGGAGGATTCACTCTAGCAACATTCTTTTTTATTAGAATACATCTAAATTGAAATGTTAAGCAGTTTTGTGTTCATGCTTAGGGCAGTTGTCTGTATTATGTACAGTACAGACCAAAAGTTTGGACACACCTTCTCATTCAAAGAGTTTTCTTAGTTTTGATGCCTTCATAGTCATGAAAATAATGAATTAACACATGTGGAATTATATACATAACAAACAAGTGTGAAACAACTGAAAATATGTCATATTCTAGGTTCTTCAAAGTAGCCACCTTTTGCTTTGATTACTGCTTTGCACACTCTTGGCATTCTCTTGATGAGCTTCAAGAGGTAGTCCCCTGAAATGGTCTTCCAACAGTCTTGAAGGAGTTCCCAGAGATGCTTAGCATTTGTTGGCCCTTTTGCCTTCACTCTGCGGTCCAGCTCACCCCAAACCATCTTGATTGGGTTCAGGTCCGGTGACTGTGGAGGCCAGGTCAATTTTTCGGCTGACTGACTGACCTTCATTTCTTAAAGTAATGATGGCCACTCGTTTTTCTTTACTTAGCTGCTTTTTTCTTGCCATAATACAAATTCTAACAGTCTATTCAGTAGGACTATCAGCTGTGTATCCACCTGACTTCTCCTCAATGCAACTGATGGTCCCAACCCCATTTATAATTTGGCTACTTTGAAGAACCTAGAATATTACATATTTTCAGTTGTTTCACACTTGTTTGTTATGTATATAATTCCACATGTGTTAATTCATAGTTTTGATGCCTTCAGTGTGAATCTACAATTTTCATAGTCATGAAAATAAAGAAAACTCTTTGAATGAGAAGGTGTGTCCAAACTTTTGGTCTGTACTGTATGTATACCCCTTTTCATATGTACAGCGCTATGGAATGAATGGCGCTTTAATAATAAATAATAATAATAAATACTAATAATTATAGGCCTAGTTTCCTACTATTTGGCGTCTGCAGATATAAGCATCGCTATGGTACGAGACTACACACAAACCCTGTGTAGTCTGATCCAGCAGGCTTATTCCCTTTCATCTTTCCTCTAACTAATGATAATCTACCATAAATATGTTAGTAATAAGCAGGAAACAGATGGCTGCAGGAGCGGACCATAAAGGGTGCGTATTCAATGAAGGTACATAAGCCTGCATGGGAGCTGTAGACACATAACTGTAGGTTTTTATTCGGGACTTGCAAAATTGCTTTGTTTTTCATTTTAGATATATTGGAACAACAATACAGCAAGTGGTTGCGAAGGTGGACCTTCCCTTTAAAGGGAACCTGTCATCAACGTTATGCTGACCTCACTGAGGGCAGCATAAATTAGTGACAGTAATGCTGATTTCAGCGGTGTGTCACTCATGAGCGGTTGCTGAGAACCGGCATCATAATCATTGTAGCACAGGCCCTGAAAAGAGTCAGATCTAGCTGAGAAAAGTCCTGGTTATTCATAATCTCCTGCTCTCCTCGCCCATCTGCTGATGATTGGCAGTTCTCTCCTAGAGAGAAATAGAGAAAACTAGGTAGTAGCCTGTCAGTCATCAGCAGGTGGGCAGGAGAGCAGGAATTCATGAATAACCATCACTCTTCTCTCTTCTCAGGTGGCCGTGACTCTTCTCCAGGCCCAGTCTGCAATGATTGTGATGTTGGTTCTCGGCAACCACTTACTTTTAGCTTATAAATGACAGACCCCTGAAATCATCTCACCTGTCTTTATTTTATTCTGGGCAGCATAGAGTTGATGGCAGGTTCCCTTTAATTATTTTCTTTTACTCATCTTCTGATTATCTAACAAGGTTGCACCCGCTCTCTGGTCACATTTCTGAGAACATGAAGTCAGCCCTAGATTCTTCTTTATTTCTGACCACACACATGACACTGACAACATCTGGAGCAGTAACTACAGCCAGGGACAACAACTGTCTCTCATAGCTCACTGGGTCAATCATGGGGTGAGCCTCTATGACAAGGACAGGAAGATAAAGTTTTGAGACCAGACTAAGTAGTCTTCCTCTCAGTGCCCAGTAGCAAGAGGGTAGCCTCGTGTTATTTCCCCACATGCCCTTATCATATGTGTATTATATGGTCATTCATTAAAGCCTGCTCTACATGTTCTCATTTATTCATATCTTTGTGTGGAGCTGTAGCTATAATTTCCTTCACACGGGGTGAAGATTCAGTTTACTGCACTAGCCCATAAATATCTGGCTGACACAGTACATACATATGCACTAGCCCCATATTTAAGTCCTACTTGATAGCGATTTTCCGTTTTCATTTTTTAATCCCTGCCTTTTTGAAGCCATAAGTTATTCTGTTCACAGGGCTTGTTTTTTGTGGGACAAGTTCTGCTCTCTAATGGCACAATTTAATAATGCATAGTGTGTAGTGGGAAGCTGGATGTTTATTCTACAAGTCAGTACGATTACAGCGATACCACATATGTATAGTTTTTCTTGTGCTTTAATACTGTAAAGAATAAAAACTTTTGTGACCTACATAATTTTTTTATATTTGGTTGTATATAACTTTTTGGTCTAATTTTATAAAAAAAATTTGGGAGGTGAAGTGATGAAAAAATGGCAAATTGGGCATTTTGAATTTTTTTTCCGTTGCACTGTTCATCATATGGGATAAATGTTGTTATATATTTTTATTTTATATTACGGGCATTTTTGGAGACAGTAATGCCTATGATGGTTTTTGTTTATTTTTATGTTGGGGAAATGGGGGGTGATTAGAACTTTTATAATTTTTTTATTTAAATAAAAAATAATAATAATTTAAGTCACTCTAGGTTACTCTTCTAAAAGGAGAGTCTAGTTTTAATCTGTGTAGATGTCTCCCAGTATATCCAGGCTCCACGTTCATTCAGCTAATATGCAGGCCAGGCTCAAACAGTGTAGCAAAGAGAGTAGAAAATATGTGTCTGCTTTCCTTTTCAGAAACAGCGCCATGGGCTGTGTCTAGTACTTAGTTGAATAATGCTGAACTGCAATATCAGACACAACCTGTGGACAACAGTGGTGCTTTTATGGGGGGGGGGGGCGGGGAAGCAGACCCCTTTTACTCTAATTTTGCCCTTAAAGGTGTTTTTTTTTTGTTTGCATCAATTTCCTGTAAAATAAACCTTTATGAAGGTCTCTGTAATTTTATAATGTATTTCTTTACCTTTATTACTCCTATCTCCCGTTCTTGGCTTTGGTCACATGACCATGCATGTTCTATTTCCTGTGATTTTATGTCCATGGGGGGGGGGGGGGGCAGGTAAGGGAGTGTCTATGTAACTACATGGGTGGGAGGAGCTATAAACTAGCTGGGTGTTGTTAGTGGTGATGCTGGAGCTGTGGCAGAGAACGGGAAAATGCATCATGGGTTTGGTGGGATACAGGAACAGGAAGTGCTTCATACAGGATGGAAACAAACCAGAGGGATCGGTTTACATGGTGAAAACAGGTCAGAAGCTGGAAAAAAAGCATAGGGAAGATGTACATGAGCATATCTGCTAAATACTATAGTAATCCCAGAAAACCCCTTTAAATGTTTACCTGTTACTTATTTATCCATTCATGTCAGTGACTGACGATGTCATCCCATTTACAGTGTTCATTTTAGTATACAGGAAGCTGGGCACTCACTTATACTTGGAACCAAACAATATAATTTAATAAACAATAAACAAGAAACAGCAATAAAACTCCATACAATAGAATCAGTGTCAATCTATAAAAATCGATACAATACAATAAAATATCGTTAAAAAATCGTCCTTAGCAAAAATATTATTCCATATAGTCTCTCTTCTTATGATTTGAGGACGAAACTTATAGCACGTGTGCGGCGTCCCACTACACAGGCCCAAAAAATCGTGTCCAAAGTCAATTTGAACCACAGCGATCTTACAGGGATATTATACTCAAATGCCGTGTGTATGCCGTTAGTCCTGAGACACTAGTGTTGTAATGGTAATAAATACACTTACGTGTCCGCGATCTTACTCCTTGATTATACCGCACTAATTCGCATCACACGCTGACCTGCAGACTTGTGTCGATGTCGGTTATACCTTGAGACTGATGACGTCCTCACATGGGCGGGCGGGTGGTTCACTCTTTCACGGCTTACAGCTTGTAGTTGGTGGTGACCCTTTGTTATTTCCTTAGTGAATATTCGCGTAGCGATGCTGTGGTGTAAACGAAGATGTAAAATCCAATTTCTGTAATTCAAAGTCCTCCTTGCTCAAGATCGGGGGGGGGGGGGGGGGCGGTGGTACCAACGCGTTTCGGGGACTGTGTATCGTCCCTTCTTCAGTGTTCATTTTAGGACATGGTTAGATATCATAGTCAAGTATCAGAATAAGTCAGTGTGAGGCAGAAAACTCACCCTGATACCTGACTCTGACTTTGATATTTCTCTCCGACATCTGAGGTTGACTTTGATGTCTTACGTTCTTCATAGGTCAGGGACAAAGTCAGATTGAGTTATAGATATACTGTGTATTTTATGCTAAATCACACAGCCAAAGAATAGTTGAGCTTATACAGTAGCTATGTGTCTTAAATGCTGTAGGCTGATGTTTCACAATGGTAGATGAGTCTATAGCTCGGTGGTTAGGTTGCTGGTTTGTAAACTGGAGTTTTTGGGTTGATAGAAACCTTAAAACAACAAGTTAGGCCCCTTGCAGACGAGTGTGTGTAACGCAGCGAGTCCGCTCCCGGCCTGACCTCCCAGCACTGCTGGGGTCACATAGCATTATATTGATTTATGATGCTATGTAACCCTTACAGTTCTGGAATGTATTAGATGACACTAACAGCATTATGTCAGTAAACATTGTATATTTTACTACTACGCATGTATCACCAAGCACAACGTCTTCCCACAATATCAGCTAATTGTCAGGCTTGCTTCAATAATTAGTCAAACCTTTACAAGAGGAATGACAGAGGAACAGCACAATGCCAGAAAAGTGGCGTGAGCAAGGAAAAGTTGCATACCCATAATTTCACCCAGGCAGCCCCCCTGATGTTAGCATCGGAGCATAACACACTGCCGGGCGGAGGCTTCCGCCCCAGCAGTGTGTTCGGTGGACGTCACTGGCTCTGATGGGTGGGCTTTAGCGCTGCCCTAGCCGTTTTACAGGCTAGGGCAGCGCTAAAGCCCACCCATCAGTGCCCGTAACGTCACCGGCTCACTGCTGGGTGGAAGCCTCCGCCTGGCAGCCCAATGGAGAGCCCCGGTTCGTCACCGGAACTTCAGAAAATGCCTTTTCCTACACAATTTAGCGCTGGGCAAAGGAGAGCATCGGAGCATGAACTGCTCCGATGCTCAAGTCAGGGGGGCTGTCTGGGTGAAAATGGGGATATGTCCGGGTTCAGCTTTGAACCCGGACAACCCCTTTAAGCAAGTTGCATGGCCACTGGTAAAGAGCCTAAGTTATGTAGAGGCCGGTGCCTTTTATTTAAACAGATATAATCCCTTTCTTTTGGGGTTTGAGTAAATATAGTATCAGTCCTGAACCGTGAAATCCCCACAAGGGTGCGTGCGGCCACGCGTTCAGGTTTCCTGATGTCGTTTTGGAAGCCAAAATCAGGAGTGGATCATAAAAGGAGAGAAAGCTCCAAGAGGCTCATTTGCATATATTAAAACCCTTATCTTTCTCAGCAGTGCGGGCACATATGAACATGGGACGAACACAGATGCCTTCAGCTGCCAAGTGCACATGGAACAGGTCATAGGTACAAATCTGCTGACAGGTGCCCTTTAAGAATTATTTTTTATATTAGGTAAGTTACCTGATTTATGCAAGCATCTAATATATGATATGTTTTTATCTCTAAGTGACATAAATACCTCTTGTTCACTTGATTGATTAGCTAGGATGGTGCCCGGAGTGCCGGATCTGTTGCATTGCATGTAGTCGTTTATTCTTGGGTGTAAGAATTTACCAGGGCACCAGACCCCACATCCTTTATAAATAATGCAATTAATGAGCTTCTCTTGTATTTGGCAAATCTGCAGTGAGGTTGTTAACCACTTAAGCCCCCCTAGCTTAAACCCCCTTAATGACCAGACCACTTTTTACAATTCTGCACTACACTACTTTCACGGTTTATTGCTCGGTTATACAACTTACCACCCAAATGAATTTTACCTCCTTTTCTTCTCACTAATAGAGCTTTCATTTGGTGGTATTTCATTGCTGCTGACATTTTTACTTTTTTTGTGATTTTTTTTGTTATTAATCGAAATTGACCAAAATTTTTGCAAAAAAATTTCATTTTTCACTTTCTGTTGTAAAATTTTTCAAACAAAACTACATTTCTATATAAATTTTTCTCAAAATTTATTGTTCTACATGTCTTTGATTAAAAAATAAGTGTATATTTATTGGTTTGCGCAAAAGTTATAGCGTTTACAAACTTTGGTACAAAAATGTGAATTCCGCATTTTGAAGCAGCTCTGACTTTTTGAGCACCTGTCATGTTTCCTGAGGTTCTACAATGGCCAGACAGTACAAACACCCTACAAATGACCCCATTTCGGAAAGTAGACACCCTAAGGTATTCGCTGATGGGCATAGTGGAGTTCATGGAAGTTTTTATTTTTTGTCACGTTAGCGGAAAATGATTATTATTTATTTATTTTTTCTTACAAAGTCTCATATTCCACTAACTTGTGACAAAAAATAAAATTTTACATGAACTCGCCACGCCCCTCACGAAATACCTTGGGGTGTCTTCTTTCCAAAATGGGGTCACTTGTGGGGTATTTATACTGCCCTGGCATTTTAGGGGACCTAAAGCGTGAGAAGTAGTTTGGAATCCAAATGCGTAAAAAATGCCCTGTGAATCGGAAAGATACTCTTTGGAATTTGGGCCCCTTTGCGCACCTAGGCTGCAAAAAAGTGTCACACATGTGGTATCGCCCTACTCAGGAGAAGTAGGGCAATGTGTTTTGTGGTGTCTTTTTACATATACCCATGCTGGGTGAGATAAATATCTCTGTAAAAGACAACTTTTCCCATTTTTTTTATACAAAGTTGTCATTTTACAGAGATATTTCTCTCACCCAGCATGGGTATATGTAAAAGACACCCCAAAACACATTGCCCTACTTCTCCTGAGTACGGCGATACCACATGTGTGACACTTTTTTGCAGCCTAGGTGCGCAAAGGGGCCCAAATTCCAATGAGTACTTTTTAGGAGGGCATTTTTAGGCATTTGGATTCCAGACTTCTTCTCACGCTTTAGGGCCCCTAAAATGCCAGGGCTGTATAAATACCCCACAAGTGACCCATTTTGGAAAGAAGACACCCCAAGGTATTCTGTGAGGGGCATGGTGAGTTCATAGAATTTTTTTTTTTTTTGGCACAAGTTAGCGGAAATAGATTTTTTTTTTTTCTCACAAAGTCTCCCTTTCCGCTAACTTGTGACAAAAAAATCAATCTTTCATGGACTCAATATGCCCCTCAGTGAATACCTTGGGGTGTCTACTTTCCGAAATGGGGTCATTTGTGGGGTGTGTTTACTGTTCTGGCATTTTGGGCAGGGCTAAATTGTGAGCAAACCCTGTAAAGCCTAAAGGTACTCGTTGGACTTTCGGCCCCATTACGCACCTAGCCTGCAAAAATGTCGTCACACATGTGGGTATCGCCGTACTCAGGAGAAGTAGGGCAATGTGTTTTGGGGTGTATTTTTACATATACCTATGCTGGGTGAGAGAAATTGACAACTTTGTATAAAAAAAATTAAAAAGTTGTCATTTACAGAGATATTTCTCACACACAGTATGGGTATATGTAAAAATACACCCCAAAACACATTGTCCTACTTCTCCTGAGTACGGTGATACCACATGTGTGACACTTTTGCAGCCTAGGTGCGCAAAGGGGCCCAAATTCCAATGAGTATTTTTAGGATTTCACAGGGCATTTTTTACGCATTTGGAATTCCAAACTACTCTCACGCTTTAGGGCCCCTAAAATACCAGGGCAGTATAAATAACCCCACAAGTGACCCCATTTTGGAAATAAGACACCCCAAGGTATTCCGTGAGGGGCATGGCGAGTTCCTAGAATTATTTTTTTTTGGCACAAGTTAGCGGAAAATGATTTTTTATATTTTTTTTCTCTTACAAAGTCTCATATTCCACTAACTTGTGACAAAAAATAAAATTTTACATGAACTCACCATGCCCCTCACGAAATACCTTGGGGTGTCTTCTTTCCAAAATGGGGTCACATGTGGGGTATTTATACTGCCCTGGCATTTTAGGGGCCCTAAAGCGTGAGAAGAAGTCTGGAATATAAATGTCTAAAAAAATTTACGCATTTGGATTCCATGAGGGGTATGGTGAGTTCATGTGAGATTTTATTTTTTGTCACAAGTTAGTGGAATATGAGACTTTGTAAGAAAAAACTAAAAAAAAAATCAATTTCCGCTAACTTGTGCCAAAAAAAAAAAAATCTTCTATGAACTCGCCATGCCCCTCAAAAGTGATCTTTTTAGCGCCGCAGCGATTTTACGGTGTTTTTGCAGTGATCAGAAAAAAAAGGCTCCATTCAGACTTCCGTATGTGTTTTGCGGATCCACGGATCCGCAAAACACATACGGACGTCTGAATGGAGCCTTACAGGGGGGTGATAAATGCCAGGGGGGTGATCAGGGAGTCTATATGGGGTGATCAGGGGTTAATAAGGGGTTAATAAGTGACAAGGGGGGGGGGGTGTAGTGTAGTGTGGTGATTGGTGCTACTTACAGAGCTGCCTGTGTCCTCTGGTGGTCGATCCAAACAAAAGGGACCACCAGAGGACCAGGTAGCAGGTATATCAGACGCTGTTAACAAAACAGCGTCTGATATACCTTTCAGGGGTTAAAAAAATCGCATCTACAGCCTGCCAGCGAATGATCACCGCTGGCAGGGCTGTAGATCCACTCGTTTAACCTCTCAATCCTGTGAACGCGCGCTCCTGTGTGCGCGCGTTCACAGGAAATCTCGTGTCTCGCGAGATGACGTGCCGATGCGTCAAGGAGGAACAAACCGACCGCCCGCAGGACGCATCCCTGCGTTAGGCGGTCGGGAAGCGGTTAAAGAATCACATTGATGACAATAACCTGGTGTAACATCTCAGCATTAGCAATAAGAATAGGTCGTAAAATCCCTGCAACTCCCTTGGCAGTCTGTTGGCAAGATCTGCTGGAACTGAACTATTGTTTGTTAGCTTTTTTTTTTACTTCTATTTTGTTCTTTACTGATGACATAAAAACATTAGTTATGCAACAAAATGTTCTCATTGTTTGAGTGCAATAGGATCTGTTTATTAGACTGTAACTATGCATTAAAGGAAATGCGCTCTGTTGGCCACCGCTAGAGATGAGCGAATTTCATATTTTGAAATTCGTTCATGCTTTGTTTGGTGGTAAAAGCAGAATTGCGTTATGGATTCTGTTATCACGGACCATAATGCAATTCTATGCCTTTAGAGGCATTCTGTTAGTCATTCCGTCATAATAGAAATCTATGGGCTGCAAAAACGGATCCATCCCGTTTCCGTTATGCAGGGGAGTCCTCTCCTGCATAACTGCAATGGGACGGATCCCGTTATGCAGGCCACGAAGCGGTGAACGAATTTCATAACATGAAATTCGCTCATCTCTATCCACCGCCTTAGCACTATCAGCAGTGCCAGTGCTTTTCCTGGCACTGATATACACAGGAGCACCATAAATATCAAGAAGACTCCCTCAACCGGCATCAGTCATGGCATGGTGTGGTGTTCCTAATGTTGCATAAACGAGGACAATGGAGATCTTTAACCCTTAGAGGACCCTGAGATTTTCCATTTTTGCGTTTTAGTTTTTCACTCCCTGCCCTCCCATAGTCCTAACTTTTTTATTTTTTCCGTTCACATAAACCTTATGAGGGCTTATTTTTTGCAGGACAAGTTGTACTTTCTAATGGCACCATTTACGGTTGCATACCATGTAGTGGGAAGCGGAAAAAATTCCAAATGGGGTAGAATTGGGGAAAAAAAACGCAATTCTGACAAAGGTTTTTTTTTTAGTTTTTTTTATACCGTACACTATGCGGCAAAATTGACCTGTTATGTTCATTCTCCAGGTCAGTACAGTTACAACGATACCACACGTATAATTTTTTCTTGCGTTTTTAATACAAATTTTTTTTTTTCAACCTTTAAGAAAAATAAAAATATTTAATCACCATATTCTGACCCCTATAACTTTTTGTAGTTATGTGTACGGGGCTGTGTGAGGGTCATTTTTTTGCTGGAAAATCTGTACTTTTTAGTGATACCAATTTGAAGTGTGTGTGACTTTTTGATCACTTTTATAAAAAAAAATTATTGGGGAGTTGAAGTGACAAACAATGGCAAATTGGCTGTTTTTATTTTATTTTTCCGTTACACCATTTGCCGTATGCCATTAATTTTATTATATTTTAATTGTATGGGGATTTTCGCATGCAGCGATGCCCATGATGTTTATTTTTTTTATTGGTTAAGTATTTTTATTTTAAGGAAAGGGGGGGTGATTTGAACTTTTATATATTTATATTTTTTTATTTATAAAAACTTTGTTTTTTACATTATTTTTTTTCTTTTTTTAAGTCACCCTTGGTGACTATAACTGGCAACCATTAGTTTGCCCATTGTGTTCATTGATGGCTATATAGCCATCATTGAACACTTAATTTTCAATATAACAATACAATGCTGCCACCTATTGGCCTGTATTGGTATATTCATCTAATAGACTCTGAAGCCTGCTTGAGGCGTCCATCTATTAGATCAATGTAACAGGGTTCCCCGATCTCAGCCGGGGAACGCTGTTAACGTAGCGGAAGTGCGCGGCTTCCGCTTTCGGACTGATCAGATGCCGTGCTCACATTTGACCACAGCATCTGAAAGGGAAAATGTATGCGATGAGCCTATAGCTGATTGTATACATGTGCCGCAGGTGTCTGTTATTTAAAATAGCAGAAACCCAGCTTCTATGTGCAGCTGGCGCCATGTTTAGAGGTCCTCAATGGGTTAAAGAGGCAAGAAAATGGGTTGAAAAAGTTGTGTCATGAGGACAGCCTTTGTCCATATGCCCTATTAAGAAGAGTGGACCAGTCCGAACCTCGAACCCCCCGATCCGATGTTTTAAATCACTTTCGTGGGATAACCCCTTTATAAGTTTTGTGCAACAGGGGTGTTTTAATATCAGATCTTTACCAATGTCCCAGTTTCAGTGCCACTCCAGGAAGTGTTCTTTCTGAACAGGCAGGTGTCTTCCTCCCCCTCTCTGTTGTCTATACAACCCCTGTAATGGAGATTTACATATATTTATTACCTTTTAAGCGAGAACACATCAACCGGTGAAGTCATGTCAGTCAGCATGACCAGGGACTAAATATAATATAATAAGTGGGGAAAATAAGTATCTGATACACTGGCGATTTTGCAAGTTTTCCCACCTACAAAGAATGGAGAGAGTCTGTAATTTTTATCGTAGGTACTCTTCAACTGTGAGAGACAAAAGCTAAAAAAATCCAGAAAATCACATTGTATGATTTCTAAATAATTAACTTGTATTTTATTGAATGAAATAAGTATTTGATCACCTACAAACCAGCAAGAATTCTGGCTCTCACAGACCTGTTAGTTTTTCTCTAGGAAGCCCTACTCTGCACTCATTACCTGTATTAATAGCACCAGTTTGAACTCGTTGCCTGTATAAAAGACACCTGTCAACACACTCAATCAATCACACTCCAACCTCTCACACCATGGCCAAGACCAAAATGCTGTCTAAGGACACCAGGGACAAAATTGAAGACCTGAACAAGGCTGGGATGGGCTCCAGGACAATAGACAAGCAGCTTGGTGAGAACTGTTGGCGCAATTATTAGAAAATGAAGAAAGAAACACAAGATGACTGTCAATCTTCCTCGGTCTGGGGCTCCATGCAACCCATAGATCTCGCCTCGTGGGGTAAAAAATAATTCCAAGAAAAGCTCAGGAATCAGCCCAGAACTACACCTGAGGACCTGGTCAATGACCTGAAGAGAGCTGGGACCTCAGTCTCAAAGATTACCGTTAGTAACACACTACGCCGTCATGGATTAAAATCCTGCAGGGCACACAAGGTCTTCCTGCTCCACGCCAGCACATACACAGAAAAAAACGAACAAACCAAGTGCACATAATAAATAAGTCAACAGTGTGCAGTACACTGTTGTAATGCTTAGTTATTACCAAGGTATGTAGTGATAACCAAAGTACAGGCTCAAAAAAGCCATAAAAAACCTACATAAAGAAGACAAGCCCACAGAGTACTTATAAAATATAGTAAACCTTTATTGTATACAATAAAGTTTCACTATATTTTATAAGCATGCTGTGGGCTTGTCTTTATTATGTAGGTTGTTCACGCCAGCACATGTCCAGACCGTTTGAAGTTCCCCAATGACCATCTGGATGATCCAGAGGAAATATGGGAGAAGGTCACGTGGTCAGATGAGACCCAAATATAACTTTTTGGTATCAACTCCACTCATCGTGTTTGGAGAAGGAAGAAGGATAAGTACAACCCCAAGAACACTGGCCACAACCGTGAAGCATGGGCGTGGAAACATCATACTTTAGGGGTGCTTTTCTGCAAAGGGGACAGGACGACTGCCACCGTATTGAAGGGAGGATGGATTGGGCCATGTATCGCGAGATTTTTGGCCAACAACCTTCTTCCCTCAGTAAGAGCATTAAAGATGGGTCGTGGCTGGGTCCAACTATAATTGACTGGGCCCCCTAGCAAATGGTTTAACTGGCTCCCCCCAAAAAAAAAAAATATTTTCAAACCCCCTCCTACTGTGTAACACCCACTCCTGTGACTACTCAAGAACGCTCTCTCTCAGACAAGGCCCGGTGTTTATGCAAGCGGGTGTGGACCCACTGCGCACTGGACTGGGTATACTCTGGAGGGGCGTAAACTAAGGCCACTACCTAGTCTTCACTAGAGCCTCCGATGGTGAGGAATAGGCTTGGGCCATTAGGGTAGTTGCCATGGGGCTACTCCAGAGCAGTCCCCGAGTCAGTGGCAGCTGACCAAGGGGTCAGAGCACTTGGTGCAAGCACCAAGAGGACTTGCGTGGCAGGAGGTTCCGGGTCTGGACAGGCAGCAATCAATCGAAGTCAGTAAGCGAGTCAGAGGCAGGCGGGTAAACAAAGTCCATAAATGAGATCCGAGGTCAGGGACAGGCGGCAAACCAGGCAAAAATTCATTAACGAAGGTCCGAGGTCAGAGGCAGACGGCAAACAGGCAAAGTCCAGGAGTACAATAAGCAAGTTCCGGTACACAGGGCAAACAGGACAAGAGAGATACCTTAGCACTTGGAGATAGACAAGCTAAAACCATGAAGTTGCTCAGGCATCTTTCTGCAGTAGAAAGTGCCTTTAAATAGATGCTGCAATCCATCCATAGGCTGGGGAGACAGAGGGTGTGTATGTGCTGCTTCATAGGTGAAGAGAGGCAGACCCACACAAGCTCGAACACCAGTGCAAGTCTCCAGTAGGAAGGAAACTCTGGCATGGAACACAGATAGCATAGTTAAGGCTACTTTCACACTAGCGTTCGGGTGTCCGCTCGTGCGCACCGTTTGAAGGGGCTCACGAGCGGCCCCGAACGCATCCGTCTGGCCCCAATGCATTCTCAGTGGAGGCGGATCCACTGAGAATGCATCCGCCTGCCAGCGCTCAGCCTCCGCTCCGCTCAGTGAGCGGACACCTGAACGCTGCTTGCAGCGTTCGGGTGTCCGCCTGGCCGTGCGGAGGCGAGCGGATCCGTCCAGACTTACAATGTAAGTCAATGGGGACGGATCCTCTTGAAGATGACACAATATGGCTCAATCTTCAAGCGGATCCGTTCCCCATTGACTTTCAATGTAAAGTCTGAACGGATCCGCTCAGACAACTTTCACACTTAGAAAATTTTCTAAGTTTTAATGCAGACGCATCCGTTCTGAACGGATGCGAACGCCTGCATTATCGGAGCGGATCCGTCTGATGAAACATCAGACGGATCCGCTCCGAACGCTAGTGTGAAATTAGCCTAAGTTACCTGCTACCTTCGTTTGTCAGCATGGCGTCGGTAGGAAAACGAGGGAGCCCCGTGCCCGCGGTTAGGGGTAGCGGCCCCGGCACGGATCGCTGGGCTTACACTCGGTAGCCGCTCCATCTGTCTCCTACACGTATATACTGTATGTCATGTCATGGTATATGCTGTCACTGTATACAACATCATTTTATAATACTGTTGAGGGGGGCCTGACAATAAAATCTTTCAGTCCTCCTCCTGGGTGGGCCCCTTCTGAGGTCGGGTCCCAAAGCAGCCACTTCCCCTGCTTCCACTATAGCTACACCCCTGTGTAGCGGGAACCTGGGCTCTGTTGGAATGGCAGTGGTAGAGGATCAGCGAAGTGAGCGCAAGTTAGTTTATTTTTTTTACCCATTTGATGGCCATCCCATATATTTTCTTGTACTAGAGTACTCCTTTAAGTCTGGGTAGATACAACAGCATGCAATAAACATAATGCTGGCTTGTTGTTGGCAACAATCAATTAACAGCTCAATTCAGGTGGAGTAGCCATCACAACAGGGTCAAACGGTAAGCCATAGGAACTTTTTTTTGTAAGAGGCAAGACTGCTGTCAACCCTCTTACTAAGCTATGGGTGATGGATGATGGATGGCAACCATCACTGGTACCTAGTACAAAAAAGTATGTGTTAAACGTTTACCTGTTTTCCACGTGGGCACCTATGGATGGCCCACAAAGGCATCTGTCACATTTACTTTTTTTTTTTAACATGGGAGCCTATAGGACAGAAAGGCCCTCGGAGGCATCTGTCATATGTATATTGTTATTTATTTATTTTTTTCAGCATGGAAGCCTATGTCATCTCGTGCTGATGATCTTGGGGACACGTCTTTCCAAGAGAAAAGTTAAGGGAGGACACATCTGTATTTACTAAAGAATATGAGAAGAGCCCAAGTCAGCTTCTGTGTTCTTTCTTCCATCTTCATATTCTCTTTGCATTTTATGACTATGGCACACCGCCAATAAGAGAGATTAGAGAACCTCCACTGAGGCCGACGGTATAGGATTTCTTATTTATGTTCCAGTAAACTTTTTCTCTTACTATTGATCAGAAGCTGCCTATGCTGATCAGCAAAGAGAAAGGATATGAAGTAGAGAAAATCCCTATAATGCGATATAATAAAGTACAAATTGCTTGCTCATACAATAAAGAATGCATTAATAATTTAAGTGCATTGCCAGTCAAATATGAAAGCTTTCTAGTTAATTATTTCCACTATTCTGGTATCATAGCTTTTAGCTTTGATGCATTAAAGATATCTAACTTAGCCTGGTTCCAGAAGGCAATAAGGCTTGGATCTCCAGAGGGTCTACTGGATTGATTCATAGATCACCATAAAGATCACCATAAGAGGGTTGATATAGCCTCAGTCTGTCTTACAGGCTCCCAATCCAGGGATACAAATTAGTAAAATTTACTCTGCGCTCTCCAATAACAGTAAAAAGGTTTTTGTATTTGTTTGCTAAACCCATCTCCTAAGCAGACCTGCAAGGAAAGCATACATACTTGCTTCCTGACACTGGCTCCTGTGCTCTCTGCCTCGGCAGCTCTGCTCGCATCCCTGGATGTGAACTTCAAGTTTGACGCCACTGCAGCCTTTTACTGCCTGCAGAGGTGACCTGCCTCCCCTTGTGCGACTGGCTGATTCGCCGTCAAATCAGAAGTTTACCAGTTTATGCAGCGGAGGCCGGAGAGAGAAGGAGTCGCGGAGCCAAAGTCAAGAAGCAGGTAAGTATGCTTAGCTTCACAGGTCTACCCAAGGAGGGTGTTTTGCCATAACCCCCACTGAACATGCACAACCCCCATTAAAGCTCTTTTAAATTCTGGAGATCCAGGACAATACAGAAAATAGTGAACGGTTTTCAATCTTACGACCTTCATCAGACTATTGGACAGTCCTAGCTGCACCATGTTGGTACAAGGGGAGTATACCAGTGCGGTCTCCCAAGGCACATATTTGTTGGACACAGCAGTTTCTGCTATGTTCCCCTACCACTTCTCCATTTGCTTGGATTGTCCTGAACATCACTAATAAAAAGAACTTTGAAAAGCATGAGTCATCGGTGGTGACCTCACCGGCCCGTGCGTGGCTGATCTCAGGGACCTTTTCCTTCTAAAATTTGTATTGTGTAAGCGCAGATTACAGCATCGCATTTGTGCAGTGCAGAATCCCAAATGGGAAGAGACTTCTGAGATCAAGAGGAGGCTTTCCTAGCTGAATCTTATCTGTGCAAGCGCAAGGATGTCGGTCTTCTCCCGGAAAAGAAGGACTCTTGGCCTCACATCTAGACACTTGAGCCAACAGATGCTGTACACTACAACACTCAGGAGTGCCAACAAATCCTCTATACTACAACACACAGAAGAGCTGACAGATCCTCTTACTACAACACACAGAAGAGCTGACCAGATCCCTCTATACTACACCACACAGGAGAGCTGACTGATCCTCTATACTACACCACACAGGAGAGCCGACAGATCCTTCTATACTACACCCACACAGTGAGAGCTGACAGATCCTCTATACTACACACACAGGGACAGCCGACAGATCCCTCTATACTACACCACACAGGAGAGCCGACAGATCCTCTATACTACACCACACAGGAGAGCTGACAGATCCTCTATACTACACCACACAGGAGAGCCGACAGATCCACTATACAAACACCACACAGGGAGAGCTGACTGATCCTCTATACTACACCACTTAGGAGTGCCAGCAAATCCTCTATACTACAAACACACAGAAGAGCTGACAGATCCTCTATACTACACCACACAGGAGAGCTGACAGATCCTCTATACTACCACCACACAGGAGAGCCTGACAGATCCTCTATACCTACACCACACAGGAGAGCCGACAGATCCTCTATACTACACCACACAGGAGAGCTGACAGATCCTCTATACTACACCACACAGGAGAGCCGACAGATCCTCTATACTACACCACACAGGAGAACTGACAGATCCTCTATACTACACCACACAGGAGAGCTGACAGATCCTCTATACTACACCACACAGGAGACCCGACAGATCCTCTATACTACACCCACATAGGAGAGCCGACAGATCCTCTTACTATACCACATTAGGAGAGCCGACAGATCCTCTATACTACACCACACAGGAGAGCCCAACAGATCCTCTATACTACACCACATAGGAGAGCCGACAGATCCTCTATACTATAACCACATAGGAGAGCCGACAGATCCTCTATACTACACCACACAGGAGAGCTGACAGATCCTCTATACTACACCACACAGGAGAGCCGACAGATCATCTATACTACACCACACAGGAGAGCTGACAGATCCTCTATACTACATCACACAGGAGAGGCCGACAAATCCTCTAATACTACACAACACAGGAGAGCTGACAGATCCTCTATCATACACCACACAGGAGAGCAGACAGATCCTCTATACTGCACCGCACAGGAGAGCTGACAGATTTCTCTATACTACACCACACCGAGAGAGCCGACAGATCCTCTATACTACACAACACAGGAGAGCTGACAAGATCCTCTATACTACACCACACAGGGGAGCTGACATATCCTCTATACTACGCCCACACAGGAGAGCTGACATATCCTCTATACTACGCCACACAGGAGAGCTGACAGATCCTCTATACTGCACCATACAGGAGAGCTGACATATCCTCTATACTAACGCCACACAGGGAGCTGACAGATCCTCTATACTATATCAAAACAGGAGAGCCGACAATCCTCTATACTACACAACACAGGGGAGCTGACAGATCCTCTATACTACACCACACAGGAGAGCTGACAGATCCTCTATACTGCACGCCACAGGAGAGCTGACAGATCCTCTTATACTGCACCGCACAGGAGAGCTGACAGATCCTCTATAACTACACTACACAGCAGAGCCGACAGATCCTTATACTGCACCGCACAGGAGAGCTGACAGATCCTCTATACTACATCACACAGGAGAGCCGACCAATCCTCTATACTACACAACACAGGAGAGCTGACAGATTCTCTATACTACACCGCACAGGAGAGCTGACAGATCCTCTATACTGCACCGCACAGGAGAGCTGACAGATCTTCTATACTACACCACACCGGAGAGCCGACAGATCCTCTATACTACACAACACAGGAGACGTGACAGATCCTCTATACTACACCACACAGGGAGCTGACATATCCTCTATACTACGCCACACAGGAGAGCTGACCATATCCTCTATACTACGCCACACAGGAGAGCTGACAGATCCTCTATACTGCACCATACAGGAGAGCTGACATATCCTCTATACTACGCCACACAGGAGAGCTGACAGACTCCTCTATACTATATCAAAACAGGAGAGCCGACAAATCCTCTATACTACACAACACAGGGGAGCTGACAGATCCTCTATTACTACACCACACAGGAGAGCTGACAGATCCTCTATACTACACCGCACAGGAGAGCTGACAGATCCTCTATACTACACCACACAGGAGAGCTGACAGATCTTCTATCCTACACCACACAGGAGAGCCGACAGATCCACTATACTACACCACACAGGATAGCTGACCAGATCCTCTATACTACACCGCACAGGAGAGCTGACAGATCCTCTATACTACACCACACAGGAGAGCTGACAGATCTTCTATACTACACCACACAGGAGAGCCGAAGATCCACTATACTACACCACCAGGATAGCCGACAGATCCTCTATACTACACACACCCAGGATAGCTGACAGATCCTCTATACTGCACCGCACAGGAGAGCCGACAGATCCTCTATACAGCACCCCACAGGAGAGCTGACAGATCCTCTATACTACACCACACAGGAGAGCTGACAGATCCTCTATACTACACCACACCGGAGAGCTGACAGATCCTCTATACTACACCACACAGGAGAGATGACATATCCTCTATACTACACCACACAGGAGAGATGACAGATCCTCTATACTACACCACACAGGAGAGCTGACAGATCCTCTATACTACACCACACCGGAGAGCTGACAGATCCTCTATACTACACCACACCGGAGAGCTGATAGATCCTCTATACTACACCGCACAGGAGAGCTGACAGATCCTCTATACTGCACCGCACAGGAGAGCTGACAGATCCTCTATACTACACTACACAGCAGAGCCGACAGATCCTCTATACTGCACCGCACAGGAGAGCTGACAGATCCTCTATACTACACCACACAGGAGAGCTGACAGATCCTCTATACTACACCACACCGGAGAGCTGACAGATCCTCTATACTACACCACACAGGAGAGATGACATATCCTCTATACTACACACACAGGAGAGATGACAGATCCTCTATACTACACCACACAGGAGAGCAGGACAGATCCTCTATACTACACCACACAGGAGAGCTGACAGATCCTCTATACTACACCACACAGGAGACGATGACAGATCCTCTATACTAATACCACACAGGAGAGCTGACTATATCCTCTATACTACACCACACAGGAGAGATGACATATCCTCTATACTACACCCACCAGGAGAGATGACAGATCCTCTATACTACACCACACAGGAGAGCTGACCAGATCTTCTATACTAACACCACCACCGGAGAGCCGACAGATCCTCTATACTAACCCACAGAGGAGAGCTGACAGATACCTTTAAGGAAAACTGGTCTGGTCTTAAAAGATTAATACATGTTGAATCAATAGGTGGACTTTTTTTTTCTTTTTTAATACCTGTAAAACAATGACTATGTAGTGACCTTTTTAAGCAGTGCTGCATTTCTCTACCGCTAATGATACTGTACAAGAAAAAGAATAAATAATCTCTTCCACATTTGCAGAAGTCATACATGCAGTCATATATTTCACAACTCAAGGTAAAATCTGTTTCAACCATTATTTAATGTAAACATATGTAACACGTGTTAGCCTGCAGGTACTGTACCCTTACACGCTGCAAAATGATTAAAGTTCAAAAAGTTGGAATGATGTTGCAGAAATAAATCTCTGTGGAAGTGTGGTAATATAAATGATTTCACATGTAACAATATACATCACTCCACTTAACATAAACCAGTTCATGATAATATGAGCAGTATGTTACTGTAGGGTTACGTAGAATAAGAACATAGTTAACCGCTTAGCTCCCTGGGTGGTGGGCTTCACTAGTGCAGATCTGGGAGCTCGATCTTAGTGCCATATGTTTGCAGTGTACATGGTCTTTATGCCTATGCAATCACCTGTGGGGAGAGGTATGGAGGGTTTGAGATTGACATCCAGTTACCTGCAGCAACAGATTAGAGAAAGCTGTGACCTGTGCAACCTCTTTTAACCCTTTAAATACTGCATGCAATCTTTGATTGCAGGGAGGTATCTTTAATAGCTGATCAGTATCCCCTCTTTTACAGATCGCCAGGGCTGACAGTTTTAAGGGACAACCAATGCTCTAGCAGGCCTGTCCCTGTGTTCCTCTTGTAAGGAGTACATGAGATATGCCTAACTCAGGGATGCTCACCTGCGGCCCTCCAGCTTTTGCAAAACCACAACTCCAGCATGCCCCAATAGCTGTAGGCTGTCCACGGCATACTGGGAGTTACGGAGTTCTGCAACAGCTGGAGGGCCACAGGTTGGGCACTCTCTGCCATAACTGATACTCCTATAAATTAAAATAAATACAATTATTTTATTTGTAAAAAAAAATTTATACTAAATAAAAGAAGAATACCTATACAGTTGCAAGAAAAAGTATGTGAACCCTTTGGAATGATATGGATTTCTGCACAAATTGGTCATAAAATGTGATCTGATCTTCATCTAAGTCACAACAATAGACAATCACAGTCCTGCTTAAAACTAATAACACAGAAAGAATTAAATGTTACCAAGTGTTTTTATTGAACACACCATGTAAACATTCACAGTGCAGGTGGAAAAAGTATGTGAACCCTTGGATTTAATAACTGGTTGGCAGCAATAACTTCAACCAAACGTTTCATCTGTCCACAGAATATTTTGCCAATACTGCAGTGGAACATCCAGGTTGCTCTTGTGCAAACTGTTGTCATTGCCCCACTCTGACGATGTGCGGAGGTCGGCCAGGATAGCAGCATGAGTTTAGTATTTGTTTTGGTGCCGTGCTGGATCCGCCTCTCATCAAGTGCACTGGGTGGAGTCATTAGTTTAAATGGCCTCAGCTAAGTGCTCTGAGCGGATTATACTGATCATTTTGGTCTGGGAAGTTTGGAGAGAAGGTTGGCTGTCAGTTCCTGCTCTCAGAAGATAAGTATCATTTCTTGTTTGGTTGTTTGTGTCATCTATCCCATCCAGGTTCTGTGCGAGCAGGCTGCTCCTATCTCCCCACTTCACCATCTCAGGGAGTTCAGGGTTTTGTCAGTCCAGGCTGGAGGACACAGCACACCTACCTTCAAGGTCTGCCTGTAGGCTGAGCAGTGCAGGGAAAGAGGTCAGGGATAAACTAGGAGGTGACCCTTCCCCTGTCTCTCGTCCAGAGCCTGGTTGGTGTGTTATCTTTTATACTGAGTGCACGTCCGTCGTGACAACTGTAAACGTGCAGCAATGTTTTTTTTGGACAGCAGTGGCTTCCTCTGTGGTATCCTCCCATGAAATCCATTCTTGTTTAGTGTTTTACGTATCGTAGATTCGCTAACAGGGATGTTAGCATATGCCAGAGACTTTTGTAAGTATTTAGCTGACACTCTAGGATTCTTCTTCACTTCATTGATCAGTCTGCGCTGTACTTTTGCAGTCATCTTTACAGGACGGCCACTCATAGGGAGAGTAGCAGCAGTGCTGACTTTCTCCATTTATAGACTATTTGTCTTACCGTGGACTGATAAATAGCAAGGCTTTTGGAGATACTTTTATAACCCTTTCCAGCCTTTATGCAAGTCAACAATTCTTAATTGTAGGTCTTCTGAGAGCTCTTTTGTGAGAGGCATCATTCACATCAGGCAATGCTTCTTGTGAAAAGCAAACCCAGAACTGGTGTGTGTTTTTTATAGGGCAGGGCAAGCTGAAAACAAAACACCTCCAATCTCATCTCATTGATTGGACTCCCAGTTGGCTGACACCTCACTCCAATTAGCTCTTGGAGATGTCACAAGTCTAGGGGTTCACATAGAAACATAGAAGGCAATAGAAATGTGTCGGACAGATCGAACATTTTGCCCATCTAATCTGCCCGCATACTTTTTCCACTTGCACTGTGAATGTTTACATGGTGTGTTCAATAAAAACATGGTAACATTTAATTCTTTGTTGTGATTTTAGTTTAGCATACTGTGATTGTCTATTGTTGTGACTTAGATGAAGATCAGATCACATTTTATGACCATTTGTGCAGAAATCCATATCATTCCATAGGGTTCCACAACTTTTTATTGCAACTGTATAACATATCTCCTTAAATGGATTGTCCTCAGTCAGGATGTTGATGGCCTTTCCTCGGGATAGGATGTCAATATCAGATTGGTGATGGTCCGAATCTTAGCACCAACGCAATCAGCTGTTTGAAGGGTTGATTTCTGCAGCCCTCCATTGAACCTCTATCTCCATGTCATTTACTTAGAAGTGGTGGTTCAGGGTATTTCACCCATCTCCGCATTTACTTGGACATGACATGACTACAACAACCTTCATTGCTGCCACTCAGTAAACTTACAGGGATGTTAGCATATGCCAGAGACTTTTGTAAGTCTTTAGCTGACCACTGTAGGATTCTTCTTCACCTCATTGAGCAGTCTGCGCTTAAACTCATATTTCCCAATTTTTTGGACGGTCAAAGAGGGACACTTATGGTTCATTGTGTGTGAAATAGAGATGAGTGAATTTCATATTTTGAAATTCGTTTCACGCTTCGTTTAGGTGGTAAAAGCAGAATTGCGTTATGGATTCTGTTACCATGGACCATAACGCAATTCTATGACGGAATACTAATGGAATACCTTTAGAGCATTCTGTTATTAATTCGTCATAATAGAAGGTCCATGGCCTGCATAACGGATCCGTCCCATTTCCGTACGCAGGAGAGGACTCCCCTGCATAACGCAAATAGGACAGATCGGTTTTGCAGCCTATAGACTTCTATTATGACGGAAATGAATAACGGAATGCCTCTAAAGGTATTCCTTTATGTATTCCATCATAGAATTGCGTTATGGTCCGTGGTAACAGAATCCATAATGCAATTCTGCTTTTACCATCAAACGAATTGGTGAACGAATTTCAAAATATGAAAATTTGCTCATCTCTAGTGTGAAACTCCAGTTTTCCCTGTATATTTATATACTAATACCGCAAAACTTATCTGAATATAGACATTTCTAAAAATCCAAATTGCATCAAATAATGAATAATATCAAGGTGGGTCAAATATACAGATAGGAACCAAACACTTTCTTGATCAATATTGTAAATGTAACCAATGCAAATCTAAGGAGAAAAGAGGGACAGAGGGACTTGGGTCCTAAATAGAGACTATCCCTCAAAAAGAGGGACACTTGGGAGGTCTGAGGTAAACAGCATGCAGGTAAGATGTACCAATGTAGGGTATAAAGAAGACGTGATAACTGTGAGAGTACCATGGCCCCATTACAACAACTGCCAAGAGTCAGACCCCACAGATCTGATATTGATGGCTAATACTGAACATTGTATTCTCATCTCCTTACTTCTCCTAAGTCTAAGCATAAATCGCCTAGCAGAGCTATAAGAATGATTATATGGAGTATGCATTTAAGGTCCTTCTGTTGTGGCTGCTCAGCTCTTCACTTCATGGTCCCAACCCAGCGAAAGCAATGACATTGGAACACTGCGAGGGATATTGTGAGGAATGAAAAAAATAAGGTTAATTGCAATAATTATACACTTTAGATTAGCAAGAAGTTTAGACAGTATCTTTAAGACGGAGATCTTTAAGATAAGCAAATTGATTCTACTGATTTGGAATTTGCGTTAAATTTTCTCAAAATTTGGATTCTAATGAACTAGAGACAGTGAGAAAGATAAAACCTAGCCATGCTACTCTGGGGTTTTTAGGAAAAATATATTTTGTTGTCTGGTGGGTACTCTCTCTTGTTAAGCCTAGTATGCATGATAAGTATTGTAGTCCAGACAAAGTCGCTTTGGGTGTCTGCAAAAAATATATTCAAATTAGCATATCTTAGTTCTCACGGCATCAGATAGGCTTATTGTTCTTTTCTTTTGGAAGGAACGCTAACTTGAATATTTTTTCCAGGAACCCAAAGGTATGAAAATTAGCTTTCCTTTTTGAAAAAGCTGTTAAAAAGAGGTTACCACCAGGAGAAAATCTTACGAAAAAGCACTGGTTGAACAGTGTTCGAGGCTACAACCAGGGGAAAATCTTATGAAAACGTACTGGCTTGAAACAGTTTGAGGCTACCACCAGGGAAAAAAAAGGACTCCTCTGCATGCTAGGTGCTCAACCATAATGAAAAAAAGTAACCACCAAAGAACACATGCAATTTTTCCAAATCCAGAGTGTATTAGTCTCTCTCTCTCTCTCGGATATGAAACAAATTTCAAGAAAATTTGTCATCTCAACAATGCTCCTTTCATTTTTGTTCCACTCAGTACAACTTAATTTAAATATAAAGGGGTTCTCTGGTTCCCATATTGATTTTATTTATCTGCATTCAGTGCCAAAAACTGAGTATTTTTTGCCTCAAGTTTCTATTTTTTCTGTCAGCACTTTCCTGTCCAACTTCTAAGCATCATTTCTTCTAAGCAGGATTGTTTACATGTAGGACTTCCTGTTTTCTCAGCTTCCTGCTGGGTTTTGAACGAATCCCAGCATGCTTTGCTCTGTAATGCTTCACAGGGTTTCCCAGTACCAAGACAGGTTGTCAAACTTGGGGATATTTAGTAATTGAAAAAATTATGGCTTAGGGGGACATCAACAGACAGTACAGAGATCTTTCTGATGATATTTTTGCACGTTGAATGTAACATAACATGAGGGCATCCACTATGTCTACTGGAAGGAGGTTTTACCATAGTCATAGGGATCCTTCACTGTAAGAGCAGTGTAAGTCTACATAAGAGGTCTGTGATGTTGAAACACTGCACAATTTCAAGAAGGGCTTGGGTGTCTTTCTTGAAAGTGATATCATTACAAGATGGGACATCATTCAGGGATTTTATTCTTATTTGGACCTGAGAAGAATTTTTCCCCAGATATGGGTCATATGGGAAATTTGGCTTCTATTGGCGTTTATGCATCCCAAAGGTGTTTATTGTGGTTGAGGTCGGAAACTCTGAGTTCCTCCATATCAAACATATCTTCTGTAGCTTACTGTGAGCTCAGGTGCAGAATAATGTGGAACGGGAAAGCAAAAGTTTTAGCAGTCAATGGGGGAGATTTATCAAGCTGGTGAAAAGTAGAACTGGCTTAGTTGCCCATACCAACCAATCAGATTCCACCTTTCATTTTCCAAAGGAGCTCTAAAAAATTAAAAGGTGGAATTGGATTGGTTGCTTTGGGCAACTAAGTTCTACTTTACACCAGTTTGATAAATTTCCCCCAATGTTCCCAATCTGTGAGCTTGTATGTATTCACATGTTTTTGTCTAAGTTGGTCAGTGATTCATCTGTGAAGATGTCCATGAAAGATCCATGTTTTGACAGTATGTTCGTTTTTTGCCCTCCATGTGTCATCCATGTTTGACGTGCGCCGCTAGGCTGAAAACTATTTTACAGAGCATCTCCTACCAATCTATCTTGGGTCTGTGGTTTTCAGGGACCAATAGAACATGATGTGCATGAAGAATCTATTATCACAGACAAAATAGGGCATGCTTCCGTGGTGCCACCACAGACCCAAAGTCTGTGGAAATCAACTGATGATGATTCACTGATGTGGGAAAGAGGCCTTAACAGTAAATAGGGGAAAATCTAGCCGAACAGAAATGTTATCAATGCAAGAAGGTACTATTTGTTCTAAGTGGCTCCCACGCTCCTATATGGGTGTATAGTAGTTCTGCAGTGATGCAGCAGTACCGTAACTGCGCTGCAGTGAGTATTTAATGTTATGTGTTACTGTGCTCTATCTATTCCCCCTATCCTCTATCTCACCCGGTACCCTTTGTTATATTAATTTACACAGCCTATGTGGATCGGCGATTCAGCGTTCTCACCTTTCCTCCTGTAGTTGCCTTCTCATGCTTATCGTGTCCGGGTGGATACTTTTGTTGATGAGTGGAGGGCAGCCACAGATCATGTGTACTGCTGATAAACTTTGATTTTAAGAAACCTACTGCAAGAAAAAAGGGGGTATGTAAGGAGACCAAGAAAGCGTGATACTATCCCTGATGAAGGAAAGCGCTTCTTTCCGAAACGCGTTGGATCGCAATTTTGTCCTCTAACAGCATACGTTACCCTGCAACAGTGACGTTCACTGTACCGCTCAGAGGAGCGTGAATATGAATATATCAGGAGGGAGTGCTGCTGGAGCACAATCTCCGAAATTACTCGAAAGCAAGTTCAATCAACCCTGCAAGCACGCATCAGACGAAAGTATCCACCCGGACGAATATGCGTGAGAAAGCAACTACGGGAGGAAAGGTGAGAGCGGCTGAATCACGACCCACATAGTCTGTGTAAGAGTAATTATAACGAAGGGTACGGGTGAGACAGAGGATAGGGGGGACTCGATTAGAGCACGAAGTGGACACATACATTCAAACATTTATCAATTGACTTGCTGCAAAAGTGGATCTTGCCATGTTTCAGTCACTGAGCTTTTTGGTATAGCCTATACTACTGTGTTATTTCTATTGCATTGCTGTACCTCTGTTTGCAGTGTGTGAGTGAAAAAAACCTGAACTAATACTTATGAATATTTTATATGCAGGGTAACTTTGGCCGACAGGGCATTAAGAGGTTCGAACTGTGACATGATAATGGATACCCATGAGGTCCAAGACAGATGAACCCCCTTTGATGATGACACTTGCTGCTTGGGTTCATGACTTGCTTTGGGTTAGTTCACATACTGTAGTCTTTATTGATGATGTGATTAATATGTGGGATAGTCCTTTCTCCAGAGTAACTTCTTCTGCTCGGTCAAACATTGTTATAATAGGGATGAGCGAACTCGAACTGCAAAGTTCGGGTTTGTACTGAACTTAACTAGAATGGAACCCTTCTTCCATTCTAATCCCCTCTTGAAAGATGGCCTTGCGGTTCGCCCGGCGATCATTTTGTGGCGAACTTTGTTCGTGCGCGATTCGCCAAAAATGCGAACGATATGGCGATGTTCACATGCGCCATATTCTTTTGCATTGTGCCAAAACTTTGACCCATGACACATCCATCAGGTAGGACAGGACAGCTAATTGAGATGTTTTTAGCACATGGACACACCCCCACCTTATAAAAGAACCCGATCTGGCAGCTATTTTACATTCTGTGCTTTTCCAGTGAAGGAGAGAGGTTGCTTTGTGGAGCAAGGATAGACTGTTAGGGACACAAAACGCTAGCTAATAGGGCCACAAAAGTCCTTTTAAGGACTGGTATAGATGCGCTATCGATAGGTGTGATATACTGAGGGGTGTGATATACCTATAACAAAGAAAGTATATAGTGCATTTGTATTGTGCAGCAGTTCTGTGCAGTTCTGCTGTGATACCGCAGGTATATAGAGGGACAAGCGCTATTGGAACAACTATTTGCAATGAGTGTGATATACCTGTTGATATACCCAAAAAAACTGATTATGGGGTTTGATATACCTGCTTCCACAAAATACTGATTGAGGGGTGCGATATACTTGCTTCCACCAAATATTGATTGAGTCCTGCGATATACCTGCTTACACAAAATACAGATTGAGAAGTGCGATATACTGCTTCCACCAAATATTGAATAAGGGATTATATATAACTGCATTCCACAAAATACTGATTGAGGGGTGCGATATACCTGCTTCCCACAAGATACTGATTAAGGGGATTAATATACCTGCTTCCACAAAATACTGATTAAGGGGATTGATATACCTGCTTCCACAAAATACAGATTGAGGGGTTTGATATACCTGCTTCCACAAAATACTGATTGAGGGGTGCGATATACTTGCTTCCACCAAATATTGATTGAGGCCTGCGATATACCTGCTTCCACAAAATACAGATTGAGGAGTGCAATATACCTGCTTCCACCAAATATTGATTAAGGGATTATATATAACTGCTTCCACAAAATACTGATTGAGGGGTGCAATATACCTGCTTCCACCAAATATTAATTAAGGGATTATAAATAACTGCTTCCCACAAAATACTGATTGAGGGTGTGCGATATACCTGCTTCCACAAAATACTGATTAAGGGGATTGATATACCTGCTTCCACAAAATACTGATTAAGGGGATTGATATACCTACTTTCACCAAATATTGATTAAGGCCTGCGATACATCTGCTACACAAAATACTGATTAAGGGGGTGCGATATAACTGCTTCTGCAAAATACTGATTAAGGGGTTTGATATACCTGCTTCACAAAATACAGGATTGACGGGGTGTAATATACCTCTGCTTCCCACCAAATATTGATTAAGGTGAGGTTCTATATACCTGCTTCAATCAAAATCTGATTCAGGGGATTGATATACTGCTTCAAAAAATATTGATTAAAGGGATTGATATACCTGCTTCCACAAAATACGGATTTGAGGGGTGCGATATACCTGCTTTCCAAAAAATACTGAGGAATAAGGGGTTTGATATCCCTACTTCCACAAATACTGATTGAGGGGTGCGCTATACCTGCTTCCACCAATAATTGAATAAGGCCTTCTATATACCTGGTTCCATAAAATACTGATTGAGGGGTGCGATATTACCTGCTTCCACAAAATACTGATTAAGGGGATTGATATACCTGCTTCCAAAAAAATACTGATTAAGGGGATTGATATACCTGCTTCCACCAAATATTGATTGAGGCCTGCGATACACCTGCTACCACAAAATACTGATTAAGGGGTTTGATATACCTGCTTCCACTAAATATTGATTAAGGGGTTCTATATACCTGCTTCCACAAAATACAGATTGAGGGGTGCGATATACCTGCTTCCACAAAATACTGATTAAGGGGTTTTTGTATACCTGCTTCCACAAAATACTGATTGAGGGGTGCAATATACCTGCTTCCACAAAAAAATTGATTAAAGGGAGTCTGTCACCAGCATTTCACTTTTTTAACCCTTCCCACAGCTCCCTAGCATGCTTACAGTTAATAAAAACGTTACCTCTGGCATCAATCCTGGACTTATAGAACCCTCAAAAACGATCTTTATAAGATATGCAAATGAGGGCTCGCAAGTGCTTGCTCAGCCTTCTCATTGCGTCCCCCCGCCCCTTCCTACCCTCTGCCCGCCCATCCTTTCCCTCTGACCGCCTTTGTACTAACTTGTTATTCTGCCGATATCCCGCGCCTGCGCACTCATTCCTTTGGCCGGCGCATGCACACTGCGATGCCCATTCCTTGTACGGCATCACAGTAACTATTGCGCATGCGCCGGCTAACGACGCCGATGGACCGCCTCTTTTGTTGTGTTTTCGCGTCGTTAGCCGGCGCATGCGCAATAGTTACTGTGATGCCGTACAAGGAATGGACATCGCAGTGCGCATGCGCTGGCCAAAGGAATGGTGCACAGGTGCGGGATATCGGCAGACAAGTTAGTACAAAGGCGGTCAGAGGGAAAGGATGGGCGGGCAGAGGGTAGGAAGGGGCGGGGGACGCAATGAAAAGGCTGAGCAAGCAGAGCACCTAAGAGAGTAACGCCGCCCTAGGCACTTGCGACCCCTCATTTGCATATCTTTAAAGATCGTTTTTGAGGGTTCTATAAGTCCAGGATTGATGCCAGAGGTAACGTTTTTATTAACTGTAAGCATGCTAGGGAGCTGTGGGAGGGCCTATAACTGTACATTAACCAATCAACATATTACAACACATACAACGCAAGTACAGCAGCCAATTGGACACAATGGGACAATAGAAACACACCCAGCATATTCCTCCCCTCTGTCTAGGAGATAATTGAGTCAATTTCTGTATCTACTCAACTATCTCCTAAGCTGAAAAGTTACACTTCTTATAAATTGTTACAACTTTGTGAGTTTACATTGTACATACACAGTGCTCCAGACAAAAAAAAATTACCAGGAGCCATTGGCTCCTAAACTAAAAAATTTAGGAGCCAAATTAAATTTTTTAGTCGCCAAATTTAAAATGCATATAATAAAAAAAAAAGGACTTTGAGAAGATGAGACGCAGGTGCACTACATATAGGAGAAAACAGCACCACATGCCTCTCACATCCAGGGACATTTTCCGGGGGACAAGGTGACTAAAAATGGCGAATTGCGTGGTTTAGAGTTTTTTTTTTCTGTTACGGCCTTCACCGAGCGGAAATATTTTTTATATTTTAATAGCTCACACTTTTTGGGACGTGGCCATATGTAATATGTTTATTCTTTATTGTTTGTAAATTTTATATGTAAAACTGGGAAGGGGGCCATTTAAACTTTTAGTATTTGTGTTTTTTTTTAAACTTTTTATTTAATAACCATTTCTTCCCTTAGGGACTAGAACCTGGATCTTTTCATCCCTTGTCCTATTCACCCTGATAGAGATCTATCAGGGTTAAAAGGACCTCACACTCTCCCTGCTGCCCTGGGCTCTGTGCACACAGCAGCAGGGAGCTGAACATGGCAGCCAGGGCTTCAGTAGCGTCCTGGCTGCCATGGTAACGATCTGAGCCCAGCAGTGCAATCTGCCACTGCCACCAATGAAGTGGATCGGACCCTCTGGCCACCATATAACAATGGGGGGGGGGGGGGGCGACGACGATGACAACTTGTGGCCAGTGATAATGGGGGGGGGGGAGAAGCCTTTTGCACCACCAATGAATATTAAAGAGGACCTTTCGTGGGTCCCAAAGAATATGAACTGCATAGAGCGGCGCCCAGGGATCTAAGCGCACTTACTATAATTTCTGGGCGCCCGCTCTGTTCACCAGCATTCAGAGCAAGGAGGAGGAGACGCCAGTGTCTCTCCGTCTCCCATGACAGCAGCGCTGTCCAATCACAGCGCAGAGCCAGGGAGGTTTTTTTTTCTCCCTGGCTCTGAGTTCTGCGCTGTGATTGGGACAGCGCTGCTGTCGGGAGAAGGAGAGACACTGGCGTCTCCTCCTCCTTGCTCTGAATGCTGAAAATACCGGGGGCCACAGCGGACGAACGGAGCGGCGCCCAGGAATAATAGTAAGTGCACTTAGATCCCCTGGGCGCCGCTCTATGCAGCTACTAAGCTCATATTCTTTGGACCCACGAAAGGTCCTACAATGTCTGCAGCGGTATCACAGACCCAGCACCCGGCCTCAATAACAGGGCATGCGATCTGGGGCATCTGAGGGGTTAATGGCCCGCGTATCGCATGCCCCTGTTATTGAGTGCCGAGTCTATGATACCGTGCCTATACTTATGTTTTACATTCATTAGTGGCGCAGTGGCGACAGCTCCTCCCCTCCTCCTCCCTGCTATCTCCCCATTGGTGGTAGTGGCGGCCGCGTCACAGTGGAGAGGGAGGGACTCCTTCCTTCTCCACTGTGTTGTGCTACTGAAGAGAACTTAGGCTGCGCAGGATCGCGGCGGTACAGTCGCAAATGGCGACAAGACTAAAAAGTCTTGTCGCCATCTGCAAATTTTAAGGCGCATTGGCGACCGTTTTGGTCGCCACCTGGAGCCCTGATACATATAACTTATATCAATTTAACCAGTATAACTTGGGGACAAACGTATCCAAAATTCACTTGAATAGGTTCAGGGGTTTAAAAGTTAGTAAAAGTATCTTAAAGGGCCGTAATCCAGGGGCAGGAGGCGGGCAAACAGCCCCCTCCAAAACACTGTGGCGAAGTGGCTTTCGCCACATATCTTACCATTCGGGGGGAAACTAACAAGGTAGCTGACCTTCTGTCGGTCAGTGCCTGAGTTAGTCGAGTCACCCACCCTCAGTAAATTACAATCAACAAGGCAGCCCCGCCACAATAATATATAATCCGCAGTGCAGTCCCCCCGTCACTTGGTTACTGCACCTGGGCAATTTTGTAGCTTGTTTCGGTCCCATGGTTTTACCATGGCTGTGTTGGGCACTGGTCTCTTGGCTTTGTGGGTCGCTGAGTGAGCAGAGACTGACGGTACTCTGCCCTGGTGCCAGCGCTTCAGCTGGGGGGACCTGCAGATAGACAAGCCTGGGACAAGGGGACAAAGGAGGGCAGAGGCCAACTGTGCTCTGCCCAGTTGCCAGCTCTTCCGCTGGAGCAACCGGGATATAGTCCTGCCCGGTGACAAAGGGAAAGTTAGGGCAGAGGCCAGCGGCGCTCTGCCCAAATGCCAGCTCTTCTGCTGGGAGGGGGTCAGAGGAAGCTAACGGCTCCTCTACTGACCTCAGTACCTCGGTAGGGGTTAGCTGTGGAGGGTAGGGATCGCTTACCTCCTCCTCCTGGTACTCACACTGCCACTGGAGATCTGGGCCGACTGCCCAGCATCCGTGTAGGGCTGGTAGAGAGACTTTGGTCCCATCTCCCCCTGCCTGCTGGGAGTCCTCCCAGGACCAGTCTATGAGGTCCGCGACCTCCGGTACTTCTGGTTCCTGTTGGGGGAGAGGACCGACTGTCTCTTCTCTCATGAATACACACTGGCGCTGGGGAGAAAGGACGGCACCTTCCGCTCTCTGTAACTCACACTGCCGCTGGGGAGCAAGGACAGTACCTTCATCTCCCTGGGACTCACTTGGCTGCTGGGGAGAGAGACCAACTATCTCTGCTCCCTGCAGGACACACTGCCGCTGGGGAGGAAGGACAGCACCTTCAGCTCCCTGTGGATCACTTGGCTGCTGTGGAGAGGACCAACTGTCTCCTCTCCTAAGGGTACACACTGCTGCTGGAGAGAGAGACCAGTTGTCTCTGCTCCCAATACAATACTCGGCTGTTGGGGAGGAAGGACGGCACCTTCATCTCCCTGTAACTCACACTGCCTCTGGGGAGCAAGGACGGTAACTTCAGCTCCCGGGAACTTGCTCGGCCACTGGGGTATCTCCCTCCTGTCTCTCGCTGCCATGACCTGCAGGTACTCTCTGATCCTCCACTTCACGATCTGTACGAGGTTTTCCGCGGGGATGGGTCCCAAGAGAGACAGCACCCCATTAACCTCTCTATCAAACTCCTCCTGAGTGTAGCAGGGCTCAATGCTTGCTCTGCTGATTTTGGTTCCTTTGTAAATAGGGGCGCTGTACGGGTACTAGCGTTGCCCTCAATTTGTAATCCAGGAACTGGTGTTGCCTTGTAGCTGTCCTTCTGGGCCGTGAGAATGATCCCACTGCTGCCACCAATTGTAACGGACCATTCAGCACACAGCTCCGTTCAGACGATATCCTCCTTTCAGATTGACAGGCAGCTACTGCAAGCACCAGTCTGCCGAACTGCAAACTACACGAATCCTTCAACTCCGGAACAGGAAACACACGAGCACTGGAAACAGCTGAACAGGAAAAGCATACAATCAGCTTACACTCCTGGCAATCAGCATACAATCCAATTCCCCCAATAACGAGACGACACTTCGTTTTGAGGTCAAGCAGAGCTCACTGTCCTGGGCCATACCACCTCTTTTATTTTCCCTTGTCAGTCCAGAGGAATACCCCCTGGGCCTATACATTAACCAATCAACATATTACAACAGCTTTCGCCACAGGGTTCTATATACTGCTTCTACAAAATACTGATTAAGGGGTGCGATATACCTGCTTCCACCAAATATTGATTAAGGGGTTCTATATACCTGTTTCCACCAAATAATGATTGAGGGTTGCGATATACCTACTTCCACCAAATACTGATTAAGGCCTGCAATACATCTGCTTCCACAAAATACTGATTGAGGGGTGCGATATACCTACTTCCGCAAAATACAGATTAAGGGGTTTGATATTCTTGCTTCCACAAAATACAGATTGAGGGGTGCGATATACCTGCTTCCACCAAATATTGATTAAGGGGTTCTATATGCCTGCTTCCACAAAATACTGATTGTGTCACGCCTTGCCCTGTGAATGTGCGGAGATCTGTCAGACTGGCTGCACATGTATGACTTCTTGGTTTGTTGCTATTTGGATTTGAGCTGGATCCACCTTCCCTCAGGTGTACTGGGTTTCATAGTTAGTGAGGCTATTTATCCCTCCTTTCTCCAGTGGCCTGTGCGGGTTATAGTTCTTTTCTAGGAGCTCTTGATTTGTGGTGGATCGTCTGCTCCAGCTCTGCTCAAAGATAAGTGCTCTCCTTCCTTTCCCTTTGTGTGTGTTATCTAGGCCTCTAGGGAGACGCTTGCTTCTTCCTGGTTGGAAGCAGGCTGCCTCTTCCCTTTTCCCTGCTGCTTAGGGTTTGCTCAGGGTGTTCAGATTTAGGCACGAGGGCATGTGCGTATCCACCCTAAGGGTATGCACATGGGCACAGCAGTCTAGGGAAAGCTTTTAGGGATCGCTAGGAGGTGACCCTTTTCTCCCTAGCTTTTGGGCCTAGTCATTTGTTCTGTTGGTTTTCCCTGTGTTTGGTTGTTTCCCCGCTTACCCACCTGTCGGTACAGATTGAGGGGTGCGATATACCTGCTTCCACAAAATACTGATTAAGGGGATTGATATACCTGCTTCCACAAAATACTGATTAAGGAGATTGATATACCTGCTTCCACCAAATATTGATTGAGGCCTGCAATACACCTGCTTCCACAAAATACTGATTAAGGGGATTGATATACCTGCTTCCACAAAATACTGATTAAGGGGATTGATATACCTGCTTCCACAAAATACTGATTAAGGGGTTTGATATACCTGCTTCCACTAAATATTAAGGGGTTCTATATACCTGTTTCCACAAAAAAAGGTATAAGATTCCTCTCGAGCTGGGGGCCCGTCTGTAAGTGGATCCGTCCCACCTAGTTCCCGGGGTAAGATGACTTTTGAATCAGGGGCAGGAGAGGAGCCTATGCAGTTTGGCCAGGTTTCCTTTCGCTCAGGTGATAGGGATTTTAGGAAGCTGAATAAGCTATGTTACTTCTGTGGAAAAGAAGGTCATTTTTTTTGTGCATGCCCTTTTGTTAAACATCAAAGCGGTAATGAAAAACTACAGAGGTATTCACATAAAGAAAAAAAAAAGACTTCCCTGACTCTTGGTAGTGTGAATGGGGAGTCTGAGCAAGCAAATATGCATTCTCCCTGCAGTACCCATTTTCTCCTGCCTGCCATGGTGGCGCTAGACTCAGGAAATTGTGATTTTGAGGTATTTGTTGACAGTGGTGCGGGGGTAAACCTTATTGATTTTCAGTTCTTCCAAAATCTTGGTTTTAGAACTAGCACTTTAGATAAATAGATACCAATGTTTGCTATTGATTCCTCCCCTTTCTCACATAAGAATCTGACTGATATCGTTCATTACATTAAGTTAAGGGTGGGTGATTCACATGTTAAGTCCATTTCTTGTTTTGGTATGAAGGGCTTGCCTGTTCCGATGGTTCTTGGTTTACCGTGGTTGATAAAGCATAACCCTACTATTGATTGGCAAACAAGACAAATCAGTAGCTGGAGTGAATTTTGTTCGGACAACTGTCTTGGTGCTTCTATCTCAGGGGTGTCAACTACGGTCCTACCTCAGTTTCTCTCTGATTTTGCGGACGTATTCTCGGAGGGTGGAGCCCAGGAGCTGCCTCCACATCGAGAATATGATTGTTCGGTCAATCTCATCCCTGGAGCTAAACTACCAAAATCTCGACTATACAACCTTTCCCAACCCGAAAGAGAAGCTATGCGGAAGTATATTGCAGAGAGTTTGGCAAAGGGACATATTAGGCCATCTAAGTCCCCTGTGGCCGCCGACTTCTTTTCCGTAAAAATGAAAGACGGATCACTTAGACCGTGTTTAGATTTCCGGGAATTGAATCTCATTACAGTCCGTGATCCGTATCCCCTTCCTTTGATTTCTGATCTATTTGATCAAATTGTCGGAGCCAAGGTGTTCTCCAAGCTGGATTTAAGAGGAGCTTATAATCTGATCAGAATCAAGGAAGGAGATGAGTGGAAAACGGCCTTCAATACACCCGAAGGTCATTTCGAGACTCCTGTCATGCCCTTTGGTTTAACTAATGCGCCAGCGGTCTTTCAGCGATTTGTGAATGATATTTTCCATCATTTAGTGGGAAGGTTCATTGTTGTTTACCTTGATGATATACTAATTTACTCACCCGATTTGGAGACCCATCAGGATCACATGAGACAGGTGTTGTCGATCCTTCGGGAGAATAAATTGTATGCAAAATTTGAAAAATGTGTATTTGCTGTCCAGGAGCTACCGTTTTTAGGATACCTGCTTTCTGACTCTGGTTTTCGTATAGACCCCGAAAAGGAATGGGACCGGCCTGAAAATCAGAAAGCTCTGATGCGGTTTTTGGGTTTTACCAATTACTACAGAAAATTCATCTTGAATTATTCCACCATTGTAAAACCTTTGACAGATATGACTAAAAAAAGGCGCCGACTTTTCTGTCTGGTCGGACGAGGCATTACAGGCCTTTTCTGCTATTAAGAAATGTTTTGCGTCTGCTCCCATTCTGATGCAACCTGATGTGTCTCAACCGTTTATCGTGGAGCTTGATGCATCAGAAGTGGGGGTCGGAGCAGTTCTGTCGCAGGGTCCATCCCCTAGCAAATGGCATCCGTGTGCTTTTTTCTCCAGAAAGCTCTCGGCCGCTGAAAGAAATTATATTGATGTGGGAGATAGAGAGTTGCTGGCCATTAAATTGGCCTTTGAGGAATGGCGTCATTGGTTGGAGGGGGCTACTCATCCTATTACGGTATATACTGACCACAAGAATTTGGATTACTTGCAGTCTGCTAAGCGCCTGAATCCTAGACAGGCTAGATGGTCACAGTTTTTTACTAGGTTCAATTTTGTGGTCACCTTTCGCTCTGGGGTTAAAAACGTCAAGGCAGATGCGTTGTCACGTAGTTTTCCTGGGGGGAGTGATTCGGAGGATCCCGCTCCGATTTTGTCTGATGGGGTGGTGGTTTCTGTACCCCGAGTTGGAGATGGAGGTGTTAGGGGCCCAGGAGGATGCTCCTGATTCTTGTCCTCCAGACAAGTTGTTTGTTCCTGCTGAACTGCGATACAAGGTGTTCAAGGAACATCATGATACGGTCCTTGCGGGACATCCTGGAAGCAAATCCACCATAGATCTTATTTCCCGCAGATTCTGGAGGCCAGGGTTGCGCAAGAGTGTGGAGGGTTATGTGAGAGCTTGTGAGACCTGTGCACTTCAGGATCCCTTCTTCCTTTGTCCATCCCGTCTCGTCTTTGGACGCATTTGTCCATGGACTTTATTACCAATTTACCGTGTTCCTCTGGGAAAACTGTGATTTTTGGTGGTAGTGGACCGCTTCAGTAAGATGGCCCATTTTGTACCGTTGCCTAGCTTGCCCAATGCCAAGACTCTCGCTCAGGTTTTTGTCAATAACATTGTGAAACTACATGGCATTCCCTCTGATGTGGTGTCTGATAGGGGGACACAATTTGTTTCCAGGTTTTGGAGGGCGTTCTGCTCTCGCCTGGGAATTCAACTGTCTTTTTCCTTGGCTTTTCATCCCCAGTCGAATGGTCAGACAGAGCGCACTAACCAAAACTTGGAGACCTATTTGAGGTGTTTTGTTGCTGAGAACCAGGATGACTGGTCCTCATTCTTGTCTCTAGCCGAGTTTGCCTTGAATAACCGTAGACAGGAGTCCACTGATAAGTTGCCATTTTTTGGCGCATATGGTTTTCACCCACAGTTTGGTACTTTTTCTGGGACTGGATCTTCTAGGATGCCAGAAGAGGAGAGATTCTCGTCCGCCTTGTCATCTATCTGGCGGAAGATCCAAGTTAATTTGGAAAAGATGGGTGAAAGATATAAACGGATGGCTGACAGGAGACGAATGACTGGTCCGGACCTGTGTGTGGGTGATTTGGTGTGGTTGTCCACTAGAAACATTAAACTGAAGGTACCATCTTGGAAAATGGGTCCAAGATTTATTGATCCATACAAAATCTCTGCGATTGTCAACCCGGTGGCGTTTCGTCTCGATCTTCCGCAGACCTGGAAGATCCATAATGTGTTTCATAGGTCTTTATTAAATAAATATGTGTAACCTGTGGAACCATCTCCGTTGCCACCTCCCCCTGTCCTGGTGGATGGCAATTTGGAGTTTGAAATCTCTAAGATTCTCGACTCACGTATTCTTCGGGGTTCCCTACAGTTCCTGGTGCACTGGAAGGGATACGGTCCCGAGGAAAGAATGTGGGTTCCGGCTGCTGATGTCAGTGCTAGCCGCCTGGTGAGGGCCTTTCACAGGGCACACCCGGATAAGGTTGGTCCGGGGTGTCCAGGGGTCACCCGTAGAAGGGGGGGTACTGTCACGCCTTGCCCTGTGAATGTGCGGAGATCTGTCAGACTGGCTGCACATGTTTGACTTCTTGGTTTGTTGTGATTTGGATTTGAGCTGGATCCACCTTCCCTCAGGTGTACTAGGTTTCATCGTTAGTGAGGCTATTTATCCCTCCTTCCCCCAGTGGCCTGTGCGGGTTATAGTTATTTTCTAGGAGCCCTTTCCCTTTGTGTGTGTTATCTAGGCCTCTAGGGAGACGCTTGCTTCTTCCTGGTTGGTAGAAGCAGGCTGCCTCTTCCCTTTTCCCTGCTGCTTAGGGTTTGCCCAGGGTGTTCAGATTTAGGCATGAGGGCATGTGCATATCCACCCTAAGGGTATGCACATGGGCACAGCAGTCTAGGGAAAGTTTTTAGGGATCGCTAGGAGGTGACCCTTTTCTCCCTAGCTTTTGGGCCTAGTCATTTATTCTGTTGGTTTTCCCTGTGTTTGGTTGTTTCCCCGCTTACCCAACTGTCGTGACAGATTGAGGGGTGCGATATACCTGCTTCCACAAAATACTGATTAAGGGGATTGATATACCTGCTTCCACAAAATATTAAGGGGTGCTATATACCTGTTTCCACAAAATACTGATTGAGGCGTGCAATATACCTGCTTCTGCAAAATACTGATTAAGGGGTTTTATATACCTGCTTTCACAAAATACAGATTGAGGGGTGCGATATACCTGCTTCCACCAAATATTGATTAAGTGATTCTATATACCTGTTTCCACAAAATACAGATTGAGGCGTGCGATATACCTGCTTCCACAAAATACTGATTAAGGGGTTCTATATACCTGCTTCCACAAAATACAGATTGAGGGGTATGATATACCTGCTTCCACCAAATTTTGATTAAGGGGTTCTATATACCTGCTTCTACAAAATACTGTTTAAGGGGATTGCTATACCTGCTTCCACAAAATACTGATTGAGGGGTGCGATATACCTGCTTCCACAAAATACAATGAATAAGGGGTTTGATATACCTGCTTCCACAAAATACAGATTGAGGGGTGCAATATACCTGCTTCCACCAAATATTGATTAAGGGGTTCTATATACCTGCTTCCACAAAATACAGATTGAGGGGTGCAATATACCTACTTCCACCGAATATTGATTGAGGCCTGCGATACACCTGTTTCTACAAAATACTGATTGAGGAATGCGATACACCTGCTTCCACAAGATACTGATTGAGGGGTGCGATATACCTGCTTCCGCAAAATATAGATTAAGGGGTTTGATATTCCTGCTTCCACAAAATACAGATTGAGGGGTGCAGTATACCTGCTTCCACCAAATATTGATTAAGGGGTTCTATATACCTGCTTCTACAAAATACTGACTGAGGTGTGATATACCTGCTTCCACCAAATATTGATTAAGGGGTTCTATATACCTGCTTCCACAAAATACTGATTGAGGGGTGTGATATACCTGCTTCCACCAAATATTGATTGAGGCCTGCGATACACCTGCTTCCACAAAATACTGATTGAGGGGTGCGATATACCTGCTTCCACCAAATACTGATTAAGGGGATTGATATACCTGCTTCCACCAAATATTGATTGAGGCCTGCGATATACCTACTTCCACAAATACTGCTCTTCTCTAGGGACTTTGGCACAGGGTCATTCAGAAAATGACAGGCTGAGGAAGAGGCAGGCCGTTCCGCAGGGGTGGTAGGGGTCGGCAGGTGCACCAAGCCTAAGTGGTAAGTTGGAAAAGGTGCGTGCGATTACATCAAAGGACGCACCAGAGTTGGTTGAGTGGCTCACTCAGTCTCCCGTTTCTGCACCCTCCTCATCTTCTGTATCTGCACCCTCCTCACTCTCTGCTGTGTGCACCCCCAAAGATACCACCACCACCACCATAGCCCCTCCACTCGAGTCAGAGGAATTATTTTCCCATTCATTCCCAGACCTTAATGATGCACAGCCATTCTTGGCATCGGATGAGGAAGAGGAGGTACCCAGATCAGCCCAAAGAGGGTGGTCTCCGCGGCTGCTGCCTACTCCGAGATCTCTAATGTCAGTGGTGGTGAAAGTGACGATGATGACGTGTCGATGGACGTCACGTGGGTGCCCACAAGAGAGGAAGAGGAGAAGAGTACAGAGGGAGAGACGGAGCAGCAGATTGGGAGGAGAAGGAGGAGAAGCAGGCAGAACTCGCAGTGCACTGGAGGCAAAAAGCAGACTGCAAATGTATCTGGAGCGAGTCATCCACCATCCACGGTCACATCTTGCGCTCCCAGGACACCTTCACATGGCTCTGCAGTGTTTTTTTTTTGTTTGTTTTTTCGTGATTATAATGAAAATGTGGAAGGCACTCAATTATCTGGTATTGGCAACATATAGTTAAATTTTTTTATTTTATTTTATTCAACAGAAACTATTAATCTGCATAATCCGCAATTATATTGAAATGTATAAAATATTGGCTGAATACATATATTACTTCTTAATGTGAGCAGTATAATGCGGCACGAGAGGTTGGCGGCAGTATATGATAATCACATTGTAAAAGTATGTTAAATAAAAATAGAGGTAAATGTTAAAGAATATAGAAAAAATAAAATAAAATTAGAATAAGAACAGAATAAAAATATACCGCATTGTGAAAAAAATCCTCTATGTACACAAGATGGTATTCTGTGTATACAAGATAAAGTAATATTTAAATTAATTGAGGATATCTCAACAGTAGGTATCTCTTGGTGGATATAGATAGCAAGCAGATGTCCCTTAATATACCGTAGTACCTCTTGTTCACAGAATACTAATAAGTCATAAGTCCTTAAAAAATCTCCACATAAGTAAATTTGTTTAAATGTCAGTAGGAATTCAAACGTCCCTTTCTTATAGGCAAAGCCCAATATAATGGGTATATAATTTTTTTAACGTGTCAGCTGCTGACAATAGTGTTGCCATCTGCAGCCTGTGCTGTCAACGCATAAGTCGCGGTAAGCCCAACACTCACCTAGGGATGACCGCTTTAAGAAGGCACCTGGCCTCCCATCAACGAGCCCAGCGCTACATGTCCTGCCTCTTCTCCTTCTCCTCTCTCCTCCCATTTGTCCTCCACTCCACCTTCCACCGTGTCGTCGTCGCGTTCATCTGGCACAAGGCAGGCTTCCGTGGCCCAAATGTTCAAGCGTAAAAAAATGATGACGCCGGAAAATCCTCTTGCCCAACGGCTGACCGCTGGCTTGTCGGAACTGCTAGCCCGCCAACTACTGCCATATAAATTGGTGGACTTGGAGGCCTTTAGAAAATTTGTGGCCATTGGCACACCGCAATGGAAGGTCCCCAGAAGGAAATATTTCTCCCAGAAGGGCATCCCTGAACTATATGGCCACGTTCAGCGGCAAGTTAATATATCTCTGGCACACAGTGTTGGTGCCAAGATACATCTGACCACAGACATGTGGTCTAGCAAACACGGGCAGGGAAGGCACATAACTTTTACTGCCCAGTGGGTGAACCTTCTAACTGCCATCAAGCATGTAACCCGTGGCACCCGTGTGGATTTGGTGTTACCGCCTCCTACTGCATCCTTCGTCTCCTCCTCGGCTGACTCCTCCTTTTCCACTGCTACCGCCTCTTCCGCTGCACCCCCCAAGCTCCCCAAAACCTATTTGACGTGCCAGGTAAGACGTTGCCATGCTGTGCTGCGTCTGTTGTGCCTGGAAGCCAAGAGCCACACCGGTCCTGCACTGCTTTCAGCTCTGTGATCACAGGCCGATCAGTGGCTAACCCCGCTCAATTTGACAGTTGGTAAAGTCGTGTGCGACAACGGTGCCAATCTGCTGAGCGTGCTGAAACAGGGCAAAATGACACACGTGCCGTGTATGGCACACGTCCTGAACTTAGTCGTGCAGCGATTCGTTGCCAAATACCCCGGAGTCCAGGACATCTTGCGGCAGGCCAGGAAAATCTCCGGCCATCTTAGAAGATCTTAACCGGCCATGGCTCGCCTTGCTGATGTTTATCACCTGCCTGTCAGATGTCTGATTTGTGACAGCCCGACGCGCTGGAACTCCACCTTGTATATGCTTCATAGGCTGCTCCAGCAGCAACGTGCCGTTAACGACTACCTGTACGAACTCTGCAGCAGGACAGGTTCGGGGGAGCTTGGTTTCTTTTAACCGCACCAGTGGCTGCTCATGCACGACGCATGCAGACTTCTGCGGCCACTTGATGAGATCACCAAACTGGTCAGTCGCAGCCAGGGCGCCATCAGTGACATCGTACCTTAAGCCTTCTTTCTGGAGCGTGCATTGCGTCATGTCATTGATCAAGCCGTCGAGGAGCAGGAGCTGGAAGATGAGGAAGTCGCAATGCTGAATGAATTCCCAGGGGGGGCTACTCCATCAGAGACAAGTCAGCAGGAGTGTGAAGCGGAGTCAGAATAGGATGGTGGCTGGGGGGAGGAGGAGCAAGAAGAACAGGCTTTGAGGGGGACTTTAAACTTTTCGGGGATCCCTGGTGTTGTCCGTGGCTGGGGGGAGGAGACCGAGGACGACATTCTCCTGGGCGATGAGCAGGAGCCAGGGTGCTCCACCGCTTCCAATTTAGTGCAAATGGGGGCCTTAATGCTCCAGTGTTTGAAGAGGGACTCCCATATAAAAAGCATTAAGAGCAAGGACCAGTACTGGGTGGCAATGTACTTAGACCCCCGGTACAAACACTAAATTGCCGACATGTTACCAGCATCACATAGGGCTGGCAGAATGCAGCATTTTCAGGCCTTGCTGTGAGAGATGCTGCATTCTGCTGTTGCGGGCGCTGGCAGAGTAATTTCCACCCACAGCGAAACAGGTGTGGGTACCAATCCTACCGCGCCTGCAAGAAGAGGGCGGTTTGAATATGTGTTGGTCACTTCGGATATGAGATCATTCTTTCAGCCAACCCATCGACAGCCGCCCTCCATATCCAGCCTCAGGGAATGCCTAGACCGTCAGGTGTCCGACTACATCGGGTTAACGGCCGATGTGGACGCTCTGAGAAGGGAGGAACCCCTGGACTACTGGGTGTGCAGGCTTAACCTGTGGCCAGAGGCACAATTGCACAATTTGCCAAGGAACTCTTGGCTTGCCCCTCTTCGAGTGTCCTGTTCGAAACTACGTTCAGTGCAGCAGGGGGGATCGGGACCGATAAGCGCACTCGCCTAGCTCACGACCGTGTGGACTACCTCACATTTCTAAAAATGAATGAGGCATGGATCTCTGAGGAATTCAAGACCTGTGACAACCACGTGTAATTGAATTTCCTCATGCCAGCCCACACATATCCGCCACCAACCAGAACAAAGAATAGTCCTTGTCTTATGTATATACAGCGGCATAAAAGGCCTTTTTTTGTCAGGTGAATGCCTAATTTTTGGGGCCTCTACTCCAGTGGCCTACAGTAAAATTTTTATCCAGTGACCGCCTAATGCACCTCCAGACACATAATCACTGGTTCTTTTCTGTCAGGTGAATGCCTAATTTTTGAGGCCTGTACTCCACTGGCCTACAGTAAAATTGTTATTAAGTGACCACCTAATGTACCTCCAGCCACATAATTACTTGTTCTTTTCTGTCAGGTGAATGTCAAATTTTTGGGGCCTGTACTCCCGTGGCCTAAAATAAAAACTTCTCTACGCTCCAGCAGGGCACATTTTTGAGATTTCCCCTTTAAGAAGCATAAAAATGGCCCCTGATTAAAATACATATATGGCCCAATGAATATGGCCCAATTCTCTAAGTTCCCCCACCTCCCCCCACACCGCATTTTTCTGTACTTGCTATACAGCAGCAAATACCTGTCAAATCAAGGGTCTCCAGGTCCGTTGCCCCGGATGCCAAACTGCAGGGGGGCGCTCTCTCTGCCGGAGTGCCGGGCCCTGCGCAATGGCCTGAGAGCTGTTTGATAGCGCGCCGCGCCCAGCGCCCTGATAATTCATTTGTGCGGTGTGGGCGCGCCGCACTTCAGTTAGTTAACTTAACATACATAGGGTCGGGATAGGCAATCATTAGGCTGGCCTGGCTCCCTCCGGCTCCACCCACTTTCCAGGTGGGAAACACAGTGCGGAGCGCGGGAGCCAGAGCCAGCAGAAGCCACTGCCAGTTGCCCAGTAGAAGATTGCCAGGAGCAGGAGGTGGCGGCGGAAGACTGAGTCCTGTCAGACTCCAGTAAAGAGTCAGACAGAAAGTCACTGACCAGTCAGCCTGAGTGAGCCCTGAGCCTAGAGTCCAGACTACAGAGCAGAGGTAGAGGGGGAGCCAGGCAGCTGCTGAGGCTGAGTTAGTGTCACTGTCATGATGATGTCAGTGATTAAGTTGGGTGACCATGTCACTATGAATGATGACCTCCCTGAGTCTGTGTGTGGGGGGATGGTGGCTGGTGGGTTTACAGTGTGCACCACTGTCTGGGCATGCAATAATAAGGGTAATAAATCAATGAGTGAAGGGCCAGAGCTCTGCCAGGCCAAATAGGTGGCATGGCAGTCTGGCATTCATGGTTCTGATGTGGCAGGATAACGGTAGAGAGGCACTGAGACAGTACTGCCTCTGGGATGCCATCTGCCCATCTCTATACCAGGCCTACCCTGGGCATGGGCTGGTATGGACAGCAGAGATGGGCAGAAGATGGCATCCTAGAGTCAGTACTGTCTCTGGTCACCCTTCACCAGCACCCTGACTGCCACCTGCTTGGCCTGCCTGGCTCTCATGGCACTTCACTGCATACCTGCTGTTTGGCTATCAGCTTCCTCTTCACCTCATGTCCAGACAAGTATCTCTGCAGTCGCTGACCAAGTTTTAGGCTAATTTCTCATTAGCGGCAGGGCAGGCTGTCCGGCGGGTGAACAGCCTGACGGATCCTGCCGGTGATTTACATGTGCCCCCGGACTGACGATCCATCCCCATTGACTATAATGGGGGCGGTGGTGGAGTTCTGGCGGCCTCTTACTGTGCGCTGCCGTACTGCCGCCGGAACTCAGCCAACACCCCCATTATAGTTAATGGGTATGGAGCGGCAGTCCAGAGGCACTTGTAAACTAGTGGTGGGACAGATACGTCAGGCTGTTCAACCGCCGGAATGCTGGTTGCTAGGAGCAACGTCCAGTACTGCAGCCTGTGCTTTCACTTCAGTATTCATGCGGGCTCCCCTCCCTGTTTAATTCTGATGGGGTTAATGGAACCCTGTATTTTATGAGATCCTGCAATGAATTGCGATATATGTTTCTTTTATAGCATTAGTGGTAATATTGGTCTTGGTATGCCTGTGGGGCGTCATTCTATAAAAAGGCGCATGCACAAAAGTTAGGGGGCGCCATACTAGATTCGCCCCAGGTGCTGGCAACACACGCTACGCCACTGCTCCAGGTGACGTCTCCTCCAATGTAGATCTTCTCTGTCATCATCTTCTCCATTTGGTCTGTACAACTTCTTTCAGCTACACCTCGTCTCTGCAGAGTGTGACACACAGACATCTTAGCTTCATCACTTTTCTGTCATCATCCCCCAACCCGGAGTCCCAACTGTGTTATCCTGCTGCTCGCTGTGCTCCCCAATACCCCCGAATACTATCCTGAAGAAAAATAACCGTCATACAGTTAGAGCCCCCTCCATAGTTATAGTGCTCCTCATAGTCCCACCAATCGTAATTGCCTTCTAGAATGCCCTTATTAGTAATACTGCTCCCTACACTGCCCCCTACAGTGATAACGCTCCCCAAGAGTGCCTCCATTAGTAGAAGCAGGCTCGGACTGTCCCACAGGGGTACAGGGGAATCCCCCGGTGGGCCCCTGAGCAAGGTGGGCCCCTAGTCTCCCACCCCCTGCACAAGTGGTACATAACACAGTAGACTTAGTGCACTACATACATATATTCAGTGTACAGCACCTCCATCAGCCTATGTTCATATAAAAAACTTGTTAGATTATTTATTATATTTTAATGTATCCATATGGTGGGCCCCCAAAATACATTTTACTGGTGGGCCCTAGGTACCCCAGTCCGACACTGAGTAGAAGAGCCCTCCAGTATTAATAATGCCCTCACAGAGCCCCCAGTAGAAATAAGACCCTCTATGGTTCCCCCAGTGGTAATAAAGCTCTCTACAGACCCCTCAGTAGTAATAAGGCCCCCATAGTGCTCTTAGTAGAAATAAGGCAGATCTATAAGTCCCTCCTATACAGCCCCCATTAGTAATAACAATGCCTACAGTATAATGTCCCCTGGATTTGTAGTGCCCCCTGTAGTTATATTCCTCCCTCCACCATACAGTCCCATGTAAATAACATCACACCATCTCTCCAGCCCCCTCCAATATATAGTCCCATGTAAATAACATCCCTCTTTATCTAGAGCCCCCTCCAACATACAGTCCCATGTAAATAACATCACTCCCTCTAGCCCAGGCAACTTCTTTCTGCCTGTTGGTTTCCTGACAGACTCAGGCCTTGGGACAGTGCCTCTTTTTGACTGGGAGCTTTTGTCACACTGCCTGTCCAGGAGCCTGCTCTGCTGTGTTACTGAGTCTTGCCAACACAACACACCTCTATATTCCTTCTACACTGCCACTGATGCTGTTGTTCTTGTGGGTCCCTAAAAACTTGCACTCTGTCTCAGGCTATTGCTGAGCTGAGCCTCACTTCCTGCCAGCCCAGTATTGATTAGGCTACTTTCACACTTGCGTTTGGGGTTCCGCTTGTGAGATCCGTTTGAGGGCTCTCACAAGCGGCCCCGAACTGATCCGTTCATCCCCAATGCATTCTGAATGGATAAGGATCCGCTCAGAATGCATCAGTTTGGCTCCGTTCCGCCTCCATTCCGCTCTGGAGGCGGACACCCGAACGCAGCTTGCAGCGTTTTGGTGTCCGCCTGGCGGTGCGGAGCCAAACGGATCCGTCCTGACTTACAATGCAAGTCAATGGCGGTGGATCCGTTTGACGTTGACACAATATGGTGCAATTGCAAACGGATCCGTCCCCCATTGACTTTCAATGTAAAGTCAGGAGTCCCTATTAATATACCATCGGATCGGAGTTTTCTCATCACCATGGGAACGCCTCTATGTTAGAATATACCATCGGATTTGAGTTAGATCGTGAAAACTCAGATCCGACAGTATATTCTAACACAGAGGCGTTCCCATAGTGATGGGGACGCTTCAAGTTAGAATATACTGAGAACTGTGGACATAACTGCCCCCTGCTGCCTGGCAGGACCTGATCTCTTACAGGGGGCTGTGATCCGCACAATTAACCCATCAGGTGCCAGCCCAGGAATCAGTTATTCATTCCATGGGTTCGCTCATCCCTAGATATTATGCCTTTTCTCTGGACTGGTAACCAGGTGGAACATCTCAGTCTGAAGCTCTGGTAGATCCTAGCCAGCTGACAATGTGTTACCTCATCTCCCAGAAGATAAATGGAATATAGTGGCATGAGACTGTGTGGCGGAAGGTGGTGGTGGACAAGTTAGAAATATCCAACTTAAATATTTTGACATTCGGAGAATTGATTTCCTGCAGTATAAATCAGTTCACCTCATGTTTGTTTTGTGATATATTATCTGCTGTGCTTCCTTGACGTCATTGAACTATTTTTACTTTTAGCTTTTTATATGGTGGGGGCAATGATACCATGGCTTTACGGTAGAAGAGTAAGAAGAAGCCTCAAGTACAGGAACTTAAAAACTAACCCCAAGAAAATCAATGAATATGACTACTGCCATGGGCATTTGTTGACATGGGGTCAAAATTCAGATGTCAGATCTCTTTGGCGGCATTTAAAGTTTGCAAACCAATGCAACACTTGTGTGTACAACTCAATGGACAGATCATGAAGAGGAGGGTGGTCTGAAATAAAAGTAATTTACCAGTGGGTTATGAAAAATTATAATTTATAGTGGAAAACTTGCTTTTGTCCTCAGCAGACCAGAAATGCATGGTTATCGCTCCCCCCACACACTCGGTTTGTTAGGTAATATAGTGCTTTAGTCAGCAATGAGTGGCGATTCCATAATATATTCTTGACTGGAGCTAAGGGGGGACTTCTGCTGCTAATATTGAACTCCACGGGAGCTGTAATATTCTGTGTGCAGTGAGCTCCCCCTAGTGGCATCTACAGGTGTAGCATAGTAAGAAGTTCACTATCAGGCATCTTCCCTCCTCAGGCCAAATAGCACTGGCATGCTCAGCCTCTATGGAATGACATTTGGAATCTTATTTAAAAAATGTGTGGACCCTCTATCTACTATTGCGTTTAAGAGGCCGGGGTCAATTATAAGCCCCTCAGATTACAGGATTATTTTACTCAGGGTTATTTTACTAGGAATGAATATAACGCTCTGCTATAGTTATAGTTATAGTGTATATGAGCTGTAATCTGAATGACTTTAAAAACCATCAAAGGGAAACTGGTAAAAACTGAAACCAACCAGTGGTATTCTCATCTGAGACAGTCGGGGCATATCGGTAGGATATTGTCTGATAAGTGTGGGTCCCACCACTGGGACCCACAACTATCTCCTTAACGGAGACCCGAAAGTGGTGGAGGGCACACTGCAAATGCGCAGCGTTGGCTCGGCTACTTCCATTGGGGCCATAGAATTAAATGGGAGCGGTGGCCGGTCATGCCTGGTGCGCTCCCATTCACTTCTATGGGGAGAGTGCCTGGTGGAGTCCTCCAGCCAGCACTTTGGCCCACTCCGTTCTCAATTTAGGTGCGGGTAAAAATGGTGGGACACGCACCTATCAGACAGTGGGGGCATATCGCTAAGATATTGTCTGAGATAAGACAACCCCTTTACAGGGAGTGCAGAATTATTAGGCAAATTAGTATTTTGACGACATCATCCTCTTTATGCATGTTGTCTTACTCCAAGCTGTATAGGCTCGAAAGCCTACTACCAATTAAGCATATTAGGTGATGTGCATCTCTATAATGAGAAGGGGTGTGGTCTAATGACATCAACACCCTATATCAGGTGTGCATAATTATTGGCAAAATGGGTCAAAAGAAGGACTTGACAGGCTCAGAAAAGTCAAAAATAGTGAGATATCTTGCAGAGGGATGCAGCACTCTTAAAATTGCAAAGCTTCTGAAGCGTGATCATCGAACAATCAAGCGTTTCATTCAAAATAGTCAACAGGGTCGCAAGAAGCGTGTGGAAAAACCAAGGCGCAAAATAACTGCCCATGAACTGAGAAAAGTCAAGCGTGCAGCTGCCAAGATGCCACTTGCCACCAGTTTGGCCATATTTCAGAGCTGCAACATCACTGGAGTGCCCAAAAGCACAAGGTGTGCAATACTCAGAGACATGGCCAAGGTAAGAAAAGCCAAAAGACGACCACCACTGAACAAGACACACAAGCTGAAACGTCAAGACTGGGCCAAGAAATATCTCAAGACTGATTTTTCTAAGGTTTTATGGACTGATGAAATGAGAGTGAGTCTTGATAGGCCAGATGGATGGGCCCGTGGCTGGATTGGTAAAGGGCAGAGAGCTCCAGTCCGACTCAGACGCCAGCAAGGTGGAGGTGGAGTACTGGTTTGGGCTGGTATCATCAAAGATGAGCTTGTGGGGCCTTTTCGGGTTGAGGATGGAGTCAAGCTCAACTCCCAGTCCTACTGCCAGTTTCTGGAAGACACCTTCTTCAAGCAGTGGTACAGGAAGAAGTCTGCATCCTTCAAGAAAAATATGATTTTCATGCAGGACAATGCTCCATCACACGCGTCCAAGTACTCCACAGCGTGGCTGGCAAGAAAGGGTATAAAAGAAGAAAATCTAATGACATGGCCTCCTTGTTCACCTGATCTGAACCCCATTGAGAACCTGTGGTCCATCATCAAATGTGAGATTTACAAGGAGGGAAAACAGTACACCTCTCTGAACAGTGTCTGGGAGGCTGTGGTTGCTGCTGCACGCAATGTTGATGGTGAACAGATCAAAACACTGACAGAATCCATGGATGGCAGGCTTTTGAGTGTCCTTGCAAAGAAAGGTGGCTATATTGGTCACTGATTTGTTTTTGTTTTGTTTTTGAATGTCAGAAATGTATATTTGTGAATGTTGAGATGTTATATTGGTTTCACTGGTAAAAATAAATAATTGAAATGGGTATATATTTGTTTTTTGTTAAGTTGCCTAATAATTATGCACAGTAATAGTCACCTGCACACACAGATATCCCCCTAAAATAGCTAAAACTAAAAACAAACTAAAAACTACTTCCAAAAATATTCAGCTTTGATATTAACCACCTCCGGACCGCTGTACGCACAGACGCGTCCTGGAGGTGGTTGATTCATTCCGCCTGGACGCATATACGCGTCATCTCGCGAGACGCGAGATTTCCTGTGAACGCGCGCACACAGGCGCGCGCGCTCACAGGAACGGAAGGTAAGAGAGTTGATCTCCAGCCTGCCAGCGGCGTTCGTTCGCTGGCAGGCTGGAGATGTGTTTTTTTTAACCCCTAAAAGGTATATTAGATGCTGTTTTGATAACAGCGTCTAATATACCTGCTACCTGGTCCTCTGGTGGTCCCCTTTGTTTGGATCGACCACCAGAGGACACAGGTAGCTCAGTAAAGTAGCACCAAGCACCACTACACTACACCCCCCCCCCATCACTTATTAACCCCTTATTAGCCCCTGATCACCCCTGATCACCCCATATAGACTCCCTGATCACCCCCCTGTCATTGATTTCCCCCCTGTCATTGATCACCCCCCTGTCATTGATCACCCCCCTGTAAAGCTCCATTCAGACGTCCGCATGATTTTTACGGATCCACTGATAGATGGATCGTATCCGCAAAACGCATCCGGACGTCTGAATGAAGCCTTACAGGGGCGTGATCAATGACTGTGGTGATCACCCCATATAGACTCCCTGATCACCCCCCTGTCATTGATTACCCCCCTGTCATTGATCAACCCCCTGTAAAGCTCCATTCAGACGTCCGCATGATTTTTACGGATCCACTGATAGATGGATCGGATCCGCAAAACGCATCCGGACGTCTGAATGAAGCCTTACAGGGGCATGATCAATGACTGTGGTGATCACCCCATATAGACTCCCTGATCACCCCCCTGTAAAGCTCCATTCAGATGTCCGCATGATTTTTACGGATGCACTGATAGATGGATCGGATCCGCAAAACGCATCCGGACGTCTGAATGAAGCCTTACAGGGGCGTGATCAATGACTGTGGTGATCACCCCATATAGACTCCCTGATCACCCCCCTGTCATTGATTACCCCCCCCTGTCATTGATTACCCCCCTGTAAAGCTCCATTCAGACGTCCGCATGATTTTTACGGATCCACTGATAGATGGATCGGATCCGCAAAACGCATACGGACGTCTGAATGAAGCCTTACAGGGGCATGATCAATGACTGTGGTGATCGCCCCATATAGACTCCCTGATCACCCCCCTGTCATTGATCACCCCCCTGTTATTGATCACCCCCCTGTAAAGCTCCATTCAGATGTCCGCATGATTTTTACGGATGCACTGATAGATGGATCGGATCCGCAAAACGCATCCGGACATCTGAATGAAGCCTTACAGGGGCGTGATCAATGACTGTGGTGATCACCCCATATAGACTCCCTGATCACCCCCCTGTCATTGATCACCCCCCCTGTCATTGATCACCCCTCTGTAAGGCTCCATTCAGACGTCCGCATGATTTTTACGGATCCACTGATAGATGGATCGGATCCGCAAAACGCATACGGACGTCTGAATGAAGCCTTACAGGGGCGTGATCAATGACTGTGGTGATCACCCCATATAGACTCCCTGATCACCCCCCTGTAAAGCTCCATTCAGATGTCTGCATGATTTTTACGGATGCACTGATAGATGGATCGGATCCGCAAAACGCATCCGGACGTCTGAATGAAGCCTTACAGGGGCGTGATCAATGACTGTGGTGATCACCCCATATAGACTCCCTGATCACCCCCCTGTCATTGATTACCCCCCTGTTATTGATCACCCCCCTGTAAAGCTCCATTCAGATGTCTGCATGATTTTTACGGATGCACTGATAGATGGATCGGATCCGCAAAACACATCCGGACGTCTGAATGAAGCCTTACAGGGGCGTGATCAATGACTGTGGTGATCACCCCATATAGACTCCCTGATCACCCCCCTGTCATTGATTACCCCCCCTGTCATTGATTACCCCCCTGTAAAGCTCCATTCAGACGTCCGCATGATTTTTACGGATCCACTGATAGATGGATCGGATCAGCAAAACGCATACGGACGTCTGAATGAAGCCTTACAGGGGCGTGATCAATGACTGTGGTTATCACCCCATATAGACTCCCTGATCACCCCCCTGTCATTGATTACACCCCTGTCATTGATCACCCCCCTGTAAAGCTCCATTCAGATGTCTGCATGATTTTTACGGATGCACTGATAGATGGATCGGATCCGCAAAACGCATCCGGACGTCTGAATGAAGCCTTACAGGGGCGTGATCAATGACTGTGGTGATCACCCCATATAGACTCCCTGATCACCCCCCTGTCATTGATTACCCCCCTGTCATTGATTACCCCCCTGTAAAGCTCCATTCAGACGTCCGCATGATTTTTACGGATCCACTGATAGATGGATCGGATCCGCAAAACGCATACGGACGTCTGAATGAAGCCTTACAGGGGCGTGATCAATGACTGTGGTTATCACCCCATATAGACTCCCTGATCACCCCCCTGTCATTGATTACACCCCTGTCATTGATCACCCCCCTGTAAAGCTCCATTCAGATGTCTGCATGATTTTTACGGATGCACTGATAGATGGATCGGATCCGCAAAACGCATCCGGACGTCTGAATGAAGCCTTACAGGGGCGTGATCAATGACTGTGGTGATCACCCCATATAGACTCCCTGATTACCCCCCTGTCATTGATTACCCCCCCTGTCATTGATTACCCCCCTGTAAAGCTCCATTCAGACGTCCGCATGATTTTTACGGATCCACTGATAGATGGATCGGATCCGCAAAACGCATACGGACGTCTGAATGAAGCCTTACAGGGGCGTGATCAATGACTGTGGTTATCACCCCATATAGACTCCCTGATCACCCCCCTGTCATTGATTACACCCCTGTCATTGATCACCCCCCTGTAAAGCTCCATTCAGATGTCTGCATGATTTTTACGGATGCACTGATAGATGGATCGGATCCGCAAAACGCATCCGGACGTCTGAATGAAGCCTTACAGGGGCGTGATCAATGACTGTGGTGATCACCCCATATAGACTCCCTGATCACCCCCCTGTCATTGATCACCCCCCCTGTCATTGATTACCCCCCTTTAAAGCTCCATTCAGACGTCCGCATGATTTTTACGGATCCACTGATAGATGGATCGGATCCGCAAACTGCATCCGGACGTCTGAATGAAGCCTTACAGGGGCATGATCAATGACTGTGGTGATCACCCCATATAGACTCCCTGATCACCCCCCTGTCATTGATTACCCCCCTGTAAAGCTCCATTCAGACGTCCGCATGATTTTTACGGATGCACTGATAGATGGATCGGATCCGCAAAACGCATCCGGACGTCTGAATGAAGCCTTACACGGGCGTGATCAATGACTGTGGTGATCACCCCATATAGACTCTCTGATTACCCCCCTGTCATTGATCACCCCCCCTGTCATTGATCACCCCCCTGTCATTGATCACCCCCCCTGTCATTGATCACCCCTCTGTAAGGCTCCAGACATTTTTTTGGCTCAAGTTAGCGGAATTATTCTTTTTTTTTTCTTACAAAGTCTCATATTCCACTTACTTGTGTCAAAAAATAAAATCTCACATGAACTCACCCTACCCCTCACGGAATCCAAATGCGTAAAATTTTTTAGACATTTATATTCCAGACTTCTTCTCACGCTTTAGGGCCCCTAGAATGCCAGGGCAGTATAAATACCCCACATGTGACCCCATTTCGGAAAGAAGACACCCCCAGGTATTCCGTGAGGGGCATATTGAGTCCATGAAAGATTGAAATTTTTGTCCCAAGTTAGCGGAACGGGAGACTTTGTGAGAAAAAAATTAAAAATATCAATTTCCGCTAACTTGTGCCAAAAAAAAAAAATTTCTATGAACTCGCCATGCCCCTCATTGAATACCTTGGGGTGTCTTCTTTCCAAAATGGGGTCACATGTGGGGTATTTATACTGCCCTGGCATTCTAGGGGCCCCAAAGCGTGAGAAGAAGTCTGGTATCCAAATGTCTAAAAATGCCCTCCTAAAAGGAATTTGGGCACCTTTGCGCATCTAGGCTGCAAAAAAGTGTCACACATCTGGTATCGCCGTACTCAGGAGAATTTGGGGAATGTGTTTTGGGGTGTCATTTTACATATACCCATGCTGGGTGAGAGAAATATCTTGGTCAAATGCCAACTTTGTAAAAAAAAATGGGAAAAGTTGTCTTTTGTCAAGATATTTCTCTCGCCCAGCATGGGTATATGTAAAATGACACCCCAAAACACATTTCCCAACTTCTCCTGAATACGGCGATACCACATGTGTGACACTTTTTTGCAGCCTAGGTGGGCAAAGGGGCCCATATTCCAAAGAGCACCTTTAGGATTTCACAGGTCATTTACCTACTTACCACACATTAGGGCCCCTGGAAAATGCCAGGGCAGTATAACTACCCCACAAGTGACCCCATTTTGGAAAGAAGACACCCCAAGGTATTCCGTGAGGGGCATGGCGAGTTCCTAGAATTTTTTATTTTTTGTCACAAGTTAGTGGAAAATGCTGATTTTTTTATATATTTTTTTTTTCATACAAAGTCTCATATTCCACTAACTTGTGACAAAAAATAAAAACTTCCATGAACTCACTATGCCCATCAGCGAATACCTTGGGGTCTCTTCTTTCCAAAATGGGGTCCACTTGTGGGGTAGTTATACTGCCCTGGCATTCTAGGGGCCCAAATGTGTGGTAAGGAGTTTGAAATCAAATTCTGTAAAAAATGACCTGTGAAATCCAAAAGGTGCTCTTTGGAATATGGGCCCCTTTGCCCACCTAGGCTGCAAAAAAGTGTCACACATCTGGTATCTCCGTACTCAGGAGAAGTTGGGGAATGTGTTTTGGGGTGTCATTTTACATATACCCATGCTGGGTGAGAGAAATATCTTGGCAAAAGACAAAATTGAGTTGGGATGAAAATACTATAAAAAGTTTTTGTAAATAAATTTTTGTTGTTCTATGCATATATGTGAAAATCCCCAATTCATTGCTGGATACATAGGAAAATTGACACAATAAAATATCCACAGACATCATGGAGGGGAATTGTGCCGAAACGTCCGGTCTAGATACTCTGTTTGTACATTGAAGAAAAATATTGGGCAATTGGATGGATGAAACTACTGCGAAACTAAAATTTTTTTTATTTTTTATTGCAACACTAAAAATCTGTGTGCCTCAATTTCGCTATAAGGATCAGGGTCTTGGACACGATCCGCTTCACTTAGCTGCAGATCTGGTATCTAAGGGTTGCTCTCATACCTGAATGCCATCAGATTCTCTGCTCACACAGTTCCTTAGTATATATTATAATATGTCAAGGATTGTAGATTTAGACCAGCAGGGGGTGCTGAGGAGTTTAATACCTTCTTTTCCATTATTAAAGGGGTTTTCTCACTTCAGCAAATTTGTCATGTAGAGAAAGTTAATACAAGGCACTTACTAATGTATTGTGATTGTCCATATTGCCTCCTTTGCTGGCTGGATTCATTTTTCCATAACATTATACACTGCTATCCAGCAGCATTGGTCGTGCTTGCACACTATAGAAAAAAGTGCAGGCTTCTTTGCTGAAGTGAGACAACCCCTTTAACCTATTTAAAAGTTCAATGTATGGTTGTTGCTAAACATTTTGAAACTGACACAAGTTTTGGTTTTGAAACTGACACAAGTTTGATGCTTCAGTGTTTTTTTTAATCTTTTTCCCAAATCCTTCTCTGGTGTACTGAAGTACAATTATAATAGAATTATATATATATATATATATTTTTTTTTTTACTTTTATTGACAAATACATCAAGTTTGTAAAAAAAGACCCAGTATTTCCAGTGTTGACCCTTCTTTTTCAAGACTTCTGCGGTACAACCTGACATGCTGGATAACAGATTCTGGGCCAAATCCTGACTGATGACAACCCACTCTTGCCTGATCAGTGCTTGGAGTTTATCATAATTTCTGTATTTTTGTTTGTCCACCCGCTTTTTAAAGATTGATCGTAGGTTCTCTATGGGATTGAGATCTAGGGAGTTTCCTGGTCATGGACCCAAAATTGCAGCATTCTGTTCACCAGGCCAATTATTTATCATTTTTGCCTTGCCTTGCCATGGTGCTCCATCTTGCTGGAAAAAGCATTGTTCATCACCAAATTGCTCCTGGGTCACTGGGAGAAGCTTCTATTGGGGGATGTTTTGATATTCATTGCAGTGTTCTTAGGCAAAATTGTGCGTGAGCCCACTCCCTTGGGTGAGAATCGACCCCACACGTGAATGGTCTCAGGATGCTACTGTTGACATTAGCGTTGAGCAAAGCATCCGAAGTGAAATTCAGTCTGAATTTTAGGAAAAATTCGATTCTAAACTAAGCCTTACTTCCTCGCCCTTCGTGGTAACGCATAATTTTTCCTTAAATGGTGGCTGGAATTGTCTTTAGAAAGAACGGAGAAAAAATACTCATCATGTATGATCACCTGGTGACATCATCACTGATGATGTTACCATGTGATCATGCTGGGAGTGATGTCATCACACTCAGTGTAGGTCCTTCAACAGGTCTTTTTCAATCAAGAGAGGAGCGGACTGCCTTTGCGCGAGCAAAAAACTAAGGTACCCCTACGGTGGAAACCCATTTTGGAAACTACACCCCTTACGGAATTTGGAAACACTACACCCCTTCCCTTTTACGGAATTTGGAAACACTTGGCTGTAAAAATGAAAAGTTTTGTTTCTTCCAATAAAATGTTGCTTTAGCCCCAAATTTTTCATTTTCACAAGGGGTAACAGGAGAAAAAGTACCCCATAATTTGTTACCCATTTCCTCTTGAATACGGCAACACCCCATATGTGGTGGTAAACTGCTGTGGGGGCACATGGCAGGACTCAGAAAGGAAGGAGTGCCATATGGCTTTTGCAGCTCAGATTTTGATGGATAGGTTTATGGGTGCCATTGGTTTTTATTTTTTAAGTATTGTCTTATGTTGGGGCTCATTTTTTTGCGGGATAAGGTGACGGTTTGATTGGTACCATTTTGGGGTACATAAGACTTTTTGATCGCTTGGTATTAAACTTTTTGTGAGGCAAGGTGAAAAAAAATGGCTGTTTTGGCATTTATTTATTTTTTACAGCATTCACCTGAGGGGGCATATAATGTTATATTTTTTTAGATCAGGTTATTACTGATGCGGCGATACCTAATATGTCTATCTTTTTTTTTTTTTGTTAAGTTTTATACAGTGAAATCATTTTTGAACAGAATAAAATCTTGTTTTTGTGTTGCAATTTTCTGAGAGCCCTATTTTTTTTTTGGGCAATTGTCTTAGGTAGGGGTTCATTTTTTGCAGGATGAGATGATGGTTTGATTGGTATCATTTTCGGGTACAAAAGACTTTTTGATCACTTGGTATTACACTTTTTGTGAGGTAAGGTGACAAAAAAAAATGGCTTTTTTGGCACAGTTTTTTCTTTTTTTACAGTGTTTACTTGAGGGGTTAGGTCATGTGATATTTTTATAGAGCAGGTCGTTACAGATGTGGCAATACCTAATATGTATACTTTTATTTATTTATTTAAGTTTTACACAATAATATCATTTTTGAAACAAAAACAAATCATGTTTTAGTGTCTCCATAGTCTGAGAGCCATAGTAGACAGGGTGTGCGGACGCAGTACAGAGGCAAATTACCAGTTTTTAAATCAAACTTCCGTGTTTATTCACACCACATAAAGCAAAAACAAAACGTCACTTTGCAGTCTTGGTGTTAGTTCACACACAACGGAAAGTCCACATAGCAAAAATCACCTTGTTGGCTGTTCTGCCTCCAGCAGTCAATAGCAGGCTTTTAGGGGGCCCGTTTCCCTTACAGATGGGTCTCAGCCCTCCACCACGGCACAAGCCTCAGATCCCAGCACACACACCTCCTGAGCTCCACTGTCAGACTGAGGTAATCCTACTCACCTGGCAGTGCTGGCTAGTTTTTAGGCCTGGCAAAACTCGACCTGGAACATAGGAAGTAGTCACCCACCCAGCACTTTGAATACACCCAGTTAGAGCCGTCCTGGATCAGCTATGCAGCCATACTAAGTATTAAGGTTTCAAACAGCCACTGCTGCTGACACATAAAAAACAGCTCTTACTCCACCGAGGCCAGGAACCTCGGTGACACGTACCCATCATCCACGATGATTCCTTGTACCTTCTTACAGTGCATAACAATATGCCAGGAAATTCAGGAGCAACCTAAAAACAAACATCCAATGAAGTGATCCATGACGTCGTGAAGAAAAAGTCCATCCATGTGTACTAGCAAGATTGTGAAAAAAAAAAGTTAATAGGGAAAGAAGTGAAAAAAAACAAAAAAAAAACTGAAGAATAAAATTGAAATAAAGTTACTCATAAAAACCTGTGAACGTGAGTTCTTCATTCATCCCGTTGGGTGTCAAAGAGTCAAGGTCAAAGAACCATCTAGATTCAAAACGGAGGAGTTGTGGGGTAATCGGACTTCCTCTGGGATTATAGTGTACTCGGCCCAATCCCACAACTTTGAGGCCTGTGGTGTTACTTTGGTGATAATCCATAAAGTGCGTGGCTACAGAGGTCAATGGTTTCTCTGCCTTGTTCCTGTCGCAGCGTGCCAGAGAGATGTTGGACAAATGTTGCTGGATGCGTTTGACCGACATACATTTTTCCACATTTACAGATGAGAGCATAGATGACATTATGAGTACGGCAATCAATATAGTGTCTGAGGCAGATTTTTCTAACGTCTCTAGGGTTTACAAAGCTATCAGAGGCAATCATGAATTGGCAAACATTACAGGTGTCGCAAGGATAGGTACCCTGCAATTTGGTGCCAGTAAAGAGACGTTGAGTAGGCCTCTGAAAGTGGCTGCACACCAATTTGTCACGTAGATTGGGGGCTCTGTGTGCAATGATCTTCAGTTGTGCCTCAATGTAATTCCGAAGTTTAGCGTCAGAGAGTAAAAGATACCAGTGTGTCTTCAACAGTGTCGGGCTGGGCTGCCTAGGGCCCACCAGTAAAATTCATTTTTGGGCCCCACCGTACGGATACATTCAAATATTACCTGCTCACACAGCAGCAAAATGCTACCAGTTTATTGAATATCGGGGTCCCTGCAGCAACATTGAGAAGGTAGGTCCTGGGGAGAAGAGGACACTGGCAGCTTTCGTCTATACCTAGAAGTCATCTCAGCTCTGATCGTGTCTATAAAAATAAACTGGGGAGTTTCTTTAATAATCTATCAGGTGTTTTATATGAACATAGGCTGATGGAGGTCTTGTACATTGAATATATGTATGTAGTGCAGTAATTATACTGTGTTATGTGCCACTTGTGCAGGGGGTGGGAGACTAGGGACCCACCTTGCTCAAGGGCCCACCGGGGGATTCACCTGTACCCCTGTGGGCCAGTCCGAGCCTGGTCTTCAATAACTTGTATAAGTCATTCTATAGGTTATTGAATCGGGTAAGGCCTCTTTCACACTTGCGTTGTCCGGATCCGGCGTGTACTCCACTTGCCGGAATTACACGCCGGATCCGGAAAAACGCAAGTGTACTGAAAGCATTTGAAGACGGAACCGTCTTCCAAATGCGTTCAGTGTTACTATGGCACCCAGGACGCTATTAAAGTCCTGGTTGCCATAGTAGGAGCGGGGAGCGGGGGAGCGGTATACTTACAGTCCGTGCGGCTCCCGGGGCGCTCCAGAATGACGTCAGAGCGCCCCATGCGCATGGATGACGTGATCCATGTGATCACATGATCCATGCGCTTGGGGCGCCCTGACGTCACTCTGGAGCGCCCGGGGAGCCGCACGGACGGTAAGTACACTGCTCCCCCGCTCCCCGCTACACTTTACCATGGCTGCCAGGACTTTAGCGTCCCGGCAGCCATGGTAACCACTCTGAAAAAGCTAAATGTCGGCTCCGGCAATGCGCCGAAACGACGTTTAGCTTAAGGCCGGATCCGGATCAATGCCTTTCAATGGGCATTAATTCCGGATCCGGCCTTGCGGCAAGTGTTCCGGATTTTTGGCCGGAGCAAAAAGCGCAGCATGCTGCGGTATTTTCTCCGGCCAAAAAACGTTCCGTTCCGGAACTGAAGACATCCTGATGCATCCTGAACGGATTTCTCTCCATTCAGAATGCATTAGGATAATCCTGATCAGGATTCTTCCGGCATAGAGCCCCGACGACGGAACTCTATGCCGGAAGACAAGAACGCAAGTGTGAAAGAGCCCTAACAATTTGCACCTTAATGATCACTGTTCTGTGTCTAGGTTTGAAAAGTTCCGAGTGATTAGCTCTACAGGCAGTTTCATACGCCTCGGACACCACCTTCTTTTTTTTCCTTTTTTTCTTCTTTTTTCTTCATCATTTTACTTTTCTGTTGTGCTTCTGGCTGTCATATTATGGCATTTTGTATATGAAAAAAATCACAGAATAAAGTGGCCTAAATGGGAGGAAGTGCTCAAAACCCCAAACACTGTATCGTTTTTATACCCAGGGGAGCAATCCCTCCGCATGTGATCCGCTGCTAACAGCAATCCCCAGCAAAAATGCATTCAATGGAGGATGTCGGCAGCGGACCACATGCACCACAGAAACATCCTACACAAGATGGAATAATGTGTGAATGAGAATATAAAAATCCATAAATCACTGCAAAAGGTGCACCACAATAATATGCTGCTGACAATAATGGCCAAACCCTTACGCTGATGTTAAAAACTGAGACTCTGGCCAATACAGATGTAGCAGGGTTAACACACATACTCTTAACTTAAATTTCTTAACTCATTGCGTTATCTTGAAACAAAAGCCATTGAAAAGCAATTTAAGGCGTTGGCTTAACGCATTTAGTTTCGATAACACGTCTCATAAAGCATGTGTGTTAACTCTACTACATCTGTATATTCCAGTCAGGAACATATCGGAGCCCAAGGCACCCCGTCAAGGTATCTCAGTGTGGCATGGGTCCTACCGCTAACCTACCTACAGTGTGTGAACACAGTCCGATAGGTGCTGAGGTCCAACTCACAGCTTAACTCCCACATACCTCCATAGTAATTCACTAAGACAATGGGAGGGTAGGAGGAGGCTGCGAGCCCCACCTATAACAGGCATTGTATGCATTTTTGCTGGGTATTGCCGCTAGCAACGGACCACATATTAATTTGTATTTCACATATATGTCACTCAATCATCGGTGGTGTTATATATAATTTCTGATCATGTGATTCAATTTTGTATTATCAATATACAGGTTGTCAGTGGCACAACAGATTTCTCCCCTTTTTCTCCTCCCATTGTACTCAGGTGACTCTTATTTACGATTTATTATTACTGATTACTATAGTATATATACACTCACCTAAAGAATTATTAGGAACACCATACTAATACGGTGTTGGACCCCCTTTTGCCTTCAGAACTGCCTTAATTCTACGTGGTATTGATTCAACAAGGTGCTGATAGCATTCTTTAGAAATGTTGGCCCATTTTGATAGGATAGCATCTTGCAGTTGATGGAGATTTGAGGGATGCACATCCAGGGCACGAAGCTCCCGTTCCACCACATCCCAAAGATGCGCTATTGGGTTGAGATCTGGTGACTGTGGGGGCCATTTTCGTACAGTGAACTCATTGTCATGTTCAAAAAACCAATTTGAAATGATTCGAGCTTTGTGACATGGTGCATTATCCCAGAGGATGGGTACATGGTGGTCATGAAGGGATGGACATGGTCAGAAACAATGCTCAGGTAGCCCGTGGCATTTAAACGATGCCCAAGTGGCACTAAGGGGCCTAAAGTGTGGCCAGAAAACATCCCCCACACCATTACACCACCACCACCAGCCTGCACAGTGGTAACAAGGCATGATGGATACATGTTCTCATTCTGTTTACGCCAAATTCGGACTCTACCATTTGAATGTCTCAACAGAAATCAAGACTCATCAGACCAGGCAACATTTTTCCAGTCTTCAACAGTCCAATTTTGGTGAGCTTGTGCAAATTGTAGCCTCTTTTTCCTATTTGTAGTGGAGATGAGTGGTACCCGGTGGGGTCTTCTGCTGTTGTAGCCCATCCACCTCAAGGTTGTGCGTGTTGTGGCTTCACAAATGCTTTGCTGCATACCTCGGTTGTAACGAGTGGTTATTTCAGTCAACGTTGCTCTTCTATCAGCTTGAATCAGTCGGCCCATTCTCCTCTGACCTCTAGCATCCACAAGGCATTTTTGCCCACAGGACTGCCGCATACTGGATGTTTTTCCCTTTTCACACCATTCTTTGTAAACCCTAGAAATGGTTGTGTGTGAAAATCCCAGTAACTGAGCAGATTGTGAAATACTCAGACCGGCCCGTCTGGCACCAACAACCATGCCACGCTCAAAATTGCTTAAATCACCTTTCTTTCCCATTCTGACATTCAGTTTGGAGTTCAGGAGATTGTCTTGACCAGGACCACACCCCTAAATGCATTGAAGCAACTGCCATGTGATTGGTTGACTAGATAATTGCATTAATGAGAAATAGAACCGGTGTTCCTAATAATTCTTTAGGTGAGTGTATATATATATATATATATAGCATTTTGGGGCACATGGGACACTTACCCCTGAGGAAGCCGGACTTCACCGGCAATACGCGTGGGGCGCTATTTTCGTTACCCAGGCCCACCTTGGTAGTCCTTGTATGTTTACTTTGTACAGGTACAAGACTTTTGATGCCAAATCATTATTGATTATGCATTTATTGTGTAATTGCTAGAACCCGTTTGTTGTATATCAGCCTATGCTGCTATTTTGGACTACATACATTTTGCCCATATTTGGGGGTTTTGGTGGGATCTGGGTTGATGCCTGGTCTCATTTTGTACCAGCAACACATTGTATACAATTTTTAATCATGTTTGTGTGTCTTTTGTAGCCCAATAAAACTTTTGTATTGCTTTTATATGTAGTGGATGTGCATTTTCTTGGGGTCTTCTTGGGCCATGTGGCCAGTATTTGCTACTAGAGTTGTTTTAACCGCCATTGCCCTCCGTTTCCATTATAGTGTGCCTCCCACCCCACTCTCTTCATAGGCTCAGGTTTGTGTAGCGGTTTTCCCTGTATTTCTGGGGAGTGGCACCTTGTGTTATTTGAGTCATCTGTAGTGTCAATATTTTCTTTTTTCTTTCTTTTCTGTCTCCTTTCCTGTTCTTTAAGTTTTTTTGTGGTTGTTGTTAATATGGCATTTGATTTGGAGCCCAGGGAAGCGGCCTGGAATTCACAAATTAAATCAGTATTTGATGAAACAGATGTGGACATGGTTGGCAGTGATTTCAAACAATTAACTTCTGATTTGATTGAGGCTCATAGATTATTCACTAGGGTTTGGTGGAATATTAAGAGTTTGGAAGTGTTTAATTGCTCCCCGTGGCTTAAGGGTACAAAAATTCCCTGCTTGGGAAGTTACCCCTGAGTTCAGGATTAATTGGCAATTGGGTTTATTGCAATGTTCCAAAATCTTAATGGGCATGCTCATTGAACATGATAAAACTCTGCTTGCTGATGTTAAATTGAAAATCAAAACTTTGAAAGATAAATTTAGTAAATTCGATACAGAAAAAGTGGGGCCTTTAACATCAGATTACAGAGTTTATTAGAGACTTATGATAAAGAAATATTGATGGGCAAAAAAAAAAAACTAATTCCAGAGGGACAAACTGGACTTTAAACGTCAACAGCCATTGAAATGGAAACACACTGGGAACACACGAGATGTGGGGCAGGGTCGATTACATCATAATTGTTCTGGTAATCAAAATGATAATGTGGCATCAAATAATATGACTAATCGCACTGCCAGTAACACTAGTGAGGATTTTTTATCTGGAACAAGCGACGACGGCGGGTCAGGCGAGGAATACGCAAACCCTGAAAAAAAGAGCTCCAGGCTATCGGAGAGGCAACAACCTTTATCCTCCTTTAAACAAGAGACGCCTTCAACAACATTAGAGAAACAAGATGGAGACAACTCCACCAATGGTGACTCTTTAACCACCTCCGGACCGCCTAACGCAGATTCGCGTTCCGGAGGTGGCAGCGCTGCGCACAGTCACGCATATACGCGTCATCTCGCGAGACGCGAGATTTCGCTCCAAGCCGGCCCGCGCATGCGCATCGCGGGCCGGCAAAAGTTAAAGAACAAGTTAGTCACCAGCCTGCCAGCAACGATCATTGGCTGGCAGGCTGGCGATTTTTAAAAAATCCAATCACAAGCCATATAACAGATCATATTAGTAAATATGATCTGTTATATGGCTTCTCTGCTCCTGTGCTGGTCCTTTTCGTCGGTTGGATCCAGCACAGGAGCAGACTGAACTGTGAGTAGCACCAACACTTCACTGTAGCCCCTGATCACCCCCCTGCACCCCAATTAACCCTTTGATCACCCCTTTGATCGCCCCTGTCAATCACCAGTGAAAGGAAAAAAAGTGATCAGTGTAAACTGTCACTTTTTTTTTTTCACTAGTATTGGCTGTTAGGTTTTAGGGATAGTTTAGGCCCCTTGGTTAGGTAGTTAGCGTCAGTTAGCGCCCACCCCACCGCACCGCAGTCACTTTTATTCGCTGAATAGCGTATCGCTAATCAGCATTTGTACTTTTATAGTATCTGTAAGTGATCAAAACTGATCACGGTCAGATCTATAATAGTATTAGTGTCACTTTAGTTCGCCCTCCACCCAAAACGCAGTGTTTGCCCGATCAGGCCTGATCGGTCGCCCACACGTGCGTTCACCCACGCCCGCCCCACCGCAGTGACAAAAAATATATATTTTTTGATCACTGCACATTCATTTTACACGCACTGCGGCGATAAAAAAATCAGTTTTGATATTTTTTATCAACCGCAGCGGCCTCCGGTACTTCGCTAGCCTCCCCTTTGTAAGACAGGTTTGCTTTTTTTCTTGGGTAGTCTCAGGGAATACCCCTAAATTTAGTAGTCCAAAATGTCAAACAGGGGGTATTCTTCTGAAGAGGCCTACAGGATTCTGACCCAGTCGGATGAGGAGTGGGAACCCTCATCTGATGAATCTAGCGGGTCAGAATATGAACCTGTGGAAAGCAGTGGCTCTCTGACCCAAAGTTCGGACGAGGAGGTGGAGGTCCCTGGCAGCACCAGGCGTACCCGGCCCCATGTCGCTAGACCACAGGTTATGCAGGATCCGCTTCAAGAGCAGCAGAGTGGGGCTGTCGCTGCCGGATCACGTGGTGAGGCATACACCAGCAGCGCAGCCCTCCCTGGACCTAGTACCAGCACTGCCGTACAACATGGTGACGTGGCGAGCACCAGAAGGGCAGTTGAAGCTGGTACGGTGGCACGTGCACTAGTTACCCCGTCGCAGCCACCGCAAAGACAGGCCCGTAGAGCCCCTAGAATCCCTGAGGTGCTGGCAAACCCTGATTGGCAGTCACCAACTTCAGCCGCACCTGTAGTTCCCCCTTTCACCGCCCAGTCTGGAGTTCGGGTTGAGACGGCTCAAATCGGTTCGGCCCTGGGATTTTTTGAGCTGTTCTTGACTGCGGAGCTCTTGGACTTAGTCGTGGCAGAGACCAACCAGTATGCCACACAATTTATATCCGCCAACCCGGGAAGCTTTTATGCCCAGCCTTTCCGGTGGAAACCAGTCCAAGTTTCCGAAATTAAATTTTTTTTGGGCCTTCTCCTCAACATGGGCCTGACAAAAAAGCATGAATTGCGGTCATATTGGTCAACGCACCCGATTCATCACATGCCCATGTTCTCTGCTGCTATGTCCAGGGCACGATTTGAGGCCATCCTCCGTTTCCTGCATTTTAGCGACAACACCACCTCCTGTCCCAGAGGCCACCCAGCTTTTGACCGGCTCCACAAAATTCGGCCCCTCATAGACCATTTCAACCAGAAATTTGCAGATTTGTATACCCCCGAGCAAAACATCTGCGTAGACGAGTCCCTAATACATTTTACCGGGCGCCTTGGCTTCAAACAGTACATCCCAAGCAAGCGTGCCCGGTATGGGGTCAAATTGTATAAGCTCTGTGAAAGGGCCACAGGCTATACCCACAAATTTCGTGTCTATGAGGGAAAAGATCAGACCCTGGAGCCGGTCGGTTGCCCTGACTACCTGGGGAGCAGTGGGAAGACAGTCTGGGACTTGGTGTCACCCTTATTCGGCAAGGGGTACCATCTTTATGTGGACAATTTTTACACAAGTGTGGCCCTCTTTAGGCATTTGTTTCTAGAACGGATTTGCGCCTGTGGCACCGCGCGAACTAGTCGCGTGGGCTTCCCCCAACGGCTTGTAACCACCCGTCTTGCAAGGGGGCAGAGGGCTGCCTTGTGTAACGAAGAACTGCTCGCGGTGAAATGGAGAGACAAGCGTGACGTTTACATGCTCTCCTCCATTCACGCAGACACGACAATCCAAATTGAGCGAGCAACCCGTGTCATTGAAAAGCCCCTCTGTGTCCACGACTATAATGCGCTCATGGGAGGGGTGGACTTCAATGACCAGATGTTGTCTCCGTATTTAGTTTCCCGCAGAACCAGACGCTGGTATAAGAAGGTGTCTGTATATTTAATTCAATTGGCGCTGTACAATAGTTTTGTTCTCTACAGTAAGGCTGGGAGAACACGATCTTTCCTCAAATTCCAGGAAGAGATCATCGAGAACCTCCTTTACCCAGGAGGTTCCGTGGCCCCATCCCCCAGTGTAGTTAGCCGTCTACACGAGCGACATTTCCCCAGTGTCGTTCCTGGTACCTCAACCCAACCGTCACCCCGAAAAAGATGTCGTGTCTGTAGCAGGAGTGGAATAAGGCGTGACACCCGCTATTTCTGTCCTGACTGTGCTGACCACCCTGCCCTATGCTATGGAGAGTGTTTCCGGAAGTACCACACACAGGTACACCTAGCATAGGGATTGCATCTCACAGGACAGGCACACAGGGCTATTAGGGCCCTTTTACTCTCAGCTGCTGCAAACCTCTCCTTTCACCTGGGATAAAGTGCATAACGTACTTCGCCACATCTTTGGGCGATTTGCGCTTTGCACATTGTCCCATGGGGAAGGAGAGGTTTGTTCTATAAAGGTAAAAAAAACTAAACAAAAAAAAAATTACCGGTAAGTAAAAAAGTTAAAAAAGTTTAAAAAAGTTAATATGTTCTGTTCTAAAGTTAATAAAGTTATTGCTTTGCGGCCTGGTTTTTTCTTTTTTGTTTTGTTTTTTTTACCTTCCAGGTGGACCAACCGATCGACCAGCTGCAGCACTGATGTGCATTCGGACAGAAGCATTGTGCTGCTGTCAGATTACACGCAAGTCGGTGTATGCGGCGCTGCAAGACGAGATTTCTCCTCTGCAGTAAAAGATATGTTTGCCGAGGCATATGAGCTGAGGAGGTGGCGGTGTTCATATACTTTGGCAAACACTTTGTATATATAAAAAAAAAAATCCCGGCAATGATTTATTCATCCACATCGATTGATGTGAATGGAGAAATCTGGTTTGCCAGGGCATACGAGCTGAAGTGGGTATGGATGTTGGGCGGAGCTCCTATGTCCTGGCAGACGCCTTTCCCCTCCTTTTTCTTTTTTTGGCAGAGATTTTTTCATCCACATTGATCGATGCGAATGAAGAAATCTGTGCCGTTCATTTTTTTCTTTCAGCCCAGAGGCTGAACGGAAAAAAAAAATCTCATTACCCGTATGCTCAATATAAGGAGAATAGCAGAAACTCCTAATGCTGGGCATACATGTAATGATTGCGGAGACCCTCAAATGCCAGGGCAGTACAAACACCCCACAAATAACACCATTTTGGAAAGAAGACACCCCAAGGTATTTGCTGAGGGGCATATTGAGTCCATGAAAGATTGAAATTTTTGTCCCAAGTTAGCGGAAAGGGAGACTTTGTGAGAACAAAATCCAAAAAATCAATTTCCGCTAACTTGTGCCAAAATTTTTTTTTTTCAATGAACTCGCCATGCCCCTCATTGAATACCTTGGGGTGTCTTCTTCCCAAAATGGGGTCACATGTGGGGTATTTATACTGCCCTGGCATTTTAGGGGCCCCAAAGCGTGAGAAGAAGTCTGGTATCCAAATGTCTAAAAATGCCCTCCTAAAAGGAATTTGGGCCCCTTTGCCCACCTAGGCTGCAAAAAAGTGTCACACATGTGGTATCTCCGTATTCAGCAGAAGTTGGGGAATATGTTTTGGGGTGTCATTTTACATATACCCATGCTGGGTGAGATAAATATCTTGGTCAAATGCCAACTTTGTATAAAAAAAATGGGAAAAGTTGTCTTTTGCCAAGATATTTCTCTCACCCAGCATGGGTATATGTAAAATGACACCCCAAAACACATTCCTTACCTTCTCCTGAGTACGGAGATACCAGATGTGTGACACTTTTTTGCAGCCTAGCTGGGCAAAGGGGCCCACATTCCAAAGAGCACCTTTCAGATTTCACAGGTCATTTACCTACTTACCAGACATTAGGGCCCCTGGAAAATGCCAGGGCAGTATAACTGCCCCACAAGTGACCCCATTTTGGAAAGAAGACACCCCAAGGTATTCCGTGAGGGGCATGGCAAGTTCCTAGAATTTTTTATTTTTTGTCACAAGTTAGTGGAAAATGATGATTTTTTTTTTTTTTTTTTTTTCATACAAAGTCTCCTATTCCACTAACTTGTGACAAAAAAAAAAAATTTCCATGAACTCACTATGCCCATCAGCGAATACCTTGGGGTCTCTTCTTTCCAAAATGGGGTCACTTGTGGGGTAGTTATACTGCCCTGGCATTCTAGGGGCCCAAATGTGTGGTAAGGAGTTTGAAATCAAATTCAGTAAAAAATGACCTGTGAAATCCAAAAGGTGCTCTTTGGAATATGGGCCCCTTTGCCCACCTAGGCTGCAAAAAAGTGTCACACATCTGGTATCTCCGTACTCAGGAGAAGGTGGGGAATGTGTTTTGGGGTGTCATTTTATATATACCCATGCTGGGTGAGAGAAATATCTTGGCAAAAGACAACTTTTCCCATTTTTTTATACAAAGTTGTCATTTGACCAAGATATTTATCTCACCCAGCATGGGTATATGTAAAAAGACACCCCAAAACACATTCCTCAACTTCTCCTGAGTACGGCAATACCACATGTGTGACACTTTTTTGCAGCCTAGGTGGGCAAAGGGGCCCATATTCCAAAGAGCACCTTTCGGATTTCACTCGTCATTTTTTACTGAATTTGATTTCAAACTCCTTACCACACATTTGGGCCCCTAGAATGCCAGGGCAGTATAACTACCCCACAAGTGACCCCATTTTGGAAAGAAGAGACCCCAAGGTATTCGCTGATGGGCATAGTGAGTTCATGGAAGTTTTTATTTTTTGTCACAAGTTAGTGGAATATGAGACTTTGTATGAAAAAAAAAAAAAAAAAAAAAATCATCATTTTCCACTAACTTGTGACAAAAAATAAAAAATTCTAGGAACTCGCCATGCCCCTCACGGAATAGCTTGGGGTGTCTTCTTTCCAAAATGGGGTCACTTGTGGGGTAGTTATACTGCCCTGGCATTCTAGGGGCCCAAATGTGTGGTAAGGAGTTTGAAATCAAATTCTGTTAAAAATGACGAGTGAAATCCGAAAGGTGCTCTTTGGAATATGGGCCCCTTTGCCCACCTAGGCTGCAAAAAAGTGTCACACATCTGGTATCTCCGTACTCAGGAGAAGGTGGGGAATGTGTTTTGGGGTGTCATTTTACATATACCCATGCTGGGTGAGAGAAATATCTTGGCAAAAGACAACTTTTCCCATTTTTTTATACAAAGTTGTCATTTGACCAAGATATTTATCTCACCCAGCATGGGTATATGTAAAAAGACACCCCAAAACACATTCCTCAACTTCTCCTGAGTACGGGGATACCAGATGTGTGACACTTTTTTGCAGCCTAGGTGGGCAAAGGGGCCCATATTCCAAAGAGCACCTTTCGGATTTCACTCGTCATTTTTTACAGAATTTGATTTCAAACTCCTTACCACACATTTGGGCCCCTAGAATGCCAGGGCAGTATAACTACCCCACAAGTGACCCCATTTTGGAAAGAAGAGACCCCAAGGTATTCGCTGATGGGCATAGTGAGTTCATGGAAGTTTTTATTTTTTGTCACAAGTTAGTGGAATATGAGACTTTGTATGAAAAAAAAAAAAAAAAAAAAAAATCATCATTTTCCACTAACTTGTGACAAAAAATAAAAAATTCTAGGAACTCGCCATGCCCCTCACGGAATAGCTTGGGGTGTCTTCTTTCCAAAATGGGGTCACTTGTGGGGTAGTTATACTGCCCTGGCATTCTAGGGGCCCAAATGTGTGGTAAGGAGTTAGAAATCAAATTCTGTAAAAAATGATGAGTGAAATCCGAAAGGTGCTCTTTGGAATATGGGCCCCTTTGCCCACCTAGGCTGCAAAAAAGTGTCACACATCTGGTATCTCTGTACTCAGGAGAAGGTGGGGAATGTGTTTTGGGGTGTCATTTTATATATACCCATGCTGGGTGAGAGAAATATCTTGGCAAAAGACAACTTTTCCCATTTTTTTATACAAAGTTGTCATTTGACCAAGATATTTATCTCACCCAGCATGGGTATATGTAAAAAGACACCCCAAAACACATTCCTCAACTTCTCCTGAGTACGGGGATACCAGATGTGTGACACTTTTTTGCAGCCTAGGTGGGCAAAGGGGCCCATATTCCAAAGAGCACCTTTCGGATTTCACTCGTCATTTTTTACTGAATTTGATTTCAAACTCTTTACCACACATTTGGGCCCCTAGAATGCCAGGGCAGTATAACTACCCCACAAGTGACCCCATTTTGGAAAGAAGAGACCCCAAGGTATTCGCTGATGGGCATAGTGAGTTCATAGAACTTTTTATTTTTTGTCACAAGTTAGTGGAATATGAGACTTTGTAAGAAAAAAAAAAAAAAAATCATCATTTTCCGCTAACTTGTGACAAAAAATAAAAAGTTCTATGAACTCACTATGCCCATCAGCGAATACCTTAGGGTGTGTACTTTCAGAAATGGGGTCATTTGTGGGGTGTTTGTACTGTCTGGGCATTGTAGAACCTCAGGAAACATGACAGGTGCTCAGAAAGTCAGAGCTGCTTCAAAAAGCGGAAATTCACATTTTTGTACCATAGTTTGTAAACGCTATAACTTTTACCCAAACCATTTTTTTTTTACCCAAACATTTTTTTTTTATCAAAGACATGTAGAACTATAAATTTAGAGCAAAATTTCTATATGGATGTCGTTTTTTTTTGCAAAATTTTACAACTGAAAGTGAAAAATGTCATTTTTTTGCAAAAAAATCGTTAAATTTCGATTAATAACAAAAAAAGTAAAAATGTCAGCAGCAATGAAATACCACCAAATGAAAGCTCTATCAGTGAGAAGAAAAGGAGGTAAAATTCATTTGGGTGGTAAGTTGCATGACCGAGCAATAAATGGTGAAAGTAGTGTAGGTCAGAAGTGTAAAAAGTGGCCTGGTCTTTCAGGGTGTTTAAGCACTGGGGGCTGAGGTGGTTAAAGATCATTAATTTCTCGTCATACTCACTTTCAGAAGCTGAGAAATCAGTTTTGGAAAAGGGTCTTTCCTTCTCACCCATGCATTTGTTGTATAAATTTGAGTTTATTAAGGATGTTTATTTGTTTTGCAGATAGCTTTGTTTTAAACTTCTTTTTGAACAACCATCTACTATACACCAATTTCCTGACGAGAGAGTTGTTTTTATGGATATTCTGGATCTTCTGCAAGAAAACGATTCTGATATAGGTAGATGACAGTTCACATTACGTAAGTCCTCAACCATTACCCCTACTCTCAGCCTCTTTCCTGAAATCCACCTATTTTTTCAGGCCATGTGAAATTAGGAAATTGGAGTCCAACTCTCTAAGAAACAAGAATCTGACAAATTTGGAGCACATGGCATTCAGGAGATCAAAATCCCTCATTCATTATTATTGAGGAGGCCGAAAAAGGAGGTAATGTGGTGTTGTGGGATATTAATCTTTATGTAATAGAGGCCAAGAGACAATTGGATAATTGGAATGTTTACAAACATTTGCAAACAGACCCAACATCGGTCTTTAAGACCAAGCTAAACAGGCTTCTTCAGTCTGCATTCCAAATGAATATCATTACCAAAAAAGAAAAAACTTTTTTGGAAGTGAAAAATCTGGTGGTACCCACTTTTTACATGCTGCCTAAGGTACATAAAGATTTACACAACCCTTCAGGGCGTCCTATTGTTGCTGGGATAGGTGGTCTATCTGAACAGGCATATATTTATTTGGACTTTTTTTTTACAACCCATGGTTCTAGGTCTTGACTCTTACTTAAGAGACTCCATGCATTTTATTGGGAATCTCCAGGATATTCAGCTTCCTCCTAACACCTTGATTCTTATATGTGATATTGAATCACTCTACTCTAACATAGCACACGCTGACGGAGTTGCCGCTGTCCGATACTTTTTATCCAAGTCCACTTGTGGAGATCCAGCCCATCACACCTTTTGGGTGAGTCTTCTGGAATTTGTTTTACATTAGAATAATTTCCTTTTTGATTGGACCTACTACAAACAAGTGTCTGGGGGCGCGATGTGCGCCTTCCTACGCAAACCTATTCTTAGGATGGTGGGAGGAGAAGCATGTCTACCCATCATCATATTACCAACAGCATGTTGAGAGATGGCATCGTTATATTGATGATGTTCTGATTTTTTGGCAGGGGACATGTGAAGAATGCATTGATTTTATTACAACTCTTAACAATAATCCTTTCAACATCAGGCTTAATTACAATATCTCTAAGACGTCTACTGATTTTCTGGATCTTCGGATACACCTAGATGGAACAGAGGTTTGTACATCTCTGTACCACAAAGAAACAGCTACAAGCAGTCTTCTATATTTCAACAGCTTCCATCCTTAACATTTACGCAAAGGAATACCAAAGGAACAATTTTTGAGACTCCGTCGTAATTGTACAACTGTCCAAGATTTCCAAGCAGCTTCAAGAGATCTGACCTCACGTTTTCATTCCAGTCGTTACCCTAAGAAGTTGGTGCCCGAGGTGTATGAAACTGCCTTTAGAGCTAATCGCTCTGAACTTTTCAAACCTAGACACAGAACAGTGATCAATAAGGTGCAAATGGTTACCCGATTCGATAATCAATGGAATGAATTATACAAGTTATTGAAGAAACACTGGTATCTTTTACTCTATGACGCTAAACTTCGGAATTACCGAAGATCATTGCACACAGAGCCCCCAGTCTACGTTTCTTTACAGGCACCAAATTGCAGGGTACCTATCCTTGCGGCACCTGTAATGTTTGCCAATTCATGATTGCCTCTGATAGCTTTGTAAACCCTAGAGACTTTAGAAAAATCTGCCTCAGACACTATATTGATTGCCATACTCGTAATGTCATCTATGCTCTCATCTGTAAATGTGGAAAAATGCATGTTGGTCAAACTGGCATGCCGCAAAGGAACAAGGGGGAGAAACCATTGACCTCTGTAGCCACGCACTTTTTGGATTATCACCAAAGTAACACCACAGGCCTCAAAGTTGTGGGATTGGGCGGGGTACACTATAATCCCAGAGGAAGTCCGATTACCCTACAACTCCTCAGTCTTGAATCTAGATGGATCTTTGACCTTGACTCTTTGACACCCAACGGGATGAATGAAGAACTCACATTCACAGGTTTTTATGAGTAACTTTATTTTAATTTTATTCTCTTTTTCCTTTCCACACTTTCCTCACTTTTATTTGTAAAATTTTGCGTTCAGCATGTTTATTATTCATCACCCAGTTTTTCGTTCTTTTTTTCTTGTCTTTTTTTCACTTCTCTCACTATTCACTTTTTCTTTTTCACAATATTTTCACATTTTGTTATCATCTGCATCAATTGGATTCACACCTTGCTAGTACACATGGATGGACTTTTTCTTCACAACGTCATGGATCACTTCATTGGATGTTTGTTTTTAGGTTGCTCCTGAATCTCCCGGCATATTGTCATGCACTTAATACTTTATATACTTACACATAATAAGTATTATTCAGTTTCCAACATACAGTTACGCTAACAAAAATAACAAAATAAATAAATTCAGGGGAGTTTGTGATGGTTTTTTCCTTTTTTCTTCTTCATCATTTAACTTTTTCTGTTGTGCTTCTATGCTTATGTCATATTATGGCTTTTTTTTTATATGTCAATGGTGGGAAGACAAGAGTGGAAGAAAAAAGCGGCACTGCTTCAATAGATAATCACCTATGCCTCCTAAAACTTCGGAAATCCTAGACCCGCGGCTTCACAGGCAGACCCAGACAGCGTGGTGCTCAGCGTACAAATAGGCGTTCATAGTATGGATGGTAGAAAAAAAGAAACGCGGCACTCACCAGGGTCTTGACAAATCCTCAGAGGGCTTTATTGCTTACGGTATCATAGCTGCACAGGCTGGGGAGCGGGATGGCCACGGTGTGAATCGGCGGTGACGTCCGTTTCGTGCGAATCTCGCGCTTCCTCAGACCGCTTATGACGTACAGGCACACGGACGAACCTTTAAGGGCGGCCGCTGATCATCACCATAGTGACCATGGAAGCTCCACAGGTGTGCTGCTGTAGGAAATACAGAAAGGGAACAATGTAACATTACAGGCACATACAAAAGAGCACTGAAACAAAACATAGCAACACAATATACGTCCTGGAGGAGACAAATTCAAAAAGCATATCAGAAGGTAGGGGAGCGCAACAATGATACAATGAAAAATAATGTATAAAGAGACACAAAATCTGTCGCTGATGTGATTAGGCCCGTGCAAACTGAAAGCAACACCCACTGATGAGTAACACCTCCCTTAGGCGGCATGGAGCGGCAGGTGACACCTCGAATGGGGGTGCACCCCACGGCGCCAATGCCGACGGCAAGGGATGGGTGGGAAGGTGCTTATCACAGACAAATAAACGGGACATACAGGCACGGACATTAAGCCGTGGCGGAACCCGTGGCGTCATGTGATGGAAAAGCACAAGGGCTTAAAGAAATACAGCCATGTCATTTTTGTCGTTCAAGCCATGTGACCCCATGGCACCCGTTTTGATGATCCATCGAGCCTCCCGTTGCAACAAAAGGCGGTGGCGATCTCCACCCCTAGGGATGGGTCCCACGGCCTCAATGCCAGCAAAGGAGAGGCTGGATGGATCACCATTGTGGGCAGAACGAACATGGTCGATCAGGCGGGGCGAGCCTCGATTTGTCCTGATCGAGCTGAGATGCTCCCGTACTCTATCGAACAAGGGCCTAATGGTTTTTCCGATGTAAAACCTGCTACAGGTACATAGTATGACATAGACAACATGAGAGGTGCGACAGGTAATGAAGTCTTTAACCTTGTGTGTTATACTCCCCAATGACAGTATCTTCACCTGTGAATTTTGGGAACAAAAAGAACATGTTCCACATTTGTAAGTGCCCTGCGGTCTTCTACTCTGCAGCCAATTAGTCTGCTTTGCCTGTCTCACCACGCCGATTCACACCATGGCCATCCCGCTCCCCAGCCTGTGCAGCTATGATACCGTAAGCAATAAAGCCCTCTGAGGATTTGTCAAGACCCTGGTGAGTGCCGCATTTCTTTTTTCTACCGTCCATACTCTGAACGCCTATTTGTACGCTGAGCACCACGCTGTCTGGGTCTGCCTGTGAAGCCGCGGGTCTAGGATTTCCGAAGTTTTAGGAGGCATAGGTGATTATCTATTGAAGCAGTGCCGCTGTTTTCTTCCAATCTTGTCTTCCCACCATTGATTTGAATATGACCGCTACAGCTGAGCACGCATCGGATGAAGCCAGACCGACGAAACGGCTTTTAGTTTGCACAAAGGCAGAGAGGGAGCGGAGGCCTTCTTCACGGTGTGCAATGAAAGGGACCAAGTCCTTTCTATGAGCACTCGATCCCTGGAGGCGAAGATTTTCCAGTTAGCGGACAGGGAGATGCGCCTGTTCTGGACTATCAAGTCCCTAACCTCATACAAAGAGAGCAACTGCGTTCCCCGTGGCTTAAGAATTTACAAAGAGATACACCAATATGAGGATGATGAGGACTTTGTTGAAGCGTGGAAGCAGATGCAGGCAGATTTTTCCATGCAAATACTCAACTCAGTCCTAGCACGTGATGAGAAGGAATATAAGCAGGTCAATCTTGACCTTGAAAAAGTCACAGTCTGAGTTAAAAATTATAATGACGGAATTTTGAAAAAAGGTTAAGCAAGAAATTGACCGTAACTCAAATTGAAATCAAGGAGAGGAAAAGAGATAAGTTTCTTCGTGACAAGAATGATTATGAGAGCGAAAGAGTCTTCGACTGGAATAAGAACCGGGGGGGACGAGGGCCCCCTTTAGGAAAAGAACCCGAAGGGGACGAGGGCAACGCAAGAGGAAGGAATACCCAAGTTCGCAAATCCATGAGAAGAAGGCGACAAGTCACTTGGAAATAGTAGAGACATCTCAACCACCCCCGTCCATACAGGACTCTCCCAGTGTTGTCATCAACCTCACTGCTTATGAATTACCCCTGAGCTGTATCTCACTCCTCCAGAAAGGATTGGGATACAGCTTAGTGGAACAATTCAACCCTGTTGATTTTGAAGTGGATCTATACAGGGCAGTACACAAATTATTTTTGAGAAAAATGTTTGCAGAAAGCAGCTCCACCCGCCCCCTACCATTACCTGGTGAGGTCCCAGCGCGCATGACATGTGCTGACTTTCATTTGCATCCCCGCTTTGACACTGAGGAGATTCTATGTATTCAATTCTTAGCGGATATTGAGAGTGAAAGCACCATCGTACCCAAGTCTCAGACATCATTTTCGGGCGGCATCAGGTCCACCTTTCTTCCCCCTATGCCGGCAGGCTCAGCCATCGACCTCTTCCACAAAAGAGTACTTAGGGATGTACGTGCACTGATCTATCCAGTTGCACCCCCTAATATTACTCGTGAGGAAACAGGCTGCGTTACGCTGGCTTAGTGGTCTCGACGATGTCGTCATCAAGCCCGCCGACAAGGGGGGAAACGTGGTCCTGATGACCAAGGCCTATTACTTGGAGGAAGCCTCCAGACAATTGGAAGACAGTAGCGTGTATGAGAAGCTTAGTGATAACCCTGTCCCGTCTATACTGGCCAGGGTCCAGACACTCCTCACTAAATATGTTGACATACAGTTTCTGCCCAAAAGCATTCTGGAGAGATTGACCCCCAAGTTCCCTAAGAACCCAGCTTAGTATTTTGTCCCCAAAGTGCATAAGTCGCTGTCTCACCCTCCGGGACGACCTATCGTTGCCGGGATGGGGTCAGCGACTGAACCAATCTTGAGGTATACGGATTGGCTGCTGAGGCCCTTACTGCGAGGCACTCCCACGTATCTAAAGGACACCGGGGACTTCCTCCGTGCCCTCAATAACATTGAGTGGCAGGAGGAATTCCACCTTGTGTCCTTAGACGTGGAGAGTCTTTATACAAGGATTCCCCATGATGTAGGGTTGAAAGCCGTAGCATCCGTCCTCAGTCGCTCTGCCAAAGGTGCTGTTTTCTCCCAGTTCATACAGGAGTCCCTAGACCTAATACTTACTAACAACGTCTTTCAGTTTGACCGTCAGTGGTACCGGCAGATACTAGGTACAGCGATGGGCACACCGGTGTCGTGCACCTTCGCTAACCTGTATCTGGCGGTATTTGAAGAGACGTATGTCTTTTCCGTGGAAAACCCCTTTCTTAGGTATGTTCACCTTTATCTGCGTTATGTGGACGATGTGTTTCTGATCTGGTCGGGCAGCGAAGGGTTGTGTAGGCAGTTTGTGCAGTACTTAAATGAGACTAACAAGATGAACATGAAGTTTACCCTCAACTTTGGTGGCAACAATCTAGATTTTCTGGATGTGAAGGTCACCGTGGTTGATGGTGTCCTGCACACTACAGGTTTCTGTAAGCCTACTTCAACCAATTCGTTGCTCCCTAGACCAGCTTTCATCCCCCAGCAGTAAAGGATGCTGTTCCTTTTGGGCAATTTATACGCCTACGCAGGATTAACAGCACTGACCAAGATTACTTTAGGCAGGCCCACCAACTTAAGGATAGGCTGCTTGAAAGTGGTTACCCTAGAAGGGACGTGATCGATGCCTTACATCGAGCTGCTCTTCGTCCTCGACATAGTCTCCTCAGTGATAAGATCCAGAACGACAACCAGGATAGGTTTGCGTTTGTTTTCAAATTCAGTCCAGCTGCCGACATTGTGAGGCGAGCAGTGTTAAATAACTGGGACCTTTTGAAAGGTGAATCTTCTTTGGGGGCGTGGTCTCAAGACGACCCCTAATCACTTTCAAAAAGTGTCACACTTTAAAAGACAGATTGGTTCACAGCGTGGTGAGACAGGCAAAGCAGACTAATTGGCTGCAGAGTAGAAGACCGCAGGGCAATTACAAATGTAAAACATGTTGTTTTTGTTCCCAAAATTCACAGGGGAAGATACTGTCATTGGGGGGTATAACACACAAGGTTAAAGACTTCATTACCTGTCGCACCTCTCATGTTGTCTATGTCATACTATGTACCTGTAGCAGGTTTTACATCGGAAAAACCATTAGGCCCTTGTTCGAGAGAGTACGGGAGCATCTCAGCTCGATCAGGACGGGTCGAGGCTAGCCCCGCCTGATCGACCATGTTCCTTCTGCCCACAATGGTGATCCATCCAGCCTCTCCTTTGCTGGCATTGAGGCCGTGGGACCCATCCCTAGGGGTGGAGATCGCCACCGCCTTTTGTTGCAACGGGAGGCTCGTTGGATCATCAAAATGGGTGCCATGGGGTCACATGGCTTGAACGACAAAAATGACATGGCTGTATTTCTTTAAGCCCTTGTGCTTTTCCATCACATGACGCCACGGGTTCTGCCACGGCTTAATGTCCGTGCCTGTATGTCCCGTTTATTTGTCTGTGATAAGCACCTTCCCACCCCTCCCTTGCCGTCGGCATTGGCGCCGTGGGGTGCACCCCCATTCGAGGTGTTACCTGCCGCTCCATGCCGCCTAAGGGAGGTGTTACTCATCAGTGGGTGTTGCTTTCAGTTTGCACGGGCCTAATCACATCAGCGACAGATTTTGTGTCTCTTTATACATTATTTTTCATTGTATCATTGTTGCGCTCCCCTACCTTCTGATATGCTTTTGGAATTTGTCTCCTCCAGGACGGATATTGTGTTGCTATGTTTTGTTTCAGTGCTCTTTTGTATGTGCCTGCAATGTTACATTGTTCCCTTTCTGTATTTCCTACAGCAGCTCACCTGTGAAGCATCCATGGTCACTATGTTGATGATCAGCGGCCGCCCTTAAAGGTACGTCCGTGTGCCTGTACGTCATAAGCGGTCTGAGGAAGCGCGAGATTCGCGCGAAACGGACGTCACCGCCGATTCACACCGTGGCCATCCCGCTCCCCAGCCTGTGGAGCTATGATACCGTAAGCAATAAAGCCCTCTGAGGATTTGTCAAGACCCTGGTGAGTGCCACGTTTCTTTTTTCTACCGTCCATACTTTCTTTTATATGTGTTCATTGGGGCTTCTAATCTATAAGGACAATGATATTTATTTGTGTGTGTTTTTTTTTGTTACTTACCATATTATTGACATTCTTATGAATTTAATGGATTTCTATGCATTTTGATTTTCTTTTTTTGGTATTTATTGTCCAATAAATCACACTCTAAATTATTATTTTTCATCTGTATTCAATCATGTATTCTATTGATTCCATGCGTATATACAGTACAGACCAAAAGTTTGGACACACCTTCTCATTCAAAGGGTTTTCTTTATTTTCATGACTATAAAAATTGTAGATTCACACTGAAGGCATCAAAACTATGAATTAACACATCTGGAATTATATACATAACAAACAAGTGAGAAACAACTGAAAATATGTCATATTCTAGGTTCTTCAAAGTAGCCACCTTTTGCTTTGATTACTGCTTTGCACACTCTTGGCATTCTCTTGATGAGCTTCAAGAGGTAGTCCCCTGAAATGGTTTTCACTTCACAGGTGTGCCCTGTCAGGTTTAATAAGTGGGATTTCTTGCCTTATAAATGGGGTTGGGACCATCAGTTGCGCTGAGGAGAAGTCAGGTGGATACACAGCTGATAGTCCTACTGAATAGACTGTTAGAATTTGTATTATGGCAAGAAAAAAGCAGCTAAGTAAAGAAAAACGAGTGGCCATCATTACTTTAAGAAATGAAGGTCAGTCAGTCAGCCGAAAAATTGGGAAAACTTTGAAAGTAAGGGCTATTTGACCATGAAGGAGAGTGATGGGGTGCTGCGCCAGATGACCTGGCCTCCACAGTCACCGGACCTGAACCCAATCGAGATGGTTTGGGGTGAGCTGGACCGCAGAGTGAAGGCAAAAGGGCCAACAAGTGCTAAGCATCTCTGGGAACTCCTTCAATACTGTTGGAAGATCATTTCAGGGGACTACCTCTTGAAGCTCATCAAGAGAATTCCAAGAGTGTGCAAAGCAGTAATCAAAGCAAAAGGTGGCTACTTTGAAGAACCTAGAATATGACATATTTTCAGTTGTTTCACACTTGTTTGTTATGTATATAATTCCACATGTGTTAATTCATAGTTTTGATGCCTTCATAGTCATGAAAATAAAGAAAACTCTTTGAATGAGAAGGTGTGTCCAAACTTTTGGTCTGTACTGTATGTGATCATGGGTTTACATATTTTGTTTATACACTCACCTAAAGAATTATTAGGAACACCATACTAATACAGTGTTGGACCCCCTTTTGCCTTCAGAACTGCATTAATTCTACGTGGCTTTGATTCCACAAGGTGCTGATAGCATTCTTTAGAAATGTTGGCCCATATTGATAGGATAGCATATTGCAGTTGATGGAGATTTGAGGGATGCACATCCAGGGCACGAAGCTCCCGTTCCACCACATCCCAAAGATGCTCTATTGGGTGGAGATCTGGTGACTGTGGGGGCCATTTTAGTACAGTGAACTCATTGTCATGTTCAAGAAACCAATTTGAAATGATTCGAGCTTTGTGACATGGTACATTATCCTGCTGGAAGTAGCCATCAGAGGATGGATACATGTTCTCATTCTATTTACGCCAAATTCGGATCATTTGAATGTCTCAACAGAAATCGAGACTCATCAGACCAGGCAACATTTTTCCAGTCTTCAACAGTCCAATTTTGGTGAGCTCGTGCAAATTGTAGCCTCTTTTTCCTATTTGTAGTGGAGATGAGTGGTACCCGGTGGGGTCTTCTGCTGTTGTAGCCCATCCGCCTCAAGGTTGTGCTTTGCTGCATACCTCGGTTGTAATGAGTGATTATTTCAGTCAACGTTGCTCTTCTATCAGCTTGAATCAGTCGGCCCATTCTCCTCTGACCTCTAGCATCCACAAGGCATTTTTGCCCACAGGACTGCCGCATACTGGATGTTTTTCCCTTTTCACACCATTCTTTGTAAACCCTAGAAATGGTTGTGCGTGAAAATCCCAGTAACTGAGCAGATTGTGAAATACTTAGACCGGCCCGTCAGGCACCAACAACCATGCCACGCTCAAAATTGCTTAAATCACCTTTCTTTCCCATTCTGACATTCAGTTTGGAGTTCAGGAGATTGTCTTGACCAGGAGCACACCCCTAAATGCATTGAAGCAACTGCCATGTGATTGGTTGACTAGATAATTGCATTAATGAGAAATAGAACAGGTGTTCCTAATAATTCTTTAGGTGAGTGTATATTAATGTGGTTATTCATTTGTATTTTACATATTTTACTCAATCATCAGTGGTGTTATATATAATTTCTGATCATGTGTTTCAATTTTGTATTATTAATATACAGGTTGTCTGGTTTTTTGATATATCAATCATGTGTCCATTAATCCTTATTAGAAATTAATTTACTGTTTTTCTATGTTTAATCATGTCATTTGTTCTCTTACCGCTTAATTTTCGTTCATGCTGACATATTTCAATGTCATTGTTTCTTATGAAGTGGATCGCAATGCGCTCATACAGATCGTGAAGCGTCTTGCTTCACGTCACTAGTATCGCGGGATTTGTGTCCGCGAACATGCACTCCTACTTCCTTGCTTGTGGACCGCATCTCTGTTCCACTGCCAGAAGGGACGAGCAATACACGTGATCTTTAATTACATGATCGTCTCACATTCTCTCAGATTCGCCACAGGCGCATGCGCGGTGAGCCATCTATGACGCCAGTGGCACAACAGATTTCTCCCCTTTTTCTCCTCCCATTGTTCTCAGGTGACTCTTATTTACTATTTATTATAACTGATTACTATAGTATATTTACATATATAGCATTTTGGGGCACATGGGACACTTACCCCTGAGGAAGCCGGACTTCACCGGCGATACGCGTGGGGTGCTGGTTTCTTTCCCCGGGCCCACCTTGGTAGTCCTTGTATGTTTACCTTGTTCAGGTACAAGACTTTTGATGCCACATCATTATTGATTATGCATTTAAGTAATTGCTAGTATCTGTTTGTTGTACAGTATATCAGCCTATGCTGCAATTTTGGACTACATACATTTTGCCCATATTTGGGGTTTTTGGTGGGATCTGGGTAGATGCCTGGTCTCATTTTGTACCAGCATCTGCTATTACACATTGTATACAATTTTTTTTATCATGTTTGTGTGTCTTTTGTAGCCCAATAAAACTTTTGCATTGCTTTTATATGTAGTAGATGTGCATTTTCTTGGGGTTTTCTTGGGCCATGTGGCCAGTATTTGCTACTAGAGTTGTTTTAACCGTCATTGCACTCCGTTTCCATTGTAGTGTGCCCCCCACCCCACTCTCTTCATAGGTTAATTTTCATGGCAAGGAATGACTTTGCAATTAATTGTATTGTAATTAATCTGATCACTCTTCCTAACAATCTAAAGTTCATGCAGATTGTCATCATAAAAAGTGATGCAGCAAACTTTGTGAAAACCAAAATTTGTGTTAGTCTCAAAACTTTTGGCCAAATTTAGGGGCAAATTAGGTTTTTCTGGGGCACCAAGTAAAGTCACAGTATGTCTGAGGGACCCAATTGCACCACTAAGCTCCACCCCATTGCACCATTAAGTTCTGCCCCCATCGGCCCTCTAAGCCACTCTTTAAGCTTGGCAGTGCAACCTGGGCCACTGTCTGTCTGTCTATCTATCTATCTATCTATCTCATATCTCTATCTATCTGCAGCTACTGGGCCGCAGTGGCGATATGTAAGTTACGGCGGGCCGATGGGGGTAGTAGTAGTTTTACTCACAGTTCTGTAGAGCTCCCTGGGCCGGCGTGCAGTGTAGGGAAGTTTAGCACCAATTCTTTCGGGGCACACTCTATTGTCCAGGGATTCCCGCCAGATGGTGTTTGAGGTGCCCTTGGTGGAATGTTTTATGGTGCCGTGGAGGCAGGGTCCCTGGTGTCTGTGACGCCAGCCCACTTAGGTGCAATGAGAGATAGTGCCAAATAAGGAGAGAGTCAGGACAAACTGGTCGTTTTTACTTGAATAATTGCTTTGAGGTAGTTAGCATCCACACAAATAATACCTTGGTTCCCAAAATAATGCTGAGCTGCAACTCCAGACAACAGGCTCAGTGGAGCAGTTTTAGACAGGTTCCAACTTGACTTAGTTAGAGAGTGATACTTTCTTGGTTCTGGTCTCGCTCTGATAACCCAGCCTTTCGGTACTTGGCTCTCTGACTAGAATTTGGCAACCAACAGGGCGGTCTCCCTAGCGGCAGGCATCAGACTTCTGCTCCATTATTTGAACAGGTTGCTCCAATACAATAAATCCACATCGTCTCTGGCTGGTCGGTGGCACTTCACAAAGGGGTCCAGTAATCCTGGGGCTTGGTTTCCTATATATCTTGCCCTACTGGAGAGTGCTCGGGGGCACACAACAGAAGCTACATGCTCTCCTCCACTAACCTCTCATCTGACTTCCTGTGAATGACCTGTTCTATATATGTGATGTTATAGCCCCACCTAGTGGTTAATAGATGTAATGAAACTACCAGCCTGTTGTAGGGAATTTGCAGCTTAATACATAGGAAATAGACAATGGCATAAGATGACATGCATAAGGTTTAGGGACCCACTTCTAACACGGAGTGGGACACTGCATATCTATCTATTATCTATATCATATCCATCTATCTCCTATCTATCTATCTATCTCAAATCTAAGAGTAGAAGTGCAGCGTCCCACTCAGGAACACGTGGGCACTGCAAAATAACTTTAAAACTGCATTTTTATATTGTCTGTTATTTTCCACTGCAATACCTGTGGTATCCCTGTTCATAGGCTGGTCTGGTGTATTTTATACATCCCACCACTAGATGGGGATAAAATGTAGCTTCTATATATACCTAGTTCAGGCCTAGTGAGACAGGACAGGTCAGTGGTTGTTGAGTCAGTTAGTTACTCTGCTGAGTTTTAGAGAGTGCAGATCTAGCACTTCTACTCAGTTAAAGTTTAGTCCAGAAAGGGACAAAGGAAAGGATTCACAGCCAAAGGATAAAAGCCACCAACCAGGCATTAAACTGGTTGGCTTTTGGGGGCCTGTTTCCCCAGCGTACGGCTCTCAGCCCTCTAGCACGGCACAAAGCCTCGGATCCCAAAAACAGAGACCTCCTGAGCTCCACTGTCAGATGGAGGTAATCCTCCTCACCTGGCAGTGCTGGCTGGTTTTTTATGCCTGGAAAAACCCGGCCTGGAACATGGGGAGTAGTCACCCACCCAGCACTTTGACTACTCCCAGTAAGAGCCGTCCTAGATCAGCTATTACAGCCATACTAAGTATAAAGGTGTCAAACAGCAACTGCTGCTGACACATAAATACCGGCTCTTACTCCAACGATGCCAGGAACCTCGGCAACACGTACCTATCATCCACGATGATTCCTTTAACCTTCTTACATACCTCCCCCTTGGTTCAAGCCTGAGGGGTGAACACACGCCAGACAATGCACCCGGGACAGGGCATCCGCGTTTCCCTGCAACCAGCCTGCTCTGTGTTCTACCAAGAACTTAAAGTTCTGCAGAGACAAAAACAATCTGGTGACCCGGGCATTCCTGTCTTTGGCCTGGCTCATCCACTTGAGAGGGGAGTGGTCGGTCACCAGGTGGAACTTTCTCCCCAACAAATAGTAGCGGAGAGACTCGAGTGCCCACTTGATAGCCAGGCACTCTCTCTCCACTATACTGTACCTGGTTTCGGCTGGGGTGAGCTTGCGGCTTAGGAAGACAACAGGATGCTCCTCTCCGTTGACTTCCTGAGACAGTACAGCACCAAGGCCTACTTCGGAGGCATCCGTTTGTACCATGAACTCCCTCTTGAAGTCGGGCATCACAAAAATCGTTGACCCACACAGGGCCGACTTCAAAGTGGCAAAAGCCTCTTCCGCCCAATCATCCCAGCGAACCATCACTGATTTTCGTCCCTTCAAGAGCCCTGTCAAGGGCGCAGCTAGAGTAGCAAAGTGGGGAACAAACCTTATGTAATAGCCCACCATTCCCAGGAATGACTTTATTTGCCTAGTGGTGACAGGTCGGGGCCAATTTCTTATCGCCTCTATTTTATTCACTTGGGGTTTGAGGACTCCACGCCCAATGACATACCCCAGGTACTTAGTTTCTTCTAACCCTATCGCACATTTTTTTGGGTTATCAGTTAGGCCAGCTTTCCGAAGCACTGCACTTTGTCACCTACAGCCTGCACTTTGGGTAGGTAACTTTCCCAGTCGGTACTGTGGATGACAATATCGTCCAGGTAAGCCGAAGTGTACCGACGATGTGGATGAAGCACAATCTCCATTAGTCGCTGAAAAGTGGCGGGGGCGCCATGCAGACCAAAGGGTAAGACCTCTTTGGCAGCTTCCAGTAAGGGCCAGTACCCTTTCGTGAGGTCAAAAGCAGAAAAATGCCGGGCTTGTCCTAAACTCTTGATGAGCTCATCCACCCTGGGCATGGGATACGCATCGAATTTGGAAACCTTGTTAAGTTTTCGAAAGTCGTTACAAAACCGCAATGTCCCGTCCGGCTTGGGTATCAATAATATAGGACTGGCCCACTCACTTTTTGACTCCTCAATGATGTCTAGCTGCAACATTAGCTGCACCTCCTCCGATATGGCTTGTCTTCGAGCCTTGGGTACCCGGTATGGTTTTAATCAGACTTTTGCCTGAGGCTCAGTGACAATATCATGCTGGATTATGGAAGTGTGTCCAGGGAGGTCCGAGAACACATCCGTGTTCTGACTAACGAACTCCCTGCCCTCCTGAGTCTGTTAAGAGGAGAGGCTGTCAGCAATTGTGGCAGACTCCTCTCTTGCATCAGACAGAGCTGTGTTCTGTACAGGTTTCCCTATCTTTCCAGGGTTTGAGAAAATTCACATGGTAAACCTGCTCCGTCTTTTGACGCCCTGGCTGGTGTACCTTGTAGTTTACATCTCCAATTTTCTCACGTACCTCGTAGGGCCCCTGCCACCTAGCCAGGAACTTACTGTCCACGGTCGGCACCAGAACCAAAACCCTGGGTTAAAGATCTGTACCCGAGCCTGACGAATATACACCCGACTTTGAGCTCGCAGAGCTACCTCCATATGTTCCTTTAGCAGCGGCAACACGGTTTCCATACGTTCCTTCATCAGGGTAACATATTCAATAATGCTTTTATATGGTGTGGGTTGTTGGTCCCACGCATCTTTGGCTATATCCAACAGACCACGTGGATGTCTGCCATATAGAAGTTCGAAGAGCACTGCGAACATGAGATAGGGCAGAAGGAGTTCTTAGTCCTTCCTATCTGTAGACACTGCCTTTTTCAACATATTTATTAATGTTTGGTTAAACCGTTCTACCAGACTGTCCGTTTGCGGATGGTAAACGGACGTCCGTAGTTGTTTTATGTGCAGCAACTTACAGAGTTCCCTCATCACCTTGGACATAAAAGGGGTCCCTTGGTCGGTCAGAACCTCTTTAGGTAGTCCTACTCGGGAAAACATCTCCATTAACTCCTTAGCTATGAGTTTGGAGGAGGTATGTCGCAGTGGCACTGCCTCCGGATACCGAGTGGCGTAGTCTAGAATGACTAAGATGTGTTGATGCCCTCTGGCGGACTTCGGTACTGGGACTATGAGGTCCATAGCTATTCGGTCAAACTGTACTTCGATAATCGGGAGAGGTACTAGGGGACTGCGGAAATATGGCTGAGGGCTATTTATCTGGCAGGTCGGGCAAGACTTACAAAACGCTTCCACTTCTTTGAATATGCTGGGCCAGTAAAACCGCTGTAGAATATGATCCTGAGTTTTCTGCAGCCTCAGGTGATTCCTGAGAACGTGTTGGTGGGCTAGATCTAACACAAGCTTGCGATAAGCCTTGGGGACCACCAACTGTTCAATAGTCTCACCCCGTAGTTGGTTTACCCGACAACATATCCTGATGAACAACAAAACGGGGAAACACTGACTCTGCCCCAGGTTGTTGCTATTAAGACATTTTCCCAGGCGCGGGATAGGGTTGGGTCCCGACGTTGGGCAGTACCAAAATTATCCCCGGAGACATTGATGCTTGCCATTACAGGACCCAGCGGCAAGTCCTTCACAACTCCCACCATCACACTTAGCGGGGTTGTCTCCCTCTCTTCCACTGAAGTGGCGGTCACCCCTACCACTGGCCCTTCGGTCTCAGGTTCTCAGGGTTCCCCTTAGCCGGGCCACTCTTCTAGGGTTACCTGTCATGGCAGGGAGTAGGGGAAACCCCCCACCGTGCGGTGTAAAAGGGTAAAAGGGGATCAGCCTGGCCAAAAGGAGTAATAAGGGAGCAGGTCACCTCCTACAGCTTCCCTAATCCTCTCCCTGACTCCTCACCGTATGAGCGGACCCCGATGGTAGGACGACTCATACTCAGGATTCCTAGAAACCCTAAGTCGCCCTGGTAATCCCTCATCAAAGAGCAGGGAAGAGATGACCTGTTTATCCCAGTAATGGAGGAACAGGAGTCTCTATCTGAGGCCAGGCTGCAAGGAGAGGGGAACACATACAGCATCTGGAGATGGCAGGTAAGCGACACCCATAACACACTTACCTGCCACAGATACACTGACTGGAACCCATGCACAAGTGCTGGTGTCCACACCAACATTAAAGGACACAGCAGACACCACAAACCACACAGGGATCCAGGACACCCATAGCTGCAATAAACATAAGACAGGGGAATGTCCAGCAAACATGACACCAAACACCACCAGACATGTAACACTAAACCAGACACACAAACACCCCGAACTTAACCCACTCTATACAAATAGGGACAGGAAGGGAAGGAGACACCGGGATAACATTGATGACCACAAGTGTGGCCCTCACTGGACAGATGGAATAACCAGACAAGGAGCTTAACTCCAGCACACACCAAGGCTGGAGTACAACTGACTCCTGACCTAAAGCCACAGGTATAAGAAGCCCAAGTGACCACACCCAGCAAGGTAGTTAACCCTTACATCACCAAACAGAGGGAGGCTACAACTAAAAGGGGAAGTGCATACACAAGCATCCAAACATGTAACCACCGGCCACAGCATGCGTGGCAACCATGTCACGGCAATCACCCAGAAGGCCGAGACACTGTCACCGCATGCTCTCACAGCAACACATTGCCGCGGGCCACCGGGTCTGGGGTGGAGATTTACGGGGTTTGACTGCCCCCTCCCAAAATAACCCCCTGTAACAGTTTTAGTAGCCTCGTAGCGCTCCATCAGGTCTACTATTTCTAGGGCGTTGCCAGGAGACACCTGGCCGTACCAGTGCTGGAGAGGGGGTGGCAGTGCCCTCCAGATCATATCAGCCAATAGTCTATCCAGCATAGCCAAGGGACTCAGCACATCAGGCTGTAGACACTTTTGCAAGAGGTAGAGTAAGTCATAATACTGGGTCCTCGCAGGCTCAGCCGGCTTAAACCCCTACTGATGTACCCGCTGGGCCCGGACCAACACATTCACCCCCAGTCTTGCCAAAATCTCACCCTTTACTTTTTGGTAGTCGGCCTCTTGATCGTCCGGCAAGTCGAAATACACCCCTGGGAATCTGATGCCAGAAATGGAGCGACGACCTCAGCCCACTAGTCACGAGGTAGCTTTTCGCTGATGGCCACTTTCTCATACATTGCCAGGTAGGTTTCGATGTCGTCTGCGGGGGTCATCTTAGGAATTGCGGCATGGACTGCTTTCCGGGCATAGTCGACGCTCAGGGTTGCTCCTGCTGTCTGCAAAGCCATCACGTGTTGTAGCAGAAACTTGTTAGTCTCCTGCTGCTGCTTATTAGCCTCGCGTTGCTGCAGGTTTGTCTCTCTTTGCTGCAGATTAGCCTCCATGAGGGCCTTCACAGCAGCCTCCATTTTGTAGTGGGGCACTGGTTGTAATACAGCTGGTTTAATGTACGACATACAACCGTGCCTGAAAAATGCAGAAACCAAAAATATCGGCGTTCACGCCAGCCTTACTGCGTTTGCACGCATCCTCCACCAATTGTGGGGTTTCACTCTGGTAGATAGGGTAAGCGGGCGCAGTAAAGAGGTAAAATACAAGTTCCTAACTCAAAATGTCAGTGTTTATTCACACTTGAGGCAATTGCACAAAACAGCTTGTAACTTTGCAGTCTTGGTGTTAATTCACACACAATGGAAAGTTCATATAACACAAGTCACTTTGCTGGCAGTTCTGCTTCCAGTAGTCCACAGAAGGCTTTAGGGGGCCTGTTTCCCCAGCGTACGGCTCCCAGCCCTCCAGCATGGCACAAAGCCTCAGATCCCAAAAACAGAGACCTCCTGAGCTCCACTGTCAGATGGAGGTAATCCTCCTCACCTGGCAGTGCTGGCAGTGTTTTTATGCCTGGCAAAACCCGGCCTGGAACATGGGGAGTAGTCACCCACCCAGCACTTTGACTACTCCCAGTAAGAGCCATCCTGGATCAGCTATTACAGCCATACTAAGTGTAAAGGAGTCAAACAGCAACTGCTGCTGACACATAAAAAAACGGCTCTTACTCCACCGATGCCAGGAACCTCGGTGACACGTACCGATCATCCACGATGATTCCTTGTACCTTCTTACAAGCCCCCACAGTAATAGTGCTCCCCAAAAGTCCCAGAGATAGAAATAATTATTAGTAGTATTAATGTCCCCACTGAGCCCCAGAAGTAATAATGCTCCCATAGTGCCCATACTAGTATTCATGTTCCTCATAGTCCCCCAGTTGTAATAAAGCCCATAATAATGCACCCGGTAGTAATAATTTTCTTTATAATGTGCGAGAGTAGAAAAATGCCCCCTTATAATGTGCGCCAGTACAAAAAAATGACCTTTTGTGTGGCAGTATTTAAAAATACCTCCTCTTTGTGCCCCCAGTAGAGCCAATGTCCTTATAGTGCCCTCATAATGTGTGCCAATGCCCCCTAATGTGTGCCTAAAAAAAAACTCTTAGTGTAAACTCATGACAAGTCGCATGTTGGAAGCAAAATTGTATCTTTTTGTTAAATAGTATCAGGCTCCTGCAGTGCTGGCAATATTCAGTACTTGCAGCTCTTCTCCCACAAACTAACGTAAAAATGTTGCGATTGTTGGAAAATGTTGCAATTTCCATCAAAATGTTGCAAATCTGCGTTATGTCTCATTTATTATGCTCTGTACCACATATGATAAATTTGGTCTTACCTTTCACCACTAAGATTTCCAGCTCTTAGGGTGTCATTTACTAGCATAGCTACTCCAGTTTTCGGGATAAAAAAGACCCCTTTTCAGAATATTTTGTCGCACAGGCATTTTTATGCCCTCTTTGGGAGTGGCGGGGGCCGGGCCCAAGATATCGGCCCCAGCAAATTTACTGGACACAGGAGTAAAAGTGGAGGGAAAAGTACTCTAGTCAGGGGCTGCGTAGTTATCACTCCAGGCGCACGGTCTACCAGAGGTGCGTCTGATTTATGACGAGGCCTTCACAACATCATAAATTAGGTGCTTCCTCCAGGTAGCAGAAGGGATATCAAAGACTAGTGTAAAAAGCAATTCTTTGATAAATGACCCCCTAAAAGTTAGCTATGGTGCAAATTGTGCCAAAATTGATAAGTCTCTCCCAAAGTCACCCATAAAAATAATGCCCCATAGCACTTTCTTTCAGTAATAATTCCCTATAGTGACCATAGTAATGCCACTATAGTGCCCCACTATTAATAATGCCCCTATAGTGCTTCCAGCAATAATAATGCCTCCTATTGTGCCCACAGTAATGCCTTTATACTGCTCCAAGTATTAAAATACCCCAGAAGTGTCTCCAGTAAGTGCCCTCAGTAATGCCCCATAGCGCCCTTATATTAAAAATACCCCAGTACTGCCCTCAGTGATGTTCCCTACAGTATGATTCTCAAGTGAGCAAGTAAAAAAACAAAAAAACACTCACCCAAGTCCCGTTCCATGCTGCTGTTTACAGTGGAGGAAACAGGCCTCCTCTGGCCTGCTGTCTGAGATAGCTGTGTCCCTGCGCAGGCGGTCACATCATTGCACCATCTGATATCCGGCGCAAGTTGTCACAGTGATGTCATTGCTTTGCAACCAGCTGTTCTATTCTACTCCCTCATAGCCTTCAGGCCTAGTGGTCTGAAGGATTTGTGTGTAATCAGACTCCGACTGGCCCACAGGGGTTCAGGGGAATCCCCCGGTGGGCCCCTGAGCAAGGTGGGCCCCTAGTCTTCCACCCCCTGCACAAGTGGCACATAACACAGTAGACTTACTGCACTACAGGCATATATTCAATGTACAGCACAACAACCAGCCTATGCTCATATAAAAAAAAACTTGTTAAATTATTTATTATATTCAAATGTATCCGTAAGGTGGGCCCCCAAAATAAATTTTACTGGTGGGCCCTAGGTACCCCAGTGTTGATTATAAACTACATTATAGCACTCAATGCCAATCTGCTGCATCATAAGCCAACAAGTTATTGTCCTGTATTAGGAAAGACAAGGACACTAGAGAAAGGTTTCTTTTACCCTTGATAAAGCGACCATATCTTCAGTATGCAGTCTAGTTTTGGGCACCAGTTCATAAAATATAAAAGAGCTAGAGAGAGTAAGAGGGGAACCAAATTAATATGAGGCATGAAGGATTTCAGTTATGAAAAAAGGTTACCAAAACTTATCAAAATGTATTTACCCTAGAGATCAATGTTTACAGTTTCAGGAAGTGCAATTTTGTAACGAAATTAGAAAGCATTACTTTAGTGGGACACAGGGACTGGTAATGGTGTCGATGGATTTAAGAACCGGTTAGATATCTTCCATGTGTAACGGTTGCGTAAACACTACACACAGGGGGGAGGGAAGTGACCACTGCTCTCCACCCTTACCCCTGGCCCTGCCTACTTGCCTCGCGAGTCCTAATGACAGGGGACAACTGGACGGCAATCCCTAACTTGGAATAAGTGCAGGGATGACAGACAGACAAACAACAGGACGTGAACGGACCGAGTCAATACCAGGAAAGCTACAAAGTACAAATGGAGCAAGCAGAGAATTGTCAGGAGAAGCCGGGGTCATAAATACCAGGAGAGACGTGAATTACCAAAGGAGTCAGCAGAGGATTGTCAGGAGGAGGCCGGGGTCAGAATACCAGGAGAGCAGCAAAGTACACAAGGAGCAGGCAGAGGATCGTCAGGAATTCAGCAGGAGGTAAGTACGCCAGGAAAGACCAAATCACAGGTGGAACCTAAATTAACAGACAACCTGTGGCCAGCAGGCTGCCTGTATTTATAGTGGGGAGTGAGGGTCATGTGACGTGGCCAGCGTCACATGACCGACAGACCAACCAGTCGAGCACCGAGTGATCAGCTCGGTGCTCAAGGCAGACTTAGGAGCAGGGAGCCACCCAGCTAGTAAAGCCGCCCTGGGAACGAGGTAAAACACAGATCCTCGTTCCCGAAGCTAAGCAGCAGGTCTGCGGCTAATGGGGGACCGAGTGTGCCTTCGGAACCCCGTTACACCATGTAAACCACAATGTATAGGGTCACTGGTATTGATAGAGGCGTCAAGAAGGAAATTTTAAAAATATTTTATGATAAATTGAGTCTCATCCATCTATAGTGGTTTTCACCTTCCACTGGATCAGCTGGGGTTTATAAGCATTAGATGGTGTTGACCAGTTCCTTCTGTTATCTTGGCTGTTCTTGAATAGAATATGGTCTGGGATTAGAATCTCACATGGTTTTGTTTTAAAATATTGATAACATAGTTATTAAGGGTGAAAAAAACCAACCTATGACCCTACTGTGTTCATCCAGAGGAGGCAGATGCCAATTTCCCCATATCAGGGGAAAATTCCTTCCCGACTCCAAATCTGGCAACCAGAATAAATCCCCAGATCGATGTCCCATCTCCAGAAATCTACCACCTATAACTTGTGATATTATTACTTACAAGAAAGACATCCAGGTAAACCAACCATCATAGCATCCTCTTGCAGAGAGCTTAGTCTCACTGCTCTTACATTAAAGAATCCTCAACTATGATGATGGTGAAACCTTCTTTCCTGTAGATGTAGAGGGTGTCCTCTTGTCATGGTTGCAGGCCTTGGTATAAAACAGAAAATAAAACAGAAAACAAAACTATAAATAAAAGGAAAATAAAAACAGATTGGAAAAAATGGATATGGTCAAATTTGGTGATGCGTTCCCTTTAAGTCGTCATTTTCTGTCAAGTAGATCAGCGGTCCTCAACCGCCGGGCTACGTCCCAGGACTGGGCCCTGGAAGAATGTTTGCCGGGCCGTGGCAATACAGGGGAGCAGAGACGCCAGGTCAGGGGCTGGCGGGGGGGAGGGCCCGCGGCCCCGCAAGTGCTTTTTTTTAAGTGCGGCAGCCGGGCCCTGCTTATATTTTAAGTGCGGCTGGGCTGCGCTTCATAACCTGTCATAATACCACGAGACCCGTGACCCCCTGTGGCGGGTCTCGCGGGATCACTGTTGGAATGACGCAGCGCCGCGCCGCAGGCAGAGCCACGGGATTGCGCCGCGAACTGAAGCCCGCTGCAGCCCACAAGTACGGACCTGAAAATATCCCACAAGTACGGACCATGTCACCTTGAAAATATCAGCAGTGCAGCAGAGATCAGTGCAGCAGAGATCAGTGCAGCAGAGACCAGTGCAGCAGAGACCCTAGTCAGTTTTGAGTCACATTCAAATAATAAATGTAATAGTTATATATTTTAACATGCACCTTGTGTTTTGTTATACATGTGAATCAGTCAGCGCCGACCAGCACCCCCTAAGCCCCGCCCACCCCATAAGCCCTGCCCCAGAACCCCCCCACCCCACCCAGTCCCTGGGAAAATTGTCTTGCATGAAACTGGTCCTTGGTGCAAAAAAGGTTGGGAACCACTGAAGTAGATAATAGCTAGTTCTGTCTCTGGGAAAGCTGCGTAACAACCAAAATTGCTGTAGACAAGAGGTCAGCAGCCTTCCGTATTCTGGCTGTTGTGAAACTACTACTCCCAGCATCCACTTTTGTTTGGTCGTTTCACAACACTTGGAGTGGAAGAAATTTCCGACTCCTTCTGTAGACTGTAGTACCCACACGAGTTGTCATTTTTCTTGCAGGGACTCTTATATGGAAAATAAGTCCAGTTGTACTTCTGTGGATGTAAGATAAACCTTAGTGAAACACATGGCTCAGGCACAAACTCATGATGGTTTCAGAATGCAGCCCTTTAACATAACACAAACTCATATTAGTGCTGTCTCTCAATATGAGGGCACATAACATGAGGTTTCACCCAAATATTTGCAGTCCCTGTACTTTTTTCATGGTCCATAGAAACTATATAAAGTCTCTTACATGCAAATTAGTCCCAAAGGGACCTCACTGATACAGTGACGATGCTCTTTCACATGCGGCATGTGGCTCCTTCTATTCTGGGTCCCAAGAACAGCCTGCTTCCATGTGCTAGATTACAGAGAGGCTCCTGCCCACCTCTGCCTCGCAGCTGATGCAGTGCCCCAGAAGAGGGTAACTTTAAAGGGTTCATAGTTATCCTGTTATTTGGCTGATAGGTTAGGGTTAACAACCATGACTTAGCCTCTTTAGGTTGCTAAGAGATTGACCTGGGTCCGCCCATTGTCAATGGTGGGAGTATAGTGCTAACTGAGGAAGAGAGAGGACCTACATATGCTTGCTCAGGACTTGGCCTGAGTCCAAGAGAACCATCATCTATGAGACAGCTACAGCTAAGAAATCAGCTTTATCCAAAGTGCAAGGACAGACAGCAAGTGAAATTGCTCGTTTAGAGCAACAGGCCTTACCGCTAGGAGAAAGGGTATATTAGTTTGGTGCCCACCAGGCTTTTACAATGGATTAGCTGCCAGTTGGAGGATCTAACCCCCGCTGTGGGAACTGAAGTACACACAGTATTGTGAATGTGCACCCCTTTGGTCAATTGAAAAGTCAGCCATTTGGCAGTTTACTTCTCCATAATCAGCCTTGGAAGTATTGTGTATATACCCTGGATATTCTGAACTGATTGCTACCAGTGTCTCTGTTTATGAACTGCCTAAACACTAGATTTGTTACCCCAACATCATGGCCTTGTTCCACCACTGCACCATTGCCATTATCCAACCCTGCACCTGCCCTCCTGCCTTACACCCTGCCAACAATTCACCGTCAAGGACACCCCAACTACCACCAGGTGGGTGTCCCCAAAAGGCCCAGGGTGGGCCCCGAGGGAAGAAAGAGTTCCGACAGCTGGCGTGAACCACAACTACTCCTATCTGTGCCACTACTACCACTCCTTTCCTCCTCTCAGCACTCTGGGTCACTGGTGCAGGGCTGGGATAAACTCCATTACCGCACAATCTCGGTGTTGGAGAGGCACTCACTACTTCAGAGGACGGACCCCTTTATTGAGGTGGGTCCAGACCCCCACCTTAAAAAGTATCACTCACATTTCCTTTAAATATATATAGCTAGTAGAATTTTGTAGAGTTTTGACAGATGGTGGCTACTTTTCGATAGAAAATCCCTACCAAACAAGCCTAGTGCGGAACATCAGATTTTGCTAACAATTTCATATTGATAAAAATGTAAAAATTCACAAAAAGGTCACATGGATGTAACCTTCGTGTCCCAGAGTCCTACTCTGCTAGAAGTCTGCACCCCCAGTCTGCTGCCTTGAAATACTGGGTAAACTAGAGACGACTTGGAGTTGGAAATTGCAGTGATTACTATAGATATAATCAGGGCGGCCAGCAGGTGGCAGCATCATATAGTGATGAGAGGCACAGCAGAAGCCTGGGACAGGTATGAATTCTGCATGGACTGGGGAGCATATAGTAGGTGATTTGTATGGGGGAGCATATGGCTAGTAGGGTTACGGGAGGGCAGCGGATTTGTGTTGCATTTTAGGACATGTGACTAGTACTTTGCATGACTGAGCATGAGACGGACGCCGTGCATGGTGGGGATTGTGTGTGCACTTTGTATTATGGTATTTGGAGCCCTGTGGTCAGGCTCGGACTGGCCCACAGGGGTACAGGTGAATCCCCCGGTGGGCCCCTGAGCAAGGTGGGTCCCTAGTCTCCCACCCCCTGCACAAGTGGCACATAACACAGTAGAATTACTGCACTACATACATATATTCAATGTACAGCTCCTCAACCAACCTATGTTCATAGAAAAAACCTGATAAATTATTAAAGAAACTCCCCAGTTTATTATTATTATAGACACGATCAGAGCTGAGATGACTTCTAGGTACAGAGGAAAGCTGCCAGTGTCCTCTTCTCCCCAGGACCTACCTTCTCAGAGTTGCTGCAGAGACCCCCACATTCAATCATCTGGTAACATAGTAACATGGTATATAAGGCCGAAAAAAGACATTTGTCCATCTAGTTCGGCCTGTCATACTGCAAGTTGATCCAGAGAAAGGCGAAAAAAACCCTGTGAGGTAGAAGCCAATTTTCCCCACTTAAGGGAAAAAAATTCCTTCCCGACTCCAATCAGACATCAGAATATCTCCCTGGATCAACGACCCCTCTCTAGTAGCTATAGCCTGTAATATTATTACACTCCAGAAATACATCCAGGCCCCTCTTGAATTCCTTTATTGTACTCACCATCACCACCTCCTCAGGCAGAGAGTTCCATAGTCTCACTGCTCTTACCGTAAAGAATCCTCTTCTATGTTTGTGTACAAACCTTCTTTCCTCCAGACACAGAGGATGTCCCCTCGTCACAGTCACAGTCCTGGTAGCATCTTGCTGCTGTGTGAGCAGGTAATATTTCAATGTATCCGTAGGGTGGGGCCCGTAAAAAAAATGTTACTGGTGGGGCCTAGGCACCCCAGTCCAACACTGCCTGTGGTTATTACTAAAAATTGTAGCATCACTGTGGCAGTCACTTCATTTGCTGCAAATTTTTGGTACCACGGCAAAATGCTGTGCTTTTGACCCAACTTCCGTGTAAACCATAAGGGGTCTCTAAGCCTCTAGGAAAGTAAGAAAACTGCATTCTTCTAGTCCTCTGTCTGCAAATTTCCTGGAATTCGTTGGATTTGGTATGATCAAGTGTGATCTGAAAGACCTGTCCATGTAGAGGTTTTGCACAGTTGTTTTTTATGCACTTTTCGAAGCCAAAACCAGGAGCGTTATTTGTCCTGTATGTGTCTTTTTTCTCCTTTTATGATCAACATCAGGTTTTGGTTTTGAAAACTGCATTAACAAAAAAACAAAAAACAAGACAACAGATCAAAGCCTGCACGTGTGAATATGCAATTAAATTTTTTTATATATTTTTTTTTTTCCAAATGTATTTTACCATCTTGGCCAGATTGCTGAATATACAATGGAGGCAAGGGATCGCCGGGGGCCTGGTCATGTGACCCTGCTGCTGAGTCTACCCAGGCTAAAAAAAAAGGACTTAAAAATTCAATTAGACCACCTGCACATGAGTGTGTGTGAACGCACATAAGATCCGCATGAGTTTCTGTGTGGATTTCTGCAGCATAGCCACACCAAAATCCACACTTTCTAACAGCGGTTTTTGGTGCGGATTAGAATCGGATTTGCCGCAGATCTCGCCCTTCATTCGAAAAGGCTGAAATCCACAGCTAAAACATTATTGACATTCTGCGGATTTGGAAATCCTCACGGCCGGTCAGTTTCCGCAAATTGCGGAATGCACATTGCCAGTGTCCGTGTTTTGCGGATTCGCAAAACACTGACGGACGTGTGAACGGACCCTAGATGTTATTCTCTGACCTGTTCGAAAGGTACATGATGTAATCTGTAGTGAATGTAATTTTCTCATCAGTGACTGTATTTGTGAGCTATCCCCTCCCTTCTGATCCTCAGCTGTGTCATGTGACCAACTCTCTGATTCTCCAACTGACACAGGACAGGAGGTCGGTTACTTCTCTATTCATTCCTGTGAGACTGACATTGAGGCTCCCATAGGAATACATAGAAAAATGGACTTCCTGTCCACACATAAGATGCTGTGTTATTTGGAAAGTCTGATTGTTGGTCACATGACACAGCTGAGGATCAGAAGGGAGGCTATAACTCACAAATACAGACACTGGTAAGAAGATTACATCATGTACCTTTCTTGCCGGTCAGTGAATACAATGTTTTGCGGGAGTTCTTCTTTAATGACCCTAACTAGAATTATTATTGGCCAGAATTGGGAAAATATATTTTTTCTTTTATTTGTGCAATACAGTCCTAATATTCCTTAAAAAAAACTGCTATTTTGGTAGAAAAGTAAAGCCCTAAATGTTGCAAAAACCACTAGAACAAATATATTGGACAACCCAAAGGAATAAAAAAAGTTGTTGTCGTTTGACCGATACATGCAAAAAATCTTAAAAGTCATCTGGCGATTAAAAGGTTAATTTACAACTGTGCAGCTATTTCTTTTGCATTGTCTGTAATATTTTGCGGTGAAGAAAGTCACGTGACGGGCGCTATTACTTTCAGGTGGGCTCAGAGGTTTGTGAACGGCCGCGGTGATAACACCTGGAACTCGTTTTATACTAATTACCGAGTTCATAAAGAGAAACTGCCTGTTTTAGAAAGTTAGCGAGCCCTCTTCCTCCAGGCTGACATGCATAATGACCTGTTGCCATGATTAAGTACTTTCTGCTAGGCCAGGCACTGATTTACTGAGACAGCTCTAAATTATTCCATTTTTTACGGGGCGGGGGAGGGGTTTATAAAAATAGAACATATTTATTAAAAATGAGGTTCAGGGAGATTTGACATATCCCACTGCGGAGTCCGGTTTCCTGCTCTTTACAGTTCTGCAACATCATTAGCTGCCATTATACGGACACTGGTGGGATACTGGAATGCGTCTTAAAGTGACATTTCCCCTTTAATGACATTTTGCTACTTTTTCAGCAGAAAATATCCAGTTAAAGGGGCTGTTCCAGAAATGACAACTTATCACCTGTTCACAATATGATGTGTCTGATCGGTGGGGGTGCACTCTGGGGGTCCTGGTGGTTGGATACCCAACCAATAAGACATGTATCACCTACTATGTGGGTGGGTGTTAAATTGCCATTTTGGGACAACCCTTAAAATGTTAAAAATCTCTGTCACCACTAGGGGGAGCTCACTGCATATGACCTAAAGGGAATGTGTCTCCCAGAAAATGACTTATTGTTTTTCAGGTTTTTACGTTAAACATAATTTTTTTCAAATTTTTGTTGTTATTTATCCAATATGTTAATACTTCCTGTTTTTTGAGAGCAGCTGCATGGGCCATAGACACAATGGAGGAGGGGACCTCATTGACTTCTATGGGAGAGTTTTCTAGGCCTGCTCTGCGACCTGTGCAGAGATCAGGAGGGAGTAGATAAGCTGTGATATCACAAGCTATGACTGGTGGATCCAGTGTTATCTATATAGAGGTGTTACTTGTCATTACAGTCCTGCCTGTGGTGATAACGATAATAGCTACTGAAAAATTACCTGCACAAAACAGGAAATCATGACCTATTGTTAGACGTAGTGGCCAGTGAAAATTGCAGGATTATATACATAAAAAAAATATATATATATATACAGATAGTGACATGGAAAAATAAAAATAAAAACTCACCAAAATTCTAAAAAATGATGTTTAACATAAAAAATGTGATTTAAACAATAGGTAATTTACTAGTGACACATTCCCTTTAAAGGGGTTATCTAATTTCACAAACCCCCCCCCCCCCCCCATGTGACAGGCCCGCTCCCCACGCCGCTCCTGGTCCCTGCACCGCCGCTGCTGCTTCTCCCTGTACACAGATGAAAACAACCGGTGTCGGGGGGGAGCAGCTAATGGCAGGCGGGGACAGGGACGAGCCTCCCTAGCATTGTGAGTGACGCTACGGAGGCTCGTCCCCGTCTGTCATTGGCTGCTCCCCCCCAACACTGTATGTTTTCATCTGTGTACAGGGAGAAACAGCAGCGGCGGTGCGGGGACCAGGAGCGGCGCAGGGAGTGTGGAGCGGGGTAAGTATATTCCCACTGAGGGGCCCGTCACATAGGGGGGGGGGGGGCTGTTTGTGAAATTGGATAACCCCTTTAAACTGTTACAGGGATATTCAAGGATTTTAATATTGATGACCTTACCTAAGAATTGGCCATCAATATCAGATCAGAGGGGGCCCAACACGATCAGCTGTTTAAGAATAACTCCGAAAAGAAATCTACGGATCAGCAGGGGTGTGGGCGTCAGTGGTTCTCTGCAGCCTCTGGTGTTGGAATTAGCACTGTGAATAGAACAGGAAGCACAGCTCCGTTCAAAGTGTAGTGGCCGCGTTGGGTTACTGCAGTTCTGCTCCCTTTCACCTTAATGGGATCTGAGCTGCAGTAACCCAGCACGGCCACAACACTTTGAACGGAGCTGTCTGCTTCCTTCTTCATTCAAGTTCTAGTTCCAGCGCCGGAGTGTGCAAGGAATAGTTGACCCCTGTGGAGTGTCGGACCATCACCGATCGGATATTACGGACCTGAGGATACATCATCAATGTCAGGAGAATGGAAAATCCATTAATTTTATTAACTCTTTCTATGGGGGATAAAAATAACAGCATTTCCCATTGTTATTTTACCCAAAAATAATTTACACAATTTTTTGGCGTTCATCATGAGGCATAAATAATACTTTTATTCTGCAGTTTAGTACATTACAGTGATGACCAATGTATATAGTATTTTATGTTTTACTACTTTTGAACAATAGAAACTCTCTAAACAGTCATGGTGATCCTCAAGGCACTTGGAGGCCAAATGTTACTTGTATTATTTTTGCTGTGTTCTACGTCAATTGTTTGGAAATTTGCTGCAAAATGGCAACAGTGTCTGTGAACCTGGAGCTATTCTTTACCTAAAAATGAGGTTTTGGAAATCACAAAATGACCTGATGCAGCATTAGTTGCTACCACTAGGTGGCCTCAGAGACTCATCCCATACATTTTCATTTTGACCAGTTCTCCATTCACATTTGACAGCAAACCTTTAATTGGAAAATACAACACAATTGTACATATAATTGTCATGTTTAACCTGGCTGAGTCGTCTGGCCGTCACAATTTGACCCTTGACAAAGTTTCTCCAATCTTTTCTGAAAACTGTCCCCATTTTTTTCTGCTTCCAATACATGAACTTAAATATCTGACAGTGCGTTCCCTGCCTGATATATCCCACCCCTTGACAGGTGCCGCTGTCACCAGATAATCAGCCCTATTCCCTACACCTGTCAGTAGTTCTTGGCTGATTAATGTCAGTCAAATTTTTTTGGGGCATAAAATGACCAATAATGAAGACTTGTAATAATAACCTTAGGGCTCTTTCACACGAGCGTGTGCAGTGTGGGAATAATGCTGTGTGTGTGAGTGTGATCCTCCATTCTGGACACTGCTCATCTTGAAGAAGCACACAGCATTAGGGCTCATGCACATGACCTTTGTCAGCCGGTGCCCATATTGCGGCCCGCAAACAGCGGGTCCACAATATACGGGCACCGGACGTTTGTGCACAGCATCACGAATGCGGACCCATTCACTTAAAGATGCAGTGCTAAACGGAGGTGCGGAATCTCATGGAAGCTCTATGGGGTTTTCTGTCCATGCCTCTGCACCGCAAAAAAGTAGTGCATGCAATACTGTTTTGTGGTGCAGACCATCGGATGCAGATCGCGGGTCCCGTTCAAGTGAATTGGTCCTGCTTCCACATACGGTGGCCCTACGGTCAGTGCCCGTGCATTGCAGACCACAATTTGCGGTCTGCAGCACGGGCCCCACCGGCACAGGTTTGTATGCATGAGCCCTTATACTGATTTATAATGTTATGTGCCTTTGCATGACCTTACTTCTACAGGATCATACTGACATAAAGCTGCAAGACGAGCAGTGTCCAGAATGGAGGATAACGCTCACACAAGGAGTGTGGTTTCTGGACTGCACATGATGGGGTAAAACAACCCTTAGGGTCTAGAGTGCCAACCCATGATGCACTTCTCTGCCACAGCTCCAGCACTGCCCCTAACAACACCCAGCTAGTTTATAGCTCCTCCCACCCAGCTAGCTACATAGACACTCCCCTATGACTGCCCCTAACAACGCCCAGCTAGTTTATAGCTCCTCCCACCCAGCTAGTTACAGAGACACTCCCCTATCACTGCCCCTATCAACGCCCAGCTAGTTTATAGCTCCTCCCACCCCGCTAGTTACATGGACACTCCCCTATCACTGCCCCTAACAACACCCAGCTAGTTTATAGCTCCTCCCACCCAGCTAGCTACATAGACACTCCCCTATGACTGCCCCTAACAACGCCCAGCTAGTTTATAGCTCCTCCCACCCAGCTAGCTACATAGACACTCCCCTATCACTGCCCCTAACAACACCCAGCTAGTTTATAGCTCCTCCCACCCAGCTAGCCACATAGACACTCCCCTATCACTGCCCCTAACAACACCCAGCTAGTTTATAGCTCCTCCCACCCAGCTAGCTACATAGACACTCCCCTATCACTGCCCCTAACAACACCCGTGTAGTGTATAGCTCCTCCCACCAGCTGGTTGCATAGACACTCCCCTATCACTGCCCCACCCATGGACATAACATCACAGGAAATAAGAAAGAGCTGCATGGACATGGTCATGTGACCACAGCCCAGAACGGGAGACAGGAGCAATAAAGGTACAAGAAATACATTACAGAATTACAGCTGCCTTCATAATAGATTGTGTTAAAGGATCTTGATGCAAACTGGAAGACCTCTTTAAAGGGATATTCTCATACAGACATCCCCCAACCAGAATGAAGCTCCTGTGATTAGCTGATTGGTGCTGGTCTGACTTCAGAAACCCCAACGGTTAGCAGTGACCACTTCACCACTGACCAAACATATTCACTACAATGCCTGACCACAGACAGCAGGGTCCAGTGAGAGCTGCTCTCTTTTAGCTGCTCATATAGGGGTAGGTTACAGCAAGGGGGGGTGCTGCAATCAAAAATGTCCCGGGCCCTACATCTGCAGAAGGGAGCTCCCTTGACCTACGTGGTTAGGTGTCCACTGACCAACATATGATGGAAGTGATTGGCTGCTGTAGGCACATGTCCCTTTTTTGGGATGTCTTCTCTGCAGCAGGAAGTAGAGATTGGTGGGGACCGGGCAGCCTTGGAACTGGAGTGGCGGGGGGTTGGAGAGTTAAGTAGATCTTTTATTTATTTATTGTTATTTATAGTTAATTTGTCTTCTCTTTTCTTTTTCCAGCGTTTTCTTGGACACCCCCTTAAAAATACCATTATTATCCTGACGGAGGCACTTTATTGCATCCATGAAGCCGGACCATGCACAGGGCACCCTTGTACATTTTTGTTAGTAAATGGTTAACGATCGGACACGTGAAAGATATTTTCTTCCTGAACTGTAAGCGGCGGGTGCAGACTGATGGGAGAGATAGGCAGCATTATAACAAGGCGCATGCACGGTAACTGTAGACTGTCATAACGCTCAAGACATTAGCCTTGGGAAAGTAACTGGAATCGGCTCGATCTTCCTCTCAGCTACCGTTTCTTTTACATATTTGTATTAGAAAACACAGTAAAGAATTAGTGCCGGATATCTGCTATTTGTACAACACATCAAATTATAGTTTTGTTGGGCAAATGTACAGATTCGGTGGCCAAGTTTCTGCTTGTCTGGGAGGCAATTTTAAATTACTCATAAGCAATAATACTGTACGTGTCTTATAACTCAAACCACTTGTGTAAATACTTCCCAACCCTCGTGACTGAGGCAACGCAGGAGAGACGAGGTTTAAGCTGGTAACGGGGAATTGTGGAGCAAATTCCAGCGCCACACACACGACACATTGTTCATTCACATAGTAATGTCACAAAATCTGTATCACTAAAGGCATATAAAATTAATTCAAAGGGAGCACACTGCCAAAAAATAATTTTGTGTTAAATGTATTTTTAAATACATTTTTGCAGATTTAAAAAAAAAAAGTTTTGCTTATGTGACTTTTTCCCTTGTTTATTCCCTTTCTGAAAGGGGCTATCCCATGTAAAAAATGAAAATCTGATATTGTATAGTTCATATCAGTCTCTTTCTAATAATCTTAGGACCAGCCCTGTACCTGTGTGTCCTTTATACTGCAGCTGGTGGCAGTTGAAGATTGGAACTGAGCACGTGCGTCCACCTTAGTGAGATGGACAGAGAGATTAGAAAAAGAGCAAACAGCAGGTGGAGCTATACAGAGAGATTTCATTGAATAACTCAGTAGCTATAATCCATTTTTAATTACATGCAATTACAAAAGTATTCAGATCCAGGTGCTGGTTTGAAAAATGTTGAATATTTTATTTGAGACCCCTTTAACCACCCCAGGACCGCCGTATGCAGGATTGTGTCCTCGCGGCGGCCCTTTTATTTCTCCTGGACGCGCCGGCGCGTCATCTCGCGAGAGGCGAGATTTCCTGTGAACGCGCGCACACAGGAGCGCGCGTTCACAGGAACCGGTTTAAACGAGTGGATCTGCAGCCTGCCAGCGGCGATCATTTACTGGCAGGCTGTAGATGCGATTTTTTTAACCCTAAAAAGGTATATTAGACGCTGTTTTGATAACAGCGTCTAATATACCTGCTACCTGGTCCTCTGGTGGTCCCTTTTGCTTGGATCGACCACCAGAGGACACAGGCAGCTCTGTAAAGTAGCACCAAACACCACTACACTACACCCCCCCGCCCTGTCACTTATTAACCCCTTATTAACCCCTGATCACCCCATATAGACTCCCTGATCACCCCCCTGTCATTGATAACCCCCCTGTAAGGCTCCATTCAGACGTCCGTATGTGTTTTGCGGATCCGCGGATCCACGGATCCGCAAAACACGGACACCGCGGATCCGCAAAACACGGACACCGGCAATGTGCTTTCCGCATTTTGCGCAATTGCGGACAAGAAAAGGACATGTTCTATAGGCTCTACAAAAAACGCAGTGTTCGCCCGATCAGGCCTGATCTTGCGCGCACACTTGCGTTCAGTCCGCCCCACCGCAGTGACAGAAATATTTATTTTTCTGATCACTGCAAAAACACCGTAAAATCGATGCGGCGCTACTATAAAAAGATCACTTTTGAGGGGCATGGCGAGTTCATAGAAGATTTTTTTTTTTTTGCCACAAGTTAGCGGAAATAGATTTTTTTTTTGTTTTTGTTGTTTTTTCTTACAAAGTCTCATATTCCACTAACTTGTGACAAAAAATAAAATCTCACATGAACTCACCATACCCCTCACGGAATCCAAATGCGTAAATTTTTTTTGACATTTATATTCCAGACTTCTTCTCACGCTTTAGGGCCCCTAAAATGCCAGGGCAGTACAAACACCCCACATGTGACCCCATTTTGGAAAGAAGACACCCCAAGGTATTCGCTGAGGGGCATATTGAGTCCATGAAAGATTGAAATTTTTGTCACAAGTTAGCGGAAAGGGAGACTTTATGAGAATAAACAAAAAAAAAATCAATTTCCGCTAACTTGTGCCAAAAAAAAAAAACTTCTATGAACTCGCCATGCCCCTCACGGAATACCTTGGGGTGTCTTCTTTCCAAAATGGGGTCACTTGTGGGGTATTTATACTGCCCTGGCATTTTAGGGGCGTGAGAAGAAGTCTGGAATCCAAATGTCTAAAAACGCCCTCCTAAAAGGAATTTGGGCCCCTTTGCGCAACTAGACTGCAAAAAAGTGTCACACATGTGGTATCACCGTACTCAGAAGAAGTAGGGCAATGTGTTTTGGGGTGTATTTTTACATATACCCATGCTGGGTGAGAGAAATATCTCTCTCAAATGACAACTTTGTATAAAAAAAATGCTAAAAGTTGACTTTTAGAGAGATATTTCTCTCACCCAGCATGGGTATATGTAAAAATACACCCCAAAACACATTGCCCTACTTCTTCTGAGTACGGTGATATCACATGTGTGACTCTTTTTTGTAGCCTAGATGCCCAAAGGGGCCCAAATTCTAAAGAGCACCTTTAGGATTTCACAGGGCATTTTTTACGCATTTGGATTCCAAATTAATTCTCACGCTTTAGGTCTCCTAAAATGCCAGGGCTGTACAAACACCCCACAAGTGACCCCATTTTGGAAAGAAGACACCCCAAGGTATTTCGTGATGGGCATAGTGAGTTCATGGAAGTTTTTATTTTTTGTCACAAGTTAGTGGAATATGAGACTTTGTAAGAAAAAATAAAAATAAAAAAATCATCATTTTCCGCTAACTTGTGACAAAAAATAAAAACTTCTATGAACTCAATATGCCCATCAGCGAATACCTCAGGGTGTCTACTTTCCGAAATGGGGTCATTTGTGGGGTGCTACTACTGTCTGGGCATTGTAGAACCTCAGGAAACATGACAGGTGCTCAGAAAGTCAGAGCTGCTTCAAAATGCGGAAATTCACATTTTTGTACCATAGTTTGTAAACGCTAGAACTTTTACCCAAACCAATAAATATACACTTATTGCATTTTTTTTTTATCGAAGACATGTAGAACAATAAATTTAGAGAAAAAATGATATAGAAATGTAGTTTTATTTGAAAAATTTTACAACCGAAAGTGAAAAATTTCATTTTTTTGCAAAAATTTTGATAAATTTCGATTAATCTCAAAAAAAGTAAAAATGTCAGCAGCAATGAAATACCACCAAATGAAAGCTCTATTAGTGAGAAGAAAAGGAGGTAAAATTCATTTGGGTGGTAAGTTGTATGACCGAGCAATAAACCGTGAAAGTAGTGTAGTGCAGAATTGTAAAAAGTGGTCTGGTCATTAAGGGGGTTTAAGCTAGGGGGGCTGAGGTGGTTAAGGTTGGTATGCAATTCTGAACTTAAAGGATTTGTCCTGGATTTTGTCATGGATGACTATCAGTGTCTTTTCTGTGATGGTCTGACACCCCTCAACCCCGCCGATCAGCTTTTCTGAAGTAGCTCTGGTGTCAGAACTGCAGCCTTATCTGCTGTGCGTGGACGGAGCTGGTTACTGTACAGTTGCTCCCTTTTCAGTGAATGGGAGCAGTGCTACAGTAACCAGCTCCATCCGCTACACAACGGACAGAGCTGTGTAGTTCTGGCACCGACTTCTAGCGCCAAAGCTCCTGCAGAACAGTTTATAGGTGGGGATGCGTTGTGTCAAACCCGACCAATCAGATATTGTGGCCTATCCTAAAAATATGCTATTAATAATAAAATCCTTGAATACCTCTTTTTATTTTGCAATCTCAGCTATGACTACTGGAAGGAGGTGATATAAGGGAGCTGGCGGAAGGAAGTCATTGGGGTGGAATCTGTTATGAGAGGAAGTTTTGAAGTCAGTTTTTCTTCGAGTCTTCGTCTGTTATTTAGGCCACATTTGACAAATGGCTCAATACTGGAAAATGAAGACAAGACCTGAGGGGTTTGCTCATCTCACACTGATTGCATATTGCTAAGATTGTCATCAATGTCAGATAGATGTGGGTCCCACTAGTGTTGGGCGAGCATTCTGGGCCGAACACTAGTGTGCTCGAGCGATGCTCGAGTCTCCTCCCCGCACGTTTTTTGGCTGCTACGCAGCCAATAAACGTGCAGGTAAGTACTGCCACTCACTGTAATGCCGTAGCCATGTTGGTTACTGGCATTACAGTGATTGGCTGGCCGGAACGCGCCATCGGGTTCTATATAGCACCCGATGACATGTGTTCGGCTCAGTCTTAGTCAGGGAGAGCTGGAGAGTAGAAGGAAGAGATAGTGTAGGGATTAAATTTGCAATATTTTAATTTTTTATACTTGTTATAAACCCAAAAGTAATTTTAAGGACTATTGCGTGTGGCAGCAATGTATATTTTTAGTGCAACCTGCACTAAATTGCTAAAACTTGTTAGAGACCCAAAAGTCCATTTAAGGACTATAGTTGTATCTGGCAGCAATATATATTTTTAGCGCACCCTGCGCTAAATAACTTGCAATTGTTTGGCCGCTGCAGACAGCGACATTATCTGCGCTACATCTCCTGTCTAACATGTGTGCAGCCTAAAAATATCCGTGACATCCAGTGTACTTTTTCCATAGACGGTGTCCGCTGCGGACAGTTACATTACCTGCGCTACATCTCCTGTATAATGTTTGCATATCCGAAATATCAGTGACATTCAGTAAATTTTTTTTGCTGCTGGTGGCAGCGACATTACCTGCGCTACATCTCCTGTATAACGTTTGCCCATACGAAATATCAGTGACATTAATTCAGTGTAATTTTTTATTTGCCGCTGGTGACAACGACATTACTTGCGCTATACCTCTTGTTTAACGTGTGCGCATCCTAAATATCAGTGACATTGATTCAGTGTAATTTTTTATTAGGCGGTGGTGACAGCGACATTACTTGCGCTATACCTCCTGTTTAACATGTGCGCATCCTAAATATCTGTGACATTCATTCAGTGTAATGTTTTTATTAGGTGGTGGTGATAGCAACATTACTTGTGCTATACCTCCTGTTTAACGTGTGCGCATCTTAAAAATATCTGTGACAATCTGTGTACTTTATTTGCGCATATACACTTACAAAACCTGCGCTACTGTATGTGTAACATACTTGCAAATATATATACAATTTTATATGCGCTAGGCAAGCAGTAAGGGACAGGGAAGTGGCCGTGCTGCTGATGGTGCACGCAGAGGCCGTGGCCCTGGTCACGGTGAAACTGTGCCTGCTGCCAAAGCACAAGAAACACACTCATCCACGATACCTAGCTTCATGTCCCAGTTTGCAGGGCGGCGCAGGACGCGACTCTCGAAGTCAGACCAGTGCGACCAGGTGGTCGGTTGGATTGCAGCAGATAATGCTTCCAGTCAGTTAAGCACTACCCTGTCTTCCACAAAGTCCAGTCTCAGTAGCCAAGAGTCTGGTCAAGAGAATGCTCACCCTGATACTTCTTCCACCCACTATGGAGAGTCTTGGCAAACAAGTGATTCCACACTCGGATTGCCATTCCTTAATTTGGGCCTCTCGCCAAGCCCGCTTGAAGAGCATCCACAGTCAGAAGAAGATGACGGTGGGGAACGGCAATTAGTGTTTCACAAGGTGGATGATGATGATGAGCAGTGATGGCCAGTTCACCGTGTTCGCCAGCGAACACATGCAAGCTGCCATCTTAACTGACAAGTCCGGCAAGGCACAGGTAAGTCCTTACCTGTGCCTGTGCGTGAGCTGGTCTGAAAGGAAATGTAGTCTCCGGGTGCAGGCAGTTCCGAGAACAGCCCGATGAAGGCCCCCGGAGGCTGTTCTCGGAACTGCCTGCTCCCGGAGACCGCATTTCATTTCAGACCAGTCTGCACACAGGCACAGGTAAGGACTTACCTGTGCCTCGCCGGACTTGTCAGTTAAGATGGCAGCTTGCATGTGTTCGCGGGCGAACACGGCGAACTGGCCATCACTGATGATGAGACACAGTTGCCAATAAGTCAGCCGCAATTAGTGTCTCAAGAGGTTCATGATGAGGATGAGACACAGTTATCAATAAGTGAGATTGTTGTTAGGTCAAGTCAGGAGGATGACCAGAGTGAGGAACTGGAAGAGGAGGTGCTGGACGATGAAGTCACTGACCCAACCTGGGAAGGTGGCAAGCAGAGCGAGGACAGCATTACAGAGGGGGAGGGATCCGCAGCACCGCAACAGGCTGGAAGAGGCAGAGGGGTGGCAAAAGGGAGAAGGCGGGCCACACTAAACGGGCCCGCAACTGTTCCCTGGAGCACCTCCTTGCGGCAATCTCCCTTGCCAAGGGGTAGGTGTTCAGCAGTTTGGCACTTTTTTGAGTAAAGTGCGGACGATAAAAGAATTGTCATTTGCAACCTGTGCCGTACCAAAATTAGCACGGTAGATTGAAAACTAGCAACCTCACCACCACCAGCATGATCTGCCAGATGGCATCAAAGCACCCTAATAAGTTGGCCGAAAGCCTGGGTCCACAACCAGTGTCTGCAGGTCACACCACTGCCTCCTCTTCCCCTGTGCTGGCCAATCCCCTGTCCAAGACGCAGGCCTGGATGCCTCCCGCCACGCACCTGGACCTTCATAAGCACCATCATCTAGCACATCCACTTCTGTGTCCCAGCGCAGCGTACAGCTGTCTATACCCCAGGCCTTTGAACGAAAGCGCAAATACCCAGCCACCCACCCACAGACCATAGCACTAAATGCGCACCTTTCCATATTGCTGGCCCTGGAAATGTTGCCCTTTAGGCTTGTGGACACTGAGGCTTTCTGCAGCCAGATGGCGGCGGCTGTCCCGCTGTACTCTGTCCCCAGCTGCCACTATTTTTCACGGAGTGCAGTCCCAGCCTTACACCATCATGTGTCCCGTAACATCACCCGTGCCCTGACCAACACAGTTATTGGGAAGGTCCACTTAACGACTGACACATGGACAAGTGCTTTTGGCCAGGGACGCTACATTTCCCTGACGGCACACTGGGTGAAAAGTTTTGGAGGCTGGGAGCGAGTCGTACCCTGGGATGGCACAGGTGCTACTGACGCCAAGGATTGGTGGCCCTACTTCCATCAGGGTTTCCGCCACCACCTACGCAAGCCCCCCTTCTCCTCCTCCTCAAATTCCACCTCTGGATTATCATCTTGCAGCACCAGTAATCTTGCAGCATCAGTAGCTGGAAGCAGTGTAGCACTGCAGTGGGGAAGCTGCAACAGGCCGTGCTTAAACTGATCTGCTTAGGTGACAAACAGCAGAGCTGTGGCAGGGGATAAGGGACCAGACTGAGCTGTGGCTCTCGCCACTCAACCTAGAACCAGGCATGGTTGTGTCTGATAATGGCCGTAAGTGGCGGCTTTGGAGCTCGGCAAGCTCACACACGTACCATGCCTAGCCCACGTGTTCAACCTAGTGGTTCAGTGGTTTCTCAAAACCTACCCCAATTTGCCTGAGCTATTGGTGAAGGTGCGCCACGTATGTGCCCATTTCCGCAAGTCATCGACAGCTTCCGATGGTCTGGCAACGCTGCAGCAGTGCTTGCAATTGCCAGCTCACTGACTGTTGCGACTTGAGCATGTGCTGGAACTCCACGTTCCACATGTTTGCCAGGCTTTGTGAGCAGCAGAGGGCAGTTGTGGAATACCAGTTGCAATATGGTCGTCGCCTTTCCACTCAGCTTCCACTCTTCACAAGCGACGAGTGGGCATCAATGTCTGACCTCTGTGAGGTTTTACGCAACTTTGAGGAATCAACACAGATGGTGAGCGGCGATAATGCTATTATCAGCGTCACCATCCCGCTTCTGTGTCTACTGAAACGCTCGCTGCTCACAATTAAGGCGGAAGCTTTGCATTTGGAAGAGGTGGAAATGGGGGAAGAAAGTACACAAAGTGATAGCCAGACCACCCTCAGTTCGTCTTCTCAGCGTGAATTGGATGATGAGGGGGAGGAGCAGGAGACTGTTGCCTCCGCTACAGAGGGTAGTACCCTTGGAAGTTTTATTCCATCTGTTCAGCGTGGATGGGTAGAAGAGGAGGAAGAGGATGAGGAGATTGAGAGTCATTCTCCTGATGAGGACAGCGAAGTCTTGTCTGTTGGGACTCTGGCACACATGGCTGACTTTATGTTATGCTGCCTTTCCTGTGACCCTCACATTGTTCACCCTTCTCGACCCCCACTACAAAGAGAACTTCTCATCTCTCATTCCTGTGGTGGAGGGGACGAGCAAAACGGTGCAATACCAGAAGGTCCTTGTGGAAAAATTGTTTCAAAAATTTCCAGCTGACAATGCTGGCTGCAGAGTACGTAGTTCCTTGGCCAACTGAGGAGGGGAGACGAGGAGAACACACAGCAGTTCCAACAGAGGCAGGGCAACACTCTCCAAGGCCTGGGACAGTTTCATGACACCCCGCCAGCACCCTCAACCTGATGCGCGGCCTAGTGTCACACGGAGGGAAAAATTTTGGAAGATGATCAAGGAGTACGTAGCAGACCGTGTCAGCGTCTTCAATGATTCCTGTGTGCCTTACAACTAGTGGGTGTCCAAGCTGGACACGTGGCATGAACTGGCTCTCTACGCCTTGGAGGTGCTGGCCTGCCCCGCCGCAAGCGTTTTGTCAGAGCGTGCAGTGGCGTAGGGATCGCCATAGCAGCCATAGCAATGGCTATGGGGCCCTACGACACTGGGGGCCTGCCGCCGACGGAGGATTAAAAAAATAAAATAAAATAAAAAATGTGGCGAGTGGGCCAGGCGTGGCGCTGTGATAGGGGCAGGGCTCCAGATGGTCTCTCCCTCCCCCCTGTGCTGCTGCCGCCGCGGCCAATAAGAAGAGGGACAGGGGGAGGGGCTGTGGCCACTGCGCCACCAATGAAGATAACTGACCTGTTAATACAAATGCAGGAGGCAGGTGCCGGAATCAAATAGCGACACCCAACCTCTATGACAGGGAGCGGCACCTAAGGGGTTAACTGCCGCTGATCGCAGCTCCCTGTCATAGAGGTCGGGTGCCGGCTATTTGATTCCGGCACCCGCCTCCTGTATTTGTATTAACAGCTCAGTTATCTTCATTGGTGGTGCAGTGCGGCCCCCCCCCAGTATAATAAACATTGAGTGCGGCCCCCCCCCGTATAATAAACATTGAGTGCGGCGCCCCCCCCAGTATAATAAACATTGAGTGTGGCCCCCCCCCAGTATAATAAACATTGAGTGCGGCCCCCCCAGTATAATAAACATTGAGTGCGGCCCCCCCCCAGTATAATAAACATTGAGTGCGGCCCCCCCCCAGTATAATAAACATTGAGTGCGGCCCCCCCAGTATAATAAACATTGAGTGCGCCCCCCCCGTATAATAAACATTGAGTGCGGCCCCCCCCAGTATAATAAACATTGAGTGCGGCCCCCCCCCCAGTATAATAAACATTGAGTGCGGGCCCCCCCAGTATAATAAACATTGAGTGCACCCCCCCCCCCAGTATAATAAACATATAAACATTGGTGGGCAGTGGGAAGTGCCAATAAGGGTTAAAAAAATATTTTAAAAAATTAACTCACCTCCTCCAATTGATCGCGTAGCTGTCGGTCTCCTGTTCTTTCTTTAGGACCTGTGATGACGTCACTGAGCTCCAGCCTCCATCACATGGTCCATTACCATGGTGATGGATCATGTGATGGATCATGTGATGAGCTCAGTGACATCACCACAGGTCCTGCGTCCAGAAGAAAGTACAGGAGACCGGCTGCTACGCGATCAATTGGAGGAGGTGAGTTAATTTTTATTTATTTTTTTAACCCTCATTGGCACTGCCCACCAATGTTTATATGTTTATTATACTAGGGAGGGCGGGCGCACTGCGCCACCAATGTTTATTATACTGGGGGGGGCGCACTGCGCCACCAATATTTATTATGTTGGGGGGGGCACTGCGCCACCAATGTTTATTATACTAGGGAGGGCGGGCGCACTGCGCCACCAATGTTTATTATACTGGGGGGGGCGCACTGCGCCACCAATATTTATTATGTTGGGGGGGGGCACTGCGCCACCAATGTTTATTATACTGGGGTGTTGGGGGGGCGCACTGCGCCACCAATGTTTATTATATTGACCTTCTACTACGCATTCTGCATTAAAGAATGCTATTATTTTCCCTTATAACCATGTTGTTACAAGCGAAAGTAATACAGTGAATAGACTTTCATCCTAGCAAACATGCGTGAAAATCGCACGGTTCAAACGGAAGGATGGATCCGGTATTTTGAATGCCGGATACAGCACTAATACATTCCTATGGGGAAAAATGCAGAATCCGGCATTCAGGCAAATCTTCAGTTTTTTTCGCCAGAGATAAAACCGTAGAATGCTGCGGTTTTATCTTTTGCCTGATTAGTCAAAAAGACTGACCTGAAGACATCTTTTCCGGTATAGAGCCCCTGTGACGGAACTCTATGCCGGAAATGAAAAACGCTAGTGTGAAAGTACCCTAAAATATTAAGTTTAAATCCCCCCTTTCCCAATTTTACATCTAAAATATATAAACAATAAATAAACATATTGCATAGCGCTGTGTCCGAAAAGTCCAAACTATTAAATTTTTTAAAAATTTCTCCTATGCGGTGAGCATTCGCCATTTTTAGTCACCTTGTCACCCCAAAAAATAGGATAGGACTGTTCTATTATGGGCCGAACATTTCATAAAATGCGAAATGCACGCGGCTTTTTTTGGTGTTTTTTTTTTTTTGCACGGTATTGAGTATCGCAATACTTTTTTATGGTGACGAAAGCGAATCAAAACTTTGGTATCGAAACAACCCTACGCCAATCTGATCGGCGTAGCGTTGTCACAATACCAAAATTTTGATTCGGTTTTGATTTGGCGACTAAAAATTTAATTTGGCTCCTAAATTTTTCAGTTCAGGAGCCAATGGCTACTAGGTATTTTTTTTAGTCTGGAGCATTGGATAGGGGGCGGTCGGACTCGGAGCCGGCGGAGGTAGAGAGGCAGTCGCCGGAAGTGGAGGAGGCGGGGTCGCAGACTAGGAGCGGCACGTACTGGGAAGCTGCCAGTTGAGCTGCTGGAGTGTCAGTGGCTGGCTGGCTCGGCGGGCGGCGCATGCGCAGTACGGGGTACAGTTCGTTTGGTTCAACTTTAAGTGGCTGAAGTGAGGGCTGGCTGGGGAGTGGGACTGAGTCTGACTAAGTCTCTGACCGAAGCGTCAGCGTCAGTCAGTGGAGAGATGTGGAGACTGGAGTACTGTAACTGGAGTCACTCTGGAGACTAGTGTAGTGGAGGAGACTGGAGTTATTTCATCTGTGTGTGTGAGCTACCGCCGGATCTCAGCATCTTCCCTATTCACACATATACCTGCTCAAGCCTGGCAGGCGCAACTGCGCCCGCATTATTTAATAGTGTGGTGTGGTAATGGTTAATGGCATTGGCGAAGACACAGCCACCTAATCCTATCTGAGGGGTCTGTGATTAGGTGGCTGTGTCTTTGCCAAAATGCCATTAACCATTACCACACCACACTATTAAATAATGCAGCTGCGCCTGCCAGGCTTGAGCAGGTATATGTGTGAATAGGGAAGATGCTGAGATCCGGCGGTAGCTCACAGTGAGGTACAGCCAGATCTCAGCATCTTCCCTAATCCATATTCACACATATACCTGCTCAAGCCTGGGAGGCGCAGCTGCATTATTTAAAGGGATTCTGTCAGATTTAACCCCTCTAATCTAAGCATATGCTCATGTCCAGACTATTAAAAAGAATCCTAAGCTGGCCTTATTAAACCTCACTGTGGCTCTATTTGCCCAAAAAACAGGTTTTTATAACCTGTCAATCACTTACTTAAGGTGCCCAAGGGGAGGTCTGTTAATACAGGGTGCCCGACCACACCCCTTGCCGTCTGGTGCCCAGCGCCGCCTTCCCTGTCTTCAGCGCCGCCTTCTACAGCTCAGCGCCGCCTCCGCAATCCTCCCCGTCCCTCTGCCAGATCCCGCGCCTGCGCACTAGGCTCAGCCTGATGCGCCCGTGCAGACTCCTGGCAGCGGCAGGCTCGGGATCTAGCAGAGGGACGGGGAGGATTGCGGAGGCGGCGCTGAGCTGTAGAAGGCGGCACTGAAGACAAGGAAGGCGGCGCTGGGCAACGGACAGCAAGGGGTGCGGCCGGGCACCCTGTATTAATGGACCTCCTCTTGGGCACCTTAAGTAAGTGATTGACAGGTTATAAAAACCAGTTTTTTGGGCAAATAGAGCCACAGTGAGGTTTAATAAGGCCAGCTTAGGATTTTTTTTATTAGTCTGGACATGAGCATATGTTTAGGTTAGAGGGGTTAAATCTGATGACAGAATGCCTTTAATAGTGTGGTCTGGGGATGTTGGGGTGGGAGGTCTGAGAGGTATGTGTGGGTGGGAGATCCGGGAGGGGGGGGCCCATAATTTTTTTTTTGCTATGGGGCCCAGTCATTTCTAGCTACGCCCCTGAGAGCGTGTATTTAGTGCTGCTGGGGGCATAGTAACTGATAAGTGCATCCGCCTGTCAACTGAAAATGCTGACCGGTTGAACAAGGCCTGGATTGCCCCTGACTTCTCTACTCCACCAGAGGAAAGCGGCTGAACATAAAGGTTCAATCTCCCTTTTCTCGTCCTCCTCCTCCATCATATCAACATGCTTATTAGGCTGCCCTCGCTCCTAATGTTTTAGAGGGTCAGCTCAGCAGCGGGCCCTCACCCATAATGTTTTAGAGGGCCACCAGCAGGCTCTCACCCTTAATGTTTTTGAGGGTCACCAGCAGGCCCTCAACCATAATGTTTTAGAGGGTCAGCTCAGCAGCAGACCCTCATCCCTAAATTTTTTGATGGTCAGCTCGACAGCAGGCCCTCGCCCACAAAATTTTTAGATAGTCAGCTCGGCAGCAGGCCCTCACCCACAACATTTTTTAGATGGTCAGCTTGGCAGCAGGCCCTCGCCCTAATGTTTTAGATGGTCAGATCAGCAGCAGGCCCTCGCCCCTAAAGTGTGTATTGGAGTGCCGGTTCCTTGTAATTTTTGGGAGCCCTTTCCCTTAGTGAATAGGCTTTATGAGTGTAGGAGTCCCACTACCTGAACAATTGTACCACAATGTGAATGAGGCCCTCCTTTATTTGATATACAGGTTGTATCAGAGTGCCTCTTCCTTGTAATTTTTGGCAACACTTTCACTTTACTGTATATACAGGTAAATATACAGGAAAGAATGTTTCCTAACAATTTTCCCTCCGTCTAAAATGGATTTTATCTTCGGTTTGGTGCGTATTATTGTCAGTCTGTAAAAGTGGCGTACTACTCGGAAAACATTGTTCCCAGCAGCGACCTGGGAGTCCAAGATGCATCCAGACATCCTCCCTATGCTGTTCCCGAACTATTTCAGTGGTGTTTCCATCAATTTCTGTCCTTTTACTATGAACAGACACCCTCCCCTCTTCAGAGCAGGAGGTGCCTGGTTTAATGCTCGGGTTCTCCCATTGACGTCCATTGTGTTCGGGTGCTCAGTAGAGCACTTTGGTGCTCGACCAACACTAGGTCCCACCTCTGGGACCCTCTCCTGTCTCCAGAAAGGGGCTGCAAAAGTGAAGGAGAACACACTGTGCAAACAACCCTCCATTCATCGCTATTGGAGTTCCGGAAATAGCCAAACGAGGATGGTCAGCTTTTTTGGGAAATCCCATAGGGGTTGAATAGAGAACACCAGCATAGCCATCATTCCATTTACTGCTATGGGAATGCTGGAAATAGCCAGAAGTGTGCTTGGCTAATTTCAGAACTACCATAGAGGTAAATGGAGGGTGGTCGTGCATGCGCGGCTGCTCTATGTTCACTTCAAGGGCTCTGTTTTGGAGATAGCAGCGAGTCACAGAGGTGGGACCAGCACCTATCTGGCATTGATGGCATATACTAGTGAGATGCCATCAAAGTCTGACATGAGCCAACTTTTTTGACAAAGTATAAAATGCTAAATGTGCCTGGTCGGTGATCTTAAAACAAAAGTGGTGCACCCTTTATTTTGGGTTCTGCAGCATGGTATATGTTGTGGCATTGTCACATTAAGGCTAGTGCTAAATTGCGACACTGGTTGTGCGACACTGTCGTGGCCAGGATCGCTGAGTTGCAGTGATCCCATGGAAATGAATGGGATTGTCGTGACAGTCGCAAGAAATACAATGCAGCTGACAGCCAGGCTTCGGCTGTAATGGCTGGAATGAGAGAAATCATTTACCCCTTGTGCCATTGTCAATAGTAGAGATGAGCTAATCATAGCTGACGAAGTGGAATTCGATCCGAATTTCAGGAATTATTTGATTCGTACCGAATCCGAATTTTCTCACGCTTCGTGGTAATGAATCAGATTTTTTCCAAAAATGGCTGCTGCCTGTGTGAGGACATGGAGCAAGGAACTCTGGGAAGTCGGGATCACCCATAATGCCATGCATGCAGCCAATCAGCAGCCAGCCAGTCCTGTGATGTCACAGCCCTATAAACACCCTCAGCCATCTTGGATTCTGCCATTTTCCAGTGTAAGTGCAGGGAGAGACATCAGCAGGCGCTAGGGACAGTGCTAGAAAAAACTTCATTGTGCTAAAAAAATGATTTACAAGTGCAGGGAAAGATTTTTTAAGGTGTAGAGAAAGGATAGGGAGGAATCATTCCACAGCATTTATGTTGAACAGGGTTCAGTAGGGAAGGTTACAGCCTGGGTAATAGGAACAATCCTATTATACCTTGCTGCACTGATTGGGCACCCAAATTGCCTTTATACAGCTCTGTAATTCCAGCAAACTGTTCTTGTTATTGGCGTGCAAGTGCTGTTTGAGACCAGGGTTAATTACAAGAAAATATTTCTATGTCTAATTTGCCCTTGTGCGGTGCAGTTATATGTTCTAAAGTATTTTTTGGCTTGCATTAGTGGGAAATAAAAGGGCTTACTAGCCATTGTGTGGTGAAGTGAGAAAATTACAGCCCTTTTTGTCGTGTATTAGTGGCAAAAGAAAAATATATTTGCCGTTCAGCGGTGTAGTTATATGTTATAAAGCCTTTTGTGGCATGTATTAGTGGCAAAATAAAAATATATTTCATGTTCAGCGGTGCAGTTATATGTTAGAAATGTGGTATCATAGTCTCTAACGTGACAGGTGTTAGAAGATCTAAGAGACTGGCTGCACGTGATGTGATCTGACAGCCACTTGTTTCAGTATTGTTGCTGGTAATGATCACACCTCTTGTCTCAGGTGTAGCTTAGTGGTCATTCCAACTCTCTATTTAATCTGGCTTCACCCATCATGCTATGCGGTTGATAGCTTCAGTTTAGTATTGGAAGTGCTGGTGTATGGTCCTTTTCTGAGTTCCTGCTCGTCGATTTACTTCAGAAGTTAAGTGTTACTTTCCTTTTATATTTTGTTGTTTCCCCTTTGTCTTTTGTTACTAGGCCTCAAGGAGACACTTGTTCTTTCATATTGGAAGGAACAGGTCGTCTCAAGCCCTGACACTATTCCAGGGCAATCCAGGGTTTTCAGAGTCATAAGTTCCAGGGTATGAACATTCCTACCCTCATGTTCATACGGATAGGAGTTAGGGTTTCTATAGGTGGTGTCCATTTCCCTTTCCCTAGTTTTGAGGCCTAGTTCCTTTTCCCTTCCCTCCTGTTGTCGGTGTGGTGTTTCCTCCCACATCACTTACGTGACATTTGGCGTGTATAAGTGGAAAAAGAAAACTATATTTGCTGTTCAGCGGTGCAGTTATATGTTCTAAAGCCTTTTGTGGCGTGTATTAGTGGCAAAAGAAAAATATATTTGCCGTTTAGCGGTGCAGTTATATGTTATAAAGCCTTTTGTGGCGTGTATAAGTGGAAAAAGAAAAATATATTTGCCGTTCAGCAGTGCAGTTACAGTATATGTTCTAAAGCCTTTTGTGGCGTGTATTAATGGCAAAAGAAAAATATATTTGCTGTTCTGTGGTGCAGTTATATGTTCTAAAGCTTTTTGTGGTGTGTATAAGTGGAAAAAGAAAAATATATTTGTCGTTAAGGGGTGCAGTTATATGTTATAAAGCCTTTTGTGGCGTGTATTAGTGGCAAAAGAAAAATATATTTGCCATTCAGGGGTACAGATAAATGTTATAAAGCCTTTTGTGGCATGTACTAGTGGTAAAAAAATATATATTTGACGTTCGGTGGTGCAGTTATATGTTATAAAGCCCTTTTTGCCGTGTAATAGTGGCAAAATAAAAATATATTTGCCGTTCAGCGGTGCAGTTATATGTTCTAAAGCGTTTTGTGGCAAGTATTAGTGGCAAAAGAAAAATATATTTGATGTTCTGCGGTTTAGTTATATGTTCTAGCCTTTTGTGGTGTGTATTAGTGGCAAAATAAATATATATTTGACATTCAGCGGTGCAGTTATATGTTATAAAGCCCTTTTTGGAAAAAAAAAGGGCTTATTAGCCATTGTGTGGTGAAGTGAGAAAATAGATTTTTTGGGGTGTTTTAATTTCCTTTTTATTTATTTATTTGATCTAACAGTATGTCAGACAGAGAAGTGCCAGGCCCTGCAGCAGCTAATGGCAAGCCAAGATGTGGAGGAGACATCTGCCGCTTCCTCCACTAGGCAGGCAAGTAGTGAGGAGAGTGGCATGGGAGCTGGTGTTGCGAGGCTCCTGACCCAAAGACGGTTGAGGAGGACATCAGTGACGTGCAGACAGTGGCGGATCCAGAGCCTGGTCACGGCAGGGGCACTTCCAGATTATTTTTTGTCCGCCGCCACAAAATAATGGTGCTTATAGAACAGACTACACAGTGTAGAGGTATACTGTATATTGTGTGGCACAGTGTATGCTATATGTGTATAACATAAACATATTTCGCATGAAAACTTACAACTACTTGGCTTGGCCCTTGGGGACGGTGATGGTCAGTTCGCAGTGTTCGCCAGCGAACACATGCGGGCTGCCATCTTTAGTAAGGTAGACTCACTCGTCTGGCGATGCACAGGTAAGCCCTTACCTGTGCCTGTGCCAGGAGACGGTCTTAAATCAAATGCAGTCACCGGGAGCAGGCAGTTCCGAGAACAGCCCGATGAAGGCCCTCGGCGGCTGTTCTCGGAACTGCCTGCTCCTCCCGGTGACTGCATTTGATTTAATACTGGCTCCCGACACAGGTAAGGGCTTACCTGTGCATCGCCGAACGGGTGAGTCTACCTTACTAAAGATGGCAGCCCGGATGTGTTCGCTGGTGAACACTGCGAACTGACCATCACTGCTTGGGGATCTCAGACACCACTTTAACACTTTGGCTGGGGGGCTAGATGGAGCTGATGTTGTGTTTTATCCTAATGAGAAAGATTTTATAATAAGGATTTGGAGAAGGGGAAGAGGGATAGCAGAGCAGGGAGAAGCTGGTGCTGTTACTAGGGGGCTCATACCATGGGGGAGTAATAAAGCCCACCATAATGCCCCCCCTCCAGTAGAAATAATTCTCCTTATAATGTGACAATGCAAAAAAATACCCCCTTGTAATGCCCCCAGTTCAGCTAATGTCCCCATAGTGCCCCCATAATGTGCCAGTATAAAATACCCCTATATAGTGCCCCCAGTAAATGCCCCCATAGTGCTATTCTCCCCTTTTCCTCCTTGTGCCCCCCATAATGTACCAGTATAAAATGCCCCATATATTGTGCCCCAGTAGATACCCTCAGTGTCCCCCATAATTGCAAGTATAAAATACCCCTTTTTAGTGCCCCCCGTAGATGACCCCATAGTACTCCTCTCCCACACAGTACCCACCATAATGTGTCCCAGTATAAAATGCTACTGTACAGAGCCCCCCATATAAACTACCTCTTCTTTGTGGCCTCAGTAGATGCCTCTATAGTGCCCACCAATAATGTGCCAGTAAAAAGTGCCCCCAATAATGTGCCAGTAATAAGTGCCCCTAATAATGTGCCAGTAATAAGTGCCCCCAATAATGTGCCAGTAATAAGTGCCCCATAGATGCCCCCCCCAATAATGTGCCAGTAATAAGTGCCCCCAATAATGTGCCAGTAATAAGTGCCCCCATAGATGCCCCCAAATAATGTGCCAGTAAAATGTGCCCCCATAGATGCCCCCCAATCATGTGCCAGTAAGATGTGCCCCCATAGATGCCCCCCAATCATGTGCCAGTAACAAGAGCCCCCCCAATCATGTGCCAGTAACAAGAGCACCCCCCAATCATGTGCCCGTAACAAGAGCCCCCCCAATCATGTGCCAGTAACAAGAGCCCCCCCAATCATGTGCCAGTAACAAGAGCCTCTTCCAATCATGTGCCAGTAACAAGAGCCCCCCCAATCATGTGCCAGTAACAAGAGCCCCCCAATCATGTGCCAGTAACAAGAGCACCCCCCAATCATGAGCCAGGAACAAGAGCACCCCCCAATCATGTGCCAGGAACAAGAGCACCCCCCAATCATGTGCCAGGAACAAGAGCACCCCACCAATCATATGCTAGGAACAAGAGCACCCCCCAATCATGTGCCAGGAACAAGAGCACCCCTCAATCATGTGCCAGGAACAAGAGCCCCCCCCCCAATCATGTGCCAGTAACAAGAGCACCCCCCCATCATGTACCAGTAATAAGAGCACCCCCCATCATGTGCTATTAATAAGAGCACCCCCATCATGTGCCAGTAACAAGAGCCCCCCATCATGTGCCAGTAACAAGAGCCCCCCCATCATGTGCCAGTAACAAGAGCCCCCCCATCATGTGCCAGTAACAAGAGCCCCGCCCATAATGTGCCAGTAGCAAGAGCCCCCCATCATGTGCCAGTAACAAGAGCCCCCCATCATGTGCCAGTAATAAGAGCCCCCCATCATGTGCCAGTAACAAGAGCCTCCCCCATCATGTGCCAGTAACAAGAGCCCCCCCATCGTGTGCCAGTAACAAGAGCCCCCCCATGTGCCAGTAAAAGTATTGTACATATAAAAAAACAAAACAGTTATATGTACTTACTTCCATGCTAGCGATGCGATGCAGGCTTCTTCCGGCCTGTGTCCCGCGCTGTACGGCTCAGGCGGCGCAATGACGTCATCGCGCAGCCTGCACCAGCCTCTGATAGGCTGCCGGCCTAGTTCCGGCAGCCTATCAGAGGAACAGGGAAGGGACACTCCTCTCCCTCCCCTGCCCTGCCGCAGCACAGCCATCTGTATCGCTGTCCTGAGGATGGCGATACAGATGACTATAGAGATGAACGCTTCCACAATGGAAGCGCTCATCTCCCTGTGCCCTGCCGCCGGCCCCCACTTTTCACCAGGGCCGCGCCGCCAGATCGGGGGGGGGGTCAATTGCCCCGTTGCCCCCCCCTGGATCCGCCGCCAGTGCGTGCAGACAGTACTCGATGAGGATGATGTAGCTGATCGCACTTAGGAGCCGGGTGACGAAGGGGCTTCATCATCATCGGGAGAAGAGGGTGGAAACTTGCCCGTGAGGCAGCGGCGGAGCCAGCAAGTCGCTAGCGTGGCCGAAAGTCAGCAGGATGGCAGCAGTGGGAGGTCGGGAGCCAAACATGCCCGGGGTAGACCACCCGCTTTGCAGGAGCCTACCTGCCCGGGAAGTAGCGGTGCACGGGTTGATGGAGGCAGCGGCGGTAGCAGTCAGTCAGTGCATAGTGTTGGGGGTGAAATCACTTACTCGGCGGTGTGGCAGTTTTTTCTTAAGCCGTCGAAGGAGGTGAACATGGTCATATGTAGAATCTGTGGGCAGAAGGTGAAGGGTGGCCAGAGTGCCAATGTTGGCACCACGGCACTGCGTCAACATATGCATCGTCTCCATGAAGTGGCCTGGGAGAACTGTGGCTCCGATGTGGTGGTCCAGCCTGCCGCAGCAACCGCTGCATCACCCAGTGGCATGCATCCAATTTCAGGCAGTCAAGGCTCCACCACCTCAGCTGAAGGGAGCTCTCTGTCCTTCCCATCATCTGCTGGTCCTGATGCTCCTGCTACTCGCTCTCCTAATCCTCATCAGTCATTCCTTCAGCAATCGATCACCGGGTCACTCTGTGGTCTTCTGATGCTGCTGCCACCTCCACACTATGTCACCTTGCCACTCTGTGGTCTCCTGATGCTGCTGCCACCTCCACACTATGTCACCTTGCCACTCTGTGGCCTTCTGTTGCTGCTGCCACCTCCACACTATGTCACTGGATAAAATTTTTACTGTAGGCCACTGGAGTAGAGGCCCCAAAAATTAGGCATTCACCTAACAGAAAAGGCCTTTTATGCCGCTGTATATACATAAGACAAGGACCATTCTTTGTTCTGGTTGGTGGCGGATATGTGTGGGCTGGCATGAGGAAATTAAATTACACGTGGTCATCACAGGTGTTGAATTCCTCCGAGATCCATGCCTCATTAATTTTTAGGAATGTGAGGTAGTCCACACTGTCGTGAGCTAGGCTAGTGCACTTATCGGTCAAGATCCTCCCAGCTGTGCTGAACGTCCTTTCCAACAGGACACTCGACGAGGGGCAAGCCAAGAGTTCCATGGCAAATTGTGACAGCTCTGGCCACAGGTCAAGCCTGCACACCCAGTAGTCCAGGGGTTCCTCGCTTCTCAGAGCGTCCACATCGGCCGTTAACACGATGTAGTCGGACACCTGTCAGTATAGACATTCCCTGAGGCTGGATCTGGAGGGCGGCTCTCGATGGGTTGACTGCAAGAATGATCTCATATCCGAAGTGACCAACACATCTTCAAACCGCCCTCTTCTTGCAGGCGCAGTAGGATTGGTACCCGCACCTGTTTCGCTGTGGGTGGAAATTCCTCTGCCAGCACCAGCAGAATGCAGCATCTCTCCCAGCAAGGCCTGGAACTTCTGCATTCTGACAGCCCTCTTTGATGCTGGTAACACGTCTGTACTGTGGGTCTAAGTACGTTGCCACCCAGTACTGGTCCTTGCCCTTAATGCTTTTTATATGGGGGTCCCTCTTCAAACATTGGAGCATGAATAACCCCATTTGCACTTAATTGGAAGCGGTGGAGCGCCCTGGCTCCTGCTCATCGTCCAGGAGAATGTCGTCCTCGGTCTCCTCCCCCCAGCCACGGACAACACCAGGGATACCTGAAAAGTTAAAAGTCCCCCTCAAAGCCTGCTCTTCTTGCTCCTCCTCCTCCCCCCAGCCACCATCCTCCTCTGATTCCTCTTCAGAATCCTGTTGACTTGTCTCAGATGGAGTAGCCCCTCCTGGGAATTCATTCACCATTGCGACTTCCTCATCTTCCAACTCCTGCTCCTCGATGGCTTGATCAATAACACGACAAAATGCATGCTCCAGAAAGAAGGTGTAAGGTACGATGCCACTGAAGGTGCTCTGGCTGCTACTGACCAGTTTGGTGATCTCATTAAATGGCCGCAGAAGTCTGCATGCTTTGTGCATGAGCAGCCACTGATGATAAGAAACCAAGCTCCCAGAACCTGTCCTGCTGCAGAGTTTGTACAGGTAGTCATTAACGGCACGTTGCTGGAGCAGCATATCAAGCATATACAAGGTGGAGTTCCAGCGCGTCAGGCTGTCACAAATCAGACATATGACGGTCAGGTGGTGTCGCCGCTGAACATCAGCAAGGCGAGCCATGGCCGTGTAAGATCTTCTAAAATACCCAGAGATTTTCCTGGCCTGCCGCTAGATGTCCTGGACCCCGGGGTATTTGGCAACGAATCGCTGCGCGACTAAGTTCAGAATGTGTGCCATGCACAGCACATGTGTCATTTTGCCCTGTTTCAGCGCGCTCAGCAGATTGGCACCGTTGTCCCACACCAACTGTCAAATTGAGCAGGGTTAGCCACTGATCGGCCTGTGACCGCAGAGCTGAATGCAGTGCAGGACCGGTGTGGCTCTTGGCTTCCAGGCACAACAGCCGCAGCACAGCATGGCAACGTGTCACCTGGCACGTCAAATAGGTTCTGGGGAGCTCGGGGGGTGCAGCGGAAGAGGCCGTAGCAGTGGAAAAGGAGGAGTCAGCCGAGGAGGAGACTGAGGATGGAGTAGGAGGAGGAGAAGAAGAGGCAGGCCTGCATGCAATCCGTGGCGGTAACAAATCCACACGGGTGCCACGGGTTACATGCTTAATGGCCGTCAGATGGTTCACCCAGTGGGCAGGAAAAGTTATGTACCTTCCCTGCCCGTGTTTGCTAGACCACGTGTCTGTGGTCAGATGTATCTTGGCACCGATACTGTGTGCCAGAGATATATTCAATTGCCGCTGAACGTGGCCATATCCGGGATGCCCTTCTGAGAGAAATATTTCCTTCCGGGGTCCTTCCATTGTGGTGTGCCAAGGGCCACAAATTTTCGAAAGGCCTCCGAGTCCACCAGTTTATATGGCAGTAGTTGGCGGGCTAGCAGTTCCGACAAGCCAGCGGTCTGCCGTTGGGCAAGAGGGTTATCCGGCGTCATCAACTTTTTACGCTCGAACATTTGGGCCACGGAAGCCTGCCTTCTGACAGATGAACGCGACGACGGCACGGTGGAATGGAGGACAATGGTAGGAGAGAGGAGAAGGAGAAGAGGCAGGACGTGGACCACCGGGAGTGTGGCTTTGTGGGTTGTGATGGTGTTGCTCCCACTAGGCTCGGTGATGGGAGGCCAGGTGCCTTCTTAAGGCGGTCGTCCCTAGGTGAGTGTTGGGCTTACAGCGACTTATGCGCTAACAGCACAGGCTGCAGAGCCATGTGTCAGTGTCCTGAGAGAGCAAGATGTTACCGTGCATGGTGGATGGCTCGCTCTAGATACATTTGCAGTCTGATTTTTGCCTTCTGTGCACTGCGAGTTCTGCCTGCTTCTCCTCCTTCTCCTCCCTATCTGTTGCTCCGTCTATCATTCTGAACTCCCCTCCTCTTCCTCTCTTGTGGGCACCCACGTGATGTCCATCGGCACGTCATTATCGTCACCTTCACCACCACTGACATTAGAGATCTCGAAGTAGGCAGCAACAGTGGGGACCACCATCCTTGGGCTGATCTGGGTACTGTCATCAGACCGCTGGATGGGGGCCCTTGCTACCTCTTCTTCCTCATCCGATGCCAAGAATGGCTGTGTATCGGTAGGGTCTGGGAATGGATGGGAAAATAATTCCTCTGACTCCAGTGGAGGGGCTATGCTGGTGGTGTCTTTGGGGGTGCACATAGCAGAGAGTGAGGAAGGTGCAGATACAGAGGATGAGGAGGGTGCAGAAGCAGAAGGCTGAGTGAGCCACTCAACCAACTCTGGTGAGTCCTTTGACGTAATTGCACGCACCTTCTCCAACTTCCCACTTAGGCTCCGGCCTGGTGCACCTGCCCGATCCCTACCACCCCTGCGGAACGGCCTGCCTCATCCTCAGCCTGTCATTTTCAAAATGACCCTGTGCCAAAGTCCCTAGAGAGGAGCAGTATTTGTGGAAGAAGGTATATTGCAGGCATCAATCAGTATTTGGTGGAAGCTGGTATATAGAACCCCTCAATCAGTATTTTGTGGAAGCAGGTATATAGAACCCCTTAATCATTATTTTGTAGAAACAGGTTTATCGCACCCCTCAATCAGTATTTTGTGGAAGCAGGTATATAGAACCCCTTAATCATTATTTTGTAGAAACAGGTTTATCGCACCCCTCAATCAGTATTTTGTGGAAAGAGGTACATAGAACACCTGAATAAATTTTTGGTGGAAGCAGGTATATCGCACCTTTCAATCAGTATTTTGTGGAAGCAGGTATATCAAACCCCTCAATCTGTATTTTGTGGAAGCAGTTATATCGCACCCCTCAATCAGTATTTTGTGGAAACAGGTATAAAGAACACCTGAATCAATATTTGGTGAAGCAGGTATATCGCACCCCTCAATCTGTATTTTGTGGATGAAGGTACCGTATTTTTTGCCCTATAAGACGCACCGGCCCATAAAATGCACCTAGGTTTTTGCGGAGGAAAATAAGAAAAAAAATATTTTGAACCAAAAGGTGTGCTTTTGGTGGGCTTTGAACTAATGGTAGCCTGTGAATGACACTATTATGGGGGTCTGTGGATGGCACTGTTATGGGGGTCTGTGGATGGCACTGTTATGGGGGTCTGTGGATAGCACTGTTATGGGGGTCTGTGGATAGCACTGTTATGGGGGTCTGTGGCTGACACTGTTATGGGGGTCTGTGGCTTACACTGTTATGGGGGTCTGTGGCTGACACTGTTATGCGGGTCTGTGGCTGACACTGTTATGGGGGCGTCTGTGGATGGCACTGTTATGGGGGCGTCTGTGGATGGCATGACACTGCTATGGTGGGGATCTGTGGATGACAGATAAATAGCATCTTATGCTATTTGACATCCATAGATCCCCCCATAACAGTGTCAGCCACTGTGAATGACCCCAAATACAGGGGGTGGGGGCTGGCATCTACACTAGTTTTTAAATGGCAGCGGGGGCCCAGTGCAGTGTACTAATGGTATCTACTGTAACTGCAGGCAGCCAATGGTTAACTATAGATATGTTTGATCCAGCACTGAGCAGCCTGTACTTACGATCATAGCAGGCTGGAGGCAGGAGGCTGGGCGGGCGGGCACTAGCAGCGTAACTTCCTATGTCACGTGCCTGTGCCGCCTGCTTCATTCATAAAGTGGGTGGAGCAGGCACGTGATGCAGGAAGTTGCGCTGCCAGTGCCTGCCGGTCCGCCCTGCCTCCTGCCTCCAGCCTGCTATGATCGTAAGTACAGGCTGCTCAGTGCTGGATCAAACATATCTATAGTTAACCTTTGCCTGCCTGCAGTTACAGTAGATAGCATTAGTACAGTGAGCGGGCCCCGGTGCAATAGAATACAGTGACTGCACCGGGCCCCGCTGCCATTACAAAACTAGAGGCCAGCCCCTCCTCCCTCCTCGCTAATACACACGCCGGCCGCGCTGTGCAGCTTGCGGTCGGTAGTGTATCAGTGTAAAAATGGCAGCCTTCGCCCCATAAGATGCACTGCCATTTTCCTCCCACTTTTGAGGGGGAAAAGTGTGTCTTATAGGGCGAAAAATATGGTATATCAAACCCCTTAATCAGTATTTTGTGGAAGTAGGTATATCACACCCCTCAATCAGTATTTTGTGGAAGTTGGTATATAGAACCCCTTAATCAGTATTTTGTAGAAACAGGTTTATCGCACCCCTCGATCAGTATTTTGCGGAAGCAGGTATATTGCACCCCTCAATCTATATTTTGTGGAAGCAGGTATATCAAAACCCTTAATCAGTATTTTGCAGAAGCAGGTATATCGAACCCCTTAATCAGTAGAGATTGCCTTGCGGTTCGCCTGCGGTCGTTTCGCTGCGAACTTTGCGTGTTCACGATTTGCCGAACATGCAAACATATGGAGATTTTCGGGGCCCGATATATTCTTTTACATTGTGAAGAACTTTGACCCATGACACATCCATCAGGTGGTACAGGACAGCCAATTGAGACGTTTTAGCACATGGACATACCCCCTACCTTATAAATAAACCTGATCTGGCCGCCATTTTACATTCAGTGTTTTGCAAGTGTAGGGAGAGGTTGCTGTGTGGAGCAGGGACAGGCTGTTAGGGACACCAAACGCTAGCTAATAGGGCCACAAAAGTCCTTTTAAGGACTGGTATAGGTGTGCTATCGTTAGGTGTGATACACAGAGGGGTGCGATATACTTATAATATACTTTTATAATGAGTGAAAAATACATAGATCTATATAATGATCACCTGGAAGTCAGGGGCCTAGGGGCTTACTAGGGCCATTTTTATATAGGGTAAGGTTCCGGACAGGGTCGCTCTCATCAGGGCGGGTGGTCTGTGGTTAGGCTGTCAGGGCCAGAATAGCACCCCCCTGTAGGGCAATATCAGGGACAGTTCTTTGCCCACCCTGTCCTCCAATATCACATCATCATCTAGCCCAGGGATGGATGTTTTTTGCTTTCCCTCCAGGATTCATGGATGTGCACTGGAACCCCCCGGATTGTGGTAGGACATATGGTTTCTGATTTGGTGCTGCCGAGCACCTGATTTAGTGCCGCCGGGCACTAGTTATTGCCTTTTTGCTTAACTTTAATAATTTAGATTATTTTCATTTTGAGGGATATCTTTTCCATTCACACGTCCGCAAAATGGGTCCGCATCCGTTCCGCAATTTTGTGGAACGGGTGCAGACCCATTAATTTTCAATGGGGCCGGAATGTGCTGTTCTGCACTTTTGCATCCCTGCTTCCGTTTCCGCAAAAAAATAGAACATGTCCTATTCTTGTCCACAATTGCAGACAAGATTAGGCATTTTGTATTATAGTGCCGGCGATGTGCCGTCCGCAAATTGCGGAATGCACATTGCTGGTGTCCGTGTTTTGTGGATCCGCAAAACACTTACGGACGTGTGAATGGACCCTCATAGTAACATTATTAAAGGTTACGTTTTATCTTTATGTATATTCTAATGGATTGCCTTCCTTATACAATGTTATAATATACTTTCTATGTTAGAAAGTATATTATAGTGCATTTGTATTGTGCGGCAGTTGTGTGCGGTTCTGCTGCGATACTGCAGGTATACAGAGGGACAAGCGTTATTGGAACAAATCATTTCTACTGGTGTGATATACCAGTCGCCCCCCAAAAAACTGATTGAAGCGGGGTCTTATATACCAATATACTTTCTTTATAGTGCATTTGGGTACTGTATAGTGCATTTGCACATGCGCGTACGTGAAAATTATATTGCCGATATTTCGCATTGAAAAAAATTATGAATGCAGATCGCAATTTGAATAATACATCGGGTATGTCACTGTCCATGTTGTGGGACTATTTGTGCACTTCTAGTAATTATTTCTTGGCTGCAAATATAAGCTGAATGTTTTTTTTTTAGGTTCGCCTGCCATTAAACTGAATGGGACTTGCGGTTCGCGAACATTTGATCGTGTTCGTGAAGCATCCCGGCAGATTTTCGTCCATCACTATTAATCAGTATTTTGTGGAAGCATGTGTATCGCAGGCCTCAATCAATATTTTGTGGAAGCAGGTATATCAATCCCCTTAATCAGTATTTTGTGGAAGCTGGTATATCGCACCCCTTAATCTGTATTTTGTGGAAACAGGTATATAAAACCCCTTAATCAATATTTGGTGGAAGCAGGTATATCGCACCCCTCAATCAATATTTTGTGGAAGCAGGTATAAAAAACTCTTAATCAGTATTTTGTGGAAGCAGGTATATTAAACCCCTCAATCTGTATTTTGTGGAAGCAGGTATATAGAACCCCTTAATCAATATTTGGGGGAAGCAGGTATTTTGCACCCCTCAATCAGTTTTTGGTGGAAGCAGATATAGCGCAGGCCTCATTCAATATTTGGTGGAAGCAGGTATATCTCACCCCTCAATCAGTATTTTGTGGAAGCAGGTATATCAAACCCCCTAATCAGTATTTTGTGGAAGCAGCTATATTGCACCCCATAATCTTTATTTTGTGGAAGCAGGTATATAGAACCCCTTAATCAGTATTTTGTGGAAACAGGTATATCGCACCCCTAAATCAGTTTTTTTGGGGGCAACAGGTATATCACACCCGTTGCAAATAGTTGTTCCAATAACACTTGTTCCTCTATATACCTGCAATATCGCAGCAGAATCGCACACAACTGCTGCACAATGCAAATGCACAATAATATACTTTCTATTTTAGAAAGTATATTATACGTATATCATACCCCTCAATCGTTTTTTTGGGGGGCAACAGGTATATCACACTAGTTGAATTTAGTTATTCGAATATTGTTTGTACCTCTATATAGCTGCGGTATCGCAGCAGAACCGCACACAACTTCTGCACATCAGAAATGCACTATAATATACTTTCTATGTTAGAAAGTAAATTATAAGTATATCACATCCCTCAGTATATCAGACCTATCGATAGTACACCTATACTAGTCCTTAAAAGGACTTTTGTGGCCCCATTAGCTAGCATTTGGTGTCCCTAACAGTCTATCCCTGCTTCACAAAGCAACCTCTTCCTACACTTGCAAAACACAGAATGTAAAATGGCTGCCACATCGGGTTCTGTTATAGGGTGAGGGTGTGTCCATGTGCTGAAACATCTCAATTGGCTGTCCTGTCCCACCTGATGGATGTGTCATGGGTCAAAATTTGGCGCAATACAGAAGAATATGGCTCATGCGAACATCGCCATATGTTCGGCGAATCGCGAACTAGCAAAGTTCGCCGCAAAACGACCACCGGGCGAACCACAAGGCCATCTCTTCTGCTGACACCCTCTCCACTCGGGTAGGGGGGGGCTCTACTTGTATAAGCGTTTAATAGAACAGGTTCTGTAGACATCTATGTGAAATCAGCTGACGACGGTATAAATGGAGTACGCTTCTTCTTGGCGCTAACATTGACCTGTAAGGCTAAATTCATACTTGAATTATTTTGTCCGTTTTGGCCCCGTGACTGCCCAACTAAGTGAAGTGTGCAGTGATTCTAAGAGCGACGCCTGTCATCTGCATGCCATGCTGACTCACAGTATTGTTTCACTACCACAGCCGACTCCCTATGTGCATTACTGCAAGGCACAGTGTTCTACACCATTATAAAGGCTCTCTTCAGCCAGGAAATAACAGTTTTTAACGAGATTCGCCACAAATAAATTCGGATTGAACCAAATTTTTTATGAAAATTCTTCAAATTGGCCGAATCAAAATTTAAAAAATATTCACTGATCTCTAGTCAATACCTACTGCAACATCTGCGGAGTTTGAGAGAGAAAAAAGTCTTTCTCTGTCACCGCTAGAGATCAGCAAATTATTGGAAAATTCTATTCAACTGCTTTGCCGAATTTTTTTAACAAATTTGCTTTATGACGAATTACTTTGTCACAAAGCGCTTCTCTTTGTGATTAGATGGGCCCTGTCATTGTACCCCCTCAGATGCCACATTTATACATGAACAGAGTGTAAAAAAAAAAAAAAATCATACTTACCTGATCCATTTGCTTGTGACGGGCTGGCCGCCACCATGTTGCTTGAAGATGTACCGCGAAATCTCCCATGACCTGAGATGACATCATACATCACCATGCACAGGATTTCGTGCAAGATCTTCAAGCAAGATGGCGGCGGCCGACTCATCGCGAGCAAATCGATCAGGTAAGTTGTTTTATACACTATTTCAGGTTAAATCAATTGGCTACCATGAAGCACAAGGAAATTCGGCTTTCTGGTGAATCAAATTTATCCTGAACTTTGTTGACTTCAATTCGCTCAACACTAGTCGCCACATCAGCAACTCGTGATGCAGAGAGTTATCATGGCACATAGGGGTTTACCAGGCTCCTCATATTGATGACCTATCCTCAGGATATGCCATTAATATCCAGTCGGTGAGGGTGCACCCTGCATCCACTGCGATCAGCTGTTCCCTGCAGCCTCCATCACTGGAACTAGTACTTTAAATTTGAACAGGAAGCACAGCGCTAAAGTACTCCTAGACAGCCTCTAGTAGCAAGGGGGTCCTTGCCATTACACCTAGAGGCTCTGCTCTATCTGCAACTGCCGTGCCTTCTCCACTTAGATTGACAGGACCAGGTAGAGAAAATGAGTGAGAAGTGGAAAAGGCATGGCAGTTGCAGAGAGTGCAAGTGCTCCTAGAGGCTCATTTGCATATAATAAAGCATCACTTTTCTCAGCAATAGGGGCAGATATGAACATGGGACCAACACAGAGGCCTTCAGCTGCCAAGCGCACATGTAACAGGTCAGTCAGTTTAATAGGTACAAATCTACTGATAGATGCCCTTTAACCCCTTAAGGACTTAGGACGTACCGGTACGACATGTTTGCCGAGTCCTTAAGGACTCAGGACGTACTGGTACGTCCTAAGTTTAAAAGTACATTGCGGCGCGGGTTAATAGGAACAGGATGCCCGCTGAAATCATCCTGTCACATCCTGTTTACGCGATCGCCGTAAACCGCAGGTCAATTCACCTGCGGTTTGCGACCTTTACCTGCGGTTGCGGTGGCGGCGGGCGGTGCCATCGAGTCCCCATGCGGCTGTAGGGGGGACCCGATGGCATGGAAGGCAGCGCGATGGATCTCACAGGCTGGAAGCTGTATGAGTAATTCACACAGTATTACTCATACAGCCAATGCATTCCAATACAGAAGTGTTGGAATGCATTGTAAAGGATCAGACCCCCAAAGGTTCAAGTCCCAAAGTGGGACAAAAAATAAAAGTGAAAAGAAAAAAGTTGAAAAAATAAAGTTTTCCCCCCAAAAATTTAAAAGTTTCAAGTAAAAATAACAAAAACGTCATTTTCCACAAATAAAGTAAAAAAAAATTGGTAAAAAATAGGGGGAAAAAAAGTATACATATTAGTAAAAAACATCGTAAAAATAAAAACTGTGCTAAATAAACAATTTTTTTGTCACCTTGCATCACAAAAAGTACAACAGCAAGCGATCAAAAAGGCGTTTGCCCACCAAAATAGTACCAATATAACCGTCACCTCATTCCGCAAAAAATGAGCCCCTACCTGAGACAAAATATAAAAAAATATGGCTCAGAATATGGAGACACTAAAACCTCATTTTTTTTGTTTTAAAAAAGCTGTTATTGTGTAAAACTTACATAAATAAATAAAAAGTATAAATATTTGGTATCGCTGCATTCGTATCGACCGGCTCTATAAAAATATTACATGACCTAACCCCTCAGATGAACACCGTAAAAAAAAAACTGCTAAATAAACCATTTTTTGTCACCTTACATCACAAAAAGTGTAATAGCAAGCGATCAAAAAGTCACACACACCCCAAAATAGTGCCAATAAAACCGTCATCTCATCCCGCAAAAATCATACCCTACCCAAGGTAATCGCCCAAAAACTCACTTTTATGGAGTTTCTACTCTAGGGGTGCATCAGGGGGGCTTCAAATGGGACATGGTGTCAAAAAAAACCAGTCAGCAAATCTGCCTTCCAAAAACCGTATAGGCATTCCTTTCCTTCTGCGCCCTGCCGTGTGCCCGTACAGCGGTTTACGACCACATATGGGGTGTTTCTGTAAACTACAGAATCAGGGCCATAAATATTGAGTTTGGTTTGCGCTGTTACCCTTGCTTTGTAACTGGAAAAAAAAATATTAAAATGGAAAATCTGCCAAAAAAGTGAAATTTTGAATTGTATCTCTATTTTCCATTAATTCTTGTGAACACCTAAAGGGTTAACAAAGTTTGTAAAATCAGTTTTGAATACCTTGAGGGGTAGTTTATAGAATGGGGTAATTTTTGGGTGGGTTTCTATTATGTAAGCCTCGCAAAGTGACTTCAAACCTGAACTGGTCCCTAAAAATTGGGTTTTGAAAATTTCTGAAAAATGTCAAGATTTGCTTCTAAACTTCCTAAGCCTTGTAACATCCCCAAAAAATAAATATCATTCCCAAAATGATCCAAACATGAAGTAGACATATGGGGAATGTAAAGTAATAACTATTTTTGGAGGTATTACTATGTATTATAGAAGTAGAGAAATTGAAACTTGGAAATTTTCAATTTTTTACAAACTTTTGGTAAATTTGGTATTTTGTTATAAATAAAAATGAACTTTTTGGACTTCATTTTACCAGTGTCATGAAGTACAATATGTGACGAAAAAACAATCTCAGAATGGCCTGGATAAGTCAAAGCGTTTTAAAGTTATCAGCACTTAAAGTGACACAGGTCAGAAGACCTTCGTTATTGTCCATCCATGTGAGGAGCCACAAAATATCAAAAGGATTACAATGTAATATTGAATACCAGTTGTAGGTCTTTCATAATTTCTTCTTCACGTTAGCATAGAGAGCGTCATCATTCTTTTGGCCCCTGTACATGCAAAGCTTAGACTTTTTTTTTCAACTGAATGGCTATGGAGTGTGTTTCTCTAGAAGAACAGTCCTTTTATTTCAATGGGCGCACTGTAATGCCATATTTCTCCTTTGGAGGCACTGCAGGGAAATTGAACTTGCTACATGAAACCCTGTGATCATCTTATCATTAGGAAACTCTTCTAACAAAAATGGGTGGCCCAAAGCACAGAGTTCTTTTGTAAAGGTAATTTAGTTGGTCGATGGCCCAGGTCTGTAGACATTTGTCTGTGTTCAGAGAAACTTTATCTGAAATTCATTTGATTTATCTTTTTTTTAATGAAAAGGATATTTTTTAAATATAAAAGTATTTCAAAGTATTAGAAAACATTTAAATAACGTGTAGAGAAAGTTTTCCTATAATACTGTAAAATTACAAAGTAGCCCGAGCAGTACATTCTTGGCTTCACTTGAATTTCAGTTTGTTATATTGAATTTATTATGCTTCGTAGTGATGGGGTTTGACACATCACTTTACACCTGACTCGTCCCTATGGTACTGTTATGTTGTTTTATATGTCATGCTCAATGAGCCAAATATATCAAGCTTTGTAGGTCTCTTCCAATACATGCACAGAGCAGACATTATATCGACGAGCACTTCCATAACTCAGCACCAGAACGGCAATGAGATTTTGCATCTTTAGTATAATAAAACTATTGCAGACATAGTTTATTGGCTCCATGTATTGCTGTCTCTAGCCAAGGGTATTACTTAGACTGTAAGTTTCATTAAAAATATAAGAACTTATAGTATTCACAATATTACATGACAGAATTCTATACTATTGTAAGTTAAAATGTATCCAATATCCTCAAGATCCATGGTCCCATGGTAACCTGAGATAAATCCTATGTAATTCCAATTTGAGGTCATAAAAGAAGGGAAAATGAATCTCCTTACCAGCATATTTTAAAGGACATGTCAATATTCGCAGCCATTATTCTATTGTTCCAATGTGTCCAGATTAATAGAAAAATATTGCAGTAGTATTACTGTATTTTTGCCCTATAAGATGCACAGGCCATAAGACGCACCTAGGATTTTAGAGGAGGACAATAAGAAAAAAATATTTTCATTAGACCTCAGGTCAGACCAGCAGTCAGACCCCAATGTTAAATCAGACCTCTGCTCACAGCCCCTATCACACCCCCAATGTTAATAACACCCCAATAAGATCTTAGATCAGACCCCAATCAGACCTCAGCTCAGAACCCAATGTGAATGACCTCCAGTTAGACCTCAGATAAGAGCCCATGCTTGTTCATTAGCCCCCATTGCCCTATATCAGACCCCATACTGCCTCTCATCAGACCCCATTGCCTCTCATCAGCCCCCATATGAGCCCCCATGCCTCTCATGCCACAGACAACTTAAAATAAAAAAAAACACTTACCTCTCCTGCTCCGGACGCTGCCGCTCCTCACCTACAGCGCAATCCTCTTCATCCTGCCGCTGGCTGTGCTGTGAGCCGGCGCGCACAGTGTAAGGTCACAGAGCGCCCTCACGCTGTGCGCAGTCACAGAACCGCTGACAGCCAAAGACCAGGTAGCATTAAGTACAGAGCCTTCACTCATGCTGCCTTGCTTTGAAGTAGTACCGTAGCCGTTTATCAGGCTCCCTCTCCGAAATCGAGCAATGATTCCCCGTTACCGGTGTTCATCATGTTAGGTGTAAAAAAGACATCGAAAGTTGCATCAGTGTGTAGCCTAGAAAAGACTGGCCCCCACAACAAATTTTTGAATGGGGCTCGATCCTACAGTAATTTTTTAGCGACCCCTTCCTTTCATTTCACCCCCATTCCTGTGGCTAGTAAAGATCGCTCTCTCAGACCAGCTGTTCTATATCATGCTGCCACCTGCACACCATGTCACCTTGCTAATCACCATTCTGCTGCTGATGCTGCTTAAAAGGCCTTAAACTGATCACCAGGCCCACAATTTAATTAAGGTTTTGTAATTGATAAACCCAACTTGCTTTTGTGGACTGCATCAGTGGCGTAGCTATAATTGACTGGGCCCCACAGCAAATTTTTGAATGGGGCTCCATCTCACAGTAATTTTTTAGCGACCCCTTCCTTTCATGGCGCCCCCATTCCTGTTGCTAGTAAAGATCGCTCTCTCAGACCAGGGCCGGCAGCTGTTCCATACGTTTTATACACTGTTTATACTGTCACTGTATATAATTTCATTGAGTAATACTGTTGAGGGGGCCCTGACCAAATCCTTTAGTCCTCCCCCTGGATTGGCCCCTTCTGGGTCAGGGCCCCAAAGCTGCAGCTTCCCCTGCTTCCCCTATAGCTACGGCACTGGTCTGCATTAATCTGGAGGTGACCCGTGATACAGCTCCACAGATGGTTTCCATCTGCATCTTTCTAAATAATCTGTGGCCTCAGTCTTTTATCCAGACTCATTGTGCCACTATGTGGCCTCCTCATGCTGCCATCTCCACACCATGTCACCTTGCCACTCATTTTTATCACCATGCTGCTGCTGATGCTGCTTAAAAGGGCTTAAAGTGATCACCATGCCCACAATCTAATTAAGGTTTTACGCACAAAACCAAAGTAAAAAATCGATTTTATAGGGAAAAAAAATTGAAAACATTCTTTCCTCTATATTTACTTGTATATAAAGTGCAAGTGCTGCCAAAAATTACAAGGAAGAGGCACTCCGATAAGACCTGTATATCACATAAAGGTGGGCCTCATTCACATTGAGTTGCGGGCCTGCGGGTGAGCTGACTCTGTAAAAAATTTTAGGTTTGGGCCTGCAGGTGAGCTGACCCTGTAAAAGATTTGAGTTGCGGGCCTGTAGGTTGAGGGGACCCTGTAAAAAATTAGATGTGAGAGCCTGCTTGTGAGCGGACCCTCTAAAATATTTGATGTGAGAGCCTGCTGGTGAGTGGACCCTCTAATAAATTAGATCTGAGGACCTGCTGGTGAGCGGACCCTCTAAAAAATTATATTCGAAGGCCATATATGCGAGGGCATTATATGTGACGAATAAGCAATGCATGTTGATATGACGGAAGAGGAGGAGGAGGAGAAGAAAAGGAAGATTAAACCATAAACCCTTGTTTGTGGTGGAAGGGGTGCATGGGAATACAGTCTATTAAGTACATTAAAAACAACACATGTAAAGTGCCTTTATGTTCATCAGCATTCCTCTGGTGGAGTTGAGAAGTCATGGTCAATCCAGGCCTTGTTCATTTTTATACGGTTGCAAGAAAAAGTATGTGAACCCTTTGGAATGATATGAATTTCTGCACAAATTGGTCATAAAATGTGATCTGATCTTCATCTAAGTCACAACAATAGACAATCACAGTCTGCTTAAACTAATAACACACAAAGAATTTAATGTTACCCATGTTTTTATTGAACACAACCATGGTAAACGTTCACAGTGCAGGTGGAAAAAGTATGTGAACCCTTGTATTTAATAACTGGTTGAACCTCCTTTGGCAGCAATAACTTCAACCAAACTTTTCCTGTAGTTGCAGATCAGACGTGCACAACGTCAGGAGTAATTCTTGACCATTCCTCTTTACAGAACTGTTTCAGTTCAGCGATATTCTTGGGATGTCTGGTGTGAATCGCTTTCTTGAGGTCATGCCACAGCATCTCAATCGGGTTGAGGTCAGGACTCTGACTGGGCAACTCTAGAAGGCATATTTCTTCTGTTTAAGCCATTCTGTTGTGGATTTACTTCTATGCTTTGGGGTCATTGTCCTGTTGGCAACACCCATCTTCTGTTGAGCTTCAGCTGGTGGACAGATGGCTTAAGTTCTCCTGCAAAATGTCTTGATAAACTTGGGAATTCATTTTTCCTTCGATGATAGCAATCCGTCTAGGCCCGGACGCAGCAAAGCAGCCCCAAACCATAATGCCTCCACCACCATACCTCACAGTTGGGATGAAGTTTTGATGTTGGTGTGCTGTGCTCTTTTCTCTCCACACATAGTGTTGTGTGCTTCTTCCAAACAACTCAACTTTGGTTTCATCTGTCAGAATATTTTGGCAGTACTGCTGTGGAACATCCAGGTGCTCTTGTGCAAACTGTAAATGTGCAGCAATGTTTTTTTTGGACAGCAGTGGCTTCCTTTGTGGTATCCTCCCATAAAATCCATTCTTGTTTAGTGTTTTACGTATCGTAGATTCGCTAACAGGGATGTTAGCATATGCCAGAGACTTTTGTAAGTCTTTAGCTGACACTCTAGGATTCTTCTTCGTCTCATTGGGCAGTCTGCGCTGTGCTCTTGCAGTCATCTTTACAGGATGGCCACTCCTAGGGGACAGTAGCAGCAGTGCTGAACTTTATCAATTTATAGACAATTTTGTCTTAACCGTGGACTGATGAACAGCAAGGCTTTTGGAGATACTTTTATACCCTTTCCAGCTTTATGCAAGTCAACAATTCTTAATCGTAGGTCTTCTGAGAGCTGTTTTGTGTGAGGCATCATTCACATCAGGCAATGCTTCTTGTAAAAAGCAAACCCAGAACTGGTGTGTGTTTTTTATAGGGCAGGGCAGCTGTAACCAACACCTCCAATCTCATCTCATTGATTGGACTTCCAGTTGGCTGACACCTCACTCCAATTAGCTTTTGGAGATGTCATGAGTCTAGGGGTTCACATACTTTTTCCAGCCTGCACTGTGAATATTTACATGGTGTGTTCAATAAAAACATGGTAACATTTAATTCTTTATGTGTTATTAGTTAAAGCAGACTGTGATTGTCTATTGTTGTGACTTAGATGAAGATCAGATCACATTTTATGACCAATTTGTGCAGAAATCCATATCATTCCAAAGGGTTCACATACTTTTTCTTGCAACTGTATGAGTCAACCTGTCAGCATTTTCAGTTGTGGTGTATGGGGAGGGGGCTCGTCTGCACTGGGTTCATGCAGTGAGCGGGTGGACACAAGGCGCAATTCACAACCCAGTTGAGGATACAAAGTATTTTTTATTTTTTGATTAGCAAAGACGACGCGTTTCGGGGTACGCAGACCCCTTTATCAAGTCTGTATCCTTGTCACCGTAGGCTAATTGGAGGTCACTCTTGTTGGAGATCCCTTATTTGGGGGGTGTACGGCGGTCCGCACTGCTTGGTGATGCGGCCGGTGAGTGTCCTCCAGTGGTAGCGCTTCTGCACGTGTAGCCAGTGGTGTCGCCACTGGCTACACATGCAGAAGCGCTACCACTGGAGGACACTCACCGGCCGCATCACCAAGCAGTGCGGACCGCCGTACACCCCCCAAATAAGGGATCTCCAACAAGAGTGACCTCCAATTAGCCTACGGTGACAAGGATACAGACTTGATAAAGGGGTCTGCGTACCCCGAAACGCGTTGTCTTTGCTAATCAAAAAATAAAAAATACTTTGTATCCTCAACTGGGTTGTGAATTGCGCCTTGTGTCCACCCGCTCACTGCATGAACCCAGTGCAGACGAGCCCCCTCCCCATACACCACAATTCGCACCAAAGTGGCGGCTTGGCTCCCGCCCATGGTCAACTTGGACGTTAATCGGCTGCACCAACCCACATCACTCCACGATTTTACCTCCACCAGAACTGCACTACCAAAAGTACAACCTAATCAAGGTGAGTAACAACCACTCACCCTGGCTAGGAACAAATAACAACATATCTTGTCAACCACCACCTATGAGCGCCTTCTCCCCTTTTCTCTTTGGCCATTTAATCACAGCATTTTCAGTTGACAGGCGGATACGCTTATCTGTTATAATGCCACCAGCAGCACTATCATCTAACAACTGATTGAGGCCTGTCATATATCAGCTTCCACAAAATAGTGATAGAAGTTTTCCATATACATTCATCCACAAAATTACTGCTTGAGGGTGATATACCAGCTTCAACTAACAACTGATTGAAGCCTGCCATATATCAGCTTCCTCAAAATAGTAATAGAGGTTTTCCATATATCTGCGTCCACAAAATTACTGCTTGAGGGTGATATACCAGCTTCATCTAACAACCGATTGAGGCCTGTCATATATCAGCTTCCACAAAATAGTGATAGAGGTTTTCCATATACCTGCATCCACAAAATTACTGCTTGAGGGTGATATACCAGCTTCAACTAACAACTGATTAAGGCCTGCAATATATCTGTGGCGAAACCAACCTCGCCACTGGGTTTTGGAGAGGACTGGCTGCTGGCCTCTTGCCCCTGGATTATGGGCCATATACTAACTTTTAAACCCCTGAACCTATTCAAGTGAATTTTGGATAGGTTTGTCCCAAAGTTATACTGTTTAAATTAATGTAAGTTATATGTATGGCCAATGTAAACTCACAAAGTTGTAACAATTTATAATAAGTGTAACTTGTCAGCTTGGGAGGAAAATGCTGGGTGTGTTTCTATTGTGCCATTGTCCCATTGTGTGTTTAAATGGTGATGTCTGTCCTATTGTCTGCACATGTGTATTGGTGACTTCTCTTTGTCTTGAGAGATAATTGGATTACGCCTTGGGTGTCTCGAGGGCAGAGAGGAGGAAACCATGATGCATTGTGGGGATGTGTTGTGTCTGTGTGTCCTAAGTGCTGTTTATCTGTCCTATGTCACAGTCTTCATTCTGGTCCCCTAGGGGCGTGTACACCAGATGGGCTGTACTTACATTGTATGTGTTGTAAATTACTGATTGGTTGCATTTCAAACCCCTGTGGGCAGTACTATGTTTGTGGTTTATGAATAAAAGAGGCTGTACGTGAAGTACAGTCAGACCACTGTTTGACCCTCAACACGGAGCCTTGTCTCGTTATTGGGGGGATTCACTGTATGCTGTTAGAGGACCGATTGCCAGAAGTGTAAGCTGATCCCTGTTCGTCTGCTAGCAGCTATTCGTGAGGTTCCAGTTTGGAGTGCTATTTAATATCCAGTTCGGGAGTTTGGTGTATCCTGCAGTAGCTGTGCCTGTCTCTCAGAAAGGGGCTTATCGCCTAAACGGATTTTAACCCCTTGTCTGCTGAAACGGTCCGTTACATTGGTGGCAAGCAGCGGGATCGTTCCTACAGCCAGAAGGACAGCTACAGGAGACACTATTTCTTTGGATTCTACAATTTAAGGACAACGCATGTCCCAGTACAGCGACCCTAAAAGCACCAGGATGGAACCAGCAGTGTTTTACGAGGAGGAGGACCTGGACGGCCGGGATGCATTAAGGAAAGGCATCTGGTACCAGGCCCTGGGTAATGTACAAAACCAGAGGGATGAGAGTCTCCCCAGTGAAGAGCAGCGGTTGCAGAAGCAAGTGGCCCTGCGGATGCCCTTCCTGGGAGAGCAGCCCCTGGAGGAATGGGTGAAGGAACTAGAGCACCGGGTATGGCAGGAGCTATGGCTGGAGGATGCTTACCAGGCGCTTTGGTGGTATATGGCACAGTATACACTGCGTGCAGAATTATTAGGCAAATAAGTATTTTGACCACATCATCCTCTTTATGCATGTTGTCTTACTCCAAGCTGTATAGGCTCGAAAGCCTACTACCAATTAAGCATATTAGGTGATGTGCATCTCTGTAATGAGAAGGGGTGTGGTCTAATGACATCAACACCCTATATTAGGTGTGCATAATTATTAGGCAACTTCCTTTCCTTTGGCAAAATGGGTCAAAAGAAGGACTTGACAGGCTCAGAAAAGTCAAAAATAGTGAGATATCTTGCAGAGGGATGCAGCACTCTTAAAATTGCGAAGCTTCTGAAGCGTGATCATCGAACAATCAAGCGTTTCATTCAAAATAGTCAACAGGGTCGCAAGAAGAGTGTGGAAAAACCAAGGCGCAAAATAACTGCCCATGAACTGAGAAAAGTCAAGCGTGCAGCTGCCAAGAGGCCACTTGCCACCAGTTTGGCCATATTTCAGAGCTGCAACATGGCCAAGGTAAGAAAGGCTGAAAGACGACCACCACTGAACAAGACACACAAGCTGAAACATCAAGACTGGGCCAAGAAATATCTCAAGACTGATTTTTCTAAGGTTTTATGGACTGATGAAATGAGAGTGAGTCTTGATGGGCCAGATGGATGGGCCCGTGGCTGGATTGGTAAAGGGCAGAGAGCTCCAGTCCGACTCAGACGCCAGCAAGGTGGAGGTGGAGTACTGGTTTGGGCTGGTATCATCAAAGATGAGCTTGTGGGGCCTTTTCGGGTTGAGGATGGAGTCAAGCTCAACTCCCAGTCCTACTGCCAGTTTCTGGAAGACACCTTCTTCAAGCAGTGGTACAGGAAGAAGTCTGCATCCTTCAAGAAAAACATGATTTTCATGCAGGACAATGCTCCATCACACGCGTCCAAGTACTCCACAGCGTGGCTGGCAAGAAAGGGTATAAAAGAAGAAAATCTAATGACATGGCCTCCTTGTTCACCTGATCTGAACCCCATTGAGAACCTGTGGTCCATCATCAAATGTGAGATTTACAAGGAGGGAAAACAGTACACCTCTCTGAACAGTGTCTGGGAGGCTTTGGTTGCTGCTGCACGCAATGTTGATGGTGAACAGATCAAAACACTGACAGAATCCATGGATGGCAGGCTTTTGAGTGTCCTTGCAAAGAAAGGTGGCTATATTGGTCACTGATTTGTTTTTGTTTTGTTTTTGAATGTCAGAAATGTATATTTGTGAATGTTAAGATGTTATATTGGTTTCACTGGTAAAAATAAATAATTGAAATGGGTATATATTTGTTTTTTGTTAAGTTGCCTAATAATTATGCACAGTAATAGTCACCTGCACACACAGATATCCCCCTAAAATAGCTAAAACTAAAAACAAACTAAAAACTACTTCCAAAAATATTCAGCTTTGATATTAATGAGTTTTTTGGGTTCATTGAGAACATGGTTGTTGTTCAATTAATAAAATTAATCTCAAAAATACAACTTGCCTAATAATTCTGCACTCCCTGTTACCCTGGACGAGCCGAACATGACAAGCCAGAGGGAGAGAGTTTAATGGTCCCTGGCTTGTTATGGGAGTCCTTTGCAGAGCCTGACTTCGGGAAGCCCTGCACAGTCCAGACTTCAGGACATTTTCTATGAGAGGGAGGCTAGGCATGAGTGGGATGACCCCCATAAGGTAGAGCAAGACCTGGCTCACCTAGCAACCCTGGAGTAGGAACTGGAGCAGGACTACGAGATCTCTCCACTCCATTGGGAAGGCTCAGCAGGACGGTAAGGTGACAGACCCAGATCCAGACCCATTCAGCTGGGCAGATATTGTAGAATGTTACTGGGAAGGACCCCAGGTGGCCGGTGTAGAGATGGGACCGATGTCTCTCCACCGGTCCTGCAGGGAATTGGGAGCTCAGTCTCCATTCCCCAGCGGCAGTGTGAAGGGCAGGGAGAGGAGAGCAGGTCCTCCCACTCCAGCGGCAGGCTGAGTTACAGGGGGCAGAGGTAGTTGTTCCTGCCCCCCAGCAGCAGAGTGATATGCCGGGAAGGCAGTGTGAATGCAGGGAGAGGAGAGCAGCGTCCTCCTCCCAGGGGCAGGCTGAGTTACAGGGGGCAGAGGTAGTAGTTCCTGCCCCCAGCAGCAGAGTGATATGCCGAGAAGGCAGTGTGAAATGCAGGGAGAGGAGAGCAGCGTCCTCCTCCGCAGCGCAGGCTGAGTTACAGGGGGCAGAGGTAGTTGTTCCTGCCCCCCAGCAGCAGCATGATTTTTTTGGGAATTGGGAGCCCAGTCTCCATTCCCCAGCGGCAGGCGGAGTTACAGGGGGGCAGAGACAGTCGGTCCTGTCCCCCCAGTGGCAGAGTTGTCCAGCAGGGAATAGAGAGCCCAGTCTCCTTTCCCAGCAGCAGGACACTGTATTGGGAGCGGAGACGGTCGGTCGCCTCCCAGCGGCTGGAAGTATGTATGGGAGAGAGCTCGTTACCCTCTCTCCCAGCGGCAGCTTAACGCACCAGGGGAGACAGTAGCCCACAACAGTGCAGATGGGACCGTGGTCTCTGCACTTACAGCACAGGGGGTAGAGACAGTCGGTCTCCCCTCCAACAACCAGGCTTCTTCCGTGGTAGCGCTGGCACCAGGGCAGAGTACCGCTGATCCCTGCCCACAAAGCAACCTCCACTCCAAGCCAGGGAGCAACACAGAGACCAGGAGTACCAGCTTCCAACCTAACCTTGGTGACTCACTGGACAGAGACAGGCTACAAAATGCAACAGGTCCAGTATTGGGTTGTGGGGTGGCTGCCAGACTAACTCAGGTACCGACCGGCGTGAGGTCAGGTACCTGGTTAGTCTTCCTGGGGGGGGAGATGTGTGGCGAAACCAACCTCGCCACGGGGTTTTGGAGAGGACTGGCTGCTGGCCTCTTGCCCTGGATTATGGGCCATATACTAACTTTTAAACCTCGAACCTATTCAAGTGAATTTTGGATAGGTTTGTCCCCAAAGTTATACTGTTTAAATTAATGTACTGTTATATGTATGGCCAATGTAAACTCACAAAGTTGTAACAATTTATAATAAGTGTACTTGTCAGCTTGGAGGAAAATGCTGGGGCTGTGTTTCTATTGTGCCATTGTCCCATTGTGTGTTTAAATGGTGTTGTCTGTCCTATTGGTCTGCACATGTGTAGTGGTGACTTCTCTTTGTCTAGAGAGATAATTGGATTAGCCTCGGGTGTCTCGAGGCAGAGAGGAGGAAACCATGATGCATTGTGGGATGTGTTGTGTCTGTGTGTCCTAAGTGCTGTTTATCTGTCCTATGTCACAGTCTTCATTCTGGTCCCCTAGGGGCGTGTACACAGATGGCTGTACTTACATTGTATGTGTTGTAAATTACTGATTGGTTGCATTTCAAACCCTGTGGGCAGTACTATGTTTGTGGTTTATGAATAAAGAGGCTGTATGTGAAGTACAGTCAGACCACTGTTTGACCTCACACGGAGCCTTGTCTCGTTATTGGGGGGATTCACTGTATGCTGTTAGAGGACCGATTGCCAGAAGTGTAAGCTGATCCCTGTTCGTCTGCTAGCAGCTATTCGTGAGGTTCCAGTTTGGAGTGCTATTTAATATCCAGTTCAGGAGTTTTGGTGTATCCTGCAGTAGCTGTGCCTGTCTCTCAGAAAGGGGCTTATCGCCTAAACGGATTTTAACCCTTGTCTGCTGAAACGGTCCGTTACAATATCAGCTTCCACAAATGGTGATATACAGCTTCACTAACAACTGATTGAGGCCTGCCATATATCAGCTTCCACAAAATAGTGATAGAGGTTTTCCATATACCTGCGTCCACAAAATTACTGCTTGAGAGTGATATACCAGCTTCATCTAACAACTGATTGATGCCTGTCATATATCTGTCACTGCCAGTTCTGTGAGAAGGTCTGGCAGACGTTCTTCTCTACCTCTTGCATGACGTTCTTTGTTTGGGTTTCACTTTGTCATCTCCATTCCTTCTCCCAGGTGTCACCTATTTAGACTAATTGTCTCCCTTTATATTCCCTCCCATACTGCCTCACTTTGCGGTCTACTTCCTGGATGAGGTATTCACTGCTGGAGGCTGTTGCTGTTTCCTCAGATAAGTCTTTTTCCTTTATTTGTGTTTCCTTGCTGGCTTGATTCTAGGTGACCCTGACTCCGTCCGTATTAAGTGCAGGGAGCCGGTGGTCGTGTCCCCTCACTATTATAGGGTTTTCAGGTGTCACACAGTATTAGGTACGGGGGCATGCAATCGTCTACCATAGAGACCCTTGCATGGGCATAGCAGTCAGGGAGAGCTCTAGGGGTTTTATAGGGCTCACCCATATGCTCCTTAGTTTGGGATCAAGCCAGTCGGATGTTTATTTATAATTTCCAGCTTTCTGCAACATCATCCGTGACAATATCAGCTTCCACAAAATAGTGATAGAGGTTTTCCATATTCCTGTGTCCACAAAATACAGATTGCGGGTTTTGATATACCTGCTTCAACTAACAACTGATTGAGACCTGCCATATATCAGCTTCCACAAAATAGTGATAGAGGTTTTCCATATACCTGCGTCCACAAAATTACTGCTTGAGGGTGATATACCAGCTTCAACTAATAACTGATAGAGGCCTACCATATATCAGCTTTCACAAATACTGCTCTTCTCTAGGGACTTTAGCACAGGGTCATATTGAAAATGACAGGTTGAGGAAGAGGCAGGCTGATGGGTTAGGCAGGTGCACCAGGCCGGAGCCTAAGTGTGAAGTTGGAGAAGGTGTGTGCGATTATGTCAAAGGACGCACTAGAGTTGGTTGAGTGGCTCACTCAGCCTTCCGCTTCTGCACCCTCCTCATCCTCTGTATCTGCACCCTCCTTACTCTCTGCTTTGTGCACCCCCAAAGATACCACCACCACCACCACCATAGCCCGTCCACTCGAGTCAGAGGAATTATTTTCCCATCCATTTCCAGAACATTTCTTGGCATCGGATAAGTAAGAGGAATTAGCAATGGCCGCCACCCAGCAGTCTGACGACAGTACCCAGATCAGCCCAAGGAGGGTGGTCCCCGCTGTTGCTGCCTACTCTGAGATCTCTTATGTCAGTGGTGGTGAAGGGGAGGAATAGGAGGGGAGTTCAGAGGGAGAGACGGAGCAGCAGATAGGGAGGAGAAGGAGGAGAAGCAGGCAGCAATCGCAGTGCACAGGAGGCAAAAAGCAGACTGCAAATGTATCTAGAGCGAGCCATCCACCATGCACGATCACATCTTGCACTCCTAGGATGCCGGCACATGGCTCCGCAGTGTGGGCTTTTTTTAACGTGTCAACTGCTGACAATAGTGTTGCCATCTGCAGCCTGTGCTGTCAACGCATAAGTCGCGGTAAGCCCAACACTCATCTAGGGAGGACCGCCTTAAGAAGGCACCTGCCCTTCCTTCACCGAGCCCAGTGGGAGCAACTCCGTCAGAACCCACAAAGCCACTCTTCTGGCACTCCACTTCTTGCCTCTTCTCCATCTCCTCTCTTCTCCCATTTCTCCTCCACTCCACCTTCCACCGCGTCGTCTTTGCGTTCATCTGGCACAAGGCAGGCTTCCATGGCCCAAATGTTCGAGTGTAAAAAAATGATGACGCCGGATAATCCTCTTGCCCAACGGCTGACCGCTAGCCCGCCAACTTCTTCCATATAAATTGGAGGACTCGGAGGCTTTTAGAAAATTTGTGGCCATTGGCACACTGCAATGGAATGTCTCCAGGAAATATTTCTCCCAGAAGGGCATCCCTGAATTATATGGCCACATTCAGCGGTAAGTTAATATATCTCTGGCACACAGTGTGGGTGCCAAGATACATCTGACTACAGACACGTGGTCTAGCAAACACGGGCAGGGAAGGTACATAACTTTTAATGCCCACTGGGTGAAACTTCTGACGGCCATCAAGCATGTAACCCGTGGCACCCGTGTGGATTTAGTGTTACCGCCACGGATTGCATGCAGGCCGGCCTCTTCTTCTCCTCCTCCTACTGCATCCTCTGTTTCCTCCTCGGCTGACTCCTCCTTTTCCACTGCTACCGCCTCTTCCGCTGCACCCCCCAAGCTCCCCAGAACCTATTTGACATGCCAGGTGAGACGTTGCCATGCTGTGCTGCGGCTGTTGTGCCTGGAAGCCAAGAGCCACACCGGTCCTGCACTGCTTTCAGCTCTGCGGTCACAGGCAGATCAGTGGCTATCCCCGCTCAATTTGACAGTTGGTAAAGTGGTGTGCGACAACGGTGCCAATCTGCTGAGCACGTTGAAACAGGGTGTAGCGGAGTGCAATATTAGAATCCACGATCTCCGCTGGTATAACAGGTAAATCCACAGTCCGCGCTGAACAGTAAGGCAATGTTGCCAATCCTCCCAATAACCGGACGAAACACAGTCTGGGAGTCAACTGAACTTTACTAGGCACAGCACACATGTTTCAAACCCCTCAACAGCCTCATTTACATACAATAGGGTGAATAGATTACTATAATACAAGGAAAGGTGGGGTCAGACAATAGCAAGGGCTGATGGGAGGTTGAGGGGGGACACGGCAGCTAGTTTAAACAGGTCTGGCAGTGTCCCTGGGACACCACCCTGCGCTTGGGAAACAATGGGACAGGAAAATGAGAAAGGAAGGGGGGTGTATGGACAGCCGAACATAAAATAATATAAAAGAGTCCATCTGTTACACTGCTCCCCCTTAACCACAAGCCGGCATACACAGTCTGATCCCAACGGATCGGCTTGGGGATGTCCGGGAGAGTACTCACAGATCACTTTTCAAGTTCAGTTTGTCTGGATAACCCGTCGGCGTTACCGTTTTGTTTCCCTGGGCGGTAGTGGATGGTAAAGTCAAACGGCTGCAGCGCCAAACTCCAGCGCAGCTGCCTGGCATTGTCTCCAGCCACACGGTTTAGCCACACCAACGGGTTGTGATCTGTGAGTAAGGAAAAAGGTTGTCCATACAAATACGGCTGTAACTTTTTGAGGGCCCACACCACGGCCAGGCACTCCTTCTCAATGGCGGCGTAGCTTACTTCTCGTGGCAATAACTTTCGGCTCAAGTAAGCTACAGGGTGTTCTCCGCCATTGGCTCCAACTTGGCTCAGCACTGCTCCCAATCCAAACATTGAAGCGTCTGTGTGAACCAGAAATCTTTTAGTTGGATCCGGAGCAGCAAGTACGGGAGCATTAGTTAGAGCAGTCTTTAGTTGTTGGAAGGCCTGATCACACTCTGGGGCCCAGACAACCTGTCGAGGAAGATTCTTACGTCAGTCAGGGGTTTGGCCAGGGCGCTATAATTGGACACAAATTTTCTATAGTACCCTGCGGTACCCAGAAACGCTAGCACTTGGGTTTTTGTCCTAGGGGTGGGCCATTTAGCTACAGCTTCCACTTTAGCTGGTTCCGGTTTCTGTTGCCCGCTTCCCACCCGGTGGCCCAAGTACTGCACTTCGGCCATCCCTATGTGACACTTGCTGGGTTTCAGCGTTAACCCTGCCTCTCCAATACGATCTAGGATGGCCCCTATGTGTTGTAGGTGCTCTGCCCAGGTCTGGCTGAATATAGCGATGTCATCTAAGTAGGCACAGGCGTATTCCTGGAATCCGTCCAGTAACCGATCTACCATCCGCTGAAAAGTTGCCGGAGCGTTTTTCATCCCGAATGGCATGACCCGAAATTGATACAGGCCAAACGGGGTGACAAACGCTGACTTGGGGATGGCATCCTCGGCTAGTGGAATCTGCCAGTATCCCTTACATAAATCTATGGTAGTGAGATACTGGCCCCGTGCCATCTTATCCAGCAGCTCGTCTATCCGAGGCATCGGATAGGCATCAGACACCGTTTTGTCATTTAGCCTCCGGTAGTCGACACAGAAACGTGTCGTGCCGTCCTTCTTGGGTACCAGCACTACCGGCGATGCCCAGGGGCTGATGGAAGGTTCGATAACCCCTAGCTGCAACATCTCGTCAATTTCAGTTTTCATATGTGTCCTGACTGCTTCAGGGACGCGATATGGAGTCTGCCGCATAGGTAGCTGTCCCGGGGTTTCGACTCGGTGGGTGGCTAGTGGAGTGTACCCAGGCAAATTGGAGAAGGTAGCCCCTTTAGCTATAATCAGCTCTTGTACCTGGGCACGCTCCTGAGGGCTTAGCCGCTCCCCCAGCTGAACCCCCTTGGAGGGCTCTGTCTGTTCTTCCTGTTCTAATAGGTCAGGTAGGGGCAGATTCTCCTGATCCTCAGAGGCTGAGGCGCATATCGCCGCCAAGTCCTCTATCCTCTCATGGTAGGGTTTGAGCATGTTTATATGGAACATGCGTCACTTCCCTACCCCTGAGCAGGGGCCAATCACATAGGTGGTGTCACATCTCTGCTCCACCACCTGGTATGGGCCTTGCCAGATGGCCTGCAGCTTGTCTGTGCGGACGGGTTTTAGAATCAAAACCTTCTGCCCCACTTGAAAGCTGCGGTCTCTGGCTCCCCTATCGTACCAGCGGCGCTGGCGTTGCTGGGCCGCCCGGATGTTGGTGCGCACAGTCTGAGTCAGCGCCTCCAGACGGTCCCGGAACTCCAGTACGTAAGATACGATAGGGGTTCCATCTGGGCTACTCTCACCCTCCCAATGCTCCCTAATTAGGTCTAACGGCCCTCGTACCCTCCTTCCAAACAGTAATTCAAAAGGAGAAAACCCTGTTGATTCTTGGGGTACCTCCCTGTATGCGAAGAGCAGGTGGGGTAAAAACCGCTCCCAGTCTTTGTGCGCTTCTCCAAACGTACGGAGCATTTGTTTCAGCGTACCGTTAAATCTTTTGCACAGACCATTGGACTGGGGGTGGTAGGCCGAATTTATTATTGGCTTAATGCCACATATCCTCCACAGTTGTTGGGTGACCTCGGCAGTGAATTGGGTGCCCCTATCGGATATTATTTCTTGGGGAAATCCTACCCGGGAAAATATCTTCATTAAAGCCTCGGCCACAGTTTCAGCATGAATATTAGTGAGGGCTACGGCCTCAGGGTATCGTGTGGCATAGTCCACTACTGTTAAGATAAACCTTTTCCCGGAGGGACTGGGTTTGGGTAAGGGCCCCACTATGTCGACGGCCACCCTACTGAAAGGTTCTGAAATAATAGGGAGGGGACATAATTTAGCTTTGTGGCGGTCACCTCGCTTGCCTACTCGCTGGCATATATCACAGGAGGTGCAGTACTGCCTCACATCTTTAGAAATCCCTGGCCAGAAAAATGCATGGGTTAACCTATATCGGGTACGGGTCATCCCTAGATGCCCAGACAAGGGAATATCGTGCGCAATCCTAAGTAGCTCTTGCCGATATTTCTGGGGAACCACTAACTGTTTGGGGGTCACTGTGACTGACCCCCCCCACTCCTCTTTCAGCAATCCGGTACAGTAGCCCCTTCTCCCACGTGTACCGCTCCCCCTCTAACCCAGCCTGGTCGGTGTGTACTCTGTCCCTATATATCTGTAGCGTGGGGTCTGACTTTACCTCTGCCTCAAATGTAGTTGGGGTATCCCAGGACATACGGGTCGTGTGGGGGTCATGGTCTCTTACCTGAGCCTCAGAGTGTGCTAGTGGAGCCATGATGCGAGCCTGCTGTCGTGTGGTCACTGGATGAGCTTCCTGGTGTGGAGCCTAGGCCACAAAAGCAGAGGTCATCTGGCCCAAGTCATTCCCCAGTACAACATCTGCTGGTAGATTTTGCATGAGGCCCACTTCCACAACCCCCTCTCCCACACCCCAATCCAAATGCACTTTAGCAGTGGGTAGTCGGTACACTGCTCCCCCTGCCACCCTTACGGCCACTGATCCGCCAGTGTGAGCGGAACCTGGAACCAGATGGGGTGCGATCAAGGTGAGCGTGGCACCGGAATCTCGGAGCCCTTGTACTTCCTTCCCTTCCAGGGTCACCAGCTGGCGATGATGCTGTCTGTTGTCGGTGGCTCGAACGGACATCACCTCGTGTAATACCCCTAGAGGTTCCTCGGCTTGCACACTCCACATCTCTTGGGCAGCTGGCTCCCGCTGATAATGGTGGGCAGCAGCCCTTGGTGCCGGATTCGGTCGAGCTTGGTTCCAGGTGGGTCTGCCTCGATTTTGGGTGCACTCACGGGCCATATGCTCCCACTGTTTGCAGGTGTGGCACTGGATATTGGCACGTCCATTATACCTGTAGGGTGGTGGTAGGTTCCCTGGGGACGGCCGAAAAGGAGATGCAGTGGGAGCGTGGGGGGGTGGAATGCTGGGTGACCCCGCGGGTCGCGGGTAACTCTTGGGGAGGGTTACCTGATGCCTTCTCGCATCAAAATGCTGATCGGCTAAGCGTGCCGCTTCTGTTAGGGTGAGAGGCTTCCTGTCCCGCACCCATTCTTGTGTCTCTGGAGATAAACCGTTGAAGAATTGCTCCAACAGCATTACTGCCGCAATTCTTCCATAGTAGTGGCTTGGCTGCTTGTATCCACCCTTGTGATGCTTGGTCCAGCTTGTGTGCCCACTCAGCATGAAATCTTTCTCTGGTTTTCGCAGGTTTCTAAATTTCTGCTTCTGGGGTAATGGCATACCTCTCTATATCGCTCGCTTTACTTTTTCATAATCTTTGCTGTCCTCACTGGTACAGCGCGATATGCTTCCGCTGCCCGCCCTGCTAGCTGCCTGCCAGCAAGGGGGACCCATACTGCCCGTTCCAAGTCATGTAATCACACAGCCTTTCAAAATCCTGTAAAAACCCATCAATCTCATCCTTCTCCTCGCAAAATACTTTAAAGGCATGATAGGGAATTTTGGGTTTTACCTGGCTGTAGAGTGACCCAGTCGTGGACTCCGCTCGGGACGGTGCATGCTGTGGGCATGTGTGCCATCACGTACTCCTGCACATTTGCCATTACCATTTGCATCATGGCCTCTGATATAGGCTGTGGCAGAAATTCCAGCCTGGTTCTCATTTCCCTCTGGTAGAGTGTCTCCTCCATGGCTGCTGGGGTTGTAGCGCTGCGGGCTCTGTCTCCCTCCATCAGCTCGGCAATTAGTACATCCTTGGGTTTGTTGCTTGCTACTTTACCCCTGGCTTCCAATAGCTCTTTCAATGTCTGCCGTTTCAAAGCAGCAAAATCAATCTCATTCACCTTGTTGTTCGTTTCCTTTGTTCCATACGAATGCCCTTCACTTGCCTTGTCGTAGTTTCAATTTACACGAACACCGCTTTTCGGCTGTAAGGTTGGATCCCGTCTCTTGCCACCAATTGTAGCGGAGTGCAATATTAGAATCCACGATCTCCGCTGGTATAACAGGTAAATCCACAGTCCGCACTGAACAGTAAGGCAATGTTCCCAATCCTCCCAATAACCGGACGAAACACAGTCTGGGAGTCAACTGAACTTTACTAGGCACAGCACACATGTTTCAAACCCCTCAACAGCCTCATTTACATACAATAGGGTGAATAGATTACTATAATACAAGGAAAGGTGGGGTCAGACAATAGCAAGGGCTGATGGGAGGTTGAAGGGGGGACACGGCAGCTAGTTTAAACAGGTCTGGCAGTGTCCCTGGGACACCACCCTGCGCTTGGGAAACAATGGGACAGGAAAATGAGAAAGGAAGGGGGGTGTATGGACAGCCGAACATAAAATAATATAAAAGAGTCCATCTGTTACACAGGGCAAAATGACACACGTGCCGTGCATAGCACACTTCCTGAACTTAGTCGTGCAGCAATTCGTTGCCAAATACCCAGAGGTCCAGGACGTCTTGCGGCAGCCAGGAAAATCTCTGGCCATTTTAGAAGATCTTACACGGCCATGGCTCTATTGCTGACATTCAGCAGCGACACCACCTGCCCCGTCAGACGTCTGATTTGTGACTACCCGACGCGCTGGAACTCCACCTTGTATATGCTTGATAGGCTGCTCCAGCAGAAATGTGCCTTTAACGACTACCTGTACAAACGCTGCAGCAGAACAGGTTCTGGGGAGCTTGGTTTCTTTTCTATGCAGCGGTGGCTGCTCATGCACGACACATGCAAACTTCTGCGACCATTTGATGAGATCACAAAACTGGTCAGTCACATCCAGGGCGCATCAGTGACATCGCTACCTTACGCCTTCTTTCTGGAGTGTGCATTGCGTTGTGTCATTGATTAAGCCGTCAAGGAGCAGGAGGTGGAAGATTAGGAAGTCACAATGCTGAATGAATTCCCAGGGGGCTATTCCATCTGAGACAAGTCAGCAGGAGTCTGAAGAGGAGTCAGAGGAGGATGGTGGCTGGGGGGAGGAGGAGGAGGAGCAAGAATAGCAGGCTTTAAACTTTTCGGGGGATCCCTGGTGTTTGTCCATGGCTGGAGGAAAGAGATGGAGAAGACATTCTCCTGGGCGATGAGCAGGAGCCAGGGCGATCCACCGATTCCAATTTACTGCAAATAGGGGGCCTTCATGCTCGAGTGTTTGAAGAGGGGACCCCGTATAAAAAGCATAAAGGTCAAGGACCTGTACTGGGTGGCAACGTACTTAGACCCCTGGTGCAAACACAAAATGGCGGACATGTTACCAGTGTAACACCCAGAGTTGTGTTACAAAACTCTTTTACCCCGCTACAACCTTGTAAGAGCATTAACCTTGTCATCTAATGTGATTTTACATATTATCCTCACAAATGTGCATTTGAAAGCCTTGTTACAGGTAATATTGCTGTAATTCCATGTTCACCAGCAGTGGCAGCAAGGTGTTAGCAGTAGTCTGCTACAGTTTAGTGTTTTTAGACTGGAATAGTTTCTGTTCCAGTTAGCTCCCACCTCTGTGAGCAGAAGAGGGCTATGCCCATATCCTGCCTCATGGGGAGGGAAGGAAGTTAAGTTAGTGTGCCAGCCACCCTGGCTAGGGGAAGGCTGTGCGTGTAGGAGCTCCCAGATAGAGGGATCCAAAGCCAGGATCTTGGATCATCATCCCCAGCCTGAGCCTTGCAGCCTCAGCTGGAAGAAGCAAGAAGACAACTCCATAGTTCCAGGAAGAAGCATACCCTGAGACAATAGCTATGAGTACAGACCAGAGACCCCAGGAGAAGCCATATTCCTCCTCAGCTAGTCAGTCCCAGACAGCAGAAGATAGAAAGTGCAGAAGCCAAATTCCTGCCACATTACAGAGCTACTAAGCAGTCTGCAAAGCTCCAGGTACATGAGAGAGCAGAAGATATATTCCAGCCACACATTGCCAATACCTGCTGCGACCAAAGGCTAATGCTGTATCTTGCTTGGATGAAAGTTACCACCAGTAAAGACATGTTTGAACTTTATCAAAGGTCTGGATCTCAATTACTGCTGCAAATTCCTCTATACTCCTACTAGCACCACACTCAATTTATTGCAAGTGAGCCAGGATCCAGGAGTCCAGCCGTACCCAGGTAGAGGCACCGTTGACTCTATTACCACTACCATACAGAGACCATTACTCCACTCTGGCATTCCTAACCTGGTACGTGAGTACAACACCTTAAAGGACCCTGTGTTAGTACCCTGAGCATGCTGCAATTGGCGTCACAAACAAACAATAGACTATTATACACATATCCTGACCCACTGCATAATTTGGCGTCCGTGTAACTGTACCCACGGTCCTGGTCACTACACCAGCATCACAGAGGGCTGTCAGAATGCAGCATTTCCAGGACTTGCTGCAAGAAATGCAGCATCTGCTTTTGCGAGCACTGGCAGAGGAATTTCCACCCACAGTGGAAACAGTGCGCGTACCATCCTACCGCGCCTGCAAAAAGAGGGGGGTTTGAACATGTGTTGGTCACTTCGATATGAGCTCATTCTTGCAACCAACCATCAACAGCCGCCCTCCGGATCAAGCCTCAGGGAACGCCTAGACTGACAAGTGTACGATTACATTGGGTTAATGGCCGATGTAGATGCTGCTGAGAAGCGAGTAACCCTTGACTACTGGGTGTGCAGGCTTGACCTGTGGCCAGAGCTGGCACAATTTACAATGGAAACTCCTGGCTTGCTTCTCGTCCGATGTCCTCTCCGAAAGGACGTTCAGCGCTGCAGGGGGATCGTGACCGATAAGCGCACACGCCTAGCTCACGACAGTGTGGACTGGCCTCACATTTTTTAAATGAATGAGGCATGGATCTCTAAGGAAGTTCAACACCTGTGATGGACCACGTGTAATTGAATTTCCTCATGCCAGCCCACACATATCCACCACCACCCAGAACAAAGAATGGTCCTTGACTTATGTATATACAAGCGGCATAAAAATGCCTTTTTATGTCAGATGAATGCCTAATTTTTGGGGCCTGTACTAGCCAACAGTTACGTATTTATCCTGTGACCGCTTAATGTACCTCCAGCCACAGAATCCAAAGTTCTTTGCTGTATACTAACTTTTAAACCCCTGAACCTATTCAAGTGAATTTTGGATAGGTTTGTCCCAAAGTTATACTGTTTAAATTAATGTAAGTTATATGTATGGCCAATGTAAACTCACAAAGTTGTAACAATTTATAATAAGTGTAACTTGTCAGCTTGGGAGGAAAATGCTGGGTGTGTTTCTATTGTGCCATTGTCCCATTGTGTGTTTAAATGGTGATGTCTGTCCTATTGTCTGCACATGTGTATTGGTGACTTCTCTTTGTCTAGAGAGATAATTGGATTACGCCTCGGGTGTCTCGAGGGCAGAGAGGAGGAAACCATGATGCATTGTGGGGATGGTTGTGTCTGTGTGTCCTAAGTGCTGTTTATCTGTCCTATGTCACAGTCTTCATTCTGGTCCCCTAGGGGCGTGTACACCAGATGGGCTGTACTTACATTGTATGTGTTGTAAATTACTGATTGGTTGCATTTCAAACCCCTGTGGGCAGTACTATGTTTGTGGTTTATGAATAAAAGAGGCTGTATGTGAAGTACAGTCAGACCACTGTTTGACCCTCAACACGGAGCCTTGTCTCGTTATTGGGGGGATTCACTGTATGCTGTTAGAGGACCGATTGCCAGAAGTGTAAGCTGATCCCTGTTCGTCTGCTAGCAGCTATTCGTGAGGTTCCAGTTTGGAGTGCTATTTAATATCCAGTTCAGGAGTTTGGTGTATCCTGCAGTAGCTGTGCCTGTCTCTCAGAAAGGGGCTTATCGCCTAAACGGATTTTAACCCCTTGTCTGCTGAAACGGTCCGTTACAATATCAGCTTCCACAAATGGTGATATACCAGCTTCAACTAACAACTGATTGAGGCCTGCCATATATCAGCTTCCACAAAATAGTGATAGAGGTTTTCCATATACCTGCGTCCACAAAATTACTGCTTGAGAGTGATATACCAGCTTCATCTAACAACTGATTGATGCCTGTCATATATCTGTCACTGCCAGTTCTGTGAGAAGGTCTGGCAGACGTTCTTCTCTACCTCTTGCATGACGTTCTTTGTTTGGGTTTCACTTTGTCATCTCCATTCCTTCTCCCAGGTGTCACCTATTTAGACTAATTGTCTCCCTTTATATTCCCTCCCATACTGCCTCACTTTGCGGTCTACTTCCTGGATGAGGTATTCACTGCTGGAGGCTGTTGCTGTTTCATCAGATAAGTCTTTTTCCTTTATTTGTGTTTCCTTGCTGGCTTGATTCTAGGTGACCCTGACTCCGTCCGTATTAAGTGCAGGGAGCCGGTGGTCGTGTCCCCTCACTATTATAGGGTTTTCAGGTGGTCACACAGTATTAGGTACGGGGGCATGCAATCGTCTACCATAGAGACCCTTGCATGGGCATAGCAGTCAGGGAGAGCTCTAGGGTTTTATAGGGCTCACCCATATGCTCCTTAGTTTGGGATCTAGCCAGTCGGATGTTTATTTTAATTTCCAGCTTTCTGCAACATCATCCGTGACAATATCAGCTTCCACAAAATAGTGATAGAGGTTTTCCATATTCCTGTGTCCACAAAATACAGATTGCGGGTTTTGATATACCTGCTTCAACTAACAACTGATTGAGACCTGCATATATCAGCTTCCACAAAATAGTTATAGAGTTTTCCATATACCTGCGTCCACAAAATTACTGCTTGAGGGTGATATACCAGCTTCATCTAATAACTGATAGAGGCCTACCATATATCAGCTTTCACAAATACTGCTCTTCTCTAGGGACTTTAGCACAGGTGCATATTGAAAATGACAGGTTGAGGAAGAGCAGGCTGATGGGTTAGGCAGGTGCACCAGGCCGGAGCTAAGTGTGAAGTTGGAGAAGGTGTGTGCGATTATGTCAAAGGACGCACTAGAGTTGGTTGAGTGGCTCACTCAGCCTTCCGCTTCTGCACCCTCCTCATCCTCTGTATCTGCACCCTCCTTACTCTCTGCTTTGTGCACCCCCAAAGATACCACCACCACCACCACCATAGCCCGTCACTCGAGTCAGAGGAATTATTTTCCATCCATTTCCAGAACATTTCTTGGCATCGGATAAGTAAGAGGAATTAGCAATGGCCGCCACCCCAGCAGTCTGACGACAGTACCCAGATCAGCCCAAGGAGGGTGGTCCCGCTGTTGCTCGCCTACTCTGAGATCTCTTATGTCAGTGGTGGTGAAGGGGAGGAATAGGAGGGGAGTTCAGAGGGAGAGACGGAGCAGCAGATAGGGAGGAGAAGGAGGAGAAGCAGGCAGCAATCGCAGTGCACTAGGAGCAAAAAGCAGACTGCAAATGTATCTAGAGCGAGCCATCCACCATGCACGATCACATCTTGCACTCCTAGGATGCCGGCACATGGCTCCGCAGTGTGGGCTTTTTTTAACGTGTCAACTGCTGGACAATAGTGTTGCCATCTGCAGCCTGTGCTGTCAACGCATAAGTCGCGGTAAGCCCAACACTCATCTAGGGAGGACCGCCTTAAGAAGGCACCTGCCCTTCCTTCACCCGAGCCCAGTGGGAGCAACTTCCGTCAGAACCCACAAAGCCACTCTTCTGGCACTCCACTTCTTGCCTCTTCTCCATCTCCTCTCTTCTCCCATTTCTCCTCCACTCCACCTTCCACCGCGCCGTCTTTGCGTTCATCTGGCACAAGGCAGGCTTCCATGGCCCAAATGTTCGAGTGTAAAAAAATGATGACGCCGGATAATCCTCTTGCCCAACGGCTGACCGCTAGCCCGCCAACTTCTTCCATATAAATTGGAGGACTCGGAGGCTTTTAGAAAATTTGTGGCCATTGGCACACGGCAATGGAATGTCTCCAGGAAATATTTCTCCCAGAAGGGCATCCCTGAATTATATGGCCACATTCAGGCGGTATGTTAATATATCTCTGGCACACAGTGTGGGTGCCAGATACATCTGACTACAGACACGTGGTCTAGCAAACACGGGCAGGGAAGGTACATAACTTTTAATGCCCACTGGGTGAAACTTCTGACGGCCATCAAGCATGTAACCCGTGGCACCCGTGTGGATTTAGTGTTACCGCCACGGATTGGCATGCAGGCCGGCCTCTTCTTCTCCTCCTCCCTACTGCATCCTCTGTTTCCTCCTCGGCTGACTCCTCCTTTTCCACTGCTACCCCGCCTCTTCCGCTGCACCCCCCAAGCTCCCCAGAGACCTATTTGACATGCCAGGTGAGACGTTGCCATGCTGTGCTGCGGCTGTTGTGCCTGGAAGCCAGAGCCACCACCGGTCCTGCACTGCTTTCAGCTCTGCGGTCACAGGCAGATCAGTGGCTATCCCCGCTCAATTTGACAGTTGGTAAAGTGGTGTGCGACAACGGTGCCAATCTGCTGAGCAGTTGAAACAGGGTGTAGCGGAGTGCAATATTAGAATCCACGATCTCCGCTGGTATAACAGGTAAATCCACAGTCCGCGCTGAACAGTAAGGGCAATGTTGCCATCCTCCCAATAACCCGGACGAAACACAGTCTGGGGAGTCAACTGAACTTTACTAGGCACAGCACACATGTTTCAAACCCCTCAACAGCCTAATTTACATACATAGGGTGAATAGATTACTATAATACAAGGAAAGGTGGGGTCAGACAATAGCAAGGGCTGATGGGAGGTTGAGGGGGGACACGGCAGCTAGTTTAAACAGGTCTGGCAGTGTCCCTGGGACACCACCCTGCGCTTGGGAAACAATGGGACAGGAAAATGAGAAAGGAAGGGGGGGTGTATGGACAGCCGAACATAAAATAATATAAAGAGTCATCTGTTACACTGCTCCCCCTTAACCACAAGCCGGCATACACAGTCTGATCCCAACGGATCGGCTTGGGGATGTCCGGGAGAGTACTCACAGATCACTTTTCAAGTTCAGTTTGTCTGGATAACCGTCGGCGTTACCGTTTTGTTTCCCTGGGCGGTAGTGGATGGTTTAAAGTCAAAACGGCTGCAGCGCCAAACTCCAGCGCAGCAGCCTGGCATTGTCTCCTGCCACACGGTTTAGCCACACCAACGGGTTGTGATCTGTGAGTAAGGAAAAAGGTTGTCCATACAAATACGGCTGTAACTTTTTGAGGGCCCACACCACGGCCAGGCACTCCTTCTCAATGGCGGCGTACTTACTTCTCGTGGCAATAACTTTCGGCTCAAGTAAGCTACAGGGTGTTCTCCGCCATCGGCTCCAACTTGGCTCAGCACTGCTCCAATCCAAAACATTGAAGCGTCTGTGTGAACCAGAAATCTTTTAGTTGGATCCGGAGCAGCAAGTACGGGAGCATTAGTTAGAGCAGTCTTTAGTTGTTGGAAGGCCTGATCACACTCTGGGGCCCAGACAACCTGTCGAGGAAGATTCTTACGTCAGTCAGGGGTTTGGCCAGGGCGCTATAATTGGACACAAATTTTCTATAGTACCCTGCGGTACCCAGAAACGCTAGCACTTGGGTTTTTGTCCTAGGGGTGGGCCATTTAGCTACAGCTTCCACTTTAGCTGGTTCCGGTTTCTGTTGCCCGCTTCCCACCCGGTGGCCCAAGTACTGCACTTCGGCCATCCCTATGTGACACTTGCTGGGTTTCAGCGTTAACCCTGCCTCTCCAATACGATCTAGGATGGCCCCTATGTGTTGTAGGTGCTCTGCCCAGGTCTGGCTGAATATAGCGATGTCATCTAAGTAGGCACAGGCGTATTCCTGGAATCCGTCCAGTAACCGATCTACCATCCGCTAAAAAAGTTGCCGGAGCGTTTTTCATCCCGAATGGCATGACCCGAAATTGATACAGGCCAAACGGGGTGACAAACGCCGACTTGGGGATGGCATCCTCGGCTAGTGGAATCTGCCAGTATCCCTTACATAAATCGATGGTAGTGAGATACTGGCCCCGTGCCATCTATCCAAGCAGCTCGTCTATCCCGAGCATCGGGATAGGCCATCAGGACACCGTTTTGTCATTTAGCAGCTCCGGTAGTCGACACAGAAACGTGTCGTGCGTCCTTCCTTGGGTACCAGCAACTACGGCGGATGCCCCAGGGGGCTGATGGAAGGTTCGATAACCCCTAGCTGCAAACATCTCGTCAATTTCAGTTTTCATATGTGTCCTGACTGCTTCAGGGACTCGATATGGAGTCTGCCGCATAGGTAGCTGTCCCGGGTGTTCGACTCGGTGGGTGGCTAGTGGAGTGTACCCAGGCAAATTGGAGAAGGTAGCCCCTTTAGCTATAATCAGCTCTTGTACCTGGCACGCTCCTGAGGGCTTAGCCGCTCCCCCAGCTGAACCCCCTTGGAGGGCTCTGTCTGTTCTTCCTGTTCTAATAGTGTCAGGTAGGGGCAGATTCTCCTGATCCTCAGAGGCTGAGGCGCATATCGCCGCCAAGTCCTCTATCCTCTCATGGTAGGGTTTGAGCATGTTTATATGGAGCATGCGTCACTTCCCTACCCCTGAGCAGGGGCCAATCACATAGGTGGTGTCACATCTCTGCTCCACCACTGGTATGGGCTCTTGCCAGATGGCCTGCAGCTTGTCTGTGCGGACGGGTTTTAGAATCAAAAACCTTCTGCCCCACTTGAAAGCTGCGGTCTCTGGCTCCCCTATCGTACCAGCGGCGCTGGCGTTGCTGGGCCGCCCGGATGTTGGTGCGCACAGTCTGAGTCAGCGCCTCCAGACGGTCCCGGAACTCCAGTACGTAAGATACGATAGGGGTTCCATCTGGGCTACTCTCACCCTCCCAATGCCTCCCTAATTAGGTCTAACGGCCCTCGTACCCTCCTTCCAAACAGTAATTCAAAAGGAGAAAACCCTGTTGATTCTTGGGGTACCTCCCTGTATGCGAAGAGCAGGTGGGGTAAAAAAACCGCTCCCAGTCTTTGTGCGCTTCTCCAAACGTACGGAGCATTTGTTTCAGCGTACCGTTAAATCTTTTGCACAGACCATTGGGACTGGGGGTGGTAGCCGAATTTATTATTGGCTTAATGCCACATATCCTCCCACAGTTGTTGGGTGACCTCGGCAGTGAATTGGGTGCCCCTATCGGATATTATTTCTTGGGGAAATCCTACCCGGGGAAAATATCTTCATTAAAGCCTCGGCCACAGTTTCAGCATGAATATTAGTGAGGGCTACGGCCTCAGGGTATCGTGTGGCATAGTCCACTACTGTTAAGATAAACCTTTTCCCGGAGGGACTGGTTTGGGTAAGGGCCCCACTATGTCGACGGCCACCCTACTGAAAGGTTCTGAAATAATAGGGAGGGGACATAATTTAGCTTTGTGGCGGTCACCTCGCTTGCCTACTCGCTGCATATATCACAGGAGGTGCAGTACTGCCTCACATCTTTAGAAATCCCTGGCCAGAAAAATGCATGGGTTAACCTATATCGGGTACGGGTCATCCCTAGATGCCCAGACAAGGGAATATCGTGTGCAATCCTAAGTAGCTCTTGCCGATATTTCTGGGGAACCACTAACTGTTTGGGGGTCACTGTGACTGACCCCCCCACTCCTCTTTCAGCAATCCGGTACAGTAGCCCCTTCTCCCACGTGTACCGCTCCCCCTCTAACCCAGCCTGGTCGGTGTGTACTCTGTCCCTATATATCTGTAGCGTGGGGTCTGACTTTACCTCTGCCTCAAATGTAGTTGGGGTATCCCAGGACATACGGGTCGTGTGGGGGTCATGGTCTCTTACCTGAGCCTCAGAGTGTGCTAGTGGAGCCATGATGCGAGCCTGCTGTCGTGTGGTCACTGGATGAGCTTCCTGGTGTGGAGCCTAGGCCACAAAAGCAGAGGTCATCTGGCCCAAGTCATTCCCCAGTACAACATCTGCTGGTAGATTTTGCATGAGGCCCACTTCCACAACCCCCTCTCCCACACCCCAATCCAAATGCACTTTAGCAGTGGGTAGTCGGTACACTGCTCCCCTGCCACCCTTACGGCCACTGATCCGCCAGTGTGAGCGGAACCTGGAACCAGATGGGGTGCGATCAAGGTGAGCGTGGCACCGGAATCTCGGAGCCCTGTACTTCCTTCCCTTCCAGGGTCACCAGCTGGCGATGATGCTGTCTGTTGTCGGTGGCTCGAACGGACATCACCTCGTGTAATACCCCTAGAGGTTCCTCGGCTTGCACACTCCACATCTCTTGGGCAGCTGGCTCCCGCTGATAATGGTGGGCAGCAGCCCTTGGTGCCGGATTCGGTCGAGCTTGGTTCCAGGTGGGTCTGCCTCGATTTTGGGTGCACTCACGGGCCATATGCTCCCACTGTTTGCAGGTGTGGCACTGGATATTGGCACGTCCATTATACCTGTAGGGTGGTGGTAGGTTCCCTGGGGACGGCCGAAAAGGAGATGCAGTGGGAGCGTGGGGGGGGTGGAATGCTGGGTGACCCCGCGGGTCGCGGGTAACTCTTGGGGAGGGTTACCTGATGCCTTCTCGCATCAAAATGCTGATCGGCTAAGCGTGCCGCTTCTGTTAGGGTGAGAGGCTTCCTGTCCCGCACCCATTCTTGTGTCTCTGGAGATAAACCGTTGAAGAATTGCTCCAACAGCATTAACTGCCGCAATTCTTCCATAGTAGTGGCTTGGCTGGCTTGTATCCACCCTTGTGATGCTTGGTCCAGCTTGTGTGCCCACTCAGCATGAGAATCTTTCTCTGGTTTTCGCAGGTTTCTAAATTTCTGCTTCTGGGGTAATGGCATACCTCTCTAATATCGCTCGCTTTACTTTTTCATAATCTTTGCTGTCCTCACTGGGTACAGCGCGATATGCTTCCGCTGCCCGCCCTGCTAGCTTGCCTGCCAGCAAGGGGACCCATACTGCCCGTTCCAAGTCATGTAAATCACACAGCCTTTCAAAATCCTGTAAAAACCCATCAATCTCATCCTTCTCCTCGCAAAATACTTTAAAGGCATGATAGGGAATTTTGGGTTTTACCTGGCTGTAGAGTGACCCAGTCGTGGACTCCGCTCGGGACGGTGCATGCTGTGGGCTGTGTGCCATCACGTACTCCTGCACATTTGCCATTACCATTTGCATCATGGCCTCTGATATAGGCTGTGGCAGAAATTCCAGCCTGGTTCTCATTTCCCTCTGGTAGAGTGTCTCCTCCATGGCTGCTGGGGTTGTAGCGCTGCGGGCTCTGTCTCCCTCCATCAGCTCGGCAATTAGTACATCCTTGGGTTTGTTGCTTGCTACTTTACCCCTGGCTTCCAATAGCTCTTTCAATGTCTGCCGTTTCAAAGCAGCAAAATCAATCTCCATTCACCTTGTTGTTCGTTCCTTTGTTCCATACGAATTGCCCTTCACTTTCCTTGTTCGGTAGTTTCAATTTACACGAACACCGCTTTTCGGCTGTAAGGTTGGATCCCGTCGCTTGCCACCAATTGTAGCGGAGTGCAATATTAGAATCCACTATCTCCGCTGGTATAACAGGTAAATCCACAGTCCGCACTGAACAGTAAGGCAATGTTCCCAATTCTCCCAATAACCGGACGAAACACAGTCTGGGAGTCAACTGAACTTTACTAGGCACAGCACACATGTTTCAAACCCCTCAACAGCCTCATTTACATACAATAGGGTGAATAGATTACTATAATACAAGGAAAGGTGGGGTCAGACAATAGCAAGGGCTGATGGGAGGTTGAGGGGGGACACGGCAGCTAGTTTAAACAGGTCTGGCAGTGTCCCTGGGACACCACCCTGCGCTTGGGAAACAATGGGACAGGAAAATGAGAAAGGAAGGGGGGTGTATGGACAGCCGAACATAAAATAATATAAAAGAGTCCATCTGTTACACAGAGCAAAATGACACACGTGCCGTGCATAGCACACTTCCTGAACTTAGTCGTGCAGCAATTCGTTGCCAAATACCCAGAGGTCCAGGACGTCTTGCGGCAGGCCAGGAAAATCTCTGGCCATTTTAGAAGATCTTACACGGCCATGGCTCTTATTGCTGACATTCAGCAGCGACACCACCTGCCCGTCAGACGTCTGATTTGTGACTACCCGACGCGCTGGAACTCCACCTTGTATATGCTTGATAGGCTGCTCCAGCAGAAATGTGCCTTTAACGACTACCTGTACAAACTCTGCAGCAGAACAGGTTCTGGGGAGCTTGGTTTCTTTTCTATGCAGCGGTGGCTGCTCATGCACGACACATGCAAACTTCTGCGACCATTTGATGAGATCACAAAACTGGTCAGTCACATCCAGGGCGCCATCAGTGACATCGTACCTTACGCCTTCTTTCTGGAGTGTGCATTGCGTTGTGTCATTGATTAAGCCGTCAAGGAGCAGGAGGTGGAAGATTAGGAAGTCACAATGCTGAATGAATTCCCAGGGGGCTATTCCATCTGAGACAAGTCAGCAGGAGTCTGAAGAGGAGTCAGAGGAGGATGGTGGCTGGGGGGAGGAGGAGGAGGAGCAAGAAGAGCAGGCTTTAAACTTTTCGGGGATCCCTGGTGTTGTCCATGGCTGGAGGAAAGAGATGGAGGAAGACATTCTCCTGGGCGATGAGCAGGAGCCAGGGCGATCCACCGATTCCAATTTACTGCAAATAGGGGGCCTTCATGCTCGAGTGTTTGAAGAGGGACCCCGTATAAAAAGCATAAAGGTCAAGGACCTGTACTGGGTGGCAACGTACTTAGACCCCTGGTGCAAACACAAAATGGCGGACATGTTACCAGTGTAACACCCCAGAGTTGTGTTACAAAACTCTTTTACCCCGCTACAACCTGTTAAGAGCATTAACCTTGTCATCTAATGTGATTTTACATATTATCCTCACAAATGTGCATTGAAAGCCTTGTTACATGTATATTGCTGTAATTTCCATGTTCACCAGCAGGTGGCAGCAAGGTGTTAGCAAGGAGTCAGCTACAGTTTAGTGTTTTTAGACTGGAATAGTTCGTTCCAGTTTAGCTCCCACCTCTGTGAGCAGAAGTGGGCTATGCCCATATCCTGCCTCATGGGGAGGGAAGGAAGTTAAGTTAGTGTGCCAGCCACCCTGGCTAGGGGAAGGCTGTGCGTGTAGGAGCTCCCAGATAGAGGGATCCAAAGCCAGGATCTTGGATCATCATCCCCAGCCTGAGCCTTGCAGCCTCAGCTGGAAGAAGCAAGAAGACAACTCCAGAGTTCCAGGAAGAAGCATACCCTGAGACAATAGCTATGAGTACAGACCAGAGACCCCAGGAGAAGCCATATTCCTCCTCAGCTAGTCAGTCCCCAGACAGCAGAAGATAGAAAGTGCAGAAGCCAAATTCCTGCCACATTACAGAGCTACTAAGCAGATCTGCAAAGCTCCAGGTACATGAGAGAGCAGAAGATATATTCCAGCCACACATTGCCAATACCTGCTGCGACCAAAGGCTAATGCTGTATCTTGCTTGGATGAAAGTTACCACCAGTAAAGACATGTTTGAACTTTATCAAAGGTCTGGATCTCAATTACTGCTGCAAATTCCTCTATTACTCCTACTAGCACCACACTCAATTTATTGCAAGTGAGCCAGGATCCAGGAGTCCAGCCGTACCCAGGTAGGAGGCACCGTTGACTCTATTACCACTACCATACAGAGACATTACACCACTCTGGCATTCCTAACCTGGTACGTGAGTTACAACACCTTAAAGGACCCTGTGTTAGTACCCTGAGCATGCTGCAATTGGCGTCACAAACAAACAATAGACTATTATACACATATCCTGACCCACTGCATAATTTGGCGTCCGTGTAACTGTACCCACGGTCCTGGTCACTACACCAGCATCACAGAGGGCTGTCAGAATGCAGCATTTCCAGGACTTGCTGCAAGAAATGCAGCATTCTGCTTTTGCGAGCACTGGCAGAGGAATTTCCACCCACAGTGAAACAGGTGCGCGTACCAATCCTACCGCGCCTGCAAAAAGAGGGGGGTTTGAACATGTGTTGGTCACTTCGGATATGAGATCATTCTTGCAACCAACCCATCAACAGCCGCCCTCCGGATCAAGCCTCAGGGAACGCCTAGACAGACAAGTGTACGATTACATTGGGTTAATGGCCGATGTAGATGCTCTGAGAAGCGAGTAACCCCTTGACTACTGGGTGTGCAGGCTTGACCTGTGGCCAGAGCTGGCACAATTTACAATGGAACTCCTGGCTTGCTTCTCGTCCGATGTCCTCTCCGAAAGGACGTTCAGCGCAGCAGGGGGGATCGTGACCGATAAGCGCACACGCCTAGCTCACGACAGTGTGGACTGCCTCACATTTTTTAAAATGAATGAGGCATGGATCTCTAAGGAATTCAACACCTGTGATGACCACGTGTAATTGAATTTCCTCATGCCAGCCCACACATATCCACCACCACCCAGAACAAAGAATGGTCCTTAAATTATGTATATACAGCGGCATAAAATGCCTTTTATGTCAGATGAATGCCTCATTTTTGGGGCCTGTACTAGCCAACAGTTACGTATTTATCCTGTGACCGCTTAATGTACCTCCAGCCACAGAATCCAAAGTTCTTTGCTGTCAGGTTAATGCCTATTGGCTAATTTTTGGGGCCTGTACAGGCCGACAGTTACATATTTATCCTGTGACCGCCTAATGTACCTCCAGCCACAGAATTTCAAGTTCTTTGCTGTCAGGTGAATGCCTATTGCCTAATTTTTGTGGCCTGTACTGACAGACAGTTCAATTTTTTATCTCTAGCCACATAATCACACCCCTGTCTCACTCCTCTGTCTCTCATTATGGTGGCGTATGAACCACATTCACCATAAGGACCTTCTAATGTCACAGGGTCATGGGACTGTGCCCCCCCCCCCAGATACTGTGCCCCTCACCCTATACTGTGACTTCTTATACCCTGCATTGTGAACTCTTACCGCACCCTGTGCAGTGCTCCTAGTCATTTCCTGTACTGTGCCCTCCTATACCCTTTTATCAGGTCACGGTACGGCGGTGTTATCCGGTCACTGTACAGAGGTGTTATCCTGTCAATGTATGGCGGTGGTATCCAATAACTGGATGGCCATAACTGTATCCCTTTCCCTGCCCACGCCATCCTTTTTTAGACCGGGCATGAGCGTGAAAAATATGCAGATTGCGGTGCTAAGGACCTTTGCGCCACAATCTGTGTCAGAAATACGCCTAACATAGACGTATTTCTATATAATAAATGACCACCTAATTGTATTATTATTCGGGGGTAGGGCTAATATCTTTATAGTATATAGATTCTAGTGTATTATACTGTGCTCTGTATTTCCCAGTAGAAAATGATCCTTGGGAAACACAGTCCTCATCCCTGACCACCAGGACCAGGTAGCGCTCTGTCAGTACATGGCGGCCTCCCCTCTCCGCCACGCTGCTTAGCTGTGTACTGGTGCTTATTCTGACACTAGGGCTGGGTTCACATGTTATTTTTGCTATCCATTTAATGCATACCAAAATGTATGCGTTAACAGATGCCTCAGACTGATGCCGTACAGTGTTGTCCGTTCACCATATAGTTCCATGGTAGAAAAATGTATGCATTTTTTAATGGACTCTGCAGGATAGGCAATGGGCCCCTAAGCAAAGGGAGGGGGGAGTGTACTTATTTAAAATATAGCTTTTAATAAGTTAAACGATAAGCAGAGTAAAAAGGACTCACTAAACGAAAAACATACAAACATAGATAGGACCAATTAGTACCAGGCTGGTACAAATGAAAAATTCTGCTCCGTCTGTGAGGACGCGAGCAGTCTTACCAGACCCTTTGTAGTAAGTGGGTACGGTTCCTTGGTAACCGGAGGCAGGAAAACCTGGGAGTATGCCGGGCGGAGGACGGATGCTTCAGCTGTGCAGTCAGGTAGATCAGACAGTGTAGTCAGGTAGATCAGACAATAGGAGGAGTCCTATATATCCCTATCAAGGTGAGAGGGGCTATTATGCTGCTACCTGTCTATACAGAGCACTCGCCTTGAAAAAGGCGACCCCGTCCGGTAACCTGTCCCTATGGTGGACCTGTACCCTAGAACTACAGAAGGTTTTGTTCAGTGATGAATGGATGATGATACTTCCAGTGGTCACCCGACGTGGCACGTTTCTGTCCGTGACTTCTTCAGGGGGAACGACTGCAGGAGGTAACAATATAGCCGTAGGTATTTAACCTTAGGCTAGTTTAGCACTGAGGAAAAAGGACAGGCTGTAATGGCCTGTGGATTGCTGAAGCCTGGTTGGGCTGCAGTTGCTGCTTAATCCAGGGTGGAAAGCAGAGTGGCACAGGAGGGGTAGTCTTGTGCAGGACGGTCTGGGGAATCTAATAATCCCTTTCAAACATGTGCAACCCCTATGGTTGGGGGTGACAGTGTAGACCAGCCGCGATTGTATGTCACAGAAGTGAGTTTAAATATCCGCGCCTCAGTTCCGTCGCCCCGCCCCCCAGTGACGTCATCGACGCAGGACGCCACCCGGGAGCGCCGCCGTACGTCCAGTCACGTGACCCAGGCATCAGGGAAGCCCGAGGAGAGTCACAGTGAACAGGGCAGAGGGCGGACGCAGCCAGTGACGTCACACGCCGGCAACACCACTCAGGTGAGGCGGGATTGCGGCAGGGGGTGGGCGGAGACAAATCGTCACACAGCCAGTATCTAAATGGTCTGGTGACGACGTCCGACGCAAAGTGTATGCGTCACCTAGGTTACCAAGTAAATAGTAGTATAGCCTGGATGCGGCTAGTGGCATTTAGTGCAGGGTGGACGGGCACAGGGCAGGACGCAGATGATGCTAGAGGTATAACTAGCTGGGCCACATGAAATTGATATATGTGTATGGGCGCACTATTGTAGTGGACAGGGGTACCATGAGCTGATGTATCAGGGATCCCTGTAACAGTACACAATATAGTGCGACCACCGTATTATGCAGATGACAGTCAAAACGTAGTAGCTGCATCAATTCAGGAGGGGGATGGGCCAATCCGGCGCATGTACCCCAAAGGAATTGAGTCAGGGGTAGCACATGTGTGTAGTCGGGCGCAGATCACATACATGTGATGGTGCAGAAGAGGCGAGGGGAGGCTCTGCACTGTATGCCCATGCACCGCAATGCGCGTCAGAGATTGCGCAGCAGTCAGTGCCTGCCCAGGTGCAGCTCACCTCCCCAAAGAGCCATGAGGGAAGAACATGATAGTATTAGTCTCTATATAAGCCAGGCTTAATGACAGATATAGAGTGTCATTGTCACAGAAAGCAGGCATAGTTTAGCCTCTCGTTCATGCCGCCTGGTGCAGCTGTTTTCAAATTGAAAATCCAGCGTGCTTCACGTTGGAGTAGGTTTTTGTCCCAGTCCCCTCCTCTTGGCGGGGGTTTCACAAGGTCTATTCCCATGAACTTCAACCGGGCCTTGCCATTATGATTGGTGTGCACGTGTTTGGACAAAGGGGTGTCCCTCTTGTGTGTGACATCCCCCATGTGCTCACCAATCCGCCTCCGAAATTCCCTAATGGTTTTGCCGACGTATTCCAGACCACACTCACATAAGATGCGATATATCACACCTCTGGATTTGCAGTTGATGAAGTGTGGAATGGAATACGTCTTGCCCGTCACCGAACCTGTGAAGGTTTTGGTGGTCAGGATATGCTTACAGGCAACGCACCTGCCGCATCTATGACTGCCCACCACAGTGGACCGCAGCCATGTTGATTGCATGATAGGTGAATAGTGGCTGCGGACCAGTTTATCACGCAGGTTGGTGCCACGTCTGTATGTAATTTGTGGACTGTCACCTAGTATGTCCTGGAGGTCAGGGTCCATCTTGAGTATCCCCCAGTGGCATTGTAAGATTTTTCTGACCTGGTTTGAACCTCTGTCGAACGTAGTGATTATACGGGACAGTTTAGTGGTGGGAGCATTCGGCTGTTTAGTCATTAGTAGGGTGGGTCTCTGTCGTATAAGAGCCGCTTTGTAAGCGGACCTTAAGATGTAGTCAGGGTACCCCCTTTGTAGAAATCTTGTCCTAAGGTCAGCCGCCTGGGCCACAAAATCCTTCTTGTCTGAGCAGTTTCTGCGCAGACGAAGATACTGCCCTTTTGGTATACCCCTCCTGAGTGGGAGAGGATGACTGCTCTCCCACCTCAGGAGGGAATTAGTCGCATTTGGTTTCCTATGAATGGAGGTGTCTAGTTCTCCCCTGGCGTTCTTGGTGATTTTGATGTCCAAGAATGGTAGACTAGTGGGATGTGTCTCATGTGTGAATCTCATCCCAATCTCATTTTGATTCAGTCGGGACACAAACGAATCAAACTGAGAGGGGCTACCGTTCCAGGTGATGAAAATATCATCAATATACCGCGCCCACAGTCCAATTCTGGGCAAATCATCCGGATTCCTTTCCCCAAATACCAGGGTCTCCTCCCACCAGCCCAGGAATAAATTAGCATACGACGGGGCACAAGGGCTCCCCATCGCGGTACCCCTGAGCTGGTGGTAGATTTTATTGTCAAAGGAAAAGAAATTCCTGTTGAGGGTAAATTCCAGGATCCGGATGATGAATTGGCTGTGGGCGCGGTATTGACAACCTCGTGATTTAAGGAAAAACTCAACCGCCGCCAATCCCAACTGGTGTGGTATTGAGGAATATAGCGCCTCTACGTCAATACTGGATAACAAACATTCATTCTCTAGGCATAGACCCTCCAATTGTTTTAGGAGGTCCGTAGTATCCCTGAGATGAGAGGGTAACGTAGTGACAAAAGGTGCTAGGACACGGTCAATATAGATCCCCAGGTTTTGATTCAAGTTGTCAACCCCTGACACTATTGGCCTTCCTCTCAGGGGGGTTGTCCCCTTATGGACCTTGGGGAGACAATAGAATGTAGACCTGCGGGGGAATTGAGGTAGTAGAAACGTGTACTCTTCCACCGAGATGATCTTTGAACTTTTAGCATCATCAAGGATGGATTTGAGCTCACGCTTGTACATATCTGTGGGGTCCCTTTCTAAGATCTCATAGGTCTCTGTATCGGATAACAGGTTCCTACACATATCCCTATATTGACCAGAGTCCATGACCACGATGTTGCCCCCTTTGTCGGCTGGTTTAATGACGATATGGGGGTCATTGGCGAGGGAGGAGATCGCGGTGGCCGTGGACTCTGTGCAATTGGAGTAGTGTGAGGAAATCTTTAGGTTTTCCAGGTCATTGCTGACCATATTTAGAAAGACGTCTATGCAAGAGACTTCGCTAGAGCTGGGTGGCATCTTGGTACTCTTACATTTAAGATCTGTGAAGGGGCCAAGGCCTGAGACTGAGTTGTCTAGCGTTGATAGTGAATTCAGGAGTTGGACGTCTGTTAACATCTCCACCGGAATACCCAGCTCAAGGCATTGTCGTTTGTCAACATATTTAAAATGCTTGTGCCACCTTAACTTTCGAATGAATAGGTTCAGATCTTTAATGGCAGTGAACCTATCAAACCTAGGGGTGGGCACAAAGGAGAGTCCCAGTTCAAGAGCCATAGTCTCGTCTTTAGAAAGGGAGCGTGAGGACAGATTTATGACCTCTGGTCCTGTGATTGATTTGGCGGGAGTGCTGTGCGGCTGCGAAGTGGGTAGTCCAGAGTCTGGTTGGGTTGTCCTAAAAAACGATTTCCTCGTCCTCTATATGAGCCCTTGGGTCGACCTTTTTTGGAGGACCCCTTGTTAGGTTGTTTGTTTGTTTTGGGGCCTGTTTCCCTATCTGAGTCGGAGTAATCTGTTTCGGTTGATGACCTTTCTGAGTTACTGGGTCTATTGTCCCTTGTCCCGTTACTCAGGGAGGAATAAATGCTGTTTTCCTTAAAATCAGAAAGGTCACGTATATACTGGCGGTGCTTTCTTTCTTTGAGGTGGTACTGGTACTTCTCAAGGGTCAGTTGTAGTTGTGACTCTGCAGGATACAAAAATGTGGAGGGCTGCACATTTGTATACATCAAACCAATAGGAAATACAATTTTTCTAGGCTCCAGCAGAGCACATTTTTGAGAGTTTCCCTTTAAGACGCATAAAAATGGCCCCTGATTAAAATACATATCTTTTGTGGGAATTTTTGCCAATGATCCCCCTCTGGTATATCACTAACCATGTTGTGGGACTATTTGTGTACTTCTAGTAAGTGCTGGCTGCAAATATGACCTGAAGGTTTTTTAGGTTCGCCTGCCATTAAATAAAAAAGGGGCCCGCCGCGAACGCGCGGTTCGCGAACATTTGGTCGTTCGCGAATCATCCCGGCCGATGTTTGTCCATCACTACATGTGAGGTACAGGGCTGGTTCTATCTTTGTTAGAAATAGATTGTCATGTACTATACTGTATGATGTCTGGTTTTATTTTTTACATTAATCATGGGATAACTTCTTTAAAAGTTTAGGAACACTTTTATTTATTTTTATAGTTTAATCTTTATTATTTTTTACACTTATAATACAATATGCAATCTACAGGGTGGGCCATTTATATGGATACACCTTAATAAAATGGGAATGGTTGGTGATATTAACTTCCTGTTTGTGGCACATTAGTATATGTGAGGGGGGAAATTTTTCAAGATGGGTGGTGACCGTGGCGGCCATTTTGAAGTCGGACATTTTGAATCCAACTTTAGTTTTTTCAATAGGAAGAGGGTCATGTGACACATCAAACTTATTGGGAATTTCACAAGAAAAACAATAGTGTGCTTGGTTTTAACGTAACTTTATTCTTTCATGAGTTATTTACAAGTTTCTGACCACTTATAAAATGTGTTCAATGTGCTGCCCATTGTGTTGGATTGTCAATGCAACCCTCTTCTCCCACTCTTCACACACTGATAGCAACACCGCAGGAGAAATGCTAGCACAGGCTTCCAGTATCGTAGTTTCAGGTGCTGCACATCTCGTATCTTCACAGCATAGACAATTGCCTTCAGATGACCCTAAAGATAAAAGTCTAAGGGGGTCAGATCGGGAGACCTTGGGGGCCATTCAACTGGCCCACGACGACCAATCCACTTTCCAGGAAACTGTTCATCTAGGAATGCTCGGACCTGACACCCATAATGTGGTGGTGCACCATCTTGCTGGAAAAACTCAGGGAACGTGCCAGCTTCAGTGCATAAAGAGGGAAACACATCATCATGTAGCAATTTCGCATATCCAGTGGCCTTAAGGTTTCCATTGATGAAGAATGGCCCCACTATCTTTGTACCCCATATACCACACCATACCATCAATTTTTTTGTTCCAACAGTCTTAAAGGGATCTATCCAATGTGGGTTAGTATCAGACCAATAGCGGTGGTTTTGTTTGTTAACTTCACCATTCACATAAAAGTTTGCCTCATCACTGAACAAAATCTTCTGCGTAAACTGAGGGTCCTGTTCCAATTTTTGTTTTGCCCATTCTGCAAATTCAGTGCGCCGATCTGGGTCATCCTCGTTGAGATGCTGCAGTAGCTGGAGTTTGTAAGGGTGCCATTTGTGAGTAGCTAATATCCGCCGAAGGGATGTTCGACTAATGCCACTCTCCAGTGACATGCGGCGAGTGCTACGCTGTGGGCTCTTGCCGAATGAAGCTAGGACAGCCACTGATGTTTCTTCATTAGAGACAGATTTCATGCGTCCACATTTTGGCAAATCCAACACTGAACCAGTTTCACGAAACTTAGCAAGCAGTTTGCTAACTGTAGCATGGGAGATGGGTGGTCTCGTAGGGTGTCTTGCATTGAAATCTGCTGCAATGACCCGGTTACTGCGTTCACCAGACATCAACACAATTTCTATCCGCTCCTCACGTGTTAACCTCGGCGACATGTCAATAGCTGTAAACAAAGAGAAACTTGTAAATAACTCATGAAAGAATAAAGTTACGTTAAAACCAAGCACACCATTGTTTTTCGTGTGAAATTCCCAATAAGTTTGATGTCACATGACCCTCTTCCTATTGAAAAAACAAAAGTTGGATTCAAAATGGCCGACTTCAAAATGGCCGCCATGGTCACCACCCATCTTGAAAAGTTTCCCCCCTCACATATACTAATGTGCCACAAACAGGAAGTTAATATCACCAACCATTCCCATTTTATTAAGGTGTATCCAAATAAAAGGCCCACCCTGTAGTTTGCTTTACATGAAACAACAGCATATTCACAAATATACATAAATATAGTATTCCCACCCCTCCCCACTGCTTGTGCAAAAAAAAGAAAAAGAAAAAAAAAATCTCTCCCTCCTCCCCATCCCCACCCCTCCCCCTCCAACCTCTCATCTCAAGTCACTTTAGCCATTTCTGCCAGAGCCCATGGAATCTAGCTTTGTTTTTCTAGATACCAAATGAAATTTCTCTCTTGCAAGCGAGACTCTGGCCTGATTCTCCAACTCTCTGGCCTCAGGGACCGCACTATCTCCCCAATGTGCTACGATACATCTCCTAGCTTGGAATAAAAGTTTGGACGCTATCTCTCGATACTTAGAAGACCCTATCCCGTCCAGCCTCCCCAATATGCAAGTTTCAAATTCCCAAGGAACTCTAAACCCATGATATTCTTGTATTATTTCATGCATCTTCCACCAAAATTCTCTAATCTTCATACATGTCCATAGTATATGCACATCAACCACCCCTAACTGCCCAAATTTTTTGTAGCTAAATTCCTTGGTTTTATAATATTGCATCAGCTTTTTAGGGGAGTAATATAGGCGATATATTATATTAAATTGGGTAATCCTATGGGAGAAATTGTTTGAGACCCCATTTTTGGCCCTTATCACCCTTTCCCAGAATTCCTCCTGTTGAGGCTCCAAAACATCCTGCCACTTGGGCAGTTAACTGCACTTTTTTTTTGTTTTTTGATATAACAGACTTTCATATATTTTTGGACACCAATTTCTTTCCTGTTTTTAATTTAGAAATATTGGCTAGGGGGGGTAGGAGGGTATCAATTTGTGTTACCCTACCTAACGACGCTCGTAGAGCTTGTTTCAATTGTAAGTAGAAGAGGCTCAAGTCCTTATTTCCAAGTTTAGGAACACTTTAAGGGAATATATATATAGGTCCCCTAGAATGTGTGTGATGTACAGCTTCCAGAAGCTCACACTTTTATATTTAAGTTATTGATTTATTTGAATCAGTTTTGTGCTTTTTTCTTCTTAGGCCTCTTTCACACGAGCGTGTCCGGATAAGGTCCGGATGCGTTGCGGCAAACCCACGCGAGTGGGTACCCAATTGCACAGAAGTTCAGGTTTGGGTTCAAGGTTGTGTAGATTGTATTATTTTCCCTTATAACATGGTTATAAGGGAAAATAATAGCATTCTGAATACAGAATGCATAGTACAATAGGTCTGGATGGGTTAAAAAAAATTAAATTAAATTTAACTCACATTAATCCACTTGTTTGCACAGCCGGCATCTCTTCTGTCTTCATCTGTGAGGAAAAGGACCTTTGATGACGTCACTGCATTCATCACATGGTCCATCACATGATCCATCACCATGGTGATGGATCATGTGATGGACCATGTGAGGAGCGTAGTGATGTCATCAAAGGTCCTTTTCCTCACAGATGAAGACAGAAGAGATGCCGGCTGCGCGAACAAGTGGATTAAGGTGAGTTAAATTATTATTATTTTTTTTAACCCCTCCAGCCCTATTTTACTTAGCATTCTGTATTCAGAATGCTATTGTTTTCCCTTATAACCATGTTATAAGGGAAAATAATAATGATCGGGTCCCCATCCCGATCATCTCCTAGCAACCCTGCGTGAAAATCGCACCGCATCCGCACTTGCTTGCGGATGCTTGCGATTTTCACGCAGCCCCATTCACTTCTATAGGGCCTGCGTTGCGTGAAAAAACGCACAAAATAGAGCATGCTGCGATTTTCACGCAACGCACAAGTGATGCGTGAAAATCACCGCTCATGTGCACAGCCCCATAGAAATGAATGGGTCCGGATTCAGTGCGGGTGCAATACGTTCACGTCACGCATTGCACCCGCGCAGAAAACTCGCCCGTGTGAAAGGGGCCTTACTCTTCCCCCTTTTTCTTATGTTGAGATGACATTTTAGGGCCTTCAGAACCAATTATCAGTTGCAGAAAAACGCTGCTCTTGTCACAACCCTATAGATATAAAGGATCATTCTAAACATAATTTCTTCTATAATCTGAACACTTGGGCTCTTTAATTTTAGCCGTCCAGATGTGCAAAGATGTAAGCCAAAAAACGCCAGTAATCCATGAGGAACATCACATGATTGATGGCCTTAAACTTTTTTTTTCCCCAACTTTGCCAAGTTTTAAAATGTTCAGAATATTTTTCCTAGACTTTTCTTAAGTAAATATTCAATATGTAAACCAATGTTTCATTTATTTAAGGATTATTAAATCCATTACTGCAGCTTTCCTTCCTTTCCCTACGGTATCTTGGTGGCCAGAGTGTCTGCCTCAGAACATAGGCCCCTACACAAGTTTAAAGCGAGGTGGAAACAGCCGCTGAATTTGAGAGAGCATTGTGTAGGAGAGCAGTCTCGCTGTTCAGATCTGTTTACATCTGCTCCTCTGTTTACTGCAGACGCTACTGAATGTGAGCTTGTCTTAGAAGGGAGAAGTGATAATTCCCTGAAATCCTCACAGCTGGGACACTACCGACAATGACGACCAGACTTCTCCATCCATATAGCCTTCTATCAAGTTAAAAATTATATATATAATCATAAAAAATATTTTTTTTTCCTCCCAAATTTCAGCCATGCACATCACAAATCCCAGTAACTGGCTACTTGTGATAAGCGAAGTATTGAAAAATGTAATTCGCCTGCATCGCCGAATTTTACAAAAAAATTTGTTTTGTGACGAATTACTTTATCACGAAGAGCATTTCTTTGTAAGTAGTGGGTGTAAAGACAGGGAGCGAGGCTTGCACTGCCCCCCCATCATTGTACCCCTCAGATGTCACGTTTATAGCAATTATAAACAACAATTAGGGCTCATGCACACCAACGTGCATTCTGTTTCCATATGTCCGTTCCGCAAAAAAATAGAACATGTCCTATTATTGTCCGCATTATGGACAAGGATAGGACTGTTCTATTAGGGGCCAGCTGTTCCGTTCTGCAAAATACAGAATGCACACGGACGTCATCCGTCATGAGCCCTTATAGTGTAAAATAAAATAAAAAATTCATACTTACCATCAGCCATACGTCACCACACACGGGATTTCGTGCAAGATCTTCAATCAAGATGGTGGCTGGCTCTTCGCGCTCAAACAGATGAGGCAAGTATGATTTTATTTTTATTTTTTACAACCATTCAGGGAAAATTCACTACCACGAAGCATAAGGAAATTCGGCTTTGCGGCGAACCGAATTTTCCCAGAATTTCCGATCGAATTCCACTTTGTGGAGTTCGATTCGATCAACCCTACTAGCTAACCTAAAATGTATAGGTCCTTATATCCTGAGATGAAAATGTAACAACTTTATAGGTTTTATTATATTTGATGGTGCTTTGTATGTAAAGGGTTTATCCCACAGAAACTATTACAATTAATACGGAATAGAAAATTAAGTATTATTGCACTATACATGCAATAAAAATATTATTAGTTTTCTTTTATGTACATTGCATTTTCCTCTCTGGTAGCACCCCCTGCTGTTTCTCCTTCTGGTCCATCTTCTCCTGCATTCAGTGGTGGACTAACATGCTCAGTAGCTTCTCTCCTCCCTCCCCTCAGTGCTGATGTAGTAATCTCATAGTGAAGCAGGTGAAGTGGTCCAAACACCTTTCAAATCCATAGACTATATGGCTATATCTTTTGCTAGACAGGAGAAAAGGAAATTGTGGGGGCATTACATGCCATATGTATCTCTGGAGCTGTATGTGAGGGACGATTTTCTATCCAGAGGAGGGAAGACTTAAAGGGGTGTTCCAAGATTTTTATACTGATTACCTCAGGATAGGTCATCAAAATCTGATCGGTGGGGTAATGGCACCTGGGACCCCCACCCATCAGCTGTTAGAGAAGGCACTGGCCCTCCTGTGGGCGCTACGGCCTTCTCTCAGCTTTTCCTAGGCCGAGTGGTGACACATTCATCGGTCATGTGGCCTAGGTGCAGCTCAGCCCCATAGAAGGGAATGAGGCTGAGCTGCTATACCAAGCACAGCCGCTATACAATGTATGGCGCTGTGCTTGGTGAGCTGAGAGAAGGCCCCAGCGCTCACAAGAGCTCCACTGCCTTCTTAAACAGCTAATCGGCAGGGGTCCCGTGTGTCGGTGTCATGCCCCACTCTGACGATGTGCAGAGGTCGGCCAGGATTGCAGCATGAGTTTAGTATTTGTTTTGGTGCCGTGCTGGATCCGCCTCTCATCGGGTGCACTGGGTGGAGTCATTAGTTTAAATGGTCTCCAGCTAAGTGCTCTGAGCGGATTATACTGATCATTTTGGTCTGGGAAGTTTGGAGGAAAGGGTAAGGTTGTTCTTCGTGAAGAAGAAAGATGGATCACTGAGACCGTGTTTGGATTTCTGGGAGCTGAACCGTATTACAGTCTGGGATCCATATCCCTGCCTTTGATCTCTGATCTTTTTGATCAGATTGTTGGAGCCAAGGTGTTCTCCAAGTTGGATTTGAGAGGGGCCTACAATCTGATCAGGATCAAGGAGGGGGATGAGTGGAAAACGGCCTTCAATACGCACAAAGGGTCATTTTGAGAACCTGGTAATGCCTTTTGGGTTGACGAATGCGCCAGCGGTATTTCAGCGATTCGTCAATGATATTTTTCATCACTTGGTGGGGAGGTTCGTAGTAGTCTACCTAGATGACATTCTAATTTATTCTCCTGATCTGAAGACCCATCAGGATCATGTGAGACAGGTTTTGACGATCCTTCGGGAGAATAAGTTGTATGCCAAATTGGAGAAATGTTTTGCGTCTGCTCCCATTCTGGTGCAGCCGGATGTATCTCAGCCATTCGTGGTCGAGGTTGATGCATCAAAGGTGGGGGTTGGGGCGGTGCTTTCGCAGGGTCCTTCTCCTGGCAAGTGGGTCCCGTGTGCCTTCTTCTCCAGGAAGCTCTCGGTCGCCGAGAGGAATTATGATGTTGGAGATAGGGAGTTGTTGGCTATCAAGTTGGCCTTTGAAGAATGGCGTCACTGGTTAGAGGGGGCTTCTCACCCCGTTACTGTGTATACAGACCATAAGAATTTGGCTTACCTGCAATCTGCCAAGCGTCTGAACCCTAGACAGGCCAGATGGTCATTGTTTTTTACCAGGTTCAATTTCGTGGTTACCTTTCGCCCAGGGGTCAAGAACGTCAAGGCAGATGCCTTGTCTCGCAGCTTTCCCGGGGGAGGTGATTCAGAAGATCCAGCGCCGATTTTGACAGATGGAGTGGTGGTCTCCGCTCTGTACCCTGAATTAGAGATGGAGGTATTGGGAGCTCAGGAGGGGGCTCCTGGTTCGTGTCCCCCAGGGAGGTTGTTTGTTCCTGAGGGCCTACGATACAAGGTGTTCAAGGAACATCACGATACTGTTCTCGCTGGACATCCTGTTGGTAAGTCCACCTGTGATCTGGTGTCCCGGAGGTTCTGGTGGCCTGGGTTGCGTAAGAGTATTGAGAATTACGTGACAGCTTGTGAAACCTGCGCTCGGTCAAAGGTTGCTCATACTCGACCGCCTGGTTCACTTCTTCCATTGTCTATTCCATCTCGTCCTTGGACGCATTTGTCCATGGACTTTATTATGGACCTGCCGAGTTCCTCTGGGAGAACAGTGATTTTGGTGGTAGTCGACCGTTTCAGTAAAATGGCTCACTTTATACCACTAACAAGTCTACCTAACGCTAAGACTCTTGCGCAGATTTTTGTGGATAATATTGTGAAATTGCACGGTATTCCTTCGGATGTGGTCTCTGATAGGGGCACGCAGTTTGTCTCCAGGTTTTGGAGGGCGTTCTGCTCTCGACTTGGCCTTCAACTTTCTTTCTCGTCGGCTTTTCATCCACAGTCGAATGGTCAGACAGAGCGTACCAATCAAAACCTGGAGACCTACTTGAGGTGCTTTGTGGCTGAGAATCAGGAGGACTGGTCCTCATTCTTGTCCTTAGCAGAATTTGCATTGAATAACCGTAGGCAGGAGTCCACGGGTAAGTCGCCATTTTTTGGCGCATACGGTTTCCATCCCCAGTTTGGTACCTTTTCTGGGTCTGGTTCCTCCGGGATGCCAGAGGAGGAGAGATTCTCTTCTGCCTTGTCCTCTATCTGGCGGAGGATTCAAGGGAATTTGGAGAGGCTGGGTGAGAGGTATAAACGAATGGCTGACAGGAGACGTGTGACTGGTCTGGACCTGTGTGTGGGTGATCTGGTGTGGTTGTCCACTAGGAATATCAAGTTGAGAGTGCCATCTTGGAAACTGGGTCCAAGATTTGTTGGTCCGTATAAAATTTCTGCGGTGATCAATCCTGTGGCGTTTCGACTGGATCTGCCGCAGACTTGGAGGATCCATGATGTCTTCCACAAGTCTTTACTAAAAAAATATGTTAAACCGGTGGTACCATCGCCATTGCCTCCTCCTCCTGTTCTAGTCGAGGGAAACTTGGAGTTCGAGATCTCCAGGATTCTCGACTCGAGAGTTCTGCAGGGTTCCCTCCAGTACCTGGTGCACTGGAGGGGATACGATCCTGAGGAGAGGATGTGGGTTCCGGCGTCAGATGTCAACGCCAGCCGACTGGTGAGGGCCTTTCATAGGTCCTATCCGGATAAGGTTGGTCCAGGGTGTCCGGAGGTCACCCGTAGAAGGGGGGGTACTGTCATGCCCCACTCTGACGATGTGCAGAGGTCGGCCAGGATTGCAGCACGAGTTTAGTATTTGTTTTGGTGCCGTGCTGGATCCGCCTCTCATCAGGTGAACTGGGTGGAGTCATTAGTTTAAATGGTCTCCAGCTAAGTGCTCTGAGCGGATTATACTGATCATTTTGGTCTGGGAAGTTTGGAGGGAAGGTTGGCTGTCAGTTCCTGCTCTCAGAAGATAAGTGTCATTTCTAGTTTGGTTGTTTGTGTCATCTATCCCATCCAGGTTCTGTGCGAGCAGGCTGCTCCTATCTCCCCACTTCACCATCTCAGGGAGTTCAGGGTTTTCTCAGTTCAGGCTGGAGGACACAGCACACCTACCTTCAGGGTCTGTCTGTGGGCTGAGCAGTGCAGGGAAAGAGGTCAGGGATAAACTAGGAGGTGACCCTTCCCCTGTCTCTCATCCAGAGCCTGGTTAGTGTGTCATCTTTTATACTGAGTGCACGTCCGCCGTGACAGTCGGACCCCCACCAATCAGATACTGAAGATAGGACAATAAAGAAGGTCAAACAGGATGGGCGGTTAGGGTCCTTCCTGAACACTGCTCCAAGGCTGACAATTAAACTATTAAAGGGGGGCAGTAACTAAGTAAAATATCGCTTTTAATCATCTTAAGGGTAAAAAAGGCCCCTACAGACAAACAAACATGTAAGATATGGTGATATAGAAACCCGTATGGTCATGGATATAAAGACCATGTAGAGCTTCGATAGGACCATCAGGTGGGAAAAGTAACCACACAGTGCAAAGCACGAAGTGGAGCGCTCAGCTAGGTACCTGGAGAGGAAATACCAGGAAGAAGCTGAAAATGTCCCCATGAGCACTGGTAATGGACTAGCAAATGATAAGTGTCAAGTCAGGGAATGGTGGAGGGTAATGGTATGGTGTATACACAGTGTCGGACTGGGATACCTGGGGCCCACCAGTAAAATGTATTTTGGGGGCCCACCGTACAGACACATTCGAATATAATAAATAATCTAACAAGATTTTTATGTGAACATCGGCTGGTGGAGGAGCTGTACCCTGAATATGTGTATGTAGTGCAGCCTAATGTTACCTAACCTTGGTAGGTCCCTACGTGTCCTAGTCCACCCTACAAATGCATCCTTGGAGCGGGGTCCAAAAAGCCCTGCAAGGGGTGGCCCCGACTGGAACTCTGGTCTTATGCTGGATGCCCTGTTGAGGCCCTAAACAGCGATGTAAGAACCATATACCCATAAGGGGATACAAATTAGGCTAAAAAACTCAATTAAGCTTGTGGGAAAAACTGTCCCAAAAAGCCCAATTAGGCTTGTAACAACAGGTACTTAAGTGTCCCGACGCGTTTCCTCGAAATAAGCCCCTAGATTCTTCAGGGGACACGGGGCATAATGATGGTGACCCCAGCTGGCGTATGGCTCAACAATAAAGATGTAGCTGTTTGATGGCTGCAGTCAGCGTATGGCTGAGCTGTTTGATGGCTGCAGTCAGCGTATGGCTGTAGACCCAATAGAGGGGAGAACCAGGGTGATGGTGTCCACCTGGATGGAAAGACCTTTTTGGACCCCGCTCCAAGGATGCATTTGTAGGGTAGACTAGGACAAGTAGGGACCTATCAGGGTTAGTGTATACACCATACCATTACCCTCCATCATTCCCTGACTTGACACTTACCATTTGCTAGTCCATTACCAGCGCTCACGGTGACATTTTCAGCTTCTTCCTGGTATTTCCTCTCCAGGTACCTAGCTGAGCGCTCCACTTCGTGCTTTGCACTGTGTGGTTACTTTTCCCACCTGATGGTCCTATCGAAGCTCTACATGGTCTTTATATCCATGACCATACGGGTTTCTATATCACCATTTCTTACATGTTTGTTTGTCTGTAGGGGCCTTTTTTACCCTTAATTTGATTAAAAGTGATATTTTACTTAGTTACTGCCCCCCTTTAACCACCTCAGCCCCCCTAGCTTAAACACCCTTAATGACCAGGCCACTTTTTACACTTCTGCTCTACACTACTTTCACCGTTTATTGCTCGGTCATGCAACTTACCACCCAAATGAATTTTACCTCCTTTTCTTCTCACTAATAGAGCTTTCATTTGGTGGTATTTCATTGCTGCTGACATTTTTACTTTTTTTGTTATTAATCGAAATTTAACAAAATTTTTGCAAAAAAATGACATTTTTCACTTTCAGTTGTAAATTTTTTTTAAAAAAAATGACATCCATATATACATTTTTCTCTAAATTTATTGTTCTACATGTCTTTGATAAAAAAAAAATGTTTTGGTAAAAAAAATGGTTTGGGAAAAAGTTATAGCGTTTACAAACTATGGTACAAAAATGTGAATTTCCGCTTTTTGAAGCAGCTCTGACTTTCTGAGCACCTGTCATGTTTCCTGAGGTTCTACAATGGCCAGACAGTACAAACACCCCACAAATGACCCCATTTCGGAAAGTAGACACCCTAAGGTATTCGCTGATGGGCATAGTGAGTTCATAGAACTTTTTATTTTTTGTCACAAGTTAGCGGAAAATGATGATTTATTTTTTTTCCCTTACAAAGTCTCATATTCCACTAACTTGTGACAAAAAATAAAAACTTCCTTGAACTCACTATGCCCATCACGAAATACCTTGGGGTGTCTTCTTTCCAAAATGGGGTCACTTGTGGGGTTGTTATACTGCCCTGGCATTCTAGGGGCCCTAATGTGTGGTAAGTAGTTTGAAAATGTGAAAAAAAATGTCCTGTGAAATCCAAAAGGTGCTCTTTGGAATGTGGGCCCCTTTGCCCACCTATGCTGCAAAAAAGTGTCACACATCTGGTATCGCCGTACTCAGGAGAAGTTGGGCAATGTGTTTTGGGGTGTCATTTTACATATACCCATGCTGGGTGAGATAAATATCTTGGCAAAAGACAACTTTTCCCATTTTTTTATACAAAGTTGGCATTTGACCGAGATATTTATCTCACCCAGCATGGGTATATGTAAAATGACACCCCAAAACACATTGCCCAACTTCTCCTGAGTACGGCGATACCAGATGTGTGACACTTTTTTGCAGCCTAGGTGGGCAAAGGGGCCCACATTCCAAAGAGCACCTTTAGGATTTCACAGGTCATTTTTTACACATTTGGATTTTAAACTACTTACCACACATTAGGGCCCCTAAATTGCCAGGGCGGTATAACTACCCCACAAGTGACCCCATTTTGGAAAGAAGACACCCCAAGGTATTTCGTAATGGGCATAGTGAGTTCATGGAAGTTTTTATTTTTTGTCACAAGTTAGTGGAATATGAGACTTTGTAAGAAAAAAAATAAAAATCCTCATTTTCCGCTAACATGTGGGGTATTTATACTGCCCTGGGATTTTAGGGCCCTAAAGCGTGAGAAGAAGTCTGGAATATAAATGTCTAAAATTTTTTACACATTTGGATTCCATGAGGGGTATGGTGAGTTCATGTGAGATTTAATTTTTTGACACAAGTTAGTGGAATATGAGACTTTGTAAGAAAAAAATATATATATATATATATTTCTGCTAACTTGGGCCAAAAAAATGTCTGAATGGAGCCTTACAGGGGGGTGATCAATGACAGGGGGGTGATCAGGGAGTCTATATGGGGTGATCACCCCCCTGTCATTGATCACCCCCCTGTAAGGCTCCATTCAGACGTCCGTATGTGTTTTGCGGATCCGATCCATGTATCCGTGGATCTGTAAAAAATATACAGACGTCTGAATGGAGCCTTACAGGGGGGTGATTAATGACAGGGGGGTGATCAGGGAGTCTATATGGGGTGATCACCCCCCTGTCATTGATCACCCCCCTGTAAGGCTCCATTCAGACGTCCGTATGTGTTTTGCAGATCCGATCCATGTATCCGTGGATCCGTAAAAAACATACGGACATCTGAATGGAGCCTTACAATGGGGTGATCAATGACAGGGGGGTGATCAGGGAGTCTATATGGGGTGATCACCCCCCTGTAAGGCTCCATTCAGACGTCTGTATGTGTTTTGCGGATCCGATCCATGTATCCGTGGATCCGTAAAAAACATACGGACGTCTGAATGGACCCTTACAGGGGGGTGATCAATGACAGGGGGGTGATCAGGGAGTCTATATGGGGTGATCACCCCCCTGTCATTGATCACTCCCCTGTAAGGCTCCATTCAGACGTCCGTAAGTGTTTAGCGGATCCGATCCATGTATCCGTAGATCCGTAAAAAACATACGGACGTCTGAATGGAGCCTTACAAGGGGGTGATCAATGACAGGGGGTTGATCAATGGCAGGGGGGTGATCAGGGAGTCTATTTGGGGTGATCAGGGGTGATCAGGGGTTAATAAGGGGTTAATAAGTGACAGGGGGGGGTGTAGTGTAGTGGTGTTTGGTGCTACTTATTACTGAGCTGCCTGTGTCCTCTGGTGGTCGATCCAAGCAAAAGGACCAGGTAGCAGGTATATTAGACGCTGTTATCAAAACAGCATCTAATATACCTGTTAGGGGTTAAAAAAATCGCATCTACAGCCTGCCAGCAAACGATCGCCGCTGGCAGGCTGGAGATCCACTCGCTTACCTTCCGATCCTGTGAACGCGCGCGCCTGTGTGCGCGCGTTCACAGGAAATCTCGCGTCTCGCGAGATGACGCGTATATGCGTGACTCTGCCTGCAGCTGCCGCCTCCGGAACGAGATTCTGCGTTAGGCGGTCCGGAGGCGGTTAATAGTTTTATTATCCAGAAGATAGGTCATCAGTAGTAAAATCCTGGAAAACCCTTTTAACAAGAGCTAATTGTAATGTACTCTGGGACATGCAGGTGCTTGATTGTCTCATGTGATGAGCTGTTGCCTAATTAATGGACATCACAAAGGACATGACATGCTTGGGTCTCTTCTTATGACTCAACCTAACTATACATCACATAGTTGCTCACTCATCTCAGTAAATGCAATAAAAATCTCATACATTTTTTCTACATATTGCATTTTCCTCTCTGGTAGCACCTTCTGCTGTTCATTCTTTTGGTCTACCTTCTCCTGCATTCAGTGGTAGACTAACATGCTCAGTAGTTTCTCTCCTCCCCCTCTCCCCTCAGTGTTGGTGTAGTGATATCATAAAGAAGCAGTTAAAGTGATCCAAATACTTTTATTTGTCTCTACTTGTAACTTCACAGAAATATAAATCTCTCTCCCTCACTAGACTGTAGAGAAGGAAATGTCTCTCTGGGACTATATTTGAGAGCAGTGATGGCCACTTCATCGGGCTGTTCTCGGAACTGCCTGCTCCCGGTGACCGCATGTGTTTCAGAGCGGCTCGCGGCGCAGGCACAGGTAAGGACTTACCTCTGCATCGCCGGGCTTGGGAATAAAGATGGCAGATCGCATGAGTTCGTCGGCGAACACTGGGAACTGGCCATCACTGTTTGAGGGCATGTTTTCTATGCAGGGGAGGATAGGGTTAACAAGAGCTCATTGCAATGCATCCTGGGAGATGCTGTTGCTTGATTGTCTCATGTAATGTGCTGCTGCCCACGCTCAGAAAGGGAAGAAATTCCTCCAAAAAGAGCTTTAAATTCTTTGAATTCTTGGGATAACCACTTTTATTAATAGGGTTGTCCCATTAGGAAAATTCTCTTCATATACTCTATGGACATATATAAGACATCAAATGATTTCACTGAGTATTTTTTTATGAACCACAGTGTATCGCTGATGCAAAAAAAGTGTCTTCCACTTTAGTAGACTCAACATAACTTACATTCATCTGAATAAATGCTATGTAATACTATTTTCCCCCAGCAGTGGCCACTGTAAGAAAATATGTTGTGGCACAGAGTCTTCCTTGGCGGTGTAGAAACCAGACCCAGGACTGTGACTGTGACGAGGGGACATCCTCTGCGTCTGGAGGAAAGAAGGTTTGTGCACAAACATAGAAGAGGATTCTTTACGGTAAGAGCAGTGAGACTATGGAGCTCTCTGCCTGAGGAGGTGGTGATGGTGAGTACAATAAAGGAATTCAAGAGGGGCCTGGATGTATTTCTGGAGTGTAATAATATTACAGGCTATAGCTACTAGAGAGGGGTCGTTGATCCAGGGAGTTATTCTGATTGCCTGATTGGAGTCGGGAAGGAATTTTTTATTCCCCTAAAGTGGGGGAAATTGGCTCCTTCCTCTGGATCAACTTGCAGGATGACAGGCTGAACTGGATGGACAAATGTATTTTTTCGGCCTTATGTACTATGTTACTATGGTGATCAACTGATCACAAGGGTAGCTTTATTCTAAGAAGATGTTGATGTTACCCATTCAGTATACTGTATACTTTTAAAATGTAACAAAAATGTTCTCCTATAATTACAAAATATGTCAATTTTGGTTCAAATGTTCAAATATTTTGCTAATAATATTAACAAACATTTGTCTGTAGCCATTTTGGTGGTAGGACCACCAGGCACAGCAATTTTTTGTGAAATATATCAGTGTTTGCCAGGGTCCAGATATGAGACTGTTGAGGAGTAGTGATGAGCGGCAGGGGTCATGTTCGAATTCGCAATATTTTGCAAATATTTTTCTGAATATTCATCGAATATTCGCGAATTCGAATATTCGTTATATTCAACTTTTTGAAGGTAATGATCGCGTAATATGCGAATATTACGCGATCAATACAGGCGTGGGTCAAAAACGAATATATAGCACTATAGAATTTAGTGCTATATATTCGTTTTTTTAGAATATTCGTCATTTTTTTCCATCTTAAGTCACGATTCCTCTGTGCTTAAAGTATAACGGTCATATTTTTTTTTTTGGAGTATTGGATTGTGGTGATTAATATCACCTTGGTGGCCCTATTTAAACTTTTCACTGTGTATTCAATTACCCCTTAATTCCACATTTTTGTTCCCTGTATTGCCTACTTTTACCTGTGCTTAAAATAGGGTTGCTAGGCATGGTCGTCTATCTGTTGAAGGACGGAGGACGCAGAAGCACGCAGCGTGCAAGGTCACATTGCTGACAGCCAGGGACTGTAAGTAAATGATTAAAGCCTGGTCCTCCCTAGCAGCTGATAACAGTGCCTGGGCTGTGTGCACTTCTCCCTGTCCCTGCGCTTGGCAGACGCTCCCTCACTCAGCAGAGCTGGAGAAGGCAGAGTTGAACCAGCGCACAACTGGGAAGGGAGATCTGCCGTCTGCTCAGTGTATAAATGAAAGCAACATGTGGTAAGAGGACCCCTTTGTGCTGCAGGAGATTAACCATTTAGGGGGGAGGGCTCTGGTTATTGACACCTTTAGGGGGCTATTGTTACTGGCTAGTGAGGGCAGGCGGGATTATCTTTAGAGTGAGGGCAGTGGCGGCCATCTTAACTGAATAGTGAAATTGCTGTTTTATGCAGACTGGTTGCTAAGGGCGGAATCTTATTAAATATGGGGTAAGTCAGTCTAATAGTAACTGATTCTGGAATATAATGTTATTAGTAACTACATATATGAAAATTGAAATTAGGGTCTAAATGTGACAGTTATCCTTTAAGTTACTTAAGCAGGGAGGAATCATGACTTCAGATGGAAAAAAATGACGAATAGTCTAAAAAACGAATATATAGAGCAATATAGCTAATATAGTGCTATATTTGTTTTTCTGAATATTCGTAATATTTTAAAACAAAAATATATAGCAATATAGCGAATATTCGAAAAAAAAAAGAATATAGAGCAATTTAGCTAATATAGTGCTATAATCTTTTTTTTTAATAGTTGTAATTTTTTTCCAATCTGAGCTTCAGAGATCGTGAAAACTCTGATCCGATGGTATATTCTAACCCCCAGGTGTTCCTATGGTGACGGGGACGCTTGTCGGGGAGGAGTATGCCAAAGTGGAACAACTGTACAGATTAAAAAAATAATAATATATATTCTAAAAAACTATTATATTCGATATAGTGCTATATAATCGTTTTTTAGAATATTTGTAATTTTTCCCATCTAAAGTCATGATTCCTCCCTGCTTAAGTTGCTTGTGGGTCAATGACTCATTGGCCCATAAGCAAGAAGCAGGGAGGAATCATGTTTTCAGATGTTAAAAAATGACGAATATTCGATATAGCGAATATATAGCACTATATTTGAAATATTTTCAAATTCTCAAAGTTGCGATATTAGAGATAAATATTCGGAATTTGAATATTCGCGCTCAACACTATTGAGGAGTCCATGAAGGATAGAGGTCCAGTCTTTGAGCCACTTTACCAAGTTCTTTGAAAAAGTGATCAGTACTTTGTCTTTGCTCCTAATCTTGGCTGAAATTTGTCTCCATTTGACATTTCTATATGTACTGGCTTGGGTAGGGTAGATATTTTAAAGGAAATGTGTCACCAAAAAATGTGTCTGTCAGTTAAAATTAGATTTTTTTTGCAATCTGTTTTTATTTTCTGCTAATTTTTTTAATGCTATTTCCTGAACATGATTATGGGGTGGCCATCTTTCCTGAGCTCTTCTTAACAGCATTTAGAAAGCATTAAGAACATTGCTTTACAGCAGCTACATGGGCCATAGACACAATGGTCAGGAGGGGACCACAATGACTTCTATGGAGAGTTTTCTGGGCATGCTCTGTGACCTGTGCAGAGTTGATTGTACAAGGAAAGAATAGATGAGCTTTGACCATCACCTATTGTGAATGGTAGATCCTGGCTTATCTATACAGAGAGGTGATATCATTACAGGCAGGATTAGAATGGCAGATAAGCAGGTAACTGCAGTAAAGAAGTGGTGCCTATTATTAGGCCTAGTGGCCAGTGCAAAAACTGCAACATTTTATGGTTGTTTAAATATATTGACATGGAAAATTAAAAATCTGTTAACCATTAAAACGTGATTCAAACAATAGGTCCCTTTTTGATGACCCATTCCATTAAATTTCACCCATTTATGGTCATATGGTAATTTTTGGTTTCTTATGTATTGCCAAATGTATGCAATGATTTATAGTAAGAAACAAAAAAATGAAATATAGCAGAAATGTCCACTCATGCATTTACATATATCCTATTAATTCCAACCACGCTTGGTGCCATGGCACACACTAGAGCGCTGTACGCTGCCCAGTCTAGAATCTAGAATAAAACCTAAAAAAACAGTCCCATATTCAGAATTAAAAATGACCTATAATTTGACTGTGGAAATGTCTTGGAATGTAATCACTTGATACAAAGTGTCATCTATCATTCTAGTTTTCTGTGTCTGGAGTCCGCAGTTCAAACAATGTTTACGTTGGAAACTCCAGATGCAATAATTATATTTGCAATGATGCAATTAAGGTAAATTGCAGAAAAAAAACAGATAGGTTGCCAGATTTCCTGCTTTCTTTTCTTATGCGCTAATTATTCCACGTTTCACATTTCATGTTTAAGACAAGTCAACTTTTTATATATAAAACCTTTTCTATTTTTAGAATTGTGGTCGATTTTCTGCAGTCTGATGGCATATTGTAATCCTAATGAGATTTCATTTTATTCTTTACTTTTTTTGTAGGATATTATGTTGGTTGATACATTATTCTGACATTTTATGAGCATAATTTTGTCTGAATTAAATTGGAATGTTTTCATTTTCACTTGATGAGGATGAAGGGTTTAATGATTAATAATAATGAGATTATTGCATCTGGTTTTAAATTGGAAAAATCAGGTCATTTTATCAAATTACAAAAACGAAATAATCGTTTATTAGTTTAATGTACTTACAAAACCTTGGCATTACTTTAAAAAAAGTAAAATCATTTAAAAAGGGTTCATGATGAGTTTGATTTCTGGTTATAAACCTGATCCCTGATTTTAGAAGTGGTCTTTTGTAGATCTTCCTTGTAGGTGTTTATTGACCTAATTTTTAATACAGTGTAACTAGATATAACTCTCCATTGAAACTGGGGACTGGACTGAGCTGGGATATGCTTAAAGGCAATGTATTATGTGAAAATAACAATTAATACTTTTGTATAATTTAAGGGGTTTTCTGGAATGTTCATATTGATGGCCTATCCTCAGGTTAGGTCATCAATATGAGATCGGTGGGGGTCCGACTACTGACACCCTCGCCAATCAGCTGTTTGAGGAATCCATGGCTCTGGTGAGCACCTCAGCCTCCTCACAGCTTACCAAGCACAGCGCCGTCCATTAGAAAGTATCTGTGCATGGTATCACAGCTCAGCCCAATTCATTTGAATGGGACTGAGCTGTGCCAAGGCCATATGACTGATGAGCGGGACGTCACATCATCTAGAAAGAGGCCTAAGAGCTCAAGGATCACAGCTGTCTCTTCATACAACTGATCGGCACAAGTTCTTGGAGTTGGACACCCTCCGATCTCATATTGATGACCTATCCTGAGGATAGGCAATCAATGTGAAAAACCCAGAAGTGTTAAAAACAATATGTAACATGTTATATATAGCTTTTCTTGCATTTAAAAAAATAATAATCTTGAAATATTCCAGTTTTAACATTGGGCACTAGTGCAGTCACAGTTTTTGGTATCTGCCGCTGATTTGTCTGTATAGGCTTGGACAGGATGAGCAGAGTCACTTCATCATCTGTAGAAGGCAGTGGATTTAATGACAGCTCTACTAGATAAGACAGCACAATGATATAGTGCAAATCATACAGTACGTTTTTTGTGCTGATTTTGCCATGTTTCTGCCTCAAAATAAGCTCCGGAAATGCTTCAAAACAACCTTTCATTCATTTAACAGTAACACTCTCTTTTTCTTCATGTTGAAAAAAGAAACGGCATGGCCTATCTTGGGGCGGAATCCGTAATGACTTTCCCATTGAAATGAATGAGAAGTGTCAAAAAAAACGTTCTGTGTATGTCAGTGCACTTTTTGTGCGTTTTCTGTGGTTTTCTGCGTCAAAAATCACACGTTGAAATTGCAGTTTTGTATTGAAGTAAACACTCATTGGCTAAAAAAAAAAAAAACAGTTGAAAAATTTTGTGCTGAATTTTGTAGGCAGATTTTTCAAAATCTATCGTGTGAACATACCCATGGGATTGAATGGTGCAAGAAGAGCCTAATTGTCTGTGATTTAAAAATATGACACCGCACCACACCTGCTCTTTGATCTGGCATTGCAGCTCAACTCCATTGACTTGAATGGTACTGAACTGCAATACCACATGCAACCTGTGGACATGTGCTGTTTTTGGAAGACATTTATGTTTTTCTAATCCCGGATAACTCATATAACCTGTGAGTAGTGGTACAATGTTTATATGATATGCTATTCAGCAAATTACTTTTTGTTTTACTTTTTTTTTTTTCAGAATTCAGAGTTTTTTCCCCCTTAGATTTATTTTTAAATTGACATACAGGAAAATATATGCACATGTGCACTTTACTGCTTAAAATTGTCGGGAACAACACATTCTAAAAGCGACCCATTCTGTTTGTTTTAACTGGCTGCAGAACCATTAAAATAACAGCAAATTCAAGCAGTGTTCTGTGTCAGCTGAACTATTTGGCAACGGCGCGGGTACGAGGGATCCCAAGGACAAGTAGATAAATATATTTGAAGGAAATAAGAAAAAGCATTTATCTTGACTATTAATTACTATGTGCTTATTTTAAGTGCATAATAGGGAGCAATCATAAAACGAGTATACTGTAGTTACAGTGTGTACTCCCATCATCCAGTCCAGGCATCGCTTCCAATTTGCATGAAATATGTGGTAAAACTCCAGAGTGAAATGTATTTCACTTAAGAAAACATTATTTTCGGCCTGGAGTTTAGAAATGCTGTTGGTGTCACAAATGTGAGGATTCAATTAGACTGCTGCTAGTTCAGTCCAGGCTGTCTCTTTGTATTACGTACAAACATGCTCACTCTTTTTACAAAGGTTGGCAGAAATTACCAGCAAACCTGGGATAGGGTCTAATCAGTCTAATCAGAGACCAGCCTCCATGTGATACTTGACGTAACCTGTGGATGTTGTAAAATTAGTAGGGTAAATGTATATTTTGTGTGTCCTGATGTGATGTTTATGGGTTTGCCCAGAGGTGTAGCCTGCAGGGCCCGGCACCTAAACCTACCCTCTAAAAGGGTCAAAATGGTAAAAACAATGCTACATCATACATATTGCGCACACATTTTTTGGGGCACCACTTCATGCCGAGAACAAGAAACAGTGCCGTAGAGAGAGAGAGCAACTAACTGTGTGAGAGTGTCTACATAATAGTGCCTTACAAAGCCTAAATAACAGTCATACAAGCATATGATAGGACTATACAATGTACATATAAAGTTGTAGTACATGTCCAAACAGAGCACGAATAAGAGTACAATAAAATAGCTAAGTGTCAGTACAATAACGATATTAGTATAATGTTAGACAATGCAGACCCCAAACAGGTCCTACATAACAGAAAAATATCATATAGAAATAACAGCGCCACACAGAACAAAAATATGATAGATATTATGGAGAAATAGCAATAACCCGTACCTAACAGTGTTCAAATAATAGTTCGAACAGGGATAAGAAACAGTTCCATGAAATGTCCACATACAAGTGAAACTCGAAAAATTAGAATATCGCGCAAAGTTCATTTATTTCAGTAATGCAACTTAAAAGGTGAAACTAACATATGAGATAGACTCATTACATGCAAAGCGAGATAATTCAAGCCTTTATTTGTTATAATTTGGATGATTATGGCTTACAGCTTCTGAAACCCCAAAGTCACAATCTCAGGTCCCCTTTGCTCAGGGGGTATGTATTAATTAGCTGACTAGAGTGTGACACTTTGAGCCTAGAATATTGAACCTTTTCACAAAATTCTAATTTTAAGTTGCATTACTGAAATAAATAATCTTTTGCACGATATTCAAATTTTTCGAGTTTCACCTGTATTGCCAGACCCCAGGATTCAGACGTGCAGTCCCTCAGACACCCAGGTCTAGATAGTTGCTTATTCATTAAAAGCCAGGCACTGTAACAAAGCTGGTTCTGAGTAAGACCACAGAACAGGACTTCTCCTATAGTTGTCGCCTTTCCTAAGTACATAAGATGCTAAATTAAAGGGCTTCTGTCACCCCCCAAAACTCATTTTTTATTTTTGGGCATATTAAAATCCTTATTGGACGACTATTCCCTATATAGGGCTCTTACCTTGTTCTGTGGCTTTGTTTCATAAAAAATCGATCTTTTAAAATATGCAAATGACTTCACTACCAGCAAGTAGGGCGTCTACTTGCTGGTAGCTGCCGCATCCTCCTTTAAAAAAAAACACCCCCTCCTCCTGTTGATTGACAGGGCCAGCGAGCGCTCTCCTCCTCTGGCTGGCCCTGTCTGCGTTCTAAATCTCGCGCCTGCGCCGTACCGGTCTTCAGTCGGCGCAGGCGCACTGAGAGGAGGATGCTCCCTCGGCCGCTTCTTCCTCAGTGCGCCTGCGCCGGGTGTAGATGTGACGTCATCGGCGCAGGTGCACTTAGGGAGGAGCGGCCGAGCGAGCATCCTCTTCTTAGTGCGCCTGCACCGAGTGAAGACCGGTACGGCGCAGGCGCGATATTTGGGAAAGCAAAAACCATCCATCCCTGGGCTAGATGATGATGTGGTATTGAAGGACAGGGTGGGCAAAGAACTGTCCCTGATATTGCCCTACAGGGGGGTGCTATTCTGGCCCTGATAGCCTAACCACAGACCACCCGCCCTGATAAGAGAGACCCCGTCTTAGTGCGCCTGCACCGAGTGAAGACCGGTACGGCGCAGGCGCGATATTTGGAACGCAGACAGGGCCAGCCGGAGGAGGAGAGCGCTCGCTGGCCCTGTCAATCAACAGGAGGAGGGGGCGTTTTTTTAAAAGGAGGATGCAGCGGCTACCAGCAAGTAGACGCCCTACTTGCTGGTAGTGAAGTCATTTGCATATTTTAAAAGATCGATTTTTTATGAACTGAAGCCACAGAACAAGTTAAGAGCCCTATATAGGGAATAGTCATCCAATAAGGATTTTAATATGCCCAAAAATGAAAAATGCGTTTTGGGGGTGACAGAAGCCCTTTAAACTCACAGGAATGATTGGAAGTGGATGGAAGGTATGTGGCAAACAGGTAGATAGTGGATGAATGACAGTGAATAGAAATGGAGCCATTCTGAACTGACCCTATTTGAATTCAGTCCTGCAAATCACCAAAGCAGTACAGGAGCACAACAATAAACAAATCCTAAAATGCGACTAGAAAGACCATGGGATACACAGAAAATACACTAGACTAGAGTAAGATACAAACCATAGAACCACATATCCCAGAATACAGAACAAAATACAGAAAATGCACATAGAAAGCACTGTACATGACAACTAGAATAGAGTAAGTCATGGATATATAAAGGCTCAACAATAAGCAACTTCCCCCTATTGGTCACATACAATCAGTCACTTACTCTATCAGACACCCTTGATCAGGCATAAGCTCATTTACTATGTTTTCACATGTGGCACATTTTTCCACCACATATTTTGCCACAGTACAAGAGCACAGTCACAAACAAATCATAAGATACAGCAATAAATACACAGAACACACTAGACTAGAGCAAGATACAAGCCATGGAACTAGAGATTCCAGAATACAGAACAAAATATCTGAAAAGAAATGCACATAGTAAACACTGTACCCGACAACTAGAATAGAGTAAGGCCTGGATATATAAAACCTCAACAATTAGTAACTTCACTCTAATTAACCAGGCCAGGATAGGTGGTAACCAAACCAATATTCATATTTAAAGCAGTTACAATGCAACTGCCTAAACAAATTTAGTAACAAGGTGAACATAAAGCAACTGGGAAATCCCTGTTGCTCCTAACAGACACTCATGATCACTCACTATTAGAGATGGCCTTGCGGTTCGCCCGGCGGTCGTTTGGCGACGAACTTTGCATGTTCGCGATTCGCCGAACATATGGAGATATTTGCGCCCGCCATATTCTTTTACATTGTGAAGAACTTTGACCCATGACACATCCATCAGGTGGTACAGGACAGCCAATTGAGACGTTTCAGCACATGGACATACCCCCTACCTTATAAATAGACACAATCTGGCCGCCATTTTACATTCAGTCTTTTGCCAGTGTAGGGAGAGGTTGCTGTGTGGAGCAGGGACAGGCTGTTAGGGACACCAAACGCTAGCTAATAGGGCCACAAAAGTCCTTTTGAGGACTGGTATAGGTGTGCTATCTATATGTGTGATACACAGAGGGGTGTAATATACTTTTATACTGAGTCAAAAACACATAGATCTATATAGTGATCACCTGGAAGTCAGGGGCCTAGGGGCTAGGGGCTTACTAGGGCCAGTTTTATATAGGGTAAGGTTCCGGACGGGGTCTCTCTTATCAGGGCGGGTGGTCTGTGGTTAGGCTATCAGGGCCAGAATAGCACCCCCCTGTAGGGCAATATCAGGGACAGTTCTTTGCCCACCCTGTCCTTCAATACCACATCATCATCTAGCCCAGGGATGGATGGTTTTTGCTTTCCCTCCGGGATTCATCGATGTGCACTGGAACCCCCGGGATTGTGGTAGGACATATGGTTTCTGATTTGGTGCCGCCGAGCACCTGATTTAGTGCCGCCGAGCACTTGTTATTGCCTACCACATCTATGCTTTTTGCTTAACTTTAATATTTTAATTTATTTTCATTTTGAGGGATATCTTTTCCATTCACACGTCCGCAAAATGGGTTTTGCAGTTTTGCAGAACTCCTGTCCGCATCCGCATTTGCGGATCCGCATCTGCATTTGCGCATCCGCACTTCCGCATCCGTGCTTCCGTTTCTGCAAAAAAATAGAACATGTCCTATTCTTGTCTGCAATTGCAGACAAGATTAGGCATTTTCCATTATAGTGCCGGCGTTGTGCGGTCCGCAAATTGCGGAATGCACATTGCCGGTGTCCGTGTTTTGCGGATCTGCAAAACACTTACGGACGTGTGAATGGACCCTCATAGTAACATTATTAAAGGTTACGTTTTATCTTTATGTATATTCTAATGGATTGCCTTCCTTGTACCATGGTATAATATACTTTCTATGTTAGAAATTATATTATAGTGCATTTGTATTGTGCGGCAGTTGTGTGCGGTTCTGCTGCGATACTGCAGGTATATAGAGGGACAAGCGTTATTGGAACAAATAATTATTACTGGTGTGATATACCAGTTGCCCCCCAAAAAAAAGATTGAAGCGGGGAGTTATATAACAATATACTTTCTTTATAGTGCATTTGGGTACTGTATAGTGCATTTGCACATGCGCGTACTCAAAAAAATATATTGCCGATATTTTGCATTGAAAAAAATTATGAATGGAGATCGCAAATTCGAATAATACATCTGGTATGTCACTGTCCATGTTGTGGGACTATTTGTGCACTTCTAGTAATTATTTCTTGGCTGCAAATATGAGCTGAAGGTTTTTCAGGTTCGCCTGCCATTAAAATGAATGGGACCCAAACTTGCGGTTTGAGAACATTTGATCGCATTCGCGAACTGTCCCGGCAGATGTTCCTCCACCACTACTCACTATTTCAGACACCCTTGTCAGGCATAGGCTGATTTACTGTGGTTTCACACATGGCACATTTTTCAATTTGGCTACATTAAATCCACAGTCAATTGCGCATGTGTTGCAATGCAAAAGTTAAAATAAGTAACAAGTCTACGAGCGAATTATGTACCGTGTGAATTTTGCAGCAGATCCACTGCAGCCAAATGCAACACACAGGGTCACCTAGTCTTTCATAAATTTAGTGGAAAAGGTACAGTATGGGCAGAACTGTGGCTTTCACTACCGCCATTGCGTTTCCGCGCTGAAGTCTGATGAAGGGCAACATCTGCATGAAGTTTATATGTTCTTCCTGCACTCCAAAAATACACCGGTAAGCTAACTGGCTTCCTACGAAATTCTCCCTAGTGTTTATCTGTCAAGAGAATTAGATTTTTGAGCCTTATTGGGAACAGGGACTGATGTGAACGATGACTGTCTGTGATCAGAATATGCTGGCGTTATATCAGAAACAGGAAATAATAATGTGGAATATATCAGTGCATGTAAACATCCAGCACATTCAAACAAACACGCCGGAATACTTGTTGATTTGCTTGTTTTCTGTTGTTTACGTGGATAACAGCAACTACAAAAGAGCCAAGGAACTGTACCAATTACAGTCACAAATAATCTACTTGCAGCAGATGATCAATTCCTGAATGCCTCTGAAGGGCGAAACAGTTCCACGCCGTCCAATATAAACAAGTAATGGGGTCCAACATGTCATAACTCAGTGTAAAACATATTCTTGACCCTTCCTTGATGAAAAATAAAGTTCTCATGTCTGAATGTACTCGGATTGTTCATTATTCTCAAGTTAGATTTATATGTACTTTTTAACTTCAAGGAGGTTAAAGGGGTTGTGCCAAGTTTTTAAGTTAAGGGTAGGGATAGGGGATAACTAGCTGATCACTGGGACCCCCACCGATCACGAGAATGGGGTTCTGTTCCCACCTTCTTGATGGAGCGGCAGGTCATGCAGGCACACTGCCGGTCCATTCAGTCTTTATAGCCAAGTGCTGTACTTGCTCCCATCCACCTGCGGGCAGCCACCGTCTCCCTATATAAAGGTGGTGACTACTGCACCTTCTTCATTTTGTCAATGGTAAAATAAACTGTGAATCTAACGTATCCTAACTTCAGCTTGAGGACCTAACTCCATGTATTAGTTACTACCTACTTAGCCAATGCTCCTTGTCCAGCCTCAGTCCAGATACCCTCTCATACATTTGCTGCCTGAGTTGGCCATACACATGAGATTAACCCCTTACTGACCACACACTGACTTTTCTCATAGCTGTTTTAGAGAGAGGAGAGGTTAACCTTTTGACTACTGCAATCTGTGACCATGGCATGATCAAAAGGAATGATGCTGGGAGGCTAGGTAAGCCCTCTGCAGTCAGCCCTGGGGACCTAGAAAGGACCCAAGGACTATAAGTTAAGTAATCCCGCTGTTAGGGTACGCTAGTATTGCCCTAACTGCAGTCTGTGCCATAGAGACACAGAGCAACATTGACAGGAATATGCCAATACATTATAAGTATAAAATAATCTTATACAACAGTAATTTTTTATTGGGATTTTTACAAAATGTAACAAAAAATGTTAATAAAAATCTTAATTAAAAACGCTAAAAAAATAATAAATAACAGATTATTTTGAATTTTTAAAAAATTTGATATGGCAGGTTCACCGAATTTGGTTTGATTCAAATTTATTCGCAGCGAATCGCGTAAAAAAAAAGGCTATTTCCTGGCTGCAGAGAGCCTTTATAGTGGTGTAGAACACTGTGCCTTGCAGTAACACGCATAGGGAGGCTGCTTTGGTAGTGAAATAATACTGTGAGTCCGTATGAAAGGCGTCGCTCTTAAAATCACTGCACAATTCACTTATTTGGGCAGTCACGGGGCCAAAATTGACCAAATAACTCAAGTATGAACTCAGCCTTACAGGTCGATGTTAGTGCCAAGAAGAAGCGCACTCCTTTTACACCGTCGGCAGCTGATTCCACATAGATGTCTACAGAACCTGTTCTATTAAACGCTTATACAAGTAGAGCCCACCGACAGAGTGGAGACGGTGTCAGCAGTAAGATTGTGTTGACGTCACTGGTTATTTTGCCCTTCCTCAGATCCTGTCTATTGAGAATCTGCCTTCACTCGGTCAGCATTTGGTCAGTAATCCATCAGTATTGCTAATACAAAAAAAAACAGGAATGGATCCAAAACAGAGATGAAACATGAATGGAATATTTGCATGTCTTCTGTGTTTTGTACCCACTCCTGCTTTTGTCTACCAAATCACAAGCCAATTCTGACGGGACCATACAGGCCTTCCAGCTGCTACTCAGACAGGATCTGTTATGCATCAGATTTTTCCTTCCTTCTGACAGATCAGAAGGGTCAAATAAATGGTGATGTCAGCCAGGCCGAAAAGGTAAAATAGGGGCCCAGTCATAAAGTGCGGAGGGTGGAAACAGCACGAGAAGTCCACAGAGTTGCCCTATGACATAGTGTTGAGATGGAAGTAGCATGAGAAGACCACAGAGAGTCCCAATGACAGGGTCTGAAGGTGGCGACAGCATCAGTAGGCCACAGAGTGGCACAATGACAGAGTGGGGAGGTGGAGGCAGCAGCATCAGGTGACCGCAGAGTGGCAAGGTGACATAGTGGGGAGGTGGCAGCAGCATCAGGATACCACAGAGTGGCAAGGTGACATAGTGTGGAGGTGGCAGCAGCATCAGGAGACCACAGAGTGGCAAGTTTACATAGTGTGGAGGTGACAGCAGAATCAGGAGACCACAGAGTGGCAAGGTGACATAGTTTGGAGGTGATAGCAGCATCAGGAGACCACAGAGTGGCAAGGTGACATAGTGTGGATATGGCAGCAGCATCAGGAGACCACAGAGTGACCCGGTGACAGAGTGGGGAGGTGGCAGCAGCATCAGGAGACCACAGAGTGGCAAGGTGACATAGTGTGTAGGTGGCAGCAGCATCAGGAGACCACAGAGTGGCAAGGTGTCATAGTGTGGAGGTGACAGCAGAATCAGGAGACCACAGAGTGGCAAGGTGACATAGTGTGGAGGTGACAGCAGCATCAGAAGACCACAGAGTGACCCGGTGACAGAGTGGGTAGGTGGGTGGCAATACCAGTACCAGCTGAAGATGATGGGTGAAAAAAGGAGCACTTGGCATCAGATGTGGGTCATCAGGTGGGTGGCAGCATCAGAATAGTAGCTGAGGCAGGTAGCCAGAAGAACTAGTCTCTTTTGTTAAAGTGTTGGTGTGGCACCATGGATGATCTGGTCTGATGCATCAGGCATTGGTGGGTAGAAATCCTGGCTGATCCACGCCTGATTCATCTTGACAAAGGTCAGTCACTCCACATTTTAGGTGGAAAGGCGAGTTCTTCTTGGGGTAACTATGGCCCCCGCCGCACTAAACACCCGCTCTAAAGCCACACTAATGGCCGCGTAGGACAGCTTTTCCAGGGCAAACTCGGCCCGTTGTGGCCACAAATCCAGTTGGGCTGCCCAGTAGTCCAGCGGATCGTCAATGACAGCTGGCAGGGTGCACTGCAAGTTTGCCACTACCTGCTGGTTCAGGTTCTGCTCTATGTCTACCTGCTGGTGAGTAGTTTCTTCACTATGCGGGTGAAGAAAGCTGCTCATCAGCGACTGTAGACTCAGGCTGCTGGCGCTGCTGTCACTTGCGACGAAGTCGAAGATCGAGTCAACCAATCAAGAACCGCTGGGTTGCTGGTCAAGACACGATCGCTAGCTGACACTGGGAGCTCAGGCCTCTCGAAGTGACCCCTGCGGCCACACCCCCTTACTCTGCTGCTACCTGTGTCTGCGCCAGAAACATTTAGGCCTCTGCCACTCCCCTGTGCAGAACCTGGCACTTCTCTGTCTGACATACTGTTAGCTGAACTAAACAAATAAAAATTACATTTAAACACCCCTGAAAGCGCCGAATATATTTTTCTTTTTGTACTGAAATAGGCCACTAAACGGTTTTACCGCAAATAATTGCAACAGTGAAGTGCATATATATTTTTCTTTTTGTACAAAAAAACACCACTAAACGCTTTCACCACATATAATTGCAGAAGTGAACTTAGAATATACACTGCTCAAAAAAATAAAGGGAACACAAAAATAACACATCCTAGATCTGAATTAATTAAATATTCTTCTGAAATACTTTGTTCTTTACATAGTTGAATGTGCTGACAACAAAATCACACAAAAATAAAAAAATGGATAATCAAATTTTTCAACCCATGGAGGTCTGGATTTGGAGTCACACTCAAAATTAAAGTGGAAAAACACACTACAGGCTGATCCAACTTTGATGTAATGTCCTTAAAACAAGTCAAAATGAGGCTCAGTAGTGTGTGTGGCCTCCACGTGCCTGTATGACCTCCCTACAACGCCTGTGCATGCTCCTGATGAGGTGGCGGACGGTCTCCTGAGGGATCTTCTCCCAGACCTGGACTAAAGCATCTGCCAACTCCTGGACAGTCTGTGGTGCAACGTGACGTTGGTGGATAGAGAGAGACATGATGTCCCAGATGTGCTAAATTGGATTCAGGTCTGGGGAACGGGCAGGCCAGTCCATAGCATCAATGCCTTCGTCTTGCAGGAACTGCTGACACACTCCAGCCACATGAGGTCTAGCATTGTCTTGCATTAGGAGGAACCCAGGGCCAACCGCACCAGCATATGGTCTCACAAGGGGTCTGAGGATCTCATCTCGGTACCTAATGGCAGTCAGGCTACCTCTGGCGAGCACATGGAGGGCTGTGTGGCCCTCCAAAGAAATGGCACCCCACACCATTACTCACCCAATGCCAAACCGGTCATGCTGGAGGATGTTGCAGGCAGCAGAACGTTCTCCACGGCGTCTCCAGACTCTGTCACGTCTGTCACATGTGCTCAGTGTGAACCTGCTTTCATCTGTGAAGAGCACAGGGCGCCAGTGGCGAATTTGCCAATCTTGGTGTTCTCTGGCAAATGCCAAACGTCCTGCACGGTGTTGGGCTGTAAGCACAACCCCCACCTGTGGATGTCGGGCCCTCATATCACCCTCATGGAGTCTGTTTCTGACCGTTTGAGCAGACACATGCACATTTGTGGCCTGCTGGAGGTCATTTTACAGGGCTCTGGCAGTGCTCCTCCTGTTCCTCCTTGCACAAACGCGGAGGTAGCGGTCCTGCTGCTGGGTTGTTGCCCTCCTACGGCCTCCTCCACGTCTCCTGATGTACTGGCCTGTCTCCTGGTAGCGCCTCCATGCTCTGGACACTACGCTGACAGACACAGCAAACCTTCTTGCCACAGCTCGCATTGATGTGCCATCCTGGATAAGCTGCACTACCTGAGCCACTTGTGTGGGTTGTAGACTCCGTCTCATGCTACCACTAGAGTGAAAGCACCACCAGCATTCAAAAGTGACCAAAACATCAGCCAGGAAGCATAGGAACTGAGAAGTGGTCTGTAGTCACCACCTGTAGAACCACTCCTTTATTGGGGGTGTCTTGCTAATTGCCTATAATTTCCACCTGTTGTCTATCCCATTTTCACAACAGCATGTGAAATTGATTGTCACTCAGTGTTGCTTCCTAAGTGGACAGTTTGATTTCACAGAAGTGTGATTGACTTGGAGTTACATTGTGTTTAAGTGTTCCCTTTATTATTTTGAGCAGTGTATTTTTATTTTTGCACTTAAATAGGCCACTAAACGCTTTTACCACAAATAACTGCAACAGTGAAGTGCGTTTACCGTATTTTTCGCCCTATAAGATGCACCTGCCCATAAGACGCACCTAGGTTTTTGAGGAGGAAAATAAGAAAAAAAATATTTTTAACAAAAAGGTCTGCTTGTGGTGGGTTTTGAACTAATGGTGGTCTGTGGATGAAACTATTATGGGGGATCTGTTTGAGGACACTGTTATAGGGGATCTGTGGGTGACACTGTTATGGGGGATCTGTGGGTGACACTGTTATGAGGGATCTGTGGGTGACACTGTTATGGGGATCTCTGGATGGCTCTTATTGGGGTCTCTGGATGGCACTGTTATGGGGATCTGTGGATGACACTGTTAAGGGGGATCTGTGGATGACACATATATGTGTCATCCACAGATCCGATCCATAACAGTGTTCCTGTAGTGTGAATGACCCCCAATACAGGGGGTGGGGGTCGCATCTGTTTTTTTTTTTAATGACAGCGTGGCCCATGCAGTGACTGTATTCTACTACACGGGCCCCGCTCACTGTATATACCGTAATCTTATCTATAATTGTAGGCATTGTTAATATATACAAATTCAGGGTAACCACAAAGAACTGCAACAGTGAAGTGCGTATATATTTTTCTTTCTGTACTGAAATAGGCCACTAAACGCTTTCACCACATGTAACTGCAGAAGTGAACTTAGAATATATTTTTCTTTTTGTACTGAAATAGGCCACTAAACGCTTTTACCACAAAGAACTGCAACAGTGAAGTGCGTATATATTTTTCTTTCTGTACTGAAATAGGCCACTAAATGCTTTCACCACATATTAGTGCAGAAGCGAACCGAGAATATATTTTTCTTTTTGTACTGAAATAGGCCACTAAACGTTTTCACCACAAATAACTGCTACAGTGAAATGCATATCTATTTTTCTTTCTGTACTAAAATAGGCCACTCAATGCTTTCACCACAAATAACTGCAACAGTGAAATGCGTATATATTTTTCTTTCTGTACTGAAATAGGCCATTAAATGCTTTCAGCACAAATAACTGCAACACTGAAGTGTGTATATATTTTTCTTTCTGTAATGAAATAGGCCACTAAACGCTTTCACCACATATAACTGCAGAAGGGAACTGAGAATATATTTTAGTTTTTGTACTGAAATAGGCTACTAAAGGCTTTTTAACATAGCACTTGCACCCCAATAACAAGAACAAGTTGCTTGAATCAGTGGCATACACACAATCCATGGGGCCCCGGTGCGAAACTGATCCATGGGGCCCCCTCCCCGTCGTCCCACCCCCCAACCTGCCTCCACCCCCCCCCACTACCTCCCCTACCAGTGCTGTAACTATAGTGTTCCGTGCGGCTAATCCGCTGCGTCAATGAGTACCAAGCCCCATTCTGGACAGCAGAGACCCGGAGCAGTAACATGATTGACTGTGATTGACTGTGATCTTTTTACTACAAAATCACGGTGACAACTTTATCTCTCTGTGATTTTGTAGTAAAAAGATCACAGAGAGGCACGGAGCATTATCAATCATGTTAATGCTCCGTGTCTCTGCTGTCCGGAACGGGGCTTGGCTGTCTTTCATGCAGTGGAGTACCCACACGGGATCTGCTCGTGTTAAAGAGCCCTAAGCCCAATGCATGGCTACACTCACCCAGTCCTAATAAAATCTGGTCCTACCTCATCCAGGGTGTCACTGGCATCGGCGTGATGTCCGCTGGATCCAGAACAAGGTCCCTGTGGTGAGAAAAAAAGAATATCACATAAGGAAGGGATGGTGACTGCCCCTGTGAAATCACCAGCAGGGTGCACTGTGCTGGCCTGTAAGACTGAGCCATGCCAATGTATAGCAGGGTAATCTAGGACATTTCCCCTAAGTGCAACCACAAAGTACTAATGCCCAACTTGTGGCCCCTCACAGTAGTCATGCCCACCTTTGGTCCTATCACAGTAGTTATGCCCAGATATGTGCCCCTCATAGTAGTTATGCCAAATATGTGTCCCCTTACAGTAGTTATGCCCAGATATGTTCCCCCTCAGAGTGGTTATGCCAGATTATGTGTCCCCTCACAGAAGTAATGCCAGATTATGTGCCCCTCACCAAGTAATGCCAGATTATGTGCCCCTCACAGTAGTAATGCCAGATTATGTGCCCCTCACAGTAGTTATGGTAGATTATGTGCCCCTTCACAGTATTTATGCCCAGTTATGTGCCCCCTCAAAGTAGATATGCCCAGATATGTGCCCCCTCAGAGTGGTTATGCCAGATTATGTGTCCCCTCACTGTAGTAATGCCAGATTATGTGCCCCTTCACAGGATTTATGCCCGGTTATGTGCCCCCTCAAAGTAAATATGCCCATCTATGTGCCCCCTTAGAGTGGTTATGCCAGATTATGTGCCCCTCACATTAGATATGCCCACATATGTGCCCCTCACAGTGGTTATGTCAGATTACGTGCCCCCTCACAGTAGTTATGCCTTCATATGTGCCCCCCTCACAGTAGTTATGCCAGATTAGGTGCCCCCTCAAATTAATTATGGCAGATTAGGTGCCCCTCAGTAGAGAGGCCAACTTTTGTGCCCCCTCACTCTAGTTGTGCCCATCAAACACCCCCCTGCCCCCAGTCTGCAGCATTAAAAAAACAACAACACATACTTACCATCTTCACTGATGACAGGAGGCCGATTCCCGGGCTTTCAGCTCTCCTCCCACAGCCAGCAGCGCGATGTGGGGTCAGCAGGGGGAGCTCCTGAGCTCTGAAGATCAGTGAAGCAGGGAGCAGAGAGGTTTCCCTGCTTCAGTATGGAAACTGAACTGCCTGGCCGTGTGAGTGAGTGCGTGCTCCCCCCTGTCTTCCTTGCCCCTCGGCCCACCCCGCCCCCATATTATACATGTAATGGAGGCATGGAGCGCTCTGATGGGACTCAAAATTGCCACTGTACTTCATGCCGGGCCCCATCAGAGCGCTCCATTACATGTGAGTACAGCGGGGCCCCTGCCAGCGACCTGGGGGGGTCCACAGGCGGCCAGGCCCCTTGGAGTGCCGGGCCCAGTCGCAACTGCGACCCCTGTATGTACGCCACTGGCTGGAATGACAGAGTTGTATAATGGCTATTTGGATCCTGCACTTGTAAATTGCTTTTCTAGCACTGTCCCTAGTGTCTTCTGACGACTCTCCCTGCACTAAGATGCTGTGAAATCATTCCTCCCTATCCTTTCCCTGCAAATCGTTTTTTTCAGTTTTTTTTTCACAATGAGGTTTTTCCTATTGTTGTCCCTAGCGCTCGTTGGTCCCTGCACTCATGCACTCATAACGCTGGAAAATGTCTGAATCCAAGATGGCCACCGTAGTTATAAGGCTGTGATATCACAGGGCTGGCTGGCTGGCTGCATACATGTCAGTCTGGGTGATCCCACCTTCCCAGACTTTCTTTCTCCATGTCCTCACACGTGCAGCAGTCATTTTAGGAAAAATGTGATTCATTACCACGAAGAGCGAGGAAATTCGCACTCGTTGCAAATCGAATTTTTCCTGAAATTCGCAGCGAATTCTACTTTATCAGCTTTGATTCGCTCATCTCTAGTCGCATATCAGCCTATGTTGGGGGATGCCATTCTGCTGCTGCAGCTCAAGGAGGGTGTGCTTTGCGGTGTACGAGTGGCTGAGGTGCATACATAGTTTCCTGTCCATTTTTAGGATGTCTTGCAGATGGGTGGAAGACTTCAGGAACCGCTTGACAACCAGATTGAACATGTGTGCCATGCAGTGCGCATGGCTCAGCCCTCCTTGATGCAGCGCCGACACCATGTTCTTCCCGTTGTCGGTCACCATGGTTCCGATTTTGAGTTGTCGGGGAGAAAGCCACGATTCAATTGCTTGATGAAGGACACGGAGCAGTTCCTCCTCTGTGTGACTCCGTTCGCCCAGGCAAACGAGGTGCAGAACAGCGTGACACCACCAAGCCCTGGACATGTGGTATACTGGAGGGGCACTGTAAATTGTCCCTTCAGTGGAGGCTGAGGACACGGTGGAAGATGAGGAGGCAGAGGTGGACATTGTCGCAGGACCAACGGCATGACAACGTGGAGGCGGAAGTGGCGTCACCTGGCCAAGTTGCTGGTGTGGCTGTGCAGGAACCACATTCACCCAGTGGGTCGTAATGGACATGCAATGTCAATGACTGTAGTTACAGCTCCACATTTCAGAGCTGCTGTGCACTTTGGCAGACACCGACAGGCTCAAGGACTGGCCCACCTTCTGTTCTACATGTGTGCGCAGGGCTAGTACTGCCTTTTTGGCAAATAAATGACGGCTTGGGACTCTCCACCTCGGCTCGGCTCAAGCCATCAGTTCTCTGAAAGGTGCAGAGTCCACCACTTGGAAAGGGAGGGACTGCAGTACCAGCAACTTGGCCAGGAGCACATTCAGCTTCTGCGCCGTTGGATGAGTGCACACATATTGTTGTCTCTGGCAATCGCTTCGGTGATCGATTGCTGACGGAATGACTGACAACGAGTAGGAGGAGGAAGAGCAGGAGCATCAGGACCAGCAGATGATGGGAAGGACAGACAGCTCCCTTCAGCTGAGGTGGTGGACCCTTGACTGCCTGAAACCAGGTGCGTGCCACTGGGTGATGCAGCGGTTGCTGTGGCAGGCAGGACCACCACATCGGAGCCACAGTCTCCCAGGCCAATTTATGGTGACACTGCATATGTTGACGTAGGGCCGTGGTACCCTGGCCTCACTTCAACTTCTGCCCACAGATTTCTACATATGGCCATGTTCACCTCCTCCAGCGGCTTTACAAAAAACTGCCACACTGCTGAGTAGGTGATTTTACCCCCAACACTACGCACCAGGGTCGGACTGACAACTCATGGGGCCCCCGGGCAATAGGAGATTATGGGGCCCCTGTGTCCGCCCACCCTCAAGTCACACCCACACACAGTACAACCCACATATTGCGCCACCCACATCACCTACGCTTGGTACAGAATTTCTCTTTACCATCCCCCCCACCTTCTCCAACCACCCAGAACCCTTACTCACATAAAACAAGTAATACTGTACATATAATATATCTTACAGTGAATTACTGTAAATAATTACAGTTCTGCAGACTCCAGCAGGCTCAGGATCAGTGCTCTGGGCAGGGGGCAGCTGGGCTCAGGGCTGGAAGTGGGCACCGCTCTGCAGTTCAGGAGACCTATAAGAGGCACCTAGGATTTAGAGGAGGACAATAAGAAATAAATATTTTTCATTACACCTCAGGTCAGACCACCAATCAGACCCCCAATGTTAATCATATAAAGAAAGTATATATATATTGAGGCTCACCCAGCCTAAATCGTGCAGTGGTGCTACAAGAACTAAATTGACCCACCTAGTCAACAAGGGAAACAAATATTAAAATGTAGCATAGTCCGAGCACTCACATACCGGCATAAAGAACGAATATCATTAGTATGAATAAAAACATTTAATAAACATCAGAAAACAATACAATATAAAAACTGAAAACAAAAATAAAACTCAGATAATGAGACTCCAGTTAAGGGGGGCTTGGTTGGAAATATACTCTATATAAAGTGCTTGTGCTTGAAAGTGTATTTCCTAAGAGAATAAAACGTCCTGAAAACGATGAATAAAGTCAATACAACTTCAAACGGGCTGATGCAAATGAAACACCATGGAAATGACTCTGAAAAAACCTGCCAGTCAAAAGGACCCACAGCAATAGTTAAATCCAAACAAAGTTCGGTAAATGTGGTGCGGTAATGATAACCCACACGCCGAGGCGTCCCACGGCTGTGTGAGACCAACAGCACTTGTTACCTGTCCCGAGGTCTTCAGATTGAAATACCGTCCTCATAGTAAGTAAGTAATGCGTCCAAACAAAAGCTTCACCAAACAAAGGTTGTGAGGCTTTTGTTTGGGCCTGTAACAGCAGGACGCATTACTTACTTATCCCCACAGCCCCCACACAGTAGTTGTTGGCCCCAGTCTGCAGCTTTATATAAAAAAACACATATTTAAATTTTTTCCTGATGATGCGCTCCCACACTCACATCGCACTGCTGGCTGTGCTGGAGGCCAATTCCCAGGCCTTTAGCGCTCCTCCCACAGCTAGCAGCGTGATGTGTGGCCACTGGCCAGCAGGGGGAGCGCTCAGAAGAACAGTGAAGCAGGGAACGGAGAGCGCTCACTGCTTCACTATGGAAACAACAGCCCGGCAGTGACAATAACTGCCGGGTGTGTGAGTACGTACTGCGTGTTCCCCCCCTTGCCTATGCGCCAACTCCCCCCTTTCCTTGCCTTATATTATACATGTTTGAGGAGTGCTCTGACGGGGCCCGGCATGGTCACTCTACTTCATGCCGGGCCACGTGAGTCCAGAAGACGGCTCTGACGGGGCCCCCTAGTCGCCACGGGCCCTCGGTCCATGCCCGAGTGCCCTAATGGTCAGTCTGCCCCTGCTACGCACTGACTGGCTGCTACCGCTGCTGCTTCCGTGAATCCGTGCACCACTACTTTCCGGGCAGGTAGGCTCCTGCGAAGCGGGTGGTCTACACCGGGCACGTTTGGCTACCGACCTCCCACTGCTGCCACCCTGCTGACTCCAGGCCACGCTAGCAACATTCTGTCTCCGGTGCTGCCTCACGGGCAAGCTGCCACCCTCTTCTCCTGATGATGATGAAGCCCCTAATTCACCCAGCTCCCAAGTGTGATCAGCTACATCATCATCATCATCATCAAGTTCTGTCTGCATGTCACTGATGTCCTCCTCAATGTTCTCTGGGTCAGGAGCCTGACCGCTCGCAACACCAGCTCCCACGCCACTCTCCTCATCACTACTTGCCCGCCTACCAGAGGAGGCGGCGGATGTCTCCTCCCCATCTTGGCTTGCCAGTAACCTGCTGACTGTCCTCTAATAGCTTGACCTCGCTTTATAGTGGGGCTGAGCCCAGAGCATATAATACTCTCTGGCTGAGGGAACAGAAAAGGACAGAGGCAGGTTGAGGACAGGTCATGCCAACTAAGGGTTGTGTCTGATGAACCCACCGACTCTTGGCTGGGGGTATATGATGTCACTTGGGACATACTGGATGACTGAGTGAACTATTCAAGAACCACTGGGTTGCTGGTCAAGACACGACCGCTAGATGACACCGTGAGCTCAGGCCTCTCGCTGCAACTCCTGCCGCCACACCCCCTTGCGACCTGTGCCTGCGGCGAAAACATTTAGGCCTCTGCCACTCCCCTGTGCAGAGCCTGGCACTTCTCTGTCTGACATACTGTTAGATCAAAAAATAAAATAAAAAGGAAATTAAAATACCATAAAAAAGTCTGTAATTTTCTCACTTCACCACACAACGGCAAATACTTTTAGGGCTTTAGAACATATAACTGCACTGCTGAACGGCAAATATATTTTTCTTTTTTCCACTTATATATATTCCACAAAAGGGCTTTAGAACATATAACTGCACCTCTGAACGGCAAATATATTTTTCTTTTTTCCACTTATATATATTCCACAAAAGGGCTTTAGAACATATAACTGCACCTCTGAACGGCAAATAGGCCCTTATTTCTTTCCACTTATACACAACACAAAAGACTTTAGAACATATAACTGCACCGCTGAATGGCAAATATATTTTTCTTTTGCACTAATACACGACAAAAAGGTCTTTAGAACATATAACTGCACCGCTGAACGGCAAATATGCCCATATATTTTTCCACTTATACAAGACACAAAAGGCTTTAGAATATATAACTGCACCACTGAACGACAAATATATTTTTCTTTTTCCACTTATACACTCCACAAAAAGCTTTAGAACATATAACTGCACCACTGAACGGCAAATATATTTTTCTTTTGCCACTAATACACAACAAAAAGGGATTTAGAACATATAACTTCTGCGCTGAACGGCAAATACATTTTCTTTTTTTGTGCCACTAATATATGCCAAAAAAGGCTATAATTTTCACACTTCACCACACAACAGTTAATAAGCCCCTTTTCCCCACTAATACAAGCCAAAAAATGCTTTAGAACATATAACTGCACCGCACGAGGGCAAATAAGGCGTAGAAATATTTCCTTGTAATAAACCCTGTTAATGGCTGTATTAATCAGCACTTGCACCCCAATAACAAGAACAGTTTGCTGGAATTACAGAGCTGTATAATGGCAATTTGGATCCCTAGTCAGTGCAGCAAGGTATAGTAGGATTGTTCCTATTACCCAGGCTGCAACCTCCCCTACTGAACCCTGTTCAACATAAATGCTGTGAAATGATTCCTGCCTATCCTTTCCCTACACCTTGAGTAATCTTTCCCTGAACTTATAAATCGTTTTTTAAGCACAATGAAGTTGTCACGGTCCCTCCCATGATAGCGGTGAGAAGATCTGAGAGACTGGCGGCACGTGAGGGTATCTGACAGTCTCTTTGTTTTGTCCTTGCAGTGTTGTTGTTTGGTAATGACCACACCTTTTTTCAGGTGCAGCTTGTGGTCATTACTGAGGCTCTATTTAGCTCTAACGCACACTGCTTACCGTGCGGTTGATATTTCCTGCTGGAGTTGGTTGAGCTGGTGTGTTGTTCCTTTGGATCTCCTGCTCCTCCATTCTTCTTTAAGCTAAGTGCATTTTTTTTGCATTTTGTCGTTCGCTTGTGTTTGTTGTTTTCTAGGCCCCAGGGAGACGCTGGTTCCTTCATCTGGGAAGGAACCAGTAGTCTCATTCCCTGCCACCACTCCTAGGGATTTCCAGGGTCTCCAGGGCTTAGGTTTCAGTGTATGAGTAGTTCCACCATCAGGATCTGCTCATACTGGCAGGAGTTAGGGAAAGACCTAGGGATTACTAGGAGGTCACCATCCCTCTTCCTTAGCTTTTGAGGACTAGATTGTTGTCTATTTGTTGTGGTGTGTATTTGGCGTTTTCCCTTCCCCTTAACTTGTGACAATTTCCTTCTGTGTGTTATATGGTTTTTCCCCTCCCCATTACCAGACAGAAGTCTTTCCTAGCACTGTCCCTAGCGCCTGCTGACGTCTCTCCCTACACTGGAAAATGGCAGAATCCAAGATGACTGAGGCTATTTATAGGGCTGTGACATCACAGGGCTGGCTGGCTGCTGATTGGCTGCATGCATGGCATTATGGGTGATCCCGCGTTCCTACAGCCATTTTAGGAAAAAATGCGATTCGTTACCACGAAGTGTGAGGAAATTCAAATTCGGTGCAAAACAAATCTTTCCTAAAATTCGGATCAAAATCCACTTTGTCAACTTCGATTCCCTCATCTCTAATTATTTTACATAAAATGCATTTTATTGTGCATACCTTACTGAAAAGCAAAAACACTACACTTATGAGTAGTTTTGGGCACGAATAATCGTATTATGAATATTTATCGCGAATATCGCAACTTCGAGAATTTGTGAATATTTCGAATATAGTGCTATATATTCATTTTTTTAATTTTCGTCATTCTTTTTACTCGAAAAATTGGCAATGTAATGATCACGTAATATGCGAATATTACGCGATCAATACAGGTGTGGGTCAAAAAGGAATATATAGCACTATATTCGATATAGTGCTATATATAAGTTTTTTTGAATATTCGTCAATTGACATGCAACTTAAGCAGGGATGAATCATGACTTCAGATGGAAAAAAATTATGGATATTCTAAAAAACAAATATATAGCACTATATTCAATATAGTGCTGTATATTTGTTTTTTAGAATATTCGTCAATTGACAAGCAACTTAAGCAGGGAGGAATCGCAACTTCAGATGAAAAAAAATGACGAATATTCTAAAAAACGAATATATAGCACTATATCGAATATTCCTTTTTGATCAACCAATATTAACCGGACAGAATGATACAAAAAAAACTCACCTCCCAAGGAATCATAATAATCACCAAAAAATGAAGCCTGCTCCTCATTTGTGTGTCCCGCCTTGTGCTGCCTGTTTTATAATACATGTATGTACTGTTCATATATATTTATAATAAAGCTTTTTGGATTTTCATATACACGAAAGTCAGCTTCATTTTTTGGTGATTAATATTCCTTTTTCACCCACGCCTGTATTGATCACGTAATATTTCCATATTACACGATCATTACATTGCCGATTTTTCAAGTAAAAAATGTAGAATATAACAAATATTCGAATTCGCGAATATTCGCTGACTATTCTACAAAATATTCACGAAATATCGCGAATTCGAATATGACCCCTGTCGTTCATTACTACTTATGAGGTATCCACCTAAATAACCTGAACAACTCACTGAACAGGTTATTCAATATGAAAAGTGTACAAAACAAACCATAAAGTAAAAAAAGCAACGTAAAAAATCACTTTTTCAATATTTGTGACACAAAAATTTTCATATATTAATTTATTCTGATGTTTTCTCAAAAAGCACCAGAAAAACTGGAAATGAGAAAATTAAAACGTTCTGGCTGTTTGAACACAGAGAGGCAAAAAAAAGTTAAAAAAAGAGTCAAAGTCAGCTTCAGTGGTAGATTTTGCCAATTATGGCCAACCATCAATTAAAAATAAAGTGCAAGTGAATGTTTGTAATAGCCAAGGGAAGACTTATATTTGCTGGAAATGTGATCGGCCAGGTTGGAGATTTTCAGCTGTGGGTGGAATTGCGTGTGTTTGGCATGGTTGGCCGGATTTGATCCAATGGACTACTGTGATGCGGCTGATCATTGTCCTGTGTGTATGGCAGATTTTAGGACAGGCTTCTACCAATGACTCATTTCACAGGTAGAAAATATGAGGGGGAAAAAAAGAAGGTTTCTGCGACAAGGACTCGGTAGTGGGACATTGATTATGTGGACAGTTGTGTTGGGCGAAGTTATCAAAAATTTGATTCAGCTGCTTTGTCGAATTCCACAGTGCTTTGTATGTGGCAGGAACAATGATAGGGAATGGTGAACGCGCCACCCCCCATCATTGAACCCCTTAGATGCCGCATTTATCGCTGATTGTGGAATCTGAGATTAACAATGAGGGCTTTCAGGGGTTAATCCGGTAAATATAAAAAATAAAAATACTCACCTTATCCATTTGATCATCATATGTCACCGTGCGTGAGATTTCGCATCGTATCTTTAATCAAGAGGGCTGCTGCGGCCTCTTCACACGCAAATGGATGAGGTGAATATTCCCCCCCCCACCATTTCAGGAAACATTTATTTGTTACCATGAAGCGTAAGGAAATTTGGCTTTGTGGCAAATTGAATTTTTCCTGAAATTCGGATCGAATTCAATTAGTTTGACTTCGATTCGCTCATCACTAGTGGACAGTAAATGGGCAAATAGGTTGTTACTGTAGTGGGCAGAAAATCATAGGTGGCATCGGGAGTTGAGTGAGTGTGTGATTTGGCCTAGCTAAAGAATTAAAGAGACCCTCCAGCCTGCCCCTTTCTAGGGCTCGTTCTATGTATGGTACCTACATGAAACCCTGTTTTTGCTATTGATTTTTCCCTCTATTAGAAATCTACTCTTCATGCACTGTCTTCCTGATGAGCCTATGACGGACTTATATTAATAAACAGCAGCCAATTAGAGAAGACAGAGATTTAGGGGGAGGGAGAGAACAGCAGCTTGAACCAATCATGAGACAGGAGGTGTGTCTCAGACTCCCTGTAGTCACTGATTACTGCTCTGCCCGAATATGTCTGAGCTAAAAAGCAGGCACACAGCCACATCTGAGGAAAGTAAATAGCAGGTAAGTGTGTACTATAGGTTACTGACTCACATTGCAATTTTGGGGAAAGTCACTTTAAATTATAAATTTCTGGTTGTCCACATCTGCTAGTAGAGGGAGTTTACAGCATACTGTCTATCATTGAACTCAATAATATAAAGATATACATTAAAGAGCGACTATCAGCAGGATCAACCCTATTACTTTCTTGTAGAGTTAATCCTGGTGATTAAATGATACCTGTCTAGCTAAAAATGGTTGAGATGTTCCAGAGAAACCAAAAATACACTGCTCAAAAAAATAAAGGGAACACAAAAATAACACATCCTAGATCTGAATTAATTAAATATTCTTCTGAAATACTTTGTTCTTTACATAGTTGAATGTGCTGACAACAAAATCACACAAAAATAAAAAAATGGAAATCAAATTTTTCAACCCATGGAGGTCTGGATTTGGAGTCGCACTCAAAATTAAAGTGGAAAAACACACTACAGGCTAATCCAACTTTGATGTAATGTCCTTAAAACAAGTCAAAATGAGGCTCAGTAGTGTGTGTGGCCTTCACGTGCCTGTATGACCTCCCTACAACGCCTGTGCATGCTCCTGATGAGGTGGCGGACGGTCTCCTGAGGGATCTCCTCCAAGACCGGTACTAAAGCATCTGCCAACTCCTGGACAGTCTGTGGTGCAACGTGACGTTGGTGGATAGAGCGAGACATTATGTCCCAGATGTGCTCAATTGGATTCAGGTCTGGGGAACGGGCAGGCCAGTCCATAGCATCAATGCCTTCGTCTTGCAGGAACTGCTGACACACTCCAGCCACATGAGGTCTAGCATTGTCTTGCATTAGGAGGAACCCAGGGCCAACCGCACCAGCATATGGTCTCACAAGGGGTCATCTCGGTACCTAATGGCAGTCAGGCTACCTCTGGCGAGCACATGGAGGGCTGTGCGGCCCTCCAAAGAAATGCCACCCCACACCATTACTGACCCAATGCCAAACCGGTCATGCTGGAGGATGTTGCAGACAGCAGAACGTTCTCCACGGCGTCTCAAGACTCTGTCACGTCTGTCACATGTGCTCAGTGTGAACCTGCTTTCATCTGTGAAGAGCACAGGGCGCCAGTGGCGAATTTGCCAATCTTGGTGTTCTCTGGCAAATGCTAAACATCCTGCACGGTGTTGGGCTGTAAGCACAACCCCCACCTGTGGATGTCGGGCCCTCATATCACCCTCATGTAGTCTGTTTCTGACCTTTTGAGCAGACACATGCACATTTGTGGCCTGCTGGAGGTCATTTTACAGGGCTCTGGCAGTGCTCCTCCTGTTCCTCCTTGCACAAAGGCGGAGGTAGCGGTCCAGGTGCTGGGTTGTTGCCCTCCTACGGCCTCCTCCACGTCTCCTGATGTACTGGCCTGTCTCTTGGTAGCGCCTCCATGCTCTGGACACTACGCTGACAGACACAGCAAACTTTCTTGCCACAGCTCGCATTGATGTGCCATCCTGGATAAGCTGCACTACCTGAGCCACTTGTGTGGGTTGTAGACTCCGTCTCATGCTACCACTAGAGTGAAAGCACCGCCAGCATTCAAAAGTGACCAAAACATCAGCCAGGAAGCATAGGAACTGAGAAGTGGTCTGTGGTCACTAAGGCAGAACCACTCCTTTATTGGGGGTGTCTTGCTAATTGCCTATAATTTCCACCTGTTGTCTATCCCATTTGCACAACAGCATGTGAAATTGATTGTCACTCAGTGTTGCTTCCTAAGTGGACAGTTTGATTTCACAGAAGTGTGATTGACTTGGAGTTACATTGTGTTGTTTAAGTGTTCCCTTTATTTTTTTGAGCAGTGTACTTTATTCTTTATACAAACGAGGGTAATACTGCACTGAGGGGTATGGCTGATACTGGAAAGTTGAGGTGCTGAAGTCCAACGAGGAGCCAGTCCCTTCAATGCAACTCATTCTGTGTGACTTAGGCTACATGCACACGACCGTATGTGTTTTGCGGTCCGCAAATTGCAGATCCGCAAAAAAAAAAAACGGATGACGTTCCGTATGGCATCCGTTTTTTTTGCAGATCCGTTTTTTTTGAGGATCCATTGTAATAATGCCTATCCTTTTCCGCAAACTAGAAAAAAATAAGACATGCACTATTTTTTTTGCAGAGCAACGGAACGGACAAACTGATGCGGACAGCACATGGTGTGCTGTCCGCGTTTTTTGCGGACCCATTGAAATGAATGGGTCCGCATCCTATCCACAAAAAAAACGGATCGGACACGGAAACAAAATACGGTCGTGTGCATGAGGCCTTAGTAATGTTCATCCTGCTGACAGGTGCTCTTTAAAGGGGTTGCTCTCCCCTAGGGACCTTTTCTACGGACCTCTCCCCTTCCCCCCGCGTGGCTGGACTCGCGGTGGTAATCATACTTACCTGATCCCGGCCACCAGGTTTAGGCTCTGCAGGTCTCGGGACTCTCTGTGTCAACATTCGATTTGACGTGTAGCGTGACAGCCGCAGCCAATGACTGCATGTCACTGGGTCACAAGACCCATGGGTAACATGTTACCACTGCAGCTAATCATTGGTTCCAGTAGTCAGGGCCGCTGATAGGCCAGTACAGCTGGCCCAGTTGTACCGGGCCCGGCTGGCAGGGGGGCCCGGGCTGCCGACTTCCGAGCCATTTTAATTTTTTTGCTGTCAGTGGGCTGGCTCCAGTAACAGCAGGCAGTGTGGGCAGGGCCGCTGATAGAAATCATGGGGCCCCGTACAGCATACATGACGGGGCCCCCTTCAGCTCCACCCCCTGATCCCTCCTTCAGCCACACCCCTGGCCCCGCCCTTGGCCCCTCCCCAGACGCCGCCTTGAAACAACATGCAGATTTGTCTACAAGTGATATTTATGGCGCTGGGGAGTCGTCTGTGAATGGCGCTGTTATGGAGGGGATCTGTGAATGGCACTGTTATGGAGGGGATCTGTGAATGGCACTTTTATGGAGGGGATCTGTGGATGGCACTGTTATGGAGGGGATCTGTGGATGGCACTGTTATGGAGGGGATCTGTGGATGGCACTGTTATGGAGGGGATCTGTGGATGGCACTGTTATGGAGGGGATCTGTGGATGGCACTGTTATGGAGGGGATCTGTGGATGGCACTGTTATGGAGAGGATCTGTGGATGGCACTGTTATGGAGGGGATCTGTGGATGGCACTGTTATGGAGGGGATCTGTGGATGGCACTGTTATGGAGGGGATCTGTGGATGGCACTGTTATGGAGGGGATCTGTGGATGGCACTGTTATGGAGAGGATCTGTGGATGGCACTGTTATGGAGGGGATCTGTGGATGGCACTGTTATGGGGGGATCTGTGGATGGCACTGTTATGGGGGGATCTGTGGATGGCACTGTTATAGAGGGGGATCTGTGGATGACACATACCGTATATAGCATCTTATGCTATGTGTCATCCACAGATACCCCTCCATAACAGTGCCATTCACAGATACCCTCCATAACAGTGCCATCCACAGATCCCCCCCATAAAAGTCATCCACAGATCCCCCCATAACAGTGTCATCCACAGATCCCCCCCATAACAGTGTCATCCACAGATCCCCCCCATAACAGTGTCATCCACAGATCCCCCTCCATAATGGTGCCATCCACAGATCCCCCCCATAAGTGTCATCCACAGACCCCCCGGCCCCCCCCATAAGTGTCATCCACATGACAGACCCCCCCCCCCCCATAACAGTGCCATCCACGGATCCCCCGCCCTCCCTATAACAGTGCCGTCATGACGTCATCCATATAGATCCCCCCCCGCCACTCACAGTAGTATACATTAATAAATCGGTGCAGCCGTGCAGGCTGCAGACAGTAACTTTAATTTTAGCACAGGCACAGCGCTCATCTCTTTACTAAAATACTACCTTACATTCAGCTCCTGCCTCCTCCCTCCACCCTCCAGCCTCCAGTAACAAGTGCGGGCGGCAGCGCTCACTCACTGACGTCACGCGCCTGCGCCGCCTAGTGGGAGGAGCAGGCGTGTGACGTCAGTGAGTGAGCGCCGCCCCCACACTGCCTGCTGTTACTGGAGCCAGCCCACTGACAGCAAAAAAATTAAAATGGCTCGGGAGTCGGCAGCCCGGGCCCCCCTGCCAGCCGGGCCCGGTACAACTGGGCCAGCTGTACTGGCCTATCAGCGGCCCTGAGTGTGGGGGCGGCGCTCACTCACTGACGTCACACGCCTGCTCCTCCCACTAGGCGGCGCAGGCGCGTGACGTCAGTGAGTGAGCGCTGCCGCCCGCACTTGTTACTGGAGGCTGGAGGGTGGAGGGAGGAGGCAGGAGCTGAATGTAAGGTAGTATTTTAGTAAAGAGATGAGCGCTGTGCCTGTGCTAAAATTAAAGTTACTGTCTGCAGCCTGCACGGCTGCACCGATTTATTAATGTATACTACTGTGAGTGGCGGGGGGGGATCTATATGGATGACGTCATGACGGCACTGTTATAGGGAGGGCGGGGGATCCGTGGATGGCACTGTTATGGGGGGGGGGTCTGTCATGTGGATGACACTTATGGGGGGGGCCGGGGGGTCTGTGGATGACACTTATGGGGGGGATCTGTGGATGGCACCATTATGGAGGGGGATCTGTGGATGACACTGTTATGGGGGGGATCTGTGGATGACACTGTTATGGGGGGATCTGTGGATGACTGTTATGGGGGGGATCTGTGGATGGCACTGTTATGGAGGGTATCTGTGAATGGCACTGTTATGGAGGGGTATCTGTGGATGACACATAGCATAAGATGCTATATACGGTATGTGTCATCCACAGATCCCCCTCTATAACAGTGCCATCCACAGATCCCCCCATAACAGTGCCATCCACAGATCCCCCCATAACAGTGCCATCCACAGATCCCCTCCATAACAGTGCCATCCACAGATCCTCTCCATAACAGTGCCATCCACAGATCCCCTCCATAACAGTGCCATCCACAGATCCCCTCCATAACAGTGCCATCCACAGATCCCCTCCATAACAGTGCCATCCACAGATCCCCTCCATAACAGTGCCATCCACAGATCCCCTCCATAACAGTGCCATCCACAGATCCCCTCCATAACAGTGCCATCCACAGATCCCCTCCATAACAGTGCCATCCACAGATCCCCTCCATAACAGTGCCATCCACAGATCCCCTCCATAACAGTGCCATCCACAGATCCCCTCCATAAAAGTGCCATTCACAGATCCCCTCCATAACAGTGCCATTCACAGATCCCCTCCATAAAAGTGCCATTCACAGACGACCCCCCAGCGCCATAAATATCACTTGTAGACAAATCTGCATGTTGTTTCAAGGCGGCGTCTGGGGAGGGGCCAAGGGCGGGGCCAGGGGTGTGGCTGAAGGAGGGATCAGGGGGTGGAGCTGAAGGGGGCCCCGTCATGTATGCTGTACGGGGCCCCATGATTTCTATCAGCGGCCCTGGCAGTAGTTATGTGATCTGTGTCACACTGGATGCTGACGCGAGGAGAGTTGGGATCAGCAGAGCTGGCAGGGCAGTCATGGAGCCAGAATCCAGCAGTGGGTATCAAGTAAGTATAATTACGACCACGGGTCCGGCCATGCTTGGGCCTCTTGTAGAAATGGTCCAAAGGGGTGAACAATCCCTTTGAGCTATTTGGCCATGGTCAGTCAGAATTTAATCATTTAAATCTATGCCTTTGTAGGGAATTTGTAGCTCCACCCGCTATTAAGATATTGTATTAAGAAATAAAACTGCGCTGTATTTCTTTGGATTACAAAAAAAACGGTTTGAGGGCAAACATTCACTTTACATTTAACAAGCTAAGTGAATTACATCCATTAATAAAATAAAATTGCATGTAATTGTCTCCGCATTGTATTACATTTAGCATAATTCAATAGCCGGGTTGAATTTGAAAAGTCTCTGTAGTTGCAGCCCAAAGTAATGAAATACTTATTCTGTAAAATAAATGTTTGTTCTGTTCTGGGACTTTAACCCAAACCGAGTACAGACAACCATCGCTCACCAAATGCAGCTCATTCTCATGTTCTGTTATACAGTGAAGTCACATTATTCTGACCACCAACTAATATCCAGAGTAACCACTGTCTGCAGCACGGACAGCAGCTAGACGGGCTGGGACTGACTCCATAAGGTTGTCACAGGTATCTGGAGCTGTGCTGACTGCATCCCACAGCTGCTGGAGGGGACGTGGGGAGGATCCATAGAGACAACACAACCATCGAGGTGGTTCCACAGATGCTCAATTGGGTTCCAGTCTAGGGAATTAGTGGCCAGGGTAGTACTTGTTACTCTTGGTCATGCTTTTAAAACAATGTCAGACATATCTAGCCATGTGACATGTCGCATTGTCTTGCTGGAAGATCCCATCCGCTCCAGGGAAAAAAACAGCATGTATGCGTGTATGCAGGGCCGGTTTTAGACAAAATGTGGCCCTGGGCAAAATCAAAAGTGGGGCCCCAAATCTTGTATTAATGTACTAACAACAAAGTTACATTCTGTCGATTCCGGTGCTCCCTCACAGATTTACACCCCGTAAAGCTCTTTACAGTTCTACAAACACAAAAAAGTCTTGGCGTGAGGCAGACGGGCTCAAATGATTTTGTACAAAATGTATTTGCTAAGCATCTCTAAGTTATTCGCATAGCAGTTACAATGTAATATACTTTTGTACTCTACTTTTGGTTTGTAGAGTGCTGTTGCCCTATGTGTTTGTCACACAGTTCTACACCCTCATGGCCCCAGAATATGCCACATGCCCCCTCCCCTCACAGCAATAAGTTCCCTTTACTCACAGCATCTGAGAGTGTTAAAAACCGGAAGCGCGCGATTCCTCTTCAGGCGTGCTTTTCCCCAGAGGAGATCAGGGAAAGCACCCTGTTCTAAAAATGAGTCGCAGCCTGTACTGGTCTTCCAGGATCATTGTTAGTATAGCCCAGTTCAGGCCACTAGATGGCAGCACTGAACTGTGATAAAGTTCTTTCTATACAGAATAATGGAGCAATTTACATCTGATGATTATAAGTTGCGGTCCACTTGGGGGACTTAACAAAAATAAAAATAAAATGTAAAAAAAGTTTTGAAAATATACAAAACCATAAAAATTTTATTCACCCCCATTCCCCAAAATGAAAAGAAACAAAAAAAAAAAATAGAATTATGGGCATTGCCACAAGCGAAAGCACCCATACTATTAAAATATAAAAAAAAAGGTAACCCATATGGTGAATGGTGTAACAGTAAAAAAAAAAAGAAAATGGCCGTTTCAAGTTTTTTTCATCACTTTATCTCCCAAGAAAATTGAATATAAAGTGATCAAGTCATACACAACCCAAATGGTATTGTCAAAAATGACAGATCGTCCCACAAAAAATGAGCCCCCATACATCTCCGCGGACATAACTATAAAAAAGTTATGACGCTCAGAATATCGCGATGAAAAAAATAATACATTTTTTTACGAAGTGAGTCCTGATGAGGCTTAGCTTGCTGCAGTGAGCGGGCCTATGGAGGTCCTGAGTGGGGGGGGAGGGGCTGCTAGGATTGCCACCTTTCCCAACAAAAAATACTGCTTACACAAGTTGGTGTGGGTTAATACGGGTGTTATTTGATCACATTTTCCATTTTGCTTCATTTTTTTTCTCAATAAAATAAAAATTTTCCCGGTTGGGAACACCCTGTGTATTTAAGTTTCATTTAGCCTTTAGGGATTTGAACTCACAACCTTCTACATTAAAGGCCAGAACCTTAACCACTAGGCTATAGAGCTCAATGCTGAGTCAGTGCTGAAAAACCTCATAGAAGTTTTTCTTCTATTATACAAGAGACACTTCTATGAGGTTTGTCAGCAGTGCCTTGAGCTCTATAGCCCAGTGGTTAAGGTTTTTGCCTTTAATGTAGAGGGTTGTGAGTTCGAATCCCCACAGAAGCATTTTAAAAATACTGGTTACACAAGTTAAAAAGGTTGGTGTAGGCTAATACGGGTGTTACTTGATCATATTTTACATTTTGCTCCATTTATTTCTCAATAGAATCAAATTTTTCACTGTTGGGAACACCCTGCGTATTTAAGTTTTATTTAGCCTCTATTTATAAAAAGTTTCTGTAGGTATTTGAACGCACAACCTTCGACATTAAGACTAAGAACCTTAACCACTGGGCTATAGTGCTCAATGCTATAACAGTACTGAAAAACCTCATAGAAGTTTCTCTTCTGTTAAAAACCGCATAGGAGTTTCTCTTGTATTATACAAGATAAACTTTTATGAGGTTTTTTTATCTCTATACTTAGTATTGGGCTCTATAGCTCAGTGGTTAAGAGTCTTGCCCTTACTGTAGAATGAATAGCCTTTTCATGTTCATAATGCCTCATGCACACAAATGTATTTTGTTACCGTGTCCATTCCATTTTTTTTGCGGATAGGATGTGGACACATTCATTTCAATGGGTCCGCAAAAAATGCGGACAGCACACCGTGTGCTATCCGCATCCGTATATCCGTTCCGTAGCCCCACAAAAAAAATAGAACATGTCCTATTCTTGCCCGTTTTAGGCATTGTTACAATGGATCCGCAAAAAAACGGATGGCATACAAATGTCATTCGTTTTTTTTTGCGGATCCGCAATTTGCGGACCGCAAAACACATACGGTCGTGTGCATGTAGCCTAACACTGACTCCATATATGGACATATGCATATATGGATTCAGAGCAGGGACTCCTAAACTGGGAAATTCCCCACTCTGGAGTCCCGACTGTTCAACCTTCTGCAATCTGCAGACTGAAGCAGGGGGCCCCTTAGAGGATTGGGGCCCTGGGCAATTGCCCAGTTTGCCCTTCCCCCCCCTAACGCCAGCCCTGGGTGTATGTGATTTGTAAAGATGGATTCATACCCAAATCTGTTGAGAGTGCCTTTCACATGGATGTGGGGCCCAGAGAATGCCATAAAAAAAATCCCCCGGACCATAACGCTGCCACCACGAGCTTGTGTTCTTCCAACAATGGCTGTAAGGTAGAACAAAGTTGAAAATAGAACAAAGTTGTATGGACGAGCACTCTAACAGTTGGCACACATTTATTGAAAATATATAATAAGCTAGCAATATAAAATAGATAAAACAATAAAATACAAGTGTATGAATACAACCACTATGGGGTAATGGGTATTGGTGGATATTCTTCAATATCCGAAACAGTCCTTGAGATAAGAATGATAAAATTGGTATAGAGGCCTAGTGATGGCCTGAGTGTCTATAGGAGTCCAATATGCCCTAATCAAATAGCGATGATGCTTATATAGCTCCAACGGTTCTGGCAAGCTGCCGCTATTCAGTGCATTCAGTGGTAGTCCCGTATCATACAAAAATACTCTAATGGAGATACACTTGCCGGCTTTTCAGCCGCTTACCTCCCCTTCGTATGCGGCTTCAGTCCTGCGGTTTGCTCAGACTGCGTACATGGGGCCCATAGGATGCGGCGTCTCCCGTTGTTAGATACAATAGCCGGGCTTGCCGACTATACTAGCGCTTACCTTTTCTTGTGAGTGGTGTACTTAGCTTTCACAGTGCGGGTAAAGCGCATAGATCACCCCTGTTGGTATGCAGGGCCGGCGTCTCGCAGTGTTCTGTTTGTTGCCCGCGTTGAACGCTTGCGGGGTGACGGGATAGTGTTTGCTTGCGTCACTTCCTGTAGATACCGGTGGTGACGTATTCCTTGTATAGCGTCCGATAATTCCAGGCTGCGATATTCAGATGTTAAATATTGTCGATGTCAAAAGTCCTGTTTGCATGGCCATGCAATTGAAGAAGTGTCGACAGGTATATGGCGTGAAACCCAGACGCGTTTCGGGAGCTGTCACTCTCCCTTCCTCAGTGGTTGCGCCATACCTGTCTAAATGCGCCTTATATACTTCTCTAGGTTATCCTCAAAGCCTGGATCGGACCTCCGGATCCGATTTTTCCATTTCTGTATAATTTGAAATTTCTAGTTTTCACAGTCTGTTTGTTATTATTTTCTGTTTTTCGTAATAATGTCCGATTTTAGGTATCACTGAGTCCATAATAGCCTTTTAATTACTAATATATTTAATGGGTTTCACTCTCTTGTAAATGTCAAGAGAGGACAAACAAACATATCATTCAGCATATACCCCATTAGTGGATGCTTCCTATTATTTGAGACAATAATGATGATTTATGCAAAATAGAGAATCCTTACACTAAATAAAAATTATTATTTTTTTTTTTTTTTAATAAATATATGGATAAAATATGTGAATAAAATGTGTTAGATAAAATCACAAAAAATAAATAGATGTGGATAATATAATCTATACATATAGTGGATATTTATTATAATATAAATCTGGAGTGCCGATAAGGGGCATGATTCATAACTCCCATCATTAGTGCCACAACCTATGTACAAGCGTGTGAGACCACAGTGTAACCAGGGCTGAGAGCATGTGAAGCGGCAGTGTAGCCATTGCTGGCAGCACTATTGGTTATAATGATAGGGATAATGGGGGCCTCCCATTTGGGGATGGCCATATAACATGGCTTGGCTTAACCTCTGTGTAAAGTAAGGTAAGGATACCCTCACAGGAAACCCTCACAGGAAACCAAAGAGTTCCAACTCTGAGTTTAGTCCTGATGGTAACAGACTCCCAAACTCATATATTCGTCGGGACTCCCTTCTGGACATGTGTTTGATATAATTGCCAGTGAAGACACACTGGCACCATATATTAAACGATAGAGTGATAGGTCATCTTTTACCTACATCTCCAAAAGTCATATTTACTAGGGCACCCAATCTGGGTATCAAAATAGCCCCCTCCGTGAAATCTAGAGAGAAAAAAGGATCAGTGATAGGAACTTGGATGGATCTGAAAGGGTTTTTCAAATGCGGTAAATGCATAGCATGTAAAATCAATAACAAACCCCGTAAGACCACCACAGTTTCCTCTACACAGAATACGTTCGTTTGGGACATTAAAGATTGCCTCACATGCAACTCTACCGGTGTTGTCTACCTGGTCCAGTGCCCCTGCAACAAACAATATATCGGCAGAACCAAACGGTTATTAAAGACGAGACTGGCTGAACATATAGCCAACATCAAGAAAGGCTATGACAAACATTCTTTGTCTAAACATTACAAGGAGGTCCACAACAGTGACCCAGCCAGTCTCGTCTTTATGGCACTGGAAAAGGTGGATCAACACTGGAGAGGAGGCAATTATATCAAACACATGTCCAGAAGGGAGTCCCGACGAATATATGAGTTTGGGAGTCTGTTACCATCAGGACTAAACTCAGAGTTGGAACTCTTTGGTTTCCTGTGAGGGTTTCCTGTGAGGGTATCCTTACCTTACTTTACACAGAGGTTAAGCCAAGCCATGTTATATGGCCATCCCCAAATGGGAGGCCCCCATTATCCCTATCATTATAACCAATAGTGCTGCCAGCAATGGCTACACTGCCGCTTCACATGCTCTCAGCCCTGGTTACACTGTGGTCTCACACGCTTGTACATAGGTTGTGGCACTAATGATGGGAGTTATGAATCATGCCCCTTATCGGCACTCCAGATTTATATTATAATAAATATCCACTATATGTATAGATTATATTATCCACATCTATTTATTTTTTGTGATTTTATCTAACACATTTTATTCACATATTTTATCCATATATTTATTAAAAAAAAAAAAAAAATAATAATTTTTATTTAGTGTAAGGATTCTCTATTTTGCATAAATCATCATTATTGTCTCAAATAATAGGAAGCATCCACTAATGGGGTATATGCTGAATGATATGTTTGTTTGTCCTCTCTTGACATTTACAAGAGAGTGAAACCCATTAAATATATTAGTAATTAAAAGGCTATTATGGACTCAGTGATACCTAAAATCGGACATTATTACGAAAAACAGAAAATAATAACAAACAGACTGTGAAAACTAGAAATTTCAAATTATACAGAAATGGAAAAATCGGATCCGGAGGTCCGATCCAGGCTTTGAGGATAACCTAGAGAAGTATATAAGGCGCATTTAGACAGGTATGGCGCAACCACTGAGGAAGGGAGAGTGACAGCTCCCGAAACGCGTCTGGGTTTCACGCCATATACCTGTCGACACTTCTTCAATTGCATGGCCATGCAAACAGGACTTTTGACATCGACAATATTTAACATCTGAATATCGCAGCCTGGAATTATCGGACGCTATACAAGGAATACGTCACCACCGGTATCTACAGGAAGTGACGCAAGCAAACACTATCCCGTCACCCCGCAAGCGTTCAACGCGGGCAACAAACAGAACACTGCGAGACGCCGGCCCTGCATACCAACAGGGGTGATCTATGCGCTTTACCCGCACTGTGAAAGCTAAGTACACCACTCACAAGAAAAGGTAAGCGCTAGTATAGTCGGCAAGCCCGGCTATTGTATCTAACAACGGGAGACGCCGCATCCTATGGGCCCCATGTACGCAGTCTGAGCAAACCGCAGGACTGAAGCCGCATACGAAGGGGAGGTAAGCGGCTGAAAAGCCGGCAAGTGTATCTCCATTAGAGTATTTTTGTATGATACGGGACTACCACTGAATGCACTGAATAGCGGCAGCTTGCCAGAACCGTTGGAGCTATATAAGCATCATCGCTATTTGATTAGGGCATATTGGACTCCTATAGACACTCAGGCCATCACTAGGCCTCTATACCAATTTTATCATTCTTATCTCAAGGACTGTTTCGGATATTGAAGAATATCCACCAATACCCATTACCCCATAGTGGTTGTATTCATACACTTGTATTTTATTGTTTTATCTATTTTATATTGCTAGCTTATTATATATTTTCAATAAATGTGTGCCAACTGTTAGAGTGCTCGTCCATACAACTTTGTTCTATTTTCATTTTTCTTTAGAGAGGTAGGGTGTCCTCTCCCTGGACTTGTAGCACCATATCATAGGCTATATAGGAGAGCAGCCACCACCAACTCCATTTTTTCAATGGCTGTAAGGTGTTTGTTCTCTGATGTTTCTCTCCTGACTCTCCAACGTCCATCTGTTCCATCTGTACAGAGTAGGTTACGGTAAAGCTGGTCATGGCAGTATAGCAGCAGCAGGGTTACCGGTTGTACGCTTGTCCGGAGAGGTGGGTTTCAGGTTTCTTTTGATGGTTTCCACTGTAGGTGAGAGTCTTATATGTTGGGGTAGAGATTTCCAGAGTATGGGGGATGCAAGGGAGAAATCATGTGGGCAATTGTGGGAATCAGTGGTAAGAGGAGAGGAGAGAAGAAAGTCTTGTGAGGATCATAGATTACATGTGTGGATGTATCGGGAAAGTAGCTCAGAGATGTACGGAGAGGACAGTTAGTGGATGGCCTTATATGTAGTGATGGACGAACATCGGCCGGGACGGTTCGCGGACGTTCATATTATTAGCCACCAAATACTTAGTAGAAGTGCACAAATAGTCCCACAACATGGACAGTGACATACTAGAGGGGGATCAATGACAAAAATTCCAACAAAAAAAATCTATCTTAATCAGGGGACATTTTTATGCGTCTTAAAGGGAAATTCTCTGAAATGTGCCCTGTCGGAGCGTAGAAAATTTTTATTTTAGGCCATGGGAGTACGGGCCTTAAAAATTAGGCATTCATCTGACATAAAAAAAATTCTGATTATGTGGCTTGAGGTACATTATGCGCTTAATGAATAAAAATGTTACTGTAGTCCACTGGACTACAGGCCCCAAACATTAGGCATTCACCGGACAGAAAAGATCAAGTGATTATGTGGCCGGAGGTATATTACACAGTCAATGGATAACAATTTTCCTGCAGGCCAGTACAAATACAGGTCAAATACATATGTTTAAAAGAACTAAAAATATATGATTGGATTAAAAACATGGCTAACGAAATCCCCCCTCTTGAAAAAAAACCAAATGATAATAGTTGAAATTCGATAACACGTGGTCGTCACTGGTGTTGAATTCCTCTGAGGCCCCAGCAATTATTCATTCACCGTACAGAAAAGAACAAGTAAGTATGTGGCTGGAGGTAGATTACACGGTCATTGGATATCAATTTTACAGCAGAAAAACCTCAAACAAATGCTGCACTACCCAAAGGCACTATATAGAAAGTATATTTTGGTATATCACATCCCTGCCTCAATCAATTTTTTGGGGGGATAACTGGTATATCACACCAGTTGAAATTATTTGTTCCAATAGCGCTTGTCACTCTCTAGCTGCGGTAATGCAGCAAAACTGCAAATAAATGCTGCACTACCCAAATGCACTACATAGAAAGTATATTATTGGTATATCACACCCCTGCCTCAATCACTTTTTTTTTGGGGGGGGGGGGGTGACGATCCCTACTCTCGGGTCACGTCACTGGGGTGAATTATACTAGTGAGCTCAAGTTACCACAGAAATTCCCACCCACCTATTCTAGATGACAGAATTATGCTAACTTACTCCCCTAGATTCTAACACCCCAATATTTTCTATCACAATAGCTGCCACCACCTATACTATAAGGCAATAGGGGCCTATATGATATTCTCTCAACCCAAATTTAACACTGTAGCACAAGTTATCTATATGGGACCTAAAATCCTCTGAAACACTACTGGTAATGTTATTCCCTCCGTGTCCTATAAGACCACAAGGAAGGGACTTATTAATGTTTAAATTGAATACACAATAGTGCAGTGCAATACAAAAAGAAAGTGTCAGATAAAAGATAAAAACAAAATATACATACAATAACAATGCAGTGTACAGATAAAATAAACGGGATTAAATACAGAATATTGGCTTACTGAGATGCAGCAGTTATATTCCGGCTGTGGAGACAGCTGAAGATATGGGCAGTCACTCCAAACGATGTGGATTCCCAAAATGGCTAACAATTACCTGTTCCCAAACACCCATTTTTATCCCCCCCTCAGTCGAGAAGTGGGCTGTGAGGGAACCTCCCTCCTTTCGGTCCGGCCTTCTGGGACGTGTTATATTATTCAGGTTTCTGCCCCACTTTCCCAGAAGACTGACTGAGGTGGCAATATGAATCATGGCGATTCCTCGCTGTATGACAGGGACTGCGGGTACAGGCATGATCCCATAATCTGAGTCGCTTTGTCCCGGTCATACAGACACCAAATATGATTGAGTTATGATTTCCAGAAGGCCAGATCCTGAATACCGAGAAATGCCTCCTGTCCAGTATGGCGTGCATAGACTCTGCCCGAAGCCTATGTCAGGCTGAACACATTTATTAGGGTTCTGAGGCTGTGGGTGCCATGAGGTCGGAGTTATGGATTCTGATATTATTTCATTCATCTACTGAATGGGTTAGACCACCCACTGGTCTAGCAGCCAACATGTCTAGGGTGGCTGTGCATTTTAAGTATCCCCCTCCCAGGTCTTCATTAGGATGCCCAAATGTTTTGCAATTAGCAGGCCAGTGCTAAATGGGAGCTTCCTCTGAGAATGTGGAGTGTCTCACCTAGTCTTCAGACGGACTGGCATCTAGAGGCACCATTTGCATTTGCTTAATAGATCAATAGCCACTGCTATACAATAGATCAATAGCCACTGCTATACAATTAGCTATTAACATTCCTGGCGGTATGATTATGTCAAGAATTTTGTACCAAAAGTGGTACAATTTTTTGCATAAATATTTTATGGGCACAAATGACAAAATGGCAGGCAAGGGGCACTGTACAGTCATCAAATGTCAGATCTGAGGTTATACAGTGTAATCCTCTCAGATTACAATGTATAACCTCTTTTATGTGTGTTTGTCACTTTTTATGTTTATATTTATTTGAATTTCCCCCCCAGTTCCGCTCCCATGCGCAGCTGCTGCTCGCAGGGAACGGAACCAGGAAGTCAAATGCCGGCCGGTGTTCTGGCAGATCTCTATACCTTGCGAAAAGTCTATACCGGAAGTGACGTGGCCGCACAGGAATCAACTGGCTTAGGAAAGAATCATTGCAGCGCCGAGATAGAAGTACTTCGTGCACCGCGCGTGCGCACTTAGGGGTATAGAGATTTTTCAGGGCAAAATGTTGCATCAGATCTCCCTACCCCTGAGTGCGCACGCGTGCACAAATCATCAGATCAAATCAGGATGAACTGCAACTGATGATTTGTGCGCGCGTGCGCACTCAGGGGTAGAGAGATCTGATGCAACATTGTGCGCAGCAAAATCTCTATACCCCTAAGTGCGCACGTGCGGTGCACGAAGTACTTCTATCTCGGCTCTGCAACGATTCTTTCCTAAGCCAGTGGATGTGTGCTTGCGCAGCGCCGCGCACACCCTCCTCCAGCTGATTTCTGTGCCACTTCCGGTATAGACTTTTCGCAAGGTATAGAGATCTGGCAGAACACCGGCACTCTCAGCGGAGGACATCGCCGGATCGCCGGCAGAAGGTGAAGGGACTCTGAAATGTTACCCTGAGCGTGACTCAGGGTTACCGCTCCTGGCAGCGAAAATTAACCCAGAGTCACGCTCGGGAATACCATCAGGGAGGTTAATAATGTAAGTTTAGGAGAAAATGAGATCTATCTATCTATCTATCTATCTATCTATCTATCTATCTATCTGTCTATTCACTTCAGATTTCGTTACAGGGGGCAACTGATATATTACACCAGTAGAAATTATTTGTTCCAACAGTATTTGTCACTCTGTGTAGCTGCGGTAACGCAGCAAAACCACAAACAAATGCTGCACTAAATGCTCCACAATCACTTTTTTTTTGGGGGGGGGGGGGGGGGGGGCAACTGGTATATCACATCAGTTGAAATTATTTGTTCCAATAGCGTTTGTCACTCTGTGTAGCTGCGGTAACGCAGCAGAACTGCAAGCAAATGCAACAGTACCCAAATGCACTATATAGAAAGTATATTATTGGTATATAACACCCCTGCCTCAATCACTTTTTTTGCGAAGCAACTGGTTTATCACACCAGTTGAAATTATTTGTTCCAAGAGCGTTTGGCCCTCTGTATAGCTGCAGTATCGCAGCAGAACCGCACACAACTGCTGCACAATACAAATGCACTATAATATACTTTCTATGTTAGAAAGTATATTATAAGTATATCACATACCTTTGTAAGTCACACCTATCGATAGCACACCTATACCAGTCCTTAAAAGGACTTTTGTGGCCCTATTAGCTAGCATTTGGCGTCCCTAACAGTCTGTCCCTGCTCCACACAGCAACCTCTCCCTACACTGGCAAAAGACTGAATATAAAATCGGGTTTATTTATAAGGTAGGGGGTATGTCCATGTGCTGAAATGTCTCAATTGGCTGTCCTGTACCACCTGATGGATGTGTCATGGGTCAAAGTTCTTCACAATGTAAAATAATATGGCGCCGGCAGATATCGCCATATGTTCGCTCGTCCGGCGAACGAGCAAAGTTCGCCGCGAAACGACCGCTGGCCGAACCGCAAGGCCAGCTCTACTTATATGTATTTGTTAGTATTTTAAACAGTATTTTAAACTGAATTCGCTAAGCAATTGGTAGCCAGTGAAGGGATTGGGAGAGGCTGAGGAGTAATGGAGTGAGAGGTGGATTAGTCGGGCAGCAGAGTTTAGGATAGATTGGAGGGGTGTGAGACTGCTAGATGGAAGGCCACATAAAAAGATGTTACAGTAGTCTAGGCGGGCATGATGATGAGGGCATGTACAAGCATTTTTGCGGACTCCTGGTTGAGGAATGTGCAGATGCGGGAGATATTTTTGAGTTGGAGGCGGCAGGTGGTGGAAAGAGTTTGGATGTGCAGTTTGAAGGACAGACAGAATCGAAGGTTACTCCAAGGCAGCTGACTTGGTTAACCGGGAAGTGTACAGCCATTGACTGTGATAGATAGGTCTGTTGGGGGGGGTTGAGTGAGATGAGGGAAAGATGATAAATTCTGTTTTATCCTTGTGTCACGCCCGTGTGTGGGAGGGAGACACCACACAGGACGAAGAAGGAGAGGGAACAAGGAACATTGCCTGAAAGCAAGGGAAGAAAGAAGGACACCTCCTAGTCAAATCCCTAGTCACAGTCCTGACTGGCTATCAGTATGAGCAGACCTCAAAGGTAGGTAAGTTCATATGCAGGAGTACCTAGAGTCCTAACTCACCCTATAATACCCTGGTGATGGTGACAGGACAGAGACTACCTGTTCCTCCAGAAAGGAAGGACGACCAGGAGTCTCCCTCAGGCCTACAACAAAGAGCAGGGGAAAAACAACACTCAGATAATCCAAAACAAAATGCAAATACACTTAACTTTCCAGTAGCTACGGCAGCAGACCAAACACCAGCAGACCACAGATACTACTGAAGCTATAAACTGCACAGCATTTTGGGAGAAGCAACTATAAATAAGGAAAGTTAAATGACCACAATAGCAACACCTGGAGGTTAGAGGTGTGGCCAGTATCAGAAACAACACAGACGTCTATTGATCCACAAGGAAACCTGTCAGATTAAAGCACGTGTTGCCAGTCTCACAGATCTTCTGTCACCCACTGTCGTGCGGAAGTCTGTATGTCTCTGTATGTTCCTGACAGTACACCCCCTTTTACAGATGACCTTCGAGCACCCAGGACCGACCTTATCTGGGTGAGACCTGTGAAAAGCTTTCACCAAACGACTGTCATTCACGTCAGATGCCGGTACCCACATCCTTTCTTCTGGTCCATAACCCTTCCAGTGAATAAGATACTGAAGTGATCTACGAAGGACTCCAGAATCAATAATCTTGTTTCTGGCAATCTGGATTTCCAAACTACCGTCCACCATGACAGGAGTGGGTGGCAAGAAAGACGGCTCCAAGGGTTCCACATATCTTCAACAAAGATTTATGAAAAACATTATGTATTTTCAGAGCCGGAGGAAGTTCTAAACGAAAAGCTACGGGATTAATAATGGCACAGATCTTAGGGTACTTTCACACTAGCATTTACATTTTCCGAAATTGGGTTCCGTCATAGGGCCTCAATACCGTAAAAAAAAGCTTCAGTTTTGTCCCCATTCATTGTCAATGGGGACAAAACTGAACTGCACAGAACAGAATGCTCCAAAATGTATTCTGTTCTGTTTAGTTGCGTTCCCAGACCAGAGAGCAAACCGCAACATGTATTTTGCTTTCCATCCTGGGATGCGGAGCAAGATGGATCCGGCATTACCCCCAATGCAAGTTAATGGGGAGGGATCCTTTTTCTCTGTCACAATCTGCCACAGTAGAAAACGGATCCATCCCACATTGACTTTCAATGAAGTTAATGATGGATCCGTCTTGGCAATGTTAAAGATATGTTAAGGTTTAAAGATATGTAAAGATAATACAACCGGATCCGTTCATAACTGATGCAGACAGTTGTATTATCAGTAACTGAAGTGTGAAAGTAGCCTTATATGGACCAATAAATATTGGACCCAACTTCCAAGAAGGTACTTTCAACTTAATGTTTCTTGTGGACAAGCACACAAAATCACCAACTCTTGGGTCCGGACCATTCATACGTTTCCTGTCAGCCACACGTTTATACTTGTTGCCCATATTCATCAAGTTATTTTGAATTCTCTGCCATATGGATGATAATGACGACAAAAAACTTTCTTCCTCAGGGATACCAGAAATATTTGAACCAGAAAATTTGCCAAACTGTAGGTGAAACCCATATCCCCGAAAAAAAACGGCAACTTCCCAGTGGACAAAAACGAGGACCACTCCTCCTGGTTCTCAGAGATAAAACATCTTAAGTAAGTCTCCAGACTCTGATTAGTGTGCTGCGTCTCTGCATTGGACTAAGGATGAAAAGTCAAAGAAAAAGACAGTTGTACCCCCAGCCAAGTACGGAAGGCCTTCCAGAATCTGGACACAAACGATTTTACTAAAACGACCACCAGAATAAGTGTCTTTCCTGACGAATTAGGCAGATCCACAATAAAATCCATAGATAAGTGGTTCTATGGTCTGGACGGTTTGGGTAATGGAAGTAGAAGTCCGGAAGGTCGAGTGGCGTGCCTAGGGTGTTTGGCACCAGTGGCGGGTCCTTTCTCTGGCACCCCCCCCCCAATACTTAAAAAAAATTGTACCCACTCACTGTAGTATTGCCCTCATTGTACAACCTTCACAGTAGTTTTGTACAGATGTGTGCCCCCTCACAGTAGTTATGCCCTCTCTGTGCCCCTTTCACATATATAATCCCCATTGTGCCCCCTTCACAGTAATAATCCTCATTGTGTCCCCTTCACAGTAATAATCCCCATTGTGTTCCTTTCATAGTAATAATCCCCATTGTGCCCCCTTTATAGTAATAATGCCCACTGTTCCCCCTTCATAGTAATAATGCCCAATTTGCACCCTTCAGAGTAATAATGCCTATTGTGCCCCCTTAATAGTAGTAATGCCCACTGTGCTAGTAATGCCCTCTGTGCACCCTCCATACTAGAAATCCCCATTGGGCCCCCTTCACAGTAATAATGCCCACTGTGCCCCCTTCACAGTAATAATGGCAACTGTGCCCCCTTCATTGTAGTAATGGCCTCTGGCTCTGTGCCCCCTCCATAGTAGCAATGCCCATTGCCCCCCTTCACATTAGTAATGCCCTCTGTGCCTCCTCCATAGTAGTAATGCCCTCTGTGTCCCCAGCCCCCAGCTGTTTGAAGAGAGGGCAGTGCTCATATGAGAGCTGCTTTCCCTGTTCTGTTCACCTGCTTGCCGTAGCATTTGCATTGATGAGCAGGTAAACAGAGCAGAGAAGGTAGCGCTCATACAAAAAAAAAACGGACAACCCCTTTAAAGACATACTTGGAAAACATTACATACAGAGCTACAAAACATACAGGGTAATACAGTGACACATATCTCTTACATCCAGTGACTTCTCTTCTCTGATGTACATATTCTCTTTCCTCTTCTTCTCCTGTTAGACCAGACCACCATGGTGACTTCTTTCAGCCGCGCCTCGTCTCTGCAGAGTTTAACAAACAGACATCTTATTTTCTTACTTTTCCATCATCCTCCCACCTTCTCAACACCCCATCCTGCCACCCCAATACTGTGTCCACTGTGCTCCCCAATACTTTCCTACAGGAACAGTCACCCTGAAAATACTGGTATCACACAGATACACATCAGTACAAAAACACCCCTTTATATTGTGCGCTAGTAATAAAAATAACGCCTTTCTTTCAGATCAGCCCCCCTATATAAAACCCTAAATGAGATCCTCCCATCTCAGACCAAACCCTCTTTAGACCTCTATGTCAGATCCCATATAAAACCCCAGTTTTAAACCTCAGATCAGACCCTCATTAGACGTCCATGTAAGACCCCGACACAATATCAGACTTCAGATAAGACCGCCATTAGACCTCCAGACTCCCACTCCAGACCCCTATATCTGATCCACATTAGACCTCAAGACCCCCAGTCAGACCTCCAGACCCCCTAGTCAGACCTCCAGACCCTCCCTTAGACCATTCCAGACCCCCAGTCAGACCTCCAGACCCCCCCAGTAAAACCTCCTGACCCCCCAATCAGACCTCCAGACCCTCCCAGTCAGACCTCCAGACCCCCCATAGACCATTCCAGACCCCCATTAGACCTCTCCAGACCCCCCATTAGACCTCTATATCATACCTCAGATCAGACTGTAAAATAATAAAGTCACTTACCTCTCCTGTCGCCATTCTCCCTGTCCTGGCTGTCTTCTCTTCTCAGGGCCGGCGCTGCAGTCACCTGACCTCCTGCAGCATCAGGTCAAAGTGCGCTCTGTACGTCCTGATGCTGAGAAGAGCTAACAGGAGGAAGGGCTAGTACCGTAAAGCGCTAACAGCGCTTCTCTCCTCCTCCTCCTGCAGACTATTGAGCGCTTCTATTATGGAAGCCCTCACTAGTATTCCCTTTATAAGATGCACTGCATCTTATAAAGGGAAAAGCAATGAGCGCTTCCATCTGTATTGATGGAAGAGCTCATTGCTTCTGTTCTGGCATCCCCCTGAGATCCGGCACCTAGGGCGGACAGCCCCCCCTGGGAACTCCACGGCCACAGGCCGATACATAGTCCTCCACACACTTACGCAACCCTGGCCACCAGAATCTACAAGAGATGCTGTCGGCAGTGGATCTACTCCCAGGGTATCCCGTAAGAATCATACAGTGATGTTCCGCAAACACCTTGTGCCGCAATTATGCTAGCACAAACAATTTCCCAGAGGGGAAAGAATCCGGTGCGTCTCCCTTAGCCTCTAATACCTTCACCTCAAGGTCAGGGTATAGAGCGGATATCACCACCCCTTCTGCCAGTATAGGATTCGGATTTTCAAAATCACCACCTCCAGGAAAACTACCTGACAAGGTATTTTCTTTCCGTGTCTGTTCCGTTTTTTTGCGGACTGTATGCAGAACCATTCATTTTAATGTGTCCGGAAAAAACCCCGGAAGTTACTCCGTCTGCATTCCGTTTCCGTATGTCCGTATTTCCGTTCCGCAAAAAATAGAACATGTTGTAACAGGGAACCGGCGGTGTGCTCCCTCCTTGCAGCACTGCCGGCATCCCGCTGATTAGGAGGGAGGAGGAGCCGGCGTTGGGCGTGGCCGGCGTCCTCATCTCCCTGGCAACAAGGGTGTGGGGAGGACCCGGCGGCGCACGCTTCCTCAGCGCGGCCGGCGTCTTCCATCCCCTAGGCAATGAGCAGGGGCAGGAACGAGCGCCGACGGATATGAGTCGGCGCTTAGGGTTTTGGCTGGGGCTAATGCAGGATCATGTGACGCTGGCCACGTCACGTGATCATTCAGTCTGGCCTATTTAACAGGCAACTTGCTGGCCACATGTTTCCTATGATTGGTCTTACTACTCCACTAGCGTTTTCCTGCATGTGTGATTTTGTGAACTCGACCTCGGCATGTATTTGACTCTTGATCCTGTGCAATCCCTTTGTACGAACGTGACCTCCTGGCTCCTGACCTTGACTTGTATTTTGACCTCGATCCTGTGTAATTCTTTAGTACTGACGTGATCTCCTGGCTCCTGACCTCGACTTGTATTTGACCTTGATCCTGTGTTATTCCTTTGTACTGATGTGACCTCTTGGTACTTGACCTCGGCTTCCATTTTATTCTGGTTTTGCTTATGGTTGGTTATTTGCTTGTTTGGTTACTACCCAGCCTGGTAGCTTACGTTTCTGTCTTAGTCTTTTGTTTTCTTCCACCTTGTTCCCTCCCTGTAGACCCCTGCACGTACTTAAGCTAGGGACTGCCGTCCAGTTGCGCACCTCCGGTTAGGCCGGACCGTGCAAGTAGGTAGGAATAGTGGAGTGGGTGGAGCTTAGGGCTGCACTATCCCTACAGAATCGTGACACGTGTCCTATTATTGTCCATATTACGGACAAGGATAGGACTGTTCTATTAGGGGCCAGCTGTTCCGTTCCGCAAAATACGGAATGCTCACGAACGTCATCTGTATTTTTTGCGAATCCGTTTTTGCGGACCTCAAAATACATACGGTCGTGTGCATGAGGCCTTATCCAAAATCTCAGCAATGTATTCTCTCATGGCCAGTCTTTCAGGTCCAGATAGGTTATACAGCCTCGACTTGGGTAACTTAACCCTGGGAATAAGGTTGATAGGAAAATCATATTCCTGATGCAAAGGTAAATCCTGACATCCACTCTCAGAAAATACATCGGCAAAATCAGATATAAAAGAGGGTAATGTCTAAAGGTACAGAATCAATAGCAAAAATGGAAGTGTTTTTCTCTAATGCTTAAACCGTGCATACGAACGAACTGAGCATCAATCAGGTTCACCCCTGCCCCACTGTCGATAAGCACCTTAATCCCCACAGTCTTTGACTCTAGCTCCAACTCGGCAGTCAGGAGAATTTGGGTACTACCAGTCAAAGACAAATGCACATTCTCTGACTCTCCTCTCACCCCTCCAAGAGTCAGATGGTAATTAGACGTCTCATTTTTTTACATTTTTGCCGTTGAATGCATGGACATACATCGATAAAATGTCAGTTTTGTCCTCAGAAAAAACACACTCCTTTCCTACTACTAATACGCTTAAAAGCAGGAGTAGCTCCCCCTAATTGCATGGGTTTGTCCACAGACATAAACCCAGGAGTATCTTCACCCACAGTATCAGAGGAGGACAATACATCATGTGATAGAACGTCCCGATAGTGGGGGCCCCTAGATCTCTCTCTCAGGCATCTATCCATGCATATGGCAAGAGACATAGCAGCCTCCAGAAACACAGGAGTTTCATGAAAGGCCAAAGCATCCTTCAGCCTCTCAGATAACCCCTGACAAAACTGGCTAGGGAGAGCCGGATCATTACACTCAGTATCCGTAGCCCATGTTCTAAACTCTGAGCAATAAATTTCCGCAGAACGATCTCCCTGACAAAGGCCACGCAGCTTCGTTTCAGCCAGGGAGGTCCGAACCGAGTCATCATAGATGAGACCCATGGCTTTGAAAAATTCGTCCACCGACCGGAAAGACTGTGATCCGGTCAGCAGAGAAAAAGCCCATGACTACGCATCCCCCTTAAGCAAAGAAATCACCACACTGACTCACTATTCTTCATCACCAGATGAGTGTGGACGTAGCCTAAAATATAATTTACACGCCTCCCTAAATGGAATGAAATTAGCTTGTCTCTCAGAGAATCTGTCCGGGAGAGCAACTTTAGGCTTCAGACAGGTCTGGTAACCACCACCATCAGGACCAACAGCCTGTGGTCTCTGGATCTGAGAGACGGTCGTGCGGAGATTAGCTAATTCCAAAGATAGACCCTGTAGCTGTTCTGCCAGTGCAGCAATCAGGTCCATGGCTGCACTCGAATTAACAAAAATTTACGGTTTAGCGGTTTATAATGTCACGCCTGTGAAGAAGGAGAGGTAAAAAGGAACAAGGCCTAAAAGCAAGGGAAGAAAGAAGAACACCTCCTATTCAAATCCCTAGTCACAGTCCTGACTGGCTATCAGTAAGAACAGACCCCAAATGTAGGTGAATTCATACGCAGAAGTACCTAACTCACCCTATAATACCCTGGCGATAGTGACAGGACAGAGTCTACCTGTTCATCCAGAAAGGAAGGACGACCAGGAGTTTCTCTCAGGCCTACAACAAAGGGCAGGGAAAAACAACACACAGATAAACAAAACAAAAATACAAAAGGGAAAGGAAACACTTAACTTTCCAGTAGCTATGGCAGCAACAGGAACTCAGCGGAGAACCTAACAACAGCAGACCACAGATACCACTGAAGCTATAAATCACACAGCATTGTGGGAGAAGCAACTATAAATAAGGAAAGTTAAATGACCTGGAGGTCCTAGCAATACCTGCAGGTTAGAGGTGTGGCCAGTATCATAAACAACACAGATGTCTATTGATCCACAAGGAAACCTGTCAGATCAAAGCACATGTTTCCAGTCTCACAGATCTTCTGTCACCCACTGTCACGGAAACGTCCGTATGTCCCGGTACATCCGTGACACCATGTTAATTTTTAGAAAGCGAGATGCGAAGAAGGAGTATATGGAAGATAGGCATTGTGGGATTCTGGATAGTAAGGTGGTGATTAGAGTTGAGCGAACACCTAGATGTTCGGGGAGTTCGGCCGAACTTTAAAAAAAAGTTTGCGTTCGGGACCCGAACTTGATCCGAACTTGCACCCGAACCCCATTGAAGTCAATGGGGACCCAAACTTCACTTTATTATTTTCCGTTATAACGGAAAATAATAGTATTAGCTTTTTCAGATCTGAGTTTTCACGATTCGACAGTATATTCTAACACAGAGGCGTTCCCATGGTGATGGGGACGCTTCAAGTTAGAATATACTAAGAACTGTGTACATAACTGCCCCCTGCTGCCTGGCAGCACCCGATCTCTTACAGGGGGCTGTGATCCGCATAATTAACCCCTCAGGTGCCGCTCCTCGGGGTTAATTGTGCGGATCTCAGCCCCCTGTAAGATATCGGGTGCTGCCAGGCAGCAGGGGCCAGACCCCTCTCCCTCCCCAGTATTAAAATCATTGGTGGCCAGTGCGGCCCTCTCCCCTCCCTCCCTCCCCAGTATTAAAATCATTGGTGGCCAGTGCGGCCCCCCCACCCCCACCCCCCCTATTAAAATCATTGGTGGTTAGTGCAGCCCCCGCCCCTATTAAAATCATTGGTGTCATCATTGGTGTCCAGTGCGGCCTCCCCTCTCCCCCCCACCCCTAATTAAAATCATTGGTGGCAGTGGCCACAGGTTAACAACCCCCCTCCCCCTCCATCATTGGTGGCAGCGGAGCGGCAGTTCCGATCGAAGTCCCAGTTTAATCGCTGGGGCTCCGATCGGTTACTTAGCACTTTTAGCAGCATTATACTTACATGCGCTGTCTGTGGCCGGCCAGCACTCTTCCTACTGGTAAGTGAAAGGTCTGTTCTATAAGCAATGCGCCGCACAGACCTTTCACTTACCAGTAGGAGGAGCGCCCGGCCGGCCATAGACAGCGCATATAAGTATAATGCTGCTGAAAGTGCTAAGTAACCATGGTAGCCAGGACTGCAGTAGCGTCCTGGCTGCCATGGTAACCGATCGGAGCCCCAGCGATTAAACTGGGACTCCGATCGGAACTGCCGCTCCGCTGCCACCAATGATGGGGGGGTTGTTAACCAATGATTTTAATTAGGGGGGGGGAGAGGGGAGGCCGCACTGGACACCAATGATTTTAATACTGAGGAGGGAGGGGGTTAATTGTGCGGACCACAGCCCCCTGTAAGAGATCAGGTGCTGCCAGGCAGCCTCTGTGTTAGAATATACTGTCGGATCTGAGTTTTCACGATCTAACTCAAATCCGATGGAATATTCTAACATAGAGGCGTTCCCATGGTGAGGGGGACGCTTCAAGTTAAAATATACCATCGGATTGGAAAAAACTCTGATCCGATGGTATATTAATATTTCCCGAACACCGAACCCGACCTTTTACTGAAATATTCGGGTTCGGGTGCCGAACACCGTAAAGTTCGGTACGAACCCAAACTTTACAGTTCGGGTTCGATCAACCCTAGTGGTGATGTCTAGGGTTGAGCGAACCCGAACTGTAAAGTTCGGGTTCGTACCGAACTTTACAGTGTTCGGCACCCGAACCCGAACATTTCAGTAAAAGTTCGGGTTCAGTGTTCGGGTAATATTAATATACCATCGGATCGGCGTTTTCTCCAATCCGATGGTATATTTTAACTTGAAGCGTCCCCATCACCATGGGAACGCCTCCATGTTAGAATATACCATCGGATTTGAGTTAGATTGTGAAAACTCAGATCCGACAGTATATTCTAAGACAGAGGCGTTCCCATAGTGATAGGGACGCTTCAAGTTAGAATATACTGAGAACTGTGGACTAGGGTTGAGCGAACCCGAACTGTAAAGTTCGGGTTCATACCGAACTTTAGGATTTTTGGACCCCGAACATTTCCGTAAAAGTTTGGGTTCGGTGGTTTCTTGACGCTTTTTGAAAGGCTGCACAGCAGCCAATCTACAAGCGTCATACTACTTGCCCCAAGAGGCCATCACAGCCATGCCTACTAATGGCATGGCTGTGATTGGCCAGAGCAGCATGTGACCCAGGCTCTATATAAGCTTGAGTCACATAGCGCTGCACGTCACTCTGCTGTTACAAGTGTAGGGAGAGGATGCTGCTGGACTTGTGATTTCAGGGAGAGAATAGGAGAGAATCTAACTCAGCGATCTACAGACAAATAGTTGAGTGGGTGCAGGGCACTATGGTTTTACCCTGCCCTGAGCTCATTGACCAAAAAATACAAACTTTTAGAATTGTGTTAGTTAAGTGGGTGGCGGCGGCGGCCATTTTATGCATGCATCTGAGCTTTTGGGACATTGCAAATCACAATTTTTTTGGGGCAAACTACAACATCTGGATTAGTCAGTGTGCAATTTAAGGTAGAAATACACCCATCATTTTCTGGGGTTTTAAAAACACACAATTTTTTTTAAAAAAAACAGTATTTTCCAGATCTGCAAGTGTTAAATTCAAGTTTAATATATACAGCTTTCATATTCTGTTAGCAAAAAAAGACTTTTTTTTGCAATCTACAACATCTGTATTAGTCAGTGTGCAATTTAAGGTAGAAATACACCCATCATTTTCTGGGGTTTGAAAAACACCCTTTTTTTATTTTTTTTATTTTTTATTTTCCAGATCTGCAAGTGTTAAATTCAAGTTTAATATATACAGCTTTCATATTCTGTTAGCAAAAAAAAGACTTTTTTGGCAATCTACAACATCTATATTAGTCAGTGTGCAATTTAAGGTAGAAATACACCCATCATTTTCTGGGGTTTTAAAAAACACAATTTTTTTTTCCCAAAAACAGTATTTTCCAGATCTGCAAATGTTAAATTCAAGTTTAATATATACAGTTTTCAGATTCTGTTAGCAAAAAAATACTTTTTTGGCATCTACAACATCTGTATTAGTCAGTGTGCAATTTAAGGTAGAAATACACTCATCATTTTCTGGGGTTTGAAAAACACACTTTTTTAAAAAAAAAAATGTATTTTCCAGATCTGCAAGTGTTAAATTCAAGTTTAATATATACAGCTTTCATATTCTGTTACCAAAAAAAGACTTTTTTGGCAATCTACAACATCTGTATTAGTCAGTGTGAAATCTAAGGTAGAAATACATCCATCATTTTCTGGGGTTTTAAAAACACACAATTTTTTTAAAAAAACAGTATTTTCCAGATCTTCAAGTGTTAAATTCAAGTTTAATATATACAGTTTTTATATTCTGTTAGCAAAAAATTTTTTTTTGGGCAATCTACAACATCTGTATTAGTCAGTGTGCAATTTAAAGGGTTTCTACCACCACATTTTGACCTAATTAGCTGTCTGACACTAGCGATCTGCTAGTGTCTGCTGTACCTAACCATGCTATTGTAATACCTTTCTCTGCAGCGGTTACCCTAAAAAATGAACTTTTATTGCTATGCAAATGAGCCTCTAGGTGCTATGGGGGCGTCTTTTCAGCACCTAGAGGCTCTGTCTACTCACCATGTCTGCCGCCCAGCTCGTCCCTCGAGCCCGCCCATCTCCTCTAGATTGACAGCCTCAATCGCATCCATCGAGCCGAATTCTCGCACCTGTGCCGTGTGCTTCTGTATTCGGCGCAGTGACTGTCGGACCGCTCCCTGTGCCGGCATCTCCACTGCGCCTGCGCATCTCCACTGCTTGAGGCCGGGCGTCGTCTGTTCCTGGGAGCACTCTGACGTCATCGGCGCAGGCACAGTGGAGATGCCGGCGCAGGGAGCGGTCCGACAGTCACTGCGCCTGCGCCGAATACAGACGCACACGAGCAGGCGCGAGAATTCGACCGCGATGGATGCGATGGAGGCTGTCAATCTAGAGGAAATGGGCGGGCTGGAGGAACGAGCTGGGCGGCAGACATGGTGAGTAGACGGAGCCTCTAGGTGCTGAAAAGACGCTCCCATAGCACCTAGAGGCTCATTTGCAAAGCAATAAAAGTTAGTTTTTTAGGGTAACGGCTGCAGAGAAAGGTATTACAATAGCATGGTTAGGTACAGCAGACACTAGCAGATCGCTAGTGTCAGACAGCTAATTAGGTCAAAATGTGGTGGTAGAAACCCTTTAAGGTAGAAATACACCCATCATTTTCTGGGGTTTCAAAAACACACTCTTTTGTCAAAAAACACTATTTTCAGACATTGCAGCATCAGCACGTGTGAAATTACAGGCTTATATACTGCTGTCAAATTAAGTTTTTAAACAAACACTCATTTGGGCGCAAAAAAATTAGTTGGCAGCTTTTCATGCAGATGTCATTGTGAGATCCCCCCCTAATACATTTGGGTTACATTCAGAGATTTTAAATACCGCCATTTGGTGCACCAATATTGAATTCAGGCCTACACTGGTTCAGGCCCTACATACAGGGGTTTGAATTAGGCATTTGAAATACAGCCATTTGAAATACAGCCATTTTGTGCAGAGATTTATTTACTGCAGGCCTACAGAGGTTCAGGCCCTCTGAGATACTACCTCTACATACAGGGGTTTGAATTAGGCATTTGAAATACAGCCATTTGAAATACAGCCTTTTTGTGCAAAGATATATTTACTTCAGGCCTACAGAGGTTCAGGCCCTCTGAGATACCACCTCTAGATACAGGGGTTTGAATTAGGCATTTGAAATACAGCCATTTGAAATACAGCCATTTTGTGCAAAGATATATTTACTGCAGGCCTACAGAGGTTCAGGCCCTCTGAGATATTACCTCTACATACAGGGGTTTGAATTAGGCATTTGAAATACAGTCATTTGAAATACAGCCTTTTTGTGCAAAGATATATTTACTTCAGGCCTACAGAGGTTCAGGCCCTTTGAGATACCACCTCTACATACAAAGGTTTGAATTAGGCATTTGAAATACAGCCATTTGAAATACAGCCTTTTTGTGCAAAGATATATTTACTTCAGGCCTACAGAGGTTCAGGCCCTGTGAGATACCACCTCTACATACAGGGGTTTGAATTAGGCATTTGAAATACAGCCATTTAAAATACAGCCATTTTGTGCAGAGATTTATTTACTAAAGGTCTACAGAGGTTCAGGCCCTCTGAGATACCACCTCTACATACAGGGGTTTGAATTAGGCATTTGAAATACAGCCATTTTGTGCAAAGATATATTTACTGCAGGCCTACAGAGGTTCAGGCCCTCTGAGATACTACCTCTACATACAGGGGTTTGAATTAGGCATTTGAAATACAGCCATTTTGTGCAAAGATATATTTACTGCAGGCCTACAGAGGTTCAGGCCCTCTGAGATACTACCTCTACATACAGGGGTTTGAATTAGGCATTTGAAATACAGACATTTGAAATACAGCCTTTTTGTGCAAAGATATATTTACTGCAGGCCTACAGAGGTTCAGGCCCTCTGAGATACTACCTCTACATACAGGGGTTTTAATTAGGCATTTGAAATACAGCCTTTTTGTGCAAAGATATATTTACTTCAGGCCTACAGAGGTTCAGGCCCTGTGAGATACCACCTCTACATACAGGGGTTTCAATTAGGCATTTGAAATACAGCCATTTTGTGCAAAGATATATTTACTGCAGGCCTACACTGGTTCAGGCCCTGTGAGATACCACCTCTACATACAGGGTTTTGAATTAGACATTCAAAATACAGCCATTTGAAATACAGCCATTTTCTGCAAAGATATATTTACTGCAGGCCTACAGAGGTTCAGGGCCTGTGAGATACCACCTCTACATGCAGGGGTTTGAATTAGGCATTTGAAATACAGCCATTTTGTGCAAAGATATATTTACTGCATGCCTACAGAGGTTCAGGCCCTCTGAGATACTACCTCTACATACAGGGGTTTGAATTAGGCATTTGAAATACAGACATTTGAAATACAGCCATTTTGTGCAAAGATATATTTACTGCAGGCCTACAGAGGTTCAGGCCCTCTGAGATACTACCTCTACATACAGGGGTTTTAATTAGGCATTTGAAATACAGCCATTTGAAATACAGCCTTTTTGTGCAAAGATATATTTACTGCAGTCCTACACTGGTTCAGGCCCTGTGAGATACCACCTCTACATACAGGGTTTGAAATTAGGCATTTGAAATACAGCCATTTGAAATACAGCCTTTTTGTGCAAAGATATATTTACTTCAGGCCTACAGAGGTTCAGGCCCTGTGAGATACCACCTCTACATACAGGGGTTTCCAATTAGGCATTTGAAATACAGCCATTTGAAATACAGCCATTTTGTGCAAAGATATATTTACTGCAGGCCTACACTGGTTCAGGCCCTGTGAGACACTACCTCTACATACAGGGGTTTGAATTAGACATTTGAAATACAGCCATTTGAAATACAGCCTTTTTGTGCAAAGATATATTTACTTCAGGCCTACAGAGGTTCAGGGCCTGTGAGATACCACCTCTACATGCAGGGGTTTGAATTAGGCATTTGAAATACAGCCATTTTGTGCAAAGATATATTTACTGCATGCCTACAGAGGTTCAGGCCCTCTGAGATACTACCTCTACATACAGGGGTTTGAATTAGGCATTTGAAATACAGACATTTGAAATACAGCCATTTTGTGCAAAGATATATTTACTGCAGGCCTACAGAGGTTCAGGCCCTCTGAGATACTACCTCTACATACAGGGGTTTTAATTAGGCATTTGAAATACAGCCATTTGAAATACAGCCTTTTTGTGCAAAGATATATTTACTGCAGTCCTACACTGGTTCAGGCCCTGTGAGATACCACCTCTACATACAGGGTTTGAAATTAGGCATTTGAAATACAGCCATTTTAAATACAGCCTTTTTGTGCAAAGATATATTTACTTCAGGCCTACAGAGGTTCAGGCCCTGTGAGATACCACCTCTACATACAGGGGTTTCCAATTAGGCATTTGAAATACAGCCATTTGAAATACAGCCATTTTGTGCAAAGATATATTTACTGCAGGCCTACACTGGTTCAGGCCCTGTGAGACACTACCTCTACATACAGGGGTTTGAATTAGACATTTGAAATACAGCCATTTGAAATACAGCCTTTTTGTGCAAAGATATATTTACTTCAGGCCTACAGAGGTTCAGGGCCTGTGAGATACCACCTCTACATGCAGGGGTTTGAATTAGGCATTTGAAATACAGCCATTTTGTGCAAAGATATATTTACTGCAGGCCTACAGAGGTTCAGGCCCTCTGAGATACTACCTCTACATACAGGGGTTTGAATTAGGCATTTGAAATACAACCATTTGAAATACAGCCATTTTGTGCAAAGATATATTTACTGCAGGCCTACAGAGGTTCAGGCCCTCTGAGATACTACCTCTACATACAGGGGTTTGAATTAGGCATTTGAAATACAGCCATTTGAAATACAGCCATTTTGTGCAAAGATATGTTTACTGCAGACCTACACTGGTTCAGGCCCTGTGAGATACTACCTCTACATACATGGGTTGGAATTAGGCATTTGAAATACAGCCATTTTGGGCAAAAAAGTCTTTCATTGAGGCCTAGTCTGGTTCAGGCCGTGTGAGATACACCCTTTACATACTGTCGTTCTATTCTACTATTAATTAAACACCCATTTAGGGCAAGATCCTGAGAGTGTCAAATAAGGAGAGGACGTGGTCGATCTGAGCCAGCTACACGCACAAGTGAAACTGCTTCCTCAGGTGCGAGTAGGCGACAAAACCTGCAGCAGTATTTGGTCGGGCCTAATGCTGCTCTACGAATGGTGAGACCTGAACAAGTACAGGCGATAGTAGATTGGGTTGCTGACAGTGGATCCAGTTCCTTCACATTGTCTCCCACCCAGTCTCCTGCTGAAAGACCACAGTTGGCACCTGCAGCCGATGTCCATCAGTCTTTCACCTCAACCCCTTGCAAATCAGCCAAGCAGTCTGAGCCCCAAGTCATGCAGCAGTCTCTTCTGCTTTTTGATGACTCTGTTAGCAGGGTTTCCCAGGGCCATCCACCTAGCCCTGCCCCAGAAGTGGAAGAGATTGAGTGCACCGATGCCCAACCACTTATTTTTCAAGATGAGTACATGGGAGGACCATCGCAGCACGTCTCGGATGATGACGAAACACAGGTGCCAACTGCTGGGGCTTTCGAAAGTGTGCAGACCGACAAGGAAGTCAGGGGTGAAGACTGGGTGGAAGATGATGTGGAGGACGATGAGGTCCTTGACCCCACATGGAATCAAGGTCATTCGAGTGACCGATGTAGTTCGGAGGAAGAGGCGGTGGTCGCACAGAGCCACCAGCACAGCAGAAGAGGGAGCAGGGTGCAAAAGCGGAGTGGCCATCCTCTAGACAGTACGCCTCCTACTGCCCACCGCAGCAAGCGACCGAGCACACCAAAGCCAGCTCCAAGGAGTTCCCTGGCGTGGCAGTTCTTCAGACAATGTGCTGACGACAAGACACGAGTGGTTTGCACGCTGTGCAATCAGAGCCTGAAGCGAGGCATAAACGTTCTCAACCTGAGCACAACCTGCATGACCAGGCATTTAAGTGCAAAGCACGAGCTGCAGTGGAGTAGACACCTCAAAAACCAAGAAAGGTCTCTGGCTCCTCCTGCTTCCTCTTTTGCTGCAGTCGCAGCCTTTTCATCCACCTCTGGAGTGACAGTGCCACCTGGCCAGGGCTCGAGTCCTGCGGGAACGCGTGGGAACGGCGTTCCTGCACTTTTTTCTTAGCAGGAACGCCGTTCCCTTTCAGCAGGGCAGCACATTGTGCCCCTCAACACTGTCGGCGGCTCCGCTCTGGCGCAGCATGAAGAGAGGGACTGACAGGAGGGAAGCGCCTCAAGTGTAGCGTGGCCGAGCTCTGTCCGGTCCGTGGTACAGGAGCTTTTGTTTCCTGTACCCGGCCGGACTGACAGGAAGTGCTCACTTAGTGTGCACTTCCTTTCAGTCCGGCCAGGTACAGAAAACAAATGCTCCTGTACCACGGACCGGACAGAGCTCGGCCACGCTACACCCGAGGTGGGTGGGGAGAAAGAGAGAGTGACAAGGGAGGGATGGAGGGGGGAGAAAGAGAGAGTGACAAGGGAGGGAGGGAGGGGGGAGAAAGAGAGAGTGACAAGGGAGGGAGGGGGGAGAAAGAGAGAGTGACAAGGGAGGGAGGGGGAAGAAAGAGAGAGTGACAAGGGAGGGAGGGGGGAGAAAGAGAGAGTGACAAGGGAGAGGGGAGAAAGAGAGAGTGACAAGGGAGGGAGGGGGGAGAAAGAGAGAGTGACAAGGGAGGGAGGGGGGAGAAAGAGAGAGTGACAAGGGAGGGAGGGGGGAGAAAGAGAGAGAGACAAGGGAGGGGGGAAAAAGAGAGAGTGACGAGGGAGGGGGGGAGAAAGAGAGAGTGACGAGGGAGGGGGGGAGAAAGAGAGAGTGACAAGGGAGGGAGGGGGGGAGAAAGAGTGACAAGGGAGGGAGGGGGGAGAAAGAGTGACGAGGGAGGGGGGAGAAAGAGTGACGAGGGAGGGGGGAGAAAGAGTGACAAGGGAGGGGGAGAAAGAGTGACAAGGGAGGGGGGAGAAAGAGTGACAAGGGAGGAGGGAGAAAGAGAGTGACAAGGGAGGGGGGAGAAAGAGAGTGACAAGGGAGGAGGGAGAAAGAGAGTGACAAGGGAGGAGGGAGAAAGAGAGTGACAAGGGAGGAGGGAGAAAGAGAGTGACAAGGGGGGGAGGGGGGATAAAGAGAGTGACAAGGGAGGGGGGAGAAAGAGAGTGACAAGGGAGGGAGGGATTGAGGAGAAAGAGAGTGACAAGGGAGGGCTGATGGAGAGGCACTGGGGCTGCTATGAGGCTACTGGGGGCTGATGTAGAGGCACTGGGGGCTGGTGGAAAGGCACTGGGGGCTGATGGAGAGGCGCTGGGGGCTGCTGGAGAGGCACTGGGGGCTGCTATGAGGCTACTGGGGCTGCTATGAGGCTACTGGGGCTGCTATAAGGCATGGGGCTCTTATCTGAGGTCTGATTGGGGGTCATTCATATTGGGGTCTGAGCTGAGGTCTGATCTGAGGTCTTATTGGGTTCTTATTAACATTGGGGATCTTATTGGGGCTGTTAGCTGAGGTCTGATTAACATTGGGAGTCTGATTGGTGATCTGACCTGAGGTGTAATGAAAAATATGTTTTTCTTATTGTCCTCCTCTAAAACCTAGGTGCATCTTATAGGGCGAAAAATAAGGCACTTGCTTGCTCCTCCTCCCGACCTTCCCTGCCCTTTGCGTACGCCGCGTGCCGTGACTTCACGTGGAGGCACTGGATCTTGGGTGAGTTCCCACACTTTTTTTCCCAGGACTTGACCCCTGCACCTGGCACTCCACAAACAGAGGATCTGCCAGCAACACCAACACCTGGGTCACCAAGCATCTCTACAATGTCACACGGAAACGTTCAGCTTTCCATATCCCAAACGCTGGAGAGGAAGAGGAAGTACCCCCCTACCCACCCGCGATCCCTAGCCCTGAATGCCAGCATTTCTAAATTACTTGTCTTTGAAATGCTGTCATTCCATCTGGTGGAGACAGATAGTCTTAAAGGCCTTATGGCAGTGGCTGTCACACAGTACGTTGTGCCCAGCCGGCACTACTTTTCAAGGCGAGCCATCCCTTCCCTTCACAACTAAGTAGGGGACAAAATCAGGTGTGCACTGCGCAACGTCATCTGTGGCAAGGTGCGCGTGACTACGGATACGTGGACCAGTAAGCACGGTCAGGGCCGTTATATCTCCATAACAGCACACTGGGTAAATGCAGTGGCAACTGGGCCTGAGGCGGATAGCAGTTTGGCGCATGTCCTTCCACCACCGAGGATTGCAGGGTGCTTCAGTTTGCCTACTGTTGCTTCCTCCTCCTACTCTGCTTCCTCATCCTCTACCAGCTCCTCATCCGGTCAGCGTAACACCTTCACCACCAACTTCAGCACAGCCAGGGGTAAACAACAGCAGGCAAATTTAAAACTTACCTGTTTGGGGGACAAACCCCACACCGCGCAGGATCTGTGGACGGGCCTTGAACAACAGACCGATGAGTGGTTTGTGCCAGTCAGCCTCAAGCCCGGCCTGGTGGTGTGTGATAATTGGCGAAATCTCGTAGTAGCTCTGGGACTAGCCGGTTTGACGGCGCATGTGCTGAATTTGGTGGTGCAGAGATTCCTTAAAAATTACCCCGACATGTCAGAGCTGCTGCATAAAGTGCGAGCCGTCTGTGCGCGGTTTTGGCGTTCTCACCCTGCTGCTTGCCTGTCAGCGCTGCAGCGTAACTTCGGCCTTCCCGCTCACCTTGCACGTGCTGGCCAGACTGTGCGAGCAGCAGCAGGCGATAGTGGAGTTTCAGCTGCAGCACGCACGAGTAAGTCGCTCAGCGGAACAGCACCACTTCACCACCAATGACTGGGCCTCCATGCGAGACCTGTGTTCCTTGTTGCGCTGTTTCAAGTACTCCACCAACATGGCCAGTGCCCATAACGCCGTTCTCAGCGTTACTATCCCACTTCTATGCCTCCTTGAAAAAACGCTCCTGGCGATGATGGAAGAGGTTGTGGCACAGGAGGAGGAGGAGGAAGAGGGATCATTTCGTAGGGTTTCCGGCCAGTCATTCCGAAGTGGCTCCAAGTGTGGGTTCCTTCACCCACAAACCCAAGGTACACAATTGTCCAGCCAGGGCACAGTTCTGGAGGATGAGGAGGTGGAGGATTAGGAGGAGGAGATGCAGGAGGAGGAACGATGTTCACAGCAGGGTGGCACCCACACCAGCTCATGGACATCACTGGTGCGTGCATGGGGGGATACAGAGGACACACACGATACACCTCCCACAGAGGACAGCTTTTCGTTGCCTCTGGGCAGCCTGGCACACATGAGTGATTACATGCTGCAGTGTCTCCGCAACGACCGCCGAGTTGCCCACATTCTAACTTGTGCTGATTACTGGGTGGCCACGCTGCTGGATCCCCGTTACATGGACAACGTACCGTCTTTAATTCCGTCACTGGAGCGTGATCGTAAGATGCGCGAGCACAAGCGCACGCTGGTAGATGCGCTGCTGATGGCATTCCCACCTGACAGCGGGGGCACAGTGGAAGCACAAGGTGAAGGGAGAGGATGAAGAAGAGGTCGCCAACGCAGCTCGGGCACCGCCAGCACCCCAGAAGGCAGGGTTAGCATGGACGAAATGTGGAAAAGCTTTGTTAGCACGCCACAACAACCAGCACCACCAGCTGATATGGAACGTCTTAGCAGGAGCATTTCACCAACATTAGGCCCCTGTCACCCAGGCAGGGGTTTATTCACAGCAAAACTAGCTTCATGTCACCCTGCAATAGAACAGAGGATTTTGAGAGATTTAGTAGGGTTGCCACCTTTTCTTCAAGCCAAACCCGAACAGAAGGGAGGGAGGGAGGGCCCCCTTCCAGGCCCCGCCTCCAGCCACGCCCATGTCCCGCCTCCAACCATGTTCCGTCTCCACCCCTGGTCGCTGTCGCACCGCGATCGTTACGCCCCTGATCCCACGCCTGCGCCGTCCCGTTTAGTATTCGGCGCAGGCGCGGGATTTACGGGACGAAGAGGAGAACTCGGACGTCAATCAACTGGACATGGGCGTGCCACTGCCAAAGGGTGAATAGACGGAGCCTCTAGGTGCTGCAGGAACGCCCTCATAGCACCTAGAGGCTCATTAGCATATTATAAGTCTTTATTTTAAAAGAACGGCGGCAGCGTCAGGCAGGGAGTAATAAAACACACTGTTATGTACTCCTGACAGTAGCACATCGCTAGTGTCAGTCAGCTACATAACGTAAAGTTTTTTTTGATGATTGACAGATTCAGAAACCTGTTTAAAGGGCTTCTGTCACCCCACTAAACTCTTTTTTTTTTTGGGCTTCTTATAATCCCTATACTGCGATATATGAATACATAATGTTATTAGTCATTTTGGTTCAGTAGATAATGAATAAAACAGATTTTTATAATATGTAAATTACCTCTCTACCAGCAAGTAGGGCGGTTACTTCCCGCATCCTCCTATCATAATGACGCCCCCTCCGCATGTTGATTGACAGGGCCAGCGAACGCGATTGTTCTCTGGCTGGCCCTATCTGCTATCAAGATCTCGCGCCTGTTCCGTAACAGTCTTCAGTCGGCGCAGGTGCACTGAGAGGAGGACGCTCGCTTGGCTGCTCCTTCCTCAGTGCGCCTACACCGATGACGTCACATCTACACCCGACGCAGGCGCACTGAGGATGGAGCGGCCGAGCGAGCGTCCTCCTCTCAGTGCGCCTGCGCCGACTGAAGAGTGTTACGGCGCAGGCGCGAGATCTTGATAGCAGATAGGGCCAGCCATAGAACGATCGCGTTCGCTGGCCCTGTCAATCAACATGCGGAGGGGGCGTCATTATGAAAGGAGGATGCGGCTGCTACCAGCAAGTAACCGCCCTACTTGTTGGTAGACAGGTAATTTACATATTATAAAAATCTGTTTTATTCATTATCTACTGAACCAAAATGACTAATAACATTATGTATTCATATATCGCAGTATAGGGATTATAAGAAGCCAAAAAAAAAAGAGTTTAGTGGGGTGACAGAAGCCCACACTGTTACATACAATTACACAATTCAAATGTTTTATATTTATACCTTTTTAGAAGTGAGTGACAGACTAGGACAGGTGTCAGGACTCAGGAGTTAGGACTGTCTTGGTCAGGTTGTCTGCAGGCAGGGCACAGTGGGCACTGGGCTGGGCACTACATGGGCAGGCTCAGGCTGCTGGAGCTGGACTGGAGAGGAGAAGAAGAATGATTTCTCCCACGGAGCTCCCTCTGCCTCTCTCTGATGTAATCACTTCCTTATCAGAGAGAGGGACTGGGAGGCAGGGGAGGAGCGAGGGGAGGAGCCTGAACAGTGAGTGAACACAGCGCTGCCTGGCATCACTGTAGTGTGTAGACTGGAGGAGGGAGGAGGGGAGGCTCGGGAGTGCTGCGCTCAGCTGATCACCCGGAGTGACAGCTTAAATATGCGATCGGAGTCCCGGTCGGACCACACTGCAGTTTGAATGAATAATCCTGTGCCCGGGTCTAAGAAAGGCTTGTACCCGGGCACAGGATTACAAACCCGGACTGTCCGGGTGAATCCCGGACGGGTGGCAACCCTAAGATTTAGGCCCCTGTCACCCAGGCACAGCAGGGGTTTATTCACGGCAAAACTCAGCTATTGCTGGGTGACAAGAACCCACTTTTGTCCTGTATGAACCCCTGCTGTGCCTGGGTGACAGGGGCCTTAATCTTTCAAAATCCTCTGTTCTATTGCTGGGTGACATGAATCCCGTTTTGCCGTGAATAAACCCCTGCTGTGCCTGGGTGACAGGGGCCTAAATCTCTTAAAATCCTCTGTTCTTTTGATGGGTGACAAGAACCCCCTTTTGCCGTGAATGAACCCTTGCTGTGCCTGGGTGACATGGGCCTCGTTCTCTCAAAATCCTCTGTTCTATTGCTGGGTGACATGAACCCCCTTTTGCCGTGAATGAACCCCTGCTCTGTATTGCTGACAGGAAACTAAATTTAGTGAAAACATCTGTTACTGATCGGAAGATGCGCGACTACAAGCGCACGCTGCTGATGGCATTCCCACCTGACAGCGAGGGCACAGTGGAAGCACAAGGCGAAGGCAGAGGAGGAGGAAGAGGTCGCCAATGCAGCTGGGGCACCGCCAGCACCTGAGAAGGCAGGGTTAGCATGGCCCAAATGTGGAAAAGCTTTGTCAGCCTTGGAGGTGCTGACCTACCCTGCAGCCAGTGTATAGTGTGAACGTGTGTTTAGCACGGCAGAGAGCATTATCACAGGCTGCCGCCAATGTGGAAAAGCTTACATTTATTAAAATGAACCAGGCATGGATCCCACGGGACTTGTCCGTACCTTGTGCAGAATAGACATTTATACCAGCCTCAACCATCCATTCTTGTACTCAAGTGCACTTATTCTTTGTTTTATTTTGTTATATGTCCCAATATTTTGGGGGATACCCCAATTTAAAAATAAAAAATAACACTAATCCGTGTTGGCTACCTATTCCTCCTTCACCGCCGCTTCCACCTACACCGCCACGTCAACCTACACCACCACATCCACCCATCCACTGCCTCCTCAACCTCCTACTCCTAGATCCAGATTGTAATTTTAAATTTTTCTGTATTTCATGTTATTTTAAGTCATTTCCCTAACCACATTTGTTTGCAGAACAGTGGCCATGCTCTTAAGCACATTTTGATGCCTTTTGCAGCCCTCTAGCCCTTTCCAGGACTATTTTAGAGCCATTTTAGCGCCCAAAAGTTCGAACTCGTCGAACCCGAACATCCATTAGTCCGCTCAACTCTACTGTGGACATAACGGACCCCTGCTGCCTGGCAGCACCTGATCTCTTACAGGGGGCTGTGATCCACACAATTAACCCCTTAGGTGCCGCACCTAAGGGGTTAATTGTGCGGATCACAGCCCCCTGTAAGAGATCAGGTGCTGCCAGGTAGCAGGGGGCCAGACCCCCTTCCTCCTCAGTATTAAAATCATTGGTGGCCAATGCGGCCCCTCCTCCCTCCCTCCCCAGTATTAAAATCATTGATGGCCAGTGCGGCCCCCCCCACCCTATTAAAATCATTGGTGGCTAGTGCGGCCCCCCACCCCCTAATAAAATCATTGCTTATAGCACAGACCTGTCACTTACCAGTAGGAGGAGCGCCCGGCCGGCCACAGACAGCGCACGTAAGTATATTGCTGCTAAAAGTGCTAAGTAACCATGGCAGCCAGGACTGCAGTAGCATCCTGGCTGCTATGGTAACCGATCGGAGTCCCAGCAATTAAACTGGGACTCCGATCGGCACTGCCACCAATGAGGGGGGGAGGGGGTTGTTAACCTGTGGCCACTGCCACCAATGATTTTAATTAGGGGTGGGGGGGGAGAGGGGAGGCCGCACTGGACACCAATGATTTTAATAGGGGGGGGGCGCCGCACTAACCACCAATGATTTTAATGGGGGGGGGGGGTGGGGGGCCGCACTGGCCACCAATGATTTTAATACTGGGGAGGGAGGGGGGCTGCACTGGCCACCAATGATTTTAATACTGGGGAGGGAGGGGGGTCTGGCCCGATCTCTTACAGGGGGCTCAGATCTGCACAATTAACCCCTCAGGAGCGGCACCTGAGGCGTTAATTGTGCGGATCACAGCCCCCTGTAAGAGATCGGGTGCTGCCAAGCAGCAGGGGGCAGTTATGTACACAGTTCTTAGTATAGTCTAACTTGAAGCATCCCCATCACCATGGGAACGCCTCTGTGTTAGAATATACTGTCGGATCTGAGTTTTCACGATCGTGAAAACTCAGATCTGAAAAAGCTAATACTATTATTTTCTGTTATAATCATGTTATAACGGAAAATAATGAAGTGAAGATCGGGTCCCCATTGACTTCAATGGGGTTCGGGTTCGGGTCCAAGTTCGGATCAAGTTCGGGTCCCGAAAGCGAACTTTTTTTTAAAGTTCGGTCGAACTCCCCGAACATCTAGGTGTTCGCTCAACTCTAGTGATGTCTAGACCAGAGAGGTAGATTTGTATGTCGTCAGCATAAAAGTGATACTGAAATCCATGGGACTTAGCTGTCCTAAGCCAAAGGTGTAGATTGAGAAGAACAGGGGTCCTAGAGCAGAGCCTTGAAGGAAACCAACAGAGAGCGAATATGACGAGGAGGTGGTGTGAGAGACACTAAATGTCTGTGAGGTATGATGTGCTCCTCATGAGACGTTATATTATAGGCTACATGCACCTTTACAGCTAAAAATAATAAAGACGTCCCTTTTTCTTGTGTTTACATTTACAGCTCCTATGCAGCCCTATCTATCTCCATGGTAACAGATAACAAGCATACTTTGTATAGTCTGATTCTTCAATAGTACTTCTAGCTGTCCACTATTTTAGGCTTATGTACATTCTGTAGGTCAGCAAGAATTAAAAGACAGATGGAAAGGAGTTTGATTGTAGGATCAGACTACACATAATTTATTTGTTGACTGTTTCCATGGAAACACATAGGTCAGCACAAGAGCTGTAAACAGGAGAATACTTTTGATTAGGACCTTTTGCGATGTTTTATGTGCTTCACTTTTCATGTTAGACACAGTACATTGAGAATTTTTTTTATTTGGCTGTGGTTATAGCCTTTAAATATCAAACATCCCAGAGTCTGCTGCAAATGTTTTCTTATTTTTCTAATCATAGAGGATTTTAGTGCCCTATTATGGCTCTGTACATGTTGTAAGGACATGTGCATGAGCCCTGAAGTAAATTTTTATACCAAAAAGTGTCCTAATATTCTTACATTACCTAATTGTTACTACAAGGTTCACATTTATGAATTTGACTAGACAATGCAGTAAGAACATCAGCAAATAATAAAATCATATATAAAAAAAGAATAAAAAATGTATGAATCAGTCAGCAAAAACGAAAAATATAAATCTAAAGGATTAAATTGCACCAAAGCTACAAAATGTAAAATAAAAAAAGTAAAACTATTTTTTATGGGAATTGCTTGAAATTTGCTTGGCCTTTTTCTTTGGTAATGATTTCTTTTGCCTCCAGATGGCAGCACTTGATCATTCAACTCTCCACATAAAGGCTCTCGACAGCTGTGAGACTGATGCCTGGCTGAATTTTGTTTCCTGTTCCTGAATGCCTTCCAAACCTGAGGCCCAGATCCTGTTTCTAATTTGTGGATAGGGAACTGGCAGGCCCTTACCAATTCTCAGCACTCTATCTAAAAATGTTTCCCCCATTTCCTGGTCTAAGTTATGGATAAAATGGTCAAAGTTACACTTAGAAAATTGCAACAAAATAACAAATCAACTTCACTCGGCCCAAAACACGACTCAATGTAAAAGACTAAAAATAGTAAATGCAATCATGTATTCAAATAAACAGCGCTGAGCTGTAATCACAGCAGGTTCATGTGCATCGAAGTCCACATAAATATGATAGCACACGCAAGGGATCAAGGCGGGAATGAATAAAACAATATAAAATGGCGAATATTCATGTATCTGTCATCTAGAGAATACATGTAAAGGGCATTATTGATATTACATTATAGGGTGTGGACACCTTTGCAACTGATTTGTTGCTCAAATTAGTCTAAACTAAAAATGTAAGCACCTCTGCAAATAGCCTTGATTATTATGTGTCGACAGCTCTGATACAGACTTGTGCTTCACCATGGTAACAGACTACAAACAAACCCAATGTAGTCAGATCCTGTAGGCTAAGGTCACATCTGTAACGGAAGTCATGATACAGTGTCAAATCCATAGTATGACGATTACCAATGTAATATGGTTCAATGTACTTGAGAAACCTTGGCGCGGTGCTCGGGCTCAGACATGTCCTACACTGTAGGATATGTTGGCTAATCTCTCAATTTTAACATCAGTTTGAGGGTTTAGTAAGACCGCAGTGTGCACCTGTCTTTGCTATTTTGTTATATTGCTATATTGATTACTACATCCACATAATTGCTATATTGTGTAGGATGTCTATTGTGGTACTTGTGGTTCGCTGCTGGCATCCTCCATTGTATGCATTTTTGCTGGGGATCGTCATTAGCAACGGGCCACAGGTGCAGGATTTGCTCCCCTATATATATGCACAACCGCATGTGGGTTTGAGCATTTCCTGCTTGGTTAATGCCACGCCATTCTTTTCAGTTTATATTTATGGGTCAATGTACCCCAATAACTTACACAGTTCTTTTGTGAAGTCCATCATTTTGGATAAGGCCCTATTACTCCTGACTAGAGATGTCGCGAACATAAAATTTTCCGTTCGCGAACGGCGAACGCGATTTTCTGCAAATGTTCGCGAACGGGCGAACCGCCATAGTCTTCAATAGGTGTAACGGGTTTCCGAAGGTGTACTCGGTCCCCCATTTCCCGCAGAACTGTTGCTTAGCTTTGGGAATGAGGATCTGTGTTTGACCTAATTCCCAGGGCCTCTTTACTAGCTGGGTGGTTCCTGCTCCTAAGTCTGCCTTGAGCGCCGAGCTGATCACTCGGTGCTCGACTGGTTGGTCTGTCGGTCATGTGACGCTGGCCACATCACATGATCCTCACTCCCCACTATAAATACAGGCAGCATGCTGGCCACAGGTTGCCTGTTAATTTAGGTTCCACCTATGATTTGGTCTTTCCTGGCGTACTTACCTCCTGCTGAATTCCTGACGATCCTCTGCCTGCTCCTTGTGTACTTTGCTGCTCTCCTGGTATTTATGACCCCGGCTTCTCCTGACAATTCTCTGCTTGCTCCATTTGTACTTTGTAGCTTTCCTGGTATTGACTCGGTCCGTTCACGTCCTGTTGTTTGTCTGTCTGTCATCCCTGCACTTATTCCAAGTTAGGGATTGCCGTCCAGTTGTCCTCTGTCATTAGGACTTGCGAGGCAAGTAGGCAGGGCCAGGGGTAAGGGTGGAGCGCAGTGGTCACTTCCCTCCCCCCTGTGTGTGTGTGTGTGTACGCGACCGTTACAGATTAACAGGCCCAATAACCACTGTATAATGAATCCTCTGGTGACCCTGACTGACCATGTCTCTAATCTGACGCAGATGGTGCAGGAGTTAGGGGAAAAACTCAGTTCTTTTGAGTTAGGGCAAGGCTCTTCCACTCCTCAGGCCTCCAGTCCGCATTTTGAGCCCCAGATTAAGCTCCCAGAACCCTTTTCTGGAAACCGGAAGAAGTTTCTCTCTTTTAAGGAGAATTGCAAACTGTACTTCCGTTTGCGCCCCGTGTCCTCTGGCCCCGAGAGTCAATGCGTGGGCATTATCATTTCCCGATTACAGGGGGATCCCCAGGACTGGGCGTTCTCTTTACCTGCTGGCGCCAGTTGTTTATCTTCTGTGGAGGGGTTCTTTCAGGCCCTGGGTACCCTCTATGATGAACCAGACAGGGCTCTAGTAGCCGAGACAGCTCTAAAGGCACTAGTTCAGGGCAATCTACCAGCGGAGGATTATTGCACCCAATTCAGAAGGTGGTATGTCCCCTCAGGATGGAACGAACCAGCCCTGAAGAGTCAGTTCAGGTCAGGTCTGTCTGATAAATTAAAGGATCTTCTGGTCAGTTATCAACTTCCAGAGACCTTAGAGGAGATGATGACCCTTGTTGTCCGACTTGACCGACGGGTTAGAGAGAGACGACAGGAACAACAGTTCTCTTCCCAGATGGTGGTCCAGCCAGAGGCCTATCCCAGAGACAATGCTGAGGTCTCCACCGAGGAACCCATGCAGGTTGGCATGACCCGAGGGAATCTTCGCTGCAGACGTGGAGAATGCTTTTACTGTGGAGATCCTGACCATTGGATCAACCAGTGTCCTAAGAAGGTCCTCTCTTTCAAGTCTCCAAAGGCAAGGCAACCTAAAGACCAGGTACACCCTGAATTTTCTAAATGTAAGCTTTCGGTACCCATTACGATTTCTCTGGGAGTAGATAAATGGCCGGGTAAGGCCTTTATTGATTCTGGCTCAGCGGCGAACTTTATTGACTCTGAGTATGCTATAAGATTGGGTATTCCTATGTTTGCCTTACCAACTCCTATTCATGTCATGGCTATTGATGCTACTCCTCTTATTGGTGGTACGGTGAGCTTATGTACCTCGGAGATTTCTCTAACCGTGGGTGTGTGCCACTCAGAGAGATGTTCGCTTTTAGTCCTGGAGAACCTACCGGCTGAGGTGGTACTAGGGTTGCCTTGGCTCCGACTACATAACCCCACTATAGATTGGTCAAATGGGGAGTTGGTGAGATGGGGGCCTAAGTGTGACTCGTGCTTGTCCGTGGTACAGGCTGGGGTCTCAGTAAAGTCTGATACTTTACCCTCTGTTGTTAGAGAATATTCTGATGTATTCTCATCACCAACCCCCGGAGGTTCTAATCCCCCATAGATCTTATGATTGTACCATAGAGTTAGTAGAGGGGGCCAAGTTTCCTAAGGGACGAATTTATAATCTTTCTATGCCCGAACGCAAGGCCATGGAAGATTATATTAAGGAGAGCCTTGGTAAAGGGCATATTAGACCTTCTGTCTCTCCCATGGGGGCGGGGTTTTTCTTCGTTCAGAAAAAAGATGGTGGTCTTAGGCCATGTATCGATTACCGGAGATTAAATAAAATTACTGTCCAGAATAGATACTCCCTCCCATTGATTCCGGATTTATTTAACCAGGTTCTGGGGGCAACCTAGTTTTTCAAAATTGACCTGAAAGGGGCATACAATCTAATCCGAATCAAGGAGGGAGACGAATGGAAGACGGCGTTCAATACCCCAGTAGGACACTTTGAATATCAGGTGATGCCTTTTGGACTCAGCAATGCCCCAGCTGTGTTCCAAAACTTCATGAATGACATTCTTAGGGAGTTCTTAGGTAAATTTGTTATTGTCTATCTTGACAACATTTTGATATTCTCTCCTGACTTCGAATCCCATGTTAAACAAGTATTAGAGGTGTTGAGGGAGAATCAGCTATCCGCTAAGCAAGAGAAATGTGTATTTGGTGTACAGGAGATTCTGTTTCTAGGGCACGTCCTGACTCCTCACGCCTTCAAGATGGATCCTGGTAAGGTAATAGCAATTAAGGAATGGGTAAGACCTTCATCCTTAAAGGCCTTACAACGGTTCTTAGGTTTCGCCAATTACTATCGTAAATTTATTATGAATTTTTCCGTAATTGCTAAACCGTTGACCGACCTTACAAAGAAAGGGGCGGATTTGGAGAATTGGTCTACTGAGGCCATTTCTTCATTTGAAAAATTAAAAAAGGCATTCAGTAGCGCTCCCATTCTGATCCAGCCTGATCAGGAGAAACTTTTATTGTGGAGGTGGATGCGTCCGAGGACGGCGCAGGAGCAGTCCTTTCACAAGGTCCTGCTAGCCTCACTAACCTGAGACCATGTGCCTTCTTCTCCAGGAAATTCTCTCCCACGGAGAGAAACTACGACATGGGGAATAGGGAGCTGCTGGCCATTAAATGGGCTTTTGAGGAGTGGAGGCATTTTCTGGAGGGGGCAAGGCATTGTGTAACTGTTGTCACTGACCATAAAAACCTTATGTTTCTCGAGTCTGCTAAGAGGTTGAATCCCCGTCAAGCCAGATGGGCTCTGTTTTTTACTCGTTTTGATTTTTCCATTACGTTCAGGCTGGGAAGTAAAAATGTGAAGGCGGACGCATTATCTCGGAGCTTCCAGGCTTTTCAACCTACTGAGGTACCACCTGAATCCATCCTACCAGCAAAAATCTTCTTAGCAGCTCTTACCCAGGATATCTTGGCTCGCATTAGGTCTGAACAACATCTGGCACCGGTATCCACCCCAACAGATAAGTTGTTTGTTCCCGTACAATTTCATCTCCAGCTGTTGGGTGAGTGTCACGATTCTGCCTTTTGTGGACATCCGGGTGTTGAGGGCACTAAGGATCTGGTTTCTAGATCTTATTGGTGGCCCACTCTAACTAAGGATGTCAAGTCCTACGTGTCAGCCTGTGAGGTTTGTGCCAGGTCCAAGACACCTAGGACTCGCCCTATTCATAGTATTTAGTATATTGGGCAGACTAGATGGGCCAAATGGTTCTTATCTGCCGACACATTCTTTGTTTCTATAAAACGAGGAGCAAACTTTTTAGAATCTACCTTAAGAGAGAGATCTTGGGTACCTGCCAGGGAGGTTCATGCTCCTAGACTTGTTCGAAAATTTCATTTAGAACACCCTGAAAAGCCATCGCCTGAAGTCTTGGGTCCGGTGGCCCCTCGTAAAAGGGGGGGTACTGTAACGGGGTTCCGAAGGTGCACTCGGTCCCCCATTGCCCGCAGAACTGTTGCTTAGCTTTGGGAATGAGGATCTGTGTTTGACCTCATTCCCAGGGCGGCTTTACTAGCTGGGTGGTTCCCTGCTCCTAAGTCTGCCTTGAGCGCCGAGCTGATCACTCGGTGCTCGACTGGTTGGTCTGTCGGTCATGTGACACTGGCCACGTCACATGATCCTCACTCCCCACTATAAATACAGGCAGCCTGCTGGCCACAGGTTGCCTGTTAATTTAGGTTCCACCTGTGATTTGGTCTTTCCTGGCGTACTTACCTCCTGCTGAATTCCTGATGATCCTCTGCCTGCTCCTTGTGTACTTTGCTGCTCTCCTGGTATTTATGACCCCGGCTTCTCCTGACAATTCTCTGCTTGCTCCATTTGTACTTTGTAGCTTTCCTGGTATTGACTCGGTCCGTTCACGTCCTGTTGTTTGTCTGTCTGTCATCCTGCACTTATTCCAAGTTAGGGATTGCCATCCAGTTGTCCCCTGTCATTAGGACTCGCGAGGCAAGTAGGCAGGGCCAGGGGTAAGGGTGGAGCGCAGTGGTCACTTCCCTCCCCCCTGTGTGTGTGTGTGTGTACGCGACCGTTACAATAGGCAGGCGAATTTTAAAACCCACAGGGACTCTTTCTAGCCACAGTAGTGATGGAAAAGTTGTTTCAAGGGGACTAACACCTGGACTGTGGCATGCGGGGGATCCATGGCAAAACTCCCATTGAAAATTACATAGTTGACGCAGAGTTGGATTTTAATCCATAAAGGGCAGAAATCACCTAACAATCCTAAAATATTTTGAACAACGTGGTTTAAAACATCCAGTGTGTGTATACGATCAGGTATGATGTTGTATCGATCAGGTAGTGTAAGGGTTATGCCCGCTTCACAGACATTGACAGACCAAACTCCCCTTTTAATGCACCGCAAACAGTCCATTTGCCCAACCGCAAACTCCCCATTTACACAAGGTTGGATACCAAGCTAGCCATGTCCCGTTGATGTCATTGAAGGTTTCTTCCTCCACCCAGCCACGTACAACACCAAGGGTCCCCGAAAGGTGAATTGAATAGATTTTTCGAACGGGGAGATGGTTAAAAAAACGCTGGCTCCCTCCCCTTTGTTTGAATCCACGGTCACTGCGTCTGCCCCGTGCAATTTACTCTCACACCCGATATGAGTGGTATTTTCTGTAGTTCTCTCTTCTCATCAGTTTAATCCCTGTTACGTCCCCAATCTGGGGTCCATTTATTAAATTGATTTTTCGAACGGGGAGATGGTTAAAAAAACGCTGGCTCCCTCCCCTTTGTTTGAATCCACGGTCACTGCGTCTGCCCCGTGCAATTTACTCTCACACCCGATATGAGTGGTATTTTCTGTAGTTCTCTCTTCTCATCAGTTTAATCCCTGTTACGTCCCCAATCTGGGGTCCATTTATTAAATTGATTTTTCGAACGGGGAGATGGTTAAAAAAACGCTGGCTCCCTCCCCTTTGTTTGAATCCACGCCACGGTCACTGCGTCTGCGCCGTGCAATTTACTCTCACACCCGATATGAGTGGTATTTTCTGTAGTACTATTCTCATCAGTTTAATCCCTGTCACGTCCCATATCAGGGATTGCCTTTTGTGAAAAAAATTTTAGGCCGGGTACCTTCGACTGCCTTCACAGTGACAGACCAAACTCTGATACACCAAAATGAATTGATTTTAGGAACCGGGAGATGGAAAAAGCAGCTTGGTCGGTCCTCTTACTCCCAAGTTGGGTCACTGCGCGTGCACGGAGCAATGTGCTGTGACACCCTATATGAGTGGTGTCTTAACTAGTACTATTCCTATCAGTTTAATCCCTGTTACGTCCCCTATCTGGGGACGTGTGTAGAATTGATTAACAATTGTCGAATTAACGAACCATTACGACATCCTGGAATAATTTAGTTCTGAGCTTTGTACTTGCTTTGTATTGGAATTGATGGGGATTTTTTAAATTGTCTGCATTATTTCTAATAAACTATTAACAGACTTTATTATGATTTTTTTTATTTTATGTATTAAAAACCCATACAACTTAAAAAAATAAAAATAAAAAAACGTTTTTTCTATGAAAAATTATCCAGCTGATCGCTTTTGGTCTGATCATAATGAAGCAACGGCCTTATCATCTGGGGTGTGGCAACATTGCCAACACACTCATAGAGGTGATGATTGCTTCATTGTGATACACAAGCCCCTTCACCACAACAAGGTAACGATCACAAAGGGGAATTGACACTTGTATGTGCCTTTTTTTTTTTTTGCAGCCACAGTGCAGCACCAGAGGCCAGAAAAATTAGGCATGTACACATGCCTGAAAAATAATGGTATTGTTGCAGCCGCTGTTGAAGCAGCGGCTGGAAAAATTGATGTTTTCAAGGCAGAAAGGTGACTAAAACATTGTGGCTTGAACCCTAGTTGGTGGCGGAGAATTCACGTAAGTCATCCGGTATGCAGACATTAAATACAGCAGTGTGGGGACCATTTTGAGGCCAAGGCATGTCATCAGGCCTTTTATTAGTCAAACGTATCCCCCACTGTCAGTCCCTTCGGGATCCATGCCTCATTCATCTTAATGAAGGTGAGGTAATCAACACTTTTTTGACCGAGGCGACTTCTTTTGTCAGTGACAATGCCTCCTGCTGCACTGAAGGTCCTTTCTGACAGGACACTTGAAGCAGGGCAGGCCAGAAGTTCTATCGCAAACTGGGATAGCTCAGGCCACAGGTCAAGCCTGCACACCCAGTAATCAAGGGGTTCATCGCTCCTCAGAGTGTCGATATCTGCAGTTAAGGCGAGGTAGTCTGCTACCTGTCGGTCGAGTCGTTCTCTAAGACTGGATCCCGAAGGGCTGTGGCGATGTGTAGGACTGAAGAAGCTCTGCATGTCCTCCATTAACAACACATCTGCAAAGCGTCCTGTCCTTGCCGCCGTGGTCGTGGTAGGAGGAGGATTACTTTAACCTCTTCCCCAGTTAGATTCCCGTTGTGCTGTGACATCCCCCTTATAAGCTGTGTAAAGCATATTTTTTTGTTTGGTTTTGAACTGCTGCATCCTTTCTGACTTTCGGTAATTTGGTAACATTTCTGCCACTTTCTGCTTATACCGGGGGTCTAGTAGCGTGGCCACCCAGTACAGGTCGTTCTCCTTCATCCTTTTTATACGAGGGTCCCTCAACAGACATGACAGCATGAAAGACCCCATTTGCACAAGGTTGGATGCCGAGCTACTCATTTCCTGTTCCTCGTCCTCACTGATGTCATTGACGGTCTGTTCTTCCCCCCAGCCATGTACAACACCACGGGTCCCAGATAGGTGACAACAACGAGCACCCTGGGATGCCTGCTGTGGTTGGTCTTCCTCCTCCTCAAAGCCACAATCCTCCTCTGACTCCTCTTCCTCATACTCCTCTTGCAGCGTTGCCGCAGGTCCGGCAAGCGATGATGACAAGGCTGTTTCTGGTGGTGATGGTGACCACAACTCTTCCTCTTCACGCTCATCTACAGCCTGATCCAGCACTCTTTGCAGGGCACGCTCCAGGAAGAAAACAAATGGGATGAGGTCGCTGATGGTGCCTTCGGTGCGACTGACTAGGTTTGTCACCTCCTCAAAAGGACGCATGAGCCTACAGGCATTGCGCATGAGCGTCCAGTAACGTGGCAAAAAAATTCCCAGCTCCGCAGAGGCTGTCCTAGCACCCCGGTCATACAAATACTCGTTGACGGCTTTTTCTTGTTGGAGCAGGCGGTCGAACATTAGGAGTGTTGAATTCCAACGTGTCGGGCTGTCGCAAATCAAGCGCCTCACTGGCATGTTGTTTCGGCGCTGAATGTCTGAAAAGTGCGCCATGGCCGTGTAGGAATGCCTGAAATGGCCACAGACCTTCCTGGCCTGCTTGAGGACATCCTGTAAGCCTGGGTACTTAGACACAAAGCGTTGTACGATGAGATTCAACACGTGTGCCATGCACGGCACATGTGACAACTTGCCCAAATTCAATGCCGCCAACAAATTGCTTCCATTGTCACACACCACTTTGCCGATCTCCAGTTGGTGCGGGGTCAGCCACTGATCCACCTGTGCGTTTAGGGCGGACAGGAGTGCTGGTCCGGTGTGGCTCTCTGCTTTCAGGCAAGTCAACCCCAAGACAGCGTGACACTGTCGTACCTGGGATGTGGAATAGCCCCTGGGGAGCTGGGGGGATTCAGTTGATGTGCAGCCAGACGCTTCAGCAGAAGAGGACTCAGCCAAGGAGTTTATCGAAGAGGATGGAGTAGGAGGAGTAGAGGAGGTGGCAGTAGGCCTGCCTGCAAGTCGTGGCGGTGTCACCAACTCCGCTGCAGAGCCATGCATTCCATGCTTGGCAGCCGTCAGCAGGTTGACCCAATGCGCAGTGTACGTGATATACCTGCCCTGACCGTGCTTTGCAGACCAGGTGTCAGTGGTCAGATGGACCCTTGCCCCAACACTGTATGCCAGAGATGCCATGACTTCCTTTTCAATCACTGAGTAGAGGTTTGGGATTGCCTTTTTTGAAAAAAAAATTAGTCCGGGTACCTTCCACTGTGGTGTCCCAATAGCGACAAATTTTTTGAAGGCCTCAGACTCCACCAGCTGGTATGGTAAAAGCTTGTGGGCTAAGAGTTCCGTCAAGCCAGCTGTCAGACGCCGGGCAAGGGGGTGACTCTGTGACATTGGCTTCTTACGCTCAAACATTTCCTTGACAGACACCTGACTGTGGGCAGATGAGATGGAACTGCTGAAGGTGAGAGGCAGAGTGGCGGGTGGTTGAGAGGGGGCAAGGAGGACAGCAGTGGTTGACGTGGTTGAAGATGCTGGACCAGGAGGAGGATGGTGGCTTTGAGTTTGTGTGCTGCTTGTACTCATGTGTTGATCCCATAGGCGTTTGTGATGTGCGAACATGTGCCTTCGCAAAGCAGTTGTACCGAGGTGGGTGTTGGACTTCCCACGACTCAGTTTCTTTTGGCACAGGTCGCAAATGGCATTGCTGTTATCAGAGACAGACACACAAAATAAATGCCACACTGCTGAGCTTTGCAATGACGGCATTCTGGTGGTGGCAACAGCATGCGTTGATTTTCGTGCTGTCTGGCTGACCCCGGGTGCCGATACATGCTGTCTGACTGTGCCACTAGCTTCTTGAGACGACCTCCCCCTGCTTCCAACTCGTCTCCTCCTTCTCTCTGTCTCCCCTTCTGAACTTTCCCCCTCTTCTTCTTCTCTTCAAGCAGGCACCCACGTGGCATCCACGGACACATCGTCATCATCAACCACTTCACTTGTATCTGACACCTCAGCAAAGGAAGCAGCAGCGGGTACAACATCATCATCATCATCATCATCATCATCACACTGTACGTCCATGTGTGTAATGCTGCCTGACTGAGACATATCCCTGTTATCTACATCCTCTGGCAACAATGGTTGCGCATCACTAATTTCATCCAACTGATGTGAAAATAACTCCTCTGAGGGATCCATTGAAGCAGCTGTGGTGGCTGTGGTGGTAGTGGTGGTGGTGGCGGCGGGCGGGAGAGTGGTAACTTGAGAGCAGGTGACCAAAGCTGAGCTGGAGGAGGATGGTGTGTCAAGGTTCTTAGCGGAAGCTGTTGAAGATTGGGTGTCCTGTGTAAGCCAGTCAACTATTTTCCCCGAATTTTTTGGGTTCAGGGTACGTGGCCTCTGAACATTGGGCATTATTCCAGGGCCAGTGGAAATCACAGCACCACACCCACGACGGCCCCTGCGGGGTGGCCTGCCTCTGCCTGTCATTTTTTTTTTGATAAGTTGTACTATGTGTGCAAGGTACTGTGCCACCCTATATAAGTGGTGGGCAGTGGGCACAGTACAGTCTGTGTGGGCCAGACACACACTGGCTTGCAACTGGGATTATATCACAGAAAAATATTAAATTGAATTTCTTTTATCTAAAAGGTATTTGTGAGTGAGTGACACCCTGTAACGGTATGAGTGGTGGGCTAGCCAGTGGCTACAGTACAGTCTGTGGGCCAGACACACACTGGTTTGCAACTGGGATTATATCACAGAAAAATATTAAATAGATTTTTTTTTATCTAAAAGGTATTTGTGAGTGAGTGACACCCTGTAACGGTATGAGTGGTGGGCTAGCCAGTGGCCACAGTACAGTCTGTGGGCCAGACACACACTGGCTTGCAACTGGGATTATATCACAGAAAAATATTAAATTGAATTATTTTTATCTAAAAGGTATGTGTGAGTGAGTGACACCCTGTATGAATGGTGTGCACACAGTACTGTCTGTAGGCCAGACAGCCTCTCACTGGCTTGCAACTGCTATTATATCGAGGTATTTTCTGTCACACCCTGTATGAATGGTGTGCACACAGTACTGTCTGTGACTGAGCCTGCAGCCTCTCACACAACACTGGCAGGCAACTGCAATATATATAAATATAAAAAATAAATAAAAAAAAACTGACTGATGTACCAGCCCTGAAAGGGCTTTTTGGGGTGCTGTCAGGACGCTGTGCTTACAGCAGATGAGTCTGTGGACACAGAACAATGCCCTAGCTAACGCTTTCCCTATTAAATCAGCAGCAGCTGCACTGTCCCTCCTCTCACTAAGAATGCAGCTTCCGAATGAATCTAAAATGGATGCTGTCCAGGAGGTGGGAGGGTCTGCTGCTGATTGGCTGGAATGTGTCTGCTGACTGTGAGGTACAGGGTCAAAGTTTACTCAATGATGATGTATAGGGGGCGGACGTGAACAAGCTATGTTCGCCGGGAACTATTCGCCGGCAAACTATTCGGGACATCTCTACTCCTGACAAGTTCGATGGAATTTGCAACGGAGGCTCCAAATGGTGAGCTCTCCTTTACTTTGGGGGCACCGTTCTGGAGGTAGGAGTGGGTCCCGCATCTATGTGACTGATGGCATATCTTATCTATAGGCAATCAATGTCTGAGATGGGAATACCCCTTTAATTTCGATAAATTGTCTATCATGTATCTTATGACTTGATTTTCTATGGAGATATCTTGGAATCACTCTTTACATTATAATTTTTTTTTTTTTTCATGTTTATCACCCACAGGACATTTTAGGATTAATGTTCTGTAATGCATGGTATTACTTAATCAGCTTACTGTATGCGGTAATAGTGGTCTTGCAGGCACACACATCAGTGGAGCCTTTTTGTTACAGTGTGCCGTGTATCTGTTCTGCATCTCACATTCACCTAATCATTCCCTTGAGGCTACAACCTTCTCGACATATGTACATGTGCAATATGTATGTACTGTTTGATGGATGATTTACAGTTGTCGTGGGGGCTTGAGGCCGCTTGTGAGATGATTTATCAAAGTTTATTGTTCTCCAATCCAAATAATGTTTTACAATATAGGTCAGATCGTCTGGTTTAAATGGCATTTACCCCATCCTCCCTATAAAACTGAGAAGTAGTGATGATCAGCAGGGGCAATATTCGAATTCGCGATATTTCGCGAATATTTGAGTGAATATTCGTCATATATTTGCGAATTCGAGAGTTCGCGATTATTTTCTTGATTGCGAAAATCGGCAATGTAATATGCTCGTATTGCGCGCGCAATACAGACGTGCGTCACAGACATTTTTCAAGCTCCTAGAAGAAAATGGTTGGCACGGAAGAACATCACAATAGCTTCATATGCAGATAGAGTGCTCCAATATATTAGTGATTGCGCAAATCGGCAATTAATGATGCGCATATTTCACATTTTAGCAGGTCTGACTACATATTATTGATTGGTGCACTTAGTATTGTTGTGACATCACAGCACTATGTCTGTAGCATGTATGTATGGACAGCAGAACCTATCACACTACCTAACACACTGCACTATATCAGGATATAACCTACACTGACTATCTCCCACTGACTATCTGTATTAGGCCTCATGCACACGACCGTTGTGTTCCGTTCCGCAAAATGGGGTTCCGTTGTTCCGTGATCCATTTCCGTTTTTGTTTCCGTGTGTCTTCCTTTATTTTTGGAGGATCACCAGAAATGAAGGTAAGTAAAAAAAAGTCTAAGTCAAGTTTGCCATGCAAATGATAGGAAAAAGACGGGCGCGGATGACAATCTTGTGTGCCTCCGCATTTTTTTCACGGTCCCATTGACTTGAATGGGTCCGCAAACCGTTTTCCGTGAAAAAAATAGGACAGGTTATATTTTTGGTACGGACTGGAACCACGGATCACGGACGCGGATGACAAACGGTGCATTAGCCAAGTTTTCAACGGACCCATTTAAAGTCAATGGGTCCGCAGAAAATCACGAACAACGGAACAACGGACACGGAATAAAACAACGGTCGTGTGCATGAGGCCTTATATATATTAGCTGACTAACTAACTATCTAATGTAATTAAACAGTAAAGCACAGAGCACAGCAATGACACTGCTGTCTCTCTGAGAACTCCATAAAACTACAGAAAATGGCTGCTGGGGAGGTTCTTATATAGTAAGGGGTAGGCAACTTTCCTATTGGTTGCTAGGGATGTTGCTAAGCTCAGACAAAGATATTGCAGCCTTCTCATTGGTCCACAAGCAAGAAGGGAGGTTACTGATGAAGAAAAAAAAATCTAGAATATTCGCGAATACTAATATATAGCACTATATTCTAAATCTTCGCAAATTCTCGAAGTGGCGATATTCACGATTAAAATTTGCGATTCAAATATTTGCGAAAACACTACTGAAAAGATGGGTATTAAAGATTCCATCATCGTCTTGTTACATAGTAGCAATGATCTTTTTTATAAGATGGACAATTGTCTCCTTGGTTGGGCTCTGTTCACGCTGTAGTAGGGGTATTGCAATAAGGGGGTGTGGAGGTAGCAGTAGCATCTGGCCCATGGTGTCTGATGATACCTAAAGGTCCTGCTGCCGCATAGGTAGACTGCAGTGTTGTAAATGGCACTTGGTAGTTGGGGGCGTGTTATAGATTTAGTGTCAGTTCTGTTCTGTCAGGTTTCCATAGCTTTTTTATGACCAGAATACGGTAGAATTTTAACCATAAAAAAAAATCACGATGACGATCGATAATGGACTATTTAGGATCCATCATCAATCCTGTACAAAGATGAGCCATGCTGCAGGTGTGAACAAACCCTAAGGGCTCATTCACACGACCGTAAGCCGTCCGTACCCATTGACTTGAATGGGTTTGCAATCCGCAAGATACGGCGCGGTGCAGAACGGAGGAACGGATCGGAAGCCATACAAAGCACTTCCATTGGCTTTTGGGTCTGTCCTATCTTTTACCATATATTGTGGATTGCAGACCCATTCAAGTCAATGGGTCTGCGCCGGAATACGGGATTCATGCTGCCAGTGAAGGTGCATTGCAAACCGCAATTTGTGGTCTGCAGCATGGGCACAGATGACTTACGGTCGTGTGAATGAGCCCTAACAATCGTAGCAGGGCTCATATCACATTGCTTATGTGAACTAAGTTAGGCAAAGCTTCCGCAGGCTCCATTCTCCTGGTGTATGCTAAGAGAGTGTCCTTTCAACATATACTGGGCTGTAATGTGTCAACAAATCTTTTTTTTTCTAGATTTCCATTAGAAAAGCAGATCCTTTTTTTTTATCATAGAAGCCTCTAGTGGATGACAACCAGAAAAATGTTAAGGGTACAGATACACGGTCAAGTTTCTTTATGCAGTTTTGGAAGCCAAAATCAGGAGTGGATCATAAATGGAGAGAAAGTATAAAGGACAGATATGTCAAAACTGCATCAGAAAACCTGACCATGTGGTTGTACCATACATGATCCTTATGGGTTGTATGCCTTTGAATAGCAAGTCACTTACTTCATGGTTAATGATGTAATCGCCTTCAGATAAAGTTGGTAATAACATTGTTGAGCTTTTGTCGAAATATGATGTCATGTATTACATGATCTTTTTCTATTTCTTATGAAAACCCCATACCAAACCAGGTTAATCAGTTTGGTTAGCACAACTTTTTGCATGGTCCTACCTTTGACTGAAGCACTACAGATAAGTTCACTAGCGACCTCCCTTTAAAACTGTTTGCATAGACACAAAGTTAGTGTTGAGCGAAGCAAGCTTTGGATGCTTCATCCGAAGTCGCTTCATTTAAAACTTCGGAATAATACTGCACAGAGATCCATCTCTGTACAGTGTTAGAATTAGAGATGAGCAAATTTCTCAAAAATTTGATTCGGCCAGTTCGACAAATTTCTAAAAAAGAGAGAGAGCCTCTATAGTGGTGTAGAACACTGTGCCTTGCAGTAACAGGCATAGGGAGTCTGCTGTGGTAGTGAAACAATACTGTGAGTCAGTATGACATGTAGATGAAAGGCGTCGCTGTTAGAACTGCTGCACACTTCACTTATTTGGGCAGTTACAGGGCCAAAACTGACCAAATAACTCAAGTGTGAACTCCTTACAGGTTAATGTTAGCGTGAAGAAGAAGCACACTCCTTTTACACCGTCACCAGTTGATTCCACATAGATTTCTACAGAACCTGTTCTAATAAACGCTTATGCAAGTAGAGTGCCCCCCCCCACCCTACATGGTGGAGAGGGTGTCAGTAGTAAGTTTGTGTTGACGTCATTGATTATTTTGCCCTTCCTCTGATCCGTCAGAACAATAACCCCCAAAAAAACGGATCCTGTCTATGGAGCATACGCCTTCACTTGGTCAGCATTTGTTCAGTAATCCATCAGTATTGCTAGAGCCAAAAAAACAGGAGTAGATCCAAAACAGAGATAACACATGAATGGAATATTTGCATGTCTTCTGTGTTTTGTACCCACTCCTGCTTTTGGCTACCAAATCATAAGCCAATTCTGATGCAAAATAGGGACCATGTCATGCAAGCCTTACTGCTGTTACATAGACAGGATCTGTTGTGCATCTCATTTTTCCTTCCTTCTGACAGATCAGAAGAAGGGTCAAATCAATGATGATGTCAGGCGGAAAGGCAAAATAATGGCCCAGTCATGAAGTGGGGAGGGTGGGAACAACATGAGAAGTCCACAGAGTGGCCCTATGACAGAGTCTGGAGGTGGCAGCAGCATCAGGAGGAGGCCACAGAGTGGCATAATGACAGAGTGTAAGTGGCAGCAGCAGCAGCATGAGGAGACCACAGGGTGGCACAATGACAGTGTGGAGGTGGCAGCAGAAGCACGGGGAGACCACAGAGTGGTACAATAACAGAGTGTGGAGGTGGCAGCAGCAGCATCAGGAGGAGGCCTCAGGGTGGCACATTGACAGAGTGTAAAGGTAGGAGCAGCATCATCAGAAGGCCACAGAGTGGCACAATGACAGAATGTGAATGTGGCAGCAGCAGCATCAGGAAGAGGCCACAGGGTTGCACAATGACAAAGTGTGGAGGTGGCAGCAGCAGCATGAGGAGGGCACAGAGTGGAACAATGACAGAGTGTGGAGGTGGCAGCAGCAGCATCATCAGGAGGAGGCCACAGAGTGGCAAAATGACAGTGTGGAGGTGGCAGCAGCATCAGCATGAGGAGACCACAGAGTGGCACAATGACAGAGTGTGGAAGTGGCAGCAGCATCAGGAGGAGGACACAGAGTGGCACAATGACAGTGTGGAGGTGGCAGCAGCAGCATGAGGAGGCCACAGAGTGGAACTATGACAGAGTGTGAAGGTGGCAGCACCAGCCTCATCAGGAGGAGTCCACAGGGTGGTACAATGACAGAGTGTGGAGGTGGCAGCAGCAGCATGGGGATACCACAGAGTGGCACAATGACAGAATGTGGAGGTGGCAGCAGCAGCATGAGGAGGCCACAGAGTGGAACTATGACAGAGTGTGAAGGTGGCAGCACCAGCCTCATCAGGAGGAGGCCACAGGGTGGCACAATGACAGTGTGGAGGAGGCAGCAGCAGCAGCAGCAGCATGAGGAGGCCACAGAGTGGAACAATGACAGAGTATGGAGGTGGCGGCAGCAGCATTTCGAGAATTTGGTTATGCCCTTTGGTTTGATGAATGCTCCGGCCGTCTTCCAACATTTTGTGAACAGCATTTTTTATAATTTAAAGGGGAAATTTGTACTGGTGTATCTGGATGACATTTTGATTTTTTCTCCAGATTTCAAGACTCATCGGGACCACCTATGTCAGGTCTTGCTGATTCTGCGGGAGAATAAATTGTACGCTAAACTGGAAAAATGTGTTTTTGCGGTTCCGGAGATTACATTTTTTGGTTTTCTTCTCTCCGCTTCTGGTATTCGGATGGACCCTGAGTAGGTCCGCACTGTGCTTGATTGGGAGCTTCCTGAGAATCAGAAGGCGCTGATGCGGTTTTTGGGTTTTGCCAATTATTACAGAAAGTTCCTTTTGAATTATTCCTCACTGATATGACTAAAAAGGGGGTGGATTTTTCCTCGTAGTCGGTAGATGCGCTTAAAGCCTTTTCTAGTATTAAAGAGTGTTTTGCTTCCGCTCCCATTTTGGTACAACCTGAAGTCTCTCTACCTTTTATTGTTGAGGTGGATGCTTCTGAGGTGGGTGTGGGTGCGGTCTTATCTCAGGGTCCCTCTCCTGCCAAATGGCGACTGTGTGCCTTTTTCTCAAGGCAACTCTGCTCTGCAGAGAGAAATTACGATGTGGGAGATAGGGAGTTGTTGGCCATCAAATTAGCTTTTGAGGAATGGCGCCATTGGTTAGAGGGAGCCAGACACCCTATTACCGTGTTTACCGACCATAAAAATCTGGCCTACTTGGAATCGGCCAAGCGTCTGAACCCAAGACAGGCCAGATGGTCTTTGCTCTTTTCTAGGTTTAATTTTGTTGTTACGTTCCGCCCTGGGGTTAAAAATGTGAAGGCGGATGCCCTGTCATGTTGTTTTCCGGGAGGAGGGAACTTTGAAGACCCGGGTCCCATTTTGGCTGATGGGGTGGTCGTCTCTGCTCTTTATCCTGATTTGGAGGCAGAGGTTCAGGCAGCCCAGACAGAGGCTCCTGATCTTTGTCCTCCTGGGAGGTTGTTTGTGCCTCTCGCTTTACGACACAAGGTTTTTAAGAAGCACCACGATACTGTCCTTGCTGGGCACCCGGGGAGTAGAGCCACAGTGGATCTCATTGCTCGGAGATTCTGGTGGCCGGCTGTTCGTAAGACGGGGAGGGTTTTGTGGCAGCCTGCGAGACCTGCGCTCGTGCCAAGGTCCCTCATTCACGGCCATCGGGTTCTCTCCTTCCGTTACCCATTCCTTCCCGTCCTTGGACGCATCTGTCCATGGACTTCATTAAGGACCTGCCTCGTTCCTCGGGGAAGAATGTGATTCTGGTGGTAGTGGACCGTTTTTGCAAAATGGCGCATTTCATTCCCTTTCCTGGGTTACCCAATACTAAGACGTTGGCGCAAGCGTTTGTTGATCACATTGTTAAATTGCATGGCATTCCTTCAGACATCGTTTCTGATTGGGGCACGCAATTTGTTTCCAGATTCTGGAAGGCCTTCTGTTCTCGCTTGGGGGTTCGGTTGTCATTCTCTTCTGCTTTTCACCCGCAGTCGAATGGTCAGACCGAACGCGTCAATCAGAATCTGGAGACATATTTGCGCTGTTTTGTGGTGGAGAATCAGGAGGATTGGTATTCTTTTTTGTCCCTTGCTGAGTTTGCTTTAAATAATCGTCGCCAGGAGTCCTCTGATAAGTCACCATTTTTTGGTGCATATGGGTTTCATCCGAAGTTTAGGACATTCTCTGGAGAGGGGTCTTCTGGTTTACCTGATGAGGAGAGATATTCCTCGTCTTTGTCATTTATTTGGCAAAAGATTCAGGGTAATCTGAAGAGGATGAGTGAGAGATATAAGCGTGTGGCGGATAAGAGACGTGTGCCTGGTCCGGACCTGAATGTGGGTGATCTGGTGTGGTTGTCTCCAAAGAATATCAAACTGAAGGTTCCCTCCTGGAAGTTGGGTCCTAAGTTTATTGGGCCTTACAAGATCTTGTCCGTCATCAATCCCGTTTCCTTCCGTCTTGATCTTCCTCAGACTTGGAAGATCCATAATGTTTTTCACAGGTCCCTATTAAAACCTTATGTCCAACCCACTGTACCCTTCTCTTTGCCTCCTCCTCCGATTTTTGTTGATGGTAATCTTGAATTTCAGATCTCTAGGATTGTGGATTCTCACATTATCCGCGGTTCTCTTCAGTACCTCATTGGGAGGGTTATGGTCCTGAGGAGAGGATGTGGGTCCCAGTGGCGGACATTAAGGCCACTCGTCTCATCAGGGCTTTCCCTAGGTCTCATCCTGAGAAGGTGGGCTCTGAGTGTCCGGAGTCCACCCTTAGAGGGAGGGGTACTGTCACCGCCAGTTCTGTGAGAAGGTCTGACAGACGTTCTTCTCTACCTCTTGTATGACGTTCTTTGTTTTGGTTTCACTTTGACATCTCCTTTCCTTCTGCCAGGTGTCACTTATTTAGACTAATCGTCTTCCTTTATATTCCCTCCCATACTGCCTCACTTTGCGGTTTATACTACTTCCTGGATGAAGTGTTCGCTGCTGGAGACTGCTGCTGTTTGCTCAGATAAGTCTTTTCCTTTATTGTGTTTCCTTGCTGGCTAGGTGACCCTGATTCCGTCCGTATTAAGTGCAGGGAGCTGGTGGTCGTGTCCCCTGACTAGTATAGGGTTTTTAGGTGTCACACAGTCTTAGGTACGTGGGCATGCAATCGTCTACTATTGAGACCCTTGCATGTGCATAGCAGTCAAGGAGAGCTCTTAGGGTTTTAAAGGGCTCACCTATATGCTCCTTAGTTTGGGATCAAGACAGTTGGTCATTTATTTATAAGTTCCAGCTATCTGCAACATCACCCGTGACACACAATGACAGAGTGTTGAGGTGACGGCAGCAGCATCAGGAGGAGGCCACAGGGTGGCACAATGACAGTGTAGAGGTGGCAGCAGCAGCATGAGGAGACCACAGAGTGGCACAATGACAGAATGTGGAGGGGGCAGCAGCATCAGGAGGAGGCCACAGAATGGCAAGGTGACATAGTGTGAAGGTGGAAGCAACATCAGGAGACCACAGAGTGGCAAGGTGGCATAGTGTGGAGGTGGCAGCAGCATCAGGAGACCACAGAGTGGCAAGGTGACATAGTGTGGAGGTCGCAGCAGCATCAGGAGACAAAGGTCAGTCTCTTTACATTTTGGGTGGACAGACAGGCGAGTTCTTTGTGGGGTAACTATGTCTCCTACCACACTAAACACCCACTCTGATGCCACACTACTGTCCAGGCAGGACAGCTTTTCCAGGGAAAACTCTGCCAGTTGCGGCCACAAATCCAGTTTGACTGCCCATTAGTCCAGTGGATCTTCAATGTTGAGTGAAAAGGTGCTGTCCAAGTATGCCACCACCTGCTGGTTCAGGTCCTGCTCCAGGGCTAGCAGCTGCTGGTGTCTAGTTTCTTCACTAGGCGGGTGAAGACAACTGCTCATCAGCGACTCTAGACTCAAGATGCTGCTGATGGAGCTGGAACTGCTCCTACCCCCCTATCCTGCCACAGCAGCCATGGCAAAGGAATGTGAGCGCAGAGGGCCCCCCCGGTAAGACCTGCGAGAGGATGGATGATGGAGCAGATAGGCAGCGGCCAACTGACTACATAGGATTTCTCTATAGTAGTTCACTTTGTCCTACCTCTCAGCGGGTGTAAAAAAGGCCCTCATTTTGGAACGGTAGCGAGGGTCCAACAAGGTAGAGAGCCAGAAGTCATCCCTCTGCCGAATGGTGACAATTCGGCTGTCACTACGCAAGCAAGTGAGCATGTATCGGGCTATTTGTGCACTTGACTCAGAGGGACTTCCTGCCTCCATCTCCACTGCATACTGCCATGGTGTGTCTGGGTCCTCTGCCTCGTCTTCCTCATTGCCCTGTAGCTCCTCTGGCTGCTCCTGCTCCTCCTCTCCTGTCACCTGTGTAGAAAAAACACTAATTTCTCTACACATTGCTTGTGCTCCAATGTCCTCCTCCACTTCAGCCCCCACAGGGCTCATGTGGCCGTGAGATCTAGACGCCACATCTCCAGTCCCCTGACCAACCAGATTTACCAGCATCTGTTCCAGGCAGTGGAATGACGCTGTTCATCCCGTAGTCCTGGCAACTGACAAATAATGTGGCCTCCTCAAAAGGCCTGAGCAAACGGCAGGGGTCACGCATGAGCTGCCATTGGCTGACATCGAAGTTACACAGGGGAGTACTCCTGTCCGCTTGGATCATCAAGAAATTGTTTATGGCCTTTCTCTGTTCGTATAGTCGGTCCAACATGTGAAGGGTGGAATTCCAACGGGTGGGAATGTTTCCTATCAGCCTATGTTCGGGGATGCTGTTCTGCCACTACAGCTCAAGGAGGGTGTGCTTTGCGGTGTACGAGTGGCTGAAGTGCATGCAAAGTTTCCTGCCCATTTTTAGGATGTCTTGCAGAAGGGTGGAAGACTTCAGGAACCGCTTTACAACCACATTGAACATATGTGCCATGCAGAGCGCATGGCTCAGCCCTCCTTGACGTGCCGACACCATGTTCTTCCCGTTGTCGGTCACCATGGTTCCGATTTTGAGTTGTCACGGAGAAAGCCAGGATTCGATTTCTTGATGAAGGACATGGAGCAGTTCCTCCCCTGTGTGACTCAGTTCGCCCAGGCAAATGAGGTGCAGAACTGCGTGACCTAAAGAATTATTAGGAACACCTGTTCTATTTCTCATTAATGCAATTATCTAATCAACCAATTACATGGCAGTTGCTTCAATGCATTTAGGCGTGTGGTCCTTGTCAAGACAATCTCCTGAACTCCAAACTGAATGTCAGAATGGGAAAGAAAGGTGATTTAAGCAATTTTGAGCGTGCCATGGTTGTTGGTGCCAGACGGGCCGGTCTGAGTATTTCACAATCTGCTCAGTTACTGGGATTTTCACGCACAACCATTTCTAGGGTTTACAAAGAATGGTGTGAAAAGGGAAAAACATCCAGTATGCGGCAGTCCTGTGGACAAAAATGCCTTGTGGATGCTAGAGGTCAGAGGAGAATGGGCCGACTGATTCAAGCTGATAGAAGAGCAACGTTGACTGAAATAACCACTCGTTACAACCGAGGTATGCAGCAAAGCATTTGTGAAGCCACAACACGCACAACCTTGAGGCGGATGGGCTACAACAGCAGAAGACCCCACCGGGTACCACTCATCTCCACTACAAATAGGAAAAAGAGGCTACAATTTGCACGAGCTCACCAAAATTGGACTGTTGAAGACTGGAAAAATGTTGCCTGGTCTGATGAGTCTCGATTTCTGTTGAGACATTCAAATGGTAGAGTCCGAATTTGGTGTAAACAGAATGAGAACATGTATCCATCCTCTGATGACTACTTCCAGCAGGATAATGCACCATGTCACAAAGCTCAAATCATTTCAAATTGGTTTCTTGAACATGACAATGAGTTCACTGTACTAAAATGGCCCCCACAGTCACCAGATCTCAACCCAATAGAGCATCTTTGGGATGTGGTGGAACGGGAGGCTGCAACCTCCCCTACTGAACCCTGTTCTGCTTCAATACTGTGGAATAATTCCTCCCTATCCTTTCCCTGAACTTCTATACAGCAAAATAAAAGTTTTAAAGTCTTTTCTACCACTGTCCCTAGCGCCTGCTGACATCTCTCCCTGCACTAAATACACTGGAAAATGGCTGAATCCAAGATGGCTAGTTATAGGGCTGTGACATCACAGGGCTGGCTGGCTGCTGATTGGCTGCGTGCATGGCATTGTGGGTGATCCCTAGTTCTCAGAGTTCCTTGCTCCATGTCCAAACACTTGCAGCAGCCACTTTGTTAACTTCGATTCGCTCATCTCTAATTAGAATCTATGCGCTCCAATGATCCGAAGTAAGTTATTCGCGTTGCGCGTGACTTCATTCAATAACTTTGGTAGTTGATTTTTAAAGTGGAAAACCACTTTAAAACTTAAATCTGAACTCTGCTTTGGTTCCGAGGTACCAGTCGTATCCGAAGCTGAGTTTGGTTTTAAGTTTTAAAGTGGTTTTAAAGTGGAGGAGCTGACTGCAGAAAGGAGTGGAACTTGACTGCAGCAAAAGCAATGGTGATACCTTTATGGCACCAAATGTCTAATCTGCATATTAGGGAAAAGTCATAACTCTGGAATGGAGCTTCGGATCAACAGATGAAAATGGTGATTTAATCACGTAAACCACAGCTATGTGTCTATGCAGACATTTGGATAGGGAGGTCGCTGGTGACAGATTTCCTTTTAAGTCTCCATGGACTTTCCTAAAGGCTCCAATTTCTCCAAATACAAGTTTAAAGGGCATCTGACATCAGATGTGTACCTTTGACACTGGCTGACCTGTTACATGTGTACTTGGCAGCTGAAGGCATCCTTGTTGGTCCCATGTTCATATGTGCCCACATTGCTGAGAAAAATTTAATAAAGATAAAGTTTTAATATATGCAAATGAGCCTCTAGGAGCAACGGGGGTGTTGCCATTACACTTAGAGGCTTGGCTCTCTCTACAACTGCTACACCCTCTCCACTTTGATTGACAGGGCCAGACAGGGACAAAGTCACGCTAGGCCACGTCAATCAAAGTGTAGAGGGCATGTCAGTTTCAGAGAAAACAGAGCCTCTAGGTGTAACTGCAACACCTCCATTGCACCCAGAGGCTCATTGGCATACATTTAAACTTTATTTTTCTAAGCAACGCGGGCACATATGAACATGGGACCAAAACAGATGCCTTTAGCTGCGAAGTTCACATGTAACAGGTCAGCCAGTGTCATAGGTGCAAATCTGCAGACAGATGCCCTTTAATACAGTATGACATGCTGACAAAACCTTGGACAGGCTGCAGTCCACACTGCAACCACTGGGTGGCCACACATACACTATTACAGCATATATTTCTCTGGACAGAGTATAACAAGACCATGTTTTTTTAAAGCTAGTCCTCTTGCACTACATATTCCTTGATATGTTGACGCCAAGACGAAAAGTAAGGAAAGACACCTCTGAAGACTGCAATGTGGAAGCCTATTGCTGTTGAAAGGTCAGTCAAAATGCTTCATACACAATAGAACAAGCACCTGAAGTCAGCATGGAGACTACCTCAATAGCTGAGACTTTAGCCGGCCTGGCAGAGATAGCCATTTTCACACAAGTTGTTCATATCTCGTTCTTCTGCTTTTGGATTCCATTCATACCACACTGTTTTCTAACACATTTTATCAATAGTAATGCTGAAAAATTCAGTTCCTGCCAAGTTTACATGTACAGATTAGGAATGCAATTATCTTACATCATTAAAAACCACATTTTGGTTTAAAGTGTCCATAGTACAAAAGAGAAATCTGTTGTCAAGAATTCCAGTTGTTATGGCACACAGCCCCAAATCTAGATTAACGAAGATCACCCAATGCTGCAAGAATGAAGAACATCATAAAGGAGTCTTCCAGGATTTAATATTGATGCCCTATCTTAAAGGGCTATTCCCATTCTAGAAATTTATGCCATGTGTCATAAATGTCTGATAGATGAGGTCCCACCTCTGAGATCTGCACATGTTTCCAGAAAGGGGTTTACCAACCCTGTTCCAACTGGTGAGGCAACCACATCCATGAAAAGAATAAATGGAGAGGTGAACCATGTGTTTAGCTCTCTCAATTTACTATTCACTATAGTAGTCAAAGAGCAAACACTAGCAACTGTTTCCCATAGAGGCGATTGAAGAGAGGATTTATTACCAGGTGAGGTTGGGAACCCATCATTCTGGAGATAACTGGAAGCCTCAAAGGTAGGACCACTATCCATTGAACATGTATGGTATCTACCAGTCATTTATAGGATTCCTCTTTAAGAAGGGAGTGTTGTGAAGCCCCTTAATTCAGTTGATTGGTGTAGGATAGGCATTAGGTCCCCATCAATTAAATATTAATGACTTATCCTTACAATTATTTAATTTATCACGTCCTCAAACATGGTGCTAATGGAGCTGGTGCAGTTTAGTTGCCTCCATGGAAAACTGTGATAATCACCAGCAATAGAATATAAAAAAAATCCAGCACAGAAATTCTTGTAGGTTTTATTTTTTATGAATCTCTATGTATGTGTTCATATTCAGACGGTTTTTCGAACATGGTTTGCAGAAAACCACGCACATGCTGCAGAAACAACCCAATAACATGTACAGAGATGATTTTCTTTCAGTCACAGAAATTTCTATGCTAAAAAACCTTAGGGTACTGAAGGAACCTTCTGCTGTGGGAGGGTGCCTGAGCAATAGGTTTATAGCTTGCTAAGTTCTTGCAAAGGTGTGCTGTTCTGTTATCTTCCCCTGTACCGACCTTCTGCAGATTTACTTATTTCTAACATTACCTGTGCCTCACTTCCGTGTTGACCCTTCAATGCCTGTCCTCAGCCTATTTACCTTTGCTTTATATCCTGCCTTGACCTCCGCCTATCCCTGACTACAAATTTTCCCACCCCTTAGTGCTCTCCAGTATATCTGACCCCCATCCTGGTGGTTCCCCTTCAGCAAAGTCCAGATGCTTTTACAGGGGTTAGAGGGTGAATACCAGGGTACTGCCAGGATAAGGAGCTTACGAGTAGCCAAAAGCCAAATCTGTCGGTTGACACAATGGTTCTACACTCTAACTGCAGTAGCAACCCAAAGGAGAATAATATTGTGAAATCAGACTATGCATAGAGTTTGTTTGTAGTCTGTTACCATGGAGACACACAGATCCACATAAGAGCTGTCTACACAAACTGGTAGGAGATTTTTAATGTGTTAGGGTGGGTTCACACTAGCATTAGGGATTCCGTTATGGCTTTCTGTTATAACATGGTTGTAACGGAAAATAATCGAATCCATAAGACGGAAGGACGATCTGTTCTTTTGCCTATAGACTTGTATTAGGACGGAATGCAAAACGGAAGCCTTTAAAAGGCATTCCGTTTGCTTTCCGTCCTAATAGAAGTCTATGGGAATCAAAACAGATCCATCCGGGTCCCGTTATGCAAGACGGAAGATGAAGTCCTGTCGACAGGACTTTGTTTTCCGTCTTGCATAACGGGAACCAGACGGATCCGTTATGCTTTCCCATAGGCTTCTATTAGGACGGAAAGCAAACGGAATGCCTGTTAAAAGCTTCCGTTTTGCATTCTGTCTGGGTATTCCGTTATTTTCCATTATAACCATGTTATAACGGAAAGCCATAACGGAATCCCTAATGCTAGTGTGAACCCACCCTTAAATAGATTTTTTTTTTAATATTCCAATTGCTTTGGCAAAATTCTAAAGAAATGTTTGGAAAGGTGTACATACTGTTTAATAAGAACATTATGTGTTTTTTTTCACAATATGTAGCTGGCTAATAAATCCCATACATACTTGATATTCTTAGGATAAACTTATTCTTTTTGGATTGTCCTGGAGATTTAAGAATTTATGGGATTTATAAACCAGCTACTTAATTGAAAAGCTCTGCCGGCTTTTTGCTAGTAATTTTGTCCTGTGACCCTGATTTTATGGTGTCCCCCCCAGCATTTTGCATCTTTTTGACATTAAGCAGTTGTTAATCTATGAAGTGACAGACCACAGACCACTCTTGATCAATTCCTCGAATATATGTGAAAGGAAAATTTGGACATCCCTGCCATTCTCATTTTTTACCTGAAGTCAATGTTCATGAGTCTTCAGAATTGTATGCAAGTCTATGGTGGCCTTTTTTCCTCATAATAAGTTTGTGTTCACAAGCAATAACATAAACTGTATATAACCCAATGTCACTGGAGATCTCTTTATAAGTAGATACATGCCTACCCTGATCTTTCAGCAAATTTTGTAAGGACTCCACTTTCACCATATACAAATCCAATACATTAATGCAACATGCAATGGCGTACATAGGACACAAGGGTTTCTGCCTAAACCCTTTTCAATGACCCTTGGACCATTTTTTCCACTACCTCATTTGCTAAAAGCTGTTCCTTTAGAGCAGGCATGCTCAACCTGCGGCCCTCCAACTGTTGTAAAACTACAACTCCCACAATGCCCTGCTGCAGGCTGATAGCTGTAGGCTGTTCGGGCATGCTGGGAGTTGTAGTTTTGCAACAGCTGGAGGGCCGTAGGTTGAGCATGCCTGCTTTAGAGGGCAGAGTCCTGACGAAGTTTTCACCTCCAGTAGAAGAAGAGATAATCCTAACTAAGACTGGGACCCGTCTTGCCCTGGGCCCCATAGTAGTCGTATGGTCTGCCAATATAGTAGTTACACCCCTGGCAACATGTCAGCAAAACCATTGACAGCCTGCAAATCCCATTGCAACCACTGGGTGGCCACACATAGATACATATAGCGTAGACAACTCCTGACAGAATATCACAACATTAAGTATCTTTCCCCAAATATCTTGGAATATGTTAAGCCAAGAGGAAAGTTAAGGAAGAACACATCTGTTCCATCTGTTGACTTTAAAACCAAGAATCATATCCAGTCCTCAAAGATATCAAATTCAGATATCACAAACAATGGATAACAGGGATGTCTAATGCTTGCTATGAAACAGCATAAATACTGTCTCTTCCACCACAAACACATAAATGGCTGGCATCCAGTGTCTGTGGTACAAACTATTCAGATACTTTAGACCAGGCATTCTCCACCTGCGGCCCTCCAGCTGTTGGAAAACTACAACTCCCATCATTCCTGGACAACCTACAGCTATCAACCTACAGTAGGGTATGGTGAGAGTTGTAGTTTTACAACAGCTGGAGGGCCACAGGTTGAGCATCCCTGCTCTAGAGAGTGGTTTAAAAAAGTTATCCAATACCTATAATGACCCCCCAGAATGCCTGGGCAACGGGGGGAGCAGCCAGTAGCAGGCTGCAACGGTGACCAGCCTGCAAGGATCACGGGTGACTAGATGGGCCAAATGGTTCTTATCTGCCGACACATTCTATGTTTCTATGTTTCTATGTGACTCTAGGGTGGCTGGTCACTGTCTCAGCCTGCTATTGGCTGCTCCCCCAGTCACCGGATGTTTTGATCTGCGCAATGGGGAGATGCAGCGGCTGCTGTGCAGGGATCCAGAGGGATGTGGGTGCCACAGAGCAGGTAAGTATGCTCTAGAGGAGGGGCCTGGGCATTCTGGGGGTCATTATAGGGATTGGATAATCCCTTTAAAATTGGAACCCAAGGTTGACCCTGAAGTTCAATATGATAACATGTTAACCAAACCCGTGACAGGCTCCAATTCACATTGCAACCATTGGGTGGCCATGTACAGACACATATATATTATCAGGGGTGGACTGGCCATAGACCCTAAAGGGAAATTTCCTGGTGGGCCGATGCCCAGTGGGGCTGCCCAAGCCCTTCTCATGGTCACCAGTCGGGTACATAACAATCTGATGCTCTCAGCATTAATAAAAGTAGGAGCATCAGGTACTTATGCACATGGTTGGCAGCCACAGATGCCCTCCTGAATTCAACTGCATTGGTGTCCTCTGGACAGTGATACAGCTGAATACTGTGATAAGGGTGGCTGTATTTTGTGAGACACTGTGGTATTTGCTTCTGCTGGGGCAGTATTTTGTACTGCACTGTGGTATTGCTGGCCCTGCCTATTTCTGTTGTTCCTGCCTACTCATGTTGCACCGCCTTCTGTCAATTTAGACACGTCAACAAGATGGGGCCGCTTCCTTTTTATAAGTTCCCAGTCCGACCCTGTATATTATAGACTACTCCGAACAGAGTATCACAAAATCAAGTAGTTGGGATGTGTGGAGCCAAGAGGAAAGTTAGGAAGGGACACCGTGACTGTAAAACCAAGAACTATGTCCAGCCCTCTGAGATATCGAATTCATCACAAACAATGGATAACATGTATGCCCAATAAAACCCCATAAATACTATCTGCTCCACCACTAACACATACATGGTTGACTTGTATGGGTGGGAAAAACTCTCTAGGTACCCAAAGCAAGTGTTTAAGAATCAGCGCTCACACTTGATCCTTAAGTCCAGTATAATAGCATGATGGACATTAATTCATTTTATTGCCCACTAAACCCTAGCATTATATGATTATAGATATAGTTAAGAATCTCCACTTTCCTCCACCTCCATAACATGCACACATGTGCAAATCTCAGAGTGCATAATGTTTCCTATGTTTCCTCTCACAGCTCCATCTACCAGTTCCCTGTTATGTATACTAACTTCTGCTCAACATTGGCTGACTTCAATCAAGTATAGGTACAGTGGACAAAATTTACTCCTGAACCCCCTCTTACGAGGGTCCTAGGTGGCTGCCTGCTCCATATTTTGGTACTAGTTCTGAGGAGCAAAGTGGTTCATTGGAAGGAATCCTCCAAACCAGACAATTGTTGGCATATCATAACTGAATTTATAAATTATTTGTACATGGTATTGTTGTTTTACTTCTATTTAATTTTTAATGTTAGTGAATTATGCATCCTCACTACTCCGCCCCTCCAAGTATTGTCTATTACAGATCTGCCAGGTCTTTCAAAAGAATTTCTAATCTGTGTTTATTTTATTAAAAATTGATTGAGACAAAGAATGTCTTTTCATCAGGAAGATGGAATTCCAGATGGGGTCTTGAACTTCTGGAGGGCAGACGCTTTCTGATGCGTCCACTTGTAATTTGAAAACTATTGTGCAGCTATAAACACATAAAATGATTGTTTATTTGTGTCTATCCATCATTAGTGCTTTTCGGTTGGAGCTAGGGTGGAGGGTTTTGTTCTGAGAGTGAGAAAGAATGTGTCAGGGATTGGAGAGCTGCCACAGACCAGCTAAACACCTCACGGGGCTTTTAAGGTCAAGATTTGCTGAAAGGTATTTAGTGCCACCTTCTACAAAGCAGAAACAAATGTTCTCAAAGAGCAGATGGACAAAGGTTAAAATAAACTATAGTGACTGTGGAGGCTCCCAACACAACAGCGGTGGAGTAGATTTACCATATACATAGAATTCAATAAATGCCTAGAAGTCAATGCATGCAAAAGTCCTAACATTAAAAAAGGAGGTTGGCATGGGGGTTGTTTTACGGGTTTGACATTGATCCATAGTTTCGAAACTTGACTATTTACTCTCATTGATATAAAATAATGCCTTGTTGGACTTGTTGGAATCAAATTAAACTTTATATGGGTGAATGTAATGATAATGTATGTAAGGCGGCTTTAACACGATCAGTGTTTGGTCAGTGATTTCCATGAGTGACCGTCGGTGAGGCAAAACCAGCTGAGAGTCAAAAACATAGAATAGGTTTTTGGGAAAAACTGAACAATTGAAAACAGGTTGAGCTGCCTCTGGTCTGGATACAATGTGAGATACAATTGGGCATGGAACCATGCAGGTACCCCAGCTATAAAAAAGCAATATTTTGAAAAAAAATAACTAACAAAAACAAACTTGTGTAACTACTCAAAAGTGGTTGTCCAGGCTCAATAAGTAGAGACCAGCTCTCATGCACTTATGTCTCAGGCAGATATGTAAATGATTACAGGTGTAAACTGATTACACACTGGGAGTTGCCACAAACGGGCATGAAAGGGCTTCCCCCACTACCCTGTAAAGGATCTCAGAGGCTACTTTTGGGTAGTGTACCCCATGGTGAGAAATTGTTGACTGCTCAACAAGTCTCTGTGACACTCTCAAAGACATTTTGCCCAGTTGACAAACTTTGAGAGCGGGTGCTACACTGGACTAAGAGAAGCAGGATAGAATGTTGTTTTGAAAAATTGCCCGCCATCTAGGCCTTTCTGACCTAGCTATTAGGAGGTGTTTTGGAGCAATGGTTATGTGAGGCCAAGCACACCCAGTGAACAGGTTTAGGATGGCCCAGACAGATCCCCAGTAGGGAAGATTGATTTGCTAAAGTTTCTTTCACACTTGTGTTACAGCCTGCTGATGCTCTCTGGATCTGGCATAGCCGGATGTTACCGCAATGCCCGCCAGCCACACTGAGTATAATGCGGTGCGGGGTGCAGTAGAGATCCAGCTGCTACCTGGTAAATATGTCGGGATTTAGCCAGAAAACAAACAATGTGTACGGTTTAAAAGTAGCCTAACAAGGATAAGCCGCTCCCACAGTTTAGTTTTCCTCCATTCAGTCACAGGAGACACCTTCATTACACACCCTGTCTCTGTCTGGACAATTTCCAGGCACCAAGCAGAAGGAAATTTGGTGTTATGGCACCTATTATGTATGCTGCCATTGACAGCCAGTTTGCAGTGGTGTTGTGTACAAGAAACTTGGACTGCTATGGAGTGGAAGAATATCATCTTTGGCATCCCACAACGGTTGGGTTAGAGTATGGAGGCCTTGTGTGAGCTCTTCAATCCTACCTTTGTTGTGGAGCGACCCACTGCCCCAACTGCCAGTGAGATGATCTGGGGAGCCATTGCATAAGACAGTCGGTAGTGATACGAGGGACACTAACAGCTCAGCAATATTTGCAGGACATCCTGTGGTCACATATGTTCCTCTCATAGCAGGGCTTCCAGCTGGCATTTTTCAGCACGATAATACTCGCCCGCACACAGCAAGGGTGGAGGGTTTCCACCAGATTGTAACACTCCCTTGGCTGCCCGGTCACCAGATTTATCGCCAATCGAACTTTTATACGACCAGCTGGACGCCAGCTTTATACGACCAGCTGGACGCCAGCTTCACTAACCTACGAGTGTGCAGGATCTACAGGCCCAGCTGCATCATCCCTAGTTGTATGCCAACTTGTATCCAGACTAGAGGTGACCAACAGGGTTCTAGAGCCTCCTTTTAATTGTACAGTTTTCCCCACTAAATGTTTCCTTTCGCTCTAATATTGTAATCACTTCCATATCTCATCATTACATTCACAGATAGTTTAATTCCATTCCAATAACTTCTTATGTTGTGTTATCTTTTTTTGTCAATGAATGTATATTACTTTCACTGTTATAGTTCGATGTTACAACCTGCCCAGGGATGAATTCATAATTCAGCTGGCTTCAGAGCTGAAATCCCTTGGCTTTTTAGTTTCTGTGGCGATTTGTAACTTCAGTACAAATACCCTAAACTAGTCATTGCATACCTAATTGAATCACTGCATTATAAGCACTCAGCTGGGTGGGCCTGACAACAAGCTTGTAGACCATTTCTGATAGCAACCAGCAGAATTAGGATTACAGCTCTGTACTTAAAAGGAGGGTAAAGCTAAGTCTATCAAATCTACAATCACTGTGCATTTAAAGGTGTTGTTAGTAAGGCGATACTTCAGCTTTGTGTAAGAGGACAGATGGGGGTCAACAATTAAATGCTGTCCCTTGGGCTGTGCCTGTGTGCGGCTGTGCGCACTCCAGTGAAAGTCAATGTCTAATCTAGGAGAGGAAGTGCAAGAGATGCCTTGTGGACGTTTCATTCAGCCTGATTAGCAGGTTTAGGTGATTCATCATGGTTAGATGTCCGATTTCATTTATAATAATGGTAGTCTACATGTAAAATGCGTTTCGGGATACGGAGGTCGTGACCACTTTGTTATTGATGATACAGTAGATTAATAGTACACATCCTCCATGCTCTTTACCACCTAGAAGCCGACCAGCCAGCGTAGACCAATATGTGCTATTAGCTGCTGACTTGTATTACTTATTTCCTCCCTGCCTTCCAAGATGCATAAAGTTTTCTACATGTACGTTCACATAGTTGCATTTTTAATGGCACAATTTAATTTTCCATATTTTATGTTGAAAAACAATACTTTGTGGGGTGAAATTAAAAACAAAAATGCAATTCTATTCACCATTGTTTTGGGGGTTTTATTTTTATGATATTCACTGTGCACTAAAACTAACATGGTGACCTTATTCTGTGGATCAGTGTGATTAAGGCAATACCAAATTGATAGTGTTTATTGTTTTATTACTTTTTTTCAAAATAATTTTTGCAGCAACATGCTCTGACACCCATCATTTTTTTATATTTTCATATGCAGAGCTGTGTGAGGGCTCTTTTTTTTTGCAGGCAAGCTGTTCTTTTTGTACAATTTTAGGTTGCATATACGTTTCTGTTCGCTTTATATTCACAGTGACCAAAAAATGTCAATTCGACTAGGGAGCATTTTGTTATATTGGACAAATACTTTAAAATTTTAATATTTTACATTTTTGGACGTGGTGATACCAATTATGTTTATTTTTTATTGTCTATTTATTTTTGTATGTCAACTTGAAAAAGGGAAGCGGTTTAAATTTTTTTCTTTTGGTTTTTATATTTTAATATATATATATATTTTTACTTTTTTCAGTTCCCTAAAGGGACTTGTACCATCGACTGCAATAGTTTACTATGCACTCTACGGGGATTCTGCAGTCTTTCCAATAAGCCCTGAGATTTGTACCTATGACACTGGCTGACCTGTTACATGTGCACTTGGCAGCTGAAGGCATCTGTGTTGGTCCCATTTTCATACGTGCCCGCATTGCGAAGAAAATCGATATCTTAATATATGCAAATGAGCCTCTAGGAGCAACGGGGGCGTTGCTGTTACACCTAGAGGCTCTGTTCGCTCTGCTACTGCCACGCCCTCTGCACTTTGATGAACAGGGCCAGGCAGTGAAAACGTCATCATGCCTGGCCCTGTCAATTAAAGTGCAGAGGGCGCAGAAGTTGCTGAGAAAGCAAAGCCTCAAGGTGTAATGGCAACAGAGGATCATTTACATATATTAAAACATCTTTTTTCTTCGCAATGCGGGCACATATGAACATGGGACCAACACAGATGCCTTCAGCTGCTAAGTGCACATGTAACAGGTCAGCCAGTGTCATAAGTACAAATCTGCTGACAGATGCCCTTTAATTGGCAGCTGGAAGCCTTTACTGTTTATATATCCAGTACTGATATTGATAGGTGTCTGTACATTAAAAAGTCTATTGGGTTTGCTCTTAGTTCTGTATGTGTTTGTGAAAGGTGAATGACACCCATAATTGCTCCTCTTTTGTCCTCTACAAGGGTTGTCACCCAGCTCTTCCATAATGGAAATGGCAAGTTATTTAGTGATACGTCCTTGCTCCTGCATTGCAGCATTTTTGCACAGATTTGCTGTTCGGGGCTCTAGAAAGCTCAGTGACAACATTTTTGTTGTTGTTGCAAGAAATGATATTTTTACATGCGGTTACACTGCAGCATTGGGACAGTATTGTCCCCCATATACGTGTATCATACAGCACTGGAGAACAGTTTTCCACTATTCTACTTGACCTAATTAAAAAAAGCGATGAAATGTACTGTATGGCTGATAAATTGCTAGCTGAGAAACCTGGAAGACCTCAGATGTTACTGTGAGTAGAAACTGTTGCCAAACTCTTAGTCCATGTGGTTTACATCTGCAGTATACATGTGGGCCTCACATTTATAAAGACCTGTCAACCTGCGATACTATTTAAAGGAACATTATCCCGCTCATCAAGTGTTCTGTGTCTTTAAATGCAGAGCATTAGCGGTAATCAATGTCACAGGTCACGTGCAGAATAATATAACTTTGGACATTTACTATTAGACATTTTTTTTTTTAGGGAACTGTTGACTGAAGGAAGCATGAATCTATTAGAAATGGCCGGGGAATCCATTGTATGTTGACACAGGACCTATAATAGCTATTTTCTCTGCCTTTGGACCTCATGTAGAAAAACCTGTTTCCTTAAAGGAAAAAGCTCTATTACAACATAAGGAATGGCAAAAACGCTAAAGCTACTTATTTGAAAATGTACTCAACTTTGTAGGTAGGTCTGACCAAGCTGTAGCACACCATATTTTAGCATCCATACTACCCCCGTAAGACCTATACCCTCTTTTCTTCAAATTAACTGAATGCTTTTTGTACCCTATTGTACCTCCATGTGCCACTGATTATATATGGAGGCATATATGGAGGCACAGAGAAGTGTGAATGGGGCTGAGCTACGATTCCAAGCATAGCCGCTATCAAGTAGATGGCACCTTGCTTGGTAAGCTGTGAGGAGGCCACTGCGCTTACTAGAGCTCTGTGTCAAAGCTTTCTCAAACAGCTGATCATCAGTAAGATCTAATAGATTAGATGTGAATCATCATATAAGAACTACAGTCTAGTGCCAAGTCATTAAAGAGATTGTCCAGGATTTACAGGATAGGTCATCAATATGAGATCGGGAGGACTCCTGATCCCTGCAACCCCACCGATTTGAGGATTGGTCATCAATATGGAAAACCCAGAGAATCCTTTTAACTCAAAAGTCCTCTCCAAATTAGGGCTCTTTCACACTTGCGTTGTCCGGATCCGGCATGTACTCCACTTGCCCGAATTACACTCCGGATCCGGAAAAACGCAAGTGTACTGAAAGCATTTGAAGACGGAACCGTCTTCAAAATGCTTTCAGTGTTACTATGGCACCCAGGACGCTATTAAAGTCCTGGTTGCCATAGTAGTAGTGGGGAGCGGGGGAGCGGTATACTTACAGTCCGTGCGGCTCCCGGGGCGCTCCAGAGTGACGTCAGAGCGCCCAATGCGCATGGATGACGTGTCCAATGCGATCACATGATCCATGCGCTTGGGGCGCCCTGACGTCACTCTGGAGCGCCCCAGGAGCCGCACGGACGGTAAGTATGCTGCTCCCCCGCTCCCCGCTACACTTTACCATGGCTGCCAGGACTTTAGCGTCCCGGCAGCCATAGTAACCATTCAGAAAAAGCTAAATGTCGGCTCCGGCAATGCACCGAAACGACGTTTAGCTTAAGGCCGGATCCGGATCAATGCCTTTCAATGGGCATTTATTCCGGATCCGGCATTGCGGCAAGTGTTCCGGATTTTTGGCCGGAGCAAAAAGCACAGCATGCTGCGGTATTTTCTCCGGCCAAAAAACGTTCCGTTCCGGAACTGAAGGCATCCTGATGCATCCTGAACGGATTTCACTCCATTCAGAATGCATGGGGATAATCCTGATCAGGATTCTTCCGGCATAGAGCCCCGACGACGGAACTCTATGCCGGAAGACAAGAACGCAGGTGTGAAAGAGCCCTTAGATTGTCTTCTTTAGGACCTCTGGAATCCATTATTGTCTTAGCTGGAGAATCGTTTGGTACTTTGGTGGGCCAGTCCGACTTTGCACATAGGGTTTGTCCAAATGCCGTGTAGATCACATATCACAATACTCTGAGGCATACCTGCAGCAAAATTCACAAATATCCAAAAGATTTGGTATGCTATGACCATCTGTAATATGATCTATCACTGTGCTGTACTTTTATTGCAGTTGTTCAGGGCTGAATGACCTAATCACTCTGTTCTTGAAGTGTTGTCCAGTTTTTTTTTTTTTCAAATCTGACCCTAAGCCAGCCAGAGCTGTGAAGCTCAGTTTCGGCGCCCTGATTTCTGAGCTGCCGTCACTGGACTTCCAGTCTCCATCTGTCAAGTTAATGCATGGACAGGTTATGGCTGGGAGCCAGATTTAAAAAAAAACTGGACAACACCTTTAAGGTGTCCCTACATTAAAGCCTGTTGTTTTGTACACTTGTATAAGGATGTTCCCATGAAATACTTGTATGGTACTGTATATCATCTGCCATTTCCGGGGGTCCACTTGCAGTGAACAGGGGCTTCCTGTCACCATTCATGTTGGATGCGCATAAACGATACCTCACCATATCAATATAAATATCAAGTTTCGAAATCCCACTTTCAGAGAAGGTGGTCCCCTGAGCCCTAGACAAGAGTGGAGAGCAGTTATAAAGAACATCTTGCTCTGGAGGACTGTCATGTCCTGCACTACACAGACAGCTCATTCATTGTAAATAGAAATTGTGTAATGCTTAATTTTTCCTGTGGTTTGAGCTGCAGGAAAATGAAACACTTACTACCAGGTTTCAACCCCTGTGGCAATGCGAACATTGCGGTGCTGTTTGCACCAGGAGCGTGTCACCAAGGGGCCTGGCCTTGGTGGAGTAAAAGCCCTAGTCCAGGTGTCCACTAAAGTAGTTGGGGGACACCATATAGAAAGTGTAGCTGGTTCAGCTATTTCAGGGCGGGCTTTTACTGGGAACTGGAAATGTGTTGGGTGGGTACCTGTTCCCCATGCTCCAGTCCGGGACTTAGGGCATGCTCATGTCCAGGGATCCTATTTAATCCTGCTACTGGATCTTGGGTGTAGCTCACTCTGGAGTGTTTGGTGAAGCAGAGTTCTGGTGAGGCTCTGTGTGAGTGGTCTCAGCCGGGTGGGCTGAGGAGCCACGAGGCTAGCCGATAGCCTGAACTTTGGGGGACACGGTGACGCCTGTGAAACAAGGATCACGAGGCCAGAGTCGGGAGGACTACTGGGCCACAATCCCCCAAAAGGTATTGAAGTGTCACAGCCTGGAGGTTGCTGGACTGAATGGCCGATGAAAGCCGCATTTGTGTTCTATGTGTGAACAGGGCTCTCTAGGTGAGTCAGGGATACACTTATGTGTTTAGTTAGAGCCTAGTCAGGCAAGGGTTTGTTATTTGGTGTGGATGTTACACGTGATAAGTTGAAGCTGCGACTTCATAACCTGTTTTGATGAAACGTCCGGAATAAAACACGATTTTGGACATTCTACCCTTGTCTGGTGAAGTAATCTGTGATGGCGACCCCCTAAAACTAAACGATCTCTTACACCCCTCATTACAGCTGATCACTAGGGGTCCCAGTGGTGAAACAGTTTGTGATCAGTAATTGATCACAAAACATGTTTTGTAGAGCAGAATATGGCGAAAAACAATTGGTAGCCGCAGGCTCACATGAAATAAAGATCACTTCATTGCGTTATACTTTATAAATTTGTGATGAGTTCCCTGGGAGCATGGTTCATATATTCCCTAATTTGAATGGACAACTCCAAGTTTTAGCCTTGTTCCTGGAGATGTTTGACCTTTGAAAACAACTCAGTACCAAGTAACATGTTTGTTATAAAAAAAAAAAGATCTCCTGCATGTTTGCTATCACTGTGTATATGGGGTATTATTTGTTATTTACTAGTTATTAGTCATCTGGCTGTCATAGAGGGGAGACCAACTCCTACTCAAGCAGAACAAAAAATGTAATGGACGCCCATCTACCGTATTTGAACAGCTGAACATTGGCAGTGAGAGAAGCCACACCAAAAGCAATCAGCTGATCACCACACGGCTTCATTTTAAAAAAGCATTCTCTTTGAGGGATAACCTTCTCATTACCTTTAGAAAACCTGCTTATCAAGGTCCATTTGATAAGCCTCTATGATTTGTCTATGTTATTTACAAACTGTCGTGACTTGAAGAAAGGCATCTCATATCAACTTTTTTCTTAGTAACTAAAAAAATTATTTTCAGGTGCATCAGATCAGGTAGATGATTTGAACATGATAAGGATTCCCACATTTGTTGGAGCTGGGCCACAGTAACTGTATACGGATTGTTGATAGTGTCACGTTCGAGTGTGGGAGGGAAACACCACACCGAACATAGGAGGGAAAAGGGTGAGGGAATTAGGCCTGGAAACTAGGGAAAGGAGATGGACACCTCCTTAGTAAAACCCTAATAAGCCCTTTTTTGTTTACCACTAATACACACCAAAAAGGGCTGTAATTTTTTCACTTCACCACACAATGGCAAATACTTTTTTTGTGCCAATAATACACGTCAAAAAGGGCTTTTGAACATATAACTGCACCGCTGAACGGCAAATAGGCCCTTATTTTTTTCCACTTATACACGCCACAAAAGGCAAAATACATTTTTTCTTTTTCTGCTAATACACCCCACAAAAGGCTTTACAACAGATAACTGAGCGCTGAGCGGCAAATATATTTTTTCTATTTCCGCTAATACACGTCACAAAAGGCTTTAGAACATATAATTGCACAACTGAGCGTCAAATATGTATATATATTTTTTCCGCTAATGAACGTCACAAAAGGCTTTAAAACAGATAATTGCACTGCTGAGAAGCAAATATATTTTTTCTTTTTCCGCTAATACATGAAATAATGAAAATGTATGTAGCATGTATGTATGGTCAGCAGAACCTATCAGATACACTATATCACTATCTAACCTACACTGACAATCTCCCACTAACTATCTGTATTATATATATAAGCAAACTATCTAATGTAATGACACAGGAAATCAGAGAGCACAGCAATAACACTGCTCTCTCTCAGATCTGCAAAATACTGCATACAAGGGCTGCAGGGGAGGTTCTTATAAGGGGTAGGCAACTTTCCTATTGGTTGCTAGGGATGTTGCTAAGCTCAGAAAAAGACATTGCAGCCTTCTCATTGGCGCACAAACCAGAAGGGAGGTTACTGATAAAAAAAAAAATCTAGAATATTCGAAAATTACGAATATATATCACTATATTCTAAATATTCGCGAATTCTCAAAGTGCCGATATTCACGATTAATATTCGGTATTTGAATATTCGCATCCAACACTACTCATCACTACTTGTAAATCATTTTTTTAGCACAAGGAAGTTTTTTCTAACACTGTCCATAGCGCCTGCAGATGTCTCTCCCTGCACTAAGTACACTGGTAAATGGCAGAATCCAAGATGGCTGACGCTGTTTATAGGGCTGTGACCTCACAGGGCTGCTGATTGGCTGCATGCATGGCATTATGGGTAGAGTTGAGCGAACACCTGGATGTTCGGGTTCGAAAAGTTCGGCCGAACTTCCCGGAAATGTTCGGGTTCGGGATCCGAACCCGATCCGAACTTCGTCCCGAACCCGAACCCGAACCCCATTGAAGTCAATGGGGACCCGAACTTTTGGGCACTAAAAAGGCTGTAAAACAGCCCAGGAAAGAGCTAGAGGGCTGCAAAAGGCAGCAACATGTAGGTAAATCCCCTGCAAACAAATGTGGATAGGGAAATGAATTAAAATTAAAATTAAAAAAATAAAAATGAACCAATATCAATTGGACAGAGGTCCCATAGCAGAGAATCTGGCTTCACGTCAGCAGAGAATCAGTCTCTTCATGCCATAGCAAAGAATCTGGCTTCATGTCAGCAGAGAATCAGTCTCTTCATGCCATAGCAGAGAATCTGGCTTCATGTCAGCGCAGAATCAGTCTTCACGTCACCCACCACTGGAACAGGCCACTGTCACACATTTAGGCCCCGGCACCCAGACAGAGGAGAGCGGTCCCGTAACAGAGAATCTGGCCTTATGTCAGCGCAGAATCTGTCTTCATGTCATAGCAGAGAATCAGGCATCACGTCACCCACCACTGGAACAGGCCACTGTCACACATTTAGGCCCAGGCACCCAGGCAGAGGAGAGAGGTCCCGTAACAGAGAATCTGGCCTTATGTCAGCGCAGAATCTGCCTTCATGTCATAGCAGAGAATCAGGCATCACGTCACCCACCACTGGAACAGGCCACTGTCACACATTTAGGCCCATGCAGAGGAGAGAGGTCCCGTAACAGAGAATCTGGCCTTATGTCAGCGCAGAATCTGTCTTCATGTCATAGCAGAGAATCAGGCTTCACGTCACCCACCACTGGAACAGGCCACTGTCACACATTTAGGCCCCGGCACCCAGACAGAGGAGAGCGGTCCCGTAACAGAGAATCTGGCCTTATGTCAGCGCAGAATCATCTTTCATGTCATAGCAGAGAATCAGGCTTCACGTCACCCACCACTGGAACAGGCCACTGTCACACATTTAGGCCCAGGCACCCAGGCAGAGGAGAGAGGTCCCGTAACAGAGAATCTGGCTTTATGTCAGCGCAGAATCTGTATTCATGTCATAGCAGAGAATCAGGCTTCACGTCACCCACCACTGGAACAGGCCACTGTCACACATTTAGGCCCAGGCACCCAGGCAGAGGAGAGAGGTCCCGTAACAGAGAATCTGGCCTTATGTCAGCGCAGAATCTGTCTTCATGTCATAGCAGAGAATCAGGCTTCACGTCACCCACTACTGGAACAGGCCACTGTCACACATTTAGGCCCAGGCACCCAGGCAGAGGAGAGAGGTCCCGTAACAGAGAATCTGGCCTTATGTCAGCGCAGAATCTGTCTTCATGTCATAGCAGAGAATCAGGCTTCACGTCACCCACCACTGGAACAGGCCACTGTCACACATTTAGGCCCAGGCACCCAGGCAGAGGAGAGAGGTCCCGTAACAGAGAATCTGGCCTTATGTCAGCGCAGAATCTGTATTCATGTCATAGCAGAGAATCAGGCTTCACGTCACCCACCACTGGAACAGGCCACTGTCACACATTTAGGCCCAGGCACCTAGGCAGAGGAGAGAGGTCCCGTAACAGAGAATCTGGCCTTATGTCAGCGCAGAATCTGTATTCATGTCATAGCAGAGAATCAGGCTTCACGTCACCCACCACTGGAACAGGCCACTGTCACACATTTAGGCCCAGGCACCCAGGCAGAGGAGAGAGGTCCCGTAACAGAGAATCTGACCTTATGTCAGCGCAGAATCTGTATTCATGTCATAGCAGAAAATCAGGCTTCACGTCACCCACCACTGGAACAGGCCACTGTCACACATTTAGGCCCAGGCACCCAGGCAGAGGAGAGAGGTCCCGTAACAGAGAATCTGGCCTTATGTCAGCGCAGAATCTGTATTCATGTCATAGCAGAGAATCAGGCTTCACGTCACCCACCACTGGAACAGGCCACTGTCACACATTTAGGCCCCGGCACCCAGACAGAGGAGAGCGGTCCCGTAACAGAGAATCTGGCCTTATGTCAGCGCAGAATCTGTATTCATGTCATAGCAGAGAATCAGGCTTCACGTCACCCACCACTGGAACAGGCCACTGTCACACATTTAGGCCCAGGCACCCAGGCAGAGGAGAGAGGTCCCGTAACAGAGAATCTGGCCTTATGTCAGCGCAGAATCTGTATTCATGTCATAGCAGAGAATCAGGCTTCACGTCACCCACCACTGGAACAGACCACTGTCACACATTTAGGCCCAGGCACCCAGGCAGAGGAGAGAGGTCCCGTAACAGAGAATCTGGCCTTATGTCAGCGCAGAATCTGTCTTCATGTCATAGCAGAGAATCAGGCTTCACGTCACCCACCACTGGAACAGGCCACTGTCACACATTTAGGCCCAGGCACCCAGGCAGAGGAGAGAGGTCCCGTAACAGAGAATCTGGCCTTATGTCAGCGCAGAATCTGTCTTCATGTCATAGCAGAGAATCAGGCTTCACGTCACCCACCACTGGAACAGGCCACTGTCACACATTTAGGCCCAGGCACCCAGGCAGAGGAGAGAGGTCCCGTAACAGAGAATCTGGCCTTATGTCAGCGCAGAATCTGTATTCATGTCATAGCAGAGAATCAGGCTTCACGTCACCCACCACTGGAACAGGCCACTGTCACACAGTTAGGCCCAGGCACCCAGGCAGAGGAGAGAGGTCCCGTAACAGAGAATCTGGCCTTATGTCAGCGCAGAATCTGTATTCATGTCATAGCAGAGAATCAGGCTTCACGTCACCCACCACTGGAACAGGCCACTGTCACACATTTAGGCCCAGGCACCCAGGCAGAGGAGAGAGGTCCCGTAACAGAGAATCTGGCCTTATGTCAGCGCAGAATCTGTCTTCATGTCATAGCAGAGAATCAGGCTTCACGTCACCCACCACTGGAACAGGCCACTGTCACACATTTAGGCCCAGGCACCAAGTCAGTGGTGTAGTACAGTCGATATGAACCACATGAAGTTTCACCAAATATCCAGTCTGCAGGTTTGCAATAGGGTCATACCAATATACAGGAGCTGCAGCAATGATCACTTGTTAAATATAGTTCCATATATTCATAAGCTGTTAGCAGAGAGTCAGGACATGCTAAATAAACCTCTTCAAATGTGCTATTAGATAACTGAGGAAAGTTTTAACAGACAGAGTCTTTACAGTTGACTCTTCCAGAAAGCCCCCTGTGTATTCTGCTACTTGGTTTGGTCTCCTCAGTGCAGACATTTACTGTGAAGGAGGTAGGATCTCTGTCTAAGTTCTCTAAAGCTAAAGTTCATTTATCTATTGTAAAAAGTTATAATATATACCCATAATAGTTCTGTAGAATGTAAAGAGGTGACTGTATGTTTTTTAGCAGCCTTTAAACCCTGCAGCACATGCTAGGCTGAGTAGATGATGTACAGTTAAAGAGACATGTGTTCTTCCTAAAATGGCTGCAAGACATGCTGTATTCCAGGTCACCCTGCTGCAATATCTTTGTAAATGATTTTCTCTTGTTCATTTTTCTGTATGCTTTGTTATATCCTGTAACATGTATGTGGGAATGTAATATAATGACTGCCTGTTATGATATAGGTGGGCTGGTGACCTGGCTGTATACCACATAGTGGCAGTGTTTCCCTGTTGTATTACAGGCTCCAGCCAAGTGCACTACACCTCAATAAAGCTTTAAACCACAGAAGACCTGAGTGTCGTCCCTTAGAGTCCACTTAGAGTTTATGCCTGGAGGAGCTGGTGACCGAGTGAGTGTGAAAGCTGGAGGTGTCGCAGATGGTGCAAGGAAAAGAGGGTTACATTTGGTGCCGTGACTCGGATGTCATCATTCTGCTCAAAGTGACCAGTGAAGATACCTAAAGTCACCAGTGTGCGAGTTCTGAGGTGATTGTGCCACGGCGGAGCTGCTAGGCGGCAGATTGACCTTATTAGCGGTTTATATCCTCTCAGGAATAGAAGATGAGTGGACGAGCCAGAGCCCGCGGAAGAGCACGTGCCAGGGGGCAGCCCAGCCAAGGACAGCCTGGACAGGAGCAAGAGGCTCAAGAACCTAGACGCATTGAAAGACCCCAGCAGCCACCAGCCGAGCCTTTGCTTGTGGGAAGAGGGCGCCAGAGAGGCCCGCCAGTAGTGGAGAGACCTCCGACTGATGTTCTGCAGCTTTCAGCTGTATTTCAGGACATATCCCTCGGAGAACGGGGTGGCCGCAGGCGTGACTTCCATGACCTTGGAGTGAACACCTGGCAGACCATTGAATACAAATGTGAGACCTGTTTTTTTTTTGCACTGTGTGACAGGTTAAGGTTTAATCACAGAATCAGACTTCTATCTGCACAGTAGCGTGTGTCTTAGGTTTTTCTGAATCACACTATCAATAACTTCAATGTAAGATTTTCTTTTTGGGATAGATTTCAAGTAGGCCTCAAATACCACAAACTAGTTATTTTCAGAATGGCAAATTTTGGAATGCTTTTTCAACCCAGAACAAAAAGTCTGCTTTGACGGTCACTACAAATAACTTGACCAGCTAAAACTGTGCAGATTTGGTTGAATAGAGATGTGAGACCTGTTTTTTTTTGCGCTGTGTGACAGTTATAGGTTTAATCACAGAATGACACTTCTATCAGCACGCTAGCGTGTGTCTTAGGTTTTTCTGAATGACACTATCAATAACTTCAATGTAAGATTTTCTTTTTGGGATAGATTTCAAGTAGGCCTGAAATACCACAAACTAGTTATTTTCAGAATGGCAAATTTGGGAATGCTTTTTTTTTTTTTAATTTATATTTTTATTGAAAATTTTCACAATATAACAGGGGATGTCAACATTTCAAGGTGTTGGCTCGCAGGCCACATCAGAGTGCTGATAAGCATGAAGTGGATACAAATTTAGGATCCAACATAATCCGACATAAAGCACAGTACACGAGCTAAGATACAAATCAGTTTCTAGCTACTCTAAGAAGGTTTCCGATATGCTAGATGTTTGTGAGACTTGAAAATTAAGACCCAGTCAGAGTGTTGAGGCCACGTAGATGGGCATTTTTAGACTATTGTTTGACGGGTAGAGTTATCAGTGCAAGGTCTATGGCATGGTGAGTGTTTGTACAAGATAGTTACAGGGGTATTGCAGCTGACTGAGTTTCTAGAGGTAAGTTAAGGTTTGGGGGATCTGTATTTAGACCACAGAGACCATTTTTTGAGGAAGGTCAAATGTGTGCGAGATTCCCAAGAGGATAATTCCTCGAACCTGTGTATCTGGTCAATTTTTTGAATCCATTGGTCTAGAGGTGGAACAGTAGTCAGGAGCCAAAATTTAGGAAGCTGGAGACGAGCTGCCAAAATCATTTGTGTAAATATATACGGAGGTTTGGCATTCGCCTTTTCCTGAGAAAATGAGAGGAGGGCAATTAACGGGGAGGGTTGAATCGTTGTACCACAAACACTATTGGCAATAGAGAAAACCTCACACCACCATTTCCGGATGGGAGGGCATGTCCACCAAATATGCAGGAAAGTTCCTCTCTCTCCCAGGCACCTCCAGCATACGTCAGAAGCGGATCCAGCATATCTCGATATCTTGTCTGGCGTATTGTACCATCTTGTAAGAATTTTGTAACTATTTTCCTGAATTCTGACGCAGCGGGAGGCACCATGGGGGGACTCCAGTAGTTTGGGCAAGGATTCAAAAGGAAAGGTGATATTTAGATCTGATTCCCAATTTATGACAAAAGCTGGTTTAGCCAACATAGGGGGTTGACGTAGTTTGTTGTACAGTCGTGAGATGAGTTTTTTAGGTAGTGTTTGTAAGGAGGTCATGGCTTCCAGCCAAACTAAGGGGCGAAGGAGATCTACTTTAATATGCTGTTTTAGGTAGGCCCTGAGGTAAGTAACTGAGATAAAATTTCGGGGGTGGGGGTTAAGAATTGTGTTTCTATCCTTTGAGTCCATCCAATCTCCAGATGGAAGAGCTAAAGAGACTATTGGAGTCAAAGATTATAGCAATCCTGCTGAAGTGGATTCTCTTAATGTGAGAGGTCCTGTGTTTATTACATCTGCTACCGTCAGCATGGGCGAGGGGAATGGAACCGAGTAGTGTGTGGAGGATAGCCATTTCCATGCTTCCAATGTGGCCCGGACAATCGGGTAATGAGACATGTGACCAGGATAGATCGTCTCTTGGCCCAACAATAGTGCTCTGGCTGATTTTTTCAGTATTTCTAATTCTATCCGGACCACAGCGGAAGGCGGGGAAGCGCTTAACCAAGCTAATGAGCGTGCTAAGAGAATGGACTTCCCATATAGTTCAGGGTTCGGTAAACCTATTCCCCCCGCGTGTCTAGGTCTAATGAGGAGGTTAGAATAAAGTCGCGCCTTTTTCCCGCTCCAGATGAAAGATCTGAATTTTTTCATGATCAGGTCATAATAGTGTTTAGGGACAGGAATGGGGAGTACCTGCTGCAAATATGTGAGTCTGGGAAGTATAAGGGAAGAAAGGAGGTTTTTTCGACCAAACCAGGACAGCATTGGATTGGATTTGGCCAAATTATCGATAGAGTCAAAAATAGACTTTTTCAGGGGAATGTAGTTAAGAGAGTAAAGTTCTGTTATTTCTGGGCTAATCTTGACCCCTAAGTATGTGATGTTGGGAGAAGACCAATTAAATGGGGAGACTATCATTAAGAGGCATTTGGTTGACCGGGGAATTCCTATGCATAAAACTAGCGATTTGTTAGCATTAATTTTGAAATCTGACATTTTGCTATATGTTTTCAGATGTGACTGGATTCGGGGCAGGAATGTTTTGGGATTAGTCGTCATTATAAGAACATCATCTGCAAAAGCGGCGATTTTCTGTTCCCTGCCTCCCAAACATAGACCCATTACCTCCTGGTCCAACCTTACGTTAGCTAGAAGAGGCTCAAGAGCCAGGATAAATAAGAGGGGTGACAATGGACAACCCTGGCGTGTCCCATTTCTAATAGAGAAGGGGGCAGACATAGTGCCATTAACTAGGACTGAAGCTGTTGCTTGTTCGTACATCGAGAAGACAGCTCTGATATAGGAGTCAGGTATGCCGAATCCCGGAAGTATTTGTTTTAAATATGTCCAATTAACTCTATCAAATGCTTTTTCAGCATCTGTGCTGAGTAAAAGCAAAGGAGAGGAGACTCGTTTAGCATGGCAAAGAGTATTAATCACCCTCGTGGTATTGTCTTTACCTTCTCTGTAACGGACAAAGCCTACCTGATCACCATGGATAATTTGAGGAAGAAGAGTAGCTAGTCTATTTGCTAACATCTTGGCCAGGAGTTTGAGGTCTATGTTTAGGAGGGATATGGGTCTGTTATTAGAGCATAAGCTGGCATCTTTCCCTTCTTTGGGAATGAGAATGATGTGGGCCGCAGTCAGGGCTGGGACAAGGCCATTTGGTGCCCAGGGCGAAGATGGCAAACTGCGCCCCCCCCCCCCCCCCCCCGTTTTTAAGAAAGAATCAATGTTGTTTCAAAACAAGAATATACTTAAAGCAATAGAACAAAGGACTGTGGGACTTTGAAAGTCACAGACACTATAAAGTTCCCCCCCATCATCATGTGCCAGTATAAAGTCCCCCCCATCATCATGTGCCAGTTTTGTAATAAGCCCCCCCAATGTGCCAGTAACACTATTGTAAAAAAAAAACAAAAAAAAACCACTTATACTTACCTAAGTGTCAGCGATGCGATGCAGCCTCTTCCTGTGTCCCACGCTGTAATGTAAGGCTCAGGCGGCACGATGACGTCATTGCGCCGGCCTCTGATAGGCTGCCGGCCTAGTGCCTGCAGCCAGGGGCGTACATAAAAATCACTGGGCCCCATAGCAGGAATCTAAATTGGGCCCCCATTCCCCTTTTATAGCCCCTCCCTTTGTTCCATGAACTATTCTTGCTGCTGCGTTTTATAATTTATGCCATCAGGGCCGGAATGGGATTACAAAACAGCCCTGGCACACAAAAGAGATATAATAGATGCAGATGTATATTATATACAGCAGTGTACAGTTATGTGAGGTACGCGGTATAATAGATGCAGTGTGTACAGGTATATAGTATATTCCCTAGTGTTCTGATATGTGAGGTACAGGGTATAATAGATGCAGTGTGTACAGGTATATAGTATATACAGCAGTGTACTGATATGTGAGGTACGGGGTATAATATATGCAGTGTATACAGTATATACAGTAGTGTAATATGTGAGGTACGAGGTATAATAGATGCAGTGTGTACAGGTATATAGTAAATACAGCAGTGTATTGACACCTCGTACCTCACATATCAGTACACTGCTGTATATACTATATATCTGTACACACTGCATCTATTATACCTCGTACCTCACATATATAGTATATACAGAAGTGTACTAATATCTGTACACACAGCATCTATTATACCTCATACCTCACATATCAGTGCACTGCGGTATATACTATATATCTGTACATATTGCATGTATAATACTGTGTAATATATGCAGTGTGTGTGCATGTATGTGTGTGTATATATATATATATATATATATATACAGAGCAGTGTATTGATGTGACACATAGAAGGTATAATACTGTAGATGCAGTGTTTATAGAAATATGTGGTCAGTTATGCATTATAGTCACTGTGAGGTACATGAGGTAGTGGTAACTGTCTGAAGTAGTATACATGAGTGAGCAATGAGTAAAAACAGGGCATGGAGGGGGGGGGGGGTAAATGATGAAAAGTGGAGGACCTCCTCTTACCTCTCCATTCCAGTCTGTATGGATCAATACAGAGCTGCTTGTGAACTTTTAATACTTGCTGTTAGGGGTTGAAGGACCTGTGATGATGTCATCACAGGTCCTGGCAGATGTACCTTTGAAACCTAGGAACTACACCATTTTTGGTGCAGTTCCTTTGCTAGATTCTGCAGGACCTGTGATGTTGAAGATGATGTCATCACAGGTCCTGGCAGATGCACTGTTCTAACCTGGGAACTACACTTTACACTGTGCAGTTCCCTTACAGGACCTGTGATGACATCATCAAAGGTCCTTTAGCTTTAGAAAGGTAAACAGGAGTAATTAGGGGGCGGGGCCTCTCCTCCACTTCAGTGCCTGCCTGCAGCCTATCAGAGGAAAGGGAAGGGACACGCCTCTCCCTCCCCTGCACCTCCGCTGGCACAGACAGTTTACAATGGAGATGAGCGCAATGGAAGCGCTCATCTCCCTGTGCCCGGCGGCGGCTGCTCACTTGGGGGGGGGGGTCATTTTAGTTGGGGGGGCACATGGGGGGGCACAGCATGATGTAGGGGGGGCCGTGGCCCCCTCTGGGCCCCCCCTGGCGACGCCACTGCTGCTGGCACTTCACCTGCGCCCCCCTCCTGTCTGCAAATGGTAGCGCCCAGGGCACCCGCTCCTTCGGCCCCTGCCTTGTACCGGCCCTGGCCGCAGTCATATCCCTTGAAAGAGGAATTCCTTCAAGAGTCTGGTTACATACTTCCAATAGGTAAGGAAGGAGGAGATCCTGGAACATTTTGTAGTATGCTAATGGGAGGCCATCAGGGCCTGGACTCTTTCCTGACGGCATTTGGTTCATAGCTTTTTTTAGCTCAATTAGGGAAAAGGGAGCTGTGAGGCACGATCTCTGTTCCAAATCTATGCTAGGGAGTTTAGCAGCTTCCAGAAAGGAAGAGATGACTGAAGTCCTGGCTTTTGGTTCAATTGTTGAGGGGAGGTTGTATAACTCACTGTAGAATGTGCGAAATTGTGCTGCAATCTGATTGACCGAGAAGATAGGAGTCCCATTTTGTGAGGATAATTGGTGGACAAAATTAGCGGATCTCCTACCTTTAATCCTGTTCGTTACAAACTTGGTGGCCTTGTCCCCGTGTGCGAAAAACTTATGTTGAGAGCTCATGTGGTACTTAGCTGATCTAGTGGCTAAAAGAGATCTAAGTTTGGCCCTGTAATCTGACAGCTTTTGGAATTGGGTGTCAGAGGGTTCAGTTTTGTGGCATGATTCTAACTTCTGAATGTTTTTAAGTGTATCATCTATTTCTCTGTCTCTCATTTTTTTGAGGTGTGTACCAATGCTAATAAATTGTCCTCTGACAACAGGTTTGTGGGCATCCCAAAGAGTGTTAGCCGTTATGTCAGAACTTTTATTAAGGGAAAAATATTCTTTAATATGCTTGGAGATTTTCTCGACCGAATCCTGATAACCCAGGAGAGTTTAATTTAGCCGCCAATTGAAACATGTGGGTGTTTCACTAGGGGCCAAAATAGAGATATATATTGGGGAGTGGTCTGATATGTGAATAGCACCAATAGAGGCCTCTTTACACAAGTGTATGTGCTCTTTAGAAATGAGCAGGTAGTCTAGCCTGTGATAGGTTTTATGTGCGGAAGAGTAGAAGGTGAAATCTAAAGAACTTGGGTGGAAGGTTCGCCAGACATCGATCAAGTGTAACTCCAGGAGGGTATTTCTGATACTTTTTAGGAATCTTCTGGAATGAGATGATTTATGAGAGGAGACATCTAATTGAGGATATAGAGCTACATTTAAGTCGCCCCCAGCAATTACTATGCCCTCCTTAAAGGAATCTATAGTAGGGAAGACCTCAGACAACCAGCGGGACTGGTTGGAGTTAGGAGCGTATAAATTGATAAAAGTGTATGTTTGTGGCCCTATGGTGCCTTTGAGTAGTATATATCTGCCGTCCGGGTCTAAGCATTGGCTAACAAATTTGAAGGGGATTTTCCTCTGTAGCCCTATGCTGACCCCACTAGAGGCTGAGGAGTTACTCCCACAGTGGTACCAATTGGAGAAGTGGGAGAACTGCATGTCAGGGTAGTGATTAAAGCGAAAATGTGTCTCTTGTAGGAATATGACACTTGCCCTGGCTTTTCTTAAAATGGCAAAGATTTGGCTCCGTTTAGATGGGGAGTTGAAGCCTTTGACATTGTAAGAGGCCACCAAGATATCAGCCATTTTTTGTGGTGTGTGCGAGTTTACCTTGTATCTGTTGTGGTCTCTTTTTAAAAGGTGTAGCGAGCTTACTGTAGTCGTCAGTCTCATGTACCGTGAAGGATGTGCGCATATAAGACTCAATCCAATTCAGCAGGATAAGCGTGTACCTTGAGTTAGGGATATGGAAAAGGGACAGAACACAACTTATTAAACAAACAAAAAGTAATAACAAAGACATAGTATGGTATGTCATAATCAGGGGGGGGGGGGTTAATAGGTCAGTAGACCGTTTATGAGAACGTATAACGCCTAGAGGAGGGCATCGATAAGGCAGAAAAGTGGGGGGAACAATCTGAGACAAATGGAGAGACTGTTGGGGATCATAGTGACAGTTAGATCATAAATCCTAGGCCCCTAGACCCTATTAAAGAAAAGACATCTCAAAATGAGAACACAATCTAAGGATCACATATTATAGAAAAAATAAACAGGTAAATCTTTCTACTGTTCTTGTGACAGACTTCTTGGGGTGAGCTGGAGACCTCTCTTCTTAGATCGGGAAGACTTTGGCGTGCGTAGTATTTCAAAAGGAGCCACCTTTGGTAATTCAGGCAAGGTGCCAAGGTCCTGGAAAAGTTCCCAATTTTCTATCAGCATAGGCAGCACATTCAGGATTTCAAAGGCGGATATGAGGTCTGTATAAGATGATATATTCACTCTCTTGCCCGCATATGAAAAGGACAGGCCGAATGGATATGACCAACGGTATAATACTTTTTTTGAGCGTAACCAATCTGTCAGAGGCTTAAGGGATCTACGTTTCTTCAGAGTTGATGGAGCTAAGTCCTGAAATATTTCAATCTTGGACTCTTCATGTGTTAGTTCAGGGCGGTTACGTGCAGCTTCCAGGATAGCAGTTTTCACTTGGAAGTTCAAGAACTTGCATATAATATCCCTGGGTGGTTCAGCAGGTTTGGGCTTGGGTCTGAGGGCTCTGTGTGCCCGTTCTATTATTATTTCTTGGGGGAAGTTTGGGCCCAACTGCGTTTCACATATTTCAATTATGGAGGCTGAGACATCCCCAGGGGAAACCGACTCTGGCACCCCTCTGAATCTCAGGTTGTTTCGGCGCCCCCTGTTTTCTTGGTCCTCTAATGAGCTGTGGAGGTCATTTAAATACAGGGCACAGCGGCGGAGAGAGTCTGACACTGCAGACTGGTGATTTAGAATTTCCGTTTGGTGCTGCTCTAGGCTTTCTACACGGCTTCCTATGTGCCTCACCTCGTTCCTGCATGCTGACAGTTCTGCAAGAATCGGCTCCATTATCCTGCTCAGAGCCCGATCGAGGTACTTTCTTGTTACCGGCAGGTCAGAGCTGGCCAGTGCTTCATCTGAGTCGCTCTCTGGGTCCGACTGTGCAGGGGCGCGCTTCGGTGCTTTAGCCTGTGGTGTCGGCGCCATCTTGGGTTCTCTGGCCGCAACCGTTGCGGCGGCTTTCTTTAGAAATTTCTCCATATCTCCCCCAGCAGTCAGTGGTTTAGAGGGAGCAGGGGTGTCACCGTGCCTGGCGTTCCCAATTTTCACCATTTCTGCCTTTATAAGCTTATGTTAGCTGGCGTTAGGGACGAATCTCTTCACAGAGCTCAGAGCTATGCGACCATCTTCATCCGGCGCAAGCTCCGCCCCCCTTGGGAATGCTTTTTTCAACCCAGAACAAAAAGTCTGCTTTGACGGTCACTACAAATAACTTGACCAGCTAAAACTGTGCAGATTTGGTTGAATAGAGATGTGAGACCTGTTTTTTTTTGCGCTGTGTGACAGTTATAGGTTTAATCACAGAATGACACTTCTATCAGCACACTAGCGTGTGTCTTAGGTTTTTCTGAATGACACTATCAATAACTTCAATGTAAGATTTTCTTTTTGGGATAGATTTCAAGTAGGCCTCAAATACCACAAACTAGTTATTTTCAGAATGGCAAATTTTGGAATGCTTTTTCAACCCAGAACAAAAAGTCTGCTTTGACGGTCACTACAAATAACTTGACCAGCTAAAACTGTGCAGATTTGGTTGAATAGAGATGTGAGACCTGTTTTTTTTTGCGCTGTGTGACAATTATAGGTTTAATCACAGAATGACACTTCTATCAGCACGCTAGCGTGTGTCTTAGGTTTTTCTGAATGACACTATCAATAACTTCAATGTAAGATTTTCTTTTTGGGATAGATTTCAAGTAGGCCTGAAATACCACAAACTAGTTATTTTCAGAATGGCAAATTTGGGAATGCTTTTTCAACCCAGAACAAAAAGTCTGCTTTTACGGTCACTACAAATAACTTGACCAGCTAAAACTGTGCAGATTTGGTTGAATAGAAATGTCAGGTCTATTTTTTAGGCGCTGGGTGACAGGCTCAACTTGCCCCTGATGTAATATATGGCCAAAAAATAACCACACTGTTGATGGTTAAATGCACTTGGGTGACACAGGCTCAGCCTGCAGCTGATGTAGTATATGGCCAAAAAATAATCAGACTGTTGATGGTTAAATGCACTTGGGTGAAACAGGCTCAGCCTGCAGCTGATGTAGGATATAGCACAAAATAACCACACTATCGATGGTTAAATACACTTGGTGATAGCTCGTGCTGGCGCACCACAAGTCACAAAATGGCCGCCGATCACCCCAGAAAAAAAGTGATCTAAAAACGCTCTGGGCAGCCTCAAAAAAGTGAGCAAGTCAATAATAGCACTTCAATGATCCACAGCTGCAGATCGTTTACAGAATGAAGTCTTTTGGAGGAGTTAATCTGCCTAATCTCGCCCTAACGTCGCAGCTGCAACCTCTCCCTATGCTTGAATCAGCAGAGTGACGTGCAGCGCTACGTGACCCAAGCTTATATAGAGGCTGGGTCACATGCTGCACTGGCCAATCACAGCCATGCCAATAGTAGGCAAGGCTGTGATGGCCTCTTGGGGCAAGTAGTATGACGCTTGTTGATTGGCTGCTTTGCAGCCTTTCAAAAAGCGCCAAGAAAGCGCCGAACACCGAACCCGAACCCGGACTTTTACGAAAATGTTCGGGTTCGGGTCCGTGTCACGGACACCCCAAAATTCGGTACGAACCCGAACTATACAGTTCGGGTTCGCTCATCCCTAATTATGGGTAATCCTGCCTTCCCAGAGTTGCTTTCTCTATGTCCTCACATGGGCAGCAGCCAATTTAGGAAAAAATGAGATTCGTTACCACGCATCGCAAGGAAATTCGGCTTTGGTGCAAATCAAATTTTTGCAGAAATTCAAATCGAATTCCACTTCATCAGCTTCGATTCGCTCATCTTTTTTGGTTATCTTTATGTACTTTTAAGACTTGTGTGAAAACCTGATTTATATATATATATATATATATATATACACTCACCTAAAGAATTATTAGGAACACCTGTTCTATTTCTCATCAATGCAATTATCTAGTCAACCAATCACATGGCAGTTGCTTCAATGCATTTAGGGGTGTGGTCCTGGTCAAGACAATCTCCTGAACTCCAAACTGAATATCAGAATGGGAAAGAAAGGTGATTTAAGCAATTTTGAGCGTGGCATGGTTGTTGGTGCCAGACGGGCCGGTCTGAGTATTTCACAATCTGCTCAGTTACTGGGATTTTCACGCACAACCATTTCTAGGGTTTACAAAGAATGGTGTGAAAAGGGAAAAACATCCAGTATGCGGCAGTCCTGTGGGCAAAAATGCCTTGTGGATGCTAGAGGTCAGAGGAGAATGGGCCGACTGATTCAAGCTGATAGAAGAGCAACGTTGACTGAAATAACCACTCGTTACAACCGAGGTATGCAGCAAAGCATTTGTGAAGCCACAACACACACAACCTTGAGGCGGATGGGCTACAACAGCAGAAGACCCCACCGGGTACCACTCATCTCCACTACAAATAGGAAAAAGAGGCTACAATTTGCACGAGCTCACCAAAATTGGACTGTTGAAGACTGGAAAAATGTTGCCTGGTCTGATGAGTCTCGATTTCTGTTGAGACATTCAAATGGTAGAGTCCGAATTTGGCGTAAACAGAATGAGAACATGTATCCATCCTCTGATGGCTACTTCCAGCAGGATAATGCACAATGTCACAAAGCTTGAATCATTATAAATTGTTTTTTTTGAACATAACAATGAGTTCACTGTACTAAAATGGCCCCCACAGTCACCAGATCTCAACCCAATAGAGCATCTTTGGGATGTGGTGGAACGGGAGCTTCGTGCCCTGGATGTGCATCCCTCAAATCTCCATCAACTGCAAGATGCTATCCTATCAATATGGGCCAACATTTCTAAAGAATGCTATCAGCACCTTGTTGAATCAATGCCACGTAGAATTAATGCAGTTCTAAAGGCAAAAGGGGGTCCAACACCGTATTAGTATGGTGTTCCTAATAATTCTTTAGGTGAGTGTATATATATAATTTTGTCTATAGAGCAAAGATACACACGATATAAGAAATTTTTTGTTTTCAAATTTTTTTTATTTCAGTTTTATTTAAATGTTATATTGATGGCCTGTTCTCCTCAGCTGTTCTACAGTAGCTTTGGTGCTGAGTATTGCTATAAAAGTACTGGAAAACCCTATAAATGAAGGTAGGCTCCTTTCTCTGCATATACTATATAATCCACAGCCCAGATTTTGACTGTACAGTTTTATTGTCATAAGTTTTTTATGGCTCAGTGGTAGACCTGTATATCTAGTGCCAAAAAAGAATCAGGAACATTTTTTCTCTGCTTTTCCCTGATAAGCTCTGATCCTATTTTTGACACTAAATGTACAGTTCTAACACAAATCCATGATTTACATGTATAAATAAAGCCAAATGAACAGTTAGGAAAAGTGCTAAAAAATGAAAACAATATGTGTTGTTCAAGGTTCACAGGGGGCATTCACCCACCAATAAATTAAAGGGGTACTATGGTGGGAACACTGTTAATATGAACAAGGCTCCCATAAAAATAAACAAGATTCGGTGAGTATGTGCGTATTTAAAAATGTATTTATTGTCTAAAAATGATAAATTAACTAGTGACAAGTGAACATCTGGCTTTGGTTAAAGTAAACATTTCCCATGGTGTACTGTGCTTATAAATTGCTCCCTCTTGTGGCTTGGATGGCTAAGGATCAGAACTATTTGTAATGCATTGGTCCACATTTTGAAATATGAAAAATTGGAAATAAATGTCAGGGACGATACAATCCATGATGCTTTAATCAGACAATGGTCCAATCACTTGCACCAGGCCAGTGAAAGCTCCAGTTCCGCAGACGGCGATCCATGTTGAGTTAATCTGAAAACATTACAAAATCACGATGCTAACCACAAAAGTCTAGGAGGAACCATTTTCCCATAAATATTACACCTAAAAAAGAATAGTATTGAATGATTTCACAATGAGGCATGTAGCCAACGATGAGAAAATATCCCGGAGAACACCTAAAACAACAAGACAGTGTGTAGGTCCTTTTGAGAAATTCAGTTTTACTTGTCATACATTTCAACAGAAATCAAGCCAGCATATTTCTTTTCTTGAAACAAAGCAGCCAGATTTATTAATGCGGGTAATTGTATTTATATAAGCTATAAAGATCTTTGTGTAGCTATGAAGAATGAATGAAAAAGAGAAATTCCTTTAACTATAGAGCACACACTAAACTGTATTGCATCTATGAAGTTGTGTAGGAGCCAGTACCTAGCCAAGTTGCCAAATGGTGTTAATGTAACAGTCTACAATCCTATAGGTTACAGATCCTTATATACATCATAATACTTATGCACACACAGTTATAAGGAATTAAAGGGATTGGCCCCTTTTTTTTTTTTTTTTATCTTTTTTACTTGTCCTTTGGAAAAAAGGCACATGTACAATAGAGGTAGACCCTAACTGCCAATTTGGGAAATTAATATATACTGGTTGACCCATGCAAAAGATAGGTATTAGTCACTTGTAATTGCATTAGCCCGCATACCCCTGAGGACGCCACTGAGCTGGTGAAACTTGTTGGGGGGAAGTGACTAGCACTTTTTAAAAATTGATCACAGTAAGTGTAAAAAGAATATAGGTTAGACACCTGAGACAGTTGTAAAAGACACAAAACAGTATGGGCGATGGCAAACATGGGAGTGCCCACCCAGTGAAGCCTACCCCAATGATTTATGTAAATTGTGATAAAATACACAGTGCTGACCCACTATTTTTTTAATAGCGCAGTCTTTTAACCTCTTTATGACCAGGACATTTTCCCCTTTTTTCATTTTCATTTTTTACTCCCAGCCTTCCCAAGCTCATAACTTTTGTATTTTTCCATTCACATAGATGAGCGCACTTCTGGGCGTGCAACAACCACGGCATCTCAAGGGTTAAATGTGTGTGATTGACATTATCTGAGCAGGTGCCTATTTAAATACCCGACTTCCGCTGTAGGGGTTAAAAGCAAAGAATAAAAGTTACTTTTTAGAGCGAGGGAAAAGAAGGCAAAGGCAAAAGGGTACTCTAGGCTAACGTTAGCCAGTTATTCAATTTGGAACAATGAAGAAATCACGATCCAGTTGTTGAGAACATATGGACAAAAATCACAGAAAAAGATACAAAACATCCTGCACGATATGATAACTGAATATGCGGATGTGCATTGCTACATTTATAAAAGAAAAATCATGGAAAATAATGCATTAACACAATAGATGCAAACATTGTATATGGACTAAGCCCTCACTCTGATATAAAATCTGAGACTCTCAGGCGATATATTTTGATCAAACACATCTGTGCCTGCCTACCAGCGCCAAGGTGGTCTCAGTCAGGCAGGTCCTACTCTAAACCTACCTATACCGTTGGTCAACTATATTCAGGAGAGCAGACCCTGCACATATAGTGTCCTGCTCCTAGTTATGCACACAGAGGTAACTAGGAGCAACACATTATACATATGTACAAGATCTGCTCTCCTGAATGTAGATGCCCAACGGTATAGGTAGGTTTAGAGTAGGACCTGCCTGACTGAGACCACCTTGGTGCAGGTAGGTGGGCACAGATGTGTTTTGATCAGAATATATTGGCTGAGAGTCTTGGATTTTATCATATCAGAGTGAGGGCTTAGTCCATATATAATGTTTGCTTCTATTGTGTTTATTAGTTAGTGTATTATTTTCTGTGATTTTTCGAACATATGGACAACCCCTTTCCATAGGGCTTTATTATATAAACCTAGAACATTCCTATAAGATTGCAATTTGCTACTTCATCAATTTGTAAGCTTCTCATCTAGGTGAATTCATATTGTTAACCACAATTAACATTAATTTACACTACAGCACACACCATGCTATCAGTTTTTTGGTGAGATGGTAAATGTAACATTTAATCCAGTACCCACCATTATTTGTAACTAATTCTGATGTGGAGACCTGTATTCATCTACATTGCCTATGGGGGAAGGGTAGGGGACAAAACTGGGCTCCCTACTTGAATGGCTTATGTACAGTATGTTCATATTCACTTCTCACATTGTTTAACCCCTTAAGGACTCAGCCCTATTTCACCTTAAGGACTTGGCCATTTTTTGCAAATCTGACCAGTGTCACTTTAAGTGCTGCTAACTTTAAAACGCTTTGACTTATCCATGCCATTCTGGGATTGTTTTTTTCGTCACATATTGTACTTCATGACACTGGTAAAATGAAGTAAAAAAAAAAATCATTTTTATTTATAAAAAAATACCAAATTTAACAAAAATTTGTAAAAAAATTTCAAATTTCCAAGTTTCAATTTCTCTACTTATATAATACATAGTAATACCTTCAAAAATAGTTATTACTTTACATTCCCCATATGTCTACTTCATGTTTGGATCAATTTGGGAACGATATTTTATTTTTGGGGGATGTTACAAGGCTTAGAAGTTTAGAAGAAAATCTTGAAATTTTTCTGAAATTTTCAAAATCCCACTTTTTAGGGACCAGTTGATGTCTGAAGTCACTTTGTAAGGCTTACATAATAGAAACTGTGGCGAAAATAACCTCGCCACTGGGTTTTGGAGGGGCTTGTTTGCCAGCCTCTTGCCTCAGGATTATGGTCCATACTAACTTTGAAGGAGAAGACAGTCCCACCGCACAGCTTAAATCTGTGGAACTGTTTTGGGCAGGAAAGCCATGCTTGCGGTCGGCCAAATGTGACTTCCATGGAATTCGGGAATCCCTGCTCGGATCTGGGTGATTTTTGGATATGTTGTTAACCAAGATCAGAGCTATCCATGGATGTATACATTATGGGTAAATGTGGGCTTTTGAGGTGTGTGACAGAACCATCTGTCTTTGGAATTGTATTGTATGTTATGTGAGGGTACCCAGATAGCTATGCCATGGAGCCTGTTCGTGAAATTAAAGACTTTGGCTCCATGTCGAATTTTATTGTATTCATGTAGTCTGAGTGCCATTCACCTAATAATATGCACTCAGACTTGAGCTATCTGGGGATATGTTAAATGTCTGTGTTTACTGTAAGGGTTGTGACATTGTATGTTTAAATGGTGATTTCTGTCCTGTTGTCTTCACATGTGTATTGGCGATTTCCCTTTGTCCTGAGAGATAATTGAATTGCTCCTCGGTTGTCTCCAGGGCAGAGAGGAGGAAACCATGATGCATTGTGGGGATGTATTGTGTCTGTGTATCCTGAATTGCTGCATATCTGTCCTGGGTCACAGTCTTCCATCTGGTCCCCTAGGGGAGTGTCCACCAGATGATGACCTGCATAAATACGGGCGGGTAGCCCTCAGTAAAGGAGTTCCTGTTTTACATTCAACATAGAGCCTCGTTTCATGTGTGTGGGGATTGCTATACATGTATACTCCCCTGGCTATTACTCCTAGCTCTTGTAAGAGCTGTTCCTGTTCCTGGTTCCTGTGGTGGTATCGGTGTCGAGTGGAGTGCTTGGAGTCCTCGGGAAGCGCTAGGAGCATTCATCAACGGAGGTACGCAGTCGGGGTGTCAGGAGGTCCGTTACAGAAACCACCCAAAAATGACCCCCTTCTAGAAACTACACCCCTCAAGGTATTCAAAACTGATTTTACAAACTTTGTTAACCCTTTAGGTGTTGCACAAGAGTTATTGGCAAATGGAGATGAAATTTAAGAATTACAATTTTTTGGCAAATTTTCCATTTTAATCCAATTTTTCCAGTAACAAAGCAAGGGTTAACAGCCAAACAAAATGCTATATTTATTGCCCCGATTCTTTAGTTTGCAGAAACACCCCATATGTGGCCGTAAACTACTGTACGGGCACACAGTAGGGCGTAGAGGGAAAGGGGCGCCGTATGGTTTTTGGAAGGCAGATTTTGCTGGACTGTTTTTTTTTACACCATGTCCCATTTGAAGCCCCCCTGATGCACCCCTAGAGTAGAAACTCCATAAACGTGACCCCATTTTAGAAACTACGGGATAGGGTGACCCCATCTAAGAAACTACACCCCTCAAGGTATTCAAAACTGATTTTACAAACTTTGTTAACCCTTTAGGTGTTGCACAAGATTTAATGGAAAATAGAGATACAATTTTAAAATGTCACTTTTTTGGCAGATTTTCCATTTTAATATTTTTTTTCCAGTTACAAAGCAAGGGTTAACAGCCAAACAAAACTCATTATTTATGGCCCTGATTCTGTAGTTTACAGAAACACCCCATATGTGGTCATAAACTGCTGTACGGGCACACGGCAGGGCGCAGAAGGAAAGGAATGCCATACGGTTTTTGGAAGGCAGATTTTGCTAGACAGTTTTTTTGGACACCATGTCCCATTTGAAGGCCCCCTGATGCACCCCTAGAGTAGAAACTCCAAAAACGTGACCCCATTTTAGAAACTACGGGATAGGGTGGAAGTTTTGTTCGTACTAGTTTAGGGTACATATGATTTTTGGTTGCTCTATATTACACTTTTTGTGAGGCAAGGTAACAAGAAATAGCTTTTTTGGCACAGTTTTTTTTTTTGTTATTTACAACATTCATCTGACAGGTTAGATCATGTGGTATTTTTATAGAGCAGGTTGTCACGGACGTGGAGATACCTAATATGTATACCATTTTTTTTATTTATGTAAGTTTTACACAATGATTTCATTTTTGAAACAAAAAAAATCATGTTTTAGTGTCTCCATAGTCTGAGAGCCATAGTTTTTTCAGTTTTTGGGCGATTATTTTAGGTAGGGTCTCATTTTTTGTGGGATGAAATGACGGTTTGATTGGCTTTATTTTTGGGTGCATATAACTTTTTGATCAGTTGCTATTACACTTTATGTGACGTAAGATGACAAAAAATGTTTTTTTTTACACCGTTTTTATTTCTATTTTTTTGCGGTGTTCACCTGAGGGGTTAGATAATGTGATATTTTTATAGAGCCGGTCGATACGAACGCGGCGATACTTAATATGTATACTTTTTTTTATTTATGTAAGTTTTACGCAATGATTTCATTTTTTAAACAAGAGAAAATGTTTTAGTGTTTCCATAGTCTAAGAGCCATAGTTTTTTCAGTTTTTGGGCGATTATCTTGGGTAGGTTATGATTTTTGCAGGATGAGATGATGGTTTGATTGGTACTATTTTGGCGTACATGTGACATTTTTGATCACTTTTATTACCTTTTTTGGGAAGTAAGGTGGGCAAAATTTTAATTTCCTCATAGTTTTTATTTTTTATTTTTATGGTGTTCACCGTGCGGGGAAAGTAACATGACCGTTTTATAGATACCTAATATGTGTAGTGCATTTTATTTTTAAAATTTTTATTCAGTGATAAATGTGTTTTTTTCACTTTACTTTTTTCACTTTTTTTTTTACTTTTTTTTGACCCAAACCCACTTGGTTCTTGAAGATCCAGTGGGTCTGATGTCTGTATAATACAGTACAGTACACTATATAGTGTATTGTACTGTATTTTACTTACATTTTGTCTGAACAGATCTATGCCTTTAGCACAGATCTGTTCAGCGCCATGGACAGCAGGTTGCCATGGGAACCTTCCCCGTCTGCTCAGTTGTGGCCACAACTGAGCAGACGGGGAAGGGTAAGGAGGGAGGCTCCCTCCCTCTGTGACCCTATCCTGTCTGGGGGCTGCAAAGACACAGCAGCCCCCCGATGGGAGAAGGAGCTCCCGACTGTTAACTCTGCTCTTCCATATCGCGGTCGGACCACGGTATGGAAAGGGTTAAATGGCTGACATCACAGCACAGATGTCAGCCGTTTATACCAGAGTGTCAGCAATGTGCTGACACTCTGGTATACCCACTGGCCACCAATGATTATTCAAGAGGAGGCGGGCGGGGGATCACGATCCCGCCTGCCGCCCGCAACCCCCCCCCCCTTTCTGAGGTTTCTGATCCCCGCGGTCCCTGACCGCGGGGATCAAACTTTAAAATGCCCCAAATAAAGTTTATGCCGGCGAGTGGTGCAGGGGGGGGGGGGGGGGGTGAAAAAAACTTTATTTGGGGCATTTTAAAGTTTGAATTGATTTGCGGTTTGCTGAGATCGCCGATACGGGGGGGTCATATGACCCCCTCCCGGCATTGTGACAGGATGCCCGCTGAATGATTTCAGCCGACATCCTGTTCCGATTAACCCCCGCAGTACCGGTACGTCATGGGTCCTTAAGGACTCGGGAAACATGCCGTATCGGTACGTCATGCGTCTCTAAGGGGTTAAAGAGTTTTCCCCACCAATTGCCTGTTTATGACAGCTATCAACTCCGGAACCTAAAGAGTGGCTTCCATTCTCTTGCTGCTACATAGTGGATGGAGCCTTTTTACTTCGGTCTCTGTTCATTTTGCTACTTCTGGCACCAGTGACTGCCAAAAACAGCAGATTGATTGGGGTGTTGTGTGTTGGACCCAACCAATCTGATATAAATTACCTATCCTATGGCTAAGTCATTTGTATTCCCAGTCTAAAAAAAAACCTTTCATTGATAATAAATAGTGTTGATCGAGCACCAATGTGCTCGGGTGCTCTGGTGCTCGAGTAGAACACTTAGGGATGCTCGGGTGCTCTACAGAGCACCAGAGCACAATGAAGGTCAATGGGAGAGCCAGAGCATTAAACCAGGCACCACCCACTTCCTCTCTCTGGTCATCCTCCTGACCTAACAAGAATCTCACTTATTGACAACTGTCTCATCATCAACCTCTTGAGACACTAAATGCTGTTTACTTATTGGCAACTGTGTCTCATCATCATCATCCACCTCGTGAAACACTAATTGCCGTTCCCCACCGTCATCTTTTTCTGACTGTGGATGCTCAAGAGTTTGGGAATCAGTAAACAAGATCTCTTCATGTCCCTCTTCAAGCGGCCAAATCAAGGAATGGCGATGAAAAGAGCTCCTCGGAATATCCAATTGTGGGATCACTTGTTTGCCAAGACTCTTCATGGTGGGAGGAAGGAGGATCAGGATTAGGATTCTGTTGACCAGACTCTTGGATACTGAGACTGGACTTTGTGGAAGACAGGGTGGTGCTTAACCGACTGGAAGCATTATCTGCGGCAATACAATCGACCACCAGGTCGCAGTGGTCTGACTTCGAGAGTGGTGTCCTGCACCGCCCTGCAAACTGGGACATAAAGCTAGGTATTGTGGATGAGTGTATTCCTTGTGCTCTGGCAGCAGGCACAGTTTCACTGTGCCCAGGGCCACGGCCTCTGCGTGCACCATCAGCAGCATGGCCACTTCCCCGTCCCTTACTGCTCGCCTCGAGCATATTAAATGGTATATATGCTTGCAAGTATGTCACACTTACAGTAGCGCAGGTTTTGTGTATGCGCAAATAAATTACAATGAATGTCACAGATATTTAGGATGCTCAAATGTTATACCGGACATGTAGCGCAGGTAATGTTGCTGCCACCAGCAACGAAAAAATTATACTGAATGTCACAGATATTTAGGATGCGCAAACGTATTACAGGAGATGTAGCGCAGGTAATGTCACTGTCACCAGCGGCAAAAAAATTACACTGAATGTCACTGATATTTAGGATGCGCAAACGCTATACAGGAGATGTAGCGCAGGTAATATCGCTGTCACCAGCGGTGTAAAAATTACACTGAATGTAACAGATATTTAGGATGCGCAAATGTTATACAGGAGATGTAGTGCAGGTAATGTCGCTGTCAGCAGCGGCTAAACAATTGCGCTGAATGTTACAGATATTTATGATTCGCAAATGTAACACAACAGATATAGCAGAGGCTGTGTTACTGTTAGCATCGGCCAAACAATTGCACGCAATTTAGCATAGGTTGCGCTAATAATATATATTGCAGCCAGATAAAACAATAGTCCTTAAAAGGACTTTTTGGGTCTCTAACACCTTTCAACACTAAACACTGCCTAAAAAAAATAATTCCTGTCCCTACACTATCTGTCCCTTCTGCTGCAGCTCGCCCTGACTAAAACTAAGCCGAACCACGTGTCATCGGGTGCTATATAACACCCGATGACGCGTTCTGGCCAGCCAATCACTGTAATGCCAGTAACCAACATGGCACGTTTATTGGCTGTCATTAATGGTGTTCAAAATGGTGTTCGGCCGAGCATGCTTGCCCAACACTAATAATAAATTCAACTAATATTCTGCAGTGGAATCCTAAATGTTAAAAATTGTGCATACTGTAACACAAAAACAGCAGTATTGTGAAAAGTACACTTGCACAGGTCACTTTAGCACATGTTACGCTCATTAATGTGTAGGAGCCTTGGAAGGGGAAGTCTGTCTGAATTTGGCTGCAGGGTATTGGGATTCATTAGAGAACACTAATGTTAACTGTCAGTGAAACCATTTCATTGACATTATTGTTTTGACATTTTTTGAAAACCAGTGATTATACTGGGACGGAAGTGAAACTTAATTGACTTCTGACAGGTGGTGAACCACAGACGAAGGCACTCCCTGCCTCCAATCTACTGTGATGAGACTGGAGAGTGTTCATAACTGCACGCTGCACTTGTTTTCGCGCGTTTTTTAGTGCTGTTGGTAATACTTGAATTTTTCTAAATAATTGTAATGATTTATTTTTTAAGCTTAAAGGGTCGGGATTCTCCGGGATTCTGATAGTATTTAACTGATATGTTCATGTAATTGTTTACCTTATGTACATATTCCCTATACATTTTTTTCCTTCAGTTTTGACTCTTCTGACACATTTTCACCATGTAAACCAATTCTTCTGGTTTGTTTCCATCTTGTATATAGCACTTCCTGTTCCTGTATCCAACCAAACCCATGATGCACTTCTCCTTACTCTACCACAGCTTCAGCCCCGCCCCTAACAATGTCCAGCTAGTTTATAGCTCCTCCCACCCAGCTAGTTACATAGAAACTCCCCTATCATTGCCCCGCCCATGGACATAACATCACAGGAAGTAAGGGAGAGCTGCATGAACACGGTCATATGACCATAGCCCAGAATGGTATCTAGGAAAAATAAAGGTAAAATAAATACATTACACAATTACAGCGACCTTCATAAATGAATATTTTTAAGGGTGTTGATGCAAACCAGAAAACTCCTTTAAAGAGAGCATGTCACAGTGAACATGTAGTCTCTTCTGTAGACAGAAATGTTATAGAGCAGGAGGGGCTGAGCCATTGGGACTGTCAGCTATGTCTCTAAACATGCTCATACAGAGATAACTGTCAGGACCGCCCACTGGACTCCTAAGCAGAGAAATAGCAGAAATGTCAATGAATAAATTATAGGCTACACTGAAACTTTTCCCAGAAAAGCATATATGAATCTGCTCAGCTCTTCCTGCTGTATATCATGCTGCCTGCAGATTCAAGCTGACAAGTTCCCTTTAAAAATCTTTGCCGCTTTCTACAAAAAAACTGTTCTACTGGAGTCCATAGTCCATCTTTGGTAGCTTATAGGGACATATAGAGTGTACAGACTTGATCTTCTGAAGGAATATAGAAATTTAGGACGTCCTAAAATAAAAAAGAACATTACCATGTACTGAATGCATGTTTGTGTATAACAGAACAGTCCGGCTCACATGTAGCTATAGAATCAGATACATGGATGTGTTGGGCAAAAATAACCCAGCATCCAAAAATTAAAAAGGCATTATTCATAACTAGGGATGAGCGAACCCGAACTGTATAGTTCGGGTTCGTACCGTATTTTGGGGTGTCCGTGACATGGACCCGAACCCGAACATTTTCGTAAAAGTCCGGGTTCGGTGTTCGGCACTTTCTTGGCGCTTTTTGAAAGGCTGCAAAGCAGCCAATCAACAAGCGTCAGACTACTTGCCCCAAGAGGCCATCACAGCCTTGCCTACTATTGGCATGGCTGTGATTGGCCAGTGCAGCATGTGACCCAGCCTCTATATAAGCTTGGGTCACGTAGCGCTGCACGTCACTCTGCTGATTCAAGCATAGGGAGAGGTTGCAGCTGCGACGTTAGGGCGAGATTAGGCAGATTAACTCCTCCAAAAGACTTCATTCTGTGATCGATTTCCAGCTGTGGATCATTGAAGTGCTAATATCGACTTGCTCACTTTTTTTAGGCTGGCCAGAGCGTTTTTATATCACTTTTTTCTGGGGTGATCGGCGGCCATTTTGTGGCTTGTGGTGCGCCAGCACAAGCTATCACCAAGTGTATTTAACCATCAATAGTGCGGTTATTTAGTGCTATATCCTACATCAGCTGCAGGCTGAGCCTGTGTCACCGAAGTGCATTTAACCATCAACAGTCTGGTTATTTTTTGGCCATATACTACATCAGCTGCAGGCTGAGCCTGTGTCACCGAAGTGCATTTAACCATCAACAGTCTGGTTATTTTTTGGCCATATACTACATCTGGTGCAGGCTGAGCCTGTGTCACCCAAGTGCATTTAACCATCAATAGTGTGGTTATTTTTTGGCCATATACTACATCAGGGGCAAGTTGAGCCTGTCACCCAGCGCCTAAAAAATAGACCTGACATTTCTATTCAACCAAATCTGTACTGTTTTAGCTAGTCAAGTTATTTGTAGTGACCGTAAAAGCACACTTTTTGTTCTGGGTTGAAAAACTATTCCCAAATTTGAAATTCTCAAAATAAGTAGTTTCTGCTATATCAGGCCTACTTGAAATCTATCCCAAAAAGGATATCTTAGATTCAAGGTGCTGATAGTGTCATTCAGAAAAACTTAACACACACGCTACCGTGCAAATACAAGTCTAATTCTGTAATTAAACCTATACCTGTCACACAGCGCAAAAAAAAATAGGCCTCACATTTCTATTCAACCAAATCTGTACTGTTTTAGCTGGTCAAGTTATTTGTAGTGACCGTAAAAGCACGGTTTTTGTTCTGGGTCGAAAAACTATTCCCAAATTTGCCATTCTCAAAATAAGTAGTTTATGCTATATCAGGCCTACTTGAAATCTATCCCAAAAAGGATATCTTAGATTCAAGGTGCTGATAGTGTCATTCAGAAAAACTTAACACACACGCTACCTTGCAGATTCAAGTCTAATTCTGTGATTAAACGTATACCTGTCACACAGCGCAAAAAAAAACAGGCCTCACATTTCTATTCGACCAAATCTGTACTGTTTTAGCTGGTCAAGTTATTTGTAGTGACCGTAAAAGCACAGTTTTTGTTCTGGGTTGAAAAACTATTCCCAAATTTGACATTCTCAAAATAAGTAGTTTATGCTATATGAGGCCTACTTGAAATCTATCCCAAAAAGGATATCTTAGATTCAAGGTGCTGATAGTGTCATTCAGAAAAACTTAACAACACACGCTACCGTGCAGATACAAGTCTAATTCTGTGATTAAACGTATACCTGTCATACAGCGCAAAAAAAAATAGGCCTCACATTTCTATTCAACCAAATCTGTACTGTTTTAGCTGGTCAAGTTATTTGTATTGACCGTAAAAGCACACTTTTTTTTCTGGGGTGAAAAACTATTCCCAATTTTGCCATTCTCAAAATTGTGGTGAACAGGAACAATGAGGAAAACATCTAATAAGGGACGCGTACGCGGACGTGGACATGGTCGTGGTGGTGTTAGTGGACCCTCTGGTGCTGGGAGAGGACGTGGCCGTTCTGCCACAGCCACACGTCCTAGTGAACCAACTACCTCAGGTCCCAGTAGCCAGCAGAATTTACAGCAATATTTGGTGGGGCCCAATGCCGTTCTAAGGATGGTAAGGCCTGAGCAGGTACAGGCATTAGTCAATTGGGTGGCCGACAGTGGATCCAGCACGTTCACATTATCTCCCACCCAGTCTTCTGCAGAAAGCGCACAGATGGCGCATGAAAACCAATCCCATCGGTCTGTCACATCACCCCCATGCATATCAGGGAAACTGTCTGAGCCTCAAGTTATGCAGCAGTCTCTTATGCTGTTTGAAGACTCTGCTGCCAGGGTTTCCCAAGGGCATCCACCTAGCCCTTCCCCAGGGGTGGAAGAGATAGAATGCACTAACGCACAACCACTTGTTTTTCATGATGATGAGGACATGGGAATACCACCTCAGCACGTCTCTAATGATGACGAAACACAGGTGCCAACTGCTGCGTCTTTCTGCAGTGTGCAGACTGAACAGGAGGTCAGGGATCAAGACTGTGTGGAAGACGATGCAGGGGACGATGAGGTCCTAGACCCCACATGGAATGAAGGTCGTGCCACTGACTTTCACAGTTCAGAGGAAGAGGCAGTGGTGAGACCGAGCCAACAGCGTAGCAAAAGAGGGAGCAGTGGGCAAAATCAGAACACCCGCCGCCAAGAGACTCCGCCTGCTACTGACCACCACCATCTGGGACCGAGCACCCCAAAGGCAGCTTCAAGGAGTTCCCTGGCATGGCATTTTTTCAAACAATGTGCTGACGACAAGACCCGAGTGGTTTGCACGCTGTGCCATCAGAGCCTGAAGCGAGGCATTAACGTTCTGAACCTTAGCACAACCTGCATGACCAGGCACCTGCATGCAAAGCATGAACTGCAGTGGAGTAAACACCTTAAAAACAAGGAAGTCACTCAGGCTCCCCCTGCTACCTCTTCTGCTGCTGCCGCCTCGGCCTCTTCTGCTGCTTCCGCCGCCTCGGCCTCTTCTGCTGCTGCTGCCGCCGCCTCGGCCTCTTCCTCCGCCTCTGGAGGAACGTTGGCACCTGCCGCCCAGCAAACATGGGATGTACCACCAACACCACCACCTGCGTCACCAAGCATCTCAACCATGTCACACGGCAGCGTTCAGCTCTCCATCTCACAAACATTTGAGAGAAAGCGTAAATTCCCAACTAGCCACCCTCGATCCCTGGCCCTGAATGCCAGCATTTCTAAACTACTGGCCTATGAAATGCTGTCATTTAGGCTGGTGGACACACACAGCTTCAAACAGCTCATGTCGCTTGCTGTCCCACAGTATGTTGTTCCCAGCCGGCACTACTTCTCCAAGAGAGCCGTGCCTTCCCTGCACAAACAAATGTCCGATAAAATCAAGTGTGCACTGCGCAACGCCATCTGTGGCAAGGTCCACCTAACCACAGATACGTGGACCAGTAAGCACGGCCAGGGATGCTATATCTCCCTAACTGCACACTGGGTAAATGTAGTGGCGGCTGGGCCCCAGGCGGAGAGCTGTTTGGTGCACGTCCTTCCGCCGCCAAGGATCGCAGGGCAACATTCTTTGCCTCCTGTCTCCTCCTCCTCCTACTCACCTTCCTCCTCCTCTTCTTCCACCTGCTCATCCAGTCAGCCACACACCTTCACCACCAACTTCAGCACAGCCCGGGGTAAACGTCAGCAGGCCGTTCTGAAACTCATATATGTTTGGGGGACAGGCCCCACACCGCACAGGAGTTGTGGGGGGGTATAGAACAACAGACCGACGAGTGGTTGCTGCCGGTGAGCCTCAATCCCGGCCTGGTGGTGTGCGATAATGGGCGAAATCTCGTTGCAGCTCTCGGACTAGCCGGTTTGACGCACATCCCTTGCCTGGCGCATGTGCTGAATTTGGTGGTGCAGAAGTTCATTCGCAACTACCCCGACATGTCAGAGCTGCTGCATAAAGTGCGGGCCGTCTGTTCGCGCTTCCGGCGTTCACACCCTGCCGCTGCTCGCCTGTCTGCGCTACAGCGTAACTTCGGCCTTCCCGCTCACCGCCTCATATGCGACGTGCCCACCAGGTGGAACTTCACCTTGCATATGCTGGACAGACTGTGCGAGCAGCAGCAGGCCATAGTGGAGTTTCAGCTGCAGCACGCACGGGTCAGTCGCACTGCGGATCAGACCCACTTCACCACCAATGACAGGGCCTCCATGCGAGACCTGTGTGCCCTGTTGCGCTGTTTCGAGTACTCCACCAACATGGCCAGTGCCGATGACGCCGTTATCAGCGTTACAATACCACTTCTATGTCTCCTTGAGAAAACACTTAGGGCGATGATGGAAGAGGAGGTGGCCCAGGAGGAAGAGGAGGAAGAGGGGTCATTTTTAGCACTTTCAGGCCAGTCTCTTCGAAGTGACTCAGAGGGAGGTTTTTTGCAACAGCAGAGGCCAGGTACAAATGTGGCCAGACAGGGCCCACTACTGGAGGACGAGGAGGACGAGGATGAGGAGGAGGTGGAGGAGGATGAGGATGAAGCATGTTCACAGCGGGGTGGCACCCAAAGCAGCTCGGGCCCATCACTGGTGCGTGGCTGGGGGAAAACACAGGATGATGACGATACGCCTCCCACAGAGGACAGCTTGTCCTTACCTCTGGGCAGCCTGGCACACATGAGCGACTACATGCTGCAGTGCCTGCGCAACGACAGCAGAGTTGCCCACATTTTAACGTGTGCGGACTACTGGCTTGCCACCCTGCTGGATCCCCGGTACAAAGACAATGTGCCCACCTTACTTCCTACACTTGAGCGTGATAGGAAGATGCGCGAGTACAAGCGCACATTGGTAGACGCGCTACTGAGAGCATTCCCAAATGTCACAGGGGAACCAGTGGAAGCCCAAGGCGAAGGCAGAGAAGGAGCAAGAGGTCGCCAACGCAGCTGTGTCACGGCCAGCTCCTCTGAGGGCAGGGTTAGCATGGCAGAGATGTGGAAAAGTTTTGTCACCACGCCACAGCTAACTGCACCACCACCTGATACGGAACGTGTTAGCAGGAGGCAACATTTCACTAACATAGGTGGAACAGTACCTGTGCACACCCCTCCACATACTGACTGATGGTACGGCCCCATTCAACTTCTGGGTCTCCAAATTGTCCACGTGGCCAGAGCTAGCCTTTTATGCCTTGGAGGTGCTGGCCTGCCCGGCGGCCAGCGTTTTGTCTGAACGTGTATTCAGCACGGCAGGGGGCGTCATTACAGACAAACGCAGCCGCCTGTCTACAGCCAATGTGGACAAGCTGACGTTCATAAAAATGAACCAGGCATGGATCCCACAGGACCTGTCCATCCCTTGTTCAGATTAGATATTAACTACCTCCCCTTAAAAATATATTATTCTACTCCAGGGCACTTCCTCATTCAATCCTATTTTTATTTTCATTTTACCATTATATTGCGGGGCAACCCAAAGTTAAATGAACCTCTCCTCTGTCTGGGTGCCGGGGCCTAAATGTGTGACAGTGGCCTGTTCCAGTGGTGGTTGACGTGAAGCCTGATTCTCTGCTATGACATGAAGACTGATTCTGCGCTGACATAAGGCCAGATTCTCTGTTACGGGACCTCTCTCCTCTGTCTGTGTGCCGGGGCCTAAATGTGTGACAGTGGCCTGTTCCAGTGGTGGGTGACGTGAAGCCTGATTCTCTGCTATGACATGAAGACAGATTCTGTGCTGACATAAGGCCAGATTCTCTGTTACAGGACCTCTCTCCTCTGCCTGGGTGCCGGGGCCTAAATGTGTGACAGTGGCCTGTTCCAGTGGTGGGTGACGTGAAGCCTGATTCTCTGCTATGACATGAAGACAGATTCTGTGCTGACATAAGGCCAGATTCTCTGTTACGGGACCTCTCTCCTCTGCCTGGGTGCCGGGGCCTAAATGTGTGAGAGTGGCCTGTTCCAGTGGTGGGTGACGTGATGCCTGATTCTCTGCTATGACATGAAGACTGATTCTGCGCTGACATAAGGCCAGATTCTCTGTTACGGGACCTCTCTCCTCTGCCTGGGTGCCGGGGCCTAAATGTGTGACAGTGGCCTGTTCCAGTGGTGGGTGACGTGAAGCCTGATTCTCTGCTATGACATGAATGCAGATTCTGTGCTGACATAAGGCCAGATTCTCTGTTACGGGACCTCTCTCCTCTGTCTGGGTGCCGGGGCCTAAATGTGTGACAGTGGCCTGTTCCAGTGGTGGGTGACGTGAAGCCTGATTCTCTGCTATGACATGAAGACAGATTGTGTGCTGACATAAGGCCAGATTCTCTGTTACGGGACCTCTCTCCTCTGCCTGGGTGCCGGGGCCTAAATGTGTGACAGTGGCCTGTTCCAGTGGTGGGTGACGTGAAGCCTGATTCTCTGCTATGACATGAAGACAGATTCTGTGCTGACATAAGGCCAGATTCTCTGTTACGGGACCTCTCTCCTCTGCCTGGGTGCCTGGGCCTAAATGTGTGACAGTGGCCTGTTCCAGTGGTGGGTAACGTGATGCCTGATTCTCTGCTATGACATGAAGACTGATTCTGCGCTGACATAAGGCCAGATTCTCTGTTACGGGACCTCTCTCCTCTGCCTGGGTGCCGGGGCCTAAATGTGTGACAGTGGCCTGTTCCAGTGGTGGGTGACGTGAAGCCTTATTCTCTGCTATGACATGAAGACAGATTCTGTGCTGACATAAGGCCAGATTCTCTGTTACGGGACCTCTCTCCTCTGCCTGGGTGCCGGGGCCTAAATGTGTGACAGTGGCCTGTTCCAGTGGTCGGTGACGTGAAGCCTGATTCTCTGCTATGACATGAAGACAGATTCTGTGCTGACATAAGGCCAGATTCTCTGTTACGGGACCTCTCTCCTCTGCCTGGGTGCCGGGGCCTAAATGTGTGACAGTGGCCTGTTCCAGTGGTGGGTGACGTGAAGCCTGATTCTCTGCTATGACATGAAGACAGATTCTGTGCTGACATAAGGCCAGATTCTCTGTTACGGGACCTCTCTCCTCTGCCTGGGTGCCTGGGCCTAAATGTGTGACAGTGGCCTGTTCCAGTGGTGGGTGACGTGAAGCCTGATTCTCTGCTATGACATGAAGACTGATTCTGTGCTGACATAAGGCCAGATTCTCTGTTACGGGACCTCTCTCCTCTGCCTGGGTGCCTGGGCCTAAATGTGTGACAGTGGCCTGTTCCAGTGGTGGGTGACGTGAAGCCTGATTCTCTGCTATGACATGAAGACAGATTGTGTGCTGACATAAGGCCAGATTCTCTGTTACGGGACCTCTCTCCTCTGCCTGGGTGCCGGGGCCTAAATGTGTGACAGTGGCCTGTTCCAGTGGTGGGTGACGTGAAGCCTGATTCTCTGCTATGACATGAAGACTGATTTTGCGCTGACATAAGGCCAGATTCTCTGTTACGGGACCTCTCTCCTCTGCCTGGGTGCCTGGGCCTAAATGTGTGACAGTGGCCTGTTCCAGTGGTGGGTAACGTGATGCCTGATTCTCTGCTATGACATGAAGACTGATTCTGCGCTGACATAAGGCCAGATTCTCTGTTACGGGACCTCTCTCCTCTGCCTGGGTGCCGGGGCCTAAATGTGTGACAGTGGCCTGTTCCAGTGGTGGGTGACGTGAAGCCTTATTCTCTGCTATGACATGAAGACAGATTCTGTGCTGACATAAGGCCAGATTCTCTGTTACGGGACCTCTCTCCTCTGCCTGGGTGCCGGGGCCTAAATGTGTGACAGTGGCCTGTTCCAGTGGTGGGTGACGTGAAGCCTGATTCTCTGCTATGACATGAAGACAGATTCTGTGCTGACATAAGGCCAGATTCTCTGTTACGGGACCTCTCTCCTCTGCCTGGGTGCCGGGGCCTAAATGTGTGACAGTGGCCTGTTCCAGTGGTCGGTGACGTGAAGCCTGATTCTCTGCTATGACATGAAGACAGATTCTGTGCTGACATAAGGCCAGATTCTCTGTTACGGGACCTCTCTCCTCTGCCTGGGTGCCGGGGCCTAAATGTGTGACAGTGGCCTGTTCCAGTGGTGGGTGACGTGAAGCCTGATTCTCTGCTATGACATGAAGACAGATTCTGTGCTGACATGAGGCCAGATTCTCTGTTACGGGACCTCTCTCCTCTGCCTGGGTGCCGAGGCCTAAATGTGTGACAGTGGCCTGTTCCAGTGGTGGGTGACGTGAAGCCTGATTCTCTGCTATGACATGAAGACAGATTCTGTGCTGACATAAGGCCAGATTCTCTGTTACGGGACCTCTCTCCTCTGCCTGGGTGCCGGGGCCTAAATGTGTGACAGTGGCCTGTTCCAGTGGTGGGTGACGTGAAGCCTGATTCTCTGCTATGACATGAAGACAGATTCTGTGCTGACATAAGGCCAGATTCTCTGTTACGGGACCTCTCTCCTCTGCCTGGGTGCCGAGGCCTAAATGTGTGACAGTGGCCTGTTCCAGTGGTGGGTGACGTGAAGCCTGATTCTCTGCTATGACATGAAGACAGATTCTGTGCTGACATAAGGCCAGATTCTCTGTTACGGGACCTCTCTCCTCTGCCTGGGTGCCGGGGCCTAAATGTGTGACAGTGGCCTGTTCCAGTGGTGGGTGACGTGAAGCCTGATTCTCTGCTATGACATGAAGACAGATTCTGTGCTGACATAAGGCCAGATTCTCTGTTACGGGACCTCTCTCCTCTGCCTGGTTGCCTGGGCCTAAATATGTGACAGTGGCCTGTTCCAGTGGTGGGTGACGTGAAGCCTGATTCTCTGCTATGACATGAAGACAGATTCTGTGCTGACATAAGGCCAGATTCTCTGTTACGGGACCTCTCTCCTCTGCCTGGGTGCCGGGGCCTAAATGTGTGACAGTGGCCTGTTCCAGTGGTGGGTGACGTGAAGCCTGATTCTCTGCTATGACATGAAGACTGATTTTGCGCTGACATAAGGCCAGATTCTCTGTTACGGGACCTCTCTCCTCTGCCTGGGTGCCTGGGCCTAAATATGTGACAGTGGCCTGTTCCAGTGGTGGGTGACGTGAAGCCTGATTCTCTGCTATGACATGAAGACAGATTCTGTGCTGACATAAGGCCAGATTCTCTGTTACGGGACCTCTCTCCTCTGCCTGGGTGCCGGGGCCTAAATGTGTGACAGTGGCCTGTTCCAGTGGTGGGTGACGTGAAGCCTGATTCTCTGCTATGGCATGAAGACAGATTCTGTGCTGACATAAGGCCAGATTCTCTGTTACGGGACCTCTCTCCTCTGCCTGGGTGCCGGGGCCTAAATGTGTGACAGTGGCCTGTTCCAGTGGTGGGTGACGTGAAACCTGATTCTCTACTATGACATGAAGACTGATTCTGTGCTGACATAAGGCCAGATTCTCTGTTACGGGACCTCTCTCCTCTGCCTGGGTGTCGGGGCCTAAATATGTGACAGTGGCCTGTTCCAGTGGTGGGTGACGTGAAGCCTGATTCTCTGCTATGACATGAAGACAGATTCTGTGCTGACATAAGGCCAGATTCTCTGTTACGGGACCTCTCTCCTCTGTCTGGGAGCCTGGGCCTAAATGTGGGACAGTGGCCTGTTCCAGTGGTGGGTGACGTGAAGCCTGATTCTCTGCTATGACATGAAGACTGATTCTCTGCTATGGCATGAAGAAACCGATTCTCTGCTGACATGAAGCCAGATTCTTTGCTATGGCATGAAGAGACTGATTCTCTGCTGACGTGAAGCCAGATTCTCTGCTATGGGACCTCTGTCCAATTGATATTGGTTAATTTTAATTTTTTTAATTTTTATTTTAATTCATTTCCCTATCCACATTTGTTTGCAGGGGATTTACCTACATGTTGCTGCCTTTTGCAGCCCTCTAGCTATTTCCTGGGCTGTTTTACAGCCTTTTTAGTGCCCAAAAGTTCGGGTCCCCATTGACTTCAATGGGGTTCAGGTTCGGGACGAAGTTCGGGTCGGGTTCGGATCCCGAACCCGAACATTTCCGGGAAGTTCGGCCGAACTTCTCGAACCCGAACATCCAGGTGTTCGCTCAACTCTATTCATAACCCCATAAAATCGATCTGACAAAACAAAATGCACTGCTAACGCATTTTGGACCTACAGTAAGTAGTTGGTTTCTTACTCGTAGCCTAATGGTGCTCAATAAACTTGTATATCTCATAAGGGAAACAGGTTCGTGGCTATAACCAAAGACAATTACCTCTCCCAACTGGTTCAGGACCCGACTAGAGGGACGGCCATACTGGACTTAGTATTAACCAATAGACCTGACAGAACAACAGACGTGCAGGTCGGGGGACACCTGGGAAATAGTGACCATAAAGTAATAACCTTCCAATTATCATTCAAAAGAGCGTTTCTACAGGGAGGAACAAAAATACCAAACTTCAAAAAAGCTAAATTTAGCCAACTAAGAGAGGCCATAGGCCAAACTAACTGGGACAAAGTCCTCCCAAATACAGACACAAAATGGGATATCTTTAAAAACATCCTAAAAACTCATTGTCAGAGGTACATACCGTATGGTAATAAAAGGTTAAGGAACAAAAAGAAACCAATGTGGATAAATAGAACTGTAAAGAAAGCAATAAATGACAAAAAGAAAGCATATAAAACACTAAAACAGGAGGGTTGCACGGAAGCACTGAAAAACTATAAGGAAAAAAATAGAACATGTAAAAAACAAATAAAAGCGGCCAAACTAGAGACCGAGAGATTAATTGCCAAAGAGAGTAAAACCAACCCTAAAATGTTCTTCAATTATATAAATGTTAAAAAGTATAAAGCTGAAGGTGTTGGCCCTTTAAAGAGTAATGAGGGGGGAGTCGCAGAGAGCGACGAGGAGAAAGCAAAGCTGTTAAATATTTTTTTCTCCAATGTATTCACTGAGGAAAATAAATTGTCAGATGACATGCAGAATGTAAAAATAAATTCCCCATTAAAAGTGTCCTGTCTGACCCAGGAAGAAGTACATCAGCGGCTTAAAAAGATTAAAATAGACAAATCGCCAGGACCGGATGGCATACACCCCCGTATCCTAAAGGAATTAAGTAATGTCATAGCCAGACCCTTATTTCTGATATTTGCAGACTCTATACTGACAGGGAATGTCCCACAGGATTGGCGCGTGGCATATGTGGTGCCAATATTCAAAAAGGGGCCAAAAACAGAGCCTGGAAACTATAGGCCGGTAAGTTTAACATCTGTTGTGGGTAAACTGTTTGAAGGTTTTCTGAGAGATGCTATATTAGAGCATCTCAACGGAAATAAGCAAATAACGCCATATCAGCATGGCTTCGTGAGGGATCGGTCATGTCAAACTAATTTAATCAGTTTCTATGAGGAGGTAAGTTCTAGACTTGACAGCGGCGAATCAATGGATGTCGTATATCTGGACTTCTCCAAAGCATTTGACACTGTACCGCATAAAAGGTTAGTATATAAAATGAGAATGCTCGGACTGGGAGAAAACATCTGTATGTGGGTAAGTAAATGGCTGAGTGATAGAAAACAGAGAGTGGTTATTAACGGTACACATTCAGATTGGGTCACTGTCACTAGTGGGGTACCTCAGGGGTCAGTATTGGGCCCTATTCTCTTCAATATATTTATTAATGATCTTGTAGAAGGCTTGCATAGTAAAGTATCAATTTTCGCAGATGACACTAAACTGTGTAAAGTAATTTACACTGAAGAGGACAGTATACTACTACAGAGGGATCTGGATAGATTGGAGGCTTGGGCAGATAAGTGGCAGATGAGGTTTAACACTGATAAATGTAAGGTTATGCACATGGGAAGGAAAAATGCAAGTCACCCGTACATACTAAATGGTAAAACACTCGGTAACACTGACATGGAAAAGGATCTAGGAATTTTAATAAACAGCAAACTAAACAGCAAAAACCAGTGTCAGGCAGCTGCTGCCAAGGCCAACAAGATAATGGGTTGCATCAAAAGGGGCATAGATTCCCGTGATATGAACATAGTCCTACCACTTTACAAATCGCTAGTCAGACCACACATGGAGTACTGTGTACAGTTCTGGGCTCCTGTAAACAAGGCAGACATAGCAGAGCTAGAGAGGGTTCAGAGGAGGGCAACTAAAGTAATAACTGGAATGGGGCAACTACAGTACCCTGAAAGATTATCAAAATTAGGGTTATTCACTTTAGAAAAAAGACGACTGAGGGGAGATCTAATTAATATGTATAAATATATCAGGGGTCAGTACAGAGATCTATCCCATCAGCTATTTATCCCCAGGACTGTGACGAGGGGACATCCTCTGCGTCTGGAGGAAAGAAGGTTTGCACACAAACATAGAAGAGGATTCTTTACGGTAAGAGCAGTGAGACTATGGAACTCTCTGCCTGAGGAGGTGGTGATGGGGAGTACAATAAAGGAATTCAAGAGGGGCCCGGATGTATTTCTGGAGTGTAATAATATTACAGGCTATAGCTACTAGAGAGGGGTCGTTGATCCAGGGAGTTATTCTGATTGGAGTCGGGAAGAAATTTTTTATTCCCCTAAAGTGGAGAAAATTGGCTTCTACCTCACAGGGTTTTTTGCCTTCCTCTGGATCAACTTGCAGGATAACAGGCCGAACTGGATGGACAACTGTCTTTTTTCGGCCTTATGTACTATGTTACTATGTTACTATGTTTAAAAGGACACATGACTAATAGATAGAAGCAATATGTGACATAGTAATCAAAAACCTTAAGTGGGACTATGTACATAAGACTCTAGGAGCATCTAGGGGCGTTTCCATTACTCCTGGAGGCTCAGCTCTCTTTGCAACTACTGCGCCCTCTGCACTTTCAATGACAAGACCAAGCAGTGAAAACATCATTACGCCTGGTCCTGACTTCTCCTAAAGTCAGTCAAAGTGGAAAGGGCGCAGCAGTTGCAAAAAGAGCTGAGCCCCTAGGTGTAAAGGCAACTCCCCCGTTGCTTCTAGATGCTCATTTGCATATATTAAAATATTATTTTTCTCAGCAATGAGGGCACTTATTGAACATGGGACTAAAACAGAGGCCTTCAGCTGCCAAGTTCACATGTTACAGGTCAGCCAGTTTCATAGCTACCAATCTGACAGATGCCCTTTAGGTTATTCAGTGTACACCCTTCATATTGAGAAAACGCAATTAGCTAATTTGGGATATATTCCAGGATATGGAGTGTTTGATGATATGGGATGAATGGTTTGGTGAATGGTGGATTGGAATTGACTGAAAACCTTCATCACACTTCAAAATAGGCACCTCAATGGCCGACCAATGTTTGAGATGGAATTACCCTCTTTAAACTTCAAGCCTAGTGCATCCTAATGAAGAGGGAACTGGGTGGAAAATAAGTCCCATTGTGGACAGAGACTAATCAGCGTACAGCGCCAAAGAACAACTTGGTGCCATATAATGAAGGCCTACAGAAATATGTTGTATTGTCATTTTTGCAATTATCAAATATATTGGTGTAGGTTTGCCAAAGGTCAACACATGACTGAGATGATGGGCAGTGGAACATAGTGTTGCCTGTTTAGTTTTTCTCTACCCTGATAATCCCCGTGTCCCTGACCTATCTGTCTGTGATAATACAATAATTGTATAAAACAATTGATATTTAAATTCAAACCACATTGACTGCACCGAGCCAAGACCCTGCTACTGAAGTACATCATTTACCCAAGGTAGAACCAGGAGAACAATGGGCTAAATGATTTGTCCAAATACCAGAAGATTCCTTATCTCTCGGCCTGTCCCAGTCATCACCTCCTACAGGGAGTGCAGAATTATTAGGCAAGTTGTATTTTTGAGGATTAATTTTATTATTAAACAACAACCATGTTCTCAATGAACCCAAAAAACTCATTAATATCAAAGCTGAATATTTTTGGAAGTAGTTTATAGTTTGTTTTTAGTTTTAGCTATTTTAGGGGGATATCTGTGTGTGCAGGTGACTATTACTGTGCATAATTATTAGGCAACTTAACAAAAAACAAATATATACCCATTTCAATTATTTATTTTTACCAGTGAAACCAATATAACATCTCAACATTCACAAATATACATTTCTGACATTCAAAAACAAAACAAAAACAAACCAGTGACCAATATAGCCACCTTTCTTTGCAAGGACACTCAAAAGCCTGCCATCCATGGATTCTGTCAGTGTTTTGATCTGTTCACCATCAACATTGCGTGCAGCAGCAACCACAGCCTCCCAGACACTGTTCAGAGAGGTGTACTGTTTTCCCTCCTTGTAAATCTCACATTTGATGATGGACCACAGGTTCTCAATGGGGTTCAGATCAGGTGAACAAGGAGGCCATGTCATTAGATTTTCTTCTTTTATACCCTTTCTTGCCAGCCACGCTGTGGAGTACTTGGACGCGTGTGATGGAGCATTGTCCTGCATGAAAATCATGTTTTTCTTGAAGGATGCAGACTTCTTCCTGTACCACTGCTTGAAGAAGGTGTCTTCCAGAAACTGGCAGTAGGACTGGGAGTTGAGCTTGACTCCATCCTCAACCCGAAAAGGCCCCACAAGCTCATCTTTGATGATACCAGCCCAAACCAGTACTCCACCTCCACCTTGCTGGCGTCTGAGTCGGACTGGAGCTCTCTGCCCTTTACCAATCCAGCCACGGGCCCATCCATCTGGCCCATCAAGACTCACTCTCATTTCATCAGTCCATAAAACCTTAGAAAAATCAGTCTTGAGATATTTCTTGGCCCAGTCTTGACGTTTCAGCTTGTGTGTCTTGTTCAGTGGTGGTCGTCTTTCAGCCTTTCTTACCTTGGCCATGTCTCTGAGTATTGCACACCTTGTGCTTTTGGGCACTCCAGTGATGTTGCAGCTCTGAAATATGGCCAAACTGGTGGCAAGTGGCATCTTGGCAGCTGCACGCTTGACTTTTCTCAGTTCATGGGCAGTTATTTTGCGCCTTGGTTTTTCCACACGCTTCTTGCGACCCTGTTGACTATTTTGAATGAAACGCTTGATTGTTCGATGATCACGCTTCAGAAGCTTTGCAATTTTAAGAGTGCTGCATCCCTCTGCAAGATATCTCACTATTTTTGACTTTTCTGAGCCTGTCAAGTCCTTCTTTTGACCCATTTTGCCAAAGGAAAGGAAGTTGCCTAATAATTATGCACACCTAATATAGGGTGTTGATGTCATTAGACCACACCCCTTCTCATTACAGAGATGCACATCACCTAATATGCTTAATTGGTAGTAGGCTTTCGAGCCTATACAGCTTGGAGTAAGACAACATGCATAAAGAGGATGATGTGGTCAAAATACTCATTTGCCTAATAATTCTGCACGCAGTGTATATACGTGCCGAGACAATTAAGATGTTAAAGCTCCCCCTTCTAAAACGTGTTTGGCAAGAAAGCCAGGACTTTTATAGAAGATGTCATTATAAAATACTTAAATGCATTTGTGAAGTGGGTTCAAAAAGTCAATAAAATTTGCTGCACAAGCAATAACAATATATTTAGCAGGGAGAAATAAGATTCCCGGTATCAGCTGCGCTTGGTGAAATAAATATTCCCAGAGAGTCAATGAAATTAGATGGAACGTTCACATCTGTGTCCACGAGCTAATAGGTAGACAAAATCCAACGGTGTCATAAAAAAATACCAAACCGAGAGTGGAAAATAAGGTCCTTACCGTCATAAAAGGTGCCTTTAGAATGTGTTATATAAAAATGTTAAAAAATGTATAAAGTAAAAAAAAAGTCATAAAAATTAATGGGAAATCAGAGCAATTAGACATTTATTGAAAGCAGATTTTTGCCTCGACTACAGTAGGGTGGGATATAGAAGTATAGAGGAAGACAAAGGCTTGGAAAATAACACAACAGTGTCGTGTGCCGGCTCTCATTGAGGAGATCTAGGTGGTACAGTATATGGAGGCGTACAATGCTCCATGGGAAAAAGATGTAAATTAGTTTGCATAATTGGTTAATATGAATAGTAAATGTTCGACGACCAAGATTGGGATTGGTATAGTAAGGACCAGCACTCGCTTCAGTAATAATTTCAAATAGATTTAATGGTCACATACAAATGATAAGTGACGCGTGCGTTTCGGCTACTGTGAGCCTTTGTCAAAACATAGTGTGTACAAGTTACAGACAATTTAAATAGACCGCGATAGAGCAGGAAATGACATCAGGTTACCATGGCAACATTGTAAACAAAGGACACAACAATGCAGAGATAGTGATAGAACAGGTGGATGAGCAGCTGACATTAATTGCTTGATAGGGCACCAGGCTAGGCACTGCTGTAAGCTGTGAATCATATAATGCTGGGGATGTAATATAACATGCTGGATGCTAGTTATTATAACAAACTAATTCAGAGAAAAAAAGAGAAAAAAGAGCATAATTAATTCACAGTACACCATGCTTTACACTGCCACATTTTGCTAAACCTTGTTATATGATGCAAAATACTGAATGCAGCGGTGCTGCTATTATGCGTGGTAAACTTACGCTCTGATCAAGCACTGAATGATATATTTCCAAAGATATAATATAACATGCTGGATGCTAGTTACTATAGCAAACTAATTCAAAAGAAAAAAGAGGAAAAAGAACATAATTAATGCACAGTACACCATGCTTTACACTGCCACATTTTGCTAAACCTTGTGATATAATGCAAAATACTGAATGCAGCGGTGCTGCTATTATGCGTGGTACACTTACGCCCTGATCAAGCACTAAATGATATAGATTGGAGTCAAGTTCTCTGTGGAAGAAAGAAAGAGGGAACATGTTGAGAGAGTCATTGCACAATAAAGTTTATAAAAAACTGTTTAAGTCATAATCACGATTTAATCCCTTTGGTTCTAGGGTTTGGAGGCGATGGATCCAGAAGGCTTCTCTTTTTTTTGAGCATTCTACACCTGTCTCCTCCTCTCCTGGGCAGTGATACGTGCTCTATAATCTGGAAGCGTAGCTATTATTCTAGAAAAAGCACTTACTCCACTTACCAAAAAAGCACCATCATATCTACTTGACACCAATGATTTCCTGAGACAAATACGTGATCTCCAACTCTTGGAAAGTGATATATTGGCTACATTTGATGTATGTAGCCTCTATACATCCATTGAACATGTGAAAGGCATTAGGGCAGTTGAATGGTTGTTGGCATTATCCACCTATAATGACAATGAAAAAAACTTTTTCCTAAGTTTGCTCACCACCATACTGCATGAAAATTACTTCCTATTTCAGGACACTTTTTTTCGCCAGCAGCGGGGGACCGCGATGGGTTCGAATGCCGCACCGCCTTATGCAAACTGTTATATGTCATGGTTCGAAAAAGAATATATATATGATGACACTTTATATAAGGACCACTGCATTTTCTGGAGACGATTTATCGATGACATATTTTGCGTGTGGCGGGGCGACATTCGAACCCTCGAACAATTCATGCATTACATCAACTCTGTGTGGAAGGAACTGCAGTTCACCATGCATTCAGATATGTCTAAAATTAATTTCCTTGACACTTGGGTCATAAAAGATGAGAAGGGACAGATACATACAGACCTGTACACCAAGGATACTGACCGCAACAGTCTGCTGCACTTCACCAGCAACCATCCACCTGCAGTCAAAAAATCACTTCCCTATTCACAACTACAGAGAGTGAATAGGATAGTGTCTGACACCGACATGAGAACGGCGCGTCAGGAGGAAATGTTAGACAAATTCCGTGACAGAGGCTATCCGCGAGATCTGTTAAATACACAACAGGCGAAACCGCCTAAAGACAGTACCACTACTAGTGTTAAACCGCCACGGGTCCCTTTTGTGGTGAAATACCACCCCTGGGTCAACAAATGCAGGACTATCCTCAACAAACATTGGAGTATTCTCAGCAGAGCCTACCCCAATGTCACGGAATTTCAATCTCCCCCTATGATATGCTACAAAAGGTGCAAAAACATCCGAGACATCCTAGTCAGGGCTGATGTAGGTAGTGACAGACATACCCAGCGCCAGGCCACCCTCTCAACACCCAAGAATGGGACATACCCATGCCTTCAATGTATACACTGCTCTAGTGTCATTAAAGGGGAACACTTCACCCACCCATACACAGGGGAAAAATTTAAAATAAATGGCTTCTTTACTTGTAATAGTAATTTCGTTGTCTATCTCCTGAAGTGTCCCTGTGGTCTTGTGTATGTCGGTGAGACCTCCATGAGGATGAAAGACCGTTTCTGTAAACACAAATCTACTATTAGAAAGAAAAATTTACTACTCCCCATCCCACATCATTTTGAGGAACACCGACATGCCATTTCCCAGCTACGCTTCCAGATTATAGAGCTACGCTTCCAGATTATAGAGCACGTATCACTGCCCAGGAGAGGAGGAGACAGGTGTAGAATGCTCAAAAAAAGAGAAGCCTTCTGGATCCATCGCCTCCAAACCCTAGAACCAAAGGGATTAAATCGTGATTATGACTTAAACAGTTTTTTATAAACTTTATTGTGCAATGACTCTCTCAACATGTTCCCTCTTTCTTTCTTCCACAGAGAACTTGACTCCAATCTATATCATTTAGTGCTTGATCAGGGCGTAAGTGTACCACGCATAATAGCAGCACCGCTGCATTCAGTATTTTGCATTATATCACAAGGTTTAGCAAAATGTGGCAGTGTAAAGCATGGTGTACTGTGCATTAATTATGTTCTTTTTCCTCTTTTTTCTTTTGAATTAGTTTGCTATAGTAACTAGCATCCAGCATGTTATATTATATCTTTGGAAATATATCATTCAGTGCTTGATCAGAGCGTAAGTTTACCACGCATAATAGCAGCACCGCTGCATTCAGTATTTTGCATCATATAACAAGGTTTAGCAAAATGTGGCAGTGTAAAGCATGGTGTACTGTGAATTAATTATGCTCTTTTTTCTCTTTTTTTCTCTGAATTAGTTTGTTATAATAACTAGCATCCAGCATGTTATATTACATCCCCAGCATTATATGATTCACAGCTTACAGCAGTGCCTAGCCTGGTGCCCTATCAAGCAATTAATGTCAGCTGCTCATCCACCTGTTCTATCACTATCTCTGCATTGTTGTGTCCTTTGTTTACAATGTTGCCATGGTAACCTGATGTCATTTCCTGCTCTATCGCGGTCTATTTAAATTGTCTGTAACTTGTACACACTATGTTTTGACAAAGGCTCACAGTAGCCGAAACGCACGCGTCACTTATCATTTGTATGTGACCATTAAATCTATTTGAAATTATTACTGAAGCGAGTGCTGGTCCTTACTATACCATTATCTGTGGATCTTCCTCCCGGGACGCGCGCACCGCACCGCTGAAAGCAGAAGTGCCGCTTGTATCTTCTCCAAGATTGGGATTGGCATTGTAATGTGTATGGTCTCTGCATAGTTATCATTTAACTCGTTTGTCTGAGGATCAAGCAGTGACATACACAATAGAGAGGGAACCTCAAAGATCAAAATTCATCCTGATTAAGGGGCTAGACACAAAAAAATATACCCACTTTCCACTCCCACAAAATTATATTATAGTGAGAAATTGTGCGAGCGAGGTATAATACTTCACTTTCAGTAGATTAAAAGTCTTCCCAGTAGCAAACAAAAAACATGTTATAGACTATTACATAAATGAGGTAGAAATTGGGATTGGTAACGATAGCCATTTACACATTATATCTATCTATCTATCTATCTATCTATCTATTATCTATGACCTCATTCACATCTCTGTTTCAGAGATCTGTCTGCCGGATATGGCGCAAATGCCGGCTGTTGGCCAGACAAAAAAAACCATTGTATTCCACGGTTTTTGTCCTGGTAAAACTCAGCATTTATACTGTAAATCGTCTGGATCATCACTGGACCCCATTGCATTACAGGGGATCTGGCAGTGGAGAAAGAGTATCTGGCAACATTGGATCTGTGAGATCCGGCAGGCTGTTTCTGAAGACGGATATGTGAACGAGGAACGAGGCTTATCTATCTGTCTATCTATCTCATATCTATCTATCTATCTATCTATCTATCTATCTATCTATCTATCTATCTATCTATCTATCTCATATGTATCTGTCTATCTATCTATCTATTGTGGGGATTCGCTCTGGTAGTTAGGACTAGCAGTATAGAGGCAAAGTACACAGTTCTTGAATCAAACAGCAGTGTTTATTTACACATTGGTGTATCACAAAACGCAGGTGGCTTGGTGTTTGTTCACACACAAGGAAAATCCATAAACAATAAAAGTCACCTTTTCTCCTGGGTGTTAATTCACACCGTGTTAGCAGTTCAGCCTCATCAAGTTCATAGGCGGCCTGTTCGCCTTTAGAGGGGCCTGAGTCCTCCAGCCCGGCTCAAACCTCAAATCCCAGCACAGCCCTCAGTTCACAGCACACAGACTCCTGAGCTTTACTGTCAGAGGGAGGTAAATCCACCCACCTGGCAGTGCTGGCTGGTTTTTATGCCTGGTAAAACCCGTCCTGGAACATGGTTAGTAGTCACCCACCCAGCACTTTGACTACTCCCAGTAAGAGCCATCCCGGATCAGCTATGACAGTGTCACGGCGGGGAGTGGGGGAAACCCCCCACCGTGCGGTGTCAGAGAGTAAAGGGGATCAGCCTGGCCAAAAGGAGTAATAAGAGAGCAGGTCACCTCCTACCGCGTCCCTAATCCTCTCCCTGACTCCTCACTGTATGAGCGGACCCCGATGGTAGGACGACTCATACTCAGGATTCCTAGAAACCCTAAGTCGCCCTGGTAATCCCTCACTTAGGAGCGGGGGAGAGACAACCTGTTCATCCCAGTCATGGAGGAACAGGAGTCTCTATCTGAGGCCAGGCTGCAAGGAGAGGAGAACACATACAGCTATAAGGAGATGGCAGGTAAGTGAAACCAGTAACGCACTTACCTGCCACAGACACACTGACTAGAACCCGTGCACAAGTGCTGGTGTCCACACCAACATTAAAAGGACACAGCACACACCACAAACCACACAGGAACCCAGGACACCCATAGCTGCAATAAACGTGAGACACCATAAGAACATCAATGACCACAAGGATGTCCCTCACTGGACAGATGGAATATGAAGACCAGTAGGATAGCTCCAGCATACACCAAGGCTGGAGTACCCCCCAGCTTCAGGCATCTAGCAGAGGCTAAAAAGCCCAAGCAGCCACACCCACACACATAAACCCAGTGTTAACAAAACACTAGGAAGGGAGTTAACCCTTCCAACACCAGACAAGGAAAGGAAGCCACTTAAAGGGGAAGTGCACACACAAGCATAGAAAGCTACACGTTACCACCGGCATGTCACAAGCAGACAGCTGAGAAGTTCTGACAGGAGCCGTTCAGATCCTCCCCCTTGAGTTTCTTTGTTTTGGTTTCTGTTCCTCACCTCGTTAGGCTATCTCAGCTGTCATGCAGTCAGACTCATTACCTCCCTTTATATTCTCCCCCATAAGGTAGTTGGGTGTGGCTGATACAACTTCCTGGAATGAGTGTGCATGCTGTCTTCAGCTCCCAACTACCAGTTCTCAGTTCGTCTGCAGATAAGTGTTGTTTTAGTATTTATGATTTTCTGTTGTCTGGATCCAGGTGACCCTGACTTCCTCCGTGTCTGTGTAGGGAGCCGGTGGTCGTGTCCCCTCACTATTGTAGGGCCTTCAGGTTCAGATAGCCGAGGTACGTGGATATGCGCCCATTCACCTTTAGAGTGGTCGCATAGGCTGAGCAATAAGGGAGAGCGGCAGGTCGATTGCAGGGGTCTCCCTTTTTGTTCCTTAGTTGTGGATCCAGTGAGTCATCGTATGTTATTTGTATCATCTTGTTTCCTGTACACCATCCGTGACATTATCAGCCACCAAAACCGTCTAGCATGGATCCGGTTTCACTTTTGGCTGAACGCTTTCAGGGTCTTGCTTTGGAGGTAGCTGATCTCCGTAAGACTTTTTCTCAGTTTCAAGTGACCGGTTCAGCTTGCGTTCATGGAGTTTGTGCTGAGCCTAAGATTTCGCTCCCGGATACGTTTTCCGGGGGTAGTGAGAATTTTGTACGTTTTAGAGAGGCCTGCAAACTCCATTTTCGCCTTCTTCCCCATTCTTCCGGTGATGAAGAACGAAGGGTGGGCATCATTATATCGCTGCTCAGGGGTAATGCTCAGTCCTGGGCCTTTTCGCTGCCGGAGAGGGCACAACCCCTCCGTTCAGTGGATGAATTCTTTTTAGCCCTGGGTCAGATATATGATGATCCGGATCGTATTGCTCTGGCTGAGTCTAGACTACGTCTGTTATGCCAGGGTAAACAATCCGCAGAGATATACTGCTCTGAATTTCGGAGATGGGCAGCAGATACGGGTTGGAATGATGCTGCACTCCGAAGTCAATTTTGTTATGGTCTTTCTGAGGGATTGAAAGATGCATTTGCCTTTCATGAAAGACCTACCTCCTTGAATTCTGCTATGTCTCAGGCTGTTCGTATTGACAGGCGTCTTAGAGAAAGAGGAGAGATTTCTCCTTCTTAACATGCTCAGTCCCGGGACAGTGCAGCGGTGTCATTCTGTGCACAGGGGTCTCAGTCGCTGTCAGCCCCTTCTGAGCAGGAGCCCATGCAGCTGGGGTTGATTGCCTCTGACAATAGAGGATTCAGCCCGCAGGGGAGGGTTTGCTTTTGTTGTGGAGGTATAAATCATCTGGCAAATGTTTGTCCCTCTAGGAGATTCAGGCAGTTTTCTGGGAGTAATAAAGAGACAAAAAGGAAGAAATCTTTTAAGAATATTCCGTCTGTTACTATTGGCAGGGTTGAGGCGGAAATTGAAGAATTGTCTTTTGCTTGTAGTTCCCGTTTTGTCCTGCCCGCTAGGGTGGCGCTAGAGAGCAAGAGCATTTTTTGTGAGATTTTTGTGGATAGTGGAGCAGCTGTCAACCTCATTGATAACCAATTTGCAATAACTCATGGTTTCCAGGTTTGCACTTTGCGAAAAAATATTCCTGTTTTTTCTATTGATTCAGCTCCACTTTCTCAGAAATCATTAAAGGGCATAGTTCACAATATCCGTTTAATTGTGAATGATACTCATGTTGAGGATGTGTCATGTTTCGTCCTTAGCGGTTTGCCTACTCCTCTAGTGTTGGGGCTACCCTGGCTCTCTAAACATAACCCCACCATTGATTGGCCAGCGAGGCAAATAAATGGTTGGAGTGACTTTTGCAGAGAGAATTGCCTCATAACATCTATTTCTGAGGTTTCTACTAAAACTGTACCACCTTTCCTCTCTGAATTTATGGATGTCTTCTCTGAGAGTGGAGTTCAGGGTTTGCCTCCGCACAGGGAGTATGATTGCCCTATTAATCTCATCCCAGGCGCCAAGCTGCCTAAATCTCGTTTATACAATCTCTCCCAACCTGAGAGGGTCGCGATGCGTGCTTATATCTCTGAGAGTCTGAGAAAAGGACACATACGACCCTCAAAGTCACCTGTTGCCGCTGGTTTTTTCTTTGTTAAGAAAAAAGATGGTTCTTTAAGACCTTGTCTGGATTTCAGGGAGCTGAACAGTATCACTATTCGTGATCCGTATCCGCTTCCTTTAATCCCAGATTTGTTTAACCAGGTTGTTGGGGCGAAAGTCTTTTCCAAATTAGACCTAAGAGGGGCATACAACCTGGTTAGGGTCAGAGAAGGAGACGAATGGAAGACGGCTTTCAATACCCCTGAGGGCCATTTTGAGAATTTAGTTATGCCTTTTGGTTTGATGAATGCCCCAGCCGTTTTTCAGCATTTCGTCAACAGCATTTTTTATCATTTAATGGGAAAATTTGTATTAGTGTATTTGGATGACATTTTGATTTTTTCTCCTGATTTCAAATCTCATAAGGAACACTTATGTCAGGTCTTACTCATCCTGCGGGAGAATAAATTATACGCGAAACTGGAAAAATGTGTGTTTGCGGTTCCAGAGATCCAATTTCTGGGGTTTCTTGTCTCCGCTTCTGGTTTTCGCATGGACCCCGAGAAGGTCCGCGCTGTGCTTGAGTGGGAGCTTCCTGAGAATCAGAAGGCGCTGATGCGTTTTTTGGGCTTTGCTAATTATTACAGGAAATTTATTTTGAATTATTCCTCTGTTGTTAAACCACTCACGGATATGACCAGAAAGGGGGTAGATTTTTCTTCCTGGTCGGTAGAGGCGCGTAAGGCCTTTTCTGATATCAAGGAGAGTTTTGCTTCCGCTCCCATCCTAGTACAACCTGATGTTTCCTTACCCTTCATAGTTGAGGTTGATGCTTCTGAGGTAGGGGTGGGGGCGGTCTTGTCTCAGGGTTCCTCTCCTGCCAAATGGCAACCGTGTGCCTTTTTCTCAAAGAAGCTCTCCTCCGCAGAGAGAAATTATGATGTGGGAGATAGGGAATTGTTGGCCATCAAGTTGGCTTTTGAAGAATGGCGCCATTGGCTAGAGGGAGCCAGACACCCTATTACCGTGTTTACTGACCATAAAAATCTGGCCTACTTGGAGTCAGCCAAGCATCTGAACCCGAGACAGGCCAGATGGTCTTTGTTCTTTTCAAGGTTTAATTTTGTTGTTACGTTCCGCCCTGGCGGTTAAGAATGTGAAGGCAGATGCCCTGTCACGTTGTTTCCCGGGAGGTGGGAATTTTGAAGACCCGGGTCCCATTTTAGCTGAAGGTGTGGTGGTCTCTGCTCTTTTTCCTGAATTGGAGGCAGAGGTGCAGGCAGCCCAGTCAGAAGCTCCTGATCTTTGTCCTCCTGGGAGGTTGTTTGTGCCTCTCGCTTTGAGACACAAGATTTTTAAAGAACACCATGATACGGTCCTTGCTGGGCACCCGGGGACAAGAGCCACACTGGATCTCATTGCTCGGAGATTCTGGTGGCCTGCGCTTCGTAAGTCGGTTGAGGGTTTTGTGGCAGCTTGCGAGACTTGCGCTCGTGCCAAGGTCCCTCACTCACGGCCATCAGGTCCTCTCCTTCCTTTGCCTATTCCTTCCCGTCCTTGGACACATCTGTCCATGGACTTCATAACGGACTTGCCTCGTTCCTCGGGGAAGTCTGTGATTCTGGTGGTGGTGGACCGTTTTAGCAAAATGGTGCACTTTATCCCTTTTCCCGGTTTGCCCAATGCTAAGACGCTGGCGCAGGCATTTGTTGACCACATTGTCAAATTGCATGGGATTCCTTCTGACAAAGTCTCTGATAGGGGCACGCAGTTTGTTTCCAGATTCTGGAAGGCTTTCTGTTCTCGCTTGGGGGTTCGCTTGTCATTCTCTTCTGCTTTCCATCCGCAGTCGAATGGCCAGACAGAGCGTGTCAATCAGAATCTGGAGACATATCTGCGCTGTTTTGTGGCGGAGAATCAGGAGGATTGGTGTTCGTTTTTGTCCCTTGCTGAGTTTGCTTTAAATAACCGTCGTCAGGAGTCCTCTGATAAGTCACCATTTTTTGGTGCATATGGGTTTCATCCGCAGTTTGGGACTTTCTCTGGAGAGGGCTCTTCTGGTTTGCCTGATGAGGACAGATTCTCCTCGTCTTTGTCATCTATTTGGCAAAATATTCAGGATAATCTAAAGAATATGAGTGAGAGATATAAGCGTGTGGCGGATAAGAGACGTATGCCTGGTCCGGACCTGAATGTTGGTGATTTGGTGTGGCTGTCTACCAAGAATATCAAATTGAAGGTTCCCTCCTGGAAGTTGGGTCCTAGGTTTATTGGGCCTTACAAGATCCTGTCTGTCATCAATCCTGTTGCCTACCGTCTTGATCTTCCTCAGACTTGGAAGATCCATAATGTTTTCCATAAGTCCTTATTGAAACCTTATGTTCAACCTATTGTACCCTCACCTTTGCCTCCTCCTCCGATTATGGTTGATGGGAATCTTGAATTTCAGGTTTCTAGGATTGTGGATTCTCGTCTTGTCCGCGGTTCCCTCCAGTACCTCGTTCATTGGGAGGGTTATGGTCCTGAGGAGAGGATGTGGCTCCCAGTGACGGACATTAAGGCCTCTCGCCTCATCAGGGCTTTCCATAGGTCCCATCCTGAGAAGGTGGGCCCTGAGTGTCCGGAGTCCACTCCTAGAGGGAGGGGTACTGTCACAAGCAGACAGCTGAGAAGTTCTTACAGGAGCCGTTCAGATCCTCCCCCTTGAGTTTCTTTGTTTTGGTTTCTGTTCCTCACCTCGTTAGGCTATCTCAGCTGTCATGCAGTCAGACTCATTACCTCCCTTTATATTCTCCCCCATAAGGTAGTTGGGTGTGGCTGATACAACTTCCTGGAATGAGTGTGCATGCTGTCTTCAGCTCCCAACTACCAGTTCTCAGTTCGTCTGCAGATAAGTGTTGTTTTAGTATTTATGATTTTCTGTTGTCTGGATCCAGGTGACCCTGACTTCCTCCGTGTCTGTGTAGGGAGCCGGTGGTCGTGTCCCCTCACTATTGTAGGGCCTTCAGGTTCAGATAGCCGAGGTACGTGGATATGCGCCCATTCACCTTTAGAGTGGTCGCATAGGCTGAGCAATAAGGGAGAGCGGCAGGTCGATTGCAGGGGTCTCCCTTTTTGTTCCTTAGTTGTGGATCCAGTGAGTCATCGTATGTTATTTGTATCATCTTGTTTCCTGTACACCATCCGTGACACGGCAACAGCATGTGGGGCAACCATGTCACGGCAATCACCCAGAAGGCCGAGACACTGCCACCGCATGCTCACACAGCAACACGTTGCCGCGGGCAACGGCAAGTGTAGCAACAGTGTCACAGCGCACACCATAGGCCGTGAGAGACTGCTATGCTAAATCTCAAGGTGTCAGTTAGCAATAGCTGCTGCTGACACATAAAATACAGGCTTTTAGTTCACCGAGGCCAGGAACCTCGGTGACACATACCTTCCATCCACGATGATTCCAGGTACCTTCTTACTCTATCTATCTATCTATCTATCTATCTATCTATCTATCTATCTATCTATCTATCTATCTATCTATCTATCTATTAAATAATAGTAAATACTAATCCAGTAAAACATAAAATGACTTTCATTTGCATGGAACTGATTCATCTTGGATGATTTAGCAGCTAAGATCTCTCAGCAAGGAGGTGACCATATGGTGTGGAAATTCATACAACTCATCCAAATTGATCAAGAAGAAAGGACAAGGCCTGAGGACATCAGAGATGCTTTAATTGTGCACTTATTTAATGAGCCCAGCTGCCTCACGCAATGTAAGATTCATCCTTAAGGTGCAAAACAGTTTTTTCTAGATCGAAAATAAGACGTCTTTGCTCTCAAATGAACAGATGAGATCTTCTGGTCAGCAAACGGTAAGCAATACAGTGTTGGGGTCAAAAATCCAAATCACAGTGTATATTGCTTATTTTCAGTGGATTCTGCACCGAAAATTCATGCCAAATTACAGGTCAGTACATCTACAATGGGGGAGATTTATTAAACTGGTGTAAAGTGGAACTGGCTTAGTTGCCCATAGCAACCAATTAGATTCCTATTTATTTATTTTTCACAGCTCCTTTGGGAAATGAAAGGTGGAATCTGATTGGTTGCTATGGGCAATGGTATGATAAATCTCCCCAATAAATATGCACACCTCTCATGGCTTTGATTATCTAGAGAAATATTTAAAGGGGATGTCTGGGATCATCGTCAGCGATGATTGGGCGGTGTAAAAGTACCGCCGATTACCCGAGGAACGAGTGAAACAATCATTCATCGGGTAATCCTATCGTTTGTGTGCATGCAAATGATTGTTTACCAGCAGAAGATCATGCTGTGTAGAGTTGAGCGAAGCTTTGGAAAATTCGATTCGGCTGCTTCGCTAAATTTTACAAAAAAATTGCTTCGTGATTGTACCCTTCAGATGGAGTGTTCATATATGATCGCGGCATCTGAGAGTAATAATACAATGTAAAATTGACAGAAAAAAAAAAAAATCATACTTACGGCCTCCATTTGCTTGCGACGAGCTGGCTGCCGCCATCTTGAAGATCGTGCGCGAAATCTGGCGTGGCTAAAGATGACGTCACCACACATGGGATTTCGGCCGAGATCTTCAGTCAAGATGGCAGCACCCGACCCGTCGTGAGCAAATGGAGGAGGTAAGTATGATTTTTTTTGTTTTTTACACTATTTTAGGGATAAGTCGATTCGCTACCACACGAAGAAATTCGGATTAGCAGCGAATAGCATTCACCCTTAAATTCGGATCAAATTCCTCTATGTTGGATTCGATTCGCTCATCTCTAGTGCTGTGTAAACATGATCTCCTGCCGGCAAACAACAAGTATGTATGGGGAAGAGCGATGGCATTAGCGATCACTTCTCCCCATAATCTGAAGGATCAGCAGATTGTCAGGAAGGAACGCTTCCTTCCCGACAATCTGTTGGTACGTCATCCTGTTTAAAGTGACCTTAAACTATTTGTATTCTGTGTTTTAATACCTCTGTCTGTAACACCCCGGAGTGATGTTACCACTCCTACACCCTGCTACTATCTTAAATGGTATAACCTAAATGCCATCTTATGTATTTTTCTCCAGGTCCTCTATACTGTGCATTCCTAATCTTGTTATGCAACTGTTTATTACATGTAATGTGTCTGGTTCACCAGCAGGTGGCAGTGTAAATGGCAGTGTTATAGTTAGAGAGAATGGAACTCACCATTCCATTCTCCCCCCTTTTGGGCAGAAGTGGGCCAGTCCTGCTTCTTGACGGAAGGGTGGGGCAGAAGTTTCCAGTTAGTTCTAATTCTAAGCTACAGGAGGGGTGTGAGCAGGGGCACCCCAAGCTCTGCTGGCCATGAAGAAAGATGTCTGGAAGCCATAGAGGCCATAGGAATAGTTCTTCGGGCACCATAAGAGAAATCAGCAAGAGGAAGAGTTCTTCAGCTAAAGATAAGTTTTACTGAGTGTCAGGAGGGGAATAACAGTCAACTGCACTCCGTCCAAGGATACTAGAGCAGATCAGAAGTACAGAAACCAGACTAAGGGCTTGTTCACACAAACGTTTTTGTGTTCCGTATACGGGCCGTTTTTTTAGTTCTGTATATAACCATTCATTTCAATGGGTCCGCAAAAAAAAAAACTGAACACATACGGAATGTACTCCATATGTCTTCAGTATCCGTTCCAGTTTTGCGGAACCATCTATTGAAAATTTTATGCCCAGCCCAATTCTTTCTATGTAATTACTGTATACTGTATATGCCATATGGAAAGACTGAACGGAAAAACGGAATTGAACCGGAAACACTACTGTCACTGCTGGCCCTGTGAGAGTTCAGATAGACTTGCTGCACATGAGTCTATCTGACAGGTTCTAGGTGTTTCCTTTCAGTTTGTTGTTGTGGGCGGGATCCCACCACTTCACAGGTTCGGCTCGTTTGCTGGTTAGAGGCTCTATTTCAGTCTGCCTCTGACTTCTCACCATGCGGTTGATATTTCCTTCTGGAGTCCCTGCTGGTTGTTTGTGGATCCCTTGTTCCTTACTCTTCCCAAGCTAAGTTCCGCTTTTGTGTTGTTTGTGTTGTTTGTGTCAGTCTAGATCTCAGGGAGACACTGGCCCCTTTACTGTGGAAGGTACTGGCAGTCTCATTCCCCGTTCCCTAATCTAGGGTTTGCTACAGCATTAGCAGGGTCTAGGTACGAGTGTATGTGTTCGTCCACCATCAGGGCTTGCACATACTGTCAGGAGTCAGGGAGAGACTCAGGGATTGCTGGGAGGTAACCATCTCTCCCTCACTAGCTTCTAGGCCTTGCCTGTTATCCTATGCTGTCTGTTTATTTGGTGTACCTGTTATCCACTTTACCCCGTGACAACTACTGAAACAAAAAAATGAAAAAAACGGATCCGTTAAAAACGGCCCGCAAAACACTGAAAAAGCTATACGGTCATGTGAACAAGCCCTAAAGCAGAGTTTAGTGCAGCATGAAGAAGGAAGACAAAGTATTTAAGCAAGTCTGTCAGTACAGCAGAGAAAGAGAGAGAACAGAGTTGAGTTTGCCTGCCAGTTTATGCTAAAGCCTGCTGGAACCAAGACAAAGCCTGGCAATCGTTTGGTTTAAAGTTAATTCAAGTAATCGAATGTCCAGCTGGACACTACTTAATTCAAGTAAAGCTGCCGTTGAATTTCATTACAAGGTCTGGACTAGTTATTTTTCCTTCATCCCTTAATTATTCCCCCTTTTATTTTTTGCTTCGGAGCCAAGGCCTGGGGTCCAGCAGTATCCAGTTAGGATCACAGTCACACATAAAGAGACATTTAGGCCGCACTACACCACTCGCCATTCCTACTACTCCTGGGGCGCGATAGGGGCCCTGGGGGACGGCACGTTGCATCTCTGTCAGGCGTCATGTCTCTCCTATGGATAAACTCAGAAAACACCAGCATTTCCAGGTTGGGCATAGCTAAAGGCTCATGGGCCCTGGTGCAAGAGTTCAGCTTGGGCCCCCCTTCCCTCAGCCCTTTGTGGCCAGGGGCAGGAAAGCACATAGTCTTCATGCTGCCTGAAGCAACCCCTCCCCATGCCAAGTTCTTTACCTTACCTCTTCTCTCCAGCCAGATGGGTAACTTGACCAGCATGCACTTTCTATAATATCAGTGTCTTCATATGCAGCACAAGGGTCTTTGGGCCCCCTAAGGCTCCTGCACCCCCTATAGCTACGCCCCTGTCAGGCGATGTCATGTCCACTGGGTCATCAGGGTATCTCCCATACATTCCTTCATGACTGGCTAAAGCTGCCTGCAAGGCATTATGGACAAGTCAACCATGCCAGGTTACCACCCAAGGTAATGTGATTCTTCTTCATCTTCCTTGTCTCCTGATCGGTAACAGGGTCTTGTTTTGTGTGGGACAAATACCAAAAGCTTAGAATTTGTTTAAAACAGAGCTTTTGTGAAATTTGTGACAAATTTTTAATTCACATACATCGCTCATGTCTAGAGCCCACAGTACCTCCTAGACTTTGTACCACTCTACCATTCCTGACCCACTCTGAGCGGATTGTTCTAAATGCAGCGTTAATTTACCTTTTGAGAAACTTCAAGTGGATGAAGATGCTATCAGTAATAAAGAACAGACAATAAGAAATCCATCCGTAAAATAAAATATCCACACTTTTCTATAATTTATGTGATGTCTCTATAGTACAGTACAGGAACAATTTCTCAAGCAAACGTTGAAATTTCCAACTGATAGATCTAATACTAAAAAGACAAAAGACTAGCAGAACTTGTTATTTCTAGGCTATAAATTCCTATGTCTTACTTTGCAGCACCATTTATAGTTGCTGGCAGTTCTCCTCTTTGCTGAAAAGCATTTGGCCTGCTCTGTGAGCTTTCATGAAAAAAAAAAAAAAATTCTTCAGTCCCTCAAAAAAAAATAAAAAAATGTTTTGTTACTACATTTCACAGTCTGGTATTGCTTATATAACGATTTGACGGTAATGTATTTTCAAAGTTCATTTCTTAGATCTAAATATGTCTAGAAAACATGCTAAATTAGAATATTTACTTTCTGTGCAAGGTCTGAAAATGCTTTAAAACAGTATAACAGTAGTTGCCCAAATAAAATCCATTACAAATCATTCGGTGCAATGTGATATTTTGGCATTGGAACGGTGGACTTACTTTTCTACTGTTAGAATTCATTATTATTCATGTAACGTTGAGATGCCAAATAGGAAAGTCTATTTAAGAGTCACTCTACTGGCAGGAAAAGAAGCGGTAAGATGTAACTTTTTTTAATAGCCACCATTCCGTTTTTATTACTTTTTATAAAGCACTGCAGAGCTGGATCAATGTCGGTAAAGGCCCCTGAGAAAGTGTTAGGTGAGGTATCATGGTGCAGAAGCAAACTAATATGGGACAACGTGATACTGGTATGAGTACCCTTTCACCATGGGCTCATACATCTGGCCCTATTATGGCTTGGTTTTGAACGGCAGCTGCCATTTAGGTACATGGGGCATCTACTGTACCTTCATAGCTTTCTGATTTCATACTGGGGCCATGGGTGTGAATTGGATCAAGAACATCTGTATGTTTAGCCTGTGTGAGTTTTCTTCCACACTTCAAAAACAGACTGGCAGGTTAATGGTCTGCCTATAAAATTGACCCTAGTGTGTTCTTGAGATAGGGAGATTAGATTGTGAGCCCCACTGGGGACTAGAAGGTGAGTGGTGACTATTTCTATACACATTGCATTTAGAAATACATACAAATATGGAGGGATTCTGACTTTTTTTTTTCTGTCCATCTGCAACGTGCCGGTCAGCGGGGAGAACGCGTGAGGTTCACGGTGGGCCGAAGGATACAATAGTTCATCGGGTACTCACGGTTAGTAGATGCCTCCCTGGGCCAGCAGTGCAGTGAAGGGGAGAACAGCACCAAATTCTCTGGGGCACACTCTATTACAGGGGACACTGGCCAGGTGATGATCGAGGTGCACTTGATGGTGATTGGATTGGGCCCCTGACAGGTAATGTCGTGACGCCAGCACCTTGATGGCGCAAAATGATGAGGGTAGTGGTGATACGGAGCTAGAAGAATGAGGCAGGGTTGAATCCAACTGAGAACTTTACTGTAACCATGATCTTGACAGCAGTTTACATCCAGTTATAAAACAGTCTCTTATGAACATGCAGGTTGGATGTGGCAAATCCCAGTAACAGGCTGTACATGTGGTTATGTCTCAGGCTATAGTAGGAAATTGTGTACTCACTGATATTCAGCTCTTTGCCTTGCTTCAGTCTTAGTAAAGGTGGTTCAAGTCTTTGTCTTCTACACACAAATGATGCGACAGATGTTCTATCTGTCCTGGAAATAATGGTGAGGCTGCCGGAAGCTAATAAACCTTCACCTTATTACAAAGGCGCCTAAAGCCTAGAATAATAGCTATTGTCCTTCCTTTGTCTTTCCACAATAAACTTAGTAAAATCCACTTGACACTCCGGAAGAGTAGACGGTAGAATACAGACTTCACCTCTGCCTAGTTTCCTGGCTTGACACTGAGACCATAAATTGGCTCCTCTGGGCCGTGGAGCCCAAGAGAGAGCTGATAGGAGGGGGTCCTCTCCTACCCCCTTGCTCCTCACTCCATCTTCTTCAACTCCCACAATCTAACTACTTAACTAGGCCTGAACTGTCCTATATATACTGTGGTGCTATCCCCATCTAGTGGTGTAATGTGTGTAATGCACCTAACAGCCTGGTAACAGGGATTCCACATAAGAAAGAAATACAGCATGATATAACATATGACATAACAAGCATTTGCAGTGGGACGCTGCACATAGAAATTCAACCACAAAAATCTCAACGGTTTCATCAGACTTCACATGTATTTTCTTTAGGTTCTGCCTGAACTGTTTGGTTCTATAGACTCTGAACACATTACAAAAACAATGAGTGGTTGAGCTGAACATAAAGACTCCTGGTGTTTTCCATAGGCAGTGACTAGTCACTAAAATAAAATGAACTATAACATTTATGTAAATTGACCAACTGTCTTAATTGTTAAGATTCATTTGGGCATGGTGAAAATGCTAAGGCCAGGACAGTACGGTAACTAAAGTTAAAAGGGCACTCTCTTGCTCCCCGATATCCGTTCCAATGTGGAGGATCCAGTCAACCTCCTTTAGGTCCCCAGTATGTAAACTTCTGGAAGAGCTCACATGCACTGCTGCAGCCAATCACTGGTCCCCACACTGCTAGGTCATGTGCCACCCTGTGGTGGAAGTTTACAGGCCGCGGATCAGACAGAGCTGAACTGGACCCTCATCACTGGAATGGAGTGGCGAGAAGCAGGTGAGTTCCTTTTTTTACTTTAGCTACAGTGCCCTCCTGGCCCTAGCTAAAGAGCAGTTGAACCTGGAATACCCCTTTAATGTTATTCTGAAAGTTTTATATTTCATCACATTTGTTTTTGCTGCAGTTAACCTATATTTTTAAGTATATTACAGTTTAGACTACTTTCCCACTCTCGTTTTGTGCGGATCCATCATGGATCTACACAGATGGATCCGTTCAGATAATACAACCGTCTGCATCCGTTCAGAACGGATCCGTTTGTATTATCTGTAACATAGCCAGGGGCGTAGCTATAGGGGGTGCAGAGGTAGCAGTCGCTACCGGGCCCAGGAGTCTGAGGGGCCCAAAGACCCTTGTGCCACATAAGAAGACACTGGTATTATAGAAAGTGTATGCAAGTTACACCTCTGGCTGGACAGAAGGGGTTAGGTTAAGAATTTGGTATGGAGGAGGGGGGGTGCAGTTTCAATTTTGCCTCATGCAGCACGAAGGTTTGAGGGAAGGGGGCCCAAGCTGAACTCTTGCACCAGGGCCCATGAGCCTTTAGCTACGCCCCTGAACATAGCCAAGACGGATCCATCTCGAACACCATTGAAAGTTAATGGAGGACGGATCAGTTTTCTATTGTGCCATATTGTGTTAGTGAAAACGGATCCGTCCCCATTGACTTAAATTGTGTGCCAGTTTGGCTCAGTTTCATCAGACAGACACCAAAACGCTGCAAGCAGCATTTTGGTGTCCGTCTCCAAGTCGGAATCGAGACTGAACTGATGCAAACTGAGCGGATCCTTTTCCATTCAGAATGCATTAGAATGCAAATTGATCTGTTTTGGACCGCTTGTGAGAGCCCCGAACGGATCTCACAAACGGAAAGGCAAAACGCGAGTGTGAAAGTAGTCTTATTGTGCAGAATTAGAAAAACATGGCTACCTTCTTCCAAAACAATGTTGTGTTTCTTTGAAACATTTACTTCAATGGAGCCAAGCTGCCACATCTTTCAGGTGTTTGTTATAGACCTATTTTTAAAAATCTTGGTTGGATTTTTTTATTTTTTTTTTAACTTTGAAATATTTAAGCTTTTAAACTGGCTACTAGAGCAGTCACAATAGACTGCCATTTCCTGTTTTCGGCAGTTCATTTTTCAGCTTTACCTGGGACATGATAAGTAGAGTCATCTGATAATCACTATAGGTGGATATGCAGTACCCCAGTACATGGGGTATTTGCAAATAGCTTGTAATGTTATGTACTGTAATATTTTATAATGATTTATAGTGGTATGTATTGTACCCAGAATAGCTATGCATGGTGAAGGCACAACCAGGGTTAACTAGTCCTGGCCCAGTCCTCTTAGGAGCTTAGGGTGTGGGCTGACTCTGCCCATATCTCTAGTATGTTCTAGTCTGTCTGAGGGACAGTTTGGAGGGAGAAGGCGCAAAGATAATTTTCTCCACTCCTCAGTCCCAAGCTTCACGAATTGAAGACTAACAGATCTCTGCAAGATTTACAGCAAGTGAGAACAGGGAGATTGGAGAACTTAGGCTAAGAGAAGAGTTAGTCAGCAAAGTAATATGTGTTTACAGATATTCAGACTTTGCTGCCATTGAGGGATAATGAGTTAAGACACCCTACACACTTGGACACAATTTGGCCAATTGTAGTCAGTTGGACATGCATGCTGCAGTGTGAATTTCAGATATTATTGCAAAAATACAGTCACCAGGCAGATATTCTACTGAAAAATACTTTATCAAGACATATAAAGTGTATAAAAAGGGCCATAACTTCCAGAGTTGCCAAAAGTCATACATTGGTAGTTGGGAAAGGAGTTGTACAATGTACAGATGAGTTTGTGTTTGCTTGTTTTGGATGTACTACAACTCCCATTTTGCACTACAGTAAAGAGACATGTTTATTCTGTTTAAACTTGGCCTAGTTTACTCACTTCTACATCACCAAACACTTGCAATTGCATGCTCTACACTCCCTACCTTACACTGTTAACAACAATTAACATCAAAGGAACCCTAATCTACCATCAGGCAGGAATCCTAGTGAGTGCCCTGAAGGGAAGAAATGGTGACTCCTCCTCTCACTGGACTGTCCTAGGGAGCAATGGCTTGAGGGAAACCAGTGTAACACATCTTATAGTCAGAGCCACTACCCCTCCCATCCTCTGCTCCCGCTCCTCAAGGGCTTGCTCCATATAAAATTTATGTCAGCTTTATTGTACTGCAAGGAGATGATGGAGCATTAGGAGGCCCTAGATCTTTACACTAAGGAAGCCTTAGATGTGTGCACTAACATTAAAAAAGCTAGTGTTATTGAGTTGATTGAACATATAGGCAGTTAAAAAAGGGATTTTAACAATACTCCCAGGTGGAGACCACTGGATATGTTCCCTGCAGAATGTGGGAGGCAACATTGCTAGTGGTGTCTAGATGTCCTACTCTACAATGGATGATCATGCTGGTTTCCGTAAGAGTGTACAATTCAAGCCTGGACAACTCTCAAACTTGAAATTGCTAGGCTCGTAAACTTGCCTATTTGGGTACTGGCATACATTTTTCATTGTTTTCAAACTTTATAACATATGTTCAGCTCAAATAGTGGGCCTGAGTTGTAGATATTTAGGCAGATATTTGTAAAAAAAAAAACAAACAAACAATATTTTAATCACCTCTAATGGCAACGTGATATCACCTAACTAGGAGTCAAAGGATATGAAATGGTCATGGCCATGAGTGACATTTCCCTTTGGTCCATAACTATCCATTTCCATTCATGTTCATGTTTTTATTTCGTGACATCATTCATTTTCCTTTCCCTAAATTGTTTTCTCATTCGCCACAGATGATTGATGAAAGAATGAACGTGGTGATGAGATCCAAACAAGAGATGCTTGTCGGAGAGGTCAATGCTGTCATCCTGCAAGCATAACAGAGCTGCATGCTAGCTTGAAGCACACCAGGACATGTCTCTCACAGCGGCTGAGGTCTCACCAGACTCATGTGAAATGCTATCAATGTTTATTTTTCATAACTGGAACTATGGGTCAACAGAAAGAGGTCAAAGAGGTCAAAAATAAAAAAAGAACCCCAAAAAAATGATGACAACCTCTCATATTTCTCTCAGCAATGTTTTAATGTGCAGCCAGAAATTAACGGGTCACTACATCTGGGTATTCCTAGCTATGAAATACAAGATTAAGGGAAATACAATTACTGTATCTACCAATCTATGCCCTCCTCCAACTCTGGGTAATGGGGACATAGGACCCTCAGTCTGGTATCCCCTACCGATTTCCTTCCCATGGAAAGGCTATAAATGTGTGTTGCTAGACTGCGCCTCACCTTGATCTAATAGAAAGAACAGCTACAAAGAATGTCTATCTCTTTGGTAGACCAGAATCGTCATGGATTACATGGACGGACCATTGCTTTCAGTGTAAGTCTCCATTTTACGTGCAGGGGTGCTGCTGGAAAATTGAACACTTAGTCCAGATGTGTCCATAATTTACAACTAATTTCTTGAAGTCCCAACAATGGAGCACCCTGTGATCAGCTTGTTATCAAAGAATGTTTCTGACAAATAATTATTGCCTAAAGTGGAAAGCCCCTTTCAGTTACCATTTGTATGTACCCCTATCGGAGAAGCACTGAGATGCAGCTTTTGTCTGGTCCAATGCATGTCTAAAAATTTCAGCTGCATTCTATTAAACTAGTCTACAGGAATAGTCATCAGACTTTAGTATCTACCCTCTAGCCATGAAGGTGTAGTCATCCGAGATTGATGAGCAGTACTATTGCTGAGTCTGCGTGTGTTGTCGGCTCTGTTTGACCTGACGAGAGAAAGGAGCTAATGGAGATAAAATAACGTGAATTAGATACAAGATAATAAAAGAGCATGAACATGACCACGACTCCGTGGATGCCTCAGGCATATGTCTCATCTCTTATGATGGTAGATAAAGTCCTGTCTTAGAAAGTCAACATTTTGCTTCAATCAACAGATGAATATCAGGCTCCTTACACTCGGAGAAAATATTTAGCAGGCGTGGGGTGCCTGTGTGCTTTCCTTTGTAGGTTTCGCATACAGATTGTTAGCATATTTAACCCGAATAACAAACACAATGGTGATTTCAACCTCTGCTTTATGTCAAATGTTCCTGCTTACCGTAATCACTAACCACAAGAATGGGGTCATGTAGTACTATTGATCCATTCTTAAAATGTTATTATTTGACTTAATTTATCTAGCGCCAACAGGTTTTTGATATATTGGACACAGACTTCGTTATCTGGCTCAGTGAAACCAATATTGTAGCTTTTTACTGAGCAATCACACATGTGCCTACATTATAGCTGACCATAGATGCCAGTGACCATTGTTGGCTGGTGGTCAGTGCCCCATTCATTTTTGATTTGGCATAACCTCTTCATTTTCAGCACCTTCATCACAGCAGGAAGTGCTGCATTAATATAACACCGGGCCATAGCCAGGCTAGCAAAATTGATGATATAAAACAGTACGTTGAAATCAGTGGGACGCCTAGGTAATGTATGGATGTGCTGGGTCCTCCAGGGAGTTGCATGTCCACTGCTGCTCCATTTATTCTCCATGGGAGTACTGGAGATAGCGTGAAATCTCGTGATCACGTCATCACTTCGGCCGGCGTGGTGACATCATACGTCACTGCGCATGGGATTTCGTGCGAGATCTTCAATTAAGATGGCGGTGGCCGGATCTCTGTGCTCAGACGGATGAGGTATGATGTTTTTCATTTTTTACTGCCATTCAGGGGAAATCGATTCGCTACCACGAAGCACAAGGAAATTCAGTGTTTCCCTGAAATTCGGATCTAAGTCCACTTGGTGGACTTTAATTTGCTCAACACTAGTCATCAATATCTCATCACCAGGGTCTCCTTCACCCCCACACTCCTGCTGATCAGCTGTTTTGGGATCGCTTCAGCGGCAGAAGTCGACGCCATTGTGTACTGGATGGAGCTGATTACTGCATCACTGCTCCCATTGACCTGAATGTGAGCAGCGCTTCAGTGTACAGCTCTGTCCTCTACACACAATGGACAGACTTGAGTAGTTCCGGCACCGAAGCTATCCCTAAACAGCTGATTGGTGAATGTGCAAGGTTTCCGAACTGCACTGATCAGAAATTTATTGCCTATCCTGAGGACAGGCCATCAATTGTAAAATCGCGGACACACCCTTTGAGTCTTGCTGTTATTAGTAAAATGGATGTAATGAAAAATTAGCATTCTCTTGAGAAACTAATTATATTGAAGTCTACCTGCAGGCACTTGCTTGCTTTTTTATGTTGCCCAATAAGCTTCTGCTTGCTCCATCGATAATGCTGAGTCCTCTTGACTTAGATTCATACTGTACTTTGATGTTCTCCGTTCTCTTGTGAAACACAGAATCTCTCCTGCAACACACTGAGCAGGAATATTAATTGTCTGCTTCCAGATATAGCCTGCAGATGTGTATGTGAAAATTATTTTCTTCTGCTCTACATCAATGTTTTGGTTACGCAAATATCTTCGAAACGCACATTCAAAAGGTGTTTCTCTAACAGTAGATAAATACTTTCAAGCTGTCTTGCACTCAAGTACCCTAGATTAAGAAATACGAAATAGTTCCAAGCTAAGATCTGGTGTTACGACTGAAAAAGAATAACATTACATGCACCAAATATCACATCCAGTGCTTAAATATGAATACACTAAAAGCTATCATGGCTAGGTTAAAATAGTTATCCAGTGAGATAAAATGTATATTATATTGGGCAGAATAGATTAAAAAAAAAATAATTACTCATCAACCCTTTCCAATGTTGTTTGGACAATTGCAAGGTCCCCTTTGGTCTCTGCTTCCTGGTCTCAGATCAAGATCAACACATAGGAAATGGCAGGAGATGCCCTGCTAATTACTGGCTGCACGGTGACCCACGTCAGCCAGTAATTGATTGCAGGGATGGACTTGACCCAGGCTCTGTTGCAATAGTGGGCCCCAAAGGTCCAGAAAGAAAAACATTAGAACTGCCTATGGAGATGATCACTTAGCACTAAGGTCAATTTAAAGGGACACTGTCACCTGAATTTCACTTACTTAGCTATTAACATCACCACATCAGTCTCCACGATTTATATTAAAATATACTAGTATTACTGCCCTGTGTCTTGAAATTTGTCAATAAAATCACTTTTATTAATATGCTAATTACCTCAATAAGGAGCCCATGGGGCTGTCCCTTCACTGCTCATTCCCGACGTAATGTTCGTTGCGCCCGAAATCTCGTGCATTTCCGGGTCGAGCGAAGCTGGCGCATGCGCACTTCGTTCTGTGAGGCCGATGCCAGGACACCGTGTGGGCGCTGACATGAGTATCCACGGCGCGGGCGGCACTCAACCCTGGGAAATTCGCCTTTATGAAATTAAGCTCTGCATTGTTAGAAATTACTAGATCCAGAAGAGCATCACCTCTAGTAGGATCTTCAAACTGGCCCAAAAATTATCCTGCAAAACGCTGAGGAATTTTCTCGGTTTTTCAGCTGAGGCAGAACCATATTCCCAATGTATGTTTGGATAGTTCCCAATCTTTGCTTAAATCAAATGACAGATAATTCAGTCTGTGAACTGGACGCTGAATTAAAGTAATTTTTGAGACCCCTTAACATCACTTACTAGTCATCAACCTTTTTAGATTAACCAGACATTTACGGCAACTTTTTAATGTTTGGTTGGCCATGTACGTAATTTAGATATCTGGACATCAAGCATTTTCATGTAATGTGTGTAGAGCAGTGGCGTAGCGTGGGGAGGGGGCAGGGGGGCCATTAACTCGGGCGCCAAATTTTAGGGGGCGCCAGGCAGCAGGTAGCAAATTGAGGGCGATAGAAACCTATGGCTCCCATCCCCTCCGTTCTGCCTCATAAGCTTCAGGCCAGGCCTGAAGCCTATGAGGCAGTAGAGCGGCGCAGGAGATCGTGATACATCACTGTGACTTCCTGCGCCGGGTCTCGCAAGATGACGTGATGATACGACACAGGAGGGCACAGTGATGTGTTCCTGACCGCCTGCGCCGGGACGCCAGAGCAAAGGCTACTAGAGACGATGAAGAGAGGTGAGTATTTTTATTTTATTTTATGTAAGTACTAGGGGCTATACTGGGGGCACTATGGAGGTGGGGAAAAGAATGGGGGCCATTATATATTATACAGAGGGGCCACATTATGTATTATACAGAGGGGCAATTATATATATTATATATTATATTTAATATATAATGGCCCCCTGTATAATTATTATATATAATATATATAATGGCCCCCTCTGTAATATATATATATATATATATATATATATATACCCCTTCTGTTACTGCTGGGGGCACTATTGGAGGCCTTATGTCTACTAGGGGCCCTATGGGGGCATTATTATTGAGCACAAATTAATGGGGTTGCTATTGGAGATACTGTAGGGTAGTGTATATCAAGTCCAGTACACCTGGCCCACCAACCAGTCATGATTTCAGAATATCCTACAGAATAAACACCTGTGGTAAGTTCTGACTCAATGACACTAATTATATCACCTACTCAGTACTAAGGAAATCCTGAAATCGTGACCGTCAGGTGGGCCCTGAGGACTGGAGTTGAGGAACACTGCTGTTGGGAACGCTATTACCATGGAGGACAGTTTGGGAGCATGTTATTATGAGGAACTATCTGTCTGGCTCTGCCACAGTATTCGGGGGGCAGTAGAATGAGTGTTGAGGCACCAGGAGGGGGAGGATAATAGTAAAGTGAGGAATCCAAACATCTTTTCTGTGAAACTCTGCATAGACGAGACGCGGCTAAAAGAAGGTGTCATGACGGTCTTATCTCCGAATGAAGATGTTGAGGAAAGTCTACATCACAGAAGATGTTACTGGATGTAACAGGTATGTGGTGCTATATTCTCCTGTATATTTCGTAGTGGTGTATGTAATATCCAAACACATATCTGTTTCACGGTAGGGTTGGGGGGGAGGGGGGATATAGAATTTGGCCAACACTGCTGCAGCCCGGGCCCAGACTTTAGGTCACACTGTGCGTGTTCTGAATTCTTGGGTCTCACACCCATCTACTACAATATCTGTACTCAGAGAGTTATCACTGTATTATCTGTGGTGTTACATAGGACTGCTACATTATCTGTAAAAAGGGGCGTGTCCACAGGTTGGGGGGGAGGGCGCAATACATGGCTTTCCCCGGGTGCTGGCAACCCATGCTATGCCACTGGTGTAGAGACAGTCCAACTTTTGGTTTTATTACCATTGCTATTAGTAGCTTGTAAGTATATGTATATTTTCATATACCATTGCTCAGTCCCTGTCCCCATTAGGGCTCAATCTAAATTCCAAATGAATTGGAATGGTTTTGGAGTGTGAGCATGATCAGAGTATCCAGAGAAAACAAAACACGAGGAGAACATGGAAACTCCATGTAGATGTTCCTGTCTTTGGTCCATGGACCATGGTGCCAAGCAGCAGAACTGCATGGTTTGTAGACAAGGACATGAAAAGGTCCTTATAGTGCTATCAAAACCAAGCACCATAATGGAGTTCATAATGGGGGAGTTTGACTTTTGCTATGGAGACCCCTTTCTTCTATAGATGTCACTGGAAGAAGGCATGCATAAAGTTAGGGACACTCAACTGACAACCCAGAGACCTAGTGGATTATGAGACTGGAAGAAAATTGTAATGAAGTTGAAAGAAAAAGAAATAATGTTATACCATATGGTTAAATGAGACTGAACAGATATTTGCTTTCACATAAAAAATATTTTTTTTCAGTCTAAAATTCATGTGTAAGGTTTTATTTTCCCTACAAATAAAAGCAGCATATGCCCCGGTGTTATGGAATGTGGCCGGCGATTCAGCGTACACAAAGCAAATCTTGATATATTTTTTCAGTTTATGGTAATCTGGGATCAATATTAATTTTTTCCCTACATAGAGAGAAAAGAGACGTGTGCAGTCAGAATGTATGATTGGAAACAGATATAGACTGCTGCACTCTCTCACATTCATCTGAATGTAATGACTAAAGATATCTTGAATTTTAGATGTCTATAATAATTAGATGAATTTAGATAATTTCAAATATTAAGGGTCCATTCAAACGTCCGTAGTGCATTGCAGATCCGCAAATTGCGGATCCGCAATACATCCGACCGGCACCCCCATAGAACTGCCTATTCTTGTCCGCAATTTTTTTACGGAGCCACGGACCGGAATATCGGGGGTGAGCACTGGAAATGCGGATGCGGAGAGCACATAGTGTGCTCTCCGCACCCGTTCTGCAATTTGCAGAACGGATGCGGACACATTATACGGACGTGTAAATGGACCGTCCATTCACACGTCCGTTGAATGGTTCCGTATCCGTTCCGCAATAATGCGGAACGGGTGTGGACCCATTCATTTTCATTGGGGCAGGAAAAGATGCGGACAGCACACAGTGTGCTATCCGCATCCGCATTTACGGTGCACGGCCCTGAACTTCCGGTCCGCAGCTCTGGAAAAAAATAGAACGTGTCCTATTCTTGTCCACAGCTGCGGACAAGAATAGACATTTCTATTGGGGTGCCTCATAGCTACTGAGGAAGGGGTAATGTGATACCCCGAAACGCGTCTAACCTAGACAGGACCCCAGAAATTTGGACCACTTGGGAAGTTGGAGAACTGACTGGATTGTCGCTAAGAAAGAATCGTCTGTCACACGAATGGCTTATGTGGAATATAACCTGTAAGGCCTGAGTCCATGGAGAAGGCCTGAATACATGTGCCAAACAATTGCCAGTGTGCGAATTTATTGACGAACTATCGGTCTACTTACTTAGAGGACCACATTATTTCCTTCGTTGACCTATCAAGGGAGACGGTAAGACCGTTCGATTTTATCCAGCGATTTTATCCAGCTACTTTAATTCGTATGACTCCTAGTCCAGTGGGATGCTACTGGTGGATGTCATAAGCGAGACGCCGCTTAAAGTTTGTTCATTTGATCGCGTATTGGGACTGTAGAATCTTTGGATACCCCTGTCTATTAAATCGAATTGGACAATATCAGAGGATACTGTTTATCGCCATCATTAACTAAGTGACTTTCCCAAATGAATATTCGGCCGAATATTCATACGAATATTTTATTATCGAATATTCCATTTTATTCCTCAAATTTTATTACATTTTAGATCTCTATTTTCCAGGTGTTTTACAGGGTACTACTGCATGTTGTGTGTTATATATATTGATTTTCAGTGTTTATCATCACCGCTAATATATACTGTTGTTCATTGCTATTTTATTATATGCTATTAAATTTCAATTGGTCCAGATATCCTGAGAGTGCCCAGTTATTCTTATTACATTTTTACTGTTTCTGGGAGTGGACAGGGTGAGTCCACCCGACTGAGTGCACCTCTTGGGGCAGTAGTTACTCTTGTGCGTTATATTTATTTTTAACATATCTATTTATTGATGTATTTTCAGCCTCCGTTACTTTTGGCAGTTAGATCATGTGAACCCTGATGCGACTTACTGGATCCCACAGCATCTGTCATATGAATAGGAAGTCAGTTTCTCTGTCCAATTCCTATGATAGATGCCAACTGTACCCACCTCTCCCTTCCCTGCACTGTCTTCTGTGTCCTTTCGGTGGTTGCACCGTGTTGCTAGGTAACTGGCATATGATGTTGATTGCATTGATGTCTAGTTATCATGGCAACTGCATGGCAGTGGGTTCCGGTGGCCTAATTAAACAGGCCTCTCTAAACGTTGCCATCATAACTCAGCTCAGTTCCTGTGTCATCTTGTCTAGGTTGCATGACCAGATCCTACTGCGGCAGCAAAGCAGTGTTAACTCATTCAAGTTCTGTGCTCTGTTGCTATGGAACTTAATGGAACCAAAGACCAGGGACTGAGATGTAGGCAGAGTAGTCAGTTACATAGCATTACCTGGATCCAAGGCCTGAGTGTGAATTCACAGCACAGTAGTTCCTTATCTTGTTCCACCCAGCTGCTAGTTCTGTAAACCTATAAGTCCATATTGTTCCCAGTTCCTTGAACTACTAGGCTACTTGAGATTCTTCTGAGTAAACTAGCCTTTACTTTTGGATGCTATGCCAGACACTTGTAGTACTACTCCTGAGACGGACTACTTTTTGCTACTTTCCTTCCTAGACTCTTAGATGCTATGACTGGTACTTGTAATACTACTCCAGGTCGCTGTTCCTGGTACCACCACGTTCTGATCCTGGTCTGTCTCTGGACCCTTTTACTAGTATCTACTAGTTGTTTTTTAGGGACTGTTACTGGTTCCTAATTTCAGTTCCTAATCTGATCTTGTACTTTGGACTTCATTGTCTTGTCCTGGGATATATGTTCCAGCCTTGCGACCAAAGAGACGCTGCTTTAACATCCAACTCCAGGAGAGAGCACCAGATTCTTGGTCAGGATGGCCAGGTTAGAGGTGTCAGCCTGTATAGTTCATGGGCAAGGAATACTGCTTCAGTGTGCGCACATGTGTGCAGAAACTGGGCATGTAGCTCAGTCAGCTCCAGAGCCTGGGCATCTGAGCAGCTAGACTGGAAATCCAGAGCCATGAAAGAAGAAGTTACAGCCTTGTGGTCCTGGTACAGAATATCGACAGCAGAAGGCCAGAAACAGCCAGATACCATAGCAGAGCCTAAAGGTTCCCAGGAATGTACAAGCACTGCTAGAGAACCAAGTCGAATATTGTTCTAAAGTTGTCTTCACCTCAATCAAAAGTGGAGACTATTCAAGATTTATATTATCCTGATTGCTGGTTGTTCACTTTAGATGCCATGGACCCATTTAATGGAGCTAAGACACGAGAAGACTCCTGTTGCAGTTTCAAGTGGTGTCCATGCAGACACTGTGCCAGGAAGAAACATAGAAACATAGAATGTGTCTGCAGATAAGAACCATTTGGCCCATCTAGTCTGCTTAATATACTGAATACTATGAATAGCCTCTGGCCCTATCTTATATAAAGGATGGCCTTATGCCTATCCCATGCATGCTTAAACTCCTTCACTGTATTTTCAGCTACCACTTCTGCAGGAAGACTATTCCATGCATCCACTACTCTCTCAGTAAAGTAATACTTCCTGATATTACTTTTAAACCTTTGCCTCTCTAATTTAACACTATGTCCTCTTGTAGCAGTTTTTCTTCTTTTAAATATTCTCTCCTCTTTTACCTTGTTAATTCCCTTTATGTATTTAAAAGTTTCTATCATATCCCCTCTGTCTCGTCTTTCTTCCAAGCTATACATGTTAAGGTCCTTTAATCTTTCCTGGTAAGTTTTATCCTGCAATCCAATCCATGTACCAGTTTAGTAGCTCTTCTCTGAACTCTCTCCAAAGTATCAATATCCTTCTGGAGATATGGTCTCCAGTACTGAGCACAATACTCCAAATGAGGTCTGACTAGTGCTCTGTAGAGCGGCATGAGCACCTCCCTCTTTCTACTGGTAATTCCTCTCCCTATAAACCCAAGCATTCTGCTAGCATTTCCTGCTGCTCTGTGACATTGTCTGCCTACCTTTAAGTCTTCTGAAATAATGACCCCTAAATCCCTTTCCTCAGATACTGAGGTTAGGACTGTATCACTGATTTTATATTCTGCTCTTGGGTTTTTATGCCCCAGGTGCATTATCTTGCACTATCAACATTAAATTTTAGTTGCCAGATTTTTGACCATTCCTCTAGTTTTCCTAAATCTTTTTCCATTTGGTGTATCCCTCCAGGAACATCAACCCTGTTACAAATCTTTGTGTCATCAGCAAAAAGACACACCTTACCATCGAGGCCTTCTGCAATTTCGCTGATAAAGATATTAAACAATATGGGTCCCAGAACAGATCCCTGAGGTACCCCACTGGTAACAAGACCATGGTCTGAATATACTCCATTGACTACAACCCTCTGTTGTCTGTCCCTCAGCCACTGCCTAATCCATTCAACAATATGGGAGTCCAAGCCCAAAGACTGAAATTTATTGATAAGCATTCTATGTGGGACAGTATCAAAAGCCTTACTAAAGTCTAGATAAGCGATGTCTACTGCACCTCCGCCATTTATTATTTTAGTCACCCAATAAAAAAAATCAATAAGATTAGTTTGACATGATCTCCCTGAAGTAAACCCATACTGTTTTTCATCTTTCAATCCATGGGATTTTAGATGTTCCACAATCCTCTCCTTAAGTATGGCTTCCATTAATTTCCCCACTATTGATGTCAGGCTTACTGGCCTATAGTTACCCGATTCCTCCCTACTACCGTTCTTGTGAATGGGCACAACATTTGCTAATTTCCAATCTTCTGGTTGGTTAAATAAATCTGTTAATGGTTTTGCTAAACATATCTCTTCATGGAGAGGTCACAGCTTTAATCTGCCAGCCTGTGAACTGCATCACTGCCTCAAATTGAAATTGAAAAATGTGAGGCAGACACAAGGCAGCTGCCAGTGAAATTTTGGTGGCGCCAAAATCCCACAAGCAAATTCCACCATAACAGCCCTTAAATCTGTTGCCTGTCCACCTGTCTCTTTGTTTCTTACATGTGTTCCGAGATTGGTGGGCACAAATGAATCCTGTGCATGAATTCAACTTTGCACCATGTAAAACAAATGCTCCATCAATTCATATATGTTTGGCTTTCCAAAATAATGCAAACAACATAATCTAAATAAAATTTTCGTAAATATAATTTCGGCTTCTCTTACAATTGATACTTTTGGACACAATATTGCATACTGGAATTTACCATAGCAGGATGGTACCCTCTTTTATCTATCCCCTCACCTACAGACAGTAGCAGATGGAAAGGTGTAACAGATAACTGCAGAATACACAACAGAATGTTCACTGTAGTGTGTAATACATCGAAACACATGCTGTAAAATGGTAGAATCAAGACAATTTGCAAATTTCTTTTTTATTTTATATGACTTTGGGCAATAAAACATGTTTGAAAAAATGTACATGCCCTTGAAAGTCTCTCCTGACCTGAAGGATTGGTGTTCTGCTATATAAATGACTATATTAGAATTAATGATGGTATGAAAGCAGACTGTTGTTTCTAGGGCATGAGCAAAAATAAAAAAATTTAATACAGTGGATTTTGAAGGCCCTTGCATTGTAATCATTACTTTTTTTTTCAGTTTTTGCTTGACTAATTCCCAGCTTAGCTTCTTTGATCTTCGAGAGTCCTTCATATGCTTTAAAAGTAATAATTTCAGCAAGTATGATCTGCCTTATCTGTCTTATCCCGACTTCTTCTGGCATCGTTCGAACAATGACTTTCTTCTGTTGTACTTGAAAGTAAAATAATGACAATATTCACATTCCAATTACAGGATCTAATTTCACGTTTTAATTAAAACATTAAACACACAGCAATGTGTAAGTGACTTGTAGTTTTTTTTTAAACTATGAACCATGTCAATCCTACACCAGATGATTCAGTGGTATTTACCATGTGATGTTCTGGAAGGGGTTTTCCAGTGAAAATGATTAAAATGCATGGCAGAAAGAACCTCTAATAATTATAAATAATGTTACAATTAGAGATGAGCAAAGTATGTATAAATTTGATTCGGCTGCTTTGACAAATTTTAAGCTCATTTCTTTGTAAGTAGTGAGTGCATTGACAGGGAGCGGTGATTGTGCTGCCCCATCATTGTACCCCTCAGATGTTGTGTTCATAGCTGATCGCGGCATCTGATAGCAATATTACAGTCTAACATTAAAAAAAAATGTACCTGAACGATTTGATCGCGAAGAGCCGGCTGCCGCCAACTTGATTGAAGATCTAGCACGAAATCTCATGCAGCCCGTGATGACATCACATAGGCCGGCGTGGTGACATCATACGATTTCATGCAAGATCTTCAATCAAGATGGCGGCGTCCGGCTTTTCGCCCTCAAACGAGGAGGTAAGTATGATTTTTTTTTTTTCATTTTTTACCACCATTCAGGGAAAATCTATTTGCTGCCATGAAGCACGCAGAAATTAGGCTTTGCTGAAAATCAAATTTTCCCTGAAATTCGGATTGAATTCCCTTTTGTGGACTATGATTCACTCAACACTAATTATAGTTAGTGTTGCGCGAATAGAAGCATCCGAAGTTTAGGAAAAATTCGATTTGCCTCATGGTAACCAATCCTTTTTTTTCTAAAATGGTGGCTGCACACAAAGTGAAAGTAAGAATCCTGGGAATGCGAGATCACCCATAATGCCATGCATCCAGCCAATCATTCATCCCCTGTGATGTCACAGCCCTATAAAAAGCCTCATCCTGCACAGTCTCCGCACTAATGCACTAAGAACAGTATTGCTGCAAACAGTTAAAAAAAAGAATATTGGAGAGGGAGAGTGCAAGGATAGTGCAGGAAGATTGTAGGGAGAGTTTTTTGAAACTGTAGGGAGAGCATAAGGAGAGCATAGGGAGACTGCAGGTTGAGTGTAATACCCGTGTTTATCTTGTCATCTGCTGCAGCATTCATAGTAAATATGTCATTTTACACATGGAATTACTGTGCGTCAGACTCAGTATTAAGGTGTAGTCTAATATATCACCATGTTTATCTTGTTCAACTGTTGCGACATTCATAGTTACATGAATCTGTTACATTACTGATATAATTGCTGTACATGATGGCCAACAGACAGTTGCCTGGGCCCTCCAAAGGAACTTGCAGTGTCAAAAATGTTGCTGTAGCCAGAACAAGTAGCAGCAGAAGAAGTGGTGGTGGAAGCAGCACCCGCAGCAAAACACCAGAGTTGCCACTGTCATCCAGCAGTCGTGTTTTGACCAACAATCTAGCTGTACAGGAATGGTTGACTTACTCTTCAACATCATCTCAAGTGACAACAGATACACGCAGTAAGGGAATCGGTGGGTTCCTCTCACACCACGCTTAGTTGGCATGGCCCAGGAACTGCCCCTGTGCCTCACCTGTCCTGAACCTGCCTCTTGCTTTTGTTGCTCCTTAGTAGGAGTTTTGTTGCTCAAGTAATGAAAGCTGCCCACATTGCTCCGCTTTTCAGTGAGGTTGAACTTTGTGAGGACAGTCAGCAGTTACAGTGGCTCAGGCACAGGGACACCAGCAACTTGGTCAGGTGATGGCAATGCCGCCTCCGCATTGTAATGCTGGGATTTCTGTTCCAATGTCCTCATCTGCCTCCTCATCCTCCACCTTGTCCTCACCCTCCCCTCTAGGCACAGTTCACAGTGGTCCTCCAGCATATCACCTATGCAAAGCTAGGCAATGTCTCGCAGTTCTGCACCTGGTCAGCGTGGGCAAACGGAGTCACACCGGGGGAAAACTGCTCAGCGCCATCAATAAAGAAAGCGAACACTGACTGTCTCCTCACTAACTGGAGACAGGAACCATGGTTACTGATAACAGGAAGAACATTTTGTCTGCACTGAGTCAGGGAGAGCTGACCCATGTGCCCTGCATGGTGCACATCTTCAATCTTGTTGTCACCCGGTTCCTCAAGTCTTCCACTGAACTGCAAGAGCTGTTAAAAATGTATAGGAAACTGTGCATGCCCTTCAGCCACTCTTGTCCGGCAAAACACGCCCTCCTTGAGCTCCAAAGGCAAAATGCTCTTCCCTAGCATCTCCTGATATGCGACGTTTCCACTTGTTGGAACTCCACGCTCCATATGTTAGACCGTGTGTACGAGCAGAAGAAGGCAGTCAACGATTTCTTAATGCTGCAGATGGACAGGTCTGCTCACCTGTGTAATTTCCACTTTAGCCAGTGGCAGCTCATTCGTGACACGTGCCGTTTGCTCAGGCCCTTTGATGAGGCTACTTGATTTGTCAGTCAGCAGAACTACGGGATGAATTATGTCATTCCACTACTTCACGTTGTGGAGACGATGCTGACAAATCTGATTGGTGAGTGAACAGAAGACGTGCCACCTACATCTCACAGCCACCTGAGCCCTGAGGAGGATGAGCTTGCCGGTGGTTTATCTGCCCAAGAAACAGGAGAGGAGGAGCATGAGTAGCTGGAGGGCGACTACAAAGACAAAGCAGATGCCCCCCACATACAGTGGAATTATCCAGTGGAGATGGAGGCAGGGAGGCCATCCGTCCCTTGCACAAATGGCCAGATGCATGCTGTCATGTTTGTGTTGTGACAGCTGCATTGTCAGGATTCGGCACATTGTTAGACCCTTGCTACCAGTCAAAAATGGGGGATTTTTTTTTAGACCTTCTAAGAGGTATGCAAAAATGGACTACTATAGAGAGATGCTGTGTGGTTAGTGGGTTGCTGCCTAAAAGCGCCATCGCCTGTCCTCAGGAAGGTCTAACCGTATGGACCCTCTGTGCTCACACTCTGCTACCATGACTGGTGTGGGGGTGGGGGGGGGGGGCAGGAGCAGCACTAGCTTCACATGCAGCAACTTCAGTCTGGAGTCTATGATGAGCAGTTTTCTTCAGCCGTCTACTGAAAAAACACCCAGCAGCAGCAGGACATGCAGCAGAACCTCAGCAGGTGGTGGCATACTTGGACTACACCCTGTCACCCATGCTTCAAGATCCCCTGGACTACTCGGCATGCCAACTTGAAGTGTGGCAGAACTGGCCGAGTTTGCCATGGGCATACTTTCCTGCCCAGCCAGTAGCATGAATCAGAGTCGGTGTTCAATGCAGCAGGGGCCATAGTTTCCCCTAAGAGAACTCACCTTTCCTCCCAAAATATTGAGAGACTAACCTTCATAAAGATGAATCAGGCATGGATCAACCAGGATTTCGCTGGTGCCTGATGTAACAGAATAGATCATTCTGCCACTAATGATCATATTGTAGTGTGCTGCCACACCGGAATATTCTGCAAAATGGCCTGCTGCCTCTACTGCCATTCCTACAATAGGGCTTTTTGGCCTACTGACATGTACATGTTACATTTTTAAAAAGATATACATGCCACTGGGCCTTGCTATCACACTTCTGTTTTTGGGTTCTGCTACTACTGTGATCTGCCACCATCTTTTGCTGTGTGCCACTGCAGCTACCCCCCCCCCCCCCCCCACACACACACACTCTGTCATGGGGCGACTATTATCACTTTTACTGCCCCTGGTGCTGCCACCATCCACACTCTGTTATGGGGCCACTATTGTCCCTGTTACTGCCACTGCTGTTGGCCCCCATCCACACTCTATTTTGGGACCACTATTGTCTCTGTTTGTCTGTGTTGACATCACCGTTTATTTTTCCGTTCTTCTTATTAGCCAGAAGAACAGAGAAAAAAGAAGGATCTTCTATTTTGAGCATCCGTTAGGCCTCTTTCACACGGTCAGTATTTGGCCAGTATTTGTAAGCCTAAAGCAAGAGTGGGTCCAAAACACAGAAGAGATGCAAATATTCCCATTATATTTTATCTCTGTTTTGTACCCACTCCTGGTTTGACCTATAATAACAGATCTAATACTGACTGTGGGAAAGAAGCTATATAGATGCTCAAAATACATGTTTAGTTTTTTTTCGTTTTCAGTTCTTCTGACGGATCAGAAGAACGGGAAAATAAACAGAGAAGTGAACGCAGCCTTGTTGTCACTGCTGCCCCCTCTCCCCATTCTGTCATGGGGCCATTATTGTCACTGCTGCTGCCCCTATCACCATTCTGTCATGGGGCCACTATTGTCACTGTTATTGCCACTGCTGCTGCTGCCACTCTCCTCACTCTGTTATGGGGCCACAACTTGAATCTTGGGGTACAGCGATAAATTAGACCTAAAATTTCTTGTTGAAGTTTGGCAAATTGGCTACGTTACATTTCTTTAAAACTTCGCTCATCCCTAATTACAATATTGCTGGGTAAATAATGGTTAAAACATGGAAAAATTTAAAATCAGTCAACAAATAAAATAAACAGCAATAAAAATAAACAGCAATTATTCCCAATGTATCAAAATATAAGAGTTTGTGGAATTATACACAGTGGCACTGATATACTAATCCTAAAAATGGCATACATAAAGGGGTCATTTACTATCAGATATACGCAACTTTTCGCCACTCATGCCAGGTCTGAAAAAAAGGGCGCGTGGTGTGGATGGGGAAGGGGGCGGGGTGGCAGGCCTGTCTTATTTATAAATAGAAAATAGTCGAAATTACGCCAGCAGGGGAACTGACATACATACAGACAGGCGGTGGATACACCAAAGTGATATAGAGGCCAGTGCCTCTGGCATCCACCATCACCTAAAGGGGTATTAAGACCGGCATTTAAAGTGCCAGTCTTAATAAATGACCCCGTTAGTCTGTCTAGACCTGCCCCAGACTTTTCACAGGCGCTCAGGCTAAATGATAAATAAATGTGGTGCAGGGCTTAACCATACCAACTATTGTTTGTAGAGATTAGTGAATTGATTCTAAACAAATCGGATTGCTACGAATATTATAACATTTTTTCCACCAAACAAATCCAAAGTACTGGCATTTAATTTCGGATCAATCATGAAAAAATGCCTCCTAGGACCTTTTTATTGTGTAAATTGGTTGGGAAAACCAGGCAGGAGGAAAAAGGTGGAGGAACATATGACACTGGGAGGAAATGGTGGGAAAGCTTGCCCTGATTGGCTCAAACACAGACAGCCTGATCAACCAATTGGGGCAGCATTCAGAAATGTCCTTTTGCTGAGAACGTCATAACAACGTCATTCTTTGTTCAACTTGTGAACCTGAAAAGCTGTCTTGTGGCAATGTCTGACAAAAATCTATTACAGATACAAACCATTCATTTAGTGTGATAGGGGTACTATAAGAAGAGTATAGGGATAGAAAAGGGAGATATAATTGAGTATATTTGATCAGGGAAAGCATAGAAAGAGAGTGAAGGACTGGTGACTGTCTCATGCAGCTTTCTAGCAACTAGTTCTGCATTACAAAATCCTGCAAGAAAGTCATATTTTCTGTATGAACAGCCAGCTGTAACAGCAGCTGCTGTGCGCCGCTGTTCCCCTGCTTACCGCCGCCGTCCCGGGCGCCGTGTTCAGCGGTGATCTGCTGACAGAGTTTCCTTTCAGCCCTGGCCACAGCATGCTTGCTGCTTGTTTCCTGCAGCATTTCCTTAAGGGCCTGCATGCGTCACTTCTTTTGCTTTATGGGTTAGGTCAGGGATGGCCAACCTGAGGCTCTTCAGCTGTTGCAAAACTACAACTCCCATCATGCCCGGACAGTCTACAGCTATCAACCTACAGCAGGGCATGGTGGGAGTTGTAGTTTTACAACAGCTGGAGAGGCGCAGGTTGGCCATGCCTGGGTTAGGTCATGTGATCTCGCTGACCAATCCTAGCCCTCCTGCACATATATAAGTGGCTCAGCCCCCTTCCCAGATGCCTCAGTGTCAAGGTCCTTGTGTCCTGCTAAGGTTCCTAATATCCACTTGTGTTCCTGGCTCGTACTTGTGTTCTTGGACTCTGCTACCTGTTTGATCCCTGCCTGCTTGCTTTGACTCTCCTGTTGCCGACCTAGATTGCCTGACCTGTACCTGTGCCGCCTGCCTTGATCTATTGCCTGTCTGACTTTGCCTTGGCCTCATCCTTCGGTCCCGGTCCTGCACTGTTGCTCCTGGTAACGACTCAGCCTGCTGACAACGCCTGTACCTCTGGTACCTTTCTCAGGTACCTCCTGGTCCGCCTAGACCAAGTGCCTCATGTGCCTATCCTCTTCAAGAGGTAGCGACCTGGTGTTCCCCTCGGGAAAGTCTATTCCCACCATCAGGGGTACTGTAAAGATTGAGGGGTTCACTTAGACAACGCCCCTAGAGGAGGTAGGACACGTGGCACAGTGGGTTCACACCCGCTGGTTTGTGACACCAGCCAGCTTTTTTTTCTACAGTTCATAGACTTATTGCCAGCACCCAATAACATACATTTTGCTGCAAAAAATGAGTAGTTGAACATATTTTTTTCTAAAAAACTGTTTCAATTTACCATTTGTAATTGGGCATTTCAGTGCATACACAGCTTGCTGTAGCCTTTGGTGAGTGGACGACTGTTGCCCGCTTGTCAGACCAGGAAGCCCATCCCTGCCCCCTGCCAAGTCACTCACTTCCCAATGTCTCCCCTACCACTAGCAGCAGCCGCAGCAGCCAGTTCAGTTCATCTTCAACATGATGGAGCAGTTTTTTTATGTGCTGGGCCAGGCTGACACAAATCAGCTAATGGAGATGTACCATCTGAACAACCAGGTTCAATCCAAGTTAGATTGTGGCCTTTCCCTGGCACATACCCCATTCTCTGACCCCATGGACGTCTGGGCAGGTTGATTGGAGCAGTGGCTGGAACAGTTTGCTCTCTCTGTACTGTCTTGTTCAACCTCCAGTGTTATCTCAGAGAGGGTTTTTAGAGCGGCAGGTGGAGTCATCACATCCAAATGGAAAAAGTTATCTTCCAATAAGGGACAAAACATCACTTTTGTCAAAGTGAATGGGTCATGGATCTGTGAATATATTCACACACCTTCACCTGAGGCCCATGTATAGATCTGGCATTGCTGACAGTGCCCCATCATACTCATGCCACTGCTGCTATCAGCCTGACTACAATTATGTTCCTTACTGTATGGCTGCTGCCGACACCGCCACAGCTTGCTACTCCCTGCTGTTAATCCCCTACTGCCACTTCTATTACTGCTACACAGCTGCCACTACTACTACTATCCCAACACTGCCGCACACACATATACTTACTGCCTTGTCTGTTCCAAGCTGTGCTGCTATTGCTGGCCCTTCTGTTGCTGCCACTATTATCCCTAAACAGCTTTCACATCCCAACCTTTCCACATCCACACTGTACTGCTGATGCTCCCAAATAAAATAATTTTTCCAGACTTGTTCAACTTCAGAACCAGTCACTACTTCTTCTGAAAATTAACACTAGTATGTATTAATATGGGCAGACATTCTTTCCCCATTAACACATAATTTATGGACATTTGTGCATAAAAAGCCACTGTTTCTTATAACATTAACATGTGTTTGGGTGTATAAACAGGGGAAGTGATCTAACCCCATCAAGGCGTAATTTTTGGATGCTTGTTCCCAACAAGCCATTGTTTTTTTCTGTGTTTTGTTTAAACACCATATGCACCCAATAGCGGATACATTTTGGAAGGTTTCTAATATTAAAAGGCATAACACATCTGATGGCGCGGTGTGTTCTTAAACATGCTGTTTATTAATGCTGTGTTTATCCATGCATTTATTTAGATATTTATGTCAGTGTCACTCTGACATTATTTGCTATTTATGTCATTGTGTGAAAGAGCTTAAAGGGGGGGTAAAGAAAAATTCTGAGTGCTATCAGACTTCAGAGTGTCATATACCAATTTTCAGGCCTGTTGAGACATAGTCACGTAGAATCGATTCGGTAACTAATTATGATTCAAATTTCAAGAAGTTCACTCATCTCTAATTGGCTGGCTTACTTTAAGACAGAATTTTAAGCCATAATTGTGGCACAATTTTGGAGCTATATGTCACATATAAGGAGATGCCCCTTTTCCATGAAGCTAGACCTCTGTTCTAGTAAGCCATGTCCCATTGTCAAACTAGATGTATAAAATTGTTTCGAAAATGCGCCAGGTTGCTCTAAATTTTATTGCAGTTTACCACAGTGTCTAGGTGCACTCACATTAGTAAATGTAGAAGATTGTTTAGATTCGCTCTGAAATCCCTTAGAATGTTATCAATGTAGATTCCAATGTTCTGGATGACTATTAAAGTGACCTGTCTGTGAAAAAAAAAAAAATTCACAGAGCTCTTACATTGTCATGGGCAGCTTTAGGCCAGATTCACATGTGGTGTTAAAATGTGCTAAAAAATCTGCACTTAAATTCTACTTGCATTTCTATTTTATGCAGAATCACTATTGCATATTTTGTGGTGTATTTCGTGCAGATTTACTTTGCAGACTTCAGCGCAGAATTTCACATCACATTGACATTTATGATGAAATTCCACAGACAAAATCTACAACACATATAGGAGAGAGTGTATCATGAAGTTAGTTTTGCTTGAGTCTTTGTTGGCGTACTGTGCAAAAAATGTATCAAATGCCACATGTTATTTGTTAAGTTTGGTGCGTGCATCCTTAAACCTAACACTTTTATGTAGAAATGTCACTCCAGTGGGAAAGTTGCAGTAATAACTCTGGAGTTAATCTAATTAACATAGCTAGCCATGCTCACTTTCCCACCCACTTTTCAAAACTTTAGTGAGGGGTAGCTCTAAAAAGTTGAAAAGCCTTATTTTGTGACTTAATTGTTAAGTCTGTGGCCCTGCTACTTTAGACATCTGCACCGCACCATTCACCCTGTGTCTGTCACAGATCCTGCGCTCCAGCACAGTGCCCGGCTGTCGGTGTTGCTGCCCTAACCTTGGACCTGTTTCACAAATCTGCATGAGCCCTGCCTGCCCAGACCTCGTCCTGTTACTGATTACGAGTTTTGCCTGAACGTGATCTCGCAGATTTCCGCATCTCACAAGACCAAGCCGGAAGACCTCATTCCAGGGCTCACTGCATGAAGGATTGGAATGGGGTCTTAGGCTGAGTTCACACGGGCGTTGCGGGAAAAGGTGCGGGTGCGTTGCGGGAACATGCACGATTTTTCCACGTGAGTGCAAAACATTGTAATTCTTCACAGAAGTTCAGGCTTGGAATCGGTGTTCTGTAGATTGCATTATTTTCCCTCATAACATGGTTATAAGGGAAAATAATAGCATTCTGAATACAGAATGCATAGTACAATAGCGCTGGAGGGGTTAAAAAAAAATAATAATAATTTAACTCACCTTAATCCACTTGCTCGCGCAGCCAGCATCTCTTCTGTCTTCATCTTAGCTGAGTGCAGGAAAAGGACCTGTGGTCCGTCACATGATCTTTTACCATGGTGATATATCATGTGATGACCGGAGTGACGTCACCACACGTCCTTTTCCTGCACACAGCTAAGATGAAGACAGAAGAGATGCCGGGCTGCGCGAGCAAGTGGATTAAGGGGAGTTAAATAATTTTTTATTTTTTTTAACCCCTCCAGCGCTATTGTACTATGCATTCTGTATTCAGAATGCTATTATTTTCCCTTATAACCATGTTATAAGGGAAAATAATAATGATCGGGTCTCCATCCCGATTGTCTCCTAGCAACCGTGCGTGAAAATCGCACCGCATCCGCACTTGCTTGCGGATGCTTGCGATTTTCACGCAGCCCCATTCACTTCTATGGGGCCTGCGTTACGTGGAAAACGCACAATATAGAGCATGCTGCGATTTTCACGCAACGCATAAGTGATGCATGAAAATCACAGCTCATGTGCACAGCCCCATAGAAATGAATGGGTCCAGATTCAGTGCGGGTGCAATGCGTTCACCTCCCGCATTGCACCCGCCGGAAATCTCGCCCGTGTGAACTCAGCCTTAGTCTTGCAAGATGAGGAAGATCACACTAGGCTCCAGCATGGTAAACCACACTCTATTAACATATAGAGTTCCAAAAACTAACAGGGGACATACTGTAGCTCTTGTGTGAGTAAAAAATAAAAAGTGCAATACTCAGAGGACCAGTGGCATTAAGGACAGGTACTTAGTTTCAGTTATGAAATGTCATGACACGTCCTCTTTAACTTTATGTAAATATTATATGTTACATGGTCTTCAAAGAAGATTTTGTGCTTAAACCAGAACTATAAAAAAAACATTTAATAAGGTAGAATTTTTTTTCTTCTTCTTCATTTTTTGCCATAACAATTTAATAAATGCACTAGGTATCAGATCTAAAACTGATATTGTAGGAGATCTGCAAAAAGTAGGAAATCACTAAGGTGCATATTCAGAATACATGTAATAAAAGACAGGTATAAGATATAAGAACACATGCTAGCATAAAAACAAATGAAATAACACAATGCAACAAAGCCTGAAACATTACTTTCTTAGTTCCTTTCAACTTTTTTCCCTCTTATAATGCCGAATTCATGAATGTAGCTATGTGCCACACTCAGCTGGTTACTTTCAGATGTAGCATGTGGTAACCACTTGTATTTCTCAGTAATTTGTTACATGGCAAGACTATATTTCAGTAGTGAGACAATAAATAAGGTTCAGTGTTACACATGTTTTTTACATATGCGTAATTGTGATGCATGGAGTCAACTCACTACTTCCAAATGAAGCCTTCTTCTGCAACCAGTATTGTTTGGACCTTTTTCCATTTCTGTGCTGAGCAGGGTGGGGAAAAGCTGCTACGTAGACTCTTGACTCCATGACTGGACTCTTCTCTGTGTTATTATTGGGTCCCTGCTCACTGGACTCTTGTTTCCATGCCCGGACACTTCTCGTTGTTATTTTGTCTCTGCCCAGCAGACTCTTCTCCACATCATTATTGTTTCTATATAACAGAACTTGATCTGGCAGCCATTTTACATCATGTGTTTTGCCAGTGTAGGGAGAGGTTGCATTTTGGAGCAGGGACAGTTAGGGACACCAAACGCTAGCTAATAGGGCCGCACAAGTATTTTTAAGCACTGATATAGGTGTGCTATCGATAGGTGTGATATAGATGGGTGTGATATGCTTATAATATACTTTCTAACATAAAAATTATATTATAGTGTATTTGTATTGTGCAGCAGTTGTGTGCGGTTCTGCTGCGATACCGCAGCTATATAGAGGGACAAATGCTATTGGAGTAACTATTTGCAATGGGTGTGATATACATGTTGCCCCCCAAAAAAACTCTTGAGGGCTGCGATATAACTTCTTCCACAAAATCCTGATTGAGGGGTGCTATATACCTGTTTCTGCCAAATACTGATTGAGGGGTGCTATATACCAGTTTCCACCAAATACTGATTGAAGGGTGCTATATACCTGTTTCCGCCAAATACTGATTGAGGGGTGCCATATACCTTCTTCCACAAAATACTGATTGAGGGGTGCTATTGCTATATACCTTCTTCCACCAAATACTGATTGAGAGCTGCGATACACCTGCTTCCACAACATACTGCTTGAGGGATGCTATATACTTGTTTCCGCTAAATACTGATTGAGGGGTGCTATATACCTGTTTCCGCCAAATACTTATTGAGGGGTGCCATATACCTTCTTCCACTAAATACTGATTGAGGGGTGCTATTGCTATATACCTTTTTCCACCAAATACTGATTGAGGGCTGCGATATACCTTCTTCCACAAATACTGCTGTTCTCTACGGACTTAGGCAGAGGGTCATTTAGAAAATGACAGGCAGAGGAAGAGGCAGACCGCAGGGAAGGTAGGAGTCGGGCAGGTGCACCAGGCCGGAGCCTAAGTGGGAAGTTGGAGAAGGCGGGCGCATGCAATAACTTCAAAGGGCGCACCAGAGTTGGTTGAGTGGCTCACTCATAGGGATGAGCGAACCCGAACTGTATAGTTCGGGTTCGTACCGAATTTTGGGGTGTCCGTGACACAGACCCGAACCCGAACATTTTAGTAAAAGTCCGGGTTCGGGTTCGGTGTTCGTCGTTTTCTTGGCGCTTTTTGAAAGGCTGCAAAGCAGCCAATCAACAAGCGTCCTACTACTTGCCCCACGAGGCCATCACAGCCATGCCTACTATTGGCATGGCTGTGATTGCCCAGTGCAGCATGTGACCCAGCCTCTATTTAAGCTGGAGTCACGTAGCGCCGCACGTCACTCTGCTGTGCTTAGTGTAGGGAGAGGTTGCAGCTGCGACGTTAGGGCGAGATTAGGCAGTGATTAACTCCTCCAAAACACTTAAGTCAGTGATCGATCTACAGCTGTGGATCATTGAACTGCTGCTATTCAATTGCTCACTGTTTTTAGGCTGCCCAGAGCGTTTTTCAGTCACTTTTTTCTGGGGTGATCGGCGGCCATTTTGTGTCTTGTGGTGCGCCAGCACAAGCTGCCACCAAGTCCATTTAACCATCAATAGTGTGGTTATTTTTTTTGCTATATCCTACATCAGGGGCAAGCTGTCACCAAGTCCATTTAACCATCAATAGTGTGGTTATTTTTTTGCTATATCCTACATCAGGGGCAAGCTGCCACCAAGTCCATTTACCCATCAATAGTGTGGTTATTTTTTGGCTATATCCTACATCAGGGGCAAGCTGCCACCAAGTCCATTTAACCATCAATAGTGTGGTTATTTTTTTTGCTATATCCTACATCAGGGGCAAGCTGTCACCAAGTCCATTTAACCATCAATAGTGTGGTTATTTTTTTGCTATATCCTACATCAGGGGCAAGCTGCCACCAAGTCCATTTAACCATCAATAGTGTGGTTATTTTCTTGCTATATCCTACATCAGGGGCAAGCTGCCACCAAGTCCATTTACCCATCAATAGTGTGGTTATTTTTTGGCTATATCGTACATCAGGGGCAAGCTGCCACCAAGTCCATTTAACCATCAATAGTGTGGTTATTTTTTTGCTATATCCTACATCAGGGGCAAGCTGCCACCAAGTCCATTTAACCATCAATAGTGTGGTTATTTTTTTGCTATATCCTACATCAGGGGCAAGCTGCCACCAAGTCCATTTAACCATCAATAGTGTGGTTATTTTTTTGCTATATCCTACATCAGGGGCAAGCTGCCACCAAGTCCATTTAACCATCAATAGTGTGGTTATTTTTTTGCTATATCCTTCATCAGGGGCAAGCTGTCACCAAGTCCATTTAACAATCAATAGTGTGGTTATTTTTTGGCTATATCCTACATCAGGGGCAAGCTGTCACCAAGTCCATTTAACCATCAATAGTGTTTTTTTTTTTTTTGCTATATCCTACATCAGGGGCAAGCTGCCACAAAGTCCATTTAACCATCAATAGTGTGGTTATTTTTTTGCTATATCCTACATCAGGGGCTTGGCTGTGCTTGCTATTTTATTGACGGGTGAAATACAATTGCCAAAATAGCAGTACCCTAAATCTGGTGTTTCAGTTGTGGCCAGCCGATTGTAATACTGTCTGCTGTCTGGCAAAGGATATATTTTTGTTCTGGGTTGAAATACAATTCCCAATTTAGCAATTTCCTAAATTAGTGGTTTTTGCTGTATCAGGCCTATTTTAATTCTATCCATAAAAGGGTATATTAGATTCAAGGTGCTGATAGGGTCATTCTCAATAACTTCACACACACACACTACTGTGCATATCCAAGTCTAATTCTATCCGTAAACGTATACCTGTCACCCAGCGCCTAAATAATAGGCCTCAAATTTATATTCAGCTAAATCTGTGGTTATTGCTGTAGCTGGTCAAGTTATTTTGTGTCCGTCAAAGCACAGTTTTTGTTCTGGGTTGAAATACAATTCCCAACCTAGCAATTTCCTAAATTAGTGGTTTCTGCTGTATCAGGCCTACTTTAAATCTATCCCTAAAAGGGTATATTAGATTCAAGGTGCTGATAGGGTCATTCTCAGTAACTTCACACACACACTACTGTGCATATCCAAGTCTAATTCTATCCGTAAACGTATACCTGTCACCCAGCGCCTAAATAATAGGCCTCAAATTTATATTCAGATAAATCTGTGGTTATTGCTGTAGCTGGTCAAGTTATTTTGTGTCCGTCAAGCACAGTTTTTGTTCTGGGTTGAAAAACAATTCCCAACTTAGCAATTTCCTAAATTAGTGGTTTCTGCTGTATCAGGCTTTCTTTAAATCTATCCCTAAAAGGGTATATTAGATTCAAGGTGCTGATAGGGTCATTCTCAATAACTTCACACACACGCTACTGTGCATTTCCAAGTCTAATTCTGTCTGTAAACGTATACCTGTCACCCAGCGCCTAAATAATAGGCTTCAAATTTATATTCAGCTAAATCTGTCATTACTGCTGTGCCTGTATTAGTGTAATACGGTACCTAAATAGATAGCCAGATAGTGTTAGGTGTCTGTAAAAAAAGGCCTGAATTTGAATTCAATACATTGGGCCAAATAATATTTTTCTTATTGTGGTGAACGGTAACAATGAGGAAAACATCTAGTAAGGGACGCGGACATGGTCGTGGTGGTGTTAGTGGACCCTCTGGTGCTGGGAGAGGACGTGGCCGTTCTGCCACAGCCACACGTCCTAGTGTACCAACTACCTCAGGTCCCAGTACCCGCCAGAATTTACAGCGATATTTGGTGGGGCCCAATGCCGTTCTAAGGATGGTAAGGCCTGAGCAGGTACAGGCATTAGTCAATTGGGTGGCCGACAGTGGATCCAGCACGTTCACATTATCTCCCACCCAGTCTTCTGCCGAAAGCGCACCGATGGCGCCTGAAAACCAAGCCCATCAGTCTGTCACATCACCCCCATGCATATCAGGGAAACTGTCTGAGCCTCAAGTTATGCAGCAGTCTCTTATGCTGTTTGAAGTCTCTGCTGGCAGGGTTTCCCAAGGGCATCCACCTAGCCCTTCCCCAGTGGTGGAAGACATAGAATGCACTGACGCACAACCACTTATGTTTCCTGATGATGAGGACATGGGAATACTACCTCAGCATGTCTCTGATGATGACGAAACACAGGTGCCAACTGCTGCGTCTTTCTGCAGTGTGCAGACTGAACAGGAGGTCAGGGATCAAGACTGGGTGGAAGACGATGCAGGGGACGATGAGGTCCTAGACCCCACATGGAATGAAGGTCGTGCCACTGACTTTCACAGTTCGGAGGAAGAGGCAGTGGTGAGACCGAGCCAACAGCGTAGCAAAAGAGGGAGCAGTGGGCAAAAGCAGAACACCCGCCGCCAAGAGAGTCCACCTGCTACTGGCCACCGCCATCTGGGACCGAGCACCCCAAAGGCAGCTTCAAGGAGTTCCCTGGCATGGCACTTCTTCAAACAATGTGCTAACGACAAGACTCGAGTGGTTTGCACGCTGTGCCATCAGAGCCTGAAGCGAGGCATTAACGTTCTGAACCTTAGCACAACCTGCATGACCAGGCACCTGCATGCAAAGCATGAACTGCAGTGGAGTAAACACCTTCAAAACAAGGAAGTCACTCAGGCTCCCCCTGCTACCTCTTCTGCTGCTGCCACCTCGGCCTCTTCCTCCGCCTCTGGAGGAACGTTGGCACCTGCCGCCCAGCAAACATGGGATGTACCACCAACACCACCACCTGCGTCACCAAGCATCTCAACCATGTCACACGGCAGCGTTCAGCTCTCCATCTCACAAACATTTGAGAGAAAGCATAAATTCCCACCTAGCCACCCTCGATCTCTGGCCCTGAATGCCATCATTTCTAAACTACTGGCCTATGAAATGCTGTCATTTAGGCTGGTGGACACAGACAGCTTCAAACAGCTCATGTCGCTTGTTGTCCCACAGTATGTTGTTCCCAGCCGGCATTACTTCTCCAAGAGAGCCGTGCCTTCCCTGCACAACCAAGTATCCGATAAAATCAAGTGTGCACTGCGCAATGCCATCTGTGGCAAGGTCCACCTAACCACAGATACGTGGACCAGTAAGCACGGCCAGGGACGCTATATCTCCCTAACTGCACACTGGGTAAATGTAGTGGCGGCTGGGCCCCAGACGGAGAGCTGTTTGGCGCACGTCCTTCCGCCGCCAAGGATCACAGGGCAACATTCTTTGCCTCCTGTCTCCTCCTCCTCCTACTCAGCTTCCTCCTCCTCTTCTTCCACCTGCTCATCCAGTCAGCCACACACCTTCACCACCAACTTCAGCACAGCCCGGGGTAAACGTCAGCAGGCCATTCTCAAACTCATATGTTTGGGGGACAGGCCCCACACCGCACAGGAGTTGTGGCGGGGTATAGAACAACAGACCGACGAGTGGTTGCTGCCGGTGAGCCTCAAGCCCGGCCTGGTGGTGTGCGATAATGGGCGAAATCTCGTTGTAGCTCTGGGATCAGCCGGTTTGACGCACATCCCTTGCCTGGCGCATGTGCTGAATTTGGTGGTGCAGAAGTTCATTCACAATTACCCCGACACCCCCAGAGCTGCTGCATAAAGTGCGGGCCGTCTGTTCGCGCTTCCGGCGTTCACATCCTGCCGCTGCTCGCCTGTCTACGCTACCGCGTAACTTCGGCCTTCCTGCTCACCGCCTCATATGCGACGTGCCCACCAGGTGGAACTCCACCTTGCACATGCTGGACAGACTGTGCGAGCAGCAGCAGGCCATAGTGGAGTTTCAGCTGCAGCACGCACGGGTCAGTCGCACTGCGGAACAGCACCACTTCACGACCAATGACTGGGCCTCCATGCGAGACCTGTGTGCCCTGTTGCGCTGTTTCGAGTACTCCACCAACATGGCCAGTGGCGATGACGCCGCTATCAGTGTTACAATACCACTTCTATGTCTCCTTGAGAAAACACTTAGGGCGATGATGGAAGAGGAGGTGGCCCAGGAGGAGGAGGAGGAGGAGGAAGAGGGGTCATTTTTAGCACTTTCAGGCCAGTCTCTTCGAAGTGACTCAGAGGGAGGTTTTTTGCAACAGCAGAGGCCAGGTACAAATGTGGCCAGACAGGGCCCACTACTGGAGGACGAGGAGGACGAGGATGAGGAGGAGGTGGAGGAGGATGAGGATAAAGCATGTTCACAGCGGGGTGGCACCCAACGCAGCTCGGGCCCATCACTGGTGCGTGGCTGGGGGGAAACGCAGGACGATGACGATACGCCTCCCACAGAGGACAGCTTGTCCTTACCTCTGGGCAGCCTGGCACACATGAGTGACTACATGCTGCAGTGCCTGCGTAACAACAGCAGAGTTGCCCACATTTTAACGTGTGCGGACTACTGGGTTGCCACCCTGCTGGATCCACGGTACAAAGACAATGTGCCCACCTTACTTCCTGCACTGGAGCGTGATAGGAAGATGCGCGAGTACAAGCGCACGTTGGCAGACGCGCTACTGAGAGCATTCCCAAATGTCACAGGGGAACAAGTGGAAGCCCAAGGCGAAGGCAGAGGAGGAGCAAGAGGTCGCCAACGCAGCTGTGTCACGACCAGCTCTTCTGAGGGCAGGGTTAGCATGGCAGAGATGTGGAAAAGTTTTGTCACCACGCCACAGCTAACTGCACCACCACCTGATACGGAACGTGTTAGCAGGAGGCAACATTTCACTAACATGGTGGAACAGTACGTGTGCACACCCCTCCACGTACTGACTGATGGTTCGGCCCCATTCAACTTCTGGGTCTCCAAATTGTCCACGTGGCCAGAGCTAGCCTTTTATGCCTTGGAGGTGCTGGCCTGCCCGGCGGCCAGCGTTTTGTCTGAACGTGTATTCAGCCCGGCAGGGGGCGTCATTACAGACAAACGCAGCCGCCTGTCTACAGCCAATGTGGACAAGCTGACGTTCATAAAAATGAACCAGGCATGGATCCCACAGGACCTGTGCATCCCTTGTGCAGATTAGACATTAACTACCTCCCCTTAACCATATATTATTGTACTCCAGGGCACTTCCTCATTCAATCCTATTTTTATTTTCATTTTACCATTATATTGCGGGGCAACCCAAAGTTGAATAAACCTCTCCTCTGTCTGGGTGCCGGGGCCTAAAAATATCTGACAGTGTTGGGTGACGTGAAGCATGATTCCCTGCTATGACATGAAGACTGATTCTCTGCTGAGTCGCTGACATGAAGCCTGAATCTCTGTTATGGGACCTCTCTCCTCTGTCTGGGTGCCGGGGCCTAAATTATATGACAATGGACTGTTCCAATGTTGGGTGACGTGAAGCATGATTCTCTGCTATGACATGAAGACTGATTCTCTGCTGACATGAAGCCTGAATCTCTGTTATGGGACCTCTCTCCTCTGCCTGGGTGCCGGGGCCTAAATATCTGACAATGGACTGTTCCAGTGTTGGGTGACGTGAAACCTGATTCTCTGCTATGACATGAAGACTGATTCTCTGCTGACATGAAGCCAGATTCTCTGCTATGGGACCTCTCTCCTCTGCCTGGGTGCCGGGGCCTAAATATCTGACAATGGACTGTTCCAGTGGTGGGTGACGTGAAGCATGATTCTCTGCTATGACATGAAGACTGATTCTCTGCTGACATGAAGCCAGATTCTATGTTATGGGACCTCTCTCCTCTGCCTGGGGTGCCGGGGCCTAAATATCTGACAATGGACTGTTACAGTGGTGGGTGACGTGAAGCCTGATTCTCTGCTATGACATGAAGACTGATTCTCTGCTGACATGAAGCCAGATTCTCTGCTATGGGACCTCTCTCCTCTGCCTGGGTGCCTGGGCCTAAATATCTGACAATGGACTGTTCCAGTGGTGGGTGACGTGAAGCATGATTCTCTGCTATGACATGAAGACTGATTCTCTGCTGACATGAAACCTGAATCTCTGTTATGGGACCTCTCTCCTCTGCCTGGGTGCCGGGGCCTAAATATCTGACAATGGACTGTTCCAGTGTTGGGTGACGTGAAGCCTGATTCTCTGCTATGACATGAAGACTGATTCTCTGCTGACATGAAGCCAGATTCTCTGCTATGGGACCTCTCTCCTCTGCCTGGGTGCCTGGGCCTAAATATCTGACAATGGACTGTACCAGTGGTGGGTGACATGAAGCATGATTCTCTGCTATGACATGAAGACTGATTCTCTGCTGACATGAAGCCAGATTCTCTGCTATGGGACCTCTCTCCTCTGCCTGGGTGCCTGGGCCTAAATATCTGACAATGGACTGTTCCAGTGGTGGGTGACATGAAGCATGATTCTCTGCTATGACATGAAGACTGATTCTCTGCTGACATGAAGCCTGAATCTCTGTTATGGGACCTCTCTCCTCTGCCTGGGTGCCGGGGCCTAAATATATGACTATGGACTGTTCCAGTGTTGGGTGACGTGAAGCCTGATTCTCTGCTATGACATGAAGACTGATTCTCTGCTGACATGAAGCCAGATTCTCTGCTATGGGACCTCTCTCCTCTGCCTGGGTGCCTGGGCCTAAATATCAGACAATGGACTGTTCCAGTGTTGGGTGACGTGAATCCTGTTTCTCTGCTATGACATGAAGACTGATTCTCTGCTGACATGAAGCCAGATTCTCTGCTATGGGACCTCTCTCCTCTGCCTGGGTGCCTGGGCCTAAATATCTGACAATGGACTGTTCCAGTGTTGGGTGACGTGAAGCCTGTTTCTCTGCTATGACATGAAGACTGATTCTCTGCTGACATGAAGCCAGATTCTATGTTATGGGACCTCTCTCCTCTGCCTGGGTGCCGGGGCCTAAATATCTGACAATGGACTGTTCCAGTGTTGGGTGACGTGAAGCCTGATTCTCTGCTATGACATGAAGACTGATTCTCTGCTGACATGAAGCCTGAATCTCTGTTATGGGACCTCTCTCCTCTGTCTGGGTGCCTGGGCCTAAATATATGACAATGGACTGTTCCAGTTTTGGCTGACGTGAAGCCTGATTCTCTGCTATGACATGAAGACTGATTCTCTGCTGACATGAAGCCTGAATCTCTGTTATGGGACCTCTCTCCTCTGTCTGGGTGCCGGGGCCTAAATATATGACAATGGACTGTTCCAGTGTTGGGTGATGTGAAGCCTGATTCTCTGCTATGACATGAAGACTGATTCTCTGCTGACATGAAGCCATATTCTCTGTTATGGGACCTCTCCCCTCTGCCTGGGTGCCGGGGCCTAAATATCTGACAATGGACTGTTACAGTGGTGGGTGACGTGAAGCCTGATTCTCTGCTATGACATGAAGACTGATTCTCTGCTGACATGAAGCCAGATTCTCTGCTATGGGACCTCTCTCCTCTGCCTGGGTGCCTGGGCCTAAATATCTGACAATGGACTGTTCCAGTGGTGGGTGACGTGAAGCATGATTCTCTGCTATGACATGAAGACTGATTCTCTGCTGACATGAAGCCAGATTCTCTGCTATGGGACCTCTCTCCTCTGCCTGGGTGCCGGGGCCTAAATATCTGACAATGGACTGTTCCAGTGGTGGGTGACGTGAAGCATGATTCTCTGCTATGACATGAAGACTGATTCTCTGCTGACATGAAGCCTGAATCTCTGTTATGGGACCTCTCTCCTCTGCCTGGGTGCCGGGGCCTAAATATCTGACAATGGACTGTTCCAGTGTTGGGTGACGTGAAGCCTGATTCTCTGCTATGACATGAAGACTGATTCTCTGCTGACATGAAGCCAGATTCTCTGCTATGGGACCTCTCTCCTCTGCCTGGGTGCCTGGGCCTAAAGATCTGACAATGGACTGTTCCAGTGGTGGGTGACATGAAGCATGATTCTCTGCTATGTCATGAAGACTGATTCTCTGCTGACATGAAGCCAGATTCTCTGCTATGGGACCTCTCTCCAATTGATAGTGGTTAATTTTTATTTATTTTATTTTTATTTTAATTCATTTCCCTATCCACATTTGTTTGCAGGGGATTTAACTACATTTTGCTGCCTTTTGCAGCCCTCTAGCCCTTTCCTGGGCTGTTTTACAGCCTTTTTAGTGCCGAAAAGTTCGGGTCCCCATTGACTTCAATGGGGTTCGGGACGAAGTTCGGGTCGGGTTCGGATCCCGAACCCGAACATTTCCGGGAAGTTCGGCCGAACTTCTCGAACCCGAACATCCAGGTGTTCACTCAACTCTACTCACTTAGCCTTCCGTTTCTGCACCCTCCTCATCCTCTGTATCTGCACCCTCCTCACTCTCTGCTGTGTGCACCCGCAAAGACACCACCACCACAACAACCATAGCCCCTTCACTCGAGTCAGAGGAATTATTTTCCCATCCATTCCCAGACCTTATCGATGCGCAGCCATTCTTGGCATCGGATGAGAAAGAGGAGGTAGCAATGGCCACCACCCAGCGGTCTGACGACAGTACCCAGATCAGCCCAAGGAGGCTGGTCTCCGCTGTTGCTGCCTATTCTGAGATCTCTAATATCAGTGGTGGTGAAGGTGACGATGATGACGTGTCGATGGACTTCACGTGGGTTCCCACAAGAGAGGAAGAGTAGGGGAGTTCAAAGGGAGGGACGGAGCAGCAGATAGGGAAGAGAAGGAGGAGAAGCAGGCAGAACTAGCAGTGCACAGGAGGCAAAAAGCAGACTGCAAATGTACCTGGAGCGAGCCATCCACCATGCACGATCACATCTTGCTCTCCCAGGTCGCCGGCACATGGCTTCGCTGTGTGGGCTTTTTTTAACATGTCAGCTGCTGATAATAGTGTTGCCATCTGCAGCCTGTGCTGTCAATGCATAAATTGTGGTAAGCCCAACACTCATCTAGGGACGAGCGCCTTAAGAAGGCACCTGGCCTCCCATCACTGAGCCCAGTGGGAGCAACGCCGTCGGAACCCACAAAGCCACACTCCCGGTGCTCCACGTCCTGCCTCTTCTCCTTCTCCATCTCTCCTCCCATTTGTCCTTCATTCCACCTGCCACCGTGCCGTTGTTGCGTTCATCTGGCACAAGGCAGGCTTCCGTGGCCCAAATGTTCGAACGTAAAAAAATGATGACGCTGGAAAATCCTCTTGCCCAATGGCTGACTGCTAGCTTGTCGGAACTGGTGGACTCGGAGGCCTTTAGAAAATTTGTGGCCATTGGCACACCTCAATGGAAGGTCCCCGGAAGGAAATATTTCTCCCACGTTCAGCGGCAAGTTAATATATCTCTGGCGCACAGTTTCGGTGCCAAGATACATCTGACAACAGACACGTGGTCTAGCAAACACGGCAGGTATTACCGCCACGGATTGCATGCAGGCCTGCCTCTTCTTCTCCTCCTCCTCCTACTCCATCCTCCGTCTCCTCCTCGGCTGACTCCTCCTTTTTCACTGCTACCGCCTCTTCCGCTGCACGCCCCAAGCTCCCCAGAGCCTCTACGACGTGCCAGGTGAGATGTTGCCATGCTGTGCTGCGGCTGCTGTACCCGGAAGCCAAGAGCCACACCGGTCCTGCACTTCTTTTAGCTCTGCGGCCACAGGCCGATCAGTGCCTAACCTCGCTCAGTTTGACAGTTGGTAAATTAGTGTGGGACAACGGTGCCAATCTGCTGAGCACGCTGAAACAGGGCAAAATGACACACGTCCTGAACTTAGTCTTGCAGCGATTCCTTGCCAAATACCCCAGGGTCCAGGACATCTTGCGGCAGGCCAGGAAAATCTCTGGCCATTTTAGAAGATCTTACACGGCCATGGCTCGCCTTGCTGACGTTCAGCGGCGACACCACTTGCCCGTCAAACATCTGATTTGTGACTGCCCGACGCGCTGGAACTCCACCTTGTATATGCTTAATAGGCTGCTCCAGCGTGCATTGCGTCGTGTCATTGATCAAGCCGTCGAGGGACAGGAGCTGGAAGATAAGGAGGTCGCAATGCTGAATGAATTCCCAGGGGGGGCTACTCCATCTGAGACAAGTCAGCAGGAGTTTGTAGAGGAGTCAGAGGAGGATGATGGCTGGGGGGAGGAGGAGGAGCAAGAAATGCAGGCTTTAAACTTTTCGGGATCCCTGGTGTTGTCCGTGGCTGGGGGGAGACCGAGGACGACATTCTCCTGGGCGATGAGCAGGAGCCAGGGCGCTCCACCACTTCCAATTTAGTGCAAATGGGGGCTTTCATGCTCCAGTGTTTGAAGAGGGACCCCCGTATAAAAAGCATAAAGATCAAGGACCTGTACTGGGTGGCAACCTACTTAGACCCCTGGTACAAACACAAAATGGTGGACATGTTACCAGCATCACAGAGGGCTGTCAGATTGCAGCATTTCCCGGCCTTGCTGCGAGAGATATTGCATTCTGCTGTTGCGGGCACTGGCAGAGGAATTAACACCCACAGTGAAACAGGTGCGGGTACCAATCCTACCGCGCCTGCAAAAAGAGGGCGGTTTGAAGTGTGTTGTTCACTTAGGATATGAGATCATTCTTGCAGCCAACCCATCGACAGCCGCCCTCTGGATCCAGCCTCAGGGAATGCCTAGAAGGACAAGTGCCCGACTACATCGGGTTAACGGCCGATGTGGACGCTCTGAGAAGCGAAGAACCCCTTGACTACTGGGTGTGCAGGCTTGACCTGTCGCCAGAGCTGGCACAATTTGACATGGAACTCTTGGCTTGCCCCTTGTCCAGTGTCCTGTCCGAAAGGACGTTCAGCGCAGCAGGGAGAATCGTGACCGATAAGCAGTGATAGCCAGTATGCCGTGTTCACCCGCGAACACATGCGGGCTGCCATATTAACTCACAAGTCCGGCGATGCACAGGTAAGCCCTTACCTGTGCCTGTGCCGTGAGCCGGTCTGAAACAAATGCAGTCACCGGGAGCAGGCAGTTCGGAGAACAGCCCGATGAAGGCCCGGAACTGCCTGCTCCCGGTGACCTCATTTGTTTCAGACCGCCTAACATAGATGTATTTCTATATAATAAATGGCCACCTAATTGTATTATTATTCGGGGGTAGGGCTAATATTTTTATATTATATAGATTCTAGTGTATTATACTGTGCCCTGTATTTCCCAGTAGAAAATAATCCTTGGGAAGCACAGTCCTCATCCCTGACCACCAGGACCATGTAGTACCACTGTGTACTGGTGCTTATTCTGACACTAGAGCTGGGTTTGCATCCTATTTTTGCCATCCATTTAATGCATACCAAAAAAGTATGCGTTAACAGATGCCTCAGACTGATGCCGTCTAGTGGCGTCCGTTCACCATACAGTTTCATGATAGAAAAAAAATTTATGTTAACGCATGCATTTTTTTAATGGACTCTGCAGGATACAAAAACGAGGAGTGCTGCACATTTGTATACATCAAACCGATAGGAAATAAAAATGTTCTACGCTCCAGCAGGGCACATTTTTGAGAGTTTCCCTTTAAGACGCATAAAAATGGCCCCTGATTAAAATACATATTTTTTGTGGGAATTTTTGCCAATGATCCCCCTCTGGTATATCACTGTCCATGTTGTGAGACTATTTGTGTAAGTGTTTGCTGGCTGGAAATATGACCTGAAGGTTTTTCAGATTCGCCTGCCATTAAAGTGAATGGGGCCCGCAGTGAACGTGCGGTTTGCAAACATTTGATCGTGAACGTGCGTTCGCGAATCGTCCCAGCCAATGTCCATCACTAGTCCTGATACATACACGCGTAACTTCTGATCCTCACAAGACCTACTTTCTAATCTCCTCCTGTCTACTCCTAGCAATATTGCCTCCAAAATATTTAATGTGCATCCCATATACTCTGGAAGTCACCACCCAGCACATCAGACTCTCCCCCAAAATCCAAACCTTCAAAAGCAACCTATAAACGCACCTCCTCAGGTACTTCGGTTTCCCCCCACATTCCAAAGACATACTGATAGGGAACTTAGATTGTGAGCCCCTTTGGGGACCGCTTGATGCTAATGTCTGTAAAGTACGTAAAAAAAAATGTCTATAGGCGCAAAGTTGTGGGGGAGGGGTGTCATAGTTTAGGGAAAGCTCATGATCTATGGACTCAGCATAGGACCAATCAGTCTACCACTGTACACAGAAAAAAAAAAAGAAGGAAGCTTGGAGTACCAGAATAATAATAAAATAAATAGTTTATTGAATCAAGAACATGATAAAAAACATATACAGTTGATGCCAAAGACAGGGTGGGGGGAGCAGGGAAAGGAGAAAACAAGCGCCACCCTGGATGTACACACAGGTCACAAAATACATAAATGATGATAATGGAGTCATGAGAAATAAATATATAAGGTGCAATGACCACTGTACACAATTCTATGCAGCTGTCATTTCGATAAGAGTTGTCATCTATACTTTTGCACCTAAGGCCTTTTTTGATTTATGTCATGGTCCTTTTGCTGCATTGGTTTCTGCAGTTCATCAATAGCTGCCTGCCTTCAGCTTCTACCATTACGGAATACAGTGCTCCATCAAGTTACAATATTAATTGGCTCCGGGACATTGCATGTTGAGTCCATAACTCTATGGTAAACTAGTCATTTGTTCCAACTTCCAAAAGCATCCCAAGTAGTGTTGGTCAAGCACCAAACTGCTCATGTGCTCTGATGCTTGACTAGAACACTTCCCGATGCTCAGGTGCTCTACAGAGCAGCTGAGCACAATGGAAGTCAATGGGAGAACCCAAGCATTAAACCAGGCACCCCCTGCTCTGAAGAGGGGAGGGTGTCAGAACTTTAGTTCGGCTTAGGAGTCCCTGCTCTGACTCCATATATAGAATCAATGCTTGGGGACATCCAGTGTATTTAATTCTAATTTAGCCTCTATTTCTGAACAGTTTCTGGTAGGATTCAAACTCACAACCTTCTACATTACAGCCAAGAATGTTAACCACTACACTATTGAGCTGCATGGCCAGTTGCTTTAAAAAAAAAAAAAATAATTGTAAGTATTCCTATAAAGCAGAAGTCATGTATTTTTTATTTTTTTAATTAACTGGCCATGCAGCTCTATGATGTAGTGGTTAACATTCTGGGCTGTAATGTAGAAGGTTGTGAGTTTGATGCCCGTCAGAAATAGAGGCTAAATTTAATTTAAACATATATATACGTTTTTAGCCATAATATATTTATGTATATTATTATATATTTAGAATATATAATATATTATAATATATGTAAATATATTATGGCTAAAACATCGGTAGTAGTTTCCCACGTATTATGCATTCATATATATCAGAAGTATGATTTTATATATATATATATATATATATATATATATATATATACAGGGTGGGCCATTTATATGGATACACCTCAATAAAATGAGAATGGTTGGTGATATTAACTTCCTGTTTGTGGAACATTAGTATATGTGAGGGGGAAAACTTTTCAAGATGGGTGGTGACCATGGCGGCCATATTTACAAGTTTCTGACCACTTATAAAATGTGTTCAATGTGCTGCCCATTGTGTTGGATTGTCAATGCAACCCTCTTCTCCCACTCTTCACACACTGATAGCAACACCGCAGGAAAAATGCTAGCACAGGCTTCCAGTATCCGTAGTTTCAGGTGCTGCACATCTCGTATCATCTGAAGGCAATCGTCTATGCTGTGAAGATACGAGATGTGCAGCACCTGAAACTACGGATACTGGAAGCCTGTGCTAGCATTTCTCCTGTGGTGTTGCTATCAGTGTGTGAAGAGTCGGAGAAGAGGTTGCATTGACAATCCAACACAATGGGCAGCACATTGAACACATTTTATAAGTGGTCAGAAACTTGTAAATAACTCATGAAAGAATAAAGTTACGTTAAAACCAAGCACACCATTGTTTTTCTTGTGAAATTCCCAATAAGTCTGATGTGTCAAATGACCCTCTTCCTATTGAAAAAACAAAGTTGGATTCAAAATGGCCGACTTCAAAATGGCCGCCATGGTCACCACCCATCTTGAAAAGTTTCCCCCCTCACATATACTAATGTGCCACAAACAGGAAGTTAATATCACCAACCATTCCCATTTTATTAAGGTGTATCCATATAAATGGCCCACCCTGTATATATATATATATTAGTAATTACACATTTTTTACAATTGCTAAAAAAAAAAAAATATATAAATTTAATTTGGCCTCTATTTCTGAAAAGTTTGTGACGGAATTCAAACTCACAACCTTTTACGTTACAGCCCAGAATGTTAACCACTACAATATAGATCTGCATAGCCAGCTGGATAAAAAAAAAACATTTGACTTCTGCTGTATAGGAGTAATTACTACTAGTAAGTATTCCTATACAGCAGGTCTCATATTTTATTTTATTTTTTTTTTTTTAAAGTAACTGGCTGTGCAGCTCTATAGTGTAGTGGTTAACATTCTTGGCTGTAATGTAGAAGGTTGTGAGTTTGAATCACGCCAGAAACTTTTCAGAAATAGAGGCTAAATTAGATTTAAATACACTGACTGGAGCCAAAGTAGTGTTCGGCTGAGCATGCTTGCCCAACATTAATCCCAAGATAATAGAAAATAAAAATAGGTACAAAGAAGAGAAAAACTGGATCGATCATACTGCACTGTCGCAGAGATTCTTTACCAATAATCGGCTTAATAGTATGAAGGTGGTTTTTATTGGTATATAGTCAACGCTTTTCGAGAGCTTTTGAAATGCCCTCTTCCTCAGGACAATACAACCAATACGATCGGAGAAATGGTCATATTGATTGGCTGGGTCTAAGTCTGAGGCATTGTATGTTGAGTCTTGTTTCAACATAAGATGGCTGAGAAAATTCAATTGTATATTGAAAATATTGTATCCTGAGGTAATTGTATCTTGAGGGACCATTGTCATAATCACTAAAGGTACCTTAACTAATTTAGATGTTCGTTTATGCTCGTCTAAGTGTGTAAATACCTATATACAACCAATTTCCATAGTCAAACTCTTCAACACAAATCACCAGGTACGCTTAAAATTTTAATTGTAAAATCTCCAAATTGCTGTGTCTATCTAGACTTTTGTGTCCCACGTAGGTACCATGAATAGGACCTATGTATTTATTTACATATGTGTCGGGGGCTTTTCTGGTGCTTTAGTCAAGCGGTCACTGCAAAACATAAAGTGAATGCAGACTTACTCTCTAAAGTCCAAAAGTACATCTACTACCAAAACCATATGTGGAGACCAATGTGAACACCTCAAATTGTTTTCTAAAATACTGCATGATAAAGCAGGGTTATTTCACACTCCTACCCTTCCTCTGCAGTACACGGCCATTGTACGACGGATGCACGTAACATGCTGGATCAGTTTGTTTGAACAACTTGAAGTCATTTTCACCAAGAACAAAAGCTCGTTGATGAGGCCGCCATGAAAGAATATGAAGGTATATGGTGCATTTATATCCTTTTCATACTAAAACCAAAATCAGTATATAAATGTGTATTATCTGACAAAGGGAGAGAACTGAAAGACATATGTATTGCATCCAGCAGATGTAACTAGAAACACGTTGTATGAGTCAATACTTTTTATAGCCTATGATATTTAACATTTCTTTTAAAATGAAGCATGGACTTGAGCACAACACTGGACTGTGGAACCACGCAGCAGACCACATTTTTGTATCCTTTATCCTTTACACTGGTATCTTTTACACTGGCAAAAAAAAAGTACGATATATATATACAGTCAGGTCCATAAATATTGGGACATCGACACAATTCTAACATTTTTTGCTCTATACACCACCACAATGAAATTGAAATGAAACGAACAAGATGTGCTTTAACTGCAGACTGTCAGCTTTAATTTGAGGGTATTTACATCCAAATCAGGTGAACGGTGTAGGAATTACAACAGTTTGCATATGTGCCTCCCACATGTTATGGAACCAAAAGTAATGGGACATAATAATAATCATAAATCAAACTTTCACTTTTTAATTCTTGGTTGCAAATCCTTTGCAGTCAATTACAGCCTGAAGTCTGGAATGCATGGACATCACCAGACACTGCGTTTCATCCCTGGTAAAGCTCTGCCTGTCTTCAGTTCCTGCTTTTTCTTGGGGTATTTTCCCTTCAGTTTTGTCTTCAGCAAGTGAAATGCATGCTCAATCGGATTCAGGTCAGGTAATTGACTTGGCCATTGCATAACATTCCAATTCTTTCCCTTAAAAAACTCTTTGGTTCCTTTTGCAGTATGCTTTGGGTCATTGTCCATCTTAACTATGAAGCGCCGTCCAATGAGTTCTGAAGCATTTGGCTGAATATGAGCAGATAATATTGCCCAAAACACTTCAGAATTAATCCTGCTGCTTTTTTCAGCAGTCACATCATCAATAAATACAAGAGAACCAGTTCCATTGGGAGCCATACATGTCCACGCCATGACACTACCACCACCATGCTTCACTGATGAGGTGGTATGCTCAGGATCATGAGCAGTTCCTTTCCTTCTCCATACTCTTCTCTTACCATCACTCTGGTACAAGTTGATCTTGGTCTCATCTGTCCATAAGATGTTGTTCCAGAACTGTGAAGGCTTTTTTAGATGTTGTTTGGCAAACTCTAATCTGGCCTTCCTGTTTTTAAGGCTCACCAATGGTTTACATCTTGCGGTGAACCCTCTGTATTCACTCTGGTGAAGTCTTCTCTTGATTGTTGACTTTGACACACATACACCTACCTACTGGAGAGTGTTCTTGATCTTGCCAACTGTTGTGAAGGGTGTTTTCTTCACCAGGGAAAGAATTATTTGGTCATCCACCACAGTTGTTTTCTGTGGTCTTCTGGGTCTTTTGGTGTTGCTGAGCTCACCGGTGTGTTCCTTCTTTTTAAGAATATTCCAAACAGTTGTTTTGGCCACGCCGAATGTTTTTGCTATCTCTCTGATGTTTTTTTGTGTTTTTTTTTTCAGCCTAATGATGGCTTGCTTCACTGATAGTGACAGCTTTTTGGTTCTCATCTTGATAGTTGACATCAACAGATTCCAAATGCAAATAGCACACTTGAAATGAACTCTGGACCTTGTATCTGCTTATTGTAATTGGGATAATGAGGGAAAAACACACCTGGCCATGAAACTGCTGAGAACCCAGTTGTCCCATTACTTTTGGTCCCTTAACAAGTGGGAGGCACATATGCAAACTGTTGTAATTCCTACACTGTTCACCTGATTTGGATGTAAATACCCTCAAATTAAAGCTGACAGTCTGCAGTTAAAGAACATCTTGTTTGTTTCATTTCAAATCCATTGTGGTGGTGTATAGAGCCAAAAATTTTAGAATTGTGTCGATGACCCAATATTTATGGACCTGACTGTATATACACTCACCTAAAGAGTTATTAGGAACACCTGTTCTATTTCTCATTAATGCAATTATCTCAACCAATCACATGGCAGTTGCTTCAATGCATTTAGGAGTGTGATCCTGGTCAAGACAATCTCCTGAACTCCAAACTGAATGTCAGAATGGGAAAGAAAGGTGATTTAAGCAATTTTGAGCGTGGCATGGTTGTTGGTGCCAGACGGGCCGGTCTGAGTATTTCACTATCTGCTCAGTTACTGGGATTTTCACGCACAATCATTTCTAGGGTTTACAAAGAATGGTGTGAAAAGGGAAAAACATCCAGTATGCGGCAGTCCTGTGGGCAAAAATGCCTTGTGGATGCTAGAGGTCAGAGGAGAATGGGCCGACTGATTCAAGCTGATAGAAGAGCAACGTTGACTGAAATAATCACTCGTTACAACCGAGGTATGCAGCAAAGCATTTGTGAAGCCACAACACGCACAACCTTGAGGCGGATGGGCTACAACAGCAGAAGATACCACTGGGTACCACTCATCTCCACTACAAATAGGAAAAAGAGGCTACAATTTGCACGAGCTAACCAAAATTGGACTGTTGAAGGCTGGAAAAATGTTGCTTGGTCTGATGAGTCTCGATTTCTGTTGAGACATTCAAATGGTAGCGTCTGAATTTGGCGTAAACAGAATGAGAACATGTATCCATCATGCCTTGTTACCACTGTGCAGGCTGGTGGTGGTGGTGTAATGGTGTGGGGGATGTTTTCTGGGCACACTTTAGGCCCCTTAGTGCCAATTGGGCATCGTTTTAATACCACAGGCTACCTGAGCATTGTTTCTGACCATGTCCATCCCTTCATGACCACCATGTACCCATCCTCTGATGGCTACTTCCAGCAGGATAATGCACCATGTCACAAAGCTCGAATCATTTCAAATTGGTTTCTTGAACATGACAATGAGTTCACTGTACTAAAATGGCCCCCACAGTCACCAGATCTCAACCCAATAGGGCATCTTTGGGATGTGGTGGAACGGGAGCTTCGTGCCCTGGATGTGCATCCCTCAAATCTCCATCAACTGCAAGATGCTATCAATATGGGCCAACATTTCTAAAGAATGCTATCTGCACCTTGTTGAATCAATGCCACGTATAATTAAGGCAGTTCTGAAGGCAAAAGGGGGTCCAACACCATATTAGTATGGTGTTCCTAATAATTCTTTAGGTGAATGTATATACCGTACTATATATATATATATATATATATATATATATATACTAGCAGAAGGACGGGTATATTTCATCTATTTTATTTTATATTTCCGTGTGTCTTAAAAAGATATTAACAGTTTCCCTTATAACAGTGACCTCCACAGTGCCCACCCCTTTAACAGTGATCTCTGCAGTGCCCGTCCCTTTATCAGTGACCTCCACAGTGGCCTCCCCTTTAAAATTTGCCTCCACAGTGGACGCCCCCTTAACAGTGACCTCCACAGTGCCTGCCCCTTTAACAGTGTCTGCCCCTTTAACAGTGACCTCCACAATGCCCGTCCCTTTAACATTGACCACCCCTTTAGCAGTGACCTTCACAGTGGCTGTTCCTTTAACAGTTAACTTCACAGTGCCCACCCCTGTAACAGTAACTTCTACAGTGCCAGCCTCTTTAACAATGACCTCCACAGTGCCCGCCCCTTTAACATTGACCACCCCTTTAACAGTGACCTTCATAGTGGCCGCCCCTTTAACAGTGACCTTCACAGTGCCCGCCCCTTTAACAGCGACTTCCACAGTTACCACGCCTTTAACAGTGACCTCCACAGTGCCCGTCCCTTTAACATTAACTACCCCTTTAACAGTGACCTTCATAGTGCCCGCCCATTTAACAGTGACCTCCACAGTGCCCGCCCCTTTAACAGTGAACTCCATAGCGCCCGTCTGTTTAATAGTGGCCCCTGCCCCCCATGCATGTAGCAGTGTAGTTGTGTCGTCATACGTCTTATGACTGAATATTTAAGGACCTGCAAACTGCTAAAACCTGTGATCAGTTCTTATGGCAACCTGGAGTAGGACCTGCGAGCTTCTATTGTCTAATAAGGGACATGTGACCGTGTAAATGGCAGTTCGAATTTAAGTGAAAGGCTTTCTGGCTTCTATTGGCTAATGCAGGTCATTTTTTGGGGAATATCCCAGGAACAGTATGTCCTAGAGAGCTGAGACCCGGTCTAAAACCTTCACGGACACCTGATGTACATCTGTACCAAATTTGGTGAAGATCTGTCTAGTCGTTTGGTCGCGCATAAAGAACGTCTAGACAGACAGAAACAATTTTTTATATATATGAGATATACACTCACCTAAAGAATTATTAGGAACACCTGTTCTATTTCTGATTAATGCAATTATCTCAACCAATCACATGGCAGTTGCTTCAATGCATTTAGGGGTGTGATCCTGGTCAAGACAATCTCCTGAACTCCAAACTGAATGTCAGAATGGGAAAGAAAGGTGATTTAAGCAATTTTGAGCGTGGCATGGTTGTTGGTGCCAGACGGGCCGGTCTGAGTATTTCACAATCTGCTCAGTTACTGGGATTTTCACGCACAATCATTTCTAGGGTTTACAAAGAATGGTGTGAAAAGGGAAAAACATCCAGTATGCGGCAGTCCTGTGGGCAAAAATGCCTTGTGGATGCTAGAGGTCAGAGGAGAATGGGCCGACTGATTCAAGCTGATAGAAGAGCAACGTTGACTGAAATAATCACTCGTTACAACCGAGGTATGCAGCAAAGCATTTGTGAAGCCACAACATGCACAACCTTGAGGCGGATGGGCTACAACAGCAGAAGACCCCACCGGGTACCACTCATCTCCACTACAAATAGGAAAAAGAGGCTACAATTTGCACGAGCTCACCAAAATTGGACTGTTGAAGACTGGAAAAATGTTGCCTGGTCTGATGAGTCTCGATTTCTGTTGAGACATTCAAATGGTAGAGTCCGAATTTGGTGTAAACAGAATGAGAACATGTATCCATCCTCTGATGGATATCCTACTTCCAGCAGGATAATGCACCATGTCACAAAGCTCGAATCATTTCAAATTGGTTTCTTGAACATGACAATGAGTTCACTGTACTAAAATGGCCCCCACAGTCACCAGATCTCAACCCAATAGAGCATCTTTGGGATGTGGTGGAACGGGAGCTTCGTGCCTTGGATGTGCATCCCTCAAATCTCCATCAACTGCAAGATGCTATCCTATCAATATGGGCCAACATTTCTAAAGAATGCTATCAGCACCTTGTTAAATCGATGCCACGTAGAAATAAGGCAGTTCTATAGGCAAAAGGGGGTCCAACACCGTATTAGTATGGTGTTCCTAATAATTCTTTAGGTGAGTGAATATATTGTGGGGTTTCGCTCTGGTAGATAGGTTAAGTGGGCGCAGTAGAGGTAAAATAAGAGTTGTTAACTCAAAACATCAGTGTTTATTCACACTTGAGGCAATTGCACAAAACAGCACGTAACTTTGCAGTCTTGGTGTTAATTCACATACAATGGAAAGTTTATATAACACAAGTCACCTTGTTGGCAGCTCTGCCTCCAATAGTCCACAGCAGGCTTTAGGGGGCCTGTTTCCCCAGCGTGCAGCTCTCATCCCTCCAGAACGGCACTAAGCCTCAGATCCCCAAAACAGACATCTCTCTGCTGAGCCCAGCTGCCTATTTAAGGACAGCCAGGTGCTGCCAAAACACGGACCGGCACTTAAACTCCGGTCCGGTATTTGACCTCACCTGCTCGAAATAGCCCAGCCGCACATGCTGGGAGGAAAATACCTGCCTTGCCAGACACAACCCCTCTCTGTGTCACAATATACAGTACAGACCAAAAGTTTGGACACACCTTCTCATTCAAAGAGTTTTCTTCATTTTCATGACTATGAAAATTGTAGATTCACACTGAAGGCATCAAAACTATGAATTAACACATGTGGAATTATATACATAACAAACAAGTGTGAAACAACTGAAAATATGTCATATTCTAGGTTCTTCAAAGTAGCCACCTTTTGCTTTGATTACTGCTTTGCACACTCTTGGCATTCTCTTGATGAGCTTCAAGAGGTAGTCCCCTGAAATGGTTTTCACTTCACAGGTGTGCCCTGTCAGGTTTAATAAGTGGGATTTCTTGCCTTATAAATGGGGTTGGGACCATCAGTGGCGTTGAGGAGAAGTCAGGTGGATACACAGCTGATAGTCCTACTGAATAGACTGTTAGAATTTGTATTATGGCCAGAAAAAAGCAGCTAAGTAAAGAAAAACGAGTGGCCATCATTACTTTAAGAAATGAAGGTCAGTCAGTCAGCCGAAAAATTGGGAAAACTTTGAAAGTAAGGGCTATTTGACCATGAAGGAGAGTGATGGGGTGCTGCGCCAGATTACCTGGCCTCCACAGTCACCGGACCTGAACCCAATCGAGATGGTTTGGGGTGAGCTGGACCGCAGAGTGAAGGCAAAAGGGCCAACAAGTGCTAAGCATCTCTGGGAACTCCTTCAAGACTGTTGGAAGACCATTTCAGGGGACTACCTCTTGAAGCTCATCAAGAGAATGCCACGAGTGTGCAAAGCAGTAATCAAAGCAAAAGGTGGCTACTTTGAAGAACCTAGAATATGACATATTTTCAGTTCTTTCACACTTGTTTGTTATGTATATAATTCCACATGTGTTAATTCATAGTTTTGATGCCTTCATAGTCATGAAAATAAAGAAAACTCTTTGAATGAGAAGGTGTGTCCAAACTTTTGGTCTGTACTGTATATATATATACAGGTTCTTCTAAAAAAATTTGCATATTGTGATAAAGTTCATTATTTTCTGTAATGTACTGATAAACATTAGACTTTCATATATTTTAGATTCATTACACACAACTGAAGTAGTTCAAGCCTTTTCTTGTTTTAATATTGATGATTTTGGCATACAGCTCATGAAAACCCCAAATTCCTATCTCAAAAAATTAGCATATCATGAAAAGGTTCTCTAAACGAGCTATTAACCTAATCATCTGAATCAACTAATTAACTCTAAACACCTGCAAAAGATTCCTGAGGCTTTTAAAAACTCCCAGCCTGGTTTATTACTCAAAACCGCAATCATGGGTAAGACTGCCGACCTGACTGCTGTCCAGAAGGCCATTCATTGACACCCTCAAGCAAGAGGGTAAGACACAGAAAGAAATTTCTGAACGAATAGGCTGTTCCCAGAGTGCTGTATCAAGGCACCTCAGTGGGAAGTCTGTGGGAAGGAAAAAGTGTGGCAGAAAACGCTGCACAACTAGAAGAGGTGACCGGACCCTGAGGAAGATTGTGGAGAAGGACCGATTCCAGACCTTGGGGGACCTGCGGAAGCAGTGGACTGAGTCTGCAGTAGAAACACCCAGAGCCACCGTGTACAGGCGTGTGCAGGAAATGGGCTACAGGTGCCGCATTCCCCAGGTCAAGCCACTTTTTAACCAGAAACAGCGGCAGAAGCGCCTGACCTGGGCTACAGAGAAGCAGCACTGGACTGTTTCTCAGTGGTCCAAAGTACTTTTTTCGGATGAAAGCAAATTTTGCATGTCATTCGGAAATCAAGGTGCCAGAGTCTGGAGGAAGACTGGGGAGAGGGAAATGCCAAAATGCCTGAAGTCCAGTGTCAAGTACCCACAGTCAGTGATGGTCTGGGGTGCCATGTCAGCTGCTGGTGTTGGTCCACTGTGTTTTATCAAGGGCATGGTCAATGCAGCTAGCTATCAGGAGATTTTGGAGCACTTCATGCTTCCATCTGCTGAAAAGCTTTATGGAGATGAAGATTTCATTTTTCAGCACGACCTGGCACCTGCTCACAGTGCCAAAACCACTGGTAAATGGTTTACTGACCATGGTATTACTGTGCTCAATTGGCCTGCCAACTCTCCTGACCTGAACCCCATAGAGAATCTGTGGGATATTGGGAAGAGAAAGTTGAGAGACTCTGGATGAGCTTAAGGCCGCTATCGAAGCATCCTGGGCCTCCATAACACCTCAGCAGTGCCACAGGCTGATTGCCTCCATGCCACGCCGCATTGAAACAGTCATTTCTGCAAAAGGATTCCCGACCAAGTATTGAGTGCATAACTGAACTTAATTATTTGAAGGTTGACTTTTTTTGTATTAAAAACACTTTTCTTTTATTGGTCAGATGAAATATGCAAATTTTTGGAGATAGGAATTTTGGGTTTCATGAGCTGTATGCCAAAATCATCAATATTAAAACAAGAAAAGGTTTGAACTACTTCAGTTGTGTGTAATGAATCTAAAATATATGAAAGTCTAATGTTTATCAGTACATTACAGAAAATAATGAACTTTATCACAATATGCAAATTTTTTGAGAAAAACCTGTATATATATATATATATATATATATATATATATATATAAGAAATGAAGACACCGCAGCACATCCGTTAGTGAAAAATAAAGTGTGAACCTTTATTCACCCTTGCGACGTTTCAGTCCACTTGCTGGGACTTTTCTCAAGCCTTTTCTCAAGTCCCAGCAAGTGGACTGAAACGTCGCAAGGGTGAATAAAGGTTCACACTTTCTTTTTCACTAACGGATTTGCTTCTGTATTATACACCTTGGTATGGTGTTTTCATCGCTGGCACCCAATTATTTACCACCAGGTGTGCTGCCCTGAACTTCCGTTGCTTATATATATATATATATATATATATATATTGTAGGAGGGTTCAAGGGAAGTAAGAGCAGTTGCTGCTTGACACGTTGCTGTTTAGTATGGCTGTAATAGCTGATCCGGGACGGCTCTTACTGGGAGTAGTCAAAGTACTGGGTGGGTGACTACTCCCCACGTTCCAGGCCGGGTCTTGTATTTGGGCTATAAAACACATGCAGCACTGTCAGGTAGTGTGGATTACTCCTCTCTGACAGTGGAGCTCTGTCAGTCTCTGTGTTGGGACCTGGGAGTTTGGGCCTGGATTAAGGCCTGCTACCTTGTTGGTGTGAAAGCAGGTGGATTCTGCTTTGTCCAGGAACTTCTTCTTTGCTGCATTGTGTGAATGAACACCAGAATCACAAGGTGACTGTTTTCCTTGAAACTGACTTTTTGTTTTGTCATTTACTTAATGTGTAAATAAACACTAAACTATTTAATTCAAAGACTTTGTTGTTGCCTCTATACTGCGTCCGTTAACCTGCCTACCAGAGCGAATCCCCACAATTGGTGGAGGATGCATGCAGCGCAGTGAGGCTGGCCTGAAGGCCGAAAATTGTTTCGTTTTCCCGGACACGGTTGTATGTCTTACATCAAACCAGCGAGATTACAACCCGTGTCCCTTGACAAAATGGAAGCTGTCGTGAAAGCCCTTCTGGAAACCAACCAGCTGCTATTGCAGCATGTGATGTCCTTAAAAGCGGCAGGAGCATCCCAGAACGTCCGCGATGCCCGGAAAGCAGTCTGTGTGGCGATCCCTTAGATGACTCTCTCGGACGACGTAGAGACCTATCTGGCGGTGTTCGAAGAGGTGGCCATGAGGGAGAAGCTACCCCATGAGGGAGAAGCCATGAGGGAGTCTTAATACCCAAGCTGGATGGGACGTTATGGTTCTGTAACGATTTCCTCAAACCAGTGATGCTCAACCTGCGTCCCTCCAGCTGTTGCAAAACTACAACTCCCAGCATGCTTGGACAGGCTACAGCTATTAGGGCATGCTGGGAGTTGTAGTTTTGCAACAGCTGGAGGGCCGCAGGTTGAGCATCCCTGCCTCAAACTAAATGAGATTTATAAATTTTATGCGTATCCCATGCCAAGCCCGGTATTTTTCTGTTTTGGACCTCACGAAAGGGTACTGGCAGGTATCCTTGACGAAAGCTGCAAAAGAAAAAAACACCTTCATCACACCAGAGAGGCTGTACCAATATAAGGTGTTACCCTTTGGTCTGCATGGTGCCCCTGCCACTTTTCAACAGCTCATGGACATTGTGCTGCGTCCACATTGTCGGTACGCTTCGGCTTACCTGGACGATATCGACATTCACAGTACCGACTGGGAACATCACCTACCAAAAGTACAGGCTGTAGTGGACTCCCTTCAAAAGGCTGGACTAACAGCTAACCCCAAAAAATGTGCAATAGGGTTAGAAGAGACTAAATACCTGGGCGAGGAGTCATCAAACCCCAAGTGAACAAAATAGAGGCGATACGGAATTAGCCCCGACCTGTCACTACTAGGCAAGTAAAGTCGTTCCTGGGAATAGTGGGATATTATATGAGGTTTGTCCCCCACTTTGCTACGGTGGCTGCACCATTGACAGGACTCTTGAAGGGACGCAAGTCAGTGATGGTCCACTGGGATGATCAGGCGGAAGAGGCTTTCTCCGCTTTGAAGTTGGCTGTGTAAGTCCCGGCTTTTGGTGACGCCCGACTTCAAAAGAGAGTTTATAGTAAAGAGCGATGCCTCCGAAGTAGGCCTCGGTGCTGTACTGTCTCAGGAAGTCAACGGGGAGAAGCATCCCATTGTTTTCCTCAGCCATAAGCTCACCCTAGCCGAGACCAGGTACAGTATAGTAGAGAGAGAGTGCCTGGCTATCAAGTGGGCACTAGTCTCTTTGCTATTATTTGTTGGGGAGAAAGTTCACCCTGGTGACTGACCACTCCCCACTCAAATGGATGAGCCATGCCAAGGACAGAAATGCCCGGGTCACCCGATGGTTTCTCTCCCTACAATTTTTTTTCTTTTTGGTGGAACACAGGGCAGGCCGATTGCAAGAAAACGCGGATGCCCTGTCCCGGGTACACTGTTTGATGTGTGTTCACCCCCTTAGGGTTGAACAAAGGGGGGAGGTATGTAGGAGGGTTCAAAGGATGATTGTGGGTGATAGATATGTGTCACCGAGGTTCCTGGCCTCGGTGAAGTAAGAGCCGGTTTCATGTGCTAGCAGCAGTTGCTGCTTGACACGTTGCTGTTTAGTATGGCTGTAATAGCTGATCCAGGACGGCTCTTACTGGGAGTAGTCAAAGTGCTGGGAGGGTTACTACTCCCCACGTTCCAGGCCGGGTCTTGGTTTTGGGCTATAAAACACAGGCAGCACTGTCAGGTAGTGTGGATTACTCCTCTCTGACAATTGATCTCTGTCAGTCTCTGTGTTGGGACCTGGGAGTTTGGGCCTGGATTAAGGCCTGCTACCTTGTTGGTGTGAAAACAGGTGGATTCTGCTTTGTCCAGGGACTTCTTCTTTGCTGCAAAGTGTGAACGAACACCAGAATCACAAGGTGACTGTTTTCCTTGAAACAGACTTTTTGTTTTGTCATTTACTTAATGTGTGAATAAACACTAAACTGTTTAATTCAAAGACTTTGTTGTTGCCTCTATACTGCGTCCGCTAACCTGCCTACCAGAGCGAATCCCCACAATATATATATATTATATATTTTTTTTTACAATGGAACTCTGTGGTGAACAGATGCCACTGCGTGGCATCAGTAATGTAAACATTTATTGTACACATTAAACAGATGGGAAAACGTGATGTGAACCCAGCCTAAGTCTACTTTTACACTCGCGTATTGGCTTTCCGTTTGTGAGATCCATTCAGGGCTCTCACAAGCGGTCCAAAATGGATCAGTTTGCATTCTGAATGGAAAAGGATCCGCTCAGAATGCATCAGTTTGCATCAGTTCAGTCTCCATTCCGCTTTTGAGACGGACACCAAAACGCTGCCTGCAGCGTTTTGGTGTCCGTCTGATGAAATTGAGCCCCCACTGTACAATGTGAAGCAGACCGACAAGTAAATAGGCCAGAGGCTGGGATAAGGGAGAAGGTCACCTCCTATTGCTTCCCTAACCCTCGCCCTAACTCCTACCCATATGAGTGGACCTGGATGGTAGGACAGCTCATACCCAGGACCCTGAGTCGCCCTGATAATCCCTCATAAATGGCGAAAGGGCTGAGACGACGGAAGCACAGGAGTCTCAACCAGCCTAGATGCCAAGAAAAAGTAGAGACTGTATACAGCTACTGGATCGGCAGGTAAGCACACAGAACACCACACTTACCTGCTGCAGCCACAACAACTGGAACTCAAGCATGAGTAATAGTGCCCACACACCACACAGGACACAGACAAACAACCATACCCAGGTATCCAGCACACGAGTTAATCCCCCATAAAAAAACAGTACGCATGGTGGCCCCAGGCAGAGCTGCATCCAGACTTGTAGTTCCCCCTCTGGGGAACCCTGTTACCCTCTTCCGGAGGAATCACTGATAGACAGGATAATGTCTAGCAAACATGCTGTTCAGCAAACACCACCAGACATGTAACAACAACCAGACATAACACCTACCCCTACAAACAACACCACATATAAAGTAGGGTAAAGAAGGGAAGGAGACACTGGGAAGACATAGGTGAGACATTGCTGAGACCTTGCTGTTCCACAAGGTGGCCCTCAAGCACAACGCAGATGGAATAAGCCAGACATGAGCAAAGCTCCAGCATCAACAAAGGCTGGAGGACAACTAACTCCAGCCTTTAAGCCACAGGTTAAATAAACCAAGTGGCCACAACCAGCTCAGGAGTTAACCCCTCCAGAACAAGACAGGGAAGGAACTAAGATATAAGGGGAAGTGCACACACATGCAGAGTAAACTACACATTGCCCCTGGCAACTGCATGCGCGGCTAACGAGTCACGGCAAAAAGCAACAAGATCGTGTCACCACCATGACAGCCAGTCAGATTTATCAGCATCTGCTCCAGGATGTGAAGGAGTGGAATGACATCATTCATCCTGTAGTCCTGCCGACTGACAAATAAAGTGGCCTCCTCAAATGGCCTGAGAAAATGACAGGTGTCATGCATGAGCTGCCACTGGCTAACATCTAAGTTACACAGGAGAGTACTCCTGTCTGCTTTCATCATCAAGAAATCGTTCACTGCTTTCCTCTGCTCATATAGTTGGTCAAACGTGGAGGGTGGAGTTCCAATGTGTGGAAATGTCGCATATGAGGCGATTTTGGGGAACACCAACCCATTTGCAGGTCAAGGAGGAAGTGTTTTGCATGGTAAGTGTGGCTGAAGGGCATGCACAGTTTCTTGGCCATTCATGACGTCTTGCAGTTGGGTGGAAGACTTCAGGTGCCGGGTTACAACCAGATTGAATACGTGCAGTATGCAGGGCGCACGGGTAAACACTCGTCCTTGATGCAGTGCCAACAGAATGTTCTTTTTCCCGTTACTGGTGACCATGGTTTCCGATCTTCATTTGGTCAAGAGACAGCCAGGATTTGATTTCTTGGTTGATGGCGCCCGAGCAGTTTCTCCCCGGTGTGACTCCATCCGTCCAGGCTGGCCAGGTGCAGAACAGCGTGATACCGCCATGCTCTGCATAGGTGGTATGCTGGAGGACCACTCCGAACTGTGCCTACAGTGGAGGCTGAGGACAGGGTGGAGGATGAGAAGGCAGAAGAAGACATTAGCGCTGGAATCACAGCATGAGAACGCGGAGGTGAATTGACATCACCTGACCAATTTGCTGGTGTGCCTAGGCAGGAACTACATTCACCCAGTAGGCCATAAAGGACTTATATTGTCCTTGACCATACTTACAGCTCCACCTGTCGACGCTGGCATGAACTGTACCAGACACCGTCAGGCTCAAGGACTGGCCCACCTTTTGCTGTATGTACGTATACAAGACTGGTACAGTTTTTTTACAGAAGTAATGATAGTTTGGGACTCTCCACCTTGGTTCGGCACAAGCCATCAGTTCTCTGAAATGTGCAGTCAACCACATGGAAAGGGAGGGACTGTAGTACCAGCAACTTGGCCAGGAGCACGTTCAGCTTCTGAGCCATTGGATGAGTGCATGCATACTGTTGTTTCTTTCCGATCGCCTCGGTGATCGATTGCTGGCGAAACACGAAGAGGAGTATGAGTAGGAGCATCAGGACCAGTAGAGGAAGGGAAGGAACGACAGCTTCTTTCTGCTGAGGTGGAGGAGTCCTGACTGCTGGCGAAGGGGTGCGGACTGCTGGGAGATGAAGCGCTTGCTGCATCAGGCTGTACCACTACATTAGCACCACAATTTTCCCAGGCCACTTTAAGGAGACGCTCCATGGCTTGACACAGGTCCGTGGTGCAAACATTAGAACCCTGGTCTTGCATCACCTTCAGCCCACAGATCCTGCATACCTCCACGCTAACGTCCTCCAGTGACTTGATAAAAATTTCCTACACTGGCGAATATGGCATTCCCCCACCACTCTGTGATGACTGCCTGCCGCTGCCTCTATGAAGCCATGCACCGCTAGTTGATTCCAGACAAGTAGGCTCCTGAGTGGCAAACAGTGTACCCCAGGCACGTTTGGTTCCAGATCTCACACTGCTGCCACCCTGCTTGTCCTGTTCTCACAACATGTACCCCCGGGGTCTGTATGCAGTTCAACAGGGAGATATCACTATTCTACTAGTTAATAAGATGAGACTTGTTTCTGTAGTCTGTGTTTTTTATTAACCGGCAGTAGATAAGGTAAACTATAATAAAATGAACATACAAGAACTGAATATACAGCACAATGTACACAAAACCTATACAAAAACATGAATTAATCCCTTACCGACGATGCTTTAGTAAGAGACACACAATGTGCAGCTGCTCCTTCCATGAGGTGAAGGGAAAAAGGAAGAAGGTGCCTGTCTCTTTCCCACAAAGCACTGTGAGCAGGAAGTCAGGTGACCTAATGAATATGCATAGTTTAACAAGGCAGAAGATGCACTTACAGCTAAAGGTCACTAGATGGTGCTGAAGGCACACATATGAACACACACATTAACAAACTATGCAATAGTTAGTGAAGAGAAGACAGTACACTGCTGGCTCAGCAACACGCTGCCAACCTGCCACTGTCTCAAGAGCAAGCTGCCACCCTCACGCCCTGATGATGATGATGATGATGATAAAGCCCCCTTTTCACCTGGCTCCCACTTGCGTTCTGCTACATCATCATCCTCTTCTGTCTTCTCATCATTTATGTCACCCTCACCAGTCTCATGGTCACGTCCCTGACTTCTCGCAACACCTGCTTACACACGAACCTCTCTTCCAAATCTCGCTGAAAACGGGAGCAGAGCCAGCTTCATATATTACTTGCCTAGCAGAAGATGCATAAAAATAAAGAGGCAGGTTCAGGACAGAGCTTATTCCTGGGCCATGCCAACTAAGTGTGGTGTCAGAGGAACTCACTGACTCCTGGCTGTGTATGTCTGTTGTCAGTTGAGATGATGTTGAAGACCAAGTGAACCATTACAGGACAGAGAGATTGGCCATCAAAACACAACTGCTGGATGACACTGACAGCTCTGGCCTGTTGCTGCAGCTGCTGGTACCACCCCTCTTTCGTCTGCTGCTACTTGTGTCGGCTACCGGAACATTTTTGCCTTTGCCCGTTCCTTTGGAGGGCCCTGGCAATGGTATGTTGGACATGTTGGACATATGTTGGACATGTTGGACATAACATACAGTAATACTAATTGTATATGTAAAATAAGTTATTCAATGTCAAGGTGGACACCCCAATAACAGTAGAACAAGACAGGTTATTCACCCCAATTTGAGAATTAAGGACTAATAGAATTGTTTATCTATTAGCCAAGGTGGACACCCCACTAACAATAGAATTGGACAGGCCCAATAGAATTGTTTTTATATTAATCACTGTGGACACTGTTCAGTTAGATAGCAATTGATTCAAACTGCCCTGTTCCCTATGGATCTCTTCAGCTTCAGATCACAGTCCCTGCACTATCCTTGCACTATGCCTTTCACACTAGCAATTCGATACTCTCTTTTTCTAGAGATCGTCAGTAGTAATGAGCGGCAGGGGCAATATTCGAATTTGCTAATTAACTAACTATCTAATGTAATTAAACAGTAAAGCACAGAGCACAGCAATGACACTGCTGTCTCTCTCAGAACTTCAAAAAACTGCAGAAAATGGCTGCTGGGGAGGTTCTTATATAGTAAGGGGTAGGCATTTAGGCAACTTTCCTATTGGTTGCTAGGGATGTTGTTAAGCTCAGACAAAGACATTACAGCCTTCTCATTGGCCCACAAGCAAGAAGGGAGTTTACTGATGAAAAAAAATTCTAGAATATTTGCGAATACGAATATACAGCACTATATTCTAAATCTTTGTGAATTCTCGAAGTAGCGATATTCGCGATTCGAATATTCACGCCCCAACACTAATCATCAGCACTACTATCCCTAGTGCAACAGTGCTTCCATGTCGCTCCCTATGCTCAGCTCACAGTGAAATGGCGGAGACAGTGTGGGATGAGGCTTTTAAACTCTATGACATCACAAGGTACGACTATCTGCGGATTAGCTGGCTGCACGGCATTTTGGGTGATCTCAAGTTCCCGGGCTGCCTACTTTCACTTTCTAACATGTGTAGCCACCATTTTAGGGGGAAAAAAAATTATTCGTTACCACAATTCTCTGCAAATCACATTTTTCCAAAACTTCAGATCGAATTCCACTTCAATTGCTTTGATTCATTCAACACTATCTGTGAGCTCTTCTCAGGTCATAGAGCACACCCACAACACTCTCCCATAAAAGTCAATGAACACCTCCAGTCTAATGGTTCCTCTGGTCCATACAGCATTTAAATGTATTGCTGTGTAGGCAAAAATAGTTTCACCCGAAGTCGTGTGAGACTTAAGTGAATTAATTCGGTAATCACATGTAACCAGGGCCATCTTTAACAAGGGGCAAAAGGGGCAGCTGCCCCAGGCCCAGTTGCTCCTGGGGGGCCCAAGGCAGCTGCCTCTTGAGCCCTGCTAGCCACTGCCCCGGATGTCAGGCTGTCAGCTACACAGGGGGTGCTGCCATGCCTGCCGGCACTCCAGGCAGCGTACTGTGAGAGCTGTGATTCTCTAGGACCTTAGATGACATCATCACCATGTGACCAGTAACCTAGCAATTTTACTGGTCACATGGCTATCAGTTCATCAAGGTCCTACCAGGAGTGTTGCTGTAGAAGTTTGCCTTAACTGTGGAGCTTTTTTTGTAAAGATTACATCAGTAAAAGGTGACAGGGGCTGTTATGCTAATATACTGTAAACTATTGTATAGTGGGGTGCTGTATAGTGTGGGGGCCTGTATACTGTGGGGGCCTGTATACTGTGGGGGGCTGTATAGTGTGGGGGGCTGTATAGTGTGGGGGGCTGTATAGTGTGGGGGCCTGTATAGTGTGGGGGCCTGTATACTGTGGGGGCCTGTATACTGTGGGGGGCTGTATAGTGTGGGGGGCTGTATACTGTATACTGTGGGTGCTGTATATTGTGGAGTGCTATACTGCTGTACTGTATAGTGTGGGGGGCTGTTACTGTATACTATGGGTGCTGTATATTGTGGAGTGCTATACTGCTGCACTGTATAGTGTGGGGGGCTGTATACTGTATACTGTGGGTGCTGTATATTGTGGAGTGCGATACTGCTGTACTGTATACTGTGGGGGGGCTGTATACTGTGGGGGGCTGTATACTGTATACTGTGGGTGCTGTATATTGTGGAGTGCTATACTGCTGCACTGTATAGTGTGGGGGCTGTATAGTGTGGGGTGCTGTATCGTGTATAGTTTGGGGTGCTGTATACGGTGAGGTGCTATACCGCTCTACTGTATACTGTGAGGTGTTGTATACTGTGGGGTGCTGTATACTGTGGGCTGCTATACTGCTCTACTATATACTGTGGGGTACTGTATAGTGTGGGGTGCTATACTGCATACTGTGTGGTGCTGTATACTATAGGGTGCTATACTGCATACTGTGGGTTTCTGTATAATATAGGGTGCTATACTGCATACTGTGGGTTACTGGGGTGCACTGTAACACTAGGGTGAGCCGAGCCCTGGTGTCCTTCCTGCAGAGCGGTGCCCACTTCCAGCCTGAGCCCAGCTGCCCACAGCACTGATCCTGAGCCGCTGGAGTCTTCAGAACTGGAAGTATTTACAGTCATTTACTGTACTCTACCAGATGTGTGGATTTTTTGTGTGTGTGTTGTGGTGGAGGGCGTGATTGCCTGCTAAGGTGTGGGAAGGCGGGATCCAGGGGGTCCAAGTAAATTTTTGCCCAGGGTCCAATCAATATTAAAGACGGCCCTGCATGTAACATCTTTAAAAACATTTTAAAATAACAATCTGAAGTTGGTTTTGGTTCTGGTTATAAAGAAGGAAGGAAGGGAGAAAGGAAGGAAGGACGGAAGGAAGGAAATACAACAGCAGCACTATCACAAAACTTAAAAAACTGGGTGCAGTCCCTCCAAGCCTGTTGGTTGATAGTCCACAAATTCCACTTGAGGAATGAAACAGCACTCCAATGTAGGTAAAAGGGTGATGGACCCACATTATTACCCCAAATGCAAGGTTTCATCAAAGTTCAATGGGGCATTTCTCAAGCCTTGACAAAGATAGATAGATAGATAAATAGATAGATAGATAGATAGATAGATAGATAGATAGATAGAGATGCCCTCAGCAGTGGTCCAGCGAGACATTTTAAATTGTTTATTTTTTCCCTAACAAGGAGGTTCAGAAAAATGTTTTTGAGAAAACAATGGCCCATCTAAAATATGGATATCAATCATTTTATTTCATTATTTCATTAAAGTAAAATTTTCCATATGGTTTATGTTATACCAGTTTTCTTTAGCGCATATTTCCATGTCAACCTTCAGGTTTTTTTTCTTCCCGTTATGTAAACTGTAAGAGAATCCTAACAATTTAGTCGAGTCTTCTGGTACACATCGTCGAAAGAAAAAGAAAAACCTCTCTGAATGACATGTATAAAGATGAAAAATAAACAAGTTCAATTACGCCATAATATCTGCAACCAAAATTCCTAACCTGCTCCGAGCAGGGACCTGGATAACATCTGAATCTGGTACCCCACAGAGGCACACCTTGCGCAGCGGCAGAGTCATTTATCAAAGTCTTCTCACGACTGAGTGATGTAACACGGATGGAAAAGCAGTCGCAGATTCATAATGAAACCCCTCTGTTCTCGCTCAGGAGTCTGTGTACATCCACCAATGTTTATTATGCAGAGTTTGTTGCCAGGAAAATGTAATATCTGTTCAATTCCTGTATCTGGCTAATCGGTGAGGGTGAATGTTTACATAATTTTATTGAATTTTTGATGGTTACTCGTAATATGAAATAACGTCCCGGGATTATTCTTTGCAATATTTCAATTTCTTTTTCATTTTCGACAATAATTTAAAATTTGCTTACATTCACAAGAAAGTTACACTAAATTTTTGATATTGTATTAAATTACCACTAGATTTACATGCATGTCTGAAACTCAGCAGTCGCACGCCAACTTTACGCAGAAAAGTCTGGCATGAAGCATAATGGTGCATTACGTAAATACTATGTAGACATCTAGAGAGATCTAGAGGACCAGGATGTCGACCAGACACCAGAAGTCATTGAAGAAATTACTTTGTTTACCATCTAAAAATCCATGAATGCAACATTCTAGGAACATGTGGGCTAAAGGATATGTTTCTTTTGGCAAAAATTTTTATTCATTCCTTTACAGTGAATCTCTTTGAGAAACCCACCCAAAATAGGGAAATAAATGTTTTCTAGAGGGATGGTCTTCTCAAAGGAAGGAGATCAATATATACTTAGTATAAGATATAAACCCCCTACTGGAACATCTGGTATAGAATATAGGGGATTTACAGAATTTGGATGCTTTGACATTTGCTTTCCATAGTTACCATGTTATTTTCTATTCATTAGTGGCATTCGGCTTGTCCCCTTTCTACTGTTTGTATATTTTCATTGGTTGAAACTGCATTCTGTTCACATGACTTCTGTTTTTACATGATCTGTAATGGATATGGCATATACTTTGAGATCTACTTTGACGGATTAGTTCTGAAGGTACAGCAAAAAATATAACATTACACTATATATATATATATATATATATATATATATATATATATATAAACATTACATACATTAACATAATTGCTGTTACATTGTTTCAAAAAATCATTACTTTTTGATAACATCCCCTGCTTCTGCTGTGACCAGTTTCTGGGGTTACTCTTCCACAGATTCACAGCTCTTACAGTAAAGAAGCGTTCTTTACTAAATATTTAAATATTACTTTATGATAAATATATTTCTAAATGCCTTCCATTAGTTATAACTGCTTGTTTTGTCTGGGGAGCAATCATTAGGAGAAATAAAATGGCCACCGTCCTATTGTTACACACAAAACCGGTTCTTATCACAGAGGAGGACAAGTTACTTCACAACACTGAGCTAAAGAGCTGCCTCATCCTCCTCTCTGCTCTGCTCATCAGGGAATATGATGATCCTGAACACAGGTGAATCTATGTAGGAATGAAGATGATAAGGAGACATGAGAGGAGGTGGGGATGTGGCTAATGAACAGCAGCTCTTGTATGCAGTCTCCATTACCACAGTCTGTTCTGTCCATCCTCTCTGTACTTCATGTCTCCTCATGAACTCCATTCCTACAGAGATTCAGCTGAAGATCATATTAAACTTTATTCAGGACAGTGGCGTCGCCAGGGGGGGGGGCAGAGGGGGCCACGGCCCCCCCTACATCATGCTGTGCCCCCCCCAACTAAAATGCCCCCCCCCCCATATGAGCCGCCGCCACCGCCGGGCACAGGGAGATGAGCGCTTCCATTGCGCTCATCTCCATTGTAAACTGCCTGTGCCAGCGGAGGTACAGGGGAGGGAGAGGCGTGTCCCTTCCCCTTCCTCTGATAGGCTGCAGAAAGTGGCCCTACTATATAGGCAGACCACGCAGCTGCTGAGGGGCCCGAAGTGGAGGAGAGGCCCCGCCCCCAATTGCTCCTTTTTATCTTTCTAAAGCTAAAGGACCTTTGATGATGTCATCACAGGTCCTGTAAGGGAACTGCACAGTGTAAAGTGTAGTTCCCAGGTTAGAACAGTGCATCTGCCAGGACCTGTGATGACATCATCTTCAACATCACAGGTCCTGCAGAATCTAGCAAAGGAACTGCACCAAAAATGGTGTAGTTCCTAGGTTTCAAAGGTATATCTGCCAGGACCTGTGATGACATCATCACAGGTCCTTCAACCCCTAACAGCAAGTATTAGAAGTTCACAAGCAGCTCTGCATTGATCCATACAGACTGGAATGGAGTGGTAAGAGGAGGTCCTCCACTTTTCATCATTTACCCCCCCTCCATGTCCTGTTTTTACTCATTGCTCACTCATGTATAATACTTCAGACAGTTACAGTGACCACTACCTCATGTACCTCACACACACAGTGACCATAATGTATAACTGACCACATATTTCTGTAAACACTGCATCTACAGTATTATACCTTCTATGTCTCACATCAATACACTGCTCTGTGTATAATATATATATATATATAGATACACACATACATGCACACGCACTGCATATATTACACAGTATTATACATGCAATATGTACAGATATATAGTATATACCGCAGTGCACTGATATGTGAGGTACAAGGTATAATAGATGCAGTGTGTACAGATATCAGTACACTTCTGTATATACTATATATGTGAGGTACGAGGTATAATAGATGCAGTGTGTACAGATATATAGTATATACCGCAGTGCACTGATATGTGAGGTACAAGGTATAATAGATGCTGTGTGTACAGATATCAGTACACTTCTGTATATACTATATATGTGAGGTACGAGGTATAATAGATGCAGTGTGTACAGATATATAGTATATACAGCGGTGTACTGATATCTGAGGTACGAGGTGTCAACACACTGCTGTATTTACTATATACCTGTACACACTGCATCTATTATACCTCGTACCTCACATATTACACTACTGTATATACTGTATACCTGTATACACTGCATATATTATACTCCGTACCTCACATATCAGTACACTGCTGTATATACTATATACCTGTACACACTGCATATATTATACCCTGTACCTCACATATCAGAACACTAGGGAATATACTATATACCTGTACACACTGCATATATTATACCGCATACCTCACATAACTGTACACTGCTGTATATAATATACATCTGTACACACTGCATCTATTATACCTCTTTTGTGTGCCAGGGCTGTTTTGTAATCCCAATCCGGCCCTGATGGCATAAATTATAAAACGCAGCAGCAAGAATAGTTCATGGAACAAAAGGAGGGGCTATAAAAGGGGAATGGGGGCCCAATTTAGATTCCTGCTATGGGGCCCAGTGATTTTTATGAACGCTCCCGGGCTGCAGGCACTAGGCCGGCAGCCTATCAGAGGCCGGCGCAGGCAGCGCGATGACATCATCGCGCCGCCTGAGCCTTACATTACAGCGTGGGACACAGGAAGAGGCTGCATCGCATCGCTGACACTGAGGTAAGTATAAGTGTTTTTATTTTGTTTTTTTTACAATAGTGTTACTGGCACATTGGGGGGGCTTATTACAATACTGGCACATGATGATGGGGGGGACTTCATACTGGCACATGATGATGGGGGGGGACTTAATACTGGCACATTATGAGGGAGGGGACTTAATACTGGTACATGATGATGGGGGGGGGGACTTAATACTGGCACATGATGATGGGGGTGACTTAATACTGGCACATGATGATGGGGGGGACTTAATACTGGCACATGATGATGGGGGGACTTAATACTGGCACATGATGATGGGGGGACTTAATACTGGCACATGATGGGGGGGACTTAATACTGGCACATGATGATGGGGGGGGACATAATACTGGCACATGATGATGGGGGGGACTTAATACTGGCCCATGATGATGGGGGGGACTTAATACTGGCACATGATGGGGGGGACTTAATACTGGCACATGATGGGGGGCGACTTAATACTGGCACATGATGGGGGGGACTTAATACTGGCACATGATGGGGGGACTTAATACTGGCACATGATTATGGGGGGGACTTAATACTGGCACATGATGATGGGGGACTTAATACTGGCACATGATGATGGGGGACTTAATACTGGCACATGATGATGGGGGGACTTAATACTGGCACATGATGGGGGGACTTAATACTGGCACATGATGGGGGGACTTAATACTGGCACATGATGGGGGGGACTTAATACTGGCACATGATGGGGGGACTTAATACTGGCACATGATTATGGGGGGGACTTAATACTGGCACATGATGATGGGGGACTTAATACTGGCACATGATGATGGGGGACTTAATACTGGCACATGATGATGGGGGACTTAATACTGGCACATGATGATGGGGGACTTAATACTGGAACATGGGGGGGCTTAATATTGGCACGTGATGGGGGCTTATTACTGGCACGTGATGGGGGGCTTATTACTGGCACGTGATGGGGGGCTTATTACTGGCACGTGATGGGGGCTTATTACTGGCACATGATGGGGGGCTTATTACTGGCACGTGATGGGGGCTCTTGTTACTGGCATGTGATGGGGCTTATTACTGGCACATTGGGGGGCTCTTGTTACTGGCAGTGGCACGTTATTGAGGGCACTTATTACTGGCACATTATTGGTGGGCACTATAGGGGCATCTACTGAGGCCACAAAGAAGGGGTGTTTTATATGGGGGGCTCTGTACAGTAGCATTTTATACTGGGACACATTATGGTGGGTACTATGGAGAAGGGGAGACAGGAGTACTATGGAGTCATCTACGGGGGGCACTAAGAAGGGGTATTTTATACTTGCAAATTATGGGGGACACTGAGGGCATCTACTGGGGCACGATATATGGGACATTTTATACTGGTACATTATGGGGGGCACTAGCGGGAAGGGGGGAGAGGAGCACTGGCACATTATGGGGGACATTAGCTCAACTGGGGGCATAAGGGGGTATGTTTTGCACATTATAAGGAGAATTATTTCTACTGGGGGCATTATGGTGGGTTTTATTACTCCCCCATGGTATGACCCCCTAGTAGCAGCACCAGCCTCTCCCTGCTCTGCTATCCCTCTGCCCCTTCTCCAAATCCTTATTATGAAATCTTTCTCATTAGGATAAAACACAACATCAGCTCCGCCGAGCCCCCGGCCAAGTGTTGAAGTGGCGTCCGAGATCCCCAAGGGCCAAGCCAAGTAACTGTAAGTGTTCATGTGAAATATGTTTATTTTATATATGTACACTCCTGTGAGAGGCGGGGAGGGAGATCTGTGGATGACACTGTTATAGGGAGGGAGATCTGTGGATGACACTGTTATGGAGGGGCAAATGGGGATGACACTGTCATGGGGTGTATCTGTGGATGACACATATAGCATAAGATGCTATATACGGTATGTGACATCCACAGATCCCCCCCATAGCAGTGTCATCCACAGATCCCCCTCTCTATAAAAGTGTCATCCACAGACAGCTGGACTTTTCTTCCCTGTTGCGGTTTTAGGTATTGGGTAAAGTATCGCAGCATTTCTAAGCGTACTTATGTAAATGTATCGTTGTTATAGCTGCCCGCCCCTACTTTTGTCCTGGCCCCTCAGTGGCCCCCACAAAATTGAAAGCTAGAGACGCCACTGATTCAGGATCATAATCCCTGACAAGCAGAGCAGAGAGGAGGATATGCAGCTCTTTAGCTCAGTGTTCTGAAGTGACTTGTCCTGCTGTGTGATTAGGACAGGTTTTGTGTGTACTAATAGGACGGTGGCCATTTTATTTCTCCTAATGATTGCTCCTTAGGCAAAAAGAGCCATTATAAATAATAAAGGGTAGATGGTAATATATTTATAATAAAGTAATATTTAAGTATTTTCATTTTCTTAATTCCCAGAGAACCCCTTTAATTTTCAGAACCCTATTTTGGCTTGAACATACAAAGGATCATCTGTTCACCGACCGTCTAATGTGTTTGAGCAGGATAAACTGGTTTACATGAGTAAACTGAAGAACAGAGCCTACCCTTAAGACTTCTATTAAAGTAGTATGCCTGAGTAGTCTGAGGCATCTTTAGCCATGACTGGGACCCTCACATATAGGGATAATAGGGGTATGGTTTTGCTGACTCCTGGATGATGCATTCTCCATACACTTCAATGGAGAGATGGCAACAATTGTGCACAAACCCCTCCATTGAAGTCTGGAGGAGTTTCAGAAGAAGCTGAGCACTGTTTGCTCTGCTCTCTCTATAACAGCCTTAGACTTAAGTGGTGCCATTGAAGATGCCCATTATCCAGCTACTGCAGGTGAGGGTCTCAGAGTTCTGTAAAGTTTTTATTTTATTTTTTACTTTTCTTTATATGAAGATGGCTCTTCATATTTTGGATATCACCCCTTTATTATACCATTTTTCACTGCATCTTTTGGTATCCCTCTCTAATAGGTTTCACTGGATATTCATAAATCATTGTAATAAATATTTTTTCCTAGTTTGCATGAAACTGTCTATTTTCACATAGCCTATATTATTAATAGAAAAGATCTCCAAGAATTTTACAGAGCTGACAGAATAAAAGGCCAATTAAATGCTAGAAGCCTCCAGGTTTAGACCATCTGTCAGATATAAATTATTCACTGGATAGTGCTTAAGGTCATATAGACTGGCCAGACCAATGAATGTGATAGTTCTTCAGATCTTTAATGTGTGCCCACCCAAGGGGAAAGTGTAGGGGGGGGGGGAGCCCTACAATTCCCAAACTGACAAAATGCTGTTAAGATATGAGCAGCTTTTATGTCCCCATTATATGACATTAAAATACAATTCATATCATCAATCAGTTTTATTATCTGAGACAGAACTTTGTGATATTTTGGTTCTCCTACTGATGTTTTACCCTTGAACTTTTTCTCCCTGCTGGATCTCAAACAGGACTGATTAAGTTTATAGGCTCAGCTATTCATCATTGTTATGTATGACCTGGAATAATCCATTCATTTCCAAGACATACACTTTTTCTTTTGAACTATTGACACTTCCTAAGAATTTACTATCCAGCGAAACGTAATACAAGTACAAGTGAATATAGGAAACTTTGTAGTGTATCTTATCAGAAAAAGATGCCTCTCTTATCAGGCTCCTCTCCCCCCCCCCCCCCTCCTCTTCCCTAGCTGCCAATTTACCGGTCAGATCTGTCTTCAGTGATTCAGATTAACTGCTGGATTTAGTATAATGTCCTCCCTTACACCAGCTCAGAGTGAAATAGAATTACAGACAGATTGCAGAGAAAAAATGTCTGCCAGATACAAGTCATCTAATGGTCAGAAATAGTGTTATTCCTAATGGAAACCCAAACAGCTCATTCTGAAAAATATCTATCTATCTATCTATCTATCTATCTATCTATCTATCTATCTATCTATCTCATATCGATCTATCAATCTCATATCTATCTATCTATCTATCTATCTATCTATCTATCTATCTATCTATCTATTTATCTATCTATCTACCTGTCTGTTTATCTAGCTACCTATCTCATATCTATACCTATCAATCTAACATAATGTTTGTACAATTTATTTTTTTGGCCATCAGGGAGTGTATGGGGACTAGGGAGATAGCATTAAGTAGGACACATAGAGCTCACCCCTCTGCAAATGAAAGACGTCAATTTTAGTAAGTCCCTGCTAATTCAGTATGCAACAATTTTTGGATTAGTGGGATTTCTTGTGCCATATGCCACACCTCATCAGGATCGTACTTGAAGGCCATGCTTCCCTGGGCTCTAAGCCTAAATATGAGCAATTTGAAGGCCCATTTACACTCGCCAATTATCATCACAATTCTCAAGTTTTTGGAGCAATCATATTAATAATTGGTCAGTGTTCCTAAAGAAGAAGAGCAATGATAAAATGATTATTTATCATCAGTTATGATGCCCTAAAAATAATTGTCGTCATTGGCATGATTTATAAATCTAGACGTTGCTCATATTTACACTTGTCACTGCTGGTGATCAGTGGTGTGGACTGCGTTCCTATATCACTGTATGATACATACAGTGACAAAATATTACTGCCAGACCATGCAAAATAACGCCACTATACTGTGACTGATTAAAAAACAGTACAGGAATATAAAAATTACCATCATACTGAGACTGACTGCATTGATCGTATAGTCTGGCAGTCTGCAGATCTCCACATTGCAGACTAGACAACTTAATAAAATACTGCTCAGTCACAGACAGAAAAAAACATTTATATCTAGTGACTCACAGGTGTCATCCTCTTGGATTAGTCAATCTTCTCAGGCCTTATCTTCTCCATTTTGCCCAGATCGCCATAAACACTTCTCTCCTCCACAGGTTGTAGCGTAGTTTTCTAAAACAAACTTCTCAGAGTCCCACACACTGTGCCCACTGAATATAATACTGGCCCTGGAACATAATACTGGCACATATTGTGACTGCTGACCCCATGAAAATAGTGCTACATATATAGCTCTCTAAAATGGTGCCTCAAAGATTGTCCCCTAAAAATAATTGCCGTAATAACGCTCCCTGTCAATTGTGCCACAGGCTGCTGTCCAATATACAAGAAGGGTTCACGGCATGGCCTGATAATTTATTCAGTGCTTTATTGTGGGTCACAAAAGCTCTTAGGCTACTTTCACACTAACGTTCGGGTGTCCGCTCGTGCGCACCGTTTGAAGGGGCTCACGAGCGGCCCCGAACGCATCCGTCTGGCCCCAATGCATTCTCAGTGGAGGCGGATCCACTGAGAATGCATCCGCCTGCCAGCGTTCAGCCTCCGCTCCGCTCAGTGAGCGGACACCTGAACGCTGCTTGCAGCGTTCGGGTGTCCGCCTGGCCGTGCGGAGGCAAGCGGATCCGTCCAGACTTACAATGTAAGTCAATGGGGACGGATCCGCTTGAAGATGACACTATATGGCTCAATCTTCAAGCGGATCCGTCCCCCATTGACTTTCAATGTAAAGTCTGAACGGATCCGCTCAGACAACTTTCACACTTAGAAAATTTTCTAAGTTTTAATGCAGACGCATCCGTTCTGAACGGATGCGAACGTCTGCATTATCGGAGCGGATCCGTCTGATGAAACATCAGACGGATCCGCTCCGAACGCAAGTGTGAAAGTAGCCTTACCGGTCGGGTTCCCCCCCCTGTTTTTCTATTCCTTCAACAGTCATTGCAGATGTGAATTCATGCTTAGTTGGACCAGAGATTGGTGAACCTGCCCCACTCTTCATCAATCAGACTCCAGGCCCTCTTTTGGCTTTTCCTAAAAAGCCAACCCTAGAAATTCTGAACTCCCCACTAGAGATGAGCAAAGTTTTGGAAAATTTGATTCTGTGATGCCGAATTTTACAAAAAGATTAGCCTTTGTGACGAACTACTTTGTCACAAAGCACATTTTTTTGTAAGTAGGGGGTGCAATGATAGGGAGCTGCAATTGTGCGGCCCCCCATCATTGTACCCCTCAGATGCCACGTTTATACATTAATAATTAACAGGAAAAAAAAATTAAATCATACTTACTGCCTCCATTTGCTCATGACGGGCCAGCTGCCGCCAGCTTGCTTGAAGATCTTGCCCAAATTCTCGCCCGGCCCAAGATGACGTTGTCATGCTGGCTGGCGTGGTGACATCATACGTCATCACATGCATGATTTCGGCCGAGATCTTTAATCAAGAGGGCCGCGCCTGGCCCTTCGTGAGCAAATGGAGGAGGATTGTTTTTGTTTTTTACACTATTTTAGGTTAAATCCACTTTGTTGTATTCAATTCGCTCATCTCTAGTCCCCACTACAAAGCAAATTTTCCCTTATGATGAGGAAAAACTTGCTGTTTTTTCCCCATGGCTTTTGATGTGGTTATGAATTTTCGACATGTAAGTAAACTAGTAATAATAATAATAATAAGCAACAACCCGACCTCTGGCAGTGTGTTATTTCCTGCGAAAACAAAGGATCGGGTGTACTAAAATTCAACTTGTTCGAACCTCTTATCCCTGACATCTTTTGTTGGGGAAATGCAGGCTGCCATATTCATTAGCTAGTTTGCTAGTACTGTCGAAACAACAAATTTAGATGACTTCCCTCTAATATGTATAGTTACCTTAAGGCCCCATTTACACAACCATATTTTTGGCCCGTATCTGCTCTGCATTTTTTGCGGATCACATACGGATCCATTAATTTCTATGGATTCGCAAAAAAGATAAAAAATATGGACAGCACACTGCTGGTTACTGCTGTACGTACCCATATGTTCCATAATCCCACAAAACAAGATAGAAAATTTCCTATTCTTGTCCGTTTTGCGGACAAGATTAGGCATTGATACAATGGGTCCACAAAAAAAAAACGGATGCAACAGAAATGTCAAATTTTTGGGGGAGGTGCGTTTTGCGGACTGCAAAATAGATACGGTCATGTGAATGCACTTAACAGAGGAAGACAACCATGATATGATAGTTCCCTGCTATGACATGACAGATCAGCGCTCAGATTGAGAAGGCCGATTCTGTACCAGACTATCTCTGATAGATGGGTGTTTTCACAGGTCCGCAGTGTAAAGCCCCTCATCAGCCACCATGAAAACCCCATAGTGATTAAAAAGTTAATTATGTCCGAATCAGGCTCCGGTAATCAACGACTATGCATTATTGTTGCTATCCAAATCTTCTTCTTCTTGTCTTCCTCCTTCCATCAATTGATAATATCTACTGAAAGAGCTGTAAACAACACATGCATGCAAACCAAAAGTACGTGGTCACCAGGAAGGTTCCTGTGGATCTGTGATGCTATAAACTTTTTATTAGACCACTTTTATTTGACGTTTATCTGGCCCAGTAAATAGCAGCATAATGTGATAAGTATGTGATACTCCCATAAATGCCATTCAGTGTTCAGGGAGAAGAAAGACAACTCTGGATTCTACATTTTGAAGATTTCACTTCTCATTTCCATAGGTTTCCTGTAAAACTTTCTGTGACTGTCCCATTCATCTGAATGGGGCTTGCAGAAATCCATGTGCTTGCCTCCAAAAGAAACTCTGTTCAGATGAATGGAGCGGATTTTCCAGCACAGAAATTGCTGCAACAAATTTGCCGCATTTGAATGTACTCCAAAAAACAGTTGTTAAAATTTTCCTACCACCCAAAAATAATAAATGCAAAAAATTATCAGAATACTTTAAACCAAAAAAAATTGTATTCACCTTACTAATCCCTCCCATGGGGAGGCTATCTGGGTGCCCTGCTGTCTCTGTTCTTCCTTGTCTCTGTCAACACATTGTGACACAGTGAGGGGAATGGTTTTGGAAAACAGGTATTTTTCTCCCAGCGTGTGCTGCTGGGCTGATTTGCAGCCAGGTGGGGTCAAATACCGGACTGGATTTTAATTGCCTGTCCGGAATTTTGGCAGCACCTGGCTGTCCTTAAATATCAGGATCTGAGGCTTGGTGCCAAGTTGGAGGGCTGAGACCCATGGGCCAAGGAAACAGGCCCTACAGCCTGCCGTGGACTGCCGGAGGCAGAAATGACATCAAGGTGAACTTTCCAATTTGTGTGAAGTAACACCAAGATGTACTTTCCATTGTTTGTGAAGTAAACACCAAAACTGCAAAGTAACGCATTGTGTGAATAAAACACTGAAGTTTTGCGTTAAGAACTTGTCTTTTGCCTCTGTACTGTGTCCGCTTACCCTATCTACCAGAGCGAAACCCCACAACATACATGTGAACACTCAGATTAACTATTCTCATTATTTTACTGAGATTTACTAATGTGAGTGCATCTAGATTCTGGTTTAAATGGCTCTAAAATGAGCTGCAATTTTGCATAATTTGGGGCATCGAGGATTAGAGAAACTATCAGCGCTTAGCCTGACAAGGGGTGTGACATACCATTAGGGGGTGTTACTTTGCCAGAAAGGGCATGGCCCAAGGTGCACCATTTAGCACAAAATTGTGCCACAATTCTGGCAGAAAATTGTGTATCAGAATAAGCCAACCAATAGTCAGTATAGAGTTAGAGAAAAGTGTCTATCCCTTCACCACATTCAGGCTGAACCCCTGTGATAAATCTGGTGCAGGTCTAGAGAGTGGATCTAACTTTTTTGCCATTTAAAGGCTAAGGCTACTTTCACACTCAGATTTCGTACAGATAATACAACCGTCTGCATCCGTTCAGAACGGATCTGTTTGTATTATCTTTACCATAGCCAAGACGGATCTGTCTTGAACACCATTGAAAGTCAATGGAGGATGGATCTGTTTTCTATTGTGCCAAATTGTGTCAGTGAAAATGGATCCGTCCCCATTGACTTACATTGTGTGTCAGGATGGATCAGTTTGGCTCAGTTTCATCAAACTGACACCAAAACGCTGCAAGCACAGTTCTGATGTCTGTCTCCAAAGCGGAATGGAGACTGAACTGATGCAAGCTAATGAATTCTGAGTGGATCCTTCTCCATTCAGAATGCATTATAATGCAAACTGATCCGTTTTTGACCGCTTGTCAGAGCCCTGAACGGATCTCACAAATGGAAAGCCAAAATACGAGTGTGAAAGTAGACTTAGTACATTTGCCCCCTTGGAAGTGACTAGTTTACTGTCAGTTAAGGACAATGTCACCCAAACTCCAAAAGTGTGGTGGAACCAAGTGGAGGGTTTGTAAAGCCATAAAATTCCAGTAGAAAATATCAAGTTACTCAATTAAAGGGAATCTGTCACCTGCTTTTACCATTTTAAGCTGTCACCATCGCCATGTTCACTAAAGTACCTTATTTCCAGCAATCTTCTTCTTACTTTATTTCGTTTTGTCCTTTTGATAAAAAATCCCTTTTTATGATATGCAAATGAAGCTCCAAGGTGCCCAGAGGGGCGTTTTTTTCCCTTTCCGGTGCCCAGTGACGCCCCCCTGCAGTGCCCAGCCCGTCTTAATTTGAATCCCAAGAACGCCTCCTGATCCTCAAATAACCTCCCACACCCTGGCAAACGGTTCCGCCCCCTCCCCACGTCATCGTCTACCTTCTAGAAATGCCCCGTCCTTCTTCCTGTCGGCGGCCAGAAAACTCGCGCAGGCGCAGTACTGCGCCTGCGGCCTGTGCGATCATCAACCTCCTCAGGGCAACAGCTCTCAGGAGCTTGATGATCGCGCAGGCGCAGGCCGCCGACAGGAAGAAGGATGGGGCATTTCTAGAAGGTAGACGATGACGTGGGGAGGGGGCGGAACCGTTTGCCGGGGTGTGGGAGGTTATTTGAGGATCAGGAGGCGTTCTTGGGATTCAAATTAAGGCGGGCTGGGCACTGCAGGGGGGCGTCACTGGGCACCGGAGAGGGAAAAAAATGCCCCTCTGGGCACCTTGGAGCTTCATTAGCATATCATAAAAAGGGCTTTTTTATCAAAAGGACAAAACGAAATAAAGTAAGAAGAAGACTGCTGGAAATAAGGTACTTTAGTGAACATGGCGATGGTGACAGCTTAAAATGATAAAAGCAGGTGACAGATTCCCTTTAAGTGCTGTGGTACTTTCTACTGTAGTTCAGACCACATATGAAACACTGTGTATAAGAAGGACAGAGAAGAACCAGAGGACGACAACCAACTTAACTAAGAGAGTGGGTGGATTGCAGTACAAAGAGAGGTCATCAAAATTGGCGTTATTCAGGTTGCAAATAAGATGGCTTAGGGGTGACCTAATTACATGGTGTAAATATTACAATGGACAATACAGAAATCTTTCGAATGATCATTTTTACCCAGACTTGAAACCTTGCCAAAAGGTCATTCTTTTACATCTGGAGGAAATATGGTTTCACCATCATCATAGACGAAATTCTTTATAAGAGCAGTGAGAAGAAGGACTCTACCAAAAAATGTTGTAGTTCGTTTAATAGTTCAAGAAGAGCCAGGATGCCTTTTTTGAAAAATATAATATTACAAGTTATAGTTAATGGATATTTGGAGTTAGGTTTTATTCTGAATGCCAGATTTGCAGATGGGGAGGCATTTTTATCTACTAATAGAGACAATTGGCATCCGTCTCATAGCTTTTTTTTTTCCCTCCTCTGTATCAGTATAGTAGGTTTATATGTTGATTTACTGATTTTTATTGATGTTACTGATTAAAACCATATACTGATATTTTATGCACTTTTAATTTTTATACATTTTTCTCAAAATAAGGTTCAAAACAATAAGAAACAAATGACAAGATGACAAGAACTTAGCAATTGATGCTCCTATTACATTGCTATGGAATACTGCAAGAATATGAAGCAAGGCTCAGAAATTCTATAAGAAACTGTGGTAATGGCTGCTAACTAGTGATGAGCGGGAGGTGCCATATTCGATTTCGACAAAATTCGCGAATATTCGCTAGAATATTCGTTTCATATTCGTCGAAATCGAATATTCGCCATTTTTCTAGTTATCGCGATTAATATGTGATTTAAATAATCGCGTATTGCGATTGTAACTTAAGGCTACTTTCCTATTGGTTTGATATCTAGAATTAGCGAAGATGACGAATATGACAAATGTATTCGTCATATTCCTCAAAACGAAGATAACGAAGTATTCTCCATCTTCGTTTTAGCTACCTATTCAACTTCGCTAATTCTAGCAATCAAATAGGAAAGTTGACTATAGAGATAGCTAAGTTTAATTCGCTATGCGATTATATTACTTTGCTTTTTTTTTTAATAAATAGAATAATTATAATAATTATCAAGTATTATAATGATTCTATTTATTAAAAAAAAGCAAAGTAATATAATCGCATAGCGAATTAAACACAGCTGTCTCTATAGTCAACTTTCCTATTTGATTGCTAGAATTAGCGAAGTTGACGAATATGGAGCTAAAACGAAGAAAACGAAGATAACGAAGTATTCTCCATCTTCGTTTTTGCTCCATATTCGTCAACTTCGATAATTCTAGCAATCAAATAGGAAGGTTGACTATAGAGACAGCTGTGTTTAATTCGCTATGCGATTATATTACTTTGCTTTTTTTTTTTTATAAATAGAATCATTATAATAATCAAGTATTATAACTATTAAATTTTTTTTTTTAAAAGCAAAGTAATATAATCACATAGCGAATTAAACTTAGTTGTCTCTATAGTCAACTTTTCTATTTGATTGCTAGAATTAGCGAAGTTGACGAATAGGTAGCTAAAACGAAGATGGAGAGTACTTTGTTATCTTCGTTTTGAGGAATATGACGAATACATTCGTCATATTCGCTAATTCTACCAAGCCAACCATAGTAAACCAGGTCTAAGTTGAAATCGCAATGTGAATAATTCAAGTTATATTAATCGCATTGCGATTACAACTTAGCACTGCTATATTCCATATTAGGCTAGAATTAATGAATATGGAAAATAGCAGTGCTAAGTTGAAATCGCAATTCGATTATTATAACTTGAATTAATCGAATTGCGATTTCAACGTAATTCTCAAATCGGACAGTACATTCTAGTGTGGAGACGTTCCCATGGTGATGGGGACGCTCCATGAGCACGGAAGTCGTCAGAAGCGGCAACGGGCAACGACTGGAGCAGCCAGGAAGCCTGGAATCCTAAGGACAGGTAAGAACTACTTTTGGGAAGTGGGAAAGAAAAAAATATAACAATAAAAAAAATAAAAAATAAAAATAAATTCGAAATATCGAATTTATAGCACTATATTCAAAATATTCGCGATTTAGCGAAGTGCCGATATTCGCTAAAAAAATTCAACACTACTGCTAACAGTATATGAATTCAATGAGCATAGAGAGAACATATTGGGAAAAGCCATTAAAAGACTAACAAAAATTATTAAAGGGGATATCACATGATTAAAGCAAAAAAAATGAAAATCGGATATCATATAGTACAGTGATACCTCGGTTCACGAACTTAATTCGTGAACTGACTCTGGTCGCGAACCGAATTGGTCGCGAACCGAGGCACATTTTCCCATAGGGTTCAATGTAAATCCGGTTAATCCGTGCTGACCTTTTTTTGGGTGTTTTTGAAGCACAAAAATATTAAACAAATTACAATACACATTAGTACAGTATAGTAATGTATAAAGAGAGGACACTAACCTTGCTTGAGATGACTTCTGGCATGGAGGAAGGCAGGTGGGAGGCTGTTATTGTTTGGAGGGAGAGTCCCCCTCCATAAGGACATCAGGGGGATCTCCTTCAGGGGTTTCCTCTCTCCTTTGTCTCCTAGCTGCAGGCTCAGTTTTTCTGAAAAATCTGTCCAATGTCACTTGTCTCTTCCTGTGCTGCATAACCCTCCGGAAATGAGAGACCACATTATCATTCATGAGATTTAGCACTCTGTTCACGACAGTTATGTTGGGGTGGTGCTTTTCAAAAAAATCATGGCACTCATTCCATTTTTGCATAATGGATTTTATGGCATCACTGCTAACCTCCTCCCTTTCTTCCTCTTCCTCAGTGGAATGCTCCTCAAGAAGTGCCTTCTGCTGCTCACTGTGGAGTTCAGAAAGTTCTTCCGTGGTCAGCTCCTCCCTATGTTCCTTAACAAGCTCTTCCACATCAGCACCATCAACGTCCAGACCCATACTCTTGCCCATGGACACAATTTCCTCCACTACCTCTGCATCAGACCCTTCAAAGTCATGTTCACGTTCAGCGACACATTCTGGCCACAGTTTCCTCCAGGCTGAATTTAGGCCTCTTTCACACTTGCGTTGTTGGGATCCGGCATGCACTTCCGTTGCCGGATGGTGCCCGCCGGATCCGGAAAAACGCAAGTGTACTGAAAGCATTTGAAGACGGAACCGTCTTCCAAATGCTTTCAGTGTTACTATGGCACCCAGGACGCTATTAAAGTCCTGGTTGCCATAGTAGTAGTGGGGAGCGGGGGAGCAGTATACTTACAGTCCGTGCGGCTCCCGGGGCGCTCCAGAATGACGTCAGAGCGCCCCATGCGCATGGATGACGTGATCCATGCGATCACGTGATCCATGCGCTTGGGGCGCCCTGACGTCACTCTGGAGCGCCCGGGGAGCCGCACGGACGGTAAGTACACTGCTCCCCCGCTCCCCACTACACTTACCATGGCTGCCAGGACTTCAGCGTCCCGGCAGCCATGGTAACCACTCTGAAAAAGCTAAATGTCGGCTCCGGCAATGCGCCGAAACGACGTTCAGCTTAAGGCCGGATCCGGATCAATGCCTTCCAATGGGCATTAATTCCGGATCCGGCCTTGCGGCAAGTGTTCCGGATTTTTGGCCGGAGCAAAAAGCGCAGCATGCTGCGGTATTTTCTCCGGCCAAAAAACGTTCCGTTCCGGAACTGAAGACATCCTGATGCATCCTGAACGGATTTCTCTCCATTCAGAATGCATTAGGATAATCCTGATCAGGATTCTTCCGGCATAGAGCCCCGACGACGGAACTCTATGCCGGAAGACAACAACGCAGGTGTGAAAGAGCCCTTAGGGTTCGGGGAGTGACCTCTTCCCAGGCTTTGTCAATGAGGTTAATGCAGTGGACAACATTGAAATGTTTCTTCCAGAAGTCTTTCAAAGTCAAGGACGTCTCTTCAGTGACATTAAAACACCTAGTGAAGAGCGCCTTTGTGTACAGCTTCTTGAAGTTGCAGATGACTTGCTGGTCCATGGGCTGCAGAAGTGGTGTTGTGTTGGGGGGGAGGAACTTTACCTTGATGAAGTCATACTCAGCATCCATATCATCCACCAAGGCTGGAGGGTGTGCCGGGGCATTGTCCATCAGAAGAAGGCACCTTTCAGGCAGCTGGTTATCAGAAAGATATTTTCTGACGGTGGGTGCAAACACCTCGTGCAGCCATTCCATAAACAATTGCCTTGTGACCCAAGCTTTGGCATTGGCTCTCCACATGACGGGCAGTCTGGCCTTGTTCACATTTTGTTGCCTAAATGCACGAGGGGTCTGAGAATGGTACACCAGTAGTGGTTTAATTTTCAGATTGGCGCTTGCGTTGGCACACAGCAAAAGGGTTAATCTGTCCTTCATGGGCTTGTGCCCTGGTAGTGCCTTTTCCTCCTGCGTGATATAGGTTCTGTTCGGCATTTTTTTCCAGAAGAGCCCTGTTTCATCACAGTTGAAAACTTGTTGAGGGACGTATCCTTCTGTCTTCATGAATTCCGCAAAGTCTAACTTGTAGGCTTCTGCTGCGGCCTTGTCAGAACTGGAAGCCTCACCATGTCTAATCACACTGTGGATGCCACTTCTCCTGCGGAATTTTTCAAACCACCCCCTACTGGCTTTAAATTCGTCACTTGCTGCACTTGTAGAGGGGCTTCTTTGCAGTAAATCACTGTGCAATTTCCTGGCTTTCTCACAGATCATAGCTTCACTAACGCTATCACCTGCCTGCTGTTTCTCATTCAACCACACCAACAAAAGTTTTTCCACCTCTTCCAGCACTTGCGTCCTCTGCTTGGTTAACATTGTTACTCCTTTTGCAACATCAGCTCCTTTGATGGCGGCTTTGTTTTTCAGAATAGTTGAGATTGTTGACTTTGCCATCTTGTACTCCGAGGCCAGATCAGTCACACGAATACCACGGTCATGCTTTTCTATAATTTCCTTCTTCAGCTCAATGGTTATTTTCTTCACAACCTTGCTGTCACCTTTACTACTGCTCTGCACTTTCTTTTTGCCACCATGCTTGCGCTGCACATTCTTGTCACCTGCATTTCCACTTTGCACATTGTCACTTGCATTTCCACTTTGCACATTGTCACTTGCATTGCTGTTCTTGTCACCTTCATTGCTGCTCTGCACTTTCTTTTTGCCACCATGCTTGCGCTGCACATTCTTGTCACCTGCATTTCCACTTTGCACATTGTCACTTGCATTTCCACTTTGCACATTGTCACTTGCATTTCCACTTTGCACATTGTCACCTGCATTGCTGTTCTTGTCACCTTCATTGCTGCTCCGCACTTTCTTCTTTCCACTATGCTTCTTGGGAGCCATATTGGGTGTCCAGTGAACTGTACAGTACTGTATGTGCTAAAAAGCACACCAATGTTTGCAGAGTACTCACAGTACTTCTTTCTGTGTCTCTTCTTCTCTCCACGATCTTCCTACAGGAAGTGACGACCATGTGACAGCCTGGAAATAGCATTAAAATGGCCGCGGCTCCTGTTCGTGAACCGAGGCGGAGTTCGTGAACCGGAGCATATTTTTATGAACTTTTCTGTTCGTGAACCGAGTTGTTCGTGAACAGAAGCGTTCGTGAACCGAGGTATCACTGTATATGATAGTCTTTCTAACAGAGCTAGAACCAGCCCTGTACCCCACATGGATCCAGAGATCCCTCTTTTCTTTGCTGCAATTGCTCTGCTAGATTTATTTCAAGATGCAAGCTCAAAGGGCGTGTCTTTTCTCAGGAGGCGTGTCCTGTAACTATCACAGTTTCTATCTGTAGATAGGGCTGATGTCAATTGAAGAATGGAACTGAGCGTGTGCAACCATCTTGGTGTGGTGAACAGGCAAATAAGGAAAAGAACTAACAGCAGGTGGCACTATACAGATAGATTTCATTGAATAACTAAGTGACTATGCTAAATTTTTAATTACATGCAATCACAAAATAATTTAGATCCAGGTGTGTGTAGTAAGATATTTTAGAAGTTCCCCTTTCATTCCTTGTAATATAGGTGGTTAGTGGTACTAGATACCTGGCCACGTTCCTTAGGTCTGAAGTAACTGTGCATGAGCACTGTACATTAAAGACCTTTAGAAAGTGCCAGGAAGCTAGAAAACACCTAGCTATGTAACAAAGAGATTATCTCCATTGAAGACATTATCAGGGTAAGATGTGTCTTGCTACCACAACCTCTCTTTGTATCATATGGGCGTCAGCCAACTGCTATGTTGGGAACTGGTCGATAGGGAGCTTGCTCATTTGTTCACGACCTTGGTGACTGTTACCTATTTTACTCTGTATGTTATCTTTTGTATATATATTTTTTCACAGTCTAGTTTACACAGCCCAATTGTCGGGCAGGTCATCAGGGACGAACTTTCCTATGAACACTTGTTCCCGACAATCTGCCTGTCTAAAGGTGCAGGCAATCACCCTATGGATAAGCAAAACATTCATTCATCGGGTGAAACTGTAGTTCGTGCAAGAAAGTAAATTATCGTTTCTAGACAGCAGATTGTGCACTTTGCTGCCCAGAAACAATGCAGCTGTATGAGGACGAGCAATCTCAGTCGAGATCACTCTTTCTCAGACTTTAGAGGTGATTACTGCATGTAAGTGCTTTCCTTCATCCCCACCAAATGAGCATTCAGTTGTTGTGAAGAAACCGCTGCTCCTCTGGACATGTATAGTCCTAAGAACAAGGAGGGCTCAATTCAAGGATGGTTTCATACGATAGAATCATATAATATAGTAGTGTATGGCCTAGCTGTCCACTATACTGTCAGTCAGGAGCATATATATATAGTACAGACCAAAAGTTTGGACACACCTTCTCATTCAAAGAGTTTTCTTTCTTTTCATGACTATGAAGGCATCAAAACTATGAATTAACAAATGTGGAATTATATACATAACAAACAAGTGTGAAACAACTGAAAATATGTCATATTCTAGGTTCTTCAAAGTAGCCACCTTTTGCTTTGATTACTGCTTTGCACACTCTTGGCATTCTCTTGATGAGCTTCAAGAGGTAGTCCCCTGAAATGGTCTTCCAACAGTCTTGAAGGAGTTCCCAGAGATGCTTAGCACTTGTTGGCCCTTTTGCCTTCACTCTGCGGTCCAGCTCACCCCAAACCATCTCGATTGGGTTCAGGTCCGGTGACTGTGGAGGCCAGGTCATCTGGCGCAGCACCCCATCACTCTCCTTCATGGTCAAATAGCCCTTACTTTCAAAGTTTTCCCAATTTTTCGGCTGACTGACTGACCTTCATTTCTTAAAGTAATGATGGCCACTCGTTTTTCTTTACTTAGCTGCTTTCTTCTTGCCATAATACAAATTCTAACAGTCTATTCAGTAGGACTATCAGCTGTGTATCCACCTGACTTCTGCTCAACGCAACTGATGGTCCCAACCCCATTTATAAGGCAAGCAATCCCACTTATTAAACCTGACAGGGCACACCTGTGAAGTGAAAACCATTTCAGGGGACTACCTCTTGAAGCTCATCAAGAGAATGCCAAGAGTGTGCAAAGCAGTAATCAAAGCAAAAGGTGGCTACTTTGAAGAACCTAGAATATGACATATTTTTAGTTGTTTCACACTTGTTTGTTATGTATATAATTCCCATGTGTTAATTCATAGTTTTGATGCCTTCAGTGTGAATCTACAATTTTCATAGTCATGAAAATAAAGAAAACTCTTTGAATGAGAAGGTGTGTCCAAACTTTTGGTCTGTACTGTATGTTCACATTGCATATATTAGTTTACCAAGTCAACCACTTCAGAAACATCAGGTAAGAGGGGACGTTTCCTGGATCTAGCACTAACTTTATGGGCAGTGGTAAAGATACTGGCACTATTTCGTCTGGCATCATGTGGGAGTAATAATAGTCCTATACATAACACAGCAAGACCTTGAGAGGGGAGAAACTGAAGTCTCCAAATCTGTAAGGGCCAGCTAAATACCTCCATCCAAAAAGGAAAAATAAGGGAGCAATGCCACCACATGTGAGGTGTAGTTCCCCGGTCACCACAATTGCACCAGCACAAAGGGACATAAGCAGAAATCATAGCAGTCACCTAGTCTTACAGGTGTCAAATACCTGCTAAGCTTAATATAATGATTTTGTTCTACATGGTCGATATGAAACAGCTTGTGCTGTGTTGTGGAGATTCGCTCTGGTAGACAGGGTGTGCGGATGCAGTACAGAGGCAAATTACCAGTTTTTAAATCAAACTTCCGTGTTTATTCACACATAAGGAAAAAAACTAAATGTCACTTTGCAGTCTTGGTGTTAGTTCACACACAATGGAAAGTCCACATAGCAAAAATCACCTTGTTGGCAGTTCTGCCTCCAGCAGTCCATAGCAGTATTTTAGGGGGCCCGTTTCCCCTACAGATGGGTCTCAGCCCTCCAGCACGGCACAAGCCTCCGATCCTAGCACACACACCTTCTGAGCTCCACTGTCAGACTGAGGTAATCCTTCTCACCTGGCAGTGCTGGCTGGTTTTTTTGCCTGTCAAAACCCAGCCTGGAACATGGGGAGAAGTCACCCACCCAGCACTTTGACTACTCCCAGTAAGAGTCGCCCTGGATCAGTTACACAGCCATACTAAGTATTAAGATGTCAAATAGCAACTGCTGCTGACACATAAAAATCGTCTCTTACTCCACCGAGGCCAGGAACCTCGGTGACACGTACCTATCATCCACGATGATTCCTTGTACCTTCTTACAGTGTGTATGGTCCACTCCAAATTGTTATATATACTGTAGTATGATGTCATTTTTCACTATTCCTTTGTCTATGCTGCTGATTCCATATTACAGGCTGGTCACATGCATTACATACTTCCACCCTTAGAGGTCACAATCACACCATTTATATAGTGCAGCCATAGGAAGTTAGAGGGAGATTAGGAGTTTTGAGGAAGGCGAGGAGACAGGCTTGTCTCAGTTCTCCCGGGCCTAGCCCGGGGAATCAATTTAACTCAACCTTTGAGTCCAAGATTAGGACTATCACTTTATACCCCAGAAGGGTAATCTACAGTGTAGGATCACTACACTGTAGATTACACTTCCGGGGTATAAAGTGAATTATCACTTTGAGGAGCGCAACCTTTTAAAATAATGAAGCAGAGAGTTTTTCTGCTGTGAGGGAGATCGCCCTTGGGTAGGTGGAGAGTTTCTAAGCTACAGGCTGCCCGCCATAAGCAAGGACAGAAAGGTCATCTGTCAGAACACTTACTTACAGAGGATCTAAACTACTATTGAAAGGCTGAGTAACAAAAGCAAGATCAGGAACCAAGTACAAGTAAGACTATCACCTTTACTAAAGTGAGCTGGAGCTAACCTATACACTTCACCTCAAGGAGCCTGCTAATTTGGATTTGCAGCTTTATATTTTTTTGCCATCTGTATGCAAGACAAAGTGATGATAATGGATGCCTTGCTACATCTGACAAGTAAAGTTCCTGTTTGGTTTACCTACTGCCTCATTCCTCATTCTTCTGCTCCATCTCTAAATTGCACCTTGAGGTGCTGGCGTCACAAACTACCACATATGGGCCCAGCCACCAAAGCACCCTAAACACCACCATCAAGGGCACCTCAACTTCCATCTGGCTGGTGTTCCCTGCAACCCAGAGTGCCCTGGAGGATTTAATGCTGTCTTCCAATCCACTGCACGCCGGCCCAGGGGACAACTGTGAGTAAATTAACTACTACACCCACCGGCTCACCACCACTACACTCACTACCCCCTGTGTTCCGGCATGTTGCATATCACCCAATAGAAAGCCTCCTCCCAGCTTTCTACAGTAAAGGTCTCCCCTAATTCCTCCTCCCATTTAATCGTAAAGTTAGGTTTTATCTCTACAGAGAAAGTGGGATGAATACACAGTAGATAGACCTGTAGTATAAGATGCATACCCATAGAAAAAATTCTCTACAGGAGTGAGCCTGGGGAGAGACTTCGGTAAAGGTTGCAAACAGTGGTGAAATTAGAGGTATTGATGAAACCAGGAATTTGGGAGAGAAATGTGTGATGCAAAGATTCATAATTGCTGAAGAAATTTGCCAGTATCATCAAAACATTTCTGTATCCATTTAGCAAAAGTAGATATCAGGATATTGAGAACCAAATCTGAAATTGGCATTTCAGAGGCGGAAGGAAGAGAAAAACTTGTTAGATTGTACAGTATAATCGAATGCTATACTGTATGTATAGGGCCGCCTGCATTGTGGATAAATTTAAGGGATGATGGACTAGAGCAGGGATGGCAAACCTGCGGTTCTCCAGCTGTCCTAAAACTACAACTTCCACCATGCCCTGCTGTAGGTTGATAGCTGTAGGCAGTCTAGGCATGATGGGAGTTGTAGTTTTGCAACAGCTGGAGAGCATCGGGTTGGTCATCCCTGGACTAGAGAGTTGCTCACGAGAAATGATGCTTCAGTCTGGAGCCATTGTTGGGGATTACCAGTCTTTTATCTGGTCTATAAGGCTATCTCGAGAGAATCTAAATCTGGAGCTCCCAAGTCCCATTTTCTTAGGAAAAAGAGCACATTTTCTTGTCCTTGGGTGAGCGTTTCCCCAAATGAAATTCAGCATATCTAATTATGACTACTGCACAGTTTTGATATGGATACTTAATGAGAGGTAACAGAATTTATATGGGATTTTTGGTAAAATATTCAATTTTTTTTACAATTTTTTATTTTTTTAAGAACTTATAATTAAGAACTTATTCCAACTTATCTAACTTTCAAAGTACACAAGTCATGTTTGCCTGTGTGGTCTGTTGCTTCTTAAGACTAATTATAATGACTTTAAGTTTAAGTGGGAGTAACATCCATATGCCCATTGTACATAATTTAAAAACACATTTAGAAAACTCCCCATCTTTGCAAAGGTTAAACCTGTCTTCGAATGTTTGTGTAGAATGTAATTTAAACTCTCTGCTTTGCTTATCCAGCATGACCTTGCTCCAGACAATGATTTCTAAAGGGAATTTTAGCTAATCGGGTATTTCCCATAAAAAGGTCACATTGTTTTTGATAGCCAGTAGTCATAAATATCTTATATAATCTCAATAAATTACATGGAAGTGGCAAAATCATTCAAGCATGAATTCTAAATCTCTAGGAAAAGCTAAGGTCCTATCTGTGTAAACAGCCTCAGCCTTTTGTTAAACAGTTTGGCGTGTCATCGTAAGGGCACAAATCCGAGGTTATTGTTTTTACCTTTTTCTTCTACATATTGACTTCCATAGACATCGGTGACTCAGAGCTGGTTGAAGCTTTTGCATGAAGTTCTTGAGATAATATACCATATAGATGGAATTATTTATTTTTTGTGTAGCAACTGTACATCAGTTTAACTTGAGGTGGCATTATTTGTGTCCTCTATGGCATTATTATTTACGGTATGCACTGTATAGTAGTATTAAGTGGACAGTGTATTGTTTGATTTCTATATATTGTACATGCATATTACTGCACCATATGAGTGGCATTATCTCTGCGCATTGTGGAATTGTTACTTGAGCTCTGTATCATGTGTTGTTTGGGAATTGTTCGACTGTATTAATTATGCAGAGTGTGTTACTGTTAGGTTCTATTCACATTTGAATTGTGTTCAGTGTATACCATTGAATTCCAACAGTCACCCATAGGCTCCCAAATTTACTATAGTGAAAAAAAAATATTCCAAAATATCATGTCAAAACATATGTCATATGAAACACTGTTTTGGCACATGTTGGGTTAAAGGGGTTGTCTCATGAAAAATATTCCTGAAACCAGCACCTGTATCTGATTTTTTTTGTAATTGCATGCAATAGAATTTTAGTATAGCCACTATACAATCTGTATATCGCCACCTACTGTTTGTTTATTTCCTTATATCTCTTTCCACCTCAGTAACGTCACTTGGGTGGACGCAGATGCTCAGTTCCAGCCTTCATTTATCTACTCTTAGATGCTGTGATATTTACAGGAAGAGAGTTGTAGCAGAAAGGACACATCCCTGAGAGATAAAACCCCCCCATGAGCTCATAGCTTCAAATATATCTATCAGAACAATGGAGCAAAACATGGGAAGATCTTTGGATCCATGTGGGGTTCAGGGCTGATTCTAGCTTTGTTAGAAAGAGATTGTCATATGTTTTATGATATCTGATTTTAATTTTTTTACATTACTCATGAGATAATAAAGACTTTGGATTCATTCAGTGAATACAACAAGAGCATTCTTTCTCATACCAAACCAAAACTCTAGCTAGGTTTTTTGGCATTTGAGTCATAGTTCAGGTTTGCTGCCCTAACCTTGCATTAAAATATCTTGGCCAAGGCCATGTAGTTTGTTGGTGCCCCCTGGCACACAGCACCTGGGAGTATAGATGAGCAAATTGGACTTTTAACACCTCAAATTCTGTGGTCAATTGCGACCATGGCAACGGAGACATCTTTCCCCAGGAGTGCTGTGCTTCTAGGGCCTGAATGTCCCCCCTGCACTGAGACCAAGGGATAAGTTTGGTTGCTGAGGCCTGCCATGGCAATATTCCTATGTGGTAGGACTGCATTGGAACACAGTGAATCTCTCATAGGCTGCACTCTGAAAGGTCCCTTGGTGGACTTAAAAGAATTGAAAAAAAGGTAAAAATTGTGTGAGAGTGGGAGACACTAAATGTGTGGTATGTGAGGTATGATGTGATCCAGGAGAGGGCCTGGTCAGTGATCCCAAGAGATGAAAGAGTTTGTAACAGAAGGGAGTGGTCGACAGTGTCAAAGGCAGAGGACAGGTCAAGGAGAAGGAGGACAGAGTAATGTTTTTTGGTTTTGGCTGTTAGTAGGTCATTGGGGACATTGGTGAGGGCAGTCTCAGTTGAATGATGGGGTCGGAAGCCAGATTGTAACCGGTGAAAGAGGGAGCAGGAGGAGAGATGAGAGGACAGTTCAGAATGGACATGTTGCTCAAGTAGCTTTGAGGCATATGGATGAAGTGATATGGGACAATGACTGGACAAAGAAGATTGGTCAAGTGAAGGCTTTTTGAGGATGGGTGTAATGGTAGCATGTTTAAAACCAGAAGGGAAGACACCAGTGATAGTGATAGGTTGAAGAGATGAGTTAGGGCTGGGATAAACACTGTGGTGAGGTTAGGGGTGACGTGGGATGGCATTGGGTCAAGTGCACAGGTGGTGAGATGTGATCTGGAGAGTAGAGGGGAGAGTTTTTCTTCTATAATGGTGGAGAAGCAGGTTTTGGTAAATGAGGACTGAGCAGTTGTGTGGAGGGTATGTGGGGATGGTGCAGTGAAGCTTTATCTGATGTTGACTATCTTTTGTTTGAAGTATGTGGCAAAGTCCTCAGCTGAGAGAAGAGGACAGAGTGGGGCACTGGGGGACGGAGAAGGTAGTTAAAAGTGTTAAAAAGTTGTTTAGGGCTGTGGGACAGGGAAGATATGAGAGATGAGAAGTAGGCCTGCTTTGCATCAGCAAGGGAGGATTTGAAAATTAGGAGGGATTGCTTGTATGTGGTGAAGTGGGATTTCTTCCATCGCCGCTCAGCAGCCCTGGAAGCTTGTCTGAGTTTTTTGGTCAGGTTGGTGCCAGGGTTGTCTGTTGATTTTTCGGGTTTTGTTGTGTGTGAGGGAGGCAACAATGTTCAGAGCTCTACTTATTGTGGTGTTATATAGGGTGGTGGCAGTACCTGGGTCTTGAAGGGAACAAATGGCAGAAAGTGGCAGAAGAGAGTCAGAAAGCAAGCAAAAGTCGAGATGTTTAAGGTTCCTGTGAGGGTGTGTTAGTGTGTGGACCCGGGGAGCAGCAGAAGAGACGAGTGAAGAAAAAGGTGAGTAGGTTGTGGTCGGATAGGGGGAGAGGTTAATTAGAAAGGTTAGATAGGGAGCAGAGGAGATTAAAGATCAGATCCAGAGTGTGCATAGGGAACACCGTAAAAACCAAACCCATAAAACTGTGGTGGGATTAAAATTTGTCTTTTTTACAATGTCATTCCATTTGGAAAAAATTTTCCAGCTTCTCACTAGATCATATCCAGTATTAAAAATTAGAATGAGCAACTGGTCCTGAAAAAAAACAAGCCTTCATACAGCTATGTGAAAGTAAAAATAAAATGTTATGAACCCAAGAAGGCAGGGAGTAAAAATAAAATAAAATAAAAAAATTGCATGGTCAGGAAAGGGTTAAACATGCAGAGTGGTATTAAAAAAAAAACATTGGCTTGTTCTGAACAAGCGGTCCAAAAATATTGACTTAACAGGGGCAGATGTAGTGGCGTCGCTAGGGGGGGGCGAGGGGGGCAATCGCCCCCCCTATGTTGTTCTTTGCCCCCCCCGCTGAATACTAATGAGCGCTTCCATTATGGAAGCGCTCATTAGAACCGAGAGACCAGGAAGTGGTGAACGCTCTGTACTCACCACTTCCTGGTCCTCAGCTGTCGGCTGTGCAGGGCTGCTCACAGCGGGAGGGCGCTCTGTGACCTCACGCTGTGCGCGCCAGTTCAGAGCACAGTCGACTGAGGAGAGGCAGGCGGCGTCCAGGAGCAGGAGAGGTAAGTGTTTTTTTATTTTATAAAATATGTGGCTGCTGGGGGCATATGGGGGGCTAATGATGAGAGGCATATGGGGGGCTAATGATGAGAGGCATATGGGGGCTAATGATGAGAGGCATAGGGGCTAATGATGAGAGGCATATGGGGGCTATGATGAGAGGCATATGGGGGGCTAATGATGAGAGGCATATGGGGGCTAATGATGAGAGGCAGTAGGGGGGCTAATGATGAGAGGGCAGCATATGGGGGCTATGATGAGAGGGCATAGGGGGCTAATGATGAGAGGAGCCATATGGGGGCTTAATGATGAGAGGCAGAATGGGGGCAAATGATGAGGGGGCAAATGGGGGCTAATGATGAGAGGCATATGGGGGCTAATGATGAGAGGCATATGGGGGCTAATGATGAGAGGCATATGGGGCTAATGATGAGAGGCATATGGGGCTAATGATGAGGAGGCATATAGGGGCTAATGATGAGAGGCATATGGGGGCTAATGATGAGAGGCATATGGGGGCTAATGATGAGAGGCAGCATATGGGGGCTAATGATGAGAGGCATATGGGGGCTAATGATGAGAGGCATAAGGGGGCTAATGATGAGAGGCAGCATATGGGGGCTAATGATGAGAGGCATAAGGGGGCTAATGATGAGAGGCATATGGGGGCTAATGATGAGAGGCATATGGGGCTAATGATGAGAGGCATATGGGGGCTAATGATGAGAGGCATATAGGGGCTAATGATGAGAGGCATATGGGGGCTAATGATGAGAGGCATATGGGGGCTAATGATGAGAGGCAGCATATGGGGGCTAATGATGAGAGGCATATGAGGGCTAATGATGAGAGGCATAAGGGGGCTAATGATGAGAGGCAGCATATGGGGGCTAATGATGAGAGGCATAAGGGGGCTAATGATGAGAGGCATATGGGGGCTAATGATGAGAGGCATATGGGGGCTAATGATGAGAGGCATATGGGGGCTAATGATGAGAGGCATATGGGGGCTAATGATGAGAGGCATATGGGGGCTAATGATGAGAGGCATATGGGGGCTAATGATGAGAGGCATATGGGGGCTAATGATGAGAGGCATATGGGGGCTAATGATGAGAGGCATATGGGGCTAATGATGAGAGGCATATGGGGGCTAATGATGAGAGGCATATAGGGGCTAATGATGAGAGGCATATGGGGGCTAATGATGAGAGGCAGCATATGGGGGCTAATGATGAGAGGCAGCATATGGGGGCTAATGATGAGAGGCAGCATATGGGGGCTAATGATGAGAGGCATATGGAGGCTAATGATGAGAGGCATATGGGGGCTAATTATGAGAGGCATATGGGGGCTAATGATGAGAGGCATATGGGGGCTAATGATGAGAGGCATATGGGGGCTAATGATGAGAGGCAGGGCCGGCTCCAGGATCATGTGGGCCCTTGGGCGATAAAGTCTCAGTGGGCCCCCTTACACAGTGGTAACTCTCTGAGTACAGATAATACAGTAGATATCACCTCCAGTCCTATGTAACAGCATAGATAACACAGTCATGGCTATCTGAGTACAGAAAATGTAGTAGTGTTACCTGCAGTCCTATGTAAAACCACAGATAACACTAGTGTAGATCATGTAGTAGTGTTACCTGCGTCCTTAGTGTGCCTCCCTGTGCCTCTACCACAGACTCCATGCTGGCGGTGCTGCCTCCTCTTCCATCTTCATCTTGCCCCGCACAGAATGTCCTGATGCAGCTGTGTCAAGACAAAGGGAACACTGTGGGCATGGTGATGGTGACACACACACAGGACAGACACACACACACACACACACACACACACGGACAGACACACACACAGGGACAGAACAGACAGACACACACACACAGGGACAGACTGACACACACATCATGGCCCTCAGAATACACCTGGATCTGTATGATAAACCCCCTTAATTGCACCAGATTCCACTCCACTTGAACACCCACTTGCCCCTGAGGTCCCACCTGCCCCCCTCATATCTCAGCTCCACCTGCCCCCTCATATCTCAGCTCCACCTGCCCCCCTCATATCTCAACTCCACCTGCCCCCTCATATCTCAGCTCCACCTGCCCCCCTCATATCTCAGCTCCACCTGCCCCCTCACATCTCAGCTTCACCTGCCCCCTCACATCTCAGCCCCACCTGCCCCCTCACATCTCAGCTCCACCTGCCCCCCTCACATCTCAGCTCCACCTGCCCCCTCACATCTCAGCCCCACCTGCCCCCTCACATCTCAGCTCCACCTGCCCCCCTCACATCTCAGCTCCACCTGCCCCCCTCATATCTCAGCTCCACCTGCCCCCTCACATCTCAGCTCCACCTGCCCCCCTCACATCTCAGCTCCACCTGCCCCCCTCACATCTCAGCTCCACCTGCCCCCCTCACATCTCAGCTCCACCTGCCCCCCTCATATCTCAGCTCCACCTGCCCCCCTCATATCTCAGCTCCACCTGCCCCCTCACATCTCAGCTTCACCTGCCCCCCTCATATCTCAGCTCCACCTGCCCCCCCTCACATCTCAGCTCCACCTGCCCCCCCTCATAGCTCAGCTCCACCTGCCCCCCTCATATCTCAGCTCCACCTGCCCCCTGATATATGAGCTCCATATGCTGCCCCTCACAAGTTCTGGTTCTCCAGCAGCACATCTTACCTCACTCTGCATCTTGCACACACAGCCCCTCCTCCTTTAACAAGCTGCTGCTGCCGTCAGGGTTTGTCATGTGACCATGAAGGAGCATGTGACCAGTCACAGAACTCCTTCTAACAACTACATTCTAGCATAGGATCGATCATCTACCGAAACAACTCCATCTACCCTGTTCTGAGTCCTGGGGCCGCCCACCCCAGCAGTGCACATGGCGAAAATTGTCTGCATTGCTGGGGTAAGCTGCCCCAGAACTCAGAACAGGCAGGACAGAGCTGCAGAAGTGAGCGGGCACAGTGGGCCCCCCCAGGAGCAGGGGGCCCCGGCATTTGCCCGGGTTTGCCGGGTGGTGGCGCCGGCCCTGATGAGAGGCATATGGGGGCTAATGATGAGAGGCATATGGGGGCTAATGATGAGAGGCATATGGGGGCTAATGATGAGAGGCATATGGGGGCTAATGATGAGAGGCAGCATATGGGGGCTAATGATGAGAGGCAGCATATGGGGGGCTAATGATGAGGAGGCAGCATATGGGGGCTAATGATGAGAGGCAGCATATGGGGGCTAATGATGAGAGGCAGCATATGGGGGCTAATGATGAGAGGCAGCATATGGGGGCTAATGATGAGAGGCAGGCATATGGGGGCTAATGATGAGAGGCAGCATATGGGGGCTAATGATGAGAGGCTATGGGGGGCTAATGATGAGAGGCAGCATATGGGGGCTAATGAGAGGCATGGGGGCTGATATGGGAGTGATGAGAGGCATAATGGGGGCTAATAAGAGGCATAATAACAGTGTCATCCACAGATGCCCCCATAACAGTGTGTCTTGCACAGATCCACCATAACAGTGCGCCTGTGCACTGACGAGAGACAGAAAGAAGGGCAAAGAATCCGCGGAAGCAAGCAGAGGACGGCACAGCAGACGACTGAATAGCTTATTTTGTAAGTAAATAGTTTTAGTATAAATGTATCCCTGCATACTGCAATTCTCTTGTATTTTGTAATCTTATTTATATATACTTAATTTTTTTTTGCCCCCCCATTTTTGACTGTGGTATCTTTGTGCCCCCCCTATATATTGTTCCTAGAGTCGCCACTGGGCAGATGCCTGCCTGTGTTTATACCCACAAACGGTAGTATGGCTTATTCTAAACTAAAATACGATTATTGCAATGCTTACTTATCAATGGTAGACAATTTGCAACAGGTTTCTAGACAAAGAAAAAAGTGTACTGTGGAACAGCAGTTGCTGTCCGTTGACGTTTCCGTGCTTACCGCTGCATTACGGGCTACATGTTTGGCGGTAATCTGCTCCACGGTTTCCTTCCAGCCCTGGGCACAGCATGCTTTCAGCTTAATCCTGGTAGCACTTCCTTTTAAGGGCCGATGCGCATCAATTCCTGTGAGTTATGGATTCGCACATGTGAACGTGCTGACCAATCCTAGCTCTCCTGCACCTACAGGGAGTGCAGAATTATTAGGCAAATGAGTATTTTGACCACATCATCCTGTTTATGCATGTTGTCTTACTCCAAGCTGTATAGGCTCGAAAGCCTACTACCAATTAAGCATATTAGGTCATGTGCATCTCTGTAATGAGAAGGGGTGTGGTCTAATGACATCAACACCCTATATTAGGTGTGCATAATTATTAGGCAAAATGGGTCAAAAGAAGGACTTGACAGGCTCAGAAAAGTCAAAAATAGTGAGATATCTTGCAGAGGGATGCAGCACTCTTAAAAATTGCAAAGCTTCTGAAGCGTGATCATCGAACAATCAAGCGTTTCATTCAAATTAGTCAACAGGGTCGCAAGAAGCGTGTGGAAAAAACCAAGGCGCAAAATAACTGCCCATGAAACTGAGAAAAGTCAAGCGTGCAGCTGCCAAGATGCCACTTGCCACCAGTTTGGGCCATATTTCAGAGCTGCAACATCACTGGAGTGCCCAAAAGCACAAGGGTGTGCATTACTCAGAGACATGGCCAAGGTAAGAAAGGCTGAAAGACGACCACCACTGAACAAGACACACAAGCTGAAACGTCAAGACTGGGCCAAGAAATATCTCAAGACTGATTTTTCTAAGGTTTTATGGACTGATGAAATGAGAGTGAGTCTTGATGGGCCCAGATGGATGGGCCCGTGGCTGGATTGGTAAAGGGCAGAGAGCTCCAGTCCGACTCAGACGCCAGCAAGGTGGAGGTGGAGTACTGGTTTGGGCTGGTATCATCAAAGATGAGCTTGTGGGGCCTTTTCGGGTTGAGGATGGAGTCAAGCTCAACTCCCAGTCCTACTGCCAGTTTCTGGAAGACACCTTCTTCAAGCAGTGGTACAGGAAGAAGTCTGCATCCTTCAAGAAAAACATGATTTTCATGCAGGACAATGCTCCATCACACGCGTCCAAGTACTCCACAGCGTGGCTGGCAAGAAAGGGTATAAAAGAAGAAAATCTAATGACATGGCCTCCTTGTTCACCTGATCTGAACCCCATTGAGAACCTGTGGTCCATCATCAAATGTGAGATTTACAAGGAGGGAAAACAGCACACCTCTCTGAACAGTGTCTGGGAGGCCGTGGTTGCTGCCTGCACGCAATGTTGATGGTGAACAGATCAAAACACTGACAGAATCCATGGATGGCAGGCTTTTGAGTGTCCTTGCAAAGAAAGGTGGCTATATTGGTCACTGATTTGTTTTTTGTTTTGTTTTTGAATGTCAGAAATGTATATTTGTGAATGTTGAGATGTTATATTGGTTTCACTGGTAAAAATAAATAATTAAAATGAGTATATATTTGTTTTTTGTTAAGTTGCCTAATAATTATGCACAGTAATAGTCACCTGCACACAACAGATATCCCCCTAAAATAGCCTAAAACTAAAAACAACCTAAAAACTACTTCCAAAAATATTCAGCTTTGATATTAATGAGTTTTTTGGGTTCATTGAGAACATGGTTGTTGTTCAATAATAAAAATAATCCTCAAAAATACAACTTGCCTAATAATTCTGCACTCCCTGTATATATGTGGCTCAGCCCCCTTCCTAGATGCCTGAGCAGCAATGTCCTTGTGTCCTGCAAAGTTTGCTGTTATCTCTGCCTGTGTATCTGACCCATGGTTGTGTTTCTGGACTCTGCTACCTGTTTGATCCTTGCCTCCTTGCCTCGACTCTCCTGTTGCTGATATGTATTGCCTGACCTGTACCTGTGCCGTCTGCCCTGACCTATTGCTTGTTTGACTTCCTCTGCCTCATCCTTTGGTCCTGTACCGTTGCTCCTGGTTACGACTCGGCCTGCTGACTACGTCTGTACTTCTGGTACCTGGCACTGGTACCCGCTGGTTCGCCTGGACCAGCTGCTTTGTGTGCCAATCCTCCTCAAGAGGTAGCAACCTGGTGTTCCCCTCAGGAAAGTCTATCCCCACCATCAGGAGAACTGCGAAGAATGAGGCATTCACTTAGACAACGCCCTTAGAGGAGGTTAGCTACATGGAACAGTAGATTCACACCCGCTGGTTCGTGAAATACTGTCTGTTTAAATGAATTTTGTGCAGTGCAATACATGAAGTTATGAACAGCAACAGCTGCGCTGACTGTAAGACAAACAGCACAGTAACTGCCCCTATGCTGTCCTTACTGATAAAATCCTGAATTTCTACCTTGTAATTCAATCTTCCTTTGTATATCTTCTTTGCAATCAGTCTTCTTCCTCCCTGCCCTATTTCTCTTACTAGTGTACTGAATTTTAAAAGTAAAATAGCAAGCGCTGTTTTGCGCAATTTGTGTGAAGCGAATCACCAAAACTTCGGATTTGTTTGGAATAAGAATTTTGGGGAAATTTGTGACAAATCCCTACCTGGTACTCATGCCTTGGTTGTCCCCTTAGCTATGCCTCTGGGTGAAATGAGTTGTAAACTAAGCCCAAAAAGGCTACTAGATGATGGTCGAAATTTGCTCTGCATAACAGTATTACTTGCATATTTCACAGTACTATATATTGGTATTATTTGAGTGTAAAATGTTAATAAAATACAATATGCATTACTTACAACAACCATATAATTTTACATATTGATGTAAATATTTTGTAAGATGACATTGAAAAATGATGACATGTCATCATTTTTCCAAATCAATTTACTTTGTGAGCCTGTACATCTAAAATCAACACCACCATGAACTTTAGGGTTGGGGGAGTCAAAAGCATAGAGACAGAAGGCAATTCTGAGGAAGTTCTGGAAACCGTCACTGAAAGTGCGGTTCCCATTTGTTTGTTGTCTCACATGGCATAATTAAAGTAGAAACAGAAAAGACAACACAATAACCCAAAAGGCTGTGTGCCGGGACCAAAACTATTTTTCACTGAAGAAAATAAATGTTTAATGAATTAGATTTTTTTTTTTAAGTTGCATGAATATACATTTTCTAGTAAAAATGAAACAAATAATGTTTTGCCTACAATTATTCAATATGTTTATGTGTCAAATGAGCGATCATAAAAACATTAAAAACAGGAAGGGAACATTTTTAAGAAAACTGAAAAATAAAAAATAAATATATATTAAAAAAGGCAAAAAGAGGATAATTAATATATATATATATATATATATATATATATATATATATATATATCATATATGTATGGATATTTCAAAGATTAACTTCATGGATGCGAAAGTAATGAAATAGGTGCACATTGATCTCATTAAGAAAATGATTTATTGCAATGTTCTTTATACTTTGCACCCAGCTCGGCAGTATTTTCAGTCTCGGGTCAGAAGGGACCTGGCTAGTCTCAAACCCTGACTACACAGACCATTTAACACTGTTCACTCGTGGTTGACCAGCTTAGTCCAATGTCTCCTTCTGTTTTTAAAGTAATGGCGTCTATATATTTTTGAGATATCAAAGAGCCAACATAAAGGCACCTGGGGATTCTGGTATGGTTATTTTAACTTGCTTCAAAGTGTAGACTGTCGAAGAGGTAGAAGTGTTAAATGCGAGGTAAAATAGCAAATTTGAGAGATTGTAATAACTATGGAGAACTGTGATAACAGCGGGGTGGGAAACAGAGAGGGCATACATGGTTTGATTTATTTAGAAAGCTCTGCTCAATATTTTCTGGAGACGTTTGTTTGGCCAGAATGGGAATAATATTTTTGTTTTATATTTTTGTATATTTTTTTGACATGTCAAAATAATATAATTGATTTCTATTATTAATAAGGTATCAGAGGGATTGGATTGCAGCGATTCCTAACAGAGGTTCTGTGTGTGTCTACAGTGGAACCTGAACTGGGATTTGGTGGTGGCCGCAATGCCCTGAGTTTATGGCTGATTGTTATTGAAATTTTATTTTAATATATTTCAACGTGATAAATGAGCTACGTTTGTAATTTACTTTTAGTTTAAAAAATTCTCCAGTTGTGATATATTCTGGCATGTCCACCCCCTTGTGTTTAAGCTTTATAGTAATGGTCATGTCCACCTAATGAGGTTGTGGCACATGCTCGGGTCCTTCTACTGGAACCAGCCATATCTACTGTTAGAAGTTTTGACAGTTATACTGTAAAGAGAGAGAGTTTCAGTAGAAAGGACATGACCCTTGAGCTGCAATAGGGAGAGAGCAACACAGAAGGGACATTCCCCCTTAGGACATGCTCCTCAGCTGCCAGCCTGAAGAAAATTTAGTAGAGCAACTAGAGCAATAAGTGGGGAGAATGTGAGGTAGAGGGTTGGTCCTAGCTTTGTTAGCAAGAGATTTTCATGCACTATGTGATGTCTGATTATTAACTGGGACTAGAGCACAAGACCACCCTCAATCATAGACAGTTGAATACTTATCCTTCAGCTGCAAACATTATTGTAAAAAATCCTATCAAGCATGCCCACTCTGTTAAAGCCCCTGGTACCAAGTTGTAGGTTGCAGGAGACTGAAGAGGTACTGTATGGCTAGAACAGGGCTAGAACTATTCTCCTACTTTACTCACGCGCAAACTCCTGAATCCATCTATTCTGCCCATGCATCAGGGAGGAAAAGTTCTGGCCCCATCCACAGCGGAAATGAAGTCCCATCTATAGCCCAGACATGAAACCTGGTAAAGTATGTGACTAGAGATGAGCAAAATATTCCAAAATTCGATTTGTGACAAATTACTTTGCCACGAAGCGCATTTCTTTGTAAGTAATGGGTGCAATGGCAGGGAGCGGCGATTATGTAATTTCCCGTCATTGTACCCCCTCAGATGCCGCGTTCATAGCTGATCACAGTATCTGACAATAATAACACAGTGTAAAATAAAAAATAAAAAAAATGTAATCTTACTTACCTCATCCATTTGCTCGCGAAGTTCCAGCCGCCATCTTGATTGAAGATCTAGCGTGAAATCTTGTGCGGCTGCTGTGGTCACGTCATACGTCACTGCCCATGGGATTTCGTGCGAGATCTTTAATCAAGATGGTGGCGGCCAGCCCCTCACAATCAAATGGATGAGTCAAGTATGATTTTATTTGTTTTTTGCCGCTATTCAGGGAAAATCGATTTGCTACCATGCAGCACGAGGAAATTGAGCTTTACAGCAAATCGAATTTTCCCTGAAATTCGGATAGAAGTCTACTTCGTTGACTTTGATGCGCTCAACACTAGATGTGACGTTGATGGGAGAAGGATTTTCAGAAGAGGAGTGTCATGTGACCGGCTTCTCGGGAGGGCGATCAACACATCTTTTTAGGCTGGGTTCACATCACTTTTTTGTCATATGTTTCACATGCACAAAAAAAAAGTATATGTTAACGGATGCCTCAGACAGATCCTATACTGTGGCATCCGTCACTATAGTGTTCCATTGTAAAAAAACTTATATGTTAACATACATTTCTTTTTACAATGGAACTCTATGGTGACGGATGCCATGGTATGGCATTTGAGGCATTCGTTAGAGTATACTTTTTTGCATACATTAAACGTGTGACAAGAACCTTATGTGAACCCACCCTTAACAGTAAGTATAAGACAAGCTTTCTTCTACAGGCGTGTAATGTGTAATTAAGTTGGGTTTCTGGGACCCACTGGGTCCTAGAAAATCCCTCTTTAAATGACCTAACCGAACGCAAAACATTTGGCGCAGTTCAGTAGTTCTATATCTCCAGACTGTAAAACAATGTATATGGGAAAGACAACCAATAAACCAAAACAATAAAACCTCTAATAACTAACTTATTTTGTAATGTCTATATTTAATGTCGTTCCATTAGACTAATAGCGTCTGTCTAGCACTCGCACTGGCAGCTGGCACAGAAAGCCAACTATTAACAACTCTTTCCTTATAGTCGGGCACCTCTATTTTCCCAAAGTTTATGTTTAAGAACATATGCATATGGTAATTTGTTGCCTTTGGATCCTAGGTCTTTAGAATCACTTTTTGGGGGAGAATTTCCAGTTTTTCCACCTAAACTGTTTGGAAAATCAGCTCATTGTCTTTTGCAACGCTCTAAATGTTTCCATAAGGATCACGTCCAGGACAGGAAGACTGCTCCATGCTGGCTTCTCATGATGGCAAAAGATTGTTTGATGTGGCATCAATACAAACTGTATGCAAAGAAATAATATTCTAAATAATTAAATAGGATTAGTGGTTTCATGTGAAAAACAGTCTTTTTTTTACGTTCAGACGCAGCAAACCTGTACATAGCAAGCCCTTGTCTTAAGATACAGTTATTTCCAGTGTAGGCAATGCTTTGTGCAGATGCAGGATCAGATAGGATCAGCTCTACAATGTGACAACCCCACAAAACAAACTAATTTCTTCTGGCAGGACATCAGACCCTGGCTGCTCGGGTTGGCTGCTAAGTAAGCTGCACCCCAGGAGACATGTAGTATATCTACTGTGACACAGTGAGAGTTTTTTTCTGGGAAAACAGGTATTTTCCTTCCAGCATGTGCTGGTAGACTGATTTACAGCCAGGTGAGATCAAATACCGGACCTGATTTTAAGTGCCGGTCCGGGTTTTGGCAGCACCTGGCTGTCCTTAAATAGGCAGCTAGGCTCAGAAGCGAGGTCTCTGTATTGGTATCTGGGAGCCTTGTGTCTGGATGAAGGCATGCTACCTGTTTGGTGTGATAACATGTGGGTGCTGCTATGGTCAAGGACTCTTTGAGGCAGAATTGCCGCATGGTGTGAATTAACACCAACACCGCAAGGTGACTTTTTGTTTGATTATGACTGCTTGTTTTGTCACTGGCCTAAAGTGTGAATAAAACACTGAACTGTTTGATCCAAAGAACTTGTTCTTGGCTCTATACTGCGTCCGCTAATCCTGTCTACCAGAGCGAAACCCCACAATTGGTGGAGGATGTGTGCATGAGCAGTGAGGCTGGCGTGAACGTTTTTTTTTTTGGTTTCTGCATTTTTCAAGCACGGTTGTATGTCGTACATTAAACCAGCTGTATTACAACCAACATTCCATGACAAAATGGAGGCTGTTGTGAAGGCCCTCATGGAGGTTAATCTGCAGCAGCGAGAGACAAACCTGTAGCGTGAGGCTAATAAGCAGCAGCAGGAGACTAACCAGTTGCTGCTACAACACATGATGGCTTTGCAGACAGCAGCAGAAACCCCGAGCGTCCATGATGGCCCGGGAAAGCAGTCCGTGCTGCGATTCCTAAGATGACCCCCGCAAACGACATTGAAAACCTGCCTGGCGATGTACGAGAAAGTGGCCATCAGTGAAAAGCTAACCCCATTGACCAGTGGGCTGAGGTCGTCGCTCCGTTCCTGGCATCCGATTCCCAGCGCGGGTGTATTTTCGACTTGCCCGGACGATCAAGCGACTGAACTACCAGAAAGTTATGGGTAAGATTCTGGCAAGACTGGGGGTGAATGTGTTAGTCAAGGGATCAGCAGGTGCATCAGTGGGGGTTCAACCTGTCTGAGCCTGCAAGACCCCAGTATTATAACTTACTTCACCTCTTGCAAAAATGGCTACAGACTGACGTGCATAGGTCGCACTGCTATGCTGGATAGTATGTTAGCCAATATGTTCTGGAGGGCTTTGCCATACCCTCTCCAGCACTGGATCGGTCAGGTGTCTCCTGGCAATGCACTTGAGATGGTGGACCTGGTGGAACGCTATGAAGCTACCAGGAATCTAAAAGGAGGGTTCTGTCAGGAGGGGGTCAGCAACCCCGGAAATCTCCACCCCAGGCCCGGAGATTTGAGCCAATAAAACCCGCCCGGGATGTACCCACGGCAGACCTGGCTTCGATAGTCTGCTGGCGGTGTCAGAAGCCTGGCCATGTAAGGGCTGACTGTCCCCATTGGGTTGAGCCCATGGACACTAACTATGGATACCGTCAGTCGCTATATGCCAGAAGGCTGTGGGCAACAGGTACCCCAGAGTCTCTAGATCATTTGTGCCAGGTGGAAGTGGGAGACACTCCGGTGGATGCTCTGCTGGACTCAGGGAGTCTGGTGACCCTAGTAAGGGCTACACTGGTGCGATCCCCTGAGTATACTGGCCGGAAAATCAGGGTGATGTGCATCCACGGAGACTTAAAAGACTACCCCACCTTGCTGGTGTCTCTAACTACGGTGGCCGGTAGATGGACCCACAAGACTTCCCGGGCTTCCCAGGACTGTGGCCTGCTATGAGAGTGACTGATACCCATGAGACAGGAGTAACCCTAGCAGAGTGGCCCGGCTCAGGGGAGAGACCAGAACCCCGGGAATCTGGATTGAAGGGCCAGCAGTAGGGGTAACCGTCACTTCGGTGGAAGAGGGGGAGACAACTCTGCTAATTGTGATAGTGGGAGACGGGGAGGACTTGCTACCGGGTTCTGAATTGGCAGACCTCAATGTCTCCGGGGATAATTTTGGCACCGCCCAACGTCAGGACCCAACTCTATCCCGCGCCTGCGAAAATGTGTTAATAGTAGATGGTGAACCACAGCAACCTGAGTCAGTGTTTCCCCGTTTTGTGGTTCATCAGGCTATTTTGTAACGGGTAAACCAGCTACAGGATGAGCCTATTGAACAGTTGATGGTTCCCAAGGCTTATTGCAAGCTTGTGTTAGATCTAGCCCACAACTAGAGTTGAGCGGACACCTGGATGATCGGGTTCGGCAGGTTCGGCCGAAACTGAAAAAAAAGTTCGGGTTTGGGACCCGAACTTGAACCGAACTTGACCCCAAACCCGAACCCCATTGAAGTCAATGGGGACCCGAACTTTTGAGCACTAAAATGGCTCTAAAATAGTCCTGGAAATTTCTAGAGGGCTTCAAAAGGCATCAAAATGTGCTTAAGAGCATGACAACTGTTCTGCAAACAAATGTGGATAGAAAAATGAATTAAAATAACATAAAATACTGAAAAATGAACAATCTGGATCTAGGAGTAGGAGGTTGGGGAGGCGGTGGATGGTTGGATATGGCGGTGTAGGTTGACGTGGCGGTGTAGGTGGAAGCGGCGGTGAAGGAGGAATAGGTAGCCAACACTGATTTGTGTTATTTTTTATTTTTAAATTGGGGTATCCCCCAAAATATTGGGACATATAACAAAATAAAACAAAGAATAAGTGCACTTGAGTACAAGAATGGATGGTTGAGGCTGGTATAAATGTCTATTCTGCACAAGATACGGACAAGTCCTGTGGGATCCATGCCTGGTTAATTTTAATAAACGTAAGCTTGTCCACATTAACTGCGGCCTGTGATAATGCTCTCTGCAGTACTAAACACACGTTCACACTATACACTGGCTGCAGGGCAGGTCAGCACCTCCAAGGCTGACAAAGCTTTTCCACATTTTGGCCATGCTAACCCTGCCTTCTCAGGTGCTGGTGGTGCCCCAGCTGCGTTGGCGACCTCTTCCTCCTCCTCTGCCTTCGCCTTGTGCTTCCACTGTGCCCCCGCTGTCAGATGGGAATGCTATCATCAGCGTGCGCTTGTAGTCGCGCATCTTCCGATCAGTAACAGATGTTTTGACTAAATTTAGTTCCCTGTCAGCAATGCAGAGCAGGGGTTCATTCACGGCAAAAGGGGGTTCATGTCACCCAGCAATACAATAGAGGATTTTGAGAGATTTAGGCCCCTGTCAGCAATGCAGAGCAGGGGTTCATTTCACGGCAAAAGGGGGTTCATGTCACCCAGCAATACAACAGAGGATTTTGAGAGATTTAGGCCCCTGTCACCCAGGCACAGCAGGGGTTCATTCACGGCAAAAGGGGGTTCATGTCACCCAGCAATAGAACAGAGGATTTTGAGAGATTTAGGCCCCTGTCAGCCAGGCAGAGCAGGGGTTCATTCACGGCAAAAGGGGGTTCATGTCACCCAGCAATACAACAGAGGATTTTGAGAGATTAGGCCCCTGTCAGCAATGCAGAGCAGGGGTTCATTCACGGCAAAAGGGGGTTCATGTCACCCAGCAATAGAACAGAGGATTTTGAGAGATTTAGGCCCTGTCAGCCAGGCACAGCAGGGGTTCATTCACGGCAAAAGGGGGTTTCATGTCACCCAGCAATAGAACAGAGGATTTTGAGAGATTTAGGCCCCTGTCAGCAATGCAGAGCAGGGGTTCATTCACGGCAAAAGGGGGTTCATGTCACCCAGCAATACAACAGAGGATTTTGAGAGATTTAGGCCCCTGTCAGCAAGGCAGAGCAGGGGTTCATTCACGGCAAAAGGGGGTTCATGTCACCCAGCAATAGAACAGAGGATTTTGAGAGATTTAGGCCCCTGTCACAAGGCACAGCAGGGGTTCATTTACGGCAAAAGTGGGTTCATGTCACCCAGCAATAAACAGAGGATTTTGAGAGATTTAGGCCCCTGTCAGCAAGGCAGAGCAGGGGTTCATTCACGGCAAAAGGGGGTTCATGTCACCCAGCAATAGAACAGAGATTTTGAGAGATTTAGGCCCCTGTCAGCAAGGCACAGCAGGGGTTCATTCACGGCAAAAGGGGGTTCATGTCACCCAGCAATACAACAGAGGATTTTGAGAGATTTTGGCCCCTGTCAGCAATGCAGAGCAGGGGTTCATTCACGGCAAAAGGGGGTTCATGTCACCCAGCAATACAACAGAGGATTTTGAGAGATTTAGGCCCCTGTCACCCAGGCACAGCAGGGGTTCATTCACGGCAAAAGGGGGTTCATGTCACCCAGCAATAGAACAGAGGATTTTGAGAGATTTAGGCCCCTGTCACCCAGCACAGCAGGGGTTTGTATACGCCAAAAATGGTAAAATGTCACCCAACAATTGAAAATAAGAATTTTTTCAATTTGAGGCACTAAAATTGGCACTTTTTTGCATTAAAATGGCTCTAAAATAGTCCTTGAAAAGGCTAGAGGGATGTAAAAGGCAGTAAAATGTGCTTAAGAGCATGGCAACTGCTCTGCAAACAAATGTGGATAGGGAAATAACTTAAAATGAAATAAAATAACTAAAAATTACAAATTATTAACCTGCAACTCAGAGAAGGAGGTGGATATGGAGTCGGAGGTTGAGGAGGCGGTGAATGTGGTGTTGTAGGTGGAGGCAGCAATGGAGGAGGAACAGGTAGCCAACAATGTTTTTTTTTTTTTTTATTGGGGTAGGTAGCCCCCAAAATATTGGGACAAATAAAAAAAAGAAAACAAAGAATCATTGCACTTGACTTGAGTACAAGAATGTATGTTTGATGGTGGTATAAATGTCTATTCTGCACAAGGTACAGACAAGTCTTGTGGGATCCAAGCCTGGTTCATTTTAATGAACGTGAGCTTGTCCACGTTGGCTGTGGACAGGCGGCTGCGTCTGTCTGTAATGACGCCTCCTGCCGTGCTAAATACACGTTCAGAGAGTACACTGGCTGCAGGGCAGGCCAGCACCTCCAAGGCATACAGGGCAAGCTCTGGCCATGTGGACAATTTGGAGACCCAGAAGTTGAATGGGGCAGAACCATCAGTCAGTACGTGTAGTCGTGTGCACAGGTTCTGTTCCACCATGTTGTTCAAATGCTGCCTCCTGCTAACACGCTCCATATCAGCAGTTGGGGCCGGTTGTTGCGGCGAGGTGACAAAGCTTTTCCACATGTCGGCCATGCTAACCCTGCCTTCTGAGGTGCTGGCGCTGACACAGCTGCGTTGGCGACCTCTTCCTCCTCCCCTGCCTTCGCCTTGTGCTTCCACTTGTCCCCCGGCGTCAGTCAGGGAATGCTCTCAGGAGTGCGTCTACCAGCGTGCGCCTGTAGTCGCGCATCTTCCGATCACGCTCCAGTGAGAGAATTAAGGACGGCACATTGTCTTTGTAACGGGGATCCAGCAGGGTGGCCACCCAGTAGTCAGCACACGTTAAAATGTGGGCAACTCTGCAGTCGTTGCGCAGGCACTGCAGCATGTAGTCGCTCATGTGTGCCAGGCTGCCCAGAGGTAAGGACAAGCTGTCCTCTGTGGGAGGCGTATCGTCTGCGTCCTCCGTATCCCCCCAGCCACGCACCAGTGATGGGCCCGAGCTGCGTTGGATACCACCCCGCTGTGAACATGCTTCATCCTCCTCCTCCTCCTCCTCCTCCTCCTCATCATCATCCTCCTCGTCCTCCAGTAGTGGGCCCTGGCTGGCCAAGTTTGTACCTGGCCTCTGCTGTTGCAAAAATCCTCTTTCTGAGCCACTTCTAAAAGACTGGCCTGAAAGTGTTAGAGAGGACCCCTCTTCCTCCTCCTCATCCGGTGCCACATACTCTTCCATCATCGCCCTAAGTGTTTTCTCAAGGAGACATAGAAGTGGTATTGTAACGCTGATAACGGCGTCATCGCCACTGGCCATGTTGGTGGAGTACTCGAAACAGCGCAACAGGGCACACAGGTCTCGCATGGAGGCCCAGTCATTGGTGGTGAAGTGGTGCTGTTCCGCAGTGCGACTCACCCTGTGCGTGCTGCAGCTGAAACTCCACTATGGCCTGCTGCTGCTCGCACAGTCTCTCCAGCATGTGCAAGGTGGAGTTCCACCTGGTGGGCACGTCGCATATGAGGCGGTGAGCGGGAAGGCCGAAGTTACGCTGTAGAGCAGACAGCCGAGCGGCGGCAGGATGAGAACGCTAGAAGCGCGCACAGACGGCCCGCACTTTATGCAGCAGCTCAGACATGTCGGGGTAGTTGTGAATGAATTTCTGCACCACCAAATTCAGCACATGCGCCAGGCAAGGGATGTGCGTCAAACCGGCTAGTCCCATAGCTGCAACGAGATTTCGCCCATTATCGCACACCACCAGGCCGGGCTTGAGGCTCACTGGCAGCAACCACTCGTTGGTCTGTTGTTCTATGCCCCGCCACAACTCCTGCGCGGTGTGGGGCCTGTCCCCCAAACACATCAGCTTCAGAATGACCTGCTGACGTTTACCCCTGGCTGTGCTGAAGTTGATGGTGAAGGTCTGTCGCTGACCGGATGAGGAGGTGGTAGAGGAAGAGAAAGCCGAGTAGGAAGAGGAGGCAACAGGAGGCAAAGAATGATGCCCTGCGATCCTTGGCGGCGGAAGGACGTGCGCCAAACAGCTCTCCGCCTTTGGGCCCAGCCGCCACTACATTTACCCAGTGTGCAGTTAGGGAGATATAGCATCCCTGGCCGTGCTTACTGGTCCACGTATCTGTGGTTAGGTGGACCTTGCCACAGATGGCGTTGCACAGTGCACACTTGATTTTATCCGATACTTGGTTGGGCAGGGAGGGCACGGCTCTCCTGGAGAAGTAGTGGCGGCTGGGAACGGTGTACTGTGGGACAGCAAGCGACATGAGCTGTTTGAAACTGTCTGTCTCCACCAGCCTGAATGACAGCATTTCAAAGGCCAGCAGTTTAGAAATGCTGGCATTCAGGGCAAGGGATCGAGGGTGGCTAGGTGGGAATTTACGCTTTCTCTCAAAGGTTTGTGAGATGGAGAGCTGAACGCTTCCGTGTGACATGGTGAGATGCTTGGTGACGGAGGTGGTGTTGTTGGTGGCACATCCTCTGTTTGCTGGGCGGCAGGTGCCAACGTTCCTCCAGAGGCGAGGAAAGAGGCCGAGGCAGCAGCAGAAGAGGGAGCAGGAGGGCCTGAGCCCTTTCTTGGTTTTGAAGGTGCTTACTCCACTGCAGCCCGTGTCTCGCATGTAGATGCCTGGTCATGCAGGTTGTGCTAAGTTCAGAACGTTAATGCTCACTTAGGCTCTGATGGCACAGCGTACAAACCACTCGGGTCTTGTCGTCAGCACATTGTGTAAAGAAATGCCATGCCAGGTAACTCCTTGAAGCTGCCTTTGGTGTGCTCGGTCCCTGTTGATGGTGGCCAGTAGCAGGAGAAACTGTTTTGGCGACGGCTGCTATGCTTTTGCACCCTGCTCCCGTTTTGCTACGCTGTTGCCTCAGTCTCAACACTGCCTCTTCCTCCGAACTCTGAAAGTCAGTGGCACGACCTTCATTCCATGTGGGGTCTAGGACCTTATTGTCCCCTGCATCGTCTTCCACGCAGTCTTCCTCCCTGACCTCCTTTTCGGCCTGCACACTGCAGAAAGACGCAGCAGTTGGCACCTGTGTTTCGTCATCATCAGAGACGTGCTGAGGTGGTATTCCCATGTCCTCATCAGGAAACATAAGTGGTTGTGTGTCAGTGCATTCTATGTCTTCCACCCCTGGGGAAGGGCTAGGTGGATGCCCTTGGGAAACCCTGCAGCAGTCTCTTAAAACAGCATAAGAGACTGCTGCATGACTTGAGGCTCAGACAGGTTCCCCGATATGCACGGGGGTGATGTGACAGACTGATGGGCATGGGTTTCAGGCGCCACCTGTGCGCTTCTGCAGAAGACTGGGTTGGAGATAATGTGAACGTGCTGGATCCACTGTCGGCCACCCAATTGACTAGCGCCTGTACTTGCTCAGGCCTTACCATCCTTAGAACGGCATTAGGCCCACCAAATATCGCTGTAGATTCTGGCGGCTACTGGACCTGAGGTAGTAGGTCAGTAGGACGTGTAGCTGTGGCAGAACGGCCACGTCCTCTCCCTGCACCAGAGGCTCCACAACACCACCACCACGACCATGACCGCGTCCCTTATTAGTGTTTGCCTCATAGTTAGCGTTCACAAAGCAAAGTAAAAAGTGTTTAAGTATGTTAAAAATAATTAACCGCCAATATAAACCCTGATGTAGGGTATTGCACTCTATATTTTTTTTTTTTAACTCTATATGACAGCAGTATTTGTGGCCTAAATGTGACAATCACTTATGACGTATTATCCCAGATGTGCAGTATATTAGAGGGTTTTTTCACCCCAGTATTCCAAAGCTGTATTTTGGCCTAAATGTGACAGTGACTTATGCACGTGCTAATCCCAGATGTGCAGTATATTAGAGGGTTTTTTCACCCTAACAAAAAGCTGTATTTCTGTCTAAATGTGACAGTGACTTATGCACGTGTAATCACAGATGTGCAGTATATTAGAGGGCTTTTCACCCCAGTAAGCCAAAAGCTGTATTTCTGTCCTAAATGTGACAGTGACTTATGCAAGTGTAATCACAGATGTGCAGTATATTAGAGGCTTTTTTCACCCAGTAACCAAAAAGCTGTATTTCTGTCCTAAATGTGACAGTGACTTATGCACGTGTTAATCACAGATGTGCAGTATTTTAGAGGGTTTTTTTCACCCCAGTAACCAAAAAGCCTATTATTTCTGTCCTAAATGTGACAAGTGACATATGCACGGTGTAATCACAGATGTGCAGTATATTAGAGGGTTTTTCACCCCAGTAACCAAAAAGCTGTATTTCTGTCCTAAATGTGACAGTGACTTATGCACGTGTAATCACAAGATGTGCAGTATATTAGAGGCGTTTTTTTCACCCCAGTAACCAAAAAGCTGTATTTCTGTCCTAAATGTGACAGTGACTTATGCACGTTTAATCACAGATGTGCAGTATTCAGAGGGTTTTTTCACCCAGTAACCAAAAAGCTGTTATTTCTGTCCTAATGTGACAGTGACTTATGCACGTGTAATCACAGATGTGCAGTATATTAGAGGCTTTTATCACCCAGTATGCCAAAGCTCGTATTTTCTGTCCTAAATGTGACAGTGACTTATGCACGTCTAATCCCAGATGTGCATTGATATAGAGGCTGTTTTTCACCCTAACCAAAAAGCTGTATTTCTGTCCTAAATGTGACAGTGACTTATGCACGTGTAATCACAGATGTGCAGTATATTAGAGGAATTTTTCACCCCAGTAACCAAAAGCTGTATTTCTGTCTAAATGTGACAGTGAACTTATGCACGTGTAATCACAGATGTGCAGTATATTAGAGGGTTTTTTCACCCCAGTAACCAAAAAGTCTGTATGTCTGTCCTAAATGTGACAGTGACTTATGCTGTGTAATCACAGATGTGCAGTATTTAGAGGCTTTTTTTTCACCCCAGTATCCAAAAAGCCGTATTTCTGTCCTAAATGTGACAGTGACATATGCACGTGTAATCACAGATGACAGTATATTAGCGGGTTTTTTCACCCCAGACCAAAAGCTGTATTTCTGTCCTAAATGTGACAGTGACTTATGCACGTGTAATCACAGAATGCCGTATATTCGAGGGTTTTGTCCACCCCAGTAACCAAAAGCTGTATTTCTGTCCTAAATGTGACAGTGACTTATGCACGTTTAATCACAGATGTGCAGTATATTAGAGGGTTTTTTCACCCCAGTAACCAAAAAGCTGTATTTCTGTCCTAAATGTGACAGTGACTTATGCACGTGTAATCACAGATGTGCAGTATATTAGAGGCTTTTATCACCCCAGTATGCCAAAGCCGTATTTATGGCCTAAATGTGACAGTGACTTATGCATGTGTAATCACAAATGTGCAGTATATTAGAGGCTTTTTTTACCCCAGTATGCCAAAGCCGTATTTATGGCCTAAATGTGACAGTGACTTATACATGTGTAATCACAGATGTGCAGTATATTAGAGGGTTTTACACCCCAGTAACCAAAAAGCTGTATTTCTGTCCTAAATGTGACAGTAACTTATGCACGTGTAATCACATATGTGCACTATATTAGAGGGTTTTTTCACCCCAGTAAGCAAAAAGCTGTATTTCTGTCCTAAATGTGACAGTGACTTATGCACGTGTAATCACAGATGTGCAGTATATTAGAGGCTTTTTTCACCCCAGTAAGCAAAAAGCTGCATTTCTGTCCTAAATGTGACAGTGACTTATGCACGTGTAATCACAGATGTGCAGTATATTAGAGGCTTTTATCACCCCAGTATGCCAAAGCCGTATTTATGGCCTAAATGTGACAGTGACTTATGCATGTGTAATCACAGATGTGCAGTATATTAGAGGCTTTTTTCACCCCAGTAACCAAAAAGCTGTATTTCTGTCCTAAATGTGACAGTGACTTATGCACGTGTAATCACAGATGTGCAGTATTTTAGAGGGTTTTTTTCACCCCAGTAACCAAAAAGCTGTATTTCTGTCCTAAATGTGACAGTGACTTATGCACATGTAATCACAGATGTGCAGTATATTAGAAGTTTTTTTCACCCCAGTATGCCAAAGCCGTATTTGTTGCCTAAATGTGACAGTGACTTATGCACGTGTAATCACAGATGTGCAGTATATTAGAGGCTTTTTTCACCCCAGTAACCAAAAAGCTGTATTTCTGTCCTAAATGTGACAGTGACTTATGCATGTGTAATTCCAGATGTGCAGTATATTAGAGGTTTTTTTCAGCCCAGTAACCAAAAAGCTGTATTTCTGTCCTAAATGTGACAGTGACTTATGCATGTGTAATTACATATGTGCAGTATATTAGAGGGTTTTTTCACCCCAGTAACCAAAAAGCTGTATTTCTGTCCTGAATGTGACAGTGACTTATGCACAAGTAATCACAGATTTGCAGTATATTAGAGGGTTTTTTCACCCTAACCAAAAAGCTGTATTTCTATCCTAAATGTGACAGTGACTTATGCACGTGTAATCCCAGATGTGCAGTATATTAGAGGCTTTTTCCACCCTATCCAAAAAGCTGTATATCTGTCCTAAATGTGACAGTCACTTATGCTTGCCTAATCCCAGATGTGCAGTATACACTCACCTAAAGAATTATTAGGAACAACATACTAATACGGTGTTGGACCCCCTTTTGCCTTCAGAACTGCCTTAATTCTACGTGGCATTGATTCAACAAGGTGCTGATAGCATACTTTAGAAATGTTGGCCCATATTGATAGGATAGCATCTTGCAGTTGGTGGAGATTTTGAGGGATCACATCACATTCACTGGAAGCACCCGTTCCACACATCCCAAAGGTGCTCTATTGGGTTGAGATCTGGTGACTGTGGGGCCATTTTTTAGTACAGTGATCTCATTGGTCATGTTCAAGAAACCAATTTGAATGATTCGAGCTTTGCTGACATGGTGCATTTATCCTGGCTGGAAGTAGCCATCAGAGTGATGGATCACATGTTCTTCATTCTGTTTACGCCAAATTCGGACTCTACCATTTGAATGTCTCAACAGAAATCGAGACTCCATCAGACCAGTCAACATTTTTCCAGTCTTCAAACAGTCCAATTTTTGTGAGCTCGTGCAAATTGTAGCCTCTTTTTCCTATTTGTAGTGAGATGAGTGGTACCCCGGTGGGTCTCTGCTGTTGTAGCCCATCCGCCTCAAGGTTGTGCGTGTTGTGGCTTCACAAATGCTTTGCTGCATACCTCGGTTGTAACGAGTGGTTTATTTCAGTCAACGTTGCTCTTCAATCAGCTTGAATCAGTCGGCCCATTCTCCTCTGACCTCTAGCATCCACAAGCATTTTTGCCCACAGGACTGCCGCATACTGGATGTTTTTCCCTTTTTACACCATTCTTTGTAAACCCTAGAATGGTTGTTGTGTGAAAATCCCAGTAACTGAGCAGATTGTGAAATACTCAGACCGGCCCGTCTGGCACCAACAACCATGCCACGCTCAAAATTGCTTAAATCACCTTTCTTTCCCATTCTGACATTCAGTTTGGAGTTCAGGAGATTGTCTTGACCAGGACCACACCCCTAAATGCATTGAAGCAACTGCCATGTGATTGGTTGACTAGATAATTGCATTAATGAGAAATAGAACAGGTGTTCCTAATAATTCTTTAGGTGAGTGTATAAGAGGCTTTTTTCACCCCAGTATACCAAAGCTGTATTTCTGGACTTGCAGATAGCTTATGCTGGTGCACTATCGTTGCATAAAATGGCTGCCGATCATGTGATGTTATTGACTAACTGAAGAAAAAAAAGTTCGTTTTCAGCAGTAGTTGGCTCAGGGCAGGCTTAAAAAAATTGTGCACTGTAGATCGCTGAGTACATAAACCAGTTCTTGATCAGATTTCTCCCTGATCTCTCCCTCACAGCAGCTGCAGCCTCTCCCTACACTAATCCAAGCAGAGTGACGGGCGGCGCTACGTGACTCCAGCTTAAATAGAGGCTGGGTCACATGCTGCAGTTGGCCAATCACAGCCATGCCAATAGTAGGCATGGCTGTGATGGCCTTTTGGGGCAAGTAGTATGACGCTTGTTGATTGGCTGCTTTGCAGCCTTTCAAAAAGCGCCATAAAAATCGCCGAACACCGAACCCGAACTTTTACGTAAATGTTCGGGTCCGGGTGCTGAAAACCCTAAAGTTCGGTACGAACCCGAACTTTACAGTTCGGGTTCGCTCAACTCTACCCACAACACATTTTCGGGGGTCATCTGGGGCTGCAGAAAACTCAGGATCGTATTCTACAGCGGTTTTACTGGCCCAGCATATTCAAAGAAGTGGAAGAGCCAGATAACTAGCCCCCAGCCACATTTCCGTAGTCCCCTAGTACCTCTCCCGATTATCTAAGTACCATTTGACCTAATAGCTATGGACCTCATAGGCCCAGTACCGAAGTCCGCCAGAGGGCATCAACACATCTTAGTCATTCTAGACTACGCCACTCGGTACCCGGAGGCGGTGGCACTGCGACATACCTCTGCCAAACTCATAGCTAAAGAGTTAATGGAGATGTTATCCCGCGTAGGACTACCTAAAGAGGTTCTGACCGAACAAGGGTCCCCTTTTATGTCCAAGGTAATGAGAGAAGTAAGTTGCTGCACATAAAACAACTACGGACGTCCATTTACCATCCGCAAATGGACAGTCTAATAGAACGGTTTAACCAAACATTAAAAAATATGTTGAAAAAGGTAGTGTCTAAACATGGGAAGGACTGGGACCTCCTTCTGCCCTATCTCATGTTCACAGTGTGAGAGGTACCCTAGGCCTTTACTGAGTTCTCACACTTCAAACTTCTATATGACAGACATCCATGTGGTCTGTTGGATATAGCCAAAGAGGCGTAGGAGCAACAACCCACATCATATAAAAGCATTATTGAATATGTTACCCAGATGCAGGAACGTATGGAAACCATGTTGCCGCTGGTAAAGGAACATATGGAGGACGCTCAGCAAGCTCAAAGTCGGGTGTATAATCGGCAGGCTCGAGTACGGATCTTTAACCCGGGTGATCAGGTTTTGGTTCTGGTGCCGATCGTGGACAGTAAGTTCCTGGCTAGGTAGCAGGGGCCCTACAAGGTACTCAAGAACATTGGAGATGTAAACTACAAGGTACACCAGCCAGGGTGGCAAAAGCCGGAGCAGGTTAATCATGTGAATTTACTCAAACCGTGGAAAGATAGGGAAACCTGTACAGAAGACAGCCCGTGGCCGGGTTTTTTAGGAGAAGAGGTACTGGCCCCTCTGTCTGATGCAAGAGAGGCGGCTGCCACAGTAAAAATTGCTGACAGCCTCTCCTCTAAACAGACTCAGGAGGCCAGGGAGTTTGTTAGTCGGAACACAGATGTGTTCTCGGACCTCCCTGGATACACTTCCATAATCCAGCATGACATTGTCACTGAGCCTCAGGCAAAAGTCCGATTAAAACCATACCGGGTACACGAGGCTCGGCGACAAGCCATATCGGAGGAGGTGCAGCTAATGTTGCAGCTAGACGTCATTGAGGAGTCAAAAAGTGAGTGGGCCAGTCCTATAGTATTGATACCCAAGCCGGACGAGACATTGCAGTTTTGTAACGACTTTCGAAAAAACTTAATGAGGTTTCCAAATTTGATGCGTATCCAATGCCCCGGGTGGATGAGCTCATCGAGAGGTTAGGAAAAGCCCGGTATTTTTCTGTTTTGAACCTCACGAAAGGGTACTGGCAGGTGCCCTTAACGGTGGCTGCCAAAGAGAAAACTGCCTTCATCACGCAGGAGGGGCTGTATCAATAAAAGGTCTTACCCCCCCGCCACTTTTTAGTGACTAATGGACATCGTGCTTTGTCCACGCTTCGGCTTACCTGGACGATATTGTCATCCACAGTACCGACTGGGTAAGTCACCTACCCAAAGTGCAGGCTGTAGTGGAGTCCCTTCGGAAAGCTGGCCTAACCGCTAACTCAAAAAAATTTGCAATAGGGTTAGAAGAGACTAAATACCTGGGGTATGTCATTGGGCACGAAGTCATCAAACCCCAAGTGAACAAAATATAAGCGATACGGAATTGGCCCTGACCTGTCACCACTAGGCAAATATAGTCATTCCTGGGAATGGTGGGCTATTAGATGAGGTTTGTTCCCCACTTTGCTACTCTAGCCGCGGCCTTGACAGGACTCTTGAAGGGACACAAGTCAATGATGGTTTGCTGGGATGATCAGACGGAAGAGGCTCTTTGAAGTCGGCCCTGTGCGGTTCCCCTGTTTTGGTGATGTCCGACTTCAAAAGGGAGTTTATAGTACAGACCGATGCCTCCGAAGTAGGCCTCGGTGCTGTACTGTCTCAAGAAGTCAACGTGGAGGAGCATCCCGTTGTCTTCCTCAGCCATAAGCTCACCCCAGCTGAGACCCAGTATAGTGTAGTGGAGAGAGAGTGCCTGGCTACCAAGTGGGCACTAGAATCTCTCAGCTGATAACAGGTTGGTGCTGCTATGGTTAAGGACTCTTTGAGGCAGAATTGCCGCATGTTGCAAATTAACACCAACACCGCAAGGTGACTTTTTGTTTGATTATGACTGCGTGTGAATAAAACACTACTGTATGATCCAAAGAACTTGTTGCCTCTATACTGCGTCCGCTAATCCTGTCTACCAGAGCGAAACCTCACACTACTTATAGACACTATACACACCAGAGGCATGTCATGTTCTCTTATAGCCAGTATATGTGATGTGGTATATTGTCCTGTATACAATATACACACCTGTGGGTTTGTAATAAATTAAGGGTTCTGCTTTGAGGGTCTGAATACATTCAGGAATTTGGATTTATTTAGGAGTCTGGTGTTTAAATTAATTCAGCAGCCTCATCTCGAGCCTGACCCTTGTAAGGGGTGCAGTCTGAACTTAGCTAGGGGTGTGGTCTGAGGTCTTGTCTTGGGTGTGAACGTTTTTGTGTTGCTACTAAGGCTGCTGATATCTGCCAGTAGCTAGATATCAAATATGTCAGACATACTCTGGAGTTGTCAGGAGAGGTCATCATGGTGGCCTGGACCAAATGAAGAAAAGAAAAGATTAGACATCACCTGTGAGTGACTGGATTTATAAAGGGGCTCTCAATGTATCTGACATTTCTGTTAAAGTATGTAAATCTTTGTTTACATTACTCAAGAATTGTGTCTCATGGTTAATACACATTCCTCTATTACTCTTCATGAAAAAACACAGCTACAGCCATATATTGAATTGTGTACTCTATTAACACCATAAACATACCTTTCTTGTGAAAATACAGCCCTCTAATTCAGCAAAATACTTATTTTTTTCTCATTTTTATGCAAATGGGGCATTATGGACAGGGCCACTCCATTTGGTGCAACTTGCTTCCCCTGTATTATTGATTCCCCAATGCCAAATGCATTTACATAGATCTCATTGAGCTGCCATCCCCTTATAACTTGTACAACAAGCAGGCTGATAGTCTTAGCACATATTTAAGCTTGTGGAACCCTTGTGAGAGATAAATGGCAAGTTGAATATATGTAAAACATTTTGCAATCTACTAGTATGGATCTGACATCACCTTTGTCATCATGGTAATCTGGACAAAGCAATGAAGAAAAGGAAAGTTGAGATATCACCTGTGAGTCAGTGGATTTATAGAAGAGCTGTCAACTCTTCTGAGATGTCTGTTATAGTCTTTCCTACAGAATTTGTATCACGTGGGTAATACACAGTCCTCTGTTATTCCTGGGAATACATGAATATCTACTAGTATGGATCCCACCTCACTTTCCTAGTTTCTACAAAGTTATCATGCGGACTCTCAGCCTTGCCCTTTCATTGGTTAATACCTTCCACACTTTGCTCACTTTCCTGTGATGGCTGCATTTCCTGGAACAAACAGCACTCCCCTGACCCAAACTCACAGCATTATAATGATTTATGATGCTGTGAGTTCCCGCCTGACTGCAGTTCTACTTTACTATACTCATTATGCGAGTACAATACTGTAGACATCCAGTTGGACCAGAATAACATCTTAAATCATTACAATGCTCTGAGTTTGGATCAGGGGAACAATGTCAAGTCCATGAAATGCGATGATCATATGAAGTGTGGACAAATCACATTCATGTGAAACTGGCCTTTATCTCCATCTAGCTACTGGTTACACGGATATTCTCATTTTAATACTTTAATCATCACGGAAGCCTCTAGATAGATGGATCAAAGTGACCTCACAAGACAGAAGCCAATTGCAATGCAAAGACCAAGCTGTGGTTAATGACTTGCTAGAATTCATTTTTCACTGGGGAGGGAATGTTTGTAAATCTTTTGTCTGCCTTCCTTCTACCCTCAGCCATAACAAACAGCAAGGAGAAGAAAGCCAGGCGAAAGGCAAGAGTGACAGCTCAGCCTGGCCCTTCAGAATCATCTGTCTGGACTGTTTGGATTTGCCGATCTTGGTCTTTTCATGGAGAGCATTGAATAAGTGAGAACTGTTGCAGAACAGAAAGCAATAATGTAGCACTGAATAAACACAGGACAGACATCATTCAGTGAATACATGGAACACAACGGGCTCCATCTCCTCTAAAAACAATATTTACACTGAAAATGGATGAAGAACATTATTTAGAAAGTAACAATGAGGACGCAAACACCATATGGTTATTCTGAAGACCACAGGCCCTATCTGATAGAATAAAGGAGTGGCACGGGAAATCTTCTGCAGACATACAGTTGCAAGAAAAAGTATGTGAACCCTTTGGAATGATATGGATTTCTGTACAAATTGGTCATAAAATGTGATCTGATCTTCCTCTAAGTCACAACAATAGACAATCACAGTCTGCTTAAACTAATAACACACAAAGAATGAAATGTTACCATGTTTTTATTGAACACACTATGTAAACATTCACAGTGCAGTGGGAAAAGTATGTGAACCCTTGGATTTAATAACTGGTTGAACTTCCTTTGGCAGCAATAACTTCAAACCAAACGTTTCCTGTAGTTGCCGGTCAGACGTGCACAACGGTCAGGAGTAATTCTTGACCATTCCTCTTTACAGAACTGTTTCAGTTCAGCAATATTCTTGGGATGTCTGGTGTGAATCACTTTCTTGAGGTCATGCCACAGCATCTCAAATCGGGTTGAGGTCAGGACTATGACTGGGCCACTCCAGAGGCGTATTTTCTTCTGTTAAGCCATTCTGTTGTTGATTTACTTCTATGCTTTGGGTCGTTGTCCTGTTGCAACACCCATCTTCTGTTGAGCTTCAGCTGGTGGAAAGATGGCCTTAAGTTCTTCTGCAAAATGTCTTGATAAACTTGGGAATTCATTTTCCTTCGATGATAGCAATCTGTCCAGGCCCTGATGCAGCAAAGCAGCCCCAAACCATGATGCCCCCACCACCATACTTCACAGTTGGGATGAGGTTTTGATGTTGGTGTGCTGTGCCTCATTTTCTCCACACATAATGTTGTGTGTTTCTTCCAAACAATTCAACTTTGGTTTAATCTGTCCACAGAATATTTTGCCAGTACTGCTGGGGAACATCCAGGTGCTCTTGTGCAAACTGTAAACGTGCAGCAATGTTTTTTTTGGACAGCAGTGGCTTCCTCTGTGGTATCCTCCATGAAATCCATTCTTGTTTAGTGTTTTACGTATCGTAGATTCGCTAACAGGGATGTTAGCATATGCCAGAGACTTTTGTAAGTCTTTAGCTGACACTCTAGGATTCTTCTTCACCTCATTGAGCAGTCTGCGCTGTGCTCTTGCAGTCATCTTTACAGGACGTCCACTCCTAGGGAGAGTAGCAGCAGTGCTGATTTTCTCCATTTATAGACAATTTGTCTTACCATGGACTGATGACAGCAAGGCTTTTGGAGATACCTTTATAACCCTTTCCAGCTTTATGCAAGTCGACAATTCTTAATCGTAGGTCTTCTGAGAGCTCTTTTGTGCGAGGCATCATTCACATTTACGAGGCATCAGGCAATGCTTCTTGTGAAAAGCAAACCCAGAACTGGTGTGTGTTTTTTATAGGGCAGGGCAGCTGTAACCAACACCTCCAATCTCATCTCATTGATTAGACTCCAGTTGGCTGACACCTCACTCCAATTAGCTCTTGGAGATGTCATTAGTCTAGGGGTTCACATACTTTTTACAGCTGCCCTGTGAATGTTTACATGGTGTGTTCAATAAAAACATGGTAACATTTAATTCTTTGTGTGTTATTAGTTTAAGCAGACTGTGATTGTCTATTGTTGTGACTTAGATGAAGATCAGATCACATTTTATGACCAATTTGTGCAGAAATCCATATAATTCCAAAGGGTTCACATACTTTTTATTGCAACTGTATATAGAGATGTCCTTTTCTGTTTTCCCTTACTATTTTCACTATGGATGACATCGGGTAATAATGATGGACACCTGAATGAATTGACATACCGGATCTGACGTTCGATCATTAGCCAATGAGACCATGATAGAGATTCAGTATAAAAGAGGGTATTTGAAAGGGGGATGCATACCACTGAGGAAGGGGTGAACACTGGGACCCCGAAACGCGTCTGGTGCTACATCCCCCACTTTTGCTGTACTGAAAGACCTATTACCAATTATCGACTGCCATTGACCAGAGGTGAGCTGTTTAAATCGACGACAGTCATCAATACAGCATTTTTGCGGACTAACCAACAGAAGGCCGGCAATCATTGGCCCAGGTGGTGACATAAAATCCACCAGCAGTCCTTACCAACAAGAACCTCCCGATAAGACAGTGTTGCATCAACAGAGGCACGTTTGGGGAGCGATAACATCTTGAGGTCTGGCTGAAGTTTTAGTTGATTTAAAGGTAAAAAATTCACTTGCAAGTTGTTTAGTAGCGGGACGCCGCTACCCACCCTGCTTCAGCGGGACTCCGCTGCCTTCAGGTGTGGGGTATCCAGTATATGAACATTGGTCTTGGTCTTGAAACTTAGCGGAGCTAATTGGATCGACACCCATTCGACTTTTTTCAGGGTCGAATATTGTGTATATGAACATTGGGTCAATTATTTTTATTGATTGCATTGTCGAATATCGTGTAGTATCGAATATTTTATCGAATATCATCAGCTATTATATTCTTAGGGCTGTTATTTAATGTATGGTTGTTATTCTACTGTGTTGCTTTGGTATTAGTATAGAGTTACGTATATACCACACTCTATGCAGCTACCATTTTACTTGTCTTATTGTTTTAAACCGACTGCTGATATATAGGCACAAATAAATATAGTGTATTATTCGTTCAAACCACATGGTCCCGGCTTTCTTTGAGTACTCTGTCCATTACTGTATATATTTTTTCTTTCCCTATTCGAGTGAGTGATCTTGTCTGGACAGGTGCACTTGGTGTCCAAGTTTCTTCTAGTGCGACATCTTACCTACTGTTTTATATATATATATATATATATATATATATTGGTCTATTTATTTGACCAATTAGTTTGTGCACTGAATGTTAGTTTACTGTTATGGTAATGCATTGTTATTCCAGACATGTCCCCCCAGAGTCTCCTGCCTTTTGCATTAGCAAGAATTTATTTTTCCTCTATTTGCTCTTATTAGCCATTACAGAAAATGAAGTTACATGGTCTAAGCTTGTCTAGAGGTGCCAATGCATTTGGCCAACGAACGTTCTTTTTAAGTCCCCGATACACATGCATGCTCTAATGGTGAGAGGGAAGTGAGTCACTTTTGGTGGTTCAAATCCCTTAATAGCAAAATGTGACGAAATTCAACACGTCCAACATCATTCGTTGGGAAAGTGTCATCATTCCCCTGGTCCTGCCAAAATCGTTGTGATCACAAAAGTTTCTCCTATATGTATGGGCACCTTAACTATCCCTATCAATCTTTGAAAAATTATAGTGTGATGCGCTATGGCATCTCCCCTCTCCCAGGCTATTTTGTCCTCATCCAATGGCAACGTTCCTTGAGATGTATAGGATGCCTTCCCCAATGGGAAGGTTCCTGAACTAGAGGTTTTGAGCTTCTCTAGTCCTGCAAAGGTGTGCTATAGTATTGTTCTGACCTCTGCCTATTTACTTGATTGACCCTGTGCTACCTGTCCTGATCACTGCCTGATCCCTGTATTGATCTTGTGGTGCCTGTCCTAACCAATTGATGTTTGCTGTATTGTATGAAAACGGTCCTGACTTAAGCTGGTCCATTGACAATGCTTGTGTCTGTCATCTGGTGCCATGCATTGGAGGAAAGTCTGTCAATTCACATATCAGCACTAAATAAGTGAGTATAATAAATAAATAAATCACTGATAGGACCACCTCCTTGACCTTCAAAGCCCATAATTGACCACAGAATCTTTGCTTGTAATACTATATATCAAACTGCTCAGCTCTTTCTGTTCTATAGTATGGTGCCTGCAGCTCAGACACCATTTCAACATGACAGGTTCCCTTTAACTAAAGGGGTTGTACAGTATTAAAATAACACGGCACATTCTTCCAAAACCAGTGCCACACCTGTCCATGGATTGTGTCTGGTAATGTACCTCAGCTGCACTGAAGTGAATAGGACTATTGTGGGGCTACTTCTATCTAGAGGATAGCCAACATCTTTTTCTTTTCCTTTAATGGGGGTTGTCCAGGAATGTATTATTTTTGTAAAGACAGTAAAGGTATTAAAATACTAAAAAAAAAAGTTCCTCACCGTTCTAATCCCCCTTCAATCTGACGCCGAACCACCTGTCGCTGCAGTCATGACCAGGAGCTTACACAGATCTCATAGGGCCCAAAGCAAAACTAATATAAAGCTGCCCCACTTAGTTTCCAAAAAGTGGACAGAGGTCACTCCCAGGCAATGCAAAGAGCAACTCCCCAGATTTCTGACATTTTGTTTAATTAAACAAAATAAATTTTATTAAAAAAAATTGTAATAAAATAGTCACTCTCCACCTCAACCACTCATTTGATCTGTCTTCTATGTCGGAAAAGTTTTTCATGACAGCAAGACTAGAGAGGAAAGCTGAGACAGCTCTTCAGCTAACTGCTTTGAAGTGACCTGTCCTGCTGTGTTATTAGGACTATTAGGATGGGTTTTGTGGGTACTAATAGGAAGCTGCCATTTTATTTTCTCCTAATGATTGTCCCCTAGAGAAAATGAGCCATTATACATAATAAAAGCTATTTGGGAATGTGTTTATAATAAAGTATTATTTTAGGTATTTTGAGTAATTATATTTTATTTAATTATCAGGGAATCCCTTTAATCTTAGTAACTTGAGTTGGTAATGTGCAAGAGGTTCAGTGGATAGGAATCCCTTCACCCATGTTCCAAAACCTAGTGGAAAGGCTTCCCAGTGGAGTGGATGTTGTTATAGGGTTGTTACTGTATATGATCTTAATAATCATCATAATTCATATCAATGTCCCGGAATTTGGAAATATACTGTATTTTTAACAAGCACATTGTGTTCATGACCAGGTTCCATATACTGTTGGCCATGAATTGTATATCAAGCAATGTCTCAGTCAGTCAGCGCCAAGTTCAACCTCAACTTCAGAATCATCCAGAGCCTGTGTACTGTACATTCCAGTCATCTTAAAAGGAGAATATAAATGCATACTTTATTTATGAGCAGTGCTCCTACATTTAGAATCTTATATTAGATTCACATTTTTATCAATCTTTAAGACCTTTAAGTAATGAAAATTGGAAATAAAGTATGCAGAAGAACAGCAACGACTCCTGCCAAAAGCAGCTTATTACTTGTGCACCAGATACCTGCTGTGCACTTGATGCATCTCAAGTAAGTGATTGAGCAGAGAAAGCTGTCTGCCAGAAACTGGAGTCCACGGTGAGGCATAGTAGACAGATTTTAGCACTGGGATAGCCTGTTGGCATCATCACTGATATGTCCTGTTATAAATGTATTTATTGGGGAACTTGGCAGCTTATTCTATATTGGATAATGGAAATGACTGAAGTCTGTGTCTCATTTTCTTATTACAATATGCAATGTATTGCTTATTCAGAGAATTTATTTGAAATCTTTCTAAAGTTCAAAGATGTGGAGAAGGTTTAGTTGATGGTTACCTAGAACAAGTGCCAGGAGGTGCCAAAGCAGCAACTTTGCATTGGCTGGAGTATTGAGAAACTGGACTAGAGCAGCAACCTGGAACTTTGCCTTTGGTGAAAGACAGCCTAGGTATGGTATGGTTCTAGACAGTCATTAATAACTCATCATAGGGTAGTAAGTGTTGGTGCAAGCAAGGATGGTATATTTGAATCTCAATACTTAGCCACAAATCTGGACAATGAAAACAGTGTTTTTATGTATTTTTTTTAAAGCCATTAAATGGTTTCAGACTAAAGGAATTATCACCTCTGACACTTCTCCTGAGTAGGGTTGAGCGAACCCGTGGAAATTCGGGTTCGGCCGAACTTCAGGTCAAAGTTCGGGTTCGGGACCCGAACTTCAGCCCAAACCCGGACCCCATTGAAGTCAATGGGGACCCGAACTTCACTTTATTATTTTCCGTTATAACATGGTTATAACGGAAATTAATAGCATTATTAAAACAGAATGCTAAATAAAATGTATACTGATGGGTTAAAAATAAAAAAAACTCACCTCATCCACTTGATCGCGCAGCCGGTATCCTCTTTTCTTCAGGACCTGCAAAAAGACCTGCAGTGATGTCACCGTGTTCACCACATGGTGAGCGCGTGACGTCACTGCAGATCCTGCTGAATGAAGATAGAAGGACCTGCGGTGACATCACCGCAGGTCCTCTTATCTTCATTCAGCAGGACCTGCGGTGACGTCTCCGCAGGTCCTTTTGCAGGTCTTGAAGAAAAGAGGATACCGGCTGCGCGATCAAGTGGATGAGGTGAGTTTATTTTATTTTTTTAACCCCTCAGTATACATTTTATTTAGCATTTTGTTTTAAGAATGCTATTATTTTCAATTATAACCATGTTATAACGGAAAATAATAAAATCACCCGAACACCAAACCCGAACTTCAGTGGAAAAGTCCGGGTTTGGGTCCGGGTACCCGAACTCGCAAAGTTCTGTATGAAACCTAACTTTGCAGTTCGGGTTTGCTCAACTACTCCTGAGCTGCAACTTTTCTTTGAAATTTTCTCCCTCATTTCCCATTCAGTAGCATACAAAAAAAATAACCACCTTTTCTAGAAGGTCTTCCACAATTCTTATCTAATAAACTATACCACGTGTCCCCCTCTTTCTGTCCTATGCTTGTTTTCACTTCTTATTTGCCTTACAGTATTTCCACCTATAGTACAGACACATCCTGTACTTATGTATAAAGAGGTTGGCTGGGAACATTGTTGTGCAGGAAAAAAAAATGTGGAGCCAAAGTGCTTAACTAGCACTACTGTGGTCCCTACATTCAAAGGATTGCTGGGACTCTAGCATGATTCAGAATCTTGGCTATATACCATACACTTCTTCTGATGTGAAAATCCCTTTAAGCAAGGGAGTGCATATTATAGAAGCAGTCCATGTTGCTGGTCTGGGGTCCTCGAAGAAAAGGGCCTAGTCCTGGTTAGTAAGCAAGAATCTGTCCCAGGTAAACCCATTCAATAAAATCCCTGCACCGAACTTAAAAGGGTGTGTATATCACCATGTCCAATTCATAGTTATATGTCCAGAGCATCTAAAATTAAAAATTAAGCAACTTTGCAAATAGTCTTCATCTGAGAACTTTTATCAGCTCTGATGCAGACCTAAATGTTTACATGGTAACAGACAACAAACAAACCATATGTAGTCTGATTCCACAGTTATACTACCTTTTATCTGTTCCTTATGTTTGCATCTGTTCCCCTAGGTCCCTTTACATGGTCAACAATTGGGTAATTTTTTGGGAAAAGGCAGAGTGGATCCAACATGCATGTGGGTCCAACACTCCCTGAATTTTATGGCGGTCATTATGGCGCATAACAGGTAGTATTTAGTGTTAGGACCCGTGTAACAGAGATCGCCTTAACGTTTGGCATACGGGCTTAGATGGTTTTGTACAAAATGCATTGACCAAGCATCTCGCTTTTATTAATAAGCGTAGTATTAGCACCATAATTTTTGTAAGCATTGTTGTACTTTGTCTGATTTGCAGAGTGCTGCTGCATTGTCTCCTTTTTTTCCTCTAGGTCTTTGCCATGGCGGCGTGCACCTGCGCACTGGGAGGTGCTGACTAACCCCCTTTTTTCTTTTGTAATTTTTTGGGAAGGAGCATTCCTAGAAAGACTCCTTCCCTATAGGGGCCTGGTGTAAAGGTGCAGCTGATCACCTCAGGGATTGCTTGTTCATCAGGTAAAACCATCACTGTTGCCGACATGAAAATCAATGGGGGACCCGTATCAAGACTGGCGTTCCCATACGCTAGTCTTAATCCCCTGTGCACTGGAGTAAGATGCACCTTATTTCTAAGAGGCAGATGCCTCTTAATAAATTAGATGCATCTCTGGTTCGTCTAGACTTGAACTATAACTTACACCATCTTCTGCTGTAAGTTATAATAAATCCAAGGAGCCGCAATAGCTCCACTATCTTCGACTAAGCCTCACCCTCTTTTCTCGCCACTTTAAAAAAGTGGCAAGAAGCTCAAAAAGTCATAAATTATGGAGTGAGCCATAATTTTCGACTTTTTTAACTCCACAATAGTGGCATAAACAGGTTGATAAATGTCCCTCTCTATTTCTGGGCAGAAATGCCCTGTGTAAACCATAAGTTGCTGCCCAGAAACAATGAATCTTTATGGAGATGAGTGTTTGCTGTTGTGATCACTCCTCCCTATTCAGCAAAGGTGATTGCTGCATGCAAATGTAGCTTTCACTTCCTCAAGATCAGGCATCCTCAAACTGCAGCCCTCCAGCTGTTGCAAAACTACAACTCCCAGCATGCCCGAACAGCCTACAGGTATCAGCCTACAGCAGGGCATTGTGGGAGTTGTAGTTTTACAACAGCTGGAGGGCTGCAGTTTGAGGATGCCTGCTCTAGATGAACAGGCAGTTTTTGGAAATGAACGATTCATTCCCCATAATTGTCTACTTGTTTAACCCTAGTAAAGGGGCCTTAACATACATTTTGCAGATAGGCAAGAATAAGGGACAGATGGAAGAGAGTTTGGGTTAGGAACAGACCACACAAAGTTTGTTTGTTGTCTGATACTATGGAAACACGTAGGTCTACATAGGGCAGTGGTGGTGAACCTATGGCACTGGTGCCAGAGGCGGCACTCAGAGCACTCTCTGTGGGCACCCGCACCCTGGAAAAAGTCTATGGTGAACCAATATGCCTTAGACTTTTCCTGTCATTCATCAGTGCAGAACGTGCTGTGAACGGCACAGGTAGCACACTAAATGTAGGCAGGCAATTATAGCTAAATGATAAAGTACATGTGTAACGCCTCAGAGAGGCATTACCACCTTTGCAACTCGCTACTGTCTTTATTGGTTAAACTCATGTCATCTTGTGTATTTATTTCAGGTCCTATACACTGTGCATTTCTAATGTTTTGTAACTGTTATGTTCACGTGTAATGTGCCTGGTTCACCAGCAGGTGGCAGCAAACACGGCAGAGCTACAGTTAGGTAGAATGGAGCTTTTCATTCCATTCTAAGCCCTCCCCCCCCTGCGGAGGAGTGGGCGAGTCCCACTTCCGGCAGGAAGGGTAGGGATCAGTGAAAGTTGGTCTAGATGACCCCCTGCTATGGGAAGGAAGCAAGTGCTGGGCATGTCTCTGGTGGACGTGCCCAGACCAACCAAGCCAAGCCAGCTAGAGTACTGTCAGCTCTGCTGGATGTGGAGGCCACAACTTAGAGCCTCAGGAACCAGGAGAAGAGTTCCCTGGCATAATTAAGAGACATACTATAAAGAGAGAAGTTGCAGCATAAAGAACAAGATAAGTTATACAACAAGCCTGTCAGCACAGCAGAGCCAGAGAGCAACAGATGTAGCAGAGTTGAGTTTGCCTGCCAGAGTTTTAATGCTAAAGCCTGCTGGGACCAAGACAACGTTTGAAGACTGTTTTTGATGAACGTTTATTAGCAAAGCTGCTATTGAACTTCATACAAGGTCTGGACTCAAGTTTAGAGTTGAGCGGACACCTGGATGTTCGGGGTCAACGGGTTCAGCCGAACTTCGGAAAAAAGTTCGGGTTTGGGACATGAACTTGACCCTGAACCCGAACCCCATTGAAGTCAATGGGGACCCTAACTTTTGAGCACTAAAATGGCTGTAAAAATGTCATGAAAAGGGCTAGAGGGCTGCAAATGTCGTCAAAATGTGGTTAAGAGCATGGCAAGTGCTCTGCAAACAAATGTGGATAGGGAAATGACTTAAAATAACATAAAATACGTAAAAATAAAAAATAATAATCTTGCTCTAAGAGGACCAGGTCCATATGGAGTAGGAGGTTGAGGAGGCGGTGGATGTGGCGGTGTAGGTGGAAGTGGCGGTGGAGGAGGAGGAGGTAGCCTACACTTCTTTTTGGTTTTAAATGTATTTGTATTTTTTTAAATTAGGGTACACCCCAAAACATTGGGAAATATAACCTGTGATAACCCCCTCCAGTCATGCTAAACACACGTTCAGACAATACACTGGCTGCAGGGCAGGCCAGCACCTTCAAGGGGTAAAGGGCAAGGTCAGGCCATGTGCCCAATTTGGAGACCCAGAAGTTGCAGGGGCTGACCCCTGTCAGTCAGTTCGTGTAGGCGTGAGCACACTTACTGCCACACCATGCCGCACGTCCCCGTGATGTTAACGATCCAATTTGATATCTGCTATATCAACTTTCAATGTTCTTTTATGCGCCTACCATGGTGATCACGGGTGGCGGGGAATCAGGGTTCCAGGCCAGAGAGGGAGCGTGAGAAAGAGAGACGACATCCAAAGGAGGATTCATTTTTTCAAATTTAAAATTATAGAGTTAAAATATCAGAGAAATTATTAAAGGGTAAAAGTGTGAAAACTTTTCAAAGTTTAAGCATTGAATGAAAGGATGTGGCGCGCATTAATTACTGAATAATACATTAAATTTAATTCCCTGTCACCTATGCATAGCAGGTGTTTATTGACGTCTAAAATTGTATAATGTCAACCCAAGAATGTAACAGAAAAATTATTGAAATTTATTAAGCTGTCAACTAGGGAGAGGAGCGGTATATTACACCGAAAAAATTGGTGAATTTCACCCAAAAATGTAACTGACAAATTATAATTTTTTTAAACCTGTCTACTAGGTATAGCAGTGGTACATCACACCCAAAAATTGGTGAATTTCACCAGAATATGTAACTGACAATTTTTTTTTTTTTTTTTTTTTGGTCTACTAGGTATAGGAGTGGTACATAGTACATAACATAGTACATAAGGCCGAAAAAAGACATTTGTCCATCCAGTTCGGCCTGTCATCCTACAAGTTGATCCAGAGGAAGGCAAAAAAACCCTGTGAGGTAGAAGCCAATTTTCCTCACTTTAGGGGAATAAAAAATTCCTTCCCGACTCCAATCAGGCAATCAGAATAACTCCCTGGATCAACGACCCCTCTCTAGTAGCTATAGCCTGTAATATTATTACACTCCAGAAATACATCCAGGCCCCTCTTGAATTCCTTTATTGTACTCACCATCACCACCTCCTCAGGCAGAGAGTTCCAAAATTGTTGAATTTCACCAGAATATATAACTGACAATTTTATTTTTGTTTAACCTGTCTACTAGGTATAGCAGTGGTACTATACACCCAAAAATTTGTTAATTTCACCAGAAAATGTAACTGACAATTTATTTTTATTTTTTTACCAGTCTACTAGGTATAGCAATGGTACTATACACACCAAAATTGGTGAATTCCACCCTAAAATGTAACTGAAATTATTATTATTTTTAACCGGCCTACTAGGTATAGCAGTGGTACTATACACCCAAAAATTGGTGAATTTCACCCGAAAATGTAAATGACAATTTTTATTTTTTATTTTACCGGTCTACTAGGTATAGCAGTGGTACAATACACCCAAAAATTGCTGAATTTCACCCGAAAATGTTAGTGACAAAGTAGTGAAATGATATAAAATAAAATACATACAAATAAAAAAAAAAATATTTGATTTATAAGGTGGAGTTCCATATGGAGTAGGAGTTTGAGGAGGCGGTGGACGTAGCGTGTAGGTGCAAGCGGCGGTGGAGGAGGACGAGGTAGCCAACACAGGTTTTTGGTTTTAATTTTATTTTTTTAAATTAGGGTACACTCCAAAAGAGTGTTAAATATCCAAAATACAAACAGGAGCAATTGCGCTGCAGTATAACAATGGCTGGTTAGTGCTGGTATACATGTCTATACAAGTCCTGAGGGATCCATGCCTGGTTCATTTTAATGAACGTGAGCTTGTCCATATTGGCTGTGGACAGGCGGCTGTGCTTGTCTATGATGACGCCCCCTGCCGTGCTAAACACACATTCAGATAATACACTGTCTGCAGGGCAGGCCAGCACCTCCAAGGAGTAAAGGGCAAGCTCAGGCCATGTGCCCAATTTGGAGACCCATAAGTTGAAGGGGGCAGACCCGTCATTCAGTACGTGTAGGCGTGTGCACAAATACTGCTCCACCATGTTGGTGAAATGCTGCCTCCTGCCAAGACGTTCCATATCAGCTGATGGTGCTGGTTGTTGTGGCGTGCTGACAAAGCTTTTCCACATTTCGCCATGCTAACCCTGCCTTCTGAGGTGCTGGTGGTGCCCCAGATGCGTTGGCGACCTCTTCCTCGTCCTCTGCCTTCGCCTTGTGCTTCCACTGTGCCCCCGCTGTCAGGGAATGCCACCAGCAGCGCGTCTACCAGCATGCGCTTGTACTCGTGCATCTTACGATCACGTTCCAGTGAGGGAATTAAGGACGGTACGTTGTCCTTGTAACGGGGATCCAGCAGCGTGGCCACCCAGTAATGAGCACAAGCTAGAATGTGGAGACACTGCAGCATGAAATCGCTCATGTGTGCCAGGCTGCCCAGAGGCAACAAAAAGCTGTCCTCTGTGGGAGGTGTATCGTCTGTGTCCTCTGTATCCCCCCAGCCATGAGCTGGTCTGGGTGCCACCCTGCTGTGAACATGGTTCCTCCTCCTCCATCTCTTCCTTCTCATCCTCCACCTCGTCATCCTCCAGAACTGTTCCCTGGCTGGACAATTGTGTATGTTCTGTTTGTGGGTGCAGGAACCCACCCTCTTCCTCCTCCTCCTTCTGTGCCACATCCTCTTCCATCATCGCCAGGAGCGTTTTTTCAAGGAGGCATAGAAGTGGGATAGTAACGCTGAGAACGGCGTTATTGGCACTGGCCATGTTGGTGGAGTACTCGAAAACAGCGCAACAAGGAACATAGGTCTCGCATGGAGGCACAGTCGTTGGTGGTGAAGTGGTGCTGTTCCGCCGAGCGACTCACTCGTGCGTGCTGCAGCTGAAATTCCACTATCGCCTGCTGCTGCTCGCACAGTCTGGCCAGCATATGCAAGGTGGAGTTCCACCTTGTGGGCACGTCGCATATGAGGCGGTGAGCAGGAAGGCCGAAGTTACGCTGCAGCGCTGACAGGCGAGCAGCAGCAGGGTGAGAACGCGAAAGCGCGCACAGACGGCAGCTCTGACAGATCGGGGTAAGTTTTAAGGAATCTCTGCACCACCAAATTCAGCACATGCGCCAGGCAAGGGATGTGCATCAAACCGGCTAGTCCCAGAGCTGCTACGAGATTTCGCCCATTATCGCACACCACCAGGCCGGGCTTGAGGCTGACTGGCACAAACCACTCATCGGTCTGTTGTTCAAGGCCCGTCCACAGATCCTGCGCGGTGTGGGGTTTGTCCCCCAAACAGATAAGTTTTAAAACTGCCTGCTGTCGTTTACCCCTGGCTGTGCGGAAGTTGGTGGTGAAGGTGTTACGCTGACCGGATGAGGAGCTGGTAGAGGATGAGGAAGCAGAGTGGGAGGAGGAAGCAACAGGAGGCAAACTGAAGCGCCCTGCAATCCTCGGTGGTGGAAGGACATGCGCCAAACTGCTATCCGCCTCAGGCCCAGTCGCCACTGCATTTACCCAGTGTGCTGTTATGGAGATATAACGGCCCTGACCGTGCTTACTGGTCCACGTATCCGTAGTCAGGTGCACCTTGCCACAGATGGCGTTGCGCAGTGCACACCTGATTTTGTCCCCTACTTGGTTGTGCAGGGAAGGGATGGCTCGCCTTGAAAAGTAGTGGCGACTGGGCACGACGTACTGTAGGACAGCCACCGCCATAAGGCCTTTAAAACTATCCGTCTCCACCAAACGGAATGACAGCATTTCAAAGGCCAGTAATTTAGAAATGCTGGCATTTAGGGCTAGGGATCGCGGGTGGGTAGGGGGGTACTCAGGGCTGGGACAAGGTCCACCACCAACAGAGGCTGAGCTGCCCAAGTGCGCCCCCCCCCCTTCCCCCCGGGGCGTTCCTTGTGATTTTACCCCATCCAGAACCCCATCAGACCTCAGATCAGACGGAAAAGATTATCTTTATTTAAGAACTATCTTACTTCACTTCAGGGCAGACTCTCACGCTCTATCCCTGCTGGGGCCTGGGCTTGGTCGTGACACAGTGCTGTGCTGCTGCCTGCTGCTGCCCGCGCTGCTCCTGGTCTCCAGAGGGCGCACATGTGACCTGACTGCGTACAGCGCGTCAGGTCAAAGTGCGCGCTGTACGCAGCAAGTCAGGCAAGCGACTGAGCAGAGACCAGAGCGGCCGAGCCAGGAGGCAGAGCGGAGAGGGAGCAGGTAAGTCAGTGCCAAGTGCTCACTACTCCCTCCGTCTCCAGCGCGGCGGCAGCCGGCAGGCGCGGCAGCAGCAGCGACGTGGTCAGCGGCCTGCCTGCCGCCCAGAGGCTGGGGAGCTGGCCTGCGCCCTGAGGCTGGAGCCTCTCCAGCCTCTGTGTCGGCCCGGCCCTGGGGGTACTTCCTCTTCCTCTCCAGCGTTTGGGAGATGGAGAGCTGAACGCTTCCTGGGACATTGTGGAGATGCTTGGTGACCCAGATGTTGGTGTTGCTGGCAGATCCTCTGTTTGCGGGGTGACAGGTGGCACTGTCACTCCAGAGGTGGATGAAGAGGCCGAGACTGCAACAGAAGAGGAAGCAGGAGGAGCCAGAGACCTTTCTTGGTTTTTGAGGTGTCTACTCCACTGCAGCTCATGCTTTGCACTTAAATTCCTGATCATGCAGGTTGTGCTCAGGTTGAGAACATTTATGCCTCGCTTCAGGCTCTGATTGCAACACTGTGCAAACCACTCATGTCTTGTCGTCAGCACATTGTCTGAAGAACTGCCACGCCAGGGATCTCCTTGGAGCTGGCTTTGGTGTGCTCGGTCCCTTGCTGCGGTGGGCAGTAGCAGGCATACTGTCTAGAGGACGGCCGCTCAGCTTTTGCACCCTGCTCCCTCTTCTGCTGGGCTGGTGGCTCTGTGCGCCCACGCCTCTTCCTCCGAACTACATAGGTCACTCGCATGACCTTGATTCCATGTGGGGTCGAGGACCTCATCGTCCTCCACATCATCTTCCCACCCAGGTCTTCACCCCTGCCTTCCTTGTCGGTCTGCACACTTTCGATAGCCCCAGCAGTTGGCACCTGTGTTTCGTCATCATCCAAGACGTGCTGCGATGGTCCTCCCATGTACTCATCTTGAAAGATAAGTGGTTGGGCATCGGTGCACTCAATCTCTTCCACTTCTGGGGCAGGGCTAGGTGGATGGCCCTGGGAAACCCTGCTAACAGAATCATCAAAAAGCAGAAGAGACTGCTGCATGACTTGGGTCTCAGACTGCTTGGCTGATTTGCAAGGGGGTGAGGTGAAAGACTGATGGACATCGGCTGCAGGTGCCAACTGTTGTCTTTCAGCAGGAGACTGGGTGGGAGACAATGTGGGTGAAGGAACTGGATCCACTGTCAGCAACCCAATCTATTATTCCTTGTACTTGTTCAGGCCTCACCATTTGTAGAGCAGCATTAGACCCGACCAAATACAGCTGCAGGTTTTGTCGCCTACTCGCACCTGAGGAAGGGGTTTCACTTGTGCGTGTAGCTGGATCAGATCGACCACGTCCTCTCCCTGCAACAGGAGCTCCACCAGCAGCACCACGACCTGGGGCACGTCCCTTATTTGACGCTCTCATATTTTTTGAATTTAGGATCTTGCTCTAAATGGGTGTTTAATTAATAGTAGAATAGAACGACAGTATGTAAAGGGTGTATCTCACACGGCTTGAACCAGACTAGGCCTCAATTAAAGATTTTTTTGCCCAAAATGGCTGTATTTCAAATGCCTGAATCAAACCCCTGTATGTAAAGGGTGTATCTCACACGGCCTGACCCACTGTAGGCCTGAATTAAAGATTTCTTTGCCCAAAATGGGTGTATTTAAAATGCCTGAATCAAACCCCTGTATGTAGAGGGTGTATCTCGCAGGGCCTGAACCAGTGTAGGCCTAAATTAAATATTTATTTGCATAAAATGGCTGTATTTCAAATGGCTGTATTTCAAATGCCTGAATTAAACCCCTGTATGTAGAGGGTGTATCTCACAGGGCCTGAACCAGTGTAGGCCTAAATTAAATATTTATTTGCACAAAATGGCTGTATTTCGGGGGCGTGGTTTGCCAGCCGAAGGAGATGGCCGCTTGAGCTTTGAGCTTTCGAGCCCTATCAAGCGACTGCAAAGCTACAGCAAGCTAACGCATATCTTAATTGCCCGAACTCTTACAGCGACATCCCCCCTTATACCCATGATGGTTAGAGGGTCAAGATCTGTTAAGAAGCAAGGGAAACTGGACTTCTACGTGGAGAGGATAAAAGACCAAGATGGCGCGGGTTCGCCCGCCTCCACGCGCTCCTCGAGGTCTGCAGAGCAAGACTCCCCAACGACCACTCCAGTACAACGGAGGAGCCCGCAAGCCTCTCAACTCTCCTCAACCCACTCCTCTCTAGCAGATGAGCCTCCCTCAGCCCGGCCTGAGACGCACTTACCAAACCGAAGCAGTCCTCCTGGGTCCCGGGCAGGCACAGATATCTCTCCCTGCCAAAGCCCGCAAAAGCAGAAGCCACGGCTTCAAGACGACACGCATGGAGCGACGGAGGTGAGTGATCAGAGCGCTCCGTCACTAGCAGATTTCCCCACTACGGACGACCTAGCAACCGGCAGCATGATTAAGGAGATGTTGGTAGCCTTCAGCCGCTCCATGCACACAGAAATAGCGGCCTTGCTGTCTCCCCTGCACGCCTCCATTTCCGAGGAGGACAAGCGGATTACTCATGTAGAGTCAAAAATGGGGGACTTTGCCGTTTCGCATAACCAGCTTGTAGATGCCCACGAAGAGCTTACAGCTGAAGTCGAGAGACCTCAAAAAACAAGGTGGTGGACCTAGAGGACAGGTCCCGCCGTAACAACATCAAGCTCAGGGGTATACCGGAGGACATACCACCTAAAGAGTTAGAGGCCTACATTCTCGATCTTATGAGGTCGCTTCTGATAAATATGAGCGATAAAGATCTTACGCTAGACAGAGCACACAGAGTGGCCCGGCCAAAACATCTTCTGACTCTGTTCCTAGAGACCTTCTAGCTAGGGTACATTTCTTCCACGTAAAAGAATTACTGATGAATGCAGCCAGAAAGAAAGGCCCGCTACCTGCTCCGCATGAGGGGATAAAAATTTTCGCAGATTTGTCTGCCTCGACCCTGCAACAGAGAAGAGCTTTAGCCCCCTTTACTGCTGCCTTACGCGACCACAACATACCTTATCGTTGGGGCTTCCCACTAAAGTTCTAATCCAGTATCAAGGGACTCTACATGCGGTGCTTTCCCTGGACTCAGGAAGAAAATTACTAGAAGGATGGAACATTTCCATTAAGGATTCTCCTGATCCTCAAGCAAAAGGTCCAGAACCCATTACAATGGACTGGCAGACGGTCCCGACCAGGCGTAGACCACATCGCTGACCAGTAATAGGTTAACTTGTTGAGTCGTTACCTGCTTCTGTTTAGGGCTCGGGCGGTCAGTTTGGCAAGAACTGCCTCACAAGCCCACAAAATGGTGCCTGATGGCAATCAGGTGTCGTTTCACTGTTATAGTTTTTTCCTCCTTTTCTGTTTATTCCCTAAGTTTATTTTTTGCTTTTTTACAATTCCTCTACAAATGCTACTAGATGTTATTCAGAGGGGTCAAGGGATAGGGATCAATTTTTCAAGTGACCTAGATCGGTTTCATGTCTTCAAGTGCACCATATATAGGATTCGCCGTTCAGATCTACCATTTCCTCCTGCACCATGGTACTAAAAGTTGCAGCTTTAAATGTAAAGGGCCTGAATAGCCCTTTTAAAAGGTCCATGTTGTGGAAGGAAGTCCGTGAGCTGAAGTGCGACATCTTCTGTGCCACAGAAACCCATCTGCTCCAATCAGATGGGCATAGGATCCACCACCCTAAGTTCCCCCACATTTATCAGTCACACTTCTGCAAAAAACAAAGGGGAGTTCTAGTGGCTATCAGTCATTCAGTGGCTTTTTCTTTGAAATCTTCAGTGCTGGACCCTAATGGCAGATATATAATTTTAGTCTGTTCTATTAATAATGTTGATTATACTTTGGTTTTTCTCTATGCTCCTAACAGACATCAATTTTCCTTTTTTCGTCGCTTAGCTGCAAAAGTACGTGGGATAAGATCTGGCCATGTGATCTGGAGCGGCGATTTTAACTCCGCATTAGACCCAAGAGTAGATACCACAACTCCCTCCAGAGAGACCCCTGGAGCTATTAACTCTCTTTTCCTGCAGGAAGACCTATATGATATTTGGAGAATACAGCATGGTTCTGAAAGAGACTACTCTTTCTTCTCCTCGGCTTGCCAATCATACTCCAGAATTGACATGTTCTTAACCAGCAGGTCAGTGATTGCAAACACAATCTCGTCATCTATACACACGATCACATGGTCAGATCACGCTCCGATTTCTTTATTCCTGAAGGAATCCCATCTCTCCAAACCTTACTCTCCATGGAGAAATAATACGTATGTTATAGATCACCCTGTACTGTCTCAGGAGCTTAAATCTGAACTAACTGAATTCTTTCACATAAATGATGGTTCAGTTAGCAACCCATCTATGCTATGGTGCGCCCACAAGGCATTCATCAGAGGTGTCTTTATTAGAATAGGTAGCAGACTCCAAAGGGAACGTAAAGAAAAAATAGACAAGTTACTAAATGAGATAAAAAGAATAGAGACCATTAATAAGTCTCAAGTTTCCTCTACACTCTCAGATAGTCTTAAATCCTTGAGGTCCCAACTCTCTGCATGTTTTCTACACAAATATGAGTTTAGCTTAAAGAGGATGCAGGCCAACTTTTATTCTCAGGATAACAAAGCAGGCCGTCTGTTGGCTAACCGTCTAAAGCAAAGAGCCGCTAAAGCAAAAATTCCCTATCTACTAGACCACACCTCAGGGAAGAAAATATTATCCCCAATGGGAATAGCAGATGCTTTTGGTGACTTTTATGCCTCCCTTTATAATTTAGCCCCCCCAAGAGCGAGTCTCACCACCAACAGCTGACCGCATAGATGCCTTTTTAGATAAGTTAGGCCTAACAAAACTGACTAATGCCCAATTACAAACTCTTAATGCCCCCATAACCACAGAAGAACTTAAAGCCATTATTAAAAAACTCCCCCCACATAAATCCCCAGGCCCAGATGGCCTGTCAAACTCCTACTATAAGGCCTTTTTTGACCAGCTCTCTAGACACATGTTGTTATCCTTTCAATCCGGCAGAGAACTGGGATCCTTCCCCAAAGAAATGCTCGAAGCGTTAATAGTGACCATACCAAAACCTAACAAACCAACTGATGATCCTAAAAACTTCCGCCCCATTTCCCTCCTTAATACGGATATAAAATTTTTTGCCAGAATCCTGTCATCCAGATTAGCCCCCCTCATTCCCTTACTAGTGAACTCTGACCAGGTTGGCTTTGTAAAAGGCCGCCAGATACAAGAAAACTCTAGAAGGGTACTGAGTCTTCTCTCCCATATCCAAAAAAACAAGTGCAGCGTACTCAAGTTAGGTTTAGAAATGTTCCTGGGTGTTGTAGTGCAATAGACACTAACCTGAGACGGCTGACTCTCTGCAAGGACAGGTGATGATGAGAAATGTTCGTGACGCCAGTGCCAATTAAACGGTGGCACGCCGTTTGCTGACAGCAGGAATAACTGAGGAACCACGTGATGTTAAAACAGAATTCAAACTTTAGTAGTCATCATTTAGGGACATTGACGGAAGCGCAGTTCCTTTGAAGACAGTTGATTTTCAATACAGTTGATGCAGGCAATATATATGTATATAGCAAGGTGACTTTAGAGTGTTAAACACAGGACTTGCAGTACAGGCAGCTTGCACTCTATTCCTGACTGATCCTGGAACATAGAAACTCTTCTCCAAGGCCCAATGCCCTAGCTCTGGCGTATATCCTTGGTTTTATAATTATCAAGTACCTCCTCTGTAGTCTTGAGTACCTCTTGCTTTTCTTGACTTGCCCCTGTCTCTCTCTCAGCTTCCTCAGGCTCTAGAAACTTCAGAACTCCCTCAGTGTCCTCAGGCTGATTAGCGGTGGTGTTCCTGCTTCTGCATATATATATTCAGGAGGGGGAACCTTTTCCTTGGATCTGGAACCCGGTTACAGGGACTGCATTACCCTCTCCTGGTCCACAGGCTTCAGGCCTGGACTTGACTCTGACATAGCCTAATCTCTGGTTAGACTAGACTACAGACTTCAACCACAACTTTAGACTGTAGACTCTAGACTGCCTTTCCTTTCCCTGACTGGGCCTTATATAAACTAGGTCCCTAGCTCCCTCTTGTGACTAAGAGCTGAAATGACACCCCTAGCAAATGACACCCCTAGCAGGCCTGTACATGCACATTTTACAGCAACAGGGAAATACATAGCATTACATTACATTTTATAAAGATGACTTATACCAACTTCCCCATAAATAAGGGGGACGACAGCACACAAGTGACCCTTCTGTAGTGACGGGCACTACAGTCCCCGTACACTACATACCCCACTGCTTTAAGCTGAGTACGACCTCGTACTCCATCAGGGCCCGCCCAACTGGAATCTTTACCTGAAACAGAAAAAGACACATGCAGGCATACATATATGTCATTCATCTGCATTTACATTCATATCAGGCCCAATTGGCAAAGGTGAAGGGTGGTGACAAGGGGCGTCGTTCTCTTCTCTCAGGATAGTGAATGGAACTGGGGCGCTGACCTGGCACAGCGTGACATTAATACCAGGATAGTCCATGACAATGAATAAGTCCATATTAGAACAGCAAGAAACGGTAAAACAGTATAAAAGTTCTTGGAGGCTCAAAGAACAAATATGAGTCCGTACCCAGGTTATTTTCCTATAAATCACAGAGGCTCTCATGCGGTGGAGTCCATCTCTGGGCACATTTCCTTTTTAAAAGAGCAAAAATCTCAGAGGCTCAGGTTCTTTTGAGTCTATCTCCGGGCACGGTTCCTTAGTATAAAGTTGCACAATATAAAACAAGTGCTGGAATACCCCTTATCAACCTGAAAAGGGGGTTAAGGGTAAGAGGTGCAACAAAGGAACAGGCACAACTTGGCGTGGGATAGCAAAAGCAGGCAGGAGATCCTGGAAACCAACTTGGCTTTGTTGACTTTAATACTTCAGTGGTTAACACCTACCACTGAGCTGTGGATAAACTGGCAGCAGCAACAAACGACCAGGAAACATAGGACTACTGTCCTGGAAGGGTTAAGTCCTCAACATCATCTTTTCTTAGCAAAATAAATCAAAGGCCTAGCAGGCTGATTCACAGTGGCATGTCATAATTACCCGGCTCTGCTGGCAAGTACGGCCTGTAGTAGTCCTCTACAGGAGGGTGTGCCCACATTACAGTGTTAGGGGGCAGCTGCAAAGTGAAGGGACCCCTAATAGGTATTGGCCCCATAGGCCCAGGGGCAAACACTCTTGTGGACCGTACCGGTCCCGGCACAATGATTGTGGGTTGTGCTGCATTGGGTACCGCCGCCGCAAGCGGTCCGGTGGGCTCAGTACAGCAGTTCACAGCACTAGCGGGTCCTCTTTGGGGCCGCAACGGAGCGGGGGTGACAGAAGGTGGTCTACGGGTGGTGACAGGCACCCTTACCTCATCCTCCTTAGGCGGCGTCCGGATCCTGGCGGTGGCAATCTTGCGCAGCTCCCGCAACTTTTCCTCCAGCCGGACGATCTGGTCACCAATGCTCTCTGTGTCGGAATCGCTGTTCTCTGCTGGCGCCGCCGGCGCAGGTACAGTCAACGATGCGTCGGACGCGGCCGCGTCAGGCTCCGGTGGCGCATCGGGTCTCCTACCCTTCCGGATATTCTCCAAGGTAACCCGAAGTCTTTTTAAGTTCTCCATGTCCTGTACGGTCTTCTCCCGACGAGGCAGCTCGGGGGAAGGATAGGGGCTCACCCATTTTTCCAACACGGTTGGCTGCCAGAAGACGTTACGCCCAATGAAGGAGCTCCGCTCCTGGAAGGCGTGATGGGCCGGCTCTGGAGAGCGTTCAGGTTCCCGCTCGCAGCCAGAGTAGTCTTCTTCTGCCTCCCAGTCCTCAGGTTCTCGCTTGGGACGGGTCACGGCAGTTGCATAAGGGCCTCTCAGGCTCTCGACAGGGGTGAACTCCACTTCCTCTCCCTCGCGGAGGCTGTGCTGATAGGAAGGGAGGTAGTCTCTCTTGACAGATCTTCTGTTAACATACAAGTCTCTGCCAGTTAGATAATCTTGGATGAACCCGTAGCCACGGGTTTTGTCAAAGGACACCACCAACCCCTTTCTCCTTTCCAGGCGGGGTTGGGTGTTGGTGTGTCGTTCATGGATTGTCTTGGTCAGTTCCTCATAATATATTTTAGTCTTGGTATTCCGCTTTATAGCGGCCTCCCGGATCTCTGCCATTAATGAGGACCATTTGAAAGAGGGCTGAAAGAAGTCTCTCCAAGAGCCATAGCAGGGCTCTGGTTCTTTCTCCCGTGGCAGGCAGGCGGGTCTCTCCGGTCCCGGAGAGTAGGCCGGTGGAGCCTCCTCAGGCTCTACACCATCATTCTCCATCTTTGATATTTCAGGCGCGGACGTTGCAGCAAAGCTCTGCTCACTCTCCAACATGCTCGATCCTTCCCTGGAGAGCGATAGGGTGGCGCCAATAAGATCAGCCAGACCCTCCCATTGCACTGGGAGGCCGCCCCCCAGGTATTCCAGGATGGGGAAGGCGGAGTCCATGCTGGCCGACATGCAAATGTCCAGATAAGCAGTGGCGCCTGACCTTGAACTCCTTCCCGCTTTTTCATCAGAAGGGCGCCAACTTTTCCCGCTTTTTCGGGATGAAGATGACGCAGCAGCTATTTCAGTAGCCTCAGCGGCCATCTTTGGTAGAAGCGCTGTCTATTCACTGACAGCAAGCAGGATGATAAAAAGTCCATAAAACCACTCTCCGATGTGGCGATTTCTTTCCTCTTGATAGCGCAACACTGCACAGCGCTTTTTGGAGGTTTTAGGCACACTTTGGGTATGTTTTTCAGTCCACAAAGTCCACTTTAATAAAACAGGCAATTTGTCACTTTGGTCACAGGGCAACTGTATAAGGCACAAAGTTCACGCTTCTTGCACTAGAAAGCGTGCGTATCCTGTTCGTGACGCCAAAAGAGAAGTGCAGCGTACTCAAGTTAGGTTTAGAAATGTTCCTGGGTGTTGTAGTGCAATAGACACTAACCTGAGACGGCTGACTCTCTGCAAGGGCAGGTGATGATGAGAAATGTTTGTGACGCCAGTGCCAATTAAACGGTGGCACGCCGTTTGCTGACAGCAGGAATAACTGAGGAACCACGTGATGTTAAAACAGAATTCAAACTTTAGTAGTCATCATTTAGGGACATTGACGGAAGCGCAGTTCCTTTGAAGACAGTTGATTTTCAATACAGTTGATGCAGGCAATATATATATATATAGCAAGGTGACTTTAGAGTGTTAAACACAGGACTTGCAGTACAGGCAGCTTGCACTCTATTCCTGACTGATCCTGGAACATAGAAACTCTTCTCCAAGGCCCAATGCCCTAGCTCTGGCGTATATCCTTGGTTTTATAATTATCAAGTACCTCCTCTGTAGTCTTGAGTACCTCTTGCTTTTCTTGACTTGCCCCTGTCTCTCTCTCAGCTTCCTCAGGCTCTAGAAACTTCAGAACTCCCTCAGTGTCCTCAGGCTGATTAGCGGTGGTGTTCCTGCTTCTGCATATATATATTCAGGAGGGGGAACCTTTTCCTTGGATCTGGAACCCGGTTACAGGGACTGCATTACCCTCTCCTGGTCCACAGGCTTCAGGCCTGGACTTGACTCTGACATAGCCTAATCTCTGGTTAGACTAGACTACAGACTTCAACCACAACTTTAGACTGTAGACTCTAGACTGCCTTTCCTTTCCCTGACTGGGCCTTATATAAACTAGGGCTCCCTAGCTCCCTCTTGTGACTAAGAGCTGAAATGACACCCCTAGCAGGCCTGTACATGCACATTTTACAGCAACAGGGAAATACATAGCATTACATTACATTTTATAAAGATGACTTATACCAACTTCCCCATAAATAAGGGGGACGACAGCACACAAGTGACCCTTCTGTAGTGACGGGCATTACAGTCCCCGTACACTACACAAGATCCCTGCCCTTTTTGTTACGCTCGACGCCGAAAAAGCGTTTGACCGCATTTGCTGGTCCTTTTTTTTTGCAGTTTTAGCCAAAATGGGGATAGAAGGCCCTATCCTAACCTCTATCCAAGCCCTATATAAAGACCCATCTGCCAGAGTCTGGGTAAATGGATCTCTGTCCAAGCCATTTTCCATCTCCAACGGAACCAGACAGGGTTGCCCCTTCTCCCCCCTAATGTTTATATTATCCATCGAACCCCTTGCCCAAGCCCTAAGAATGGAGGAGAAAGTACTAGGCGTACAGATAGCAGACCGCGTTCATAAATTGAGTTTGTACGCTGATGATATAATACTCACGCTTACAGACCCTACATCCTCCCTATCCTCAGCCCTAGACATTATCACTCACTTCGGCCAACTATCTTACTACAAACTAAACTCCTCCAAATCCCAAGCATTACCCATTAACTTGTCCCCCCAAACAATCCAGCATCTCCAAGGAAAATTCATTTTAGATTGGCAACCTAACCAAATTCAATATCTAGGTATTAACCTTACCTCCTCAACCCATGGTCTTTTTCTAGCTAATTACCCCTCCTTGCTACCTAACATCAAAAAAGACCTTGACCAATATGATAAATTTGAGGTGTCTTGGATTGGCAGACTGGCCACCTTTCAAATGTTCGCATTACCAAAATTCCTTTATTTATTCAGGGTCCTACCCATCAAAATCCCTATAGCATACTTCTCGCAATGTAACAAGGTACTGAACGCCTTCCTATGGCATGGGAAAAAGCCTAGAATTGCATCCAAAATCCTACACATCAGGAAACAAGTAGGAGGCATTAGCCTACCTAATATCTATGACTATTACTTAGCGTCACAAATAAGCCCCCTGGAGAGCTGGTGGAAATTAGACTTTTCTAAACAATGGACTCACATTGACTCCACAGAAGTGATATGAGGAAACCTCAAAGATATACTCATAGCCTCATTATCCGAAAAGTTTATCAATCCTAAACTGTCCTTCCTTGCCTCTAATGCCCTAAACTGCTGGATAAAATATCATTCCCTCACTAGCAAAGAGGCTCCTTCCAATATGAATCCAACCCCTTTAGCGGTCCTTGACCATCTTATCCCCGACTTGGGTGTAGGTACATGGAGAAGATATGGTCTGACAGAAATCCCCCAACTTTATCAGAATGAAAACCTAAAGTCCTTCGAATGCCTACATAGCATATATAAGGTTCCCAACACTGAATTTTACAAATACCTTAGAATCAGGCACTTCCTAACTGAAAACCCCACTTTACCATCCATCAATAGACAACTAATTGAGATCTGGTCAATTCCTACTCAAATCTCAAAAACCCTTCGCCCTATTTATTCCCAACTCAGTAACAAAGATAACTTCAATAAATCCACACCGTTGATATCGTGGGAAAAAGACTTAAAATCCGAATTCTCTTCTCTGCAATGGAAAGCAGCGTTTAAATATATCTCAAAAAACATAACATGTGTAACACAATATGAATCATTTGTGAAGACCGCTTTAAGATGGTATTTCACCCCTGAAAGGCTACACACTATTTATCCATCGGTTTCACCAAGATGCTGGAGGGACTGTGGCAATAAAGGCACGTTATTCCATATCCTATGGGACTGCCCAATAGTAAAGCCTTTTTGGGTTGAAGTCTTTTCCCTAATCTCCCAACTCTCAAATACAGAATCAACCCTGTGCTCCCCTTCCCCCTCCTTAGCATTACTGATGATATATATATATATATATATATATATATGGATATACCTAGCTCACTTAGAGGTATAGTTTGTCATATCCTCCTCTCAGCCAAATTGGCGATCACCTCCAAATGGAAATCTCCATACCCGCCCACTATACTTGAGGTCACACAAAGGGTTAACAAAACTTGTCTATATGAACAAATCATGGCCTCTGCATCCAGCAACACAACCTGTAACACAAAAAAATATGAAAAAACACGGGGTATTTGGAAGTCTTCTAGATATATGCTCCCCCCCTGATCTCCTGATCTCCTGCTCTCCTTAGCAAAAATTGGCAGAAGACTATTCTGCATCCATGTATGTCCTCATTCCCCCCTCTCTGGTGCACTCTGAGGAATTGTAGAGCCTATGTTTTATTATTATTGTTTGATTTTTTCTTTGTATATTATTTCTGTACAACTTGTAAACTCATATTTACCATCTATGCAGACCTGTGATTCCGCTCCCTCGAAAAGGGATTTGTTGCTCATCTATAACTGCACTCACCTGCGTGTGTTGAACAGTTCTAGCTGTACTATATATTCATTTACACGTATGTACTTTGTACTTCTGTTCTTTTATGAATATACTTCAATAAAAATATTTTGACTTTAAAATGGCTGTATTTCAAATGCCTGAATCAAACCCCTGTATGTAGAGGTTGTATCTCACAGGGCCTGAACCAGTGTAGGTCTGAATTAAACATTTCTTTGCACAAAATGGCTGTATTTCAAATGGCTGTATTTCAAATGCCTGAATCAAACCCCTGTATGTAGAGGGTGTATCTCACAGGGCCTGAACCAGTGTAGGTCTGAATTAAACATTTCTTTGCACAAAATGGCTGTATTTCAAATGGCTGTATTTCAAATGCCTGAATCAAACCCCTGTATGTAGAGGGTGTATCTCGCAGGGCCTGAACCAGTATAGGCCTAAATTAAATATTTCTTTGCGCAAAATGGCTGTATTTCAAATGGCTGTATTTCAAATGCCTGAATCAAACCCCTGTATGTAGAGGGTGTATCTCACAGGGTAGGCCTGAATTCAATATTGGTGCACCAAATGGCGGTATTTAAAATCTCTGAATCTAACCCAAATGTATTAAGGGTGTATCTCACAATGACATCTGCATCAAAGGCTGCCAACAAAATTTTTTGTGCACAAAAAGCCTGTAATTTCACACGTGCTGATGCTGCAAGGCCTGAAAATAGTTTTTTTTGTCAAAAAAGTGTGTTTTTAAAACCCCAGAAAATGATGTGTGTATTTCTAGATTAAATCGCACACTGACTAATCCAGATGTTGTAGATTGTAAAAGTGTTTTTTTGGTAACAGAATATTAAAGCTGTATATATTAAACTTGAATTTAACACTTGCAGATCAGGAAAATACAGTTTTTTTGACAAAAAAAGTATGTTTTTCAAACCCCAGAAAATGATGGGAGTATTTCTAGCTTAAATTGCACACTGACTAATCCAGATGTTGTAGATTGCAAAAAAAAGTGTTTTTTTGGTAACAGAATATGAAAGCTGTATATATTAAACTTGAATTTAACACTTGCAGATCAGGAAAATAGAGTTTTTTGAAAAAAAAGTGTGTTTTTCAAACCCCAGAAAATGATGGGTGTATTTCTAGATTAAATTGCACACTGACTAATCCAGATGTTGTAGATTGCGAAAAAAGTGTTTTTTTAGTAACAGAATATTAAAGCTGTATATATTAAACTTGAATTTAACACTTGCAGATCAGGAAAATACAGTTTTTTGAAAAAAAACGTTTGTTTTTCAAACCCCAGTAAAATGATGGGTGTATTTCTAGATTAAATTGCACACTGACTAATCCAGATGTTGTAGATTGCAAACAAAATGTTTTTTTTGGTAACAGAATATGAAAGCTGTATATATATTAAACTTGAATTTAACACTTGCAGATCAGGAAAATACAGTTTTTTGACAAAAAAGTATGTTTTTCAAACCCCAGAAATTGATGGGAGTATTTCTAGCTTAAATTGCACACTGACTAATCCAGATGTTGTAGATTGCAAAAAAAAGTGTTTTTTTGGTAACAGAATATGAAAGCTGTATATATTAAACTTGAATTTAACACTTGCAGATCAGGAAAATAGAGTTTTTTGAAAAAAAAAGTGTGTTTTTCAAACCCCAGAAAATGATGGGTGTATTTCTAGATTAAATTGCACACTGACTAATCCAGATGTTGTAGATTGCGAAAAAAAGTGTTTTTTTGGTAACAGAATATTAAAGCTGTATATATTAAACTTGAATTTAACACTTGCAGATCAGGAAAATACAGTTTTTAAAAAAAAAAATTGTTTTTCAAACCCCAGAAAATGATGGGTGTATTTCTAGATTAAATTGCACACTGACTAATCCAGATGTTGAAGATTGCAAACAAAATGTTTTTTTTGGTAACAGAATATGAAAGCTGTATATATATTAAACTTGAATTTAACACTTGCAGATCAGGAAAATACAGTTTTTTGACAAAAAAGTGTTTTTCAAACCCCAGAAAATGATGGGAGCATTTCGAGCTTAAATTGCAAACTGACTAATCCAGATGTTGTAGATTGCCAAAACAAATGGTGATTTGCAATGTCCCAAAAGCTCAGATGCAGTGCTGGTGCACTGAGCTTGCATAAAAGGGCCGCCGCCGCCACCCACCTAACTAACAGAATTATAAAAGTTTTTAGTTTTTTTTGTCAATGAGCTCAAAGCAGGGTAAAACGATTGTGCCCTGCACCCACACAACTATTTCTAGGTAGATCGCTGAGTTAGATTCTCTCCTATTCTCTCCCTGAAATCACAAGTCCAGCAGCATCCTCTCCCTACACTTGTAACAGCAGAGTGACGTGCAGCGCTATGTGACTCAAGCTTATATAGAGCCTGGGTCACATGCTGCTCTGGCCAATCACAGCCATGCCATTAGTAGGCATGGCTGTGATGGCTTCTAAGGTCAGACAGTTAATTGCTTGTTGATTGGCTGCTCTATAGCCTTTCAAAAAGCGCCAAGAAAGCGCCGAACACCGAACCCGAACTTTTACTGAAATGTTCGGGTCTGGGGTCCAAAAATCCTAACGTTCGGTACGAACCCGAACTTTACAGTCCGGGTTCGCTCAACCCTACTCAAGTTACTTCTTTCATCCCTCAATTACAACCCCATATTTGTCTGCTTCTGAGCCAACTTCTGGGGTCCAATCGTATCCAGGTAGGAGCACCGTGACACTCTCATACAACATAAAGGGACATTTTAGATTACCCTATACCACTCGGCCATCCCTACACCTGGGTACCACCACCAAGCTCCCGTTCCACCACATCCCAAAGATGCTCTATTGGGTTGAGATCTGGTGACTGTGGGGGCCATTTTAGTACAGTGATCTCATTGTCATGTTCAAGAAACTAATTTGAAATGATTCGAGCTTTGTGACATGGTGCATTATCCTAAGGGGCCTAAAGTGTGCCCAGAAAACATCCCCCACACCATTACACCACCACCACCAGCCTGCACAGTGGTAACAAGGCATGATGGATACATGTTCTCATTCTGTTTACGCCAAATTCGGACTCTACCATTTGAATGTCTCAACAGAAATCGAGACTCATCAGACCAGGCAACATTTTTCCAGTCTTCAACACTCCAATTTTGGTGAGCTTGTGCAAATTGTAGCCTCTTTTTCCTATTTGTAGTGGAGATGAGTGGTACCCGGTGGGGTCTTCTGCTGTTGTAGCCCATCCGCCTCAAGGTTGTGCGTGTTGTGGCTTCACAAATGCTTTGCTGCATACCTCGGTTGTAACGAGTGGTTATTTCAGTCAACGTTGCTCTTCTATCAGCTTGAATCAGTCGGCCCATTCTCCTCTGACCTCTAGCATCCACAAGGCATTTTCGCCCACAGGACTGCCGCATACTGGATGTTTTTCCCTTTTCACACCATTCTTTGTAAACCCTAGAAATGGTTGTGCGTGAAAATCCCAGTAACTGAGAAGATTGTGAAATACTCAGACCGGCCCGTCTGGCACCAACAACCATGCCACGCTCAAAATTGCTTAAATCCCCTTTCTTTCCCATTCTGACATTCAGTTTGGAGTTCAGGAGATTGTCTTGACCAGGACCACACCCCTAAATGCATTGAAGCAACTGCCATGTGATTGGTTGACTAGATAATTGCATTAATGAGAAATAGAACAGGTGTTCCTAATAATTCTTTAGGTGAGTGTATATTATATTGGTATTCAGGTTAAATCACCGTGTTGGCACTTTGCGATAAATAAGTGGGTTTAGGGTTGCAGTTTGGGCACACGGTCTCTAAAAGGTTCACCATCATTGACATAGGGGACGAAATAAAGATATTTAAATTAGACGAGATATTTAACAAGGTTGTTCCAAGTTTTTAAGCTTTCCCCTATCCTGTGAACTTTCTAAACACTGGGACCCCACCAATCAGGAGAACAGGGATCCCATTCCCCCATTCTGATGAAGTGGCAAGTTGTGCATGCACACTGCCGCTCCATTCATTCTCTATAGAAGCGCCGGAGATAGCCGAGTACAGCTATCTCTTGTGCTCCCATAGAGAATGAATAAACCGGCAGTGCATATGCCTAACCAGCCATCCCATCAGAACTGCGGAACGGGACCCATGTTCTTGTGATCAGTGAGCATCCCAGCGGTTCAGCTAGTTATTCCCTTTCCCAGGGGTCAGCAACCTCTGGCACTCCAGGTGTTGTGAAACTACATTTCCCATCATACACACTTGCTTGGCTGTTCTCTGAACTCCCACAGAAGTGAAAGGAGCATGCTGGGAGTTGTAGTTTCACAACAGCTGGAGTGCCAAAGGTTGCTGATCCCTGCCCTATCATATGGATAGGGAATAACCTTAAAACCTGGCACAACCCCTTTAATAAACTCTAGGTAAAATTGCTTCATTTTTCTTTCAATTTAAGATCTGGAGAAACTCAAAACATGGACATAGCCTATAAAGTATAGTTAACGCAACAGAGAAGAAACATGTCCTCCTGAGAGAACTACTTTCCCAAAGTAATAGGATAAGATCCATCTTGTTAATCTGTACAGAAATAACATAAGAAGACAATAAAACCAGTATACAAGCCAGGGAACTTAAACATTGTAATATTCAGCTTTTAAAAGTCTACAGTGCGTTCTACAGACAATAATCTGTTTATTTTACAAGACGTTTGTACAGAAGAGCTATTCTAAACTGCTGTCTGTGAAGATAGATCCTGTATATCGCAGATTTATCCTTTTTTAGTACGAAGGACGCCAAAATGCAATTAAAAGATTATAATATGTGCACTGTCCGGTTCTCGAAGTGCTAATGTCTGCTCAAGAAAGATAAATGGTCTTCCATTAAGCTTGTGAAAGTTCCAGAGAAGGATAAAACCTACTGATTCTAAATCTAAGCTCTAGGAATGGTGTAGCATGTGCACCACCAATATACATCTTCATGAATGATGTCCATAATGGTTTTGAACTTAGTAGCAATGCATAAGCACCTACCTTTGAAATGATTGGTTCATAGCTGGTAACAATTTGTTACAATCAAGGCCACAGATTCAAACCTGATGGATTGAAAACACACAAGATGGCAATGTGTGGCTGGGAAGCAGGGGTCATTTTCAGTTGTGTTTATGTAGAAATGGAAATTAGATTGGACATTTAGTTCTATAATTTATGTGACAGGTTTTGTAAAAATTCCGACTTAGATTGAATGTCTTAAATTCAGATTTGCAATCTGTGTTCTACTTCTTCCTTTAAGTAATTGCCAACTTAATACAGTATGTGGTTGAAAACCCTTTTTATTGCTTGCTTCCTCAAAGGGTTTTTTCATGTCTTTTAGATCATATGAAGTCATAGAAGGTGTTCATCTACTGGGGCCCCCTTCTGTAAGTCATAATGGAGGGTCCTTCGATGGTGGACCCTGGTCACTCATGGAATGTGATGTCACCATGTAGTGCTCCATTTCTCCGGCAGCCTCCAGCCAGCAGTTGCTTAACCATTTCTCTTTTTTAATTGACTGCATTCTATAGCCATGCTAAAGCAGTTGTCTTCCCAACTTAGTCCAGGCTTCACCTTAGTCCAGACAGTTCCACCCTGTCCTGCTCTTTTCCAAGTCCCTATCTGATCATTGTCTGAGACTATGACAGTAAAGCTCGCAATACACATGAGACAGTAGTCAGCTGAATGTTTAATGGCCAACAGCCATGTCTCTCTATCCTCTCATACATATCTCAGCTTAGCCAAGCATGCATATGTATGAAGTGAGAGAGTCTAGTCGCTGCTAGACAACTCTAATCAGTGCCATAACTAGAATACTATGGGCCCCAGGGAAAACTTTGGATCGAGCCCCACCCTGCCCATAATATGGTTGAATGTATTGTACAGTAAAAATGTAGTATCTAACGTGTTACCTAAACTAAATGTGTTAAGCAAACACCTTCAATTGCTTTTCAATGGCTTTTGTTTCAGGATAACGCGATGAGTTAAGAAATTTGAGTTGAGTTTGTGTGTTAACCCTGCTGCTACATCTGTATGTGATCGGTGGCGGTCCAACACCTGTAAATGATCGGTGAAGGTCCAACACCTGGGACCCCTGCTGATCAGCTGATTGAGAAGGCACTGGGCCTTCTGTGAGTGCTGTAGCCTTCTTCGTTCTGTCCATTTCGGTTATGCTTGGTATCGAGCAGCGCGTTGGCCATGTGACCGATGAATGTGACATCACTCGACCTAGAGAAAGCTGTGAGTAGACCACAGCACTACTGCGAGCGCCGCTGCCTTCTCAAACAGCTGATTGGCGAGGTTCATGGTTGTCAGACCCCCACCGATCAAATCAGAGGATAGGTCATTAGAACTAAAATCTCAGAAAACCCCTTTAATGCTCTAAAATAACACCAATAAAAATAGCGCTCACCTATGGTATTCCCTGGATGACGTGAATATTGACAACACCATCAGTTGCTTTGCATAGTTGCCAACTGACATTTTGCTTTAATCTATCTTTAATCAGAAAATGAGGAGCATACGATTATGTTGGTTTCCCTAATGCACATAGATATTGCACAAAGCGATGTCGCAATAGTGTCCATAATGTGCAGCATTATGGCAAATTGCGGTCCCCTATGCAAGGAACGGCCGACCAACGGCCGTGTGCATGAGCCCTAAAGCATAGGAATAAAAAGGAGCAGCCTGGGTGTTTAAAAGTAGGCTACAGATGATCTCAGGCTCCTATTAGAACATACAGTATACTCTCATCTATAGGACTACACAACACTCCATTCTAATGGAATTTCGAACATAGTAAACCGCAAAAAACCTTTGTGGCTTAGGTCAGTCTTATGCATTTCATAATTTAGGTATGGCATAATGGACATCAGTCTGTGAGAAGATAAAACCCAGATTATAGAGCACAGTGCTCATTTAATATTTCTGACATGCAGCTCAGGCTTGCACAATTGATGGTATAGTAATCCATGGAAGTATGATATAACAGCAAATAAATTATTCAGAAGAAAAGAGAGAAGATAACGAAGGACTATCTATAACAGCAGCGGGATTCCCATGCTCTGTACTGCAGTCTCCAAAACAAACAGGCACACAGGAATGGATATGACGGCCGCAGATAACGAGAAGTATGTAAGTATTCTTTAGAAATATAAAACATATTTTCACATATTACGCCACTCAAACCCTTGCATCCCAAAAGGTTTCTCTTAATATATGGATAACTTGACTAAATAGACTTATTAAAGATCAGTCCACTTGGCAAGACTTGAAACAACTTAAATCATCCAAAATGCCTCTCTGCCCAAATAATGAAACTTTATACGTACTCACGAATGTTCCTGCTCTCGGTTTTCTGGGATTCTACTTTCAAGGACTATCATTAGGATAAGCCATCAATGAATAATTGTTGAAATCCCACCCTTAGTACCCCACAGATCAGCAGCACAATCGGGCAGCACTATGGGGGTGACATCCATATGCCCACATTTGGTACTGCAGCATAGCTCTGTTCCCTTTGCTGATCGATAGTGGATTCTACTATGGAACTCCCACCGATCATACATTGATTACCTATCTTTACAATAGGCCATTCATGTAAAATCCTGTAAACCCCTTTTAATTTGTCCATGGATGTGAAATTTTTAAAACGGGAGTACATGGTGAACTCACTAAAAGAGTTCAACAGGGGTCTGGATGCATTTCTTGAGTATAACAATATTACAAGTTATAGTTACTAGAATTCTGGAGAAGGGTTGTTGATTCTGGAGAAGGGTTGTTGATTCTGGAAAAGGGTTGTTGATTTTGGAAAAGGCTTGTTGATTCTGGAGAAGGCTTGTTGATTCTGGAGAAGGCTTGTTGATTCTGGAGAAGGCTTGTTGATTCTGGAGAAGGCTTGTTGATTCTGGAGAAGGCTTGTTGATTCTGGAGAAGGCTTGTTGATTCTGGAGAAGGCTTGTTGATTCTGGAGAAGGCTTGTTGATTCTGGAGAAGGCTTGTTGATTCTGGAGAAGGTTTGTTGATTCTGGAGAAGGCTTGTTGATTCTGGAGAAGGCTTGTTGATTCTGGAGAAGGCTTGTTGATTCTGGAGAAGGTTTGTTGATTCTGGAGAAGGGTGGCTTATTCCGGAGAAGGGTGACTGATTCCGGAGAAGGGTTGTTGATTGGTTTGTTTGTTCTAACAAACCCAAAATTAGAGAGAGAGAGAGAGAGAGAGAGAGAGAGAGAGAGTGAGAGACTAACTTTTCCAGGCAATTGTAGCAATTTCAACTCAAGTCACATTTATTTGAATTGAATTGGACATCTCATTTGGTCGAATCAATTTTAAGAAATTCGCTCATCTCTAGTTGTTGATCCAGAAAGTTATTCTGATCACCAGATTTGGAGTAGGGAAGAAAAAAATTGACTTCTATCTCATGTGGATTTTTTGCCTGTAGGATAATAGGGAAAATTGGTTGGATGCATGGATTTTTGGATTTTTTTTTGGTCTTAATAACTATGTTAGTAGTTCATATCAATTTCCATAGGATCTACCAATAATCTCATGTCTATGAGGACAACCCAACTGCCCTAGGACCTCTTACATTTCGACCAACCTGTTTCTATTGTTTTCCATGGGATAAATGGGGTATTTTATCCTATTTCCCTCCCAACATAGAAAAAAAAAATATTATGTACAGTCAAGTTTACTGGGTACGTTGAATTGGGAGTCAAAGAAGATAACTGTTCGTCAAATGAGGGCTCTACTACATGGTAGGCCAAAGCTACAGCTGGCATCTATGGTATGTTTCTGCCTAATTAGGCATATGGACAGGGGTTATCTTGATGAGGCAGACACTTTAACAAAGAAGCTAATATGTATTAACAATTCACAGATGGAACCAATTTTGGAAATCAGGGTTCAGGGGATTCATTTTTCCTCATTGTATTCTGACAGCCATCTTTTCTTGAATTTACATACATACATGATGGCATTTTCTTTCAAGTTGAGTTGTATTATTTAATAGCACCTTTGAGGTGCATATTTTTCAGCATTTAACTATAAATTGTTACACTATAGATAAAAGTCATCCGTGATGGCCAATTGTGGCTATTTCAACCCACTATCATATAAAAATTATGTTTGTTATGGCAGACTATTCTATAAACTGGCTCTGCGATTGCCCTGTTTACTTTATTATGAATTATCCCACCAACGTTCCACCAGCTACATCAAAGCCGATACATCTCTCTGTGTATGGCCTCTTTAGTGATTAATTTCCCTCATGTCAAGACTCAACCTTTTTCCTGTGCTCACTGTCTCTTCCTGCAGAGTAATAAACTTTTTGTAAAAGCCTAGGCCCGACTGAGCAGGCAATTAATGAGAGCGAAACGTTCTTTCCTGATAATTGCTCTGCTCGTCAAAAGTGGTGATAGCTGCATTTACAAATTCATTGCTTCTGGGCAGCAGATCACTGTTTATACAGACCACTGTGTAATGAAGTCAGGCGGCACAGCGTACTGGTTGAGGGGTGCTCGGTTTGTGTGGACGTAATCCCAAAATCAGAAGAATGAAAGAAAACCGGCACTCCCAAAAATCTTTGCTGGTGATAGATTTATTGGTCACTCATATGACGCGCGGCGTTTCGGCAATCACAGGTGCCTTTTTCAAACAAGAAGTGACTCATACTGCTGCTCACTTCTTGTTTGAAAAAGGCACCTGTGAGTGCCAAAACGCCGCGCGTCATATGAGTGACCAATAAATCTATCACCAGCAAAGATTTTTGGGAGTGCCGGTTTTCTTTCATTCTTCTGTTTATACAGACCAATCTGCCGCCCAGAAACAATGATTTTGGTGTACGCTTCAACAATACTTTCACTTGATGGACAATCAATTTCTTAATCATCCGCAACACCTTTACACTGGGCAGTTATCAGGAGCAAGCATTCCCTGGGATGCTTCTCCCAACAATTTTCCCAATTATGTTAAGAGACCATAAAGGCATTGTTCACCCCTGGGGACCTTTTCTACAGACACCTCAGCATGGCTAGACCTGCAGTGGTAATCCCACTTTTCTGATCCCCACCACTGAGTTTGCACTCCATCACTTTCCTGCCACTGCTGCTGCTCCTGTGTCTCCCTGCATCACTTCACCACTGCAGCCAATGACTGGCTTCAGCGGTGACTTATCACCCATGTGTTGTTCCCTTTGTCATGTGACACATGGGTGACAAGTCACCGCTGAGGCCAGTCATTTGCTGCAATGGTCACATGACCCAGGTCAAACTAGATGTTGATATGGGGAGACCCACGGCCTGCAGAGCTAGCGGGGCAGCGATGGAGCTGGAACTCAGTGGCGTGGATAAGAAAAGTGGGATTACAAGGTCTGGCCATGCTGGAAGGTCTGAAGAACAGGTCCCCAGGGATGAAGAAAAGCTTTAAGCTGTAGAGTAGACTTTGGATGGGATACATTCCCATACTTGAAATATGAACTGGAGCTGCCCTTTAAATCAAGAAAATTGAGAGGAGTATACAACTTAATGAGGTTTTCTTTTTAAAACCGTGTAAATATGTGAACCCTAAATCTAATCAATATTACTAGATATATCAGTGTGTATCCATCCTCTGTTCAGGCCATTGATGCGCTGGTATGCCCAGAGTGGGACACAATCCATCGACCGGCCATAGACTTTCTTGTTTACATGCACAGTTACATTAAAGTTCCATCCTGCAACTTTTTAACCTCCAGCAGCCGAAAGCTTTGTGGTCTGGGACAATACATGTTTACTTAAGTAAGATTAATAGATGGACCTGCATTGGCAGCCAAGCCAGAGTCTGTTATGACACGAAGGCTTGGGGATGACATGTTGAAGAGGAAGACAGAGGTTTCATATTTATACTGAATTCCTAATGGAATGTTTGTTGAGAAATCTTCAAGTGGTAAAATGCATTAGCTCTTGTTGTGCCTCCCCAGTTATCAAAACAGTTACAGGCGAGCTTCTGTGTCCTTGGGAAAGTATGTGTATATACCCAGAAGGCATCTCAGAGCTGCGCTCCTTAAAGCTGAAATTCTGTATATAGATATATCCAAACTGAATGTTGCTCTTTTTTGAAACAGCTGTGGAGTGTATATAAATTACTTTTATGGGACCTTCACTTATAAAAGAAAAAAAAACACAGGAAAAGTAATGACATGCCAGCTGGAACATATCCCTCGCTCCAAACTGCTTACTTTTTTTCACATCTCAAGTCTTGTTCAGACCAGTGCGAATGCGACGTGGGTCATGTGGTTTAATTTATTTCTAAAATAGTTCTCGTGAACAATGAAAGGGTTTACTACCGCAAAAAAAGTCCTGATATGGATTGGTAGGCACTTTATGCGGTACTTTATTGGTCCATCTTGGATACTTATGACTTATTACTAGGATATGCCATCAATATCAGACAGGTGTGGGTCCCACCGTTGTGATCTGCGCCTATTTCCAGAACGCTGCAATGGCGCAAATCCACTGGTGGAAACGGACATGAAACTTCGATCTGGATATTCCTTTTTTTTATTATTTAAAGAAAGTGCATAGCCATGTAAACAACGCTTTTCGGGGACTAATAGTTATAGATCTGTAAGAAATTTGCGCAATGTTAAATTCTAGAAAGACAGATCTCTGTAAAGATATGTAGAGTTGCGTCCAGGTGGTGGCCCTTTATTGCTCTGGGCATAGTGCCCTATTGAATTGTCAATCACCTCAAGCCAAGAGCTATATTGAGGATACCACTTGACCATGGTAGAGTGCTAAGATCCAAAGCATGCGAATTAGCTCATCTCAGCTAAACCCCAGAATCATCTATAGACATCACTTTGTAGGAATTGTCATCCCTCACCATTATAAGTTAATTTGCATACATTTTCCCATGGAGCAGGTACTCCACTGAATCTCATCAATAAAAGCCTGCGACCACCCCCCACCCCTTCTCCCCAAACCAAGATCCAAAACAAAGATGCAGTCAAATTTTGAAAAAACTCCACTAAAATACAACCTGTCCTTAGGTGGTCTACCATTCTCCAAAGGTTTCCAAACTCTGAAATTAAAATAGGGGTTGCAGCAGTCACATTATCAACATGCCACCCAATAAACAAAGACCAGGACCAACAAGGAACGACAACCAGAAAAGCAGAACTGGACAATTCAGTGAAAAGGGTCTGCTTTTTTGTTTTTTGCATGTCAGCCCCCATCTTTACCAAAATCTAATTTTGGACAACCCCCCTTAACTGCATTGTGTAGGTGTCTAGCACTTAGCTACACTGTTTTATAACCGGTAATGTGTATACTCATGTATTTATATACAAAATATCTCTAGGCCTGTTCTTATACGAACATATACTGTATGTATGACTAGTTTGTATACAAACACATGGGCAGACATTGTATATACACACAAAACACAACATCTATAGCTGTTTACAATGAAGAAAATTACTTACAGCCTTTTCTGGTCAATGACACATTCAACAAAATGCCAGGAACTGAAGCGGTCGGTAGACGTAATGAGTGATTCCATCATGCTTAATAACCCTGAAAAATTAGGCATCAAATTACATTTTTATTGTACTTTGTTCTTACATTTTTTACATGGCAGAGGGGTTGCAAAGGGTTGCTGAATGGATAGGTCAGAGTCAGATCAGTGTGGGTCTAACACTTCGCACCCCTACAGCTCAGCTGTTTTTGGCAGCTACTAGAAAGTATACAGTGGACAGAACTGGAAGCAGAAGGTTCTGTCCATCATGTAGTGACAGTGTCAGGGTACTGCAGCTCAGCTCCCACACCTGTGTCATGTAATGGGGGGGGGGGGGACCTGGGACTTGTAGAGCTGACTAGCAGAGGGGATCAGGTAAGTATGATTACCAATGCAGGTCCAGCCATGCTGTGAGGTCTGTAGAAAAAGTCCACAAAGGGGAACAACCTCTTTAAAGTGGTCGTCCAGGCCCTGAAAAAATTGGGATGTCTGGGCATGGTGTAGCAAATCTCAGCAAATCTCTTCCCCTTCCAGTCACCACCTGGCCAGAAATGTTGACGTGTTGACTCACACCTCATTGCTTAGGCCACTGAATGGCTGGCAACGAGGACACACTTCCAGCCATGAAGGCACCAGAAGCAGCAGGGACAGAGACACACACGGCAGAAACTGGGAGAACCAGAACACACACCATGCATGAACGAACATCTGCAGTGGCCAGGTTTGGGGTCACCCCAATGCTACGCTGTGTTGCCCGAAAACTGTTAAGGTGTTACCATGTGTTGCTTCCCTCCGGACGGGATGGTAAGGCCTGCTGCACCCCAATGGTAAATACGTATAGAGAGTCAGTATCTGCAGTAAGGTCTTACAGTGTGCTTCTTTACTGGAAGAAGTCAAGTGCAAATTGCGGAAGGCAACATGGGCGGCTTCAGTTTTTTGCGGATCGGCGGTTTGCGGACCGCAAAAAACGACACGGTCGTGTGCATGAGGCCTAACCCTCATGGTAACTTTGGAAAATTATTAGCTTCTGATTATTTGCTAGCAAGTCCTAAAAGTCTCTCAGTATTGATTAACCCTTTCAATAGTGCCTTGCAAATACAGTGCAAATGTCCAGACACGTCCAGACTTAAAAGCACCTCTGCTCCAGGGCACTACACATCTTTTTAAATTCCACTGAAAAAGTTCTTTAATATTGATTAGAGAAATTTCTTGATCCAAATATCTGTTTCCAAAGCATTTGGCCTTTTATTGACTGGAATGGAGGTTAATTTAAAGTACCTTGACAGATTCATTTTTACTTTTATATAAAAGTATGGGTCCAACCCATCATGACTTAAAATTAAGGTCTCTAGCTCCTGTCCTCTTGTGAAAATAGGGCAATCATATGCCATTCCTCTCTATAGATGTGAATGGGGCTGTCAGTAATGGGCAAACACGATCATCCTGTTAGCTAAAAATCTCAGCCCAAAAAAAGAGCAGATCAACAAAGTTCTAACTAAGGTCTGGCATCAGAGAAATGTAAACCTTTGAAAGCTTAATCCTCACACTTACTGATATTTCTCTGTCCTGCGGTCATGATGACATTTCTTGATTGGAGTCCAACTGAAGAGAGTTGATAAGTAATTTTTCAATTCGATAGCACTCCATAAAATTTCAACATTCGTCTGTGAAGTGTCCTCTTGTGTAAATACTACTCGTATAGGTCTTTGAAGAAATTATCAAAAGATAGCGGCGGCGTGCGGGAGCCACACTCCATTATTATTGCTCCTAGTCAATAAGAACCTCACTACTTCAGAAACAATTTTTCAAAGGATATTTCTGTAAATAGATCTCTTTTAAAGAGCAGTAAATTATTCAAGTGGAGAATCAAGGAGGGTTAGAAAGGCTCAAAGAACAAAGATCTGCTGTTGTAATTTTCATTAAGACACAATACTCCTTTTAAGTGAAGGTCTTGTGAAACCATGAGCAGTGGGATGAGATGTGGAGCTGCAAGGATGTATTCCATTTACCCTAGATTATCCTCCCAAGTTAATACATGGCAATTAGTGCTGAGTGAATCAAAGTATGTGAAGTGGACTTCGACCCGAATTTCAGGAAAAATTCTATTTGTCATGAAGATTAATTTTCTTGCACTTCGTGGAAACGAATCAAATTTTTCTAAATTGATAGCTGAAAAAAAATACTCACCTCATCCACTTGCTCGCAGAGAGGCCATCCGCTCATGTGTTGACTGAAGAAAATCCGCCAAAGGACCTGCTGTGAGAGTGATGACATCACAATGGGATCATGCTGGGAGCGTGATGCCCAGCGTGATCGTGTGGTGATGTCATCACGCTCGCCAGGCTGAATGTGAGTGACATATGCCGCAATCAGCATTGAACACAGTATCTGAGGGGTTAAATGATGGGGCGGCATGAACGCCATACAACAGAAAGCGATTTGTGGCGAAATAATTCGTAACAAATCGAACGAGCAGCCGAATCAAATTTTTCTAAATTTCCCTCGTCTCTATTGGCAATTATAAAGAAAAAAAAATTAGAAATATAGAACATAATGGCCCATGTTTAATAAGACTAGTGTTTCAAGGGCCAGTCAAAAAAAAAAGGATTGCTGGAGTTAGAGATGAGCGAACCTGTCGAGATTCGCTTTAGTTCCGATTCGCAATTTTTTTTTTAAAAGTTCGGTTCGGACCTCAATCAATTTGGGTCAAACCAAACTTGCTCTCATTGCCCTGGAAATTGGTATATTACACCATCTAGTCTCAGAATTTTTAGGAAAAGATATTTTCCTTTTTCATTCATTTTTTGTTGCTTTTTATCCTTGTCCTCCCTAAGCCCTTGAACCCAATGACAGCAATAGTGAATCATGTCTGAGTGACACTGACATACATAGCTATGGGTAAATGCATGTTTGATGGCTTTAACAGCGTGTTTAAAAACACACCGCGCCGAGGCATGTGTTATGGTTTTTCATAATCCAAAGCTTCCAAAAATTGTCCCTTATCAGGGGCAAATAGTCTTTAAATACACACCATTTTATGAGAAAATAAAATGTGGATTGTTGGAGGACCAAGCTTCCAAATATTATGCCTTGACGGGGTCAGAATGGCTGCCCATATAAAGCACAGAATTGTCAGAAAATAAAGGCTTGTTTTTTGAAGGGTGGAAAACATTCCCCCATTTTGCTTTGATAGCAAGGATCTAAAAGCATGGCTATCCAGTTATCATCAGACTGCTTGATGTCAATGATACGCCAGCGTGCCCGAGAAGCTAGTTCTTTCCAGCTCTGGCCCCCACCCCCACTGAGACGATTCGGTGTCATGGCCAGTACCATTGTCATCATCATCCTCTTGCTCCTTTTGGCCTAATGTACACAGTCACACAAAGTATGGAATGGTTTGCAAGTCTGTTTTCTGGAACTCAAAGTGTAACTGGTGTCATTGTTTTTTATTTGCTAGTTTATTAGAGCTAGGCATGTATACTGTACCTGAGTTAGTCTGTGAAAAGATCTGTAATTACCTTATAATAACAACTTTCATTAATGTTCTATGTCCCTTTCAACTGCTCCATTAAAAGACAGTTGCTAGGGCTTGTGTCACAGTACGCCGGCGACGCGCGTCCTTTCCCTTGCGCTGCCGACGTCCTGTTCCTCTCAGGCAGCTGCAGAAGGCACCCTCCGTGCAGTGCGGGGAGCCGCTTGGCGTCTCCGCTGCCATGGCAACGGAGTGCGGAGCGCGCCCGGCCGCACGTTCCTTCTATGTGCGGCCAGCGTCCTCTGTTGCCAGGATACCTGTGTGGGCTGAGCGTCGAGCCAGACACTCGGCACTCAGCTATCAGTCCTGGGACAGGTCATGTGGTACTGGCCACGTCACATGACATCAGCCCTTCAGTATATAAGCAGGCAACCTGCTGGCCACAGGTTGCCTGTGATATTGTTTATATAGGCTCTTGATACTCTGCTCCATTGCTCTTGACCGACGGCTAGTTATTTGACCACGCTCCTGCTTCTCCCTTGTACTCTGAGCTCCGGAGGTTTGACCTCCGGCTTGTTATTGGTATTGTCTTTGCATCTCCCTCGAAGTTTGACGTGACCTCTCGTTGTGACCTTTGCTAGTTTGTTGACCCTTCTCGACTGCTGTACGCTCCTGTCGCCGCACGCTGCCCGTTGCCTGTCTCTGCTTTTCTCTGTCCCTTCCGCACTTACTCAAGTTAAGGATCGCCGCCCAGTTGCGCTTCATCGCCTAGGACGGGTAGTGCAAGTAGGCAGGGGTGGCAGACTAGTGGGTGCAAGCTCTCCCTCTCTCCTTCCGGGGTGGTGGGACAGCTTGTCTGTCTTCCTTTTAGTATAAACAGAAAACAGCGGGGTGGTCTTCCACACTGCATGCCTGCATTAGGCTTCAGAGTGAGGAGGTGTGTCTCTCAGTAATCCAATCTGATTGGCTGTCAGGAAGCTGCTGGCTACAGCAAGTGTGTATGGGAAGTGAGGAAAAGCAGTTTTGGTCTCAGAGAACTGGCAAAGGAGCTTTTGAGGTATGTGTCACGGATGGTGTACAGGAAACAAGACAAAACCATATAAACAATGTCTCTCTGGATCCACAACTAAGGAACAAAGGGAGACCCCTGCAATAGACCTGCCGCTCTCCCTCACTGCTCAGCCTATGCGAACACCCCAAAGGTGGATGGGCGCATATCCACATTCCTCGGCTGTCTATTACCTGAAGACCCTACAATAGTGAGGGGACACGACCACCGGCTCCCTACACTGACACGGAGGGAGTCAGGGTCACCTGGATCCAGAAAAGAGATAATCATAAATACATAAACAGCACTTAACTTGCAGACGACTGAGGACTGGGAACTGGGAACTGGGAACAGCATGCACACACACTCCAGGAAGTTGTATCAGCCGCACACTACTGCATTATGGGGAGGAATTTAAAGGGCAGCAATCAGTCCGACTGCATGACAGCTGAGATAGACTAACGAGATGAGAAACTAAACCAAAACAAAGAAATTCAAGGAGGAGGATCTGAAAAGCTCCTATGAGCGCTTCTCAGCTGTCTGGCTGTGACAGTACCCCTCCCTCTAGGAGTGGACTCCGGACACTCAGAGCCCACCTTCTCAGGATGGGACCTATGGAAAGCCCTGATGAGACGAGAGGCCTTAATGTCCGTCACTGGGACCCACATCCTCTCCTCAGGACCATAACCCTCCCAATGAACGAGGTACTGGAGGGAACCGCGGACAAGACGAGAATCCACAATCCTAGAGACCTGAAATTCAAGATTTCCATCAACCATAATCGGAGGAGGAGGCAAAGGCGAGGGTACAATAGGTTGAGCATAAGGTTTCAATAAGGACTTATGAAAAACTTTATGGATCTTCCAAGTCTGAGGAAGATCAAGACGGTAGGCAACAAGATTGATGACAGACAGGATCTTGTAAGGCCCAATAAACTTAGGACCCAACTTCCAGGAGGGAACCTTCAATTTGATATTCTTGGTAGACAACCACACCAGATCACCAACATTCAGGTCCGGACCAGGCACACGTCTCTTATCCGCCACACGCTTATATCTCTCACTCATGCTCTTTAGATCAGTGTTTCCCAACCAGTGTGCCTCCAGCTATTGCAAAACTACAACTCCCAGCATGCCCGGACAGCCTTTGGCTGTGCGGGCATGCTGGGAGTTGTAGTTTTGCAACAGCTGGAGGCACACTGGTTGGGAAACACTGCTTTAGATTATCCTGAATCTTTTGCCAAATAGATGACAAAGACGAGAAGAATCTGTCCTCATCAGGCAAACCAGAAGAGCCCTCTCCCGAGAAAGTCCCAAACTGCGGATGAAACCCATATGCACCAAAAAATGGTGACTTATCAGAGGACTCCTGACGACGGTTATTTAAAGCAAACTCAGCAAGGGACAAAAAAGAACACCAATCCTCCTGATTCTCCGCCACAAAACAGCGCAGATATGTCTCCAGATTCTGATTGACGCGCTCTGTCTGGCCATTCGACTGCGGATGGAAAGCAGAAGAGAATGACAACCGAACCCCCAAGTGAGAACAGAAAGCCTTCCAGAATCTGGAAGCAAACTGCGTGCCCCTATCAGAGACTATGTCTGAAGGAATCCTATGCAATTTGACAATGTGGTCAATAAATGCCTGCGCCAGCGTCTTAGCATTGGGCAAACCAGGAAAAGGGATAAAATGCACCATTTTGCTCAAACGGTCCACCACCACCAGAATCACAGACTTCCCCGAGGAACGAGGCAAGTCCGTTATGAAGTCCATGGACAGATGTGTCCAAGGACGGGAAGGAATGGGCAAAGGAAGGAGAGGACCTGATGGCCGTGAATGAGGGACCTTGGCACGAGCGCAAGTCTTGCAAGCTGCCACAAAACTTTCAACCGACTTACGAAGCGCAGGCCACCAGAATCTCCGAGCAATGAGATCCAGTGTGGCTCTTGCCCCCGGGTGCCCAGCAAGGACCGTATCGTGGCGTTCTTTAAAAATCTTGTGTCTCAAAGCGAGAGGCACAAACAACCTCCCAGGAGGACAAAGATCAGGAGCTTCTGACTGGGCTGCCTGCACCTCTGCCTCCAATTCAGGAAAAAGAGCAGAGACCACCACACCTTCAGCCAAAATGGGACCCGGGTCTTCAAAAATTCCCACCTCCCAGAAAACAACGTGACAGGGCATCTGCCTTCACATTCTTAACCCCAGGGCGGAACGTAACAACAAAATTAAACCTTGAAAAGAACAAAGACCATCTGGCCTGTCTCGGGTTCAGACGCTTGGCTGACTCCAAGTAGGCCAGATTTTTATGGTCAGTAAACACGGTAATAGGGTGTCTGGCTCCCTCTAGCCAATGGCGCCATTCCTCAAAAGCCAACTTGATGGCCAACAATTCCCTATCTCCCACATCATAATTTCTCTCTGCGGAGGAGAGTTTCTTTGAGAAAAAGGCACACGGTTGCCATTTGGCAGGAGAGGAACCCTGAGACAAGACCGCACCCACCCCTACCTCAGAAGCATCAACCTCAACTATGAAGGGTAACGAAATATCAGGTTGTACTAGGATGGGAGCGGAAGCAAAACTCTCCTTGATATTAGAAAAGGCCTTACGCGCCTCTACCGACCAGGAAGAAAAATCTACCCCCTTTCTGGTCATATCAGTGAGTGGTTTAACAACAGAGGAATAATTCAAAATAAATTTCCTGTAATAATTAGCAAAGCCCAAAAAACGCATCAGCGCCTTCTGATTCTCAGGAAGCTCCCACTCAAGCACAGCGCGGACCTTCTCGGGGTCCATGCGAAAACCAGAAGGGGAGACAAGAAACCCCAGAAATTTGATCTCTGGAACCGCAAACACACATTTTTCCAGTTTCGCGTATAATTTATTCTCCCGCAGGATGAGCAAGACCTGACGTAAGTGTTCCTTATGAGTCTTGAAATCAGGAGAAAAAATCAAAATGTCATCCAAATACACTAATACAAATTTTTCCATTAACCCCTTAAGGACCGGGCTCATTTTCACCTTAAGGACCAGGCCATTTTTTGGAAATCTGACCAGTGTCACTTTAAGTGCTAATAACTTTAAAACGCTTTGACTTATCCAGGCCATTCTGAGATTGTTTTTTCGTCACATATTGTACTTCATGACACTGGTAAAATGAAGTCCAAAAAAATATTTTTTTTGCACAAAAAAATACCTAATTTACCAAAAATTTGGAAAAATTTGCAAATTTCAAAGTTTCAGTTTCTCTACTTCTGTAATACATAGTAATACACCAAAAAATTGTGATGACTTTACATTCCCCATATGTCTACTTCATGTTTGAATTGTTTTGGGAATGATATTTTATTTTTTGGGGAAGTCATAAGGCTTAGAAGTTTAGAAGCAAATCTTTTCAGAAATTTACAAAAACTCAATTTTTAGGGACCAGTTCAGGTCTGAAGTCACTTTGCGAGGCTTACATAATAGAAACCACCCAAAAATGACCCCATCTAAGAAACTACACCCCTCAAGGTATTCAAAACTGATTTTGCATACATTGTTAACCCTTTAGGTGTTGCACAAGAGTTATTGGCAAATGGGGAGGAAATTTGAGAATTTCATTTTTTGTCAAATTTTTCATTTTAACCCATTTTTTCCACTAACAAAGCAAGGGTTAACAGCCAAACAAGACTGTATCTTTATTGCCCTGACTCTGCCGTTTACAGAAACACCCAATATGTGGCCGTAAACTACTGTACGGCCACACAGCGGGGCGTAGAGTGAAAGGTTGCGCCGTATGGTTTTTGGAAGGCTGATTTTTATGGACTGGTTTATTTACACCATGTCCCATTTGAAGCCCCCTGATGCACCCCTAGAGGAGAAACTCCCTAAAAGTGACCCCATCTAAGAAACTACACCCCTCAAGGTATTGAAAACTGATTTTACATACATTGTTAACCCTTTAGGTGTTGCACAAGAGTTATTGGCAAATGGAGATGAAATTTGAGAATTTCATTTTTTTGCCTAATTTTCAATTTTAACCCATTTTTTCCACTAACAAAGCAAGGGTTAACAGCCAAACAAGACTGTATCTTTATTGCCCTGACTCTGCTGTTCACAGAAACACCCCATATGTGGCCGTAAACTACTGTACGGCCACACAGTGGGGCGTAGAGTGAAAGGTGCGCCGTTTGGTTTTTGGAAGGCAGGTTTTGCTGGACTGTTTTTTTGACACCATGTCCCATTTGAAGCCCCCCTGATGCACCCCTAGAGTAGAAACTCCATAAAAGTGACCCCATCTAAGAAACTACACCCCTCAAGGTATTCAAAACTGATTTTACAAACTTTGTTAACCCTTTAGGTGTTGCACAAGATTTAATGGAAAATAGAGACACAATTTCAAAATTTCACATTTTTGGCAGATTTTCCATTTTAATATTTTTTTTCCAGTTACAAAGCAAGGGTTAACAGCCAAACAAAACTCAATATTTATGGCCCTGATTCTGTAGTTTACAGAAACACCCCATATGTGGTCGTAAACAGCTGTACGGGCACACGGCAGGGCGCAGAAGGAAAGGAATGCCATACGGTTTTTGGAAGGCAGGTTTTGCTGGACTGTTTTTTTTTACACCATGTCCCATTTGAAGCCCCCCTGATGCTCCCCCAGAGTAGAAACTCCAAAACAATGACCCCATTTTAGAAACTAAGGGATAGGGTGGCAGTTTTGTTGGTAGTTTAGGGTACATATGATTTTTGGTTGCTCTATATTACACTTTTTGTGCGGCAAGGTAACAAGAAATAGATTTTTTGGCACTTTTTTTTGTTTGTTGTCACGGATGCGGCGATACCTAATATGTATACTTTATTTTTATTTATGTAAGTTTTACACAATGATTTCATTTTTGAAACAAAAAAAATCATGTTTTAGTGTTTCCATAGTCTAAGAGCCATAGTTTTTTCAGTTTTTGGGCGATTATCTTGAGTAGGGTCTCATTTTTTGCGGGATGAGATGACGGTTTGATTAGTACTATTTTGGCGTACATGCGACTTTTTTGATCACTTTTATTACCTTTTTTGGGAAGTAAGGTGGGCAAAATTTCAATTTTCTCATAGTTTTTATTTTTTTATTTTTATGGCGTTCACCATGCGGGGAAAGTAACATGACCGTTTTATAGATCAGGTCGTTACGGACGCGACGATACCTAATATGTGTACTTTATTTTATTGTTTTAATTTTTATTCAGTGATAAATGTTTTTTTTTTTTATCTTAACTTTTTTCACTTTTTTTTACATTTTTTTGACCTGATTTTTTTTGATTTGATGCCTGCGACACCCCCCCCCCCCCCGCACCACCCGCCGGCATCAAATCGTGCAGGGGTGCAGGGGGGGGGTGAAAAATATTGATTTTATGCACTCTCAAGTTTCTGATCCCCGCGGCCAGGGCCCGCGGGGATCAGAAACTGCAAAAAGCGCAGCAAACCGCAGGTCTGAATTGACCTGCGGTTTGCTGCGATCGCCGATACGTGGGGGTCAAATGACCCCCCCCTGCATTGTTACGGGATGCCGGCTGAATGATTTCAGCCGGCATCCCGTTCCGATTAACCCCCGCGGCGCCGGAATTCCGATTTTAAGTCAGGACGTACCGGTACGTCCTGTGTCCTTAAGGACTCGGGAAATAGGGTGTACCGGTACGTCCTATGTCCTTAAGGGGTTAAATGATAAAAAATGCTGTTGACGAAATGCTGAAAAACGGCTGGGGCATTCATCAAACCAAAAGGCATAACCAAATTCTCAAAATGGCCCTCAGGGGTATTGAAAGCCGTCTTCCATTCGTCTCCTTCTCTGACCCTAACCAGGTTGTATGCCCCTCTTAGGTCTAATTTGGAAAAGACTTTAGCCCCAACAACCTGGTTAAACAGGTCCGGGATCAGAGGAAGCGGATAAGGATCACGAATAGTGATACTGTTCAGCTCCCTGAAATCCAGACAAGGTCTTAAAGAACCATCTTTTTTCTTAACAAAGAAAAAAACAGCGGCAACAGGTGACTTCGAGGGTCGTATGTGTCCTTTTCTCAGACTCTCAGAGATATAAGCACGCATAGTGACCCTCTCAGGTTGGGAGAGACTGTATAAACGAGATTTAGGCAGCTTGGCGCCTGGCATGAGATTAATAGGGCAATCATACTCCCTGTGCGGAGGCAAACCCTGAACTCCACTCTCAGAGAAGACATCCAAAAATTCAGAGAGGAAAGGTGGTACAGTCTTAGTAGAAACCTCAGAAACAGATGTTATGAGGCAATTCTCTCTGCAAAAGTTACTCCAACCATTTTTTTGCCTCGCTTGCCAATCAATGGTGGGGTTATGTTTAGTGAGCCAGGGTAGCCCCAACACTAGAGGAGTAGGCAAACCGCTAAGGATGAAACATGACACATCCTCAACATGAGCATCACTCACAATTAAACGGATATTGTGAACTATGCCCTTTAATGATTTCTGAGAAAGTGGAGCTGAATCAATAGCAAAAACAGGAATATCTTTTCCCAAAGTGCATACCTGGAAACCATGAGTTATTGCAAATTGATTATCAATGAGGTTGACAGCTGCTCCACTATCCACAAAAATCTCACAAAAAATGCTCTTGCTCTCTAGCGTCACCCTAGCAGGCAGGACAAAACGGGAACTACAAGCAAACGGGAAACCTTCAATTTCCGCCTCAACCCTGCCAATAGTAACAGACGGAACATTTTTAAAAGATCTTTTCCTTTTTGTCTCTTTATTGCTCCCAGAAAACTGCCTGAATCTCCTAGAGGGACAAACATTTGCCAGATGATTTATACCTCCACAACAAAAACAAACCCTCCCCTGCGGGCTGAATCTTCCATTGTCAGAGGCAATCAACCCCAGCTGCATGGGCTCCTGCTCAGAAGGGGCTGACAGCGACTGAGACCCCTGTGCACAGAATGAGACCGCTGCACTGTCCCGGGACTGAGTATGACAGGAAGGAGAGATCTCTCCTCTCTCTCTAAGACGCCTGTCAATACGAACAGCCTGAGACATAGCAGAATCCAAGGAGGTAGGTCTCTCATGAAAGGCAAATGCATCTCTCAATCCCTCTGAAAGACCATAGCAAAATTGACTTCGGAGTGCAGCATCATTCCAACCCGTATCTGCTGCCCATCTCCGAAATTCTGAGCAGTATATCTCTGCGGATTGTTTACCCTGGCATAACAGACGTAGTCTAGACTCAGCCAGAGCAATACGATCCGGATCATCATATATCTGACCCAGGGCTAAAAAGAATTCATCCACTGAACGGAGGGGCCGTGCCCCCTCCGGCAACGAAAAGGCCCAGGACTGAGCGTTACCCCTGAGCAGCGATATAATGATCCCCACCCTCCGTTCTTCATCACCAGAAGAATGGGGAAGAAGGCGAAAATGGAGTTTGCAAGCCTCTTTAAAACGCACAAAATTCTCACTACCCCCGGAGAACGTATCCGGGAGCGAGATCTTAGGCTCAGCACAAACTCCATGAACGCAAGCTGAACCGGTCACTTGAAACTGAGAAAAAGTCTTACGGAGATCAGCTACCTCCAAAGCAAGACCCTGAAAGTGTTCAGCCAAAAGTGAAACCGGATCCATGCTTGAGACGGTTTTGGCGGCTGATAATGTCACGGATGGTGTACAGGAAACAAGACAAAACCATATAAACAATGTCTCTCTGGATCCACAACTAAGGAAGAAAGGGAGACCCCTGCAATAGACCTGCCGCTCTCCCTCACTGCTCAGCCTATGCGAACACCCCAAAGGTGGATGGGCGCATATCCACGTTCCTCGGCTGTCTATTACCTGAAGACCCTACAATAGTGAGGGGACACGACCACCGGCTCCCTACACTGACACGGAGGGAGTCAGGGTCACCTGGATCCAGAAAAGAGATAATCATAAATACATAAACAGCACTTAACTTGCAGACGACTGAGGACTGGGAACTGGGAACAGCATGAACACACTCCAGGAAGTTGTATCAGCCGCACACTACTGCATTATGGGGAGGAATTTAAAGGGCAGCAATCAGTCCGACTGCATGACAGCTGAGATAGACTAACGAGATGAGAAACTAAACCAAAACAAAGAAATTCAAGGAGGAGGATCTGAAAAGCTCCTATGAGCGCTTCTCAGCTGTCTGGCTGTGACAGTATGGTAGTTGGATAAGTGGCAGTTATTGGCACCTCTGATGTGCGCTCAGCTCATAGCCTGAGAGTTTTTTTTTTCTCTCAGGCTATGAGCTGAGCGCTGCGATTGGCCAGCACTCCAGCCTGGGAGAAGGAGACGCCGGCAGGCTCCTCCCAGTTAAGCCGAAAATCTGAAGATACCGGAGCCTATACCGGGAGAACGGAGCGGCGCCCAGGGATAATAGTAAGTGCAGGGAGATCCCTGGGCACTGCTCTCCATGTCTGTATGTTTAGTTTAGATTTTTTATTGTAGTGAAAGGTCCTCTTTAAGGTATGAAGGTATGCACCATTGTAGACATAAGTGTCCATCAGCGAAAGAGACTTTTCCTTTTATTCTTTGAATATAACAATTAGGAAGATTCTAATCTACAGGGTCAGACTGGCCACTTCTTTCATTATAAATATATTAGACGTTATTAATGATATAGGGGACGGGCCTTGAAAATAATTTCTACTGGAGGGCCTAAGGGTCCCCAGTCCAGCACTGCCAATCTGATGAAAACTTTTCTCCATGTCAGTGCTTCTAGTTTATGCTCCTCAGTGCTATGACTTGGTAGATGCTGTTGGGGAGCACTTAAGGGTGTTCGTTTGTTGCTCCTAAAAGTTTTTTCTTAAATTATGTGACACAACTTGAAGCACAAAGTGAGTCACTTCCAAAATATAACTAATTGTATCTGCAGTACCACAGACCCTGGGTATCTGCAAATGTTATATTGTGTTATGTCTTGTTATATATGTACATCAGCATGAGAAGGTTTGGTTGGCAGGAACAGGGTTAACCACCCTGTTCCTCCCCTCTTGATAATAGTGGGGGGCTCTAGTCTAGACAGTGTAGAGGAAGGAAAACCAGACCAGAGCTCTTACTCCAAGGATCTTAGGGACCAGCATTTTGATCCAGTTCTCCTGTGAGACAACTACTCCAGAGAGATTGCAAGAATACCCAAGATACAGCTTTCCTGAAAAGCTACAGCATTTATAGACAGCAGACTGACCAGAAAACCACAGCTTTACAGAACCTACTGCACATGAGGGACTATGGTTCAGACTTCCATCACCTAGAATACATCCAGTCGAGATCAATCCAAAGCATGCCAGTATACTGCTGCTAGCCAGAAGTTCAAGGGGAAGTCATCTGTAAGATAGCACATCAGAGGTGCCAATAACTGCCACTTATCCAACTACCATACCTCATCATCTGGGGACAGAAATTTCACTTTGTACAAACTACTTTTATAGTTTTACTTCTGGCCTGAGTCTTTGAATCCCCTTTCCACTGCACCAATCCACATGGAGCAACGGCCTGAGGGAGTACACAGTGACACAGCATGTCATCAAGGCCACCACCACTCCCATCCTTTGCAACTGCTCCTCAGTGGCTTGTTGCGTATCCACCACCTTCCAATTATAGAAATGTATCCTATCAAACATTCTGGTACTTAATAATGCTTCAGTCTTGCCATCTCTACCAAAATACTGTAGTAGACAACCAGATAAAAAGTATCCTCCAAGTAAAGCCTTATTCACACAGTGTTCGGTCAGTGATTTACATCAGTGATTGTGAGCCAAAACCAGGATTGAAGCCTACACAGATATAAGGTATAAAGGAAAGATCTGCACCTATTCTCTGTTTAGACTTTTATTTTGTTTCAGGTCACAATCACTGATGGAAATCACTGACTGAACACTGATGTGTGGATAATGCTTTACTGACCAGTTCTATAGACATATACAAGCTTACAAGTAAGGACTAACAAGTTCGAAACATGTCAACCTAGTGGTGGAGGGAGAAGCCCATGTCCATGTATGTGAATTGTGACCATTATGAATAAAGAAAACATCTAGGTTTTATCCTGAATGCTGGAACTTCTCTTTTTCTTCGCAGTTCTATAGACAGGCACAAGCAAAAAGTCTGGAGACTGTATAATGCATTTGTTCATAAATTCATCTACATACTAGTTAAAGCAAGCTGCCATTTTAACAGGGGTAAGGGGATTTTACTTTAGACAACTGCAGAATCAAGCCATGGGGCCTTTACTACGTTTTGCTATGGGGCCCTATGACACCTGTGTATGCCCCTGGTAACAGGGGTGATTTTAAAGGGTGACAACCTGAGTAACCGCCCAAGGCATCCATTTCCTGGAGGAGGCTAAATACTGGACCACAACAACAACCATAGAGGGGAGCAAAAAAAACCTTCAGGACACAGCCTTATTTCACCTTAAGGACCAGGCCATTTTTTGCAAATCTGACCAGTGTCACTTTATGTGGTGATAACTTTAAAACGCTTTTACTTAGCCAGGCCATTCTGAGATTGTTTTTTCGTCACATATTGTACTTCATGACACTGGTAAAATGGAGTTAAAAAATAAATCTTTTTTATTTATAAAAAAATACCAAATTTACCAAAACTTTTGAAAAATTTGCAAATTTCTAACTTTAAATTTCTCTACTTCTACAATACATAGTAATAACTAAAAAAAAAGTTATTAATTAACATACCCCATATGTCTACTTCATGTTTGGATCATTTGGGGAATGCTATTTTATTTTTTGGTGACGTTACAAGGCTTAGAAGTTTAGAAGCAAATCTTGGAAATTTTCAGAAATTTTCAAAAAAACATTTTTTTAGGGACCAGTTCAGGTTTAAAGTCACTTTGTGAGGCTTACATAATAGAAACCACTCAAAAATGACCCAATGTTAGAAACTACACCCTTCAAGGTATTCAAAACTGATCTCACAAACTATCTTAACTCTTTAGGTGCTCCACAAGAGTTATTGGCAAATGGGGATGAAATTTCAGAGTTTCATTTTTTTGCCAATTTTTCCATTTTAAACCATTTTTTCCACTAACAAATCAAGGGTTAACAGTCAAACAAGACTGTATCTTTATTGCCCTGACTCTGCCGTTTACAGAAACACCCCATATGTGGTCGTACACTACTGTACGGCCACACAGTAGGGCGTAGATGGAAAGGTGCGCCATATGGTTTTTGGAAGGCAGATTTTGCTGGACTGGTTTATTTACACCATGTCCCATTTGAAGCCCCCCTGATGCACCCCTAGAGTAGAAACTCCATAAAAGTGACCCCATCTAAGAAACTACACCCCTCAAGGTATTCAAAACTGATTTTACGAACTTTGTTAACCCTTTAGGTGTTGCACAGGAGTTATTGGCAAATGGGGATGAAATTTGAGAATTTCATTTTTTTTGCCAATTTTTCAATTTTAACCCATTTTTTCCACTAAAAAATCTAAGGGTAAACGGTAGAGTTGAGCGAACACCTGGATGTTCGGGTTCGAGAAGTTCGGCCGAACTTCCCGGAAATGTTCGGGTTCGGGATCCGAACTCGACCCGAACTTCGCCCCGAACCCCATTGAAGTCAATGGGGACCCAAACTTTTCGGCACTAAAAAGGCTGTAAAACAGCCCAGGAAAGGGCTAGAGGGCTGCAAAAGGCAGCAAAATGTAGGTAAATCCCCTGCAAACAAATGTGGATAGGGAAATGAATTAAAATAAAAATAAAATAAATAAAAATTAACCAATATCAATTGGAGAGAGGTCCCATAGCAGAGAATCAGGCTTCATGTCACCCACCACTGTAACAGGCCACTGTCAGATATTTAGGCCCCGGCACCCAGACAGAGGAGAGAGGTCCCATTGCAGAGAATCAGGCTTCATGTCACCCACCACTGTAACAGGCCACTGTCAGATATTTAGGCCCCGACACCCAGACAGAGGAAAGAGGTCCCATTGCAGAGAATCAGGCTTCATGTCACCCACCACTGGAACAGGCCACTGTCAGATATTTAGGCCCCGGCACCCAGACAGAGGAGAATGGTCCCATTGCAGAGAATCATGCTTCATGTCACCCACCACTGGAACAGGCCACTGTCAGATATTTTTAGGCCCCGGCACCCAGACAGAGGAGAGAGGTCCCATAGCAGAGAATCAGGCTTTATGTCATAGCAGAGAATCAGGCTTCATGTCACCCAACACTGGAACAGGCCACTGTCAGATATTTAGGCCCCAGCACCCAGACGGAGGATAGGTTAATTCAACTTTAATGGGATGGACAGGTCCTGTGGGATCCATGCCTGGTTCATTTTTATGAACGTCAGCTTGTCCACATTGGCTGTGGACAGGCGGCTGCGTTTGTCTGTAATGACGCCACCTGCCGCGCTGAATACACGTTCAGACAAAATGCTGGCCGCCGGGCAGGCCAGCACCTCCAAGGCATAAAAGGCTAGCTCTGGCCACGTGGACAATTTGGAGACCCAGAAGTTGAATGGGGCCGAACCATCAGTTAGTACGTGGAGGGGTGTGCACACGTACTGTTCCACCATGTTAGTGAAATGCTGCCTCCTGCTAACACGTTCCGTATCAGGTGGTGGTGCATTTAGCTGTGGCGTGGTGACAAAACCTTTCCACATCTCTGCCATGCTAACCCTGCCCTCAGAGGAGCTGGCCGTCACACAGCTGCATTGGCGACCTCTTGCTCCTCCTCTGCCTTCGCCTTGGGCTTCCACTTGTTCCCCTGTGACATTTGGGAATGATCTCAGTAGCGCGTCTACCAACGTGCGCTTGTACTCGCGCATCTTCCTATCACGCTCCAGTGCAGGAAGTAAGGTAGGCACATTGTCTTTGTACCGGGGATCCAGCAGGGTGGCAACCCAGTAGTCCGCACACGTTAAAATGTGGGCAACTCTGCTGTCGTTGCACAGGCACTGCAGCATGTAGTCGCTCATGTGTGCCAGGCTGCCCAGAGGTAAGGACAAGCTGTCCTCTGTGGGAGGCGTATCGTCATCGTCCTGCGTTTCCCCCCAGCCACGCACCAGTGATGGGCCCGAGCTGCGTTGGGTGCCACCCCGCTGTGAACATGCTTCATCCTCATCCTCCTCCACCTCCTCCTCATCCTCGTCCTCCTCATCCTCCAGTAGTGGGCCCTGTCTGGCCACATTTGTACCTGGCCTCTGCTGTTGCAAAAAACCTCCCTCTGAGTCACTTCTAAGAGACTGGCCTGAAAGTGCTAAAAATGACCCCTCTTCCTCCTCCTCCTGGGCCACCTCCTCTTCCATCATCGCCCTAAGTGTTTTCTCAAGGAGACATAGAAGTGGTATTGTAACGCTGATAACGGCGTCATCGCCACTGGCCTTGTTGGTGGAGTACTCGAAACAGCGCAACAGGGCACACAGGTCTCACATGGAGGCCCAGTCATTGGTGGTGAAGTGGTGCTGTTCCGCAGTGCGACTGACCCGTGCGTGCTGCAGCTCAAACTCCACTATGGCCCGCTGCTGCTCGCACAGTCTGTCCAGCATGTGCAAGGTGGAGTTCCACCTAGTGGGCATGTCGCATATGAGGCGGTGAGCAGGAAGGCCGAAGTTACGCTGTAGCGCAGACAGGCGAGCAGCGGCAAGATGTGAACGCCGGAAGCGCGCACAGATGGCCCGCACTTTATGCAGCAGCTCTGACATGTCGGTGTAGTTGTGAATGAACTTCTGCACCACCAAATTCAGCACATGCGCCAGGCAAGGGATGTGCGTCAAACCGGCTAGTCCCAGAGCTGCGACGAGATTTCGCCCATTATCGCACACCACCAGGCCGGGCTTGAGGCTCACCGGCAGCAACCACTCGTCGGTCTGTTGTTCAATACCCCGCCACAACTCCTGCGTGGTGTGGGGCCTGTCCCCCAAACATATGAGTTTCAGAATGGCCTGCTGACGTTTATCCCGGGCTGTGCTGATGTTGGTGGTGAAGGTGTGTGGCTGACTGGGTGAGCAGGTGGAAGAAGAGGAGGAGGAAGCCGAGTAGGAGGAGGAGGCTACAGGAGGCAAAGAATGTTGCCCTGCGATCCTTGGCGGCGGAAGGGCGTGCACCAAACAGCTCTCCGCCTGGGGCCCAGCCGCCACTACATTTACCCAGTGTGCAGTTAGGGAGATATAGCGTCCCTGGCCATGCTTACTGGTCCACATATCTGTGGTTAGGTGGACCTTGCCACAGATGGCGTTCCGCACAGCACACTTGATTTTATCGGATACTTGGTTGTGCAGGGAAGGCACGGCTCACTTGGAGAAGTAGTGGCGGCTGGGAACAACATACTGTGGGACAGCAAGCGACATGAGCTGTTTGAAGCTGTCTGTGTCCACCAGCCTGAATGACAGCATTTCATAGGCCAGTAGTTTAGAAATGCTGGCATTCAGGGCCAGGGATCGAGGGTGGCTAGGTGGGAATTTACACTTTCTCTCAAATGTTTGTGAGATGGAGAGCTGAACGCTGCCGTGTGACATGGTTGAGATGCTTGGTGACGGAGGTGGTGGTGTTGGTGGTACATCCTCTGTTTGCTGGGCGGCATGTGCCAATGTTCCTCCAGAGGCGGAGGAAGAGGCCGAGGCAGCAGCAGAAGAGGTAGCAGGGGGAGCCTGAGAGAGTTCCTTGTTTTTAAGGTGTTTACTCCACTGCAGTTCATGCTTTGCATGCAGGTGCCTGGTCATGCAGGTTGTGCTAAGGTTCAGAACGTTAATGCCTCGCTTCAGGCTCTGATGGCACAGCGTGCAAACCACTCTGGTCTTGTCGTCAGCACATTGTTTGAAGAACTGCCACGCTAGGGAACTCCTTGAAGCTGCCTTTGGGGTGCTCGGTCCCAGATGGCGGTGGCCAGTAGCAGGTGGACTCTCTTGGCGGCGGGTGTTCTGCTTTTGCCCACTGCTCCCTCTTTTGCTACGCTGTTGGCTCGGTCTCACCACTGCCTCTTCCTCCGAACTCTGAAAGTCAGTGGCACGACCTTCATTCCATGTGGGGTCTAGGACCTGATCGTCCCCTGCATCGTCTTCCACCCAGTCTTCCTCCCTGACCTCCTGTTCAGTCTGCACACTGTAGAAAGACGCAGCAGTTGGCACCTGTGTTTCATCAGAGACGTGCTGAGGTGGTATTCCCATGTCCTCATCATCAGGAAACATAAGTGGTTGTGCGTCAGTGCATTCTATGTCTTCCACCGCTGGGGAAGGGCTAGGTGGATGCCCTTGGGAAACCCTGCCAGCAGAGTCTTCAAACAGCATAAGAGACTGCTGCATAAGTTGAGGCTCAGACAGTTTCCCTGATATGCATGGGGGTGATGTGACAGACTGATGGGCTTGGTTTTCAGGCGCCATCTATGCGCTTTCTGCAGAAGACTGGGTGGGAGATAATGTGAACGTGCTGGATCCACTGTCGGCCACCCAATTGACTAATGCCTGTACCTGCTCAGGCCTTACCATCCTTAGAACGGCATTGGGCCCCACCAAATATCGCTGTAAATTCAGGCGTCTACTGGGACCTGAGGTAGTTGGTACACTAGGACGTGTGGCTGTCGCAGAACGGCCACGTCCTCTCCCAGCACCAGAGGGTCCACTAACACCACCACGATCATGTCCGCATCCGTGTCCCTTACTAGATGTTTTCCTCATTGTTACCGTTCACCACAATAAGAAAAAAAATTATTTGGCCCAATGTATTGAATTCAAATTCAGGCCTATTTTTACAGGCACCTAACACTATCTGGCTATCTACTTAGGTACCTTATTACACTAATACAGGCACAGCAGTAACCACAGATTTAGCTGAATATAAATTGTAGGCCTAGTATTTAGGCTGTGGATGACAGGTATACGTTTACGGACAGAATTTGACTTGGAGATGCACGGTAGCGTTTGAAGTTATTGAGAATGACCCTATCCGCACCTTCAATCTAATATACCCTTTTATGGATAGATTTAAACTTGGCCTGATACAGCAGAAACCACTGATTTAGGGAATTGCTAAGTTGGGAATTGTATTTCAACCCAGAACAAAAACTGTGCTTTGGCGGACACTAAATAAATTGACCAGCCACAGCAGTAACCACAGATTTAGCTGAATATAAATTGTAGGCCTAGTATTTAGGCGCTGGATGACAGGTATACGTTTACGGACAGAATTAGACTTGGAGATGCACGGTAGCATTTGAAGTTATTGAGAATGACCCTATCCGCACCTTCAATGTAATATACCCTTTTATGGATAGATTTAAACTTGGCCTGCTACAGCAGAAACCACTGATTTAGGGAATTGCTAATTTGGGAATTGTATTTAAACCCAGAAAAAATATATCCTTTGCCAGACAGCAGACAGTATTACAATTGGCTAGCCACAGCTGAAACACCAGATTTAGGGTACTGCTATTTTGGCAATTGTATTTCACCCCTCAATAAAATAGCAAGCACAGCCAAGCCCCTGATGTAGGATACAGCAAAAAAAAAACACACACAATTGATGGTTAAATGTACTTGGTGGCAGCTTGTGCTGGCGCACCACAAGACACAAAATGCCCGCCGATCACCCCAGAAAAAAGTGACAGAAAAACGCTCTGGGCAACCTCAAAACAGTGAGCAATTAAATAGCAGAGGCTAAATGATACACAGCTGTACATCGATCACTTCAGTAATTGTTTTCGAAGACTAAATCACTGCCTAATCTCGCCCTAACAGCAGCAGCTGCATCCTATCCCTACACTGATAAGAGCAGAGTGACGTGCGGCGCTACGTGACTCCAGCTTAAATAGAGGCTGGGTCACATGCTGCACTCTTGGGGCAAGTAGTATGACGCTTGTTGATTGGTGCTTTGCAGCCTTTCAAAAAGTGCCAAGAAAGCACGGAACACCGAACCCGGATTTTACGAAAATGTTCGGGTTCGTGTCACGAACACCCCAAAATTCGGTACGGACCCGAACTATACGGTTCGGGTTCGCTCATCCCTAGTTAACAGTCAAAAAAGACTGTATCTTTATTGCCCTGACTCTGCCGTTTACAGAAACACCCCATATGTGGACGTACACTACTGTACGGCCACACGGCGGGGTGTAGAGGGAAAGGAGCGCCGTGTGGGTTTTGGGGGGCTGATTTTTATGGACCGGTTTATTTACACCGTGTCCTATTTCAAGACCCCCTGATGCACCCCTACAGTAGAAACTCCATAAAAGTGACCCCATTATGGAAACTACGGGATAAAGTGGCGGTTTTTATGGGACTATTTTTAGGGTACATATGTTTTTTGGTTGCTCTATATTATATTTTTGTGAGGTAAGGTTATCAAAAATTGAAATTCTGAAATTTCATCTCCATTTGCCATAAACTGTAGAGGAACACCTAAAGGGTTAATAAAGTTTGTAGAATCAGTTTTGAATACCTTAAGGGGTGTAGTTTCTTAGATGGGGTCACTTTTAGGGAGTTTCTACTCTAGGGGGGCATCAGGGGGGCTTCTAAAGGGACATGGTGTCAATAAAAAAGGCCATCAAAATCGGCCTTCCAGAAACCATGTCGGTCCTTTTCTTTTGCGCCTCCCTTTTACTGATACAGCAGTTTACAACCACAAATGTGGCGTTTCTGTAAACGCAGGAACAGGGCAATAAATATTAAGTTTTGTTTGGCTGTTAACCCTTGCTTTTTACCGGAAACTACGGATTGAAATGGAAAAGTGCCAAAAATAGCTGTTTTGGCACCATTTAAAAAAAAATATTTGGACCGTGTTAATCTGGGGGGTTGAGTCATGGGGTATTTTTACAGAGGAGATTATTACGGATGCGGCGATACCTAATATGTCAATTTTTTTACAATTATTTAAGTTTTAGACTATATTATCTTTTTGGATACAAAAAAAGAAATTTTTTGTATCTCTAAAAAAAAAATACTCAGACTATAATTTTTTTTTTTGGGGTTTCTCAAGTCTGAGAACCATAGTTTTTTTGAATAGTCAGTGGCTAAGTTGGTGAAGGGTATTATAAATTTAGAACTCCATGGAAGTGTGGTACTCCCTGAAGCAATCAATAACGTAGAGGCCCGGATGATCGGGGCACGTATCACATTGAGTAGTGGCCTCCTTTCGTATCCCCCTCCTGCGACACACTCTGCATTTTTTTGGGGTTCGTCCCTTCTTTCCAGTATGGGGGACCACACCTGCAAAGTGTTGGCCAGGGACGATCCGGGCGCCTCCAATTCCCGAGGTACTCCCTCCTGCTATTTCCCGGTCAGAAAAGATCAGGGTCTTGAGGACTGACTTATAGAACTGGAGGAATGTCCCTGTGTTGCCAGTGCTCTGGAACAGTACAAAAGAGTTGTACATGGCAACCTGCACCAAGTAGACTGCAACTTTTTTGTACCATGCCTTTGTTTTGCGCATGGCGTTATATGGCTTGAGGACTTGATCAGAGAGATCAACTCCTCCCAAATACCGATTGTAGTCGACGATACAAACGGGCTTGAGGACCGTTGCTGCGGTACCTCGCACAGGGACAGGGGTGATGACGTTACCATGAATTGTGGACAGTACAAGGACATCCCTCTTGTCCTTATATCTGACCAGCAGCAGGTTTCCAGTCGTAAGGGCACGGGTCTCACCCCTGGGGATAGGTACCTGGAGGGGGTAGGCAGGGAGACCGCGCAGATTTTCCGCACGGTCCCACAACTGAAAGTGGATCTGGCGGCGAGGGACTGGAACAAGGGGATACTAGTGTAACGGTCACGTCCACACACACACAGGGGAAAGGGTAGTGACCACTGCGCTCCACCCTCACCCCTGGCCCTGCCTACTTGCCTCACGAGTCCTGATGACAGGGGACAACTGGACGGCAATCCCTAACTTAGGATATGTGCAGGGAAGACAGACAAGACAAAATACGGAACATGAACGGACTGGGTCAGAACCAAGAGAGCTACGCAGTACAACGGATTAAGCAAAGAATGGTCAGGAGAAGCCGGGGTCAAATACCAGGAGAGTAGCGAAGTACAAGAGGAGTCCTAAGAGAGTAGTCAGGTGGGAGCCGAGGTCACAATACCAGGATGTATGCGCAGTACAGGAGGAGCAGGCAGAGGATCGTCAGGGAACAGGATCAGGTAAATATTCAGTAGTCTAACAAATAGCCAGGAACCTAGAAATTAACAGGCAACCTGTAGCCAGCAGGCTGCCTGTATTTATAGTGGGGAGTGAGGGTCATGTGATGTGGCCAGCATCACATGACCGACAGACCAACCAGTCGAGCACCGAGTGATCAGCTCGGCGCTCAAGGCAGACTAGGAGCAGGGAGCCACCCAGCTAGTAAAGCCGCCCTGGGAATGAGGTCAAACACAGAACCTCATTCCAAAAGCTAAGCAACAGTTCTGCGGGCAATGGGGGACCGAGTGCACCTTCGGAACCCGGTGACAGTACCCCCCCTTTTACGAGGGGCCACCGGACCCAAGACTTCAGGCGATGGCTTTTCAGGGTGTTCTAAATGAAATTTACGAACCAGTCTAGGAGCATGAACCTCCCTGGCAGGTACCCAAGATCTCTCTTCAGGTCCATACCCCTTCCAGTGAATCAGATACTGCAAGGAGTTACGCACCTTCCTGACATCCACTATTTTAGACACAACATACTCGACAGCATCATTAACAAGAACCGGCGGAGGCGAGGCTTTCGATGGTACTACCGGTTCAAAATATTTTTTAAGTAGAGATTTATGGAACACATTATGAATGTGGAATGACTCGGGCAGCTCCAACCTAAATGATACCGGGTTAATCACCTCCGTGATCTTATATGGACCAATAAAACGAGGAGCAAATTTTCTAGAAGCTACCTTGAGAGATAGATTCTTGGAGGACAACCATACTTTATCCCCAACCTGAAAGTTCACCCCCCTTGAACGTCTCCTATCGGCCTTGAGTTTTTGAGAACTTTGAGCCTTTTCTAGGTTTGATTGAACCCGGGCCCAAACTGTGCACAGTTCGGAGGAGAGTTTATCAGCTTCAGGGTTAGAGGAGGAGACGGACGACCCAGAATGAAAACGGGGATGAAAACCATGGTTACAAAAGAAAGGGGAGACCCCAGCAGAAGAATTGACACGGTTATTCAGAGCAAATTCAGCCAACGGAAGGAATTTGACCCATAATTGCTGGTCATCAGCAACATACAACCTCAGGAATTGTTCCACAGACTGATTAAGGCGTTCAGTCTGCCCATTACTCTCAGGATGGTAGGCGGAAGAAAAAGACAACGAAATTTTACATCTTTGACAGAAGGCCCTCCAGAATTTGGACACAAACTGCACACCCCTGTCCGAAACAATATTTTCCGGGATGCCATGTAAACGAACAATCTCTCTCACAAAAATAGACGCCAGGGTTTTAGCATTCGGAAGTTTAGATAGGGGAATGAAATGAACCATCTTGCTAAACCTATCGACCACTACCCAAACCACAGTCTTACCCTGCGCCAGCGGTAGGTCAGTTATAAAGTCCATCGAGATATGGGACCAGGGTCTACTGGGAATGGGTAGGGGTCGTAGGTTACCAGCAGGGCAAGTCCTAGGTGTCTTAGACCTGGCACAAACCTCACAGGCTGACACGTAGGACTTGACATCCCTGGTCAGAGTGGGCCACCAATAAGATCTAGAAACCAGATCCTTAGTGCCCTCAATACCCGGATGTCCACAAAAGGCAGAATCGTGACACTCACCCAACAGCTGGAGACGAAATTGTACGGGAACAAACAACTTATCTGTTGGGGTGGATGCCGGTGCCAGATGTTGTTCAGCCTTAATGCGAGCCGAGATATCCTGGGTTAGAGCCGCTAAGAAGATGTTTGCTGGTAGGATGGATTCAGGCGGCGTCTCAGTGGGTTGAAAACCATGGAAGCTCCGAGATAATGCGTCTGCCTTCACATTTTTACTTCCCGGCCTGAACGTAATGGAGAAATCAAAACGGGTAAAAAACAGAGCCCATCGGGCTTGTCGGGGATTCAACCTCTTAGCGGACTCGAGAAACATTAGGTTTTTATGGTCAGTGACAACAGTTACTCGATGCCTTGCCCCCTCCAAAAAATGTCTCCACTCCTCAAATGCCCATTTAATGGCCAACAGCTCCCTATTCCCTATGTCGTAGTTTCTCTCCGTGGGAGAGAATTTCCTAGAGAAGAAGGCACACGGTTTCAGGTTAGTGAGGCTAGCAGGACCTTGTGAAAGGACTGCTCCTGCGCCGTCCTCGGACGCATCCACCTCCACAATAAAGGGTCACTCCTGATCAGGCTGGATCTGAATGGGAGCGCTACTAAATGCCTTTTTTAATGTTTCAAATGAAGAAATGGCCTTGGTAGACCAATTCTCCAAATCCGCCCCTTTCTTAGTAAGGTCGGTCAATGGCTTAGCAATTACAGAAAAATTCATGATAAATTTACGGTAGTAATTAGCGAAACCCAAAAACCGTTGTAAAGCCTTTAAGGATGAAGGCCTTACCCATTCCTTAATTGCTAAAACCTTACCAGGATCCATCTTAAAGGCGTGAGGAGTCAAAACATGCCCTAGAAACAGTATCTCCTGTACACCAAAGACACATTTCTCTTGCTTAGCGGATAGCTGGTTCTCCCTCAACACCTCTAATACTTGTTTGACATGGGACACATGAGATTCGAAATCAGGAGAGAATATCAAAATGTCGTCAAGATAGACAATAATAAATTTACCTAAGAACTCCCTAAGAATATCGTTCATTAAGTTTTGGAACACAGCTGGGGCATTGCTGAGTCCAAAAGGCATCACCTGATATTATAAGGGGCCTATCGGAGTATTGAACGCTGTCTTCCATTCGTCTCCCTCCTTGATTCGGATTAGATTGTATGCCCCTTTCAGGTCAATCTTGGAAAACCAGGTTGCCCCCAAAACCTGGTTAAATAAATCCGGAATCAATGGGAGAGAGTATCTATTTTGGACAGTGATTTTATTTAATCTCCGGTAATCAATACAAGGCCTAAGACCACCATCCTTCTTTTTAACAAAGAAAAACCCTGCTCCCATAGGAGAGACTGAAGGTCTAATATGCCATTTAGCAAGGCTCTCCTTAATATAATCTTCCATAGCCTTGCGTTCGGGCCCTGAAAGATTATAAATTCGACCTTTAGGAAATTCGGCACCCTCAATTAGCTCTATGGCGCAATCATAAGGTCTATGGGGGGGGTAGAACCTCTGGAGTAAGGGACGAGAACACATCAGAATATTCCTTAATAACAGAGGGTAATGTATTAGACCTTACTGAAACCCCAGCCTGGACCACGGACAAGCATGAGTCACACTTAGGTCCCCATTTCACCAACTCTCCTTTGGACCAATCAATTGTGGGGTTATGTAAACGGAGCCAAGGCAACCCTAGTACCACCTCAACCGGTAGGTTCTCCAGGACTAGAAGAGAACATCTCTCAGAGTGGCACACACCCACGGACAGAGAAATTTCAGAGGTACATGACCTCACTGTACCACCAATCAGGGGAGTAGCATCAATAGCCATGACATGGATAGGTGTAGGTAAAGCAAACATTGGAATACCCAATTTACAAGCAAACTCAAAGTCAATAAAGCTGGCCGCTGAACCGGAGTCAATAAAGGCCTTACCCGGCCACTTATTAACCCCCAGAGAAATTGTTATGGGTACCAAAAGCTTACCTTTAGAAAAATCAGGGTGTACCTGGTCTTTAGGTTGTCTTGCCTTAGAAGACTTGTCAGAGAGGTCCCTCTTAGGACACTTGTTGATCCAATGGCCAGGATCTCCACAGTAGAAGCACTCTCCGCGTCTGTGACGAAGATTACCCCAGGACATGCCAACCTGCATGGGTTCCTCGGTGGAGACCTCAGTGTTGTCCCTGGAAAAGGCCTCTGGCTGGACCACCATCTGAGAACAGAACTGTCGTTCTTGTCGTCTCTCTCTAACTCGTCTGTCAAGTCGGACAACTAGGGTCATCATCTCCTCTAAGGTCTCAGGAATTTGGTATTTGACCAATAGATCTTTTAAATTATCAGATAGACCAGACCTAAACTGACTCTTCAGGGCTGGTTCATTCCATCCTGAGGGGACACACCACCGTCTGAATTGGGTGCAATACTCCTCCGCAGGGAGATGGCCCTGAACCAGTGCCCTAAGAGCTGTCTCGGCTACCAGGGCCCTGTCTGGTTCGTCATAGAGGGTACCCAGGGCCTGAAAAAACCCCTCCACAGAAGTTAGACAACTGGCCCCAGGAGGTAACGAAAATGCCCATTCCTGGGGATCACCCTGTAGTAGAGAAATGATAATCCCCACGCGTTGGCTCTCGGGACCGGAGGACACGGGGCGCAAACGGAAGTAGAGTTTGCAATTCTCCTTAAAGGAGAGAAACCTCTTCCGGTCTCCAGAAAAGGGTTCTGGGAGCTTGATCTGGGGTTCAAAATATGGACTGGAGGACAGAGGAGTGGAAGAACCTTGCCCTAACTCACAAGAACGGAGTTTCTCTCCTAGCTCCTGCACCCTCTGTGTCAAGTTAGAGACATGGTCAGTCAGGGTAGTAAGAGGATTCATGATACAGTGGTTATTGGGCCTGTTAATCTGTAACGGTCACGTCCACACACACACAGGGGAAAGGGTAGTGACCACTGCGCTCCACCCTCACCCCTGGCCCTGCCTACTTGCCTCACGAGTCCTGATGACAGGGGACAACTGGACGGCAATCCCTAACTTAGGATATGTGCAGGGAAGACAGACAAGACAAAATACGGAACATGAACGGACTGGGTCAGAACCAAGAGAGCTACGCAGTACAACGGATTAAGCAAAGAATGGTCAGGAGAAGCCGGGGTCAAATACCAGGAGAGTAGCGAAGTACAAGAGGAGTCCTAAGAGAGTAGTCAGGTGGGAGCCGAGGTCACAATACCAGGATGTATGCGCAGTACAGGAGGAGCAGGCAGAGGATCGTCAGGGAACAGGATCAGGTAAATATTCAGTAGTCCAACAAATAGCCAGGAACCTAGAAATTAACAGGCAACCTGTAGCCAGCAGGCTGCCTGTATTTATAGTGGGGAGTGAGGGTCATGTGATGTGGCCAGCATCACATGACCGACAGACCAACCAGTCGAGCACCGAGTGATCAGCTCGGCGCTCAAGGCAGACTAGGAGCAGGGAGCCACCCAGCTAGTAAAGCCGCCCTGGGAATGATGTCAAACACAGAACATCATTCCAAAAGCTAAGCAACAGTTCTGCGGGCAATGGGGGACCGAGTGCACCTTCGGAACCCCGTGACAACTAGTATAAAAGTTATCCAGGTATAGGTGGTAACCCTTATCTAGCAGTTGATGCATAAGGTCCCACACAAGTTTCCCGCTAACACCCAGAGTGGGGGGACATTCTGGGGGTTGAATACAGGAATCTCGCCCCTCGTACACGAAACTTGTAAGTATACCCTGAGGTACTCTCACAAAGTTTGTACAGCTTCACGCCATACCTCACCCTCTTTGAGGGAACATACTGGCGGAAAATGAGTCTCCCCTTGAATGCAATGAGAGACTCATCAACCGCGACCTCCCAGGTACATAGGCCTCCATAAATTTGGCCCCAAAGTGATCGATGACGGGCCATATCTTATACAGACGGTGTTGAGGAACGGTTGAGACATATGCATATATATCCATGCATGCCTGCAAACACGTGCGGGCATGTATGGTATATATGTGCATATATTAGACATAGCAGCATGGGACGATGTGCGCAGATGTGCCCAGCATCTGCGCACGTCTGCCCATGGTGATCCCCAGGGGCTCATGCTGGCCCCTGTGGGAAATATGTGTCCCCTGATAATGTAGGGGCTTGTGATGTGCCCCTGATAATGTAGGGGCTTGTGATGTGCCCCTGATAATGTAGGAGCTTGTGATGTGCCCCTGATAATATGTGGCCCCTTATATAATCCCCCTTAGAAGTATGATTAATGTATACATGTGTATGGATGTGCCCCAAGCATCGATACACATGTATATTCATATTATGTCCCCTTGTCATATCCCCATACCATATAAATCCCCCCCCCCCCCTTACATGGACACAGATGCATCAATGTAAATGTGCCCCAAGCATTTACATTGATGTAATCTGGGTGAAGGCGCCAGGATGACCGGACAAGGTCCGGTCATTCTGGTGACCTCAAAAGGATTCAAATTCAATAGAATTTGAATCCTTTTGTTCTAATTATCTGCAGTCCTGCTGGAGATAATTAAGCATAATAGAGAGAGAGGAGATACCTCCGCTCACTCTATTATGTGCATTCTGGCATCGCAATTACCATTGCGATGTCCGGAATGCTGGGAGCTACAGTCGGGAGATCAAAGGATCTCCCGCCTGTCAGCAAGTGCACGCGGCCCTGCGGCGCGCGTGCAGGGATGCGCGGGCAGGCGCGGTGACGTCATCTCACCGCGCCGGCCCACGTGTCCTGCACTGTGAAGTGAGTGCGCGCGCGCGCCCCCTGGTGGCGCGGGAGTGCGGGCCGCCGGGGGATAAATATCCGGCGGCCCCGGCACTCTGGGAGTTAGGAAAGGGCCCCCCACCTGGATAAGCGCATCGGCGCTTAGGACGAAGCGCCCCCCCCCCCCCCCCTCCGGCTCAAGGATCTGGGCCCCACCTGGCAGAGGAGCGCGTCCTGCGTTCCGGGAGTCAGGGCCTCCCACGTGGCAGCTGCCCGGACAGATGGGAGAGCGCGATCGGCGCTCAAGGCTGCCCTCAGGAGAGAGGATCGGGACCCCCCCCCTGGACGAACGAGCAAGTATACTAGTATCACTCCCTATACCACCAACGATATTAACCCTTAAGTCCCCCACCCCTTATTCCTGTTCCCCTGTTGTACCCCTGATCCTGCAACCCCTGATCCACCCCTATCCCACCAATACACCACCTCCCCTGATTAACCCTTTATTACCCTGATCCCTGGTTAACACTATATCCCCTGATCCCCTACTGATCCCTGGAACCCTAACCCTGATTAACCCCTAGTGGTTACCCTGGTCCTGTAGAGCATGCTTCTGCTCTGCAAACAATCCTTTTAACCCTTCGTCATACCCCCTAGGGACAGTGAATAGTCAGGTGGGGTGGGTTGTGTTAATACTTGTATGTGTGAACTGTCTAGTTAGTTTATGGGTGGAATTGGGAATGTGTAGTGTAGTTTAGGATTGTATATTTAGTGCTGTATTGTAGTGTACTGCGTGCGTAGTGTATTGTAGTGTACTGCGTGCGTAGTGTATTGTTAGTGTATTGCTTGGTGTAATAAATACTGTTATATTTGTACCCTTTTGTGTAGCGTGTACTTGTCAGCGGTAGTGAGTTAGTAAGGCGCATGCAGCTAGCGTAGTGACTAGTGTAAAGCATAGCGAAAGTATTGTGTGTTGTTATTATATAAAGGCATAAATGGGCGGAGTTATCACTAGGTGCTTCCTCCCATTTATGAATATTAATTATCGATATTTGCATAAATATTGGTGATTAATATTCTCCCTTTACATTGGCGAGCCAGGCCCACTGCGTGGATTTTGCGCTTATTTTTGGTCTTAAGGTTGAGGGTCGCTAGTACTGTGAATTAGCGGGCAGGAGAGACGCGGTCAGCGGAGTGTCTGAGCGTCTAGGACCCGATAATTCGTACAGGAGAAGCGATACTTCCCTTAGAGTACCAGAAATAAAACAAAATCTTTTGCAGAGAATCTATAATTGTTCTGTGTTACTAATATTTTTGTATTTGCTTTACACGGTCACCGTTGCTGGGGTAAGAAGACACGGAAAAGTACAGCACCAACAAGCATCGCTCAAGTAATTGCAAGGGAGAAGAGCACACGTCACTGAAGGAGATCCATCTTCGTGGGAGCGGCGTACAAGTCAGGCTGGTCGGGAAGAGGCGATCCGGGAAAATGGACTTCTTCCAAGCAGCTGCGAGGTACGGCGCCAAGGAGAAGATGGACACTCATCAAACGGTGAGTATGGACTTCCCCACACTGCAACACTTGAGCAAACACAGCACATTTAACCCCATCCTCCCCACTACATACAAGTCAGCAGAAATGCTGTGGTCCGATTTGTTAGCACAGGCTTGTAGTTACGACAAGCTTTGTGTTAACAAACGGACGGTTTTGAACAAGGCCACCAAACGGCTTCGGATGCTAGCCAAACTCGTTCATACGTTTGAGGCTAGCATCTGTAAGCCAAAGGAAGTTGCGCTGGTGTCTCGGTCAACGGAGACAATTCCTCCGGCCATTCACTGCCAGTGCTGTGCCAGTAATTCGGACCAGGTTTCGACATTGCAGGCGCAGCTGGCAGAGAATGTGCAGTCTACTGTTGACCGAGATGCGCAGGTGGCTAGGATAGAGTCACAGTTGGTAGAGCTGCAGAGGCAGAAGGAGGAAATTGAGGCTAAGTTGACTCAGTCTTATACTGAAGTCAAAGCCTTCAAGGAGCGGACTGCCTCTACTGACGTGACGGTAGCCAAATTGAAGGCTGAGGTTGCTGTAAGGTCCCAGCTAATGTCTGGCATGCAACAAGTTATCACCAAGTTGGTGCCGGCCCTTTCTTTTTCCGTAAAGCCAGGGTCGGAATCTCCCAAAATGTTGCCCTGTGCAGGGCCACAAGGGGGGAGAGTAGTCTGTGACCGGTCTGATCATCAGGTCAAGCCGGTCCAGACTAACAGAGATTTGTCCCTGACTTTGGGAAAAAGAACTGTGTTGAAGAGTGCGTCCCTGAGGATGGTACAATTCAGGAGAAGGGAGCACGGCTGCAGTGTAGATGGACCTGGGCCATGCAGAGCAAACATCAGATGTTTTGCATGTGGTGGCCTAGGTCACATAGCGAGACACTGCAAAACACACAGGACAGGCACGTGTTTCAGGTGTGGGAACAAAGGACACATTGCAAGGAATTGCCCTTGTGCAAGTAATTGCAATGTGTCCAACAGTATCAGCCAGGTAACAAATTGTGCAGTGGGGTCTAGTCAGCCTGGCCATAACGGGGTTACCTCTCGGCAGCATCACCAGCTGCTGAGGGGTCAGAGTGGCCAAGCTAGGCTAGGCAACATTTGACACCCCTGTACTATTTGTTACACAGTTTGTTCCCTGTGTATGTCCATGTTGTGTGTTTTTGTTATCTGTTTGTATGTTCTTCTTGATGTTGATGGTGGTAGTCCTTGTCTACGGGTGTGTTCCACCATGCTGATTTATGTAGTGTTGTAAGTCCCGTCTGCTGTCTTTGTTTCATTCTGTGTCCCCTTGGAGTGGAACAGTGTTATACTGTGGATCGAGAACGTATAGGTTTGCGAGCAGATAATATCACACGGGAAATCCTGCTGGTCGGGAGAAGGCATAAGGACCTTCTCCATGCAGCACACAAAGGATGATGTGATATTATTCTGGGCAACCAGGGTCTCAGATCGATACAGATAGCACTGTTGTGCTCCAGGTTTTCGGTAGGGCTGTGTTGCGCTGGGGACTGGGGCGGACAGACAACATTGGTGTAATGTTGTGCTGCGCACTTAATTCTAGTCCGGTCAGGCAGCACAGCTCTGATAGGGATTGGACGCAGAGTGTTTGGCAGCAGAGTGTGGACTGTGTTCTTGTGTTGTGGGGTCCTGGGGAGCCGGGGCATGACTATGCCATTGGTTCTGCGGGCCTCCACAAGATGGGATCACAGGGGGAAATCAGCCTGGGTACACATGAGTGGACAGGGATGCGGTGCCATCAATAACAAGATGGTGCTTTGTCCACAGAACTCCAGTTATCCTAACCTAGTAGGGTGGCCATCCTTATCTGTTGGTGCAGAGGGATGTGCAGCAGAGGACTCAATCCTCTGAAGGTAGGGTGTTCAGACACCAGTGTTGGGATAACGAGGGGTCCTGTGAGATAAAGGGCAGCCCAATACCTTTCTCTACCCATGGGTCAAAGGTATTGGGGCTGGGAATTTTCACATTAATTGCACTGTTAGGGGAGAAATTCCCCTGGGAGCGCCTGGTGTTTTCTTCTGCCATAGGTGTGATTTAATATGGAGCGGAAGAAAAACCTAGGAGATGCGACAGAAGAGGCCAGCTATTCCCCCTGACACTGTTGTGAAGCTCCAGAGGATCCCACTGGATTTTGGCAACTAAGCGACCTCTGCCTAGAGGTGTTCTAGAGAAGACTGTGCCACAATCCAGCGGGAGCATTATTTAAGGCTCTGGAGGAAGACTTGGGAGATGTTCGGGTGGAAGAACTTATTCAATTGTTTCACCCAGTGAAACTTCTTCTGGTTCTGGTCATATCGGAGGGTCAAGGGACTTACTGACCAAATACACCAGAACCAGACAGAACTTTACAGAACTATCCGGAGGAGGAGGCTCAGGACATAACTCAAACATTGTTCCTGTAGCCAAATATTGTATGGACACACTTTGTTTCCTATGAGGGTTCGGGACGTATAACTTGTACTACCCCGAAACCCCATAGCACATTGTATTTATTGATTGTGTTTGTTGTTCGATGGTGTACCCATAGACACTCTAGGTACAAATGTGTGACAGCCTATATTCGGCTGTACACATTCGCATCCTATAGTCGTTTCCCATTGACACAGGGGTCTGCGACCTACCTGTGTCTTTGGAGGTGTAGAGATATGCCAGGTTGCATGAGTCTCTATGGGTACACATACATTTAATGATTTTGGTGGTGTTGGGAGGGATGTGACATGTGTTTTGTGTGAATGGGGATAAGGTTAGGTCACGATAGGGACAGGCATCATTCATTTGCCACCTTGAACCCTGGAACGGTGAGGTTCTTAAGGGAAGGGCTGGAGGTGTAGTGTGGCGGAGGTGTTCTCCGCAGTAGAATTTAGGTACTATGACATCACCGCTTAAGAGTCTGACCTGCCTTGTAAAGACCTATTAATCTGTCCACGGGAGAACCGCACCCATCAAGATGGAAACAGACGTTGGATAGAAGAAAGTTGGGACAAAGACTGTAAGGGTGAACCCGCTCCAGAATTGGGGGGGGCGAAGATACCTGAAGATCGGCAGAATTACCGAGAGACTGTGGGGGTGTGGCCACTCCAAAGTGGGGGTGGCCAACACCAAGAGACTGTTATAGAAAGGTAAAGACTGTAAGGGTGAACCCGCTCCAGAATTGGGGGGGGACGAAGATACCTGAAGATCGGCAGAATTACCGAGAGACTGTGGGGGTGTGGTCACTCCAAAGTGGGGGAGGCCGACACCAAGAGACTGTTATAGAAAGGCCAGTTAAAGACTGTAAGGGTGAACCCACTCCAGAATTGGGGGGGGGACGAAGATACCTGAAGATCGGCAGAATAACCGAGAGACTGTGGGTGTGTGGTCAAGAAGAAGACGGTGTATCCTGTGGACGGAGGAGGAGGTTACGGTGAAGGGCAGGTCAGAGGCTGGATGAGGGATGTCTAAGTACCTAAAGATCAGTGTGCACTACAGTTCTTCCTGAACTTCCACCAAAGATGGGGTTGAAGGGGGGCAAATATATCTCAACCCGTTCCCCCATTATATTGTCGTATTATATTCCGACAACAGGGGGATTGTTGAGGAACGGTTGAGACATATTCATATATATCCATGCATGCCTGCAAACACGTGCGGGCATGTATGGTATATATGTGCATATATTAGACATAGCAGCATGGGACGATGTGCGCAGATGTGCCCAGCATCTGCGCACGTCTGCCCATGGTGATCCCCAGGGGCTCATGCTGGCCCCTGTGGGAAATATGTGTCCCCTGATAATGTAGGGGCTTGTGATGTGCCCCTGATAATGTAGGGGCTTGTGATGTGCCCCTGATAATGTAGGAGCTTGTGATGTGCCCCTGATAATATGTGGCCCCTTATATAATCCCCCTTAGAAGTATGATTAATGTATACATGTGTATGGATGTGCCCCAAGCATCGATACACATGTATATTCATATTATGTCCCCTTGTCATATCCCCATACCATATAAATCCCCCCCCCCCCCCCTTACAGGGACACAGATGCATCAATGTAAATGTGCCCCAAGCATTTAGCATTTACATTGATGTAATCTGGGTGAAGGCGCCAGGATGACCGGACAAGGTCCGGTCATTCTGGTGACCTCAAAAGGATTCAAATTCAATAGAATTTGAATCCTTTTGTTCTAATTATCTGCAGTCCTGCTGGAGATAATTAAGCATAATAGAGAGAGAGGAGATACCTCCGCTCACTCTATTATGTGCATTCTGGCATCGCAATTACCATTGCGATGTCCGGAATGCTGGGAGCTACAGTCGGGAGATCAAAGGATCTCCCGCCTGTCAGCAAGTGCACGCGGCCCTGCGGCGCGCGTGCAGGGATGCGCGGGCAGGCGCGGTGACGTCATCTCACCGCGCCGGCCCACGTGTCCTGCACTGTGAAGTGAGTGCGCGCGCGCGCCCCCTGGTGGCGCGGGAGTGCGGGCCGCCGGGGGATAAATATCCGGCGGCCCCGGCACTCTGGGAGTTAGGAAAGGGCCCCCCACCTGGATAAGCGCATCGGCGCTTAGGACGAAGCGCCCCCCCCCCTCCGGCTCAAGGATCTGGGCCCCACCTGGCAGAGGAGCGCGCCCTGCGTTCCGGGAGTCAGGGCCTCCCACGTGGCAGCTGCCCGGACAGATGGGAGAGCGCGATCGGCGCTCAAGGCTGCCCTCAGGAGAGAGGATCGGGACCCCCCCCTGGACGAACGAGCAAGTATACTAGTATCACTCCCTATACCACCAACGATATTAACCCTTAAGTCCCCCACCCCTTATTCCTGTTCCCCTGTTGTACCCCTGATCCTGCAACCCCTGATCCACCCCTATCCCACCAATACACCACCTCCCCTGATTAACCCTTTATTACCCTGATCCCTGGTTAACACTATATCCCCTGATCCCCTACTGATCCCTGGAACCCTAACCCTGATTAACCCCTAGTGGTTACCCTGGTCCTGTAGAGCATGCTTCTGCTCTGCAAACAATCCTTTTAACCCTTCGTCATACCCCCTAGGGACAGTGAATAGTCAGGTGGGGTGGGTTGTGTTAATACTTGTATGTGTGAACTGTCTAGTTAGTTTATGGGTGGAATTGGGAATGTGTAGTGTAGTTTAGGATTGTATATTTAGTGCTGTATTGTAGTGTACTGCGTGCGTAGTGTATTGTAGTGTACTGCGTGCGTAGTGTATTGTTAGTGTATTGCTTGGTGTAATAAATACTGTTATATTTGTACCCTTTTGTGTAGCGTGTACTTGTCAGCGGTAGTGAGTTAGTAAGGCGCATGCAGCTAGCGTAGTGACTAGTGTAAAGCATAGCGAAAGTATTGTGTGTTGTTATTATATAAAGGCATAAATGGGCGGAGTTATCACTAGGTGCTTCCTCCCATTTATGAATATTAATTATCGATATTTGCATAAATATTGGTGATTAATATTCTCCCTTTACAGACGGTCATAGGCAGGATCACCTTGGGGGGGACATGCTGCATTATCTGAATAATGCAGGCATTTCCGGATGGCCTCAAATCGGGAACGTGTCATGGCCATACTGTAGAGTGGGGTCTGGTAGAGGACGTGGGGTCTGACTAGGCCCATATGCAGCACGAGGCCCCAAAACTTCCTCATCTCGGCTGCACTGACCGGGGTCCAGCCACCGTGCCTAGCCAAAAACGAGCCCGGGTGTTGAGCAACGAACTGTTGGGCGTACAGGTTCGTCTGCTCCACCATCAGATTTACCAGTTCCTCACTGAAAAAAAGACTGAAAAAGTCGTATTCAGTGAAGCCCACTGTGTAAATCTGGATTCCTGATTCCCCAACAAAATCAGGAATTGCAGGCTCAAAGTTCTCTGGGGTACACCAGACAAGTCCATCTGCAGGGGGCTCAGGTGGACTGACCTGGTGGGCCGGAAACTAGTACAAGCCCCAGAGCTGCTCGCACTAGGCTGGGCCACAGGGTCCCTAGCATGGGGGTCCCCTCGATCCGCCTGGCGGCGTCTCCGCCGCCTTGAGGGCTCATCATCGCTTGATGATGAGGAGGATGCAGATGACAACAGGAACATGGAGTCATCCTCACTGGGGTTCTCAGACTCGGAGGCAAGGAGGGCGTATGCCTCCTCGGCAGAAAACGTCCGGCGGGCCATAGGGGAGTGTGTGTCTGTGTGTGTATGTGCGTGTGTGTAAATCTTTATTAGGTGTGTGTGGGGCATGGGTGTTCACGCACTTACCCTAGAGCTATAAAAAAAAAAAAAAAAAAGATCCCTAACTAAAAAAAGTTTTAAAAAAAAGTGTAAAAAAGAAAAAAATATATACAAATGCGCTGTGGGGCGAGGTGGGCGATGCGCAAACAGAGGCCGGACGCAAAGAGTGCCGGCCACAGATACCGCATGCAAAGAAAAGAAAAATTAAAAAAATTGCACCACCAAAAAGTGTGTGTGTGTGGGGGGGCAAGCTGCAGCACCCCTGGGGGGGGGGGGGTCTAGAGTCACACAGCTAACTGCTGAGGACCCCAGACAACCGATGAGTGGGCTCACAGACGAAAAAAGTTTTGCTTTTTTTTACCTAATCTAACCCTAAACTTGCCCTAACTACCCCTGCCTACACCTCCCACTACCTGCCTGCCCGTGCCTGTCCCTGCCTCCTAAGGTGCCTGATGGCACCAAAAACTCACAAGATGGTGGGCAGCGTGATCTCCTGCTGCTCTCCCCGCTCCACGGACCGGAATGAGGGAGGAGAGCAGCGGCGGAGATTCAAACTTGCCGCGCTCCGCCCACATGCCGCATGGGGACCAATCGCAGGCGATCCTGGGAAGTGACGTGATCGCCACCTCACAGGATCGCAGGACGGTGATTGGTGGTGTATAATCACACCACCGATAACCGTCCTTTCCGGGTTATCGGGTCATCAAAGACCCGAATAACCCGGAAACGCAGAAAACCGCAGGTTTGAATTGACCTGCGGTTTTCTGCGATCGCCGACATCGGGGGGTCACAAGACCCCCCTGGGCATTGGTACAGAGTGCCTGCCGAATGATTTCGGCAGGCATTTGGTTCCGATCACCGCAGGCGGTGCTGCGGTGATCGAAAATTCTCAGGACGTACCGGTACGCCCTGTGTCCTTAAGTACCAGGACATCAGGGCGTACCGGTACACCCTATGTCCTGAAGAGGTTAAAGGGGTTATCCGGGGGCCTATCCTCAGAATAGGTCATCAATATCAGATTGGCGGAGGTCCGATAACCAGGAACCCCACCAATCAACTGTCAAAAGAGGCCAGATACTCTGTGAGTCACCATATATCGGCCACATAGCCTAGTCGTAGCTCAATTCAATTCAATAGGGCTGAGCTGCAATACCAAGTACAGCCGCTATACGATGTACAGTGCTTTGCTTGATAAGCACCCAGGAGGCCATTGCACTCACTAGAGCTCTTGTGAGCACCGCAGCTTCCCAAAACAGTTGATTGGTGGGGGTTCTGCCTTTAAGTGGATTATTTTTTATGATAATTTCTGAAGTTTGTTTTTCTTCAGTTACGGCTGGAATAGTCAAATTTAAGTTGGACAACTTTGTCCAACTTTACACCCTACCCTTTTGTCTAGAAATGCTACTTCACTTTATTTATGCACCCCCTACTAGAGTGAGTTTGCTAACTACACTCACTTTCCAAATTGGTGGGTGTAGGGTAAAACACGAAAAAGGCACAAATTTTTGCTAAAAAATAATGTGCACCAACTTTTTTAAGACATTTTTATGTCAATATTCTGGCACAAACTGAATAAGTTACCCCCTATCACTTCTGTCTTTTGTGAGGTTACTCCACTTGCATCCAGAACAAATCTTCCTCCTTCAGGCCACTGACCCCTTGATAAAGGTCGCCATCCGACCGAAACGTTGGGACTCTTTCATGGCCTTTTAAGTCAATTGTAAATTCTGGATGAAAAGCAGGTAAGTACTGCCCTCACTGTAATGCCTCACTATATAGCACCCGATAACGAGTGTTCAGCTCATTCTAAGTCAGGGAGAGCTGAGCATAGGAAGGGAAAGACAGTGTAGGGAGTGTAATTAAATATTATTTCTGTATAAAAACATTTCAGAGACTCAAAAGTCCTTGTGACAGCAGCAATATATGTTTGTAGCGCAACCTGCGCCAAATTGCTCAGTGTTAGGGAGAGCTGTGCATAGGAAGGGACAGAGAGTGTAGGGAGTATAATAAGAAGATTTTTATACAAAAAACTTTTCAGAGACCCAAAAGTCCTTTTAAGGATTATTGTGTGTGAGACAGCAGCAATATATATTTTTAGCGCATCCTGTGCAAAATACCGTGTAATAGGCCGCTGCGGACAGTTAAATTATTCGCGCCACATCTCCTGTGTAAAGTGTGCGCATTCCTAAAATATCAGTGACATCCAGTGCACTTTTTCTGTAGATGTCCGCTGCGGACATTTAAATTATCCGCACCACATCTCCTGTTTAAAGTGTGCGCATCCCTAAAATATCAGTGACATCCAGTGCAGTTTTTCTGTAGAAGGTGTCCCCTACAGACAGTTAAATTATCTGCGCCACATCTCCTGTTTAAAGTGTGCGCATCCCTAAAATATCAGTCACATCCAGTGCAGTTTTTCCGTAGACGGTGTCCGATTCTGACAGTGACCTTACCAGACCCACATCTGCTGTGTAACGTGTGCGCTTCAAAATGTTTTCGGTGACATAAAATTAAATTTTTCAATAGACGTGTCCGCTTCTGACAGGGACCTGACCAGGCCCACATCTGCTGTGTAACGTGTGCGCTTCTAAAAAATTTAGGTGACATAAAATGTAATTTTTCAATAGATGGTGTACGCTTCTGACAGTGACCTTACCAGGCCCACATCTGCTGTATAATGTGTGTGCTTCAAAATTTTTTATGTGACATAAAATTTTATTTTTCAATAGACGGTGTCTGCTTCTGACAGTGACCTTACCAGGCCCGCATCTGCTGTGGAACGTGTGCGCTTCAAAATGTTTTCTGTAACATAAAATTGTATTTTTCAATAGACGGTATCCGCTTCTGACAGTGACCATATCAGACCCACACCTGCTGTGTAATGTGTGCACTTCAAAAAAAATTCTGTGACATAAAATTGTATTTTTCAATAGACGATGTCCGCTTCTGACAGTGAACTGACCAGGCCCACATCTGCTGTGTAACGTGTGTGCTTCTAAAAAATTTCTGTGACATATAATTCAATTTTTTAATAGACGTGTCCGCTTCTGACAGTGACCTGACCAGGCCCACATCTGCTGTGTAACGTGTGCGCTTCTAAAATTTTTCAGTGACATAAAATTACATTTTTCAATAGACGGTGTCCTCTTCTGACAGTCGGGAGTTGTTAATTTACTCGCCCCCCGCTTGCCTTCCTTGGATGTGCTAGCCGTTTCTCAGGCTCCCTCTCCGGAATCGAACACTGATTCCCCGTTACCCGTGGTCACCATGTTAGGCGCATAAAAGAACATCGAAAGTTGATAGTGCAGACATCCAAATGGATCATCGATGTCACGGGGACGTGCGATCAGGCAGAAGTTATCTAGAGTTAACAAAGGGGCAGCAGGCCCTCGCCCATAATGTTTGCGATGGTCAGCTCACCTGCAGGCCCTAAACCATAATTTTTTTGATGGTCAGCTAAGCAGCAGGCACTCTCCCATAAGAGTCTGGTCAACACAATCCTCACCGCCGGGGGTCACGTAACTAATTAGCACGGAGAAGTCTCATTGGTTATCGGAATTAACCAGAAAAATCGTCCACCAACTCAGATCGGCCATGCACCACCACCCACAGAATCGAGAAAGAGCTACCAATCTGTCAATCCTTTCAGTGTCCGGGCCAGGTGAGGTTTGCCGTGTTAAGTCAAATTAAGCCGCAGGCTTCACTCCAGCTCACCAGCAGGCCATCAATCATAATTTTTCAATGGTGTATGATGCCCTCATTTATGTGTAATAAAGGGTGTATTGGAGTGCCGGTTCCTTGTAATTTTTGGCAGCCCTTTCACTTTATATGTAAGTAAATATACAGGAAAGAATGTTTCCTAACAATTTTTCCTCTAAAATCGATTTTATCTCCAGTTTTGTGCGTATTATTGTCAGTCTGTAAAAGTGGCATACAAATCTGACAACATCGTTCCCTGCAGCGACCTGGGAGTCCAATATGCATCCAGACATCCTCCCTATGCTGTTGCCGAACAATTTCTGACCTTTTCCTATGAACCAGGCACCCTCCTCTCTTCAGAGCAGGGGTGCCTGGTTTAGGGCTCTTTCACACTTGCGTTGTCCGGATCCGTCGTGCACTCCATTTGCCAGAGGTGCCCGCCGGATCCGGAAAAACGCAAGTGAACTGAAAGCATTTGTCCTCATCAAGAGGATAACTCTCAATCTCCTCATCCTCTTCCTCCTCTTTTATTCATCCACGCTGAACAGATGGAATAAAATTTCCATGGGTACTACCCTCTGTAGCAGAGGCAACCGTCTCCTGCTCCTCCTCATCATCCAATTTGCGCTGAGAAGACGAGCCGAGAGTGGTCTGGCTATCACCCTGTGTACTGTCTTTCCCCATTTCCACCTCTTCCACATGCAAAGCGTCCGCCTTAATTGTGAGCAGCGAGCGTTTGAGTAGACACAGAAGTGGGATTGTTACGCTTATAATAGCGTTATCGCCGCTCACCATCTGTGTTGATTCCTCAAAGTTTTGTAAAACCTCACAGAGGTCAGACAACAATTCCCACTCGTCGCTTGTGAAGAGCAGAAGCTGACTGGAAAGGCAATGACCATGTTGCAGCTGGTATTCCACTACTGCCCCCTGCTGCTCACAAAGCCTGGCCAACATGTGGAATGTGACTTGCGACTTCACCAGTAGCTCAGACAAATTGAGGTAGATTTTGAGAAACCGCTGAACCACAAGGTTGAACACGTGGGCTAGGCATGGTATGTGTGTGAGCTTGCCGAGCTCCAAGGCCGTCACCAAGTTACAGCCATTATCAGACACAACCATGTCTGGTTCCACGTTGAGTTGCGAGAGCCACACTCAGTCTGGTCCCTAACCCCCTGCCACAGCTCTATGGCAGTGTGCTGTTTGTCACCTAAGCAGATCAATTTAAGCTGGCCTGTTGCCGCTTCCCCACTGCAGTGCTACACTGCTTCCAGCTACTGCCTGATGTCTGACTGGTGCTGCAAGATGATAATTCAGAGGTGGAAGTGGAGAGGAGGAGGAGAAGGGGGGGTTGCAGCCACTAACATAGGTGGTGGCGGAAACCCTGATGGAAGTAGGGCCCGCAATCGTTGGCGTAGGTAGCACCTGTGCCATCCCAGGGTATGACTCGCTCCTGGCCTCCACAACGTTCACCCAGTGTGCCCTCAGGGAAATGTAGAGTCCCTGGCCAAAAGCACTTGTCCATGTTTCAGTCGTTAACTGGACCTTCCCAATAACTGCGCTGGTCATGGCACTGGTGATGTTACGGGACACATGCTGGTGTAAGGCTGGGACTGCACACCGTGAAAAATATTGACGGCTGGAGACAGAGTACCGTGGGACAGCGGCCGCCATTAGGCAGCAGAAAGCCTCAGTGTCCACAAGCCTGATGCTCTCCTGGTCTCCCTGACTAAGACTGAGCCAAATATGTGTCATCGGGTGCTATATAGCACCCGATGACGTGTTTCCAGCCAGCCAATTACTGTAATGCTACGGCATTACAGTGAACGGCAGTACTTACCTGCATGTTTATTGGCTGCATAGCAGCCAACAAATGTTCGGGGAGGAGACTCAAGGATCGCGCTCGAGCACATGCGGCATTTGGCCGAACACCACAATGTGCCAAGCATCACAATGCCCAAAAATTAGACTAGTCATTAGCGGAAGTGGCACATGTGAACCCATGTTACCAGGTCACAGTACTGGAGTGGCCGAGACCACACATGATTTTTGTATTACATCAACCACGCTAGGGGGCTAACTCAAAATTGGGGGGATGCTTTACAACTCCTTTCAGCAAATTTTGAACACCTACAGTCTGACACACTAATCTCATGATCCATGGTTGGCAAATACATCTAGGGTTTAAACCAGTTTTAAATATTTATATATTTTTTAGGAATACTGACACCTACAAGTTATCCTACAGGATTGGTATTTCCAACATTATTGTGAAAGGATAAGCACACAGATGGATAAAAATTAGGGAAACATACATGGCAACACATACTGTGAATTAGAATTCATATAGGGACAGGGTTGAGGAACCATAGAAAGTGATCTGGCACAGGATATAACAAGGACCATTGATAGTAGGTAGACAGGACTACAGCCAGATTGTAATAAAGTAAACTGAAGAATAGATTTTAAAGGCTATGTACACCTTTAGGGTCAATTTTTTTTTGTGATTGCAGTTTACTCATTTTGGGCTAAAAAAATTTTTTTCAAATGGTCTTTATTAAAAATATTGAGCCGATCTGTCACAAAGAGTTAACTGTTTGTCTAGCTGTGTGGATCCTACTTTTTACTTTCACTTTGTGCTAGTCATCTAATACACCTTATCTTTAAATTACTAAAAGGTCACAAACACTTATTTAAGCAACACTCTTATCAGTAAGTTAAGAATTGGGCTATAATGAGTATTTATAAGGTCAGAGATCAGAGATAAGGAGCCATCAGGTGAGTGAAAATTCAGATCCGGCTACTAGATAAACTTAAGACTGCACAAAGACAATGGTTCAAAATGTTTAATAAAGACCAATTAAAAAAAAAAGCATTTTTTTGCTCAAAATGAGTACAATGCAATAATAGAAACAAAATTTCCCCCAAAGGTGTACATAGCCTTTAAGGAATGCATTGGTAAAGGTGTACATAGAACTACTGAACAAAATCAAACAAGCCCCTCCTTTAGGATGGCAGATTTTGTTACCCATGGCACATACTTTTTAACATTGTAGATGGTACATTTGGGACATGTAATCCCAGCCTCAGGAATGCCCCAAACCCTTCCAAAATGGCCTCTCACATTTTTGCCTCAGGACAGCTTGAATTTGCTGGGACCGTCTCTGAAAAGTAGGGACACTCCTGGCAAATTTTGAACTGTTGGCAGTTATGCATGCCACCCTACTTCATCCTTTATGTCCTTTTTACCACATTCCAGTTTGATATCAATGCAGTTTCTGTCTAAAGTTGTGCACAGGCTCTCGCCACCCAATAAAAAAGTGGACAGGATTTTCCAAGGCTGGTCCCCCTCTCTCCACAGATTGCATCGCAGTTGCACAGACTGCCTATAGTACGTATGTTCCCTGTTCACTGATCTTCAGATGTAGACTTCCTAAGAGAATATATAGTTATTGTAAGATTCCAATTTTTATGTCCAATTGGTGGCACAAGCATTTGCATGGTGCTCTGTCAGAAGAGCATCAATTTCAAGATGGATCCAGCGCCTTGAGTTAAAATATAACTTTTATTCAAGTCAGATTAAAAACTCCATGGTGTCCTCGGAAGGTACGAATTTCATGCACATTGCAGGCTTGATGAATAATGATATGCACTATGGTACTGCACTATGGTACTGCTGGTCCTGCCTATTTCTTTTGTCCCTGCCTAATTATGTTGCCCGCCTTCTGTCACTTTGTAAAAGTGGCCCCATGTTGCAGGTGGATCCAATTTTTTCCCAGGTCACTTTTAGTTCCCAGTTCGCCCTTGATTCATGAGCACAAGAAGTTCGATCATTAAAGTAGCTACCGCTTTACATGATTCTAATTAACGTAATTGAATCTGTTGTGCACAATTGTTAGGCACAAAAATAATGTGGAAGCAAGAACTAAAATACAACAAAATGGTGCCAATGATTGATATGGATGGACCTTGGAAACAAATATCCACAGAATTCCCTTACTTTTTTTCACTTGATATATTAGTTCTAATATACAGAGTGGATCACAAAAAAGTAGCCCGCCTCCAACGATAGTATGACAAGATGAACGAGCAAGTGTTTTGTTTTGTTTTTATTACCCACAAGTCACAAAACATTCTGAAAGTGGTCTCAATTCACGTCTATGCATCTGTCACAGGTTAAGGGAAAGGGAAAACACCAAATACACACCACAATGAATAGACAACAATCTAGGCCTCAAGAGCTAAGGAAGAGGGATGGTGACCTCCTAGTGCAGCAGGACAGACCTGCAGGGTATTGCAAAGTGAGGTCACGGTTATGGGCAATCGAGGGTTACTCACTGTTCATAGGAGAACCCTGGGCAGGCATGCGACAGTGAAGGAGAGGCTGACACAAAGTTCCTCTGGGGCACACTCTGTATCTAGGGACCAGGCCTCATGGTGGATGAGGTGCCCTGGATGTTGCAGGTGTTTTGGGTGCCTGGGGCAAGGTCCCTTTAAGGATCGTGACGCCAGTGCCTGTAACGGTGGCACACCGGTTTCCAGTAGCAATAAGTGAGGTACACAGGTGGTATAGTGAACCAAACGTTGCTTTACTTATAACAGTCCAACTTTGTACATCAAGATGGTAATGCAGTCCCTTATATCATATGCTTCACAAGCAGGCTTATGTCAAATACTGACAGGTATAATCTTGCAAGATACTTGGAGGGTAATCAACAACACACTCAGAATCAGGTTGTACCTTCTCCTCAGAAATAGTGTACACTGTTCTTTAGAACTCCTGTCTGGTTTCTATCCTAAGGCCCGGATGCCTAAATGCTGGCTTGTATCCTTGGTAAATAATCTTCCTCCCGTATTGACCCTTGCTCTTACTTTATAGTTCCTCTGCCCATCAGTTTACTTATCTTAATTGGATGCAATGGCACTGCTTGGTTTGAGGGTAACTGCAGGTTTCTCCCAGGAGGCACATCTCTTCTCTTGAGGTAATCTTCTGAGCTAACTGTGGCTCACTTTATCAACAGGCAGGCTATAATCCTTCACTAGCCTCCTGGTAGCAACTAGCAGCCTGGACTATCTAGCTGCATGTCAGGAGGAGGCCCTCAGCATATCTCTGGCTAAGATGCCCTCTCACTTCTGTGTCCACAGACTCCTGACTACAGACCCACTCCTCCCTGTCTCGGCCTGAACATTTATACTAGGGGCTCCCTATCTACACCTCATGGAACTCACTAGGACGGGTTCATGAACAGTTTACAGAGGAGCCAACTGTGAGCAGGGGGTTATGGCCACTACGTCCCCCAAACTTGTCCACATGCGATCTTTATCTGTGGGGAAATTAAAAACAGAAAGTGTATGCTAACAAAAAAAAAAAAAATTGACTTACTAACTCATCTTGGCATACTATCGCTTGAGAGGGGCTACTTTTTCGTGGGTCACCCTGTAGTATGCAGTTTACCAATCCATAATCTACAGAGCCAGAGTTTATCTTCTGGATGCATCATAAGAATGGTCATGAAGTATAATTCTTCTTCTCCTGATTGAGTTCATAGAAACCTAGAACTGACCACTTATTTACATGCAGAACCTGAGCAGGACCACTCATTTACATGAAAACCACAACCTGGCCATTGGACACAGCGACAACTAGGACTGCACCCAAAGGTTGCAGAACATAGAGATGTGGAGACCAGGGCCATTTCTAGGGCTGGGCGAGGGGTGCCACCGCACGGGGCGCAAGTCAAAGGGGGGCGCTGGTCACACTGGCGATGCAGGGGGGAGGCAACGGGTCAATTGTCGCCCCCCCAACCCCTGAGAATATAATTAGAGTCAGGGCAGAGAGCGGATAGGAGGATGAGCGCTCATCTCTATAGTCATCTGTATCGCCGTCCTCAGGACAGAGATACAGATGGCTGTGCTGTGGCAGGGGAGGGAGAGGCGTGTCCCTTCCCTGTTCCTCTGATAGGCTGCCGGCACTAGGCCGGCAGCCTATTAAAGGACGGTGCAGGCGGCGCGATGACGTCATCGCGCTGCCTGAGCTGTACAGCGTGGGACACAGGCCGGAAGAGGCCTGCATCGCATCACTGACATGGAGGTAAGTATAAGTGTTTATTTTTTTTATACGGGACAATACTTGTGGCACATGATTGGGGGGGGGGCATGGAGAGGTACTTCTAACTGGCACATGATTGGGGCATCTATGGGGCACTTACTGGCACATTATTAGGGGGCATCTATAGGGGCACTTACTGGCACATTATTGGGGGGCATCTATGGGGGCACTTACTGGCACATTATTGGGGGCATCTATGGGGGCACTTACTGGCACATTATTGGGGGGCATCTATGGGGGCACTTTCTACTGGCATCTATGGGGGCACTTACTGGCAAATTATTGGGGGGCATCTATGGGGGAACTTCTTACTGGCACATTATTGGGGGGAACTGTGGGGGCTTCTACTGAGGCCACAAAGAAGGGGTATTTTATATGGGGGGCTCTGCATGGTACTACTATTATCAGGGTTTTATATGTTTCTGCAGTATAGTATTGGGGAGCACAGCGGCACAGTATTTGGGTTGTAGGATGATTTGTCCATAAGATGGGAGGATGATGGAAAAGTAGTAAACTAAGATTTTTTTTGTCAAACTGCAGAGACGAAAAAATGGCTGAAAGATGATGGTTTGGTCTGAAGGTCTGAAAGGAGAAGATGAGGAACAGGGAAGGAACATCTATATCAAAGGATATGTCACTGGATGTAAGAGGTATGTGTAAACAAACTGAAAAGAAAAGTGACCAAACTGAGATCTGTTGAGACTTTAAAGAGGACCTTTCATGGGTGCCAACATTGCAAGATAACTATCTGGCCATGTAGAGCAGCGCCCAGGGATCTCACTGCCCTTACTATTATCCCTGGGCTCCACTCCGTTCGCTTGCTGTGGCCCCGTTACCTTCTCCCATTGCGAAGTTAGCAGCAATTACTATACAGCGCGTGGAATACCAGGGGCCAGAGCGGGCTAACTGAGCGGCACCCATGGATAATAGTAAGTGCAGTGAGATCCCGGGGCGCTGCTTTACACAGCCTGGTGGTTATCTTGCAATGTTGGTGTAGTGTCCCACTACGTAAAGGTGGGCACTACTAAGGGTCAATTGGGTCATGTTGTTCCCCACCTCCTGTGGGAGATTGCTTATTGTATTTTGTATTGTATGACTGCATATTTCCCTGTTATTTCCGGTGTACCAGGCCTGCTAGGGGTGTAGTTTCTCCTCCGGAGCTGTAGAGGGAGCAAGGGAACCCCCTGGTAGATATAGTTAGGCCCAGACAGGAAGTGGGAGTTGAGTCTAGTCAAGTTCAGTCTAGCCTGCCTGAGGTCCTGAGTAGGTGAAGCTCAGAGGTTAATCCAGGAGAGGAGTTTCCTCCTGAGTTATCCTGCACCCTGCAGAGTCCAGAGCAGTGCTGATCCTATCCAGCCAAGTGGAAAGCTGAGAGACAGAAGTTTACTGTCAGCAAGAGAATTTATGCCAGAGGAGGTTTCCCTACCCAAGGATAAAGCCAGCTATTATGCATACGGGCCTTGGAGAATGCCAGACAGGGTCTTCAGAAAGTACAGCCTGATCTGTTAGTTTTATTTCCCTCTGAGTCAACTTGCTAGGATTCTACCTGCCACCTATGTAAAGCCTGCTTGTTGCTAATATTCTTCATATGGAACTGTTTGGAATTTGTACAAAGTTTGAACTGTTCAGTAAAGAAGAATTCTAGTTCACTGCAATCGTATGCACCTCCATTATTCCTCCTAACAATCGGTGTGCCACCGTTACCGGCACTGGCGTCACGAACTGTAAGGGATCTTGCCACAGGCACGCTAAACCTTCAACACCCAGGGCACCTCACCTATCACCGGCCTGGTCCCTATATCTAGAGAGTGCCCCAGAGGATCTACGTGCCAGCTTCTTCATCACTGACTGTACGCCTGCCCAGGGTATACTACAAACTGTGAGTACTAAGAGCAACCCTCGGTCTGTCCACTGACCCCCGTGACCTCACACTCGCTCACCCTGAAGGACTGGCGTACTTCATATTTTGGCGTCACGAACAGGATTCGGACATTTCTACGCCATAGTGGAATCTGAACTGTGTGCCATAATTGCCTACTAAGTGATTGATGCCCTATCTGTTTATTTGAAAGTCTTGGGGCCAAAGAATTGTGGAAAATCACATTGTGAAAGTGTGCATTGTGGACTGTTTGCTGGTTTCCGAGCCACCGCTTGCTGTCAGTGAATCGACAGCGTTATGCTTCAAGATGGGCGCCTAAGCTGTCTGGAATTATTGCTACGCCATCGTTGTGTCCGCCTGGCGCGAAAAAAAAGAAGAAGAAGGTACCGCCTACCACGAATCTTGAAGCCTAGAGAGGCTGCGCCTATCTCCTGACGCTGCGCGTGGGACCTCCGCATGACGTAATCACGTACCTCGCGAGACTTGGACTGCGCATCACCGAAATAAGTAAAACTTCTGTATTAACCGGCCCCTTTGTGTTCAAGTGCCACAAAGATTCCGATCCTTGCTAGAAGTCTGGGGGAGATCCCTCATTAGTAATAAAATACTCGATTCGGGGGAAGCACGTCGAAATTGGATTTTGGCCTGCTCCGCCACTCCTTAAAGGACCATACCCTCTCCGTGGTCATCCCTAGCAACGACCTGTGAGAGCGAAGTCCAGAGTGAGTCGGCCTACAAAACTTGCAGCCATAGACCATGCCATGTCCGCACCTGAAGAAACAGGGCAGGTGGCTCCCACCGAGCCTTCTGCAACTAACGCAGCTGAGGATAGGGTGCCCGCCGCTGCGGCAGCATCCAGCCTGATGCCGCTGACCATGCCATATTATTTTGGGGCCCCCTGGTTCACACTATATTCTGGCGAAGCCCACAACTTGAAAAACTTTAAAGACCAGATCATGGCCTTATTCTGGCTCTATCCTATCTTCGCTGAGCAACAGAAGGACTCTTAGCGCAGTTAGAAGGGGCCGCCCGCAGTGAGGTCATGTCATGGCCCAGCTCCGAAAAGAATACCATGGAACAGATCTTTGATCGCCTCGGCCCCACGTTTGAAGCCAGGACGGTGTCAGAAGTTAAGATGCGGTTCTTCAACAAGAAGCAACAGCCCGGTGAGTCACTCCGTGATTTTGCTTTGTCCCTGCAAGAGACCCTGAGGGCCGTGGTCCAGGTGGACCCCCGGGAGGCTGTGAACCAGGACCGGACCCTGAGAGAGCAGTTCATTGCGGGTGTACACGCTGAGCACTTAAAGGGCCAGCTGAGGATGCTGTCGGCCCTACACCCCAATTGTACGTTTTTGGACTTTAAAGAGCTGGCCATCAGTATCCTAGGTCAAAATCCACCCACAGGGCCGGCAGCCCCCCTTGAACAACTGGTCTGCCAGCCAAAAATTATTGATGTGAAGCCGTCAGGAGCAAGTCAAGCCACCCAGGCTCCAGTAACGGATGTGGTGGCAGCATTGATGGAGCAAGTTAACCATCTCACTAAGAGCCTGGAGAAGGTGTGCAGGAAAATAGAGGAATGGGAGAAACCATTGTTACTGGAAGACGAAGGCCCCCTACCTCAAAGGCTCTTCCCGCCTGCATATAAAGAGGTCTACCCCAAAGATCCCGGTGGATGACCGAGTTACCGTTCTAAGAACAGCAAGCAGCCTGTCTGCACCTATTGTAAAAAATATGGCCATACTGAGACAACGTGTTGGCAGTTAAACGGGCCACCCTCGAGGCTGAGGACCGCCCCTCGGGAGGTAGAACAGACAGTAGGTCCAAAAGATCCAAGTTGGATGCCCAGATATGTAGGATCTCATGCAAAAATTAACATATGCATTAACGGGATACCTTTTGAAGCCTTGCTGGATACTGGGTCTCAGGTCACCACCATCCAACGGCCCACCTTTGACAAATTCTGGGATTCAAGTCTTCTCACCCAGCCACCAGAATCCTGGCTGGATATCATTGCTAGCAACGGCAAGCCGGTGAAAGTCCATGTGTAATGGGAACCTACCCTTCAGGTGGGAGAAGCCACATTACCACAGCAAGGTGTGATTGTGGTGCAAGCCGGAGATAAAGGGGGACACCCCGTGATCTTAGGGACTAATGTCTTTAAAAATTGTTACTCCGAGGTACTTGAGGCACTGAACCAATCCATACCTTCAGCTTTACCTGCTTCTAAAAGAGTCATTCAAAAGACTATCAGTGTGCTGTGTGCTCAGCAAAAAATCGCGAATGGAAAAGGAGAAATCTGTACTGCCCGGATCTGGGATAACCGGCCGGTAATCCTGCAACCGAATTCTCAGATCATCCTGTGGTGCCGTGCTGTACTAGGGATCCAGGGCCAAGACTATCAAGCCCTGGTGGAGCCTATCCAAATTTAAAATCATCCCTTTGTGCGAGCAGCCAAGAGCCTGGTGACTGTATCTCAAGGTAAAGTACCTGTCCGTTTGATTAATTTCAGTGATAACCCTGTTGCTCTCTCTAAGCACTGCCCTGTTGCTCAGCTTTTTCAGGTATCCTTCCAGGATGTTATCCGTCTGCCTGCCACAGAGACGTCAAACTGCACAGAGCAGCAGTGCCCCTGCCAGCACCTCTTCAGTATCCTGGTGGGAGGAACTTCATGTGGGGAATGAATCCACCCCGGAGAATCAAATAGAAGAAGTCCTGAATCTGGTGAAAGAGCACCACCAGGCCTTTAGCAAGCACTCCACGGACTATGGAGAGGTCAGTGTAGTCAAACACACCATACCCACTGGCTCTCATCCTCCTATCAAGAAGAGATACAGACCCATACCACCTACTACCTACCAGTCCGTGAAGGAGATGATACAAGAAATAAAGGACTCTAATATAATCCGGGACAGTCATAGTCCCTGGGCTGCGCCCCTAGTTCTTGTTCGTAAAAAAGATGGCAACATCAGGTTCTGTGTGGACTATAGAAAAATCAATCAAATCACCCACAAAGATGCTTATCCGTTGCCGTGCATTGAAGAGTCTTTGACTGCCCTGGGGTCATCAGCCTGTTTCTCAACTCTTGACTTAACCAGTGGATACTGGCAGGTACCTATGGCCCCGGAAGACCGGGAAAAGACCGCTTTCACCACGCCTATGGGCCTGTTTGAATTCAACTACATGCCTTTCGGACTGTGTAATGCTCCAGGGACGTTCCAGCGGTTGATGGATCGTTGTTTAGGCCATAAGAACTTTGAGACTGTATTGCTATACCTGGATGACATCATTATCTACTCCAAGACATATGAGGATCATTTAAAGCATCTGGCCAAAGTGTTTCAAGTCCTTATTAAATATGGCCTTAAAGTCAAGCCGTCCAAGTGCCATCTGCTGAAACCAGCGGTAAAGTACCTGGGACATGTTGCTAGTGCAGAAGGAGTCCAGCCTGATCCTGATAAACTTGCTGCTGTCCGTAATCGGCCTACTCCCACCACCGTGAAAGAGGTGAGAAGTTTCCTCAGTTTTGCAGGATATTACAGATGCTTCATCCCGCATTTGGCAGATTGCGGATCCGATCCAGGAACTCCTGAGGGGGCATCCCAAAAAGAGTCCAAAGACTCCTATCCCTGTTGAATGGAATGAAGAACGGGAGATTGCCTTCCAGCTCCTGAAGAAGAAGCTGACCGAACCTCCTGTCCTGGGTTACCCGGAATATCAGAAGCCGTTCCACCTCTATACGGATGCCAGTAAAAGAGGCCTGGGAGCCGTGTTGGCTTAGGTGCAAGACAATAAAGAGACGGTGATTGCCTGCGCCAGCAGGTCCCTGAGGGGAGCTGAGAAAAACGATCAGAATTATAGTTCTTTCAAGCTGGAATTCTTTGCTTTAGTGTGGGCTGTGACTGAAAAATTCAAGGACTACCTTGCTGCCACTCCGTTTGTCGTCTTCACTGACAACAATCCTCTGGCACATCTGAATACAGCCAAGTAAGGGGCTCTGGAGCAAAGATGGGCCTCCCGCCTCGCCAACTATGACTTTACTGTGAAATACCGGGCAGGCCGCTCAAATGAGAATGCTGATGCCCTGTCTCGGCTTCCCACTACAGAAGCACCAGATGAGCCAAAGGATGCCTGGGAAGAAGTGGAAATGCCGGCGTTTTACAACAAGTTTGCTCAGCAAGATAATGTTTACACTGAAAATAACTCAGCTGCTGATCCCTCTCCAGCGAACAATCCTCGGTGAACTGCTCAACTTCCTTACTAGTGGAAGAACTCATGAAAGAGTCCGCAGGAAAAGTGCAGACCCAGAACTATTGAAATTGTGGAGACATCGCCACCAACTCTTCCTTCAAAAAGGCCTGTTGCTAAGAAGGAGCCTGGATCCGGTTTCCTGTGATAGCGTGTACCAGATCCTCATACCACGTCGAGACGCCGGTCTTGTATTAGAGATGTATCATAACCGGTCAGGGCACTTCGGCGTGCAGAAAACTGAGGCCACCATTCGCAGAAGGTTCTATTGGATTGGGATGAGGGAAGACATTGAGAAATGGTGCCAGGAATGTACTGCCTGTGCCATCGGGAGAGGTGAGCGCCATGACCAGAGAGCGCCTCTCCATCCTATCGTGAGTAAAACTCCCCTGGTGCTTGTTGCCATTGATCATGTGAAGTTGGAGCCAAGTCGCTCAGGTTATACTTATGCCATGACCATTATTGATCACTTCACTAAGTTTGTTGTAGCAGTGCCCGTGAAGCACCTGACAGCCAAGACTGCGGCGGAAGCGTTCTAGAAGCATTTTCTCCTGCCCTACGGCTGCCCAGAGAGAATCCTCACAGACCAGGGGTCTGCTTTTGAATCACAGTTGTTCCAGGAATTGTGCCTGCTACACAATTGCCAGAAGGTCCAGACCACAGCCTATCATCCGCAAGGTAACGGACTCTGTGAAAAAATTAATCAAACTCTCATTGAAATGTTGAGAGCAGTACCCCCTGAGACAAGGGGTGATTGGCCTACTCTGCTGCCACAGCTTATGTACACGTACAACAATACAATTCACTGCTCCACCGGGTACACGCCTTTCTTTTTGATGTTCGGCCATCAAGGGAGGCTGCCTGCCGACCACTCCCTGGACGTGCAAGTGCCCGATGTCATCAACCCACTACCAAAAACCGATTGGGTGGTGGAGCATCAAAGACATCTTCTTAATGCCAAAGAGATTGTTCAGGAGCGCATGGAAAGTGCCCGAGAGCGGCAGCAGAGAGACTATGACCTGGCTGCTCATGCGGAACCTCTTGCTATAGGAGACGTAGTGTGGTTGAGGAATAACCACCGAGCCAGCAAACTGGACAGTAAGTGGGAGAGTATTCCCTACGTCATAACTGCTATTCCTAATGCTGGGACCCAGGTTTACCAAATTTCCAGGGAAGGTAAAGGCTCCCAGATCGTACACAGGAACCATTTAAAGCCCTGCATAGAAGGAGAAATTGCAACAGGGGACAAGAGTCTCCTGAGCCAGAGTCGTCAGCCCAACCTGTTGATCCGATGCAGGCTGTTGAGAACCTGTTACATGACAAGGAGCCACTTCATTGGTTCCTCACACCCTGGTTGAACTTTGCGGTACCGGCTCCAGCTCCTGCTAGGCCTCGACCCCAGGATGACCTGTCCCAGGGTGTACCTGAAAGGGCTCCAGAGACTGTGGATCCCTCTGGCCCCCCTGAGCCAAGGCAGGAAGAGTCTCTGCCAGTAAGGAGGTCCACGCGGCCTACCAGGGGGCACCCACCTGTGAGATTTGGAGACTACGTTGTTCACCGGAGTAACCCCCCCCCCCCCCAGGGAAACTCCTGTTTAACAGTCTACAAGACCCGGCTACAGACTCACGTTTTTCTTTTGAGCATCCAGGAACTTTTGTTACTATGGCATTTTTATCATTATGGACTATCCTGGTAACTCCTGATACGCTGTACCAGGTCAGCGCCCCCGTTCCATGTACCAACTTATGAAGAGAACGATGCCAGTGGAGCTGCCTGTTAATCTAATTGCAAATGTAGTGATTGTTGTATATGCCTGCTTTGCATTTTTGTCTTTCAGGTCACAGTTTCCAGCTGGGGGGGCCCCCTGTGTTGCGCCGAGGCCGGGCAACCTCAAAGCAGTGGGGTATGTAGTGTCCCACTACGTAAAGGTGGGCACTACTAAGGGTCAATTGGGTCATGTTGTTCCCCACCTCCTGTGGGAGATTGCTTATTGTATTTTGTATTGTATGACTGCATATTTCCCTGTTATTTCCTGTGTACCAGGCCTGCTAGGGGAGTAGTTTCTCCTCTTGAGCTGTAATGGGAGCTAGGGAACCCCCTGGTAGATATAGTTAGGCCCAGACAGGAAGTGGGAGTTGAGTCTAGCCCAGGAGGCTAAGCAAGTTCAGTCTAGCCTGCCTCAGGTCCTGAGTAAGTGAAGCTCAGAGGTTAATCAAGGAGAGGAGTTTCCTCTGGAGTTATCCTGCACCCTGCAGAGTCCAGAGCAGTGCTGATCCTATCCAGCCAAGTGGAAAGCTGAGAGACAGAAGTTTACTGTCAGCAAGAGAATTTATGCCAGAGGAGGTTTCCCTACCCAAGGATAAAGCCAGCTATTAGGCATACGGGCCTTGGAGAATGCCAGACAGGGTCTTCAGAAAGTACAGCCTGATCTGTGAGTTTTATTTCCCTCTGAGTCACCTTGCTAGGATTCTACCTGCCACCTATGTAAAGCCTGCTTGTTGCTAATATTCTTCATATGGAACTGTTTGGAGTTTGTACATAGTTTGAACTGTTCAGTAAAGAAGAATTCTAATTCACTGCAATCGTGTGTACCTCTATTATTCCTCCTAACAATCGGTGTGCCACCGTTACCGGCACTGGCGTCACGAACTGTAAGGGATCTTGCCACAGGCACGCTAAACCTTCAACACCCAGGGCACCTCACCTATCACCGGCCTGGTCCCTATATCTAGAGAGTGCCCCAGAGGATCTACGTGCCAGCCTCTTCATCACTGACTGTACGCCTGCCCAGGGTATACTACAAACTGTGAGTACTAAGAGCAACCCTTGGTCTGTCCACTGACCCCCGTGACCTCACACTCGCTCACCCTGAAGGACTGGCGTACTGCATTGGGACCCATGAAAGGTCCTCTTTAAACGTGAATGGGGGGGCGCTTTTGTATTGATCACCCTGTTGGCAAAATTCCCTAGAAACTGCCCTGGTGTAGACCCTATCTAGCAGGATGAACCTTGTCATCACTATTCTGAATATTACATCTCCAGTGTATCTGCTATAGTGTGTGATAAACTGCACATCTTGGTGTAAAAGTCCTTGAAGACCATACGCTATGGAGCAATTGTCCAGGTAGACCACTCTGTAAATGTGTTCGTAGACCATAAACTATGATATACCTACCTTCATTATCTTATTATCTTACAATAGAAGCAAAGTTTAATGAAATAACGTTACATACAATAACAACCAAAGTAGCACTACTATATATAATTCAGACATAAGGTCTCATCATCAACTATAGGGGTTGAGCAGTAACTGCAATTCAATTTTTTCATTTGTCAGAATAAATGCAATGTTCATTGCTAAAACTTCCAGCACCCAAACTGTTATTTTACCAAAGTTTTTTCAGACTGGTATACAAGTACACTATTGTAACATACCACAGGAGCTTGTGTTAATTCTGCTTAGGCTAATACATAACCCATGAGCAGTCTGAGATAAAGCACACACATTTAGGATGCCCCAAGAGGATCTCTTGCTTCACTTTTTCCATAAATGTATAACATAGGCAAATATAAGAAATGTTGTAATATATCAGAGAAAGTTGTTTCCTTCGCCTCTTATCAGGCTCCTCTTGTAAACCGCCTCTCTCCCCGCCTCCTCTTCACTCTCAATCACTGCTCAAATATGTCTTCAGTCAAGATGGGGTGCCTATAATGTTGGGCGAGCATGCTCGGCTGAACACTAATTTCATAAATTACATAAATATACTGCTACCTGTGTAGTGTCCCACTAAGGAAGGGTGGGCACTACTCAAGGGTCAATTGGGTCATGTTGTTCTCCACCTCCTGTGGAACATGGTTATGGCATTTTACATTGCATAGTAATGTGTATTTTCATCTCCTGTGTACCAGGCCTGTTAGGGGTGTAGTTCCTCCTCCTAGGCAGTAGAGGGAGCTAGGGAACCCCCTAGTATATATAGTCAGGACCAGACCAGAGAGAGGGGGGTAGAGTCAAAAGCCAGTGTGAACTTTAACCAGAGGTTAGCTGGGAAGCAGCTTCTGACATGCAGCTAGATAGCCCAGGCTCCTAGCTTCCCCCCATGGTATTTTGTATTACATTATAATGTGTATCTTAATGTTATTTCCTGTGTACCAGGCCTGTTAGGGGTGTAGTTTCTCCCCCCAAGCTGTAGAGGGAGCTAGGGAACCCCCTAGTTTATATAGACAGGTCCAGTCCAAGGAAAGAGTGTGTAGTCAGAAGCCAAGATTTACTTCAGCCAGGCAGGAGCTGAGGTCCAGCTTCTAACATGCAGCTAGATAGCCCAGGTTCCTAGCTTGCCTCCAGGAGAAGAAGTTCCCTCCTGAAGTTATCCTGCATCAAGCAAAGTACATAGCAGTGCTAATTTTAACCAGCAAAGTAGAAAGCTGAAAGGCAGAAGGTTATTTGCAGCAAGTGGATTCATACCAGAGGAAGGTTCCCCTGTCAAGGATAAAGCCAGCTATTAGGCATCCGGGCCTTGGAGAAAGTCAGACAGGATTCTGCAGAAAGTACAGCCTGATCTGTGAGTTTATTACCTCTGAGTTATCTTGCTAGGATTTTACCTGCCATTTATGTCAAGCCTGCCTGATACCATTTTCCTGCATATGGAACTTTACCGGAAGCCTGTAAATAGTTGAACTGTTTAGTAAAAAGGAGCTATGGTTCACTACAACTGTGTGTACCTCAATTATTCCTACAACAAATCGGTGTGCCACCATTATGGGCACTGGCGTCACAAACTATAAGGGATCTTGCCACCGGCACACTAAACTTCCAACACCCAGGGCACCTCACCTACCACCCAACCTGGTCCCTATATACAGAAAGTGTCCCAGAGGATCCATGTGCCAGCCTCTCCATCACTGCTGTACGCCTGCCCAGGGTCTTCTACAAATTGTGAGTACCAAGAGTAACCCTCGTTCTGCCTATTAACCCGTGGCCTCACATTTGCTCACCCTGAAGGACTGCATCTGCACCACAGTATTCAACTGTATCGCTGTCCTGTGGATGTCGATACAGTTGAATTCAGGATGGCACCTGCTGGCTAGGAGTGTAAGAGAATCAGATCATTATGTACCTAGCTGGTGGTCATGAAGAGCGTTTCGGGGGCCCTCCTAGGCATCGGCCAACCGGGAAATTTCCCTGTAGGGTCTATGGTTAATCCGCCCCTGTCATTAATTATTTCTTCTCCATCATACCATTCATTCTGTATATGCAGAGAATGGCTCATTCAACATAGTCATAACTATAGTATGTTTTCTATTCATCCTGGCCATGGTTCTTCTGTCAGAGCAACAAAGAAAAATGTTTGCACAGCTCACCCAAAGTCCACAATGTAGAATACCTTCTAATAAGTACCAAACAAGGCTGCACGGATGAGTCCCCTGGATCTGGGGTGATGACCAGCTTCAATTTCAAATTTAGATGGAGCCAGCGCCTTTGATTAAAACATAACTTTTATTCAAGTCAGATTAAAAACTCCATGGTCTCCTCAGAGGGGACGCATTTCGTGCATATCATTATTCATCAAGCCTGCAATGTGCATGAAATTCGTACCCTCTGAGGACACCATGGAGTTTTTAATCTGACTTGAATAAAAGTTATGTTTTAATTCAAGGCGCTGGATCCATCTTGAAATTGATGCTCTTCTGACAGAGCACCATGCAAATGCTTGTGCCACCAATTGGACATGAAAATGGGAATCTTACAATAACTATATATTCTCTTAGGAAGTCTACATCTGAAGATCAGTGAACAGGGAACATACGTACTATAGGCAGTCTGTGCAACTGCGATGCAATCTGTGGAGAGAGGGGGACCAGCCTTGGTATATCCTGTCTACTTTTTTATTGGGTGGCGAGAGCCTATGCACAACTTTAGACAGAAACTGCATTGATATCAAACTGGAATGTGGTAAAAAGGACATAAAGGATGAAGTAGGGTGGCATGCATAACTGCCAACAATTCAAAATTTGCCAGGAGTGTCCCTACTTTTCAGAGATGGTCCCAGCAAATTCAAGCTGTCCTGAGACCAAAATGTGAGTCGCCATTCTGGAAGGGTTTGGGGCATTCCTGAGGCTGGGATTACATGTCCCAAATGTACCATCTACAGTGTTGAAAAATATGTGCCATGGGTAATAAAATCTGCCATCCTAAAGGAGGGGCTTGTTTGATTTTTTGGTCAGTAGTTCTATGTACACCTTTACCAATGCATTCCTTAAAGGCTATGTACACCTTTGGGGGAAATTTTCTTTCTATTATTGCATTGTACTCATTTTGAGCAAAAAATCATTTTTAAATTTGTCTTTATTAAACATTTTGAGCCATTGTCTTTGTGCAGTCTTAAGTTTAGACTCGCCGGATCTGAATTTTCACTCACCTTATGGCTCCTTATCTCTGATCTCTGACCTTATAAATACTCATTATAGCCCAATTCTTAACCTACTGATAAGAGTGTTGCATAACCACCTCAGCTCCCCTAGCTTAAACCCCCTTAATGACCAGACCACTTTTTACAATTCTGCACTACACTACTTTCATGGTTTATTGCTCAGTCCTACAACTTACCACCCAAATGAATTTTACCTCCTTTTCTTCTCACTAATAGAGCTTTCATTTGGTGGTATTTTATTGCTGCTGACATTTTTACTTTTTTTGTTATTAATCGAAATTGACCGAAATTTTTGCAAACAAAATGACATTTTTCACTTTTCAAACAAAACTACATTTCTATATAAATTTTTCTCTAAATTTATTGTTTTACATGTCTTTGATTAAAAAAAATGCAATAAGTGTATATTTATTGGTTTGCGCAAAAGTTATAGCGTTTACAAACTATGGTACAAAAATGTGAATTTCCGCATTTTGAAGCAGCTCTGACTTTCTGAGCACCTGTCATGTTTCCTGAGGTTCTACAATGCCCAGACAGTAGAAACACCCCACAAATGACCCCATTTCGGAAAGTAGACACCCTAAGGTATTCGCTGATGGGCATAGTGAGTTCATGGAAGTTTTTATTTTTTGTCACAAGTTAGCGGAAAATTATTATTATTTTTTTTCTTTTTTTTTCTTACAAAGTCTCATATTCCACTAACTTGTGACAAAAAATTAAATTTTACATTAACTCACCATACCCCTCACGGAATACTTTGGGGTGTCTTCTTTCCAAAATGGGGTCACTTGTGGGGTATTTATACTGCCCTGGCATTTTAGGGGACCTAAAGCGTGAGAAGTAGTTTGGAATCCAAATGCGTAAAAAAATGCCCTGTGAAATCGTAAAGATACTCTTTGGAATTTGGGCCCCTTTGCGCACCTAGGCTGCAAAAAAGTGGCACACATATGGTATTGCCGTACTCAGGAGAAGTAGGGCAATGAGTTTTGGGGTGTCTTTTTACATATACCCATGCTGGGTGAGATAAATATCTCTGTAAAAGACAACTTTTCCCATTTTTTTTATACAAAGTTGTCATTTTACAGAGATATTTCTCTCACCCAGCATGGGTATATGTAAAAAGACACCCCAAAACACATTGCCCTACTTCTCCTGAGTACGGCGATTCCGTTAGGGGAATGGCGAGTTCCTAAAATATTTTGTTTTTTGGCACAAGTTAGAGGAAAATTATTATTTTTTATATTTTTCTCTTACAAAGTCTCATATTCCACTAACTTGTGACAAAAAATTAAATTTTACATGAACTCACCATACCCCTCACGGAATACCTTGGGGTGTCTTCGTTCCAAAATGGGGTCACATGTGGGGTATTTATACTGCCCTGGCATTTTAGGGGCCCTAAAGCATGAGAAGAAGTCTGGAATATAAATGTCTAAAAATTTTTACGCATTTGGATTCCGTGAGGGGTATGGTTAGTTCATGTGAGATTTTATTTTTTGTCCCAAGTTAGTGGAATATGAGACTTTGTAAGAAAAATAAATAAATAAAAAATCAATTTCCGCTAACTTTTTGGAGTGATTAGAAAAAATATATATTCTGTCACTGCGGTGGGGCGGACTGAACGCAAGTGTGCGCACAAGATCAGGCCTGATCGGGCGAACACTGCGTTTTTTGTAGAGCCTATAGAACATGTCCTATTCTTGTCTGCAATTGCGGACAAGAAAAGGCATTTTCTATATAGTTCTGGCAATGTACGGATCCGCAAAATGCGGAAAGCACATTGCCGGTGTCTGTGTTTTGTGGATCCACGGTGTCCGTATTTTGCGGATCCGCGGATCCGCAAAACACATACGGACGTCTGAATAGAGCCTTACAGGGGGGTGATCAATGACAGGGGGGTGATCAGGGAGTCTATATGGGGTGATCACCCCCCTGTAAGGCTCCATTCAGACGTCCGTATGTGTTTTGCGGATCCGTGGATCCGTGGATCCGCAAAACACATACGGACGTCTGAATGGAGCCTTACAGGGGGGTGATCAATGACAGGGGGGTGATCAGGGAGTCTAATATGGGGTGATCAGGGGTTAATAAGGGGTTAATAAGTGACAGGGGAGGTGTAGTGTAGTGGTGTTTGGTGCTACTTACAGAGCTGCCTGTGTCCTCTGGTGGTCGATCCAAGCAAAAGGGACCACCAGAGGACCAGGTAGCAGGTATATTAGACGCTGTTAACAAAACAGCGTCTAATATACCTTTTTGGGGTTAAAAAAATCGCATCTACAAAACAGCGTCTAATATACCTTTTTGGGGTTAAAAATGATCGCCGCTGGCAGGCTGTAGATGTACTCGTTTACATTCCGATCCTGTGAACGCGCGCTCCTGTGTGCGCGCGTTCACAGGAAATCTCGCGTCTCGCGAGATGACCCGCCGATGCGTCGAAGAGGAACAAATCGACCGCTTCCGGAACGCAATCCTTAAATAAGTGTTTGTGACCTTTTAGTAATTTAGAGATAAGGTGTATTAGATGACTAGCACAAAGTTAAAGTAAAAAGTAGGATTACTAGTCTCAGCAGTTATGTGTTCCCTAAAGGCAATTCTGGGTCACGTGCCACTTGGGGGCACATCATCTTTGATTCCAGTGCATTGGCTGCAGCGGTGCACATAGCTTGAGATCAACAAGTCTGGGACCGGAAGATCGCAAGTGGTGAGGACTTGGTGTGCATGATTCTTTTATTAGATCGACCACACTAGGAAGGTTAACTTAAAACCAAGGGGATTCTTGACAACCCCTTTCAAACTTGGCCAACCATGGATTTAAGAATAGAGGGTCAGATAATTCTTATTTTTATAGGCAATACAAGTTATTTACAATAACAGAATAGTCAGGAGAGATGACAGGTCCTGTTTAACGCTTGTCAACCAAGCATGAGGCCATGATTTATATCCATGCATGACTACCACAGTTTGATAAAGAATTTTGAAAGTTGACTTTGAAATTTTGTATTATTGATGATAGGCAAGTATGTGATTTGTTTTAATTGGAGAGAAAAAGGGTAAGGAATGAGAGTCGCTGGCGCCCACATCTGTTTCCGTTTTAGAGCACTGTAGCATTGCACATTTGTACATCACTTTGGGATTAATTAGTGAAACTTTTATAACTTCCTTATCTATTAGGAAAACACGATCTTGCTTTAGTTTGGGTGGAAAAGATCATTGAGTTTGTTGTTACTTCTTTTATGAAAAATTGTAATGTTGTATCTATGTTTTACGGCAGTTGGCAAACTGTTACTGACTTCATCATAGGGAAAGCTTATAGTTTGTATAAACCTTAAAGGGGTTTTCCTTTATTACTATAGACAGATATAACAGATATGCTCATGCAGTTGCTTACTAGTGTTGATCAAGCACCAAAGTGCTTGTGTGCTCGAGTAGAACACTTTGCGATGCTCAGGTGTAGTGTTGATCCCAAATATTCAAATTACAAATTTTTATCGCGAATATAGGTACTTCAAAAATTTGCAAATATTTTTTTATCGCAAATTTTTGTAATGCAAATTTTTATCGCTAATTTTTCAATTGCCGAGATAAAACATGATTCCTCCCTGCTTCTTGCTTGTTGGCCAATGACTTTAAATGGGAAAAATGATGAATATTCTAAAAAACAAATAAATAGCACTATATCGAATATATTATTTTTTTTCGAATATTCGTAATATTCTAAAGCAAGAATATATAGCAATATAGCGAATATTCGAAAAAAAAAAGAATATAGAGCAATTTACCTAATATAGTGCTATAATATTCTTTGTCTAATAGTTGTAATTTTTTTATCATCTGAAGTTCAGATTGGAAAAAAATGCCAACTATTGAAAAAAAAGATTCTAGCATTATATTAGCTAAATTGTTCTATATTATTTTTTTTTAGAATATTTGCTATATTGCTATATATTCTTGTTTTCGAATATTACGAATATTCGAAAAAAAGAATATATTTGTTTTTTTGTATATTCGTAATATTCTAAAACAAGAATATATAGCAATATAGCAAATATTCGAAAAAAAAAACGAATATAGAGCAATTTAGCTAATATAGTGCTATAATCTTCTTTGTCTGATAATTGTAATTTTTTTCTTATCTCAAGTTCAGATTGGAAAAAAATTAAACTATTGAAAAAAAAGATTATAGCACTATATTAGCTAAATTGCTGTACATTGTTGTTTTTTTTTATATTCGCTGTATTGCTATATATTCTTGTTTTAGAATATTACGAATATTCAAAAAAACAAATATATTCGATATAATGCTATGACTCATTGGCCCACAAGCAAGAAGCAGGAAGGAATCATGTTTTTGCTCGGCAAATGAAAGATTTGCGATAAAATTCGCATTATGAAAATTTGCATATTACGCGATCATTACCTTGTTGATTTTTCGAGTTAAAAAAATTGTAGAATATAACGAATATTCAAATTCGAATATGACCCCTGCCGCTCATCACTACTCAGGTGTTCTACCGAGCACTCGAGCACAATGGAAGTCAATGGGAGAACCCCAGGCACCCCCTGCTCTGAAGAGGGAAGGTTGTCGGGACCCTAGTTCGGCAAAGGAGTCCCTGCTCTGACTCCATATATAGCTATGTCCATATGTGGAGTCAGTGCTTGGGGACACCCCAGTGTATTTAAATCTAATTTAGCCTGTATTTCAGAAAAGTTTCTGCCAGGATTCAAACTCACAATCTTCTGTATTAGAGGCAACACACAACCACTCAGCTATAATAGCTGCATAGCCAGTTACTAAAAAAATTTATAATAATAAGAAATAAATAAATAAAAATTAAATTAAATTAAAATAAATCTGAGACTTCTACTGTACTGTACTTCTACTGAGACCTATACAGTAGAAGTCTAATTTTTTTTTATTTTTTAAGTGAACAGCTATGCAGCTATATAGTGTAGTGGTTAGTGTTCAAATCCTATCACAAACTTTTTCAGAAATAGAGGCTAAACTTAATTTAAACATAATATATATATATATATATATATATATATATATATAAAAAAAAAGAAAAATAATGGCGGCACTGGAGACAGGTAGTATGGGTGCTACGTCCAGGGATATAGCTGCTTACCCCAGATGAACAGAGATGAAACAAGGACAGCACTCCAAGTAGAAAAGTGGTATTTAATCACCCATGCAGATGGTCATCTGCATGGGTGATTAAATACCACTTTTCTACTTGGAGTGCTGTCCTTGTTTCATCTCTCTCTATATATATATATATATATATATATATATATATATGTTTTTAGCCATAATATATTTACACATATTATATATTTAGAGTATATAATATATTATAATATATGTAAATATATTATGGCTAAAACATCAGCAGTAGTTTCCCACATATTATACATTCATATATATCAGAAGTATGATTTTATATATATACAGTACAGACCAAAAGTTTGGACACACCTTCTCATTCAAAGAGTTTTCTTTATTTTCACGACTACGAAGGCATCAAAACTATGAATTAACACATGTGGAATTATATACATAACAAACAAGTGTGAAACAACTGAAAATATATCATATTCTAGGTTCTTCAAAGTAGCCACCTTTTGCTTTGAATACTGCTTTGCACACTCTTGGCATTCTCTTGATGAGCTTCAAGAGGTAGTCCCCTGAAATGGTCTTCCAACAGTCTTGAAGGAGTTCCCAGAGATGCTTAGCACTTGTTGGCCCTTTTGCCTTCACTCTGCGGTCCAGCTCACCCCAAACCATCTCGATTGGGTTCAGGTCCGGTGACTGTGGAGGCCAGGTCATCTGGCGCAGCACCCCATCACTCTCCTTCATGGTCAAATAGCTGTCACGGCTGGGGATGGGGGAAACCCTCAACCGTGTGCCGATGGAAGATGGTCGCTGCTTGACCAGGACAAACAGGATTAGGGAGCAGGTCACCTCCTACAGCGTCCCTAACCTGACCCTAACTCCTACCTGCATGGGCCGACCTTGAAGGTAGGAGGACCCATGCGCAGGAACCTTGGAGCCCTAACTTACCCTCCGACCGGTCCCTGGGCTAGGAGTCAGAGTAAGACATCCTGTTCCTTATGGATACGGAGGAACAGGAGTCTCACTGGCCAAGCTGCAAGCAAGGGGAAACAAATGCAACCTATGGCAATGGCAGGTACTTGCCACAAACATAGCAGAGACCTACCACAGACAACCAAGCCTGGAACCCATGTGGATGTACAGCCCACAGACACAGGACTGAGCACACAACACACACAACACACGGGAACCCAGGACCATAGGTGCAATAAAACAGCATACAACCAAACACATCTCCCAGACACCAAAGGACATATATATTTGCTTATGACCAGAAGGTTGGCCCCCACTGGCAGTTGGTAAGTAACCAGGAGGATGTCTACAGCCAGCATGGCTGAAACACCCTCTCTGGCTACTGCCTACAACTGAGGCTTTATACGGCCAAGAGGCCACACCCAACAATCAGACACACCCCGTGACTCACACACACTGAAAGGGAGTTAACCCTTCCAAAACCACAGAAGGGAAAACATAACTAAAAGGGGAAGTGTCCAAACAACAAACACACTGTGGCTGTTGCCGCAGGCAACGACATGGGTGGCAAGCGTGTCCTGGGAGTCAGCCCGAAGGCCGGGACACTGCCACCACATGTACATAATACAACCAAACGTTGCCACGGACAGCCACAGTGACAGCCAAAACCGCGGGCAACTGTATGCGGCTCCCAAGGAGTCACGGCCATAACCGTGGCCGTGACAATAGCCCTTACTTTCAAAGTTTTTGAAAGTAATGATGGCCACTCGTTTTTCTTTACTTAGCTGCTTTTTTCTTGCCATAATACAAATTCTAACAGTCTATTCAGTAAGACTATCAGCTGTGTATCCACCTGATTTCTCCTCAACGCAACTGATGGTCCCAACCCCATTTATAAGGCAAGAAATCCCACTTATTAAATTTGACAGGGCACACCTGTGAAGTGAAAACCATTTCAGGGGACTACCTCTTGAAGCTCATCAACAGAATGCCAAGAGTGTGCAAAGCAGTAATCAAAGCAAAAGGTGGCTACTTTGAAGAACCTAGAATATGACATATTTTCAGTTGTTTCACACTTGTTTGTTATGTATATAATTCCACATGTGTTAATTCATAGTTTTGATGCCTTCAGTGTGAATCTACAATTTTCATAGTCATGTAAATAAAGAAAACTCTTTGAATGAGAAGGTGTCCAAACTTTTGGTCTGTACTGTATATATATATATATATATATATATATATATATATATATATATTAGTAATTACACATTTATTTTGTGCCATACATTTTTTACAATTACTAAAAAAAATATAAAATATAATTTAACCTCTATTTCTGAAAACATTTGTGACAGGATTTGAACTCATAGCATCTGCATGATAGCCCAGAACTTTAACGACTACAATATGTAGCTGCATAGCCAGTAACAAAAAAAATATATATATGAGACTTCTACTGTATAGGTCTCAGTACAAGTACCAGTAGAAGTTTTTTTTTCCTTTTTTTCTTTAGTAATTTGCTATGCAGCTATTATAGCTGAGTGGTTAAGTGCCTTGCCTCTAATACAACTGGTCATGAGTTTGAATCCCGGCAGAAACTTTTCTGGTTGATTTCCATCCTGTATGTAGCACTTCTTGTTGCTTTATCCAACCAAACCCATGATGCACTTTTCCTTTCTCTACCACAGCTCCAGCACCACCCCTAACAACCCTAACAACACCCAGCTAGCTTATAGCTCCTCCCACCCAGCTTGTTACAAATAATCTCCTTCCACTGACCCACCCATGGACATAACATCACAGGAAATAAGAAAGAGCTGCATGGACATGGTCATGAGACCACAGCCCAGAACGGGAGATAGAAGCAATAAAGGTAAAATAAATACAATACAAAATTACAGCTACCTTCATATATGATTATTTTAAAGAATGTTGATGCAAATCAAAAAACACTTTAAATTGGCCATATACATTAGATGTATATCAACCAAACTTTGGTAGGATCAGCTAACCATCCAATGTGTATAGCAGCCTACAGACAATCCCTTGATAGCAGATGTTGTGTGCGATAAAGATCGGCCATTGGATTTCAACTGCCTGTTCCTTCTTTTCAGAGAAAAGCCATCCCAGCAGTGGCTTCCTCCACCATTCCTACTAAAAACAAAAGTTTGTTTTGCTGAAACGAGCAGGCATGTGTATGAGGGGCTCGGGAGTGATAGCTGTTAGTTGTCAGCCTACAAAGTGTTCTCGTGACAGCTATCTCATGTATAGATCAGAACATCTAATCAACATGCTAATTCAGTCACTTAGAAACTAACCTTTGATGTGCCATAATGACATGTCTGAGGTTTTGATCAGTGGGTCTGGGTGCTGACACCCCACCAACCGCTAAATCAAAGGGCCAGAGTTGCTCAGCCGAGCACTGTGTCCCATTGGCTGTGATCTGCTCGCTTTGATAGCTGAAGACGGTCCTATCAAGGTCCATCTTCAGTTAACAAGGACAGCCAATCAATCACAGGCAAAGGCTCAAAATGCTCAGCTGAACACTTCTGCCATGCACAAATTTTTCTTCAGAAAAGTCAAAAAGTTCACTGTGAAATTATCTTTATGGACACTCCATTGCCATTCTCCTATCCTGATTTTCACCCTACAAATATTGCTATTAAAATAGAGATATAAAAGAGGTAGCATTACGTATGCCCTTTTGCTTTGACTATATATAATGGAATGTGTATAGGTAGATAAATATGTATGATAGATAAATGCTAGATACAGGACCACACTGCTGTCCCATGGTCAGCAACTTCAGGTCTTTGACATATGACAGCCTCATTCATATTCACTACAGTGTGGCGCTCCGAGGACTCAGATATTTACTAAATAAACTATCTTACAGGACTCTGTTGCTTATTGAACCCCAGGGCTTGTTCGTGACAGGCAGCAAGTTCACCTCTAAACTATAGAACACATTGTTATAAAGGAAGGATTTTTTGTGCATAAAAAGCTACTAAACAATATTTCTATTTTCTTCACAGGCACAATATTCTGGATCGGTAATCAGTATCTGATTGGTGGTGGTCTGACACCCAAGGCCCAGCTGTTTGGGAAGCCACTGGTGCTTTCAGTAGCACTGCGGCCTTCTCTTTGCTTACCAATCACAACGCCGTTCATTTGAGAGCGGCTATGCTTGGTATCGCAGCTCAGCCACATTCACTTCAATGGGGCTGGGCTGCGTCTAGGCTATGTGACCGATGAACATGATATCACATGGCGTAGGGAAAGCTGTGAGAAGGCTGCAGCGCTACTGCAAGCCCTGGTGCCTCCTCAAACAGCTTATCCATGAGGTTTCTGGGTGTCAGACCCTCATCGATCAGATACTGATGACCTATCTGGAGTATAGGTCTTCAGCAGAAAAGTATCAGAAAACTCCTTTAAAGGTATGTTAACATGGCTGATTTTAAAAATTCGCTAAAAAAATCATTGGGTAATCCATGCTGATTTTCTAAGCCGCTTTGGTGCAGTTTTTGCCACGTTTTTATTCAGCTTCCTAATTTTTCAGCTTTACATACATTTCAATAGGAGAATAAGCAAGGATTCTGATCCAAGACCGTGCATGCTGCCTCCCATTGAAATAAATTAAAATTTGAGCTGTTATGGTTATCTGAGACACGCAGGTGAGGGGGCCCACAAAGTTTGCCCAGGGCCTGGAAGTTCCTGATAGCAGCCCAAGATAGATAGATAGATATATAGACAGAAAGGAAATAGATAACTCGATAAATAGATAATACAACACACAAAGAATGTCAGCAGCACAGTCAGTGATGAAGTTGGGTGCAATCCCTCCTGGACTTCAGGCAAAAATCCATAGACAGTATCCAAAAGCAAATTATGAGGCAGCACTCTTGGGAGTGCTGCCTCATAATTTACTTTTAGATAGATAAACAGATAGATAGGTAGATAGACAGATATGAGATAGGCCCCGCGTGTTTTTTTTCTCCCTGGCTGTGAGCTCTGCGCTGCGATTGGACAGCGCTACAGCCAGGGAGAAGCAGGGCAGACTCCTCCCTGGTTTACCGATAGTAGCAATTACCATACAGTGCGGGAGAAGGCAAGGGGGCCACAGCGGGCGAACGGAGCTGTGCCCAGGGATAATAGTAAGTGCAGTGAAATCCCTGGGCGCCGCTCTACATGTCCAGATAGTTATCTTAAAATTTTCGGACCTATGAAAGGTCCTCTTTAACTATGCTATCTGTGTTCCACGCCAGAGTTTCCTTCCTGCTGGAGACTTGCACTGGTGTTTGAGCTTGCATGGGTGTGTCTCTCTTCACCTACGAGGCAACACACACACGCCCTCTGTCTCACCAGCCATTGCAGCAGGTATTTAAAGGTGCTTCCTACTACAGGAAGATGCCTGAGCAACCTCATTGTTTTAGCTTGTCTATCTCCAAGTGCTAAAGTGTCTCTTGTCTGCTTCGCTGTGTACCGGACCTTGCTTATTGAACTCCTGGACTTTCCCTGTTTGCCGTCTGCCTATGACCTCGGACTTTGTTTATGAACTTTGCCTGTTTGCCGCCTGCCCCTGACCCCGGATCTCTTTTATGGACTTTGTTTTTTTACTGCCTCCCTCTGACCTCGGACTTCGCTTACTGAATTTGCTTGATTGCCGCCTGTCCAGACCCGGAACCTCCTGGCGACTCAAGTCCCCTCGGTGCTTGAACCGAGTACTCTGACCCCCTGGTCAGCTGCAACTGACTCGGGGACTGCTCTGGAGTTTCACCTGGCAACTACCCTAACGGCCCAAGCCTATCCTCACCATCAGAGGCTCTAGTGAACACTAGGTAGTGGCTTAGTTACGCCCCTCCAGAGTATAGCCAGTCAGTGGCGCAGTGGGTCCACACCCGCTTGCATGAGAGATAGATAGACAGACAGTGCACATATGTATGGTATATTTTATCACAATTGTATTTTATACTAGTAGTTGGATGGTGATTATGTATGGTTCTATATAAAAGTTGGCCGTACTAGTAGCATTGAGAACACTGAACAGAAAGAGGCTTATGATATGAGAAAAAATGAGAGTATCCATTGCACATATAAATAATATATCAGCATAGCTGACACTATTTTAACCATTAAAATGCCTTCATATTGGAGCTTTTTCACCCTTAGCTGAATTTTAAATCAAGCGGAAGAAAGATAAGATACAAGTTTCACTTTCAAAGAAGTCCGTGCACATTACACAAACACTTTGAAGTTTGACAGTCAGGGAAACCAGAAGATGAGCTGCCTTGTGGCTAAGGCTCCTAATTTCCGTAAATGTTAAAATATGCACATATTAAACTGGACTGAAGAGGGATCAGTGAAGAGAAAATAGGACACTCACAAAACTCCCCACAATGAGAAGAAAGCCATGTGAGGCTTTAATGTAGATAAAAGGCTACGTGTATGATTCGTCTGTCCTTCTGAAATCAGTCTGTATTTGCATGTTGTGTGCTCAGAAAAGAGTAGAACATTTGCATGGGCATTTTTTCTGAGTCCCATATTGGAAGCCCTTTATACCCCTCTCCTCCTAATGACCATTGCAAAAGGTTCAATTATTAATGCAAAAAGGAGAAGGGACATAGGGCAATCCTGTCTAATACCTCTAGACTTGCCAAAAGATTTCATTAAAGGGGTTCTTCCATGGAACATATTCTACATTTTTCAAACCAGCCCCTGGATCTGAATACTTTTGTAATTGCATGTATAGTGCCACCTGCTGTTTACTCTTTTTCTAATTTTTTTGTCCAGCTAACTGAGATGGAAGCACATGCTCAGTTCCATTGTTCAACCGCTACCAGTTGCCGCAGAAAGGACAAAGCCCCTGAGAAAGGATAAAGCCCCTTAGAAAGTGCATACAGCTTTTTTTATTCAATTTTATGGGGGACAATGTGACGAATTGTTTTTTTTATATTTTAATAGTTCTGACACTTTCAGATGCGCTGATACCTATTAAGTTATTTTTTTTGTTGTTCATTTTTAGATATAAAATTGGGAAAGAGGGTGGATTTGAATGTTTCAATATTTTTTTTTAAACAGCTTTTTTTACTATCATTTTTAGCCCCCTCTGGGACTTGCGATCCTCTGATTGTTTAAACCATAACCTGTAATACTATTGCACTCTATGAGATTTTTACTGACTACCAGTCAAGCCCTGCCACAGGCACGGCTGAACAGGCAGTTACTCTGACAGATATAAGAGGCTTCACAAGGCCCCAGACAGTCATAGCACTCTCCCTCTGTCTAACTGATCAGATTGCTCAGTAGCTATTGACCATGGCATCTGAGGGGTTAAATGATTAGTTATTGTGGCCAGGTGTCAGATGTATTACAGCTTGTGAGCCTACACCATACGATGTACAGTTATTTACAGCTGAGGAAAGGGGTTAATATTTTAATTCAGGCATTTTTGGATGCAGTGATACCTTGATGTTTTTATTTATTTACTTATTTATATAGTTTTATATGCAAAATGGGGAAAGCGGGTAATCAGAATTTTTTTTATTTTCATTCTATGGCAAGATCACTGTGTTCCCATTGAGCGGCTGAACTTTACTATGGCAGGCCTGGGAGCCTTCATAGGCTTCTCAGCTTCCATAGTAGCCAAACGGTTCCCACAATCTCATCAAGGGGGTGGCATTTGGTCACCGAATGGACTGTTCAGATATCATAGTCCCAATTGACTTCTGATTGGAGGACAAAGGGAGCCCCCGTCCTCTGTCTAACCACTCAAATGCCACATTGGCTATTGAACACAGCATTAGACAGTTTAAATGTCCATGAACACTGTTGGCAGATGTCTGCTGTGTAAAACAGCAGGCATTCATTAGCTATGGTGCTCGATCAGCAACTGGCATGCTGACTGCAGGAATGTCTACCAGAGCGGTTGCCCATGCAATGAATGTTCATTTCTCTACCATAAGCCATCTCCAAAGGCATTTCCGGACCCAGGACCTCCACATCCAGCATGTTCACCTCCATGATCGTCTGATACCAGCCACCCGGACAGCTGCAGCAACAATTGGTTTGCATAACCAAAGAATTTCTGCACAAACCTTTAGAAACCATCTCAGGGAAGCTCATCTGCATGGTTGTCGCCCTCATCGGGGTCTGGACCTGACTGCAGTTTGTCGTCGTAACCAACTTGAGTGGGCAAATGCTCACATTCAATGGCGTCTGGTACATTGGAGAGGCGTTCTGTTCTCGCATAAGTCCCGGTTTTCACTGTTCAGGGCAGATGGCAGACAGCGTATGTGGCGTCGTGTGGGTGAGCGGTTTGCTGATGTCAATGTTGTGGATCGAGTGGTCCATAGTGGTGGTGGGGTTATGGTATGGGCACAGGTGCATTTTATTGATGGCATTGGGAGATACCGTGACAAGATCCTGAGGCCCATTGTTGTGCCATTCATCTACGACCATCACCTCATGTTGCAGCATGATAATGCACGGCCGCATATTGCAAGGATCTGTACACAATTCCTGGAAGCCGAAAACATCCCAGTTCTTGCATGACCAGCATACTCACCATTCATGTCACCCATTGAGCATGTTTGGGATGCTCTGGATCAGCGTATACGACAGCGTGTTCCAGTTCCTGCCAATATTCTGCAACTTCGCACAGATATTGAAGAGGAGTGGATCAACAGTCCACAGGCCACAATCAACAACCTGACACTATGCGACTGAGATGTGTTGCACTGCGTGAGGCAAATGGAGGCTACACCAGATGCTCACTGGTTTTCTGCACCCCCCCCTCCCCCAGTAAGGCAAAACTGTGCACATTTCAGAGTGGGCTTTTATTGTGGGCAGTCTAAGGCACACCTGTGAGAAATATGGATTATTATTTACTGTCAGCCATGTTCCCACACCAGCTTTCTGCTGTCAGATAGCGGAGGTAGTGAACTCCACAGGGGGGCCCCTGCTTCAAAACCCAGCCATATGGCAGAGAACCTCTAACAGGCCACCATTGTTTACAATTTCTCACCTCCATTCAGCCAGCCAGGAACCCAGCTAATGGAACAGGAAAAAACTCTCTGCAGGGGGTCTAGGCCAATCCCCAGTTCAATGAACATAATCAGACATCATGGAACCGGCGATTCATAAGGAATCGCCGCACCTGAGGCACCTGAGGGGTTAATTGTGCGGATCACAGCCCCCTGTAAGAGATCGGGTGCTGCCAGGCAGCAGGGGGCAGTCATGTACACAGTTCGTAGTATATTCTAATTTGAAGCGTCCCCATCACTATGTGAACGCCTCTGTGTTAGAATATACTGTTGGATATGAGTTTTCACGATCTAACTCAAATCCGATGGTATATTCTAACAGAGGCGTTCCCATGGTGATGGGGACGCTTCAAGTTAAAATATACCATCGGATTGGAGAAAACTCCAATCAGATGGTATAATAGGGACTCCTGACTTTACATTGAAAGTCAATGGGGGACGGATCCGTTTCACGTTGACACAATATGGTGCAATTGCAAACGGATCCGTCCCCATTGATCTGCATTGTAAATCAGGACGGATCCGTTTGGCTCCGCACGGCCAGGCGGACACCAAAACGACTTTTTTCTTCATGTCCGTGGATCCTCCAAAAATCAAGGAAGACCCACGGAAGAAAAAACGGACACGGATCACGGACCTACGTACCCCGTTTTTGCGGACCGCAAAAAAACCCGGTCGTGTGCATGAGGCCTAACCCTGTTTGTACTACGCCATCTGTATTTACCACTCAGACCACTATATATATATTTTCTGTGTATATTGTGTTATGTCTAGTGAGCCCTTAAAGCAATTAAATATATAATTTAATCTTGTGCTGTTCTGGTATCTCGATCACGAATCCCCACGTCCGTGTTTCGGCATAGTTATACGCTACCGCGGGTTGGTTTCTTACCCTATATAATCCCGGCAGCGAGGTGCGGTGTTCGTCACAACACTTGTGCAATATTCATGCTGTCTAATCAGCACCTTGAAATGCCACACCTGTGAGGTGGGATGGATTACATCGGCAAAGGAGAAGTGCTCACTAACACAGATTTAGACAGATTTGTGAACAATATTTGAGTGTAATGGGGTCTTTTGTGTATGTAGAAAATGTTTCAGATCTTTGAGTTCAGCTCATGTGTAACACCCCAGAGTTGTGTTACTACATGCCTCTACCCTGCTACTATCTTCTAAGAGCCTTTATACTGTCATCTGATGTGATTTTGCTTATGTGCTCCACAAATGTGCATACAAAACTATGATAAATGCAATTGTTCATGTAATTTGCCTGGTTATCAGTAGGTGGCAGCAACCCATTGGCAGGTACAAGCTACAGTTTAGTGTATCTGAGCTGGAATGGATCATTCCAGCTTAGCGTCCCCCCTGTGGAGAGGTGGGCTGGTCCCACATCCTATAGCATGGGTGGAGAAGGAAGTTAGAGGAGTGTAGTCCACCCCATGCTAGGGGTAGGGTGTGTGTGTGTGTGTGTGTGTGTGTGTGGAGCCCCCCTGCATAAGGGAGACAGCAAGGACCTAGTCTCGGCTGAGACTTGGTCATATTCTCAGTCTGAGCAGCTTCAGCTCAGGATGAGGAAAGCTGAAACAGACAACCTCCAGAGTTCCAGGAAGAAAGCATCCCCTGATAATCCATCTGTGAGATAGGTCCAGAGTGCCTAGGAGAAGCAAATTCCTCCTCAGCTAGTCTGTCCCCACATAGCAGAAGGTACCATATAAGTGCAGAAGCTAATCCTGCCATAGTTACAGAGCTATCAAGCAGACGTTTTATTCTGCAAGCTCCACATTTAAAGCAGAAGTACTCATTCCTGCCAATGATTGCCAAAACCTGCTGGGACCAAGAGACCAAAGCTGTATACCACTTGGATGAAAGTTATTTCAAGTAAAGCAATGTTTGAACTTCATCTAAAGGCCTGGACATCATTTCTTCTGCAGAATTCCTCTATTACTCCTACTATCACTACTCAAATTTATTGCAAGTGAGCCAGGAGTCCGGCCGTACCCAGGCAGGAGACACCGTGACACAACTACCACAACACTATAGAGCTATTATAGGCCATTACACTGCTCTGGAATGTGCATTATAACACCTTGGAAGCAGGGCCGGATTAACGTAGGGGCGGATGGAGCTGCAGCTCCAGGCCCCTGCATGAAAATAGGCCCAGCAGCCTGCATAGGCCAACCGGAGCTAGGCCCGCATAGGCCGCCTCGCTGAGGTTGCCTGGCAGCCGCCCCGCTACCCTTTAGTAGGACCGAACCGTGCCGACTGTCAGATGATGACAGGGCCGGCGCAAGGAGAAATCTCCCAGGCCGGCCCTTTACAGAACTCACCAGGACAGTGACAGCTGACAGATCAGGTCAGGTGACAGGTCAGCTGTGCACGCCGCTCTGCGTCGTCACATCAGACTCCTCCCCTGGGGCCTAGGCCATGCCGTAAAGTGAAAGACCGTGACGGCTGCTAAGCGCGGGACGTTCAAAATTCTTCTTGCGTGGAGTCAGGGGTGCTGCCAGCGGTGAGTCGCGTTCAGCAGCCTTCAGTGTACTGCCCAGAAAACAACTCATAGGCGGTAAGTAAATCAGCATTGGCTCACCTCACCTATTATACTGTATACTGTATAATTTATACATGTCATTCAGGAGCATGGAAACGCTGGGTTATGATTTTTATCACCTAGCTTTTCCATGCTCCTGAATTGCATATCTGCTTATAGGCATATATATCTTTAAAATAGCTGAGCCTGATCTATTATAAATAGGGATGAGCGAACCCGAACTGTATAGTTCGGGTTCGTACCGAATTTTGGGGTGTCCGTGACACGGACCCGAACCCGAACATTTTCGTAAAAGTCCGGGTTCGGGTTCGGTCTTCGGCGCTTTCTTGGCGCTTTTTGAAAGGCTGCAAAGCAGCCAATCAACAAGCGTCATACTACTTGCCCCAAGAGGCCATCACAGCCATGCCTACTATTGGCATGGCTGTGATTGGATAGTGCAGCATGTGACCCAGCCTCTATTTAAGCTGGAGTCACGTAGCGCCGCACGTCACTCTGCTATGATCAGTATAGGGAGAGGTTGCAGCTGCGACGTTAGGGCGAGATTAGGCAGATTAACTCCTCCAAAAGACTTCATTCTGTGATCGATCTGCAGCTGTGGATCATTGAAGTGCTATTATTGACTTGCTCACTTTTTTGAGGCTGCCCAGAGCGTTTTAGATCACTTTTTTTCTGGGGTGATCGGCGGCCATTTTGTGACTTGTGGTGCGCCAGCACAAGCTATCACCAAGTGTATTTAACCATCGATAGTGTGGTTATTTTGTGCTATATCCTACATCAGCTGCAGGCTGAGCCTGTGTCACCGAAGTGCATTTAACCATAAACAGTCTGGTTATTTTTTGGCCATATACTACATCAGCTGCAGGCTGAGCCTGAGTCACCGAAGTGCATTTAACCATCGACAGTCTGATTATTTTTTGGCCATATACTACATCTGGTGCAGGCTGAGCCTGTGTCACCCAAGTGCATTTAACCATCAACAGTGTGGTTATTTTTTGGCCATATATTACATCAGGGGCAAGTTGAGCCTGTCACCCAGCGCCTAAAAAATAGACCTGACATTTCTATTCAACCAAATCTGTACTGTTTTAGCTGGTCAAGTTATTTGTAGTGACCGTAAAAGCACACTTTTTTTTCTGGGTTGAAAAACCATTCCCAAATTTGCCATTCTCAAAATAACTAGTTTCTGGTATTTGAGGCCTACTTGAAATCTATCCCAAAAAGAATATCTTACATTGAAGGTACTGATAGTGTCATTCAGAAAAACCTAAGACACATGCTAGCGTGCTGATAGAAATCTGATCCTGTGATTAAACCTATACCTGTCACACAGCGCAAAAAAAAAAACAGGCCTCACATCTCTATTTAACCAAATCTGTACTGTTTTAGCTGGTCAAGTTATTTGTAGTGACCGTAAAAGCACACTTTTTTTCTGGGTTGAAAAACCATTCCCAAATTTGCCATTCTCAAAATTGTGGTGAACGGGAACAATGAGGAAAACATCTAATAAGGGACGCGGACGTGGACATGGTCGTGGTGGTGTTAGTGGACCCTCTGGTGCTGGGAGAGGACGTGGCCGTTCTGCCACAGCCACACGTCCTAGTGAACCAACTACCTCAGGTCCCAGTAGCCAGCAGAATTTACAGCGATATTTGGTGGGGCCCAATGCCGTTCTAAGGATGGTAAGGCCTGAGCAGGTGCAGGCATTAGTCAATTGGGTGGCCGACAGTGCATCCAGCACGTTCACATTATCTCCCACCCAGTCTTCTGCAGAAAGTGCACAGATGGCGCATGAAAACCAAGCCCATCGGTCTGTCACATCACCCCCATGCATATCAGGGAAACTGTCTGAGCCTCAAGTTATGCAGCAGTCTCTTATGCTGTTTGAAGACTCTGCTGCCAGGGTTTCCCAAGGGCATCCACCTAGCCCTTCCCCAGGGGTGGAAGAGATAGAATGCACTAACGCACGACCACTTATTTTTCCTGATGATGAGGACATGGGAATACCACCTCAGCACGTCTCTGATGATGACGAAACACAGGTGCCAACTGCTGCGTCTTTCTGCAGTGTGCAGACTGAACAGGAGGTCAGGGATCAAGACTGGGTGGAAGACGATGCAGGGGACGATGAGGTCCTAGACCCCACATGGAATGAAGGTCGTGCCACTGACTTTCACAGTTCGGAGGAAGAGGCAGTGGTGAGACCGAGCCAACAGCATAGCAAAAGAGGGAGCAGTGGGCAAAATCAGAACACCCGCCGCCAAGAGACTCCGCCTGCTACTGACCGCCGCCATCTGGGACCGAGCACCCCAAAGGCAGCTTCAAGGAGTTCCCTGGCATGGCACTTCTTCAAACAATGTGCTGACGACAAGACCCGAGTGGTTTGCACGCTGTGCCATCAGAGCCTGAAGCGAGGCATTAACGTTCTGAACCTTAGCACAACCTGCATGACCAGGCACCTGCATGCAAAGCATGAACTGCAGTGGAGTAAACACCTTAAAAACAAGGAAGTCACTCAGGCTCCCCCTGCTGCCTCTTCTGCTGCTGCCGCCTCGGCCTCTTCTGCTGCTGCTGCCGCCGCCTCGGCCTCTTCCTCTGCCTCTGGAGGAACGTTGGCACCTGCCGCCCAGCAAACATGGGATATACCACCAACACCACCACCTTCGTCACCAAGCATCTCAACCATGTCACACGGCAGCGTTCAGCTCTCCATCTCACAAACATTTGAGAGAAAGCGTAAATTCCCACCTAGCCACCCTCGATCCCTGGCCCTGAAGGCCAGCATTTCTAAACTACTGGCCTATGAAATGCTGTCATTTAGGCTAATGGACACACACAGCTTCAAACAGCTCATGACACTTGCTGTCCCACAGTATGTTGTTCCCAGCCGCCACTACTTCTCCAAGAGAGCCGTGCCTTCCCTGCACAAACAAGTGTCCGATAAAATCAAGTGTGCACTGCGCAACGCCATCTGTGGCAAGGTCCACCTAACCACAGATACGTGGACCAGTAAGCACGGCCAGGGACGCTATATCTCCCTAACTGCACACTGGGTAAATGTAGTGGCGGCTGGGCCCCAGGCGGAGAGCTGTTTGGCGCACGTCCTTCCGCCGCCAAGGATCGCAGGGCAACATTCTTTGCCTCCTGTCTCCTCCTCCTCCTACTCAGCTTCCTCCTCCTCTTCTTCCACCTGCTCATCCAGTCAGCCACACACCTTCACCACCAACTTCAGCACAGCACGGGGTAAACGTCAGCAGGCCATTCTGAAACTCATATGTTTGGGGGACAGGCCCCACACCGCACAGGAGTTGTGGCGGGGTATAGAACAACAGACCGACGAGTGGTTGCTGCCGGTGAGCCTCAAGCCCGGCCTGGTGGTGTGCGATAATGGGCGAAATCTCGTTGCAGCTCTGGGACTAGCCGGTTTGACGCACATCCCTTGCCTGGCGCATGTGCTGAATTTGGTGGTGCAGAAGTTCATTCGCAACTACCCCGACATGTCAGAGCTGCTGCATAAAGTGCGGGCCGTCTGTTCGCGCTTCCGGCGTTCACACCCTGCCGCTGCTCGCCTGTCTGCGCTACAGCGTAACTTCGGCTTTCCCGCTCACCGCCTCATATGCGACGTACCCACCAGGTGGAACTCCACCTTGCATATGCTGGACAGACTGTGCGAGCAGCAGCAGGCCATAGTGGAGTTTCAGCTGCAGCACGCACGGGTCAGTCGCACTGCGGATCAGCCCCACTTCACCACCAATGACTGGGCCTCCATGCGAGACCTGTGTGCCCTGTTGCGCTGTTTCGAGTACTCCACCAACATGGCCAGTGGCGATGACGCCGTTATCAGCGTTACAATACCACTTCTATGTCTCCTTGAGAAAACACTTAGGGCGATGATGGAAGAGGAGGTGGCCCAGGAGGAAGAGGAGGAAGAGGGGTCATTTTTAGCACTTTCAGGCCAGTCTCTTCAAAGTGACTCAGAGGGAGGTTTTTTGCAACAGCAGAACCCAGGTACAAATGTGGCCAGACAGGGCCCACTACTGGAGGACGAGGAGGACGAGGATGAGGAGGAGGTGGAGGAGGATGAGGATGAAGCATGTTCACAGCGGGGTGGCACCCATAGCAGCTCGGGCCCATCACTGGTGCGTGGCTGGGGGGAAACACAGGACGATGACGATACGCCTCCCACAGAGGACAGCTTGTCCTAACCTCTGGGCAGCCTGGCACACATGAGCGACTACATGCTGCAGTGCCTGCGCAACGACAGCAGAGTTGCCCACATTTTAACGTGTGCGGACTACTGGGTTGCCACCCTGCTGGATCCCCGGTACAAAGACAATGTGCCCACCTTACTTCCTACACTGAAGCGTGATCGGAAGATGCGCGAGTACAAGCGCACGTTGGTAGACGCGCTACTGAGAGCATTCCCAAATGTCACAGGGGAACCAGTTGAAGCCCAAGGCGAAGGCAGAGGAGGAGCAAGAGGTCGCCAACGCAGCTGTGTCACGGCCAGCTCCTCTGAGGGCAGGGTTAGCATGGCAGAGATGTGGAAAAGTTTTGTCACCACGCCACAGCTAACTGCACCACCACCTGATACGGAACGTGTTAGCAGGAGGCAACATTTCACTAACATGGTGGAACAGTACCTGTGCACACCCTTCCACGTACTGACTGATGGTTCGGCCCCATTCAACTTCTGGGTCTCCAAATTGTCCACGTGGCCAGACCTAGCCTTTTATGCCTTGGAGGTGCTGGCCTGCCCGGCGGCCAGCGTTTTGTCTGAACGTGTATTCAGCACGGCAGGGGGCGTCATTACAGACAAACGCAGCCGCCTGTCTACAGCCAATGTGGACAATCTGACGTTCATAAAAATGAACCAGGCATGGATCCCACAGGACCTGTCCATCCCTTGTGCAGATTAGATATTAACTACCTCCCCTTAACAATATATTATTCTACTCCAGGGCACTTCCTCATTCAATACTATTTTTAATTTCATTTTACCATTATATTGCGGGGCAACCCAAAGTTGAATGAACCTCTCCTCTGTCTGGGTGCCGGGGCTTAAATGTGTGACAGTGGCCTGTTACAGTGGTGGGTGATGTGAAGCCTGATTCTCTGCTATGATATAAAGACTTATTCTGTACTGACATGAAGCCAGATTCTCTGTTACGCGACCTCTCTCCTCTGCCTGGGTGCCTGGGCCTAAATATGTGACAGTGGCCTGTTCCAGTGGTGGGTGACGTGAAGCCTGATTCTCTGCTATGACATGAATACAGATTCTGCGCTGACATAAGGCCAGATTCTCTGTTACGGGACCTCTCTCCTCTGCCTGGGTGCCTGGGCCTAAATGTGTGACAGTGGCCTGTTCCAGTGGTGGGTGACGTGAAGCCTGATTCTCTGCTATGACATGAAGACAGATTCGGCGCTGACATAAGGCCAGATTCTCTGTTACGGGACCTCTCTCCTCTGCCTGGGTGCCTGGGCCTAAATGTGTGACAGTGGCCTGTTCCAGTGGTGGGTGACGTGAAGCCTGATTCTCTGCTATGACATGAAGACAGATTCTGCGCTGACATAAGGCCAGATTCTCTGTTACGGGACCGCTCTCCTCTGTCTGGGTGCCGGGGCCTAAATGTGTGACAGTGGCCTGTTCCAGTGGTGGGTGACGTGAAGCCTGATTCTCTGCTATGACATGAATACAGATTCTGCGCTGACATAAGGCCAGATTCTCTGTTACGGGACCTCTCTCCTCTGCCTGGGTGCCTGGGCCTAAATGTTTGACAGTGGCCTGTTCCAGTGGTGGGTGACGTGAAGCCTGATTCTCTGCTATGACATGAATACAGATTCTGCGCTGACATAAGGCCAGATTCTCTGTTACGGGACCTCTCTTGTCTGCCTGGGTGCCTGGGCCTAAATGTGTGACAGTGGCCTGTTCCAGTGGTTGGTGATGTGAAGCCTGATTCTCTGCTATGACATGAATACAGATTCTGCGCTGACATAAGGCCAGATTCTCTGTTACGGGACCTCTCTCCTCTGCCTGGGTGCCTGGGCCTAAATGTGTGACAGTGGCCTGTTCCAGTGGTGGGTGACATGACGCCTGATTCTCTGCTATGACATGAAGACAGATTCTGCGCTGACATAAGGCCAGATTCTCTGTTACGGGACCTCTCTCCTCTGCCTGGGTGCCTGGGCCTAAATGTGTGACAGTGGCCTGTTCCAGTGGTGGGTGACGTGAAGCCTGATTCTCTGCTATGACATGAAGACAGATTCTGCGCTGACATAAGGCCAGATTCTCTGTTACGGGACCACTCTCCTCTGTCTGGGTGCCGGGGCCTAAATGTGTGACAGTATAGAAGTAAATTTGAGGCACACAATTTTTCAATTTGTAATAGGGGCATTTATTCATTAGCATATAATGCTGTCATCCATAGGCCCAATCTTTTTCAGATTATGCACATATTGGCAGAAACCGTACGTTTCGGTCGCGCAGGACCTTCATCTGCGGTTTTATCTGCTCAGACGGATGTGAGTGGGTGAGGCGCTGCATGCATCCAGCGCCTCACCCACTCACATCCGTCTGAGCAGATAAAACCGCAGATGAAGGTCCTGCGCGACCGAAACGTACGGTTTCTGCCAATATGTGCATAATCTGAAAAAGATTGGGCCTATGGATGACAGCATTATATGCTAATGAATAAATGCCCCTATTACAAATTGAAAAATTGTGTGCCTCAAATTTACTTCTATATTTACCGGCTATTCATAGCCCTTGATTGGCACCTAAACGCTGAACTAATAGAGTGCGGTTCTCAAATTCTTTAAACAAATAAATGTGTGACAGTGGCCTGTTCCAGTGGTGGGTGACGTGAAGCCTGATTCTCTGCTATGACATGAATACAGATTCTGCGCTGACATAAGGCCAGATTCTCTGTTACGGGACCTCTCTCCTCTGCCTGGGTGCCTGGGCCTAAATGTGTGACAGTGGCCTGTTCCAGTGGTGGGTGACGTGAAGCCTGATTCTCTGCTATGACATGAAGACAGATTCTGCGCTGACATAAGGCCAGATTCTCTGTTACGGGACCTCTCTCCTCTGCCTGGGTGCCTGGGCCTAAATGTGTGACAGTGGCCTGTTCCAGTGGTGGGTGACGTGAAGCCTGATTCTCTGCTATGACATGAAGACAGATTCTGCGCTGACATAAGGCCAGATTCTCTGTTACGGGACCTCTCTCCTCTGTCTGGGTGGCGGGGCCTAAATGTGTGACAGTGGCCTGTTCCAGTGGTGGGTGACGTGAAGCCTGATTCTCTGCTATGACATGAAGACAGATTCTGTGCTGACATCAGGCCAGATTCTCTGTTACGGGACCTCTCTCCTCTGCCTGGGTGCCGGGGCCTAAATGTGTGACAGTGGCCTATTCCAGTGGTGGGTGACGTGAAGCCTGATTCTCTGCTATGACATGAAGACTGATTCTGCGCTGACATGAAGCCAGATTCTCTGCTATGGCATGAAGAGACTGATTCTCTGCTGACATGAAGCCAGATTCTTTGCTATGGCATGAAGAGACTGATTCTCTGCTGACGTGAAGCCAGATTCTCTGCTATGGGACCTCTGTCCAATTGATATTGGTTCATTTTTATTTTTTTTATTTTTATTTTAATTCATTTCCCTATCCACATTTGTTTGCAGGGGATTTACCTACATGTCGCTGCCTTTTGCAGCCCTCTAGCTCTTTCCTGGGCTGTTTTACAGCCTTTTTAGTGCCCAAAAGTTCGGGTCCCCATTGACTTCAATGGGGTTCGGGTTCGGGACGAAGTTCGGATCGGGTTCGGATCCCGAACCTGAACATTTCCGGGAAGTTCGGCCGAACTTCTCGAACCCGAACATCCAGGTGTTCGCTCAACTCTAATTATAAACAGATATGCCATTCAGGAGCATGGAAAAGCTAAGTGAGAAATAGTCACCTAGCTCTTCAATGCTCCTGAGTGGTATATCTGCTTATAATAGATCAGTTATTATAAACAGATATGCCTAAAGGCAGATTTGTCATTCAGGAGCATAGCATGGAAAGGTAGGTGAGAAATTGTCACCTAGCTTTTCCATGCTCCTGAATGATATATCTGCTTATAATAGTTCAGCTATTACAAACAGATATGCCTAAAGGCAGATCTGCCATTCAGGAGCATGGAAAAGCTAGGTGACTATTTCTTGCCTACCTATCTTTTCCAAGCTCCTCAATGGCATATCTGCTTATAATAGATTAGCTTTTATAAACACATATGCCATTCAGGAGCATGGAAAAGCTAGACGTGAATAGCTTTTTCATGCTCCTGAATGACATATCCAGCAGCACTAGTTAACTCCTTGGGGGGTGGGTATACATAATACAGCCATCTATATAGATGGCTGTATATTTAAACTGTGGCCAGAGATGTACACTTAGGCTAAGTTCACACAGCAGATTTTTCACACGCAAACCTGTGCGTAAATCTGCTTCAAAATTACGCATGAACTTTAGTCCAATAGACTGGAATGGGATTACGCAGACCCGTTCACACTTCAAACTTTATGCATGCGTATTTTCACATGTGTAATTTTGCGTAAATTCACACTTTATTTGTGCTATAAAAAGTTGCTCTGCGTTGCGTTTTCATTTTCTATAAAAAGGCCCATTAAAATCTTCTGCACCAGGCCCATGATGCTCTTAATCCGGCCCTGCTTGGAAGGGCCCTGGGAAAGTACCCTACACATGCTGCAATTAACGTCATGACAAATACAGAATATTATCCACCCGTACCTGGCCACTGCACATGCGAAATGGGAGCAAATCCGAAAGTGTTGCGTTTATATGTTTGGTCAGTGTATTATCAAGCAAACAACAATAAAAAAACACTTTAGTTCTCAGAAGCACCATCCTCATTGATTTGTGCATAAATTACATGAAAATTCCATAGGCTATAGGCTGTACTAGATTGCCTTGGGCAACTAATAGTAGACTATAAGATACTGTATGGTTACAGGCTTTGTCCCACAAAAAATATTCCATGTTTTTTTAAAACTAGCACGTCTATCTGAATACAGTGGTCCCCCAAGGTACAGCATTAATTGATTCCAGGATGACCGTTGTATGTTGAAAACCATTGTAACTCGAGTCCATAACTCTATAGAAAACTAGTAATCTGTTCCAAAGCTCCGAAATGTCATCCCAAGATAATAGAAAATTAAGATTTAAGAAAAATAAGCAGATAGCTAAGACAGATAGAGCAAGTTCTTACATAGTACAGTCAGGAATAGATCCTGGAAGCTGTAAATGACTTTCGATGATGAGGACAGGAGCTTCGCAGGGACCTGTATAGCACACACGGTACCAGAAAAATAAAACTGAGCCACTATTACCTGATGTCCAAAGAAGAAGCGCATGCTGGTACAGACAGAGGGCAGTACTGGAGATGTAGTACTGCACTGTACTGTAAATAGAAGTTAATAGATAGCCAATGGAGGTTTTTCACAGAGAAATGATAGTGTTGATTGTTTTGATTTAAAGAGGACCTTTCACCTATTATGACACTGTGAACTAACTATACATACATGGAGAGCGGCGCCCGGGGATCTCACTGCACTTACTATTATCCCCGGGCGCCGCTCCGTTCTCCCGTTATGCCCTCCGGTATCTCCGTTCCCCAAGTTATAGTAGGCGGAGATTCCAGTCACTAAGTTATGGTAGGCGGAGTCTGCCCTTGTGCTGCTCTAGCGCTGGCCAATCGCAGCGCAGAGCTCACAGCCTGGGAGGTTCTTTTCTCCCAGGCTGTGAGCTCTGCAATGCGATTGGCCAGCACTACAGAAGAACAAGGGCAGACTCCGCCTACCATAACTTTGTGACCGGAGATACCGGAGGACATAGCAGGAGAACGGAGCGGTGCCCGGGGATAATAGTAAGTGCAGTGAGATCCCCGGGCGCCGCTCTCCATGTATGTATTAACTATAGTGTAATAATCGGTGAAAGGTCCTCTTTAAGTCTGAGCCATTGTATGTTGAGTCTAGTTTCAACTTATGGTGACCCAGGAAAGACCATTGTACGATGAAAATATTGTATCCTGAGACCTTGAGACGAGATCTTGAGGGGCAACTGTAGTTTTGTAATTGCATGTAATTAAACATTTTCTAATTCAACACCAGGCTATTATATTTATGCTTACCATTTACCAAGTAATCCAGCTTAACCAAACCGCTTGATGGAGTGTTAGCGTTGTGCTCAAATGGCCACTGACTATTGCCATGGTCCTACCCTTGTTTGAAAATATTCTGGATGGGGGTGGGTCAACTTCTGGGTAATGTTAACGCTTTCCACGGACCAATAAAAAGTCATTTATTCAGGGTCTTTATTTAAGGGATAAACCGGGGGCGCTCCTTCGATACCTGCTATAGGCCATACTGTTTTGATGGTGGCGAAGAAGTGCCTCCTACAAAACTGGCTCCTTCTTACGTTCCTAGGAGTGGATCAGGTTGTGGCTCAGATGACACGGGTACTATTCCTGGAAAGACTGGAAGAACTCAAACATTGAGAACATATGACTAAGGTTTTTTTTTTCCATAAATGGAGGAAATGAATTGAGACCTATCTCACTCCCATTGAAATTAGGGATTTTATGGCTCCTTTTTAAATTACATCCGGGGATTTGGAGGAATACCTGAAAGGGACAGGGGGTGACCTAATTGTTGGTTCGAGGATTACCAGAAATTCCTAATCGTTGATGCATGGTAGCGGGTGGGGGAACTTGAGGTCGCATAGGGTGGGGAGTGGGGGGGGGGTGAGGTGAGAGGGACGGCAAAATGATGTTTTTATGGTCTTTTTTTTTTTTAAGATATTATTGGCAGGAGACTTTTGAATAGGCATGCTGTGGACATTTTCAAGGATGAGTAATCTCCTGCACATCTCTCTATTATTATAACTGTGTGTAATTTGAGCCATACCTTTTTATTTCTTAGTTTTTGTGTTGGTATTTTGTTATGAAACCTGAATTAACAGATGTTTAAAAAAATTTAGTATAGCCACTGAGTTACGGTATTTACTAAAATGTATCTGTGCTGTATAGCGCCACCTGCTGTTTGTTCTTTTCCTTTTCTGTCTTCCTCAGTAAGCTGAGGTGGTCACACATGCTCCATTCCATCCTTCAACTGCCACCGGCTGTATCTACTGTAAGAAACTGTGACAGTTATAGGGTGAGATCTGCTGAAGAATGGACACACCCCCTGAGAAAGGACACTCTCCCTGAGCTGTGACAGGGGGAGAGCTGCAGCAAAAAGGACAAACCCCAAGAAAGGACACGTCCCCTGAGCTGCCAGAATAATTTAGCAGAGAAATTGGAGTGATGAATGGGGAGATCTCTGGATTCATGTGAGGTACAGGGCTGGTTCTAGCTTTGTTAGAAGGAGATTGTCATTTAATTTATGATGTCTGAGTTTTCAGTTTTTACTTAAATCATGGGATGACCCAATAGTCCACCATTTGGTCTATTAAAGTTCATGGTAGTTTATGTGGCAAATCGCAAGCTCACAACCTCTTCAATGAACAAGATCAGAGAGCTGCTACAGTGAGTAGGTCAGATTTATGAAAAGTGTCTAAAGGAAAAACTGAGACAGATTTTCTTTTCTTATCATAAATCTTACTAAGTGTGGCAGATATAGTAAGACTGATGCAACAAGCCATTTATAGTGAAAAGTCAGTTGGGCTAAAATGTGCCAAATTTATTAAGAGGTTAAGACCGCTTAGGCTGGTTTCACATCACTGTTTCAGAAGAGCAGAAAAAAAAAAAAAGGATCTTGTCAAAAAACGGATCCTGTTGCATCAGTTATGCACATTTGGCATCCGCTAGAACTAGATCCGTTTTTTTCAGACAGAAAAAAAATCATGCATGCAGTACTTTTTTTCCGGATCAGAGGAACGGAAAAAGAAAAGGTGGTGTGAAACCAACCTTAAAAATGTTCTGCATCTTCTGTCAGTCTGAAGTCAAAAGTTATATTCTATTGCTCTTATGGGTCGAGGGAGGCTTGCTCCGTCCCTCTAACCACTGCCCACTTTTCTCTGGACCATAATTGACAGGGTTCAACAGAACCAATAGTAAATCGACAAACAGTACTAAACTGGGATCTCAGGATCAGGCCATATAAGAAATAATTAGTCCTCATGGCTATATTATGGATCTGGAATGCATGGAGCCGTAACTGGGCACCGATAGAGGTGCATGGGGAATTAATGTACCTATGTATGTCTCATTCCATGTAAAGCAGAAAATTTATATCATGCTTTCTAGTAAGTGCTATATCCTATTGCTTCTAGGGAGGAAAAAATGACCAACATTCAGCAGCCTACAGAGCACCATATCTTGGCACATGGAGTTCTTGCAGCTTTACAGAATGATTCAAAAAGAGACTCCAAGTGCTACTGTAAAGCCTCTTGCACATGGCTCTGAGTACCTTAGTCCAGATCGATATACTGTATATATACACAGTACTGTGAAAAGGTTTTAGGCAGGTGTGGAAAAATGCTGCAAAGTAAGAATGCTTTCAAAAATAAAAGCGTTAATAGAAACCTCAAAAATCGGATCAAGTTGTTTGGGATGTTCACTGATGTGCCAGTTATTGCCACTTGTAAGAAGCTGAGAGGAACTAAATTCTTGAAGTGATAGACCTTGATAAAAAATTTTGGCAGATCGCCAAGATGTTAGCGCTGTTCAACGTTATGTGTCCCGGTGGTTGGAAGAATAACGACAAACTGGAACGATGACAAGAGATGCACAGAGGTGAATCTTGGCACAGACAGATCGTCTGATTAAAAGAATGGCGGCCCTTGAGCTCCCCTTCTTTATAGCCAGGCTGTCACTCAACAAGTCTCAGGTAGAGACAGCCCAGTAGTCCCAGGGGAAACCAGTGCTGACTCGGGGTGTCAGAGGTTCAGTAGTGACGAGCAGTTGGTAGTGGCGAGCGGTCGGGCAACTGACTAAACTGATTGGTGGAGGCGGCAGAGCAGCAGTTCCCGTCGTGCTCACCACCAATCAGCTCAACATACAGGGCAGCAGTGCCGGAGCGCGTCACAGTAGGAGAGGGAGGTGTGGTTCGGAGGACATCACAGCATCAGTGCTGCTAAGCAACAGCAGACTGAGTGCTCACACGTCCTATTAAACATGCGTGCGGACGGCATTTAGCTTCAATGACCGCCGCCTGCCCCACACTTCCTACTAGAGGGCACCGCCTCACATTATTAACACTGGCAGTGCGTCTCTAGATAACAGCCTGCAATGTGACGGTCATATTTCTGGGCATTTTTTCTTTATAAGACGCATTGACTTCTTCCCCCATGGGGGGGGGGGGGGGGTGGTGCGTCTTATAAAGCGAAAAATATGGTAAATTATAATAAAAAAAGACTTGGAGGAGAAGATGAGACACAGCTCATAGTAGTGACCCAGCTCTACATATAATAGAATACAGCACCACATACCTCTTACTTCTAGTGACATCTCCTGTCATGTAGATCTTCTCTTTCCTCTTTTCCTCCGTTTGCCCCAGAATGCCATGACTAATTCTTTCAGCCGCATCTTGTCTCTACAGAGTTTGTTACACAGAGTTGCACTAATCAGATTCCACCTTTCATTTTCAAAAGGATCTGTCTAAAATTTAAAGTGGAATCTGGTTGCTATGGGCAACTAAGCCAGTTCTACGTTACACCAGTTTGATAAATGACCCCCAAATGTCCCTATAGTGTCCACAGCAATTATAATGTCCCCTAGAGTGCCCCCAGTAATAATAACATCCTATATTGTGCTCCAGGGGGCAGGAAACTATGCGCTCCTGTGCCCTGCCGTAGTTTTTGGGCCAGGGCCGGGGCTTCCGACCCAAAGCCCCAATTATAATCTGCCACTGGAGCCAGACGTCCAGCTACAGGTGTTCCATTGACCTCACACCACCGTTCTAAAAGGTTATCTGTAACGGTCACGTACACTACACACAGGGGGTAGGATAGTGACCACTGCGCTCCACCCTCACCCCTGGCCCTGCCTACTTGCCTCACAAGTCCTGATGACAGGGGACAACTGGACAGCAGTCCCTAACTTAGGATACGTGCAGGGAGGACAGACAAGACAAATAACGGATCGTGAACGGACCGGGTCAATACCAAGAGAGCAACCCAGTACAAAGGGATAAAGCAGAGAATAGTCAGGAGAAGCCGGGGTCAAATACCAGGAGAGTAATGAAGTACAACAGGAGTCCGTAAAGAATCGTCAGGTGGAAGCGGGGGTGAGAATACCAGGAGAGTTGCGCAGTACAGGAGGAGCAGCCAGAGGATCGTCAGGGAACACAGGATCAGGTAAGTATACAGGAAACCAAAAATCGCCAAGAACCTAATTAACAGGCAACCTGTGGCCAGTAGGCCACCTGTTAAATACTGGCTATCCGGGGTCATGTGACGTGGCCAGAGCCACATGACCCGCACTAGGGAGTACAGCTGAGCACCGAGTGCCCAGCTCGGTGTTCAGACCTCCCCTGGTTGCTGGGGGAACTGAGGACGCCGAACGCGCGGAGAAGACGTGTGCGGCCGGTTCGTCCCGCCCCCTATCACCAAGGAGACGAGGACGCTGTGCACGCTCCTGCACAGAAACGGGACGCCGACGGCGCTGAGGAGAGCGAGCACCGTGACAGTACCCCTCCTCTTATGCGGGGCCACCGGACCCAAGACTTCAGGCAACGGCCTTTCAGGATGTTCTAAATGAAATTTTCGAACCAGTCTAGGAGCATCAACCTCCCTAGCAGGTATCCAAGATCTCTCTTTGGGTCCATACGCCTTCCAGTGAATCAGGTACTGTAAGGAATTACGCACTCTCCTGACATCCTCTATCTTAGACACCACATACTCGACAGCATCATTAACAAGAACCAGCAGACGCGAGGCTTTCGATGGTACAACAGGTTCAAAATATTTTTTAAGTAGAGATTTATGAAACACATTATGAATGTGGAACGACTCGGGCAGCTCCAACCTAAACGATACCGGATTAATTACCTCCATGATCTTATACGGTCCAATAAAACAAGGAGCAAATTTTCTAGAAGCTACCTTGAGAGAGAGATTCTTGGAGGACAACCACACCTTATCCCCAACTTGAAAGTTCACCCCCTTGGAACGTCTCCTATCGGCCTTGTGTTTCTGAGTACTTTGAGCCTTTTCTAGGTTCGATTGAACCCGGGCCCAAACTGTGCACAGTTCAGAGGAGAGCTTATCCGCCTCAGGGTTAGAGGAGGAGACGGATGACCCAGAATGAAAACGGGGATGGAAACCATGGTTACAAAAGAAAGGGGAAACCCCAGCAGAAGAATTAACACAGTTATTCAAAGCAAATTCAGCCAACGGAAGGTATTTAACCCATAATTGCTGGTCATCAGCAACGTATGACCTAAGGAATTGTTCCACAGACTAATTAAGGCGTTCAGTCTACCCATTACTCTCTGGGTGGTAGGCGGAGGAAAAAGACAACGAAATCTGACATTTTTGACAGAAAGCCTTCCAAACCACAGTCTTACCCTCCACCGGCGGCAGGTCTGTAATAAAGTCCATCGAGATAAGGGACCAGGGTCTACTGGGAATGGGTAGGGGTCGTAGGTTACCAGCAGGGCGAGTCCTAGGTGTCTTAGACCTTGCACAAACCTCACAGGCTGACACGTAGGACTTGACATCCCTAGTTAGAGTGGGCCACCAATAAGATCTAGAAACCAGCTCCTTAGTGCCCTCAAAACCCGGATGTCCACAAAAGGCAGAATCATGACACTCACCCAACAGCTGGAGACTAAATTGTATGGGGACAAACAACTTATCTGTTGGGGTGGATGCCGGTGCCAGATGTTGTTCAGCCTTAATGAGAGCCGAGATATCCTGGGTTAAGGCTGCTATTAAGATATTTGCTGGTAGGATGGATTCAGGTAGTGCCTCTGTAGGCTGAACAGCATGGAAGCTCCGAGATAATGCGTCAGCCTTCACGTTTTCACTTCCAGGCCTGAAAGTAATGGAGAAATCAAAATGAGTAAAAAACAGTGGCCATCTGGCCTGACGGGGATTTAACCTCTTAGCGGACTCGAGAAACATTAGGTTCTTATGGTCAATGACAGTTACACAATGCCTTGCCCCCTCCAGAAAATGCCTCCACTCCTCAAATGCCCATTTAATGGCCAGCAACTCCCGATTCCCTATGTCATAGTTTCTCTCGGTGGGAGAAAATTTTCTCGAAAAGAAGGCACAAGGTCTCAGGTGCATCCACCTCCACAATAAAAGGTCTCTCCTGATCTGGCTGGATCAGAATGAGAGCGCTACTAAATGCCTTCTTTAGTTTTTCAAATGAAGTAATGGCCTCAGTAGACCAATCCTCCAAATCCGCCCCTTTCTTAGTGAGGTCGGTCAACGGTTTTGCAATTACTTAAAAATTCTTATTAAATTTACGGTAGTAATTGGCAAAACCTAAGAACTGTTGTAAGGCATTTAAGGATGAAGGCCTTACGCCTTACCCATTCCTTAATTGCTAGTACTTTACCAGGATCCATTTTGAAGGCGTGAGGAGTCAGGACATGCCCTAGAAACAGTATCTCCTGTACACCAAAGACACATTTCTCTTGTTTAGCGGATAACTGATTCTCCCTCAACACCTCCAAAACTTGTCTAACATGAGACACATGAGATTTGAAATCAGGAGAAAATATCAAAATGTCGTCAAGATAGACAATGACAAATTTACCCAAGAACTCCCTAAGAATATCGTTCATAAAGTTTTGGAACACAGCTGGGGCATTGCTGAGTCCAAAAGGCATAACCTTATATTCAAAGTGTCCAGCCGGAGTATTGAACGCCGTTTTACATTCGTCTCCCTCCTTGATTCAGATTAGATTATATGCCCTGTTCAGGTCAATTTTTTGAAAACCAGGCCCTTCAGTACCTGGTTAAATAAATCCGGAATCAATGGGAGAGAGTATCTATTCTGGATAGTGATCTTATTTAATTTCTGGTAATCGATACAAGGCCTAAGACCACCATCCTTCTTCTTAACAAAGAAAAACCCGGCTCCCATAGGAGAGACAGAAGGTCTAATGTGCCCCTTACCGAGGCTTTCCTTAATATAATCCTCCATGGCCTTGCGTTCGGGCTTAGAAACATTATAAATATGCCCCTTAGGAAACCTGGCACCTTCTACTAATTGTATGGCGCAATCATAATCATTTCTCAGAGTGGCACACACCCACGGTTAAAGAAATCTCTGAGGTACACGACCTCACCATACCACCTACCAGGGGAGTGGCGTCAATAGCCATGACATGGATAGGTGTAGGTAGAACAAAAATTGGAATACCCAGTCTTATAGCATACTCAGAATCAATAAAGCTGGCCGCTGAGCCAGAGTCAATGAAAGCCTTACCCGGCCATTTATTAACCCCCAGAGATATTGTTATACAGTAGGTACCAAAAGCTTACATTTCGTAATATCAGTGTCTACCTGGTCTTTAGGTTGCCTTGCCTTGGGAGACTTGACAGAAAGGACCTTCTTAGGACACTGGTTGATCAAATGGTCAGGATCTCCGCAGTAAAAACACACTCCACGTCTGAGGCGCAGATTCCCTCGGGTCATGCCGACCTGCATGGGTTCTTTGGTAGAGACCTCAGCGTTGTTTCTGGGATAGGCCTCAGGCTGGACCACCATTTGAGAAGAGAACTGTCATTCCTGTCGTCTCTCTCTAACCCGTCGGTCAAGTTGGACAACAAGGGTCATCATCTCCTCTAGAGTCTCTGGAAGCTGATAACTCACTAGAAGATCCTTTAAGTTATCAGACAGACCTGACCTGAACCGACTCTTAAGGGCTGGTTCATTCCATCCTGAGGGGACACACCACCTTTTTAATTGGGTACAATACTCCTCCACAGGTAGATCGCCCTGAACCAGTGCCTTTAGAGCAGTCTCGGCTACCAGTGCCCTGTCTGGTTCATCATACAGGGTACCCAGGGTCTTAAAAAAAACCTCCACTGATGTTAAACAACTGGCATCAGCCGTAAAGAGAATGCCCAGTCCTGGGAATCACCCTGTAATCGGGAAAAGACAATGCCCATGCGTTGACTCTCGGGGCCAGAGGACACGGGGCGCAAACGGAAATAAAGTTTAAAATTTTCCTTAAAGGAAAGAAACTTCTTCCGATCTCCAGAAAAGGGTTCATGAAGCTTAATCTGGGGCTCTAAATGCGGACTGGAGGTTTGAGGAATGGAAGAACCTTGTCCTAGCTCAAAAGAACAGAGTTTCTGCCCAAGCTCCTGCACCATCTGCGTCAGGTTAGAGACATGGTCAGTCAGGTTCACCAGAGGATTCATGATACAGTGGTTTTGTTTGGGCCTGTTAATCTGTAACGGTCACGTACACTACACACAGGGGGGAGGATAGTGACCACTGTGCTCCACCCTCACCTCTGGCCCTGCCTACTTGCCTCACAAGTCCTGATGACAGGGGACAACTAGACGGCAGTCCCTAACTTAGGATACGTGCAGGGAGGACAGACAAGACAAATAACGGATTGTGAACGGACCGGGTCAATACCAAGAGAGCAACCCAGTACAAAGGGATAAAGCAGAGAATAGTCAGGAGAAGCCGGGGTCAAATACCAGGAAAGTAATGAAGTACAACAGGAGTCCGCAAAGAATCGTCAGGTGGAAGCCGGTGTCAGGATACCAGGAGAGTTGCGCAGTACAGGAGGATCAGGCAGAGGATCGTCAGGGAACACAGGATGAGGTAAGTATACAGGAAACCAAAAATTGCCAAGAACCTAATTAACAGGCAACCTGTGGCCAGCAGGCCGCCTGTTAAATACTGGCTAGCTGGGGTCATGTGACGTGGCCAGCACCACATGACCCGCACTAGGGAGTACAGCTGAGCACCGAGTGCCCAGCTCGGTGCTCAGACTTCCCCTGTTTGCTGGGGGAACTGAGGACGCCGGCCGCGCGGAGGAGACGTGTGCGGCCAGTCCGTCCCGCCCCCTATCACCAAGGAGATGAGGACGCAGTGCGCGTCCTCACTCCTGAACAGAAACGGGAAGCTGGCGGCGCTGAGGAGAGCGAGCGCCTCGGCGTCCCGTGACATTATCATGGTGCACAGCAAGACAGCAATGTAGACTGGAATAGAGGTCTATCCTCTTCAGTGATTACTTCTGCTTTTACCTGAGATGTAATGATAGCCAGAGATTGGTCTGGAGACCACGTGGTAATGCCATGAATAAGTCTTCAAAAGGGAACATTACACCACTCCTCTACTCCTCTAGTCTTCCAGGTTCACTAACAGCTCGGCATTACATTGATTTGGCCATGGAACCAGTGGTACAGTCATTTTGTTCCAGGAGCCGTTTCTCAGCAGGACAACTCCAGGGCGCATGTTGCTCATGCTAGTGTGAGCAGTTTGCATGACCTAAACTTGCTACCATGGCCTGCAACATCTCCGAACTTGTCTCACATTAAGGAGATCTGAAACACCACTGGTCGGCAATTGCAAATGGAGCTGCCAGCAGCAGATTTTCATGAATGCCCAAGCGTATTCAGTGTGGCAGAACATTCCTCAGACAACCATCAATAACCTCATTGATAGCATGCCAAGTCATGTAAGTGCATATATTTCTGTATGGTGCTCATACTCGATACTGAATAAATCAAGATGTTTCTGATATTTTTTTATTCTATGTTCTTATTGTTTTTATATCATTAACATGTCTATTGATGCTATGATTTCCATAATTTCATGACTTTTCCTTGATATATATGTAGTAGAATATATAATTATAGCACCTTTAAAGGGGTTCTGCACTTTCATTTAACTGATGATCTATCCTCCGGATAGATCATCAGCTTCTGATTGGCGGGGGTCCGACACCCGGGACCCCCGCTGATCAGCTGTTTGAGAAGGCAGTGGCGCTCCAGCAGCGCCGCGGCCTTCTCACTGTTTACCGCCGGCCCACTGACGTCACGACTAGTATCAACTAGCGTGGGCGCGGCTAAGCTCTGTTCACTTGAATGGAGCTTAGCCGCGCCTACACTAGTTGATACTAGTCGTGACGTCAGTGGGCCGGCGGCCCGGCGGTAAACAGTGAGAAAGCCGCGGCACTGCTGGAGCGCCACTGCCTTCTCAAACAGCTGATCGGCGGGAGTCCCGGGTGTCGGACCCCCGCCGATCAGAAGCTAATGATCTATTCAGAGGATAGATCATCAGTTAAATTAAAGTGCAGAACCCCTTTAAGAAAGCATGATATGTAGTGATGGACAAACATCTGCCGGGGCGATTCGCGAACGCGATCAAATGTTCGCGAACCGCAAGTTTGCGGCGGGTCCCATTCATTTAACATAGAAACATAGAAAGTATATTATAACATTGTACAAGGAAGGCAATCCTTTAGAATATACATAAAGATAAAACGTAACCTTTAATAATGTTACTATGAGAGTCCATTCACACGTCTGTAAGTGTTTTGCGGATCCGCAAAACACAGACACCGGCAATGTGCATTCCGCAATTTGTGGACCGCACATCGCCGGCACTATAATAGAAAATGCCTAATCTTGTCTGCAATTGCAGACAAGAATAGGACATGTTCTATTTTTTGGCGGAAACAGAAGCACAGATGCGGAAGTGCGGTTCCGCGGATGCGGACAGCACATTCCGGCCCCATTGAAAATGAATAAGTCTGCACCCGTTCCGCAAAATTGCGGAACGGATGCGGACCCATTTTGCGGACGTGTGAATGGAAAAAATATCCCTCAAAATGAAAATAAATGAAATTATTAAAGTTAACCAAAAAGCATAGATGTGGTAGGCAATAACAAGTGCTCGGCGGCAGTAAATCAGGTGCTCGGCAGCACCAAATCAGAAACCATATGTCCTACCACAATCCGGGGGGGGGGGTTCCAGTGCACATCGATGAATCCCGGAGGGAAAGCAAAAAACATCCATCCCTGGGCTAGATGATGATGTGGTATTGAAGGACAGGGTGGGCAAAGAACTGTCCCTGATATTGCCCTACAGGGGGGCGCTATTCTGGCCCTGATAGCCTAACCACAGACCACCCGCCCTGATAAGAGCAACCTCGTCCGGAACCTTACCCTATATAAAAATGGCCCTACTAAGCCTCTAGCCCCTAGGCCCTGACTTCCAGGTGATCACTATATAGATCTATGTGTTTTTGACTTATTATAAAAGTATATTATAAGTATATCTCACCCCTCTGTGTATCACATATATCGATAGCAAACCTATACTAGTCCTTAAAATGACTTTTGTGGCCCTATTAGCTAGCGTTTGGTGTCCCTAACAGCCTGTCCCTGCTCCACACAGCAACCTCTCCCTACACTGGCAAAACACTGAATGTAAAATGGCGGCCAGATCAGGTTTATTTATAAGGTAGGGGATATGTCCATGTGCTGAAATGTCTCAATTGGCTGTCCTGTACCACCTGATGGATGTGTCATGGGTCAAAGTTCTTCACAATGTAAAAGAATATGGCGGGCGCCAATTTCTCCATATGTTTGCATGTTCGGCGAATCGCGAACACGCAAAGTTCGCCGCGAAACGACCGCCGGGCGAACCGCAAGGCCATCTCTAATGATATGTTCTTCCTATATTTATTCAACTTCACTTAATGGAAATTATTTGCCACTAACACCGCATGTGTAGTGAGTCAGGCAATTCTTTAAATTCACTTCAGTAAAATGCTGAGGTTTATGAGTGTTCCTCATAAATTCCACCGGAGTGTGACATGCCAAATACCTCCTCAGACCAGGCAAATATTTGAACATCACATCTCCCATGCTCCCAAAGGTATGAATTTTATTCTCAAGGCTAATATTCTGAGAATGACTCAGGAGGACACTGAGCCTGTAGAAAGCGAGGTCTTTCTGAGTTTTCACATTCGGTAATAAAGTCTTAGGTTTCAAATCCAAATCATTTTGGCAGATGTTGACAGTGGTGGTAAGCAAATTATGTGTACAAGAAACCTTACAAAAAAAATATTTCTTTCACCAAAAGCCTGTGAGATGAAGCTTCTGACCACTAGAAGCTCAGCGAGATTCTGTATTTGACCATTTAGTATCCTATCCATCTTCAGTCCTATATTGGTGGAATTAAATTAAGCTGCAGTCTCAACATTAAAAGGGATTCTGTTAGCAGTTTTGACCCCTTAAAACTGCTAACAGTTCTATATAGATGACAGAGAGAATGGCATCAGCACGCCTGGGGCAATGGTCATGCAGGATGCAAACTTAGGCCAGTTTCACACTGGCGTTTGTCCTCTCAGGCACGCTGTTCTGGCAGGGGAACAGCCTGCAGGATCCGTACTACAGTGTGCACAGGTGGGCTGCAGAAAGTTCGCCTGGCCCCATTCACTATAATGCCTGGAACAACCTGCCGGACAAGATAAACGCTAGTGTACTGTGAAACAATTTTTAATCCCTGCATGTTCACAAGTGCTATGGAGGTAGTCCATTCATGTTCAGTGTCCTCAGCCCCTCAGCCCCTTTCCTTTCCTGAATGGACAGTACAGAAAACTGAGGACACTTCACACAAAAATAATACCTCACTGGCACTTGCAATAGCAGCATCAGAGGGTTTAAAATCTATATTTATTGGTTATACAACCTGCATGACCATCATCCCAAGTACCTGCACACTGCTGCTCCGATTTGTATGACACTGTCAGCAGTTTTGAGGGGTCAAAACTGCTGACAGACTCCCTTTTCTACATTAGATGAATATTTGCCAATGCTGCCTTTTGCGGGACCTGTCAATCATCTGATGTGTATGGGGACCTCTCAACTCTTCGCTGACTGCTCCAAATTCCACTGTATTGAAGGGATTTTCTGGGATTTGCATATTGATGGCCTAGCCTCAGGATAGGTGATCAATATGAGATCTTCTGGGGTTGGACTCTCATCAGCCCCGCCTCCTCACAGTTTACCAAGCACAGTGACGTCCATTGGATATTAGCTGTGTTTGGTAATGCACCTCTTTCATTATTGCACTTAAATGGGACATAGCTGCATGTGGTCCACATGACAGATGAACATGACGTCACTGGCCTAGGAAGAGGCCTAAGCGCAAACAGAGCACAACAGCTTTTTCATACTGCTGATCGGTAGGGGTGCCGGAAGTCAGACCTCCACCGATCTTATATTGATCACCTATTCTGAGCATAAGCCTTAAATATGAAAATCCTAAAGAACCCCTTTAACTGTAGTATGGCACTGTTCCTGGGAGAGCAGTCACCATTTTCGCTGTTATGCCCATAGGCATGTGCCTAATGGAAAATCTATTCATGTAAAGAGGTAAAAAAATCACATAACTTCAATTCGGTAGCTGAGACCAGTCAAAATCAGTATTGTAGCACTAGTACTTTTAATGCATAGGCAGTGACTATGTGACTGATAATAGCTATTCATAAGGAAACCAAAGGAGATTACAGTCCTTATAAAAGTTGTTTGGTGACCCCCTTTCCACCTTGAGCTAACTAAGTAAGAGCAGTTTTGGTCTGGATGACCCGGCCCATCCATACACTATATGCTCTACCATTCATTTGAGTAGCTGATGTGTAATACTACTTGTCCCCTGCAGTGGCCACTGTTGCAAAATGTATGGCTGGGTGAAACTTGATGATTAGTTGAATCCTCCCGATCAGCTGATTTCTGATTAGACAACCACTTTAAAATATCTGGATATTACAAGGAAGTTCAATCCAAATCAACCATTTTTAAAAGAAAAAGATCTGTGATTTTATTATAAAGTGTAGAGATGCCCATTTTGAAGCAGTGGCCTAGTGCATTCTGAGGTGTCAAGCACAGATGTAAACTGTCAGTGTGTTCTGGGCACTCATTCAGTCTATTGCCCCCAGGATGTCTGTGAAATGAGACATCTCTGTTTAAAACAGGCTTCCCTCTGACATACAATCAAAGAACTACGAGAAAAGTACTTCGGAGCTACTTGGTTCAAGCCATTAAAAAAGTATGAAATCTGGAAGCAATCACTGTAGTAGCACCGCTGACATCATTAGGAGTTGCAAACATTAGATTGTCGCAATTTACTTTAATTCTGTTTACATTGCTATTTGTGTTACAAACGATTTGGGGAAAAGTACATGATGCGTGGCATTCACATGACAGATCAAGCCGGGGAACAGATATTTTCTCCAAGATAATGTCAGTATATGATTCCTGGGCTCTCCAGGATAACAGACACTGAGCGATTTGTCTGAACTCATAAATAATGCAAATACCTCCTTGCTAATAATGTGTGGCTACAGTATAAATCCAGCCACCATCACAAGGGAAAAGAAAGGTGGTGGTGGTGGTGTTTACTCCAGTAAAGAACAAGCACTCGATGGATTTTAGAGAAATCAGAGAGTGGAACAAAAGATAATTACATGTATACATCAAAGCAGTTGCATAAATTAGTGAAAACTTGTGGGTGCTTTGTGATGATAAGAAATACTTTTTGAGAATTGGGTAATGTTGATAAATACCTTATAGTATATTCCCCTAAAGGGATGGAGAAAGTGCCTTGTCATAGAGCGCTATCCATACATTATCCAGACAACCCTTTAATTTCTGAAAGAATAGTGTAATGCTTAATTTCTCCTGTGGGGGTGCTGTAGAGAAAATGAACTCTTGCTACCATACCTGGTCCCATAATAGTTTGTAGCTGATCACTGGGGATCCCAGCAGCGGGACACCTTTTGAATACAGTAGCTTATCAGCTTGGGGGAACTTTCAACAAACCTATGAATTTTCTATCTGAGCTCTAGCCCCTTCTCTCAGTGTCAGCAGGGAGGGGGAGGAGGTTGTACATGGCAGAGCCAGGACAGGAACAGAGTAACTTTTAAAAATGATATCCAGAAAACCATGTACCCGTTTTTGTAAAAAATGTACTTAAATTATTGCCATATAGGTTGTTAATATGTCATACAAAATGGTAAAACTTTAAAGTAGGGTGCACAACCTTTTTTGGTCTGAGGGCCGCATTGTCACATTGCTCTATTTCAAGGGGGCACAAATAAAAGAATTGTCAATCGGCGCTGATTTGCATCGGCCTATTACACAAGCTAATGCAAAGTGAATGGGGAGGAATGATCACTACCACAGTCATTCCTCCCCGATTCAGTTCTATTGATTATTGGTAGCCCATCCCTGATTACACAGGGAGATGTGCTGACGATAATTGTACATCTTTCATCCAGATAAAATATGCTAATCATCCGACAAATGAGTGATTCCTTGTTTATCGGCTGATCAGCTGCACGATTATACAGACCAGATATAAAATATGTGCGCTCCTATGGACACTTGTTCCCAGTAATTGTCCCAAATATCGTGCTGCGGCATGGCCCCTGAAACCGAAGAGTTATACTTACCTGCTCCCCATCGCTCTGGTCCTCTGCGCTGCCCCTGCTGCCTCCATCTTCCGGTCCCTGAGCTGTTCTCACCTGGCAGTGCATGGGCATAGTCACATGCACCTCTCTAGCCAATGACTGGCTTCAGCGGTGATGTGTCCACAAGCAGCATGTTACCACTAAAGACAGTCATTAACTGGAGGGGTGTATGACTATGCCCATGCACTGACAGGTGTAAAAAGCGCATGAAATGGAAGATGGAGGCAGCGGGGGCAGCGCAGAGGACCCGAGTGGCGGGGAGCAGGTAAGTATGAATCTTCTGTTTCAGAGGCCATTCTGCAGGAACTTGTTAAAAATAATTTTTACTGGTAAATTGACATTTCCTTCCATCCTGCCTCCTATTCATAAATCAGCCTTTTCCTTCACTGCAGAGGATGGCACTCACTGGTTAGTTTCACCTCCTGCCAATTCAGTTACAGGTGCCATACAATAACCAGTAAGCACTTTGCCTTACTAGCGGGGTGTCACAGTAGGTAGGTAAGCGGGGAAATAACCAAACACGGGAAAACAAACAGAATAAACGACTAGGCCCAAAAGCTAGGGAGAAAAGGGTCACCTCCTAGCGATCCCTAAAAGCTTTCCCTAAACTGCTGTGCCCATGTGCATACCCTTAGGGTGGATATGCACATGCCCTCGTGCCTAAACCTAAACACTCTGGGCAAACCCTAAGCAGCAGGGAAAAGGGAAGAGGCAACATACTTCTTCAAACCAGGAAGAAGCAAGCGTCTCCCTATAGGCCTAGATGAAACACACAAAGGGAAATGAAGGAGAGACTTATCTGAACAGAGCTGGAGCAGACGATCCAACACACATCAAGAGCTCCCAGGAAAGAACTATAACCCGCACAGGCCACTGCGAGAAGGAGGAATAAATAGCCTCGCTAATAATCAACCCAGTACACCTGAGGGAAGGTGGATCCAGCTCAAACCCAAACCAAAACAAAGAGAAAAATCAGACATGTGCAGCCAGCCTGGCAGATCTCCGCCATTCACAGGGCAAGGCGTGACAGTACCCCCCCTTCTACAGGTGACCTCCGGACACCCCGGACCAACTTTATCCGGGTGTGCCCTGTGAAAGGCCCTCACCAGGCTGCTAGCACTAACATCAGAAGCCAGAATCCACATTCTTTCCTCAGAACCGTATCCCTTCCAGTGCACTGGGTACTAGAGGGAACCCCGAAGAACACGTGAGTCGAGAATCCTAGAGATCTCAAACTCTAAATTGCCATCCACCAGGACAGGGGGAGGTGGCAATGGAGATGGTTCCACAGGTTCCACATATTTCTCCAGTAAGGACCTGTAAAATACATTATGGCTCTTCCAGGACTGCAGAAGATCCAGACGAAACGCCACCGGGTTGACCACAGCAGAGATTTTGTAAGGGCCAATAAATCTTGGACCCAGTTTCCAAGATGGTACCTTGAGCTTAATGTTTTTAGTGGACAATCACACTGAATCACCCACACACAGGTCCGGACCAGTCATACGTCTCCTGTCAGCCATCCGTTTATATCTTTCACCTATCTTTACCAAATTAACTTGAATCTTCCGCCAGATAGATGACAAGGCAGAAGAGAATCTCTCCTCTTCTGGCATTCCAGAAGATCCAGTCCCAGAAAAGTACCAAACTGTGGGTGAAAACCATATGCGCCAAAAAATGGCGACTTATCAGTGGACTCCTGTCTACGGTTATTCAAGGCAAATTCGGCTAGAGACAAGAACGAGGACCAGTCATCCTGGTTTTCGGCAACAAAACACCTCAAATAGGTCTCCAGGTTTTGGTTAGTGCGCTCTGTCTGACCATTTGACTGGGGATGAAAATCCGAAGAGAAAGACAATTGAATTCCCAGACGAGAGCAAAACGCCCTCCGAAACCTGGAAACAAATTGCGTCCCCCTATCAGACACCACATCAGAGGGAATGCCATGTAGTTTTACAATGTTATCGATAAAAACCTGAGCAAGAGTTTTGGCATTGGGCAAGCTAGGTAATGGTACAAAGTGGGCCATCTTACTGAAGCAGTCCACTACCACCAAAATCAGTTTTCCCAGAGGAACTCAATAAAATCGGTAATAAAGTCCATGGACAAATGTGTCCAAGGAAGAGACGGGATGGACAAAGGAAGAAGGGATCCTGAAGGCCGAATGTGAGCCACCTTCGCACATGCACAGGTCTCACAAGCTGTCACATAACCCTCCACACCCTTGCGCAACCCTGGCCACCAGAATCTCCGGGAAATAAGATCTATGGTGGATTTGCTTCCAGGATGTCCCGCAAGGACCGTATTACGATGTTCCTTGAACACCTTGTATCGCAGTTCAGCAGGAACAAAAAGCTTGTCTGGAGGACAGGAATCAGGAGCCTCCTCCTGGGCCTCCAACACCTCCATCTCCAACTCGGGGTACAGAGCGGAAACCACCACCCCATAAGCCAAAATCGGAGCGGGATCCTCCGAATCACTCCCCCCAGGAAAACTTTGTAAAAACGTATCTGCCTTGACGTTTTTAACCCCAGGGCGAAAGGTGACCACAAAATTGAACCTAGTAAAAAACAGTGACCACCTAGCCTGTCTAGGATTCAGGCGCTTAGCAGACTACAGGTAAGCCAAATTCTTGTGGTCAGTATATACCGTAATAGGATGAGTAGCCCCTTCCAACCAGTGACGCCATTCTTCAAAGGCCAATTTAATGGCCAGTAATTCTCTATCTCCTACATCATAATATCTTTCAGCGGCGGGGAGTTTTTTGGAGAAAAATAGGACACGGATGCCATTTGCTAGGGGATGGACCCTGCGACAGAACTGTTCCGACCCCCACGACGAACGGTAGAGATACATCAGGTTGCATCAGAATGGGAGCAGACACAAAACATTTCTTAATAGCAGAAAAGGCTTGTAATGCCTCATCCGACCAGACAGAGAAGTCGGCGCCTTTTTTAGTCATATCTGTCAAAGGTTTTACAATGGTGGAATAATTCAAGATAAATTTTCTGTAGTAATTGGTAAAACCCAAAAACCGCATCAGAGCTTTCTGATTCTCAGGCCGGTCCCATTCCAGTACTGCCCGGACCTTTTCGGGGTCCATACAAAAACCAGAGTCAGAAAGCAGGTATCCCAAAAACGATAGCTCCTGGACAGCATATACACATTTTTCCAATTTTGCATACAATATATTCTCCCGAAGGATCGACAACACCTGTCTTACGTGATCCTGATGGGTCTCCAAATCTGGTGAGTAAATTAGTATGTCATCAAGATAAATAACAACAAACCTTCCCACTAATTGTTGGAAAATATCATTGACAAATCGCTGAAAGACTGCTGGTGCATTAGTTAAACCGAAGGGCATGACAAGATTCTCGAAATTACCTTCGGGTGTATTGAAGGCCATTTTCCACTCACCCCCTTCCTTTATTCTGATCAAATTATAGGCTCCTCTTTAGTGTTGAGCGAACAGTTCGAGCATAGTTCGGGTCCGTACCGAATTTTGGGGTGTTCGTGACACGGACCCGAACCCGAACTTTTTCGTAAAAGTTCGGGTTCGGGTTCGTTGTTCGGCATGTATTTTGGCGCATTTTGAAAGGCTGCAAAGCAGCCAATCAACATGCATCATACTACTTGCCCTAAGATGCCATCGCAGCCATGCCTACTATTGGCAAGGCTGTGATTGGCCAAGTGCAGCATGTGACTCAGCCTCTTTATAAGCTTGTGCGCACGTCGGGACGTGCTCACTCCCGATGTGAATAGAACAGGGATAGACGCAGCTGATGCTAGGGCGAGAATAGGCAGGGATAATTGAATAACTGGAAGCAAATTTCTCTCCTCCACCTGTGATTCATCTGAACAAATGCAGCTGAGCTGTTTTTTTGATAGGGATTGGCTATTTTTAGAGTGGCCAGAGTGATTTTTCCATCCACATGTACCTGGGCTGACCGCCGGCCGCCATTTTGCGACTTGTAGTGCTGCAGCAGAAGCTGCCACAGTGTGCATTCCAAAGCTCCAAACAAGTCAGACATCTACACCTGGGATTCAGACCAATAGCGATTTAGCAGCACAGTCCAAGGCTATTTTTTTTAAAGGTTGTGCAGACCATTTTGTGGCACATGTTACTGGGCTGATAGGCGGCGGCCATCTTGGGACTAGTGCTGCAGCACAATCTCTCCCAACGTCCATTAATCACTTGTAATAGTGGTCTGTGCCATAGAAATCCTACATCAGGGACTTGGGTGTGCTTGTGTCACCCCTACTAATACCAGTCCACCTGTAATCCATACAGTGAAAAGCCATAAAGTATTCCAGTGAGGGAATTTTTTTTTTATTTAAAAAAGGCCAAGTTAGTTTATCTGGCGTTCAATATACTAGATACAGTTAGGCCTGCGTTTCATACATCTGGAATTAGCAAACTAATGTGCTGGGGTTGGGAAAACATATATGTACCCATACTAGAATCTGTCAAAGAAAGCGGTACTCACATATAACAGTCATTCCATCTGTAATCCATACAGTCAAAAGACTGAAAGTATTCCAGTGAGGGAATTTTTTTTATTTAAAAAAGGCCAAGTTAGTTTATCTGGTGTTCAATATACTAGATACAGTTAGGCCTGCGTTTCATACATCTGGAGTTAGCAAACTAATGTGCTGGGGTTGGGAAAACATATATGTACCCATACTAGAATCTGTCAAAGAAAGCGGTACTCACATATAACAGTCATTCCATCTGTAATCCATACAGTCAAAAGACTGAAAGTATTCCAGTGAGGGAATTTTTTTTTTATTTAAAAAAGGCCAAGTTAGTTTATCTGGCGTTCAATATACTAGATACAGTTAGGCCTGCGTTTCATACATCTGGAATTAGCAAACTAATGTGCTGGGGTTGGGAAAACATATATGTACCCATACTAGAATCTGTCAAAGAAAGCGGTACTCACATATAACAGTCATTCCATCTGTAATCCATACAGTCAAAAGACTGAAAGTATTCCAGTGAGGGAATTTTTTTTATTTAAAAAAGGCCAAGTTAGTTTATCTGGCGTTCAATATACTAGATACAGTTAGGCCTGCGTTTCATACATCTGGAATTAGCAAACTAATGTGCTGGGGTTGGGAAAACATATATGTACCCATACTAGAATCTGTCAAAGAAAGCGGTACTCACATATAACAGTCATTCCATCTGTAATCCATACAGTCAAAAGACTGAAAGTATTCCAGTGAGGGAATTTTTTTTTTATTTAAAAAAGGCCAAGTTAGTTTATCTGGCGTTCAATATACTAGATACAGTTAGGCCTGCGTTTCATACATCTGGAATTAGCAAACTAATGTGCTGGGGTTGGGAAAACATATATGTACCCATACTAGAATCTGTCAAAGAAAGCGGTACTCACATATAACAGTCATTCCATCTGTAATCCATACAGTCAAAAGACTGAAAGTATTCCAGTGAGGGAATTTTTTTTATTTAATAAAGGCCAAGTTAGTTTATCTGGCGTTCAATATACTAGATACAGTTAGGCCTGCGTTTCATACATCTGGAATTAGCAAACTAATGTGCTGGGGTTGGGAAAACATATATGTACCCATACTAGAATCTGTCAAAGAAAGCGGTACTCACATATAACAGTCATTCCATCTGTAATCCATACAGTCAAAAGACTGAAAGTATTCCAGTGAGGGAATTTTTTTTTTATTTAAAAAAGGCCAAGTTAGTTTATCTGGCGTTCAATATACTAGATACAGTTAGGCCTGCGTTTCATACATCTGGAATTAGCAAACTAATGTGCTGGGGTTGGGAAAACATATATGTACCCATACTAGAATCTGTCAAAGAAAGCGGTACTCACATATAACAGTCATTCCATCTGTAATCCATACAGTCAAAAGACTGAAAGTATTCCAGTGAGGGAATTTTTTTTTTATTTAAAAAAGGCCAAGTTAGTTTATCTGGCGTTCAATATACTAGATACAGTTAGGCCTGCGTTTCATACATCTGGAATTAGCAAACTAATGTGCTGGGGTTGGGAAAACATATATGTACCCATACTAGAATCTGTCAAAGAAAGCGGTACTCACATATAACAGTCATTCCATCTGTAATCCATACAGTCAAAAGACTGAAAGTATTCCAGTGAGGGAATTTTTTTTATTTAAAAAAGGCCAAGTTAGTTTATCTGGCGTTCAATATACTAGATACAGTTAGGCCTGCGTTTCATACATCTGGAATTAGCAAACTAATGTGCTGGGGTTGGGAAAACATATATGTACCCATACTAGAATCTGTCAAAGAAAGCGGTACTCACATATAACAGTCATTCCATCTGTAATCCATACAGTCAAAAGACTGAAAGTATTCCAGTGAGGGAATTTTTTTTTTATTTAAAAAAGGCCAAGTTAGTTTATCTGGCGTTCAATATACTAGATACAGTTAGGCCTGCGTTTCATACATCTGGAATTAGCAAACTAATGTGCTGGGGTTGGGAAAACATATATGTACCCATACTAGAATCTGTCAAAGAAAGCGGTACTCACATATAACAGTCATTCCATCTGTAATCCATACAGTCAAAAGACTGAAAGTATTCCAGTGAGGGAATTTTTTTTTTATTTAAAAAAGGCCAAGTTAGTTTATCTGGCGTTCAATATACTAGATACAGTTAGGCCTGCGTTTCATACATCTGGAATTAGCAAACTAATGTGCTGGGGTTGGGAAAACATATATGTACCCATACTAGAATCTGTCAAAGAAAGCGGTACTCACATATAACAGTCATTCCATCTGTAATCCATACAGTCAAAAGACTGAAAGTATTCCAGTGAGGGAATTTTTTTTTTATTTAAAAAAGGCCAAGTTAGTTTATCTGGCGTTCAATATACTAGATACAGTTAGGCCTGCGTTTCATACATCTGGAATTAGCAAACTAATGTGCTGGGGTTGGGAAAACATATATGTACCCATACTAGAATTTGTCAAAGAAAGCGGTACTCACATATAACAGTCATTCCATCTGTAATCCATACAGTCAAAAGACTGAAAGTATTCCAGTGAGGGAATTTTTTTTATTTAAAAAAGGCCAAGTTAGTTTATCTGGCGTTCAATATACTAGATACAGTTAGGCCTGCGTTTCATACATCTGGAATTAGCAAACTAATGTGCTGGGGTTGGGAAAACATATATGTACCCATACTAGAATCTGTCAAAGAAAGCGGTACTCACATATAACAGTCATTCCATCTGTAATCCATACAGTCAAAAGACTGAAAGTATTCCAGTGAGGGGATTTTTTTTATTTAAAAAAGGCCAAGTTAGTTTATCTGGCGTTCAATATACTAGATACAGTTAGGCCTGCGTTTCATACATCTGGAATTAGCAAACTAATGTGCTGGGGTTGGGAAAACATATATGTACCCATACTAGAATCTGTCAAAGAAAGCGGTACTCACATATAACAGTCATTCCATCTGTAATCCATACAGTCAAAAGACTGAAAGTATTCCAGTGAGGGAATTTTTTTTTTATTTAAAAAAGGCCAAGTTAGTTTATCTGGCGTTCAATATACTAGATACAGTTAGGCCTGCGTTTCATACATCTGGAATTAGCAAACTAATGTGCTGGGGTTGGGAAAACATATATGTACCCATACTAGAATCTGTCAAAGAAAGCGGTACTCACATATAACAGTCATTCCATCTGTAATCCATACAGTCAAAAGACTGAAAGTATTCCAGTGAGGGAATTTTTTTTATTTAAAAAAGGCCAAGTTAGTTTATCTGGCGTTCAATATACTAGATACAGTTAGGCCTGCGTTTCATACATCTGGAATTAGCAAACTAATGTGCTGGGGTTGGGAAAACATATATGTACCCATACTAGAATCTGTCAAAGAAAGCGGTACTCACATATAACAGTCATTCCATCTGTAATCCATACAGTCAAAAGACTGAAAGTATTCCAGTGAGGGGATTTTTTTTATTTAAAAAAGGCCAAGTTAGTTTATCTGGCGTTCAATATACTAGATACAGTTAGGCCTGCGTTTCATACATCTGGAATTAGCAAACTAATGTGCTGGGGTTGGGAAAACATATATGTACCCATACTAGAATCTGTCAAAGAAAGCGGTACTCACATATAACAGTCATTCCATCTGTAATCCATACAGTCAAAAGACTGAAAGTATTCCAGTGAGGGAATTTTTTTTATTTAAAAAAGGCCAAGTTAGTTTATCTGGCGTTCAATATACTAGATACAGTTAGGCCTGCGTTTCATACATCTGGAATTAGCAAACTAATGTGCTGGGGTTGGGAAAACATATATGTACCCATACTAGAATCTGTCAAAGAAAGCGGTACTCACATATAACAGTCATTCCATCTGTAATCCATACAGTCAAAAGACTGAAAGTATTCCAGTGAGGGAATTTTTTTTATTTAAAAAAGGCCAAGTTAGTTTATCTGGCGTTCAATATACTAGATACAGTTAGGCCTGCGTTTCATACATCTGGAATTAGCAAACTAATGTGCTGGGGTTGGAAAAACATATATGTACCCCTACTAGAATCTGTCAAAGAAAGCGGTACTCACATATAACAGTCATTCCATCTGTAATCCATACAGTCAAAAGACTGAAAGTATTCCAGTGAGGGGATTTTGCTTATAAAAAATAATATATTTCATTGTGGTGCGAGTTGAATCGCAACAATGAAGAAAAATACTATTAAGGGACGAGGACGCGGTCGTGTTGGTGTCCGTGGAGCCTCTGTTGCTGGTAGAGGACGTGGCCATTCGGCCCCAGGCGCACACAGTAGGGAACGAACTCCCTCAACTAGCCGGCAGAATGTACCGCAATATCTCGTGGGGCCCAATGCCGCTCTTAGGATGGTAAGGCCTGAGCAGGTACAGGCATTAATCGATTGGGTGGCCGACAGTGCTTCCAGCACTTTCACCACATGGTCTTCCACCCAGTCTTCTGCCGAAAGCGCACAGGTGGCACCTGAAAACCAAGCCCATCAGTCTGTCACATCACCCCCAAGCATATCAGGGAAACGGTCTGAGCCACAAGTTATGCAGCAGTCTCTTCTTCTGTTTGAAGACTCTGCTTCCAGGGTTTCCCAGGGGCGTCCACCTAGCCCTTCCCCAGTGGAGGAAGACATACCATGCACTGACGCACAACCACTTATGTCTCCAGATGAAGAGGACATGGGAATACCACCACAGCAGAGTCACCGACTCTCTGATGATGACGAAACACAGGTGCCCACTGCCGCGTCTTTTTGCAGTGTGCAGACTGAACAGGAGGAGGTCAGGGAGGGAGACTGGGTGGAAGACGATGCAGAGGACGATGAGGTCTTAGACCCCACATGGACTGAAGGTCGTGGCGATGACTTTCACAGTTCAGAGGAAGAGGTAGTGGTGAGACCGAGACAACAGCGAAGCCAAAGAGGGAGCAGGGGGCCAAAGCAGACGAGCCGCCGCCCCCAGAGTTCGCCTGCTACTGGACATCGCCAACAGGGACCCAGCCCCACAAAGGCAGCTTCAAAGAGTTCCCTGGCATGGCACTTCTTTAAACAATGTCCTACCGACAAGACCCGAGTGACTTGCACGCTCTGCCATCAGAGCCTGAGGCGAGGCATTAACGTTCTGAACCTCAGCACAACCTGCATGACCAGGCATCTACATGCAAAGCATGAACTGCAGTGGGGTACACACCTTAAAAACCAGGCACTCGCTGAGGCTCCCCCTGCTCCCTCTACCGCTGCTGCCTCGGCTTCCGCCTCGAGAGGAATGTTGCCACCTGCCGAGCAGCAAACAGAGGATGTGCCACCGACACCACCACCACCGCCACCGTCAACTAGCGTCTCCACTATATCACACAGCAGCGTTCAGCTCTCAATATCTCAAACCTTAGAGAGGAAGCGCAAATTCCCCCTGAGTCACCCTCGAGCCCTTGGCCTGAACGCCAGCATTTCTAAACTGCTGGCCTTTGAAATGCTGTCATTCCGGCTGGTGGACACAGACAGCTTCAAACAGCTGATGGCCATGGCTGTCCCGCAGTATGTGGTTCCCAGCCGCCACTACTTCTCCAAGACAGCCGTGCCTTCCCTGCACATGCAAGTGTCCGATAAAATCAAGTGTGCACTGCGCAACGCCATTTGTGGCAAGGTCCACCTAACCACAGATACGTGGACCAGTAAGCACGGCCAGGGACGCTATATCTCACTAACTGCACACTGGATGAATGTAGTGGCGGCTGGGCCCCCGGCGGACAGTTACTTGGCGCACGTCCTTCCGCCCCCTAGGATCGCAGGGCATCATTCTCTGCCTCCTGTAGCCTCCTCCTCCTACTCGGCTTCCTCCTCCACTGCTTCCACCAGCTCATCCGGTCAGCCACACACCTTCACCACCAACTTCAGCACAGCCCGGGGTAAACGTCAGCAGGCCATTCTGAAACTCATATGTTTGGGGGACAGGCCCCACAGCGCAAAGGAGTTGTGGCGGGGTATTGAACAACAGACCGACGAGTGGTTTCTGCCGGTGGGCCTCAAGCCAGGCCTGGTGGTATGCGATAATGGGCGAAATCTCGTGGCAGCTCTGGGACTAGCCGGTTTGACGCACATCCCTTGCCTGGCGCATGTGCTGAACTTGGTGGTGCAGAGGTTCATTCACCACTACCCCAACATGTCAGAGCTGCTGCATAAAGTGCGGGCCGTCTGTGCGCGCTTCCGCCGTTCACATCCTGCCGCTGCTCGCCTGTCTGCGCTACAGCGGAACTTCGGCCTTCCCGCTCACCGCCTCATATGCGACGTGCCCACCCGGTGGAACTCCACCTTGCACATGCTGGAGAGACTGTGCGAGCAGCAGCAGGCCATAGTGGAGTTTCAGCTGCAGCACGCTCGCGTCAGTCGTACTGCCGAACAGCACCACTTCACCACCAATGATTGGGCCTCCATGCGAGACCTGTGTGCCCTGCTGCGCTGTTTCGAGTACTCCACCAACATGGCCAGTGGCGATGACACTGTTATCAGCGTTACAATACCACTTCTATGTCTCCTTGAGAAAACACTTAGGGCAATGATGTTAGAGGAGGTGGCCCAGGTGGAGGAGGAGGAGGAGGAGGATGAGGGCTCGTTTCTAACACTTTCGGGCCAGTCTGTTCGAAGTGGCTCAGAGGGAGGTTTGTTTAAGCAGCAGAGGACAGGTTCACAAGTCGCCAGCCAAGGCACTGTACTGGAGGACGAGGAGGATGAGGAGGAGGAGGTGGAGGGGGACGAGGATGACGCAAGTTCACAGCGGGGTGGCAGCCCAGGCCCATCACTGGTGCGTGGCTGGGGGGATACGGTGGACGATGACGATACGCCTCCCACAGAGGACAGCTTGTCCTTACCCATGGGTAGCCTGGCCCACATGAGCGAATATATGCTCCAATGCCTGCGCAACGACAGCAGAGTTGCCCACGTTTTAACGTGTGCAGACTACTGGGTGGCCACCCTGCTGGATCCCCAGTATAAAGACAATGTGCCCACTTTAATTCCTGAACTGGAGCGCGACCGTAAGATGCGCGAGTACAAGCGCACGCTGATAGAGGCGCTCTTGAGAGCATTCCCACATGTCACAGAGGAACAGGTGGAAGGTGAAGGCAGAGGAGTGGCAAGAGGTCGCCAACGCAGCTGTGTCACGGCCAGCTCATCTGAGGGCAGGGTTAGCATGGCAGAAATGTGGAAAAGTTTTGTCTCCACGCCACAGCTATCTGCACCGACACCTGATACGGAACGTGTTAGCAGGAGGCAGCATTTCACTAACATGGTTGAACAGTATGTCTGCACACCCCTCCACATCCTGACGGATGGTTCGGCCCCATTCAACTACTGGGTTTCGAAATTGTCCACGTGGCCAGAGTTAGCATGTTATGCCTTGGAGGTGCTTTCCTGCCCGGCGGCCAGCGTTTTATCTGAACGCGTATTCAGCACGGCAGGGGGCGTCATTACTGACAAGCGCAGCCGCCTGTCCACAGCCAACGTGGACAAGCTGACCTTCATAAAGATGAACCAGGCATGGATCCCACAGGACCTGTCCCTCCCTTGTGCAGAGTAGTCCTTATTAACTGCCTAAAACATGTCTTGTTGTGCTACGGGCCACTTCTTTATTTGATACAAATTTTATGAAACCCACAGTTGAATGAAACTCTTCTCTGTCTGGGCGCCGGGGCCTAACCAGATGAAAGTGGCCGGTTAAACTAACGGGTGACATGAAGCCATAACCTCTGCCATGCTACCTCTGTCTTCTGTCTGGGTGCTGAGGCCTAAGTCAAATAAAGCGGTCTTCTGCTGTGCTAGGGGATATGAAGCTAATCTCTGACCTCTCTCCTCTGTCTGGGTCCAAAGGCCTAAATCACTGAAAGAGGCCTTCTCCTGTGGTGTGTGATATGATGCCAGAATATGTGCTGTGGGGCCTCTCTCCTCTTCCTGGGTGCAGGGGTCAAATAAACTAAATTGTGGCCTACTCCTGTGGTGGTTGATATGATGCCTGATTCTCTGATGTGGAACCTCTCTCCTCTGTTTGGGTGAAGGGGTCAAAGTAACTAAATGGTGGCTTCTCCTGTGGTGGCTGATATGATGCCAGAATATGTGCTGTGGTGCCTCTCTCCTCTTCCTGGGTGCAGGGGTCAAAGTAACTAAATGGTGGCTTCTCCTGTGGTGGCTGATATGATGCCAGAATATGTGCTGTGGGGCCTTTCTCCTCTTCCTGGGTGCAGGGGTCAAAGTAACTCAATGGTGGCTTCTCCTGTGGTGGCTGATATGATGCCAGAATATGTGCTGTGGTGCCTCTCTCCTCTGTCTGGGTCCAAAGGCCTAAATCACTGAAAGAGACCTTCTCCTGTGGTGTGTGATATGATGCCTGAATATGTGCTGTGGTGCCTCTCTCCTCTTCCTGGGTGCGGGGGTCAAAGTAACTCAATGGTGGCTTCTCCTGTGGTGGCTGATATGATGCCAGAATATGTGCTGTGGTGCCTCTCTCCTCTTCCTGGGTGCGGGGGTCAAAGTAACTCAATGGTGGCTTCTCCTGTGGTGGCTGATATGATGCCAGAATATGTGCTGTGGGGCCTCTCTCCTCTTCCTGGGTGCAGGGGTCAAAGTAACTCAATGGTGGCTTCTCCTGTGGTGGTTAGTATGATGCCAGAATAGATGCTGTGGGGCCTCTCTCCTCTTCCTGGGTGCAGGGGTCAAAGTAACTCAATGGTGGCTTCTCCTGTGGTGGCTGATATGATGCCAGAATATGTGCTGTGGTGCCTCTCTCCTTTTCCTGGGTGCGGGGGTCAAAGTAACTCAATGGTGGCTTCTCCTGTGGTGGCTGATATGATGCCAGAATATGTGCTGTGGGGCCTCTCTCCTCTTCCTGGGTGCAGGGGTCAAAGTAACTCAATGGTGGCTTCTCCTGTGGTGGTTAGTATGATGCCAGAATATGTGCTGTGGGGCCTCTCTCCTCTTCCTGGGTGCAGGGGTCAAAGTAACTCAATGGTGGCTTCTCCTGTGGTGGCTGATATGATGCCAGAATATGTGCTGTGGTGCCTCTCTCCTCTTCCTGGGTGCGGGGGTCAAAGTAACTCAATGGTGGCTTCTCCTGTGGTGGCTGATATGATGCCAGAATATGTGCTGTGGGGCCTCTCTCCTCTTCCTGGGTGCATGGGTCAAAGTAACTCAATGGTGGCTTCTCCTGTGGTGGTTAGTATGATGCCAGAATATGTGCTGTGGGGCCTCTCTCCTCTTCCTGGGTGCAGGGGTCAAAGTAACTCAATGGTGGCTTCTCCTGTGGTGGCTGATATGATGCCAGAATATGTGCTGTGGTGCCTCTCTCCTCTTCCTGGGTGCGGGGGTCAAAGTAACTCAATGGTGGCTTCTCCTGTGGTGGCTGATATGATGCCAGAATATGTGCTGTGGGGCCTCTCTCCTCTTCCTGGGTGCAGGGGTCAAAGTAACTCAATGGTGGCTTCTCCTGTGCTGATTGATATAAAGCTGATGGTTGTGCCATCTGACATGGTTGCCAGGGTCTGATTCAATGGGGGCCTACTCCTGTGGTGGGTGATCTAAATGCCTGATTCTCTGCTGTGAAACCTCTCTCCTCCGTCTGGGTGTAGGGGTCAAAGTCTTTCAAAGTCGCCTTCTCCTGTGCTGATTGATATGAAGCTGATGGTTGTGCCATCTGACATGGTTGCCGGGGTCCCATTAAATTGTGGCCTACTCCTGTGGTGGTTGATATGATGCCTGATTCTCTGATGTGGAACCTCTCTCCTCTGTTTGGGTGAAGGGGTCAAAGTAACTAAATGGTGGCTTCTCCTGTGGTGGCTGATATGATGCCAGAATATGTGCTGTGGGGCCTCTCTCCTCTTCCTGGGTGCAGGGGTCAAAGTAACTCAATGGTGGCTTCTCCTGTGGTGGCTGATATGATGCCAGAATATGTGCTGTGGTGCCTCTCTCCTCTTCCTGGGTGCGGGGGTCAAAGTAACTCAATGGTGGCTTCTCCTGTGGTGGCTGATATGATGCCAGAATATGTGCTGTGGTGCCTCTCTCCTCTTCCTGGGTGCGGGGGTCAAAGTAACTCAATGGTGGCTTCTCCTGTGGTGGCTGATATGATGCCAGAATATGTGCTGTGGTGCCTCTCTCCTCTTCCTGGGTGCAGGGGTCAAAGTAACTAAATGGTGGCTTCTCCTGTGGTGGTTGATATGATGCCTGATTCTCTGCTGTGAAACCTCTCTCCTCCATCTGGGTGTAGGGGTCAAAGTCTTTCAAAGTCGCCTTCTCCTGTGCTGATTGATATAAAGCTGATGGTTGTGCCATCTAACATGGTTGCCAGGGTCTGATTCAATGGGGGCCTACTCCTGTGGTGGGTGATCTAAATGCCTGATTCTCTGCTGTGAAACCTCTCTCCTCCGTCTGGGTGTAGGGGTCAAAGTCTTTCAAAGTCGCCTTCTCCTGTGCTGATTGATATGAAGCTGATGGTTGTGCCATCTGACATGGTTGCCGGGGTCCCATTAAATTGGGGCCTACTCCTGTGGTGGGTGATCTAAATGCCTGATTCTCTGCTTTGAAACCTCTCTCCTCCGTCCGGGTGTAGGGGTCAAAGTCTGTCAAAGTCGCCTTCTCCTGTGCTGATTGATATAAAGCTTATGCTTGTGCCATCTGACATGGTTGCCGGGGTCTGATTCAATGGTGGCCTACTCCTGTGGTGGGTGATCTAAATGCCTGATTCTCTGCTGTGTAACCTCTCTCCTCCGTCTGGGTGTAGGGGTCAAAGTAACTAAATGGTGGCCTACTCCTGTGGTGGGTGATATGATGCCTGGTTCTCTGCTGTGGGACCTCTCTCCTTTGTCTGGGTGCTGTGGTCAAAATAATAGTAAGTGACCTTCTCCATTGGTGGGTGACTTGAAGCCTGATTCTGTGCTATGGGACCTCACTCCAATTAATATTGTTTAATTTTTATTTATTTTATGTTAACTCATCATTTCCCTATCTACATTTGTTTGCAGGGGATTTAACTACATTTTGCTGCCTTTTGCAGCCCTCTAGCCCTTTCCGGGTGTGTTTTACAGCCTTTTTAGTGCCCAAAAGTTCGGGTCCCCATTGACTTCTATGGGGTTCGGGTTCGGGATGAAGTTCGGGTCGAGTTCGGATCCCGAACCCGAACATTTTTCGAAAGTTCGGCCGAACTCGTCGAACCCGAACATCCAGGTGTTCGCTCAACTCTACTCCTCTTAAATCCAACTTGGAGAACACCTTGGCTCCGACAAATCAAAGGAAGGGGATATGGATCACGGACCGTAATAAGATTCAATTCCCGGAAATCCAAACACGGTCTAAGTGATTCGTCTTTCTTTTTTACAAAAAAGAAGCCGGCGGCCAGAGGGGACTTGGATGGCTTAATATGTTCCTTTTGCCAAAATCTCGGCAATGTACTTCCGCATAGCCTCTCTTTCGGGTTGGGAAAGGTTGTATAGCCGAGATTTTGGCAGTTTAGCTCCAGGGATGATATTGACCGGACAATCATATTCTCGATGGGGGGGGCAGCTCCTGAGCTCCACCCTCCGAAAATACGTCTGCAAAATCAGAGAGAAACTGAGGTAGGACCGTAGTTGACACCCCTGAGATAGAAGCACAGAGACAGTTGTCTGTACAAAATTCACTCCAGCTACTGATTTGTCTTGTTTGCCAGTCAATAGTAGGGTTATGCTCTATCAACCATGGTAAACCTAGAACCATCGGAGCAGGCAAGCCCCTCATAACAAAACAAGAAATGGACTCAACATGTGAATCACCCACCCTTAACTGAATGTCATGAACGATATGAGTAAGACTCTTTTGTGAGAGAGGGGAGGAATCAATAGCAAACACTGGTATTACATTTTCTAAAGTGCCAGTTCTAAAACCAAGATTTTGGAGGAACTGAAAATCAATAAGGTTTTCCCCCGCACCACTGTCAACAAATACCTCAAAATCAAAATTTCCTGAGTCTAGTGCCACCATGGCAGGCAGGAGGAAACGGGATTGCAGGGAGAATGCATATTTGCTTGCTCAGACTCCCCATTCACACTACCAAGAGTCAGGGAAGTCTTTTTTTTCTCTTTATGTGAATACCTCTGTAGTTTTTCATTACCGCTTTGAGGTTTAGCCAAAGGACATGCACAAACAAAATGACCTTCTTTCACAGAAGTAACATAGCTTATTCAGCTTCCTAAAATCCCTATCACCTGAGCGAAAGGAAACCTGGCCCAACTGCATAGGCTCCTCTCCTGCCCCAGATTCAATAGTCATATTACCCCGGGGACTAGGGGGGACGGATCCACTTACAGACGGGACCCCCCCGCTCAAGAGGAATCTTATACCTTTCTCTAAGACGTCTATCAAGCCGCACTGCGAGAAGGAGGAATAAATAGCCTCGCTAATAATCAACCCAGTACACCTGAGGGAAGGTGGATCCAGCTCAAACCCAAACCAAAACAAAGAGAAAAATCAGACATGTGCAGCCAGCCTGGCAGATCTCCGCCATTCACAGGGCAAGGCGTGACAGTCCCCCCCCTTCTACAGGTGACCTCCGGACACCCCGGACCAACTTTATCCGGGTGTGCCCTGTGAAAGGCCCTCACCAGGCTGCTAGCACTAACATCAGAAGCCAGAATCCACATTCTTTCCTCAGAACCGTATCCCTTCCAGTGCACTGGGTACTGGAGGGAACCCCGAAGAACACGTGAGTCGAGAATCCTAGAGATCTCAAACTCTAAATTGCCATCCACCAGGACAGGGGGAGGTGGCAATGGAGATGGTTCCACAGGTTCCACATATTTCTCCAGTAAGGACCTGTAAAATACATTATGGCTCTTCCAGGTCTGCAGAAGATCCAGACGAAACGCCACCGGGTTGACCACAGCAGAGATTTTGTAAGGGCCAATAAATCTTGGACCCAGTTTCCAAGATGGTACCTTGAGCTTAATGTTTTTAGTGGACAATCACACTGAATCACCCACACACAGGTCCGGACCAGTCATACGTCTCCTGTCAGCCATCCGTTTATATCTTTCACCTATCTTTACCAAATTAACTTGAATCTTCCGCCAGATAGATGACAAGGCAGAAGAGAATCTCTCCTCTTCTGGCATTCCAGAAGATCCAGTCCCAGAAAAGTACCAAACTGTGGGTGAAAACCATATGCGCCAAAAAATGGCGACTTATCAGTGGACTCCTGTCTACGGTTATTCAAGGCAAATTCGGCTAGAGACAAGAACGAGGACCAGTCATCCTGGTTTTCGGCAACAAAACACCTCAAATAGGTCTCCAGGTTTTGGTTAGTGCGCTCTGTCTGACCATTCGACTGGGGATGAAAATCCGAAGAGAAAGACAATTGAATTCCCAGACGAGAGCAAAACGCCCTCCGAAACCTGGAAACAAATTGCGTCCCCCTATCAGACACCACATCAGAGGGAATGCCATGTAGTTTTACAATGTTATCGATAAAAACCTGAGCAAGAGTTTTGGCATTGGGCAAGCTAGGTAATGGTACAAAGTGGGCCATCTTACTGAAGCAGTCCACTACCACCAAAATCAGTTTTCCCAGAGGAACTCAATAAAATCGGTAATAAAGTCCATGGACAAATGTGTCCAAGGAAGAGACGGGATGGACAAAGGAAGAAGGGATCCTGAAGGCCGAATGTGAGCCACCTTCGCACATGCACAGGTCTCACAAGCTGTCACATAACCCTCCACACCCTTGCGCAACCCTGGCCACCAGAATCTCCGGGAAATAAGATCTATGGTGGATTTGCTTCCAGGATGTCCCGCAAGGACCGTATTACGATGTTCCTTGAACACCTTGTATCGCAGTTCAGCAGGAACAAAAAGCTTGTCTGGAGGACAGGAATCAGGAGCCTCCTCCTGGGCCTCCAACACCTCCATCTCCAACTCGGGGTACAGAGCGGAAACCACCACCCCATAAGCCAAAATCGGAGCGGGATCCTCCGAATCACTCCCCCCAGGAAAACTTTGTAAAAACGTATCTGCCTTGACGTTTTTAACCCCAGGGCGAAAGGTGACCACAAAATTGAACCTAGTAAAAAACAGTGACCACCTAGCCTGTCTAGGATTCAGGCGCTTAGCAGACTACAGGTAAGCCAAATTCTTGTGGTCAGTATATACCGTAATAGGATGAGTAGCCCCTTCCAACCAGTGACGCCATTCTTCAAAGGCCAATTTAATGGCCAGTAATTCTCTATCTCCTACATCATAATATCTTTCAGCGGCGGGGAGTTTTTTGGAGAAAAATAGGACACGGATGCCATTTGCTAGGGGATGGACCCTGCGACAGAACTGTTCCGACCCCCACGACGAACGGTAGAGATACATCAGGTTGCATCAGAATGGGAGCAGACACAAAACATTTCTTAATAGCAGAAAAGGCTTGTAATGCCTCATCCGACCAGACAGAGAAGTCGGCGCCTTTTTTAGTCATATCTGTCAAAGGTTTTACAATGGTGGAATAATTCAAGATAAATTTTCTGTAGTAATTGGTAAAACCCAAAAACCGCATCAGAGCTTTCTGATTCTCAGGCCGGTCCCATTCCAGTACTGCCCGGACCTTTTCGGGGTCCATACAAAAACCAGAGTCAGAAAGCAGGTATCCCAAAAACGATAGCTCCTGGACAGCATATACACATTTTTCCAATTTTGCATACAATATATTCTCCCGAAGGATCGACAACACCTGTCTTACGTGATCCTGATGGGTCTCCAAATCTGGTGAGTAAATTAGTATGTCATCAAGATAAATAACAACAAACCTTCCCACTAATTGTTGGAAAATATCATTGACAAATCGCTGAAAGACTGCTGGTGCATTAGTTAAACCGAAGGGCATGACAAGATTCTCGAAATTACCTTCGGGTGTATTGAAGGCCATTTTCCACTCACCCCCTTCCTTTATTCTGATCAAATTATAGGCTCCTCTTAAATCCAACTTGGAGAACACCTTGGCTCCGACAAATCAAAGGAAGGGGATATGGATCACGGACCGTAATAAGATTCAATTCCCGGAAATCCAAACACGGTCTAAGTGATTCGTCTTTCTTTTTTACAAAAAAGAAGCCAGCGGCCAGAGGGGACTTGGATGGCTTAATATGTTCCTTTTGCCAAAATCTCGGCAATGTACTTCCGCATAGCCTCTCTTTCGGGTTGGGAAAGGTTGTATAGCCGAGATTTTGGCAGTTTAGCTCCAGGGATGATATTGACCGGACAATCATATTCTCGATGGGGGGGGGGCAGCTCCTGAGCTCCACCCTCCGAGAATACGTCTGCAAAATCAGAGAGAAACTGAGGTAGGACCGTAGTTGACACCCCTGAGATAGAAGCACAGAGACAGTTGTCTGTACAAAATTCACGCCAGCTACTGATTTGTCTTGTTTGCCAGTCAATAGTAGGGTTATGCTCTATCAACCATGGTAAACCTAGAACCATCGGAGCAGGCAAGCCCCTCATAACAAAACAAGAAATGGACTCAACATGTGAATCACCCACCCTTAACTGAATGTCATGAACGATATGAGTAAGACTCTTTTGTGAGAGAGGGGAGGAATCAATAGCAAACACTGGTATTACATTTTCTAAAGTGCCAGTTCTAAAACCAAGATTTTGGAGGAACTGAAAATCAATAAGGTTTTCCCCCGCACCACTGTCAACAAATACCTCAAAATCAAAATTTCCTGAGTCTAGTGCCACCATGGCAGGCAGGAGAAAACGGGATTGCAGGGAGAATGCATATTTGCTTGCTCAGACTCCCCATTCACACTACCGAGAGTCAGGGAAGTCTTTTTTTTCTCTTTATGTGAATACCTCTGTAGTTTTTCATTACCGCTTTGAGGTTTAGCCAAAGGACATGCACAAACAAAATGACCTTCTTTCACAGAAGTAACATAGCTTATTCAGCTTCCTAAAATCCCTATCACCTGAGCGAAAGGAAACCTGGCCCAACTGCATAGGCTCCTCTCCTGCCCCAGATTCAAAAGTCATATTACCCCGGGGACTAGGGGGGACGGATCCACTTACAGACGGGACCCCCCCGCTCAAGAGGAATCTTATACCTTTCTCTAAGACGTCTATCAAGCCGCACTGCCAAAGACATGGCCGTCTCCAATGAATCGAGATACTCATATAAAGCAAGGGCATCTTTCAACCTCTCAGATAGCCCCTGACAAAACTGACTCCGGAGTGCAGGATCATTCCACCCCGAGTCAGTTGCCCATCTTCTAAATTCTGCACAATACGACTCCACTGTATGTTCTCCCTGTAACAAACTGCGCAGCTTAGATTCAGCCATAGAGACGCAGCCTAGGTCATCATAAATCAAGCCCAAGGCTCTAAAAAATTCATCCACCGACCAGAGGGTTGGTGAACCGGTCGGCAGAGAAAAAGCCCAGGACTGCGCGTCCCCTTTGAGCAGAGATATAATGATCCCCACTCTTTGATTCTCGTCACCAGATGACATCGGCCACAGATGAAAATACAACCTGCAGGACTCCCTGAACCGTATAAAGTCATCACCACCCCCTGAGAACCTATCAGGGAGAGCGACTTTAGGCTCTAAGCAGACCTGATTTCCTCCAACGGCACCAGACGCCAGAGCATTTTGACACAGTGCAACAGAACTGCGGAGATCAGCAACCAACAGCAATAATCCCTGCATGCGATCAGCCAAAGCATCCATAGCCTCCATTTCACAAACAGCAGGGATATGACAGTTATAATGTCACGGTAGGTAGGTAAGCGGGGAAATACCCAAACACGGGAAAACAAACAGAATAAACGACTAGGCCCAAAGCTAGGGAGAAAAGGGTCACCTCCTAGCAATCCCTAAAAGCTTTCCCTAAACTGCTGTGCCCATGTGCATACCCTTAGGGTGGATATGCACATGCCCTCGTGCCTAAACCTGAACACCCTGGGCAAACCCTAAGCAGCAGGGAAAAGGGAAGACGCAACCTGCTTCTTCAAACCAGGAAGAAGCAAGCGTCTCCCTAGAGGCCTAGATGAAACACACAAAGGGAAATGAAGGAGAGGACTTTGAGCAGAGCTGGAGCAGACGATCCAACACACATCAAGCGCTCCCAGGAAAGAATTATAACCCACACAGGCCACTAGGAGAAGGAGGCATAAATAGCCTCGCTAATAATCAACCCAGTACACCTGAGGGAAGGTGGATCCAGCTCAAACCCAAACCAAAACAAAGAGAAGAATCAGACATGTTCAGCCAGCCTGGCAGATCTCAGCACATTCACAGGGCAAGGCGTGACACGGGGAAAGCGCTCATTGTTAACACTTTAATGACCAGGCCTGAAAAGGCCTTAATGACTCTTTTTTGTGATTTAGCACACATGTTGGTTCAAACGGTTATAACTATCACATAGGGCCTTTATTTTTTAGTAGCTTTATTTGGGGGAAACTGTACAAAACATTTTTTTTTAAGTATTTTTTTTTTTTTAAAAACAGGTTCAGCTGTGTTTCTGCCCGGGGGCCACATGCCACGGGACGCGGGTTGTGCACTCCTGTTTTAAAGTCTATGAATATTAGTTTCCTAAAATTAAAGGGGTTGTCTCACTATAGCAAATATCATTTATTATGTACAGAAAGTTAATACAAGGCACTTAAGGGCCCTTTACACAGGCCAACAATTGAACAGATCATCGCTAACGAGCGTTACTAGTAACGTTCGTTAGTGATAATCTTGCAGTATAAATGCACCACGCTTGTTCATCGGGTAATTTTATCTTTTGTGCAGCACAAAATATCATCGTTTCCCAGTGGCAAATTGTGCTGTGTAATCAAAACATTATTGATTGCTCCTCCCCATACTGTGGAGGAGCTGGAGGAGATCGCTGCATGTAAATGCACCAGTCTCCTCCGCTAGAGATCAGCAGATTGTCGGGAAGGAACGCTTCCTTCTTGACAATCTGCTAGATCGTCGCCCTGTGTAAAGGGACCTTAATCAATGTATTGTTATTGTCCAAACTATGTTATAAGGGAAAATATTAAAATCTACAGAATACCTAACCTAAACTCGAACTTCAGTGAAGAAGTCCGGGTTTGGGTCTGGGTACCACATTCCGCGACACACCCGCATCCTATCCGGCCCTCACATGCGACACCTGTGTGAAAGAGGCCTTAGTGTTCGGGATCATGGCAGGGAGCAGCAGGAGCTTGTACATGGCCCATGTGTGTGGACTGTAGAGAGACTATTGGGGTCATTTATCAAAATGGTGTAAAGTAGAACTGGCTTAGTTGCCGATAGCAACCAATCAGATTCCACCTTTCATTTAACAAAGGTGCTGTGAAAAATGAAAGGTGGAATCTGATTGGTTGCCATGGGCAATTAATCCAGTTCTACTTTACACCAGAGCAATTGACTAATATCAGGATTTTCATCTAGAAGGCAAAATAATGCACATTGAAGCTATAGCATAATCATATAAATAGAAAATGTTGCTCTATTATTCCAAACCTAGGAAACATAAGGCAATATTTATTTACAGAAGAAGTGATAAGGCCTGTGTAAAGCCATTGCCCATCACCTAACAAGTGTAAGCATTTTTCATGCAGCACCTAAAATCATTGTTCACCGGCAGAACATTACCCTGCTGCTAACAAACAAGGAAACTGTATGGGGGATGAATAATCAGAATAAAGATCCATGACCAATCATTTGTCGCACACAGGTTGATCAGCAGGGTCCCGCACCCCGCTGATCAGTTGTTCCTTGTACCTCCATCGCTGGACATTGGTGCAAGACCTACATAGCACCATCAACAGGGGTCCTGCTCCCTGCTAATCAGCTGTTCAGTGTAGCTCCATCGCTGGAAATCAGTGCTAGAACTACATGGCACCACCATTTTTGTAGTGGACAGTACTCATGTAACACCCCAGAGTTGTGTTAATACACGCCTCTACCCCGCTACTATCTTCTAAGAGTCTGTATATTGTCATTTGATGTAATTTATATTATGTCTTCACAAATGTGCATCTAAAACCATGTTAAATACTATTGTTCATGTAATACTGCCTGTATACCAGTAGGTGGCAGCAACACTTTGGCAAGGTACTAGTCCCAATTTAGTGTATCTAGGCTGGAATGGATTATTCCAGCTTAGCTCCCCCTCTGTGAGTGAAGTGGGCTGTTCCCACATCCTACAGCATGGGTGGAGAAGGAAGTTAAAGGGTTTCTATCACTTCGAATGACATAATTAGCTGTCAGACACTAGCGATCCGCTAGTGTCTGCTCTGGCCAACCATCCTAATATAACAGCTTTTGGGGCAGCCGTTTTGCTAAAAAAAAGAACTTTTATAAATATGCTAATGAGCCTCAAGGTGCTATGTGGGCGTCATTAGCACCTAGAGGCTCCGTCTACCTTCATAAACAGCCGCCGCCCAGCGCGTCCCTCCAACCCGCCAATCTCCTGCTGAATGCGATCCTCCGTGTGACGCAGCGGACGAATTCTCGCGCATGCGCCGTGCGCGGCTGTATTCGGCGCATGCGCAGTGAATGTCTGACCGCTTCCCTACTCAGACATCTCCACTGCGCCTGTTCCTTGGAGCACTATGACGTCATCGGCGCAGGCGCAGTGGAGATGTCTGAGCAGGGAAGCGGTCAGACATTCACTGCGCATGCGCCGAATACAGCTGCGCACGGCGCATGCGCGAGAATTCGTCCGCTGCGTCACACGGAGGATCGCATTCAGCAGGAGATGGGCGGGCTGGAGGGACTCGCTGGGCGGTGGCTATTTATGAAGGTAGACGGAGCCTCTAGGTGCTAATGACGCCCACATAGCACCTAGAGGCTCATTAGCATATTTATAAAAGTTCTTTTTTTAGCAAAACGGCTGCCCCAAAAGCTGTTATATTAGGATGGTTGGCCAGAGCAGACACTAGCGGATCGCTAGTGTCTGACAGCTAATTATGTCATACGAAGTGATAGAAACCCTTTAAAGTTAGTGTAGCCCACCCCCTTCTAGGGGTAGGGTGTGTGTGAGGAGTTCCCCTGCATAAGGAAGACAGCAAGGACCTTGTCTCGGCTGAGACTTGGTTATATACCCAGCCTGAGCACCTTCAGCCTCAGCTGGATGAAGAAGCAGAAACTACAGACAGTCTCCAGAGTTGCAGGAAGAAAATATCCCCTGAGAATCTATCTGTGAGTTAAGTCCAGAGACCTAGAAGAAGCCATTCCTCCTCAGCTAGTCTGTCCCCATACAGCAGAAGTTACAGAAAAGTGCAGAGGATTAATTCCTGTCACAATTACAGAGCTATCAAGCAGATGACTTATCCTGCAAGCTCAAAATTTAAAGCAGAAGTATTTATTCCTGCCAACGATTGCTAAAACCTGCTGGGACCAGAGACCAAAGCTGTATACTGCTTGAATACAAGTTATCTACAGCAAACAAACGTTTGAACTTCATCTAAAGGTCTGGACATCATTTACTCTGCAAAATTCCTCTATTACTCCTACTATCATTACACTCAAATTTATTGCAAGTGAGCCAGGAGTCAGGAGTCCAGCCGTACCCAGGTAGGAGACACCGTTGACACAATTATCACTATCCTACAGAGACATTAGATAGGAAAAATATAAGTGCAAACTAGTATATTTTTTCCATCATTTTCAATACTTTTTCTATACAGGGTGTCTGCAGTGACTTGTGACATCTGTGCAATACCTTCTGTGTGTCAGGGCCAGAGATATGAAAAATATAAGTGCAAACGAGTATATTTTTTCCATAATTTTCAATACTTTTTCTATAGAGGGTGTCTGCAGTGACTTATAAAGTTTAATGGTCGCTCGGACCTTAGCGTGACTTTTGCAGCCTCTCTGACTAGTAGTTATAAAAATTTTCTTTATTGTTCACTCCTTAAAAAACATATTCTTGGGAACTAGCTTAAAATTCCTCAGGGATATCAGGGTTCGGGATCTATCTCGTATTTGATATATATTGTGTGTTCTGATGTGTATTCGGATTGAACTTATCAGGGCGGATTATCAGATCACCCCTCAAGTCTCTCGACTCTGCGATTCCACTTTGTCTAACACTATCTAGATACAATTTCCCACTTTGGGGTCCCTACCTCTAAATCCCTGAACTAAAATCTATTCCTGCATCCCTACATGTTTTGCCGTATATTTCAGCGTCTTCAGGGGATGACGTGCAGGTTTAGCTTGTGAGGGCGGTACCTGGGCTTTAAACCCTCGGTTTCTGCAGGCGGGATCAATCCGTCCAATGTTCTACAAGTGAAAGACACCATTCCGACCACTCAGTTGCGGGTACAGGCGCACTCTTACCTCGTCACTCGGACCACACTAGTGACATCATCGTGGTGATGCATCGTGCCTGCGCCAATACTTATGAAATGTTGGTCTCTCTCTCTCTGGTCTCTGCGCTTGCGCTTATTCCTTCTATCTTTCTTGCTTTAAATGAGGTTCAGTGCGCATGCGTCAGCACTTTGAAACTTTTCCCATCACTCTATCTCCTGCGCTTGCTTTGGGTGAGGTTCAGTGCGCATACGTCAGCACTTAGAAACTTTTCCCATCAATCCCTCTCCTGCGCTTGCGCTAACACTTGGAATTATTTCATCTCCTTCCGAATATCGGCACGTGGATTGTCCCCTGCGCTTGCGCCAACACTTTGGATTGTTCATAGGGTCATCTCATATCACTGCTATCATCAGCGCTTGTATATCCAAACCTCTACCCAATTCTATGCCCATCTATTTCCTTTTCTTTTTTCTTTCTCTTCTTTATTATGCGTTTTCTCTATTTTATATATACTTTTTGCTTTTCTTTATTGGTCTTGGTAATTGCTGTAGAATGCCCTATACATTTAAATACTCTCCAGTGACTTGTGACATCTGCAGTGACTTGTGACATCTGTGCAATACCTTCTGTGTGTCAGGGCCAGAGATAGGAAAAATATAAGTGCAAACTAGTATATTTTTTCCATAATTTTTAATACTTTTTCTATAGAAGGTGTCTGCAGTGACTTGTGACATCTGTGCAATACCTTCTGTGTGTCAGGGACAGAGATAGGAAAAAAATAAGTGAAATCTAATTTCCTTATTCCATACTTTTGCGTACTTTTTCCATATACAGTGCTTGCTGTGAACTGTGACATCCGTGCCACATCTTGTGTGTCAAGTGTGCATATAACATTTACTATGAAGAAGGCGAGTATTAAGGGACGGGGAAGTGGCAGTGATGCTGATGGTTCATGCAGAGGGTGTGGCCCTTGGTGCGTTGAAACTGTGCCTGCTGCCAGAGCACAAGAAAAACAATCATCCACGATACCTAGCTTCATGTCCCAGTTTGCAGGGCGTCACAGGACAAAACTCTTGAAATCAGACCAGTGCGACCAGGTGGTCGGTTGGATTGCAGCAGATAATGCTTCCAGTCGGTTAAGCTACACCCTGTCTTCCACCAAGTCCAGTCTCAGTAGCCAAGAGTCTGGTCAACAGAATCCTCACCCTGATCCTCCTTCCTCCCATCATGGAGAGTGTGGCCAAACAAGTGATCCCACACTCGGAAATTCCGAGGAGCTCTTTTCATTACTTGATTTGGCCCTCTCGCCAAGCACGCTTGAAGAGGGACATGAGATCTTGTGCCCTGATTCTCAACCTCTTGAGCATCCACAGTCACAAGAACATGACGTTGGGGAACGGCAATTAGTGATAAATGAGGTGGATGATGATAAGACACAGTTGCCAATGAGTCAACTGCAATTACTGTCTCAACAGGTTGCTGAAGAGGATGACACACAGTTGTCAGTCACTGAGGGTGTTGTTAGGTCAACAAATCAGGAGGATGATCAGAGTGAGGAAGAGGAAGAGGAGGTGGTGGACGATGAGGTCACTGACCCAACCTGGGAACGTGGAAAGCCGAGCGAGGACAGCAGTACAGAGGAGGGATCTGCAGCACCGCAACAGGCTGGAAGAGGCAGTGGGCAAAAGGGAGAAGGCGGGCCCCCTTGCGTAAATCTCCCTTGCCAAGGGGTAGGTGTTCCGCAGTATGGCGCTTTTCTGAGGAAAGTGTGGACGACAAAAGAATAGTAGTTTGCAACCTGTGCCACACCAAAATGAGCCGGAGTGTAAACACTAGCAACCTCACCACCACCAGCATGATCCGCCACATGGCATCCAAGCACAGTAATAAGTGGGACGAACGCCTGGGTCTATAATCTGTGTCTGCGGGTCACACCACTGACTCCTCTTCCCCTATGGTACGTGCTGGCCAATCGCCTGTCGAAGGCGCAGGCGAGGATGCTTCCCGCCCTGCACCTGGACCTTAGCAAGCACCATCAGCGACCACATCCACTTGCCTGTCCCAGCGCAGCATCCAAATGTCATTACCCCAGGCATTTAAACGCAAGTGCAAATACCTAGCAACCCACCCACAGGCCATAGCACTAAATGCGCACCTTTCAAAATTACTGGCCCTGTAAATTTTGCCATTTACACTTGTGGACACTGAGGCCTTCTGCAGCCTGATGTCGGCGGCTGTCCCGCGGTACTCTGTCCCCAGTCGCCAATATTTTTCAAGGTGTGCCATGCCCACCTTACACCAACATGTGTCCCGAAACGTATTATACGTATTTTAGACAACACAGATTACTGGGTATTCACCCTTCTCGACCCCCACTACAAAGAGAACTTCTCATCTTTCACTCCTCAGGTGGAGAGGACGAGAAAAACGGTGCAATACCAGAAGGTCCTTGTTGAAAAATTGCTCCAAAAATTTCAATCTGATATTGCTGGCGGCAGAGTCCGTACTTCCTTGGGCAAACGAGGAGTGGAGACAAGAGGTACACACAGCAGTTCCAACAGAGGCAGGGCAACACTCTCCAAGGCCTGGGACAGTTTCATGACACCCCACCAGTACCCTCACCCTGATGCGCGGCCTAGAGTCACAAGGAGGGAAACGTTTTGGAACATGGTGAAGGAGTACAGTACCTAGCAGACCGTGTCAGCGTCCTCAGTGATTCCTCAGTGCTTTACAACTACTGGGTGTCCAAGCTCGACATGTGGCACAAACTGGCGCTCTACGCCTTGGAGGTGCTGGCCTGCCCTGCCGCCAGCTTTTTGTCTGAGTGGGTATTTAGTGCTGCTGGCGGCATTATAACAGATAAGCGTATCCGCCTCTCAACTGAATATGCTGACAGGTTGACTCTTATAAAAATGAACAAGGCCTGGATTGCCCCAGACTTCTCGACTCCACCAGAGGAAAGCGGATGAACAAAGGCACTTTAAATGTGTTGTTTAATGTACTCAATACACTGTATTCCCATGCACCCCTTCCACCACAAAAAAGGGTATATGGTTAAATCTTCCTTTTCTCATCCTCCTCCTCCTCTTCCATCATATCAACATGCTTATTCGTCGCATATAATGCCCTCGCATATATTCACTCGCATATCATGTTTTACAGGGTCAGCCCAACTGCAGGCCCTCGTATATAATGTTTTACAGGGTCAGCTCACCTGCAGGCCCTCGCATATAATGTTTTACAAGGTCAGCTCACCTGCAGGCCCTCGCATATAATGTTTTACAGGGTCAGCTCAACTGCAGGTCCTCGCATAAAATGTTTTACAGGGTCAGCTCATCTGCAGGCCCTCGCATATAATGTTTTAGAGGGTCAGCTCAATTGCAGGTCCTCGCATATAATGTTTTACAGGGTCAGCTCACCTGCAGGCCCTTGCATATAATGTTTTACAGGGTCAGCTCACCGGCAGGCCCTTGCATATAATGTTTTACAGGGTCAGCTCACCTGCAGGCCCTTGCATATAATGTTTTACAGGGTCAGCTAACCTGCAGGCCCTCACCTACAATCTTTTACAGGGTCAGCTCACCTGCAGGCCCTCGCATATAATGTTTTACAGGGTCAGCTCACCGGCAGGCCCTTGCATATAATGTTTTACAGGGTCAGCTCACCGGCAGGCCCTTGCATATAATGTTTTACAGGGTCAGCTAACCTGCAGGCCCTCACCTACAATCTTTTACAGGGTCAGCTCACCTTCTGATGACGACAGCAAAGTCCTGCCTGTTGGTACTCTGGCGCATTATACGCATTTTAGACAACACGGATTACTGGTTGTTCACCCTTCTCGACCCCCGCTACAAAGAGAACTTCTCATCTCTAATTCCTCTGGTGGAGAGGACAAGCAAAATGGTGCTGTACCAGAAGGTCCTTGTTGAAAAATTGCTCCAAAGTTGATAGGGCAGACATCCAAATGGATCGTCGCCGTCACGGGGACGTGCGATCGCCTAGAAGTTATCTAGAGTTAACAAAACGGCAGCAGGTCGGGCAAGACTTACAAAAGTCTTCCACTTCTTTGAATATGCTGGGCCAGTAAAACCGCTGTAGAATACGATCCTGAGTTTTCTGCAGCCCCAGATGACAGAACTGCCTCGGAGTCCTGAGATTAAATGGGGCGACTGCCACACTCCAAAAAATCTCAGATGAAGCGGACGCCCCTGCCAGCTGCATCCACCGTTCCATGGGTAGAGGAGTGGTCCCGTGCTGGCAGCGGCCCAGCACTGGAACCGACTACCCTACCACAACCACGGCTGTCGGCATGCCCACATCCACTCATGATCAATTCTGCAAACACTGTGTTTTTAAATACCAAAAAAATATAGAAAAAAAATGAAGAGGGAATTTGGGCTAACTTTATTGGGTTTGGGGAAATGGGGCAAAAATGAAATAAAATAGACACGAAACCCAATGACACTAAAGCACCAAGCAAAATACATTTTTTTTATTTTTTTTCTTCAGACGAAGGACGATGACAATAATCCCTCCCTAGCCCACGAAATCCTAAGAAAATGACACTAAAACACCAAACAAAAGACTATTTTTTTTTTCCCACAGACCAACGACGACAATAATCCCTCCCTACTCTATCACATGAAACACTAAGACAATAACACTAAAACAGCAAGGAAAATACTTTTTATCAGCTACACTCACTAACTAACCTATACTGACTATCTCCCCTTAACTAACTATGTGTATTATATATTTGAGCTAACTAACTAACTAACTAACTAACTATATAATGTCCCTAACACCCTGCACTTGAACCTATCAGCTACACTAATCACTAACTAAGCTACACTGACTATATCCCACTAACTAACTATCTGTATTATATAATATATATGAGCTATTTAATGTAATGTATGATGACACAGCAAAGCACAACACTCCTTTCTCTATCACAACTGCAAAAAATGCAGAAAATGGCTGCTGGCGAGGTTCTTATATAGTAAGGGGTAGGCACCTTTCCTATTGGTTGCTAGGGATGTTGCTAAGCTATGACAAAGATACTGTAGCCTTCTCATTGGCACACAAGCTAGAAGCAGGGAGGGATCATGTGTGCTCGTGAAAAAGAAAAATAGAATATTTGCGATTAGCGCTATATTCTAAATATTTGCGAATTCTCAAAGTTCCGATATTCGCGATAAAAATTTGCAATACGAATATTCGCGCTCAACACTATTGAAAACCCCTTTATGCCTAATTATATATAATGCAAAAAACTGTGATGGAATTGATGTTCTTGAAGTTTCATTGTATAACTAAGATGACAATAATAATCTTTTATTTTTATTTTTGTAATCGAGTAGAACAACAGAAATATACAGCAATGGTGTGAACCCACCATAAAGTTGCCTAATTCTTTTTAGATGCATTGGGAAAAATATTAAACTCGGTTACAAAAATGCACACACCCTTTTAATATAATCCTTAAATAAAATATTTCTATTTTTTTTACAGCTCAGTTTTCCTGCCGCTTTGTGTGGAATGTTTCTGGTTGTTGGCCAGTAGGTATTGAATTAGTAGTGACTAATGAGGAACTATTTGGCTTCTTATGTTATTTTTTGTGATCAAAATGAGAGCTGAATTGGTTGTAACATGGCCGGTGATCTGCCCCAGGCATGGACTTCTTCATCTGATGAAACTGTCAACACCTCCTTGGACCTTGTCCACTGACCCCGTCCTCCTGAGGAATTGTTTAGCTCCTATCTGGAATGGTCCCATTGGATTGATGCATCTGTTCACCCCTCTCTTGACCTGTTCATTTACTTCTCTGTTTACTTGACATCTGCAAAACTAATCTACAGGCAACCTGAACTTCCTCCCGAAGTGTTACCTACATACAGTACTGCTACTAATTATATTACTCTGACTACTTCATGAGGATTTTCACCCGGCTGATTTGTGCTCTGCTACACAATGTGGGATCTATTTTACTGCTGTCTGGATAAGCATTTATAGTCTGTATATCCTCTGTTATTTATTGTAATATCACTATCATCAAATTCACAATGCAAATCCATGGGGACAATAAATGCATTTTAGGCTAAACCATTGCTCTTCGGGCCATTTATCTGCAGTGGCAGTCAACCAGACCTGGAGCTGCTCTTTCTTAGCAGGTCTTTGTCTAAGCAGAGGACTCCTTTTCCTCTACGGAATTTATATGCTCTTCTAGCAGGACATGCAAATGGAGTTTTCTTTAGTCAACCACCCTTTTAGCATATGTGCTTCTTTTAATGCATTTTAATTTGAGCAATATTGGTGAGTGGTTGGTGATACAGCAAAGTTACATAATTAGTACACTGCTTGGAGCTCCATGATTCCTGCTCGCATTCATAGATGGACATGATAAAATTTTGGTTGCCTTCAGGCACCAGTAGGGGGAGTTATTTTTAAATACGAATTCATACAGCTACAATTTAACTCAATGTTAAATCTGTTTTTAAAATACCCCCTAGTTGCAGAAGCAAGCCTGCAAAATGTTATCCATTAACTTTATGACTGTGTGATGAGTTGAATTAGATTGGAGTCCTGCATCTTGTATCTCCTTAATAAACTGTTATTTATTAACCTAGTCTGATATTCAACCTCTTCCCACCCTTTACCCTATATATGGTGCCAGTGGGAAATCGTAGGTGTCAGTTGCCGTACATGCAGGCGTGATGATAACGTTGGCTCAGGAGCTAACCTCCCAATCAGCAGCAAATTCAGCATCCAGCTGACACACTGCTGCAACTGCCAGGATCAGATATAACTCTGATCTCAACCTTAGTGACTGTGTCTAAATAGTTAGTTAGATAGGGGCTCCCTCTGTCACACCATTGCACCATCCTATCCATGTGATGCAATCTCAATTTGCTGATGGGTCTGTCCTGGCATCTGGGTGCCTCTAGGTATGCCATATTTGCAAAACTAGTAAGCCCTGCCAGAGCGAAGAAATATTAGGATGCCTGTCAGAATTATGCAGATAGGCATAATGCACTGTAATACAGATGCGTTGTTGTGTATTATTTTAGCAATCAGTTCTCAAAACCAAGACAGTTGGCTTGGATGTGTATATCAAGCACTTTTGAAATAAATACAGAAAATATATAATAAGTACCTCAATAATCGTATTCAAGACACAGACAAATACATAAAAACACTTAAAAAAAATGTACAATTCTTCTAACAACCACTTGGGGCCACCAACATGATAAATGTTGCCCCCCACTCAATATGCCCTCTATTTGGAGAAACAATAAATAGCCAGCCTACTGTCAATGAAAATGTGCAATGCAATATACAAGCTGCAGAGTCAAAGTACAAGTATACACCCTATATGTGCGAGTAAAAAAACCCTCTTCTCACAAATGAAATGAACTTATAAGAAGATAAAAGGATTCAGTCTGAACACATTTGACCCAAAGTGCCCCAATTACCCGGAAAAGTCATGTATGACACTCTGAGGTCTCCTAGGACTGTATCCAACCCCATCCAAGTTCTTTAGCATCAAGAGAGCATTAGTAATGTCAAAGTGACAGTGACATACAGTATATGGCTATAGGTGAACGGGTGGAAGCCGGAAGTAACAAACAGTCTGTTTAATAACACACTGATCTTTCAGATTTTTGTTTTACATTTACAATTAAAAAAAATATTCATTTTTGGTGACAGATGCCTTCTTGTTTTCTGATCTTTAACCACCTCAGCCCCCAGTGCTTAAACACCCTGAAAGACCAGGCCACTTTTTACACTTCTGACCTACACTACTTTCACCATTTATTGCTCGGTCATGCAACTTACCACCCAAATGAATTTTACCTCCTTTTCTTCTCACTAATAGAGCTTTCATTTGGTGGTATTTCATTGCTGCTGACATTTTTACTTTTTTTGTTATTAATCGAAATTTAACGATTTTTTTGCAAAAAAATGACATTTTTCACTTTCAGTTGTAAAATTTTGCAAAAAAAATGACATCCATATATAAATTTTGCTCTAAATTTATTGTTCTACATGTCTTTGATAAAAAAAAAATGTTTGGGTAAAAAAAAAATGGTTTGGGTAAAAGTTATAGCGTTTACAAACTATGGTACAAAAATGTGAATTTCCGCTTTTTGAAGCAGCTCTGACTTTCTGAGCACCTGTCATGTTTCCTGAGGTTCTACAATGCCCAGACAGTACAAACACCCCACAAATGACCCCATTTCGGAAAGTACACACCCTAAGGTATTCGCTGATGGGCATAGTGAGTTCATAGAACTTTTTATTTTTTGTCACAAGTTAGCGGAACATGATGATTTTTTTTTTTTTTTTTTTTCTTACAAAGTCTCATATTCCACTAACTTGTGACAAAAAATAAAAACTTCCATGAACTCACTATGCCCATCACGAAATACCTTGGGGTCTCTTCTTTCCAAAATGGGGTCACTTGTGGGGTAGTTATACTGCCCTGGCATTCTAGGGGCCCAAATGTGTGGTAAGGAGTTTGAAATCAAATTCTGTAAAAACTGACCAGTGAAATCCGAAAGGTGCTCTTTGGAATGTGGGCCCCTTTGCCCACCCAGGCTGCAAAAAAGTGTCACACATCTGGTATCTCCGTATTCAGTAGAAGTTGGGGAATGTGTTTTGGGGTGTCATTTTACATATACCCATGCTGGGTGAGATAAATATCTTGGTCAAATGCCAACTTTGTATAAAAAAATGGGAAAAGTTGTCTTTTGCCAAGATATTTCTCTCACCCAGCATGGGTATATGTAAAATTACACCCCAAAACACATTCCCCAACTTCTCCTGAATACGGAGATACCAGATGTGTGACACTTTTTTGCAGCCTAGGTGGGCAAAGGGGCCCATATTCCAAAGAGCACCTTTCGGATTTCACTCGTCATTTTTTACAGAATTTGATTTCAAACTCCTTACCACACATTTGGGCCCCTAGAATGCCAGGGCAGTATAACTACCCCACAAGTGACCCCATTTTGGAAAGAAGAGACCCCAAGGTATTCGCTGATGGGCATAGTGAGTTCATGGAAGTTTTTATTTTTTGTCACAAGTTAGTGGAATATGAGACTTTGTATGAAAAAAAAAAATATATAAAAAAAATCATCATTTTCCACTAACTTGTGACAAAAAATAAAAAATTCTAGGAACTCGCCATGCCCCTCACGGAATACCTTGGGGTGTCTTCTTTCCAAAATGGGGTCACTTGTGGGGTAGTTATACTGCCCTGGCATTTTCCAGGGGCCCTAATGTGTGGTAAGTAGGTAAATGACCAGTGAAATCCAAAAGGTGCTCTTTGGAATATGGGCCCCTTTGCCCACCTAGGCTGCAAAAAAGTGCCACACATGTGGTATCTCCGTACTCAGGAGAAGTTGGGGAATGTGTTTTGGGGTGTCTTTTTACATATACCCATGCTGGGTGAGAGAAATATCTTGGCAAAAGACAACTTTTCCCATTTTTTTATACAAAGTTGGCATTTGACCAAGATATTTATCTCACCCAGCATGGGTATATGTAAAATGACACCCCAAAACACATTCCCCACCTTCTCCTGAGTACGGAGATACCAGATGTGTGACACTTTTTTGCAGCCTAGGTGGGCAAAGGGGCCCATATTCCAAAGAGCACCTTTCGGATTTCACTCGTCATTTTTTACAGAATTTGATTTCAAACTCCTTACCACACATTTGGGCCCCTAAAATACCAGGGCATTATACCTACCCCACAAGTGACCCCATTTTGGAAAGAATAGACCCCAAGGTATTCGCTGATGGGCATAGTGAGTTCATGGAAGTTTTTATTTTTTGTCACAAGTTAGTGGAATATGAGACTTTGTATAAAAAAAAAAAAAAAAAAAAAAATCATCATTTTCCACTAACTTGTGACAAAAAATAAAAAATTCTAGGAACTCGCCATGCCCCTCACGGAATACCTTGGGGTGTCTTCTTTCCAAAATGGGGTCACTTGTGGGGTAGTTATACTGCCCTGGCATTTTCCAGGGGCCCTAATGTGTGGTAAGTAGGTAAATGACCAGTGAAATCCTAAAGGTGCTCTTTGGAATATGGGCCCCTTTGCCCACCTAGGCTGCAAAAAAGTGTCACACATCTGGTATCTCCGTACTCGGGAGAAGTTGGGGAATGTGTTTTGGGGTGTCTTTTTACATATACCCATGCTGGGTGAGAGAAATATCTTGGCAAAAGACAACTTTTCCCATTTTTTTATACAAAGTTGGCATTTGACCAAGATATTTATCTCACCCAGCATGGGTATATGTAAAATGACACCCCAAAACACATTCCCCAACTTCTCCTGAGTACGGCGATACCAGATGTGTGACACTTTTTTGCAGCCTAGATGCGCAAAGGGGCCCAAATTCCTTTTAGGAGGGCATTTTTAGACATTTGGATACCAGACTTCTTCTCACGCTTTGGGGCCCCTAGAATGCCAGGGCAGTATAAATACCCCACATGTGACCCCATTTTGGAAAGAAGACACCCCAAGGTATTCAATGAGGGGCATGGCGAGTTCATCGAAATTTTTTTTTTTTGGCACAAGTTAGCGGAAATTGATATTTTTTATTTTTTTCTCACAAAGTCTCCCGTTCCGCTAACTTGGGACAAAAATTTCAATCTTTCATGGACTCAATATGCCCCTCACGGAATACCTGGGGGTGTCTTCTTTCCGAAATGGGGTCACATGTGGGGTATTTATACTGCCCTGGCATTCTAGGGGCCCTAAAGCGTGAGAAGAAGTCTGGAATATAAATGTCTAAAAAATTTTACGCATTTGGATTCCGTGAGGGGTATGGTGAGTTCATGTGAGATTTAATTTTTTGTCACAAGTTAGTGGAATATGAGACTTTGTAAGAAAAAAAAATAATAATTCCGCTAACTTGGGCCAAAAAAATGTCTGAATGGAGCCTTACAGAGGGTGATCAATGACAGGGGGGTGATCAATGACAGGGGGGTGATCAATGACAGGGGGGTGATCAATGACAGGGGGGTGATCAGGGAGTCTATATGGGGTGATAACCACAGTCATTTATCACGCCCGTGTAAGGCTTCATTCAGACGTCCGGATGCGTTTTGCGGATCCGATCCATCTATCAGTGGATCCGTAAAAATCATGCGGACGTCTGAATGGAGCTTTACAGGGGGGTGATCAATGACAGGGGGGTAATCAATGACAGGGGGGTGATCAGGGAGTCTATATGGGGTGATCACCACAGTCATTGATCATGCCCCTGTAAGGCTTCATTCAGACGTCCGGATGCGTTTTGCGGATCCGATCCATCTATCAGTGGATCCGTAAAAATCATGCGGACGTCTGAATGGAGCTTTACAGGGGGGTAATCAATGACAGGGGGGTGATCAGGGAGTCTATATGGGGTGATAACCACAGTCATTGATCATGCCCCTGTAAGGCTTCATTCAGACGTCCGGATGCGTTTTGCGGATCCGATCCATCTATCAGTGGATCCGTAAAAATCATGCGGACGTCTGAATGGAGCTTTACAGGGGGGTGATCAATGACAGGGGGGTAATCAATGACAGGGGGGTGATCAGGGAGTCTATATGGGGTGATCACCACAGTCATTGATCATGCCCCTGTAAGGCTTCATTCAGACGTCCGGATGCGTTTTGCGGATCCGATCCATCTATCAGTGGATCCGTAAAAATCATGCGGACGTCTGAATGGAGCTTTACAGGGGGGTAATCAATGACAGGGGGGTAATCAATGACAGGGGGGTGATCAGGGAGTCTATATGGGGTGATAACCACAGTCATTGATCATGCCCCTGTAAGGCTTCATTCAGACGTCCGGATGCGTTTTGCGGATCCGATCCATCTATCAGTGGATCCGTAAAAATCATGCGGACATCTGAATGGAGCTTTACAGGGGGGTGATCAGGGAGTCTATATGGGGTGATCACCACAGTCATTGATCATGCCCCTGTAAGGCTTCATTCAGACGTCCGGATGCGTTTTGCGGATCCGATCCATCTATCAGTGGATCCGTAAAAATCATGCGGACGTCTGAATGGAGCTTTACAGGGGGGTAATCAATGACAGGGGGGTGATCAATGACAGGGGGGTGATCAGGGAGTCTATATGGGGTGATAACCACAGTCATTGATCATGCCCCTGTAAGGCTTCATTCAGACGTCCGGATGCGTTTTGCGGATCCGATCCATCTATCAGTGGATCCGTAAAAATCATGCGGACATCTGAATGGAGCTTTACAGGGGGGTGATCAGGGAGTCTATATGGGGTGATCACCACAGTCATTGATCATGCCCCTGTAAGGCTTCATTCAGACGTCCGGATGCGTTTTGCGGATCCGATCCATCTATCAGTGGATCCGTAAAAATCATGCGGACATCTGAATGGAGCTTTACAGGGGGTTGATCAATGACAGGGGGGTAATCAATGACAGGGGGGTGATCAGGGAGTCTATATGGGGTGATCAGGGGTGATTAGGGGTGATCAGGGGCTAATAAGGGGTTAATAAGTGACGGGGGGGGTGTAGTGTAGTGTAGTGGTGCTTGGTGGGACTTTACTGAGCTACCTGTGTCCTCTGGTGGTCGATCCAAACAAATGGGACCACCAGAGGACCAGGTAGCAGGTATATTAGACGCTGTTATCAAAACAGCGTCTAATATACCTGTTAGGGGTTAAAAAAAACACATCTCCAGCCTGCCAGCGAACGATCGCCGCTGGCAGGCTGGAGATCAACTCTCTTACCTTCCGTTCACAGGAAATCTCGCGTCTCGCGAGAGGACGCGCCGGCGCGTCCAGGAGGAATGAATCAACCACCTCCAGGACGCGTCTGTGCGTACAGCGGTCCGGAGGTGGTTAAAATGGCTGCCTACATTTTGAGCGATTCATGCTTCAGATTCACAGAAATCTGAATCCTTTGGGAAATTCAATTTGTGCCAAATCAATTCACTCAGCTCTTATAGATCTGATAATGTGGCAATGCAAAAGTAGTAAAACATGAAAAAACTACATAAATCTGGTGTTACGCAATCGTACTGACCCAGCGAATTAAAGTAGCATATTTTTTATGGCGCATGTTGATCGGATCAAAATCGAAGGATGAATAAAAAGTTATGGCTTTTGGAATGCGAAGAGGAAAATAAAAAAAAAAAAAAAAAAGCACTGTGCCTTTAAAGGGACAGTAAACCCTAAAAAAAACATATGTAACACAAATATATTTAATGCATAGTGCACACACAGCTATGTCTACAGGGTGCTCCCCAAACTACGGCCATAAACAGTTTAGAAGAGATCTGGCAGACAAAGCACTTTCTTCTTCCTCATCTCCACCCACAGGCAATAGAGAGCCTATGCCTTTTCTCTGCTAATTAGGGCTGGGCTGAATATCTGGCCCCAGGGGCGTAACTACCATAGCGGCAGACTATGCGACTGCTATGGGGTCCAGGGTAAGAGGGAGCCCAGTCTTAGTTGGGATTATCTTCTCTTCTACTGGAGGTGAAAATTTGGTCAGGACTCTACCCTCTAAAGGAACAACTTTTAGCAAATGAAGCAGTGGAAAAATGCCCCAACGGTCATTGAAAAGGGTTAAGGCAGAAACCCTTCTGTCTTGTGTGGAGGGCCTGGTTTGATTCTTGCTATGGGCCCCTTACTTCCCTATGTACGCCACTGTCTGGCCCTGTCAATTTTGCGGCAGGTGGAAGCTTCTTCAACTTCAGGGACAGCCCCTCACAGGTGAAGAAGTCCTGCTGATGAGGCAAATCGATTTATTAGAATCGATTTGCTCATCTCTAGTTTTAACCCAATTTTCCCAGGACCTTGAAATTCAAATCTGCCTATGGTCTAGCTTTAGCACTATTTGAGAGTGAGGAGAATGGTTTATTTAGGTAGACCTAGTATTTAGCAGTTGCTATTACAGCTCCAGATAATGTGCTAAGAGACTAAGAGATTCCTTACAATAAAATGGCCATGATCACTGTGTAGACAGAAATTATCCAGACTAAATCCAGCCACCTCCTCCTAAACTTTCTGGCTCATATGCACTAGCATCAGAGGGGGAGATGGAGGGGTGAGAAGACATGGCTGCCACCTGAGAGAGCAATGTACTGCTTTTCTATTGTATATTTCATGGTCTGTAATTATGATGTCTGATGTAGCGAGAGCAAAAAACAGAGCCACATAAGGATATTAGATTAGGTTTTGTTAGTTGGATTCTGGCTTTAGTGGCCGTTTAAGGTCAAAAAGAGCAATGTCCTTAAAGGCTTAAAGTTCCCTATAGAGAACATTACATACTGTACATTGGACTATAACAGGTATGATTTACAAGCTGAACTTAGAAAGCTTGACTTTACTACGCCGTCATTCCTTTCCACTACATATTTGTTTTGTACAATATTATTTCTCTATCATGAGCTGCAATCCTTTCCTGACATGTGGATTTTACACTTATCATCTCCCCCCTTTCCTGTGCTCAGCGTGTAACTCCTGAACTTATGAACAGCTTGTGAATCCTGCTATCATTCCAGGCTCACAGGAGCATGAAGCCATCTCACTGCTGGAACACTATGGATGAGATTTCACAACACCTGCAAATGAAGCATGTGTACTGTGTTAACTGAAATGTCATACTTGCATCGGCCAAATGCACCTGCTGTTTCTGCTGGGGTAAGATTATGCACTCAGATTCCATAAAATGCATAGTGGAGTCGTTTGGATTTGTTTCCGCTCCACTATGCAAGAAAACAAACGGGGCTGCAGGAAAAAAATGGCAGCAGATGCACTGGAATGATGAGACTGGAAGGCAATTTGTTCATGGAAGTGTGATACAATAATAAGGGTCTGCAGACAACGATGAAGCATGATGGAGGTTCCTAGCAAGTTTGGGGAACATTTCAGTAAATGGAGTTGGGTATTTGATCAGGATTAATGGTGTCCTGAAGGCTAAGAAATACAAAGAGATACCTATCTATCAGGCAATAGCATCAGGGAGGCATCTGGCTGGCTTCAAATTCATTCTGCAGCAGGACAACGACCCAAAACATACAGCCAATGTCATTAAGAACTGTCTTCAGTGTAAAGAAGAACAAGGAGCTCTGGAAGTGATGGTATGACCCACACAGAGCCCTGATCTCAACATCATCTAATTTGTCTGGGATTACATAAAGAGAAATAAATATTTGAGCAAGCCTACATGCAGATCTATGGTTAGTTCTTCAAGATGCATGGATGAACCACCCTCCCTAGTTCCTTCAAAAACTACGTGTAACTGTACCTAGAAAAACTGATGCTATTTTGAAGGCAAAGGCTGGTCTCACCAAATTTAGATTTTGATTTAGCTCTCTATTTCGTTCATTCACTTTGCATTATGTTAATTGATAAAAAATAAACTATAAGCGCTTCTATTTTTGAAAGCCTTTTAATTTTGCAATTTTTTTCCTCACCTGCCTAAAACTTTTGCACAGTACTGTATACAGTGGATATAAAAAGTCTACACACCCGTGTTAAAATTTCAGGTTTCTGTGCTGCTTGATTGCGGAAATCTGCAATTTAAAAATTCGAAAGAAAAAATTAGCATTACGAAAATTCGCAATCAACACTTCTCCTAAACTCAAAAATATTGCAGCCTTCTCATTGGCCCACAAGCTAGAAGCAGGGAGGGATCATGTGTACTGATTAAAAAAAAAATCTCGAATATTCGAAATTACGAATATATTTCACTATATTCTAAATATTCGTGAATTCTCGAAGTGCCGATATTCGCGATAAAAATTCGCAATTCGAATATTCGTGATCAACACTACTGAACAGGGCTGTGCACAGGAGATGCCCTCACAATCTGACAGATTTGGAGTGAGCAAATCTTGCCAAGTCAAAATGTGCCATGCTGATAGACTCATACCCAAAAAGACTGAGTGCTGTAATAAAATCAAAAGGTGCTTCAACAAAGTATTAGTTTAAGGGTGTGCATACTTATGCAACCATATTATTTTATGTTTATATTTTTTTTCCCTCCACCTAAAAGATTTCAGTTTGTTTTTCAATTGAGTTGTACAGTTTATAGGTCACATTAAAGGTGGAAAAAGTTCTGAAAAGATTTATCTTTGTCTCATTTTTTTACATCACAGAAACCTGACATTTTAACAGGGGTGTGTAGACTTTTTATATCCACTGTATGTGTAACCAAACTTGGATTGACCATCCTGACCATATAGCTTATTTGATCCTATATTTGAGCCTTTTCTTCTTTTGTAGTTGTAATTAACAGCAGAGTGTCCTGGGACAAGAATGTCTGCACCTGGGGACAAAAAATGTGTTCAAGACCAGAAATGTATGGGCACTATGCAAAGCTATTATGCATATATGAGCTGTTCATGGGTGTGTGTACTGGAGATCATGTTCTGTCCATGACAGACTGTGTGTGATCTCTGCACCGCTGGAGGAAAGACTGGCTTCAGTACTGAGTGACAGAGAGATTCTATTTAGTGCAAAACTAGCTGAAGGCCAGTAACTCCAAGTACAGTGGCAAGTACAGCCTGAGGGACACATTGTGGGGCATTAGTGCCACAGAGCAAAACTGCCCACCATGCCTCACAAGGAAAAAGACACCAGATGTACAGTAGGACTGACTGCAAAGGGATGTAAAGGAACTGGCTTCCGGAACCTTGAGTTTATAGTAGGGCTTCTTATCTGGATCCACATGTCTTAGCCCGAGGTGAGAGCATTTCCCTCAATGTGGAGGACCTCTTGTGTCATGGATTACACAGAGAACATGTAATGCATCATTTCCCCTGTGGTGGTGCTGCAGGGAAATTCAACAGTGATTGATGGGTTCTTAACAAATTAGATATGAGGGTCCCAGAAGGAGAGCACTTTGTAATCAATTTATTCTCAAGAAACCCTTCTAACAACTTGGTATTGTCCAAAACAGATAACCCTTTAAAAGAGGACCTGCCACTTCTCCTGGCCTGTCTGTTTTAAGAACTACTTGCATTCCTTAAGTATTACTGATCCTGAAGCATCTATTTTTATGACTTTATATTGTGCCGTTCCTTTTTTTTTATTCCTGCTAGGGGTTATGAATGAATTACCAGTAGTTTGCCATGAAGGTCCAGGTGGGTGTTACCAATTGGGGGGGAAATTGTCCCTGCACAGTCGGACAATGGCAGCAAAGATTGGTTAATGTGCAGGCCACCAACTGGTAACACCCATCTGGATCTTCATTGCAAACTGCCTGGAATTCAATCATAACTCCTAGCAGGAATAATAAAGAAATAGCACAATATAATTTATTCATAACTTCTAGTAGAATAACAAAGGAATGACACAACATAGAGACATAGCAATAGATGCTCCAGAATTGTTATTAGCTGGGGGTGCAAGTAGTTACTAAAACAGACATGTCAGGAGAGGTGACAGGTCCTCTTTAAGACAACGTGGCCCAGTCCATAACAGTTCAATACATAATCAATAAAATTCAGTTCAGACACATCTCTGGTAAATGAGTACAGTTCAGGATTGCAGGAGGTGTAGCTCAACCACCTCTATTACATAGGTGAAACAAGACCAGAGACCTTGCAGTTTTGACTGGGCCGTAATTAATGACAATGACTAATGCCCAGTTGGATCCTAACAAATATCATTATGCACAAGGGAACCATAGGTCATTGTGGAATGAGTAGATACTAATATTAGCAAACAAATCATTAAGCTCATCATTATCTGTAACGTCATTAAGCATTGATTGCACAGCTCGTCCAGCAGCGAGAAGCTGATAGCTCTCCATTTGTGCTATATCAGTAAACACCATTCTTTAGCCTCCTGAGCACATCAGATACAGTATCAGAAAAATTCAGTCACCAAAGAGTTTCAGGGGTTATCCACTGGTTAATGGCTCTTTAAACTTCTTCTTTTCATAAAACCATGATGAAAGACCTGGTTAATAGATAAAGCTGATGATCTGAGACATATACATGCAAGGTTCACTGATAATAGTTGGGGAGGATTATTTGCTAATGATAGGGAAAGGAATGACGAAGACAACAATTTGATTAAAAAGATACACAATCACCTAATGGAGGAAGCAAAGTACATTGGATGTCCTGGCCTTGGTGCAAAAACATTACTTGGCTGCCGTAACTAACCATCAAGGATTTCATCAGACACTGTATCCAAGTCAGAGCCCTTCATTGAAGGTATACCTCCGAGACTCTTCCCTCCCTACGTCCAAGAGAAAATACCACTGTATGGACATACAGTGGGGTACATTGCCTATAGGGTCCCTTTTTAAAAAAAAAATGTCTAATGTAGGACAGATTTTGATTTTGGATGCCTCAGCATTATGGAAAAGAGCAGTGTACTGTGCTATTCTATACATTTAAAAACAAGGCATGTGCAGTGACGCAGTGGATTAATGCGAAAGGGGTTAATAATATGATTCACTGATAGAGAGACAATACTCAGGCTCACTGTTTCAAAATGTTTACTGTGATGATGATTTGTAAACTGTGAATCCCTAGAGGTGATATATAGGTAGGAATTAATTAAAAAATAATTAAAAGTGGCATTTGTTTAGCTGGTTGCCAGGCCTCCATCAACCCTCAACACACCCACCCTGCCCGGCTTATGAGAGTGCAAAGTTCCTAGCTAGTAGAGCTAAAGTGAAGACCTACTTTGGTGTGCCCTGCCAAGTAGGCCTGAAGAGAAGTCTTATCCAGGAAAACACCATTTCTGAAAGTGGGAAACTGCCAGAAAGCAACTCTACAAAGATGTATTCCTCAGAGAGGAGAGAAAGCCTTGAATATATACAGAAGGTAGAGAACCATTTTAAGGACCTTGGTTGTACTGAGACAGTGGGGTAAATGCATGTTTATGGCATGTTTAGACTTTAATGCATGAGGGAAGGGTTAATTGCCTCTGGTACCCGCCATACTTCTGAGATGGATTGGCAGAAAGTATATTGAGAAAGATTGTGTTTTTTTGGGAAGATTTCAAAGTGAATCTAGAGAGAAAATCAGGAACGATTGCTACCATCATTGCCACCTCCTATATACAGCCTTTGGAAAAAGTCTACTCTGTAGAATACTTGAGAATTGTGCCTGTAGCTTGCATTCTTACTGTAACTCCCATAATCTATTTAGTAAAGAGAAACTTTACTTATTATAACTTAATAGGCCTTGTCATTGACTCCACCATCCATCTGCAGGTACTGCAACTTCCCTCCTGCCTTGCACCCTGTTATCCACCAGACAGGAGCCCCCAAGAACCCAGGGTATACCTTGGGTTGTGCCCTTCGATCCACTGCATGCACAGCCTGCAGAAGCACCAGGGAGAGAGACTAGCCACCATAAGGACTAAAACCACCCTCATTTCCACCATCAATATTCCCATCCTATCCTTCCCTGTGGTCCGGCATTCTGCACATGGGGCCTGAGGTGTGCCAGAAGAGAACTCTTGACATGCACCAAGTGAATGAGGCCCTACGGATATGCCTTCCCATTGATCATGTAGAACACTAGGGGGCGGGGGGAATTTATCATCAGATCTACACCAGTATTTTGGCATAAACTACATATTTCTGCTAAAATATGCAGCTTTTATTTTTTTAAAAAGAGATGAAATTATACATTTTTCAAACCAGCACCTGGATATGAATACTTTTGTAATTACATGTAATTAAAAACTTAGTATAGCCAGTGAGTTATTCAATAAAATGTATCTATATAGCGCCACCTGCCATTTGTTCTTTTCCTCATTTCTTGTCCACCTTATTAAGGTGGTTGCACGTGCTCAGTTTAAATCTTCAACTTCTACCACCCTCATCTTCTGTTATAAGCTGTGTTCAGTTACAGGAAAAGAGCTACAGCAGAAAGAACACATCCCCTGAGAAAGGATCCATGTGAGGTACAGGGCTGGTTCTAGCTATGTTAGAAAGAAATTGTCGGATTCAGCACAAAATTGAGAGGAACAGAGCTACAATGGAGTCCGTTAAGTGGGAATCTGTTTTTTACCAGACAAAAAAGTCCTACATGCAGGACATTTCTGGCTAGTCTCTTACACAGAATCTGTCATTATACGCAGGAGAGCTAGAGCATAATTTTATTTGCTAGAGTGGAGAGCATCAGATCTTTATGTACCTGGCTTGCGGCCAAGAGGAGTGATTAAGTGAATCACTGGTCATCAGCCCACCGGCAAATTTCCCTGTAGGATCTATGGCCAGTCCACCCATGTTCAGCCTTGTTTAGCCTGCAGTTTAGAGCATCCACCTCTGCACTAGCGTTGTTCAGGTTCTTTCCTCTACACATAGAGGAAGCCGCCTAGTCATGGTTACTGGCCTAGGTGTAGAAAGATCTTTGTACTGACCATTTATTTATTAATATACTGTCATAACCTTAAAAGGGTTATCCTGGAAAAAATATTGATAACCTACCTTCAGGAGAGATCATCAATATTAGATCTGCCGGGGTACGACACCCGGGACCGCCGCAGATCAGCTGTTAGAAGAGGTCGGGCTGATTGACGGGGGTGCATCTACTTGGACCTTCGCTGATGTGATAATGATGACCTATCCTATAATCATTATCATTTCCAGGATAACCCCTTTTAAGCTGTCTTTTCCAAATGAAATAACCCCAATTTACTCATAATGGTTTTGTTAGAACCAATATTAGTTTTGCGGTAAATTCATGAAAGCTTTATTTATCGTTACTACCATCATTACCACGACTGCCATCCCCTGCCGCCTTGCTTCTGTTTATTTTGGGACAGTCAGAGGAGCATTGATTTGCATAGCAAATGGCAGAAAAGCGCTTTTAGCTAGGTAGTAAGATGAAACTTCTGAAACAACTAGGACATCTGGTAACCCTTTGGATGTATAAATGCTTCCTCCCTCGGAGAGTATCACATTGTCTTGTACTGTACAGATGAATAACAATAAGTGAAGAGAGAGTGTTTCGTAGCTTTCCAAGACGGAGGCCGCTTCCCACAAAGTGAAATGCTTGAAAATTGAAACAGTTGCAAGTTTCCTTTTTTCTTGCTTCGAGCGTATACAAGGATACATCCAAAGCAATTAGAAATACAGAGGAACTGTAACAAAGTGGCCTGAGACGCGGAATGTGAAGAAATGATCCGAACACTGATTACATAACTCTGATTGTCTCCTGAGTATTGTTTACAGGAAAGCTGACCAGCAATAATGGCACCAGACAGGAAAACTTATCAGAAACAGACTGCTCCAGAAGATGATAAAGTGTACACAACCGTAAGCAATTTCAATCAGGGGAGGTAGTACGGAGGTATCTGCCTTATCTCCTTTGACATTCGCCATTAACTTGTTTGCAAAACTGTCACTGAAAAGTGATGTAACTCTGTGTAACACTTGATAAGGTTCTACCATCTGTAGCCCCTCAGTGAGTAAAGCTGGCCATACACATTCAATAGCTGTCGCCCAAACGATCATTCAGCCGACAGCTATTTCTCCCGACTTCCTAACAACTCCTCCATACACATACATGTTCGGATCAGCCAAACATGTACTGTATGTGTATTCTATGGGGAGAGTGGAGAATAATGCTGTCAGACAGTGGTGATTATCTCCCAGGAAAACAAAAAGTTGTGGTAAACACAAAAGGGGAGAGGCACTCGTAGGGTAGTAGGTCTAATGTTTAGAGAGGTATTAGATGATTGTGCTCACCTTTATGTGTTGTACAGGCATAGGCACAACACTAGTTATTGCATGTAAATACAATGTGTCAAATGAGTCAAATTCTAAGACCATGGAGTAGCCAACCCTCTGGTAGGAGTAAACAGAACGGATAAAAGGATGCAGACAATAGGAAGGGCCTGTACAACTTGAACACCTCCTGGCATGTTTCCATCAGGAGGTGTCCAAGTTGTGTAAGCCCTCCCTATTGTCTGTATCCTTTTATCCGTTCCAGGAAAACAAAATTATTAATATTCATTTTGCCCAATACCCAATAAAAGGTTGCCAGTCCTGCTGAAATGAGTGGTTTTGGCCAATATTAATCTAATGTGTATGGCCAACTTTATTGCTGTATATGAGGAAAGTTCCTCCCACTGTGGGTTCCTCCAACTCTAAAGGCTTTCATGCAGATTAGTGTATTGTTGGCCAAACCCACCGAGAATGACGGGCTCAGCTGAGACTCTCATGTGTATGAGGAGCTCCCAACTTTCTCCCGACAACAGATTTCAGAAGAAAGGAGGATAAGGCTGTTGGAGTTCAATAAGCCTGATCTTTTGTTCTCACGGATGATAAGCCAGAGGTGCCTGACAGCCCATTGAGGACACATGCATGGCCAGCCAAGCTAAGCATGCATTTGTATGGGGGGGTCAACAGTATAGCTGTCAGCCAAATGAGCTAAAATGCTCTATAATATACCTACCAGAGTAGCGGACATGTAATTGCCCCCTGTCAACAGGATGTTGATTTCACCATCCTGCATCGTAGAGGAAGAACCATCTTTGGAGTGATGGGGACCGAATTCAGCAGGGGCAAGATAAATATGATCACCACTGCGGGTCGGCCACTCTGGGAGATCTGTTATAGTTTTGGATAAATTAAGCTTGAAATAAATTGTAGATAATGACAACTGGCTAGAATTAGGCTCTGTAGTGGAAGATAAAAAGCTGGTCTGATGACTAAAGGAACTTGACTCTACACTGCGTGCAGAATTATTAGGCAAATGAGTATTTTGACCACATCATCCTCTTTATGCATGTTGTCTTACTCCAAGCTGTATAGGCTCGAAAGCCTACTACCAATTAAGCATATTAGGTGATGTGCATCTCTGTAATGAGAAGGGGTGTGGTCTAATGACATCAACACCCTATATTAGGTGTGCATAATTATCAGGCAACTTCCTTTCCTTTGGCAAAATGGGTCAAAAGAAGGACTTGACAGGCTCAGAAAAGTCAAAAATAGTGAGATATCTTGCAGAGGGATGCAGCACTCTTAAAATTGCAAAGCTTCTGAAGCGTGATCATTGAACAATCAAGCGTTTCATTCAAAATAGTCAACAGGGTCGCAAGAAGCGTGTGGAAAAACCAAGGCGCAAAATAACTGCCCATGAACTGAGAAAAGTCAAGCGTGCAGCTGCCAAGATGCCACTTGCCACCAGTTTGGCCATATTTCAGAGCTGCAACATCACTGGAGTGCCCAAAAGCACAAGGAGTGCAATACTCAGAGACATGGCCAAGGTAAGAAAGGCTGAAAGACGACCACCACTGAACAAGACACACAAGCTGAAACGTCAAGTCTGGGCCAAGAAATATCTCAAGACTTATTTTTCTAAGGTTTTATGGACTGATGAAATGAGAGTGAGTCTTGATGGGCCAGATGGATGGGCCCGTGGCTGGATTGGTAAAGGGCAGAGAGCTCCAGTCCGACTCAGACGCCAGCAAGGTGGAGGTGGAGTACTGGTTTGGGCTGGTATCATCAAAGATGAGCTTGTGGGGCCTTTTCGGGTTGAGGATGGAGTCAAGCTCAACTCCCAGTCCTACTGCCAGTTTCTGGAAGACACCTTCTTCAAGCAGTGGTACAGTAAGAAGTCTGCATCCTTCAAGAAAAACATGATTTTCATGCAGGACAATGCTCCATCACACGCGTCCAAGTACTCCACAGCGTGGCTGGCAAGAAAGGGTATAAAAGAAGAAAATCTAATGACATGGCCTCCTTGTTCACCTGATCTGAACCCCATTGAGAACCTGTGGTCCATCATCAAATGTGAGATTTACAAGGAGGGAAAACAGTACACCTCTCTGAACAGTGTCTGGGAGGCTGTGGTTGCTGCTGCACGCAATGTTGATGGTGAACAGATCAAAACACTAACAGAATCCATGGATGGCAGGCTTTTGAGTGTCCTTGCAAAGAAAGGTGGCTATATTGGTCACTGATTTGTTTTTGTTTTGTTTTTGAATGTCAGAAATGTATATTTGTGAATGTTGAGATGTTATATTGGTTTCACTGGTAAAAATAAATAATTGAAATGGGTATATATTTGTTGTTTGTTAAGTTGCCTAATAATTATGCACAGTAATAGTCACCTGCACACACAGATATCCCCCTAAAATAGCTAAAACTAAAAACAAACTAAAAACTACTTCCAAAAATATTCAGCTTTGATATTAATGAGTTTTTTGGGTTCATTGAGAACATGGTTGTTGTTCAATAATAAAATTAATCCTCAAAAATACAACTTGCCTAATAATTCTGCACTCCCTGTATTTGATGCCATATAATTCATGGTCTAGGAATTTTTATCACCAACCAGTATTATTTTCAAGGACTACAGCTAACCTTAAAGGGGTATTATCATCTGAGACAATGAGGGCATGTCGCTAGATAATGCCCCCATTATCTGATAGGTGCGGGTCCCACCTCTCCCCATAGTAGTGAATGAACCGCTCCCATTGTGCTATTCTCAGCAACCCCATAAAAAATAAATGGAGGGCAGCTGCGCATGTGCAGTGCGCCCTCCACAACTTTTGGGGCTCCATTCTCGATATAGGTGCAGGTCCCAGTGGTGGGACCTGCACCTATCAGACAATGGGGGCCTATCCTAGCGATATGCCCCCATTGTTTGAGATGGGAAATCCCCTTTAAGTTGGCCATATGCTAAATTTAAGGAAGAGAATGATTGCAAGGTCCAATGTGCAAAGCTATAGATAAACAATTTTGTGCTACATGGACTCCACTTGTAAATGTGGAAAACTAAAGTAGAAAATAGTCCAGCATCTCAGAATCCATACATCGGGGCTTTATTCAAGAAAATCCATTCATAACAAGTGGTTGCAAAAAGATCCAAACAAATCCTGCGCGTTTCAGAGAACTTCCACATTCTTACAGATCACAGCAGATCGATGGGGATCCCGGCAGGGACTCTTTGTTATCTGCATATTGTCAGGGGACCCTAATATCAAATTGGGACGATCCAAAGTGTAGATCCCCTTACATATCAACTCTCATGTGAAATATTAAATATTTTCTAAATTTTTATGACAGTTCAATTTATTTGAAAACAACGTAAACTTTATATTAAAATGAGAATAAACGAAGCAAGATAACATGCTGCCAATAAGTTAAAGTGCCCATCAAAATCTGTTTATAGAAAACCGAGAGATCTTCATGCCAACAAGAAACAAGACCTATGAAAAGGAAGCTATACATCTCTTGGCAAATATAAACACAAGCCTTCGAACAGAGCAGCACTTGGCAGCCATGTTAAATAAATATATGAGCCATGTGATTAGGCAGCACTGACTGCATCACCTGTTTTTAATTACACCTCCCATATTCTGGAAAAAAAAAAGGCTAATGAAACGTTGTGAGTGCATGTGCGGTGCGAAAGGCTGGTGAAGCCCAGTTCACACATTATTCAGACTGTAAGTATGTAAGCAACTCATTTACCGGTCCTTGGATGACATTGTTACGTAGATGTACTTGTCCTAGGACAGCAGTTAGGCTACGGTTACACAGCGACATGTGTCGTGTGACTTCTTGCCGAAAAAAAGTCGCGCAGCAATTTTTATAATGATAGTCAATGATGTCAAACTGCGACATGCTGTGACTGCGACACAAGTTGGATTTTTGTCCAAAGGTCGCGCTGCAGTCGCAGCATGACGCAGTACGACACCATTGACTGTCATTGTAAAATATTTTATGCAACGTGAATATCGCGTCGTACATGTCACAATGCGGTTGTACCCTTTTTGTCACGTGACTTATTGTCGTTGTGTAGACCTAGCCTTAAAGAGAATTTCTGGTAAAACAAAATATAAAAAATGTGGCACATGCTAAAGATGTGTTTCAAATGGCCGTGATACATTTACATGCTCGTGTCTTTACATTGAGGTCAGCAATAGTGGTGATCAAATTGAAATCCACAAAGTCGACTTCGATACGAATCTCAGGATAAATTTGAATCGCCCCCAAGACGAATTTCCTTGTGCTTCGTGGTAGCAAATTGATTTAACCAATAGTGTAAAAAAACAACGGGCTCGCAATGTGCCGGCCGCCGCCATCTTGATTGGAGATCTTGTACGCCGGCCAGTGGGATGACGTCATCACTAGAGATGGTCATGCGGTTCGCCCAGCGGTCGTTTCGTGGCAAACTTTGCTCGTTCGCGGTTCGCCGAACGGGCGAACATATGGCGATGTCCATCTGCGCCATATTCTTTTACATTAAGAAGAACTTTGACCCATGACACATCCATCAGGTGGTACAGGACAGCCAATTGAGATGTTTAATGCACATAGACATACCTGCTACCTTATAAATAAACCCAATCTGGCCGACATTTTACATTCAGTCTTTTTGCCAGCGAAGGGAGAGGTTGCTGTGTGGAGCAGGGACAGACTGTTAGGGACACTAAACGCTAGCTAATAGGGCCACAAAAGTCCTTTTAAGGACTGGTATAGGTGTACTATCGATAGGAGTGATATACAGACTGACAAACGCTATTGAAACAAACAATTTTAACTGGTGTAGTATACTGGTTGCCCACCAAAAAAACTGATTGAGGCAGGGGTGTGAAATACCAATAATATACTTTCTATATAATGCATTTGGGTAGTGTAGCATTTGTTTGCGGTTCTGCTGCGTTACCGCAGCTACACAGAGTGAGAACGAATAATTTCTACTGGTGTGATATACCAGTTGCCCCCCAAAAAAACTGACCGTGTAATCTACCCCCAGCCACATACTTACTTGTTCTTTTCTGTCCGCTAAATGCATAATTTTTGGGGCCTGTAGACCACTGGCCTGCTGTAAAATTGATATCCAATGACCGTGTAATTTACCTCCAGCCATATACTTACTTGTTCTTTTCTGTCCGCTGAATGCATAATTTTTGGGGCCTGTAGTCCACTGGCCTGCTGTAAAATTGATATCTAATGACCGTGTAATTTACCTCCAGCCATATACTTACTTGTTCTTTTCTGTCCGCTGAATGCATAATTTTTGGGGCCTGTAGTCCACTGGCCTGCTGTAAAATTGATATCTAATGACCGTGTAATTTACCTCCAGCCATATACTTACTTGTTCTTTTCTGTCCGCTGAATGCATAATTTTTGGGGCCTGTAGTTCACTGGCCTGCTGTAAAATTGATATCCAATGACTGTGTAATCTACCTCCAGCCACATACTTGCTTGTTCTTTTCTGTACGGTGAATGCATAATTTTTGGATCCTGTGGTCCACTGGCCTGATGTAAAATTGATATCCAATGACCGTGTAATTTACCTCCAGCATGTAATCTACCTCCAGCCACATACTTACTTGTTCTTTTCTTTCTGCTGAATGCATAATTTTTGGGGCCTGTAGTCAACCGGCCTGCTTTAAAATTGATATCCAATGACCGTGTAATCTACCCCCAGCCACATACTTACTTGTTCTTTTCTGTCCGCCAAATGCATAATTTTTGGGGCCTGTAGTCCACTGGTCTGCTGTAAAATTGATATCCAATGACCTTGTAATCTACCTCCAGCCACATACTTACTTGTTCTTTTCTTTCTGCTGAATGCATAATTTTCTTACTTGTTCTTTTCTGTACGGTGAATGCATAATTTTTGGGGACTGTAATCCACTGGCCTGCTGTAAAATTGATATCCATTGACCATGTAATCTGCGTCCAGCCACATACTTACTTGTTCTTTTCTGTACGGTGAATGAATAATTGTTGGGGCCTCAGAGGAATTCAACACCAGTAACGGCCACGTGTTATCGAATTTCAACTATTACTATTATTTTTTTTTTCAAGAGGGGTGATTTAGTTATTCATGTTTTTAATCCATTTTTATATTTTTAGTTATTTTAAATATATGTATTTGACCTGTATTTGTACTGGTCTGCAGTAAAATTGATATCCATTGACTGTATTATACCTCCGGCCACATAATCACTTGATCTTTTCTGTCCAGTGGCCTACACTAAAAATGTTTTCATAGACCGCATAATGTACCTCGAGCCACATAATCATAATTTGTTTTATGTCAGGTGAATGCCTAATTTTTGGGGCCCGTACTCCCGTGGCCTAAAATAAAAAAATTCTAGGCTCCAACAGGGCACATTTCAGAGAATTTCCCTTTAAGATGCATAAAAATGTTCCCTGATTAAGATACATATTTTTTGTTGGAGTTTTTGTCATTGATCCCCCTCTAGTATGTCACTGTCCATGTTGTGGGACTACACTGCGTGCAGAATTATTAGGCAAATGAGTATTTTGACCACATCATCCTCTTTATGCATGTTGTCTTACTCCAAGCTGTATAGGCTCGAAAGCCTACTACCAATTAAGCATATTAGGTGATGTGCATCTCTGTAATGAGAAGGGGTGTGGTCTAATGACACCAACACCCTATATTAGGTGTGCATAATTATTAGGCAACTTCCTTTCCTTTGGCAAAATGGGTCAAAAGAAGGACTTGACAGGCTCAGAAAAGTCTAAAATAGTGAGATATCTTGCAGAGGGATGCAGCACTCTTAAAATTGCAAAGCTTCTGAAGCGTGATCATCGAACAATCAAGCGTTTCATTCAAAATAGTCAACAGGGTCGCAAGAAGCGTGTGGAAAAACCAAGACGCAAAATAACTGCCCATGAACTGAGAAAAGTCAAGCGTGCAGCTGCCAAGATGCCACTTGCCACCAATTTGGCCATATTTCAGAGCTGCAACATCACTGGAGTGCCCAAAAGCACAAGGTGTGCAATACTCACAGACATGGCCAAGGTAAGAAAGGCTGAAAGACGACCACCACTGAACAAGACACACAAGCTGAAACGTCAAGACTGGGCCAAGAAATATCTCAAGACTGATTTTTCTAAGGTTTTATGGACTGATGAAATGAGAGTTAGTCTTGATGGGCCAGATGGATGGGCCCGTGGCTGGATTGGTAAAGGGCAGAGAGCTCCAGTCCGACTCAGACGCCAGCAAGGTGGAGGTGGAGTACTGGTTTGGGCTGGTATCATCAAAGATGAGCTTGTGGGGCCTTTCGGGTTGAGGATGGAGTCAAGCTCAACTCCCAGTCCTACTGCCAGTTTCTGGAAGACACCTTCTTCAAGCAGTGGTACAGGAAGAAGTCTGCATCCTTCGAGAAAAACATGATTTTCATGCAGGACAATGCTCCATCACACGCGTCCAAGTACTCCACAGCGTGGCTGGCAAGAAAGGGTATAAAAGAAGAAAATCTAATGACATGGCCTCTTTGTTCACCTGATCTGAACCCCATTGAGAACCTGTGGTCCATGATCAAATGTGAGATTTACAAGGAGGGAAAACAGTACACCTCTCTGAACAGTGTCTGGGAGGCTGTGGTTGCTGCTGCACGCAATGTTGATGGTGAACAGATCAAAACACTGACAGAATCCATGGATGGCAGGCTTTTGAGTGTCCTTGCAAAGAAAGGTGGCTATATTGGTCACTGATTTGTTTTTGTTTTGTTTTTGAATGTCAGAAATGTATATTTGTGAATGTTTAGATGTTATATTGGTTTCACTGGTAAAATAAATAATTGAAATGGGTATATATTTGTTTTTTGTTAAGTTGCCTAATAATTATGCACAGTAATAGTCACCTGCACACACAGATATCCCCCTAAAATAGCTAAAACTAAAAACATACTAAAAACTACTTCCAAAAATATTCAGCTTTGATATTAATGAGTTTTTGGGGTTCATTGAGAACATGGTTGTTGTTCAATAATAAAATTAATCCTCAAAAATACAACTTGCCTAATAATTCTGCACTCCCTGTATTTGTGCACCTCTACTAAGTATTTGCTGCAAATATGAGCTAAAGGTTTTTCAGGTTCGCCTGACATTAAAGTAAATGGGGCCCGCCGCAAACTTGCGGTTCGTGAACACTTGTTCAAATTCTCGCGATCACGTTCGCGAACCGTCCCGGACGATGTTCGTCTATCACTAGTCATCACGGCCCCGCGCGAGATTTCGTGCCAGATCTTCTAGAAAGATGGTGGTGGCTGGCCCGTCGCAAGCAAATGGATTGGAAAAGTATGATCCTTTCTGTTTTTTGTTTTTTTAATTTGACACTCTTTTATTTATATCAGATGCCGCGATCATGTATGAATGCGGCATCTGAGGGGTACAATGACGGGGAGCAGCGCAATTGCCGCTCCCTGTTATTGCTCCTACTACTTACAAAGAAATGTGCTTTGTGACGAAGTAATTCATCACAAAGCAAGTTTTTTGGGAAAAGCAGCCAAATCAATGCTTTGCATAATTCGCTCATCTCTTGTCAGCAACATCTAGACGCTGTATTTCCACTGAACCAAACTTAGACCACTATAAATTCAATGAGGAGCTGTCCCTCTCCTGACATGTCTGTTTTAGTAACTACTTGCATTCTCCGTATAATAACAATTCTGGAGTATTTATTCCCATGACTCCATTTTGTGCCGTTTCTCTATTATTTTATGAATTTATTTTTCTAGCACTTTGCAACGAAGGTCCAGCTGAGTGTTACCAGTTGTGGGTGTGTCCCTAAGCAGTCTGACATGGGCAGCAGTGATTGAATAGTGTCAGACTGTGCAGAGACACCCCCCCCCCAACCTGTAATACCCAGATGGACCTACACTGCAATCTTCTAGTATATCATAATTCCTAACTTCTAGTAGGAATATAGCACACGTAGAGCTTTAAGAATAGATGCTCTAGAATTAATACTACATGAGGAATGCAAGTAGTTACTAAAACAGACATGTCAGGAGAGGTGACAACACCTCTTTAAGCTCAATTCTCTAGAACTGTTGAAAGTCCAGATGTTGTAGCAGCACAGGCTTATCCCTTGATTCTGTTGGACTGTGCTCAGATCAGCATAGACCTCTATAAAAGACTAAATTCAGTTGAATTCGGCTATTGGTGGTCTGGGTATTGCAGCTATAATAAAGATAGTAAAATGGAGTTGTAGTGCAACCAAGTGAAAATGCACTCTGGGCAAGTAACAAAACCATGTACATAATCGATCCTGGACACTTGTAAGAATGACAATCGGAACCCACATTGTTGACTCCATACCTTGGGTAGCATTAAACTTCAAAATATGCTGAGTCTTTAAAACAATGTAAACATATTCTTGAACTTTAGTAAATTTATATTTCATGTGCTCGATTTAGACAAATAGCACTTAATCAACAGTTCTTGTAACTAAAAGAAATTGCCAACAGCAAATTCTTAACAATTGATCCCTAAACTCAAAAAAAACTTACTCTCATATTTAATCATCACATCTTGCTAATGGAAGTCTGATTTAGGTCAAAGTCTCTGATGAACATTAGTAAAACCTTTGCCTACAAATCGTCTCTCTTACATGTTCGTCACCATACTGCAAAAAAAAATTACATCATGTCCTACATAAGGATGACCATTCAAAAACAATTTTCCCAGATCCTCCATTGCTTTGTTACCTACAACCTCCAAATCTGAGAAATGTTTTGATCAGGAGTTCGTAACCAAAAGTAGCACTTTATTATCATAGAATAGGGTTTTGGGAATGTCCTGAAGAAACAAGTTGTATATTCAACGGGCTTAGCTCAATACGTGGGAACACTGGATTAAGATTTATTACTTGATTCATAACCTCCCATCCTTGTTACCCCTGAAATGTTTTCTCTTACTAAAGATATGTTAGCTAAATAATCCAGGTTCCGAGTTACCCTATGGATCCATGAAACCCTAGTAAACTTTTTGTCACGCCGTGGTGTGGGAACTAACTCCACACCGAACACAGAGGGGGGAGGGGAAAGGTATTAGGCCTGGAATCTAGGGATAGGGGGATGGTCACACCTAGCGAGTCCCAAATCCGAGCCCTGACTACTGACAGTATGAACAGACCTTGATGATAGGAATTTTAATGCACAGGAACCTAAGCCCTATTTAACCCTAACAGAGCTCTGGAGATAGTGTCAGGCCAATGGATGGCCTGTTCCTTCCCAGCTGAAGTAACAGGAGACTCCCTCAGGCCTAATACCAAAAGGTAGGGGAAATACAACAAACGAGAAATAAAGGAAAGACACTTAACTCTGAAGTATGCGGCGAGCAGGAACTCAGAGGAGAACCAACACTAGCACTTCCAACATGCAAAAGGAGCTATCAACCGCATAGCATTATGGGTGAGACCAGACTAAATAGAGGAGGAGGAATGACCACTTAAGCTACACCTACATCCCCAGCAACAACACGGAAAGTGAAACTAAAGAGGCTGTCAATATGGTGCAGCCAGTCTCTTTGATCTTCTAGTCTCTGTCACGGGCGGGACCGTGACATTTTCCCTTAGCTAATCGAGTTTTAGCTTAAAATATTCCAAACATCTTTTGTCAAACACATCCCTTACTTCCCAGACATGATATGAAAATACTGACCCCTTTTCTCATTCTTCCTACAAAGTAGACTATTGTTCAATTTGGAGAGAGCCTTCTTGACAAAAGGAGACTTTCCTGCACTATTGCACATAAAATTTCATAATTCTTCTGAAAAACAAACCTCCTACATGATCCCTTACACGACCTAAACCTTCTTCATTCTTGTTCAAAAATTGATCCTAAGATTCTCTTTCGAGTGCACATGTCTTTCTCCTGCTAACCATTTGTTTCAACATACAGTTGAAACATTATAAAGGGAATCTGCTACCTTCCTGGATTATTTGTAACCATTGTAACTCTGCTCTTTTCATTTAGAAATATACTTTTATGTGCTAATCACTCTTTTATAGCCCCCAAAAACAACTTTTTATAATAATGCTAATTAGCTGAAAAGAGTCTTAGGGGCTGTACTAATCTTTGCTGAGAGTCCAGTCGAGCCCCTCAGTAGGAGTCCTGCTCCTCTTCTCCATTTTTTCTCTCAACCTCCTCAGCGTGGGGTTAAAGAAGCCGCTGCCCAGAGAAGGTAACAGACAGCTCAGGTACACACATGAAGGCGATGTGCTCCTGTGCAAGACATCACTGAGCTGAATAGGTGGAGAGAAAAAGAAGAGGGGATAAGCGGGGCTCCATTCTGTGGGGCTCGTCTTGGCTCCATCAATAATAAGTACAGCCCCTTGGTCTCTTTTCAGCTCAATAGTAGAAATGAGCGGAGTTCTCAAAAATTTGATTCAGCTGCTTGCACTTTGTGGTGAATTATTTCATCATGAAGCACATTTCATCGTAAATAGCAAGTGCCATGACTAGGAACGCCCCCCCCCCATCATTGAACCCCTCAGATCCCGCGTTCATCGCTGATCGCAGCATCTGAGATCAATATTAAGGCCTTTCAGCAAAAAAAAATAATCATACTTACCTTATCCATTTGAGCGCGAAGAGGCCACTGCAGCCATCTTGCTTGAATATCCAGCGCAAAATCTCTCCTGCGAGTGATAATGTCATCATCAATTCGGCTGGCATGGTTACGTCATATATTTCGCACGGGATGTTCAAGCAAGATGGCCTCTTTTTACCACCATTTGAGGGAAAATCGATTTGTTACCACAAAGCACAAGGAAATTTGACTTCACAGCGAATCAAATTTTTCCTGAAATTTGGATTGAAGTCCACTTTGTGAGCTCCGATTCGCTCAACACTACTCATTAGCATAATTTTAAAAAGCTGGTTTTTGGGGGCTAGAAAAGAACAATTAACACGCAAAAGTACATTTCTAAATTACAATAGCAGAGCTACAATGCCATACTAACGGTTACATCGATCAATAGATTGGAATAGTACTCCAAAACAAAATAGTGAGGTGTTACTGAAAGGGTTCTTCAACCACTTACAGCAATGTAGAATATTCAGTGCACACTCAAATGCTTTGAGTGCGCACTGAATATTCTACAATACTAATGGTTACAAACGGTCCAGGATGGTCACAGATCCCCTTTAATCCCATTTTCTCCCTTTGTCCATGTCTATACAGTATGTTCCCTTTCTTATCACATATCTTTGACTTTGTTCTTCTTTTCCATGTTACAGGTCAAATTTATTTAGCCCCAAATAAAATCAGATTGGCTGAATCATTCAAATTGGACCCAAAATTATTTCTAGAAAATTTGTTCAGCTCTATTTGCAACAGTTTTTTGGATATATTCTATTAGATTGTTGTCATACTACCAAGTAACCATGTGATTATAAGGCTACTTTCACACTTGCGGCAGAGTGATCCGGCAAGCAGTTCCGTTGCTGGAACTGCCTGCCTGATCCGGCAAAATGTATGCCAACTGATGGCATTTGTAAGACTGATCAGGATCCTGATCAGTCTTAAAAATGCCTGATCAGTTATAAAAATGCATTGAAATGCCAGATCCGTCTTTCCGGTGTCATCCGGCAAAACGGATCTGGCATTTATTTTTTTCACCTTTTTTTTCGGTCTGCGCATGCACAGACTGGAAGGACGAATCCGACATTCCGGTATTTTGAACGAATGCATTCCTTTGGAAAAAAATAACGGATCCGGCATTCAGGCAAGTCTTCAGTTTATTTGGACGGAGATAAAACCGTAGCATGTTGCGGTTTTATCTTTTGCCTGATCAGTCAAAAAGACTGAACTGAAGACATCCTAAATAGTGTTGAGCGAACTTCTGTTTTAAGTTCGGCGTCTAAAGTTCGGCTTCCGGTTAGCGAAGAATCCCGATATGGATTCCGAATTCCGTTGTGGTCCGTGGTAGCGGAATCAATAATGGCCGATTATTGATTCCGCTACTATGGACCACAACGGAATTCGGAATCCATATCGGGATTCTCCGCTAAGTGGAAGCCGAACTTTAGACGCCGAACTTAAAACAGAAGATCGCTCAACACTAATCCTGATGCATCCTGAACGGATTACTCTCCATTCAGAATGCATAGGGATATAACTGATCAGTTCTTTTCCGGCATTGAGCACTTTTGACAGAACTCAGTGCCGTAAAAGAAAAACCCTAGTGTGAAAGTACCCTAAATAATTTTAGCCCCATCAGATACCCAGAAAGAAAGCCTAGCAGACTATTTCACCAACAGGATTCCCCTAGATCCCATTGTTTCATCAGAAGAGATATATAGGCATATTCTTAATATTTTTATTTTACTTTTTAATGTCCTAGAAATATAGGTAACACAAGATCATAACATCACCAATTGATAAAGAGCACAGCTCCTCTCCTCCCTCCTTAATTTTTTATTATTTTGTTAGTATTTTGTAAATACACTTTTCGCTTTCACCACTGCCTGAATCAAGCATGTCTCGACCAAAATCTGATCCCACATCTCTTCTACATGTTCTCAATGTTGGTGCATACTGGTCTTCAACTCTACCCACAAGTGTTCGATTGGGTTGAGGTCTGGGGATTGTCATTGAACCATTTCTTCACCAATCTTGATGTATGCTTCGGGTCGTTGTCCTGCTGGAATGCTATTCTATTCTTTTCATACCCATACTTTTCATAAATTTTTATACCCATAGTACTCGACATATGCTTTTCACGGTGTAATTAGTGAAAAAGTAAAGGGGTTGTCCAATTTCAACCCCAATATTATCTAGGGCTAGGACAATGGTGGACTTAAAGTGAAAAAAGCACTCACCTGCTCCCCACTGCTCTCCTGCAGCTCTTTCAAGTCCCCATCTGGGAAATACCCACGCTCACCAAGCACAAAGTAAACTTTAGTATGGACCCCCTCCCACCAAAGTTTCCAGGGTGCGTGCATCAAACACTCCTAGGTAACACAGAATGAAAAGGCTAGATTTCTGACAAATGTATGTATTTTTTATTAATCGTAATTAAAAGAAAAGTTGCCCTCTACCTCCCCCCTTTTATCCAACTCCTGTGTCAGAAAAAGAAGCACACTGGTAAATCTACTCCATACAGCTCTATGTCTGCGACTTCCTTCATACAGTGTGTCATAAAACTGTCTGGCTGAAGACTAGGGTTTAGCGAACCCGAACTGTAAGGTTCGGGTTCGTACCGAACGTTAGGATTTTTGGACTCCGGACCTGAACCCGAACCTTTCAGTAAAAGTTTGGGTTCGGTGTTTGGCGAGTTAATGGCAGAGCAGCCAATCAACAAGCGTTTAACTTGTGTGCCCTTAGAAGCCATCACAGCCATGCCTACTAATGGCATGGCTGTGAATGGCCAGTGCAGCATGTGATCCACCCTCTATATAAGCTGGAGTCACGTAGCGCTGCACGTCACTCTGCTCTGATTAGTGTAGGGATAGGATGCTGCTGCTGTGAGGGAGAGAATAGGAAAGAATCTTTTATCAGAAGTGCTTGTTTAACTCAGCAATCTACAGCGATTTTGTTTTGTGGGTGCAGAGCACAATATTTGTACCCTACCCTGATCCCAGTGACACTGAAAAATAACTTTTATCCGGCTGTTAGTTAGGTGGGCATCGGTGGCCATTTTATGCAAGTTCATTGCACCAGCACAGCATATGTGCTTTTGTGACAGTAAAATACAAGTTTGAAATACTGCAATTATATTCTGGGTTTAAAAAAAATCACCCATGTTTGGCAATACCCTACATCTGGGGCATTTGCTGCATTTTTCAGCGTGAAATACAGGCTTGAAATACTGCCATAATATTCTGGGTTTAAAAAAACACCCATTTTTGGCAATACCCTACATCTGGGGCCTTTGCTGCATTTTTCATTGTGAAATACAAGCTTGAAATACTGCAATAATATTCTGGGTTTAAAAAAAAAACTAATTTTTGGCAATAACCTACATCTGGGGCCTTTGCTGCATTTGTCAGTGTAAAATACAAGCTTGAAATACTGCCATAATATTCTGTTATTAAAAAACACCCATTTTGGGCAAAATACTAAATTTGCGGCCTTTGCTGCATCTGTCAGTGTGAAATACAAGCTTGAAATACTGCAACAATATTCTGGGTTTAAAAAAAAACCCATTTTGGGCAATACCCTATATCTGGGGCCTTTGCTACATTTGTCAGTGTAAAATACAAGCTTGCAATAATATTCTGTTATTAAAAAACACCCATTTTGGGCAAAATACATAATTTGCGGCCTTTTGCTGCATCTGTCTGTGTGAAATACAAGCGTTAGATACTGCTGTTATATTCTGTTATTAAAAGAAACACCCATTTTGGGCAAAATACAAAATTTGCAGCCTTTGCTGCATCTGTCAGTGTGAAATACATGCTTTAAATACTGCAATAATATTCTGGATTTAAAAAAACACCTATTTTTGGCAATACCCTTCATCTGGGGCCTTTGCTGCATGTGTCAGTGTGAAATACAAGCTTGAAATACTGCAATAATCTGTTATTGAAAAAACACCTATTTTGGGCAAAATACTAAATTTGTGGCCTTTGCTGCATCTGTCAGTGTGAAATACAAGCTTGAAATACTGCAGTAATATTCTGGGTTAAAAAAAAACACCCATTTTGGGCAAAATACTAAATTTGCGGCGTTTGCTGCATCTGTCAGTGTGAAATACATGCTTTAAATACTGCAATAATATTCTGGGTTCAAAAAACACACATTTTTGGCAATACCCTACATCTGGGGCCTTTGCTGAATGTGTCAGTGTGAAATACAGGCTTTAAATACTGCAATAATATTCTGGGTTTAAAAAACACACATTTTTGCCAATACCCTACATCTGGGGCCTTTGCTGCATCTGTCAGTGTGAAAAACAAGCTTGAAATACTGCAATAATTTTCTGGGTTTAAAAAAACACCCATTTTGGCAAAACACATAATTTGCGGCCTTTGCTGCATCTGTCAGTGTGAAATACAAGCATAAAATACTGCAATAATATTCTGGGTTTAAAAAAACATCCATTTTGGGCAAAATACTAAATTTGCAGCCTTTGCTGCATCTGTCAGTGTGAAATACAAGCGTTAGATACTGCTGTTATATTCTGTTATTAAAAAACACCCATTTTGGGCAAAATACAAAATTTGCGGCCTTTGCTGCATCTGTCAGTGTGAAATACATGCTTTAAATACTGCAATAATATTCTGGGTTTAAAAAAACACCTATTTTTGGCAATACCCTACATCTGGGGCCTTTGCTGCATGTGTCAGTGTGAAATACAAGCTTGAAATACTGAAATAATATTCTGTTATTGAAAAAACACCTATTTTGGGCAAAATACTAAATTTGTGGCCTTTGCTGCATCTGTCAGTGTGAAATACAAGCTTGAAATACTGCAATAATATTCTGGGTTTAAAAAAACACCCATTTTTGGCAATACCCTACATCTGGGGCCTTTGCTGCTTCTGTCAATGTGAAATACAAGCTTTAAATACTGCAATAATATTCTGGGTTTAAAATAACACCCATTTTGGGCAATACCCTACATCTGGGGCCTTTGCTGCATTTGTCAGTGTGAAATACAAGCTTGAAATACTGAAACAATATTCTGGGTTTAATTTTGGGCAAAATACTAAATTTGCAGCCTTTGCTGCATCTGTCAGTGTAAAATACAAGCGTTAGATACTGCTGTTATATTCTGTTATTGAAAAACACCCATTTTGGACAAAATACAAAATTTGCTGCCTTTGCTGCATGTGTCAGTGTGAAATACAAGCTTGAAATACTGCAATAATATTCTGTTATTAAAAAAACACCCATTTTGGGCAAAATACAAAATTTGCAGCCTTTGCTGCATCTGTCAGTGTGAAATACAAGCGTTAGATACTGCTGTTATTAAAAAACACCCATTTTGGGTAAGATCCTAAATTTGCAGAGAATGAGGAGAGCGTCAAATAAGGGTCGTGGTGCTGCTGGTGGAGCTCTTGTTGCAGGGAGAGGACGTGGTCGATCTGTGCCAGCTACACGCACAAGTGAAACACCTTCCTCAGGTGCGAGTAGGCGACAGAACCTTTAGCGGTATTTGGTCGGGCCTAATGCGGCTCTACGAATGGTGAGGCCAGAACAAGTACAGGTGATAGTAGATTGGGTTGCTGACAGTGCCTCCAGTTCCTTCACATTGTCTCCCACCCAGTCTCCTGCTGAAAGATCAGAGTTGGCACCTGCAGCCGATGTCCATCAGTCTTTCACCTCACCCCCTTGCAAATCAGCCAAGCAGTCTGAGCCCCAAGTCATGCAGCAGTCTCTTCTGCTTTTTGATGACTCTGCTAGCAGGGTTTCCCAAGGCCATCCACATAGCCCTGCCCCAGAAGTGGAAGAGATTGAGTGCACCAATGCCCAACCACTTATGTTTCAAGATTTTGAAAAATCCTTTTTGAATCCAGAGAGAAAACAAACCAGGCTGTTGTAGTGAGCTTCATTTATATTAATATAAGCAGATATATAACGCGAGTTTGACCGTGATGCGTGGTTGATTAAGTGTGTGGTTGTCTAAGTGTGTGACTTAAGATTAAGTTTCAGGGACTTCAGTGGGGGACTGCAATTAGCCAGTTTCTTATTACTACATTATATTGTATTTTTCGCTTTTGTGGTGTAATCCCCATTTAGTATGTGTTGCACAATTAACAACGCAGTCCAGTGCACATCTTGCATGATGTATGCAGTCCTGGAACAGCTGTTCGAGGGTGTATATCTTTGTTCAAGATGTGAGCAAATTTCCTGTTTGGAATCGCAAATCAAGTCTCTAAACGGGCAAGTTGCAACACTGAGAGGCATTGACAATTTGCAAAAGAGTTCGCTTCTCACCGAGCAAGCACTCTTTGGGGTAGATGAGGGGGAGGGTGACAGAGAGGAGGCTGAGGAAAGTGAGGTAGCTAGCTGGGTAACAGTTAGAAGCGGGGTAGAGGGAAGAGTGCCAGGGAGGCTAGCCCAGATTTGACACACCCCAACAAGTTTGCACGTTTGGCAAATGAGGGGGATGTCAGTCCAGGGACAGCACTGCTGCAGCCGGACACTTCCTCTTCCAGTCAGGGGAATGTCAGCTCCAGTAAGCAGGGAACCAGGAGAGCAGGGCAGGCCAGACAGGTGCTGGTAGTGGGAGACTACATTATTAGGGGAACAGATAGGGCAATCTGTCACAAATACCGTGATCGCCAAACAGTGTGCTGTCTTCTTGGCGCTAGAGTTTGACACATCGCGGATCGGGATGACAGATTACTGGGAGGGGCTGGAGAAGATCCAGCGGGCATGGTCCATATCGAAACCAATGACAAAGTTAGAGGTAGGTGGAGAGTCCATAAAAATGATTTTAGGGATTTAGGTCAAAAGCTTAGGGCAAGGACCTCAAAGGTAGTATTTTCCGAAATACTGCCTGTCCTACGGGCCACTCAAAATAAAAAATACAGCCACAAAATGGGATATCTTTAAAAGCATCCTAAAATCTCATTGTGAGAGGTACATGCCGTATGGGAATAAAAGGAACAAAAAGAAACCAATGTGATTAAATAGAACTGTAAAGAAAGCAATAAATGACAAAAAGAAAGCATATAAATCACTAAAACAGGAGGGTAGCACGGAAGCACTGAAAAACTATAAGGAAAAAAATAGAACATAAAAGTGGCCAAACTAGAGACCGAGAGATTAATTGCCAAAGAGAGTAAAACTAATCCTAAAATGTTCTTTAATTATATAAATGTTAAAAAGTATAAATATGAAGGTGTCGGCCCTTTAAAAATTAATGAGGGGGGAGTCTCAGAGAGCGACGAAGAGAAAGCAAAGCAGTTAAATATTTTTTTCTCCAATGTATTCACTGAGGAAAATAAACTGTCACATGCAGAATGTAAAAATAAATTCCCCATTAAAAGTGTCCTGTCTGACCCAGGAAGAAGTACAACAGCGACTTAAAAAGATTAAAATAGACAAATCGCCAGGACCGGATGGCATACACCCCCGTATCCTATGGGAATTAAGTAATGTCATAGCCAGACCCTTATTTCTGATATTTGCGGACTCTATACTGACAGGGAATGTCCCACAGGATTGGCGCATGGCAAATGTGGTGCCAATATTCAAAAAGGGTCCCAAAAAAAGAGCCTGGAAACTATAGGCCGGTAAGTTTAACATCTGTTGTGGGTAAACTGTTTGAAGGTTTTCTGAGAGATGCTATCTTAGAGCATCTCAACGGAAATAAGCAAATAACGCCATATCAGCATGGCTTCGTGAGGGATCGGTTATGCCAAACTAATTTAATCAGTTTCTATGAGGAGGTAAGTTCTAGACTTGACAGCGGCGAATCAATGGATGTCGTATATCTGGACTTCTCTAAAGCATTTGACACTGTACCACACAAAAGGTTAGTATATAAAATGAGAATGCTCGGACTGGGAGAAAACGTCTGTATGTGGGTAAGTAACTGGCTCAATGATAGAAAACAGAGGGTGGTTATTAATAGTACACACTCAGATTGGGTCACTGTCACTAGTCGGGTACCTCAGGGGTCAGTATTGGGCCCTATTCTTTTCAATATATTTATTAATGATCTTGTAGAAGGCTTGCATAGTAAAGTATCAATTTTCGCAGATGACACTAAACTGTGTAAAGTAATTAACACTAAAGAGGACAGTATACTACTACAGAGGGATCTGGATAGATTGCAGGCTTGGGCAGATAAGTGGCAGATGAGGTTTAACACTGACAAATGTAAGGTTATGCACATGGGAAGGAATAATGCAAGTCACCCGTACATACTAAATAGTAAAACACTCGGTAACACTGACATGAAAAATAATCTAGGAATTTTAATAAACAGCAAACTAAGCTGCAAAAACCAGTGTCAGGCATCTGCTGCCAAGACCAATAAGATAATGGGTTGCATCAAAAGGGGCATAGATGCCCGTGATAAGATCATAGTCCTACCACTTTACAAATCGCTAGTCAGACCACACATGGAGTACTGTGTACAGTTCTGGGCTCCTGTAAACAATAGCAGAGCTGGAGAGGGTCCAGAGGAGGAAAACTAAAGTAATAACTGGAATGGGGCAACTATAGTACCCTGAAAGATTATCAAAATTAGGGTTATTCAGTTTAGAAAAAAGACGACTGAGGGGAGATCTAATTACTATGTATAAATATATCAGGGGTCAGTACAGATATCTATCCCATCATCTATTTATTCCTAGGCATGTGACTTTGACGAGGGGACATGCGTCTGGACGAAAGAAGGTTTGTACACAAACATAGAAGAGGATTCTTTACGGTAAGAGCAGTGAGACTATGGAACTCTCTGCCTGAGGAGGTGGTGATGGTGAGTACAATAAAGGAATTCAAGAGGGGCCTGGATGTATTTCTGGAGCGTAAAAATATTACAGGCTATAGCTACTAGAGAGGGGTCGTTGATCCAGGGAGTTATTCTGATTGCCTGATTAGAGTCGGGAAGGAATTTTTTATTCCCCTAAAGTGGGGAAAATTGGCTTCTACCTCACTTTTTTTTTTTTGCCTTCCTCTGGATCAACTTGCAGGATGACAGGCCGAACTGGATGGACAAATGTATTTTTTCGGCCTTATGTACTATGTTACTATGTAAGATGAGTACATGGCAGGACCACCGCAGCACGTCTCGGATGATGACAAAACACAGGTGTCAACTGCTGTGGCTTTCGAAAGTGTGCAGACCGACAAGGAGGGCAGGGGTGAAGACTGGGTGGAAGATGATGTGGAGGACGATGAGGTCCTCGACCCCACATGGAATCAAGGTCATGCGAGTGACCTGTGTAGTTCGTAGGAAGAGGTGGTGGTCGCACAGAGCCACCAGCACAGCAGAAGAGGGAGCAGGGTGCAAAAGCGGAGCGGCTGTCCCCTAGACAGTACTTGTGCTACTGCCCACCGCAGCAAGGGACCGAGCACCCCAAAGCCAGCTCCAAGGAGTTCCCTGGCATGACAGTTCTTCAGACAATGTGATGATGACAAGACACGAGTGGTTAGCACGCTGTGTAACCAGAGCCTGAAGCGAGGCATAAACGTTCTCAACCTGAGCACAACCTGCATGACCAGGCATCTAAGTGCAAAGCACGAGCTGCAGTGGACTAGACACCTCAAAAACCATGAAAGATCTAAGGCTCCTCCTGCTCCCTCTTCTGCTGCGGTCTCAGCCTCTTCCTCCCCCTCTGGAGCAACAGGGCCACCTGGCTCCCTGCAAAGAGAGGATGTGACAGCAACACCACCACCTGGGTCACCAAGCATTTCCACAATGTCCCATGGAAGCGTTCAGCTCTCTATCTCCCAAACACTGCAGTGGAAGAGGAAGTACCCCACTACCTACCCGCGATCCTTGGCCCTGAATGCCAGCTGGCTTTTGAAATGCTGTCATTCCATCTGGTGGAGACGGAGAGTTTTAAAAGCCTTTTGGCGGTGGCTGTCCCACAGTATGTCGTGCCCAGCCACCACTACTTTTCCAGGCGAGCCATCCCTTCCCTGCACAACCAAGTGGGGGACAAGATCAGGTGTGCACTGCGCAACGCCATCTGTGGCAAGGTCCACCTGACTACGGATACGTGGACCAGTAAGCACGGTCAGGGACGTTATATCTCCCTAACAGCACACTGGGTAATTGCAGGGGCGGCTGGCCCTGAGGCAGATAGCAGTTTGGCACATGTCCTTCCACCACCGAGGATTGCAGGGCGCTTCAGTTTGCCTCCTGTTGCTTCCTCCTCCTACTCCGCTTCCTCATCCTCTACCAGCTCCTCATCCGGTCAGCGTTAAACCTTCACCACCAACTTCAGCACAGCCAGGGGTAAACGACAGCAGGCAGTTTTAAAACTGATCTGTTTGGGAGACAAACCCCACACCGCGCAGGAGCTGTGGACTGGCCTTGAACAACAGACCGATGAGTGGTTGGTGCCAGTGAGCCTCAAGCCCAGCCTGGTGGTGTGCGATAATGGGCGAAATCTTGTAGCAGCTCTGGGACTAGCCGGTTTGAAGCACATCCCTTGCCTGGCACATGTGCTTAATTTGGTGGTGCAGAGGTTCCTTAAAAATTACCCCGATATGTTTGAGCTGCAGCAGAAAGTGCGGGCCGTCTGTGCGCGCTTTCGGCGTTCTCACCCTGCTGCTGCTCGCCTGTCAGCGCTGCAGCGTAACTTCGGCCTTCCCGCTCACCGCCTCATATGCGACGTGCCCACAAGGTGGAACTTCACCTTGCACATGCTGGCCAGAATGTGCGAGCAGCAGCAGGTGATAGTGGAGTTTCAGCTGCAGAACGCACGAGTGAGTCGCTCTGCGAAACAGCACCACTTCACCACCAATGAATGGGCCTCCATATGAGACATATGTGCCTTGTTGCACTGTTTCGAGTACTCTACCAACATGGCCAGTGCCGATGACGCCGTTCTCACCGTTACTATCCCACTTCTATGCCTCCTTGAAAAAATGCTTTGGGCGATGTTGGAAGAGGGTGTGGCACAGGAGGAGGAAGAGGGATCATTTTACAGGGTTTCAGGCCAGTCACTCCCAAGTGGCTCCGAGGGTGGGTTCCTGCACCCACAAACGCCAGGTACACAATTGTCCAGCCAGGGCACAGTTCTGGAGGATGACGAGGTGGAGGATGAGGAGGAGGAACCATGTTCACAGAAGGGTGGCACCCAAACCAGCTCATGGCCATCACTGGTGCGTGGCTGGGGGGATACAGAGGACACAGACGATACACCGCCCACAGAGGACAGCTTGTCATTGCCTCTGGACAGCCTGGCACACATGAGCGATTACATGCTGCAGTGTCTCCTCAACGACCACCGAGATGCCCACATTCTAACTTGTGCTGATTACTGGGTGGCCACGCTGCTGGATCCCCTGTACAAGGACAACGTACCGTCCTTAATTCTGTCACTGGAGTGTGATCATAGGATGCGCAAGTACAAGCGCACGCTGGCAGATGCGCTGCTGGTGGCATTCCCACCTGACAGCGGGGGCACAGTGGAAGCACAAGGCAGAGGAGGAGGAAGAGGTCGCCAACGCATCTGGGGCACCACCAGCACCTCAGAAGGCAGGGTTAGCATGGCCTAAATGTGGAAAAGCTTTGTCAGCACGCCACAACAACCAGCACCACCAGCTGATATGGAACGTCTTAGCAGGAGGCAGCATTTCAGCAACATGGTGGAGCAGTATGTGTGCAAACGCCTACACTTACTGAATGACGGGTCTGCCCCCTTCAACTTCTGGGTCTCCAAATTGGGCACATGGCCTGAGCTTGCCCTTTATGCCTTGTAGGTGCTGGCCTGCCCTGCACCCAGTGTATTGTCTGAACGTGTGTTTAGCACGGCAGGGGGCGTCATCATAGACAAGCGCAGCCGCCTGTCCACAGCCAATGTGGACAAGCTCACGTTCATTAAAATGAACCAGGCATGGATCCCACAGGACTTGTCCGTACCTTGTGCAGAATAGACATGTATACCGGCACTAAGCAGCCATTGTTATACTACAGCGCAATTGCTCATTGTTGTATTTTTTATATTTCCCACTCTTTTGGGGGTGTACACTAATAATAAAAAATATAAAAAATTAAAACAAAAAAACAGTGTTGACTACCTTGTCCTCCTCCATCCATTTCACTCATTTGTCTGATACATTGTTGGGTTACATATCCCATATTTTTGGCATTGATATACCCCTGCTCTACCTAGTGGACAGGTTAATAAATTTCACTAATTTGTCTGTTACATTGTCGGATGACATTTTACCATTTTTGCCGTGAATAAACCCCTGCTCTGCATAGGTGACAGGGACATAAATTTCAAAAAATCATCAGTTACATTGTCAGGTGACATTTTACCAATTTTGCCGTATACAAACCCCTGCTCTGCATAGGTGACAGGGACCTAATATTTGTAAAATTGTCTGTTCAATTGGTGGGTGACATGAACCCAGTTTTGCCGTGAATAAACCCCTGCTCTGCATAGTTGACTAGGACCGAAATTTTTAAAAATCGTCTTTTCCTTTGGTGGGTGACATTAACCCTTTTTTGGCGATGAAAAACCCCTGCTCTGCATAGGTGACAGGGAATTAAATTTCAAAAACTTGTCTTTAATTGACGCGTGCCCCCTCCTTTCATTCGATTCTTCAACTTTAACAACTTGTCCCACATTTCCACTCAATCACATTGGAGCCATTGACCTCCCTTAAATGTGGTATCTCTTTCTCACGCTCCCTCTCTGGCGTGGAACCCTGATCGCCGTTTCCCGTGATCAACATGATAGGCGCAGAAAAGAACATCGAAAGTTTATAGAGAAGATATATCTAAATGGATCGTGGACGTCACGGGGATGTGCGATCAGACAGAAGTTATCTAGAGGGAACAAAGTGGCAGCAGGGCCTCTCCTGTCTAACGTTTCCAAATCTAAAATACCCCAGTGACATTCCCTATCATTTTTTTGAATCATTCCAGTAACAGGGCATGTTAAGATTCCTGTATTGTTATTTATCATCACTACCTCCCCGAGTCGGGAGTGGGTAGTTGCTGTGCGCCCCCTCCTTTACTTGGAAGCTTCGGCTTCAATAATTTGTCCCACATTTCTGCTCTATCACATTTAATTTCATCCATTGATCTCCCTTGGATGTGGTATCCCTTTCTCACGCTCTCTCTCCGGCATGGAACCCTGAGTATGTGTGCACACGCCTACACGTACTGAATGATGGGTCTGCCCCCTTCAACTTCTGGGTCTCCAAATTGGGCACATGGCCTGGGCTTGCCCTTTACGATTGTATGAACGTTTGTTTAGCACGGCTGGAGGGGGTTATCACAGGTTATATTTCCCAATCTTTTGGGGTGTACCCTAATTTAAACAAAAAAATTGAAAAAATAAAAAATAAAACCAAAAAGCAGTGTAGGCTACCTCCTCCTCCTCCACCGCTGCTTCCACCTTCGCCACCACAACCACCGCCTCCTCAACCTCCTACTCCATATGGACCTCGTCCTCCAAGATTAAAATTATTATTTTTTATTTTTATGTACAGTATTTTATGTCATTTCCATATCCACATTTGTTTGCAGAGCACTTGCCATGCTCTTAACCACACTGTGCAGCCCTCTAGCCCTTTCCATGACTTTTTTAGAGCCATTTTAGTGCTCCAAAGTTCTGGTCCCTATTGACTTCAATGGGGTTCAAGTTCGGATCAAGTTTGGGTCCCGAACTCGAACTTTTTTGTGAAGTTCGGCCAAACTCGTCGAACCCGAACATCCAGATGTCCACTCAACTCTACTGAAGACACCACTAGAGGGAGCTCAGTGCATAGGAATGTATACAGTTACCATTGACTACAATGGAAACTATAAAATCTATTTGCATTGAGCTTTTCCTAGTGGTGGCTGCATGAAAAGTATGAAAAATATGGGATGTGACCTATGATTAAAATTTATAACAGGGGTAGATTTTTGTAAACTGGTAAAAAACACAAGGTGGAGGACTTTCTCATAGGGATGAGCGAACCTGAGGTTTTCAGGTCTGGTTACCGTTACGCAGAAGTCCTGTCTGGCATAACGGAAACAGACAGATTCATTACACTGCCCATAGACTTCTACTATGACAAAATAAAAAATGGAATGCCTCTGAAAAGGCTTCAGTTTTGCATTCCATCATAGACATCATATCGAAATTTACAACAGAATTCCACCAAAATCCAAACACCGAACCCGAACCTGAAAACCTCAGGTTCGCTCATCCCCACTTATAATAACTAATCTTTCTTTTTCTGAAATTTAATTGGGTGCCATAGGCAACTGCTTTGCTTTTGCACCTTTTTTTTGTTATGTCTTGCCTTTTGAGTCTTCCAGTGGTCTTCAACTAAAAGGACTGTATTACATGCCCCAATACACATACACACAAAACTCTTGAAGCCTAGCCCTCTCGCATTTTTCAATAAAACCTAAAGCTCCTACATAAATGCAAGCACAAGTTCCAATCATACTAGTTTCATATTTTCATCCACGCCTCATCATCATAAAACCATAACTAGACCCCTGAGATAGCACGCCAATGGTTGCCATTTGTGCAAAAGAATGAACAGAGAGACAAGTTTAGCCGAAACAGTGGAGTCATTTTTTTTCTGCATTTTGACATGTATTTCATAAACGATTTATTTAATAAGCCCTTTATACATTAGCCCTTGTCTGGCCATCAATGAAAGATGCATTCTCATACTAGCATATGTTTTGGCTGCACACCCCTTCTCATGGGAACAGAGGAGAACTTTTTCATAACAAAATTCTCAAAAATAAGCAACTTTAAAATAAATCAATGGTAAAAAAAAAACTGGATCTATGCAGTGGCTGATGAAAAAGTACCATTTAAGTACTCACGAGGAATCTGGCTGCATTAGTCGGCTCGTGGTGAGTAGTAAAAAGAGGGCTGTCTATTTTTTACTCACAGCTTTATTGTTTCTGCTGACTGGGAAAGACTCAGTATTTGGTTTGTCTATTCGAAAAACACATCCCCTACTGTGAGAGTCAGAACTGACAAAGCAAAGCTACATCGAAGCATGTGAGATGCCATTTTCAACTAAAAATGAACAGAATGAATTATAAGACAATCTTAAAGGGCACATAACAGCAAGATTAACCACTTTAAGCCAGACACACTGCCTGGTAGGGTTGATACTGCTGTTTAAAATGATACCAGTCTTGTGAAAATTGGTTAAGACATTCCTGAGAAAAAAAATACTTTTAATCTTTAGGAGCCTGAGAGTTTAAATGCAGTGAGGGGTGTGGCCAGCACCGAAAAGCTCAGCAGCTCAGGTGCTAGGACCCACCCATCTTTCCATTGAAGCCCTCATTTGCATAAATAATACAAGTCTTGTTTTCTTGGGAATGCCCCAATGGATTTTAACAAGACAAATATCTTTTTAATCAGCAGAATCAACCCTATTAGGCAGTATGCATGGTTTAATAGGGTTGTCATGCTGATGGATTCTCTTTAAAGCCTCATGTACATAGGGCAGCATGGTGGCTTAGTGGCCGGCCCTGATGTCTTGCAGAGCTGGGGTCTTAGGTCCAAATCTGGCCAATGACAACATTTGTGTGGAGTTTGTATGTTCTCCTCGTGTTTGCGTGGGTTTCCTAGGAGTACTCTGGTTTCCTCCCACCCTTAAAAGGCATACTGATAAAGGTCTTAGGGGGAAAATTTATCATTCTCCTTGAGCCACTGATATTTCCTGATAGTTTCCCTCTCATTCGCTGTATATACAGTATATATATATACTGTATATATATATATATATATATACACTGCTCAAAAAAATATAGGGAACACAAAAATAACACATCCTAGATCTGAGTTAATTAAATATTCTTCTGAAATACTTTGTTCTTTATATAGTTGAATGTGCTGACAACAAAATCACACAAAAATTAAAAAATGGAAATCAAATTTTTCAACCCATAGAGGTCTGGACTTGGAGTCACACTCAAAATTAAAGTGGAAAAACACACTACAGGCTGATCCAACTTTGATGTAATGTCCTTAAAACAAGTCAAAATGAGGCTCAGTAGTGTGTGTGGCCTCCACGTGCCTGTATGACCTCCCTACAACACCTGTGCATGCTCCTGATGAGGTGGCAGACGGTCTCCTGAGGGATCTCCTCCCAGACCTGGACTAAAGCATCTGCCAACTCCTGGACAGTCTGTGGTGCAACGTGACGTTGGTGGATAGAGCGAGACATGATGTCCGAGATGTGCTCAATTGGATTCAGGTATGGGGAACGGGCGGGCCAGTCCATAGCATCAATGCCTTCCTCTTGCAGGAACTGCTGACACACTCTAGCCACATGAGGTCTAGCATTGTCTTGCATTAGGAGGAACCCAGGGCCAACTGCACCAGCATATGGTCTCACAATGGGTCTGAGGATCTCATCTCGGTACCTAATGGCAGTCAGGCTACCTCTGGCGAGCACATGGAGGGCTGTGCGGCCCTCCAAAGAAATGCCACCCCACACCATTACTGACCCAATGCCAAACCGGTCATGCTGGAGGATGTTGCAGGCAGCAGAACGTTCTCCGCGGCGTCTCCAGACTCTGTCACGTCTGTCACATGTGCTCAGTGTGAACCTGCTTTCATCTGTGAAGAGCACAGGGCGCCAGTGGCGAATTTGCCAATCTTGGTGTTCTCTGGCAAATGCCAAACGTCCTGCACGGTGTTGGGCTGTAAGCACAACCCACACCTGTGGACGTCGGGCCCTCATATCACCCTCATAGAGTCTGTTTCTGACCGTTTGAGCAGACACATGCACATTTGTGGCCTGCTGGAGGTCATTTTGCAGGGCTCTGGCAGTGCTCTTCCTGTTCCTCCTTGCACAAAGGCGGAGGTAGCGGTCCTGCTGCTGTGTTGTTGCCCTCCTATGGTCTACTCCACATCTCCTGATAGCGCCTCCATGCTCTGGACACTACGCTGACAGACACAGCAAACCTTCTTGGCACAGCTCGCATTGATGTGCCATCCTGGACAAGCTAAACTACCTGAGCCACTTGTGTGGGTTGTAGACTCCGTCTCATGCTACCACTAGAGTGAAAGCACCGCCAGCATTCAAAAGTGACCAAAACATCAGCCAGGAAGCATAGGAACTGAGAAATGGTCTGTGTTCACCACCTGCAGAACCACTCCATTATTGGGGGTGTCTTGCTAATTGCCTATAATTTCCACTTGTTGTCTATCCCATTTGCACAACAGCATGTGAAATTGATTGTCACTCACTGTTGCTTCCTAAGTGGACAGTTTGATTTCACAGAAGTGTGATTGACTTGGAGTTACATTGTGTTGTTTAAGTGTTCCCTTTATTTTTTTGAGCAGTGTATATATACACACTGATATATACACTGAGCAAAAATATAAGCGCAACACTTTCAGTTTTGCTCCCATTTTGCATGAGCTGAACTCAAAAATCTGAAACATTTTCTACATACACAAAAGACCCATTACTAGTAACATAGTACATAAGGCTGAAAAAAGACATTTGTCCATCCAGTTTGGCCTGTCGCCCTGCAAGTTGATCCAGAGGAAGGCAAAAAAAAAAACTGTGAGGTAGAAGCCAATTTTCCCCACTTTAGGGGAATAAAAAATTCCTTCCCGACTCCAATCAGGCATCAGAATAACTCCCTGGATCAACGACCCCTCTCTAGTAGCCATAGCCTGTATTATTATTACACTCCAGAAATACATCCAGGCCCCTCTTGAACTCTTTTATTGTACTCACCATCACCACCTCCTCAGGCAGAGAGTTCCATAGTCTCACTGCTCTTACCGTAAAGAATCCTCTTCTATGTTTGTGTACAAACCTTCTTTGCTCCAGACGCAGAGGATGTCCCCTCGTCACAGTCACAGTCCTGGGGATAAATAGATGATGGGATAGCTCTCTGTACTGACCCCTGATATATTTATACATAGTAACTATTGAAGAGGAGTGGACCAACATTCTACAGGCCACAATCAACAACCTGATCAACTCTATGCGACGGAGATGTGTTGCACTGCGTGAGGCAAATGGTGGCCACCCAGATACTGAGAGATTTTCTGCCCCGCTCCCCCCCCCCCCCCCCAGTAAGGCAAAACTGTCCACATTTCAGGGTGGCCTTTTATTGTGGGCAGTCTAAGGCACACCTGTGCAATATTCATGCTGTCTAATCAGCACCTTGATATGCCACACCTGTGAGGTGGGATGGATTATCTCGGCAAAGGAGAAGTGCTCACTAACACAGATTTAGACAGATTTGTGAACAATATTTGAGAGTAATGGGCCTTTTGTGTCTGTAGAAAATGTTTCAGATCTTTGAGTTCAGCTCATGCAAAATGGGAGCAAAACTGAAAGTGTTGCATTTATATTTTTGCTCAGTGTATATATATATATATATACTGTATATACACCTTTTTTTTTTACTAAAACCGGTGGTTTTCTAGATACAATTTTCTGAAGTCACTCCATGTATTCTACTTCCTGTGCTGGGTCTTTAACTTCCTCCTTTGTTTGGATTCTTAGCATATCAGACTACGTCTATTAGCTTTCTCGCTCATTCATTGCGCCCAGAGATGGGAAGATGATGAGTGACTCAGTTACAGCCTCACACATTACACTGATAACTGCGATGCTCTTCTCTGTGGACATCTTTTAGACCTATCTAGAGAGCAATGGAGCTGTCATACTGTCAATCCAATTCTACACCTACTATTATAATGAATATTACACATCAGATAAACTCTTTTCCTCACAGCAGCAGTTAACTGACAACGGGTTAGCCATCTATATATGAGTTTTATAATTTGCGCTGACTGCTACAGAAGGACAATATTTAGTATTTAATCTTCAATGGCATAGTACTGCTGAAATGAAAAAGAAAAATAGCCAAAAAATTCTAAAAAAACAACAACACCCCTTTCTGATGAAAGTATCCTTTTAAAGGGATTTTACATATTAGGCATGTATAACAAATGTGAGTCACACCTCTGAAACCTGTACCTATCTCCAGAATGTCATCCCCAGAGAGTGATTGGAGAGGACACCATGCATGTGCGCAGCTGATCCCCTTCACTTTATGGGTGTCACAGCTTAACTGTTTTCAGTGACTCCTATACTAGTGAACAAAGAGCACAGCCACCTCTCCACACATCCTACACCTAGATGCAGCAGCTGACTAACTAGGCAAGTCAAGAATCAGGGGATCTAATTTCCAGAGATGGATGTGGGTCTCAGAGATGGGATCCTCAGTACCCGAGTACAACAGGGAATATCTGTAATTGGTTTGTGTTGTTTCTAATGTTAATGCAATACACCTTGTACTCGGTATAGTTCAGCATGAGCTAGGCATGGCAAGAACTAACAATCCTGGCTCAATCCTCTCTGGAGCTTGGGGATTAGATTGGCCACAGTGTGGGACTGGACCACCAGAGTACCAGAGGATCCTCTGGTGGGCCCAAGCTCTGACAATAATGGGCCGCTAATAAAACAGGGCCCTTAAAGAGGTTGTCGGGTTCAGAGCTGAACTCGGACATACCCTTCTTTTCACCCAGGCAGCCCCCTGAGGCTAGCATTGGAGCATCTCATGCTCCGATGCGCTCCCTTGCCCTGCGCTAGATCGTGCAGGGCAAGGGCTCTTTTGTTTTCAATAACACACTGCCAGGCGGAAACTTCTGTCCGACAGTGTGTTCGGTGACATCACCGGCTCTGATGGGTGGGCTTTAGCGCTGCCATAGCCGTTTTACTGTCTAGGGCAGTGCTAAATCCCGCCCATCAGTGCCAGTGACGTCATCGGGCTTCCTGGCAGCCCCATGGAGAGCCGCCGTATTTCACCGGATCTCCCAAAATGCCTTAGCCCTGGGCGATTTAGCGCAGGGCAAAGAGAGCATCGGAGCATAAACTGCTCCGATGCTCAAGTCAGGGGGAGCTGCCGGGGTGAAAATGGAGGTATGTCTGGGTTCAGCTCTGAACCCGGACAACCCTTTAAAATTCTATACACCCAGAGGATGGGCGTATAGATTGCCAAAGGGACTTCAGTCTGATGCTGGCTGGCCCCTTCCCCTGGTTCAAGATTATTCCAGGGTAGTTGGGAGAAGGTTGGACTTAGGGGGCAGACATGATGTGTTCCTCTCCCCTAGACTCCAGTTTCAAGCCCTGGAGCTTTCTACATCACTAAGCGCTCCAGGAGATGAAAAAGAGGAAGTTTTGAAGGAGGATTTGCATGGCCACAGTATCCCAGTCAGCAACGTAACCCAGCTTGATGCATTCCAGACCCTGCTGCTGCAAAGAGATAACATGTTAAGACACCCTCTACGCTCCAGAATAGTGGACACTACAGCCACTGTTGCCAGATTGCAGTTGCTAGCCAGAGATCCCAGTAACAGAAATTTTAGCAAGAGAAGGAGTAACCAGTGGGCCATTGCTGCATCAAACTGCTTAGCTCATGATTGGACGTCTGGGAGGAATTGGCACTGTGTATAGATACCTGCTGGATGTGCTACAACTCCTGTTGTGTCCACAGTAAAGAGAGACTTATGGTAAGTTCAATCTGGCCTTGTCTCCAACTCTCCTTACACCACATGCTGGCCATTGCATTCCCAACACATGCCCTGCCTAGCACACACATGGACATTAACACCATGGGCACCCCCAAATTACCATCAGGCAAGGGAAGCCACTTCCGAGGGAACACAGAGTACCCTTTCTCACTGCACCGACCCCAGGAAGCAACAGCCTGAGGGAATACTCTGTGACACATCATCATCGGGGGCACTACCACTCCCATCCTTTGCTCCTGCTTTTCAAGGACTCGGTGATGTCTATCAGATATTTATGGCATATCCTGTATATATCTCGAGAGAAAAGCAGCAATATTTTTCCTGAACAACCCCTTTAAGACTACATTTTCACAGTATATCAGCTAGTGTATTGTGACAGACCGACATTTTCTGGCCATGAAGTGATTGATGAAATTTTACATCTACAGAAGTTACATTGTAGGGTTCTGTGGCAACTTAAGCAATACCTCTCATATCATCTGGGTGGTATCCGGCTACATACGGCATGTTATAGAATATCTACTTTTTTTTTTACCACTGCTTAAAATATTCCGGTGAGTGAACATTAACCCATTTCAGTCTCATAGGTGTCTGCCAGATGAGGGCAATGTAGATATTGCCAAGTTTTAAACAGAGCTGTCCCGAGAGTCGACTCAGGAGGCATCATTCTGAACCAGAGCACTGAAATTTTCCTGTTGCGGAAGGATGTAGACTGAGAAATGATTCCAGCAAAGGACTAGGGTTACATTTTTATGAATAAATTACACATTCATGGGTGAAGGAATATCCTTGTGGTTTTAGCCATGGTCTGCACAGTGGGAGACCCAGGCTGCAAGCCAGATCTATCTTTATATAACTGAGCTCTGCTTAGGTTCATTTTTACAAAGTGTTGTGCAACCGCTTTGTCTTAGAAAAGAAAATGGCCGTCTGGCGTCAGTTGCTTTCAGGATCTTGTCATACAGATTCATTAACACCAGTGTGCCATTTCTACATTTATTTTCTTAGTATCATAATACCAGGTTCTTACTCACAAAACAGAAGCCTCTCACAATACAGGGGTGTAGCTATAAGCTAGTAATAATCTTATGTGTACATTTCTTTACGTTAAAAATGGAAAATCAATACAAATCACTTTAAAGGGTAGCAGTCACATCCAAACCCAGGTATTTGAGGGGTTCTAGTGGTCCCACTGTCACATAAGAAGCCACCAGTATTGTAAAATTACATAAGTTTGCATTTGGACTGGGAGCTCTCTGATTATGCATGCAATATATAATAATGTACAATCAAGCTTTATAGTATTAAATTATATTGATATACAATAATTTATGTCATGAGCTATATACAGTATATTATATTGTCTTGAATTTATAAAAACTTGAAGCATTGCCGTTTTCACACTGGTTTCTGAATCCTCAAAATAGGTTAACATTTCCTGTCATTTTTAACCACCTCAGCCCCCAGTGCTTAAACACCCTGAAAGACCAGGCCACTTTTTACACTTCTGACCTACACTACTTTCACCGTTTATTGCTCGGTCATGCAACTTACCACCCAAATGAATTTTACCTCCTTTTCTTCTCACTAATAGAGCTTTCATTTGGTGGTATTTCATTGCTGCTGACATTTTTACTTTTTTTGTTATTAATCGAAATTTAACGATTTTTTAGCAAAAAAATGACATTTTTCACTTTCAGTTGTAAAATTTTGCAAAAAAAATGAGATCCATATAGAAATTTTGCTCTAAATTTATTGTTCTACATGTCTTTGATAAAAAAAAAATGTTTAGGTAAAAAAAAAATGGTTTGGGTAAAAGTTATAGCGTTTACAAACTATGGTACAAAAATGTGAATTTCTGCTTTTTGAAGCAGCTCTGACTTTCTGAGCACCTGTCATGTTTCCTGAGGTTCTACAATGCCCAGACAGTACAAACACCCCACAAATGACCCCATTTCGGAAAGCACACACCCTAAGGTATTCGCTGATGGGCATAGTGAGTTCATAGAACTTTTTATTTTTTGTCACAAGTTAGCGGAAAATGATGATTTTTTATTTTTTTATTTTTTTCTTACAAAGTCTCATATTCCACTAACTTGTGACAAAAAATAAAAAGTTCTATGAACTCACTATGCCCATCACGAAATACCTTGGGGTCTCTTCTTTCCAAAATGGGGTCACTTGTGGGGTAGTTATACTGCCCTGGCATTCTAGGGGCCCAAATGTGTGGTAAGGAGTTTAAAATCAAATTCTGCAAAAAATGACCAGTGAAATCCGAAAGGTGCTCTTTGGAATATGGGCCCCTTTGCCCACCTAGGCTGCAAAAAAGTGTCACACATCTGGTATCTCTGTATTCAGGAGAAGTTGAGGAATGTGTTTTGGGGTGTCTTTTTACATATACCCATGCTGGGTGAGATAAATATCTTGGTCAAATGCCAACTTTGTATAAAAAAATGTGAAAAGTTGTCTTTTGCCAAGATATTTATCTCACCCAGCATGGGTATATGTAATATGACACCCCAAAACACATTCCCCACCTTCTCCTGAGTACGGAGATACCAGATGTGTGACACTTTTTTGCAGCCTAGGTGGGCAAAGGGGCCCATATTCCAAAGAGCACCTTTAGGATTTCACAGGTCATTTTTTACAGAATTTGATTTCAAACTCCTTACCACACATTTGGGCCCCTAGAATGCCAGGGCAGTAAAACTACCCCACAAGTGACCCCATTTTGGAAAGAAGACACCCCAAGGTATTCCGTGAGGGGCATGGCGAGTTCCTAGAATTTTTTATTTTTTGTCACAAGTTAGTGGAAAATGATGATTTTTATTTTTTATTTTTTCTTCATACAAAGTCTCATATTCCACTAACTTGTGACAAAAAATAAAAACTTCCATGAACTCACTATGCCCATCAGCGAATACGTTGGGGTCTCTTCTTTCCAAAATGGGGTCACTTGTGGGGTAGTTATACTGCCCTGGCATTCTAGGGGCCCAAATGTGTGGTAAGGAGTTTGAAATCAAATTCTGTAAAAAAGGACCTGTGAAATCCGAAAGGTGCTCTTTGGAATATGGGCCCCTTTGCCCACCTAGGCTGCAAAAAAGTGTCACACATCTGGTATCTCTGTATTCAGGAGAAGTTGAGGAATGTGTTTTGGGGTGTCTTTTTACATATACCCATGCTGGGTGAGATAAATATCTTGGTCAAATGACAACTTTGTATAAAAAAAATGCCAAGATATTTCTCTCACCCAACATGGATATATGTAAAATGACACCCCAAAACACATTCCCCAACTTCTCCTGAGTACGGAGATACCAGATGTGTGACACTTTTTTGCAGCCTAGGTGGGCAAAGGGGCCCACATTCATTTTATGAGGGCATTTTTAGACATTTGGATCCCAGACTTCTTCTCACGCTTTAGGACCCCTAGAATGCCAGGGCAGTATAAATACCCCACATGTGACCCCATTTTGGAAAGAAGACACCCCAAGGTATTCAATGAGGGGCATGACGAGTTCATAGAATTTTTATTTTTTTTGGCACAAGTTAGCAGAAATTGATATTTTATTTTTTTTTCTCACAAAGTCTCCCTTTCCGCTAACTTGGGACAAAAATTTAAATCTTTCATGGACTCAATATGCCCCTCACGGAATACCTTGGGGTGTCTTCTTTCCGAAATGGGGTCACATGTGGGGTATTTATACTGCCCTGGCATTCTAGGGGCCCTAAAGCGTGAGAAGAAGTCTGGAATATAAATGTCTTAAAAAATTTTACGCATTTGGATTCCGTGAGGGGTATGGTGAGTTCATGTGAGATTTTATTTTTTGACACAAGTTAGTGGAATATGAGACTTTGTAAGAAAAAAATAAATAATTTCCGCTAACTTGGGCCAAAAAAATGTCTGAATGGAGCCTTACAGAGGGGTGATCAATGACAGGGGGGGTGATCAATGACAGGGGGGTGATCAGAGAGTCTTTATGGGGTGAAACCCCCCCCCTGTCATTGATCACCCCCCTGTAAGGCTCCATTCAGATGTCCGTATGTGTTTTGCGGATCCGATCCATGTATCCGTGGATCCGTAAAAATCATACGGACATCTGAATGCAGCATGACAGGGGGGGGTGATCAATGACAGGGGGATGATCAGGGAGTCTATATGGGGTGATCACCCCCCCTGGAAGGCTCCAGGGAGACGCCTGTATGTGTTTTGCGGATCCGATCCATCTATCAGTGGATCCGTAAAAATCATGCGGACATCTGAATGGAGCTTTACAGGGGGTTGATCAATGACAGGGGTGTAATCAATGACAGGGGGGTGATCAGGGAGTCTATATGGGGTGATAACCACAGTCATTGATCACGCCCCTGTAAGGCTTCATTCAGACGTCGTATGCGTTTTGCGGATCCAATCCATTTATCAGTGGATCCGTAAAAATCATGCGGACATCTGAATGGAGCTTTACAGGGGGTTGATCAATGACAGGGGTGTAATCAATGACAGGGGGGTGATCAGGGAGTCTATATGGGGTGATCACCACAGTCATTGATCACGCCCCTGTAAGGCTTCATTCAGACGCCCGTATGCGTTTTGCGGATCCGATCCATTTATCAGTGGATCCGTAAAAATCATGCGGACATCTGAATGGAGCTTTACAGGGGGTTGATCAATGACAGGGGTGTAATCAATGACAGGGGGGTGATCAGGGAGTCTATATGGGGTGATCACCACAGTCATTGATCACGCCCCTGTAAGGCTTCATTCAGACGTCCGTATGCGTTTTGCGGATCCGATCCATTTATCAGTGGATCCGTAAAAATCATGCGGACATCTGAATGAAGCTTTACAGGGGGTTGATCAATGACAGGGGTGTAATCAATGACAGGGGGGTGATCAGGGAGTCTATATGGGGTGATCACCACAGTCATTGATCACGCCCCTGTAAGGCTTCATTCAGACGTCCGTATGCGTTTTGCGGATCCGATCCATTTATCAGTGGATCCGTAAAAATCATGCGGACATCTGAATGGAGCTTTACAGGGGGTTGATCAATGACAGGGGGGTAATTAATGACAGGGGGGTGATCAGGGAGTCTATATGGGGTGATCAGGGGTGATCAAGGGTGAATAAGGGGTTAATAAGTGACAGGGGGGGGGTGTAGTGTAGTGGTGCTTGGTGCAACATATTTACTGAGCTACCTGTGTCCTCTGGTGGTCGATCCAAACAAAGGGGACCACCAGAGGACCAGGTAGCAGGTATATTAGACGCTGTTATCAAAACAGCGTCTAATATACCTGTTAGGGGTTAAAAAAAACACATCTCCAGCCTGCCAGCGAACGATCGCCGCTGGCAAGCTGGAGATCCACTCTCTTACCTTCCGTTCCTGTGAACGCGCGCGCCTGTGTGCGCGCGTTCATAGGAAATCTCGCGTCTCGCGAGAGGACGCGCCGGCGGGCCACCCAGAAGAGCAGGGCCGCCGCAAAGACGCAATCCTGCGTACGGCTGTCCTGAGGAGGTTAAACTGGTGCTGAAACCTGTGAAAGAGTCACTAGTCATCTCATTATCAACACAGTGAAGGATCACAATGAAAGGTAGTACCTCTTTTAAAAAATCTGGAGGCAAATAGTAACACATTGACGATAGGTCATGGAGCAGCTCCTCCTACCACTTCCCTGCAGTACCTATTGAATTTGACATGCCCACAACAGTCCCCATGAATATCAATGCTCTGACTTAGTTTACTAATTTACAAATGTCTGATGTCAATTAAATCCATACAACGGCTGTTACCTTAATTCAGAATAGATTACTGCCCCCTAAATATTAAAATCATAAAATAAAAAAATGAAAATATTTTAAAAATTCTGTTAGTTTTAAATTAGATTTAGTTATTAAAAATAGCTGATACCTTCCCTTTAAAGGAGCTATCACATTACAAAAACGTATCCCTTATCCACAGTAGGGAATATGTGTCCAATAGGCAGAAGTCCAACTGCTGGGGACCCGCTGGTCATCAGATAGGAGGCCTGTGTTCCCCCGACTGAGTGGAGTGGCGGACACTCATGCACACAGCTGCTCCATTCAGCTCTACAGTGTTCTCTGGTAGTCCCAGGCAGTTGAATGGAGCATCGGACACACATGCATGTCTGCTGCTAGATTTTATGCAAATTAACTCTCTTTCCAAAAATAAAAAAAAGCTGTGCATCTAGTGCTACCAGATGGTAGTAAGGTAGCTATCCTATCCTATAAGTCAATGCTCAACCTTTTAAACAGGCCTTAAGATATAATTTAGGATTACAGCCAAGCCAGAAACTCATCTGCAGACAGCTGTTTTAGGATAATTGCCCCCTTATCAGGGCAGAACTGAAAGAACTGGCTTAATTGGATGAGAGACCTTTGTCAGAATTTCAGGGGTGGGGTACTATTCATCTTGTGGGTAGTGCCTAGTAGGTGTTAGGAATCATGCAATGCTCCCCAGAAAAAAAAGATATGCAAATGAACTTTCTTTTTCAAAATGAAAAGAGAGCCTCTAAAATCACCAGAAGGCAAGGTAGCTATACTATGTGAAAGTTCAATCTTTTAAACAGGCCTTAAGACATAACTTAGGATTAAAGCCAAGCCAGTACCTCATCTGCTGACAGCTGTTTTGTGGTGTTTGCCTCTCATCACTGCAGACCTGGGAGAATTGGCTTAATTGGATGAGAGAATATCACTGGGGGCAACTTCCTAAAACTTAACTTTTAATCAATTAATAAAATACATCCAATAAATCAGGTACCTACAGGACCAATATAGCCGTAGTACAGCAAAAAAAATCGGAGAGCTATTACGCAGGGACGGCCAAGAAGATGGCCAAGATCAAGTGGCCAGAGGGGGGCAAATAATTATCTCCTTCGTCCTTACCCTCCTCCGCCCTTGCCCCTATACCAGGCACCCGGGGGGATTTTTTAGCCAAAAGCACCCCCTACCAATTAAGGGATCGAACCAAGGTGGGAGAGTATTAGAGGAGAATGACCAACTACAAATAATGAATCTCTCCTCCCGTGTAGTCAGTGAAGCTGAGAATAATTTGCTGAAAAAGGGACTTACATTTGTTCCCACAGCAAAGTTTGATCCCTTCATATGGGTCAAGGACCTTCATTTGTTCTCAAGGAAATTAAAATGGCATAGGTTTATGAAACATAATAATAAAGTTACCTGAGAACAACTTGGTTTGCAGGAGAGTGAATTCATTGACCTTAAGATATTTCCGGATTTATTGGATGAAGGTGCACATAAACCAGGACATGAACCATTTATGGACCTATGTCCAAAGAGTAATAAATTACCGCCTCCTATGAATTATGACCACATAGATATCTTTTTACAAATGGTTATTGAGGACATAGAAAGACTGCCCGTGTTTACTACATTTTTTCGTAATCTGTATGGCCCTGAAATGGAGGCCTTTTTAAGCCTTGAAAAGGACACCTCAATTGTCATCAAACCGGCCGAGAAGGGAGGGAATCTTGTAGTTATGGGGTGCACCCAATATAGACAGATGTGTGTACGTCTGCTGAGTGATCGGGAATGCTACTGTATTTTGCCATCAGACCCTACAGATATGTTTCTTGGAGAGCTTGTATCCATTCTTGATGAGGGCCTTACTAGGGGTGTTATCAGTGAGCCTGAATACCGTTTTCTGAAGCCGAGTTCACCCCAGACAGCCACCTTTTACGGACTACCAAAAATCCACAAAGGGTTATCCCCCCTTCGGGGTCACCCAATTGTATCTGGGGTGGACTCGATTACCCAGAATAGCGGTATTTATATTGATCGTGTTTTGAAGGGGTTTGTATCGGCCCTCCCTTCCTATACTAGAAATGCTATGAACCTTTTAAGAAAGATCGAGACTATCAATGTAGAACCATCATGCTCCTTGGCGAGCATTGATGTGGAATCTCTGCAGTGGCGTAGGGATCGCCATAGCAACCATAGCAGTGGCTATGGGGCCCTACGCCACTAGGGGGCCCGTCCGACCGCATTCAAATTTTTTTTTTTTTTTTTTTTATTAACACACACAGACACTACACACAGGCAGCCAGGAGGTGGCGTAACTACCGGGGAAGCAGCTGCTTCGGGGCCCGACAGTTTATTTTCAAGTTAGTTAAATATCGATGTCTTACTGTTCAGGGCCCCTTCACAGCAGCGGTCTTAATGTTCCCTCGCTAATGTGCTCTAATCTTACTGTATATACTAAAGTCTCCTGATGTGTCTGGGATTCGAACCCACAACCTCCAATGTATCAGTGTATCAGAGGCAAAGCATTAACCCTCACAGCCATAAAGAAGGCATTGCAACTGACTGAAAAAATTTGACACTTCTACTGTTATAGCTGGCTAAGTGTACATCTATACACATGACAGCTGCCCCAACACACCCAGCACTGCTATATCTCTATATGACAGCTATCCCAGCACACTCAGCTCTGCTATATCTCTATATATGAGCAGCTATGTGTATAGATGTACACTTAGCCAGCTATAACAGTAGAAGTCTCATAATTTTTCAGTCAGCAGCAAGGCAGCTGTTATGGTCTTGAGGGTAGGTGCTCTGCCTCTGATACAGAAGGTCGTGGGTTCGAATCCCAGCAGAAACCTTTTCTGAAATACAAGCAGTGACTCCATATATGGACATACAGGGAGGGACACAGGAAGAGGCTGCATCGCATCGCTGACATGGAGGTAAGTAGAAGTGTTTATTTTTTTTTTTTTTAATACCCGACTGTTACTGCCATGGGGGGAGCGGGGGGGGGGGCACTTGATACTGGCACATGGGGGGAGGGGGGTTGGCACCTGACCTGATACTGGCACCTGGGGGGGGGGTTTGGCACCTGATACTGGCACATGGCGGGGGGGGGGGGGAGAGAGAGGCACCTGATACTGTGGATGGCACTGTTCAGGGGAGGGGGATCTGTGTATGGCACTATTTAGGGGAGTGTGGATGGCACTGTGGATGGCACTATTTAGGGGAGGGGGGATCTGTGGATGGCACTATTTAGGGGAGAGGGATCTGTGGATGGCACTATTTAGGGGAGAGGGATCTGTGGATGGCACTATTTAGGGGAGAGGGATCTGTGGATGGCACTATTTAGGGGAGGGGGGATCTGTGGATGGCACTATTTAGGGGAGAGGGATCTGTGGATGGCACTATTTAGGGGAGGGGGGGATCTGTGGATGGCACTATTTAGGGGAGGGGGGATCTGTTGATGGCACTATTTAGGGGAGGGGGATCTGTGTATGGCACTATTTAGGGGAGGGGGATCTGTGGATGGCACCATTTAGGGGAGAGGGATCTGTGGATGGCACTATTTAGGGGAGAGGGATCTGTGTATGGCACTATTTAGGGGAGGGGGATCTGTGGATGGCACTATTTAGGGGAGGGGGGATCTGTGGATGGCACTATTTAGGGGAGGGGGATCTGTGGATGGCACTATTTAGGGGAGGGGGATCTGTGGATGGCACTATTTAGGGGAGGGGGGATCTGTGGATGGCACTATTTAGGGGAGGGGGGATCTGTGTATGGCACTATTTAGGGGAGGGGGATCTGTTGATGGCACTATTTAGGGGAGGGGGATCTGTGGATGGCACTATTTAGGGGAGGGGGGATCTGTGGATGGCACTATTTAGGGGAGGGGGATCTGTGGATGGCACTATTTAGGGGAGGGGGGATCTGTGGATGGCACTATTTAGGGGAGGGGGGATCTGTGGATGGCACTATTTAGGGGAGGGGGGATCTGTGGATGGCACTATTTAGGGGAGGGGGGATCTGTGGATGGCACTATTTAGGGGAGAGGGATCTGTGGATGGCACTATTTAGGGGAGGGGGATCTGTGGATGGCACTATTTAGGGGAGGGGGATCTGTGGATGGCACTATTTAGGGGAGGGGGATCTGTGGATGGCACTGCTATGGGGAGGGGGATCTGTGGATGGCACAGAGGGGGGGGGGGGGCCATAATTTTTTTTTGCTATGGGGCCCATGCATTTCTAGCTACGCCCCTGAATCTCTGTATAGCTCTATTCCCCATTCCAAGGGACTGATGGCGGAAGCAGAGTTCCTGATTACAAGGGCAGTTAGCTATAGCACCCATAACAAATTTGTGTTGACTCTCCTTGAATTTGTCCTTACGCATAACTTCTTACTTGACTCGCGGTTCTTCCACCAGCTCAGGGGGACCGCAATGGGGAGCCCCTGTACTCCAACGTATGCAAATCTCCTCCTGGGCTGGTGGGAGGACAAGGTGGTCTTTCCTGACTTGCAAGTATGGTGGTGTGACAAGATTGTCTTTTGGACACGTTACATAGATGATGTCTTTGTGATATGGAATGGTGACTCTGAAGAGTTTGAAACTTTTGCTAAAGAGATTAATACGAATAAGCTAGGTCTATCATTCACCTTTGAGTTTCATCCAGATACTTTGACATTCTTGGATGTCAGGGTCACCAAAGAGGGGGACAGACTTGTCACAACCACCTTCAGAAAGGCCACCACTACGAACAATTTCCTTCATTGGGACAGTCATCATCCCATGAATTTGAAAAAAGGGATACCTCGGGGCCAATACTTGAGGATGAGGAGAAACTGTTTAGATAAAGAACGTTTTTATTGTGAATCTAGGAGACTCCAAAATCGGTTTAGGATGAGAGGGTATCCCCAACAGGTTCTCAGAAAGGCTTTTCAGAGTGCGGAAACACGGGAACATAATACTCTTTTAGTCCCTAAGGGGCCTGATGCCAAAGGGGGTGACATTGTTAGGATCATTTCCACCTATGATGTTGAGAATTTGAAAGTAAGAGCAATTATTGATAAATACTGGCCACTTCTTTTAATGGATCGGGATGTGAATGATGTACTTCTACCTCATCCGAGTATTACCTTTAGACGGGGTAGATCTCTGTGTGACCGGTTGGTCCATAGTCATTTTTCACGCCCGGTTCAGGGAGGGACATGGTTAGATAGGAAACCACTCGGTACCTTCCGTTGTGGGTCATGCTCTGCCTGTTGTTTTCTGAGAAATACGAAATTCAACACCTGTTAAGTTAAGAACAGTGATGAGCAGCATAGGCAATATTCGAATTTGCGATATTTCGCGAATTTTTGGGCGAATATTCGCCATTAATTTTCAAATTCCCGAATTCGTAATCTCCAGTCATTATTTACTTGATTGCGAAAATCGGCAATATAATATTTTTGCGATAAAAGTTTGCGATTAGAATATTCACGATCAACACTAAGAGGTAGGCAACTTTCCTATTGGTTGCTAGGGATGTTTGCTAAGTGCCAATATTCGTGATAAATTCACGATAAAATTTTGCAATTAGAACATTCACGATCAACACTAAGAGGTAGGCAACTTTCCTATTGGTTGCTAGGGATGTTTGCTAAGTGCCAATATTCGTGATAAATTCACGATAAAATTTTGCAATTAGAACATTCACGATCAACACTGAGAGGTAGGCAACTTTCCTATTGGTTGCTAGGGATGTTTGCTAAGTACCGATATTCGTGATAAATTCGCAATTAGAATATTCGCGATCAACACTATTCGCGAATACAAATCTATAGCACTATATTCCAAATATTTGCGAATTCTCGAAGTGGCGATATTCGCGATCAACACTAGTTACGAATAAAAGGTAAGGGACTTTGTGAACTGCAGGAGCAAGGGGGTTGTGTACTCCTGTAAGTGTTCTTGCCTCCTGGACTACGTGGGGAAGACATTCAGGGAATTTTGCCGACACGTCTTAGTACACATAAATGACACCATATCTGGGAACGTCATGATGGGGATTTGAACTCGCTGAGTCACTGACGTTCTCAGCATTAGAACTGGTGAGACCGTCTCCCAGAAAAGGCGATTGGGATCGTAGAATCCTCTAAAAATAAACGGAATGGATATATAGGTTCCGATCCCAGTCGCCCAGGGGACTTAATGAGAGACTCACTTTTTCCTGCTTTATTTGATCCCTTGGTATCCCACACTTCTGGTCAGTCCCTTGTCTGTGTTTAGTGCTCCACCTCCTATGTGTGATGGAAACAATTATTGACACATGAAGTGTCATGTGATCATTTAATAAACGGCTCAATATCTGTACGTTTTTCTTTGAAATATCTTGCAATATCTTCTATAGTAGTAATGGCTTTCTATCATTGGAGCACTCACTAATTGTTTTACCGTATTGGATATGGATGGTCTTTTTTCCCCCATGTATGTCGTTAATGCAATATCAATACACAGCGAGTACCGTGTATCTCCCCCTCGTACAGTAGAATTTTGTCGGTTACATAACACATGTGCACCAGTTCTATGTCATGTGAAAAGATGTGGTCCTTTGTACCAGCCTTATTTTAAAAGTATCCCCCCTCCCTATGCATTCTGAGGGTTTTGGATTATGAATTTTCTATCTTACGTTACCCTTGTTTATTTAATTGAGTAATATATAACCCTCGCTTCCACCTCCGGCCGCTGTATCTGGTCATTTGAGGGAGTGGTGTGTATGGGGTTAATCGGTAGGGACCTTGCGTTCCACACCTGATATGGGTGGAACGCGCGGCCATTGGTGATGCGATCATGTAAGCTTATCATGTGATCGCAGTATATCTGCACTTCCTGGAAAGTATTGCGGGATCTCGCTGCATAATGCGAGATCCTGCTTGTCAATGGGGCTGGTTGCTTTTTTACTTGTGCGGATGCGCTCCACGCGTCGAGGGCGTGGAGCGCACCCTTATCATCTTAATCTGTTTTACCTAATGAATTTACGGGGCGAGGACATGGGGAGGAGTTAGGGTGCTTTCACACTTGCGGCAGAGTGATCCGGCAAGCAGTTCCGTCGCCGGAACTGCCTGCCGGATCCGTCAAAACGTATGCCAACTGATGGCATTTGTAAGACTGATCAGGATCCTGATCCATCTTACAAATGCATTGAAATCCTGGATCCGTCTTTCCGGTGTCATCCGGAAAAACGGATCCGGCATTTATTTCTTTCACATTTTTTTTGCTCTGAGCATGCGCAGACCGGAAGGATGGATCCGGCATTGCGGTATTTTTAATGCCAGATCCGGCACTAATACATTCCTATGGAAAAAATGGCGGACCCGGCATTCAGGCAAGTGTTCAGTTTTTTCGGCCGGAGATAAAACCGCAGCATGCTGCGGTATTATCTCTGTCCAGAACAGTCAAAAAGACTGAACTGAAGACATCCTGATGCATCCTGAACGGAATGCTCTCTATTCAGAATGCATGGGGATAAAATTGATCAGTTCTTTTCCAGTATAGAGCCCCTGTGACGGAACTCTATGCCAGAAAAGAAAAACGCTAGTGTGAAAGTACCCTTAGGTGGATAGTATGTCCAATAGTGGCATACACCAGGATTATGTGACCGGGATGGGCAGTCTGGCAGCCCGAATTCACCTATAGGCGTTAAACCGCCCAAGATCCTACATTTAAAAGTGAGTACACTCCCTTGACCAAATGGAGCTACATTTTTGGCCCCTGGAGTCCTCCAACCGTGGATGCTGGTCTGCGAGAGGAGGATATCTACGTCTACTGCTATCAGATAAGTTTATGGCATTATCTTTGTATTATACTGTGTATCTGTGACAGAGACCAATCATTGTCTCTTTTCCTCATCGTAGACTACTGCAGTTTTGGGTTCTCCTGTTTTGTTACCTATCTCTTATATCTATATTGGTATCCCTTTGCAAGACTGATACCATATGTCCCCTGACGAACCCTGTCTACTATGGGGGGAAACGCTTTGGGACTGTGTACATTGTATCAGATGAGGGAGTGTGTATATTGTATCAGGTAAGTTAGAGATTCTGTATATTGAATTTGATAAGGGATTGTGTATATTGTATCAGTTTAGTTATAGGGTTGCATAGGGATAGGTCAGCCAAGGTACGTGGACAGAGTACTCCTACCATCAAGGTGTATCTCTGGGCTGAGCAGATTTTCTCAGGGTGAGCATAGGGGCAGGTATAGTTATTTTTGACGTGCTGTCCCGTTTGCATCACCCGTCTTCTCGAGTAACTGGCCTTCCCTGCGTAATAGCTCTCTGATTTTTTTTGCTGTACTACGGCTATATTGGTCCTGTAGGGACCTGATTTATTGGATGTATTTTATTAATTGATTAAAAGTTAAGTTTTAGGAAGTTGCCCCCAGTGATATTCTTTTTTATTGCAAATACTGTATCTTCGATATCATTCTCAGTGATTTGTTAATTGGATGAGAGACCTTGTTCAGGTTTTGGGGGTACTATTTCTCCTTATGGAGAGTGCCTTAAATGGGGCAAAATGGTCCCCAGTTCTTGTTATCAAGGGCCCCAGTGGTTAAACCCTTGCAGATGAGACACTTATCCCCTATCCAAGGAGGGTTAATTAAAAGGGTTGTTTGGTTTCATGAGTGACTTCCACCACCCACCCATGCCGATCAGTTGTTTGAAAGGGCTAGTGTGAGTGTTATGTCCTCTCCAATATTTTACTCCACGTTGTCTACATGGTAGTGACGGTGCAGTGTAATTACAGATGTTTGTTCTGTTCAAGTGAATGGAAGAGGAAGCAATAATTACACTGCCTAACCACTTCAATGTAGATGGCATGCAGGTAAACAATAAAGAGAACATAGCTCTCACACTAGAGCTCCAGCCCATGCAAACAGCTGATCAACGGGGGTGCTGAGAGTAAGACCCCCTCCAATTCTGATATTGATGATCTATCCTGGGGATAGGTCATAAATACCACAAAAACAGAATACCCCTTTAAGCTGCTGATATCTTCTCATAAGTTATCTTTTAAAAGGATCAGGTATGATGATTTTTTCCCCAATCTCTGCTGAATTTGTCAGGTTTAGCTGACAATAGTCTCAACATTTCTTAAAATTCTATTTGGGTCCCAAATCTCTTTCTCTCTCCTTGATTCTCCTGAACTGAACCACTTCAAATTTGGATTTGGTAGAGGTTTTTGAAAAATTTAGGTTGAATTTTACATTTTTAGAATCAACATCTATAGCTCTGTTCATACTATCATTATAGCTTCTGTCCTCATGAGATACGTCTCTAAACATTGATTGTCGGAAAGACTTAATAGACCTATAAAGGGATCTGTTCTTCCCAGCAGGGTTAGGAAAAATCATTAAAGATCACTTCTGTCAAAGTTTTGGCATTTCTGTAGTGATTAGTGTGGCTATAGCACCATCTAGCGGTGTTAAGTTAGATTACGCTTTGTTTTTCCTCTTACAAAGACTGCTGCATTGTGGGTGGTGCAAAGAATTGTGGGAGTGAAAAGCATCCTGGGAAAGAGAAGCCTGCAGTTACCAGGGCACATCAGCAGATCTGTCCTTCTGCATATCTCCTTCTTAAACTCCACCATCCTTGTAAAAGCATATTTGGTGAGAGATCTACCTTTGTTTCAGGGATAGTTACTCAGGGAAATTTTTACTACTGTTAGCTAGACATGTAATCCTATGTACAGGCAGCCATTTTACCATGTGCTTCAGGGTTATGCAAATGTTACAGTACATGCTATCCGTGCTTAATACTTATACATGCTATTTGTATTCTTGTAGTTTTACCACACATATCCAAACGTGCACAGAGTACAACCTGTTGACCAATAAACAAGTTAGACTACAAAGAACAGTCCTCCTATTTGGAAGACAGGAAAGGTTTATGCTGAATGTCAGACTGCACACTGTGTCAACATGTATGAAGATATGAAGACAGAACAGGATCTGTTGGATTTCCGTTTTGACATCAAGAATAGTGCTGCATGCTGCATCATATCATTCTTCATGTCAAACGTGACAATCCCTCGACAGAATGGGATTTGTAAAGGGACAGCAATTTAATGGATTTCCAATGCTGCTTACCCAATGGACTTCTAGTGTGGATCATGTTACTGCATGACATCAGTAGGACGTCAAAGATAAATTGCAAATGTGATTTTTTGTGAAGACATAATGCAACACTATAGAATACATATGGGACATGATTAAATGTTCAGCTATTAAGAGAAAAACAATGTAATGCATGAAATAACATACTTGGCAGAGATAAACCATAAGACTCAAAAAGCTATGAATTCTAAAATGTTTCTGGCGCCTAACTTTTTGGGTTATTTTATAGCGATCTCTAAGGATGCAACAAATTGGCTGTGAGTGAAAAAAATGTTAAAGTATGTCATCGCCTTGTTTGGCCAACTCCTGCATTTGTAAAAACGTGTTTGCGGCTGCAGAAACTGCCCAACGTGATTTTATATGATGGTTTTAATGGTCTAGCAGTGGTGAGGAACCTGTGTGAGGTTTTTGAGTGTACTCCAGAGAATTCCAAGCCAATAAAGACCTAAGAATACATAATCAGGTTACACTGAACCGAGATGCCCCCTGGATTTTTATTACAAGGTGATAGCTCTATAGAACAATGTCACTTGCTGTGAGAGCAGCGTTGTTAGAAAGTTTTGAATTTGACACAGACTAATTATGTTGGAGCAATCACTCAAGCATGGAGATAGGTTGAGAGGGTCACTAGCTTCATTTTAATCCCACAATTGCAGGTTCTTGTAACTTTTTGATTCAGAAAAAGAATCTGGATGAAGTGTGACAGCACAGACTTTGGACATTTTAAGGAAACTTGAATATCTCAGGAATAGAATTATAGCAAGAGAAAACCAACTTTATAGTGAACCCAGGTAGGAGAAGAACATTCAAATGTGTGAGAAAGACCTTACATTGCTTTTAAGCTTAAAATTTGGGGTCAAGAAATGTTTGTAATCCATATGTAGGATTAGATTTCCAAGTTAGACCCAGAAAAGGTTGCCACCTCCGATCCACTCAAGGACGTATATAGTATAGAACTGGTGGTCCAGATCATGGGGTCCTTGGAGCGAAGGAACCAGTCCAAATATTTTTTAAAGGAGATGTTGACTGAAGAAGTAACAAGTCCTCCTTTTTTAGGTTGTTAGAAGAATGAATCAGGACAAAAAGTGAACTCTAATTTAATATTTGACTTTCCTATAAGTATGTTGCTAGATGCACAAATTATTTATCTGACCACTCACAACCAGATGTGTACACAAAACTATTACCATTTCTATGGTCATGCCCATCTGAGAGGTTGTTAATGTTTATATTGTTTCTATTTTTAATGCTTACTGTAAATGATAGAAGTTGGTTTTGAGTTTGACCAATTCAATATGCCATTTTTCTATTGTATGTTTTCAATTTTATTTTTCCTCTTCTCTTTTCTGCTCAGTTTATAGCTGCTGAATTATCTTCTACTTGTCTATACGTTGTGCTAGATGCCAAGTGACTGCCTATTGTCAGGATCTGATCAGCGGGAATCTGACACCCCAATGATTAAAGGGGTTGTCTCACTTCAGTAAATTGCATTTATTATGTAGAGAAAGTTAATACAAGGCACTTACTAATGTATTTTTATTATCCATATTGCTTCGTTTGCTGGCTGGATTCATTTTTCCATCACATTATACACTCCTCATTTGCATGGTCAGCGGTGGCTGTGCTTGCACACTATAGAAAAAAGCACCAGCCTATGTCAGCTCCAATGGTCCCGACCACCAGGGAGGCAGGCACTTTTTCCTATATTCTGCAGTAACTCTGGCATCAGAAGTTGTTGCTGGAACTACTCAGTGCTGGGGAGCAGGGCTGCAGTAACCAGCTTTGTACACTACAGAATTGATGGAGCTGTGTAGTTCCAGTGCTGACTTCCGGAGCTGGAACTACACTGATACATCTGATCGACAGTGGTGGGGATGTCGGACAACTCTTTTAAGTTTTAATTCTTCTTTTTATGAAACATGTTTAAGGCACAATTTAAGGGGTAATACCATGACAAAGACTTATCCTCGGTCCACAGGGTACGCCACTGAAGTCCTTGACCTTGACAATCAAGAGAATGAGGGTCTTGTGCTCCATAGTTGAATGGAGTGGCGGTCACGCATACAAGCTGCAGCTCCATTCAGCTCTATGAGATTGTTGGAGATAACCACGCCCAAGTGCTCAGCTATCTTCGGCAATCCCCCAGAGCTTAATGGAGCAGCAGTGTGCATGCATAACCACTATTTTATTCTAATGGGCGAACATGGTGCCCTGGTTCTCATGATTGATGAGGTCCAATTGGTCAGATCAAGGATGATCAGACACTTTTTCCATAGCCTGTGAATAGTGGATAAGCCTTTGTCATGGGACAACCCCTTTGAATAAAGATTCTTCGAGTAAATAAAATAAACCCTCTTTAAAAAGTTGGTGTGCAGCTGCATGATTAGTAGCTCCATGATTTCTAATATAGACTTTTAAACTCCTTACATTCCTTTACACAACACAGGATTAAATGATAAAATTGTGACTGCTAGCATCTACCACTAGGTGGAACATACCGCATACTATTTTATTACTGAATCCAATATAAAATCAGTATGCAATATAAATCTCATCTATAGCTTAAATATTATATAACTGTATAATGTATTCGCTATACAGCTCTGGTCTAACCAGCCTTAATGACAAAGTGGAATATTTTTACACTAATTATTCCCTTTAAAGTAGGAAATGCATCTTAATTAATTTATTTGGCAATGTTAACTTCAAAAAATACCCTACTAAGACATTAAGAGTTAATATAAGGGGATCCCTTGTTCATGACTTTTATCTATTAACTAGAATAACGAGAGTCTGGAAATCACTCCTCTACTTTAGAGGGTTGAGAGCGGTGTAATGCTTCATTTCTCTTGTGGTGGCACTGTAGGGGAATTCAGCAGTTATTCAGGATTTCCTGATCAGTGGAGGTCACAGAAGCCGGACACCTGTTTATTGTCAAAAGAATGCAATCCCTATAACCACTTTTCGTATGCCCATAGACTATAAACGTCCTCGTGGTGGGGATTAATGTCTGAATGGACGTTTTATAACCATTCCCCTGTTCCCTGCCTTCTAGATCTCTGTATACAGAGCGCTGAATAAGAAGAGAAGCGCTATGGCGGAGACTGCAGGAGCTGCTGGGTCTTCTTTAGACCTCGATCAGCCCTGCAGTGAGGCTGTACAGCATTGAATACTCTTGTACAGCCTCTCTGGGGAGTGATTCCCCCAGTAACTGGGGCTACTATGTCTCTTGGACATCTACATTGGCAGAAATATAAAAATGTTATGGATGTTAGTATATGGTGATGCAAAATATAACAGATTTTTAATTAAGAAAGGAATTTTATTATGCAAACGTAGTAAAACATGAAAAAAAAACCTATATAATTTTGCTATCACCATAATCGGATCAACCTGAAGAATAAAGTTATAATATCATATATACCACATGGTGAACCTCATAAAAAAAAAATATATTTTTTTTATTTTACACACATCCCCTCCCAAAAAATGAGATAAAAAGCAATCAGAAAGCCCCACAAAATGGTGCCAATAAAAACTAAAGTTTGTCCCGCAAAAAATAAGCCATCACACAACAAAGTAAACTAAAAATAAAAAAGTTATAGCTTTTTAAAAAACATTTCAGCAAATTCCATGTTAGAAAATCCAGATGCCGTTCCTTCCCTTCCGAGCCCTGGCATATCCCCAAGCAACAGTTTACGACCACAACTGGGGTATTGCTCTATTCAGGAGAAAATGGGTAGCAAATTGTGGGGTGATATTCTCCTGTTATCCCTTGTGAAAAAGAAAGTTTGGGCCTAAAGCACCATTTTCTTGTAAAGAAAATGTCATTTTTCATTCTCACAGCCAAGTTTTATAAATTCTATGAAACACCTGTTGGGTCAAAGTGCTCACTACACCTCTTAAAAATTCCTTGAGTGGTATAGTTTCCAAATAACTTTTTGGGAGTTTTCACTGTAGGGGTACTTTAGGGTCTATTCAAATGCAATATGGCACCCAAAGATAATTCCAGCAAACCATATGGCACTCCTTTCCTTCTGAGCCCTGCTGTGTGCCCATACAGCAGTTTACAACCACATATAGGGTGTTTATGTAAACTGCAGAATCAGGGTAAATAATATTAGTTTTAATATTATAAGTTTGTTTGGTTGATAACCCTTGAAGTGTTACAGGAAAAATTTATTAAAATAAAAAATCTGCAAAAAAAGTGAAATTTAAAAATGTCACTTCCATTTTGCTTTAATTCCTGTGGAATACCTAAAGGGTTAACAACATTTCTAAAACCAGTTTTTAATAGCTTGAGGGGTTACTAAAATGGGGTAATTTATGGGGGTCTCTATTATGTAAGCCGTACAAAGTGACTTCAGAACTGAATTGGTCCTTAAAAAAGTTGATAAAAATGGCTTCTAAAATTATAAACCTTCTAACGTTCAAAAAAATAAAATGACATAACCAAAATGATGCCAACATAAAGTAGACATATGGTGAATGTTAATTAATAAGTAGCTATGATGAGGTATCACTATCTGTCTTAAAAGCAGAGAAATTCTAATTTAGAAAATTTTCTGTATATTTGGGATTTTTTTTATAGATAAAGATAAAACATATTCTCAAATTTAACATTAATACGACGCACAATGTGTCCTGACAAAACATTCTTAGAATGGCTTGGATAAGTAAAAGCATTCCAAAGTTATTACCACATAAAGTGACATATAAAAAATAATACAGACCAGCGACTCAACCTATAGACCGAACGGATGTGGGTGCTCACCTCTCGGTCCACCCAGACCGCACGGTAGACAGAAATAGTAATAGAAAATAGAGGAGCACTCCGCATAAGGGAACAGGAGATGGCAGTTAAAGACTAATATTTAATCTTAAATAAAAGACATCGCATCAAACATTCAGAAATAAAAACATCCGTATAATAATACAATAAAAAACATGCACAATGGAAAAGGGCCCTGGAAAATTGCCAGATAATAGTAAAAGTTCAAGGGTTCATGAGTAATCAACAATCCCCACAATGAAAATCAATCACAGCGGATCTTGATGCACCTGGAGAAGGCTCCAAAAAGCACGATCTGACAGCGTCAAATAGGTAGTATAAATGTTATGTACTGTCCAACTTCAAACCTCCAGTATAGAAGGACAAACAAATGTATCAAATCCTGGGAGAAATCTCTATTCAGATGGACAGATTGTAGCAAAAGTCTCTTACCCTATTCCGTCACTGGCTCAGTGTAGTAAATCAGAGAAACAGCCGATCTCAGCTAAACGCGGCGTCCCACGTGGTGTGGAGTCTGAACGTGACGTCTCACGTGACTCCTCGGCTGGAGCAATAGTGACGTAGTCAGTCCTTCTTGGCAACACAGCCTCAATGCGAGACAAACTGTGAGAGTCCCCCCGACCGTCGTTGTTTCCTCTTGGTCACTTGTGGTTACTTGGGGGGAACGGCTCACTGTCCCAACTAGCCCAAACGCGTTTCAGGGTATACACCCCTTCCTCAGTGGTAAAGACAGTGAGCACTTTGCATCATTTTATATCCTCCCCAGAGACCAGCCATGGGTGGGACTGATCTAATTAAGACATCATGAAAACCCGGTATGGAATCCTATTATCTTCGGTATCCCAAACCATACAACTATAAAGCATCTAATCATGCGAAAATAGCATCATGAATAGTACAAACATATTAAAAACATATAAATAGCAATGTGGATGTCAAAATAGTAAAAATAATACAAACGCACAAAAAACGCATATGCAGTCACATGTGCCTTCAATGCACCTTAAATGTGTTTTACTAGAAAAACAATAAAATCCTCTATTTGGGAGGTCCAGAAGACATATAAGGTGGTATCCCAGACCATACCACCATAAAGTATTTACTCATGCGAAAATATCATCATAGATAATACAGACATATCAAAAAACATATAGATAACAATGCGGATGTAATAATCATAAAAAACGCACAAAAAACGCACATGCGGTCAGATGCGTTTTCGCTGCGTCTTTGATGCGTCTTTCTCAAAAAACAATAAAATCCTCCATTTGGGAGGTCCAGAAGACATACAGGATGATTTCTTTTCATCAAATCATGATTTAGACAGACTATTTTCTTAGGGAAGCATGAATCTCTGTCCGATTTCTACAGAAGGCCTATATGGGTCGAAAAGGGGAGGGGAGCAGGGCAGGGAGGAAGGAACAGAGTGCTGAGGAACAGCCAAACTCTGGATCTACATCACCACCCGGCTCACCCCCCATCCCTCAGAGGAATCCAAACAATTCCCATTCAGCATTCAAGCCCCTGGGAATCAGGGATTCCTCCCCTTTTTGACCCATATAGGCCTTCTGTAGAAATCGGACAGAGATTCATGCATCTGACCGCATGTGCGTTTTTTGTGCGTTTTTTATTATTTTTTATGATTATTACATCCGCATTGTTATCTATATGTTTTTTGATATGTCTGTATTATCTATGATGATATTTTCGCATGAGTAAATACTTTATGGTGGTATGGTCTGGGATACCACCTTATATGTCTTCTGGACCTCCCAAATAGAGGATTTTATTGTTTTTCTGGTAAAACGCATTTAAGGTGCATTGAAGGCACATGTGACTGCATATGCGTTTTTTGTGCGTTTGTATTATTTTTTACTATTTTGACATCCACATTGCTATTTATATGTTTTAATATGTTTGTACTATTCATGATGCTATTTTCGCATGATTAGATGCTTTATAGTTGTATGGTTTGGGATACCGAAGATAATAGGATTCCATACCGGGTTTTCATGATGTCTCAATTAGATCTGTCCCACCCATGGCTGGTCTCTTGGGAGGATATAAAATGCTGCAAAGTGCTCACTGTCTTTACCACTGAGGAAGGGGTGTATACCCTGAAACGCGTTTGGGCTAGTTGGGACAGTGAGCCGTTCCCCCCAAGTAACCACAAGTGACCAAGAGGAAACAACGACGGTCGGGGGGACTCTCACAGTTTGTCTCGCATTGAGGCTGTGTTGCCAAGAAGGACTGACTACGTCACTATTGCTCCAGCCGAGGAGTCACGTGAGACATCACGTTCAGACTCCACACCACGTGGGACGCCGCGTTTAGCTGAGATCGGCTGTTTCTCTGATTTACTACACTGAGCCAGTGACGGAATAGGGTAAGAGACTTTTGCTACAATCTGTCCATCTGAATAGAGATTCCTCCCAGGATTTGATACATTTGTTTGTCCTTCTATACTGGAGGTTTGAAGTTGGACAGTACATAACATTTATACTACCTATTTGACGCTGTCAGATCGTACTTTTTGGAGCCTTCTCCAGGTGCATCAAGATCCGCTGTGATTGATTTTCATTGTGGGGATTGTTGATTACTCATGAACCCTTGAACTTTTACTATTATCTGGCAATTTTCCAGGGCCCTTTTCCATTGTGCATGTTTTTTTATTGTATTATTATACGGATGTTTTTATTTGTGATTGTTTGATGCAATGTCTTTTATTTAGGATTAAATATTAGTCTTTAACTGCCGTCTCCTGTTCCCTTATACGGAGTGCCCCTCTATTTTCTATTACTATAAAGTGACATATGTCAGATTTGCAAAAGTAGGCTTGGTCAGGAAGGGTGCAAATGGTCTGGAAGTGGTTAAATAGTGAGAGTGATTAAATATAATATCAAATATCATATGCACATGTAAACACAGTATTTTTAGAAGCATGGCTACTCAGTAAATAAATATAGAACTGGTATAGATTTGAAGTCTTGTGAACATACCAAGGCTCCATACCAAGCTGTGCCCAGGCCACGTGATATAGTCATGATGTCACTGACCATGATCTATCCAAAGGATAGATCATTAGTAAGAAGAAGGTAAAGAGCCCCTTTAAGGGAGATGGTGTCATAGATGGAGAACAAAGGTGAGAGTCAATCACAACTGCAATTCTGTTATGAATCTGATCGGACGTAAAAAATCCAATTCACGTAACACTCACAAATAGTATCCAGCACATGCCAAAAAGATTTCGAACATCTGAGGTATATCTGTTGGGTGGGTGGCCTGTACAATTCTAGTTTTATGGCTGCACATGGTAGACCCAAATATATTCTTAATATGAAAGGTCAATGAACGTTATATCATCCTGTGGCTTTTAAATGGCAACATAGACAGCAATAAATGGTGATGAATATAAAGTAATAGAAATATTTTTAAATAATGTAAAAAATCACAGTAGTAAAAAGAGCAGATAAATGTGCAATGTATATACTTCAATGAATTGAGGTGGTTTCCTGGATTTAAAAAAGAAAAAGCTAAAAGGACGAAACGCCTTAAAGGGGTATTCCCATCTTGCTACTTCATCCTCAATTGCTGCCAGCTGTGCTGTTCACTTCCTGGTTTCCTGCAGCTAAGGCTGGGCGGGCTTAGGCAGCTAGAGTGAAGGCCGGCCATACCTCCTTATGACATCACACTGAGAACTCAGTCCTTGCGTGCTAGTTCATGTGAAGAGTATGACTCATCAGTCTGGCAGCCTGCAGTGTCTGTGAGGTCCCTCCCCCTGCTGGGGAAATCAGAGAGCCATGTGAAGTGAGCTCAGTGTACAGTAACATGTGGCTCTTCTGCACAGTTTTACACACAAAATCTCAGATCTTTTACAAACTAATTCTGTGCATCAAAAAATATAATTCCATATTATACATTAGCTCAAAAGCTTGACCAACCCCCACCCACCAGCACTGATGCAGATTTGTTTCCATTACAGCTGTACTTCAGTTGTGTATAAACCTTACACTATGTATCTTTATAGATGCATATACAGCTCAGCTACATGTGTCTTCTCCAGTCCCCTAACATCACTTTGGCTGAATGGCTTCCTATACAGCCCTGCTACATCTTTATTCTACTCCCCCACTAGCACCGTGTCTGAAAAGCTTCATATACAGCTCTGCTACATCTCTCTGTTTATCTCTTCAACCAGCACTGTGTCAGAACAGCCGCATATTCAGCTCTGCTACATAAGTTTCTCTATTCCACCAGCATTGATGCTGACCCGCCACATATACAGCTCTGCTACATCAGTTTCTCTCTTCCACCAGCATTGATGCTGACCCGACACATATACAGCTCTGCTACATCTGTCCATTCCCTTCCCCACTAGAACTATGGCTGAACAGCAGCATATTCAGCCTGCTACATCCATCATCCCCCAAGTGCCTCAAACAGCCCCCCATATGCCTTTAAATAGCCCCCCATATGCCTCAAACAGCCCCCATCACCCTACATCAGCCCCCATCAGCCTCATACAGCCCTCATATGCCTTAAATAGCCCCCCATCAGCCCCCATATGCCTCAAATAGCCCCCCATATGCCTCAAACAGCCCCCATCAGCCTCAAACAGCCCCCATCAGCCCCCATATGCCTCAAACAGCCCCCCATCAGCCTCAAACAGCCCCCCATATGCATCAAACAGCCCCCATCAGCCTCATACAGCCCCATATGCCTCAAATAGCCCCCCATCAGCCCCCATATGCCTCAAATAGCCCCCATCAGCCTCAAACAGCCCCTATTAGCCTCAAATATCCCCCCATCAGCCTAAAATAGCCCCCATCAGCCTCAAACAGCCCCCATCAGCCTCAAACATCCCCCATCAGCCTCAAATAGCCCCCTATCAGCCCCCATATGCCTCATATAGCCCCCCATATGCCTCCATCAGCCGCCCAAGTTCCTCCATCTGCCCCAAAAGTGCCTCCATCAGCCCCCTCAAGTGCCTCCATCAGCCCCCTCAAGTGCCTCCATCAGCCCCCCCAAGTGCCTCCATCAGCCCCCAATCATTGGTGGAATTGGTGGTGCATATATAACAAATACTCAACCCGCTGGTTCTCCCACGCCGTCCGCACTCGTCTCTTCTTACCTCGAACTGTTCGGGCGGCCGCGCATGCGCTAAACTATCTTCCTTTGTGCTGCGTTGGAGCCGCCATGCGCGGTTCTATTTTCGACGCGGCTCAAAGGAAAATAGATCAGCGCATGCGCGGCCGGCCGGCAACGTGCGCGATCTCGGAGAAGAATGGAGGCCGGCCACTAGATCACCAGGGAATGATGTGCCAAGCACGGCTCATGGTTGCGGCCGGCGAGCGGTGGCCGTATGCATGGGCAGCGCTGATCAACAAATAATTTGAATTATACGATTTGAAGAAGAATAGTAGTTTTTTTTTTATATATATACAGTACAGACCAAAAGTTTGGACACACCTTCTCATTCAAAGAGTTTTCTTTATTTTCATGACTATGAAAATTGTAGATTCACACTGAAGGCATCAAAACTATGAATTAACACATGTGGAATTATATACATAACAAACAAGTGTGAAACAACTGAAAATATGTCATATTCTAGGTTCTTCAAAGTAGCCCCCTTTTGCTTTGATTACTGCTTTGCACACTCTTGGCATTCTCTTGATGAGCTTCAAGAAGTAGTCCCCTGAAATGGTTTTCACTTCACAGGTGTGCCCTGTCAGGTTTAATAAGTTGGATTTCTTGCCTTATAAATGGGGTTGGGACCATCAGTTGCGTTGAGGAGAAGTCAGGTGGATACACAGCTGATAGTCCTACTGAATAGACTGTTAGAATTTGTGTTATGGCAAGAAAAAAGCAGCTAAGTAAAGAAAAACGAGTGGCCATCATTACTTTAAGAAATTGGGAAAACGTTGAAAGTAAGGGCTATTTGACCATGAAGGAGAGTGATGGGGTGCTGCGCCAGATGACCTGGCCTCCACAGTCACCGGACCTGAACCCAATCGAGATGGTTTGGGGTGAGCTGGACCGCAGAGTGAAGGCAAAAGGGCCAACAAGTGCTAAGCATCTCTGGGAACTCCTTCAAGACTGTTGGAAGACCATTTCAGGGGACTACCTCTTGAAGCTCATCAAGAGAATGCCAAGAGTGTGCAAAGCAGTAATCAAAGCAAAAGGTGGCTACTTTGAAGAACCTAGAATATGACATATTTTCAGTTGTTTCACACTTGTTTGTTATGTATATAATTCCACATGTGTTAATTCATAGTTTTGATGCCTTCATAGTCATGAAAATAAAGAAAACTCTTTGAATGAGAAGGTGTGTCCAAACTTTTGGTCTGTACTGTATATTTAGTAAAAAGTTTATTAGGGGGCATTTAATAGAATAAATTTGGATAAAGCAGGTGGGAATACCCCTTTAAAGAAAAAATTACTCATCTGATACACCCCCCTCCCCTTGCTCCAACACCAACACAACTCTGGTGGTCCCCACTGTTATTTTTATTCTTCTGTAGTGTGCCATACACTCAAATTCCCCTCAAGTTACACCCTACTTTATAAAATAATATTTTTTTTTTAGATTGTTCAAAGTTAAAGTGTATGTCATTTTGACCCCCACATGAAATGGGTTAAAGTGGATGTTCGAGAGGTTTATATCCATGGATTTTTCTCACAATTGGTCATCAATATCCCGTCACCCCCACCAATCAACTGTTTGATGAGACTGCAGTGCTTTGATGAGTCAGTTCCTATTGGCTGAGCTGCAATGCCAAGCTCTGCCACTATAAAATGGGTAGTGCTGTACCTACTAAGCTGCAAGGAGGCCCTGTCCCTCCCCAAAGTGCTTCTTAAAGACCTTCTTAAACAGCTGATTGGTCGGCCCCCAAGGATCTGATATTGATGACCTATCCTGAAGATAGGTAATCTAGGTTAAACACCCAAAAAAGTCCTTAGAAATATTGTGGGTTAAAAAACAAAAACAAACCCAATAATACTTTCCATCCACACATTCACCTATTTTAGCTTCAGTATGAGTGGATGGGCATATGATGGCAAGTGGTTTTACCAGCCAAACCAGCCATATGCACTCGCTCCTTTTAGTATATTAAAGGGACTTTCCAGTAATTGATTTTTTAGCAAGTGCCCACAGCCTGCCCCTTGAAACAAAAGATTCATACTTACCTGCTCCCCGCCACTCTGGTCTTCAATGCTGCCTCCACTGTCTCCATCTTCCAGTCCCACGACTGTTTTTATCTGCAGGTACATGGCAATGTTCACATGCACTGCTCCATCCAATGACTGTCTTCAGTGGTGATGTGGCCACAAGCATCACGTCATCGCTAAAGCCAGGCATTGGCTGGAGCTTATCATGTAACCATGTCCATGCTAAGCTGAATGTAAACAGTGTGGGCACCAGAAGATATATACAGTGGGGGCAGCGTGGAGGACCGGAGAAGCGTGGAGCAGGTACAGTAAGTATGAATATTCTGTTTTAGTGGGCAGGATGTGGTCACAATTACCAGAAAACCCCTTTAAGCTGATGTCAATATACAGTCAACATCAAAGTATGGGGAGGGTGTCTTAGACTACTGCTTTCTTCTTATGAGAAAATTTCTTAAAATTCATTTGACTGTCTGAGACTAGGAATGAGCAAACCAGAACTGCAAAGTTTGGGTTCGTACCGAACATCGTGGGTTTGGGCACACGAACCTTGCTGCTGAAGTCCATGTTCAGGTTCAGTCAGGGGTATATCTAAAGGCTCATGGACCCTGGTGCAAGAGTTCAGCTTGGGCCCCTTCTCTCAGGGCTTTGTGGCCAGGGGCAGGGAAGCACCTAGCCTTCATTTTTGACCTAATCCCTTCCCTCCAGCCAGAGGTGTAACTTGACCAGCATGCACTTTCTATAATACCGGTGTCTTCTTATGTGGCCCAAGGGTCTTTGGGCCCATTCAGGCTCCTGGGCCTTGTAGGAGGGCCTACGAATGGTGAGGCCAGACCAAGTAGAGGCGGTAGTAGATTGGATGGCTGACAGTGCCTCCAGTTCCTTCACATTATCTTCCATTCAGTCTTCTGCTGAAAGCCCAGAGTCGGCACCTGTGGCCCATGGATTTCTGTCTTCCACCTAACGCCCTTGCAAATCAGCCAAGTAGTCTGGGTCCCAAGTTATCCAGCAGTCACTTATGCTTTTTGATGACTCTGTTAGCAGGGTTTCCAAGGGCCATCCACCTAGCACTGCTCCAGAAGTAGAAGAGATTCAGTGCACTGATGCCCAACCACTTATGTTAGAGTATGAGGACGTGTGAGGACCACAGCAGCACATCTCTGATGATCATGAAACACAGTTGCCAACTGCTGTGGCTTTCTGCAGTGTGCAGACCGGCAAGGAGGGCAGGGGTGAGGAGTGGGTGGAAGATGATGTGGAGGATGATGAGGTCCTAGACCCCACATGTATTTAAGGTCATGCCAGTGACGTGTGCAGTTCGTAGGAAGAGGTGGTGTTCACACAGGGCCAGCCGCACAGCAAAAGAGGGAGTACACCTGCTACTGCCCACCTCGCCAAGGGACTGAGCACACCAAAGCCAGCTGAGAGGAGTTCCTTGGCTTTTCTTCAGGCAATGCGCTGACAACAAGTCAAGGGTGGTTTGCACGTTGTGCAGTCAGTGCCTGAAACGAGGCATAAATGTTCTAAGCCTGAGCACTACCTGCATGACCCGGCATCTAAATGCAAAGTACGGGCTGCAATGGAGTAGACACCTGAAAAACCATGAAAGATCTAAGGCTCCTCCTGGTCCCTCTTCTGCTGCGGTCTCGGCCTCTTCCTCCCCCCTCTGGAGCAACAGGGCCACCTGGCTCCCTGCAAAGAAAGGATGTGACAGCAACACAACCACCACCAGCAGTATCACCGAGCATCTCCACACTGTCCTATGGAAGCGTTCAGTTGTCTATCCAGCAAACACTGGAGACAAAGAGGAAGTACCCCCTACCTACCCGCGAACCCTGGCCCTGAATGCCAGAATTTCAAAATTCCTAGCTTTTGAAATGCTGCCATTCTGTCTGGTGGAGACTGACACTTTTAAAAACCTTATGGTAGTGACTGTCCCACAGTACATAGTTCCCAGCCACCACTACTTTTCCAGATCATCCATCCCTGCCCTGTATGAACAAGTGGTGGATAAAATCAGGTGTGCGCTTCTCAACGCCATCAGTGGCATGGTCCACATAACCACTGATACGTGGACCAGTAAGTACGGGCAGGGACATTATATATCTCTATAACTGCCCACTGGGTAAATGTAGTGGCGGCTGGGCCTGAGGCAGAAAGTATACACAGAGGATCACTGGACATTTCTCGTTGACTCCGCTTTCTCATCTGCCACCTCCTCATCCTCCCCTACCACCCCCTCATCCGGTCAGCGTAACATATGCACCACCACCAGCAGGCTGTTCTGAAACTCATTTGTTTGGAGGAAAATCCACACGCAGCGCAGGAACTGTGGACAGGCATTGAAGAAGAGACAGATTGGTTGGTGCCACTGAGCCTCAAGCCCAGCTTGGTGATGTGCAATAACGGACGAAATCTCGTAGCAGCTCTGGGTCTAGCCGGTTTAAAGCACTTCCCTCGAGCTGCTGCAGAAAGTGCAGGCCGTCTGTGCACGCTTTCGGCGTTCTCACCCTGCGTTGCTCGCCTGTCTGCACTGCAGCATAACTTCTGCCTTCCCGCTCACCACCTCATATTCAATGTATCAACAAGGTGGAACTCTACCTTGCACATGCTGGAGAGACTGTACAAGCTTCAGCAGGCGATAGTGGAGTTTTAGCTGCAGCACGCACGGTTAAGTTGCTCTGCAGAACAGCACCACTTTACCACCAACAAGTGGGCCTCCATGTGGGACGTGTGTGCTGTGTTGCGCTGTTTTGAGTACTCCACCAACATGGCCAGCAATGATGACGCTGTCATCAGTGTTACTATCCCACTTCTATGCCTCCTTGAAAAAACGCTTCAGATGATGATGGATGAGGTCGTGGCACAGGAGGAAGAGGAGGAGGAACAGGAGGAAGAGGAGGAGGAATAGGGATCATTCACACATTTATCTGGCTAGTTGTCCATACGTGGCTCGGAGGGTGTTTTCACAGCAGGGTGGCACCCAAATCAGCTCACTGGCATCACTGGAGCATGGCTGGCAGGATAGAGAGGACACAGACTATACACCTCCCACCGATGACAGCTTTTTGTTGCCTCTGGGCAGCCTGGCACACATGAGCGAGTACATGATGCAGTGCCTGCGCAACAACCGTCAAGTTGCCCTGATTGTTTCCAGTGCAGATTACTGGGTGGCCACACTGCTGGGTCCCTCTGCTACAAGGATAAACATGCCGTTCTTAGTTCTGTCACTGGAGCATGAAGAGGCGTGAATACAAGCGCATACTGGTAGATACACTACTGACAGCATTCCCACCTGACAGCGGGTGCTCAGTGGAAGCTCGAGGTGGAGGAAGAGGAGGAAGAGGAGGAAGTCGCCAATGCAGCTGGGGCACTGGCACCACGTCAGAAGGGAGGGTTAGCATGGCCGAAATGTGGAAAACTTTCGTCAGCATGCCACAACATCTAGCACCACCATCTGATACGGACTGTATTACCAGGAGGCAGTGTTTCAGCAACATGGTGGAGCAGTATGTGTCCACACGTCTGCACATACTGACTGATGGGTCTGCCCCATTCAACTTCTGGTTCTCCAAATTAGACACATGGTCTGAGCTTGCCCTTTACGCCTTGGAAGTGCTGGCCTGCCCTGCGGCAAGTGTATTGTCCGAACATGTGTTTAGCATGGCAGCAGGTGATCATTGACAGGCGCATCCACCTGTCCACTGCCAACCTGGACAAGCTCACGTTCATTAAAATGAACCAGGCATGGATCCCACAGGACTTGCCCATACCTTGGGCACAGTAGAAAAGTATACTGGCCGCACGCAGCTATTGTTATACTAAAAACACATAAACAGTATTGGCTACCTCCTCCTCCGCCTCTTCCACCTACACCGCTACGTCCACCACCTCCTCAACCTCCTACTCCACTTGGACCTCCGCCTTCTGGTTCAAGATTATTATTTACATTTTTTTTATTTTCTATGTTATTTTAAGTCATTTCGCTATCCACATTTGTTTGCAGGGCAATTGTACTGCTCTTACCCTCATTTTGCTCACTTTGACAGCCCTCTAGCTATTACTACGACTATTTTACAGCCATTTTACAGCACCGAAGTTTGGGTCACCATTTACTTCTATGGGGTTCGGTTTTGGGGTCAAGTTTCGGTGAAGTTCAGATACCCAAACTGAACTTTGAACTAACGGGTCTGCTCATCCCTATCTGAGACGATTCAACTCCAAATAAATTCGACCTAAATCAAGAGTGCTCTGATTGCCTGAAAAGGTCTCTCTCATCACACAAAATTTGCATTTGGGATGTGGAAGAATCAAAACTTTTACAAAAATTTGCGTTAAATTTCCTAATTTTACAATCGGTTTGCTCATCTTTACAGCTTTCCTACAGTATATTGCTACATAAGGGAAGTAAAAATCTGAATATCATGCACAATTTTTATGGACACCTGCAGGATGTTGTTGGTAGTTACGGTACATTCTGCTAGCTCAATTCCCATTGAAGAAAGCAAGTCTGGACTGATTACTGCTAGTCCACCAGTTAGGTGGTTACGTGCTGAGCAATATCTGCAATGATGGGAATCATTTTCCACATGTTTGTCTATGATCACATTAAGAAGCTAAAATCCTCTTGAAAAGTACTTAGGCATCCATCAAATCATCAAGTAGTTCATCACCAACTCATTGGAAATTTAGATATTGCACATTTCCCTATATGGCTGTTTATCAAACCTTTCATATTTTTTCCAGAACTGGAATTTATGCATTGAAATATTTTCATTGTTGTTTCTATAAATGAACGTGGTGCCTGGTTTGTGTCAGGAAGTCATGGACCTACAGTTCTATTTTCATTTCATTAACTGAAATCGTTATGAGGGTTGCCACATATGAGGTCAGACATGCAGTATGTCTGAAGACATGTGATACCAGGTAAACATGTTCCAAAATATAATAGTTTGTGAAATCTTGGCGTTAACTGCCGGTGATATGGTTTTGCTTCCAGTGAGGCTGGCGACCTCCCTGGTGGCACTAGTGCACAATAGTATTTGCAACTGCCAACAGCTTGGGACCAGAGAGCCACATGTGGTTCTTTCCTTCCAGAGCCACTGATTGGGGAATGTTGCATTAAAGGCTCAAATTGTGAAAATTTGCTTCAACAGATTCTCGCTGATGGAACAATTTCCTATTACTTAGTGGTAGTTCACCCATATAAGACAATGGAACTGTATTGAAATAATATAGGGCAGCAAACTGAATCTTTGCCCCTGGGAAAGAAAGCCAAGATGTTCAGTTTTCACATTTGGAAAATATTGCACCCTAATTGGAAATCTGTCTGATGGCAAACTGATGTTCATAGTTTTAATCATCTCACATGCTGGTTAGGAATCCATCAAAACAGAGGATTCAAGGGGTCTCCCCTTTAATGTGACCCTATGGGAAAATATGAAATGCAGCTTTTTCCAGAAAGAAGCTGCTCACCACATCCTCCCAAGTTTTACTTACTTAGGCTCACGATTCTGTAAATCCACAAGGGTCTTCAGGTGGATTGTTCCTGTGTAGTTCTCAAGCATCGGTTGTCACGATCTACCCAGAAAGGGTCCTCTTAAACAATCAGCACTCATTTAAAGTGCCTTTCACAGGGCCCAATGCTTAGTAAAAGGGGGATAAACAAACTCTATTACAATCATTCATCTCCATTCATTTTGCATATTATGATTTTGCTGTTACATACTTGTTATGGTGCCTCCTACAGTTCTTTAACTCCTTCTCAAGATATCTATCTTGTAAGTCAAGTGCCAATGAGAAGAAACCATTTCTAGTGCTAATACTTATTAGCTGGCTGGCCTTTACACCCCGCTACTGTCTTTATTGGTTAACCTCATGTCAACATGTGTATTTATTTCAGGTCCAAACAATGTGCTTATCTATTTCCATGCAACTGTTTATGTTAACATGTAATGTGCCTGGTTCACCAACAGGTGGCAGCGTAAATGGCAGAGTTACAGTTAGGTAGAATGGAGCTTTCCATTCCATTCTAACCACCCCCCTCTGTGGAGGAGTGGGCGAGTCCCACTTCCTTCAGGAAGGGTGAGGACTAGTTTCTAGGAGCAGTCTAGCTTACGCCCTGCTAGGGGAAGGAATCAAGTGCTGGGCACGTCTCTGCTGGATATGCCCATTCCAAGCAAAGCTAAGCCAGTTAGAGCACCCTAAGCTCAGCTGGACATGGAGGCCAAAGCTTAGAGCCTCAGAAGCCAGGAAGAAAGTTCCCTGGTATAGCTTAAGAGACAGACTACAGAGAGAAGTTGCAGCATACAGCAAAAGCTGAGTCATACAGTCAGCCTGCCAGTACAGCAGAGCCAGAGAGCAACATATGTAGAAGAGTTGAGTTTGCCTGCCAGAGTTTTAATGCTAAAGCCTGCTGGGACCAAGACAAAGTATGTAAACCATTTTGGAGAACTTTTATGCAAAGTAAAGCTGCTATTCAACTTCATCACAAGGTCTGAACTCAATTATTTCTTCAAACTCCTCAACTATACCCCCCTATTTGCTGCTTCAGAGCCAATGCCTGGGGTCCAGTCATATCCAGGTAGGAGCACAGTGACACAAACATTAAGGGACATTGTAGACCACCCTATACCACTCAGTCATCCCTACACCTGGGTAATCAGGCCATCTTTAGGGCCCCAGGGGGGCGGCCCGTTGCAGCTGCACAATGGCATGAATCACACATACCTGGGGATTGACCTATTGGGCTTCCTTAGTGACAACTGAAGAAGAAATTTGTCTCACTTTTTGTCATTTTTTTTTTGTAAAGTGATGGCATTTATTTATTTATTTGTAGAGATGAGCGAATTTCTTAAAATAAATTTTGGGTCCAATTCGGTCAAATAATAAATATATATTGGACCTGAATTGAAAATGCTCAGATTGCTTGGAAAATGTTCTCTCTCACTCATTCTCCCGTATTGAATCACATAAAATTCAGGTTTGGTAGAATCAAAAATAGAAAAATTAGTGTTTTTAAAATTGAGTTGCTCATCTGTATTAATTTGTTTTCCCATACTGGCACCTATACTTACATACCCACTTTTATACTATACTATTTTTTCTATACTTATATAACCACTATTTCAATTAGTAGCAAAATCTGGAGACAATTATTGTCTTTTTGCTCATTTGTCATTTAATTCAGCCTAATAATAGTGACATTTCTGCCAGACTTTATCTAGGGATCAGATGACAGGCAAATGCTTGAGTTGTTGTCTCTGGCTAGGAGGAAACAGCCATTTTGAAGAGGGTTTTATAATGTCGAAAGAAGTCTTTCAGTCGAACAATCCCCTCTGCTTTCAGCTCAGCTCCTGGCATTTGTTTGGTCTGACTTCATTTGGTTTACTTTCCCTTTTCATTGTTTTGAGCACAAAGATGGCTGAAACCTTTTAGTGTCTTTTTAACTGGTTACAAGGAAGGGAATATGAGGAATGTCAAGATCAAGAGCCAATGCTGTCAACAGAGAGCACTGCTTAGACCAAATTGTCCTGCTTAAAGATTTTTTGTTAAAAAATGTTTGTAAGATAAAAGGGCATCACCTGGCCTTATTCTGAAGACCACCTTTGAGAAGAGTCGTGCATAATATATAAAACAAATAGATATATTAACAACAGGCCGGGGCAGTTTTCACAAGCGTTCACTTGCAAGATCATCGGACCATGTTAAAAGGCATTTAGTGGGATATTTTGGGATAATCACAGATGAAGGATCATCCTAGGTTTCTTGAATGACCTAGTTACATAGATTTTGGATGTACAAAATACATTTATTTGGGCATATTTATCAAGCTATCTCAAAGTAAAACTGTCTTTGTTGCCCGTAACAACCAATCGCAGTCTTCTGATATGAAAAATGGTGATGCCTTGTTGATAAACTATCCCAAATTGCCTAAAATCGCCAAAGAATTTGTTTCAGCCCAAATTTTTGGAATATTTGGGTTAAATTTGATTCATATTGATTTGTTCATCTCTAATGGCTATTCACTTAAACTGGCTTTATGTAATACTACCTTTTTCCTGTAACGGCCACGGCAGTTGAAATGTCTGACCTGACTGGTCATAGTTAAGGGAAAGCTGAATGGAGCAAAGTACAGAGATATTCTTAATGAAAACTTCATTCCCTGTGCTCTGGATCGCAGACTGGGCAGAAGGTTCAACTTCCAAAAAGACAATGACCCGAAGCACACAGCCAAGACAACACAAGAGTTGTTTAGGGAAAACTCTGTAAATGCCCTTCAGGAGCCTTGACTTGAACCCAATCGAATATCTCTGGAGAGACTTGGAAATGGCTGTCCGCCAATGGTCCTATCCAACCTGACAGAGCTTGAAAGGATTTGCAAAGAAGAATGGCAGAAAATGCCGAAATCCAGATGTGCGAAGCTTGTGGCATCATCCCCACGAAGACTGGAGGCTGTAATCACTGCCAAAGGTGCTCCAAATAGGTCCTGAGACTCCTGAGTAAAGGGTCTGAATACTTATTTCAATGCAAGAGTTTACTTTTTCCTTTTTAGGCTAGTTTCACAATAGCGGCACGGACCTCCGGCAGGCTGTTCCGGCGGGGTAACAGCCTGTCAGATCTGTCCTGCTGCTAGTGAACGCGTGCCCCCAGACTACCGCTCTGGCCCCATTGACTATAATGGTGTTGGGGCGGAGTTCCGGCGGCAGCACGGCAGCGCACGCCGAGAGGCCACAAGAATAAAAGTACAGGTGAAACTCGAAAAATTAGAATATCGTGCAAAGTTTATTTATTTCAGTAATGCGAACTTAAAAGGTGAAACTAACATATGAGATAGACTCAGTACATGCAAAGCGAGATATTTCAAGCCTTTATTTGTTATAATTTGGATGATTATGGCTTACAGCTTATGAAACCCCAAAGTCACAATTTTGAGGTATACCCCCTTTGCTCAGGGGGTATAGATTAATTAGCTGACTAGAGTGTGACACTTTGAGCCTAGAATATTGAACCTTTTCACAAAATTCTAATTTTAAGCTGCATTAATGCAATTCCTTTTAATTTGCATTACTGAAATAAATGAACTTTTGCACGATATTCAAATTTTTCAAGTTTCACCTGTACTACATGTCGTACTTTTATTCCGGTGGCCTCTCGGCGTGCGCTCCCGTGCTGCCGACGGAACTCCTCCCCGCCCCCATTATAGTCAATGGGGCCAGAGCGGTAGTCCGAGGGCATGCGTTCACTAGCGGCAGGATGGATCTGACAGGCTGTTCACCCACAGTAACAGCCTGCTGGAGGACCGTGCCGCTAGTGTGAAAGTACCCTTAGTCATTATAGGGTACTGGGTGCAGATAGACAGGAAAAACTAGATTTTTTTAATTTTAACAGAAGACAAAAATGTGAGAAAAGTGAAAGAGCCTACTCTGAAGACTTTTCACATGCACTGTGGTATGCAATAGAGCAGGCAAAAATGTTGAATGAATTATGCATTGTTAAGCAAAATATGGTTAATTGAAGGGGTATTCTGAATTTTTCAGTAGTTTGGGAAGGCACTGACACTCCAGTGAGCATTACAGCCTTCTCGCAGGTTACCAAGCACAGCACCATCCATTGGATGGTGGTTGTGCTTGGTATTGCAGCCCAGCTTCATTTACTTGAATGGGACTGGTCTGCGTCTAGGCTATGTGACCAATGAATGGGACATCACTGGCCTAGGCTAAGCTGTTAGAGGGCAGTGGTGCTCACAGATCACCCATGCCTTCTCAAACAACTGATTGGTGGGGGTCCCAGGTGTCGGACCCCCACCGATCAGATATTGATGACCTATCCAGAGGATAGGTCATCAGCTAATAAGTGTCTGAAAACCCCTTTAAAATGCATATAAAATAAAACATTAAATAGTTACATATAATGCACACTATGATATTAGCTGATACACTAAAAGCTTAAAATATTGTATACTCTTAAGTTTTTTTCTCATTTATAATGTATAAATGATAAGATGTTATAACTATACCATAGATTATGATGAAATACATTTTTTTTTTACTACACAGACAAACTCTCCATCCTAGCTCTCAGACGCTATTCATCCACGCCCCATGTATATGCTGTGGCTGAGGGGGTTTTCATTTGGTTCTGACTTAACACCATCAATCACCGCCAACGACAGCGAAGGAACAGAGGTCAGGCTGTGGTATCACACTGTCCAGTGGAGCAGGAAGCAGGCGCAGGTTTACTTACTTCCAAAATTGTTTAAACATCCTTTGCACTCTAGATCCTGTGCTATACAGAAGGTAAGACGTTTAACTCCTTCATAGCCAGTTGCGTGAGGAAATGCAATTTTCATCAGATAGATATAATAGAGAGATATTAGATAGATAGATAGATAGATAGATATGACAATACACACCTCAATAACCAAGTAGTTAGCCTTCTAGCCAAAGAATTCAAAGACATAGTGATCAACAGAGACCCCCGGCCCAGACCCCACACAAGACAAACACCTATGGAAAAGTCACTAACAACAAATACACCTAAAACCTCATACCCTCCTCAACAAACTGGAAATGGTGACCTTTACTAAAAATATGGCCATCAGAGGCACAATTCATGGAGGAATCCACCTGCCTCACATAGAATAATGCGGAGCAGAGACATTGAAGAGATAAAGACCCAGCTCAGCACTCTATGCAGAACACTGACTGGACTAAACTGCTACAACATGGCCACCAGTCAAGAATCCAGCTTGTCCTATGCAGGGCAGCTCACTACAAGGTATACGGACAAACAATGACATCTCTTATTGTCAGCAGCTGGAACATTCAGGGCCTGAACGCTTCAGCCTTCGGATGTAAGACGCACGATCCAGACTTTACCCAAAGACTAAAAAACATTGACATACAGATCCTCCTAGAAACATGGACTAAGACAGAGAATAAATCTCTAGTGCCCACCAGATACAGGGAGATCTCTGTCCCTGCTCTGAAAAACAAAAGCGTCAAGCTGGGCCGCAGCTCAGGAGTAATATTAGTCTGGTATAAAGAGGAGCTCCATGAGCAGATCAGACCAGTAAAGAGAGGAGACAGCCACATCTGGGTAAGAATAGGCCGCTCCATCCTCACCTCTCGGGCTGACGTCTACCTCTGTGCAGCATACATAGCTCCACCAGAGTCTCCATACTTCAATCCCGACAGCTTTGAAAGCTGCCCATTTGAAAGCCGCTCATTTCCAGGCTCTGGGCAATGTTCTCATCTTTGGAGACCTCAATGCAAGAACAGGGAGGGAGAGAGACTAACTGACAACTGACGGAAATGTCTATATATTCGGAGCAGACACTGACTGTGACAGCTCAGTGCACACCAAGAGGAACAGCTATGACAGCACAGTAAATAAAAGTGGCAAAAATTGCTGAACTTATGTCGAAGTCTCGGACTTCATATTCTCAATGGCTGCACCAAGGGAGACTCTCTTGGTAGATATACCCTAAACTCCCATGTAGGCAACAGTGTGGTAGACTATGCCATCACAGATATGGACTCCAAAAATGTTGTTGGCTTCATAGTCACCCCACAGACACCCACAGACACACCTGTCAGACCACAACCAACTGCTCCTATGATTTAGTGTGGCGAAGAAAACGAGTCAGGCTAAAATTGGAATACCTATACAAACCATTGGAATATGGGGGTTTAAACCTCCTCTACTTCAAAGGTTATTTTATTGCCGCTCAGTTATTGATGTGTTAATGGAAAAATAGTGCACTCTTAAGGAGCCTAGTAGGGAATTATTCATATAACAACATATTTACTCTTTTGGAATCTGGACTATTGATTAGTCAAGAGCGGGGTTATAAAGAGACTACAAAATTACTTTCTAAAATCTGGGCTACTACTAGAATATGGCTGAGGGTAAAGATGGTATTGCAACGGATAAATTTTGGCAAAAGAATAGGATTTTTTACATTTCACAAGTAGTCAAGGAAAGAGAGATTAAGTCGTTCACGGAGTTATCACATAATGTAGAAAAACTCTCTTGGTCTAGGTACTTTCAGCTGCGGTCGGGACTATTTAGTTTGGATGATAAATCAATATTGGATATAGACAGTTCCTGTTTTTTAAACGATTGGACGCCCCTAAGAATCAAGATTTCAAATATATATAAACTATTACTTAAGGCACGGTTTTGTGATACACAATCACCAGGACAAAGGGCCTGGGAGTTGGATTGTCCAAATATACAATTAGAAGGGTGGGGGAATATTTTTACTAATCTAGGTTCACTATCCCATAATTTCAACCATGTTCTAGTCCAGTTTAGTATCTGTCATAGATTATATGTTACCCCTATATGGTTAAACAAATGTGGGCTAAGAGATACATCCAAGTGCCCTAGATGTTATACCTTAGGTGCGGATTACCTCCATATGATCTGGACTTGTCCAGAACTTAGAGAATACTGAAATAGCATCAATAACTTTCTTACTTACAAACTTAAAATACGAATCCCCTTTGAGCCACAATTGTTCTTCCGGAATGATTTCTCCATAATAAGCAGTCATAAATACCAAAAGATTCTTCTAGGTAGGATATTATTGTTAGCTAGAATCTTGATTAGCCGGAGCTGGTTTGCTCGTCATACACCAGAGCTAAACACTTGGATAAACTTAGTCAATAAGGTAAAAAATTATGAACAGATTCTTTATAGGCAGAGAGATGTAGACGAGAAGTGGATTAAGATATGGGATGGCTGGAAGATCTGATTGACTGTAATACTTTATATTATTATTATTATTATTATTATTTTATTTTATTTTTTCTCTATTTCTCTCGTCCTGTCTCCTGCCCCTTTCTTCTCTGTTGAAGGGGGGTCGGGTGGACGCATCACAGGGCCGGGGTCGGGGGGAGGGGGGTTGGGTTGGGGGAAGAGGGAAAAGGAAAAAAGGTATTAACTATATTGAGTGCTTACTCAAATTCTTTCTTTGTGTATTCCTTTTATATACTAATAAAGATATTAAATAAAAAAAATTTTAAAAAAAATGCTCCTATACATTAAATCCACAAGTAAACCACTGGCACCAAACATCACAGCAGACCGGCCTCTTCAGCCTACCTCCATCTTTTAAATGGTCCAAGATGTCAGCCCCAAAGTATATGGAGACCATAAACAGTGCAGAGATCCAGGAGATGCTCCATAACTTCCATGGTAAAGTGTATGAGCTGACTTTAATAATATACTTTACACCATGGCGGAAATGTCTGACCTTAAAATATGCAACAAATGGCCAAAAAAGCAACAACCCAATAGTTGGTTCGACCGGGAGTGTAAAGATATAAGGAAGGCGCTAAGAATGGCATCAAATAGGAAACACCAAGATCCGAACAACTCTAGTCTGAGGGAAGCCTACAACAACATACAAATGCAATACAAAACCATCCTCAGAAAGAAAAAGCAAGGCAACATCTCAACCAAGCTCCTCCAACTCCGAGATGCTCTCCAGGACAACTCCTTCTGGGAACTACTGTATGGAAGCACATGGACAAAACCAGCAAGAACACCAACCTCCACATCCAAAACGGCAACATCTGGCTCCAGTACTTCAAGGATCCTTACAAAGCCATCTCGAGGGAGGACCAAAGCCCAGAAGAAAAAGAAATCACGAAAAAGCTGAAGGATATGGAGGAAAAAAATCAAAGATTTTCAAAACCCTCTAGACACACTGATCACACCGCAGGAGATAACAGAGAGGATCTCAGTGATAAAGAGTATCCTGAATAAGAGGATCCTCAGCTTCCTCACCCATCACAACATCCTAAGCAGAAGCCAAGCAGGCTTTATGCCAAACCACCGCACCACGGACCACATCTACACCCTGCAGAGCCTCATCAAGAGCCATGTCCACAATACAAAGCATGAAAAGATCTATGCCTGCTTTGTGGACTTTAAGAAGGCCTTTGACTCAGTGTGGCACCCGGGCCTATTCCTGAAACTTCTCGAAAGCGGAACAGGAGGAAAAACATATGATGTCATCAGAAGTTCCTACACTGAGAACAGATGCAGCGTAAAGGTAAATGGGAGGAGAATGGCTTATTTCCTGCAGAGACGAGGAGTCAGACAGGGCTGCAGCCTCAGTCCAACTCTGTTTAACATCTATATCAATGAGCTGGCGGTGGCTCTGGAGTCTTCCACAGCACCTGGTCTCACCCTACATGACCCTGAGGTGAAATTTCTCCTTTATGCAGATAATCTTCTGCTACTATTGCTAACTGAGAAAGGTCTCCAAGATAACCTGAAAATCCTGGAGAAGTTCAGTAACACGTTGGCACTGCCCATCAATCCAAAGAAAACCAACATCATGGTGTTCCAGAAAAGAAACCGGAAAGCAGCCGGGTATCCTCCCTTCCTGCTAAACAACTGTCCACTTTCAGAATATTGACAGCTACACCTACCTGGGCCTAGAAATCAGCCAATCAGGAAGTTTTAAGAAAGCCATGGAAACACTGAAAGACAATGCGAGCAAAACCTTCTATGCCATCAGAAAGCGTCTGTATCATCTTGAGGCACCAGTGACCGTCTGGCTTAAAATCCTTGACACCATCCAGTGGCGGATCCAGAGCACAGTCTGTTATACTGTCACTGGCACCACTGCAGTTGTCCGCAACCCGTGAGGTGAGATCCCGTCCCTGTCCCGACTCCCGCACGGCGCTCCTCTGTTTCGGACTTCTAGTTCCCGGGCCCGGAACTTGGTGTGCGAGCCTAATTAGAACGGTTACGGCTTGTACTGGCTTGATTCTGGCTGGCAGTAAGATGCACGGGGGGGTGGAAGGGACAGGGCGGGCCACCAATGTCGCCGGCGCCGCCACACCAATGTATGTGAAGGGGCCCTGAAAAACTTATTAAAGAGGACCTTTCATGAGTCCAAACATTGTAAGATAACTATCTGTATATGTATCTCACTGCACTTACTATTATTACTCCGTTAGCCCACTGTAGCCCCATTACCTTCTCCTGCACTGTATGGTAATTGCTACTATCAGAACACCAGGGAGGATTCTGCCCTCTTTCTCCCTGGGCGTTCCTTCTCCCTCCCTGTAGCACTGTCCAATTGCAGCGCAGAGCTCACAGCCTGGGATGTTTTTGTGTCCAATCGCAGCGCAGAGCTCACATCCTGGGAGTTTTTTTTCTCCCTGGCTGTGAGCTCTGCGCTGCGATTGGACAGCGCTACAGCGAGGGAGAGAGAACGCCCAGGGAGAAACAGGGCAAACTCCTCCCTGTTGTTCCGATAGTAGCAATTACCATACAGTGCGGGAGAAGGTAACGGGGCCACAGCGGGCGAATGGAGCGGTGCCCACTCTCTCACTATATTCTCAGGGGGAGGGCAATTGACCCGTTGCCCCCCCCCCCCTGGATCCGCCAGTGACACCATCATCGCCCCAAGCCTCCTATGTGGAAGCAAAGTCTAGAGCCCAGACATATACCCAGACTGGGCAAAGGGGGACTCTGGGCCAGCAGAACTATTCCACCTAGAACTCTGCAAACACTTTCTCCAGGTTCACAGAAGCACCTCAAACAGCGCCTGTCGAGAAGAACTGGGCAGATTCCCACTTTACTTTGCTGTCCAGAACAGGGCGCTATCATTCAGATCCCATCTGCATAGCAGTAGTCCCAGCTCCTACCATCACAAAGCCTTGCTACACCAAGAAGCCCAAGAAAAACAAAGCACCCTGGAACAAGTCACCCAAAACCAGCGGAGGATGATATGCAAGGGTAAAGAGAAGCATATTAGCGTCTGGAGGAACGACATACGAACATCACAGAAGCTGACACTAACTATACCAGAGCCTGCAGAGGTAGTATAAACTGGCCCCATACCTGGAGAAACTCCCCAATCCAAGAGACCGACAGATCCTGAGCCGCAACAGACTGAGCGCCCACAACCTGCTCAATGAATCCGGCCGTCACCGACAGAGGTACATGCTCAGGGAGAGCAGACTGTGCCAGCAGTGCGACCAGGAGACCGTGGAGGATGAGGCTCATTTCCTGCTGCGGTGCCCCAAATACTCAGCAGTGAGGGATTCTCACTTAAGACTGTCTGATCTCTGCCCAGATTTTACCTCCATGGAGGAGGAGGAGAGACTCTCCAAATTGCTGGGGGAAGAGAAGAACACAGAGGCCATAGTAGCACAATATATTACTGCCTGCCATGGACTGAGAAGAGCCTGATATACCATGGACTCCTATATCCCCACCCTCTATGTGTTCCCACCCCCCAACCCTACCCAATTATTTCCCACTTGCTTTGGCAATGCTAAAATGTATTTAGTCCTGCCAAAAGAGCTGATTTGATTTGATTTGTTAGATAGACAGATAGATAGACAGATAGATAGATAGATAGATAGATAGATAGATAGATAGATAGATAGATAGATAGACAGACAGACAGACAGATAGATAGATAGATAGATAGATAGATAGATAGATAGATAGATAGATTGATAGATGGGAAATAGATTGATAGATATGAGATAGATAGGTAGATAGAAAAAAAAAAAACACACTCACCTACGACTCATTCACTCCCCAGCTGCCGCAGTGCTCCGGTCCCCATTTGTCAATATCCGCTTTGACGCCGCTTCAACCAGTCATTGGCCACAGCGGTGATACATCCCCTTTGCGTCATGTAACCTACTGACAATACAAAAGGGGGGTCTACATCACCCCTGCGACCAGTGATTATGGATGTTGCGGCCGTCAAACCCGATGTTGACACATTATTACCTGATGTCCATTCAGTTATGCAACCAAGGTGATCTCTTTGGACAAGACTACAGCTGGGCTCACACATTTGATGTACTGTATGTTGTATGAACTCACTGATTTTAGCAAGACCAGATGACCATCTAATGTATTTTTGAGGAGAGGGGGCTCCCAACTCACCCCAACCAGCAGATGTTGGGAGAAAAGAGAATTTGGCACCTTGGTTTTCAGCATGCCTGATCCTTTCCCTTCGCAAGGGAGATATACCATCGCCAAGGGTGTCTGGCAGCAACTTATTCCCTTTCTCATTGAGAAAACCAGCATGCTTAGCTAAGCCCAGCATGCACGTGTATGGGGAGGGGGGGCAGAAGGAATAACAGTCAACTGAACAAACATTTGGCTGATGGCTATGTGTATGGCCAGCCTCAGGCATGTTTACATGTCATGGGGTTGTCTATGTTTGGTCGTAATTGACTGATTATTACTTTGCACTGATGGATGGAGTCTATTAATAGTATTTGGAGGTGTACCTTAGAGGGATCTGTAATTCCCCTCAGGCCCCCAACCATGATATTACATTTTCAGGACTGCTGTCCTTCTGATGGAAATTGGGCACCAGGTTTTGGGTCTAACTGCAGGCTCGGCACCCTGTATAGTTACCCCGAAGATAGTATATAATCGAAATATATGCAGAAATTAGAGCCACAGCATTGCCATTATGTCATCCCTGCAGGAACTGATAGAAGGGGTTGTTAAAAGGGTTTTTCAAGACTTTTATGCTGAGGACCCATTCTTAGGATAGGTCATCAGTATCTGATCAATGGAGGTCTGACACCTGGGATGAGCTGTTTGAGAAGTCACTGGTCCTTCTGTGAGCGCCATGGTCTTACCAAGCACAGCGCCATACATTGTCTAGCAGCTGTGCTTGGTAACACGCTGAACTAGGCTTTAACTAGGCCATGTGACTGATAAGCGTGTTGTCAAATGGCCTAGGAAAAGCTGCAAACGCCACTGCCTTTTCAAACAGATGATTGTGGGGGCCCCAGGTGTCGGATCCTTACCGATCAGATATCCTGAGGATAGGTCATCACTCAGTATTAAAGTCTCGGAAAACCCTTTTAAGCTGTAAACTGTGGGTAGCTGCATATGTGTTAAAATAAAGAAAAAACTCACCTATTAAATCTCCCACCCCCACTTGCAATTCCTTTGGTACCTCATGGAGCACTTTTTACCTTGCAGCAGAGATTGCATACGGTACATACTGACATTTTTGCATGCCAGTGATTATACAGGGAGTGCAGAATTATTAGGCAAGTTGTATTTTTGAGGATTAATTTTATTATTGAACAACAACCATGTTCTCAATGAACCCAAAAAACTCATTAATATCAAAGCTGAATATTTTTGGAAGTAGTTTTTAGTTTGTTTTTAGTTTTAGCTATTTTAGGGGGATATCTGTGTGTGCAGGTGACTATTACTGTGCATAATTATTATGCAACTTAACAAAAAACAAATATATACCCATTTCAATTATTTATTTTTACCAGTGAAACCAATATAACATCTCAACATTCACAAATATACATTTCTGACATTCAAAAACAAAACAAAAACAAATCAGTGACCAATATAGCCACCTTTCTTTGCAAGGACACTCAAAAGCCTGCCATCCATGGATTCTGTCAGTGTTTTGATCTGTTCACCATCAACATTGCGTGCAGCAGCAACCACAGCCTCCCAGACACTGTTCAGAGAGGTGTACTGTTTTCCCTCCTTGTAAATCTCACATTTGATGATGGACCACAGGTTCTCAATGGGGTTCAGATCAGGTGAACAAGGAGGCCATGTCATTAGATTTTCTTCTTTTATACCCTTTCTTGCCAGCCACGCTGTGGAGTACTTGGACGCGTGTGATGGAGCATTGTCCTGCATGAAAATCATGTTTTTCTTGAAGGATGCAGACTTCTTCCTGTACCACTGCTTGAAGAAGGTGTCTTCCAGAAACTGGCAGTAAGACTGGGAGTTGAGCTTGACTCCATCCTCAACCCGAAAAGGCCCCACAAGCTCATCTTTGATAATACCAGCCCAAACCAGTACTCCACCTCCACCTTGCTGGCGTCTGAGTCGGACTGGAGCTCTCTGCCCTTTACCAATCCAGCCACGGGCCCATCCATCTGGCCCATCAAGACTCACTCTCATTTCATCAGTCCATAAAACCTTAGAAAAATCAGTCTTGAGATATTTCTTGGCCCAGTCTTGACGTTTCAGCTTGTGTGTCTTGTTCAGTGGTGGTCGTCTTTCAGCCTTTCTTACCTTGGCCATGTCTCTGAGTATTGCACACCTTGTGCTTTTGGGCACTCCAGTGATGTTGCAGCTCTGAAATATGGCCAAACTGGTGGCAAGTGGCATCTTGGCAGCTGCACGCTTGACTTTTCTCAGTTCATGGGCAGTTATTTTGCGCCTTGGTTTTTCCACATGCTTCTTGCGACCCTGTTGACTATTTTGAATGAAACGCTTGATTGTTCGATGATCACGTTTCAGAAGCTTTGCAATTTTAAGAGTGCTGCATCCCTCTGCAAGATATCTCACTATTTTTGACTTTTCTGAGCCTGTCAAGTCCTTCTTTTGACCCATTTTGCCAAAGGAAAGGAAGTTACCTAATAATTATGCACACCTAATATAGGGTGTTGATGTCATTAGACCACACCCCTTCTCATTACAGAGATGCACATCACCTAATATGCTTAATTGGTAGTAGGCTTTCGAGCCTATACAGCTTGGAGTAAGATAACATGCATAAAGAGGATGATGTGGTCAAAATACTCATTTGCCTAATAATTCTGCACGCAGTGTATACTATATGGACAAAAGCATTGAGACACCTACACAATCTATAAGAATGACTTTATACAAGATTTTGGAGTGTGTCTCTAGAAATTTTTGTCCACTCATCCAGAAGAGAATTTGTGAGGTCAGACACTGATGTTGGAGGAGACGGCCTGGCTCGCAATCTTTATTCTAGTTCCTCCCAGAGCTGTTCAATAGGGTTGAGGTCAGGGCTCTGTGTGGGTCCGCCAAGTTCTTCCACATCAACTTCACCCAACCATGCCTTTAGGGAGCTTGCTTTGTGCACTGGGGCACAGTCATACTCCGATTGTATGCATGGTCACATGCTGGAGGTTACTGGGAGATTGCTGTGAGTCGGACCTTGCGCTCCTGTAATTCGCCCACTGGCACCTGGTATTTCCCATACGGCCCAGGTAGGTTTAGCGTTAGGTCCCAAGCTACTTGAGAAACCTTGGCACGGTGCTCGGGCTCAGACATGTCATCCAAGTAGGATATGTTGGCTAATCTCTAAATTTTTCACCAGTATGAGGTTAGTAAGACCGCAGAGTGCACCTGTCTTTGTTTTTGTTATATTATCTTTACTGATTATCACATCCACACATTTGCTATCCTGTGTAGGATGTCCATTGTGGTACTTGTGGTCCACTGCAGGCATCCTCCATTGTATGCATTTTTGCTGGGGATTGCCATTAGCAGCGGACCACAAGTGCAGGATCTGCCCCCCTGTATAGATGCACCACTGCATATGGGGTTGACCACTTCCTGCTTTTTAATACCACACCAATCTGTAGTTTGTATATTGAATTTTTTGGAGGTGTAGAAACTCCTAGTTTGAATGTGCCTTTATTTCCATCCACAGGCAGCATTCTGGTGCACATGTGAGGCCCGGGCTATATCAGCCAGTCTTGGGTGGGGCTCAGAGCTCTCTCCCTACTCCCATTGTATGCATGGTCACATGCTGGAGGTTACTGGGAGATTGCTGTGAGTCGGACCTTGCGCCCTTTAATTCACCCACTGGCTCCTGGTATTGCCCATAGGGCCCAGGTAGGTTTAACGTTAGGTCCCGAGCTACTTGAGAAACCTTGGCGCGGTGCTCGGGCTCAGACATGTCTTCCAAGTAGGATAAGTTGGCTAATCTCTCAATTTTACACCAGTATGAGGGTTAGTAAGACCGCAGAGTGCACCTGTGTGTGTTTTTTGTTTTATTATCTTTACTGTTTATCCCATCCACACATTTGCTATCCTGTGTAGGATGTCCATTGTGGTACTTGTGGTCTGCTGCAGGCATCCTCCATTGTATGCATTTTTGCTGGGGATTGCCATTAGCAGCAGACCACAAGTGCAGGATCTGCCCCCCCTGTATAGATGCACCACTGCATACAGGGTTGAGCACTTCCTGCTTTTTAATACCACACCAATCTGTAATTTGCACAGTCATACTGGAACAGAAAAGGGCCTTCTCCATATAGTTCCCACAAATCTGGAAGTCTACAGTTGTCCTAAGGTCTTGGTATGCTGAAGGATTAAGATTTCCCTTCGCTGGAACTAAGGGGCAACTGCCAACCCCTTAAAAACAACCCTATAGCATTATCCAGGGTCAGACTGGCCCACCAGAATACTGGAGGATAAACCAGTTGGCCGAATAATGGATCCCTAATAAAACATGGTCCTTAAGGTTCTATATACACAGAGGGTGGGCCCTCAGAATCATTTCCTCTGGTGGGCCCAAGGGACTTCAGTCTGACACTGGCATTATCCCTCCTCCAAAAAACTTTACAGTTGTCACAATGCAGTCAGGCAGGTATCTTTCTCCTGGTATTCACCAAACCCAGACCCTGTCCATCAGACTGCCAGATAGAGAAAATATGTTTTCACTGTTCCAGGGTCCAATGATGACGTCCTTTACACCACTCCATCCAAAGCTTGGTGATGTAAAGCTTGCATGCAGCTTCTCGTCCATGAATCCATGCCATGCCACAGCTTTTGTGCTGACCTCAATGACAGAGGAGGTTTGGACTTCTCAGTTAAGGCGTCAGCAAAGCATTGGTGACGTTTATGCACTATGGGGCCTCAGCACACGGTGTCCCTGCTCTGTATCTTAACATGGTCACCACTTCTTGGATCCTAAACACTTCCCCTTTACAATAAAACCACTCACAGTTGATGCTGGAACATCTAGATGGGAGGAAAATTTCACGAACAGACGTCCATATGCCATAATACTGAAGCAGGAAGTAGGTTGCCGTCCAGGTACTTTGGTTTCTTCTCATATATCCAATACATATGAATGGGTTAAATGATTTTCTGTAAAACTGATCCTAGAATTTGAGTCTGCTGAAAAAAATCCAACAGTACATAAAAGTCCTAGCTAACCAATGAAACTAGGGGTGGAAGGTCTTCTCCAGAGGTGACATCTCAGTAACAAGATGAATTTCAATGACATGTTTTAGCTACCGGATAAACCATTTTTATTGTTGTCAGAGGGAAGGCATCACATTGGAACCGTCAGATAAAAATATCACAAGCTGCCAAACAGGCCTGAAGCTGGCGTCCGTGTGTTCGTGAAAGCCCCCAGTGTCTGCTGAAGTCATCAGTCCTTATTGACAAGCCTGGTTAAATTATCAAGTTGTATTTAATTTTGTTCAAGCTTAGGAAAATGAATGTTACAGCCAAGACCTTGGTGTTTTCTTTTCCTGAAATGATGATTTATACGTCTTGGCTTCAATAGATAGGGTGTCAGAGAGACTTTATACCTGTACCTCTCTGACACGTGAAGCACTTGGCTTCCAGTTGTAGCTTCCAACCTCAAGCATGTTTCCCATTATCCTCATCCAAATGACGGCTGTGCACACTCACTCACATGGCTGTTTTACATTTTCTCTAAATGTATATCCCGATCAAAATAAAATACAGATGGTGTCACATCGATCAAGCCGAGCGCTGGATGTTTACCGCTTCCTTTTTCCCCCCTTGATCCTCCTTCTGTACATTGATTTGAAATCTTACCGGCACTAAAAATCATTTCAGAATGGACGTAGTGGGCTGATCTGTAAGGATAATCAGTAATACAATGCAAATGATTGTTTTCCCTATGGCCTATTGCTATATGGGGAAGCTACGCATGTGACTAGGTTAAAGGGGTTGTCGCACAAAAAATATTCTACAGTTTTTAAACCAGAACCTGGATCTGCATACTTTTGCAATTGCATGTAATTAAAAAAAATTCATAGCCACTGAGTTATTCAATAAAACCTGTATGGCGCCACCTGCTGCTTGTTTTTATACTTATTTCTTTGTCCTGCTCACTAAGAAGGCCGCACGTGCTCAGTTTCATCCTTCAACTGCCTCCTGAGCTGTGATGGGGTGAGCTCCAGCAGAAAAGACACTCCCCATGAGCTGTCAGCTTGATATAAATCTTGCCGAGCAATGAATGGAGGATCTCTGGATCCATGTGAGGTACAGGGCTGGTTCTAGCTGTGTTAGATAGAGATTGTCATGTACTATATGATGTCTGATTTTCATGTTTTACATCAATCATGAGATAACCCCTTTAAGGACGTAGCTGTTGGTGGTGCAGAGGTAGCAGTCATATCTGGGCCTTGATGGGCTCTGAGGGGGCCTCAGAAAAATCAATAAAGCAAGGTAGATGGGGACTTGTTACAGATTTTTATTTGGGTCCCTTGAGCTTCATAGTTAAAGCGGTTCTTCGAGACATGTAATCCCTTTTCATATTTGAAGACAGGGAGCAAGGGTTAAAAAAAAGAAGACTCACCAGTCACTGCTGCTCCAGTTGCAGCACCGAGCTCCCCTATCCTCTACTTCCGTTCCCTGCTAGATAGGAAGTGTGGCATGCCATCTACACGCACGTCACTGCTGCTGGCTAATCAATAGGCTCAGCGGTGGCCATGCCTGTACATGTCACAGCTGAGGTCATTAATTGGCAGGCAATGGTGACGTGCATGTAGATGACACATTGCACTTCGGGGTCAAGTGGAGGCCAGAAGCAGAGGAGACAGGAACTTGGTGCTGGAACCAGAGTCCCAGTGAAAGGTGAGTTTTGTTTTTTTAACCCCTGCATTCGGCCTGGCGATATGGAAAGTGGTGTTTGGTCTTGAATAGGGTTTTGGGCATACTGCTTGTATGGTGATACATAGAATAGTCTAAAGATTCATGGGCATGGCAAAGCTTGTACGGTGGTGCATAGAATACTCCATAGACTCATGGGCATGGCAAAGCTTGTACGGTGGTGCATGGAATACTCCATAGACTCATGGGAATGGCAAAGCTTGTACTGTGGTGGATGGAATACTCCATAGACTCATGGGAATGGCAAAGCTTGTACTGTGGTGGATGGAATAATCCATAGACTCATGGGAATGGCAAAGCTTGTACTGTGGTGGATGGAATACTCCATAGACTCATGGGAATGGCAAAGCTTGTACTGTGGTGGATGGAATACTCCATAGACTCATGGGCATTGCAAAGCTTGTACGGTGGAATATGGAATATGTAACGAATAGTCTAAAGACTCAAGGGCATGGCAAAGATTGTATAGTGGTGCACAGAGTGGCCATGGTTTCGTAGCCCAGAGCTGTAGGCACTCCGTTTAGCAATGGTTCAAGGTGAGAATAATCCCATAAAACATAATGCAATTTGCATGAATGCGGGTGAAGAAAATACTGCCATACACGTCAAATGGATTACAACTACCCTACCTACAAATCCTTCAGAATGGATCCCTGGGTCTATTCACCATCTGTAATATTGTACTGCAGATAACGGATCTGTTACATCGGACAACCATAACGATACGCTTATAAAACCAAGGGATATTGCTACTCTTGATCTTGAAACCTCACTGCTACTAGTAGCATGATGAAGAAATGGAAATGCCACCAGAATTTATAACAGACATAGCTGCCTTGCTCACAGCTCTTGCCAGTGTGGTTGAAGATGAGCCTGCTCTTCTGATGTTGTGGCGTTTCTTCCCTGTCAACAGTGAGAACTGACTTGATGGAAATGATGTTCCTCACTCGACTTTCCAAAACACTGAAATCACTGGTGTCATAGCATTAAAAAATATACCGCATACAGTGTGGAAGATGTGGAAGATCCGCAGAGCACCGATTGACAGATCATTAGGAAAACCTTACACATGCAGGCCAGATCTGGACACAGCAGGCTGCCTTTGTGGTCCATGCAGCTTTTGATGTCAGTACTGTGAGTAGTCACAGTTTTCCGCCGATCATTCTTCTGAGATCTGTATGCGTTACGCCCAGTTGGAAAGGAACAAAACCCAGACAGAAAGCCACACTCTGCTTTTTCACTGCCTCGGATGTCTATTTGTTTGTTAAGGATTTTATGGATTTATCTTAATAGTAAAAAAGGTCGTTTTAAACTAAACCAAACTAAAAATTGATATAAACAATGCTGATAAAAAATGTGCAAACAATACAAACTAATAGAGATGACATGGCTTATTGCAACATACAACATGAACGAGGTAAGGGAGGTTTCACAATAGGTACACGTGTTTGTAGACATGCTCATAAGAACATTTAGAGAAGATGTCCCCAAATTATAGGGTGATGCGGAGCCATGCAGGGTCCAGGTGTTGTGGCTATAATGAGGGTTTTATGGGTGCCCTCACACATTGCGGAATTTTCTGCAACAAATTCTGCAGGTGCCGATTTTACAAAGTCGCGGTATTTGTTGCCGTTTTCTCAGGGATTGCTCCATCTAGATAACATGAGAGGAGATGGTGCATGGCTACTGCAGAGAGAACAGTGAGGCAGATGGATCAAGACCTGGAAAAAATAATAATTACAGAGCAAAGCATGCTGGGATTGGTTAGAAAACCTAGCAGGAAGCTGCTAAAAACAGGAAGTTCTGAATGTAAACATCCTGCCAAGATGCAGGGATGCCGAGGACAGGGGAAGGAAAGTGCTGACATGGAAAACAGGTATGTGCAGGGTTGGGGTACTCTGTGCAGATGTATGCAACCTGAGAACCCCTTTAACCCCTTAGGGACCCATGGCGTATAGGTACGGCATGGTTCCCGAGTCCTTGAGGACCCATGACGTACTGGTACGTCATGTGTTGTTTTGATCACCGCCACCCGGCGGGCGGTGATCGGAACAAGATGCCTGCTCAAATCATTGAGCAGGCACCTCAGCCAAATGCGCGGAGGGTTCCCGTGACCCCCCCGTGTCGGCGAACGCCGCAAACCGCAGGTCAATTCAGACCTGCAGTTTGCGGCTTTTCTAAGTTGCGGCGGCGGTGGTGCCATCGGGTCCCCATGGGGCTGTGGGGGGGACCCGATGGCATGGAAGGCAAGGCGATGCGTTCCTTAGGCATCACGCTGCTTTCCAGTGATGAGCCTGTGAGATCCAGCCCCCTGGATCTCACAGGCCGGAAGCTGTATGAGTAATACACACAGCATTACTCATACAGCCAATGCATTCCAATACAGAAGTATTGGAATGCATTGTAAAGGATTAGACCCCCAAAAGTTCAAGTCCCAAAGTGGGACAAAAAATAAAGTGAAAAAAAAAAGTTGAAAAAATAAAGTTTTCCCCCCAAAAAATTAAAAGTTTCAAGTAAAAAGTAAACAAAAATGTCATTTTCCCCAAATAAAGTAAAAAAAAAATTGGTAAAAAATAGGGGGGGGGGAGTATACATATTAGGTATCGCCGCGTCCATATCGACCGACTCTATAAACATATCACATGACCTAACCACTCAGATGAACACCGTAAAAAATAAAAAATAAAAACTGTGCTAAATAAACAATTTTTTGGTCACCTTACATCACAAAAAGTAGAGCGATCAAAAAGGCGTTTGCCCACCAAATTAGTACCAATCTAACCGTCACCTCATCCCGCAAAAAATGAGCCCCTACCTGAGACAATCGCCCAAAAAATATAAAATCTATGGCTCAGAATATGGAGACACTAAAACATAATTTTTTTTGTTTTAAAAAAGCTGTTATTGTGTAAAACTTACATAAATAAAAAAAAAGTATACATATTTGGTATCTCCGCGTTGGTATCGACCGGCTCTATAAAAATATCACATGACCTAACCCCTCAGATGAACACAGTAAAAAAGAAAAAAAAAAAAACTGTGCTAAATAAACCATTTTTATCACCTTACATCACAAAAAGTGTAATAGCAAGCGATCAAAAAGTCATATGCACCCCAAAATAGTGCCAATCAAACAGTCATCTCATCCCGCAAAAAATGAGACCCTACCTAAGATAATCGCCCAAAAACTGAAAAAACTATGGCTCTCAGAATATGGAGACACTAAAACATGATTTTTTTGTTTCAAAAATGATATTATTGTGTAAAACTTACATAAATAAAAAAAAAGTATACATATTAGGTATCTCCGCGTCCATATCGACCGGCTCTATAAAAATATCACATGACCTAACCCCTCAGGTGAACACCGTAAAAATTTAAAAATAAAAACTGTGCTAAATAAACAATTTTATTTTCACCTTACATCACAAAAAGTGTAATGGCAAGCGATCAAAAAGTCACACGCACCCCAAAATAGTGCCAATAAAACCGTCATCTCATCCCGCAAAAATCATACCCTACCCAAGGTAATCGCCCAAAAACTGAAAAAATTATGTCTCAGACTATGGAAACACTAAAATATGATTTTTTTTGTTTCAAAAAAGAAATCATTGTGTAAAACTTACATAAATAAAAGTATACATATTAGGTATCCGTGACAACCTGGTCTATAAAAATATCACATGATCTAACCTGTCAGATGAATGTTGTAAATAACAAAAAATAAAAACGGTGCCAAAACTGCTATTTCTTGTTACCTTGCCTCACAAAAAGTGTAATACAGAGCAACCAAAAATCTTATATACCCTAAACTAGTACCAACAAAACTGCCACCCTATCCCGTAGTTTCTAAAATGGGGTCACTTTTTGGAGTTTCTACTCTAGGGGTGCATCAGGGGGGCTTCAAATGGGACATGGTGTCCAAAAAAACAGTCCAGCAAAACCTGCCTTCCAAAAACCGTATGGCATTCCTTTCCGTCTGCGCCCTGCCGTGTGCCCGTACAGCAGTTTACGACCACATATGGGGTGTTTCTGTAAACTACAGAATCAGGGCCATAAATATTGAGTTTTGTTTGGCTGTTAACCCTTGCTTTGTAACTGGAAAAAAAATATTAAAATGGAAAATCTGCCAAAAAAGAGAAATTTTGAAATTGTATCTCTATTTTCCATTAATTCTTGCGGAACACCTAAAGGGTTAACAAAGTTTGTAAAATCAGTTTTGAATACCTTGAGGGGTGTAGTTTATAGAATGGCGTCATTTTTGGGTGGTTTCTATTATGTAAGCCTCGCAAAGTGACTTCAGACCTGAACTGGTCCCTAAAAATTGGGTTTTTGAAAATTTCTGAAATATTTCAAGATTTGCTTCTAAACTTCTAAGCCTTGTAACATCCCCAAAAAATAAAATATCATTCCCAAAATGATTTAAACATGAAGTAGACATATAGGGAATTTAAAGTAATAACTATTTTTGTAGGTATTACTAGAAGTAGAGAAATTGAAACTTGGAAATTTGCTATTTTTTTACAAATTTTGGGTAAATTTGGTATTTTTTTATAAATAAAAAAGATTTTTTTTTTTACTTCATTTTACCAGTGTCATGAAGTACAATATGTGACGAAAAAACAATCTCAGAATGGCCTGGATAAGTCAAAGCGTTTTAAAGTTATCAGCACTTAAAGTGACACTGGTCAGATTTGCAAAAAAATCCTTAAGGTGAAATAGGGCTGAGTCCTTAAGGGGTTAAGAAAGGAAGCACTACAGATTTAGGGACCTAAAAATGACATAGTGCTACAGTAAGTGTGGACATCCACTTTGAGCATTTTAGCCTTAGAATGATTTAATTGCTAAATGAAGAACACCTTCTTGTCATTGACAGGCCACTTACTTGGAATACGCACTCATTCCATGGTCGTGAGCTGGTGATACAGTTGGATCACAATACTCTGCAACCAACTACACACTGACTTATTATTTCACTGTCTTTATTATGCTTGAGCAATTACACATCTCTTGGCCAAACCACAATGTTTAGAAAGCTGCTTACATCTTGCCATCAGTGATAAAAGGAGAAAGTAATGGGCTGATTGTGGTTTGCAAAACAACACATTTTCATTGTAGGACCATACTTTCAGATTAAGTTCCCTGTTAGTTTTGGATGTGACTGCAGTACAAAGAATGATGAAATAATGACAATATTTTTACTGAAATACAAATTTTTATCTTGTTACAATTTGCTGCGAAAACCAAAAATATTCATGTTTATTGAGCTACTTAAGAGTTTAGATTTGTGGAGATGGTGATATCATTTTTAGTGCGTGCAGGGTCCCCATCTAGACACATTAACCCTTAAAGGACTCGGCGATTTTCAGTTTTTGCGTTTTCTCTTTTCTTCCCTGCCTTCCTGGAGACATAACCTTTCCATTCACATAGCCGTATGAGGGCTTGTTTTTTGCAGGACAGGTTGCACTTTCTAACTCCACCATTTAATATTACATACATTGTAGTATTATTTATTTTTAATTTTAATATGGGGAAAGGGCGTGATTTGAGTTTATATTTTATTTTTTATTTTTTTAAACCCTTTTTTAGGGATTTCAGCATGCAATCATCTGATCACTCTTCTCATAGACTGCAATAAATAACGGTTGTAGTTCATGGGAGATTTGTTATGTTCCTATGGAGGCCTGCCAACATAAAGTAGCTGTGGCAGGCCTTGAATCCTTCAGAGGGACAAACAGCTTTCTTGGTCACTCAGATGCTGCGGTTGCAAGGGACCATGACATCCAAGAGGTTAAAAGTTTGTGATCAGCATAACCATTCACAGACTTTACCTCTGGTCTGAGAATAAGTTATCAATATTAGAATCTTAGAAAACCCCTTTAAAGGCTACTTATCAGCAGATTTGTATCTATAAAAGCTGAAGGCATCTGTGTTGGTCCCATGTTTATATGTGCCCGCATTGCTGAAAGACATGATGATAAGCCTTCAGGAGCAACGAGTGTGATGCCATTATACCTGGAGGCTCTGCTCCCTCTGCACTTTGATTGACAGGGCCAGGCAGGTGTGATCAAATTTACACTGCCTGACCCTGTCAAAGTGCAGAGGACAGTGGAGTCAGTTTGGATGACATGGTTTCCTTCTGCCTTCCCCCGGCTTGGTACTGCCCGCATCACACTATACATTCCTATACAGCACTTCGATGAGGGTGCTGACCTCTATACTGGTAGGTGGAGCTGGTAGCATGGCATTGTCCTCCCTCAGCCTCCATTCCCAACTGGTGAGCGCTGGCCACAGTGCTGTCTAAAGTATAAACAATTAGGTGCCAATTCCACCTCTATTGGCATATATATATATATATATATATATATAGAGAAAAAAGAAACTCCAGCGGGAGCACCAACCACGGTATGGGTGCAACGTCCAGCACAGGATAGCGGCAATATCCCAAGTATTTGTAGAGATGGAAGAAGTCGGACTGCACTCCTACCTTAGCATGTCATGTGGTCATCCAACAACATGGTGGCAGTATTTCAATTACAAGCCGACACATGATTAAGGTATTGGTTGATATACCGGGTCTTACCACACCTCCATTACTTACCATGTTCCACATTTCCTCCTCCCGATCCACTCCCCCTTATCCCTAAAATAACCACACAACTCCATAAATGGATTTAATTGGCCACAGCAGCCATTTATTATTAACATAAATACATAACAAATATATATATAACATAACCACAGACGAAGGAGGTCCTGGAAGCCCCCAAATTGTCCACCTACACAATCACAGGGCAAATCCACCTTGCCTCCAGCCGCGGTATACTAGCTCGGAGACACCCGATGGTGGACGCCTCACCAAACCAAACAGGTAAGTCCCACCATGAGAGTCCAGCCCCCACCATAAGGGGCCCTCTCAACCTCAAATCCCGATCCGTACTCCCAGCTTCCAGTACCTCCTGCCGCCAACAACGCGCAACTTGACCCTCCACCCCACTCAAGCTTGCGCGTTCCGCCACACAACCAGGGCTCTTTCAATTCCATCTTGCAACCCCAATGACCACAAATCAATGCCCACCGCGTTCAAATGCACACCATCCCTCCTCCAGAATTCCCCCACCCCGTCCTCCAACTCCCTATGCCGCACTGCAACCGCCCCATGCCTCGCCCAAAATTTCCTGATAGACCTATTAACTTTTTTCCTAGCCTTGTTGATTCTATCGACCGACCGTGCATCCCTCTACTTCCGGCGAGGCACAATGTCAGACCACACCACCAATATTCCAGGAAACAGCGACCAAAGCCTCAAGAAATCAAATTTCACATTCCGAATCAGGTTACGCACCGGCGTAACCCCCAAATCATTCCCCCCACAATGCACCACCCGCACATCCGGGGCCCTATCCAACCATACAAATCTATGTACTTCCCGCAACACCCCCCCCATAACATGCCCCTAAACCCCAACCATCTTACCACTGCAACCTCCTCTGCCAACCCCAACTGTCGGCCCTGCTTCCGAACATCCGCCCTAAGCGCACCCCACCACACAAAGGAGTGTCCGAGGATCAAACAAGAGCTGCCGATGAACCTGAAACAATAAAAAAACACATTAAACCTCCTGCCCCACATTAACCCATCTCACACCAAACGATCCAACCTGACGTACGACCTAAACCTTACCGATTCCCACCTACCTATCTTCATAATCTGCTCATCACTCAGCCCCAACCTAGCTGCTTCAGTCGCAGCCCCGATCCTAAATGAATGCCCCGTATGCCTCGCAGCATCTACCCCCATGCCCGCCAAACATTTCTCAGCACCGCCACAAATTGGTATCTAGATAAAAACGATCCGTCCTCATGCCGGAGCAGGGGGCCTTCCACAAAACTAGCACCCCTCCTAAAATCCACCAGGGAGGCCACCGGACACATCATGCACCCAGGCACTGCAAACAAAGTGACCCTACAACCCCTGCCTTCCATATCTGTCTTGGACCCCCTCAACCGGATAATCACCATGTCCACACCCACATCTACATCCTCCACAGACAAACCTCCTGCACACCGCACACTCCTGCCTACCAACTCGCCCAACCGAAAAGCCCCAAAAAACGCCAACGAGAAAGCCACTTTAAACAGCCGCCGTTCCCCCACTGAAAAACAAACCACGTCAACCTGTCTCCCAATACCCAACAGTAACTCAAACGATATGGGCCGCCTGCCATCCTGATACCGCCTACCTCGCCTCCAACCCTTCAAAACCTGCTTAACCATAAATGTCTTAGACAAATCAACTAATCCCCTGCACTTAAACCCAAAAGCTAATCCCGCTACGCACCTGTTAACCTGCGCCACCGACCACCCCTCCTCCTTCATTTGCCCCAAAAATAACAACAAAGGAACCTCTCCCCCCTCCACCCCAACCCCTAGTCCCGCACACCACCGCTCCCAACCAGCCCAAGCCTTCTCATACGCCGCCCACGTCCCATCACTCAGAGATGCCCTAAACAGTCCCGCTACAGTACCTCCAAGATTTCCCACATTGACGCTGGACAAACCAAACCTTCCAGGTCCGCCTCCGGTGCCAACTGCCGAAACCGCTCCAACTGCAAACGAGAAAGAGCATCAGCAATTGAATTAGACACCCCCGGGACATGACACGCGACCACCCACGCATTAATAGACAGACACTGTAACACCATATGCTGCAACAACCGTACCACACGAGGGGAGGAAGCGGTCAACGAATTGATCGCTTGCACCACCCCTAAGTTGTCACAATGAAACCGTATCTTCCTATCCCTAAATTCATCACCCCACAACACCACCGCCAACACTATCGGGAATACCTAATAAAATGGTGCGGAGCCGTAACACCCGCCGTTGCCGCCGCCAACCGCCTTAAAAGAATTCTGCTCATCGGCATAATGCGACAGGCGAAGTTCAGCTTTCCCAACAACGATTGCAGTTCCTTCAACCGAATCTTCCTTGCCCTCCTCACCCTATCCACCGCTACCCGCAAATCCCGTACCTTATCATCAGGGAGTCTACATTCCATGTTAACCGTATTAATAGTAATCCCCAAAAAACTCAGTTCGGTCGTAGGACCAACCGTTTTATCCTCCACTAACGGAACCCCAAACGATGAAAAAACTGCCTGCAATGAACCCAATAATAACGCACACACCCGCGAATTCGCCGGACCTAAACACAAAAAATCATCTAAATAGTGAATGATGGATGAACAACCCGCCACATCCACCACCACCCATTCCAAAAATGAACCTCTCAAAAAACGCGCAAGATACCGAACACCCCATAGGTAAACATCAATCCATGAAAAACGTTCCCTCCCAATAACATCCCAACAAATGTAAACTATCTGGACTAACCGGCATCAGGCGAAACGCTGCCTCAATGTCCATTTTAGCCAATAGCGTCCCAGGCCCCAACTTCTGCCCCCAGCCCACAGCCGCATCAAACGATGTATAAACCACCGAACAGATGTCGGTGTCAATGCCATCATTGACCGACACCCCTTTCGGAAATGAAAGATGGTGAATCAACCAAAATTTATTTGGCTCCTTTTTTGGTACCACCCCCAACGGCGACACCCTCAAATTCGCCACCGGAGGTGCATCAAAAGGCCCATCCATCCTAACTAACCGAACCTCCCCGGCCAATTTATCCGCCACCACTTGAGCGTGCTCCAATGCCGAACGCAGGTTCTTCCCCCCCCCCAAACCGCAGGCAAAGGATCTGACGGAATTATAAAACCAACCGTAAACCCCTCCCGCAACCATTCTGCCACCTCCCTATTAGGATACCTATCTAAGAACGGACCCATCCTTTCCACCCGCAGCGGCGTCCGACACTTTTCCAGCACCCTCCGCACCCCCTCTCTGCTTAGCTCCCCTAAAACACCTGTTTGCCCCATGATTCCCCCGCAAGTGGCACATTCATGCTTAAATCTGCACTTTGCGCCGAACTTACATCCCCCCTCATTAAACAGAAAGCACTGTCCCTTTGCGGAGGTGGACGCCAAGGTAAACTGCCCAGACCCCCCTGCTTCCCCTCGAAAGGGCTGCACCTGCCTCCCCGGCGCCGTCACCCTCATCCATAAGCCAATATCCTTATGGTCCAACCACATATTTGGGCGGACCGCTTTCCTCTGCCTAAACTGCTCGTCGAACCGTAACCAACCGACACCCCCGTACACACGGTAAGTTTCCCCTATCGCATCCATATAACAGAACAAGGCTGAGCAGCACTCCGGATTCTTCTCCCAAATAACGCTCGCTAAGATTGAAAATGCTTGCAATCAATTCCCAAAAGAACGCGGTATCAACCTGTACCGCCGCTTCTCATCCTCATCCTTCCTCTTCTCATCTTTCCGCTCCCTATCCAGATTAAACCTCTCCAGCGGGAGTAGAGAAAAAATCTCCACGTATTCCCCTTTCCAAATCCTATCTCTCACCTCTTTTTTCAAATGCGCCCCTAACGGCCCTTCAAAACACACATACACCTCACCCTGGGCCCCATCACCCACCTTCTCCCCCACCTCTTCACCCCCGGCCTGCTTCTGTACCAAAACCGCCCCACCATCCCGCGACGCCACCTCGCCAGCCCCACCAACGCTCCCTGCCCGACCCCCCAACCTTGTAACGGGGCCCTCCCCGCATTCCCCAACCCCGCCACCAACCCCGCCAAGCTACCCAAAAACTGCCCTAAACCACCAACTAACTCCCCTTGACCTCCCCCCAGCCTTCTCCCCCCTTGAGCGCTACACAGAGAATTCAGGGATCCCCACAGGTTCTCACCTTGCTGCCCGGGCGCTGTGAACCCCGCAGCGTAAACTCCTGCATCCTGACGTCCGTCATCCATCTGGGCCACCACACTCCGTCTTGGGACTAGACAGGCGCTGACATTCTGCACCCCAGCAGTCTCCATGCTGGGTGCGCTCCTCTCTTCACTTCTGTCCACCTGGGGGCGCTGGAGAGACGCAGATCCACCCGTCACATCTTCATCCTGAGGCCTGCGCTCTTCGCCATCTTGCTGCTGCGCAGCCTCGCGTGCCACATGCCTCCCGTCCATCCCTCGCTGAGCAGGCCTCCTGACCCCACAAGAAGGTAAGGATCCCGCCGTTCCTGCTCCCGATCCATCGCTACTCGCCGGAGAGGGCAGGGGGAGGGCCCTCCTGCCCTGCGCTGGGTTCCGCCTGCCACATGGATTCCTCCCACGCCGGGAGGACGAGGATGAAGGCTGCCCTGCATTCCCCCGAGGTGGAGGGTCCGCGGAGGGGCTCCTGATGCGGCGCCGAACCCGGGGGGTCTCACTGGGACTCAGGCGCACCGGCGGCCGTACCCGCTGCGTCTGTCTTCCTTCCGGAGGCAAGCTAACTGTACCCGCCGCCTCCCCCCTCAATATGCCGGACATCTGTGAACTCAGCCACTCATGGCCCCGCTCCGCCGCTGCCTCTCTTAGCCTAGCCAGCATATCGTCGATGGTAAGTGTCTGGGACGACATCTTACCAGTTTTTCTCAGTGCACAAAATGGCACCCCTCACTACGAGACACCCCCATAAATAGCCCCCCGAACTCCTCCCCTATGCGACGCCCCCATCTCTCACCACACATTCAAATCCCTTAACCCCTAACCTCCCTGACCCTCACAACCAACCCTAATCATGCTGGCCTCCCCTTAGCTGCGCCCTAGTCCGGCCATACTGGACACACTAAGGCAGGGATCAGCAACCTCCGAACCCCAGTTGTTCTGAAACTACGACTCCCAGAATCCTCTATTCACTTCTATGGCAGTTACAAAAACAGACGAGCAAGTTTGCATGCTGGGAGTTGTAGTTTTACACCAGCTGGAGTGCTGGAGGTTGCTGATCCATGTGCTAAGGTATATATATATATATATATATATATATTAGATCAACTTTCATTTTTTTCTTTACATTTAAAGGCAAGATGGCTGGCACCATACACTTGTAAAGAAAATAGAATAAAACATGCATTAAAAAGGACAAAAAACTATAGATTTTAATAAGAAAAAATAAGTGACACAATGCCTCTAAAAATGACTTTGACCATATAATACACGTGTAGTTTAACATACAAAAATTTATACATGGATTTACGCACATGTGCTGCATGTTACAACATAGAGATCACATACAATACCGCCATATGGCTCTAATGATTTCAAGAACAAGAAAAGTGAAGGTCTCCTGACAAAATAAACACATTTAATGCATTGTGAAGGCACAAGTTGCTATTCATAGACGTCTTATGTCACTTGTTAAAATGTAATGCAGACCCAAGGCACAAGAAAGACGTTACAATCATTGCAACACACTTCTTCCTATGCACATTTTCCATAGGCATTTGAACATCAGGAGTGATGAGTTGAAGAATTAAAAGAATATGTATATGTTTTAGGTTTAGAGAATACTGATTATTTACAGTAAATAAGCTTTCTTTGAAATAACTGTAAATTGAAAGTGAATTTATCAGCAGAAAATGACGTATTATTTAAATCAGGGTTTTATTACAATTTTTTTATACTTTTTTATTGTGTTTTTGTGACTATTTATATAGAACAAAATACTCAAATATTCCATTTTTCACACTGTCCTCTGGAGTACACATAATAGACTGATGTTTTCGATGTTTAGTATGTATAAACATACCGACATCTCCAAGTGAATACATCTAAGGTACTTTTTAGTAGTTAATGATTGTATATAATTAGTTAGATTATAGTCAAATATCCACATGACAGGTTCCCTTTAACGATAAAAATTATATAAGTAATCCATGTCCATAGTGTAATATACTGATAAACCTCATCACCAGCATTTATTGTGAGCTGTAAGGTGATGATAGTTACCACCAAAATAATCTAGTCAACTACCACAAGCCTAAAAAAAAAAAATCACGGACAGATCAATTTTTTTTCATGGACACAGGAAAAAAATTATCAATTTTTACAGACTGTCCAGAAAATTCTGGACGGTTGGCAACCCTGTCCAGCGACAATGTGGTGTCTGCTTCCCATTGTTTTCAGTGGGAGGGAACGATGCAGTTTGCGGTGCGGAGGTCTGCATGTTGACCGCTGGCTGCTTGGCTCTATTCAAAGGAGTTAAGACGCAAGCGGATCCATGGCATCTAAAGTGAACAGAAACCGCGTCCTGAAGGTCTGCAATTGACAGGGCATGCTGGGAATTGTAGTTTCCAGAGGGGAGGAGAGTAAAAATGCTGACTTTTTTTAATAGCATTAAATACCTATTAGGCTGAGAGGAGACTGCTCTAGCTGGGAATACTTCTCAGCTTGCTTTATTTGAAACATCTCCTTGTGCCTCTCTTCTGTGGCTCTTCCTGTGTCTGCCTGGTCATCACAATCCCAGAATATAGGGGGGGGGGCGGCGGCAGGGCTGCTCCTGCTCTGTGTGTGTGCAGCGTCATCAGTGAGGTCAGGATGTGGGGCCCACAGGATGGGCCTGGAGTGCTGCCCCAGCCGTACAAGATGACATGTGGTAAGATGATCTCAAAAATCATCTCTCCACTTGCTGCACATTGATGCCCATTGCTGGCCCTGTAGTGAGTGACCCACTGCTCATTACAGCGACAGGCAGTGGCGCTTGTCAGCAGGCACCTGGGGCTGTAATTATAAATATTAGCGTGCAGGCAAGGGAACCTCCAAGGATTTCACTGGCTCTATGGTGGGCCAGTCCGAGTCTGGTTACACCAGACACACTGCCTTGTAGGGCTAGCTCAGCTCAGTATAAGGATATCTTTCACTTAGCGATCTGTTGCTTCATTCTGGAGAAAAGGTATTTTTAACCACTTCAGCCCCCAGTGCTTAAACACCCTGAAAGACCAGGCCACTTTTTACACTTCTAACCTACACTACTTTCACCATTTATTGCTCGGTCATGCAACTTACCACCCAAATGAATTTTACCTCCTTTTCTTCTCACTAATAGAGCTTTCATTTGGTGGTATTTCTTTGCTGCTGACATTTTTACTTTTTTTGTTATTAATCGAAATTTAACGATTTTTTTGCAAAAAAATGACATTTTTCACTTTCAGTTGTCAAATTTTGCAAAAAAAACTACATCCATATATAAATTTTGCTCTAAATTTATTGTTCTACATGTCTTTGATAAAAAAAAATGTTTGGGTAAAAAAAAAAATGGTTTGGGTAAAAGTTATAGCGTTTACAAACTATGGTACAAAAATGTGAATTTCCGCTTTTTAAAGCAGCTCTGACTTTCTGAGCACCTGTCATGTTTCCTGAGGTTCTACAATGCCCAGACAGTACAAACACCCCACAAATGACCCCATTTCGGAAAGTACACACCCTAAGGTATTCGCTGATGGGCATAGTGAGTTCATAGAACTTTTTATTTTTTGTCACAAGTTAGCGGAAAATGATGATTTTTTTTTTTTTTTTTTTCTTACAAAGTCTCATATTCCACTAACTTGTGACAAAAAATAAAAACTTCCATGAACTCACTATGCCCATCAGCGAATACCTTGGGGTCTCTTCTTTCCAAAATGGGGTCACTTGTGGGGTAGTTATACTGCCCTGGCATTCTAGGGGCCCAAATGTGTGGTAAGGAGTTTGAAATCAAATTCAGTAAAAAATGACCTGTGAAATCCGAAAGGTGCTCTTTGGAATGTGGGCCCCTTTGCCCACCTAGGCTGCAAAAAAGTGTCACACATCTGGTATCCCCGTACTCAGGAGAAGTTGAGGAATGTGTTTTGGGGTGTCTTTTTACATATACCCATGCTGGGTGAGAGAAATATCTTGGTCAAATGCCAACTTTGTATAAAAAAAATGGGAAAAGTTGTCTTTTGCCAAGATATTTCTCTCACCCAGTATGGGTATATATATAAAATGACACCCCAAAACACATTCCCCACCTTCTCCTGAGTACGGAGATACCAGATGTGTGACACTTTTTTGCAGCCTAGGTGGGCAAAGGGGCCCATATTCCAAAGAGCACCTTTCGGATTTCACAGGTCATTTTTTACAGAATTTGATTTCAAACTCCTTACCACACATTTGGGCCCCTAGAATGCCAGGGCAGTATAACTACCCCACAAGTGACCCCATTTTGGAAAGAAGACACCCCAAGGTATTCCGTGAGGGGCATGGCGAGTTCCTAGAATTTTTTATTTTTTGTCACAAGTTAGTGGAAAATGATGATTTTTTTTTTTTTCATACAAAGTCTCATCTTCCACTAACTTGTGACAAAAAATAAAAACTTCCATGAACTCACTATGCCCATCAGCGAATACCTTGGGGTCTCTTCTTTCCAAAATGGGGTCACTTGTGGGGTAGTTATACTGCCCTGGCATTCTAGGGGCCCAAATGTGTGGTAAGGAGTTTGAAATCAAATTCAGTAAAAATTGACCTGTGAAATCCGAAAGGTGCTCTTTGGAATGTGGGCCCCTTTGCCCACCTAGGCTGCAAAAAAGTGTCACACATCTGGTATCCCCGTACTCAGGAGAAGTTGAGGAATGTGTTTTGGGGTGTCTTTTTACATATACCCATGCTGGGTGAGATAAATATCTTGGTCAAATGCCAACTTTGTATAAAAAAATGGGAAAAGTTGTCTTTTGCCAAGATATTTCTCTCACCCAGTATGGGTATATATAAAATGACACTCCAAAACACATTCCCTACCTTCTCCTGAGTACGGAGATACCAGATGTGTGACACTTTTTTGCAGCCTAGGTGGGCAAAGGGGCCCATATTCCAAAGAGCACCTTTCGGATTTCACAGTTCATTTTTTACAGAATTTGATTTCAAACTCCTTACCACACATTTGGGCCCCTAGAATGCCAGGGCAGTATAACTACCCCACAAGTGACCCCATTTTGGAAAGAAGACACCCCAAGGTATTCCGTGAGGGGCATGGCGAGTTCCTAGAATTTTTTATTTTTTGTCACAAGTTAGTGGAAAATGATGTTTTGTTTTTTTTGTTTTTTTTTTCATACAAAGTCTCATATTCCACTAACTTGTGACAAAAAATAAAAACTTCCATGAACTCACTATGCCCATCAGCGAATACCTTGGGGTCTCTTCTTTCCAAAATGGGGTCACTTGTGGGGTAGTTATACTGCCCTGGCATTTTAGGGGCCCAAATGTGTGGTAAGGAGTTTGAAATCAAATTCAGTAAAAAATGACCTGTGAAATCCGAAAGGTGCTCTTTGGAATGTGGGCCCCTTTGCCCACCTAGGCTGCAAAAAAGTGTCACACATCTGGTATCCCCGTACTCAGGAGAAGTTGAGGAATGTGTTTTGGGGTGTCTTTTTACATATACCCATGCTGGGTGAGAGAAATATCTTGGTCAAATGCCAACTTTGTATAAAAAAATTGGAAAAGTTGTCTTTTGCCAAGATATTTCTCTCACCCAGCATGGGTATATGTAAAATGACACCCCAAAACACATTCCCCACCTTCTCCTGAGTACGGAGATACCAGATGTGTGACACTTTTTTGCAGCCTAGGTGGGCAAAGGGGCCCATATTCCAAAGAGCACCTTTCGGATTTTACAGGTCATTTTTTACAGAATTTGATTTCAAACTCCTTACCACACATTTGGGCCCCTAGAATGCCAGGGCAGTATAACTACCCCACAAGTGACCCCATTTTGGAAAGAAGAGACCCCAAGGTATTCGCTGATGGGCATAGTGAGTTCATGGAAATTTTTATTTTTTGTCACAAGTTAGTGGAATATGAGACTTTGTATGAAAAAAAAAAATAAATAAATCATCATTTTCCACTAACTTGTGACAAAAAATAAAAAATTCGAGGAACTCGCCATGCCCCTCACGGAATACCTTGGGGTGTCTTCTTTCCAAAATGGGGTCACTTGTGGGGTAGTTATACTGCCCTGGCATTTTCCAGGGGCCCTAATGTCTGGTAAGTAGGTAAATGACCTGTGAAATCCGAAAGGTGCTCTTTGGAATGTGGGCCCCTTTGCCCACCTAGGCTGCAAAAAAGTGTCACACATCTGGTATCTCCGTACTCTGGAGAAGGTGGGGAATGTGTTTTGGGGTGTCATTTTACATATACCCATGCTGGGTGAGAGAAATATCTTGGCAAAAGACAACTTTTCCCATTTTTTTTATACTAAGTTGGCATTTGACCAAGATATTTATCTCACCCAGCATGGGTATATGTAAAATGACACCCCAAAACATATTCCCCAACTTCTGCTGAATACGGAGATACCACATGTGTGACACTTTTTTGCAGCCTAGGTGGGCAAAGGTGCCAAAATTCCTTTTAGGAGGGCATTTTTAGACATTTGGATACCAGACTTCTTCTCACGCTTTGGGGCCCCTAAAATGCCAGGGCAGTATAAATACCCCACATGTGACCCCATTTTGGAAAGAAGACACCCCAAGGTATTCAATGAGGGGCATGGCGAGTTCATTGAAAAAAAAATTTTTGGGCACAAGTTAGCGGAAATTGATTTTTTTGATTTTTTTCTCACAAAGTCTCCCTTTCCGCTAACTTGGGACAAAAATTTCAATCTTTCATGGACTCAATAAGCCCCTCAGCGAATACCTTGGGGTGTCTTCTTTCCAAAATGGTGTTATTTGTGGGGTGTTTGTACTGCCCTGGCATTTGAGGGTCTCCGCAATCATTACATGTATGCCCAGCATTAGGAGTTTCTGCTATTCTCCTTATATTGAGCATACGGGTAATGAGATTTTTTTTTTCCGTTCAGCCTCTGGGCTGAAAGAAAAAAATGAACGGCACAGATTTCTTCATTCGCATCGATCAATGTGGATGAAAAAATCTCTGCCAAAAAAAGAAAAAGGAGGGGAAAGGCGTCTGCCAGGACATAGGAGCTCCGCCCAACATCCATACCCACTTCAGCTCGTATGCCCTGGCAAACCAGATTTCTCCATTCACATCAATCGATGTGGATGAATAAATCATTGCCGGGATTTTTTTTTTTATATATACAAAGTGTTTGCCAAAGTATATGAACACCGCCACCTCCTCAGCTCATATGCCTCGGCAAACGTATCTTTTACTGCAGAGGAGAAATCTCGTCTTGCAGCGCCGCATACACCGACTTGCGTGTAATCTGACAGCAGCGCAATGCTTCTGTCCGAATGCACATCAGTGCTGCAGCTGGTCGATCGGTTGGTCCACCTGAAAGGTAAAAAAAACAAAACAAAAAAGAAAAAACCAGGCCGCAAAGCAATAACTTTATTAACTGTTGAACAGAACATAGAAACTTTTTTTAAACTTTTTTAACTGAACGTTTAACTTTTTTACTTACCGGTATTTTTTTTTTTGTTTAGTTTTTTTTACCTTTATAGAACAAACCTCTCCTTCCCCATGGGACAATGTGCAAAGCGCAAATCGCCCAAAGATGTGGCGAAGTACGTTATGCACTTTATCCCAGGTGAAAGGAGAGGTTTGCAGCAGCTGTGAGTGAATGGGCCCTAATAGCCCTGTGTGCCTGTCCTGGTGAGATGTGATCCCTATGCTAGGTGTACCTGTGTGTGGTACTTCCGGAAACACTCTCCATAGCATAGGGCAGGGTGGTCAGCACAGTCAGGACAGAAATAGCGGGTGTCACGCCTTATTCCACTCCTGCTACAGACACGACATCTTTTTCGGGGTGACGGTTGGGTTGAGGTACCAGGAACGACACTGGGGAAATGTCGCTCGTGTAGACGGCTAACTACACTGGTGGATGGGGCCACGGAACCTCCTGGGTAAAGGAGGTTCTCGATGATCTCTTCCTGGAATTTGAGGAAGGATCCTGTTCTCCCAGCCTTACTGTAGAGAACAAAACTATTGTAGAGCGCCAATTGAATTAAATATACAGACACCTTCTTATACCAGCGTCTGGTTCTGCGGGAAACTAAATACGGAGACAACATCTGGTCATTGAAGTCCACCCCTCCCATGAGCGCATTATAGTCGTGGACACAGAGGGGCTTTTCAATGACACGGGTTGCTCGCTCAATTTGGATTGTCGTGTCTGCGTGAATGGAGGAGAGCATGTAAACGTCACGCTTGTCTCTCCATTTCACCGCGAGCAGTTCTTCGTTACACAAGGCAGCCCTCTGCCCCCTTGCAAGACGGGTGGTTACAAGCCGTTGGGGGAAGCCCACGCGACTAGTTTGCGCGGTGCCACAGGCGCAAATCCGTTCTAGAAACAAATGCCTAAAGAGGGCCACACTTGTGTAGAAATTGTCCACATAAAGATGGTACCCCTTGCCGAATAAGGGTGACACCAAGTCCCAGACTGTCTTCCCACTGCTCCCCAGGTAGTCAGGGCAACCGACCGGCTCCAGGGTCTGATCTTTTCCCTCATAGATCCGAAATTTGTGGGTATAGCCTGTGGCCCTTTCACAGAGCTTATACAATTTGACCCCATACCGGGCACGCTTGCTTGGGATGTATTGTTTGAAGCCAAGGCGCCCGGTAAAATGTATTAGGGACTCGTCTACGCAGATGTTTTGCTCAGGGGTATACAAATCTGCAAATTTCAGGTTGAAATGGTCTATGAGGGGCCGAATTTTGTGGAGCCGGTCAAAAGCAGGGTGGCCTCTGGGACGGGAGGTGGTGTTGTCGCTAAAGTGCAGGAAACGCAGGATGGTCTCAAATCGTGTCCTGGACATAGCAGCAGAGAACATGGGCATGTGATGAATTGGGTGCGTTGACCAATATGACCGCAATTCATGCTTTTTTGTCAGGCCCATGTTGAGGAGAAGGCCCAAAAAAAATTTAAGTTCGGAAACTTGGACTGGTTTCCACCGGAAAGGCTGGGCATAATAGCTTCCCGGGTTAGCGGTTATAAATTGTGTGGCATACTGGTTGGTCTCTGCCACGACTAAGTCCAAGAGCTCCGCAGTCAAGAACAGCTCAAAAAATCCCAGGGCCGAACCGATTTGAGCCGTCTCAACCCGAACTCCAGACTGGGCGGTGAAAGGGGGAACTACTGGTGCGGCTGAAGTTGGTGACTGCCAATCAGGATTTGCCAGCACCTCAGGGACTCTAGGGGCTCTACGGGCCTGTCTGTGCGGTGGCTGCGACGGGGTAACTATTGCACGTGCCACCGTACCAGCTTCAACTGCCCTTCTGGTGCTCGCTACTTCACCAGGTTGTACGGCAGTGCTGGTACTAGGTCCAGGAAGGGCTGCGCTGCTGGTGTATGCCTCACCACGTGATCCGGCAGCGACAGCCCCACTCTGCTGCTCTTGAAGCGGATCCTGCGTAACCTGTGGTCTAGCGACATGGGGCCGGGTACGCCTGGTGCTGCCAGGGACCTCCACCTCCTCGTCCGAACTTTGGGTCAGAGAGCCACTGCTTTCCACAGGTTCATATTCTGACCCGCTAGATTCGTCAGATGAGGGTTCCCACTCCTCATCCGACTGGGTCAGAATCCTGTAGGCCTCTTCAGAAGAATACCCCCTGTTTGACATTTTGGACTACTAAATTTAGGGGTATTCCCTGAGACTACCCAAGAAAAAAAGCAAACCTGTCTTACAAAGGGGAGGCTAGCGAAGTACCGGAGGCCGCTGCGGTTGATAAAAAATATCAAAACTGATTTTTTTATCGCTGCAGTGCGTGTAAAATGAATGTGCAGTGATCAAAAAATATATTTTTTTTGTCACTGCGGTGGGGCGGGCGTGGGTGAACGCACGTGTGGGCGACCGATCAGGCCTGATCGGGCAAACACTGCGTTTTGGGTGGAGGGCGAACTAAAGTGACACTAATACTATTATAGATCTGACCGTGATCAGTTTTGATCACTTACAGATACTATAAAAGTACAAATGCTGATTAGCGATACGCTAAACAGCGAATAAAAGTGACTGCGGTGCGGTGGGGTGGGCGCTAACTGACGCTAACTACCTAACCAAGGGGCCTAAACTATCCCTAAAACCTAACAGCCAATACCAGTGAAAAAAAAAAAGTGACAGTTTACACTGATCACTTTTTTTCCTTTCACTAGTGATTGACAGGGGCGATCAAAGGGGTGATCAAAGGGTTAATTGGGGTGCAGGTGGGTGATCTGGGGCTAAGGTGTAGTGTTGGTGCTACTCACAGTTCAGTCTGCTCCTGTGCTGGATCCAACCGACGAAAAGGACCAGCACAGGAGCAGACAAGCCATATAACAGATCATATTTACTAATATGATCTGTTATATGACTTTGGATTGGATTTTTTGAAAATCGCCAGCCTGCCAGCCAATGATCGTTGCTGGCAGGCTGGTGACGAAATACTTCTTTTAATTTTGCCGGCCCGCGATGCGCATGCGCGGGCCGGCTTTGAGCGAAATCTCGCGTCTCGCGAGATGACGCGTATATGCGTGACTCTGCGCAGCGCTGCCACCTCCGGAACGCAATCCTGCGTTAGGCGGTCCGGAGGTGGTTAATCCATATGCAAATGAGCAGTTAAGTGCACTGAGGGTGGGCCCAAGCCAGTCTGCACACCCTTGATCCTCCTGCTTCCTCTGCCAGCTTCTCCTTCTCTTTCTTGATTAACAGGGCCAGATGTCAATGAAGGAAAGGGAGGAGCTGGCAGAAGAAGCAAGGGTGCACAAACTGTCTCAGTACTTAACTGCTCGTTTACACATGGATTAAAATACATTTTTCTCCAGAATGAGTTTGCACTCCCCTAAGGCATTGTGCCTGGTGTTCTGTCTTCATCCACGTTCACACAGTGTGCAGTCTGACATTCAGCATAAACCATTTCTGTCTTCCAAATAAGAGGACTGTTCTTTGTAGTCTAACTTGTTTATTGGCAAAACAGGATTGTTTGGTAAAACTACAAGAATACAAATAGCAAGTATAAATATAAAGTATAGATAGCATGTACTATAACATTTGCATTAACACTGAAGCACATGGTAAAATGGCTGCCTGTACATAAGATTACATGTCTATCTAACAGTAGTAACAACTCCCTGAGTAACAATTAAAACTGAACAGCTCTGCATAACACAATATCCCTGAAACAAAGGTAGATCTCTCCCCAGATATGCATTTACAAGGATGCTGAATTTTAAGAAGGAGATATGCAAAAAGATAGCTCTGCTGATGTGTCCTGAAGACTGGAGACTTCTCTTTCCCAGAATGCTTTGCACTCCCACAATGCAGTGCACCACCCACAATGAGTGCACCACCCACAATGCAGTAGTCTTTGTAACAGGAAAAACTAAGTGTAATACAACTTAACACCGCTAGATGGTGATATAACCACATTAAACACTTCAGAAATACAAAGACTGAGGCAGACCTGATCTGTAATGATTCTCTAACTCCGCTGGGCAGAACACTTCCCGTCTGGCGTCAATAGACGCCACTACTAGTTCTTAGCAACCCATTTTGGTCAATGATGGGATCAGGCTTCATCAAAGCGCTATTCTTGGAGACTGTTTGACCTTTGCTGAGGTAGTCTATTTCCTTCGCATGATATTCACATTGTATTGTGCGAATTATTATGTTCTTGGACCTTTCCAGATTAGGAACAGTAAAGGCATGTTTGCAGCGATGCCAATCTTTGCAGGGCTTCTGGCTCACAGGTAATGTCGACTTGTAAGACTGAGCTATATGAACTACATAGGCTATAGCACAAACGAGCAACATCCAGGTGGAAAACCTGTTGAAATGATGGGATTTGAGTTGGTGGTTCGAAGTCACCGTACGTAGAACAGATACTTCAGGTCGGATTTCTTCATCATCATCTGGGTCTACCAAGTCAAACATGTCGGATCCGATGCTGCAAGACATTGAACAGTACAGGAATGCAGGACCCGTAAACCATGTTGTGTCCTTAAGGAGGCTTGGTGCGACGGATCGCATGGTCCGCAGAATTATCCTGTGTAGGCATGTAGTGCCACTGTTTTGAATTGATGACCGATTGCTGACATAGACGTAAAAGCGTCTGGTTTTGTTGTAAATATATCCTAGGACTACCTTGCTGTCTGTATAAAACTCGACTTCTTCGATTTCCAGGTTTATTCCTGATCTTATAAGTTCCGCCAACTCCAATGCAAGCACAGCAGTGCAGAGCTTCAGTATGGGAATCAAGTGTTCGCGGAGTGGTACTAGTTTGGTCCGGCTCATAACAAATCCTATATGGCATTGTTCTTTGACGTCAATGGTCTTTAGGTATGCTACGGCTGCAATTGCCTTGACTAATGCATCGCAGAAGATATACAGTCTTTGCATCTTGACTTCAGTTGATGGCACGGAAACATAAGGTCGTGCCACATGAAGGCTGGACAAAGCTTCGAGAGACTTCTTCCAACCTGTCCACAGGTCCTTTTTCTCTTTGGGAAATGGATCATCCCAATCAGATGTCTCTGTGGTGAAGTCTTTTAAAGGGAGTCTGTCACCTACATAACATGTTTTAAACTGATGATATAGCTCTGTGGTAGGCAGATCCATAACACTGATGGTACCCATGTTTAGTTTTTCAGAGCCTCCAAAGTACCTAAAATAAAGTTTTAAAAATATGCAAATTACCTATCGCAAGTGCCCAGGGGCGGAGAGTGTGCTGCAAGTGCCCAGTGCTCCCCACCTTACTTGCTCCTGACTCCTCCCCTCTGCATGGTCCGGCCAGCCCTGTATCCTTGCTGGGTCATTTTCGTCTCCATTCATAATCCAGAGCCTGTGCGCTTTTCCGCCGGTGTACGTAACTGGCGCATGCGCACGGCATATCACTATGCCTCTGCCCACAGTGGGCAATGTACTGCGCATGCCCGGACCCGGCGGTGAAGCGATTAGGTGAACAGGCACTAGATTATGAATGGAGATGAGAATGATGCCGCAAGGATACAGAGGGGAGGAGTCAGGAGCAAGTAAGGCGGGGAGCACTGGGCACTTGCAGCACACTCTCTGCCCCTGGGCACTTGCGATAGGTAATTTGCATATTTTTAAAACTTCATTTTAGGTACTTTGGAGGCTCTGAAAAACTAAACATGGGTACCATCAGTGTTATGGATCTGCCTCCCACAGAGCTATATCTTCAGTTTAAAACATGTTATGTAGGTGACAGACTCCCTTTAACATCATTTTGCCTTGGATAGTAACAGGTGCTACGAATCCCAGAGGATCATATAAGCTCTTTATGGTGGACAGAACTCCTCTGCATGTGAAGGATTTTTCTTCCTTGCTAATTTGGAAGGTGAATGTGTCTGCCTTTAAATCCCAGAGCAAACCGAGGCTCCGCTGCATGGGAAGGGAGTCGGTGCTAAGATCCAAATCCTTTAGATCACTTGAATGGTCTTGCGGTGAGAAGGCCTCCATTAACTCACGGCTGTTGGAGGCGATTTTGTGCAACCTCAAATTAGATATAGCGAGCATCTCTTGAGCCCTTTTCAGGAGACTGATTACGGTCTCATTCGTGGGTGTGGATTTCAAGCAGTCAACCATGTAGAAATCTTTTTCAACAAAGGATCTGACATCTGACCCATACATTGCTTCACCCTCTCGGGCTGAATGTCTGAGACCATAGATAGCAACTGCAGGGGAAGGACTGTTTCTGAAGATGTGCACTCTCATTCGGTACTCTACAATGTCATCATTGGGTTCGTTGTTGTGGTACCAGAAGAACCTCAAGTAGTTTCTATGTTCTTCCTTGACGAGGAAACAGTGGAACATCTGTACTACGGAATGTCTGCGGAAGCGGAGAAGTACCTCTAGAAGTCTGTTGTTGAGATCTGGATCAGAGAGTAAGACATTACCGAGACGCCTTCGCACCTGGCGCTCGAGTTAAATACTACTCGTATCTGCCCTGTTTTTTTAGGATGATACACACCGAATATGGGTAAGTACCAAAACTCCTCGGAGTCTTGGAGCACGGGTGCCATTTCTGCATGGTTGTTCTGGAATATTCTTTACATTAAGGTAAAGAAATGTTCTCTCGTCTCTGGTGTCCTCTGAAGTTTGTGTTTGAGGGAGATAAATCAACTGTAGACAAGTTTTTTCTTGTTAGGTACACTAAGCATTATCTCTAGGGTTTAAACAGTAAAGGTGCGACCCAGCTTTTTGACTTGTCTTTTACTACTCCATGATATCCCAAAAAAAGTCTGTCTTCTATGGACATTGCAACCCTGTTGTCTTCTCTTGTCCTGTGGAAGACTTTGCACCCTGAGTGATCTTGCTCACCATTGCAGTCGTGGTCTTCACAGGAGGTATCTGCGAAAGGACAAGGCACAGGAACTCTGTGTGGCAATTTTTTTATCAGGTAACTGCTCTGACATGGCTGGAATAGGAAAGGACGTCCATTTTGAAGTGTGTTGTGAGCATACTGTTGACTGAGGTCGGCTTGTGTGCTCCTCCTAGACAGACGTCTCTTATGATGACCCATCCTAGGTCAAATTTTGGGGACGGTTAATCTGTCCTCTAGCCTTATGAACTCATAGTATGTCTCTTACAATGAGTAAGACTATCAGGGCTTTTGGGTCCAGTTCCGGTATCATGTGAGCTATACTCATCAGGTGGGTGGTATTCCGCTACCTCTGGTGTAGGTATCTCAGACTGGTTGTCAGGAATGTGATTGCACTCCAGTAGAATGTGATTGCACTCCAGTATGGTTGGCAGTGACAAGCAGGTCTGACCATCTCTGGACTCCACCTTGTACCCAGTTGCTTTCCTCCTCGTGTCTCAATGGTATCTGCACATGTCCTTAAAGAGTAGGGAGAACCGGGCCCTACGATGCTGAAGGTGTCAAAGAGGGTGGATTTAGCTAAAGACCTGTTGCTTTAATCATCTAAGATTGCATATACCTTGATTGCTTTATCTTGGTGGCCGACTGGATAAACTCTGACAAGGCAGATTTTTTAGCAGGACTTCCCTCCTGCAAGTCCTTTACAGATCTCTGTACAGTGAGAAGTGACTACTTGGTTATCTATGTCGGTGTCTATCTACTTTCCGTCATGCTCCTCTGCTTGGGATGATACCTGAGAAGGTGGTCCAGGGTGTAAAGCCATGTTGTGTTCTGTGCTACTGCATTCTGTCACACTGACCTTACAGTTCCTGGAGAAGTGCAATGTTGTAGTGCAGCACCTGAAGCAGATGTTTTCTTTGAGGATTATTTGCAGTCCCCTAAAGACTTCTCTCTGAAGGCTCTGCATTTTAGTAGAGGGTGTGGTTTCTTATGTAGGGGGCATTCTTTGTTAAGATTTTTGAGTTTGTTCTCTTCTTGAGAAGACTTAAACTGTCTGTAAGGAGAACCTGTGGAGGCAATGTTAGTTTTGTGGATTGCCACTGGTGTTTTATGAGGTTTGACACCAGGGTTTAGTGGCACATGACAATGTAAAGTCAAAATTGGGATTGTTTCTGATCCTTTCCTGTTGAGTAACAAAGTCTACAAACACCACGAAGGGGGGAATGGTATATTATGAAACTGTTGATAATGGGAACCATGCGCGATCCACTTCTCCTGTAGATTATAAGGGAGTTTTTGGACAATCGGATTGACATCTCTGGCGGTGTCCAGGAATGCTCGCCCCGGCAGATCTCCTTCTGCCTGAGCAACCTGTATCAACAAGTCTGGTAATCCCTACCCACTATTCTGTGAAAATGTTCTATTTTCTTTAGCTTCTATCAACCCATAACACTCATTAAGTCTTTCCCACACCATCTTAAGTCGAAGCAAAGGTTGTAGCTTCTGTTCTGTAGGGCAGTAGTTGTGGTTGGCATCGATTTGTCGCATACTGTCCTGCTTGAGATACTGCGATTCAAGGTAGTATCTTTGATACTCTGCATAAGCTGGCTGATATACTGGCTCGTAGTTGTCATCTGTCTTGGGATGCTGATGGACATATTCTGAGACACGCTGTGCTGGATCTTGTTCATCTAGGTCTGGCCCAAGTACTTGGCTATGTGTCTCGGATTCGGGAAACTCCAAGGCTTCTATGAACTCTGCTTTGGCCACTGTGGCTGCCGCTTCTTTCTCTGCGGCGAGTTTTTCCAGTGACACTTGCAGGCATGCTGTCTCTTCTTCCAGTAATGCTTTCTCTTTTTCCTTTGATACTTGAAGGCATGCTCGCTCTTCTTCCAGTAACGCTCTCTCTTTTTCATGTGACGCTCTCTCTTTCTTTAGTTGCATCTCTTGTGCAGCAAAGGAAGACCTTACTTTTGCAGCCTCATCTTCTGCACTGGCGAAAGCAGCTTTTTCTTATATTGAGGACTTTCTAGAGCAGCTTACTTGTGACCTGGTCCTGTATGATGATGCCTGGCTAGCGGACACTGTGTGCCTTTTGCTGGCTGCTTAATGTCTCTGTGCAGGCTCAGTCTAGGTAGGAACAGACTTCAGCATGGTCAATATCGTGCTGCACTTGCTATGGGCTGCACTCTCGCTTCTTGTGACTGTATGGCAGCCGCTGCAATCATGTACGCAGGACCTCATGGCTGATGGTGGCTCGGTATAGTCAGATCCACTATCGCTGGTGACTAGCATCTGTTTTACTGTTCTGTCTTCATACACATTCACACAGTGTGCAGTCTGAAATTCAGCATAAACCATTTCTGTCTTCCAAATAAGAGGACTGTTCTTTGTAGTCTAACTTGTTTATTGGTAAAACAGGATTTTTTGGTAAAACTACAAGAATACAAATAGTATAGATAGCATGTACTATAACATTTGCATTAACACTGAAGCACATGGTAAAATGGCTGCCTGTACATAAGATTACATGTCTATCTAACAGTAGTAACAACTGAGTAACAATTACAACTAGATGGACAGCTCTGCATAACACAATATACCTGAAACAAATGTAGATCTCTCACCAGATATGCATTTACAAGGATGGTGAAGTTTAAGAAGGAGATATGCAAAAGGACAGCTCTGCTGATGTGTTCTAGAGACTGGAGACTTCTCTTTCCCAGGATGCTTTGCACTCCCACAATGTCCCACAACCACCCACAATGCAGAACTCTTTGTAACAGGAAAAACAAAGTGTAGCACAACTTAACACCGCTAGATGGTGATATAACTACATTAAACACTTCAGAAATACAAAGACTGAGGCAGACCTGATCTGTAATGATTCTCTAACTCAGCTGGACAGAACACCTGGTTTACTAGTGAATTTACTGGTGACATTACCTTTTACTCTCATTTACCGCCCATGCCAAAAGCACACACACACACAGCTGTACTGACTACACAGACAATCCATGGAAGGAAATGTGTGTCTCTAATGAAAAATATTTTTTTCTTATCGTCCTCCTCTAAAACCTAGGTGCGTCTTTTGGGCCAGTGTGTCTTATAAGGTAAAAAATACGGTAAGTATTTTTGACCTATCCTAGAGATAGATCATCAATATCTGTCTCCTGGCACAAGATGTTAGAAGGAGCCATGATGCTCAGACAGATATTGCATCCTCTTCCAAGTCATCTACCATTTCACCAGGCCTGTATAGAAAAAGCATGCATGCTCAAAATCTACACTTAGGTGTTATGCCGGCAGCCTGTGTCGGCTACTCCGCTCACTATGTGTCTGTCTGTCCAGTATGTATGTGTTAACAGGAGTTTAGTTCAGTGTATCTCACCTCAGTTTCAGCACTGCAGGAGTTACACCCTTTCTCTCCTTGGGGTGTGTTGCTTTCCACCTACTGACTAGTAAACTCATCTACTCCCCTATATAAGCTGACTTCATGTTTGAGTCAGTGCCTGATCTACAGGTCCAGTTTGGTTCTGCTAATCTTTGCTGAAAGAGCTGTAACCTGTTTGTTCCTGTGTACGACTTGCTACTAGATTCCTGGACTCTAACTTTTGCTGCCTGTCCTGACCCAATCCTGAATCTAGACTACAAGTATTGCCAGTTCCCTTGGTGCCTCACATTGGTGTCTCTGATCCCCGTGGGCCAGCAGTATACCACTCCTGGTGGTTTGCATAGTGGATCCACATCCATAACTGTAACATTAGGTTTATCACTAACAATTATAATTCTTGTCTCAGCTGTACAACATGTTATGGTCCTGTACTGAAGATTTGGATTCTCTAAGCTGTTTGGCACTAACTAGACTAGAGCGCTTCACCCTTAACCCACACAAGGAGGTATGGACTTTGCTGCAGGCCAGGAAGATGTCTAAGTCATGGTCCTCAAAATAATCATGGATTGATATAATGCTGATAGAATGATAGCATAGCCTGGAATAGACCATAAAAGTGTAGTTTGGAACATAGCCAAGGGTTAGAGACAGTAGAACAACAGGTGAGAGAGGAACAACTTGAAGGAAAAGACAGAAAGAAGTTCAAAGTCAAGATTAGAGTCAATTAGAAGCTGGCCAAAAATATGATGATTTCTAAAATCAATGCAATGCCACCATTTTTTTCTTTAGAGAGTCCATGAGAAAAAAACTGTGTAGGCCAGAGGGTAACTTGAAGGCTAACAACTGAAATCCCAATTGTGTTCCTGAACACCTCAAACAGCAAATATCATCTATCGGTGCTTTTCAGTGTAGGTACTGTACTTTTGTAGTTGTATATAAGAAGGGATTTTGGGCTCCCTGAAGCATTAGGATAGGGGGAGCCTGCAACCTTAGCACCACCTTTAGTTCTGCCCTTGCTACAGGCACACAAATATCAAGGTATTAGGCTATGGCTGGACATTTCTTAGAATGTTTTATCTTGGTTGACAGTCATCTAAAGAATGGAATGAGCAAATTTTGTAATTAGCTGCCATAATATTTCCCAATGGTCTCCTCTTCTAAATCGAGATTATTCTTAAGAAGTAACATGACTCTCTTCCATCTCCTTAAACATCTTGGATGCTGTCAAAGAATTTCATACTTGAACTTTGGACATACTGTAGCTGAACTGATTTAATTAATAGTCTTCTAAAAATCATTGTATTCCCATAGTGTAGAACTTCATTGTTCTACATTGTAATTTCCTTCTAGTTGCTTTATGAACATAAGATAAGTGGAGCTAATTCCACTGGCTATTTTCTTGATGTTTTGAGGTCACCTACTGAGATGTGGAGCTGGATATTCTTTCACTTTTTTTTGGCCCTGGTGGTATCCAAGGGACGTTTAAGCTTGTTTGACCCTTAAAAATGAAGAAAAAGAAAAAGAAAGAAACATGTAATTTATCACCCTGAAGTTCTTGAACAATCTTTCTGCAGTCCCTTTTCAACTAGCTGCCAAGATCACGTTTTCTCAACAAATGTTCAAACCCTCCAGAAGTTGCTTTCATTCCCAACATCCTTCAAGAATAGAGTTTATTTGGAAAGCCCTAAAAATAAAGAACAGATGGAGAAGAAACTGAGGCCGGGACTAAATGTTTCATAAAAACACTGCCTACTTCAGTATTCACAAGGATAGTATAAAATGCTGAGCTGTTCTAGTGTGCAGTATATGATAAATGTCAGGACAATACAAAAGATATCTGATTATATTCCAGGCCTATAAAATAACATTATTTATGATTTCTTCTCATGTCAGAATTTTTCTAGATTTCTTGTGCCAGATATAAGGTGTTAGTAAAGTGCTGGCTGCCATTTGATCCTGGTGGACTGTTCAGATCTGTATTTGTTCTTGAGTTGTATGTGTTGTTCTGTCCCATGGCTCAGCCACATTCTGATGCACCAGCAAAGCAATGGTCTTCTCTTCCAGGTTCTGAGCGCTGCTGCTATACAGCTGTTTCTCATGACTTCCTCAAGGTCTGGTATATAATCCCAGCCAGTTTCCAGACGTTGCATGCGTCATTGTACAGTTCACAGAGCACTTCCTATCCACCCACAGTTCTTTGTGGACAATGCCCCAAGCCACCTTATTCCGTGTCAATTCAGTTTTAAGTCAAGCCTGTCCTAAGTTGTTCTAGGTACTTGTAGTACTGTATTCCTGACAATGCTCCTGCCTTAACCCTTGTTACTCTATCTAGTTACTAAACAGTACTCAAGTTTTGAACCTTGGCTCTATTCTAGTGCTGTGACCACTTGCCAGTCCAACTACTGTGAACATGTTCCAGTCTTGCTCCTGGGACATTGTTTCAGTCGTCCCCCTGTGAACTTGTGCTGTGACCACATTTCAGTGCTGTTCCTGTAACTATGTTCACGTCCTGTTCCTGTAACCACGTTGATGTCTTGCTTATGTGACCACATTTCCATCTAGCTCCTGTGTCTGTACTCCTGTTCCAGTGCTGGTCTGTTCCTGCCTGGTTATTGTTGCCAATCAGTGATCTTCGGGATCATAAACTTCGGATCATAAGAATCACTGACTCCATAGATTCCAATATAATCACAGAAAAATAATATATTTATAAATAGACCTCAGATAGCAAAAAAAGGGGGTCGACCAAGAAGTTAATGTAACACCTGTTATGGACAATTGTAGATGGAAAAACAATGTGAGATTTACTAGGTCATAATTCTGACATGTGCCACAGTGATTCAGCGAAAGATACAAAGTAACATTTAAGAATAAAATTGACCATTCAGCAAAACAAAAATGTCCTTCGGTTGTCCACGTGGAGTCGGACTAGCATGCCTCCCATTTGGATGCTTGCGCATGGCGCTGATACATTTGAATCTTGCTGTCAACTGGATCACCTGTATAATTTACCTCTACCTATTCTTTGTTGAGATGGTGATCCCTAACCTTAGATGACCTACATTCTGGTCTCATGTACATCTCCTTTTGAAATTCTCATCTGAGTCTCTATCGGCTCGGCCTGAACATTCTCCTTTATCAGCTAAATCCCCAACTGACTTTTACCTACATCCATAATTGCATCTTTGGGATATCCAGTGATTTTTTGTGGGTATCCCCCAATATCCCACAGCTGATGGGAGGTTGAATTATCCCCTGGATTGTGAGGTATCTAGTGGGATCTCTCCGAATGACATTTTTCTTTGACTGAATGGTAAATTTATTCTTGTGTGTTACTTTGTATCTTTCACTGAATCACACCCGTGGCACATTATTGTCTTAATTGAGACCTAATAAATCTCACTTTGTTTTCATCTACAATTGTCCATAACAGGTGTTACATTAACTTCTTGGTCAACCCTCTTTCTTTGCTATTGTCAGGGGTCTATCTATTAACCACCTCAGCCCCTATGGCTTAAACACCCTGAAAGACCAGGCCACTTTTTACACTTCTGACCTACCCTACTTTCACCGTTTATTGCTCGGTCATGCAACTTACCACCCAAATGAATTTTACCTCCTTTTCTTCTCACTAATAGAGATTTCATTTGGTGGTATTTCATTGCTGATGACATTTTTACTTTTTTTGTTATTAATCGAAAATTAACGATTTTTTTGCAAAAAAATGTCATTTTTCACTTTCAGTTGTAAAATTTTGCAACAAAAACGACATCCATATATAAATTTTGCTCTAAATTTATTGTTATACATGTCTTTGATAAAAAAAAATGTTTGGGTAAAAAAAAATGGTTTGGGTAAAAGTTATAGCGTTTACAAACTATGGTACAAAAATGTGAATTTCCGCTTTTTGAAGCAGCTCTGACTTTCTGAGCACCTGTCATGTTTCCTGAGGTTCTACAATGGCCAGACAGTACAAACACCCCACAAATGACCCCATTTCGGAAAGTAGACACCCTAAGGTATTCCCTGATGGGCATAGTGAGTTCATAGAACTTTTTATTTTTTGTCACAAGTTAGCGGAAAATGATGATTTTTTTTTTCTTTTTTTCTTACAAAGTCTCATATTCCACTAACTTGTGACAAAAAATAAAAAGTTCTATGAACTCACTATGCCCATCAGGGGTCACTTGTGGGGTAGTTATACTGCCCTGGCATTCTAGGGGCCCAAATGTGTGGTAAGGAGTTTGAAATCAAATTCTGTAAAAAATGGCCAGTGAAATCCGAAAGGTGCTCTTTGGAATGTGGGCCCCTTTGCCCACCTAGGCTGCAAAAAAGTGTCACACATGTGGTATTTCCGTATTCAGGAGAAGTTGGGGAATGTGTTTTGGGGTGTCATTTTACATATACCCATGCTGGGTGAGATAAATATCTTGGTCAAATGCCAACTTTGTATAAAAAAAATGGGAAAAGTTGTCTTTTGCCAAGATATTTCTCTCACCCAGCATGGGTATATGTAAAATGACACCCCAAAACACATTCCCCAACTTCTCCTGAGTACGCTGATACCACATGTGTGACACTTTTTTGCAGCCTAGGTGGGCAAAGGGGCCCACATTCCAAAGAGCACCTTTCGGATTTCACCGGTCATTTTTTACAGAATTTGATTTCAAACTCCTTACCACACATTTGGGCCCCTAGAATGCCAGGGCAGTATAACTACCCCACAAGTGACCCCATTTTGGAAAGAAGACACCCCAAGGTATTCACTGATGGGCATAGTGAGTTCATGGAAGTTTTTATTTTTTGTCACAAGTTAGTGGAATATGAGACTTTGTAAGGAAAAAAAATATATATTATAAATAATCATTTTCCACTAACTTGTGACTAAAAATAAAAAATTCTAGGAACTCGCCATGCCCCTCACGGAATACCTTGGGGTGTCTTCTTTCCAAAATGGGGTCACTTGTGGGGTAGTTATACTGCCCTGGCATTCTAGGGGCCCAAATGTGTGGTAAGGAGTTTGAAATCAAATTCTGTAAAAAATGGCCAGTGAAATCCGAAAGGTGCTCTTTGGAATGTGGGCCCCTTTGCCCACCTAGGCTGCAAAAAAGTGTCACACATGTGGTATCTCCGTATTCAGGAGAAGTTGGGGAATGTGTTTTGGGGTGTCATTTTACATATACCCATGCTGGGTGAGATAAATATCTTGGTCAAATGCCAACTTTGTATAAAAAAATGGGAAAAGTTGTCTTTTGCCAAGATATTTCTCTCACCCAGCATGGGTATATGTAAAATGACACCCCAAAACACATTCCCCAACTTCTCCTGAGTACGGCGATACCACATGTGTGACACTTTTTTGCAGCCTAGATGCGCAAAGGGGCCCACATTCCTTTTATGAGGGCATTTTTAGACATTTGGATCCCAGACTTCTTCTCACGCTTTAGGGCCCCTAGAATGCCAGGGCAGTATAAATACCCCACATGTGACCCCATTTTGGAAAGAAGACACCCCAAGATATTCAATGAGGGGCATGGCGAGTTCATCGAAAAAAAAATTTTTTGCCACAAGTTAGCGGAAATTGATTTTATTTATTTTTTTCTCACAAAGTCTCCCTTTCCGCTAACTTGGGACAAAAATTTCAATCTTTCATGGACTCAATATGCCCCTCACGGAAGTTGTTCTAGGTACTTGTAGTACTGTATTCCTGACAATGCTCCTGCCTTAACCCTTGTTACTCTATCTAGTTACTAAACAGTACTCAAGTTTTGAACCTTGGCTCTATTCTAGTGCTGTGACCACTTGCCAGTCCAACTACTGTGAACATGTTCCAGTCTTGCTCCTGGGACATTGTTTCAGTCGTCCCCCTGTGAACTTGTGCTGTGACCACATTTCAGTGCTGTTCCTGTAACTATGTTCACGTCCTGTTCCTGTAACCACATTGATGTCTTGCTCATGTGACCACATTTACATCTAGCTCCTGTGTCTGTACTCCTGTTCCAGTGCTGGTCTGTTCCTGCCTGGTTATTGTTGCCAATCAGTGATCTTCGGGATCATAAACTTCGGATCATAAGAATCACTGACTCCATAGATTCCAATATAATCACAGAAAAATAATATATTTATAAATAGACCTCAGATAGCAAAAAAAGGGGGTCGACCAAGAAGTTAATGTAACACCTGTTATGGACAATTGTAGATGGGAAAACAATGTGAGATTTACTAGGTCATAATTCTGACATGTGCCACAGTGATTCAGCGAAAGATACAAAGTAACATTTAAGAATAAAATTGACCATTCAGCAAAACAAAAATATCCTTCGGTTGTCCACGTGGAGTCGGACTAGCATGCCTCCCATTTGGATGCTTGCGCATGGCGCTGATACATTTGAATCTTGCTGTCAACTGGATCACCTGTATAATTTACCTCTACCTATTCTTTGTTGAGATGGTGATCCCTAACCTTAGATGACCTACATTCTGGTCTCATGTACATCTCCTTTTGAAATTCTCATCTGAGTCTCTATCGGCTCGGCCTGAACATTCTCCTTTATCAGCTAAATCCCCAACTGACTTTTACCTACATCCATAATTGCATCTTTGGGATATCCAGTGATTTTTTGTGGGTATCCCCCAATATCCCACAGCTGATGGGAGGTTGAATTATCCCCTGGATTGTGAGGTATCTAGTGGGATCTCTCCGAATGACATTTTTCTTTGACTGAATGGTAAATTTATTCTTGTGTGTTACTTTGTATCTTTCACTGAATCACACCCGTGGCACATTATTGTCTTAATTGAGACCTAATAAATCTCACTTTGTTTTCATCTACAATTGTCCATAACAGGTGTTACATTAACTTCTTGGTCAACCCTCTTTCTTTGCTATTGTCAGGGGTCTATCTATTAACCACCTCAGCCGCTATGGCTTAAACACCCTGAAAGACCAGGCCACTTTTTACACTTCTGACCTACCCTACTTTCACCGTTTATTGCTCGGTCATGCAACTTACCACCCAAATGAATTTTACCTCCTTTTCTTCTCACTAATAGAGCTTTCATTTGGTGGTATTTCATTGCTGATGACATTTTTACTTTTTTTGTTATTAATCGAAAATTAACGATTTTTTTGCAAAAAAATGACATTTTTCACTTTCAGTTGTAAAATTTTGCAACAAAAACGACATCCATATATAAATTTTGCACTAAATTTATTGTTATACATGTCTTTGATAAAAAAAAAATGTTTGGGTAAAAAAAAAAAATGGTTTGGGTAAAAGTTATAGCGTTTACAAACTATGGTACAAAAATGTGAATTTCCGCTTTTTGAAGCAGCTCTGACTTTCTGAGCACCTGTCATGTTTCCTGAGGTTCTACAATGGCCAGACAGTACAAACACCCCACAAATGACCCCATTTCGGAAAGTAGACACCCTAAGGTATTCGCTGATGGGCATAGTGAGTTCATAGAACTTTTTATTTTTTGTCACAAGTTAGCGGAAAATGATGATTTTTTTTTCTTTTTTTCTTACAAAGTCTCATATTCCACTAACTTGTGACAAAAAATAAAAAGTTCTATGAACTCACTATGCCCATCAGTGAATACCTTTGGGTGTCTTCTTTCCAAAATGGGGTCACTTGTGGGGTAGTTATACTGCCCTGGCATTCTAGGGGCCCAAATGTGTGGTAAGGAGTTTGAAATCAAATTCTGTAAAAAATGGCCAGTGAAATCCGAAAGGTGCTCTTTGGAATGTGGGCCCCTTTGCCCACCTAGGCTGCAAAAAAGTGTCACACATGTGGTATCTCCGTATTCAGGAGAAGTTGGGGAATGTGTTCTGGGGTGTCATTTTACATATACCCATGCTGGGTGAGATAAATATCTTGGTCAAATGCCAACTTTGTATAAAAAAAATGGGAAAAGTTGTCTTTTGCCAAGATATTTCTCTCACCCAGCATGGGTATATGTAAAATGACACCCCAAAACACATTCCCCAACTTCTCCTGAGTACGGCGATACCACATGTGTGACACTTTTTTGCAGCCTAGGTGGGCAAAGGGGCCCACATTCCAAAGAGCACCTTTCGGATTTCACCGGTCATTTTTTACAGAATTTGATTTCAAACTCCTTACCACACATTTGGGTCCCTAGAATGCCAGGGCAGTATAACTACCCCACAAGTGACCCCATTTTGGAAAGAAGACACCCCAAGGTATTCGCTGATGGGCATAGTGAGTTCATGGAAGTTTTTATTTTTTGTCACAAGTTAGTGGAATATGAGACTTTGTAAGGAAAAAAGAAAAAACAATAAATCATAATTTTCCACTAACTTGTGACTAAAAATATAAAATTCTAGGAACTCGCCATGCCCCTCACGGAATACCTTGGGGTGTCTTCTTTCCAAAATGGGGTCACTTGTGGGGTAGTTATACTGCCCTGGCATTCTAGGGGCCCAAATGTGTGGTAAGGAGTTTGAAATCAAATTCTGTAAAAAATGGCCAGTGAAATCCGAAAGGTGCTCTTTGGAATGTGGGCCCCTTTGCCCACCTAGGCTGCAAAAAAGTGTCACACATGTGGTATCTCCGTATTCAGGAGAAGTTGGGGAATGTGTTTTGGGGTGTCATTTTACATATACCCATGCTGGGTGAGATAAATATCTTGGTCAAATGCCAACTTTGTATAAAAAAATGGGAAAGTTGTCTTTTGCCAAGATATTTCTCTCACCCAGCATGGGTATATGTAAAATGACACCCCAAAACACATTCCCCAACTTCTCCTGAATACGGAGATACCACATGTGTGACACTTTTTTGCAGCCTAGGTGGGCAAAGGGGCCCACATTCCAAAAAGCACCTTTCGGATTTCACCGGTCATTTTTTACTGAATTTGATTTCAAACTCCTTACCACACATTTGGGCCCCTAGAATGCCAGGGCAGTATAACTACCCCACAAGTGACCCCATTTTGGAAAGAAGACACCCCAAGGTATTCGCTGATGGGCATAGTGAGTTCATGGAAGTTTTTATTTTTTGTCACAAGTTAGTGGAATATGAGACTTTGTAAGGAAAAAAAAAAATCATAATTTTCCACTAACTTGTGACAAAAAATAAAAAATTCTAGGAACTCGCCATGCCCCTCACGGAATACCTTGGGGTGTCTTCTTTCCAAAATGGGGTCACTTGTGGGGTAGTTATACTGCCCTGACATTTTCCAGGGGCCCTAATGTGTGGTAAGTAGGTAAATGACCTGTGAAATCCGAAAGGTGCTCTTTGGAATGTGGGCCCCTTTGCCCACCTAGGCTGCAAAAAAGTGCCACACATGTGGTATCGCCGTACTCAGGAGAAGTTGGGGAATGTGTTTTGGGGTGTCATTTTACATATACCCATTTTGGGTGAGATAAATATCTTGGTCAAATGCCAACTTTGTATAAAAAAAATGGGAAAAGTTGTCTTTTGCCAAGATATTTCTCTCACCCAGCATGGGTATATGTAAAATGACACCCCAAAACACATTCCCCAACTTCTCCTGAGTACGGCGATACCACATGTGTGACACTTTTTTGCAGCCTAGATGCGCAAAGGGGCCCACATTCCTTTTATGAGGGCATTTTTAGACATTTGGATCCCAGACTTCTTCTCACGCTTTAGGACCCCTAGAATGCCAGGGCATTATAAATACTTCACATGTGACCCCATTTTGGAAAGAAGACACCCCAAGGTATTTAATGAGGGGCATGGCGAGTTCATAGAAATTTTTTTTTTTTGGCACAAGTTAGCGGAAATTGATTTTATTTATTTTTTTCTCACAAAGTCTCCCTTTCCGCTAACTTGGGACAAAAATTTCAATCTTTCATGGACTCAATATGCCCCTCACGGAATACCTGGGGGTGTCTTCTTTCCGAAATGAGGTCACATGTGGGGTATTTATACTGCCCTGGCATTCTAGGGGCCCTAAAGCGTGAGAAGAAGTCTGGAATATAAATGTCTAAAAATTTTTACGCATTTGGATTCCGTGAGGGGTATGGTGAGTTCATGTGAGATTTAATTTTTTGACACAAGTTAGTGGAATATGAGACTTTGTAAGAAAAAAAAAATAATTTCCGCTAACTTGGGCCAAAAAAATGTCTGAATGGAGCCTTACAGAGGGGTGATCAATGACAGGGGGGTGATTAATGACAGGGGGGTGACCAGGGAGTCTATATGGGGTGATCACCCCCCTGTCATTGATCCCCCCACTATAAGGCTCCATTCAGATGTCCGTATGTGTTTTGCGGATCCGATCCATGTATCCGTGGATCCGTAAAAATCATACGGACATCTGAATGCAGCCTGACAGGGGGGTGATCAATGACAGGGGGGGGTGATCAATGACAGGGGGGTGATCAATGACAGGGGGGTAATCAATGACAGGGGGGTGATCAGGGAGTCTATATGGGGTGATCACCACAGTCATTGATCACGCCCCTGTAAGGCTCCATTCAGACGTCCGTATGCGTTTTGCGGATCCGATCCATCTATCAGTGGATCCGTAAAAATCATGCGGACATCTGAATGGAGCTTTACAGTGGGGTGATCAATGACAGGGGGGTAATCAATGACAGGGGGTGATCAGGGAGTCTATATGGGGTGATCATCCACAGTCATTGATCACGCCCCTGTAAGGCTCCATTCAGACGTCCGTATGCGTTTTGCGGATCCGATCCATCTATCAGTGGATCCTTAAAAATCATGCGGACATCTGAATGGAGCTTTACAGGGGGGTGATCAATGACAGGGGGGTGATCAATGACAGGGGGGGTGATCAGGGAGTCTATATAGGGTGATCAGGGGTGATCAGGGGTGATCAAGGGTGAATAAGGGGTTAATAAGTGACAGGGGGGGGGGGTGGTGTAGTGGTGCTTGGTGCAACATATTACTGAGCTGCCTGTGTCCTCTGGTGGTCGATCCAAACAAAGGGGACCACCAGAGAACCAGGTAGCAGGTATATTAGACGCTGTTATCAAAACAGCGTCTAATATACCTGTTAGGGGTTAAAAAAATCACATCTCCAGCCTGCCAGCGAACGATCGCCGCTGGCAGGCTGGAGATCCACTCGCTTACCTTCCGATCCTGTGAACGCGCGCGCCTGTGTGCGCGCGTTCACAGGAAATCTCGCGTCTCGCGAGATGGCGCGTAGATGCGTGACTGTGCGCAGGGCTGCCACCTCCGGAACGCGAATCTGCGTTAGGCGGTCCGGAGGTGGTTAAAAGAAAGATATTATTTTTCTGTGATTATACATGACCTGGGAATCATAATGCAAACAAAATGCTAAATTAGGGAGAAACAAAAAATTCGCCAATATACTAAATAAAGCAAGTAAAAGTCAACCTCTCACTTAAACCAAGAGGTGACTGTGACCTATATCTATAAATCCATTCTGCCTCCTTCTGGAGGATCTTTCTGTCCCAATCTCCCTTCCTAGGAGACATAGGGACAAGCTCCAGGACCGAGAATTTGAGGACTTGATGATTCCCTGCATGGTAGTCATTTACATGATTTGCAACTGCCGTGATATTTTTCTTCCTTACATCATTGATATGCTCACATATATTTTTTCCTCAGTTCCCTAAAGGTCTTTCCGATATAATCCTTGGGACAGGAACACTGACAGATGTATATCACACCTTTACTTTTGCAGTTAATGAAATCACGGATAGTAAAGATCTTATTGGTGGCCGAACACGTGATCATTTTGGATACAGAGACGGACACACATGCTTTGCATGCCCCACATCTGAACATACCCACAGGTCGACGATCTAGCCACGTACCTGGTGTGCATATTGACTATGTACCAATCTATCTCTAAGGCTTCTGCCTCTTCGATATGTTATACTGGGGCAGATGGAGATATTTTGTGCCATGTTGGGGTCCATCCTAAGAACAGGCTAGTATCTATTTAGAATCGTCTTCACCTCCACGCTCGCAGCGTCCAAGGTAGAAATGAGCGGGTCTGTGTCTGTTCTCCCTCTACTTGTTTTTTTGGGGAGAGTAGGGTCTCCCTCTTCGTGGCTAAGGAGTGTTGAAACGCCTGTCTCAAAGTGGCCTTGGGGTATCCCCTGTCTATCAGTCTGTTATATAGTTTTCTTGACTCCAGATGAAAATCATCCTGCGCAACCGCAAATACTGACCTCTTGGAATACCCCTTTTCTGCATTTGCATTGGTTGCCATGGATTTCCTAAAAATGTTGGTAGTGAGTTTTTCCCCTCGTTTACATACCTTCACGTCCAAGAAATTAATACATTCTGTTTGCATTTCATATGTGAATTTGAGGCCTATTTCATTCATGTTTAAAGTATCAACAAACTCGGTGAACTCTTCCTTATTCCCACTCCACAACACAAACACGTCGTCGATATAACTTGTCCAGAAGGCTATTTTCTCGTGCCACCATGTACTGTGGCCGGGAAAGACAATGTTGTTCTTCCACCAGCCCAGGAAGAGATTGGCGTTCCTGGGGGCACAGGAAAACCCCATCGCCGCCCCCCTGAGCTGGTGGTAGAACTGCCCGCTGAACAGGAAGAAGTTATGTTTGAGAATGAACTCGAGCAAAAGCATAACAAACTGATTGTGGATATTGAAATGTGTCCCCCTTGTACTAAGATAATACGCTACTGCCATTAGTCCTTTGTCATGTGGGATGCTGTTGTACAGAGACTCAACATCAATACTGGCGAGTAGATATGAGGGATCAATGACCAGCGTTTCTACCTTATTCAAAAAATCCATTGTGTCCCTCGTGTATGATGCGAGGGAAAGAACAAAATCCCTCATGATCTGATCTAAATATAACCCACAGTTTTGTGTTAAGGAATTGACACCTGATACTATAGGGTGACCCTTAAGGGGACTCGTACCTTTATGGACATTAGGAAGTCCATAAAACGTAGCGATTTGCGGTGTGGTAGGTAACATAAAATGGCATTCAGCCTTACTAATAACCTTATTTTTTAGTCCAGACTGAAGGATGGACCGAAGTTCCACCTGGAATGTATTGGTGGGATCACTTGCTAAAATCATTTTTGTCCCTCAGGAGATCCAGACACATTTTACAATAATTGTCATGATCCATAATCACAAGGTTCCCACCCTTGCCCAATGGCTTAATGATTATAGATCTATCATTCTCTAACATTGTCAAGGCTTGCGATTCTATCATGGACAAATTCTTGTGACATGAGGGGGGAACCTTCAGTTGCTCAAGTTCGAAAGTCACCAGTTGTTGAAAGATATCAACAGTGGCGTTGCGAGGGGGGTGCGGCGGGCCGCACCGGGTGACACCAGTCTGATGGGGTGAGTCACCCGCCGGACCCAGTGGCAGATCATAATAGGGGCGTTCGGGTCGGTAGCCCCGGGCCTGGCATCCCTGGGGGGCCCAACACCGACCTAAACGGCCACATACTGCGGCGGGGCACGGTAGCGAATAGTTCCTTGCCCAACAGCCGATCATCTCTATAGGCTTCAGGCCTAGTAGGTCTGAGGCCTATGCGGTAGAGAAATCCCGGCGCAGGCATGCGTGATGAAGGACAATGAAGAATGCGCGCCTGCCTCACCATGCCGGACACAAGTAAGTATTAGCTTAAATATATATTTTTTTTTTCTGTGTGTGCCAACTTTGGTGGGGGGAGGGGCAGAGGAGGACGTGGGGCAGTGTGGTAGCAAATCAGTTCAGAAGTGGCAGATTATTAAATGGGGGCAAATCACTTCATGGGGGGCTGTGTGGGGGCAGATTATTACTTGGGGGCAAATTACTTCATGGGGGGCAGTGTGGGGGAAAATCACTTCAGGGGGTGCAGTGTGGGGGCAAATTCTTCATGGTGGGCAGTGTGGGGCCAAATTACTTCAGGGGTGCTGTGTGGAGGCAAATTACTTCAAGGGGTGCAGTGTGGGGGCAAATTACTTCATGGGGCAGTGTGGTGGCTAATTACTTCAGGGGGTGCAGTGTGGGGGCAAATTACTTCATGGGGTTGAAGTGTGGGGGCAAATTACTTTATGGGTGCCAGTGTGGGGGCAAATTATTTACTGGGAGTGCAGTGTGGGGGCAAATTACTTCATGTAGGACAGTGTGGCGGCAAATCACTTCATGGGGTGCAGTGTGGGGGCAAATTACTTCAGGGGGTGCAGTGTGGGGGCAAATTACTTCATGGGGGTGCACTTTGGGGGCACATTACTTTATGGGTGCCAGTGTGGGGGCAAATTATTTAATGGGAGTGCAGTGTGGGGGCAAATTACTTCATGGGGGCAGTGTGGGGGCAAATTATTTCGATGGGAGTGCAGTGTGGGGGTAAATTACTTCATGGGGGCAGTGTGGGGGCAAATTATTTCATGGGAGTGCAGTGTGGGGGGAAATTACTTCATGGGGGGCAGTGTGGGGGAAATTACTATATGGGGCAGAGTGGGGGAAATTACTATATGGGGCAGTGTTGGGGAAATTACTACATGGGGCATTGTGGGGAAAATTATTATATGGGGGCAGTGTGGGGGAAATTACAATATGGGGGCTGTGTGGGGAAAATTAGGGGACATTATTTTTGGGTACACTATACAGACATTATTACTTGGAGAACAATATAGGGTGTTATTACTGGGGGCACTCTAGAGGACATTATAACTGCTGTAGACAGGGACCTTTGGGATAATTTATCAAACTGGTGTAAAGTAGAACTGGTTAAGTAGCCCATAGCAACCAATCAGATTCCACCTTTCATTTTTGACAGCTTCTTTGGAAAATGAAAGGTGGAATCTGATTGGTTGCTGTGGGCAACTAAGCCAGTTCTACTTTACACCAGTTTGATAAATGACCCCAATTATGATAAATATAACGTGTCTGTGTAAAAAACTCTGCAGAGACGAGATGCGGCTGAAAGAATTAGTCATGGTGGTCTGGGTCAAACGGAGGAGAAGAGGAAAGAGAAGGTCTACATGACAGGAGATGTCACTGGAAGTAAGAGGTATGTGGTGCTGTATTATCCTATATGTAGAGCGGGCTAATATTTTAATTTGCAGATGTCACCTGCAGTCCTATGTAACAGCCCAGATAACAGTGCTAACCTTCTGTGTGCAGATAATGTAGTAGATGTTCCCTGCAGTCCTATGCAACACCCCACATAACACAATAATTCACTGTGTTATGTGGGCTCTTACATAGGACTGCAGGTAAGATCTATGACATCTATACACAGAGAGTTGTGAGATTGGTGGGGGTCTGACACCTGGCACCCCCGACAATCAGCTGTTTGAGGAGACAGCAATGTTCCAGTGAGCGCCACAGCCTGTTTGCTCCTTACCAAGCACAGCTCTGTCCATTTGATAGCACTGTGCTTGGTATTGCAGATCATCCCCAATCACTGCACCTAGACCATGTGAACGATGAATATGATGTCATATGGCCTAGGAAGAGACTGTGACGCTCACGAAGCACCGCAGCCTCTTCATACAGAAAAAGATTAAACTAAAAGGGAGGGAGGGGCCCATGTGGGGTAGACAGCCCCAGGCCTCACATGCCCCTGGCCGGACCCAACGCCACCCCCCTGGTAAGAGATCTGCCTGCTAGCACCCCCAACAGCCTACCCCACCCCCGTCAGTGAACTGTCTGCTTAGCCCCCCCCCCCCCCACACCAGCGTCAGCTAACTATTCAAACCCCCCCCCCATTACCGCTTTGGTCGGTCAGCATGCTCAGTGAGGGATGTGAAGGGATGTCAGCGGCGCCGCGGCAGCAGGACGGAGCTTGATGGATGTCCCCTACGTGACTCATCCGCACAGGTCAGAACACGATGACCACACGAAGAAGCGGTCACCAGAAGAAATTGAACAGCATTTGGTGTCTCGGTCAGCCAGCCAGCAAAAGTGGGATGCAATTGACCTAGGTGAGCTGCTGCCAAGGGGGAAAGGGGGTGCTTGGTCTCTAAGCTTTGGGGGGGCTTGGGGGGTGACACCATTTTCTACCGCACCGGGTGACACCAGCCCTAGGAACGCCACTGGATATCAATATACTCATAGTTACAAGGAGGGGGCGTTTTTATACTTTGAGTGTTTTCAGCTTGTACTCAGCTATTATCTGTTGGATAAAGTATGCCATCCATGTAGTTTGAGTGTATTCAGATTGTATTGACCCCCTGAGGAACCCGATTGGGTGAAACGCGTCGGGGTATTATTACCAACTCAACTTCTACCTATTACCATCTAGGGCCTTAAAGGGCCACTTAGGGCAGGCATGAGGACAGGGAAATCCCACGATCAGGGGTTGTCCCTGGGCAAAGGTCCAGTCAGGGTTCGTGCAGGGAGAGTCTTCCCCGGCATTAGTATTAATGCCCCAGGACCTGACTAAAGTGCTTTGTCCCTAATTTATGGTGCCTATACATTTCATCATCCGAGCTATTGAGTGGATGTTATATGTACAGTGGTAGTTGGGCTATATATGTTTGCCCACGATTAATAAGTAGCTATTCGCTACTTCACATAGGGCGATTTTAGTTATATCTTCATTAAAAGTTGTTTTAAGGGTACAATTTTCCAATGTTAAGTATACCTCTTTCTATGAGGACTCCAGCATTATCCTTTATTATCTGTTTGAAGTGATTTGTATTCTATTAGTACCTGTACGGTATTTCCACCCCTGCCTGAGTTGTTTGGGAAGCCTCCAATTATGATGCTACTATCTTTTTTTAAACTATATACAGTAGGTGGATGGAGTTTAATTTACTCGTCAATTCCTATCTTGAGCTATGGAGATTAACGGAGAGTATAAACACGCTTGGGGGACCATTTATCATTCATAGTATATTTTTTTTGTGGCACATTGTCGCACTCTTTATTTGTGCAAAATCCTGCGACATTTAGCCACCAACCCCAGATCTCTCCACTTTTCAAAGTGATTTTCGTTTTAGAGCTACTATTGTGATTACACCGGTTTTCTGGCGCATCTACTATGTGCAATTTTATTTAAAGTCGCAATTCCATGCCAGGCAATCCTTGGTGCACTTTCATTGACAGTGGCTAAACCACATTACACTTAAGCCAAGTTCAATATTACTTTGCACCATTTCTTACATGGACTTAGAACTGACACAAAAAAACACTGCATATGATTCCTCCCTTACTTTTTGGTTTTGTCTTCACAAGTATAGCAAAGATAAAAGAAATTCCCATTTCACAAGCCTGTAAGATAAACCTAGTGATACATTTGTATTACAGTAAAGGTCATTTCATAAATGAAATTGATTATGTCTGTGACACCTCACTAATCAAAACATATTCCCACTGTGTACCTTCTTGCCAAATCATATGGCTTTGTTTGCTCATGTAACATATGAAATAAAGATTACAGATTACAAAATCCATGTGCTGTAAGGTGGGAGGTTGGGGGGTTGGTGGTTATAGAGTCATTCAAAGTTGTTTAATTGCAAATGGTTTCCTGCATTTAGGCAAATGTATTTCCCTTAGGAAGTCATTAATAATTGGCTATACGAATACTTGATTTATATGTATACTAGACATTAAGCCCGTTACAATAACGGGCGCTAGAACAGTAGGAACAGTCTATATTAGGCCTCTTTCACACAACCGTTTTTTTTGTTCCATTTGCGGGCCGTTTTTTGCGTTCCGTATACGATCATTCATTCCAATGGTTCCGCAAAAAAAACTGAATGTACTCCGTATGCATTCTGTATTTCCATTTTTCCGTTCCGTTGAAACATAGAACATGTCCTATTATTGCCCGCAAATCACGTTCCGTGGCTCCATTCAAGTCAATGGGTCCGCAAAAAAAACGGAACACATACGGAATGTACTTCGTATGTGTTCCGTATCCGTTCCGTTTTTGCGGAAACAAAAAAATGGAACAACGGATCCATGAAAAACAGACTGCAAAATACTGAAAAAGCCATACGGTCGTGTGAAAGAGGCCTTAAATGGCAGTGACTGGTGGCTGGAACGGCTGGCACTGACTGGTGGTGCTAAGACTGCTGGCAGCAACTGGTGGCTGAGACTGCTGGCACTAACTGGTGACTGAGACTGCTGGCACTAACTGGTGGCTGAGACTGCTGGCATTAACTGGTGGCTGAGACTGCTGGCACTAACTGGTGACTGAGACTGCTGGCACTAACTGGTGGCTGAGACTGCTGGCACTGTTACTGGTTGCTGTGGCACTGACTGATGGCTGAGACTGATGATGTGACTGAGACTGCTGGCACTGTGACTGGTGCCTGTGGCTGGTGGCACTGTGACTGGTAGCACTGACTGATGGCTGAGACAGCTGGCACTGACTGGTGGCTGAGACTGCTGGCACTAACTGGTGGCTGAGACTGCTGGCACTGTTACTGGTTGCTGTGGCACTGACTGATGGCTGAGACTGATGATGTGACTGAGACTGCTGGCACTGTGACTGGTGCCTGTGGCTGGTGGCACTGTGACTGGTAGCACTGACTGAGGGCTGAGACAGCTGGCACTGACTGGTGACTGAGACTGCTGGCACTGTGACTGGTGCCTGTGACTGATGGCTGAGACTGCTGGTACTGTGACTGGAGGCTGTGGCTGGTGGCACTGACTGATGGCTGAGACCGCTGGCAGCAACTGCTGTCTGTGGCTGAGAGTGCTGGGACTGTGCGGCTGTGTGATGCACGAACAGTAATGGCGGCGCTCCGACGTGGAGAGCACACCATAACCTGCGAGCTGCGGCGATTTGCCTGGCTGGCACGCAGGTGCATGCGGAGCGTCGTGTGATGATTGGTCGGTGCGCCGTGCGTGCTGGTGTGGGCGGCGCGGTTGCATGTAGGGCGGCGGTGATTGGGCGGCACGTGCACAGTTCAATTATCGCCACACAAGCACGGACACGAAGCCGTGAGCATGCACACAGGGCTTATATTATAGTAGATATATATCTTCTATAATAAAGTCCCTGTGTGCGTGTGCGACCGTGCGTGTGTGACGATTAGTTAAGTGCGCATGCGCGGCGGCCAATCAACACACGGCACTCTGCACGCACCGCCCACCCCTGCGCATCGGCCCGCTGCTGTGCCCAGCTCCACCGTGCCTCCTCCTACCCCTCCGGCTTCCTCTGCAGCTGACTGACACCCCGGGATCTGGGCCCAACAACCGCCGCCTGCCGCAACGTATCCTACACCGACACCCTTACGCACTGCCCACACCTGCGCACCGGGCAGAGAGTGGCCCGTACCTGCTGCAGCATTGCATCCTGGAGTTCATAGAACTCCCAAAGAGCCTGGGAGGACAAAGCTGGGAGCACTGGGGATGGGGACCTCCGATTCTGGACCCTGGGTATCTGTCAGTACAGGGGGCACATGTTACTCGCTCCTATCTCACCCTAACCCCGCCCACTAAAGTCAGGAAATGGCTGCACAGTAGCAAGTGAGGGAAGCTATCACAGGCAGAGAGCATTACACATGTATTACACTCCAACCCCCATCATTGTACACATATTACACTCCAACCCTTATCATTACACTACAGCCCTCATTGGAGTGTAATGATGGGGATTGGAGTGTAATATTTGTGTAATGATGGGGATTGGAGTGTAATATGTGTGTAATGATGGGGGTTGGAGTGTACTATGTGTATAATGATGGGGATCCTGGGGTGTAAGGCATCTGCAGATGGAGGGGGAGGAGGAGTCACAGCGGAGCTGGGCGCAGGTGCGGGCGGCGTGTGGAGAACTGTGTGCTGATAGGTCCCCGTGCCACGCATGCCCAGTATAACAAACGGCACACACACACGGACACAGGGCACTCACACAGGGATTTTATTATGTAGGATTACACTTCAGCCCCCATCACATAAAATCCCTGTGTGAGTGCCCATCAGGATCATTATACCCCCATCATTACACACATATTACACTCCAATGAGGGCTGTAGTGTAATGATGGGGTTGGAGTATAATATGTGTACAATGATGGGGGTTGGAGTGTAATATGTATACAGTACAATGTATTTCCTCCTGTATCCCCCTCTATCTCTACAATATATTCCCTGTAGCCCCCTCCCTAAATCTCTCTAATGTCATGGCCGGAGTGTACAGATGTAGTCAGAGTAATAGGGGGAGGAAGGGGGCAGGGAAGTCTCCCCGCGTCAGCTGCCTGCAGCTCGGGATGACAGGGGACGGCACATAGGGATGGATGTGGCCTCTCACAGAGACTGCCGCCGGACGCACATGTATGGGCTCTGCAGGCGGTGTCCGTACGTGCGTGCCGATTGGCCAGCGCGCCGCGCATGTGCACTTACCAAATCGGCACACACGCACGGACGCGCACGCACATAGAGATTTTATTATATAGGATAATACTTCACCACAAGGTTAAGGGTGTATCTATAAGGAGCGCAGAGGTAGTAGCTCCACCTGGACCCTGGTACTTAAGGGGCCCCAAATTTCACTCTGAGATTCATGCCTGTGCCCAAATTATTATTATTTTTTTTTAGTAGGGATGAGCAAAGCAGCTGTACATGAATCTAATTTGTTATGAATTTCCCCAAAAATTTGAAGTTCAATGAATTTGAAAGTTTTGTGATTTGTCAAGCACGAATCGGTCAAAATTCTGGCCAAAATTTTACAGAGAAGAAGGCATCTGCAACCAAATAGGGATACTTTTTGAACCATTGTGAATTTAAAAAAATCCAACAGTGCAGTGTGTTATTAAAAAAGCTGTTCGTTACCACATGCTATCATCCATTTTCCCATAGCTTTATGTGTCACTGTCACTTTGATGTTACTATTGCTGTCTTGGCGTTAAAATGCTTGAATACAGTCCTGGGAGAACTCAGAGTGTCAATCACGACTTTTCAGGAGAATAAGGAGGAAGAGTAGGGGGGGCATGGCTAATCTTCTGGCATACAGAGGGAAGATTTGGTTATATATTTCTTAGTTTTAAATTGAATATAATGTAAAATAGAATCATAGGAAAGGGGGGTGGAATAAGGGAGTAAGGACTGGGATAGTGATTATTTTTTGTGTCCCTCTAAACATGTTTTATTAATGATAAAATATAAACATTACAATTTAAAAGATAAAAATGCAAAAAAAAAACTATAAAAGAAAGGCTAATAGGCAACAAAGTATTTTTACAAAACTTTAATTTTTTAGAAAAATAAACATTTCTAAAGCAGAAGTACAAAAACAATCTGTCTGTACAAATTATAAAACAGCATAATAAATGTCAGTGGCAGCTTTCATTGAAAGCAAATACATTAGATACCAGAAGTACCTATTAAATATAACAACCTTCAGCACCAATGAGCATAAGGAACATCAGATAACGAAATCAGATTTCTTTACTGCTGTATAACATAAAATATATTTGATAAATTGTCGTTCAATTTATTAGAAAAAGGGATCATCATTAGGCATCAACAGTTTACAACTTTTTCTAAAAACCTAAGAGAACACAACTTTTCTTTTGCACAAGGTTTTATTAATCATCCCTATTGTCAATGTCAGGGTGTACTCAGTCACTGATTACATGCAATGATATTATGCAGTAGCCTCCATGACGCCTACAGGATGTAAAATAAAATCATAATCTCCAAATTTGTTATAAATAAAATCTTTTAGTTTGACGATTACGACAAAAATATCTTCATACAACAATGCACTTTTTTTCAATCAAATAATGTAAAGGTTTTCCATTTAATAAATAGATTTGATTGTGGGCAAGGCATTGCATGTATAAATTAGGTAGCATTTAAAGAAGCTATTGACTATTCTTACACATATGTCTCAGTAACATGCAGGAGGTGAAACATTTTTGGTGACTCGAATTAAAAAAAAAATGTATGTGTCTTAAAGTTTTTGGATTTTATTATCGAGTGCTGGACATTTTTTGGCTTTTAGCTGCAAATTCATATTACTTGGGGTACATTACTTTAGCTATGATAAGGGGAAGATATTAAAGGGATTCCCTGGAAAGCTCAAATTTATGGCCCTCCCTTAGGATAGGCAATCAATATTAGATTGGTGAAGTACAAAATCTGGCATTCCAACCGATCAGCTGTTTAAAGGAGCTGGGTGCTTGGGCAAGTGCTGCAGCCTCTTCTTTGTTTTCTTGGCACAGAGTTGTAAAGGCTTTTCATAGTACTGAATGGGTCAACCACTACAGAATGTATAACGCTGTGCCTGGTAAAGAAGTGGCCACAATGCTCGCCTGAGTGCTATAGCCTCTACAAACAGCTGATCGATGTGTTTGGAAGCCGGGAGATGGGTAGGTCAACAATATAAAGTTCCAGACAACCTCTTTAAGCACTTATAACATTCTAAAACTATCAATATCTTTGATTTGATGAAGATTCTATACAATCATTATACATGGTTGTCCTAGAAGACATTGGTCTATCTCTTTTGGAGCTAGATAAGATTTTATAGAGAGACATTCACACGGGGATATAGAAACGAACAAACTGTTCTGACTCAACTTACACCTAAAGAAGCTGGGTTAGGATCTGTAATAAAACTGATCTATCTGAATCTTTTTTTTCGAGAAATTATTATATATAAATTTGGGATATCTAATATTTTGACCATTTGTGGTAAAATTCTTAACCTAACCCAATCTAAGACTTTTCCTTTTGTGTTTGGTACATTTTGTGAGGTAACTGTTAAACGTGGTCATACTTATTCCATTCTAGTTTTGGCTTAAAGGGGTTGCCCTATCTTTACAACCTGTTTCCAAATCCTCTTTGCATATTGAAGTAATAATTCGGGCCCAGGGGCCATCTCTGTGAGACATAGCTTCTGCTATGGAAGACTCAACTAATTGAGTTGATTTGAATTTGCTTCAATTGTTTATACTCAATAAAACTATCAATTGAGCACCATATAATAACCCAGGTCCCCTGTAGCAGTCTTGCCTGAAGCTTCCCCCAGCTATATGAGTTGACCACTTGGGGGGGTTTCACCAGAAGCATGGCAATCAGTGGATCGCCATGGAAGTTTCATTCTCGGAAGTAGTGGTCTAGATTAGACACACCATTTAACTTACAACTGACGAGAAGATATTACATTTTTGGTTGCATACTGGAAAAAGCATACAGTGTATGTTTTTTGGTACAAGATTAGCGATAACTTTGGTTAGTATAACATGACATTGCTTTTTGCTTTGTTTTTTGGCATTTTTTTGTAGAAAACCATGAACTTTGTGCATTGTTCCCTGTAGAAGTCTTTTGTATTGTTAGTGAGCTATTTATCTTAAACAAGACTGAATCATATGGCTTAGAGAAAGAGAGAGATGGAGTGTTAGGGTAATATTATAAGAACAAAATGTTATAGATAATAAAGCACAAATTTGTATTTTCTATGTTTTCTGAAGTTTATGGTGATTTTTTGATCAATGTTTCCAAAATATAGCAAAATGTACTAAAATTCATCAATAAACATAGACATATTTGAGGACCATTAATTTAAGGTCAAATCCCAAAACCTTGTCCTTGACCGTAGGCCATTCTCCGAATCTAATGACATAGAACAAGAACTTCACTCTGTTAAGGCCTCATGCACACAACCGTTTTTCGGGTGCGGACCCATTCACTTCAATGGGGCCGCAAAAGATGCGGACAGAACTCCGTGTGCTGTCCGTATCCTTTGATCCGTTCTGTGGCCCCGCAAAAAAAATATAGCATGTCCTATTCTTGTCTGTTTTGCGGACAAGAATAGGCATTTCTATTATGGGCCGTTTGCAGACCGCAAAAAACGGAACGGTCATGTGCATGAGGCCTAAAAGTAAATGTTATTAGTAAGAAGACAGAGAAAAACCTGTTTTAGGGAGCCACATAACCAACAGCTTGTTAACAAGCCTGAACCTATGGAACCAATCGATTTTCCTTGGAAAAATGCTTTCTTTTGAATTTATAGTTCAGAATGTGCTGGGTGTTAAATATTTCATAAAAATTCTTGAGAAAGAAGATGATGTGTGGTTGGAATTTCGTACCTAACCTCTTTGAATTCTTCAGTATTTTGGTGTATTTGCTATACATCTTCCACAGTAGTTATAGCGTTGTCTCATCATGGACAATGGGGGCATATGGCTAGGATATGCCCCCATTGTCTTATAGCTGCGTGTCCCACGGCTGGGACCCGCACCAATATCGAGAACAGAGCCCTGGAAGGTGGTGGCTGGCTCCCCGTTCTCGATATAGGTGCAAGTCCCAACGGTGGGACCCGGACCTATAAGACAATGGGAGCATATCCAAGCGATATGCCCACATTGTCCATGATGAGAGAACCCCTTTAACAAGTACTTGGACTTTGTATAGGAGTTTTGTATAAAACCATTATATGGGTCAATTTTTTTTTATCCATATAATGGTTTTATACCTCTTTGGATGTCTTGACACATATGAGTTATGGCTTTGTTTTGCTAGAATTCCCAGGGTTCAACATCTTAAATTAAGATGTTTTATCATTGAAATCTCATAATTTACAATTAAAGTAACACACACGTATAACATAACAAATAATTATTCATCCCTGTAGAAAAAAGAGGAAATATTACACACTAGGCACAAATTGCCAGTGCACCATTGGACAGTCACACAGAATGAAAAGCCAGCAGCCTACTGACATTGGTGTCAATCCATATATCACCAAATGCCAATCTTCTTCACTGCAGAAATAGCACTATATACAGTTAAAGATAATCACTATATTCATTATCTTCATTTCTAACAGTGTGTCACATTGTTTTGTCTTTCAAATCACATTTTAAAAAAAATGCTAATTATTGCACATCCACCCTGGTAAATTCAGGTAAATTTGAATAGCACTCTAGAAATTAGAATGAATAATAGTGCATTTTTCTCCGATTCAATCCATTCTAAATGACCATAATTGGATCACTTCCGTCAAGCAGTCATTTTCAGGTAGGTTATTTTGTTCTCATCAGGCACAACATTTTTTGAGCCTGTTTTGAAGAAGACAAGTTGCCGCCCTAAAAAAATAAATAAAAAAAATTAATCAACAAAACCATACAACATGGTTGTAAAATTATTTTAGTCAGAGGGGACTGCAAACAATATATATTTTAGTTGCAATTTATAATTTAGCCCTGCAGTGAAGAAATCACCAGGTCTTAATTGAGCTACTCAGTGGAAGTCCTGAGCTCACACACCCACCAATCAAACATTACTGGTCTATTTTAAGGATAAGCCTTCAATGTTAAAATCTTCTAGAACATCTTAAAGTTTTAAGAAGTGTTCTAAATGACTAAGAGCTTTTGGCGTCATCTGACTTGCCTTGATAATGGGGTTTCTTGATGGGAAGAACATGAATTTCTGCAAAACCCATTCAGATGAATGATACAGACACAGAAATTTGTGCAACTAAGCTAACACTTGTGGATCTGCCATGGCAGTATAACACCTGTGATGGCCGCATTTCCCAGACCGACTGCATCTCGACTGACCCCAAATCACTGCATCATAGGAGTCTATGGCCCTCTGAGTTCGAGCTTGACCGTGGGTCAATTGTATTCCACAAACAGCAGCATTTGAGTACAGTACACTAGACCCACAGTCAGGCTGGAACTCATGGCAATATACAGGGAGTGCAGAATTATTAGGCAAGTTGTATTTTTGAGGATTAATTTTATTTTTGAACAACAACCATGTTCTCAATGAACCCAAAAAACTCATTAATATCAAAGCTGAATATTTTTGGAAGTAGTTTTTAGTTTGTTTTTAGTTTTAGCTATTTTAGGGGGATATCTGTGTGTGCAGGTGACTATTACTGTACATAATTATTAGGCAACTTAACAAAAAACAAATATATACCCATTTCAATTATTTATTTTTACCAGTGAAACCAATATAACATCTCAACATTCACAAATATACATTTCTGACATTCAAAAACAAAACAAAAACAAATCAGTGACCAATATAGCCACCTTTCTTTGCAAGGACACTCAAAAGCCTGCCATCCATGGATTCTGTCAGTGTTTTGATCTGTTCACCATCAACATTGCGTGCAGCAGCAACCACAGCCTCCCAGACACTGTTCAGAGAGGTGTACTGTTTTCCCTCCTTGTAAATCTCACATTTGATGATGGACCACAGGTTCTCAATGGGGTTCAGATCAGGTGAACAAGGAGTCCATGCCATTAGATTTTCTTATTTTATACCCTTTCTTGCCAGCCACGCTGTGGAGTACTTGGACGCGTGTGATGGAGCATTGTCCTGCATGAAAATCATGTTTTTCTTGAAGGATGCAGACTTCTTCCTGTACCACTGCTTGAAGAAGGTGTCTTCCAGAAACTGGCAGTAGGACTGGGAGTTGAGCTTGACTCCATCCTCAACCCGAAAAGGCCCGACAAGCTCATCTTTGATGATACCAGCCCAAACCAGTACTCCACCTCCACCTTGCTGGCGTCTGAGTCGGACTGGAGCTCTCTGCCCTTTACCAATCCAGCCACGGGCCCATCCATCTGGCCCATCAAGACTCACTCTCATTTCATCAGTCCATAAAACCTTAGAAAAATCAGTCTTGAGATATTTCTTGGCCCAGTCTTGACGTTTCAGCTTGTGTGTCTTGTTCAGTGGTGGTCGTCTTTCAGCCTTTCTTACCTTGGCCATGTCTCTGAGTATTGCACACCTTGTGCTTTTGGGCACTCCAGTGATGTTGCAGCTCTGAAATATGGCCAAACTGGTGGCAAGTGGCATCTTGGCAGCTGCACGCTTGACTTTTCTCAGTTCATGGGCAGTTATTTTGCGCCTTGGTTTTTCCACACGCTTTTTGCGACCCTGTTGACTATTTTGAATGAAACGCTTGATTGTTCGATGATCACCCTTCAGAAGCTTTGCAATTTTAAGAGTGCTGCATCCCTCTGCAAGATATCTCACTATTTTTGACTTTTCTGAGCCTGTCAAGTCCTTCTTTTGACCCATTTTGCCAAAGGAAAGGAAGTTGCCTAATAATTATGCACACCTAATATAGGGTGTTTATGTCATTAGACCACACCCCTTCTCATTACAGAGATGCACATCACCTAATATGCTTAATTGGTAGTAGGCTTTCGAGCCTATACAGCTTGGAGTAAGACAACATGCATAAAGAGGATGATGTGGTCAAAATACTCATTTGCCTAATAATTCTGCATGCAGTGTAGTTCCCTATAATGTAATGAATTTGGTCAACTGAGCAGAGGTTGGTCCGGGAAATGTGTTTCGGACCATATTTTCTGAACCGAAGACACTCATGTGAAACTGACCTATGACCGTTGCTACTAAGGCGGCAATTATTTTCTTTGAGGTAAATTAAGTGAATGGGGCTGTGCTGTAATATCAGATGCAGCCTATGGACATGAGTGGCAATGTATATGAAAAAAAGCAGCCCCTTTTTTCTAAACTGAGATAACTATTTTAATAATCCCCTTGGCTCTCCAGGCACTATAAACCACTTTAGAAATCTGGGAAATTCAAGGAAACCTATTTCAAAGCTTCATGAATCCATTTGAGAAGGAACCAAGCAGAAAATATAACAATGTACAGGTCAATGTGGCCTTTTGATAGCTGAAATTGTGTGTATTTTCAGTTTTATGGCTAAAACGGATGAAAAAAGTTTTGAACATAGCAAGTGTTTTGGTGTACTAGATTCTCAGGATTTTTGTATCAACTTTTGTGCCCATTTCCAAGATAAGCACACTTAGCCATGACTAGCCCCACAATATTGTCTTTATGTAGTGTATGGAATTCTTTTTTCATTTAGCTTCCAAGTAACTTGTATTTGCAAAGTAATTTCAGGATTGCTATAGTGATTTAATATTAGCATTCATGAGACCAGCCTCTATTCTCCAGTGTAGAACCAAAAATAATTACTTTCTTGTACTCAGGTGCTGAGAACGGCTGGCTTTCTGCTTAGCTTCAATTACACAATCAATCCTTCTTCACATTCACATTCATTTCAACCTATCTTTCAGGGAAGTGTTGTATGTTTTTCTTCCCAAGATACTTCAGTCTGATCTAATGACTGTTGAACTGGGCACCAACTCTGTAGTCTGCATCCAAGTCTATGCCTTTTGCAGTGACACAGGGAACTCTCACCTTTTCTTGTGCAGCGGGTTTACTTTTTATGTCGAATGTTTTTGATCTCCAAACTATTTTGTGTCTACAATATTCTAAAATTGGATTACATCATATTCACTTTTTTCTATGGAGGTTCTTGAAAAAACCTGATTGTAAAAACCTAAACAAAATCAACTCAACAGAATCTACAAAAGTCCCCATAGTGACCTACAGTACATAAATATATGCTTACCAGTCCAGGTTGTCTGATTCATCCAAATAAAAGCTTTGCACTGTGAATGGCTTTCACAAACTTCTATGGCTTCATTTATATTGAACACGGAAAGGAGACATCCATTATGATGGTATGATGGCCAACATCTGTAGTCTTCGTCAAGTATTGAAACATCTTCCACTTGCTTATATTCTGAAAGATGCAAAACAAGGTTTGTGGTTACTGAATGTATTATATTGAAAACCATGAAGAATTTACAATAATTGCTAATATTTGTTGATATTATATGGTAGCTGCTGGTAGATTACCAAATATCAATAATAAGAGCTCATCTACATGGCTGGCATAGCTTTGTACAGGCTCCAAGTTGTATAAAGCTTTAATGCAGCCTTCATAGAAGTCTAAAGGACCACATTGTACTTCTGCATACCTCTGATTTTCATAATATACATACAGCTTTTCACATGCTCCATTGGATATATTGCTTCTAGGGGAGAATGTGAGAATACTTTCGTAATATGGTACCATATGGAGCCACTATACGTAGGAGTATCTATGGTTATTTTAGTGTGCTCATACATTTAAGAAACATTTGATATGTCATTTGACATGTCATATCAAGGTTTTGATTGGTGGGGATCTGAGTGCTGAGACCCCCCCACCCCCACATACACACACATACATACACACACACACACACACACAGCAATGTCTCTCCTCACTGTTGGAGACAGACTGAAGATGGCTTCATATGCTTTTTTATTGAACTCGTCTTCAGCAGCAAGGAGGTACAGCACTCTTATGAGAACTTCTCACATCTCCTCCACTATCATTGGGGATGATCTCAGCATTCAGATCTCCACCCATCAAAACATTTGATATGTCACTATCACATATGAATTTTATTTTATTTTTAAAAGTACAGGTACAGTTTAATAGCCATAGGCACTCCTACTTATGGTGCCTCAGCTTCAGATTTACTTTTAACTTGGTGGTTCTCTATTAACAGTGTAAGATTTGCTCGGGGTTGCCTTTGCTGAGGTCAAAGGACACAGATCTGGTTTCATTCAAATCAGTCCAACAGTGAAGGATATGTCTAAGCTGACTCGTAGTCAGGTTCTATTAAAAAGGTTGCATGCTAAAAAATAAAACAAAACAGCAACGAAATTAAATCCTTGCTTGTTCAACCCTTACTATACATCAGATGTACCTATCTGACAGCTGGAGAGCTTCTCTCTGCCAGCTTACCAAAACCATACTTCAGCAACATTTCTCATAGACTTCTCCACTCAGCTCTCACACAGAGATTTCCTTCCTGTGTCCCCAGATAAAGAGCTGCTTCACACCTATCTTAAAAGTGCATCTGTCAGTATGATCAACCCTATTTTACCAGGCATGGTGCCTGGTAAGGATGATCATTCTGATTAAAATCATACCTTTGTTATATCTATAGGTAGAACCGTAGCCAAGATATCAGTGTTTTTAGTAATATACAAATGAGCTGGTGCAAGTACCAAGGGGCCAGCCAGAGCCCTTGGAGGACTGTTTTTTAACACCCCATTGTTCTGGGCAAGTCCCCCCCATGCTTGCTAGCATGAAAACTTAAAAATGTAGAATCATTTTTAACCACACCTTCCCTTTAACGACACTGTTGTCAAGATTTTCCTTTTACTGGACATATTTTTTAGTTAGTGTAGTATAAGCTGGCTGCTGACAAGAACTTTCCTAGCAGCCGAGTCAAAAAGCATTGTAGGCATATATAATAAATTAACACAGGCTGCAAATTAGTCAAAGCGCTGACATTAGCTCTAGATATCCTAATGCCTGATAAGCACGGGCAAATGAGGCTGCAGTTTGTTTCCACTGGTCGATAAATATGTCCCTCTATCACTTGATAAAAGCCAAATGAATTGCTCAAGCTCGCCCCACATGAAATCTTCACCATGGCATGAGATTTCCTCTTACTTCAGAAGAGCACGGTCTTCATTTTTGATGTCAGGAAGAAACAAGTTCAATAGACTCTCTTAATGAACTGAAATTTCCTAACACTCTCATTAGTAGATTATGGACTACATGGAATATGTCACTTAGTTTCCTCACCCTCCTTTTCTCTACTGACTAATATATTACCAGCCGGTCTTGGCTGCCATTCAGTCTCAGATGGATGTAAAAGCCACCCTCTTGTTCCCTGTTCACAGCTCCTTCAAGTTCTCTGGCCATCACTAAGGTTCCTTTATTTCTCAAAACCATCAGTGAATTAATCACTTTTAAATATAACAACTTGAGCTCATTTATAATCATGCGATTTAGATGTAATAACTCAGAGGATTCATATTTTTTCTGTTGCATGTAACATGCGCCATGTAAACCACAGAGCTAGGGGTTGTGCAAAGCCTAAGTAAATAGTGGGTTATGCCAAGCTTATGTTTGTAAAGGTCGAAATTTAAATCCACTACACTGTATCACTCCCCAGTTTTAATGAGGACATAGTAACGACTCCAGTAAGACGGTCCTTGCCTCTCTCGTATGGGGTTCTCATCTCAACCATGTTTACAGAAATTTCATGGTGAGTGCAAATAACGTGAAAAATTCTCGGTGATGTCATGTACAAGCCATACAATGAATAGATTTCTCAGGAGATATGAGAATGTTAAGATGATATTGAACTTTTACATACCTTAAAGGGGTTGTCCGGGTTTAGAGCTGAACCCGGACAAACCTCTATTTTCACCCAGGCTGCCCCCCTGACTTGAGCATCGGAGCAGTTCATGGTCCGATGCTCTCCTTTGCGCTGCGCTAAATCGCTCAGGGCAAAGGCTCTTTTGTTTATAATAACACACTGCCCGGTGACATCACCGGCTCTGATGGGCGGGCTTTAGTGCTGCCCTAGCCGTTTTACTGGCTAGAGCAGCGCTAACGCCCGCCCATCAGTGCAGGTGACATCACCGGGCTCCCTGAGCAGCCGGAAGAAGAGGCTTCAACGCTCCTGCAAGGGACCCGGTACGTCACCGAGTCTAAGAAAAGTTCACATCCGGCAAAGAATTTCCTATAAGAAAACGGGGCTTGAGAAACATATAGAAAAGGTAGGACATGGATGTCTGTTATATGTTTGTCTGTTTTGTACTAATGTAACAAAGTCCTCAATCCCAGATAACCCCTTTAAGAATTTTTGGTAATTTTAAAGACTTGAAAGTGTATGTTTTGTCAGTGTAAACATATGCCAGTTGTGTGTGCCCTAGAAGTTGCTAAACCTTATGTGCCAAGGCGATTGCTTCCCGCTGCCGTCACTATTACATCATATAATAAATAGAAAAAAAGAAGCCAAAAACTTCTGGGACAAAAAAAACTTTCAAAAGTGCCATTTTGGTCCATAATTTAATACACATAGCAAAACTGGGGTTCTGAGCAAGCATTTATTTAAGGCTTGACTATGATGACTGTTCGCCAATTTTTTATGCCAACCCCAAAAATGTTCCATATTGTATAATATTTTTACATACTAATAATCAGGACAGCATTAAAATGTACAAATAAATGTAGAATCCATATGATACCATAAGAGTAACTGTTATTAAACAAAACATAAGAGCACAGCAGTAGAAGCCCCCACCTGAGCCCTGTGATCCTTGGTACCTATAGTATTTTGAACTCTCCATAGCAGTCGTAGATCCACCCGGTACCCCTGACTAACCCGGGAGAGGCAAAAATGACACATAGGGTGAATTTATCATCTCGGTTTTGCTAGATTTCTGGTAGAAAAATTTCACAAATTTTTGATTTGGACATGATTTGTAAATGATGTGGACATGATTTGGAAATACACACACCTGTCTATATAAAGTCTCACAGCTGACAATGCATATCAAAGCAAAAACCAAGCCATGAGAAGAAAAGAACTGCCTTTAGAGCTCTAAGATAGGATTGTGTGGAGGCACAGATCTGGAAAAGGGCACACAAGATTTTTTCTGCACTGAAATTTCCCAAGATCACAGTGGCCTCCTAGAGCTGGCCACCCCACCAAACTAAGTAATCAGGGGAGAAGGTTCTTGGTAAGAGAAGTGAACAAGAACCCAAAGGTCATTCTGGCAGAGCTCCAATGATCCTATGTGCAGATAGAGAAACTTCCAGAAGGTCAACCACAGCAGCATTCCACCAATCTGGGCTTTATGGCAGAGTGGTCAGAAAGTACCCTCCCCTCAGTAAAACACACAATAAAGCCAGGAGTGGATTGGCCATAGAGCTTACAGGGAAATTTCCCAGTGGACCAATGCCCAGGGGGCCGCCTGGGCCCTCCTTATGTCCAGCCAGTGGAAGTTTTTGGGGATGCATTTTGTGCTGCTGGCAGTATTTTGTGATGAACTGTGGCATTTGGCTCTATTAGGGTAGTACAATGTACCACAATATGGTATTGCTGGCCCTGCGTTCCATCAATTTGGACCCGACTACAAAATGGGGCCACTTTTACTATTTTTTCCAGGGGCACTTTAAGTTCCCAGTCCACCCCTGAATAAAGCCCATCTGGAGTTTTCAAAAAAGCACCTAAAGGACACTGAGACTGTGAGAAACAAGATTCTCTTTTCTGATTAAACCAAGATTGAACTTTTTAGTCTTCATTCTAAGTGTCATGTCTGCAGGAAACCAGGCATTGCTCTTCACCTGCCTAATACAATCCCTACAGTGAAGCATAGTGGTGGCAGCATCATGCAGTGGGGGTGTTTTTCAGCGGGTGGGTTGAGGGAAAACTGACTGGAAAAAAACACAGAGATATTCTTAATGAAAACCTGATCCAGAGTGCTCTGGACCTCAGACTGAGACAAAGTTTTGCCTTCAAACTAGATAATGACCCTAAGCACACAGCCAAGACAACACAGGAGCAGCTTAGGGACAACTCTATGACTGTCCTTCAGTGGTCCAGCCAGAGCCCTAACTTGAATCCAATCGAACATTTCTGAAGAGACCTGAAAATAGCTGTCAGTCAATGGTTCCCAACCAACCTGACAGAGCTTGAGAGGATCTGCAGAGAAGAATGCTAGAAAATACCCAAATCCAAGTGTGCAAACCTTGAAACAACATCAAAGGGGCTTCAACTAAGTCCCGAGTAAAGAGTAAAGATTTTAGTTTATCCTTTTCAATAAACTGGCAAAGATTTTGAACATTCTGTTTTCACTTTATCAATATGGGGTATTGAGAGCAGAATGATGGGGAAAAACTTTTTAATATTAGCAAAGGGCTGCAACATAAAAAAAATGTGAAAAAAGTGAAAGGGGCTGAAGGCTTACATAAAATAGTAAAAATATAATATAAAAGAATAATAATTTAAAAAAAATATTTATATATATATATATATATATATATATAATTTTTAATAATAAAAATATTTACCATATATTTTTTATATTACAGATCACTTCAATATGGTTTGCTTCTCCCTGAACACATTATAGAACGCCAGGAGTTATGATATTTTGGTGGATAACAGAAAAAAACTTTTCTGAATTAAGACTTTTCCTCCTCCTACCATAGAGAATATTTGAGACGTCTGTTTCTGCTTCTTTTTTATTCTGGAAGTGGAACTGCAGCTAGGAAATGGTTGTAGATTAGATCAATATTTACCTTTTAATTTTGCCCTAAAGGCTTTTCAAATACCGTATAATTGTTTGATGCCAATTGAAAGCTAATTGGAAACAAAAGTCTTGTATATTTAGACCTAGTAGCGCATGCTTCTTCTCAATCGAGCTTGACTTACGCTATTGTCTGTACAAATATCAGTATATATTAGTTGTTCTATTCACATTTTTGCAATTAAATCAGTAATAAATGTTATTGCTTTACACAGTGTAGATAACAAAAAAAAATGGCTAAATCGTTTTATAAGATTTTGACTTGCTTGCTATGATGATGGACATAATTATTCAATTTTTACACACTATAAAGGATTGCATGGGATTAGGAAAAAAAAGTATTTCCAGAAACAGTGCCCCTCTTATTCACTGGTTGTGTCAGTTATTGCAGCTCAGCTACAATCCTTGAATATTGCAATACCATATATAGCCCAAGTATGAGAGTGGCACTGTTTTAGAAAAGGATATCAGATTATCAAAACTGGAAAAGCACAAGGCTTAGGAGCAGTGCTGTAGAGCCATATAATGTTACACAACAACATGGCAGAGGCAGCAGTGCTGAATCCACACCCAATCTCCCTACCAACAGGCACCATGTTGAAGATTGGAAAACCATCTGCTTTCTACAAGAGACAGTGCCACTCATGGATGTGTCTGGTACTGCAGCTCATCCCATTCACTTGAATATATAAGAGTTATAGATCTTCTGTTCCTATGACTCCCATAGACTGTAGTGGAGAGAGTTGTGAACATGCTCAACCTTCTTTCTCCTACTTCTTCTCTTTCCATTTCTCATACCAGCCACCTTGGATTTATTAAACAGAGGTCAAAACCAGCAAGAACACTATTCTCCTAATTGGAACACAACTATCATTATTATACAGATATACCATAACTGTCCATGGTCCACTTTAATACACCACATTTTCAAGTCAGTCCCACGGTAATTTGGTAAGGCACTAAATTCTAACTGGCACTTGCCTGGGCAACGCATCTACTCATCTGGGATCTCCACTTTCACCATTCACTCCTTCATATAGGATAAGGGGAGTGATAACTTTTACAAGCCTCCAAAATGACCATCCAAAGCTATTGAGACTTCAATATAATAGTTGCACTTTTTTAACATCCTCAACTATACTCACCTGTCCACAGTGCCACCATTCAAACACCATAGTTCCGTTCAAGCAGATGTGGCTTCAGAAGTCACATGTGCTTGAATGGTATGTCATTAGCAGTGATGTACCATGCAAATAAATACATGGCTGCTGGAACCATTTGCTGGCTTCAACAGTCATGGGATCAAACCAATTCTGGTCCAGAGGAGACCATGAGATAGAAGCTGGTCTGGGTCAGGCAACATGTACACAGGGGAGTGTATTTTTTTTTCTTCATTTGGGCACAGGTTTCTTATATTCGGCAGATCGAATGTGTTTCTTTTAGTTAGAATTTCCCCAGTCCATATTGGGATTGTTTTTGACAGGGCAAGATTTCAAGCACAACAGATTTCAATCATATTCATGTTTAAGTTGGCTACTAGGCTGGACAACCCATTTAATACATCTGTTGTGTATGAAATATTGCCCTTTCAAAAACATTCCCAATGTGGACTGGAAAAATTCTAACTGAAAGAAACACATTCTATTTGACCAATATGAGTCGAGTGGTTTGACCATTCTTTTCAGAAACGAAAAAAAAAAAATCATGAATATAGATTTTTGTAAAAATTTCGTCAAAAGTGTTTTTTTTTTCCCCCAAGGCACAAAGGGTTCAGCTTAGGAAAATACCTTCACTGCCTTTGTAAACTAAGCTCTGAACTGATCACTTACCACTGATGATCAAGGCTTTGTCTCCCTAGAAAGGAAACTTATTTAAATGAAGTCAATGGAATTTGAAGTCTCCCGGCAGTAAATCACATCATCAAAAGGTCAAAGTTCTGGTCAATTTCCAGACTAATGATGTTTAAAACAAATAAATACTTGCCTAATACAAGAAATGTAGTCATAAATTTAAAGGTGGCAAACGTCAAACTGTGAACATTCAACTGGCAAAGAAAAACAACGTGAAGAAGATCCAAGATTTGGATCATGGAATTCTTAAGTAGTTCTTATTTCAGATTAACATGGTAGGCTTAAAGGTTATGGCAATATATATTTGTTATTGCTCTAATGTATACAAACTAAAGAAATGGAACAACTTAGTATGTAGTCCTGATGTAAAAAAATTTAAGTCAATGTGTCATCAGAAATCTACTTATTGTTTAAATCAAGTTTTTTTTAATGTCAAACATTGTTTTAGAATTTTTGTGACTTTTTCCAAGCTTTCTATGCCCCTATCTGTATTTGAAAAGATCCGTATTTCATACAGTTTTCACACTGGCTACTAGGTCTAAAGTATGTCAAGAGAGAGCATCCACATGGGCCATAGACACAATGGAAAGCAGGTGACTTCTATGGGAGAGTTTTTTCTAGGCATGCTCTCTAACCTTTTCAGGTGTCAGGAGGGAATAGATGTGCTCTGACATCACCCATTGTAAATGGTGGATATTGTGTTATCTATACAATGGTGATACCAATCATTTTAATCCTACCTGTGATGATAATGTGATAGCTACTGGTAAGTTACCGGTACAGAACAGGAAGTCTTAACATATTATTAGTCTTAGTGGCCAGTGCGAAAGCTGCACTATTTTAGTAATTTTTTTAAATATAGATAGTGACTTGGAAAAATTATTTTCATTCTCAAAAAAATGTGTTCAACATAAAAAGTACGACAGTACAACTGCAGGATCAGACTAAACAGGATAACCATGGAGATGCAAAGGCCTACATAGAAGTTGTAGACACAACTCAACAGAGAAGCTAATACTGAGAAAGACTATCCCACCTAAAGGGCGGCTCCATTAACAGTTAATACTAACGTAAATGGTGCAGAAAGTCAAATGAAAAATAAATTTAATCATGACAATTTGCTTTTCATAATATGTTTCATGCTAATTTCCTTCCCATCACACCTCAGGATAGGTATGATGGGAAGGAAAATTCCTCTTAATTACTCTAAATTATATCCATCTATTATACTATAATAGATGAATATAAGGTCCATAATATTTTGGAATACTAGTTATTTCCAAATGGTGGTCTTATCCTTTAAGAAATAAATAATAAAATACAATCTCTAGCATGTACCTTCAATGCCCTGTTTTACATAAACTGGTCCAGAGTTACTATGAGTTAGACAGGGAAGACATCTAGACAGGCGTCAGAATTATCATAGCGAATCAGGTTGTATGATAATGATAGATCTGGCCTATCTATTGATTGCCTATCCAAAAGTTTAAGACAAATTTTAGCTGTCTTACTTTTAGATTTTTATGGCAAAAATGTTGTAAAAAGTCCCAGTTTAGACCATTTCTTGCTAATCAGCCTCAACTAGGCATCCTCCCTCCCATTTCAGGACACATTTTGCACCAAATGGTATCAAAATACGCCAACTTTTCACACAAAATCATGGAGTCAACAGTGAATCCGAGTCATTATCTCTTAATGGGGTTTTCTGGTTTCAAGACAAAACCGGACTTGTCATAAAGAATAGATGATTACTTACCTGACAGATCAGTCACTCTGGTTCTCCCAGTAGGTCTCTGTTTTTCCGGATGCAGCGGGGACAGGTGACCACTGTAACCAATCACTGTCCCTTTCAGTGCACCGCAGAGGCCAGTGATTGGTTGCAGAGGTTGTGTCAGAGAGGTGCAGCATATGTCAGGTAAGTAATCGTCTACTGTATTCTTTATTACAGGTCGATCCCTGCTTGAAAACCCATTTTATTGAGTGCATTAGCCCTTTAAATATTTTTTGTGTGCTTCTCGAGACATCTCCCACTGATCTGTACTTTACTCAACCTTTTCTTTTCTTTGGTTTAAATATAGAATTTACTCTAATGAGGATTTGTCTCTCAACCAAAAATGCCTTGTGACCAGATTTCCAATGTTTTAAATAGCTGGAATTAACTTCAATCTGATTTTAATCACTCTTAATGACCAGTTATTTCAGCCCCTACAAACCTTACTGGATTTTACTACCAACTTTAGCTACCAACTGGAAGACGCCCAATGTTCTTTTCTAAGTCAGTGACCGCCAAGGCTGTATGACGTGTCATTTCATGAAAGTCCACCCTGTACGTGTCTCTGTGTGAACGAGTTCGTGAACTTCTCTTATCATAGCTTGTATTTATCTCCTATCGTTTGTGAAAGGAAGTCAGTAAATTAAGTTTATCTCCTCTGCGTATTTTATAATGTACAGTTCAGAATTATCTCTAGTGTTATCTGCAAGTGTCTTCATGGAGGGTTGCATGACATTAGAATAAAATGGCTTATTTTTCCCAGAGATAGAGGCACTGCTGCCCACAGGCTGTTTTTGGTATTGCTGCTCACTGCTCGGCCCTATTTACTTAAAGGGGTTTTCCAAGACTTTTATGTTGATGACCAAGGATAGGTCATTAGTATCTGATCGACGGGGATTTGATTTTACAGAGATATATATTATCAAGATTTCACATGTATGGCTACATCCACATGTAAGGTTACATATGGGACATTGTTACTGCTGGGGGTCACTATTGGGAACATTATTAATGCTGGGACCAACTATGGGGAATAATATTAGTGCTGGAGGCCACTATGAGAAACATTTTTCTGCTGGGGGCCAATCGGAAACGAAGCCCAGTTTGGTTTCAAGTTTTAAAATGGTTTTCCACCTTAAAAATCAATTACCGAAGTTATTCATATCCATACATTTTAATACTGTAAGGAGGTGGATCTCCGTACAATATTAATCCAAAGATATGAACAAAGCGACTTTAGATGTAACATCCGAAGCTCTCTTTGCTCATCTCTACTGGGAACCACTATGGTGGACGTTATTACTGCTGGTGACCACTATAGAGGACATTATTACTGCTGGAGTCCACTATGGGTGGCATTACTACTGCTGGAGGCCACTATAGGGACATTATTTTTTTGGGGGCACTATGATGGACATTATTACTGCTGGTGGCCACTGTGGGGGACATTATTACTGATGGAGGCCACTATGGGGGACACTATTACAGCTGGGGGACACGCTGGGGGACATTATTACTGCTGGCGGGCACATTATTACTGCTGGAGGCCACTATGGGTGGCATTACTACTGCTGGAGGCCACTATAGGGAACATTATTATTTTTTGGGGGGGCACTATGATGGACATTATTATTGCTGGTGGCCACTGTGGAAGACATTATTACTGCTGGAGACCAATATGGGGGACATTATTACTGATGGAGGCTACTATGGGGGGCATTATTAATGCTGGGGGCCACTATGGGGGACATTATTAATGCTGAGGGCCACTATGGGGGACATTATTAATTTTGGGGGCCACTATGAGGGACATTATTAATGCTGGGGGCCACTATGGGGGCATTTTTAATGGAAGTTTTTTAACAACATTTAAAAACGGATGCAAAACAGCCAATAAAAATAGCCAGATGACCATAAGACAGGAGCATAAGTAGTAGAAAATGGCCATGGAAAACGGTCTGTGACCATTTTTTCATGGTCATTTTTTTCTCTCTCCTGTGAATGTAGCCTAAAACAAAATGCCAATTAGCCAGTGGATTAAAAATTGAAAAAAAATCTCAAACCTAAGCTATAAAACCCGTTCTATTGTGCTTGGCGTTTCAATGTCTTTACAACAAAAGAAAGAACTAACCATAGGCCTCTATTTCTCCCCGGGTAGTTCGGTCAGAAGTTGCACATGAGGAGCAGCTATGTAAGGCGCTGAGTACAGTGCGCCGGGGCTGCTGCTCGCACAACGCTTGGAGTACATTAGAATTTAAAGCACTATAAATGTTTTACAACTCAAACATTTTTAAAGCTTAAGACCTACATTTTTTTGTAACCCGATCAGGGTTCACCTTGTTAAACCTTGTTTTATGTGAACGCTGGGCTTCACATGCTGTTTCACTGGATTTTCAGAGTAATTGTTAATATCACTTTTCACACTTGGTGTTGTTCAAAGAAATCGCTTTTTTCCTATGGAAAACAGTGGGGTGACGCGTGAAGGGCAACCGCTCCATATGTTATACTGCTAGCTCTTTTTTCTCTCTTCCTCTGGTAGAGCAGGCATTTTTATGAAGGATTTGAAACGCTAGAGGGAGGATAAATCAGCCATTAAAAGGCATGTGTTCTCTTTACTGCAAACAGTTTCATTTCCTTGGTTTACATTTATTGTAGCTGGGCCCCAAAGTACAATCTGTACCAGGGCCTTCTCGTATGAAGCCAAGGGCCCTCAGACTCTATGGCCTGGGGCAACCGGCACCACTGTGCCCCCTATATCTATGCTTCATACGTTGTTGTTGATGCCAGGAAAACTCCTCATGGCAAGAAAATAACTTCTTACACCCAAAAACAGCGTGACTTACAAGACATGAATTTCCAAAGTGGAGCCATGTTTATGGGGTTGAGCAACATATATCACCTTTAAATGGACTGGTCATGCATGCTACCATTTCACCATCTATATGATTGACGGAGATACACGAGTGTTATCTTCTGTTATCACCATCTGTCCCATGGAAATTAGGAGCAACTGTTGCCTTTAATTTTTTTCACATTAAGCAGTTACAGCGTCTTCTCTAGTATACTTCCAGTCAGTGTAGACAAGCAAACAAGGAAATAATGTGATATTAATAAAATCTATTATTAAATCATCCTAGGAATGTTTAAGAGAGTTTCCAGGACTTTGATATTGAGGGCCTGTCCTTAAGGCCTCGTTGCGATCCCCAATGCACGGGCACCATCCGTTCGGCTGCCGCAGATAGATCCAGACCCATTCAGCTTGAATGGGGCCGCAATCTGTCTGCACCGCAAAAAAATAGAACATGTTCTATTTTTTTCGCGGTGGGGTTCCGTGCCTCTGTGAATGAGTCCACGTCCGTGATGTGGTGCACAAACGCCCAGAGCAGCTGGCACTCAGGGTGGGTTCGCATTAGTGTTTCTAATTCCAATATAGTGTTCCATTATACCAAAGACGGAATGCAAAACCAATGCCTTTAAGAGGAATTCCATTTTGCTCCGTCCTAATACATTTCTATGGGCATAAAAAACTGTTCAGCTTTTTTCTGTTCTGTATGATGGAAAAAAAAGTCCTGTCGACAGGACTTTTTTTTTCAGTTTTTAGATAAATTATTTATGACTCTGATTGTACATGATCCCTCTGCTCGTAAAGCTTCGCGGAATATGTATAAATAAAGATATATTATTATTATGCCATCAATGTCTGAGATGAGCTAACACCTTTAAATAATTTTGGAAATCTTTGGAATCACCAATAAGATCTGAGATTCCTATGGATTTATCCTTTGAATATTTATTCTATTTTAATTATGGAATAAAAATATATTTTACATTTTATTCACAATTCTTATTTTTCATGGTGACAACCTGTAGTTAATAAAACGTGAATTCCACCAGCGCAGTCCTAATAGACAGGGCCAACATCTACTATCTAAACGCGGTGCAATGGAATGTTTGTATTATTTTAGCTATGGCAGACGTAATTACACGGTGATGACAGCTATCACTCAGCAGACAATGAAATGAGTATCAGTTAGAGCAAATACTTACCAGCTGTAGGTACATGTGTAACATTTGACAGGTATAAGCCGCTCTTGTATAAGTAAAGGGCCTTTTCAAACTGTGCAGCAGTTTCATCGATTCCCCAGCGCAGTTCGCCTAAATAACATTGAAAAGTTAATTCATATAAACCTCCTTTTCCTGTAGGACTTTAAGTAGTCACTTATAATAACTAGCTAGGGAGTGTCTAGATATAAAAAAAAAATGAAGAGGTTTTTGGGGCACACATGGTCCAAATTGGCATAGGCGAGACCGAGAAATTGCACTTCCAACTGTTGCATATTAATGAAGGCAGTCACCATATTGTGATATAGGGTAAGATTCCCTTTAAATATTCCTCTTAAAGGGGTTGTCCGTCCTCGGAGCTGACAACCCCTGAGGTCCTAAACTATGCACTGTAACCTAAAAAAACCTCACTCACCTGTCTGAGGTCCTCCCACTGCTCCATTCCTGGCCACTTTCGGTACCCCACTACCATGAAGCAGCTTGGTATCGTTACCACTGCAGCCAATCGCAGGTCTCAGTGGTCATATTGGATTGATGTATGCTGGGAACCAAGCAACGGTGAGATCGTGGACAGGTGAGTGGGCGACAGGTTAGGATTCCAGGGTTTGTCAGGTCCAAGGACAAATAATACCTTTAATGGGGATCTGTCATTACGATTTTGGACTATTATCTGTAGTAATACATGGGTTAGACTGCAAGGAGTCCAAATTTTTCAAAATTTTTCCTACTGTCCCCTCCCTGTCAGCATTTAAAGCTGCAATGAAATATATTATCAGGACTGCTGTGCATGCACACAAGACCTCTCCATTATATTGGCACAGCACAGCAGTCCTGATGTGCATTTCAGCACAGCCTTGAGTGCTGATAGAAGGGGAATGGGGGCAGTAGAAAAATAAGGAATATATATCGATCTGGACTTACGTATTACTGCAGATAGTCCACAATCATGGAGACAGATTCCCTGTAAGACAGACCAGCAATATGTGATCTCAGACGCCTAATCCATAGAACCCCCATGATCAGACAGATAGATAGGCCATCATACTTAATTCCCAGACACTGTTTCCTCTAAGTTGTGTTCTCTAGAATTGAAAGAGCTAACAATTTCAAACTCTGCAGCAGGAAAAGCTTTAATTGGAGTCTTTAATACTCATTAGTATGTTGTTTTAACCCTCTTCTTTCCAGAGAGGGCCCTGAAACCTCATTGCATTAGTAAGGCACCCATACATTTAAGAATAAAGTCATCAAATCCTGCTGATTTCGGTACGATCGCAGAACTATCTTTATATGTTTAGAGTTGTGCCGACTATCCCCTGACAGATGATGTTGGTGGGAAAGAAGGATCGGGCAGCTGAAATTCTATGACCGATACTTTTATTCCCAAGGAAGATAAACCACCACCAGAGTTGTCTGACATTTCCCCATTGAAACCACCATGCACACTTGGCCAAGGCGGACTGGGACGAATGTTAGCTTGAGCCAACATGAATACTTCAATCCAAAGGTCTGGTAGGTTGTAAGTTCATACTTTTGCAGCTATGGTTTCATCTTATAGGGGTATAGCTCTAGAGGTGCAGTGGTAGCCTTAGCACCTAGGCCTGAGAGGGTCTAAAAGCCACTCTGACACATAAGAAGACCTCACTATTATAAATGGCAAATAGTATGTGGGGTTCTGTGACAGATTTTGCAGCACTTTGTCTGGCACCTACCTGTTGCATTCACTATAACATCCAGCAATGGCCTGAGGGAAGGTGGCGCACTGTGAGGAAGGAGGTAAGTGAAGAAAAACCTTAAAAAAAAAAAAAATCCATATTAATGAATGGAAATAATATTTTAGGTAGATTTACAACATACAAATAAACCGGTCACCAAAAAATCCAACAAGCAGTAAATGACTAAACTCCTCAGGAAACATAGTCATATATCATAATAAGCAACAACAAAAAAAAATCCATAAGTGACCGTAACCCAGCAGTCTGCCATAGAAAAAACAAGGCCGGCTAGACACAAAGCTGCCTTGTAATCACCTGTAAAGGCTCCATTAACACAGCAGCTTGCTCTGGAGCTTAGAGGATTGTGGCTATTTGTAAGGATGTCTGGTACTTGGATAAAATTTATGGCACTTGTATCACCAGTGGAAGACGATTACATTTTTGGGTGTGTTCCATGACTAGCTGAAGCTGGGAAGACCAGAAAACTTGGAAAAGGATATGGAAATTATAACGAACACAAGTAAAACATATATAAATCAAGGAACAAGAGACCAAAATCCATGAAATTCCTGGAAAAAAGGTTGATATAAACTCATAGAGGGTTTTTTGTAAATAAATGGTAGCTGGATAGGTAAGGGGTGAATGGACTTTCCTCATTATCCTGGCACATTAACAATAAGCTATAGTAAATGGTCTTAAAATGTGAAAATAAAAAATATATATATATTATATATATTTTCAGAGGTCAATAACTTTTTTTTAAAGCGTCAAAGGTTCAGATCGGTAGGGGTCTGAGCATTGAGGCCCCCACCAATACCTAGAATGGGGAGAGAGAAGTGTGCATATATCGAGCTTATATACAGCTGTCTTTATAAAATGCCCTCTTCCATCAAGGTCTTTAAAAGGGTTATCCCATGAAAATATTTATCACCTATGCAAAGGTTAGGTAATAAATATCGGATTGCGGGGGGGGGGGGGGGGGGGTCAAACTCCTGGTACCTCCCACTATCCCAAGAATGAAGGGTTCCTGAGTCTCGTCTCTGATTGTAAACAGTGCTCCGTCAGTCCCATAGAAATAACTAAAGCGATAGACCAACATTCACACTTTCACACTACCTCTCCACTTAGAGAGGTGACTTAGGAAACCCTCGTTCTCGGGATCACATGGCGTCCCAGCAGTCAGACGACCCATAATTCACAGTGCTTTTGGACAGTTGGATGACCCACAATCCACAGTCCTTCTTCTGTCCAGCCACTAGAATCTTTAGATCTAAACAGAAAATCAGCCTAGCTTTGCCTTTATATAGTAGATTAGGATGGATGAAACAGAAAATTAAAAAAATAAAATAAAAGTTTCACATTAAAAAGGGGTTAAACAATCCCTTTTTTAAAAGGGTCCTCTGATAAGCTGATTACAGGGTGTCCCACTGGCTCCCCCAGTGATCAGCAGAAATCTATGCAAGAACCCAATAACAAGTGTTCATTTCATCTGCAGTGCCTCCACAGGGGAAGTGAAGTATTGCACATGTATCTATCATGTAATACACAGACATGATGGGTCCTCCAAAACCAGAGACACTCTTTGTAGCCAATTAATACAGTAATTCTGGGAATAACACTGCACTATGGTATTGCTTTTCATGCATTTATTTATTATTTGCATAGATCCCCCTGCTGCAAACACAGTACAATTATTATGCCCCTCACCGGCCATTATTTCACAAATTTTGTAGGAGTTTCTTGCAAAATTAGTAAAAAAAATTTCTACTGTATGAGCTACTGAAGCTTTTTGCACAGTTTATTAATAAAATAACTCCCTACTGAACCTATTGTTGCCTCCAGTGTGACTTCCCAGTCGGGCCAGAGTTTTGATATGCCATGACTTGCCAAGTACCCCTATAATCTATTTACTAGCGGTTGGGTGGCGATGAATAAAGAGTTTCCACAAGAAGTCCATTTACTGCAGTTCATTTTCATCATGGCCTTTTAGCTTGTTGAAATCATCAACCTTGTCCTAATGCAAAGTGTCATAAATCAGCACACGCTCACTGTCTGTTGAAAGGAAGAAAGAGGATTCTCGCCACAACCCTCTGTCTTAGGAACACTGATTTAGCCGCAACAAGGCCGGCTTCTGTTAGTTCAAAGGGGATTGGGAAAACACAGCAGATTAAAAAGACAAGTAAGAGGAAAGTTCACGGGGTCGTGTATTAATCATGAGGTAAGCTATGCAAGGTCAACAACAGATTCTGAATGTCCTTAAAATCCAGAATATAAATTAGGACCGAAGAAAAAAATCTAAATTGCATAGAAAATATTCCAAGATCATACACTAACCCAACAAAGTCTTACTTGCAAAATATATGGTTTCAAAAATATCCGTCATTACATTAGCTAATCATAAAAAATAACAATGAATTATCTATTCTATAACAATAATTGTTATGTTCATGGTATTAAATGGGTTTTCCAGAGAAATATGCAGTGTCCCACTGTTTAAGGGGTTAAAGGAAAAAGATGTGTTCTGGTGTGTGTTATATGCATTTTCTGTCCACAAGGTGCAGACTGGGATAACAGGCCGTTTAGTAACAGTTCTTAGGTGGGGCTGTTCCAAGAGAGTAGGCCTGAGAAGTGAGCAGAAGCAGCAGAGAACATCTCTGGGTAGTGAACCAGCCAGTGTGGTAGACTTTTCTGAGAAGGAAAAGTTTGACATTATGGAGCATTCAAGTTTTGAGAGGAGGTGCATGCAAAACAAACTGCGGAGGGAAGTTGTGTGCAACCTTTGGACTTCGCAGAAGGCTTGTCCAGGAGATGTAAGGCCTTGGGAGCCTGGACATACTTTAGCAGACTGAGGATCTACTAAGGACTACCCCCACAGTGGGAAACTCGTAGTGTCAAATTGTGAGTACAAAATTTAAGTGAGGAAAAGTGATATAGTACAAAGAGCAGCAAGAGAAGTTGTACCCCTATGTCTGGATGCTAGAGTTTGAGAGCTAAGTACAGATCCTAGATGACTGAGAGAAACCAACTAGGCCTGGTTACCACCTTTAACAGAGATAAAAACTACAGTAGAAAAAAGGTACGGTTCCCCTAAAGGATGGGATGGCCCTGCAATAGTATTGTATATATTGTGGCAAAGGGAGTGCACAGTGAAAAGTTAGCAGTAAGTTAATCCCATATATCATAAATAGATACTAGCTGCCTATAAAGTGCAAGGGCCGGGACATAATAACCAAACAAACATATGGTTAAAAAAGTGGGCTCCCACTCAAACAACACAGAGGAAGGCTTCGCCGAAACGTGTGTTGGGGTGTGCGGTTCTCCTGAGGGTCTTTGCACTATGATGGTATGTAGCCTTCAAGTCAAGGTAACCGTGCCCCCTTCCCTGCCCCTTCTCCTGTGACTGACAGCGCTTATGCCCGACAGCCGACTGGCTTTGCCGAACAGCCGGCTGTCAGTCACAGGAGAAGGGGCAGGGAAGGGGGCGTAGTTACCTTGACTTGAAGCAAGGAGGCTGCTGCCCCCTTGACTTCAAGCCTGACTGGAAAATAGCTTGGACGGAGGATAAAAGAACGTTTTTCATACTTCTGCCTCATCAGAATGCAGTAAGACAATCATCATTCGAAACTCATTGCCGGCTACTTGAAGGTACTGCTGGCGGTTTGGGATGGGTTTTGCCGCTGACAGGTTCCCTTTAAATAGGTTTTCCATAAATGTAAATGCAGCTAAATTTATCCTGGGTACAATAATAAACGTGTTTGCAATATTTTTTAATTTTTGACATTGCAGGATTCAAGGTATTTCTCTCACTGGTATTTCCTGTATCTCCTTTGGTTATCAATTTAGTTTATACAGGTCATTTTCAGCCTAGTGGTTGCACATGCGCAGTAATCTTTTGTAATCCTCTACTGCGCTTATTCGTGCCTCTTTGCATGCACAAACACCTATGCTATGTCCACTCTCTGAAGCGCAAGGAACTGTAGGTGTGATGATTCAAAGCAGTGTCAGTGTCACGGACGTTCCCGTGGCAGGTACCAGGAGATCAGAGAGACTGGCAACTCCTGGTTTAATTTGACAAGTTCACTGTGGTTCTTATTGTGTCTGTGTTTTGGTGAATGCCACACTCCTTGCTTCAGGTGTTGCTTGCTGGTAATTTACTTTTCCCATAAGTAGCCGCTTCTCACTCTTGGAGGTGCCGTTTATATATTTTCTTCCTGCCTTCTAACTAGCTGGTCGGTTGTACTTTGTGGTGCTTCTGGAGTTGCCAGTTTTCTATTTTCAGATAAGTCTTGTCTTTTCTTATTGTTTTGTGTTTGTTATATTCCCTGTTGTTTGTATCTGGTCCTGAGACAGAGACTTCCATTCGTCCATCTGGGGAGGAATGGGTTGTCTCTGGTCCTAACCTCATTCCAGGGCCTTATAGGGATATAGGGGCCTAGGTATCCAGCATATGAATATTCCTACCTTCAAGGTCTATTCATATTGATAGATAGTTAGGGCCCGGATTAGGGTTGTTTAGGAGGTGACCTGTTTCTTCCCTAGTTTCCAGACCCAGTTACTCCGTCCCTTCCCTCCTGTGTTTAGTGTGGAGTTTTTCCCCCACACTGATCGTGACAGTCAGGCAACCTCACAAAGGGCAAAGCCGGGGAAATTGTGGGACAGAGGCACCAGACTCATCCCATCCATAATTCGGGAGCTCAATGTGGAATTCGGCTGCTCACATTGGTAAAAGTAAAATGCAAAACTGTAAGTTGATTTCAAGATTGGCTCATCATCATCGCGTTCAATAGAATATGTTTAGGCTAGAATTACTGTGGTTATTTTGGGTGGTGTAAAACCTTTAAGGCAAATCTATCTCACAGTAAAGTCAGTATTTTGTACCTGTAGGCGTTATAGAGGTTCCTCTTCTCATTCATGCTTTGACATTTTCCTTCAACAGAACATTGAAGTGTAAAGTTCCTTGCAGGGAATTCCATGAAACAGTCCTCATTGCTTGCACATGGTGTCTCCTCCATGCTTGCATCATCTAAGTCGGTCACTTTCAATTCGCCATCAACAATTACAAACTGACGAGGGCGAAAATCCAACAGAGTAATGGAGCCAAGAGGGGAGTGGGCCAGGTAATGCAACAACCGTACTAAGCTGAGGCAAATCTGAAATATATACAAAAGTTGGAAAATAGAACCTAATTAATGACTTCTTTCTATTATTTTTGTTCTACATTATAGGCAAAAACAATGATGTGGAATGTGTGGGTTCAGATAACACTAAGGGCTCATGCACACGTACATTGCATTCTATTTAGTTTCACATCATTTCCATTTGTCCGTATTTTACAGCTGTATTGCATCCGTAGGTCTTCAATATTTCATGGTCCGTAAAAAAAAAAAAAAAAGAAGAGAAATGAAGGAAACTGTCACCAAATTGTTCTGATCTATAAGCACCCACAGGTGTGCAGGAAATTCCCCAAGCATCTAGCAACAGATTGGCAAAAAATGGCCAAAAACAGATGGCTTTCTGTGTACTCTATGTAATTTTTGCAGATGATGCGGGATGGATCTGCAAATACAGACAAGGATAGGACCTGCTTCATGATTTGCAGAATAGGCACATCGGATCGGATGTGTGCAAATATGGTCGTGTGCATGAGGCCTTAGAGCTTTTCCAGGGGCAAAAAGTGTGTCTTCTAAAAAAAAAAAAAAAGTCCCATCTTATGCCCAGCTTAGAGTCAGACATTTGTCCCCAGTGCATCTATTTAAAAGAAGCCATACAAAGCATGGAAGCTTAATATTCATAATCTTTATCATAAAAGGCATTGTTTTGTTTTCAGGCTAAAGTTTAGTGCCAGATTGGTGGGATAGATAATTGTAGTCCCTTCATGTTATATCCTGAAGATCTCTTTTAATCAAGCTGTAATACTCAATTTAGCCTGTAGGAGTGCTGCAACTCATGTAGATTGATTAAGAGGTTGCCCAGTAGGGCAACCCCGCTAGTTGGATACACTATGTGAATGCATGTGCATCATCTTTCCATTATAGTCTTTTCTTCAATTTACATTCAATGAAATGATCATTTTTGTCACACGATCATAGATAAAGAAAGCCATAGTGAATCAAGATGAACCACTTACTCGAAATCTGTCCTCCCAAGAAGATTGTAAGAGCTGAATCATCTCTAGGGGAGAACCCAGTTCAATGATAGTTGTCAGAGTATCAGATATGTCATTGTTCTCTTGATAACAGTATCCATAAAGCTGAAAAATCAGAATACAGGCAGATGAGATCAATCTAGATGACAGATATTCAGTGCTGAAACATCTAAGTACCCCTGTCAAATATATACAGTAGAGACAATTTATACACCACATTACTTTTCAGGATTCAAATCTCTAGTTTTTGGAATGGTATAGCTCACAAAATCCGGCAAAACTAATCGACCAGGGGTCAACGGGATTCATCCTATATAGGTACCTGCCCAGGACAAACCCAAAGAAGACGCAACTGAACTGATTACTTTAGACACAGTTTTTAGTGGAAATAATGAAAAATCTCTTTGAAGGGTATGCATCATCAGTCATTGTTACTAGGGTATCTGTGAGAATGCAACTCAGCTCTTCTAAGCTCTCTCGCCTTCATGTGACCGAGTCCCTCGGTTCATGTGACAATAATTTCCCCCTGAGTAGACTCATTAACTCCTATCGTATTAAACACATTGCACTTAGGTTGGCCAAACCTGTCCATTAAAGATGAGTGAATCGATTCAGCATGAATGAAATTTGTCACAAATTTTCCAAAAGATTCAGATTTCGGTGAATCTGAAACGTTTGGGACTCACTGTGCATAAATCTCTCAAAATGGAGACCACCCTTCAAAAACATAAAAGAAAGCATTTGCCACCTAAAAGAGAGAATTTTTCAACCATTTGTTGACAGTGCAGTGTGTTATTAAACAGACTGTTACCATCCGTTTACCCATACTTATATATGTCACTGTCACTTTGACATTACTAATGATGTCTTGGTGTTAAAGGCTATGGATACCTTCGGGCATTTTTGAGATACAGTGGTTAAAAATCTGTCTGTTTGCAGAGTATCACTTCTCAGTCCTGTCAGCTGATGTCTCATGTGAAACCTTATCTCTGATCTCCTGATGTCATAAACACTCATTTAAGCCATATACTTATAAGTTTGCAATTATATGCATTATAGGTCTATGGCTAGTTGAGATTGTGAGCCCCACTCAGGCCAAGCGCCGATGTGAATGAATACATTCCAGACCACATATATTAATGATCTAACATCTCACATGATCTAAGATTAGTGAGCCATATTTACCAAGAAATCGTGGAAAAATTCTGTCTGAACCCTCAATTTTATAAAATGTCACACAAATTTACTTGTCATTCCTAGATTAGATGCAACAAAACAAAAAAGAAGCCTATTACAACATCACTCCTTAATGTAAAACATTTTGGAATATATCACTTTGTTTCTTAAATAAGCATTAATTAGATAATTAAACAAACCCATAAAAATTTAACTTTTTGGCAAAACCCAGACTCGGATTTTGATTTAAACGTGACTGTACTATCATGTAATTTGAAATTAATTGCGCCAGTGATCAGCTGCCAGGAATTTCAATTAGCCTCAAATTTTCTTCTTCTTCTTTTTTGTCTACATCTGTTTTGAGTGTTGGGAAGTGTTCGTAGAGCAGATGAACAGTGAGTAGAAACTCTTCTATTTGGCTAATACAGGCAGAAGGATTGTTTTAGATGTTATTTTGAGAAGGAACAGTAATAACTGTGGAGTAGTTAAACACAAGACAGAATTTTGCACAGCAATTCCCATCATGGTCATTTCTCATCGACTATCACTTATAGTCGATAGTCCATAGCAGACCATGATGCATGCCCAGAGATTGCTTTTGCTACCCTGGCACTAAAATGCCTAAAAAGCCATTTAATGTTAAATTATTACATGTTCCATATGTTATAAGCAATTTTTACCTAGTAGAAAGTATGGGCCAGATGATTTCAAAACTTGAAGCAAGTTATGTTTAGTTTATTAGGTGCATGTGTAAAAGATAATATGTTTAGAAAGTTAGGCCTTTTATAAACTGGGGGGGGGGTAGTGTATCTCTTGGGTTCCTACGAAATTGGTCAGAGTGGTCTGGTCCAGGGAACAGCAGCTATAAGAGTGGCTCATTTCAAGAGCATACATACCGTACACGTATACCATGTTGTTCCTTTGGGACTTAAGGATAGAGAAGGTCCTGCCCTCGTTGGGCCTATGTCCTTTACTACAAGAACTTGTGTAGGACTCTTTTATCCAGAAACATATTAAGCAAATAAGGTGGTCAGAAGTTGGCCCAAGGGTTATGGAAAACGTTTGGAGGAGAAAACAAACAGCAGGTCCTTCTGTTCTGGGTGGCAAAACCAGAATCCATAATGGTGGGACCTGTTTGGTCCTCCAAAGAGTTGCTGTTTCTAACATGCTCTACTTCAGCTCCTTGATGAAGGTCCCAAACTAAGGATATATATATTAAAATGCTCTAAATGGGTACTTGAAATTAGGTTTTCTAAACAAGATCAAGCATTTTAAGGCTGGACATGCAATTACATAACTGTCAGACATTCGTTTGGCATACAGCTATCTCTTCCGACCTTTCCATACACAGTCCTTTTCACCTTGGCCAAGCATGCATGGGTCCTGAACAGGGAAAGGGAGGAAAGCTGCTAGATGAACTATTGAATTACAGCGGCATGATTCTTATCTCCCCCAACATCTGCCATCAGGAGAAAATTGGGAGGCCCCCATACACATTAGATTGTTGGCTGCTTCCATCAAAATTAGCAGGTTCTCCCAACATGTATCTAACGTATATATATCCACTATAACAGTACAATTTGAACATTTGTGCAAATATCACTTTTTTTAATTTAGGATAACAATTGAGAGAAAAAAACATAGATGTAGAAGAATATAGTTGATGTATGTAACCCTGATACATGTAGAAATGTCATGCTGTTGCACCACTTTTAAAGTAAAGCAAATGTAATTGTTATGTGAAGAATACTTTGGGTTATTTCACTGCAAAGGTAACACTTTTCCAGAAGAAAATAAAAAGCACTTAGTGGCTAGTAAACTACTCCATTAAGCACTGTTTTAATAGGCCAACAACTACCCATATGGGACAAAGGTGTTTTAGTACGTATTTACATTGTCAGACCTTTTTTTTATTACACTTTTATAATTATCCCACCTTCAGTAATGCCGCCTTCTGACGTTCATGATATTGAAGATATATCGCTCGGTCTATTAAATTCATATTTACTCATGCCAAAAGATGGCTGCATCCAGAATATTTAGGTGACAGGTGCACAACTATAGAGCATACTATGAACTTAATGGGAATGTGAAAAAAACAAAGAGGTAAAAGATAGGAAAGTTCAACGTACTTTCAGATATTCCCAAGACAGGAAATCTATTGTGTAAGAACATACATTAGCCCTACTTATCATCACAGCGGCTGTCTATAAAACACTAACCAGGAACATAAAAATACAGAGTGCAAACAACAAGGACAGAATAACAACCAATAACATAATATACAAGGACAGAGCTGGCGGCTGCAATAAACATATGGCACTTCACTTGTTTTTCTCTCATGTTATTATTGTAGCCTGTTGGCATTTCTATTCATATAAATATAAGGGAGGCCTAAAATAAAAAATAAAATGATAAATTATCCCCATAGTCTTCCTGCACATCAGCGTTAGAGGCTCATTTAAAGGGGTTGTCCAAGTAATATATATATATATATATATCTTACAATGTGCCTGAGAATACACTAAATAGTACTTTTGTCATTTACTGTCTTCATCCTAATGATCGGGTTTCGGCAGCACCGATGCGGGACACGTGACCCCCGACGTCATCCTTCAGTCTCTCTGTGCTGACTTTTCGTGAACGAGCTAATCCCAGCCTGAGGAAGTGGCCCGGCTCTGTACACGAAACGTCAGAGCCTGTGTACCCGCTCCCCCCCCCCCTCTCTCTCTCTCTCTGTGTCTGGCTGCCGGCCGGCTCCTGTGATGGATCGCGCATGCGCGATTCATACCAGTGCAGGCAGCAGTGTGAAATCCTCCCACGACCAGACACCCAAAAGTAAAGCTATGTCCATATTAGAATATATATATATATACAGAGATATATATTTACTGATATCTTTCTCTCTATATATATATACAGTACAGACCAAAAGTTTGGACACAACTTCTCATTCAAAGAGTTTTCTTTATTTTCATGACTATGAAAATTGTAGATTCACACTGAAGGCATCAAAACTATGAATTAACACATGTGGAATTATATACATAGCAAACGAATGTGAAACAACTGAAAATATGTCATATTCTAGGTTCTTCAAAGTAGCCACCTTTTGCTTTGATTACTGCTTTGCACACTCTTGGCATTCTCTTGATGAGCTTCAAGAGGTAGTCCCCTGAAATGGTTTTCACTTCACAGGTGTGCCCTGTCAGGTTTAATAAGTAGGATTTCTTGCCTTATAAATGGGGTTAGGACCATCAGTTGTGTTGAGGAGAAGTCAGGTGGATACACAGAGCTGATATTCCTACTGAATAGACTGTTAGAATTTGTATTATGGCAAGAAAAAAGCAGCTAAGTAAAGAAAAACGAGTGGCCATCATTACTTTAAGAAATTAAGGTCAGTCAGTCAGCCGAAAAATTGGGAAAACTTTGAAAGTAAGGGCTATTTGACCATGAAGGAGAGTGATGGGGTGCTGCGCCAGATGACCTGGCCTCCACAGTCACTGGACCTGAACCCAATCGAGTTGGTTTGGGGTGAGCTGGACCGCAGAGTGAAGGCAAAAGGGCCAACAAGTGCTAAGCATCTCTGGGAACTCCTTCAAGACTGTTGGAAGACCATTTCAGGGGACTACCTCTTGAAGCTCATCAAGAGAATGCCAAGAGTGTGCAAAGCAGTAATCAAAGCAAAAGGTGGCTACTTTGAAGAACCTAGAATATGACATATTTTCAGTTGTTTCACACTTGTTTGTTATGTATATAATTCCACATGTGTTAATTCATAGTTTTGATGCCTTCATAGTCATGAAAATAAAGAAAACTCTTTGAATGAGAAGGTGTGTCCAAACTTTTGGTCTGTACTGTATATATATATATATATATATATATATATATACACACACACACACTATATACTCCTGTCCTGTATACTGCTGGATATATATATATACACTATATACTCCCATCCTATATACTGCTGGATATATAAATATATACACTATATACTCCTGTCCTGTATTCTGCTGGATATATATATATATATATATATACACACACACTATATACTCCTGTCCTGTATACTGCTGTATATATATATATATACATATACACACACACTATATACGCCCGTCCTGTACACGGCTGGATATATATATATATATATATACACTATATAATCCTTTCCTGTGTACTGTTGGATGTGTACATACACTATATACATAGTAACATAGTATATAAGATAATATGTATACACTATATACTCCTGTCCTGTATACTGCTGGATATATATATAGTTCACACATCCGAAGACATCAGTAACATATGCTATCGGATATTATTTGACATTTGACTCCTCCTATGTCATTTATGTTCTTTGGTGCCTGTGTAATTTGTTATATGTTGGGGAGACTACCTGTGATTTTAAAACATGATTTAGCATTGTTATTCGATTAGAAAACAACATAAAGATTTACCAGTATCCAAACATTTCATGGATCTAAAGCATACTGAAAGTGACCTCAAATTTATGATTATAGATCAGGTTCCCCTTCCAAGAATGGGGTGTAATCGAACTAAGTCTTTGAAAAAACGAGAAGCAGAATGGATATTTAAACTTAATACTTTAAGATCTAATGGTCTTGATGCTGATTTTAGACCATTGTTTTTTGTTTGATGGTTCATGTTTAGCTTTTTGTCTCTTTTATGTCTCAGCCAGCGTCTGTATTTGTTGTTTTTAGGTCTATAACACAATTTTTATCACTTTTCTAGGGTGTTCTGGATGATGAACATATGACCGTCTCGCCTGATAAGGCTAAGAGACCCAGGAGACACCGCCTTGTGGTAATTCACTTTGCGATGCCCTCGGTACTCTTTAGTGTGTATACTAAGCATCCATAATTAAGATATTATACTCTGCAACCGGTCACTGTATAAGGATAGCAGACAGGATCGATCGGCCCATATGTGTCGGATAATGGCCAATTGTCCGACTTGTGTGCCTTTCGATACGGGGGTGAGTTAGGTGCGCTTCACTGCAGCACTTCCCATGTCCTCTGCTTTTCCCATAAGGTGACATTTGGCGGTTCTATTTATTACTGGGTTACTAGGATACTAGGTTACGCATTGAAGGGTCATGTGAGGTATCACAGGTCTATGACGCGCGGACATGCGCATGGGAGCCGCATACTTCTCTTACGTTGTCAAGTCCGATCATGTGATGAATCACGTGATGATGACGCGCAGACATGTGCAGTGTAGTACTTGGTATGCTATGTAATTATGTCAGCTGATTGTGTTTCTTAGGTGAGAGGACTATGTTCATCTACGGTTTACTACCCCTTACATCTGATAACTATGTAAACGAATTACTAATTATGAGGAATGTTTTTTTGTTTTTATATATATATATATATATATATATATATATATATATACACATTTTTATAATTATGTATTGACACTATAGCACGTGCACTTTATCATGTACACTATGTATTATAATGTTTGGCTTGTTTTTTAATGTATATCATGTGAGAATTTTGTATATTATTACTTACATAAGTATATTGACACCCTATAAATATCCACAATGACCATGTATGTATTGCTTGAAAACGGTCCCAGTAAGAGGACTGAAACGTCACATGGGTGAATAAAGGACTTCAAATTTTTTCACCAATTGGAAGTGCTGCAATCCTTTCCTTTTGTATATATATATATATATATATATATATATATATACACACTAAATACTCCCTCCCTATACTGCTGGATATATATATACAGTACAGACCAAAAGTTTGGACACACCTTCCCATTCAAAGAGTTTTCTTTATTTTCATGACTATGAAGGCATCAAAACTATGAATTAACACATGTGGAACTATATACATAACAAACAAGTGTGAAACAACTGAAAATATGTCATATTCTAGGTTTATCAAAGTAGCCACCTGTTGCTTTGATTACTGCTTTGCACACTTTTCGCATTCTCTTGATGAGCTTCAAGAGGTAGTCACCTGAAATGGTCTTCCAACAGTCTTGAAGGAGTTCCCAGAGATGCTTAGCACTTGTTGGCCCTTTTGCCTTGACTCTGCAGTCCAGCTCACCCCAAATCATCTCGATTGGGTTCAGGTCCGGTGACTGTGGAGGCCAGGTCATCTGGCGCAGCACCCCATCACTCTCCTTCATGGTCAAATAGCCCTTACTTTCAAAGTTTTCCCAATTTTTCGGCTGACTGACTGACCTTAATTTCTTAAAGTAATGATGGCCACTCGTTTTTCTTTACTTAGCTGCTTTTTTCTTGCCATAATACAAATTCTAACAGTCTATTCAGTAGGACTATCAGCTGTGTATCCACCTGACTTCTCCTCAACGCAACTGATGGTCCCAACCCCATTTATAAGGCAAGAAATCCCACTTATTAAGCCTGACAGGGCACACCTATGAAGTGAAAACCATTTCAGGGGACTACCTCTTGAAGCTCATCAAGAGAATGCCAAGAGTGTGCAAAGCAGTTATCAAAGCAAAAGGTGGCTACTTTGAAGAACCTAGAATATGACATATTTTCAGTTTTTTCACACTTGTTTGTTAGGTATATAATTCCACATGTGTTAATTCATAGTTTTGATGCCTTCAGTGTGAATCTACAATTTTCATAGTCATGAAAATAAAGAAAACTCTTTGAATGAGAAGGTGTGTCCAAACTTTTGGTCTGTACTGTATATATATACATACACTATATACTGCTGTCCTTTACATAGATAGGAGATAGATAGATATGAGATGGATGGATAGATAGATACAAAAAAAACAAAAATACAACAGCAGCACAGTTAGAAAAAAAAGTAAATAGGGTGCAAATCCTCAGGGAAGGTATGCGACCATTCCACTGTACAATATTTTAAAAATATGAGGCAGCACTCCAGATAAAAGTGAAAGGTGATGACCCAATTTATTCCCAGGCAACGTTTCAGCCCACTCAATGAGGCCTTTGTCAAGCCTAGACAAAGGCCTCATTGAGTGGGCTGAAACGTTGCCTGAGAATAAATTGGGTCATCACCTTTTACTTTTATCTGGAGTGCTGCCTCATTTTTGGGAAATAAAAAAATTAGATAGATAGATAGATAGATAGATACTAGATAGATAGGTATGTGACAGGAAGATATTCTGCCTGTGTGAGCTAGAAGATGACCATGTGACAGTGTTTGTATGCAAGGTTAGGTTGTGCAGAGCAGGCACTGCAGTGCAGGGGGCGGGGAAGGGCAGAATATTCACACCCACAAATATTTATGAGGGAGAGCTCAGGCATTGTTGTTACACGCCCCCACAGCTTTGCTGCAGCATGAAAACAAAGCAAGAATAACAGAACTATGCAAAGGTGTAAGTTTGGGTTTTCTCTTAAGAAATCAAGCTTAACTAATGTATATGTAAGTACTGATGAGCTTTATAAGTTTTTTTTATTTTTTTATTACTCGGATAACCCCTTTAAGTGCCTCCATCTCATATTCCAAAAAAATTCTTGCCACACCATTTTGACCGCTAGGTTCCATGACAAAAACCTGACGGTCCTCTTTGTAGTCAAAGGAGTCCATTTGGTGGCTTTTGTGTCTGACATGCAGCTAAATCAGTGCTTCCGATAACTTTATCATTCTGCTCCTATCCAAATGTTAACATCTTTAAATAGCTGTCAGACACTTGTAGGGTCACTGGTTCTCTCCTACAACCTATCTTTAAATGGCACAGCCAAATATTCATGTCTGTTTCCATTACCAGCCACCTCTGGCAGGAGCTTATCTCCCCTGGAAGTAAAGGATTGGCAAACAGTTGACATATGGGTGGCTGTTTGGTTGCCCCCATACACATTACATTATTTGCCATACACATTACATTTATTTGCCACATATATATATAATGTGTATGATACAACAGTTTTTACAACCCTGTGTTTACCCTGTCTTAAAAGTGGATTTCACAAAAATCCACCATGACTACAAAATGTGTGAATGGACTCTAAAATTCAAAAATGTGACCTGAACTTTCCAAAAGGTTTTGATTCCTATGAAACCAAATTTTGTGTGATCAGAATCGAGAGAGAGGGAGAGGAGAAAGAAAGAGAGACTTTTCCAGTCAACTGAAGCACCTTAGATTCTGGTCAAATTAATTCGGATCCAAATCAAATCAGCCAGCCAATATGGTCAAATTAGACCTAAATTGAATCTTAAGAAATTCCTTTATCGATAATTGTGACTTTTGACATTTGAATTCTCCAGTTACTGCTTTTATACACATATAAGCCTTTTTTATGCTATTTATCAGATAAGAAATTTCACACATTGCTATATTATTGTGAATATTGTACATTGTATCCTTAATCGGATCACACAAAATGAAAACAGCTTTTTAATGATTATATTTCCACCAACTAACGGGCCTCTCGAAGGGTTTGCTAAATTTAATCCAGGAAGAATACAGTATTTATACAGCCGTGAGTTATTACGGGAAGGTGAAGGTCTGTGTGCTGCATACTGTCCCATGTTAAACTTAATCTAGCTCTGACACAACCAAAAATGATTAGTAAAACTCCTAGTCCAATATATTATCTATTACCTGGTTAGGTCTCTAAACTCTCCAGGGCTCCAATTCTCTACTGTTCCTGCCTGGTTTCACTTACTTCTGGAGTCCATTGCTGCTATATAACTCAAACGTAATAATAACCTGAAGGCCATTAATATAACACAAACAGTAAAGGAGCCTAAAAACACAGACAATTGTCTGCCCAATGTCAATATGCAGCCTGAGCCGGGTACATTTTTGCAATTTTTTCTTTTTGCGTCTGCTTGGGCCTCAATTGTCTACTTCAGACACAGCACAGTAACATTTTATTCCGAAGGCTGGACTTAGTTAATATAATTATCTGAATTGATTTCCTAGGTAACAAGTGAATGTCTCATAAGTCTTCCCGCCGACATAACCAGCCATTTCATGTCAATCCAGCATTCCACATTACCGCAAATTAAAATGACACAGCTGCCCTTACATGACAAAGAAAAGCAAAGGTCAGACTCCACACAAAGGGCCTACAAGTTTTTCGAACAAAACACAAACTAGACTGCATTATTCAGCTGTCGTCGGTTTGTAAGTATAGGCAAACTCCGAAATCCCTTCTTCCACTCAGGCTGCATTACATAGGGATTTGTAACTTCACTTTGTCTCACTCACTTAGCACCGAACACTAAAATGCATCAGGTAGCAGCAACAGTAAAAGGTTTAGATTTGTGGCTAGGTAAAAATACAAGAAGAAACCTTATTTAGCCAGAATATCATCACTGTTTACAGAGTATTGCGCACTCAGCATTCTTTACGTGTCCGCAGACTATGGGCAAGAGCATAGAGCTATGAAAATCTGCAAGGAAAAATTACTATTCAAATTGTGCATTTTTTTACGCTTTCAACGCCAGTCCAGACATAAATGTGATTACAAATAATAAAAATGTGTTTTATAGGAAATTATAGTAGTATACCACTACTACAAAATAATACAAATAATAATAAAGAGAAGAATCCTTAATATATTATTGTTATTATTATTATTATTATTATTATTATTATTAATAATAGTGCCCCTAACATAAACCTAAAAATGGTAAATACTAAATTAGCAATATTATTATTATTATTATTATTATTATTATTAAAGTAATAAAGTATAAAAAGTAAATAAAGTATTTTTATTAGTAATATAAAATAAAATATTAGTATTAATATCATTTTAGAAAAATATTATTATTACTATTATTATTATTGTATAATAAAGTATTATTATTAGTAATAATATTATAAAATATTTGTATTAAGATCATTTCATAAAATTATTATTATTATTATTATTAGATTTATTACTCCTAACATTGCCCAAACACAGTATAAAATCTAAATGGTAAATTAAAAAAAAGCATTGTTTATGCAAATAAGTTCATAAAAAGGCAATTCCATGCATCAGTGAGCACAGAGATGTTTTTCTATGCACATTCATTCGCTGTATGGATATAGAATCATATCTCTGCAGCCATGCTCCCAACATATGTTTAACTGCTCCAAGTATTGTAATGAAAAGGCTAATTTAAGAAAGCATAAGAACACAGACTACTACATGCTGCTTTCATTACAGGATTTATCAGGAGCTAATTGCCAGCTGAAGCAGAAAGACATGGGATATAAATGAGAGCAGTGAGGTATCAGGATAGCAAAATCAAAGATAAAAGGCAATTTAAAAGGGACACATCAGAAAGGACAATTTTTGTAAACTCATTGGGGGTCATTTACGAACAGATATACGCCACTTTTGTGGCGTATATCTGGCAAAGATTCTGTTGCATGCCATGTTGCGGTAGAATCTGCGACTTCTTCCGCTCTCATGCCAGATCTAAAAAAAGAGGACGTGGCATGGAGAGGAAGGGGACGGGCTGGCAAGCCCATCTCATTCATCATTTTCTACGCCTGGTTTAGGCGTAGAAAATGGCCTAAATGTAAGACAGCAAAGAAGCTGTCTTACATTTGGAACTGGTGGCCGCAGTGGCTTATTTAGACTGGCGTCTAAAAATGTGAACATACCATTAATCACAAATACACAGCAAGATATGCTCACTTAGGGCAACCAATCAGCAATTAGCTTAGTCATTAGGTGATGGGCTGACTGCTTGCTTTGTGTCCACTGTCCAAAACACCATTATGTGCCTTAGATGATTTAACACATATGAGGATCTGTCAGCCAATACCTGGGAGTTTGTACTGGTTGGAAAAATGACCTAGATCAGTCTGATTTTACTGGCAATATTCCTCATTTGTAAAATTCTGCTGAGCCAACATGCATGCCAAGGGCTCATGCAAGTTACCGTATTACCCGGAGTCATACAGAACTGTAATACAGCACCCACAGAGGTATGTGGGTCCCTACTGCGCCTCCGTATGTCTACAATTTCATATGGAGTTATTTTTCCTTTGGATTCTCCCATGAAAGCATTTTTAAGACTTACTTTATATCGCAGCAAATAATTTGAAAGTTAACACTGGAGTAAATTAAAAAATTATATCAAATGACTGGAGAAATAATGGTTAAACTATTTTAAGGTTGGTAGGCAAGGCAAAGTTTTAGAAGGGGAAAAGATAGACAATTCAATAGAACATGAAAATAGATCCACATTTTAGACCATGAAAGTTTGATAAAAGTTTCCCTCTACATCCTTGTTGACACACAAGGTCATCCAAAAAGTTTACTCTTTCATCCTTGTGTCCTTATTTTGTTGGAGAAGCGACATTAAGCAGTGATATCAGCTTATCTCGGTGTCCATTTTCTGTTATCTCATAAATGTTCTACTCTGCTCACAGCTGGTTCCGTCCCTGTGTACAAGCCCTGTATATCCCTGGTCTCTCACATCCTCCTTCTGGGCTCTTAACTCAATAGCCTGTACTTTTCCTTCCTTGACATGTGTATCTGTCGTGTATTATCTGTAATCACAGACAGCACTCTCTCACACTGTACAGGCTTTGACATCTAATGCCTCACTCCTGGTTCCAAGTATTTCCTTGAGCTGCCAATTGCCAGAGACCCCGTCAATGCCAGCTTCTCGTAAATGCCATGAGAAGCAGCCCATGTTTTTATTTATTTTTAGAAGCTCTCCACTTGACAAGGTGTCTCCTTGACCTCCTGAATATATGAGAACTTTCTTCTTTGCAACTTTATACAAGGTCTCCAGATGTACTTCTACTCTGTCCAAAATGTTTGCACTGTACAGCAGTAAATAACAAAAACTTGCATACTAAACTAACAAAAAGACTGAGTACAGCTCTATTTTCATTTAAAAACATCAACATGTATTATTATAATCAAAAAAATTACATATCATAATTATAGTAACCAAATTAAACATATAGCACCATCTTTAACAGTCAATTTTACTCAACGAAAAAATCCAGATATACCAATATTGCACCTTATCCCTAAGACCTAAAATATGGCAGTATCTAAACAGGACTACTAGGAGGGAAAGTGTAAGCAAAGGCCCCCCTAAATGTGACTACCACAATGACTGACTGAAATACATAAAGAGATCTGTGCAAGAATGAATAGTATTGCTACATGTAACTACATACCTTAGGGTGCGTGAAGATGGAGAGCACCCTCGACGCACGTTTAGTGTAATGCTTACTCAGGAGGAGAGCCTGTCCATCGTTTTATACTCATGTAGAGCTATAATTCTATTCTAGCTCCACATCGTAGGGGGGCATTTGAGGACTAAAAGTCCTAAAGTTTTAACAGAGCAAATTATATGAAATTATATCAGCCACTCACATCTGTAAATATTTCTGTTGGTTTTAAGAACTGGAGATATTAGAGGTAGGAGCTGGGATTTATCTTGACTTCCTGTAAGTAATCCTACTGAAGTAACGACAGGAAATGGCTGACAACAGTGAACGACAAATTATATTCAACAGAATGATAAACTGAGATAAAGTAAAAGTAAAGTTGCCCATACATTATAGATGAATGTTGGCCACCAATTTCAGAAGGACAGGTTGACCATCTAAGGCCCCCTACACATATATCCGGCTCTCTGGCTCAGTTCCTGAAGCAGGAAGGGAAATGAGCCAGAACTGATCCCATAGTTTGTTATGTGATTGTGCACATTCATCCGGGACATCAGTTGTCATGTAGGAGGCCAAAATGCACCGGAGAGAAAAACATTGCATGCTTGCACGAATGCTATCAGTGTACACACACCGATCTGGCCTTGAATACCTGGCCTACTGTGTATTGGATTATCCCAACTCTCCCTGACAGCAGATGTTGGGGGAAAGTAGGATCTGGCCGTTGGTTTACAACATGTCTAATCATTTTGTTCTGAGGCTAGTTAGACACTGTCAGAGATGTCTGGCAACGGTTTACCCACTGAGAACACAACCGAATCAAGCATGTAAACCAAGGTGGGAAATTGTTGTTAGCAGAATGAAAGAATAGCCAGCTTCAAACTGGGTATATTGGTCCCTGGGAGGGCTGAGAATTAACTAGGACTGTGGACATTAATATCATAGTCCTTTTAACAGCTACTGTAGCTTTGATTTGATGAAAATCATTTGAGGGGCATTTATTGACTGCATTTTAATGAGTACTCATAGGGCTGTAAAAGCTAACCTCCGGCACTCCAGCTTTGGTAAAAAAACAACTCCCAAAATGCACACATGCTTTTCTAAGAACTCCACAGAAATGAATGGAGCATGCTGGGAGTCGTAGTTTCACCACAGCTGGAGTGCCGGAGGTTAGCCATCACTGTCCTAGGGCATTCTGACCACAGCCATTCAGGGACTGTCCTAATACCCAATGGTCAGTCTTCCCCTAATTGGAGCATTACAAAAAATAACTAACTTAATATATTAAGCAAAATCTCATTTCAGGAGTCTATGAAACCTGGGTGACAACCTTTGCAGTAGTTGTCTTGGTGGACATACAGGCCATTACATTGCTTACCCACAAACAGCTTAGAAACCATTGACTAGGCTAACAACTTGAGGATAATTCAAGGACTGTATTACATCATTGTATCTGTATTCTATATTCAGACCTTCCTGCACCTGTATGGTCTGAGTAAATTATATATCCGTGTTATTCGTCATTACACGATCTAAAGGAAGGATAAAGCAATATCCCTTTAAGGGCGGAAATTATGGAATTAGCAGCCTTCAGAAGAAGTAAATGCCAAATATGATTACAGTAAATAAGTAACTAATCATATTAGACGCGCTCAGGCTATAACATTACTTCATCCTTAACCTCTTTATAGCAAAGCAAACTGTATTCCAAAGCCGGCAGACCTAGGCCTAATATGTAACGGATGAAGGATTGTTTCCCTAACAAAATCACTGCAGATCTGGATGTGGGAACGTTCACTTTTATGAGCATGTCATAACATTTGATGGACAATTACTGCAAAACACAAACATGCACTTTACAAGCAGCTTCTAATGCTTTCTACATGTATGCAGGTCAAAGACGAGGTGCGGGAAACACAGCAAGGTAACTAGAGGAAAGGAGGGAGCGTTCACCTGCAAAATATCCAAACCTGTGTGACAGGCTTCCATATAAGTAGAGCAATTTCTCCTTAAAAAAGTACCGATAAGTATCAGGATGCCTTCTATTATCGTGTTTTAGGAGTATTTTGTGGCTTTCTAAGTGGGACATTAGAGATGAGTGAATAAATTCTAGAATTTGGCAGAACTTGACACAAATTTTTTTAAAAATTCTACTTCTAACCCGAATTTTGTTTGAATTGATGAGAGAGCTTTCCTGGCAATCAAAGCTTCAATTCATGTTGAATTTTTTGGACAACTCAACCAAATCTGTCCTGAATCAAGTTTTAAGAAATGTACTAATCTCTACTGACTGTACATCTCTGGTGATGAGAAGAGAAAAGAATTGGGCGTGTAATAGCCAAAGATATGAGATACTTTTTGACCAAAGAGCAGAACACTCACCCTCAGATAACCCAAGCATACATGTCTATGAGCAAAGATGCAGCTTACCCTCTTGGAGAAACATAGGGTCTGCCATGATTGATCCATTGTTACCCCTAGCAGCAGTACACAGTTAAACTTCCCAAATACCATCAAATTTCTAACGTATTTATCCAATTAAAGTTAAAGCTGTTTTGAGGAATACTGGCTGACAAAGCCAATATGGCTACCATAACCACATCCATAGTGGTTACTGTCCAGATTACCTAGAGTCCTGGGGCAAAGCTACCTAGTAAGAAAAATATGAGATTAGGTATATTTTTATAGTTAGGCAAAGGGGATTTATACTACCACTAAAACTGGATGGCAAACCCCTATGGAAACTATAATGTCCGCAATATGTATTGTCAGACTGGTTTCACACTTGGCAGGCTGTTCTGGCAGAGAAACAGCCTGCTGGAGTTCACCGTTTCTGACCTAGCTAGATACCGCTGCATTCAAAGCAGGATCCCATTCACTATAATGGGATCCAGTGGTTTTGTTGGACCAAAACCCAGCCCACATGCCAGAAACCCGATGGATCCCATTATAATCAATGGGGTCTGGCAGTACACTGCCCTGTGCTCTGCAAAAATAGCCTGGCTGATACCTTTATCGCGTGTGCCTCAGTCATAAGTCCTAGAATGGATTGATACCATAGTGTACAAGGGCATAAAGGTCAGATCAGAGGTAGCCTGAGAATGATATGGACCACCAGGGACTAATGGTCATAGGCTCCTTACTACTGGGTTAACGCTGATGGTCAATATATTATCGTTACTATCATATCGTGTAAGAAAGATGATTGGATTGGATAACTCCATTATGTAAACATCTAAGATGTTTTAAAGAAATTCATGTTTTTTTTCTGAAAAGAATTGTAGTCACTTCAGAGACAACACCTTTCAAAAGCAGACCCATAAAAATTATTCTGGGGTATGCGGAGGAGAATCAGGCATTTCTCCTGCAGTTTCCATTCAGTTCGGTGGCCAGCCATGTAATACATGGACGCTTTAGTCCACCAGAGCGAGAGCCATGAGAGTACAGTGGTGCTTTCAGTTCTGACTCATAAAGTGGAGGTTCTGAGCAGGGAACTCAAATTATGATGTCCCTATACCCTAATAGGGTATATGGACAGAGTATGTCTTTATGAAACAACCCTTTTATGAGCAAAATATCCCAGTGTAGATAGGGGCTCATTTGTTTAATACCAACACATTTATTACGAAATGACAGTATATGTAACATTTTTACATTTTTGCACAGCATTTCAGTCTTTTTTACAATTCAAGTTGAGTAGGGGACCTTTATGATAAGCCATGAATTGATCTATGTGTGGAATCAAAGTCATTTATAGGAACAGTATTTGAGAGCGCCTTAATCAGCATGAGGAGACTTATAGGCCATACATTCTCCTCTTGAATTCCGGGAAGAAAGGGATGCAAATGAGCTCTTAACAAACTCTGCCTGTAATGCCACCAGATGTAAGACTTATTGACTTATAGGATAGCTGCCTTACATCTGGGGGCATTAGAGGCAGAGCTTGTTAAGAGCTCATTTGCATCCCTTTCTTGCTAGAAACATTATGGGACTTAAGCTAGCCTTACTCATGTGTATCAGCCAAACCTGACTATTTTGGCCAGGTCGGCTGACCATCTAATGTGTATGGTGGCCTCCTGACTCTCCCACGATGGCTGATATCAAGCGAGATAAGGGATCAGGCATGTTGGATTTCAACTGCCACATCCTTTTGTTCTCAGGGCAGTGGCGTTCCCCTCTCTCCTATGCATGTTCAGCCAAGTTGGGAGGATTGGGAGAGACAGTTGTCGATCGAATCTCATCTGTATGGCCAGCTATAGACGTTAGACTTTTATAGGTGCTGTATTATGGCTCGCTTGCATGGAGTCATAATAATCCGTATTCATGACCCAAAGTGGCATAATGGACAGATGTTAATGTCTCGGTATTACAATAGTGTCATCATGCTCCCTAGCTTAGGAAAAGAGGAGATCTCTTTGAGCAGTTGGTATTTAGGTGGGAGGGGGACCATGCAATAATAAGTACAGGAGATATTTCAAATGCCATATTTTTGACCCATAAATCCCTTTTAAATTTTTATTATGCTGTGTTTTTATGTTTACAAAAGTGAAATATTAATTAGTGTGATTATCATACATTACTCCCTGATGTCTCCAGCCGGACATATAAACTGCAGCCTTACGACTTTGGCAATGTTACGAGCAGGAGAATCAGGAGGTATATTAAAAGGTGATGAAATCTCCATGGATGGAAGCGTCGACCTTCCCGTAAAGCTGTAGCGCCCAAATGAAAGATGTCAATTACTTCACAAAGAAGGCGTTTGTATTCAGTAATGGGGGGGAGCAGTATTTATAAAGTGACTAGACAGATGTCTGTCTATATCCAGGACACCTAGAGAACATGGCGACTGACAAAATTCCCTTTATAAAACCGCCATTTTCATAATTCTTCATATTTAACATTTCCATGACGTCCTACTTAAATGACTGAAAGGGGGATTTATTACATTTTAAAAGGAATAATATTATAGCAGATAGTTTATTATTGAAAAAAATGGGTGAATTAAAGGGAACCTGTCGTCATAAGAATGCAGTGCACTCTTCAGGCAGCAGGTTTTAGACCAGAAGGAGCTGAGCAGATTGGTATATAGTTTTTTGAGAAAAGATTCAGTAAAACTTGTAATTAGAGATAAACAAATTGCTCAAAATTTGATTCGGATTCAATTTAGCTGAGTCAATTGACCGATTTGATTTGGATGTCAATCGATTCTACCAAATCATTGCCCTGAGATATGTGTATTACACTCTAAGGTCTCCTAGGACTATACTTTTTTCTCTCTAGTCTCTTAATTTTTTCTTTGTTTTTTTACTTTTCTTTTTTTCTCTCTCTTTTAACTTATACTTAATCTTTATCCACAAAACTACCGTATTTTTCGCCCTATAAGACGCACCCCCCCCCCCAAAAAGTGGGGGAAAAATAGCAGTGCGTCTTATGGGGCGAATGCTGCTGATTTTGCCGAATTTTTAATGATACACCTGCCGCGATGCAGCGCGGCGTGTGTATCAGCTGTGAGGGAGGAGGGGCTGGGGGCCGGCATCTGCTTTTATAATGACAGCGGAGCCCGTGCAGTGACTGTATTCTACTACACGGGCCCCGCTCACTGTATAATCGTATCTGTAATAGTTCATTGTTATGTATATAATCGGGTAATCAGCTCCTGTATACTTACAACTACAAGCGCTCGGTAGCAGAGAGGAGGGAGGAGGCAGGCCGGGAGGACTGGCGCTGGCAGCGTGAGTCACTACATCATGTGCCTGCGCCGCCCACTTTATGAATGAAGCAGGCGGCGTGGGTGCATGGCGTAGTGACTCACGCTGCCAGCACCCATCCTCCCGGCCTGCCTCCTCCCTCCTCTCTGCTACCGAGCGCTTGTAGTTGTAAGTATACAGGCACTGATTACCCGATTATATACATAACAATGAACTATTACAGATACGATAATATACAGTGAGCGGGGCCCGTGTAGTATAATACAGTCACTGCACGGGCCCCGTTGTCATTATAAAAGCAAATGCGACCCCCACGCCCTGTATTGAGGGTCATTCACTACAGGGACACTTATGGAGGGGATCTGTGGATGACACATAAGATGCTATATATGTGTCATCCACAGATCCCCCCCATAACTGTCATACATAGATCCCCATAACAGTGCCATCCAGAGACCCCAATAAGAGCCACCCACAGATCCCCCATAAGTGTCACCCACAGATCTCCCATAAGTGTCATCCACAGATCCCCATAAGTGTCACCCACAGATCCCCCATAACAGTGCACCATTCACAGACCAAAATTAGTTCAAAACCCACCAAAAGCACACCTTTTGGTTCAAAATATTTTTTTTCTTATGTTCCTCCTCAAAAACCTAGGTGCGTCTTATGGGCTGGTGCGTCTTATAGGGCGAAAAATACGGTATATATCAATCTGCTCAGCTCCTCCTGCTCTATAACATGCTGCCTGCAGATCAAACTACATTTTCATAGTTATTGGTTTTCTATAAAGTTTTTTTATTAAATACATTTAAATTTATTTTAAAAATTACAATTCTTAAACACCAATACTTGGGAGGACGGTATACGCTTCTGTAGACAATAGACAATTTGCCACAATAAATGTACAAGAAGGATTTCAGAAGTCATTAGTGCAGAGACATGTATGTGGAGCCTGCAGAATTGACACTTACAGTGCATATGGATCAGTATTACCCTTTTTGCCGCCATACTGTATATTCCCTGAAATTCAGCACATTAGCTAGCTGACGGACAACAATATTTCCCCTGTGCCCATCTTCCCCACAAATCCCTTGCATTTGTATGTGTAATATGTGCTCCCCTGTTCCTTCCAACTCTGTAACGTCCAAACGTATAAAGTCATCAATAAGTGGGTTGCCCGGCTGCTGGTAGTCCACTGAAGTGGTTCTTGTCACCTCCAATGGCTACATACTCAACCTATTCCTCTTCCCAGCTCTGAGTAAGAGTCTTTGGTCTGACTGCTCACACTATGGTCTGGTCTGAATGCTTGACCACCTATGTAAACAGGGTGTTTCAGTTCCTATGGGTTCTTATCACCTCCAATGGCTACATACTCAACCTATTCCTCTTCCCAGCCCTGAGTAAGTCTATTGTCTGAATGCTTGACCACCTATGTAAACCGGGTGTGTCAGTTTCTGTGGGTTCTCGTCACCTCCAATGGCTACATACTCAACTTATTCCTCTTTACAGCCCTGAGTAAGAGTCCATAGTCTGAATGTTCATCGCTGACTATAGACCGCCCTAAAACAACAGCCAATAACATGTTGATGGATGCAAAGAACAACCAAGAGATACCGTATCTGAAACTGCTTTACCTCAGCCTGCACTAGTTTCTGATCAATCCCACTGAAACTAGGGGAAATTCTGTAAATATCGTAAAAAATTTTTAAAGGGCAGCAGAATGGCTTCAAAAAGTAAAAGAGTAGTATTCTGTTTCATGGGTCTTTGGCTGAGTGATCAGATTTCCATGACCAGGGAGTACAGACCAGCAGAATTGGTAAGCAGTGAGACAGGAGCGGAAAGGGATCACTAGGTTGAATTTTACTTATTTAAACTTTTTAAAGGCATTGTTTGTTTTCCAGCAAGTCCTTTAACTTTCTTTAATAATATAATACTCAGCAATTTTAATATTTGAAGCAACTATTACTATGCATAGTGGTTTATGTAAGGAAAACCTAGTCATAAGTATTATCATATGGCTGCTATCTTAACTGCCTCATTTTCTTTCGAAAAAAACTCTATGTCTGCCTCACATATTGATTGCTACTGTTTAAATGAGCTATTAGCGTAACTTTAGCGGGGTGGGTTGAAATACATTGCTAAGGTTATTTTTCCCCCCCTAATAGTTTGTACAGTTATTTATTGCAAACCCATGGAAGTGTTTAAGAGGATTCTCTCACAGACCCATGAATGGAGAGCAGATTTACAATGCGGAGTACTTTAACTAATACAGGCAGTACAATTACCCTCATAAATTAGAGATATATGTTATGTGTGAGCCTGTAGGCAATAATTTTGCTCTGTCACATGACTGGGCCTTAAAAGAAAGCTTATTAAACACAAATATAGATAGAAGTTTTAAACAAATTACAAATCTGAAATGGTTATCATAGTATTCATTTATGGATAAAATGTATTTATATTTTATACTTTTCTTTTATACTTTTCCATATATTTTTTTTCTTATTCTTTGCAGTCAGCATTTAGCAAAATACAGTGTATATGAATTGAAATCATGTCTTAGAATCATGCTGAGGAGGACAATGATTCAGCTTCTATAAATATCCCAGATATTGTGTGCATATTATGTATATTTTATTGAATTGTTGAGTCAGTAGAGTTCACAATTTTATCAATAGGGAATATACAATTTTATTACATATCTCCTATTACGATTGTGAACATCTTAAAATATATGAAAAAAAAAAATCCAAACATTTTTATGGTGAAGTTTTTGTCTCTTTTGTAGCTATTATGACTCTTTTATGATTAAAGGGAATGTCTTCAGAAATTTACCTATTGTTTAAATCACATTTTTATGTTAAACATACACCTCTAAGCCTAATACTAATCCCAGAAAATCCACGGCACTTCCTTAAGTAAAAGCGTGAAGTTTATTCACCAATAGCAACATTTCAGTTCGCACACTGGAACCTTTTTCAAGCCTAATACTAGCTGCCAATTGTTGGTCTGTACAGATGATTTTACTGTAGTTATCTGCTTATCATTATAGGCAGGATCCACCATTCACAATAGGCGATATCCCAGCTTATCTCCTTCCTCCTGACCTCTGCACAGGTCACAGAGCATGCCTAGAAAACTCTCCCATTGAAGTTAATGAGGTCCCCTCATACCCACTCTGTCTGGGGCTGCTGTAAAGGTTACCTCTAAATGCTGTTAAGAACAGCTTAAGCAAAATGGCCACCCTCGTAATCATTTTCAGGAAATAGAATTAAAAAATCTAAAAACAGATTGGAAAAGAGGATATGTGTCATTATCTGGTTTTGACTGGCAGAAAAAAAATTCGGTGACACATTCCCTTTAATTTTTACACAAAAAAGACCCAAGAACGTAAAATGAAAGAAAAAAGAAGAAATGGAAGCGGCCAGAGGATCAGCCATGGCTCGATTTGAATATTAGAGGAGAATAGACAGTATCGGGTATCCAAAGACCGGAAGCATCCAATATCATAAAGACATCATCCAACAATTTTTATATATTTGTGTTATTACCTAATTAATAATCAGTCATTTATTTTTTGTTTGTTCAATTTAAATGAACAGTATCAACATAATTAAAGAGAACTGGTTGAGGAACATGTCTCTGTGATTGAGTCTCTTTTGGAAATTGTTTCTAAAGCAGTTTTTTTCTATCATTATTTTCTTATTATACTTTTGTCCATATACATACCAAATAGGTGTATCTCTATTTTTTCTCATTAACAAAATTAATTAATAGTGAGGGCTTGTCTCAGTAAATTGAATGAAACAACTACATGGTGTAGGTCATCAATGATGCGAAAGGACAAAGGTTTTTTTTTTTCGCCCGAAACATGAGAATGAAAATGACCGTTTAACTTTCAAGTTGGGAAACAAAAGTTCTTCCTGACAGGCAGCCATCAAGAGTATTTGATACATAGCAACTGGGAGGCAATTAGTGCGCTGCTAAGTCTTATGTTAAAATAAATCAGTGACCCAAATCCCCCTCTTTCCCAAATGCCCTCTCATTATTAAATCTACTTTAATGAACAAGCCTCTCAACCAAATACATTTCCATCTTAATGGGAGTGCACCTGCCGATCACAATAGCTTTTTTTTTTTTTTTTAAAGGAATTTAAGTAATGCCAAGAAGATGTATGGGTAAAGAACCTAATAAAATGGGTAAAGAACCTAATAAAATGGGCTGTATTCAGAATTTTTTCAAAAACTTCTCTTTTACGTCCCAGGATACAGAGGTTATGTAGATGTCTCATCACCTCTATGAAATCCATTGTTTCCCTTACTCATTTTACAGTGTAGAATGGTGCAGATTACATGATAATACCGTTTAATCCATCTTATTGTGACAGAAAGAGGTACAGAAGGTGCTGTGTTTGCACAAAATAGTCAATGGCTAGCGATAAGTCCCTTACACTTTCTAAAAATTCTGCCCTATCTTGACAAGCTTGTAGACATTGAAAATAAGGGATATATAGTAGAATAAATGTTTTCAATTATTTGAATATGATTCACTTGAACCTTTTAGGGTTCAGTCCAGATTTTAGCTCTATTACCTCTGGAAAATGGACACATTAACACTTTTTGGCCCAGTGAAAGAAAACGATATTGCAATAAACACTGGGTTCTACAAATGTACTATATGTGAACCTTGTATAATTCTTAGCTTCAAGTTCTCGTATCGCAACAACTAAGACATAATTGAAAGCCAAGAGCTATGCTCGAATCAGTAAATCTAAAGCAAAATGTTGCGTATGAATTAATTAGACTTATTGAACAGTATTTAAAAAAATGTATACACAGGGACCGATAAACCAAATTTTAAGTTAGAGATGAGTAAATTGATTACAAATGAGATGGATTGAAAATCAAATTTTGTAAGGTGGATTCGAAACCGAATTTTTGGTGATTTGATTCAGGCGAGTTTTGGGGAAAGAGAAAGAAAGAGAGAGAATTTAAAAAAAAAGTTAAGAAAATTGAGTCCTAGAAGAACTCAAGGTATCATATACCAATTTTCAGTCCAAGTGGCGCACCTTTGATTCAGGTAGAATTCATTCAGAGATTAATCAAATCAGTAGACTGATTCAGCCAAATCATGTCCCAATCGAATTTGAACGAATCACTCATTTATGGCGGTATTGTATCAATCTATGTGAAAAAGATGAAAAATGTAAAAAAAGAAAAAAAGAGTAGACTGTTGAAGGAGAAATCGTTGCAAATAATAATAAATGGGCACTTCTGGTTAGATTACAGGAAATGCAACATGCTGATTTGATCTTTTAGTACTAAATAATGTCACAGATGCAAGATATATTACTACTATTATCTTTTTATACACATTTTATTAGGGGAAAAATAAAATAACAACATATGCTCCTAACAAATACATTGTAAATTATATGATTAGAGTATGTTTACTTTTTTTGTCTGACATTTTTGTGACATTAAAATATTTCCTAATAAAAATGCCACCTGTGCCCGTACCCTTTGAGTATAAGAAAAACTGCGACATCATGGGGAGATTGTGCAACCTTCTGGAGTTATTGAGGACACATGTAGATATCAGGTATGTGAAACTTGACTGTACTGAGTTGTTAGCTTTTTTAAATACCCGTATCTTAGGGGAAAATACAAATGTAATGTTCTAAAAAATAATTTTTTCTTAATTTTTGGCTGCGCAAAGTGGACCTGCTAAAAGCCATGAAATTATAACATTTCCAATTAACAAAACAATAAAATTGTCTAAAAAATAATCATGATTTATAATAATAAATGTAAAATGTAATAACATTTCGAAGGCTGTGTTCTCATTGTAGTGAGACACAGAACATCTCAAAAATGCGACAGGCCTCAATCCATGTATAATCTATAGAGAGGAACATTTTTAACTTTAGTTTCCAGGATTTCTGAGAAAATCAATGTGATAAAACGTCAGAGTTACAACATGATATTTTTAATCTCTGTGTTTGCTAACTTTGTCCCTGACTGTTGTCTGTTGAAGCCACAGCTACCGTCACTTACACATGGAGACAAGCGGTGATTTGTGACTGCTAATTTATGACATAATTGCTGTGTACTGAGTCCTGTGAACCATAATCTGTTTCTAATGAACCTCTCCTTCTTCCATTGGCTGGGAGCAAGGCTGCTGCTCTGGAGGAGATGAAATGAATTGCTTCTGCTAAGTCATGGTTTTCTGGGCAGGCTTGGAGATGGCTATCATGAAAGCCCAATGTGTGTATCTGTCTGTTTTGTGTAAATGTGTTGGTGCCTCTCAGCAATGACATATTAACAAGCCTGCTAGGCGATCCTAGATGGTAGTAATAAGCTCTGTTATAATGTTATTCCTTGTCTGGCTGTATGGAAAGCGTCAAGATTTCAAAATCATTGCAATCTGCTTCTATTATCAGGGTGGGAGAGGAGATCAGATCACCTTGACACAATTATTTCACGTGTCGCACAAGTATCAGATATAGATGAAATAGACACAATGCAGGATACATTTATTAGTGGAATTGTAAACTTTACAAGCAGGGGGATTTTTAATGGAGAAGGGCAATTACATTCCCTGCCACTAGAGGTCCTTCACCCACAGATTATCCCTATATCGAAATACCCTGGCCAAGGCAGAATCATTTCTCAACCCCTCCTGGCGCTCTGGCACATTCCCAACCATCATCTACCCTGCTCTGCAGAATACAGGGCATTCGAGTGCGGCCCATTTTTCTAGCTTACCCATTCATCAGACCAGGGATGCTCCCAGCTGTTGTAAAACTACAACTCCCACCATGCCCTGCTGTAGAACGATAGCTGTAGGCTGTCTGGGCATGCTGGGAGTTGTAGTTTTGCAACAGCTGGAGGGCTGCAGGTTGGGCATCCCTGCATTAGACTGTCTGTGTCTTGTGGGAAAGTCGGACTTAAAAGGTGTTTTGAGGTGGAGGATTTTGGAGTGGATTCGGTGCCGGAAACTGACAAACCTGCACTGAAACAACATCCCATTGTTTTAAATCTGAGGCCACGGCGCCGTTCACGTGGCCGAGGATGTTTGGAGTACAGTTTAGTGTACAGGTCCATTTTTGGCGCAGTTACTGCGTGGACCGCTCGCGAAGTGCATCAGGAGCCTGCTCGCTGTTTAACTCCATTCGATGGAACTAAACCTGAAGAGGGTCCACATAAAAACCCATGAAAGAAACTGCAGCGCAGCAGTTTCTGCCGTGATATATGCGGAGGATTTTGCACATACCCAAATGGTGCGTGCTGTGATTTTCACTAGTCTTTCGAGGTCTGTGCAGAACCTGGTGCCTGTGTATTAACTATAATGGGTCAGTATTCAGTTCAGTTGCTTTCTGTTGTGCATCTGAATGAGCCTTTGAAGAACTGCTTTTTCTCCAATACCCTTAGTACAGGTAGCGCATAAGTTAAACATTACAGCAGAGTTACAATGGCGGTCCTAGGTAGAACGACAAGCAACAATAAATTGCAATGAATTGGGTCAAATTACAAACGCAGCTCTGCCACCCTCGACACAAATCGGTTCTGCTACAAGGCTGAAGCCTAGGGGAATTTTTTTTTTTTTTTTGAACAGACACCTGAACTTATCTCAGTTAAGCCCATACAGATGACTGAAGTGCATGTGATTATCTGCGGTTGGCAGATACTAGCGTTCTCACTTGTAAATGTCCTTTATTGTCAGTAAACCCCCAGTAATGATCGGTACACTTAGTATACGTGTAGACAGCCTGTAGCGGGTCAGACGCTGTTAATGTAATGAATGGATATTAAAATCATATAAAGGATCACATGTCAAGGCTTTGATCTCCAGAAGGTCAGCAATTCCTCTGATCTGCTCTGTGACAACTGAATTACGTTTGTTGTGGTTAATGCTAAATTAAGAAAAGCTCGCTATGTGCAGATAATCCGAGCGATACAATGAAACCATGGAGATTATCTGGACAACAGTATCATCGTGATACAAGGGGAGTGCCCAGAGATAATGGGGGCTCCACTGTTGTACCTAATCATTCACCACTATACAGTGAAGTCTCTTTAGATTGTCAGCCCACGGTACGATATCGGATTTTTATCCTATCAATTTACAGTAGTTACAGAGCCAAAATCATCATCAGAGATTATCCATGGATAAACCACCTAGGAGACCAAATATACTCACAGGACAACCGGATTATACACGTAAAGTACACTGCTACTGTAGTATCGCCACAATAAATATATATATAGATTATATACATCTGCTATAATATTTCCACAATATATATAGTATCGCCACAATACATGTACATAGTTTATATACATCTGCTATTGTCTCACCACTATACATATCTTATATACATCTACTATAGTATCGCCACAATACATATAGTATACTATCACCACTATACGTATTCAAAGTTTATATACATTTGCTATAGTATCGCCACAATACATATACTATAGTATCGCCACAAAAGTATACATAGCTTATATACTGTACATTTGCTATGGCATCACCACAAAACATAAACATAGTTTATATACATCTACTATTATATTGACACAATATATATACATAGCTTATCTACATCTATTGTAGTATCTACACAATATATATACATAGCTTATCTACATCTATTGTAGTATCTACATAATATGTAGACATAGTTTATATACATCTACTATAATAGTGACACAATACATATACATAGTTTATCTACAGCTACTATAGTATCGCTACAATATGTATATAAAGTTCATATACATCTACTATAGTATCACCACACTAGAACCAGATTATACACAGTTTATCTACAGCTATTATGGGATCACCCCAGTACATATGTACATCTACTATAGTATCATCACTCTGTATAGTATATTATCATCTAACAATATAACCAATATAACCATTAAACTTTATTTACACTACACCAGCAACTCAGTGGATCCCATATTATTCCCAATATATCTCAATATACCACAAATCAATCAGTTCCTACTATAGTGCTACATAATCAAACTGTCCACAGATTATGTAAATTATAATCCTATCCCTATCTGATCCCCATCACAATGTGACCATGGCTGGGTTTTCTCTCCCTTTTCAGACCAATTTATTATCAGGACAACTGTCTAAACTGCCCATATACAGGAAGATAATTATCTAGGATTGGACCAATTTGTTAGAGGACGCTCCAATCCTATCACCATTTACACACCTCGGTATTTGTGATTGGAACCATTTCAGGATTTAGATGAATTCATTGAAGCATTATTCGAATGGTTACGGAGTATATAGAGGTTACCTAGAATATAGTATAAAGAATGGCCATAGGGAAGTGCATGATGGGATTTAAAAGCCTAATGAAATGTGATAAAGTCCCATAAGGGTGCAATATGATTTTCAATTTCAGGCAACCATAACGGAGAACCGGACTAGACGAATCAGGGTCCATACAAAGCAATGGTTGGTTGTATCAATTGTATTGTAGGATTTGGTAATCTCACAGTGCCACCCTAAATGCATGTGAGCAGGTACAAGTATGATAAATTAACCATGAAGGCCCGAGCCAAAAACCTTATCATCTATGGCTGTCCAGAAATGCTGGAGGGAAACTGATGCCATGATTTTACTTGAGATCGTTCCTGTCATCCGGTGCATCAGCCACAATACTGGATGTATCCCTTTGCCGGACATATAAATAAACGTTTATCTGTCCGGCTATCTCAGGCTATGGCCAGTGCACAAAGCGCACAAAAATGTACATACATATACAGTATGTAAACCCAACCTAAGGCACAGTCATTGTCTAGGGCTGAAAAGTGATGTCTTAGGATCTGCCATCCACATGTAAGAATATGAACAAGTATGGCAATAGTAGAGCAGATAAATTACAACATCTGTCCTAACTATCTCCATAACATGGAGGATCTATGAGAAAATCTGAAGTGTAGGTAAGGTGGTCACAAAAAAGAATCAGATCTGATTAGAACATTGTCGGAGCCTTTTCTCCAAGCCTGAATCAACAATGCGGCACTTGTTCCTCGCCGGGGGAAAGTGTTCCGCACAATATTTTTATAATTATCAATGGTGCTAAAGATTCTACACCGGATCCGTGTTGTTCAGGCACACAGATAGCCTTGTTTTCTCTCTTGAAAGACTGGGCTTGATTTACTCTTTTCCTGCTCTTAGTAAATGAGCTGAGGCTCAAACTTCTCACTGCATATAATAAACCTCCAGGGCTGACTTCTTGTTTTGAGTTCTCGAGGGGGGAGATGTAGCCCTTTAAAACACTTGGATTTTCCTAGAGGAAGTTTGCAACCATAAAAAATCCTAGGCCATGTGCTACTAATACATTACATTATAGTATTAATATGCCCTATGACCCGGTTGCACCCAACGATAGTTCAACAGTTTCACCTAGAGGCCCAGTGACATTGTACATTTTTCTGTACAGATGTAGTAGGCTGAATTTGTCAGATGCACATTTGACACAATGGACCATGATATCATAGCGTATGAGTGATGGTCCTACATGGGACCGCCAGTATAATAATTTTAATGAAATTTACATGGGGCGGGCAATTATTTTTGGAATGTTGGATGAAAAAGCATACATCCCAAAGGGGGCATCTATACTGTGGTGCCTAATATATGCATTAGTATGCATCCCTGAAGCTTGTCTCCAGAAAACATAAGTCAACAGAGAGAATGTGTTTCATATCCAAGGCATACAGAGAGCGCATCTGGAATGTGCAATCCAAATACATAACTAAAAATGTAGAATGATTTGTATCATAGCAGAGAGAAAAATCTCTGGAGTCCCGTGAATGATTATGGAAGAAAAAATAAGTCTGCTTGCAAACAAGGCTGCCTGGAATTGCCAGGAGGACTTAACAGAAGGCAGAGCATCTTACCACATAAAAAAACTTTTGAAGGACCACTGGCAAATTTCCACGGGAAATGTCTTTCAAATATTTTGTTTGTTTTTGGAGTTTCTTTTGTTAATTTTTACCTAAATTTTGAATTGTAAAATTGGAATTCTAAGATTCTTGCCTCAATCAAAATGAAACGTTAAGCAATATTGTATGGAAATACATAAAGCAACCATTTCTAGATATTCAATAGTTAATATCACAGTTTTGAAGTCATTGGTTAAAACACAAACACAGCTTTGGATGCTTACCACATGTTGGTGCTTAGTCTTACCTGAAGGATGTTTGGATGCTGAAGTCTTTGCAGCAAGATCATTTCTTTGACAATCTTGAAGGATGCCAACCTATAGCAATCTTCCAAAGTTCTGTAACGTTTAAGGCAATTTTGTATGTCGTGTCCCCCAAAATCGACAGATTTCAGTGCTACCGACACAGTGTCATTCAACACCAATTTATAAACAGCTTTCGTGTAGCCCGAGCCCAAATACCGTACGCTGTTTCCCTTACTAATGTCCTGGCAACCCAACAAAGGTGGCTGTAGGGACAGATCAATTTTTGAACTAGGATGTGACTGCGATAATATGTCCTGATCAGAACTGGATCTCTTTGGGCTTTCCAATTTCTGGTTATGTTCAGAAGAGGATTGCTGGGCCAGGTCCATGAGTCTCCGCTCTAAGGGTCTCAGAAGCCTTTCTGTAGCCGACACCGGAACCTGATGTTCTCTATAACGGATCACCTCCTGGTACCTATCCTGCAGTTGCTTTAGTAGGTCCATAGATATCTCATTGTCTTGCCAAGATTGTCCCAAAGGTACAGGAGTCCCTCTATCCTGTAAGTGATGATTATGGTCAAAGCCGGGGACACATAGTAAATTCAACAAAGTGCCAAGGAAGAAGGACAGGCAGAAGCCGCCTGCAACTACAATTTTCCTTCGTCTCATTCTCAGGTTGTGTCTGGGTCTCCAGCTCTCAGCACTTCTGAAGGATGGGAGCTGAAGAAGTCTTCCTTCACATTGTGTTCCTAAATCCTTGCACCCTTGGACATCTTCACTCATAGAAGGTGGACTCTTAAAAGATCCCAATGCTCTAACTTTATTTTCTTCCTTCCCAGCTTTCAATTCCTGTTCTCGTAAGCTGGTGCCTTGACTTCTCTCTGCAGCTCCTTATCCTACACAGAATGGATGTTCACTGCAAGACTGTCAGAGAAGGAATGAGGGGGAAGGCGTGTTTTCAGACGGATCTCTTAAGGCCAGCCTCTTGCTGAGTGACAGCATCAGTCATTCATAGAGGGATAAAACACTTCCCCTTCTCCTGGACTGTACAAGGTTTCTACATTTGCATCAGGACATGTGGCTCAATGCATTTTTCCTTGTTTCCAAACTTAAGGATGAGCTGAGATTAAGCTACTGCTTCATTTTTTTTTTTCATAGGCAGAGAGACCACAGTCTGCAACATACTAGAGACCTGCATTATAGATCAACGGGTGCCCCCAGCAGTTTAACTCCTAGTAAAGCAGGCAGGATTTTATGCAGGCAATCTCTGTGGTGCACACATGGACAACAAGCAAGGTGTCCCAGCGCCTTGATTACTACTGCACCTCTCTCTGCAGACTGATTCCACCACTATATTACCCTGGAAAGGATCATATTACCTGGCTATCCCTCACCTCCCTCTCCAGTGCACAGCAGTTGTATGTTATTTTACTCACCACAGGGAAACATAGTCAATGGGAAACATAGGGAAGAGTTAACCCCTTTACTCCTGGATTTACCCACTGATCACAAGCCAATGCAAAGCAAAAATGTAAACATAAACCTTCATGGAAGAAAAAACGAATTAAATATATATATATATATTTATTTATTTATTTTTATTATTGCATTAAAATGTATAGTTGTGACTTCTCTCGGAAAATTTTAACCAACCAATGAATCAGATGTTATAGCGTCCTAAGGAGTTGTAACTCGGCTTTGCTGGGTTCATGCATGAATTGGAGATATAGCCAGTTATGTAGTAATCTATTTTCTCTGCCCTTGTTGAGAATAGTCTGATGTTTGATGATGCCTAACAAGCCAGTGATGCCATTCAGAAAAAAGAGTGGCCACTCTTTTAAAGACGTCATGATGGAGGTGTCAGTACAAAATGATATAAAAGCTGAAAGTGCAACCAGTCATAATAAGAGTACACTACTATTCCTGAACTAGAGGTCATACCTAGAGGTCAGACTGGAAAGTATTATACAAGATTTACTATTAGAACCAGGTATTCTATGGAAAATTGATATATGATTGGGATACCTCCCTGGCTACCCCATGTGAGAGCAATAAAAGTTTTGTCAAAAGGAATCAACTGCTTCCAGTCTAGTAAAATGAAGTGGACAACAGCGACGTTTCAGCCCACTCAATGGAACTTTTCTCAAGCAGTGACGACCTGGTCCGTCACTGCTTGAGAAAGGTTCCATTGAGTGTACCGAAACGTTGCTATTTGGTAAATAAACACACATTTAATTTTGGAAGTGCCGTGGAATTAACTTTATCTAGATAGAGAGATAGATAGATAGATAGATAGATAATTATACAGGTAGATAAAATGCATAGATATTAGATAGAGATAGATAGATAGATAGATAGATAGATAGATAGATAGATAGATAGATAGATAGATAGATACATACACAGATAGATATTAGACAGGTAGATTAAATGCATAGATATTAGATAGATAGATAGATAGATAGATAGATAATGATAGAGATAGATATGAGATAGATAGATAGATAGATAGATAGATAGATAGATAGATAGATAGATAGATAAAGTGATTGGTTTGGCTATTATCTGTTAATAGCTTGTTCACACCTACATTGGAGACTATGTTAGGACTTTTTTTCTCTGCTAATTTCTAAGCAAAAAAAAAATGCAGATTCCAGGATAGAAACCAAATGCACCCTATTATAGTCAAGGGGATCTGTTTTTGGTTCTGTTTGAATCTGGCACTTCCGTTGTTTGTGTTGTTTTCTTCCTACAGCAGAGCAGAACAAATACAATCAATAATGGAAGTTTGAAAGAAGCCTTACTCTCTTTAATATAATATTATGCTTATAAAAATACTATTAATGTGTATTACTATTTTTTCATGTTTCCCTTCCTTTAAATATATAGAACTGAGAAATATGTAAGAAAGTGATAGGGGTCCACTTCAATTTATATTATCTGTGATGTAAATACATACAGTTTCAAGAAAAAGTATGTGAACCCTTTGGAATTATATGGATTTCTGCACAAATTGGTCATAAAATGTGATCTGATCTTCATGTAAGTCACAACAATAGACAATCACAGTCTGCTTAAACTAATAACACACAAAGAATTAAATGTTACTATGTTTTTATTGAACACACCATGTAAACATTCACAGTGCAGGTGGAAAAAGTATGTGAACCCTTGGATTTAATAACTGGTTGAACCTCCTTTGGCAGCAATAACTTCAACCAAACGTTTCCTGTAGTTGCAGATCAGACGTGCACAACAGTCAGGAGTAATTCTTGACCATTCCTCTTTACAGAACTGTTTCAGTTCAGCAATATTCTTGGGATGTCTGGTGTGAATCGCTTTCTTGAGGTCATACCACAGCATCTCAATTGGGTTGAGGTCAGGACTCTGACTGGGCCACTCCAGAAGGCAAATTTTCTTCTGTTTAAGCCATTCTGTTGTTGATTTACTTCTATGCTTTGGGTCGTTGTCCTGTTGCAACACCCATCTTCTGTTGAGCTTCAGCTGGTGGACAGATGGCCTTAAGTTCTCCTGCAAAATGTATTGATAAACTTGGGAATTCATTTTTCCTTCGATGATAGCAATCTGTCCAGGCCCTGACACAGCAAAGCAGCCCCAAACCTTGATGCCCCCACCACCATACTTCACAGTTGGGATGAGGTTTTGATGTTGGTGTGCTGTGCCTCTTTCTCCACACATAGTGTTGTGTGTTTCTTCCAAACAACTCAACTTTGGTTTCATCTGTCCACAGAATATTTTGCCAGTACTGTTTTGGAACATCCAGGTGCTCTTGTGCAAACTGTAATTGTGCAGCAATGTTTTTTTTGGACAGCAGTGGCTTCCTCTGGTATCCTCCCATGAAATCCATTCTTGTTTAGTGTTTTACGTATCGTAGATTCGCTAACAGGGATGTTAGCATATGCCAGAGACTTTTGTAAGTCTTTAGCTGACACTCTAGGATTCTTCTTCACCTCATTGAGCAGTCTGCGCTGTGCTCTTGCAGTCATCTTTACAGGACTGCCACTCCTAGGGAGAGTAGCAGCAGTGCTGAACTTTCTCTATTTATAGACAATTTGTCTTACCGTAGACTGATGAACAGCAAGGCTTTTGGAGATACTTTTATAACCCTTTCCAGCTTTATGCAAGTCAACAATTCTTAATCGTAGGTCTTCTGAGAGCTCTTTTGTGCGAGCCATCATTTACATCAGGCAATGCTTCTTGTGAAAAGCAAACCCAGAACTGTTGTGTGTTTTTTTTATAGGGCAGGGCAGCTGTAACCAACATCTCCAATCTCATCTCATTGATTGGACTCCAATTAGCTCTTGGAGATGTCATTAGTCTAGGGGTTCACATACTTTTTCCACCTGCACTGTGAATGCTTACATGGTGTGTTAAAAAAACTAAACATGGTAACATTTAATTCTGTGTGTGTTATTAGTTTAAAGAGGACCTTTTCACTAGAATAAAACATCTAAACTAACTATACAGACATGGAGAGCAGCGCCCAGGGATTCCCCTGCACTTACTGTTATCCCCGGGCGCCGCTCCGTTCTCCCGGTATAGCCTCCGGTATCTTCATAGTTAGGCTCCACCCAGGGGAACCTGTCGGCGTCTCATTCTCCCAGGCTGTAGCGCTGGCCAATCGCAGCGCTCAGCTCATAGCCTGAGAGAAAAAAAAGCCTCTCAGGCTATGAGCTGAGCGCTGTGATTGGCCAGCGCTACAGCATGGGGGAATGAGACGCCTGGAGGTTCCCCTGGGTGGAGCCTAACTATAAAGATACCGGAGGCTATACCGGGCGAACGGAGCGGCGCCCCCAGGTATAATAGTAAGTGCAGGGAGATCCATGTCTGTATAGTTAGTTTAGATGTTTTATTCTAGTGAAAGGTCCTCTTTAAGCAGACTGTGATTGTCTATTGTTGTGACTTAGATCTCATTTTATGACCAATTTGTGCAGAAATCCATATCATTCCAAAGGATTCACATACTTTTTCTTGCAACTGTAGTGTTGTGAGGCTACCGAAGTCACTTACAGAGGGGTGAGGTCATATTAGTATGTTCCCGCAGATCCAGATAGTACACACAGCAATATGAACTGTATTCATAAAATACAGGAAGAGACTAACTGAATATACTATGTGGATTGTGGAGTATACAAAATATACATAATGTATTTTATGTACACAATATACCAGCTTTAAGTAATATAGCTAATAAATAATGCAGAATATACATGATAGGAGACTATGGTGCTCTCCACACTCTACAGAGGAGATTTGTTGCATTATTAAAGGGGTTGTCTCAAAAAATATTCTCCAATTTACAAACCAGCACCTGGATCTGAATTCTTTTGTAATTGCAAATAATAAAAAAATTAGTTGAGTAACTGAGTTATTCAATTAAATGTATTAGTATAGCGCCACCTGCTGTTTGTTCTTTTCCTCATCTTTCTGTCCACAATGCTGTGGTGTACGCACATGCTCAGTTCCAAACTGTGACAGCTACAGGACACGCCCCCTAAGCTGCCAGCTTGAAAAAAAATGTAGCAGAGGAACTGGAGCAATGAATGTGGAGATCTCTGGATCCATGTGAGGTATAGGGCTGGTTCTAGCTTCATTAGAAAGAGGTTTTCATGTACAATATGATGTCTGATTTATATGAGCAATATTAGAAATGAAAGCTGTGTCGTGATTGGTTGCTATTAGCAACACGGTTCGTTTTTCATAAAGCTGGGAATGCCTTCAAACCTCATTGAGATTTCCATCCAAAGCCCACTTGGGTCGGGGCTTGGATGAGAGGCTTGCCTGTTCAGTGGCCTTTTTTGTTGGATTGCCCCAGTAAAGTTGGAACTTCTGGCAAAAATTGGAAGCTGTAGTTGGACTAACCTAAAAAAAAACCATAAAATAACTTATCAACACAAATGTCAAAGCATGTTGCTCAAAAAGCCTTAGTAAAATGCTACAAAAATGTAGAAAAACTAAAAGTAAAATTTCTGTGTCCGTTTTTTAAACAATTTTTACATTTTTGAGTTCTTTTTGAATAACCCTTAAAAGAGCTTGTCCAGTTTCAGAAGGAAACTGGAAAACCTTCAGGCTCCGCCTACAGTAAAGAACTCATAAGTACTTACCTAACCCGCATCGCTGCTCCGGTTATCCTGACCAAGCTCTATTTACCTGGCTGCAGTGGTGACGTCACGTCGACAACACGTGACCGCTGCAGCCAATCACAGACTTCAGTAGTGCATCCGACCAGGCCAGAGTTTGGCTACAGCAGTCACATATTGCAGCCGGGTAAACGGAGCCAGTTTGGAAGAGCAGGATCTGTTAAATACTTAGCAGTTCTTTACTGCGCGCGGATCCCAAGGGATGTCCGTTTTCCTCCTGAGACCAGACAACCCTTTTAAAAGAAATAGTAACCTAACCTGGTTGATGACAGGAACCTATCAGAATCCATGTTCCATTTTTACCTTGCAGTTCACAAAGTGAGAGCTGAGCTCTTATTGGTGGCTTAACAAGGCCCCAATTTCAATCAACTTTATTTGCAATAAACCAGACAACAACTTGCTATAAATATCCCGAAATACACAGAGAGGGTTGGCCTAAAATGAAGCATTCCATAAATAAACAATGGTGATCGTGTTTAGAGGCCTCACAGAAGAAAATAAATCCAGTTCATGTGAATAATGAAGCTTGGAGCTTTGTATTTGTCCAGCTCTTGTATAAACACCCCCCCGGCAGTGATGTGTGTTTGGACAGGACTATCTGACCTCCCGGAGGTGATGATTATCTGATGGCATTAAATGGACAATTCATTTAAATGTTTAGATCTCTTCAAGAAAAGATGATGAAGTTGCCGGGCGAGAGCCGCAGCAGGTTCAGAGTGTAGGAAGTGCTGCACTAAAGTCTGCTGAGCAGGAAAGGTTTTGCACACTATTACAGGACACCAGTTCTTGCGTCATTGTATAGATGTAGTAGCTCGTCCATGTTTTAGCGGATGCAAGAATAATCATGGTGGCATTGTAGTACTGCATAGGTATAGGGATCCTTGCGCTATAGCATGAAATGTAAAACAGCAGAGCCAATTCTGTTCAGCTGGTTCTTAGTTGTATCTGAATCTAGGAAAGCTGGGTCATGTTCACAATGGCCGTTATTCAACTTTCCTAAATTTCAGACTGATAAATCTTAAAGAGTTTGTCTTTTTTATATACTTTTATCATTTTTATATATGGCTCACTGAGGGTTTAAAAATATAAAAAGAAGCCGGACATAACCTTACCGATCCTTCACCACTACAGAGGCGAGTCAACGTTTCGGCCAGCGATTGACAAGGAGTTTTAGACCAGAACACTGTAAAAACAGGAATGGTGGGGGATTGGCCTGGGTCAATATGGCTTCTTTTTTATTTTTAACCCACTGTGAGCCATATCTAAAAAATGGAATACCGCTGGACAACCCTTTTAAAGGTTATACAACAACAGGGAGGATATTATAATTTACCTATTAGGAATGTGGGAAAGCTGAGGGCTTTATTGGTGGTAATGAAGTCAGGACTCGACTTGCTAGATTTATCAAGGAAACCAGTGAATAAAATTTATAATTGATAGCAATGCAATACCGATCATTTCCTATGGATCCCAATGTTTGATATAACATGTCCCGTGTAAGTACAGTGTGGCCCCATGTAAATCTTTATTAATACAGCCATGTGAATGAGCCCTTACAGACCTGATTTTTTTTTTTTAAACAATCTGCAATTGAATTCATTTTTTATTCCTGGGATCTAGAAGAGGATACATTTTCCTATATTTTTTCCTGAGAATTTTATGAATTTATTGCATGCAATCATAACATAGTGATTACAATCATTACAATATTAGGAGTGATGAGCAAATTGAATTGGATTCAACCTGAATTTTGTAAAAATTTGAGGTGAGTCTGAATCTGAATTTTTGGTGATTTGATTCGGGTGAATTTTGAAAGGGAGGGGAAAGAGAAAGAAAGAGAGAGTGAAGGGAAAAAATTTAACGGGGTATTCCCATCTGAGACAATGGGGGCTTATCGCTAGGAAATGCCCCCATTGTCTGATAGGTGCGGGTCCCACCCCTGGGACCCACACCTACACCAAGAATGGATTGAAGAAAGTGGTGGCTGGAGGACCCCGGGTTTCCCCAGGTCCGGCCACCACCAAGCGCTCTCCCCATAGTAGTGAACGGGAGCACCGTTCCAATTCATTTCTATGGGGCCGACGAAAAATATACGAGCCAGCGCTCTGCTATTTTCGGTGGCTTCATGGAAATGAATAGAGGGCGGCTGCGAATGTGCAGTGCGCCCTCCACCACTTTCGGGGCTCCGTTCTCAGTGTAGGTGCGGTTCCCACAGGTGGAACCCGCACCTATCAGACAATGGGAGCATATCCTAGGAATATACCCCCATTGTCTGACATGAGAAAACCCCTTTACGCATTTTTTAAACAATGAGAGGCAAGGGAGAAAATATACGAGTCCTAAGAGACATCAAAGTGTCATCCACCAAGTGTCATATGATCCGGGTGGTCAACCGATTCGGCTGAATTGAACCCAAATTGATATCTGAGCAATTCACTCATCTCTAATCATTAGCAATCTTTGCAAAATAGCTAGCTACGTCTATAGCCGGCAATGTATGGCACGTTCTCTGGCTTCTCAGGGGTTAATGAATTTGCACCGTTGCATTATCCCAGGTTCATTTCTGCGACAGAAAGAATAGTTGTAGGGCATTTAGCGGGGATAATGGAGGTGGAAGGATAAAGCTGTCCTCTTTAGACTAAATCTACAAATCATGGACTCTACATGGGGTAACCCTTGCCCTGCTGGAGACAGCGAATGGCAGGAGTGAGTGCTAATGACATAGTTATCCATCAAGGCCCTATTATACTGCTGTTAGCAACTAATTAAGAAATACAATGGCGGCGGAGAGTTCACAAAGAAAAGAGCATCAACACCAGAGGGTCATAAAACGTTAGAAGGGAATTCCGAGCTGAAAGTTCACTGGGCTGAAAAGAAGGTGGCAGTGTCCACCGCTGCGCCCCTCATTCAATACACATACGTGGAAAACACTGCAAGCAATGCTTCTGCTTTCCCACACAATGCGCTCACCAGGCCCTCCCGCACTCCCATACACTGCGATTATTCATTAGTTAATGCCTTCCTGGTGCTAGTTTAAGCAAATGAGGACTATCAAAAGGGAGTCAGCAGATGAAATGGCGGAGGTCAGGATACATTACACAATTAGAGAACGCACATACAGAGGTAGTGTTGAGGCTGGTGCAATACACATAACATGGTAATTACACGTTATGTCTTGTAAACACTATTTCTGCAGCCACATAGAACGAGGGCCAAATCACTAGCGATGCTCACACTGTCCCTAAGGCCTTATTACAGCCCTGTGTATTATGGACACCCATAGAGGTAAATGGAGAGTCACATTTCCCATGTATGGAGGAATTCTTCCCTAAAAGTATTGCATCGAGGGGGCGCTTTCTCCGTAACATGCAACACCTGGCGGATCATGTACGTCAGAACACAGAGGCCGTGGGAGCAATATCATCTCTGCCGTGCAGTCTCCATAAACAGAGATCTTAGGCCTTAGGATAACAAATCTAAGATTAAAGAGAAACTCCAGCCATGGTTTGCTGCAGGAGTGTTTTGTAAGGCATTTGATCAACAGTTTGCCACATGCAAGTGGCCGTAAAATCGTGGCAATAAATCAAACTGTGTTCTTCATAGTCAGGGTTGAGGGAATTGAAGTATCCAAAGTGGACTTCCATCCGAATTTCAGGGGAAATTCGATTAGCCACGAAGCCGAATTTTGCCCAGAAATCCATTTGAGCACAAAAAGGCTGCCACAGCCATCTTGATTGAAGATCCCGCTTGAAATCTCGTTCAACCCTTCAAAGCCCTCATTTTTAATCTCAGATGCTGCAATCAGTGATGAACGTGGCATCTGAGGGGTTCAATGACGGGAAAGGGGAGGGGGGGTGCGGCGCAATCGCCTCTCCCTGTCAGAGTGCATTTGTTATTTACAAATAAATGCGTTTCATGACGAAGTAATTCATCATGAAGCAAATTTCTTTGTGAAATTCAGCGAAGCAGCCAAATCAAATTTTTGTAAACTTCACTTAACACTATTCATAGGCAACCACTGTGGTCACTAATCAATCTTAATGGATTTAAGATATATCTCATCTAAATAATAAAACCTCATGATTGTTCCTGTTTAGAGATGTCGGGAACATGAAATATTCCGTTCGCGAACGGCGAACGCAAATTTCCGCAAATGTTCGCGAACGTGCGAACCGGGCGAACCGCCATAGACTTCAATAGACAGGCGAATTTTAAAACCCACAGGGACTCTTTCTGGCCACAATAGTGATGGAAAAGTTGTTTCAAGGGGACTAACACCTGGACTGTGGCATGCCGGAGGGGGATCCATGGCAAAACTCCCATGGAAAATTACGTAGTTGACGCTGAGTGTGGTAAGTTGAATTCGCAATGCGATTAATATAACCTGCATTAATCGCATTGCGATTACAATTTAGATCTGAAGTTCCTAATGGTTGTATTGCTAGAATTGACGAATATAACGAATATAGCACTATATTCTCAATCTTCGTTATATTCTAGCAATACAACCATTAGGAACCCAGCTCTAAGTTGAATTCGAAATGCGATTAATATAACCTGTATTAATCGCATTGCGATTACAAGTTAGTCAAATTTGTGACACTGCAGCTTCCGAATGAATCTAAGATGGATGCTGTCCTTGCTTTTTGATAGGAGGTGGGAGGGTCTGGGAGGGAGGGTATGCTGATTGGCTGGAATGTGTCTGCTGACTGTGAGGTACAGGGTCAAAGTTTACTCAATGATGACGAATAGGGGGCGGACCGAACATCGCATATGTTCGCCCGCCGCGGCGAACGAGAACAAGCGATGTTCGCCAGGAACTATTCGCTGGCGAATAGTTCGGGACATCTTTATTCCTGTTGTCTTAGGGTACTTTCACACTAGCGGCAGAACGGATCCGACAGGCTGTTCACCCTGTCGGATCCGTCCTGCCACCATTTTGCCGTGCCGCCGGACTGCCGCTCCGTCCCCATTGACTATAATGGGGACGGGGGCGGAGCTCCGGCGCAGCACCGCAGTGCGTAGCGAAAGGCCGCTGGACTAAAAGTACTGCATGTCCGACTTTTTAGTCCAGCGGCCTCTCACCGCGCACTGCCGTGCTGTGCCGGAGCTCCGCCCCCGTCCCCATTATAATCAATGGGGACGAAGCGGCAGTTCGGCGGCACGGAGAAATAGTGGCAGGACGGATCCGACAGGGTGAACAGCCTGTTGGATCTGTCCTGCGGCTAGTGTGAAAGTACCCTTAGTCTGTTCCAGAGTTCCCTTGGAAGCAGAGGTTTGTGCTCCAGAGCTGTTCTTTGGACTTTTATCAGTGAAAGGAATAACCCATAGACAATTATTTGGTGGCTATAGCTAAACATATCATACTTACCAATTTCATAGATTCCCAGAAAAAAAGGGACTCTTACTGTAGGTCATATAGGAGGGCATGTTTTATATAAGAAGGAGCGGTATGTAGCCAAAAAATTTGCAAGCTGTTCAAGACAATCTGCTGTAAGTCTCCCCTTTCAGAATCTCCTCGATACACCATCTCGATGGTAGGCAAGTAAAGACCATATTTATTCAACGTGCATAAACTACACTATGGTTCTAAGAGAGAGAATTACCATATAGATGACAACAATATCCATGCCTCTAGAGATGAGCACATTTTCCAAAATTTAATCGAATCAGCTGTCGGATTCCAGTCGAAACAACAAAAGTGCCCCCATTGCCCTTAAAAAAGTGGTGTATGACAATCTGAGGTCTCCTAGGACTGTATCCAACCCCTTTCAAGCTCTTTAACCCCAAGACAGCGTTAGTAATGTCAAAGTGACAGTAACTTATATAGCTATGTGTAAATACGTGGAAGCCGTGGGAACAAACAGCTTGTTTAATAATACACTGCAGGTTTTTTTTTTAATGAAAAACAGAAATGTGTCCAAAAATTATCACTTTTTGGTGGCAGATATCTTCTGATCTGTAATAAGGGCGCCCTGAGGTTGAGAAATTTGTGTGTAACAAATCACAAAAGTTTTGCATTCGTCAAAATTAGGATCTTTTGGGGAATTCGACATGAATTAAAATTGTGAAGAATCGACAGAACATAACAGAAAGAAAATCATTAGAAGCCATGACAGTGCTAGTCCAGCTCCCTCCAAAGCAGAGCTGTAATCCTACTGTGGGCATGATCTCAGAATGCTGTGTTGCAATTATCTGGTTTGTTATCAGTGTTGTTACATTACAGTTATAGTCGTCATCCTTATACAATGGCTGGTTTTTCAGCGCTGAGATAAACAAGTGCACGTTTGGTTTAGGGCCTTAAATGAATATTGCTTTATGACTGGGCAGGCTTAATGAATAGCTATTATTTACTCTCCTAGCTGTAAAATGTGGAGTAAAACTAATGAGGGGATTGGTAACTAGGTGTAAAAATCAGTAAGATTCCTTCTGAAGGAGAGGACACAAAGGAGCATGAATACACTGCCCTGTCCTAAGTGGAAAACTATTTCATGTATTTAGTACTATTTCATGCCCCAGGCTGTAGGTTGGTAGGAGATGTTGGGCGTTGTAGTTTTGCAACTGCCGTAGAGCCATAGACCATGCTGGGAGTTGTTGTTTCCCAACAGCTAGAGTAACATGCATTGGTTACCACTGATGTAGAAGGATCCTTAAAAGGAATGTATCATCAGAAAATGACCTATTTTTCAAATCACGTATTTGTGTTAAAAATATTTTTTAAGATTTTTTTAAAGAAGTATTTGCACTGACCATTAAACCTTATAACAGGTGACACTTCTTGGGCTGCACAAGTCACTTTACTGCAGACATCTCCTTATCATTACAGACAGTATTACAACAACAGATATCACCTACATATAGATAAAACAGTATCCACCATTAACTATCGGTGATATCACATATCTGCTCCCTCCTGACCTCTGTACAGGTCACAAGGCATTCCTAGAACACTCCCCCATTGAAAATGAGGTCCCCTCCTCTCTATTGTGTCTATGGCCCATGGTGGTGGCTTCTCTAAAGCATACCTCTGTAGGCTATTGACAACAGCTTAGGCAAGAAGGCAATCCACATAATGATGTTCAGGAATTAGAATTTAAAAAATCTGAGATCATCAAATAAAAACAGATTAGAAAAAATATATGTGTCACTATCTGGTTTTAACTGGCAGAAAAATAATTATCTTTAAGGCTTCCATACCGATTGGTGCCAACAGTCTAAAGTGTATGAGGTGCTCCTGACTCCCCCCCAACATCATCTGTGAGTATTTTTGCCCAATCCTTTTGTTCTCCCTAGATATAGGCCACTGCCCCAATACACATGCCGAGTTGAACGTGGATTTGTATGGGGGGGGGGGGGTAATGGTATGGAGACGGGAGGAATAGCTAGTTTGTCCAATAGTTATTGAATGTGTATGGCCAGCTTTAGTCAATATACATTTATTTGTAAATAGATTAAATCCATTTCATGAAGTAGGGTACCTGGTCCTAGAGCTACCTGTCATTAAATGGGTTGTCTAGGATTTGGAAAACATGTCTTTGTCCAGAAAGAGACCCACACCTGCCATTAAGTTGTGTCTGATATTTATGCTGAGCTCCTTTGAAGTGAATAGGACTAAGCTGCAATAGCATATATGACCTGTGGACAAGTGTCCAGCTGTTTTTGGAAGAAATGAGCCATCTTTTTTTATTAGTGGAGGATCCCTTCAAATTTTCTTAAAATTACGTGGAGTAATTATTTATTGTTACATCAGACAAATGTGCCCTATCATTTTCCAGTGAAATCCTGCCGGGCGATTGGGCTATCAGTGAGAATTCGGACGTTTGTCGTTGATTGACTCTTTTAAGTTGACAAGAAAATGATTGTTTGCCAGTGTTATACCCCCTCATATAAACAAGCGCCTGCTACTCATCAGCATAGGAGACAGTAGAAAAGGTATTTCTGAAATCCTCAAACTCCTCAAAAAATATGATTTTTGTATCATATAAATAAATACATGTCTTTGGAATATTAAAACGTACTAAATTGTCTAACAGCGCACTCGTAAAAAACCTACTACTTCTAAAAGCAGGTTTTGGGATGAAATGGGGGGATACCTGTACAAGAAGTTGTAGACCTGCACACCCTTGCAGTGGTGCCAGGAGGCGGACAACATTTTTATTGAGCTATGGGTCCGTCATGTATTAATAGAATGTATTTGAACTGAATTCTATGCTGATGAATCTTTTAGGTGATGATTATCTCCAGTAGACTCATACCAACAAGAGCGCCCATTCACTTATGATAACTATCAGCCCAAAACCCATGTAGGCAACAGCTTTTCCTTCAGATTTTACCGTAAACATGCCATCTCTGCTTAAGTAACGCATCAGGCATTAGAGATGAGCAAATCAATTCTTAACGTAGGAAATTTGATCCAATTTTGTCAAAATTTAGGTTGCCTTTAGAACCTGATTTTTTTGTGGTTCGATTCAGGAGAATTTTGGAGAGGAGAGAGAGCAAGAGAAAAAAGTGAGTGACAAGAGAGAAAAAATATGAGTCTTAGGAGACCTCACAGTGTCATATACAAGTTATCAGGCCCATGAGAGGACTTTTGATTCAGGTAGAATCAATTTGGATCCGAATTGAATCAGTTGACCTATTCAGCTGAATCAAACTCTAATCGAATGTTAAGCAATTCGAAACATCTCTGTCAGGCATGTTGAAATCCAAAATGTTCAAGGCTTATTTCTGAGCCTTTGTGAGTTTAATGCCCCCCCATACACATTAGATAATCTGGCATTGGTTGCTTCACTCAACATTGATCTATTGTGTATGGCCATCTTATGAGAACAGTCATAGTTCTTTCCACAGGAGTTTGCTAGTTTGATATCACTTATAGCTGGAAGGGTGGCTGAATCTTGCTTGTGCTAGATGTGTCTACTAGCTTCTGATCCGCCTCATTTTCAATATAAAGCACAATAGTCCTTTTAAAATGTACTATTGTTGGGTCCTAGGGTTTCCAACTGTGTCTTCTCCATTGCCTTAGAGGTGGTAGGTAATACATCAATAAACATTGTATGAGAACATATTGCAGTGTCTTATTGTACTAGTTTAACCTCTGCAACACTGGACCTTAGAAAAACAATAAAAAGGAGCAGGAAAAGCTCATAGAAATGCTGCATATTTCAGGGGAAACAACAACTTTTCAGTTTAGTTTGTCTAGAGTGGATATACAACATAAAATTTAGATATCTAAGGCCAGTATAGTCTCCATAATGCAAATTGAATCAAATAAAGGAAGTGTTAACTCATGTATGTGCTTCATGAGCCAAGACATCTGAGGGTACCAATCAACATGAGCTGAATACAGACACCAGAGAAACACTGGGCAATCAGACTATTGGGGAGATTTGCTAATCATGTCAAAAATGTAGACAGTGTAAGCTTAGAGGGGCAGTCTAAAGAGGTACCAAATTTATCACAGTGGCTCAGACTGGATGATAAATTTGGTGCATTGCTAGATACTTTTGTCTAACTTTATATATCCCCTATTGGGTGGCTTACTTTGTGCCAAAATTTTGGGAAAATGTTGGCACATATTATTGCATTGTAAACCAAGCCACTTTAAGTTAAGCCAACTACTATTCTGTTACACCATGTCCTTGCCAAATGCAGCAAAGTTCATTATTTTGTTTGGCTTATTTGTGTATAAATAGGTCAGAAGACATTACGAGCCAGAAATTAGCCGAATTCTGGCACATTTTACAAAAAAAGTCTAGCCATAATCTCATTAGTAAATGTGAGCAACAGTTTTTTTTTTTTAATTTAATGATTTTTATTGAAAAGAATTTAAGATCTCTATAAAGTTGCCCAATAGGATACCTGCACACAGGTGGGGGTTTAGTAACATAGTAACATAGTAACATAGTGCATAAGGCCGAAAAAAGACATCTGTCCATCCAGTTCGGCTTCCTTCAAGTTGATCCAGAGGAAGGCAAAAAAAAAAAAAAACCTGTGAGGTAGAAGCCAATTTTCCAATAAAAAATTCCTTCCCGACTCCAATCAGGCAATCAGAATAACTCCCTGGATCAACGACCCCTCTCTAGTAGCTATAGCCTGTAATATTATTACACTCCAGAAATACATCCAGGCCCCTCTTGAATTCCTTTATTGTACTCACCATCACCACCTCCTCAGGCAGAGAGTTCCATAGTCTCACTGCTCTTACCGTAAAGAATCCTCTTCTATGTTTGTGTACAAACCTTCTTTCCTCCAGACGCCGAGGATGTCCCCTCGTCACAGTCACACACCTGGGGATAAATAGATGATGGGATAGATCTCTGTACTGACCCCTGATATATGTATTTATACATATTAATTAGATCTTCCTTCAGTCGTCTTTTTTCTAAAGTGAATAACCCTAATTTTGATAATCTTTCAGGGTACTGTAGTTGCCCCATACCATTTATCACTTTATTTGCCCTCCTCTGAACCCTCTCCAGCTCTGCTATGTCTGCCTTGTTTACAGGAGCCCAGAACTGTACACAGTACTCCATGTGTGGTCTGACTAGCGATTTGTAAAGTGGTAGGACTATGTTCTTATCACGGGCATCTATGCCCCTTCTGATGCAACCCATTATCTTATTGGCCTTGGCAGCAGCTGCCTGACACAGTTTTTTGCAGCTTAGTTTGCTGTTTATTAAAATTCCTAGATCCTTTTCCATGTCAGTGTTACCGAGTGTTTTACCATTTAGTATGTACGGGTGACTTGCATTATTCCTTCCTATGTGCATAACTTTACATTTGTCAGTGTTAAACCTCATATTTGCCCAAGTCTCCTATCTATCCAGATCCCTCTGTAGTAGTATACTGTCCTCTTCAGTGTAAATTACTTTACACAGTTTAGTGTCATCTGCGAAAATTGATACTTTACTATGCAAGCCTTCTACAAGATCATTAATAAATATATTGAACAGATTTCTGTGCTTTTTTGCACGCAAATTTGATCTCAACCTTGCATTGCAATGGATTACAACAAAGAATTTACATACCATGGATTTCAAAATCCATATGGCAGGTCTATTTCCACATGGAAGAAAAAGCAAAGTGTACATGAGCTTTGTCTAATCCCATACACCATGCTGGCATTGTAATATGCTCTGGTTTTTCCTCATGAGAATCCACGTGGAAAAACCATGCGTAATCTGCAAAGTGTGTAGGTAGTCTAAGCAGTCAATAGCTGCTGGCCGAACCATCTTTTGGCTGAAAACTGTCTCTCCCGACTTCCCGATACACATAAATGCTCACATGTATGTATTGACAATGGGGAGAGAGGAGACACTTCTGGTAGTGAAAAAAATCAGATCACCCAATCTTTTTCACCCCTGAAATAACCCCTTCAAGAACAGCCAGGAGCTCCTCATACACATTAGAACCACATTAGAACCATTCTCGACAGGTTTGGCTGACAATACACTAATGTGCATGGGTGCCTTTTAGAATATTACATACTTTTCATAGACAGTAAATTTTGCCCCCAAACAAACCCAACCGTAGCACTCAGCAGATAAGTGGAGAAACAATGTTCACCGTTATACAGACAATGTATTGCAGATATATTACACTACTGTAATATCTATCTACAGTGCCCACCATCGCAGTATGGGAAAATTTGGGGTGTGGGTCACAGGCCTCTTAGATTTTTTTTGTTACCTTTTCCCCCAAGAATATTTTTGGTGATAAATAATTCAGCAGTAAAGTACATATCAGTCCAGGAGAGCTCCTCACATTGCCTCCTGCATAATCATGAACTGTTCGATTTTTCATTACCCAGGGTTGTAATTTAAGGATTTGCATAGTGTAATATCAGCTTGTGTTTATATCCATCCAAATGCTATTTACATTCTCACAAATTCATTTCAGAAATCATTAGTGGAGGATTATTAACTTCAACACAAAGCAAACACAGCTTAAGACTCTCCATTCAGGTTTCTACTAAGGAAGATCTTATCAGATAATAGCTCAAGGACACTGTATTTAAAGAATGGAAGGGAAAGGAACACTTGAATTGACACAGGTACTTTACATTACAATCTTACCTGTGGGTGGTTTGGGATTAAGCTTTGTGGAATGTCAAGCTGGAGGTTTCTTAGGAAAGTCTTGTGTGTGTCTCCCTGTCCTCTCATGCTGGGAGAAGAAATTAGATGCCTCATTTCATTATAAATGATAATGAGAAAGGCTTCACACTGAGGCATCCTGCAAAGGAAAGACTGTTTCTTGTTTAACTTCCCCCCTTGGAGTTGACCCCCTGGATACCAAGGTATGGGCAAGCTCTAGGCTACAGCTCTTAAAATATTTACACCTCCTGTCCACACAAGACCATAGACATTCATTCTTGAAATGAAGGACCCTTACCAATGGAACTAACCTCATGACCATGCATGGTGTGTGATCACCTCTCCACAGAAATCAATGATCGTTATAGATGTTTATGAGTAAGAGGTTTTCTTCATTTGTAGTTTAGATTGAACAGTTTTGCAACTTTTTTTTGCTAATGAGTCATCTCTCACATTTGAGGTCCTGAATCACGTGAATAAGGTGCCTTATACCTACACATCCTATTAAAAGTTAAATTTTCTGTAGGAATCGAGAATCATTGAGTTTGGAGTAGGTGGTGCTTCCTTAAATGGGTATCCTCACCTGGGACATTTATGGCATATCGATAGGATATGTCATAATATGTCCAATAAGTGTGAGTCCCAGCTCTGGGACCAGCTCCTATCTCAAGAATGGGGCCTCCAAGTGAATGGAAAGCACACCGTGCATGGGGGCATTATTAATATTGGGGGCACTAATGGGGGCATTACTATTACTGGGAGTCACTAATGGGGGCCTTAATATTGCTGGGGGGCTCAAATAGGGGCATTAATATTACTGGGTTGCTCTAATGCGGGTACTGTTAATTATGGGGAGCCCTAATTGGGGCATTACTATTACTCGGGGCACTAATGAGGAGGCTATTATTTTTTTTTGGGGGGGGGGGCTAATTGGGGCATTAATAATTCTGGGGGCACTAATTGGGGCATTAATATTACTGAGGGGAACTAATGGATGCATTATTAATTCTGGGGGCACTAATGGAGGCATTAATATTACTGAGGGGCACTAATGGGGGCAATATTAATTTTGGGGGCACTAATGGGGGCATTGTTAATTCTGGGGGGTGCTAATGGGGGAATTATTAATTGTGGGGGGCACTAATGGGGGCATTACTATTACTGGGGGCACTAGTGAGGGCATTATTAATTCTGAAGGCACTAATTGGGGCATTATTATTACTGAGGGGCACTAATGGAGGCATTAATATTACTGAGGAGCTCTAATGGGGGCATTATTAATTTTGGGGACATTAATGGAGGCATTACTATTTCTGTGGGCACTAATGGGGGCATTATCAATTCTAGGAGACACTAATGTGGGCATTATTAATTGGAGGCACATTATGACATAGTCACTTAACACCCAGTGTTAAGCCATACTCCCATAACTGTTAATTATGGGGAGCCCTAATTGGGGCATTACTATTACTCGGGCACTAATGAAGAGGCTATTCATTTTTTTTTGGGGGGGGGGGCTAATTGGGCATTAATAATTTTTTTATTCTAATGTGATTTAATCTGCAATAAAACATTAAAAAGTTGAACAAAAAGGTTCAAAATATTATAAAATTCCTCTTTTCTGGGTCCGAAAATCACATTCAGTGTTGACTAGCTTTCTTACATTGTCTTTTCTGGGAAAGACACTTTCTTGACAATCTGTATCTAGATACTTTGATCTTAAAGCACCTTGATCCTCGAGATCCGATGACTGTTTTTAATTACCTCGTATTGTAGGTCTGTTCCTGATTATCATTCAATCTGCAGGAGGTCTCCTAGTTTTTCCAGAAAATGATCCAGTGTGTGAACATTATTTGCTGTTCCAGATGTTTGAATTTTCAATGTTCTATTAATATCTTGTTACTCTTATTTGGGTTCCATTTCATTTTCCAAGGCAAGGAAATGCTCATTATATAGAACAAATTACCGAAATTTTTCAGAACACTTCTTTTCGTCTAAGAAATTCATGAAAAGTCAGGAGTGGACATACCATGCCGGGTCATAGAGTGTTACATTCCTAAGGTAAACTGTTATATACATACAGTACACAATAATATATTGCAAAATAATTTCATATTTTAGATTCAACCATGCATCAAGGTGGAGAGGGGATTTGACGCTTTTTTTTTTTGTGGAACAATTTTCTTTTGTGCTCACTGTTGCTCCCCCCACTAGCTAATGGACGTTATTGTAGTTGTCAAGAGAAGAAGGGGATATAGTAATGTCCCATTCAAAAGTGGATGTCAATCTTTAAACTTTTTTAGAATCCCCTAGAAAAATGAATGTTAGAAGGACCACAACAATAAGCTGATCATAGGTTGGAACTGAAGGAAGACATGACCTCAAGTGTTCGATTTACCTGCAGTGCCACTATAGAAGAAATAAAGAATTACATAATGCTCACTAAAATAATGGGCTGGCTAAAAGATGAGGATCCTCCTAGCTCAGAATTCCTAATTTTTTTCTAAACCAAAACTATAAAGTTGGCTATACACAGTAGATTCATTTTGTCCAAACCCACCAATTTTGGAGGGAATGACCAACAATATAATGTTTGGGGGCCTCCATACTTTCAACCTATGTCAAATCTGAGAGGAGAGAAGGATTGGGTCATTGGAATTTAACATCCCCTACTCTTTGGTTCACATAGGAGTCAAAAGAGATGTCTGGCATTGACTTACACCTCTCTTGCTATTTAGGCTAAGCTCAACCTGCATGTGTAAGGGGGTTCAGGAGGAATAGTTGTCAGACAAACATCTAATGTGTATGGCCAGCCTAAAGGACTCCATCCTCAGCTGGTCAACAAGGCTACTTTCACACCACGTTTTCTATCCCGGTATTGAGATCCGTCATAGGATCTCAAAACCAGAGGAAAATGCTTCAGTTTTGTTCCCATTGACAATGAATACTAAATGGAACGGAGTGCACCAGAATGCATTCCTTTCCGTTTCATTGTGTTCTCATGCCGCATACAATAGGGGAATATAGCTGTTGAAGGTGTATGGGCACCTTGAATTTCCTAAAGTTTTCAGAAAACGTATATATGTCATTATAACATATCACATGTTTTGATCTGTGGGGGTCACAGATCTGAAACCTCCACCAACCTCTACAACAAGGGGACACAAGTGCTCACATAGTACGCAATCTCCTGGCTGCAGGAGATAAAAGTGAGACAGGTCCTTAGACTTTCTATTGAACCCGTCTCTCTTCCCGACATGCGTGACATGCGAGTGCTTCTCTCTCCTTGTTCTAGCAATCAGTGGCAGTCTCAGAGCTCGGAACCCCACTGGTCAAAACTTTTGATGTGACTGTATGACATTTCAAAAGTTTCCTGAAATCTCAGTGACCCTTTAAATGCTACCTAATGAATGCTAAGCTCAGTTTGCAGGTCCTGACTGATGACCAGATGATCAATTAGTTGATAACTAGCTATCCATTGTGAATGGCTGCCATAAGATTATCAGTAACTTTGGTGAAGGAATCATCTGTGTGTCTATGATCACCGTCATTCACATGTAAATGAGGGCAAACACTCTCTGCCATTAATGAGCTGCTATTTGCAAACCTATTGCATTTACACAACATCATTAGGAAACCTAAATTAGTAGCACTTATTTTCATACAAAGAGGGTTACTTATCTTACTGATGACACTGGGAAATCTCCATTAAATCCTAAAACAATGTTATGTTGACCAGGTAAATGTATCAGGATATAACATCGATTCTTTTGACCTAGAGAAGAGAAATAATTATGGGTTAAACATATGTGTCTCAATTATTTGACGCAATCATCGTCTAAATGTTTGACCCCACAGGGGTTATTTAAAGCTCCTGGGCCTCGCACACCACACATAATGTATAAAATTTTTAAGGAGAAGAAGGAAATTTTGGCCCCCCTGCTGCCACCTATGCACCTCCTATAATTATGCTCCAATTTCTGTGAATTCAATATTTATGACCTATTCTCAGGCTAGGTCATCAACATATGATCAGTGGGGTCTGATTTCCATCATCCTCCATCAGCTGTTTGAAGCGGTCCCTTCCTTGGCTAGTAATGTCATGTCCATCGGTCATATGGTCTTTGTGCAGCTCAGTCCCATTCAATTGAATGAGACTAAGCTGCAGTTCTAAGCATACTGGACCTTTTTTTTACGCCACAAAAATGGCATAGGCCTTTGATCCACTGGGGAAAATTTATCATAAGAGTAATTTTTCATAGACAGTTTTGGATGAGTCTGAATTTTACAAAGAAAATTATCAACTGTCCCACATTGTTTGATAAATTTGGTGGATCTTTGAAATTTTGTCTAGAGCTATTACTGCAGCTTTTTTTTACACCAGCTACTGGAGTTCAGTTTGCAGCATTTTGGCAACTTAAAAAAAAAAAATTTACCTGATAAATAACATAGTACATAAGGCCGAAAAAAGATAAATCTGGAGAGAAACTAATTACCACAGCTATCCGTGCCCACTTTCCCTACCAAAAGTAGAGAGAAAGCATAAAATGGCAACAAGTCACAAATATTGGTACAAATGGGACTTGTGCCAAAATTTTTGACTTTTTTTACACCACAAAAAAGAATTGAGATGCAATGCTCACTGTGTCCAAACACATAATAAATCTAGCACAAGTTTAGTATGCCAGTTTTTTGGCACAAATTGAACCAGAATCATAGGACATTAACGTTTTCCCCATCAACTGGATTGTTCTAATTCAGTCCAGGTAGGTTGAGATTAGAGCTGAGCAAATCGAAGCTGATGAAGTTAAATTCGATCCAAATTTCAGGAATTATTTGATTCACACCGAAGCCAAATTTCCTCACGCTTCGTGGTAACGAATCGCATTTTTTCCTAAAATGGCTGCTGCACGTGTTAGGACATGGAGCAAGGAACTCTGGGAACGAGGGATCAACCATAATGCCATGCATCCAGCCAATCAGCAGCCAGCCAGCCCTGTGATGTCACAGCCTTATAAATAGCCTCAGGCATCTTGGATTCTGCCATTTTCCAGTGTACTTAGTGCAGGGAGAGACGTCAGCAGGCGCTAGGGACAGTGATAGAAAAAACTTCATTGTGCTAAAAAAAATAACTATTTACAAGTGCAGGGAAAGATTATTCAAGGTGTAGAGAAAGGATAGGGAGGAATTATTCCACAGCATTTATGTAGAACAGGGTTCAGTAGGGGAGGTTACAGCTTGGGTAATAGGAACAATCCAATTACACCTTGCTGCACTGACTGGGGATCCAAATTGCCATTATACAGCTCTGTAATTCCAGCAAACCGTTCTTGTTCTAGGGGTGCAAGTGCTGTTTGATACAGCCATTAATAGGGTTTATTACAAGGAAATATTTCAACATCTTATTTGCCTTTGTGCGGTGCAGTTATATGTCTAAAGCATTTTTTGGCTTGTATTAGTGGAAAAAAAGGGCTTATTAGCCATAGTGTGGTGAAGTGCGAAAATTACAGCCCTTTTTGGCATGTATTAGTGGCAAAAGATAAATATATTTGCCGTTCAGCGGTGCAGTTATATGTTCTAAAGCCCTTTTTGTCATGTATTAGAGGCAAAAATCTAATATTTTTGCCGTTCAGCGGTGCAGTTATATATTCTAAAGCCCTTTTTGCCATGTATTAGTGGCAAAAGAAAAATATATTTGCTGTTCAGCAGTGCAGTTATATGTTCTAAAGCCCTTTTTGTCGTGTATTAGTGGCAAAAGAAAAATATATCTGCTGTTCAGCAGTGCAGTTATATGTTCTAAATCCCTTTTTGTTGAGTATTAGTGGCAAAAGAAAAATATATTTGCCGTTCAGTTGGGCAGTTATATGTTCTAAAACCCTTTTTGTCATGTATTAGTGGCAAAAGAAAAATATATTTGCTGTTCAGCGGTGGAGTTATATGTTCTAAAGCCGGGCCTATTTGCCGTTTAGCAGTGCAGTTATTTGTTCTAAAGCTTGTTTTGGTGTGTATTAGTGGCACAAAAAAAGCATTTGCCGTTGTGTGGTGAAGTGAGAAAATTGCGGCCCTTTTTGGCGTGTATTAGTGGGGGAAAAAAGGGCCTATTAGCCGTTGTGTGGTGAAGTGAGAAAATTACAGACTTTTTTGGGGTGTTTTAATTTCCTTTTAATTTTTAATTTTAATTTTTTTGGCATTAGCAATACTGATGGATTACTGACCAAATGCTGACCGAGTGAAGGCGGATGGTAAACAGACAGGATCCGTTTTTTGGGGGTAATTGTTCTGACGGATCAGAGGAAGTTCAAAATAATCAGTGACGTCAACACAAACTTACTGCTGACACCCTCTCCACTCTGTCAGGGGCTCTTCTTGTATAAGCGTTTAATAGAACAGGTTCTGTAGACATCTATCTGGAATCAGCTGGCGACGGTGTAAAAGGAGTGCGCTTCTTGGCGCTAACATTGACCTGGCTGAGTTCATACTTGAGTTATTTGGTCAGTTTTGGCCCCGTGACTGCCCAAATAAGTGAAGCGTGAGCGACGCCTTTCATCTGCATGTCATACTGACTCACAGTATTATTTCACTACTACAGCAGACTCCCTATGCGTGTTACTGCAAGGCACAGTGTTCTACACCACTATAAAGGCTATCTGCAGCCAGGAAATAGACGTTTTTCAATACGATTCGCATTGAATAAATTCGGATCTAACCAAATTTTTTCTAAATATTCGGCGACCCAGCCAAATCGAATTTTGGAAAAATTTGCTTATCTCTAGTTGAGATGATGGATTTATCTATCCATATGAATATTTTTGGCATTTACCTCCAGAAGTTCCACATTCCTCAGGAGGACATCAGGACACATTCATTACAATAACAGACAGGGACATATGCCCCGTGTTAGGTGCCAGAAGGGGATACTACCAGCACTTTCTATCTTGGCCCAGGGTACAGGTTTAGGGCATCAAACTGAGTCCCAGGTGAAAAAAGGCTGAGCTTTGACAATACATGGGATCGAGACCTATCTGAAGTGTTGTCCCGGCGTCAGTGTTTGCAAAGGGATAAGATTAATAGTCAAACAAAGATATATTGAAGCCATGATTCTTCCCTAAACAAGATAAAGGTTTTGGCAATGTACTGACGGCTCCCTCGGGAGTCACATATTTGCTTCATGAATCAAAGCTTTCCGTGGTAGCTGAGAGACTAGGATAAACTTGTGTTTCAGTGGTTGCAAATGGGAAATCCAATTTAAGCGGCCTATGCTTACATTTTTGCAGCAATGACTTTTTTCCCCTCTTCCAAGCTGCTTTGACATTTGATCTTTGACTAAAACCCTCAATGTTCAGAATATACAAGTGACCGTAAAAACTAAACAGAGCAGAGTGGCTTGGCTAAGGTCAATAGAAGTGTAAAGCTGCTCTGTTGCATGCTACTTTCGGAAACAATAATTAGCTAGACTGTTGACATATCCTATAGAGCTTATACTCGGAAGTAGAAATGTATCAATTTTTCATATACCTATTGAACCTACATATAGGGTGGAGAAACCAGGAAGAATAATATTACAAAAAATCACCGAAAGAGGACTGCGCTAAATCATCTCTGAATCAGTGTTTCTCAGTGTTGAGAAGCCAAGTCACACTAATAAAATGATCTCAAAGTACCCCATAGCTTTGATCACACATGGTGGCACCATCTAATTACTGATTACCTTAGCTCTCTATTAGAGATGAGCAAATCAAAATACAACCCAAGTTTTTAGAAACATTTGGATTCTATAGAATTTTAGATGATTCAATTCTGGAGAATTTTGGCAGAGGAGAAGAGAGAGGGACAGAGAGAGGGGGAAAGAGAGAGGGAAAGAGAGAGTGGGAAAGAGTGAGAGGAAAATATAGAGACTTTACCAGGCAATCTAAGTATTGTACATTCATTTTGAGTAGAATCGATTTGGATATAAATTCAATCACATGGCAGATTCGGAAGAATCACACCTAAATAGAATTTTAAGAAATTTGCCAATCTCTACTCTCTATTACTAGAGTATTGTGTTTCACTAAAAATTCACACTAATTAAGGATTTGCTGTAAAAGCCAAATGAAAGAAAACACTATAATCATCATCTCACTCTAGTTTCATACCTACCATTTATGCAGACTCTGCGACTGCTCAGCCAGTTAAGCCAGTTCTCTCTCTGCTCTGCATTGAGAGGCAGGCACCCCAAAACAGCTCTCTGCTGATGAGGTACTGGCTTGGCTAAAGTCTTAAGTTATTTCTCAAGGTCTGTTTAAAAGGTCCGACATTAATTTATAGGATAGCTAACTTCCAACTGGTGGTACCAGAAGCTTAGTGTTATTTTCTTTTTTGGAAAGAGAGCGGATTTCTATACCTTTTTTTGTCCAGAAATGCACTGCATGGTCTATAGGGCTCCATACACCTTCTAGGCTCTCTCCACAAAGAGAAATACTAAGGCACCTTTCACACGAGCGAGTTTTCCGCGCAGGTGCAATGCGTGACGTGAACGCATAGCACCCGCACTGAATCCTGACCCATTCATTTCAATTGGGCTGTGTACATGAGCGTTGTTTTTCATGCATCAGTTCTGCGTTGCGTAAAAATCGCAGCATGTTCTATATTCTGCGTTTTTCACGCAGCCCTGGCTCTATAGAAGTAAATGGGGCTGCGTGAAAAACGCATTGCATCCGCAAGCAAGTGCGGGTGCGATGCGTTTTTCACTGATGGTTGCTAAGAGATGTTGTTTTGTAAACCTTCAAAAAACGCTTCAAAACGCATTGCACCCGCACGGAAAAAACGGAACAACTGAACGCAATCGCAGACAAAACTGACTGAACTTGCTTGCAAAATAGTGCGAGTTTCACTGAACGCACCCTGAACGCATCCGGACCTAATATCCGGACCTAATGCGTCACGCTCGTGTGAAAGAGGCCTAACTCCGGTACTTTGGAGTCTCGCACTGATTGCTTCTTCTCCTTCTTGTTACACAGTCATAGCAGGGAAATTATTAAAACAAGTATTTTATCCTAAGGTAGTAATCTGAGTTACGCTGGCCCACAGCTCTTAGAGGATAGGTCATCAATATTAGATCGGCAGGGGTCCGACACCCGGCTTCCCCACGATCAGCTGTATGAGGAGTCGGTGCGTGCAGTGTGCACATGCCGTATCCCTTCTGTCTTCCCTTTCACTTCTGCTTTGCCATAGAAGAGAGAAGGGAGACGACACGTGCGCACTGTCTCCTCATACAGCGGATCAGCGGGGGTGCCAGGTGTCGTACCCCCGCCAATCTGATATTGATGACCTATCCTGAAGATAGGCCATCAATATTACAAGCCCAGACACCCCTTTAACAATTGTGGCACATCTTGGGCATGCCATGAACAGAACTGAAGTCTACGACAGTTAGGAGCTGTAGTGGATTTCAGTCACCATTTTTGCTATGTAAACTATAAAAAAAAAAACATGCCCGGCTGCCTTGGCACGACCATGAGCTCCCCCTTTTTATTTTAGGAAAGTGGCAAGCACGGTTCAAACCCCACAAAAAATCTAATATTTTTTAGCAAATGAGGCTCTTACAAAAATCTACAAAGAAAAGAACACAAATGCAATAACACTCTGCAACCAGCACTCCGCCCTGCCAACATGCTGGATGTTGAATGAGGCATTGGTGTACATTTTGGCCAAAGCGTAATAAGCCACTCACCACGTCAAGGTCGCCTCTATGAGTGGTCCCTAACACTAGTTCCTACCTGTTTATGGGCCATGACAGCCACACAAAGTCCAGGGAGCGCAGGTACAGCATGAACGCCAGGCACACTCTGCTTTTAACCCCGTCCGGTGCTGTTACAGCTTTCATCAGATCCAGGGATGCAAGTACCAACATGCATGCTGAGCCCACTATATACTTCTCCTGGAGCCAAATGGCTACTGGTAGGCCCTGTAGAAGTAGACTCAGTTTTATACTGACTTTAAAACGAGCCTCCAGGGCAGACTAGCTGGTCAGGTGTGCATGACTGCATGGAGATCGCCACGCCTCCATTATATACTACAAAGAAAATATGTGGGGGATTCAGTCAGCACAACCCTATATGCAGGTGCACATCGCTATGGCGAAATACATATACAAAGAAAAGAACACAAATGCAATAGCACTCTGCAACTAGCACTCTGCCCTGCCTCCATGCTGGATGTTGAATGAGGCATTGGTGTACATTTTGGCCAAAGCGTAATAAGCCACTCACCACGTCAAGGTCACCTCTATGAGTGGTCCCTAACACTAGTTCCTACCTGTTTATGGGCCATGACAGCCACACAAAGTCCAGGGAGCGCAGGTACAGCATGAACGCCAGGCACACTCTGCTTTTAACCCCGTCCGGTGCCGTTACAGCTTTCATCGGATCCAGGGATGCAAGTACCAACATGCATGCTGAGCCCACTATATACTTCTCCTGGAGCCAAATGGCTACTGGTAGGCCCTGTAGAAGTAGACTCAGTTTTATACTGACTTTAAAACCAGCCTCCAGGGCAGACTAACTGGTCAGGTGTGCATGACTGCATGGAGATCGTCTCGCCTCCAATATATACTACAAAGAAAAAATGTGGGGGATTCAGTCAGCACAACCCTATATGCAGGTGCACATCGCTATGGCGAAATACATATACAAAGAAAAGAACACAAATGCAATAGCCCTGCAGCCTTTCAATGCCAGAAAAAAGGCGTACAGTTTAATAATTCCCTTCCCTTTCCTAACAGTCACCACAAGGGGGAGCTCATTAGATACCGCTTTATACAGCTTTAATTGCGCCCTATACTAGCTGTATAACTGGAAATGCAGTTTGCTCCCTCTAATGGTGATTGCATGCAGCCAGAATTTTATGGTATAACAGGTGCCGTGGATTGGGACCCGCTGTTTGCAGCCCGCAATACGTGCATGGCTGGGCAATGGCCATGTGCATGAGGACTAAGAGAGATAGATTGCCCCTAGAGATGTCTGGCAGCAGCCTCTTCTTCGCTCCCCAGGGACAACATTCACACTCTTGGCTGAAGCTGAGCATGCATGTGTATGGGAGCTATAAGAAATAGCCGTCGATTAAACAAGCATTCGGCTGACAGCTCCCAGCTGACCTCGGACATCAGCTCTCGGGCATTATTGGATTTCACCATGTCCAATTCTTGCTGAGATAAAGCTGAGCCAAATCTATCTGGAGTTCAGAGAAGATAGCTATCTGTCCAGTGATCTTATGTGTATGGTTGGTGTACAACCATAATACATTTCTCTATTAACTCATATAATTCCATAGATATCACCTATTAAATCCTATCCAGCAGTCTTCATATCTAGAGGCACCATCCTGATAATTGCTTAAAGGGAATCTGTCAGCACATACCTTGATATAAACCCAGCTGTCATGGGAGATGTGCTCTTAACAGATGAATGTAATCTAATTTGTCCCATGTAGACCTCTGGTGCCAATCCAGAGATATTAGCTATTTCATGTTATGCTAATTAGCCCCTTGGTGCAACAAGGGCATTGCTGTTGCACCCGGTGCTGCAGTCAGTGTAACTGCTGGCCAAGCCCACACCGCTGTGAGTGACAGGGCCAGGCAGCGTAAAGGTAATCAAGCTGAAATCTCTCAGCAGTACAAGCGTCTCTTTGATTAGCACACGCACTGCACAATTATAAAGCTCGCCGGGGGGATGGAACTAGTAGGGTGCATGCATCCATCCTCCATTATTGTACAGCACATGTGGTGATCAAAGAGGTGCATGCAATGCCGCTACATTTCCTTTACGCTGCTGGCCCTGTCACTTAAGGCATAGGGGGTCTGGCTGGCACATACACTGTTCGGGTGCAACGGCAATACCTTTGTTGCACCAAAAGGCTAATTAGCATAATATGAAATGGTTCATATCGCTGAATTGGCAGCATGAATCTACATGGGACAAATTGGGTAAGATTCATCTGCTCAGCACACATCTCCCATGGCAGCTGGATTTATATCAAGGTATCTACTCACAGATTCACTTTGAGGCTCTTTAAGGGGAACCTGCAGGGGTGTAGCTATAGGGGGTGCAGAGGTAGCAGTCGCTACCGGGCCCAGGAGCCTCAGGGGGCCCAAAGACCCTGGTGCCACATAAGAAGACACCAGTATTATAGAAAGTGCATGCTGGTCAAGTTACACCTCTGGCTGGAGGGAAGGGGTTAGGTCAAAAATTTGGCATGAGGGGGGTTGGGGGGGTCGTTTAAATTTTTGCCTCAGGCAGAACCAAGTATGTGCTTCCCTGCCCCTGGTCACAAAGCACTGAGAGAAGGGGGGGCCCAAGATGAACTCTTGCACCAGGGCCCATGAGCCTTTAGCTATGCCCCTGGGAACCTGTCACCTAGAAGATGCATATTAAACCGCCAGCAGTACCTTATTGCAGCCTGTAGTATGATTATAAAGGTGTCTGTGTCTTTTCTGGGCAGTGCGGCAAAAGTCTGCAAAAATACTTTTATTCAACGGGCCACGCTATGTAAACGATAGTCTTGAAGTCACTAGTCTCCATGCAACACCCTGCCCTTTCATGTTGCGATGCTGCAGGGCTACATGACTGCTGCGCAACACTGCACATGAACTGCAGCCAAGTTCACCATGCAAACCCAACACAAACCAGATAACCCCCTTTAAATACCTACTGAAATATTTGGCTAATAGTCAAGCAAATTTCGGATTCAAGCTTTTAAGATGATCTCCTTGAATTTTCCGTTTACTTCGGGATGTTCTTACCAAGTCACAAGCCTCTCGATGGCTGCCAGTCCCGTAAAAAAAGGGATTTATGAATAGCTTTCCTATCTGGCCTCTGTCATTGTAATGAATGTGGACAGAAGATTCAGGGGTTATTGAAGGTAATTATTGCTTGGATTGATTATGGAGATTAGAGAATGCATCTTTACCAATCATGCTATGATCTGTGGCCTGCTCTGTGTCAGCGCTGTAAGCTTGATCCTAATGTCTTCACACAGCACACAAGACCCATTTTTTAAAGTGCGCATTGCCAAGTCTGTGATCCAGATGAGGAACCGGTGATCACCGAGACTATTTTATCTACTGTATCTATATCCATTTTCTTTCAAGACTTCAACACTTGCCTTTCAATTCTCCGTAGTATCATTACAGGGAAAATGCATCTTTCAACGACTCCATTATATATGTGGATGTACATTATTGGTGTGGTGTGCAGGCTAAAATCCATCTTGCAAACCGTGTAGACCCTGGAATCAAACGCAGAGATATTGAACAACTTATACTGGCAGGGTTTTATTGCCAGGATGCTTTGGTATATGCTTATTGGTTTAATTTGGTGGATCTTCGATCACGTTACATGAAAAATGCTACTAATTAATGTGCATTGTCAAATAATGACAGGGCTTGTTCAGGACTTAAAGGGTTTGTCCCATGAAGAATATATTGTCTATATAGATGTCATGTCTAGTTGGGGAGTTGGGGTTCAATCACTAGGGCTAAGAATGGGGCTCAGTCTCCCCCCCCCCCCCCCCCCCCCGTTTGAATGGAGCAGTGGTTACGCATTTGCGCTGCCGCACCATTCAGCTCTATAATAACTGTCAGAGGTATCCAAGCATTTGTACTCAGATATCTCTGGCAGTTCCACAAAGATGAATGGAGTGGAGGACATGCATCATCAGGAATGAACGGTATGTGTAACACCCCAGAACGGCATTACCACCTTTGTCTGGCCTCCACTATCTTTAATGGTGCATCCTGTGTCATTTTGTACATCTAATATCATGTCCTGCATAATGTGTATGTATTTCCTGATTTTGTAACTGTTAACATGTAATGTGCCTGGTTCATCAGCAGATGGCAGAAACATTAGCAGAGTTAGTTTCCCTGGAGAGAAATCTCATTCCAGCCCCTCTCTAGAGAGGGAGGAATTTAGTGTTAGTGAGAGGGAGTTCCAGCCTACCCCTTCTGGGGAGAGGTTGTGCGTGTAGCTTTCCCCCTGCTTGGGGAAGCAGCAGGCCTCATCCCATCCGGACAGGCCCTGCCTGTGAGTTCTACATGGTTGCATGTCCCCTCCTGGGCTTGCATTGCCTAAAGCCAAGCTAAGTAAGCTTGAAGCCAGGAAGAAGTTCCTTGGAGTACAGTGAAACTACAGACAGTTAAGCTAAGTTCCAGCAGAAGAGAAAAAGTTCCTATTTAACCCAGCCAACACAGCAGAGCTGAAAGAGCACAGATGTAGCAGAGCTAAGAGTGTTTGCCTGCCAAAAACCAAAGCTAAAACCTGCTGATGACGAAGATAAAGTTGGAAGATTGTTTCCTTGATGCAAGTTTATGCCAAGTAAAGCTGTGTTCAACGTTACTACAAGTCTGGACTCCATTTATTCTACTTCCTTCATCATCCAAGTTATTCATCCCTTTTTGCACTGCTTCGTCCGACCCCGTCTGGAATCCAAGGATATCCAGGTAGGAGCACCGTGATACGTGCATACAACACCTTCAGAGAGATTGTAGGTCACTCTACACCACTCTCGCAATCCTACTTCTGAGTACCAACACCATCTACAAAAGGGGACTCCATGTCCTCATTACTTAACTGCAACTGGCGTCACGACTACTTGCTCTGTAAGAGGGACATATATCGTAAAAACCTGCTAAGGGGCAAGGGATACCCCAAACGCCGGAATTAAGGCGTTGCATATGTTCCCCATCATTGCCCTAATTAACAGACCATATAAATGGGCCCTAACCCTGCCTCTTTTGCACTTCATCTAGATTCCAAGGATTGGGACAATTATCAGTAGTGTTGAGCGAATTGAAGTCCATGAAGTGGACTTCGATTTGAATTTCAGGGAAAATTTGTTTTGTCGCAAAGCTGAATTTCCTCGTGCTTCATGGTAGCAAATCAATTTTCCCTGAATGGCGGTAAAAAATAAAAGAAATCATACTTACCTCCTCTGTTTGAGCACAAAGAGCTGTCCGCCGCCATTTTAATTGAAGATCTGGCATGAAATCCCCTGTGCGGTGACGTATGATGTTAACACCTGACCGATGTGATGACATCATGGGTCACGCAAGATCTTCAATCAAGATGACGGCAGCCGGAGGAGGAGGTAAGTATGATTTTTTAAATTATTTTTTTATTTATTTTACATGTTATTATTGCTGTGAGATGCTGCAATCAGCTATGAACGTGGCAACTAAAGAAAAAACAAATGCTTATTCGTCGGGTGATCAAACCTTTCACCTAAAATCATTGTTTCTAGGCAGCAACTGTGTAAACAGGAATATGATGCCAATAAACAATGAATCTGTGCGAGGATGAATGATCATTGTAGCGATCATTCATACCCATACAGATTGGATGATCGCTGTATGTAATGCAGCTGATGAGATGGCTGTGATCGGTAAAGAATGGTTTGTTCCCCATCATTGCCCTGAGTAACAGGCCATGTAAATAGGCCCTAACCCTGCCTCTATTGCACTTCATCTAGATTCCAAGGATTGGGACAATTATAAGGGCAAAATGTCTGTACAGAAGTTCCTTCCTAATAACTGCTCCATCCAGGTAAACATGCCACCAATCACCTAACAAAAAAGCTAATGCTTATTTGTCAAGTGATTGAATCTTTTACCTAAAATCACTGTTTCTAGGTAGCACATCGCCCAGTTTAAACATGGATGTGCTGCCAACAAAAAATGAGTCTCTACGGAGATGAATGATCGCAGTAGTGATAATTTAACCCCCTACAGAGGGGATGATTGCTGCATGTAATGCAGCTATCAAGCTGGCTGTGAACTGGAATCAATGGTTTCTTCCCCATCATTGCCCTGAGTATAGGGCCATGAAGTTGGGCCCTAAGCCTGCCTCTCTTGCACTTTGTCTAGATTCCATTGAAATGTTTTTGTTTCTTTTTCCATCTGGTCGCATCATTCTAGAAAAGACTCGTGAAAGCTTTATGTGTGCATGTTTGCAGATTCCAGCACCGTGTTTACCCATGCATACAAGTGAAGACCTCCTACCATTGCAAGGTCCAGCTTGTGACAGCTTAACACCCAGGAAGATTACACACAATGGTGGTGAATATTTACTTTGGTTACTTGTTGCTAGATGTTTTTTTTTTAACCAATTTATTTTATGCTAATGTCAAGATGGTATTTTTATCCTTCTTAGACTTCCAGCATTGTGCTATGCACTCCAATATTCCCACATGCAAAATTTTCCATTTACAAACATTTCCCATCCCTTTTTTTATGTTTTTAAAGTTTCTAGATCTAAGAAAAGTATTTCATTTTCTTGACCTTCTCAGCCCAGGATTAGATTTGGGTTTTATGAGCAAAAACAAAATTAATAAATAAAAGAAAACAACCATTAGGCGGTGTGATGCCATTAGACATTGATGAGAACTTTCTACTTGTAGGTTACCTTTTGGAATTTGGATAAAAAAGTCATATTTGTAGTGTTACCTTAAAAAGGGTTGTCCAGGTTTTTCTGTTCTTTAATTTAACCTGTAGACACTGGGACATGTCGAAAAATCCATACTCACCTGGTCAGTTCCGGCTACCTGGCAGTCTTCATTGGTCTGTACACTTCAGGATGGATAGGTTAACATGCACCACGGCAGCCAATAACCGGGTCACTGCAGAGTCACGTGCCGCTGAGACCAACCAGTGGTTGCAGCCGCGCACATGACCCTGTCCATGCAGGAAGTTGACAAATGGAGATTGGAAGTCCAGTGAAGACAGCACAGGAGCCAAAACCGAGTGTCAGGGACTAGGTGAGTATAGACTTCTCAGCAGGTCCCGATGTCCAAGGGTTAGATAAAAAAAAAAAAAACACATAGAAAACCCTGTTAACCCCTTCCGGACAGGCACCGTACATGTACGGCGCAACAAAAAACAGTCACTGTGCCTAATCGCGTGGGGACCGGGCTAAGATGATGACTGACATTGACAGCCAGCCATCATAACTACGGGCACAGTGAAGTTGAAAATCCCCATTCAGCCCCGATCACTGCAATTGGCTGGTCGATGCAGACCAACACAGCTTCCTCACTGTAAAAATCAGTGAAGGATCTGCAGGTGAGCTCCAATGGGGGTGATTGGTGCTGAAATAGACAGTGGACACCAGTATTTGGGGTCCCCTGTTGGCACTTGTGTCAGCTAGCAGTAGAGGGGCATATGGAATTGGTGACTGCATGCACAGAGGTTCTGTGCCCCTCTGTGCTGTAAGTTGGCTGGCTGGGTCTTGTAGTGTTTCACCACAGCAATCTAATGTTTGGTGAACAGTGACAGTAAAAAATAATTATAATTCTGAAACTGCTTCACTGGTCAATAAGCTTATTTTTCATCTGCAGCATCTCTAGATCCCTGATCCCTGCTCCGTCAGTCAGAATCTGTATAAACCCTAAACCAGTGATGGCGAACCTTTTACAGACCGAGTGCCCAAACTGCAAACCAAAACCCACTTTTTTATTGCAAAGTGCCAACACTGCAATTTACCCTGAATACTGTTATAGTATATCTTCCATCTACTTTATCATTTAGCTATAATAACTGCCTACATTCAATGCGCTGCCTGTGCCGTTCATAGTGCGCCCTGCGCTGATGAATGGCAGGAAAAGTCTAAGGCATATTGGTACACCATAGACTTTTTCCAGGGGGTAGGTGCCCACTGAGAGGGCTCTGGGTGCCGCCTCTGGCACCCATGCCCTAGGTTCGCCACCACTGCCCATTTACTGTATGGCCATGACCCAGATACAATTTGAAGCAATTCTTATATTTTTACATTATAATGGCAATGCACAACCCCAGTCCCAGAATGACCTGAGATTTGACCATTTATTTAAAATTAGGTCAGTGGTCAATCACATTAACACCAAGTTTGCTGAGGTGTACACTCCCGAACAAAACATCTGCATTGACAAGTTCCTTATACATTTTAAAGGGGGGGGGGGGGGGGCAAAATGATGCAAATACCTGCCCAGCAAGAGGACAAGGCATGGCATTAAAGAGTACAAGCTCTGTGAGAGTACCTTTGGGTATACCCACAGATTCCAGGTTTATGAAGGGAAAGACACCTGGATTGAACCCAAAGAATGCTCCCCTGTACTAGGCATTAATGGGAAAATAGTTTTGGACTTAGAGCACCCCCTGCTCAATCGGGGTTAACACCTCTATGTGGATAACTAATACACCAGCGTTACTCTGTTTCCATCCCAACGTTCCAGAGGTACTTCAGCTTGCAAAAATCATAGAGGCCTTCCTAAGTCCCTGCTCAGGCAGCAGGGCTCTCTGCACTGAGAACATGTTTCTGGTTAAGCACAAGGACAAGAGGGATGTCCTTTTAGGTGTACCCCAGAGTTTCTTCAAATACGACGTGGCACCTGAAAACCATTTCAATGAAATCTGACCTCCAAAATCTATCTGGATCTCCTTCTCTTTCTGAGCCCTGTAGTGTGCCCATACAGCAGTTTATGAGCACATATGGAGTGTTGCTGTATAGAGAAGAAAATAGGTAACATATTATGGGTTGATTTTCTTCTGTTATCCCTTTTGAAAATTAAAATTTGGGGCCTAAAGTGACATTTTATAGTAAAAATGTTTCATTATCAGAGCCTGTTGGGTCAAAGTGCTCACTACACCCTTTAAAAGATTCTTTGGGGGTCACTTATTGGGAGTTTTCATTGTAGAGGTACTTTAGAGTCTCTGCAAATGCGAGATAGCTCCCAAAAACCATTCCTGCAAAATATGCCCTCCAAAAATCATATCTCCTCCCCTACTGAGCCCTGGGGTGTTGTCATGTAGCAGTTTGCGACCATGTAGGGTGTTTCTGTATACTGCAGAATCAGAGTAATTAATATTGTGGCTTATTTTGCTATTAACCTTTGCTGTGTTACAGGAAAAAATGGATTAAAATGGGAATTTCACATCTATTTTCTTTTAATTTCTGTTGAATGCCTTAAGTGTTAACAAACTTTCTAAATTCAGTTTTGAATAATTTAAGAGGTGTAGTTTATAAAATGGGGTCATTTATATATGGTCACTTCAAAATGTGTCACAAAAAACAGTATCAAAATCAGCTGGATCAGTAAAAGCATTGCAAAGTTATTGCTACATAAACTGACATAGCATGCAACAGCATGTAAATAATTTTTGCAGATTTTCCCTGTGTATTTCACCATTATGCATGTTTATGGTAAAATCCACAGCAAAATCCATAACAGAAAATATGAAATAAAAAAATTGTCAATTTGATGCGAACACCATTTTCCTGAAAACTAGAAGTCTTATGCCCCTTTCACACGGGTGAGTTTTCCACGCGGGTGCAATGCGTGAGTTAAACGCATTGCACCTACACTGAATCCGGACCCATTCATTTCTATGGGGGTGTGCACATGAGCGGTGATTTTCACGCATCACTTGTGCGTTGTGTGAAAATCGCAGCATGCTCTATTTTGTGTGTTTTTCCCGCAACGCAGGCCCCATAGAAGTGAATGGGTTTGCATGAAAATCGCAAGCATCCACAAGCAAGTGCAGATACGGTATGATTTTCATGCACGGTTGCTAGGAGACGATCGGGATGGAGACCCGATCATTATTATTTTCCCTTATAACATGGTTATAAGGGAAAATAATAGCATTCTGAATACAGAATGCATGTACAATAGTAAAAGATCATGTGATGGACCATGTGATGAGCGCAGTGACGTCACCACAGGTCCTTTACTGAGGTCCTGAAGAAAGAAGACAGAAGAGAAGCCGGGCTGCGCGAACAAGTGGATTAAGGTGAGTTAAAAAAATTATTTTTTTTTTTAATCCCTCCAGCCCTATTGTACTATGCATTCTGTATTCAGAATGCTATTATTTCCCCATGTTATAAGGGAAAATAATACAATCTACACAACACCTAACATAAACCCGAACTTCTATGAAGAAGTTCGGGTTTGGGTACCAAACATGTCGATTTTTCTCACGCGCGTGCAAAACGCATTACATTGTTTTGCACTCGCGCAGAAAAATCGCACATTTTCACGCAACGCACCCGCATCTTATCCGGGCAAAAAACATGACGCCCGTGTGAAAGAGGCCTTACAAGTGGAAACCCACAAATCAGATATTTATAGCATATACTGTTGATATGCTTCAGATGAAACACCCCTTTAAGTTTTTTTTTTTTTGCTGCCCTACCATCTAATAATGTGGACTTCAGACCAAAAGAGTTGTGCAATCCTGGTCTAGTAGATGATCAAAAATGAAAGTAGGTAGACACACAAAGAGGGAGAAACTATTCTATTCTAAACACATTCTAAATTAAGAAATAATTTGTTAAAAAGATGTAGGCACACTCAGATGAAGTTAAAAAATGCATGAAAGTAGGCTACTGTGAAAAAATTATAGTAAATAATAATATAAATTAACTAATGAAAAGCTATTGGAAGCACAAGGGAAAGAAATGTTAGATTTAACTGAGCCCAGAGGCATACCAACCAAAATGACAGCAGACAGAATAAATACTTGAGGGTTAAGAGGTCAACCTTGGCCAATCTTGAGTGGGAACTGCACTTCTTCTGAACTTTTTGACTGCTTCACTTTAAAATTAACTTTATTTTACTTTCTTCTTTTCTGGGAAACTTTTATATATGAAATCTTTGAGACAGGGATTTTTCTTTGGGCCATGCCAAATAGTTACAGCCATACATGGTAATATGAAGACTTGTTTTTTGTGGGACAAGTTGTACTTTCTAATGTCACCATTTAACATTGCATATGATGTAGAGGGAAGCTAGAAAAAAATGTCAAATGGGGTGGAATAAAAAAAAAAAATTGCAATTCCGCCAAAGTTTTATGGGTTTTGTTTTTATGGCGTTCCATATGCTGTAAAACTGACCTGTTACCTTTGTTCTCCGGGACAGTACAATTACAACTATACCATATTTTTACAGTTTTTCTTGTGTTTTAGTACTGAAAAAAAAAACTTTGGAAAAAATTATTTGGTTAATCTTCATCACCATATTCTGACCCCCATAACTTTTTTTTATAGTTATGTCTACAGAGCTATGTGGGGGCTTATTTCATCATTTAGAGCAATGATCTATAGTTTGTATTTACCGTATTTTTCGCCCTATAAGACGCACCGGCCCATAAGACGCACCTAGGTTTTTGAGGAGGGAAATAAGAAAAAAAATATTTTTAACCAAAAGGTGTGCTTTTGGTGGGTTTGGAACTAATGGTGGTCTGTGGATGGCACTATTACTGGGGATCTGGGGATGACGGACACTGTTATGGGGGGATCTGTGGATGACGGACACTGTTATGGGGGGATCTGTGGATGATGGACACTGTTATGGGGGGATCTGTGGATGACGGACACTGTTATGGGGGGATCTGTGGATGACTGACACTGTTATGGGGAGATCTGTGGATGACGGATACTGTTATGGGGGGATCTGTGGATGACGGACACTGTTATGGGGGGATCTGTGGATGACGGACACTGTTATGGGGGGATCTGTGACGGACACTGTTACGGGGGAATCTGTGGCTTGCACTGTTACAGGGGGATCTGTGGCTGGCACTGTTACAGGGGGATCTGTGGATGGCACTGTTACAGGGGGGATCTGTGGATGGCACTGTTAGAGGGGGGATCAGTGGGTGGCACTGTTATATATGTGCCATCCACAGACCCCCCCAACCCATAACAGTGCCATCCACAGACCCCCCCCAGCCCATAACAGTGCCATCCACAGACCCCCCCAGCCCATAACTGTGCCATCCACAGATGTCCCCCATAAAAATGTCATCCACAGCCCCCCCCCCCCCCCCGCCGGCCCCCAGCTCCTTCTCCCAGTCCCTCCCCCCCGCTCTCGCATACATCGCAGCCAGCGATGTAAAACTGCCAGCATTCGTCCCATAAGACGCAGGGGCATTTTTCCCCCATTTTGGGGGGAGAAAAAGTGCGTCTTATGGGGCGAAAAATACGGTATACTATTTTGCAGTGTGTATAACTTTTTGATCACTTTTTATTAAATTTTTCGGGGGAGGTAAAGCACCAAACAACTGGCAAATCCATTAAAGCGTTCACTGTAAGTTAGAAATAAGTTTATATTTTAATAGTTCGGGCATTTTTAGACACAGAAATGACTATGATGTTTATTTTTTATTGTTTATTTTTATCGGTATGATTTTTTTCGATTTTTAAATTTTGTTTATATTTTTAAAAACTTTTTGTTCCTTTTTTTATTTTATTATAATTTTTTTTTTAGCCCCCCCCCCCCCCGGAAACCTGAATGTGCCATCATCAGATTGCTTTTCCTACACAATACATTAGCGAATAGGAAAGTCAGTATATTCCAATGCAGTGCTGCCTCCTGCAGGCCTACTTTGGAATATGGTCAGTAGTAAAGTTTGGTGGCTCACTCACTAATTACTAATGGAGTAGGTGCACTGCCACTCAGCACTCCCTGTTGCTGATGAAGTGAACAGTATAATAACAAGGTTGGGCGTCACTCAGTATCGGGCATCAAATAGACAAGGACAAAATTGATGTCTGAAAGTTATCTTATATTTGCAACAAGTTATATAAAATTGCACATAAAATACATAAAATACTCTAAAACACACATATAACCTCCTGGGGATCGCTCATATAACCTCCTGGGGATCGCTATGCTGGACCACTATATAAGTAACCAAAGTCCATATTGTATCAATGTCCTTGAAAGTTCATGTAGCGATCAGCAAAGTGGAGATAAAAGGAAATTATATAGTTCACAAGAGGTACTTTACCGCTCCTTCAGGCCGCTTGTTATCAGAAGTGCGACTGCTCTGCTTTGAGCTGTAAGGACCTGTGAGTTCAGTCTTTTACATAGGAAGTTCCCCGTTCACTGGATATTGCTTTAGAGTGTAGTCCGTAGCTTTGACCTTCCAGGACCTTCCTGTGGCGTCCCACGTGGTTTCACTGAATAGGTCAGGTGACTTACAATTTCCAGGCGGGGTTTTCGAACTTGTACAGCGTCCGACCGTGATTCTAAAGATCTTCATTATATTATCCCACACTGTCTCTTAGCCATACGCGTTTCGGGGTCGGTCGCCCCTTCCTCAGCTACGGACTACACTCTAAAGCAATATCCAGTGAACGGGGAACTTCCTATGTAAAAGACTGAACTCACAGGTCCTTACAGCTCAAAGCAGAGCAGTCGCACTTCTGATAACAAGCGGCCTGAAGGAGCGGTAAAGTACCTCTTGTGAACTATATAATTTCCTTTTATCTCCACTTTGCTGATCGCTACATGAACTTTCAAGGACATTGATACAATATGGACTTTGGTTACTTATATAGTGGTCCAGCATAGCGATCCCCAGGAGGTTATATGAGCGATCCCCAGGAGGTTATATGTGTGTTTTAGAGTATTTTATGTATTTTATGTGCAATTTTATATAACTTGTTGCAAATATAAGATAACTTTCAGACATCAATTTTGTCCTTGTCTATTTGATGCCCAAATACTGAGTGACGCCCAACCTTGTTATTATACTGTTCTACTTTGTAATATATCTATGATGAGCCTGGTTACCATCAGCAGGCTCCAACCTATCACTACCAAGGAATAGTGATGAGCGGCAGGGGCTATATTCGAATTCGCAATATTTCACGAATATTTTGTAGAATAATCGTCATATATTCGCGAATTTCGAGAATTCGAGATTATTTTATTGAATGCGAAAAATCTGCAATGTAAAAATCGCGTAATGTGAATTCGTAACCCGAAATACAGGCATGGGTCACTTTGGCTACATTTTTCAAGCTGGTATAAGTTTCCTAAGACTGGAGAAAATGGTTGGCACGGCAGAACATTACAATAGCTTTCTATGCAGATAGAGTCAAGTGCTCCAATATATTTGCGATTGCGCTAATCGGCAGTGATTAGAATATTTTTTCTCACTACGTGCAACTTTACATTTTAGCAGGTCTGACTACAGATTACTGATTGGTGCACGAAGTATTGTTGTGAACTTGACATTGCTTCCTTCTCATTGGCCCACAAGCAAGAAAAAGGGAGGAATCATGTGTTCAGATGGAAAAAAATTACGATTATTCGATATAACGAATATATATCTCTATATTCTAAATATTCTCAAATTCTCAAAGTGGCGATATTCGCGATAAATATTAGCTATTCGAATATTTGCGCAAAACACTACCAAGGAACAGCTTTCCCAATCTCAGCATGGGGAAGCTGTTTTGGCTCCCAGAGTGCAGCTCTAAGGTGGAAAGCCGCATCCAATGCTGTAGTCTCGATTGACCACTGCATCTGAGGGGTTAAATGTCTGCAATCGATGTTATCACCAATCTTAGACATTAGCCACAGTTGTCTGCAGTTTAAAAACCAGACTTTTGTCATCGATATACGACATAGCAGTGTAAGGCCCCACACATACGATCATATCCATTTTGCAGTCTGCAAGTCACGGATCCACAAAGCACAGATACTGGCCATGTGCGTTGCGCATTTTAGCATTCTGCACATCTCACCCTATGTTAAAAATGTCTATTCTTGTCTACTAAACGGACAAGAGTAGCTGTTCACAGTACACAGCAGGCTCGGACTGGCCCACAGGGGTACAGGGGAATCCCCCGGTGGGCCCCTGAGCAAAGTGGGCCCCTAGTCTCCCACCCCCTGCACAAGTGGCACATAACACAGTAGACTTACTGCACTTCATACATATATTCAATGTACAGCACCTCAACCAGCCTATGTTCATATAAAAAACTTGTTAGAATTTTTATTATATTTGAATGTATCCGTATGGTGGGCCACCAAAATAAATTTTTACTGGTGGGCCCTAGGTAGCCCAGTCTGACACTGGTACACAGTATATGCAGGGCCTTTTGCTGGACCTCCAGCTGCCATCACAATCCATTGGTACCTCGTAAACATGCCTCAGGACTAGTGCCAATGAGATGATAGAAAGAAGGAGCTCCTGTTATGTGTTAATCTCCCTAGATGCCATGCAGGGGTGTGAGATTGTGAAACAGCTCTCACTGATCAATGTTTGTGTATAATTAAGTATTAGGATTGCCATTCTACGTTTCGGCCACCAGAGGCCGCTGTTTCCCAGCTGCAGCTCACTGACTGCTCGGATTACAATATGCATGAGATGTGTGGTTAACGAGTTGCAGGGAAGCAGGAAGTCGTCGACATTTTAGAGAGCAGACAAGGAGACTCAGAGAAAAATGAATCGATCGACAGCCCAGTGTGAGAGCCTTCTGTTGCTACTGAAACTGCAGTCAAGGGAAGCAGATCTCGTCCAACACCTGGATCCTGTACTGAAGGAGGATTTCTGCTGCAGATATCGCTGGTGGGAACTGAGGAGGCGAAGCAGCGACGCCACTGTGCCGCATGCGTGTGGAAAGGACATTGTTCAGTTCGCAATCATCAGCGGAGACAAAGCAGACCCGGGTCGGTAAGACAGACCGTGCACGCAGCTTGTTCTAGTATTGGCACCTGGAAGATTAAAAACTATGAAACAGCCTGTAGCTATTTAGTTAGTTAGGGTTGCTGTGTAAGGCTGCCGCCAGGATTGTGGACTATTCGCCATAAGGATTTATTAATTATAAGTCATTGTTCGCATCGGAGATCACAAACCGTAAATTTAATCTGGTTCAGTGTTAAATCGGGAGTAACATCGGCACATGCCACAGAACCAGTTGTGGGGAAGAATTAAGGAATTAATATATAGTTCAGTAGGATTGTAAGCTTTTGTGCTGCACCACGGGCTAACCCGTACCCCGCATTCCACACAATTGTTCCCAACTTTACGGTAATAACAGGTACGGCGAGGCAGTGGTATTTGTGCCCGCCATAGGCAAAGTTACAGTAATTGTGTTCCCCAGCAAAAAACAGGGGGCGCCGTGCTATGCCGAACAATGGTCTCAGCCCCAGCTGAGTGTTGGTAAATTTTCTTTCTGCTCTTTGCATGTGGGGTTATATTTGATATCACTCTTCAGTAAAGTAAAGTTTGTTATACAAGAGCTGGTGTCAGAGTTGTTCTCCTTGTTCGTGACTTCGCTGTATCCTGGGGAACCCACCCCGATACACAGCTTACAGGGGCATAGCTAAAGGCTCATGGGCCCTGGTGCAAGAGTGCAGCTTGGGCCCCCCTTCCCTCAGTGCTTTGCGGCAAGGGGCACGGGTGCACTTAGCCCTTTTGCTGCCTGAGGCAAAAAATGTAATGTCACCACCAATGCCAAATTCTCAAGCTAAACCCCTTTTCTCCAGCATGTTGGGTCATACTTTGAAAACATTACATAAAGCGCTACAAAACATGCAGGGTAATACAGGGCCACACACATGTCTCCTCTGATGTAAACATTTTCTTTCCTCATCTTCTCCTTTCAGACCAGACCTCCATGATGCTTTCATTCAGCCATCTTTTGTCTCTGTAGAGTTTAACAAACAAACATCTTAGCTTCCTACTTAGTGTCCCCTTCGATAATTATTGGCAACATTGCCCTAAAAATAACTGTGCCCACTAATAGTGGGTGCTGACACTAATAGTGTTGTAAACATAATTTCCCCAAAAAATAATTGTGCTAAGCTGATACTGTGCCAGAGTGCCCCCACAGTAAAAGCACTCTCCAAAGTCCAACCAATAGAAATAATTACCTGCCAGAGTGCCCTTAGTGTTAACAGTGCCCTCAATAGTAATAATGCCCCCATTGTGCCCATACCAGTAATCATGTTCCCATAGTCCCCCAGTAGTAATAATTATTCTTAAAATGTGTGCCAGTACAAAAAAATCCCTTAAAACGTGTGACAATCAAAAAATACCTCCTTATAATGTGTGCTAGTATAGTATTCCAAATTTGTTCTCAAGTAAAGTCTTGAGAGGATAAAAGACCGCTATATTCAGCTTCTACAGACACTGCTGTGAAGTGAGGGTATACATCACCAGACAACCACTAGGCCAGCATCACCCAAGGGTTTAAATACCACCAACCAACCTGCCTCAATATCCTTGCTGGTGCCAGAGAAGAATTGCACTAAAACCTGCTGCTGTATGTATTTTAAGATCTATGTTGCACTTATTAAAAAGGACTTTGTTACATTAAACTCTGGCCTCTTTGTTCAAGTGCTATAGCTTTCACTGCAACAGACCCCAGGGCAGGGGCGTTGCTAGGGTCTCAAAAGATCCGGGGCACAATCCCCAATAAATATGTTGGCCCCCCCCCCCCCCGCACTTGCTATACAGCAGCACTTACCTGTCACATCCAGGGCCTCCAGGTGACGTCTCCTCTCTGTCATCATCTTCTCTGTAGATCTTCTCTTCTCTCTCATCATCTTCTGCACTCGGTCTGGACAACTTCTCTCAGCCGCCTCGTCTCTGCAGAGTGTGACACACAGACATCTTAGCTTCCTCACATTCTATCATTATCCCCCAACTGGAGTCCCCACAGTGTTATCCTGCTGCTTTCTGTGCCCCCCCCCCCACCCCCCAGGGGTGTAGCTATAGGGGGTGCAGAGGTAGCAGTCGCTACCGGCCCCAGGAGCATGAAGGGGCCCAAAGACACTTGTGCCGCATAAGAAGACACACAAAGCACTGAGAGAAGGGGGGCCCAAGCTGAACTCTTGCATCTTGCACCGGGGCCCATGAGCCTTTAGTTACGCCCCTGACCCCCCAATACCCCCAAATACTATCCTGAAGAAACATTACTGCCCCCCATAGTAATAGTGCTCTTCATAGTCCCACCAATAGTATTTCCCTTCTAGAATGCCCTCATTAGTAACACTGCCCCAACCGTGATAATGCTCTTCCACAATGCCCCCATTATTAGAAGAGCCCTCCCATATTACTAATACCCTCACAGAGTCCCCAGTAGAAATAAGGCCCCCTATTGTTCCCCCAGTGGTAATAAAGCTCCCTACAGACCCCTCAGTAGTAATAAGGCCCCCATAGTGCGCTTAGTAGAAATAAGGCGGATCTATAAGACCCTCCTATAGAGCCCCCAGTAGTAATAAGACCGCCTATAATGTCCCCTGGATCTGCAGTGCCCCCTGCAGTTAAAATCCTCCCTCCACCATACAGTCCCATGTAAATAACATCACCTCCTCCCCAGCCGCCTCCAACGCACAATCCCATGTAAACATCACCCCCTAAGTCTAGTTTCACACTTGCCTTTGTGTGGATCTGTCCTGTACTTGTAACGAATGCATACGTTCAGGACCGATTCGTTTGTATTCGATTTGAATTTCTAAGTCCCAATACGGATCCGTCCTGACTTACATTGAAAGTCAATGGGGGACGGATCCGTTTACAATTGCACCATTTTGTGTCAATGCAAAGGGATCCGTCCCCATTGACTTACAGGACGGATCCGTTTGGCTCCGCAAGGCCATGCGGACACAATAACGCTGCTTGCAGCATTTTGGGTTCCATCTCCAAAACGGAACGGGGTGCCGTACGGAGCCGAACGAATGCATTCTGAATGGATCCGCATCCATTCAGAATGCATTGGGGTTAAACTGATGCATTTGGGGCTGCTTGTGAGAGCCTTGAAACGGATCTCACAAGTGGATCCCCAAACGCAAGTGTGAACGTAGCCTAAACATTAAGTCCCATGTACATAAACATCATTCCCCCCCACCATCCACTTTCAACATACAGTCCAATGTAAATAACATCACCCCATCCCCCAGCCACCTCAAGCACACAGTTCCATGTCAATAACATCCCTCCCTTCAGCCCTAACATACATTCCAGTTAAATAACTACAACTCCCAGCATTGCTCTGCCTCTCCCTTCACTTACCTTTTCTCATGTACAGACATCACCATTAGGCTCCTTCTCCTCTTCACTCCGGTCCAATCCTGCACTGGTCACATGATGGTGACATCATCCAAGTCATCCTATCACAGATTCACAGCCTGCATTGCTGATCACATGACCTGTGATGTCACCACAGGTCCTTCAGCTCTTCCCAGTGTATTAGATTCAATTGTATTGCCGTTCTGTGTACGGCAATACAGTTGTATCTATCAGGCAAGCAGGACATTCGGGGCATGGGACAAAACATCTGGGGCCTAGGCCCCGAATGTTTTAACCTAGCAACGCCCCTGCCCCAGGGAGAGACAGCCTGAGGTAGGACACTGTGACATTACGATACTACATCAAAGTCACTACCAGTCACATCCTATTCACCAGCTTTCACGGGAGCTAGCTGCACCAGTACAAAAAACACCCCCTTACAATGTGCGCCAGTACAAAAAAAAAACACTTTATACTATGCACCAGTGCAGAAAAATGCCCCCTTATAATGCGTTCCAGTGCAAAAATTGCCCACTTCTGTGTGCCGGTACACAAAATCCCCCTCTTAGTGCCCCCAGTAGAGCCAATGTCCCAATAGTACCCCCATAGTGTTTGAAAGTGCAAGAACATGCCCCCAAATGTGTGCCAGTACAAAATGCCCCTATTTAGTCCCCCAAGTAGATGCCACCATAGTGCTCCTTCTTCCCCCCAATGGTGACCCAACAGCATGGTGCTAAATAAAAAACAATAAACTCAGATACTTACCTCCATGCTGCTGTCCCCCATACGGTGCAGGCCTCTTCTGGTCTGTTTCCTGAGCTGTACTCTGCCCGGCCTGAAGCCTATGAGAGGTAACGGCAGGGCAGAGAAACATCTAACTGTATCGCCTGAGGATGGCGATATATAATTGGCAGTGCAGCAGCCCTGTGGGCTCCCATGGCTTAGAGGCCCAGTTGCCATTGCGACCACTGCGACCCCTCTAGCTATGCCCCTGATGCCACGGTTATTTGACTTAATGGGTTAAACGGCATGGATTGGAATTATTGCCAGTCCTGGCAGTTACAGCAGGATGACTGCTGTTAGTAACAGTTGGACGCCCCACTGCTGAAGATGAAGTCACAGCTCCTTTAACCACATTATCACCATGACATAATACTATGACAGTTCTTGGGAAGAAAACTATTACGATGTTGCTCCATTACATCATGGAGCGGAAAGGGGTGCAAGGAATGACTATAGGGGGAGATTTATCAAACTGGTGTAAAGTAGAACTGGCCTAGTTGCCCATAGTAACCAATCAGATTCCACCTTTTATTTTGGACCGTGCCTTCGGAAAATGAATGGTGGAATCTGATTGGTTGCTATGGGCAACTAAGCCAGTTCGATAAATCTCCCCCATAGTATCAAGTTCAAGTACTACTAGGAAATTCCTGATGCCACTAGGTAAAATAGTATTTAGAGTTACCACCAGCCATGGAACCAAATGCAGGAGGCCTGTCAGCCACATGTAACTTGTGAGTCATTGGTTGAGGAAGACTGAGCAAGTAGGTACTTTGATGGTTTAGATTCACAGCTGAGCTAAAGTAGACAATACATTAGAGATTTCAGACAGCCGTCTGTGAAGGTAGCTCAGAAGACCACACCAGCATATATGGGAAACGTAACTGGGAGGCTCTGTTACAGATTTTGCACCAAGGCCATGATCTTCTCAAAAGAGAGTTTTTCAACCACTTAAAGGGTTTCTCTGAGATTCAGATATCCTGAGGATAGGTCAGCAGTATCAGATTGGAAGGGGTGCGACACTGAGCACCTTCGCCGATCACCTGTTTGAAGCCAGTGACCAGCGACGTCATGTTCATCGGTCACAAGGCCTAGGTACAGCAGTCCCATTCGAGTAAATACTTCTGCAAAATCTGCAGCATAAACGGACCTGTTGTGTGGATTTGAGCGCTGGTTTTGCCATGGTTCTGCCGTATTTTACTTCCCATGCAGATGTACGCTAAGGATCAACTTACACTGTGGATTTCTTTATGCAGCACGTGGAAGAGATTTCTTAAAATCTCATCTTCTTTGCTGCAGGTTTGCTGCATGATTATCCTTGACGGCACATCTCCTGCGCATCTACCACGGGTGAACATACCCTTAGGATATGACCAAAAAGCGCTTGCAAAGTGGCCACGCTGCGTTCCAGTACCATGTGGCCGTACGGGCCTCAGCTAGTTCTGATTAAACTAATGAAGACTGCACCGTCCAGTGGTAGCGCAGTATTGAAGCTGCTTCAGAGCCATTAACAATACAGACCCACTGAACAATGCAGTCTCCATTAGTTTAATTAGAGCCGACGCGGCCGCCTCGCAAGTGCCGCACGACTGCTCAGTGTGAATTTCTGCTGCTGATTTTACCATGATTCTGCAGCAGAAAGTCTGCTGTGGATTTTTAGTGATTTGTGCTGTGGCTTTGTGGTAGATTTCACTCTATGCACTGCAAATTGAAATTCAGGGTGGAAATCCGAACCATAAATCGACATACGGTACAACAGATTTAAAATCTGCACTGCAGGCCAATATACACTGTGGATTTTTTTTCCCTCAGCTTTTGGTACTGTAGGTTGCTGTGGATTATCTGTATGCAAATCCTTGGTGGTAAACATTTACACCATTTGTGAGCATAGCCTAATTGCAGATCAGAGTTTGCAATCAAGCTCATCAAAAATGCACATGTAGTCGCTCCCATTCCGTTCAGCAATCTCCAAGATCAGGGAGCTTTGCACTGATGATAAAATTACAGAAAAGTGAATTTTCTATACAGCAAGGGTGGGGGATGGGATGTAATCCAGCACTTCAAAATGTTCCTGTTATCTCTAGTCATGCTCCCATGCTCAGTAACCAAAGCAATGTCTCATTTACTTGACTACTTTTAGATGTTAAGAATAAGTGGCTCTCACAGAAGACGGCTGAGTATAAAGTCGTTCTGCTAGCCACCAGCAAACTGATTAAGCAGCCATAGAGACCTTACAGATCATCCGCTGGTCCTATCCACTAGCGAACATGGGTGGAGATGTGACCTCAGTAAGTAGGAGATAAAACACATGTTAATATAATTAATGTTGTAAGAGCATGAAACCCTCAGGACTAGTTCTGAATGAATAAAATGTATAAAGGCCAAATCGTGCATCCTTAATAAACTATGACACAGAACAAATGTTCTTGTCATATTCCAGCTGCTGCCTTCAGCTCATACTTCTGATTGTTGGTGGTCAAGTGACATCAGCAATACATGTTGTGGGTTTGTTATGTAAAATGATTTTTTAAATATTCCAGTTGTTGCACTAAAGCAGTCACAATAGGATAACAGTATTTCAGCTTATTTGTCAGCTTTGCTGTATAGACTGGAACAGTATGAGCAGAGTCATCTCATTTCAGGGTGGATAAGCTTACGACAGCTCTATTGTACTGTACAAACTGAAAAGAATGGCGTGGTATTAAACAAGCAGGATGTCACGAATGAGGATGGGGAAAACCCTCAGCCGTGTGGTATCAGGAGATGTAAGGTCACTACTTGACCAGTACCACAGAATTAGGGAGCAGGTCACCTCCTAGAGCTTCCCTAATCTGACCCTGATTCCTAGCTGCATGAGCCGCCCTTGAAGGTAGGAGGGCTCATGCTCAGGAACCTTGGATCCCTTCTGACCCTCCGTCGATCCCTGTACTAGGAGCTGGGTAGACCACCTGTTCCTCCTGGACACGGAGTAACAGGAGTCTAAAGGTGGCCAAGCTATAAAGGGGAACAGAAACAGACATATGGCAATGGCAGGTAAGTGAGACTAGTACCACACTTACCTGCCACAGACACACAACCTGGAACCCACGTGCAAGTGCTGCTGTCCACAAACAACACAAAGGACACCGCACACACAGACTTCACACGGGAACCCAGGAAACCATATACTGCAATAAACAAAGACCAAACAAACATCTTCTAAACACCATACATAAACCTACACACACACTAGGAAGGAAGTTAACCCTTCCAACACCAGGGAAGGGAAGACATCAACTTAAAGGGGAAGTGCACACACACACTTATAACACCCCGTGCACACCGATAAAAGGCACACCTATAAAGAGAGGTTGCCAGGTGCAACCGCATGCTTACTGCAGCAAGCTGCCTAGCACTGCTCAGGCTGCTCTGCTGCCACATACACAATGTTGCCAGCGGCAACCACAGGTGAGGCAACATACTATAGCCCTCACCTGTGATTGACAACAACACCAAGACCGCAGGCAACTGCATGCGGTAACAGGAGTCACAACCATGACCATGGCTGTGACACAGGAAGTGCTCAAACCCACATGCAGTTGTGCATATATATACAGGGGAGCAAATCCTGCACTTGTGGCCCATTGCTATTGACGATCCCCAGCAAAAATGCATACAGTGGAGGATGCCCGCAGCGAACCACAAGTACCACAATAGACATCCTACACAAGATAGCAATTATGTGGATGTGATAATCAATATAACAATATAACAAAATAATAGCAAAGACAGGTGCACTCTGCGGTCTTACTAAACCCTCAAACTGATTTTAAAATTGAGAGATTAGCCAACATGTCCTACGGTGTAGGACATGTCTGAGCCCGAGCACCGCGCCAAGGTTTCTCAAGTAGCTCGGGACCTAACACTCACCTACCTGGGCCATGTGGGCAATACCAGGAGCCAGTGGGCAAATTACAGGAGCATGAGGCTGACTCACAAATAACTCACCAGTTACCTCCAGCATGTAACCATGCTAGCAATGGGAGGAGGGAGGAGTCTGCGAGTCTGGAGGTGTATAAACTCCAATTTAAATGTGCCTGCTTTCCATCTACAGGCTACATTTAGGTGCACCTGTGAGGCCAGTTTGAGGGTTTAGTAAGACCGCAGAGTGCACCTGTCTTTGCTATTATTTTGTTATATTGTTATATTGATTATCAATGCTCTATTGTACTGCTGGAGGCCTAGATCATTCAGGTTGTAACATGTCACAGTATGTAATCTACACACAATTAAGGTGACATTGGGACAGCTCCCGTGTCCTCATTTGGTCTTTGACAGAGGTGCTATACTTCATCACTTTCTGGAGATTGTAATAGTTTGTTACCTTTTGTTTGACCACTACACTCCATTCCATTGGAGCTACCACAATTGACACACCCTACTGTCTCTCCAATAAGTCAGCCCCAGGAAAGTGATGGGAATGAAATACAACATACATTCTTTTGAAGACTAAAATACTTGAAGGAACAATTTAAATGAAAAAATGTTGATCCTTAATGAAAAGCCAAGCCACTGTTTCCCTAACTGGCATTTTCTTTCCTTTGTCACCTGTATCCATTTTGTCTCAAATCAGGTGAAAAGGAAAATGTTGTCTCCTGTTGACTTTGCTTGGCATTACCTGGAGATTCAGAACATTATAGTCAATCATATATCCAGAAAATGATGTACCTACATTTTTATACTGTTGAGGTGCTGGATTATAGGGAGCATATGCCCCAGGGGACTAAGCAGACCTCAGGGGCCTGCAACACCAAGCTCTCTCCAACTCTTTCCAGAAACTCCCAGAAACACGCAACTTTTAGTACTAATTGTTGGGGCTCTGTTATACTTGTAAATAACTCAGATACCTACATATTTAACTAAAAATATCCAGTGGTGCCTTGTATTGTTATGAAAAGATGGTGCTAAGTGCAGCAGCCAGAATATTGCTTATCTCCTGTTAAAATCCTACATGCTGATCCTTGGTTCCCCCAACACATACATGGGTTATTATATTTTCATTAGATCTTGTTGACATCAGCACATGTATTCTATGATACTGGGGAGGGTCCACCACAATTGTTTTGCCCAGGAGTTTTCAGCAACCTTAATTGAGCCCTGTATTGTCAATTTATAGTTCTACTATCATCATACTCGGCAGAAAAGTTTTTGGACCTTTCTGGCACTAGAGCTCGGATGTGGCTGGAATAAGGTTAGAGGAGGCTCCTATCCCAACTCTGGAACCCAGATCCAACCTGACCCTTAGGCTGGTTTCACACGGGCGTTGCGGGAAAATGTGTGGGTGCGTTGCGGGAACACCCGCGATTTTTCCGCGCGAGTGCAAAACATTGTAATGCGTTTTGCACGCGCGTGAGAAAAATCGTGCATGTTTGGTACCCAAACCCGAACTTCTTCACAGAAGTTCGGGCTTGGGATCAATGTTCTGTAGATTGTATTATTTTCCCTTATAACATGGTTATATAGTAAAATAGGGCTGGAGGGGTTAAAAAAATAATAATAATAATTTAACTCACCTTAGTCCACTTGATCGCGTAGCCGGCATCTCCTTCTGTCTCCTTTGTTGAATAGGACCTGTGGTGAGCAATTGAGCATTCATTCCAGGACCTTTGATGACGTCACTCCGGTCATCACATGATCCATCACCATGGTAAAAGATCATGTGACGTACCATGTGATGACCAGAGTGACGTCATCAAAGGTCCTGGAATGAATGCTCACCCCAGGTCCTATTCAACAAAGGAGACAGAAGGAGATGCCGGGCCGCGATCAAGTGGACTAAGGTGAGTTAAATTATATATTTTTTTTAACCCCTCCAGCGCTGTTTTACTATGCATTCTGTATTCAGAATGCTATTATTTTCCCTTATAACCATGTTATAAGGGAAAAAAATAATGATCGGGTCTCCATCCCGATCGTCTCCTAGCAACCGTGCGTGAAAATCGCACCGCATCCGCACTTGCTTGCGGATGCTTGCGATTTTCACGCAACCCCATTCACTTCTATGGGGCCTGCGTTGCGTGAAAAACACAGAATATAGAGCATGCTGCGATTTTCACGCAACGCATAAGTGATGCGTGAAAATCACCGCTCATCTGAACAGCCCCATAGAAATGAATGGGTCGGTATTCAGTGCGGGTGCAATGCGTTCAACTCACGCATCGCATCTGTGCAGAATACTCGCCCGTGTGAAAGGGGCCTTAGGATAGCCACATACAGGAAATAAGGCCACTCGTGCTGGAACCACCAGTCAGTGACTGTCATATAGGGAAGTAAGAATCACATGCATGCCTCTCCACCTCTTTTTGGCTAGATACAATCTTCAAACAGCCATAAAGGGATCATCAGTTTCATGAATGAGGGTTTCATGGATCTTCATAAGTCTGTAGGTCATATATGCCTACTTAAATAGTCATATAGATAGATATGTAAGAGAAAGGTGGATACTGCAGATTGATAAATGCCAGTCTGGGGAGCTTGGGTAGTTAGGACCTCTTAGTTATGTAAGGTGGTGAAGGCACTGGAACAGTCGCCCATTGTACCCTCCCTATATGCCAGCCCTGGGACTTGGTGCAACTGCATCAGCCATGGCCAGACATCAACTGTTTGAATGCAAACATATTTGTAGCTTTGATGGGTTATTATTTAGGCCTATTGTTTTTTTGCACATCTCAAGCTTTAAAACTCAGTAGAAGTTTAACAAGAACATTCATCTCTGAAGAAACAAGCTATTCTCTCACATTCGATGTTGTTAAAAAGAATAACATGTACTTTCTTACAGATAGAGGTGTGAGTTGTGTTTTACTAACACTTTGGGGAAAATTTCTTAATGCTTGCCAATACACATTTCTTCAGCCGGAAAAGTAAATTGATTAATGAAGATGACTTGAGACATGACTTTTCCTTTGTATCCTGCAGCTGTGGAGCTACCATTGTATTGTCTCTAATGAAATAAACAGTGTTCAGCTGCTGAAACCTACGGCCCAAAATACATTGCTCCTGTTAAAGTTAATTTGCTTTTCTGTTTTCTCCTGAAAATAACATGCTCCTTTGTTTCATGCCTGGAAAGAGGAGACGATAGATACTTAAGTGTCAATTTAAAGTTTGTATTTTATGCGTTACCGCCGGGTACACACGGGCAGGCTGCCACATGCGGCCTAAACCCCACACAATTTGGTTGGTAAAGTTGAAGTCTTGCAGGGTAAAATAGTAGTTCCAGAAATCATTTGAAAAAATATTAAATATCAAGATCATTACATTAAAAAGACACATTCTTGAATAAAAACAAACAACTGCCTACTAGTGTTGGGCGAGCATGCTCGGCCGAACACCATTTTGACTCGAGCATCGCGATGCTCAAGCGCGATGCTAGAGTCTCCTCCCCGCACGTTTGTTGGCTGCAGCCAATAAACATGCAGAGAAGTACTGGCACTCATTGTAATGCCGTAGCCATGTTGGTTACTGGCATTACAGTGATTGGCTGGCCAGAACGCATCATCGGGTGCTATATAGCACCCCATAACACGTGGTTCGGCTCAGTCTTACTCAGGGCGAGCTGCAGAAAAAGGGACAGATAGTGTAGGGACAGAAATATATATATATTTTTTTTAGGCAGGGTTTAGTGTTGAAAGGTGTTAGAGACCCAAAAGTCCTTTTAAGGACTATTGTTTTATCTTGCTGCAATATATATTAATAGCGCAACCTGTGCTAAATTGCGTTCAATTGTTTGGCCGCTGCTGACAGTGACACAACCTCTGCTACATTTGTTGTGTTACATTTGCGCATCCTAAATAACTGTGACATTCTGTGCAATTGTTTGGCTGCTGCTGACAGCGACATTAACTGCACTACATCTCCTGTATAACGTTTGCGCATCTTACATATCTATAACATTCAGTGTATTTTTTTCTTAGCCGCTGGTGACAGCGACATTACCTACGCTACATCTCCTGTATAACGTCTGCGCATCCTAAATATCTGTGACATTCAGTGTAATTTATTTGCGCATACATTTACAAAACCTGCGCTACTGTACGTGTAACATACTTGCAAGCATATATACCATTTAATATGCTCAATGCGAGCAGTAAGGGACGAGGAAGTGGCCGTGCTGCTGATGGTGCTCGCAGAGGCCGTGGCCCTGGGTGCGGTGAAACTGTGCCTGCTGCCAGAGCACAAGAAACACACTCATACATGATACCTAGCTTCATGTCCCAGTGCGACCAGGTGGTCGGTTGAATTGCAGCAGATAATGCTTCCAGTTGGTTAAGCACCACCCTGTCTTCCACAATGTCCAGTCTCAGTAGCCAAAAGTCTGGTCAACAGAATCCTCACCCTGATCCTCCTTCCTCCCACCATGGAGAGTCTTAGCAAACAAGTGATCCCACACTCGGATGTTCTGAGAAGCTCTTTTCATCGCCATTCCTTGATTTTGGCCTCTTGCCAAGCCCGCTTGAAAGGGACATGAGGAGATCTTGTGCACTGATTCCCAAACTCTTGAGCATCCAGAGTCAGAAGAAGATGACGGTGGGGAACGGCAATTAGTGTTTCACGAGGTGGATGATGATGATGAGACACAGTTGCCAATAAGTCAACGGCAATTAGTGTCTCAAGAGGTTCATGTGATGAGGATGAGACACAGTTGTCAGTAAGTGAGGTTCTTGTTAGGTCAATAAGTCAGGAGGATGACCAGAGTGAGGAAGTGGAAGAGGAGGTGGTAGACGATGAAATCACTGACCCAACCTGGGAAGGTGGCAAGCCGAGCGAGGACAGCAGTACAGAGGGGGATGGGGATGGATCCGCAACAGGCTGGAAGAGGCAGTGGGGTGGCAAAAGGGAGACGGTGTGCCACACCAAACAGGCCCGCAACTGTTCCCCGGGACACCCCCTTGCGGCAATCTCCCTTGCCAAGGGGTAGGTGTTCCGCAGTCTGGCGCTTTTTTGAGGAAAGTGCGGACAATAAAAGAATTGTCATTTTCAACCTGTGCCGTACCAAAATGAGCAGGGGAGTGAACACTAGCAACCTCACCACCATGAGCATGATCTGCCACATGGCATCAAAGCACCCTAACAGGTGGGCCGAACGCCTGGGTCCACAATCAGTGTCTGCGGGTCACACCACTGCCTCCTCTTCCCCTGTGTTATGTGCTGGCCAATCCCCTGTCCAAGACGCAGGCCCGGATTCCTTCCTCCCTGCACCTGGCCCTTCACAAGCACCATCAGCTAGCACATCCACTTCTGTGTCCCAGCGCAGCGTACAGATGTCTATACCCCAGTCCTTTGAACGAAAGCGCAAATACCCAGCCACCTACCCACAGGCCATACCCAGCCACCTACCCACAGGCCATAGCACTAAATGCGCACCTTTCCAAATTTCTGGCCCTGAAAATGTTGCCATTTAGGCTTGTGGACACTGAGGCTTTCCGCCGCCTTAGGCTCCATTCACACGTCCGCAAAAAGGGTCCGTATCCTTTCCGCAATTTTGCAGAATGGGTGCGGACCCATTCATTCTCTATGGGGACGGAATGGATGCGGACAGCACACAGTGTGCTGTCTGCAGCCGCAATTGCGGAGCGCGGCCCCGATTTTGGGTCCGCAGCTCCTCAAAAAGATAGAGCATGTCCTATTCTTGTCCGCAGCTTGCGGACAAGAATAGGCATTTCTATGGGGGTGCCGGGCTGGTGTGTTGCGGACCCGCAATTTGCGGGTCCGCAACACACCACGGACGTGTGAATGCAGCTTATGGCAGCGGCCGTCCCTCGTTACTCAGTCCCCAGCCGCCACTATTTTTCCCGGTGTGCCGTCCCTGCCTTACACTAGCATGTTGCAAATCAGATAAAGTACAACAATGCCATAGTCACAAAAATAATAGTGCTAATGCTATGCTTATTTATAAAGTGAGATGCTTGGCCAATGCATTTTGTACAAAACCATCTGAGCCCGTCTGCCGTACGTCAGGTAGTATTTAGTGTTAGGACCCGTCTAACATAGATCACCTTGACGTACGGCAGATGGACTCAGATGGTTTTGTACAAAATGCATTGGCCAAGCATCTCACTTTATAAATAAGCGTAGCATTAGAACTATTATTTTTGTGACTATGGCATTGTTGTACTTTATCTGATTTGCAGGGTGCTGCTGCATTGTCTCTTTTTTCCCTAGGTCTTTGCCATGGCAGCGTGCACCTGTGCACTGGGAGGTGCTGACTAACCCCCTTTTTTTGCAGATTTACACCAGCATGTGTCATCACCCGTGCCCTGACCAACGCAATTATTGGGAAGGTCCACTTAGCGACTGACACATGGACAAGTGCTTTTGGCCAGGGATGTTACATTTCCCTGACGGCACACTGCGTGAACGTTGTGGAGGCCGGGAGCGAGTCGTACCCTGGGATGGTACAGGTGCTACCGACGCCAAGGATTGCGGGCCCTACTTCCAGCAGGACTTCCTCCACCACCTACATTAGTGGCTGCAAACCCCCCTTTCTCCTCCTCCACCTCCTCCTCCACTTCCACCTCTGAATTCTCATCTTGCAGCACCAGTCAGCCATCAGTCAGTAGCTGGAAGCAGTGTAGCACTGGAGTGGGGAAGCGGCAACAGGCCGTGCTGAAACTAATTTGCTTAGGTGACAAACACACCGCCGCAGAGCTGTAGCAGGGGATAAGGGACCAGACTGAGCTGTGGCTCTCGCCACTCAACCTACAACCAAGCATAGTTGTGTCTGATAATGGCCGTAACTTGGTGGCAGCTTTGGAGCTCGGCAAGCTCACACAGATACCATGCCTAGCCCATGTGTTCAACTTAGTGGTTCAGCGGTTTCTCAAAACCTACCCTAATTTGCCTGAGCTTCTGGGGAGGGTGCGTCGCGTGTGTGCCCATTTCCGAAAGTCATCTACAGCTGCCGCCAGTTTGGCAATGCTGCAGCAGTGCTTGCAACGCCAGCTCCCCGACTGTTGTGCGACATGAGCACGCCCTGGAACTCCACGTTCCACATGTTGGCCAGGCTTTGTGAGCAGCAGAGGGCAGTAGTGGAATACCAGCTGCAACATGGTCATCGCCTTTCCAGTCAGCTTCCGCTCTTCACAAGCGACGAGTGGGCATGGATGTCTGACCTCTGTGAGGTTTTACGCAACTTCGAGGAATCAAAACAGATGGTGAGCGGTGATGTCGCTATTATCAGCGTCACCATCCCACTTCTGTGTCTACTGAAACGCTCACTGCTCACAATGAAGGTGGACGCTTTGCACGTGGTAGAGGTGGAAATGGATGAAGACAGTACACAGGGTGATAGCCAGACCACCCTAAGTTCGTCTTCTCAGCGCGAATTGGATGATGATGAGGAGGAGCAGAAGACTGTTGCCTCCCCTACAGAGAGTAGTACCCACAGCAGGTTTATTCCATCTGTTCAGCGTGGGTGGGCCGAAGAGGAGGAAGAGGGATGATGAGATTGAGAGTCATCCTCCTGATGAGAACAGCGAAGTATTGTCTGTTGGGACTCTGGCACACATGGCTGACTTTATGTTATGCTGCCTTTCTGTGACCCTCACGTTATACGCATTTTGACCAACACCAATTACTGGTTGTTCACCCTTCTCAACCCCCGCTACAAAGAGAACTTCTCATCTATCATTCCTGTGGTGGAGAGAACGAGCAAAATGGTGCAATACCATAAGGTCCTTGTGGAAAAATTGCTGCCGGGGGCATAATAACTGATAAGCGCATCCGCCTGTCAACTGAAAATGCTGACAGGTTAAGTATTATCAAAATGAACAAGGCCTGGATTGCCCTGACATCTCTACTCCACCAGAGGAAAGCGGCTGAACATAAAGGCACTTTAAATGTGGCTTTTATGGTGTATTGTATTCCCATGCACCCCTTTCACCACAATAAAGGGTATATGGTTCAATCTCCCTTTTCTCGTCCTCCTCCTCCTTCATCATATCAACATGCTTATTAGGCTGCCCTCACTCCTAATGTTTTAGAGGGTCAGCTCAGCAGCAGACCCTCACCCATAATGTTTTAGATAGTCAGATCAGCAGCAGGCCCTTGCCCCTAATGATTTAGATGCTCAGATCAGCAGCAGACCCTCCCCCCTAATGTTTTAGATAGTCAGATCAGCAGCAGGCCCTCGCCCCTAATGTTTTAGATGGTCAGATCAGCAGCAGACACTCGCCCCTAATGTTTTAGAGAGTCAGCTCAGCAGCAGACCCTCACCTCTAATGTTTTAGATCAGGCGTCCTCAAACTGCGGGCCTCCAGCTGTTGCAAAACTACAACTCCCAGCATGCCCGAACAGCCTACAGGTATCAGCCTACAGCAGGGCATTGTCGGAGTTGTAGTTTTACAACAGCTGGGGGCCGCAGTTTGAGGATGCCTATTTTAGATGGTCAGATCAGCAGCAGGCCCTCGCCCCTAATGTTTTAGAGGGTCACCAGAGGGCCCTTGCTCCTAATGTTTTTGAGGGTCACCAGCAGGCCATCAATCATAATTTTTCAAGGGTGTGTATGATGCCTTCCTTTATGTGTAATAAAGGGTGTATTGGAGTGCCGATTCCTTTAAATTTTTGGCATCCCTTTCACTCAGTGCATAGGCTTTATCAGTGTAGGAGTCCCACTACCTGAACAATTGTACCACAATGTGAATGAGGCCCTCCTTTAAGTGATATACAGGTTGTATTGGAGTGCCTCTTCCTTGTAATTTTTGGCAGCACTTGCACTTTATATACAAGTAAATATACAGGAAAGAAGGTTTCCTAACAATTTTTCCTCTAAAATCGATTTTATCTTTGGTTTTGTACGTATTATTGTCAGTCTGTAAAAGTGGCCCACTACTCGGCCAACATCGTTCCCAGCAGCGACCTGGGAGTCCAGGATGCCTCCAGACATCCTCTCTATGCTGTTCCCGAACCATTTCAGTGGTGTTTCCATCAATTTCTGACCTTTTACTATAAACCAGACACCCTCCCCTCTTCAGAGCAGGGGGTGCCTGGTTTAATGCTCTGGTTCTCCCATTGACTTCCCGAGCATCCCAAAGTGTTCTACTCGAGCACCAGAGCACCCGAGCACATTGGTGTTCGATCAACACTACTGCTTACATGTTTGAAACCAAATTGCACTGCTTCTTGCTTGAACCTCTATTTTTACCTGCAAGATTTGCCATAGCCAAAATTGCATTTTTCCAAGCACAGTGGATTATAGGATGGTGGTAATGGATCTACTAATGGTGAGCTAACTTACCATAATATATTGTTAGTTGGTTAATCATGTATGAATAGGGTAATTGGTTTTATAAACTTGAGTAGGACTCGTGTAAGTTCTCACTAATGCAGATAGGAGGATATATTTTGCTTCTCCTCCTTTTTATTGCGGCAATTTTTATCACTAATTAAATGTGTTTTAGTAAGCACAATGAATATATGTCCCATTCCATAGGTTCTAGGGTGACTGCAGTAACTGTAGTAGAACCCTAGCATAACATTAATTTATATGTTATACACCAATTCCAGTCATTTGACTGGTTATGGTCTATGTGTGTCTAATATACAGTTGCAAGAAAAAGTATGTGAACCCTTTGGAATGATATGGATTTCTGCACAAATTGGTCATAAAATGTGATCTGATCTTTATCTAAGTCACAACAATAGACAATCACAGTCTGCTTAAACTAATAACACACAAAGAATTATATGTTACCATGTTTTTATTGAACACACCATGTAAACATTCACAGTGCAGGTGGAAAAAGTATGTGAACCCTTGGATTTAATAACTGGTTGAACCTCCTTTGGTAGCAATAACTTCAACCAAACATTTCCTGTAGTTACAGATCAGACGTGCACAACAGTCAGGAGTAATTCTTGACCATTCCTCTTTACAGAACTGTTTCAGTTCAGCAATATTCTTGGGATGTCTGGTGTGAATCGCTTTCTTGAGGTCATGCCACAGCATCTCAATCGGGTTGAGGTCAGGACTCTGACTGGGCCACTTCAGCAGGCGAATTTTCTTCTGTTTAAGCCAATCTGTTGTTGATTTACTTCTATGCCTTGGATCGTTGTCCTGTTGCAACACCCATCTTCTGTTGAGCTTCAGCTGGTGGACAGATGGCCTTAAGTTCTCCTGTAAAATGTCTTGATAAACTTGGGAATTCATTTTTTCTTCGATGATAGCAATCTGTCCAGGCCCTGACGCAACAAAGCAGCCCCAAACCATGATGCCCCCACCACCATACTTCACAGTTGGGATGAGGTTTTGCTGTTGGTGTGCTGAGCCTCTTTTTCTCCACACATAGTGTTGTGTGTTTCTTTCAAACAACTCAACTTTGGTTTCATCTGTCCACAGAATATTTTGCCAGTACTGCTATGGAACATCCAGGTGCTCTTGTGCAAACTGTAAACGTGCAGCAATGTTTTTTTTGGACAGCAGTGGCTTCCTCTGTGGTATCCCCCCATGAAATCCATTCTTGTTTAGTGTTTTACGTATTGTAGATTCGCTAACAGGGATGTTAACATATGCCAGAGACTTTTGTAAGTCTTTAGCTGACACTCTAGGATTCTTCTTCACCTCATTGAGCAGTCTGCGCTGTGCTCTAGCTCTTTACAGGACGGCCACTCCTAGGGAGAGTAGCAGCAATGCTGAACTTTCTCCATTTATAAATAATTTGTGTTACCGTGGACTGATGAACAGCAAGGCTTTTGGAGATACTTTTATAACCCTTTTCAGCTTTATGCAAGTCAACAATTCTTAATCGTAGGTCTTCTGAGAGCTCTTTTGTGCGAGGCATCATTCACACCAGGCAATGCTTCTTGTGAAAAGCAAATCCAGAACTGGTGTGTGTTTTTTATAGGGCAGGGCAGCTGTAACCAACACCTCCAATCTTATCTCATTGATTGGACTCCAGTTGGCTGACACCTCATTCCAATTAGCTATTGGAGATGTCATTAGTCTAGGGGTTCACATACTTTTTCCACCTGCACTTTGAATGTTTACATGGTGTTCAATAAAAACATAGTAACATTTAATTCTTTGTGTGTTATTAGTTTAAGCAGACTGTGATTGTCTATTGTTGTGGCTTATATGAAGATCAGATCACATTTTATGTCCAATTTGGGCAGAAATCCATATCATTCCAAAGGGTTCACATACTTTTTCTTGCAACTGTATGTCTAACAGAGATGGTGACTAGTTATTGATTTATAATTCATTACCTTTTTATATATATATATATATATATATATATACACACTGCTCAAAAAAATAAAGGGAACACTTAAACAACACAATGTAACTCCAAGTCAATCACACTTCTGTGAAATCAAACTGTCCACTTAGGAAGCAACACTGAGTGACAATCAATTTCACATGCTGTTGTGCAAATGGGATAGACAACAGGTGGAAATTATAGGCAATTAGCAAGACACCCCCAATAAAGGAGTGGTTCTGCAGGTGGTGCCACAGACCACTTTTCAGTTCCTATGCTTCCTGGCTGATGTTTTGGTCACTTTTGAATGCTGGCGGTGCTTTCACTCTAGTGGTAGCATGAGACGGAGTCTACAACCCACACAAGTGGCTCAGGTAGTGCAGCTTATCCAGGATGGCACATCAATGCGAGCTGTGGCAAGAAGGTTTGCTGTGTCTGTCAGCGTAGTGTCTAGAGCATGGAGGCGCTACCAGGAGACAGGCCAGTACATCAGGAGACGTAGAGGAGGCCGTAGGAGGGCAACAACCCAGCAGCAGGACTGCTACCTCCGCCTTTGTGCAAGGAGGAACAGGAGGAACACTGCCAGAGCCCTGCAAAATGACCTCCAGCAGGCCACAAATGTGCATGTATCTGCTCAAATGGTCATAAACAGACTCCATGAGGGTGATATGAGGGCCCGAAGTCCACAGGTGGGGGTTCTGCTTACAGCCCAACACCGTGCAGGACGTTTGGCATTTGCCAGAGAACACCAAGATTGGCAAATTCGCCACTGGCGCCCTGTGCTCTTCACAGATGAGAGCAGGCTCACACTGAGCACATGTGACAGACGTGACAGAGTCTGGAGACGCCGTGGAGAACGTTCTGCTGCCTGCAACATCCTCCAGCATGACCGGTTTGGCATTGGGTCAGTAATGGTGTGGGGTGGCATTTCTTTGGAGGGCCGCACAGCCCTCCATGTGCTCACCAGAGGTAGCCTGACTGCCATTAGGTACCGAGATGAGATCCTCAGACCCCTTGTGAGACCATATGCTGGTGCGGTTGGCCCTGGGTTCCTGGCCCTGAGTTCCTCCTAATGCAAGACAATGCTAGACCTCATGTGGCTGGAGTGTGTCAGCAGTTTCGGCAAGACGAAGGCATTGATGCTATGGACTGGCCCGCCCGTTCCCCAGACCTGAATCCAATTGAGCACATCTGGGACATCATGTCTCGCTCTATCCACCAACGTCACGTTGCACCACAGACTGTCCAGGAGTTGTCAGATGCTTTAGTCCAGGTCTGGGAGGAGATCCCTCAGGAGACCGTCCGCCACCTCATCAGGAGCATGCACAGGCATTGTAGGGAGGTCATACAGGCACGTGGAGGCCACACACACTACTGAGCCTCATTTAGACTTGTTTTAAGGACATTACATCAAAGTTGGATCAGCCTGTAGTGTGTTTTTCCACTTTAATTTTGAGGGTGACTCCAAATCCAGACCTCCATGGGTTTAAAATTTGATTTCCATTTTTTCATTTTTGTGTGATTTTGTTGTCAGCACATTCAACTATGTAAAGAACAAAGTATTTCAGAAGAATATTTAATTAATTCAGATCTAGGATGTGTTATTTTTGTGTTCCCTTTATTTTTTTGAGCAGTGTATATATATCTTTGTATATTTTATATGAATATCTATCTATGGGCAAGGAAATACCAATTAAATAGTCCACGGTTGGAGCATTGTGCACTTGAACTGTGGATAGGCCCCTTGGCAAATTGTGAATATGTGACTGGCCATTGTACTATGTTGCCATGGTTTCCAGCATTACACTGACCTGTAGGTATGTCCATCCCCCTTGCTAGGATGCGGGCTCACTGAACTGGCTGATGTGTTAGTGTGGAGCATACGTCATGTGACCGGTCACGTGATGTGTTACGTGGCGGGGTCGGGTGACCAGAATTATACATTCAGCTGGTGCCGCGTCTCCCACGGCTACTGATGGACGCGTCGCGAGTTCAGTGGGCGTGATTAAGATGATGAGATGCCCGGCTCGATATACACCCCCCCTTTTCTCCATGTATGTTTCCGGATTGGAGGGAACTAATAATTATGAAGCGATCCCAGCTGGGTGCTGGGCTAATATTGTGGATAGCAACTCAGTGCTTTCATTCCCTTGGATAAAGCTAAGGCGAAAACGTACGTCAGGGAGTCGCTGTCACCGCCAGGTCTGTGAGAAGGTCTGTTAGACGTTCTCCACCTCTTGTATGAGGTTCTTTGTTTTGGTTTCACTTTGTCATCTCCTTTCCTTCTCCCAGCTGTCACCTATTTACACTAATTGTCTCCCTTTATATTCCCTCCCATACTGCCTCACTTTGCGGTTTATACTTCTTCCTGGATGAGTTGTTCACTGCTGGAGGCTGCTACTGCTGATTCCTCAGATAAGTCCTTTTCCTTTATTTGTGTTTCCTTTCTGGCTTGATTCTAGGTGACCTTGACTGCGTCCGTTTTAAGTGCAGGGAGCCGGTGGTCGTGTCCCCTCACTATTATAGGGTTTTCAGGTGTCACACAGTATGCCCTTTGCATGGGCATAGCAGTCAGTGAGAGCTCTAGGGGTTGTATAGGGCTCACCCATATGCTCCTTAGTTTGTGATCAAGCCAGTCGGATGTTTATTTATAAGTTCCAGCTTTCTGCAACACCATCCGTGACAGTCGTCCTCCTTCTTCCTCCCCACGGATACCAGTGTCAGTATATCGTTTGTCTGTGTTGGGTAATCATAGTCTATACCACTCTGATTGCTGTTGGTGACACTTATCGGGATATCCCCAAGTTGGAGCCACATAGTTTGGTCCATATATGATGGGGGACCCAGCTTGTGCCCTGACTATGTGTGAGATGAGTATTGGATTTCTATTATTGACCAGCCATAGATCACTGTACCATACCCTATAGCATTAGCACTTTATTATGCGGTACCTATCGGGGTGTGTATATGATTTGTATATGCAATATAGGTCTATAGTGTCTGTGTGTGGGGGGGGGGGGAGATTTTTGCTCTACAGTTCTACAGTTCTTACCCGTGGATTTTATATTGTACTTTTGTGAAATATTGTGTTGACATGATTATGTGTAATAAAGTTATTTTTCTATATTACATGTGTGGTTTAATTCAGTGGGTATAATTAGGGGAGCAAGACGCCGGACCCGGAGATGAAGAGGAGCCGCGGAGCAGGAGAGGTGAGGAGTTTTTTATTTTATTCATCTGAGGTCTGATAGGGGTTAATAAAGGTCTGATCTGAGGTCTGATAAGGGTTAATAAAGGTCTGATAGGGGTTAATAAAGGGCTGATCTGAGGTCTGATAGGGGTTAATAAAGTCAGTAGGATGGTGTGGAAATTGTCATTTGGCACTAGTATATTATAAATGTAAATTATAAATTGACTACCAACTAAGGGCTTTATTAATTTATCATTTACATTTATAATATACTAGTGCCAAATGCAAATTTCCACCACCTCAGTGACTACCAGCTAATATAATATATATTATGAGATATAAAATATTGTATAAATTATCGGCTATCGGCCTGAAAGTTCACAGTTTATCAGTATTGGTATCGGCTCTAAAAAATCAATATCGGTCGATCCCTAATTTAAATGGTTGAAATATGGCTTATAGGATAGCCTTACATCTGGTGGCATCAGAGGCTGTGTAAATATCTCCTGTCTGGAAGTTTCTCTCCACAATGCCGGAAGACAAAGACATTAGTGTGTGCAAGATCTGCAGGATTACAATAAGCAGTTGGCATTCAATCACATAGGCATCAGGCACCACAGTTCTATTACAGTACATGAAGAGACTTCATCCGAACCAGTTGGAAAATAAAACTGGCCACCAGCTAATGGAACAAGAGTGTCCTACTCCCAGTCTTCTTTGCACAACCAGACCACATCTATATGCAGTGCAGTGTCCTTGTCATAGTCATCATCAGTTATTGCTTCTCCTGCTCAGACTCCTCCTCTTCTTCCTTCTACTCCAATCCATCCTCAGCCATTGATAAGGAAATGTCTGGCCAGGAGACAACTGTACACGTCCAGCCATTCCCACCTGACCAAGTTGCTGGTGGTACAGTCGCTGCCATACCACTTAGTGGATTCTGCTGAATTTAGTGAATTGATGGCATGTGCTCAGTCTCACTGGAAGATACCTAGCCATCACTATTTCCCAAAAAAGCCATTCCTGCCTTGTATTGTCACATGGTGCAGAATGTGGGCCAATGTGGACACCTGGAGCAGCTAGTACGTGCAGGGAACAGTACATGTCACTGGGTCAATGTTTTTTACGGCAGTGGTGAAGCAGCACCCTAGCAACGAGGCCAGGTCCTATTGACATCTTCAGATCCTCCCATCCCCAACAAAAGCTGGGCAAACCGTTGTTCCCCCTCCCCTTCCCTTCCATTAAATATGTAAAGTAAAACATTGCCATGCTGTGTTAGAACTGATGAACCTGTGCAAAAGTAGCCACACAGTCCTTAAGTGCATCAAAGTTGCTAAAGTGAATCAAGCAGAAAACACCCCGCTGCCTGCCCCCCAGCCACCTCTACCTAGGCAAGGTGGTCAGAGATAATGGCCAGAACATTGTGGCTGCACTGCATTTGTGGGAAATAACACACTCTCCCTTGCATGGCGCAAATGATACATTTAGTTAGCAATGCTTTTTGAACAACTCACTGGAATTCCACCCTGCATATGATAGAGAGTCTGTATGAGCATAGTAAAGCAGTGAATGATTTCATCTTGCACTAGACCTCGTCAGCAGGGAGCATGTGTTGTTTTAAGGTCAGGCAATGGCAGTTCATCACCCTTTAAAGTCCTTTTTTTAATCCATGACCCTTTGAAGAAGCCACCAGATTTGTCATAAGGGACAACTTCGGAATGAACTATGTCACCCCTCTCATATTTATTTTAGAGTAGACGCTCACACTGATGCCACAAGGGATGGTGGAAAGAGAACCGCTTCCTCATCTTAATGGCTACCCTATAGCTGTTCTGGACCCACACGCAGAAAGTCTGATGGAGGAGAAAGTGGAGGATGAGGAGCAGGAACGTTGCTAGGGTCTCAAAAGATCCGGGGCCCAAGCCCCAATGAATATGTCTCTCTCTAAGTCGTCCCCCTCCCCCACACACCGCATTTTGCTGTACTTGCTATACAGCAGCACATACCTGTCACATCCAGGGCCTCCCAGGTGACGTCTCCTCCGACGTAGATCTTCTCTGTCATCATCTCCTCCATTCGGTCCGGGCAACCTCGTCTCTGCAGAGTGTAACACACAGACATCTTAGCTTCCTCACTTTTCTATCATCGTCCCCCAACCTGGAGTCCCCCCAGTGTTATCTTGCTGCTCGCTGTGCCCCCCTAAAGCCCCAAATACTATCCTGAAAAAAAAATAGTGCAGCCATAGTAATAGTGCTCCTCATAGTCCCACCAATAGTAATTTCCTTCTAGAATTCCCTTATTAGTAATACTGCCCGCTACAGTGCCCCAACAGTGATAGCGCTCCCCAAGAGTGCCCTCATTATTAGAAGAGCCCTCCAGTATTAATAATGCCCTCTTTGGTAACAAAGCTCTCTACAGACCCCTCAGTAGTAATAAGGCCCCCATAGTGCTCTTAGTAGAAATAAGGCAGATCTATAAGACCCTCCTATAGAGCCTCCAGTAGTAATAAGAAAGCCTATAATGTCCCCTGGATTTGTAGTGCCCCCTGTAGTTATATTTTTCCCTCCACCATACAGTCCCATTTAAATAACATCACACCATCTCTCCTGCCCCCTCCAAAATACAGTCCTATGTGAATAACATCACTACCCTCCCTTCAGGCCCTCCAACATTCAGTCCCATGTAAAAACCATTATTTCCCTCCCTTCATCATAGAGTCCCATGTAAATAACATCACACCATCTCTCCAGCCCCCTCCAATTTAAAGTCCCATGTAAATAACATCCCTCTCTATCTACAGCCCCTCCTAAATACAGTCCCATGTAAATAACATCACCTCCTCCCCAGCAGCCTTCAACATACAGTCCTATGTAAACATCACCCCCTCAACATTCAGTCCCATGTAAATAACATAATTCCCCCCCACCAGCCACCTTTAACATACAGTCTAATATAAATAACATCGCCGCCTCAACTTTAAGTCTCATGTACATAACATCACTCCCTCCCTCAGACCCCTGTAACATTCAGTCCCATGTAAATAACATCACTCCCTCCCACAGCCACCATCAACATACAGTCCCATGTAAATAACATCACTGCCTCCCCCAGCCCCCTCCGACATACAGTCCCATGTAAATAACATCACTCCCTCCCACAGCCACCTCCAACATACAGTCCCATGTAAATAACATAAACCCCTCCCACAACTGCCTTCAACATACAGTCCCATCTAAATAACATCACTCCCTCCCCCAGCCCCCTCCAACATACAGTATCATGTAAATAACATCACTCCCTCCTACAGCCACCATCAACATACAGTCCCATGTAAACATGACTTCTTACCCAGCCACCTGTAACATACAGTCCCATGTAAATAACATCACTCCCTTCAGCCCTAAAATATAACCCAAGTTAAATAACCACAACTCCCAGCATTGCTCTGCCTCTTCCTTCACTTACCTCTCCTCATATAGCAGACATCACCACAGCTTCTTCCCCCAGGTCTTCTCTTCACTGCCATCCTCTCCTGCACTGGTCACATGATGGTCACATCCCCGCAGGTCCTTTCCAATCACTGCCTGTTTTACTGGTCACATGACCTGTGATGTCACCACAGGTCCTTCAGATCTTCCAGTGCATTCAATTGAATTGTATTGCCGTCCTGAGGAGGGTAATACAGTTGCATCTAGCTGGCAGGCAGGACATTCGGGTCCTGGGACAAAACAGCAGGGTCATTTGTGCAGGAGGACTAAACTGCTAATGACAACACTGACCATGAGGGCCATCTAGTGGGGGGTAACTGGGTCCTTAGGCACACTGGTGAGCATAGTAAGCTTTATGTTTGCTTGCTTACTTACTGGCAGGCATATCGTTAGCATGAAGAAATCTGATGATTATTGGATAGCCACCATGGTTTTAGACCCTTGCTATCAAAGCAAAATGGGGGAATGTTTTCTGATTGACAAAGGAGAGGCCAGATTGCTTAATTACCAGGATGCACTGTGTATGCAGCTTGCCACAGCTCTCGATGAACAGACGCTGTTGTCCTTGTGTCTGACTAGGATCCGCCCCTCCATCCCCCACTGTGTTACCCACCTCCCACCGTCTCCTCTACCACAAGTAGCAGGTGCTGCAACAACAGCAGCCGGTTCAATCAGCAAACTAATTCAGTCCTACCTGGTTTAGTCCTAACTGGAATGTGGCCTTTTTCCGATGCATACTGTCCTTCCTGACCCCTTGGACAGATTGGAACTGTGGCCCGAATAGGCTAAATTTTCTCTCTCTGTACTGTCTTGCCTAGCCTCCAGTGTCACCTCAGAGAGGGTTTTCAGTGCGGCAGGTGTCAGTGTCCCATCCAAATGGACAAAGTTGTCCGCCACCAGTTTACAAAATACCACTTTTGTCAAAAGAAGCAAGGCATGGATCTGTGAGGATTTTCAGACACCTATACCTGAACCCAATGCTTATCTGCTGATGGTAGCTATTGATTGATGGCCCCATCATGCCACTGCTTGCCTACCTACTATCATGTTCCATACCGTATGGCTGCTGCCACCACCGTCGCAGCTTGTACTCCCCACTGCTAATCCCCCTACTGCCTCTACCATTACTGCCTCTACTACTACCCCAACACAGCAGCACACACATCTACCGCCTTGTTTACTCTATGCTGTGTTGCTACTTCTGGGACTACTATTGCTGCCACTATTACTCCTACATAACTTACTCTTTCTACATTCACACTGTATTGCTTCCGCTCCCAAATAAAAGGGAGAGTTTTTTCAGGCTTGTTCAACTTCAGATCACGTCACTGTTCTGACAATTAACACGTGTGTGTTTAAAGATCGGCGCACAATTCTGCCCACGTTAATGCATAATTTTTGGAAGCTCCATTCCTGAGCTATAATTCTTTGTGTTAATATGCAAATTAGGCTTTTGGTGCAATAAGGCCATCACAATTGCTCTTGTTGCACCCAAGCTCCACTCCTTTCTGTGTCCAGCCCCCGCCTGGCTGCATTGCCACTGCCTGGCCCTGTCAATCAAAGCAGTGAGGCCACAGAAAGGAGCTGAGCTTGGGTGCTACAATAGTAATGGGGATGCCCTCATTCCACCAAAGGCCTAGTTTGCATATTAACAAAAAGTATCATAACTCAGGAACAGAGCGTCAGAAACATAACGTTTTAATCAGGTGAACCACAGCTATGTGTCTATGCAAACAGTTTGATAGGAAGGTCGCTGGTGACAGATTCCCTTTAAACAAGCTGTGTTTTTAAACACGCTGTTTGTTAACACTGTCAACCATACGTTTGCCCATAGCTATATATGTCAGTGTCACTTTGACATTATTTGCTATTGCTGTCATTGTGTTCAAGAGCTTAAAAAGAAGGGGGGAGAGCAAAAAGTCATACAATTTTTAAAAAGAGATCATGAAAAAGTCATAGGAGACCTAAGAGCGTCATATACCAATTTTCAGGTCAACTGGAGTATATTTGAATCATGTAGAATTTCAACTTCACCCATCTCTAATTCTGAGCATTTTTTATTTTTTATTTACTAATCAAGAAACCCCTTTAAATCCACAATTATTACTCTGGAGTTCTGTAACTGTATAAATACACTCAACTTGCTGTTCTATTTGATCCCAAAACTCCTTGGTGACTTCTAATATTCCTATAATTTAGAGTATTATCCTGTATATTGTTTTCACAATATTAGAACAGTAGAGTACCCCCAGCACCACCTATGAACCATCAGGAGATGGCATGCTGAGTCTGGTAGTTCCACAACAGTTAATTGTAGTACTCCAGACCTGGGGGTGCTACACATTGTAAATACTTATGTATTGTATTTTTATTGCTATGCTAATATTTATTTTGTATGTTTGGCCATTATTAGCAGTAAGGGATGGTTGACAGGAACAAGACTAACCACCCTGTTCCTTCCCCCTAGGTAGGAGAGAGCTGGTCCTGATTCTGGTCAGTGGGGGGAGCTTATGTGTAGCTACAGACTGGAGAGAAAGCACACATCTGGGCTCATGCTTCTGCTACAGTTTCTCTAGAGAAATCGACCTTATCCTAAGCCTCAAGTGAATACTTTAGAAGAGATACAGCAGAGTGAACAGCTAAATCCAGCATTTGAAAACACTGCTGTGAGATGAGGGACTACGGCTAAGACACCCATCAAACAGAACATTACTAGGCCAGTACCACCTAAATACTAAATTGCAGCCATCTAAATGGCCTCCATAATCCATACTGGTGCCAGAGAAGATTACTCTCAAATTCTGTTGCTATTGAATGTATTTGAAGTCCCACATTCCACTTGGTAAAAAAAGACTTTTATGATTAATTTTGGCCTCAATACTACATTTCCACTACATCAAACCCCAGGGAGAAACGACTAGAGGGAGTACACCGTGACATAACACTTCAACAGAACAACTACCACTCCCATCATCTGCACCGCCTCCTCGGAGCTTGCTGCCTAACCATTTTAGGAAAGCCCTCAAAAAGGCCCAGGCTCTTCCCAGGCCTTGAGAAAGCATCTGTGTATGTGAAACAGCCACTGGCCGCCAGACGTGTATCTTTACCTACCTGCTATGGAGTAAATAAAGGCCGCAAGTTTAATGTACTAGTAAATGCCATGATTTCTCTACACATAGACTGTATATTATTATATCTTATTATATTACATATTTCCATATTTATAGTTACTTTTTGTTTCTATTGTTTATTCAGAAACATCTCTTTAAAATCACATTTAAATTTTCATGTTCATTGCACGTTGTTAGCTGTTCACATGATTTTGCTTTGTTCAAATACTTTTAAGGTATGATTATACACTTTGGTGTCCATTTTTTAGAAACATATGCAACTTCAAAGTTACGTGTATGTTTTACTGATGGACAAACATCGGCCGGGATGATTCATGAATGCGATCGTGTGAACGTGATCAAATGTTCGTGAACCCCAAGTTTGCTCTTGGGCAGTTTGCTCTTCACTTTAGTGGCAGTCGAACTTGAAAAACCTTTAGGTCTTATTTTCAGCCACCAAATACTTATTAGAAGTGCACAAATCGTCCCACAACATGGACAGTGACATACCAGAGGGGGATTAATAGCAAAATTTCCCACAAAAATAGGTATTTTACTCAGGGGCCATTTTTATGCATCTTAGAGGGAAACTGTCAAAAATGTGCCCTGCTGGAGCCTAGAAAATTTATATTTTAGACCACGGGAGTACAGGCCCCAAACATTAGGCATTCACCAGAAAACATCAAGTGATTATGTGGCTGGAGGTATATTAGATGGTCATTGGATATCAATTTTACTGCAGGCCAGTGGAGTACAGGCCCCAAACATTAGGCATTCACCGGACCGAAAACATCAAGTGATTATGTGGCTGGAGGTATATTAGAAGGTCAATGTGTAACGGGGTGCCGAAGGCGCGCTCGGTCTCCCATCAGCTGCAGACCTGCTGCTTAGCTTCGGGAGCGAGGATCTGTGTTTGACCTCATTCCCAGGGCGGCTTTGTTAGCTGGGAGGCTCCCTGCTCCTAGGTCTGCCTTGAGCGCCAAGCTTATCACTCGGTGCTCGACTGGTCGGTCTGTCGGTCATGTGACCCTAGCCACGTTACATGACCCTCACTCCCCACTATAAATACAGGCAACCTGCTGGCCACAGGTTGCCTGTTAATTTAGGTTCCTGGCGTTTGTTGGATACCTGTATACTTACCTGATCCTGTTCCCTGACGATCCTTTGCCTGATCCTCCTCTACTGCGCATCCCTCCTGGTATTTTGACCTTGGCTTCCACCTGACTATTCTTTGCGGACTCCTTTGGTACTTCTCGACTCTCCTGGTATTTATGACCCCGGCTTCTCCTGACCATTCTTTGCTTATCCCTCTGTACTGTGTTGTCCTCTTGGTTTTGACCCGGTCCATTCACTATCCGTTATTTGTCTTGTCTGTCCTTCCCGCACGTATCCTAAGTTAGGGACTGCCGTCCAGTTGTCCCCTGTCATCAGGACTCGTGAGGCAAGTAGACATGGCCAGGGGTGAGGGTGGAGCGCAGTGGTCACTATTAGAGTTGAGCGAACACCTGGATGTTCGGGTTCGAGAAGTTCGGCCGAACTTCACGGAAATGTTCGGGTTCGGGATCCGAACCCGAACCGAACTTCGTCCCGAACCCCATTGAAGTCAATGGGGACCCGAACTTTTGGGCACTAAAAAGTCTGTAAAACAGCCCAGGAAAGAGCTAGAGGGCTGCAAAAGACAGCAACATGTAGGTAAATCCCCTGCAAACAAATGTGGATAGGGAAATGAATTAAAATAAAAATAAAAAAAATAAAAATGACCCAATATCAATTGGACAGAGGTCCCATAGCAGAGAATCTGGCTTCACGTCAGCAGAGAATCAGTCTCTTCATGCCATAGCAAAGAATCTGGCTTCATGTCAGCACAGAATCAGTCTCTTCATGCCATAGCAGAGAATCTGGCTTCATGTCAGCACAGAATCAGTCTTCATGTCATAGCAGAGAATCAGGCTTCACGTCACCCACCACTGGAACAGGCCACTGTCACACATTTAGGCCCCGGCACCCAGACAGAGGAGAGGTTCATTCAACTTTGGTTTGCCCCGCAATATAATGGTAAAATGAAATTAAAAATAGTATTGAATGAGGAAGTGCCCTGGAGTAGAATAATATATTGTTAAGGGGAGGTAGTTAATATCTAATCTGCACAAGTGATGGACAGGTCCTGTGGGATTCATGCCTGGTTCATTTTTATGAACGTCAGCTTGTCCACATTGGCTGTAGACAGGCGGCTGCGTTTGTCTGTAATGACGCCCCCTGCCGTGCTGAATACACGTTCAGACAAAACGCTGGCCGCCGGGCAGGCCAGCACCTCCAAGGCATAAAAGGCTAGCTCTGGCCACGTGGACAATTTGGAGACCCAGAAGTTGAATGGGGCCGAACCATCAGTGAGTACGTGGAGGGGTGTGCACAGGTACTGTTCCACCATGTTAGTGAAATGTTGCCTCCTGCTAACACGTTCCGTATCAGGTGGTGGTGCACTTAGCTGTGGCGTGTTGACAAAACTTTTCCACATCTCTGCCATGCTAACCCTGCCCTCAGAGGAGCTGGGCGTGACACAGCTGCGTTGGCGACCTCTTGCTCCTCCTCTGCCTTCGCCTTGGGCTTCCACTGGTTCCCCTGTGACATTTGGGAATGCTCTCAGTAGCGCGTCTACCAACGTGCGCTTGTACTCGCGCATCTTCCTATCACGCTCCAGTGTAGGAAGTAAGGTGGGCACATTGTCTTTGTACCGGGGATCCAGCAGGGTGGCAACCCAGTATTCCGCACACGTTAAAATGTGGGCAACTCTGCTGTCGTTGCGCAGGCACTGCAGCATGTAGTCGCTCATGTGTGCCAGGCTGCCCAGAGGTAAGGACAAGCTGTCCTCTGTGGGAGGCGTATCGTCATCGTCCTGTGTTTCCCCCCAGCCACGCACCAGTGATGGGCCCGAGCTGCTTTGGGTGCCACCCCGCTGTGAACATGCTTCATCCTCATCCTCCTCCACCTCCTCCTCATCCTCGTCCTCCTCGTCCTCCAGTAGTGGGCCCTGTCTGGCCACATTTGTACCTGGCCTCTGGTGTTGCAAAAAACCTCCCTCTGAGTTACTTCGAAGAGACTGGCCTGAAAGTGCTAAAAATGACCCCTCTTCCTCCTCTTCCTCCTGGGCCACCTCCTCTTCCATCATCGCCCTAAGTGTTTTCTCAAGGAGACATAGAAGTGGTATTGTAACGCTGATAACGGCGTCATCGCCACTGGCCATGTTGGTGGAGTACTCGAAACAGCGCAACAGGGCACACAGGTCTCGCATGGAGGCCCAGTCATTGGTGGTGAAGTGTGTCTGATCCACAGTGCGACTGACCCGTGCGTGCTGCAGCTGAAACTCCACTATGGCCTGCTGCTGCTCGCACAGTCTGTCCAGCATATGCAAGGTGGAGTTCCACCTGGTGGGTACGTCGCATATGAGGCGGTGAGTGGGAAGGCCGAAGTTACGCTCTAGCGCAGACAGGCGAGCAGCGGCAGGGTGTGAACGCCGGAAGCGCGAACAGACGGCCCGCACTTTATGCAGCAGCTCTGACATGTCGGGGTAGTTGCGAATGAACTTCTGCACCACCAAATTCAGCACATGCGCCAGGCAAGGGATGTGCGTCAAACCGTCTAGTCCCAGAGCTGCAACGAGATTTCGCCCATTATCGCACACCACCAGGCCGGGCTTGAGGCTCACCGGCAGCAACCACTCGTCGGTCTGTTGTTCTATACCCCGTCACAACTCCTGTGCGGTGTGGGGCCTGTCCCCCAAACATATGAGTTTCAGAATGGCCTGCTGACGTTTACCCCGTGCTGTGCTGAAGTTGGTGGTGAAGGTGTGTGGCTGACTGGATGAGCAGGTAGAAGAAGAGGAGGAGGAAGCTGAGTAGGAGGAGGAGGAGACAGGAGGCAAAGAATGTTGCCCTGCGATCCTTGGCGGCGGAAGGACGTGCGCCAAACAGCTCTCCGCCTGGGGCCCAGCCGCCACTACATTTACCCAGTGTGCAGTTAGGGAGATATAGCGTCCCTGGCCATGCTTACTGGTCCACGTATCTGTGGTTAGGTGGACCTTGCCACAGATGGCGTTGCGCAGTGCACACTTGATTTTATCGGACACTTGTTTGTGCAGGGAAGGCACGGCTCTCTTGGAGAAGTAGTGGCGGCTGGGAACAACATACTGTGAGACAGCAAGTGACATGAGCTGTTTGAAGCTGTGTGTGTCCACCAGCCTAAATGACAGCATTTCATAGGCCAGTAGTTTAGAAATGCTGGCATTCAGGGCCAGGGATCGAGGGTGGCTAGGTGGGAATTTACGCTTTCTCTCAAATGTTTGTGAGATGGAGAGCTGAACGCTGCCGTGTGACATGGTTGAGATGCTTGGTGACGCAGGTGGTGGTGTTGGAGGTACATCCCATGTTTGCTGGGCGGCAGGTGCCAACGTTCCTCCAGAGGCAGAGGAAGAGGCCGAGGCGGCGGCAGCAGCAGCAAAAGAGGCCGAGGCGGCGGCAGCAGCAGAAGAGGCCGAGGCGGCAGCAGCAGAAGAGGCAGCAGGGGGAGCCTGAGTGACTTCCTTGTTTTTAAGGTGTTTACTCCACTGCAGTTCATGCTTTGCATGCAGGTGCCTGGTCATGCAGGTTGTGCTAAGGTTCAGAACGTTAATGCCTCGCTTCAGGCTCTGATGGCACAGCGTGCAAACCACTCGGGTCTTGTCGTCAGCACATTGTTTGAAGAAGTGCCATGCCAGGGATCTCCTTGTAGCTGCCTTTGGGGTGCTCGGTCCCAGATGGCGGCGGTCAGTAGCAGGCGGAGTCTCTTGGCGGCGGGTGTTCTGATTTTGCCCACTGCTCCCTCTTTTGCTACGCTGTTGGCTCGGTCTCACCACTGCCTCTTCCTCCGAACTCTGAAAGTCAGTGGCACGACCTTCATTCCATGTGGGGTCTAGGACCTCATCGTCCTCTGCATCGTCTTCCACCCAGTCTTGACCCCTGACCTCCTGTTCAGTCTGCACACTGCAGAAAGACGCAGCAGTTGGCACCTGTGTTTCGTCATCATCAGAGACGTGCTGAGGTGGTATTCCCATGTCCTCATCATCAGGAAACATAAGTGGTTGTGCGTTAGTGCATTCTATCTCTTCCACCCCTGGTGAAGGGCTAGGTGGATGCCCTTGGGAAACCCTGGCAGCAGAGTCTTCAAACAGCATAAGAGACTGCTGCATAACTTGAGGCTCAGACAGTTTCCCTGATATGCAAGGGGGTGATGTGACAGACTGATGGGCTTGGTTTTCATGCGCCATCTGTGCGCTTTCTACAGAAGACTGGGTGGGAGATAATGTGAACGTGCTGGATGCACTGTCGGCCACCCAATTGACTAATGCCTGTACCTGCTCAGGCCTTACCATCCTTAGAACGGCATTGGGCCCCACCAAATATCACTGTAAATTTTGGCGGCTACTGGGACCTGAGGTAGTTGGTACACTAGGATGTGTGGCTGTGGCAGAACGGCCACGTCCTCTCCCAGCACCAGAGGGTCCACTAACACCACCACGACCATGTCCGCGTCCTTTATTAGATGTTTTCCTCATTGTTCCCGTTCACCACAATTTTGAGAATGGCAAATTTGGGAATAGTTTTTCAACCCAGAACAAAAAGTGTGCTTTTACGGTCACTACAAATAACTTGACCAGCTAAAACTGTACAGATTTGGTTGAATAGAAATGTGAGGCCTTTTTTTTTTTGCGCTGTGTGACAGGTATAGGTTTAATCACAGAATCAGACTTCTATCTGCACGCTAGCGTGTGTCTTAGGTTTTTCTGAATGACACTATCAGTACCTTTAATGTAAGATATCCTTTTTGGGATAGATTTCAAGTAGGCCTCAAATACCAGAAACTAGTTATTTTGAGAATGGCAAATTTGGGAATAGTTTTTCAATCCAGAAAATAAAAAGTGCTTTTACGGTCACTACAAATAACTTGACCAGCTAAAACAGTACAGATTTGGTTGAATAGAGATGTGAGGCCTGTTTTTTTTTTGCGCTGTGTGACAGGTATAGGTTTAATCACAGAATCAGACTTCTATCTGCACGCTAGCGTGTGTCTTAGGTTTTTCTGAATGACACTATCAGTACCTTCAATGTAAGATATCCTTTTTGGGATAGATTTCAAGTAGGCCTCAAATACCACAAACTAGTTATTTTGAGAATGGCAAATTTGGGAATAGTTTTTCAATCCAGAAAATAAAAAGTGCTTTTACGGTCACTACAAATAGCTTGACCAGCTAAAACAGTACAGATTTGGTTGAATAGAGATTTGAGGCCTGTTTTTTTTTGCGCTGTGTGACAGGTATAGGTTAAATCACAGAATCAGACTTCTATCTGCACGCTAGCGTGTGTCTTAGGTTTTTCTGAATGACACTATCAGTACCTTCAATGTAAGATATCCTTTTTGGGATAGATTTCAAGTAGGCCTCAAATACCAGAAACTAGTTATTTTGAGAATGGCAAATTTGGGAATAGTTTTTCAATCCAGAAAATAAAAAGTGCTTTTACGGTCACTACAAATAACTTGACCAGCTAAAACAGTACAGATTTGGTTGAATAGAGATGTGAGGCCTGTTTTTTTTTGCGCTGTGTGACAGGTATAGGTTTAATCACAGAATCAGACTTCTATCTGCACGCTAGCGTGTGTCTTAGGTTTTTCTGAATGACACTATCAGTACCTTCAATGTAAGATATCCTTTTTGGGATAGATTTCAAGTAGGCCTCAAATACCAGAAACTAGTTATTTTGAGAATGGCAAATTTGGGAATAGTTTTTCAATCCAGAAAATAAAAAGTGCTTTTACGGTCACTACAAATAACTTGACCAGCTAAAACAGTACAGATTTGGTTAAATAGAGATGTGAGGCCTGTTTTTTTTTTTGCGCTGTGTGACAGGTATAGGTTTAATCACAGAATCAGACTTCTATCTGCACGCTAGCGTGTGTCTTAGGTTTTTCTGAATGACACTATCAGTACCTTCAATCTAAGATATCCTTTTTGGGATAGATTTCAAGTAGGCCTCAAATACCACAAACTAGTTATTTTGAGAATGGCAAATTTGGGAATAGTTTTTCAATCCAGAAAATAAAAAGTGCTTTTACGGTCACTACAAATAACTTGACCAGCTAAAACAGTACAGATTTGGTTGAATAGAGATGTGAGGCCTGTTTTTTTTTGCGCTGTGTGACAGGTATAGGTTTAATCACAGAATCAGACTTCTATCTGCACGCTAGCGTGTGTCTTAGGTTTTTCTGAATGACACTATCAGTACCTTCAATCTAAGATATCCTTTTTGGGATAGATTTCAAGTAGGCCTCAAATTCCACAAACTAGTTATTTTGAGAATGGCAAATTTGGGAATAGTTTTTCAATCCAGAAAATAAAAAGTGCTTTTACGGTCACTACAAATAACTTGACCAGCTAAAACAGTACAGATTTGGTTGAATAGAGATGTGAGGCCTGTTTTTTTTTGCGCTGTGTGACAGTTATAGGTTTAATCACAGAATCAGACTTCTATCTGCACGCTAGCGTGTGTCTTAGGTTTTTCTGAATGACACTATCAGCACCTTCAATGTAAGATATCCTTTTTGGGATAAATTTCAAGTAGGCCTCAAATACCAGAAACTAGTTATTTTGAGAATGGCAAATTTGGGAATAGTTTTTCAACCCAGAAAAAAAAAGGGTGCTTTTACGGTCACTACAAATAACTTGACCAGCTAAAACAGGACAGATTTGGTTGAATAGAAATGTCAGGTCTATTTTTTAGGTGCTGGGTGACAGGCTCAACTTGCCCCTGATGTAGTATATGGCCAAAAATTAACCACACTGTTGATGGTTAAATGCATTTGGGTGACACAGGCTCAGCCTGCACCAGATGTAGTATATGGCCAAAAAATAATCAGACTGTTGATGGTTAAATGAACTTCGGTGACACAGGCTCAGCCTGCAGCTGATGTAGTATATGGCCAAAAAATAACCAGACTGTTGATGGTTAAATGCACTTCGGTGACACAGGCTCAGCCTGCATCTGATGTAGGATATAGCACAAAATAACCACACTATTGATGGTTAAATACACTTGGTGATAGCTTGTGCTGGCGCACCACAAGTCACAAAATGGCCGCCGATCACCCCAGAAAAAAAGTGATCTAAAAACGCTCTGGGCAGCCTCAAAAAAGTGAGCAAGTCAATATTAGCACTTCAATGATCCACAGCTGCAGATCGATCACAGAATGAAGTATTTTGGAGGAGTTAATCTGCCTAATCTCGCCCTAACGTCGCAGCTGCAACCTCTCCCTATGCTTGAATCAGCAGAGTGACGTGCAGCGCTACGTGACCCAAGCTTATATAGAGGCTGGGTCACATGCTGCACTGGCCAATCACAGCCATGCCAATAGTAGGCAAGGCTGTGATGGCCTCTTGGGGCAAGTAGTATGACGCTTGTTGATTGGCTGCTTTGCAGCCTTTCAAAAAGCGCCAAGAAAGCGCCGAACACTGAACCCGAACACAGACTTTTACGAAAATGTTCGGGTTCGGGTCCGTGTCACGGACACCCCAAAGTTCGGGTTCGCTCATCCCTAGTCACTATCCTCCCCCCTGTGTGTGTGTGTACGTGACCGTTACAGATTAACAGGCCCAATAACCACTGTATAATGAATCCTCTTGTGACCCTGACTGACCATGTCTCTAATCTGACGCAGATGGTGCAGGAGCTAGGGGAAAAACTCAGTTCTTTTGAGTTAGGGCAAGGTTCTTCCACTCCTCAGGCTTCCAGTCCGCATTTTGACCGGAAGAAGTTTCTCTCTTTTAAGGAGAGTTGCAGACTTTACTTCCGTTTGCGCCCTGTGTCCTCTGGCCCTAGAGTCAACGCGTGGGCATTATCATTTACCGACTACAGGGTGATCCCCAGGACAGGGCATTCTCTTTACCTGCTGGCGCCAGTTGTTTAACTTCTGTGGAGGGGTTCTTTCAGGCCCTGGGTACCCTCTATGATGAACCAGACAGGGCTCTGGTAGCCGAGACGGCTCTAAAGGCACTGGTTCAGGGCAATCTACCTGCGGAGGATTATTGCACCGAATAGGTTCTGGGGAGCTAGGGGGGTGCAGCGAAAGAGGCGGTAGCAGTGGAAAAGGAGGAGTCAGCCAAGGAGGAGACAGAGGATGGAGTAGGAGGTGAAGAAAAAGAGGCAGGCCTGCATGCAATCCATGGCAGTAACACCAAATTCACACGGGTGCCACGGGTTGCATGCTTGACAGCCGTCAGAAGGTTCACCCAGTGGGCAGTAAAAGTTATGTACCTTCCCTGCCCATGTTTGCTAGACCACGTGTCTTTGGTCAGATGTATCTTGGCACCGACACTGTGTGCCAGAGATACATTTATTTGCCGCTGAACATGGCCATATAGCTCTGGGATGCCCTTCTGGGAGAGATATTTCCTTCCGGGGACTTTCCATTGCGGTGTGCCAATGGCCACAAATTTTGTAAAGGCCTCCGACTCCACCAGTTTATATGGCAGTGGTTGGCAGACTAGCAGTTCCAACAAGCTGGTGGTCAGCCATTGGGCAAGAGGGTTATCCGGTGTCATCAACTTTTTATGTTCGAACATTTGGGCCACGGAAGCCTGCCTTTTGCCAGATGAACGCGATGATGGCACAGTGAAAGATGGAGTGGAGGACAAATGGGAGGAGAGAGGAGAAGAGGCAGGATGTGGAGCGCCAGGAGTGTGGCTTTGTGGGTTCTGACGGCGTTGCTCCCACTGGGCTCGGTGATGGGAGGCCAGGTGCCTTCTTAAGGTGGTAGTCCCTAGGTGAGTGTTGGGCTTACCGCGACTTTTGCGTTGACAGCACAGGCTGCAGATGGCAACACTATTTCCAGCAGCTGACACATTAAAAAAAAGCCTACACTGCAGAGCCATGTGCCAGTGTCCTGGGAGCGCCAGATGTGACCGTGCATGGTGGATGGCTCGCTCCAGATACATTTGCAGTCTGCTTTTTACCTCCTGTGCACTGCGAGTTCTGCCTGCTTCTCCTCCTTCTCCTCCCTATCTGCTGCTCCGTCTTTCCCTCTGAACTCCCCTCCTCTTCCTCTTTTGTGTGCACCCACGTGATGTCCATCAAAACGTCATCATCATCACCTTTACCGCCACTGACATTAGAGATCTCGGAGTAGGCCGCAACAGCGGCTACCACCCTCCTTGGGCTGATCTGGGTACTGTCGTCAGACTGCTGGTTGGCTGCCGTTGCTACCTCCTCTTCCTCATCCGTTGCCAAGAATGGCTGTGCAATGGTAAGGTCTGGGAATGGATTGGAAAATAATTCCTCTGACTTGAGTGAAGGGGCTATGGTGGTGGTGGTGTATTTGGGGGTACACACAGCAGAGAGTAAGGAGGGTGCTGATACAAAGGATGAGGAGGGTGCAGAAGCGGAAGGCTAAGTGAGCCACTCAACCAACTCTGGTGCGTCCTTTGACGTAATTGCACGCATCTTCTCCAACTTCCCACTTAGGCTCCAGCCTGGTGCACCTGCCCGACCCCTACCACCCCTGCGGAATGGTCTGCCCTTTTCTCTGCCTGTCATTTTCAAAATGACCCTGTGGCAAAGTTCCTATAGAAGAACAGTTTTTGTGGAAGCAGGTATATCGCAAGCCTCAATCAATATTTTGTGGAAGCCTGTATATCAATCCCCTCAATCAGTATTTTTTGGAAACAGGTATATAGAACCCAATAATGAGTATTTGCTGGATGACGGTAAATCAAACCCCTTAATCAATATTTTGTAGAAGCTGGTGTATCGCAGGCCTCAATCAATATTTGGTGGAAGCCGGTATATCAATAACCCCTATCAGTATTTTGTGGAAACAGGTATATAGAACCCAATAATGAATATTTGCTGGAAGCTGGTATATCAAACTCCTTAATCAATATTTGATGGAAGCCGATGTATTGCAGGCCTCAATCAATATTTGGTGGAAGCCGGTGTATCACACCCCTCAGTCAATATATTGTGGAAGCCAGTGTATCACACCCCTCAATCAATATTTTGTGGAAACAGGTATATGGCACGCCTTAATCAGTTTTTTTGTGGTAACAGGTATATCACACCAGTTGCAATTAGTTATTCGAATAGCGTTTGTCCCTCTATATAGCTGCAATATATCAGCAGAACCGCACACAACTGCTGCACAATACAAATGCACTATAATATACTTTCTATGTTAGAAGGTATATTATAGGTATATCCCACCCCTCTATCAGTTGCTTTTGGGGGGCAACAGGTATATCACACCTGTTCCAATTACTTATTCCAATAGAGTTTGTCACTTTATCTAGCTGCGGTATCTTAGCACCGCACACAACTGCTGCACAATACAAATGCACTATAATATACTTTCTATGTTAGAATGTATATTATAGGTATATCACACCCCTCTGTATGTCACACCTATCGATAGCACACCTATACCAGTCCTTAAAAGGACTTTTGTGGCCCTATAAGCTAGCGTTTGGTGTCACTAACAGTCTGTCTCTTCTCCACACAGCAACCTCTTCCTACACTGGAAAAAAACAGAATGTAAAATGGCTGCTAGATCGGGTTTATTTATAGGGTAGTGGGTGCGTCCATGTGCTGAAACGTCTTAATTGGCTGTCCTGTTCCACCTGATGGAATATCACCATATGTTCGCATGTTCAGAGAATCGCAAACGAGCAGTTTGCTGAGAAATGACCGCCGGGCGAACCACAAGGCCATCTCTAGTCTGTTTTTTATGCATATTATCAATGGATGGGCAGGATTTTGGGGATACTATCTCTCCTAAGTCAAGGTAAGGAGGCTTATAGGCCATACATGCTCCTATGGGATGCAAACAAGATCTGCCTCTAATGCCACCAGATGTAAGGCAGCTATCCTATAAGTCAATGTTCAGAGCAAGGAGAGGTAGTACCCCCCAAATCCTGACCTATTTAATATCTGAGTCATGTCTCAAGGCCTATTTAAAGGGTCAAACATTGACTTATAGGATAGCTGCCTTACATATGGTGGCATCAGCGGCAGAGCTTGTTGAGAGCTCATTCAATGGATGGGCAGACATTTCAATACATTTGTGTCCATTATTTATGGAAAAACATCTGTTTTTAAAGTAAACTTTTTCTTTTTTATGGGAACTTTAAACTTCTCCAGGTATGTAAAAAGGTACCTGGAATCATTGTGGATGGAAGGTATGTGTCACCAAGGTTACTGGCCTCGGTGAAGTAAGAGCTGGTATTTTATGTGTCAGCAGCAGCTATTGCTAACTGACACCTTGAGATTTAGCATGGCTGTCATAGCTGATCCGGGACGGCTCTTACTGAAAGTAGTCAAAGTGCTGGGTGGTTGACTACTCCCCATGTTTCAGGCCGGGTTTTGCCAGGCATAAAAAACAGCCAGCACTGCCAGGTGTGGTAGATTTACCTACCTCTGACAGTGGAGCCCAGGAATCTGTGTGCTTCGAACTGAGGGCTGTGCTGGGATTTGAGGTTTGAGCAGGGCTGGAGGACTCAGGCCCCTCTAAAGGAGAACAGGCCGCCTATGGACTTGATGAGGCCGAACTGCTAACAGGGTGTGAATTAACACCCAGGAGAAAAGGTGAATTTTATTGTTTATGGTCTTTCCTTGTGTGTGAACAAACACCAAGCCACCTGCGTTTTGTGATAAACCTTATCTGCATTTTGTTATACACCAATGTGTGAATAAACACTGCTGTTTGATTCAAGAACTGTGTACTTTGCCTCTACACTGCATCCACCACTACTAACTACCACAGCGAATCCCCACAATTGGTGGAGGAAGCGGGCAGAAGCAGGGAGGGTTTGCATTTTTGGGTACAGTTGCATGGTTGTACATCAAACCAGCTGTATTTCAACCCATGCCCCATGACAAAATGAAGGCTGTTGTAAAGGCCCTCATGAAGGCTAATTTGCAGCAGCGGGAGGCTAATAAGCAGAAGCAAGAGACCAACCAGTTGCTGCTACAACACATGATGGCTTTGCAGACAGCAGGAGCAACCCCAAGCGTCCAAGATGCACAGAAAGCAGTCCGTGCAGCGATCCCTAAGATGACACCTGCAGACAACATCGAAACCTACCTGGCGATGTACGAGAAAGTGGCCACCAGGGAAAAGCTGCCCCGAGACCAGTGGGCTGAGGTCGTCGCTTCTTTCCTGGCATCAGAGTCCCAGCGGATGTATTTCGACTTGCCGGACGATCAAGCGACCGACTACATGAAGGTAAAGGGTGAGATTTTGGCAAGACTTGGGGTGAATGTGTTGGTCCGAGCCGTATTCTGGAGGGCGCTGCAACCCCCTCTCCAGCACTGGATCAGCTATGAGGCCACCAAGAATATCAAGGGGGGTTATTTGGGAGGAGGGCAGGCAAACTCCAGAACTCCCCACCCCAGGCCCAATGAAACCCCCGGGAGGTTCCCCCTGTGGGCCAGACCCAGTTAATCTGCTGGCGGTGTCAGGAACCTGGCCACACCAGTGTTGAGTGTCCTCATCGGGTTGAGCCTATGGACACTAATTGTGGCTACCGATAATCGCTATATTCTAGGAAACTGTGTGCCACAGGTACCACGGAGGCTCTAGATCACTTGTGCCAGGTGAAAGTAGGAGACACTCAAGAGGAGGCGCTGCTGGACTCAGGAAGCTTGGTGACCCTGGTAAGGGCTACCCTGGTGCGGTCCACTGAGTATACTGGCCAGAAAGTTGGGGTGATGTGCATTCATGGAGACTTGAAAGACTATCCCACCGTGCTGGTGTCTCTAACCACGTTGGCCGGCAGGTGGACCCACGAAGTGGCAGTCGCCACAAATCTTCACTATGAACTCATAATAGGGAGAGACTTTCCAGTTTTCCCTGCCCTATGTCCGGTTGTGAGAGTTAAGGATACCCCTGAGACAGAAATAAGCCCAGGAGATTTGCCTTGTTCAGGGGAAACCTGAGGGCCAGCAGTAGGGGTGACCGCCACTTCGGTGGAAGAGGGGGAGACAACCCTGCGTAGGGTAATGGTGGGAGACATGGAGGAGTTGCCACCGTGTCCTGGGTTGGCAGACCTCAACATCTCCAGGGAGAATTTCGGCACAGCCCAATGCCGAGACCCAACCCTATCACGGGCCTGGGAGAATATGATAATACTTGACGGTGTACCCCAACAAACTGGGGCCGAGTTGATGTTTCCCCGTTTTGTGGTCTACCAGAATATGCTAAATCGGGTAAACCAGCTGCGGGGTGAACCTGTTGGAAAAGTTGGTGGTGCCCGGGGCCTATCGAAAACTCGTATTAGAGTTAACCCACCAACATGTTCTCGGGGGTCATCTGGGACTGCAGAAGACACAGGACCGGATACTACAATGGTTTTACTGGCCCAGTGTCTTTAGAGAGGTGGATGATTTTTGTAAGTCTTACCCGACCTGCCAAACCACTAGCCCCCAGCGCCTGTTCCGCAATCCCTTAGTGCCCCTCCCAATTATCGAGGTACCATTTGAGAGAATCGCTATGGATATTGTAGGCCCAGTACCGAAGTCCACTAGGGGGCACCAACACATCTTGGTCGTCCTGGACTACGCCACTAGGTACCAGGAGGCGGTGCCACTGCAACATACATCCGCCAAATCCATAGCAAAAGAGTTAATGGAGATGTTTTCCTGAATTAGGATATCCAAAGAGGTTATGACTGACCAGGGGACTCCTTTTATGTCCAAGCTCATGCGGGAGCTCTATAATTTGCTAAATATCAAACAGATATGGACATCCGTCTATCACCCGCAAACTGACAGCCTAATAGAAAGGTTTAATCAAACTTTAAAAACTATGTTAAAACAAGTAGTAGCTAAGGATGGAAAGGACTGGGACCTCCTTCTGGCCTATCTTATGTTCGCAGTGCGAGAAGTGCCCCAGGCCTCTACTGGGTTCTCGCCCTTTGAACTACTATTTGGCAGACATCCACGTGGTCTGTTGGACATAGCCAGAGAGGCGTGGGAGAAAAAACCCACACCATATAAAAGTGTTGTTGAATACGTCACCCAGATGCAGGAACGTATGGAAACCGTGTTGCCGCTGGTAAAGGAACATATGGAGGCAGCTCAGCAAGCTCAAAGTCGGCTGTATAATCGGCAGGCTTGGGTCCGGATCTTTAACCCGTGAGATCAGGTTTTGGTTCTGGTACCGACAGTGGACAGTGAGTTACTGGGTAGGTGGCAGGGACCCTACGAGGTAGTCGAAGGTTGGAGAAGTAAACTACACGGTACACCAGCCAGGGAGGCGGAAGCCGGAGCAGGTGTACCATGTAAATTTACTCAAATCGTGAAAGGATAGGGACAGCCTCTCCTCTAAACAGACTCAGGAGGCCAGGGAGTTCATCAGCAGAAACACAGATGTGTTCTCAGACCTCCCTGGACGCAATTCCATAATCCAGCATGACACTGTCACTGAGCCTCAGGCCAAAATCCGGTTGAAACCATACTGGGTACCCGAGGCTGCAACTAGACGTCATCGAGGAGTCTAGAAGTGAGTAGGCCAGCACTATAGTACTGATACCCAAACTGGATGGGACGTTGCGGTCTTGTAACGATTTTTGAAAATTAAACGAAGTATCTAAGTTCAACGCCTATCCCATGCCCGGGTAGATAAGCTGATTGAGAAGTTAGGACAAGCCTGATATTTTTCTGTTTTGGACCTCACCAATGGGTACTGGCAGGTACCCTTAGTGGAGGCTGCCAAAGAGAAAACGGCCTTCATCACACCGGAGGGGCTGTACCAGTATAAGGTGTTACCCTTTGGTCTGCATGGTGCCCCCGCAGCTTTCCAAAGGCTGATGGACATTGTGCTGCGACCACATTGTCGGTACGCTTCGGCTTACCTGGACGATATTGTCATCCACAGTACAGACTGGGAAAGTCACCTGCTAAAAGTGCAGGCTCTAGTAGACTCCCTTCAAAAAGCTAGACTAACCGCTAACCCAAAGAAATGCGCGATAGGGTTAGAGGAGACAAAATACCTGGGGTATGTCATTGGGCGCAGAGTGATCAAACCCCAAGTAAACAAAATATAGACGATAAGAAATTGGCCCCAACCTGTCACCACTAAACAAGTAAAGTCGTTCCTAGGAATGATAGGCTATTACATGAGATTTGTTCCCCACTTTGCAACTAGAGCCGCGCCTTTGACAAAGCTCCTGAAGGGACGAAAATCAGTGATGGTTTGCTGGGAAGAGGATTTTTCGACTTTGAAGTCGGCCCTGTGCGGGTCACCGGTTTTGGTGATGCCCGACTTCAATAGGGAGTTGGTGGTACAGACAGATGCCTCCGAAGTAGGCCTCGGTGCTGTACTCTCTCAGGAAGTCAATGGGGAGGAGTTGAGCTGCAAGCTCACCCGAGCCGAGACCCAGTATAGTGGAGAGAGAGTGCCTGGCTATCAAGTTTGCACTCGAGTCTCTCCGCTACTATTTTTTGGGAAGAAAGTTTTGCCTGGTGACTGACCAGTCCCCTCTCAAGTGGATGAGCCAGGCCAAAGAGAGAAATGCCTGAGTCACCAGGTGGTTCCTATCCTTACATAACTTTAAGTTCTCTGTGGAACACAGGGCAGGCCGGTCCCAGGTATACTGTATGGCAGGTGTTCACCCCTTCAGGGTTTAACAAAGGGGAGGGGTATGTAAGAAGGTACCTGGAATCATCGTGAATGGAAGGTATGTGTCACCGAGGTTCCTGGCCTCGGTGAAGTAAGAGACGCTATTTTGTGTGTCAGCACCAGCTATTGCTAACTGACACCTTGAGATTTAGCATGGTTGTAATAGCTGATCTCTTACTGGGAGTAGTCAAAGTGCTGGGTGGGTGACTATTCCCCATGTTCCAGGCCGAGTTTTACCAGGCATAAAGGCCAGCTGGGCTGGGCTGGGATTTGAGGTTTTAGCCGGGCTGGAGAACTCAGGCCCCTCTAAAGGGGAACAGGCTTCCTATGGACTTGATGTGACCGAAAAACCTTATCTGGATTTTGTTATACACCAATGTGTGAATAAACACCGCTGTTTGATTCAAGAACTGTGTACTTTGCCTCTATACTGCATCCGCTAGTCCTAACTACCAGAGCGAATCCCCACAAGGTACAAACTTAAAAAAAAATTGGATGGAAATGTCATACATTTCCAGCTGCCTCTGTGACTACAAAGTAAGAAGAAAGTATATGTTTCTATACTCTTTTTTTGCAGGATAGAATCACGTGGTATGCTACACTATTCTGTCTTCTAAAAGAAAATGTATGGAAATGTAAAGAGGGACAGAAACAGGCACTTTTGAACTACCTTACGTTCTCTGAATTATAGTCTATGGTTACATCGAGCAATATGTTTCAATATTTTTTTTATTGGATTCAAAGATATACGCTTGCCATAAAACAAGAAAAAGATGTGGACAGCCCTTTCTATTATGGCACCGATCATTAGAATGATATATTTTGACTTCACATTACCCCTATTTGTCTTCTCACCAGTGGCTGCTGTAGCTACGACAATATGTTCACGGTTATAGACAACTTCAGAGACAGAAATACAATATATCTTGATTGGAAGCAAACCAATGACTGTGTATTAATCAAGTTTCTGCAATTATCATATTAAGTAAACCAAGTGGAACGACCAAAAAAATTTCCTTTTGATTCCAAAACATAATTATCGGCAATATCTTAGATGTCAAAAGGCGGTTTCCATGTAGGCGGATAACAGAATCTTCCAAGCCATTTTCCAGGAGCTTGTGGAATTTCTCTTGTATCTTGCACATCCCACAAGACACAAACTCTTCCCATGAGATCAGGGAAACTTTAAGCTACTGCTTCAATTTAGAAAACTATAGTCTTCAATCATCTGGTTCTTATATTCCACTACGGTTTGGAGCTGTATTATGACGGCTTTAATGTGCAGGAACTTGTGTGAACCCAACAATTCATAGATTCACAGATTTGGAACATTACTTCTGTAAATAGTTTCAAATTCTTTATTAAATAACTTTTTAATGAACTCAGTCGCAGTCCCCGGCCTGTGTTTTGTATAGATCGATGGAGATAAGGGTCACAATGTCTGACTGTGATAGTGCACATGGTTCCACATACTTCTGGCTTAGCGTCTAAGCTTTTTCTGATTGAAAATCGTCTTTCAAATAAATCAGCAACGGCAGATAACCTCAGTATTTATAAAATTGCTAATAAAAAGCCCTTTGTTTTGATATGTTTTTTTTTTTTTAAAGTAGAGTATTACAAAAAATAGATTTTTTTTGTCTTTCACATAAAAAAAGTGGAAATAAAAAATTAACCCTTTTTTCTATTTGTGTACTATTGTTTTGTTTTGAGCGAATCGAGCTTCGGATCATAGATCAAAATTCGATTCGGTCAAGCACTTCGATTTTAATGCTGTCCCCATACAGCATTAAAATGTTTTGTCTTTGTGAAGGTAAAATTCATTTCAGCCGAAGTCGCGCGTGACTTCGGGGAATTAATTGGTATTAATTTTTGCATCTTTAAAAACATTTTAAAATAGCTATACGAAGTTTGTTGCCGAGATATCAGCCGGTACCAAACCTGACTTCATATTGCTAATTTTACATGTTTTTAAAGATGCAAAAATGAATACGGAAATTAATTCACCGAAGTCTCAAGCGACTTTGGCTGAAACGAATTTTGCCTCTGCAAATACAATACATTTTAATTCTGTACAGAGATAGGTCTCCGTACAGCATTATAACCAAGTGTTAGAGTGAATCTACTTCGGATCTATTATCCAAAACCCGATTCGCTCAAGCCTACCATTGTTTATTACAAGAAAAACGTAAATGTAAATGAAATAAAAAACTACTTCCTTGACTCTTTAATGCAGCTAGCCGACACGTAAATTAGGCTAGGACTACTTTCGCAACTGTGTCAGTCACATCACTTTGCATTTAGTAGCATGATTACATTCACAATCAAAATGTGACTTTGGGATCTTGAGTGATGCATGACCAAAGTGGCCATGTAACCTTAGTCTAAGGCCTTTTTTTACACATCCTTGTCTGTGATGACATCCCTGACTAGACGGTCGGTGGGTCATCCGTGAAGATATCGTGAAGGATCCGTGTTTGATCCATGTGTCTGTTTTTTTGCCCTCCATGTGTCATCCATATTCGAGGTAAGGGGAGAAAAAAAGAGGGTTAATCCTGTACTCCTGAAATAGGAGATATGGGATAAACACACAGGGCGCCAGAGGTAAAGACCAAAGTGGAGGAGAAAGTGAAATAGAGTTCAGATGGTACTGAACAGCGAGGTGGTAGACCCAAAAGCAGGGCAGCCTAGGTGATGGACTATATGCAAAAATGCGATATAGTAATACTGGAGTGAATCAAAAGGAAAAAAATCACCACGTGGCGCCTAACTGCTAATAAGATATTGTATATACTTAAGTAAGATGTACACCAATAATAGGGGTTATAAATAAATAAATATATATATATATATATATATATATACACTGCTCAAAAAAAAAAAGGGAACACACAAATAACACATCCTAGATCTGAACTAATTAAATATTCTTCTGAAATACTTTGTTCTTTACATAGTTGAATGTGCTGACAACAAAATCACAAAAAAAAAAAAAAATGGAAATCAAATTTTTTAACCCATGGAGGTCTAGATTTGGAGTCACCCTCAAAATTAAAGTGGAAAAACACACTACAGGCTGAACCAACTTTGATGTAATGTCCTTAAAACAAGTCAAAATGAGGCTCAGTAGTGTGTGTGGCCTCCACGTGCCTGTATGACCTCCCTACAACGCCTGTGCATGCTCCTGATGAGGTGGCGGACGGTCTCCTGAGGGATCTCCTCCCAGACCTGGACTAAAGCATCTGCCAACTCCTGGACAGTCTGTGGTGGATAGAGCGAGACGTAATGTCCCAGATGTGCTCAATTGGATTCAGGTCTGGGGAACGGGCGGGCCAGTCCATAGCATCAATGCCTCGTCTTGCAGGAACTGCTGACACACTCCAGCCACATGAGGTCTAGCATTGTCTTGCATTAGGAGGAACCAAGGGCCAACCGCACCAGCATATGGTCTCACAAGGGGTCTGAGGATCTCATCTCGGTACCTAATGGTAGTCAGGCTTCCTCTGGCGAGCACATGGAGGGCTGTGCGGCCCTCCAAAGAAATGCCACCCCACACCATTACTGACCCAATGCCAAACCGGTCATGCTGGAGGATGTTGCAGGCAGCAGAACGTTTTCCACGGCATCTCCAGACTCTGTCACGTCTGTCACATGTGCTCAGTGTGAACCTGCTTTCATCTGTGAAGAGCACAGGGCGCCAGTGGCAAATTTGCCAATCTGGCAAATGCCAAAGTTTTCTGGCAAATGCCAAACGTCCTGCACGGTGTTGGGCTGTAAGCACAACCCCCACCTGTGGACGTCGGGCCCTCATATCACCCTCATGGAGTCTGTTTCTGAAAGTTTGAGCAGACACATGCACATTTGTGGCCTGCTGGAGGTCATTTTGCAGGGCTCTGGCAGTGCTCCTCCTGTTCCTCCTTGCACAAAGATGGAGGTAGCGGTCCTGCTGCTGGGTTGTTGCCCTCCTACGGCCTCCTCCACATCTCCTAATGTACTGGCCTGTCTCCTGGTAGCGCCTCCATGCTCTGGACACTACGCTGACAGACACAGCAAACCTTCTTGCCACAGCTCGCATTGATGTGCCATCCTGGATAAGCTGCACTACCTGAGCCACTTGTGTGGGTTGTAGACTCCGTCTCATGCTACCACTAGAGTAAAAGCACCGGCAGCATTCAAAAGTGACCAAAACATCAGCCAGGAAGCATAGGAACTGAGAAGTGGTCAGGTCACCACATGCAGAACCACTCCTTTATTGGGGGTGTCTTGCTAATTGCCTATAATTTCCACCTGTTGTCTATCCCATTTGCACAACAGCATGTGAAATTGATTTTCACTCAGTGTTGCTTCCTAAGTGGACAGTTTGATTTCACAGAAGTGTGATTGACTTGGAGTTACATTGTGTTGTTTAAGTGTTCCCTTTATTTTTTTGAGCAGTGTATATATGTAAAACTGGAATCGATATAATAAATAGAACAATATAAAAAATAGATAAAAGCTAATATATAGTAAATATGAACCCCTTACTAGAATAGAGGGGCGGGACACAGCAATGCTCAGTGCTAATATGATAGAGCCATAGAACAGCTGGTGTATATTATCAAATGAAGCACATAAAAGCATATAAAAGGTGAAAAAACACCTATAAGCCTACTACTTGCTCTTCTCCTGAGGAAGGGGTTTGTATATCCCCGAAACGCGTTGAGCCCACCTGACCTATTTACCTATTAAAGGATTATACCAGAAGTCCCTAGTTGTGGACTGCCGTATCTTCCAACCACTCTACAAGCGAGCCAGGCGAGGGAGGTGGTTGTTTTGGGTGTCTTGACCTTTATCCCTTTACACCCCTCCCTGGTGAAGTGAGTTTCGGTGTTTTTTCACCTTTTATGTGCTTCATTTGATAATATACACCAGCTGTTCTATGGCTCTATCATATTAGCACTGAGCATTGCTGTGTCCCGCCCCTCTATTCTAGTAAGGGGTTCATATTTACTATATATTAGCTTATATTGTTCTATTTATTATATCGATTCCAGTTTTACATATATATCTATATATATATATATATTATGAAAAAAATTACCGGCAGCACCACCAAGTCAAAAAAACTAGGTAGAGAGGGTGCACTGCCCGAGTATGGTAACTGGTGCTTACCCACTGATAAAGGCTCATATGTGAGCCGAAACGTCGCTTGTGCCACCTATGGGTGAATAAATCCTTTTTTTCACTGAAGATTCAACTGGAGTGCAGTCCGATTTCTTTATTCTATATATATATAAATATATATATATATTTATTTATTTATAACCCCTATTATTGGTGTACATCTTACTTAAGTATATACAATATCTTATTAGCAGTTAGGCTCCACGTGGTGATTTTTTTCCTTTTGATTCATCCATATTCCACGGACACTGTAAATCCGTTTCAGGAGCATCTCCTACCAATGGTCCATAAAAACCACAGACCAAACATGGATGGCATCCGTATTGTGTCCGTGGTATTCACAGACCTGTAGACTATAATGTGCATGAGGGATCTATAATCACAGACAAAATAGTGCATGCTTTCATGGTGTGACCACGGACCTATGATCTATGGAAAACCACTGTTCTGGGGATACACACATAAGGCCTGGGCTACACTGCGACTTTTTGTAGTGAGACTAATTGATTCTGCAGCAGCTGCATTCCAAATGAATGTATTTATTCGAATGCAATCTTATGGACTGCAGCTGTATTTCAATAGGTAAAATCAATCAGTCTCACTACAAAAAGTTGCAGTGTAGCCCAGGCCTCAAAGTCAGTGGGTTACGTGAGCTGTAAGTGGAGACCACGGACAGTAAACAAATATAATTCACTGACGTGTGAACGACTACGTTTGTCTTAAAGTATACCCAACAGGGCCCTAGCCTGTACCGCTCATTATGTTTCAGTGATGATATTAGGGATCAAAACTCCAACCATCACATATTGATGGCTACCCTAAGTAAATTTAGAAACAAAGCATTGCTTTAAACTTTATACATTAAGCCCCCTTCCATACCACACCCTAGTCAACTTCCTATTCTTCCTATCCCAAGATGGCGAGCCTTTTACAGACCGAGTGCCCAAACTGCAACCCAAAAACAACTTATTTATCGCAAAGTGCCAACACGGCAATTTACCATGAATGCTACAGTCCAATATAGTATATCTTCCATGTACTTTATCATTTAGCTATAATAGCCTGCCTACATTCAGTGTGCTGCCTGTGCTGTTCATAGTGCGCCCTGTGCTGATGATGGCAGGAAAACTTTAAGACATATTGGTACACCATATACTTTTTCCATGGTGCAGGTGCCCACAGAGAGGGCTCTGAGTGCCACCTTTGGCACCCGTGCTATAGGTTCGCCACCACTGGCCTATCCCATATCTCTGTTCAATAATATCAGCAAGAAGCAGGCATTCTCTTGGTGTATGGGCACTTACAAGATATATCGGTAACAATCTAGTTAACAATATTGTTAAATATAGTCTTGAAAATGCATGACTGAATTTCTAAATCATTAGCAACATATATCTGGCTGCAAGACAATAGCTATTACTTTGTGTATTTTAATGTGAGTCGGAGTATCATTACAATGGTGGATTTTTCTAATTATCTCTGTTAATTGACTGAAATCGGTAATGATAGCACTCACCATGCTTTTCCTTTGCTTTGATGTTTTGAAGGGATTTGTGCATATTGGGGATTTTGAAGAAAATGAGAATTGATTCTGTCACGATGGGGAGTGGGGGAAACCCCCCACCGTATAATGGGAACTGATACTAGGCCATAAGGGATAGGGAGCAGGTCACCTCCCACAGCCGCCCTAATCTTGACCCTGATCTCCTGACCGTATGAGTGCCCCCTAAATGTGGGAGGGCTCATACACTTGAACCTGGATCCTACTGACCCTAACGGTCCCTTGCATAGAGGTCAGGGATAGGAGACAACCGGTTCCTTAAGGAAACAGACAAACCGGAGTCTCCAGCGGCCTAGTAACAGAAGGGAAAAGATAGAGTCAGCAGCAACTGAACGGCAGGTAAGCACCTGGAGAAACAACAGCACACCAGAACATCAAACACTTACCTGCCACAGCAAAGATGGAAAAACACCAAAACTACCTGGACCCCCATGCGGACACCGATGCAAGGTGGCTCCAGGCAAGGCTGCAAATATCTTTTAGGTTCACCCCTCCGGGAAACCAATGGGACCCCCCTTTCAGAGGTAACAACAGAGAGAGGAAAATATCAATCATCCATGCAGATCACAACACCAAACCGACCTGACATGGAACACCAGACATGACATAAACCACACCAAACATCATAACAGGTGAGGAGGGGAAAGGAGACAAAGTGAGACAAACGATATCCAACTAGGATGCCCTCACACTGGAAAGATGACACATCCAGAAAGGAGCAGAGCTCCAACACATATACAGGCAAACAACCATCTGACCTTTAGGCTCACAACACAGTATAAGAAGAGCCAGAGGCCACATCCAGCTCCACCAAGCACACATCCTAACCCCGAACACACCAGGATGGGAAGGGACACACAACTTAAAGGGGAAGTGTCAAAACATGCAAAGCAACATGTTGCCACCAGCAACAAGCATGCACGGCAAAAGTGTCATGGTCCACTACACCAGACCATGACACATTTGTGACAGATTCCTATACTGGTTGTCACACCTGACAATTCTGGATGGAAAGCATTTTGGCCATGTTTACCTTAGGAGTCTACAAACAGGTAGTAGTATGGTAACAAAATGGCTGCGCATTCATATCCCGAGCAGTGATCATTATCAGGAACAGATACAAAAGATAACTCCCTGTCATAAGATCAGAAATTTCATCTGCGTGATAAGAAACTTTAGTGAAATGTCAGATACTTTCTAGGTAGAAGCTGTTGAAGGACCTGTGGTCACATGACTAGGCTGTACAGGTCCTCAAAGTCACAAGAGGAGAGCTAATCCTGTTCAGGCACTATGTGCATATTAGTTCCTGAGGTCACTCGTGTGTGGAGCAGAAATCCATCCTGTCTTATGACAAGATTATTAGTGTAGCCTTATGCATGAAAAATTTGCGATTAGAATATTCACGATCTACACTACTCATGAACAGCGCCATCTATTGGATTCATAGTCTTGTCATAAGACTATGAAATCAATAGATGGTGCTGTTCATGAGTCATTACAAGCAGGGCAATAGTCCTCAGATACACCCTAGCAAGCTTATATTACCGCAGATAAAGTGCTAGTAGATGTGTGAATCATAGCAGCAATCCGATATACACCTCAGTGTTAGTGCAGGCTATTATAGGCTGAGTGCTACAAGGTGTGTGGACTCTGTTCAGCAGTGTTCCCCACTAGTGTTGATCACAAATATTCGAATTTATAATTTTTATCGCGAATATAGGTACTTCGAAAATTCGCAAATATTTTGAATATAGTGATATATATTCGTAATTTCGAATATTCGATTTTTTTTTTAATCAGTACATATGATCCCTCCCTGCTTCTAGCTTGTGGGCCAATGAGAAGGCTGCAGTATATTTGACCTTAGGAGTAGTGTTGTTTGCGAATTTTCGTAATGCGAAATCAACTTACAACTATTAGACAAAGAAGATTATAGCACTATATTAGCTAAATTGCTCTATATTCGTTTTTTTTTTTCGAATATTCGCTATATTGCTATAACTTCGTTTTTTCGAATATTCGTAATATTCTAAAAGAAGAATATATAGCAATATAGCGAATATTCTGAAAAAAAAACCGAATATAGAGCAATTTAGCTAATATAGTGCTATAATCTTTTTTTTTTAATAGTTGTAATTTTTTTCCAATCTGGACTTCAGATGAGAAAAAAATTACAACTATTAGACAAAGAAGATTATAGCACTATATTAGCTAAATTGCTCTATATTCGTTTTTTTCGAATATTCGCTATATTGCTATATTCGAAAAAGTTATAGCAATATAGCGAATATTCGAAAAAAATAAAATAAACGAATATAGAGCAGTTTAGCTAATATAGTGCTATAATATCCTTTGTTTAATAGTTGTAAGTTGAAAAATTCACATTACAAAAATTTGCATATTACAAGATCATTACCTTGCCGATTTTTCGAGTAAAAAAATTGTAGAATATAAGGAATATTCGAATTTGCGAATATTCGACCAATATTCTACAAAATATTCGCGAAATATTGCGAATTCAAATATGACACCTGCCGCTCATCACTATTCCCCACTTACTAGTGCCCCAACAAGATGAACAGCGCCATCTATTGGTTTCATAGTCTTATGACTAGAGTAATTGTCTTGTCATAAGACTATGAAACCAATAGATGGCCCTGTTCATGAGTAGTGTAGATCGCGAATATTCTAATCGCAAATTTTTATTGCGAATTTTCCATGCAAAAGGCTACACTAATAATCTTGTCATAAGACTATGAAACCAAAAGATGGCGCTGTTCTGACTTATGAACAGCGCCATCTATTGATTTCATAGTCTTATGACAAGAATAATCATCTTGTCATAAGACTATGAAACCAATAGATGGCGCTGTTCTGACTCATGAACAGCGCCATCTATTGGTTTCATAGTCTTATAACAAGAGTAATCGTCTTGTCATAAGACTATGAAACCAATAGATGGTGCTGTTCTGACTTATAAACAGCACCATCTATTGGTTTCATAGTCTTATGACAAGAGTAATTGTCTTGTCATAAGACTATGAAACCAATAGATGGCCCTGTTCATGAGTAGTGTAGATCGCGAATATTCTAATCGCAAATTTTTATTGCGAATTTTCCATGCAAAAGGCTACACTAATAATCTTGTCATAAGACTATGAAACCAAAAGATGACGCTGTTCTGACTTATGAACAGCGCCATCTATTGGTTTCATAGTCTTATGACAAGAATAATCATCTTGTCATACGACTATGAAACCAATTGATGGCGCTGTTCTGACTCATGAACAGCGCCATCTATTGGTTTCATAGTCTTATAACAAGAGTAATCGTCTTGTCATAAGACTATGAAACTAATAGATGGTGCTGTTCTGACTTATAAACAGCACCATCTATTGGTTTCATAGTCTTATGACAATAGTAATTGTCTTGTAGTAGAGTAGTGTAGATTGTAAATTTTCAATGCAAATGGTTTTTCAGCTGAAAAACAAGGCAGATTCTGCTCATTTGCATGTCTTTCCCATATACCCATGTTTATGCAAGTGAGTTTTTACATGACAAAACTGTATATAAAGGTGATTGAAAAATTATGTTAGGACAATCAGAAAACTTTTTGTCTCCCTAATGATATTGATCTAGGAGCGCAGGTCCACCCAAGCCATCCAACAGATCTGAAATTACTTTGAGGCTTACTGGCTCTCAGTCAGATGAGAGCTGGTTTGGAATATCTCATAGTGCACAAGGCTGCCATTGTAAGGTATGCTGACCTGTTTTCTGTCTCATTGATAGATTGATGGCTTGCATATACCTGGCTTTTGGCATATAGCCTTTGTGTGGTTGTCTATTGTATGTCATAGATAATAGGAGTCCAAGACGCATCCAGCCATCCTCTTAATGCTGTTTCCAAACCATTTTGATGGGATTTACATCAATTTCTAACCTTTTTTTGTGAACCAGATGCACTCTCTTCTTCAGAGCATGGGGGTGCCTGGTTTGATGCTCCGGTCTGCCATTGACTTTCATTGTATTAAACTGTACTCGAGCACCTGCAGTATTCGACAGAGCACTCGGATGTGCGGAGCATAGCGATGCTCGAGCCGAACAGCAGTTCGGCCGAGCATGCTCGCTCAACACTACTCAACACTACTAACAATTAATCAGATAGAACTGACTAGTTGGCACCTACCTGATAGAGAGCTGCAAGAGGTTAATGAGAAACAAAATTGCATTTGTAAAGTCGATTACCAATATAAAACGTAGATGCTGCTAGATCCCACACAGGTTGATCTAGAGGGCTGTCTGGTTTAGATTTTCTCCGGACCAATATGGCCTGAAACCTGAAACGTGTAACTCTTGTACCAATAAAGTATTAAAGTTCAACAAAACCCTAGTCTGGCGGTTGCGCTGTGCCGAAGTCCCCCTTTTAACCTTTACCACCTAGATAGATAGATATAAGGTAGATAGAAAGATATATATGAGATAGATAGATAGATAGATAGATATGAGATAGATAGATAGATAGATAGATAGATAATTTATTTTATTTTAACTTTTGAGGTGCTCTCTGTAAATAATAGTAACTAACACTTGTAGCCATTATTGTTTAACTGAACCAAACCTGAACTGGTTTCACAGAATAGCTGAATTACATAAATGTTCATTGACAAATGACTTCAGTGTTACTTCAGTATGTGGAGTCCAGGGGCTTCATCACAAGAGCACAGTGCTCGTATTAGGTTTCCTGGCAATTAAATCTTTCCCCTTGTACAATTACTCATATCTAGCAGATATGGGGTGTCCTGGACAGGCTACAGACTGCTCTAGTTCAGGTGAGGATACGGCTGAATGTAAGAAGATTGCAGTCAGTCCAGATGTACGTTCTTCTGTGTTCTCCCACAAACATGATTCATTCTAAGCCGTGCTTCATTCTCCAGCTCGTAATTACTACATAAATTGTTTTCTATATGTATCTAATCATTATAACTATTATTGTATGTAGCAGCAATACAATTTAGGAACTCCAATCATGGATGTAACCTTCCAATCATCCCTTGCCAGGAGAGTCCATAAAGCTCATGGAGCTCCACAGCAAAGATTAAAATTTAGCCCCCTTCTGAGGATGGTTACCACCACCACAACCTTCAAGTAATTACAAGTCCACAGTATGGGGATAACTATTAGTTCGGTGGGGGTCCTACCACTGATCATGAGACCAATGGCCCCATACTCCAAAGGGCCTCCCAAATTGAATGGAGCAGCAGGTCAGGCATGTGCAATGCTGCTCCCTTCATCTCTATGAGTTTGCCAGAATAACCGAGCGATGTACTCAGCTATCCCGGCAGTCCAATAGAAGTGAATAGAGCGGCAGTGTGCGTGCCTGCATGATCAGTGCTGGTCCTAGAGGCAGGTTCTCCACCAAGAACATGGTGCTGTTTGGCTCCCCTCCTTTCCATGATCTTTGGCCACATCTATCTACTTGTATATAGAAGAAATCCAGAATGAAATGCATTTTGTCTAATCAGTTGTTTTTTTCTGATTGTATATTTTTATTCTCTTTATATGATTATGGTGGCATCCTGTCAATCACCGATATAATATGCAGTATCTGATTATTGTATTATGTTCACCCAAATTTATTAAAAATTATTTGGAGGGGGAGAGAAGAAATCATTTATACTTTTTTTTTATCTGCACCAGGGGCGTGCAAAGTTTTCCGAGTAGTTCCTTTTAGCCCTACCCAGTTTCCCACTACTCATGCATAGAGATGTCGCAAACATAAAATTTTCCATTTGCGAACGGCGAACGCGAACTTCCGCGAATGTTCGCGAACGGGCGAACCGCCATAGACTTAAATAGACAGGCGAATTTTGAAACCCACAGGGACTCTTTCTGGCCACAATAGTGATGGAAAAGTTGTTTCAAGGGGACTAACACCTGGACAGTGGCATGCCGGAGGGGGATCCATGGCAAAACTCCCATGGAAAATTAGGTAGTTGGTGCCGAGTGCGGTAAGTTGAATTCGCAAGGCGATTAATATAACCTGCATTAATCGCATTGCGATTACAACTTAGATCTGAGTTCCTAATGGTTGTATTGCTAGAATTGACGAATATAACAAATATAGCACTATATTCTCAATCTTCGTTATATTCTAGCAATACAACCATTAGGAACCCAGCTCTAAGTTGAATTCTCAATGCGATTAATATAACCTGTATTAATCGCATTGCGATTACAACTTAGTCAAATTTGTGACACTGCAGCTTCAGAATGAATCTAAGATGGATGCTGTCCTTGCTTTTTGATAGGAGGTGGGAGGGTCTGGGAGGGAGGGTATGCTGATTGGCTGGAATGTGTCTGCTGACTGTGAGGTACAGGGTCAAAGTTTGCTCAATGATGATGTATAGGGGGCGGACCGAACATCGCATATGTTCGCCCGCCACGGTGAACGCGAACAAGCTATGTTCGCCGGGAACTGTTCGCCGGCGAATAGTTGGGGACATCTCTACTCATGCATCAAACACACTCAGGTAATGTGGAACTTAAGGTGGGACGCTCCACATTTCTGAAAAATGCATTTTTTTTATTAAGTGGAAGAAATTTTAATTTAAAAAATTGCAATAAAAAAAAGCCGCCCTCCGCCTCACCCACTTTATCCGACCTCTGTGGCGAAGAGAGTGGAACAGGTGCATCATAAATATATGGCTTTTTCAGAACACAATACTTCGCAATGCATTTACTTCTGGCATAAATACACTGATAAATCTATCCATACAGCTCTATGTCTGTGTTTCCCTTCATTCAGTGTCTGCCACCACTAGGGGGAGCTCAGTGCATAGGAATTTATTCAGTTACTACTGACTGCAATAGAGGCTGTAAAAATCTCTTTGCACTGAGCTCCTCCGAGAGGTGCCTGCATGGAAATGCACTGTTTTCATGTAGAGTATAGAACAAGTAGTTAATCGGGACTCCCCTGCCCCCTAGCAGTTGTAAAGTCTGCACTCTGGGAATACAAAGGAGACTCTAGTCACTTTTCTAACACCTCCTTAAAGTGAATGTCCGCCTTTTAACACCATGTCATTATTAGGTCTACAATTTTGTGCTGATTTATTTCTTGATATGTCTTGATAGTGGTCATATTTTTTTTTTTTTTATATATACAGAGTTCCAGGTACACTGTATAGACATGGAGTTAAAGGGAATGCGTCACCATTTATTTTAATTTTTTTTGCCAGTTAAAACAAGATAGTAACACATAGCCCTATTTTCTAATCAGTTTTTATTTTCTGATTGCAGATTTATTTATTCTATTTTCTGAACATGACTATGGGGGCAGCCATCTTGACTGAGCTGTTCTTAACAGCATTTGTAAAGCATTTAAAGAATTTCTTTACAGCAGCCACATGATAGACACAATGGTCAGGAGGAGACCTCATTGACTTCTATGGGAGAGTTTTCTAGGCATGCTCTGGGACCTGTGCAGAGGTCATTGTACAAGGAAAGAATAGATAAGCTTTGACAATCACCTATTGTGAATGGTGGATCATGTCTTATCTATACACAGAGGTGATATCATTACAGGCAGGATTAGAATGACAGATACGCAGATAACTGCTGTGGGGGGATCGTCTCTTATCCGGGGGTCATTCTCAAAGACTTCGCTACGGACACCAGATTGAAGTCCAAACAATGCTTTATTTTCCAAGCACAAAACAGCAACCAAAACGTAAATCAAAAACATAAATCCTCAGCCGTCTGGCCACTGACTAGACAGTCTTTCCCTCTCTATCAGGATCTGTGTCTACCACCCAGCTCCCCAAAACACATCACCAGTGCTTACCCCACACACAGGGTTAGAGGGTCCCGGCTCCCACAGGCCTCGACACAGCCTGCTCCTTTCCCAGACTGGGAGCCACAAAAAAAGCAATTTTTGTCACCTTACATCACAAAAAGTGCAATACCAAGCGATCAAAAAGACGTATGTCCCACAAAATGATACCAATTAAACTGTCACCTGATCTCATAAAAAATGAGCCCTACATAAGAAATTCACTCAACAGGAATTAAATAGCAACAGGATTAAATAGCATCCCTGGACATGGGCATACTCCAAAATCCCAGACTGGAGCATGGGGGATCAGGCACCCACCCAGCACATTGCCTGTTCCCAGTAAAAGCCCGCCCCGGACTAGCTGGAGCCAGCTAAGCTAACTATCTTGGTGTCCACCAACTAACTTTGTGTTCACCTATCTCTAGGGCCTTTACTCCACCAAGGCCGGGCCCCTTGGTGACACGCTCTGGTACAAACAACACCCCTTTTTCATGCTTCCCTGGGACTTTACTGCACCCATCACTATTCACATTGCCACACTGCAGTAAAGTGATCTGTACAAACCAAGAAGTGGTGCCTATTATTAGGCTTAAGGCTGTATAAGAGAGTCCGATTATGCCGGAGATTGTTGGGAAGAAACCTTCCCTTCCTGGCAATCACCTGCTCGCTAGCATCTCTCTTTATAAAGAGGAGTGATAGTTATGCCATTGCTCTTCTTAGGGTCCATTCACACGTCCGTATGAATGGTCCGGATCCGTTCTGCAACGTTGCGGAACGGATCCGGACCCATTCATTTTCAATGGGACCGCAAAAGATGCTGTCCGCATCTGCATTTCCGGATCCGCACCTCCGGATCCGCACTTCCGTTCCCGAAAAAAATAGAACATTATTATAGTCCCGGCGATGTTAGGTCCGCGAAATGCAGAACACACATTGCCGGTGTCCGTGTTTTGCAGATCCGCAATTTGCGGACCGCAAAACACCTACGGATGTGTAAATGGACCCTTATACTGAATCATTGTTTGTCGGCAGCAGATTAGACACCACCATCTGCCGCAAACAATTTTTAAACAAGTCCAAAGATTTGGATTGCCCGATAGACAAGCTCATTAGTGATCATCTAATAGAGGCTTTAACTTAACCCCTTCTACCCTGGGCCAGTTTTCGCCCTTCTGCCCAAGCCATTTTTTGAAAATCTGTCATTTTATGTGTTAATAGCTTTTGAACACTTTTTTTATTCAAGCCATTCTGAGGCTGTTTTCTCGTGACACATTGTACTTCATGATGAATTTGAGTCAATATATTTCACCTTTATTTATGAAAAAATTTCAAATTTACCCAAAATTTTGAAAAATTATCAATTTTCAACATTTCAATTTCTCTGCTTTTAAAACAGGAAGTGATACCTCAAAAATATTTATTACTTAACATTCCCCATATGTCTACTTTATGTTGGCATCATTTTGTAAATGTAATTTTTATTTTTTTAGGACGTTAGAAGGCTTAGAATTTTAGAAGCAATTCTTAATTTTTAAGAAAATTTCCAAAACCCACTTTTTAAGGACCAATTCAGGTCTGAAGTCACTTTGTGGGCCCTACATAGTGGAAACCCCCCATACATGACCCCATTGTAGAAACTACACCCCTCAAGTTACTCAAAACTGATTTTACAAACTTTGTTAATCCTTTAGGTGTTCCACAAAAATTTAAGGAAAATGGAGATGAAATTTCTAAATTTCACTTTTTTGGCAGATTTTCCATTTTAATCCATTTTTTCTTTAACACATCGAGGGTTAACAGCCAAACAAAACTCAATATTTATTACCCTGATTCTGAAGTTTACAGAAACACCATAAACTGATGTAAGGGCAGATCATGTACTATTTTTATAGAGCAGGTTGTTACGGATGCGATGATATCAAATATGTCTATTTTCTTTGTTTGTTTGTTTCAGTTTTACATAATAAACCATTTTTGAAAAAAAATTATGCTTTTGTGTCTCCATTTTCTGAACTATTATTTTTTTTATTTTTCTGCCAATTGTCTTGTGCAGGGGCTTGTTTTTTGCAGGAAGAGTTGACGTTTTTATTAGTACCATTTTTGGGTACATATGATTTTTTGATCATTCATTATTACACTTTATGGGGCAAGGTGACCAAAAAATTGGTTGTTTTGGCACAGTATTTATTTATTTATTTTTACAACGTTCACCTGAGGGGTTAGGTCTTGTGACATTTTTATAAAGCAGATCGTTACGGACATGCAAATACCTAATACGTATACTTTTTGTAATTTATTTAAGTTTTACACAATAATAGCATATTTGAAACAAAAAAAATGATGTTTTAATGTCTCCATGTTCTGAGAGCTTTATTTTTTTTATTTTTTGATTGAATTTCTTATGTAGGGCTAATTTTTTATGAGATGAGGTGACAGTTTAATTGGTATCATTTTGTGGGACATACATCTTTTTAATCGCTTGGTATTGCACTTTTTGTGATGTAAGGTGACAAAAATGGCTTTTTTTACATTTATTTTTTATGGTGTTTATCGGACGGGTGGATGGGTCGGTGGATCATTTGATATATTTATAGAGCAAGTTGTTACGGACGCGGTGATACCTAATATGTGTGTTTTGTACTTTTTTTTTCTATTTTTTATTATAAAATCAGGTGTAAAGGGGCGTTTTTTTCTTTTGTTAATTAAAACTTTCTTTTTTTTTTTACTTTATTTCGGTCCCACTCTGGGATTTCAACTTTTGAGGGTCTGATCCCCTCTGCAATGCATTACAATACATCTGTATTGTAATGCATTGCCTGTTAGTGTATTACACTGGGTAATACACTAGGAGGCTGCCTAGGAGACTGGGCCTGGATCTCCTCGCCCCCCTAGAAGGCAGGTCCCGCTGACCGCGGCATAAAAGGGGTTAATCCGCTGGCATCGTCTTTTACAGCGATGCCGGCGGATACAGCATGGGCCCAGCTATCAGGGACTGCTGGGCCCCTGCAGTGATCAGGCACTCACCACTCTGGTGCTTGCCCGATCACCATGACGTAATAGTACGTAAAAATGCGGCAAGTCTCTTGGCGCCATGATGTACTACTATGTCATATGTCGGGAAGGGGTTAATGGCCAGTGCAAAAACTGCAGAATTTTATGTTTTTTTGTTAAAAAATAGAGATATTATTATGCAAAATTAAAATAACCACCTAAATCTATTTAAAAATATGTCTAACATAAAAACATGATTTAGACAATAGGTCATTTTCTGATGACACATTCCCTTTAATAAAATTCAAGCTGCCTACAGCCACCACTAGAGGGAGCTTAGGATCTAACTGCATGCTGCAGTATTATAGTACTGAGTTCAGCATGTAGCAGTGAGCCCCTAAGCTCCCTCTAGTGGTCACGGCAGGCAGCCACAACATTATGCTTTACATTTATGTCTATGCAGGAGTTTTTTTCCCTCAACATCAGAAAAAAACTAAGCTCTGACCACTGTTAAGATACAGTATATTATAAAAATTATCAGCACAGAGTTTTGAGTCTATTTAGATTCTGAAAAAAACAAAATGATGTCCAAGGGTAGAGATTCACATTAAAAGGGTTGGCCCATCTCACACATTAGTAGCACATCTCTAGGATATGCCACCAATGACAGATAGTTGTGGATACCACCTCTGGGACCTGTGCCTATCTCTAGAACTGGGTCCTCAACGTGAACGAGGTCTGACTTCCTGAAGAGCTTTGTGGGCGCCACCCTCCATTCACTTCTATGAGAGTTTCAAAAATAGCCGAACACTGGCTCTGCTATTTCTGGAACTCCCATAGAGGTGAATGGGGAGGTGGCCGTACTTGTGTCCTCGCTTGACTCTTTTAGGAACTCCCATAGAAGTGAATGGAGAGCACGCTAAATATGCAAGGTGCGTTCTCCTTCCCTTTGGGGGGCCCTGTTCTAGAGATAGGTGCGGGTCCCAGAGGTAGGACCTGAACCTATCTCACATTGATGGCATATCCAAAGTGTGAAAAGGTACAACCCCTTTAAGAGCTTTCCTTGTTTATTCAAAATAAAGAGTTAATATAATCCAAAAGGACAGCTATACAAGCAAAAACAACGGCAGGCGTTGAGACGCATGCATACCATGGAGAATTAGGTGCACCACAAGACATCTCTGGTGGGAATGTTGCTGTTCTTCTCAGAACTGCTCCAAGACTGTCATCAAGTCATCTTAAAAGTCACATTCAATCCCTGCAATCTGGAAGAAAAGTAACAGGTCATCGTACTTGCATTTGCACAACAGCTTGTTGACATGAACTCAGAACTGCTTGCGTCGCAGACATTTTAGTCCAAACAAACCGATAATAACACTTTATGAAGTTCTGCTCTTTACAGTGTCTCTATAGGAAATCAGCAGAAATTCAAATCCCACATCTGACTGCAATCATTATAATGACTCTATATAATGGGACAAAGGATGGATCAAAACATTTAATCCTCATGTAATTAGACATTAACGCTCGTTTAACTGTCTAACAATTCACCATTTCGTTCATCCATACACATGCTAGTCAGGACCCCCTCTAAGAGCGGCTAGCCGCAAACAAAGAGCAGCTCGCATTCTGAAAGACCAGGTTCATTCATGTGAATAGTGTTTAGCGAATAGAATAAGGCCTCATGCACACAACAGTTGTTTTTCTCGGCCTCCGTTCCGTTTTTTTTGCGGATAGGATGGGGACCCATTCATTTCAATGGGTCAGCAAAAAAATGCTGATAGTTCATCCGTTTGTGTTCTGCGTCCGTTATCCGTGTTTCCCTTCAGCAAAAAAAATTGTGCATGTCCAACTTTTTTCACATTTGCGGACAAGGATAGGCATTTATTACAAGGGATCTGTGAAAAAAAACGGATCCTCTAAAAAAACGGATGCCGCATCCGTTTTTTTGACGGACGCACAATTTGCGGACGCAAAAAACAACTGTCGTGTGCATGAGGCCTTATGCAAAGTGGACTTCGATCAGAATTTCAGGCAAAATTCGATTCACCGAATTTCCTCACGCTTCATGGTAACAAATTAATTTTAACTGAAATGAAGCTAAAAAAAATCATACTCACCTCATCCATTTGAGCACTAAGAGACTGCTGTGGCCATCTTGATTGAAGATCCTGCGCAAAATCTCATTTGCAGTGAGGTTTTAAGATGGCCTAGGCGGCCTCTTTGTGCTCAAATGAATAAGATGAGTTTCATTTAATTTTTTTTTTTTACTGATTAACCATTGAAAGCCCTCATTTTTCAACTCAGGTGCTGAGGTCAGCGATGAACGTGGCATGTGAGGCATTCGTCATTGCGCCTGCTACTTACAAAGAAATGCACTTTGTGACAAAGTAATTCGCCACAAAGCAAATTTTTTTGTGAAATTCGGTGAAGCATCCGAATCGCATGTAATACTGCATTATTCCTGTAGTGGCCACTGCAGCAAAAATGTATCGCTAGCAAGAACCGATCACCAGGGACTTTGAGGTCAGATCCACGGCAATCAGATCATTTAAAGAGAATCTGTCACCAGTATATTGGACATAACGCCTTGTAGGTCTAGCTCAGCTGAATGTAATGATACCTTTCACTTAGTGATTTGTTGCTTCATTCTGTAGTTTTAAACCATAAACAAAGGAGCATTTAAGGGCACTGAGGGCGGGTCCAAGCCACACAGTGCAACCTTGTTCTTTTGACAACAACCCCTTTTCCTTCCTGATTGGCTGGACAAGGTTCCTCCAGTTATCTCGTCTGGTCTTGCCAATCAAGAAGAAGGGGCTGACGAAGAAAGCAAGAGGAGCAAGGGTGCACAGAGTGGCTTGGATCCGCCTTCGGTGCACTTAACCACTCATTTGCATTCAGCTGAGCTAGCCCTACAAGGCATTCTAACCTTGTAGACCTCTCTGTATTGTCATCAACAATGACCACCCAATACAAAAAATATCTCATATAGCTTCCTCTCTCTCTGCAGCCCTTTGGGTATGAAATGGTGTAGAATGGGATAACTGGGGATTTTTAGATTAGCTTCATCTCTACAGACACGTGATCTGTTTTTGCATGAAACCCCATCCATTCTAGCAACACCTGACGCCGTCCTACAATGTAAGATGAAATACTTGATCGCAGGTGGGATCCTGCTCTGAACATGACAGTCCCCCGATCACTTCTCAGCGGTGCTTGGTTCTAAAGATTAATACCTGATACTGTTCATGGAAAGCTGCTCTCCATATGTACAAATCACAGAAAAACTACCTCCAAATAGACTTCCGTGTCTGTAAAGGAAAGGGTGTTTTTAATTACAATATATCAAAACAATGCCGATGGTGTCTTGAAAGAAATTTACTTATGTTTAGCATTTTTCCCATGAATAATGCAGTGATATAATCATGTTGTTTGGGGAAATACTATGGGTTACAGGACAAATACAAGTCAATGGCAATTTTCCACTGTCGGTAGTCATCTAGGTTAGATGCAGATTGGATTAAAAAGTTTTCCAGGATTTTGATATTGATGGCCTATCCTCAATATCTGAATGGTAGGTGTCCAACAGCCTGCACCCCCCACCAATCAGCTGTTCGAAAAGGCTGTGGTGCTCCAGTGAAACCTGCAGCCTTTTCACAGCATACCAAGCACAGCGCTGTACATTTTATAGTGGCTGTGCTTGGTATTGCAGCCTGAGCCTATTCACATGATTGGTACTGAGCTGCACCTAGGCCACATGACTGATGAACGTGATGTCACTGGCCTAGGAAGAAGCTGCAGTGCTCACCAAAGCACTGCGGGTTCTTCCTACCGATGAGGATAGGTCATCAATATCAAAATCCCAGAAAACCCCTTTACTTAAACCATTTAGACAAAATCTATCTCTCTAATATCTACCTATCTCAAATCTACATTTTAACCCTTAAGGACCCTGGGATTTTCTATTTTTGCGTTTTCGTTTTTCACTCCCCGCCTTCCCATAGTCCTAACTTTTTTATTTTTCCATTCACATAGCCTTATGAGGGCTTATTTTTTTGCGGGACAAGTTGTACTTTCTAATGGCACCATTTACGGTTGCAAACCATGTAGTAGGGAGCGGGAAAAAAATTCCAAATGGGGTAGAATTGGGAAAAAACGTTTTTTATTTAATTTTTTTTATACTGTACACTTTGCAGTAAAATTTACCTGTTATCTTCATTTTCCAGGTCAGTACGGTTCCAACGATACCACACTTGTATAATTTTTCTTGCGTTTTAATACTGATTTATTTTTTCATAACCATATTCTGACCCCTATAACTTTTTTTTAGCTATGTGTACGGAGCTGTGTGAGAGCTCATTTTGTCGTATACCATTAATATTGTTATATTTTAATAGCATGGGCATTCTCGCACGCGGCGATGCCCATGATGTTTATTTTTTTTATCGGTTAAGTATTTTTATTTTTATTCTAAGGAAAGGGAGGTGATTTGAGCTTTTATTTTTTTTATATTTGTAGAAACTTTTTCTTACTTTTGTTTAAGTCACCTTGGGTGACAATAACTGGCAATCAATCTATCTTAGGGCTCTTTCACACTCGCGTTTTGGTTTCCATTTGTGAGATCCGTTCAGGGCTCTCACAAGCGGTACAAAACGGATCAGTTTTGCCCTAATGCATTCTGAATAGAAAAGGATCCGCTCAGAATGCATCAGTTTGCCTCCGTTCAGTCTCCATTCCGCTCTGGAGGCGGACACCAAAACGCTGTCTGCAGCTTTTTTCTGTCCGCGATGTGGTGCGGAGCAAGACGGATCCGTCCTGGCACACAATGTAAGTCAATGGGGACGGATCTGTTTTCTCTGACACAATAGAAAATGGATCCGTCCCCCATTGACTTTCAATGGTGTTCAAGACGGATCTGTGATGGCTATAGAAGACATAATACAACCGTATCCGTTTATGATGGAAGCATGCGGTTGTATTATTGTAACGGAAGCATTTTTGCAGATCCATGACGGATTCACAAAAAACTCTAATGTGAAAGTAGCCTTACTATATCTATCTATCTAATCTATATCTTATCTCTACCTATCCATTATCTATCTATCTATCTATCTATCTATCTATCTATCTATCTATCTACAGTATCTATCACTTTGTGCTCTCCTTCTGAACAGGTATCATATATTAGATACACACACTCAAGCTTGACTGTATTCCAGTTTTTACCCTAGCCACTGGAGCACACACAATAGGCTGACACTTTTTTTTTTTTTTTAGCTTTGCTGTGTAGACTGGAACACAATCAGGACAGGGGTAGTAACAGTTTACACCCAGGAAAGGCTTGGTATGTAGCACTGTACTCCATCACTTACTGGAGATTGTAATTATATAACATTTCACTGACAATTGATTCCCATTGATTGCAGCTGCCATAAAGCTCTCACCTTGCTACACGGATACACAGAACAGTCTTACAATGCAAATCACACACCTTTTTATGCTGATTTATCTTCTTGAATAACATTTAAATATAAGTAAAAATGCAAAAGATTATGTTAAATGCAATCGCTTTGCACTCATTGAGGAGGTTATAAACATTTAAGGAGCCTCTGTCACGCGGCGGTGATGGGTCCTAGTGCAGCAAGCTGTATCTGAAGCCATTGTGCAGCCCCAGCCTAGTCATATTCAGACTTATTTGGCCCTTTCATGTAACTATGTGATCAAAGTGCTGTGTGTTTGGTATTACTTGATCCCTGTAGGATACAGCTGTTTATAGTAACGCTATAGTAACATGACTTTACGAGAGATTACTTTTATTTAGCATTTAAGGTCAAAAGTTAAATCATTTATATGCAAATTCAAAGCATTTTAGTGTTCTGGTTCTCAAATGTAGCTGACATTCTGACAATACTTTGAAGACATTTGGAACATAAAGTACTATTGCAGCGAAGAGGGTTAATAGCAGCAAGAATGGTGTTTGTAGACAGTATTCCCTGTGTTGCTCCCCTGGGTTGTGCAGAGATAGGAAGAGCACGCCTGTTCTTCTTTTTGGGGCACTCTCTGGTTTTGGGGTTCTTCTGCCTGGTGTCAGTTGAGGTACCCTGGGTGTTGAGGGTTGATTTGAGGTGCAAGGCAGGGACCCTTGGTGCTACTGTGGATGTCAGTGCAGCAGAGGCGTAGCTATAGGGGGTGAAAAGGTAGCAGTCGCTACTGGGCTAGGAGCCTGAGGGGACCCAAAGACCCTTGTGCTGCATAAGAAGACACTAGTATTATAGGAACTGCATGCCGGTGAGGTTACACCTCTGTCTGGAGGGAAAGGGTTAGGCCAGAAATTTGGCATGGGAAGGGGGTCCGTTTTAATTTTTGCCTTAGGCAAACATGGCCACAAAGCACTGACAGGTTTCATGGGTGCAAAGGCAATTAATAGACCAAGGTGTCTCTTTAAAGGAATTCTCCTTACATCACATTTCTCTAGCTGACTCTTGCACAAGCATCAAGGCATGTCGGCTGGACAGAAGTGTAGCTCAAAATTAAAATGAGAAAAGAAGAGTGCCCATCTGGCTTGGCGAGGATTTAGATGCTGTGCTGCTTGAAGATATGTAAGTTTCGTGTCGCCGGTGAAGATGACCACTGGATGTTCGGCACTTTCCAACAAATAACGCCACTATTCCAGGGCCAGTTTAATGGCCAAAAATTCTCTGTCTCCAATACAGTAGTTCTTCTCAGCTAGGGAGAAAAGATTGGAGAAAAACCTGCAGGAGACCATCTTGCCTTTGGAATTTTTCTGTATCAAGACTGCCCCAGCTCCTATGGAGGAAACATCCACCTCCATGAAGAACTGTTTGGATAAATCAGGGTAGTGAAGAATAGTAGTAGAGGCAAAGGATTTTTATAATTGAATGGAGGCAGCTTCAGCCTCGGGAGTCCAGGCTTGGACGTTCATTCATTTTTTGGTAAGAGTAGAGATTGGGGATGTGAGAGAGGAAAATTTTGGAATTAACTGGCGATATAAATTAGAAAACCCCAGAAACCACTGTACGGCACAAAGACCCTGAGGATGGAGCCAGTTCAACACTGCATTCAGCTTCTCTGTATCCATCTGCAAACCAGTATCAGAGATGATGTATCCAAGGAATGGTAGAAATGGTTTCTCAAAGATGCACTTTTCTACCTTGGCATATAAACGGTTCCCCCTTAAACGCTGTGAGACTAATCGCACATGCTTTCAGTGAGAGGTCAAATATGGAGAATAGATCAGTATATCGTCCAGGTACACTATCACGCAGACATAGAGTAGGTCCGTGAAGATGTGATTTAAAAAACTCCTGGAAAGACCTTAGCTTCCCGGAACCTGTCAAAGAGTTCGGAGATTAGTGGTATAGGGTATAAATTCTTGACCATGACCTTATTCAGACCTCAATAGTTGATACAGGGCTGCAAGGATGCATCTTTTTTCTGTTCAAAGAAGAACTCAGCACCAGCTGGCAAATTGGATTTCTGGATTCTCCTTCATGTAGTCAGACATTGCTTGGGTCTCGGGGAGCAAGAGTGGGTAGACTTGACCCCAAGGAAGAGTGACACCAGACAGGAGGTCAATCGGACAATCATAAGAATGGTGAGGATGCAGAGTCTCGACCTCTTTCTTGCTGAAGACATCCGCAAAGCTGGCATACTGCAGAGGAAGCTCAGGCAGGTCTTCAGGTACTGGAAGCGAGGAAGCAGGTCAGACTTCCGATAAGCAGGTGGACCAACAGGAGGATCCCCAATTTAGGATCTGACCAGAGCGCCAGTATAGGACTGGAGAGTGCTGACGCAGCCAGAGAAGACCAAGGATAACAGGATTCATGGAAGCTGGCAGCACATAGAAGGAGATAATTTCTGAATACAAAACCCCTATTTGCAACTTCAGGGGCATAGTAACAGAGAGCACAGTTTCAGGAAGTGGCAGTCCGTTTACTGAAGCCACTAACAGAGGCCTTTCTAGATGGATGGTAGGGAGCCTGTACTGATGGACTAGAGCCTGCTGAATGAAGTTACCAGCTGACCCAGAGTCCAAGGATGCAGATGAGAGAGAGAGTCACCAGAACTGAAAGTTATGGAGAAGACTTTTCCTTGCCTAAGACCACCTCTCCAACTGATCCTAGAGATTGGTGTTTTCCGGCTTCTGTGGACAATTATGCACAAAATGGGCCGTGCCTCCACAATACAGACACAGGTTCTCTGCTTTGTGGCGTAGATGTCCCAGGTCAATCAGAGGTTCTCTACTTGCATGGGCTCTTCAGATAGGGTGGACACTAGAGGAAGGACCGACCTCTGGAAGGATGGAGCCAGGTGAGGTGGTCTTCTGGTGCGTGCGAAGTTCCCTGAATAGCATATACATTTTTGTGGCCACGGTGATCAGGTCATTGAGAGAGGAAGGACGGTCGCAACCAGCTAATTCATTCTTAATGCGGTCAGAAAGACCCTCCCAGAACACCGCCAATTGATCTTAATTGTTCCATGCAAGTTCTGTAGCCAGGGTATGAAACTGGATGGAGGTCTGACCCACAGACAGGGAGGGAACCCTGACGTAGACGCAGCTGAGCTGAAGCAGTGGAGGTCATGCGGCCAGACTCTTCAAAGACCAGACGGATGGTAGGCAGTAAAGACTTCAGGTTAGTGGTCACCGGACTTCCATGTTCCCAAATAGGATTTGCCCAAGCAAGGGCCTCATCAGACAGCACGGACATAATGAAGGTGACCTTGGACCGCTCAGTTGGAAACCTCTGCCCATGCAACTCAACGTGGATCAAGCACTGGTTCAAGAAACCATGACAAATTTTAGGGTCCCCACTATAGCATGATGGCATTCGCATGCCAGTGGCACTTAAATATGGACTGACAGGAATGGGAACTGTAGGGGCAGCAGCAACTGGCGACCCTGCAGTAGCTGGAGGGCAGATGGGATCCAGGCGAGTGGTGACACTGTTCGGTCTGATATCTCATCACATGTAACAATTCCTGTACATCAGGCTTGAGGTGACCAGCGGGGTGAACCGCCTGTGCCAAGAGACTAACCTCCTCTAAGGGTGTTATCTAAGTGAACCCCTGGTTCTTCACTGTACCCCTGAAGGTGGGACTTGACTTTCCTGAGGGGGACACCAGGTCCCTACCTTTTGAGAAGGATTGGCACACAAGGCAGCTGGTCTAGGAGGACAAGGGGATACCAGTGCAAGGTACCAGAGGTACAGTCATAGTCAGCAGGCCAGGACCGAAGGATGAGGCAGAGGAGAAGTCAAACCAGCAATGGGTCAGGGCAGGCGGCATAGGTACAGGTCAGGCAATTTGGGTCAGCAACAGGAGAGTCAAGGCAAAGCAGTTAAGGATCAAACAGGTAGTGGAGTCCAGAAACACAAGCATGGGTGAGGTATACAGGAACACAAGCACAAACAACAGCAACCTTTGCAGGAGACAAGAGCCTTTGACACTCAGGCACCTGGAAAGGGGGCTCAACCACTAAAACCATATATCACAGGATGTGACGCGCACCAGCCCTTAAGGAAGTGCTACAGGGAACCCTTTAAACCCTTTTTTTTGCAGTGTCTAATATCATCAATATCTAATTGGTTGAAGTCTGACACCCTGAACTCACACTGATCAACTGTTTCCTGCAGCTTCTGGCACTGGAACTAGCACTTTGAATAAACTTAGAAGCACATCTCCGTTCAAAGAATAGTGGCTGTACCATATTACTGCAGCTTAGTTTCTATTCACTTCAATGGGAGGTGAGCTGCAGTAGTTTCTGACTTTGAACCAGGGGCGTATCTACCATAGCAGCAGACCATAAGACTGCTATGGGGCCCAGGGCAAGAGGGGGCCCAGTTGGGATCATTCCCTCTTCTACTGGAGGTGAAAACTTGGTCAGGACTCTACCCTAAAGGAACTACTTTTAGCAAATGAGGCAGTGGTAAAAAAGGGCCCAAGGATCATTGAAAGCGGTTTAGACGGAAACCCTTCTGTCCTGTGGTGGTGGTGGGGGGGCTGGTTTTATCCTTGCTATGAGGCCCTTACTTCTCTATGTACGCCACTACTTTGAATTGTGTGTTATTCCAGGCCTGAGGCTGCAGGAACAGCTGATCAGTGGAGGTGCTGGGTTTTGGACCCTGATTGATCAGAAATTGATGATCTATACTCAGGTCATCCCACAGGTAGGATCTCCATAGCTGCAGTAACCTTGGATCATTAATCATAGTTACATAGTTGATATGGTTGAAAAAAAGACATGTCCATCAAGTCCAACCAAGGGATAGGTGGGGATGCCAGTCCCAGATGGAAGTGAGACTCCGATTTCTACACGTTTTCATAAGCATTAATGTTGTTTACTTTTAAGAATTCATCTAAACCATTTTTAAAACTGTCCACTGTTCCTGCTGTGACCACATCCTGAGGAAGTCTATTCCACAGATTCACAGTTCTTACAGTAAAGAAGCTTTGACGCTTCTGGAGACTGAATCTTTTTCTTCTCCAGTCGGAGGCAGTGCCCCCCTTGTCTTTTGAGGGCATTATATTTGGAACAGTTTTTCACCATATTTTTTGTATGGCCCATTTATTTATTTGTATAGGTTAATCATGTCCCCCCTTAGACGCCTCTTCTCAAGACTAAATAAATTCAATTCTTTTGATCTTTCTTCATAACTAAGACCCTCTATGCCCGTTATCAGTTTAGTCGCTCTCCTCTGTACTTTTTACAGTTGCAGTGTGTCCTTTCTATGGACTGGTGCCCAGAACTGAACTGCATATTCCACTTTGTAAAGTGGTAATATTATCCCTGCCGCGCGAGTTCATGCCTCTTTTAATGCATGACAATATCCTGGTGGCCTCAGAAGCAGCTGATTGACATTGTATGCTGTTATTTAATCTACCATCTACAAGGACACGCAAATCCTTCTCTATAAGTGACTCCCCCAGTGTTACTTCCCCTAGGACATATGAAGCACAGAGATTGTTACTATCAAAATGTATAACTTTACATTTATCCACATTGAACCTCATTTGCCAAGTTGATGCCCAATCACTCAAAGTGTTCAGCTTGTAGTTTATGGACATATTCCATAGACTGTACAGTACTACATAGCTTAGTGTCATCTGCAAAAATAGAAATGGTGCTATTAACCCCTTCAAACCCGGGACTGTTTTCACCTTCCTGCCCAGGCCATTTTTTGCAAATCTGACATGTGTTACTTAATGTGGTGATAACTTTAAACGCTTTTACTTATACAGGCCATTCTGAGACTGTTTTCTCGTCACATATCGTACTTCATGACAGTGGTGAAAATGAGTAAAAAAATCATTTTTATTCAGAAAAAATTAAAACAATTACCAAACATTTTGAAACATTTGCAAATTTGCAAATTTCAATTTCTCTACTTCTATAATAGATAGTTATACCTCCAAAAATAGTAATTACTTTACATTTCCCATATGTCTACTTCATGTTTGGATCATTTTGAAAATGACATTTTATTTTTTGGGGACGTTAGAAGGCTTAGAAGTTTGGAAGGAAATCTTGCAATTTTTCGGAAAATTTCCAAAACCCAATTTTTTTAAGGACCAGTTCAGGTCGGAAGTCACTTTGTGAGGCTTATATAATAGAAACCACCCAAAAATGACCCCATTTTAGAAACTACACCACTCAAGGTATACAAAACTGATTTTACAAACTTTGTTTACCCTTTAGGTGTTCCACAAGAATTAATGGAAAATGGAGATTAAATTTCCGAATTTCACTTTTGGCAGATCTTACATTTTAATCTATTTTTTCCAGTAGCAAAGCAAGGGTTAACAGCCAAATAAAACTCCATATTTATTACCCTGATACCCTGATTCTGCGGTTTACAGAAACATCCCACATGTGATCGTAAACTGCTGTACGGGCAGACGGCAGGGCGCAGAAGGAAAGGAACGCCATATGGTTTTTGGAAGGCAAATTTAGCTGAACTTTTTTTTAGATGCCATGTCCCATTTGAAGCCCCCCTGATGCACCCCTACAGTAGAAACTCAAGAAAGTGACCACATTTTGGAAACTACGGGATAAGGTGCCAGTTTTATTGGTACTATTTTGGGGTACATATGATTTTTAATTGCTCTATATTACGTTTTTTGTGAGGCAAGGTAACCAAAAAATGAATGTTTTGGCACCATTTTTATTTTTTATTTTTACATCGTTTACCTGAGGGATTAGGTCATGTGACTTTTTTATAGAGCAGATCGTTACGCATGTGGCAATACCTAATATGTCTACTTTTTCTTATTTAAGTTTAAGTTTTACACAATTGTCTCCATAGTCTGAGAGACATAGAATTTAAATTTTTTTGACCGATTCTCTTAGGTAGGGTTTCATTTTTTGAGGGATGAGGTGAAGGTCTGATTAGTACTATTTTGGGCGGCATACACCTTTTTGATCACTTGCTGTTGCAATTTTTGTGATATAATGTGAGAAAAGTTTCATTTTTTTACACAGTTTTTTTTTTTTTTTTTACAGTGTTCATCTGAGTGGTTAGGTCATGTGATATTTTTATAGAGCTGGTTTTTACGGATGTGGCGATACCTAATATGTATACTTTTTTAATTGTTTTCACTTTAGCACAATAATAGCAGTTTTGAAGCAAAAAATAATCATACTTTAGTGTCTCCATTGTCTGAGAGTGATAGCTTTTTTATTTTTTGACTGATTCTCTTAGCTAGGGTCTCATTTTTTGCGGGATGAGGTGATGGTCTGATTGGTACTATTTTGGGGGGCATACGCCTTTTTTATCACTTGCTGTTCCAATTTTTGTGATGTAATGTGACAAAAATGGCTTTTTTTTACACAGTTTTTTTCTTTTTTTTTACAGTGTTCACCTGAGGGGTTAGTTCATGTGATATTTTTATAGAGCTGGTTGTTACGAATGTGGCAAAACCTAATATGTATATTTTTTTTATGTATTTCACTTTAGCACAATAATAGTAGTTTTGAAACAAAAAAAATGATGTTTCAGTGTCTCCATGTTCTGAGAGCTATATTTATTTATTTTTTTTGGCGATTGTCTTGGGTAGGGGCTCATTTTTTGCGGGATGAGGTGACGGTTTTATTGATACCATTTTGTGGGACATACGCCTTTTTGATCGCTTGGTGTTGCACTTTTTGTGATGTAAGGTGACAAAAATGGCTTTTTTTACAGCGTTTTTTAAATATTTTTTATGGTGTTTATCGGACAGGGTGTATCATGTGATATATTTATAGAGCCGGTCATTACGGACGAGGTGATACCTAATATGTGTGGGTTTTGTTTTGTTTTCTGGTTTTTAGTATAAAATAATTAATTTTATTAAAAACACCTTTTTTAAACTTTTTTTTCTTTACTTTATTTATGACATTCACTTTTGGGGGTCTGATCCCCTCTGCAATGCATTACAATACATCTGTATTGTAATGCATTGCCTGTTAGTGTATGACACTGAGTCATACACTAACAGGTTGCCTAGGAGACCCAGCCTGAGGCTGGATCTCCTCGGCACCCGTAGAAGGCAGTTCCCGATGCCGTACAAGGCATTGGGAAGCCTCTGCACGGCATCGGGCTGCCTTGTGTCGCATCGGGTCCCCGCCACAGCAGCGCGGGGACTCGATGCGATCACTCACCTGACACAAATCCCTTCTATGTCGCGGTCAGCACGGACCGCAGCATAGAAGGGGTTAATCCACCAGCATCGGCTTTTACAGCGATGCCAGCGGATACAGCAGGGGCCCGGCTACCACGGACTGCCGGGCTTCTGCAGTGATCGCTCGCGCACCGCTCCGGTGCCCGCGCGATCACTATGACGTACTATTACGTCAAATTGCGGGAACGCAGTGGTTCCCATGATGTAGTAGTACATCATAGGTCTGGAAGGGGTTAATCCCGTCCTTGATATCATTTATAAATAAATTAAATAATAGAGGGCCCAGCACTGAACCTTGGGGTAAACCACTTATAACCCAGGACCATTCTAAATAGAAGTCATTGACCACAACTCTCTGGACACGGTCCTTCAGCCAGTTTTAAATCCAATTACAAACTACCTACCTTATTTAACTAATACCTACCTTATTTAACTACTACTACCTTATTTAACTTATCTTGGACCATATCTACAGTTAGCCAATTGAGTATATTACTACCTTATCAAACTACCTACCTTATTTAACTACTACCTACCTTATTTAACTACTACTACCTTATTTAACTTATCTTGGACCATATCTACAGTTAGCCAATTGAGTATATTACTGGCTGTACTAACAGCCCCAGCACCACAGATATCAGCTCATTTCTCTTCTTTTGTATATACAGAGCTAAAAAAAAACATTTAGTAACTCAGCCTTTTCCTTATCTACAGTGACTACCCCCCCCCCCCCTACCATTATTTAGGGGACCTACCTGCTCAGACCTTGGTTTTTTAGCATTTATATATTTTAGTAATTTTTAGGGGATTTGTTTTGCTCTCTTTTGCCACCATCTGTTCATTTTGTATTTTTGCAAATTTTATCTCCTTTTTACAGATTTTATTGAGCCCTTTGTAATCTTCAAACACTACAGCTGACCCCTCGGATTAGTATTTTTTAAATGCCCTTTTTTTGTCTTTTATTGCCCTTTTTACTGTCAGCCATTGGGGGTTTAATTTTAGCCGTTTATACTTGTTACCTAAAGGAATACATTTTTTAGTGCAAAAGCTCTCCCATTTATCCTCAGTATTATTATGTAACAGTAGCTGCTCCCACTCTATGCTCTGAAATGCTGCCTTCAACCCAGGGAAATTAGCCTTTTTAAAATTCAGTGTCTGCTCTGCCGGACAGAGTTTACTTTTTATAGTTTAGGGGGAATATAATTATTTTGTAGTCACTATTACCTAGTATTTCTCGAACAGTAACATTTCCAAAAAGCTCTGTGTCATTAGAGATTACCAGATCCAACAGAGCATTGCCCGTAGTGGGAGCTTCTACAAACTGGCCCATAAAGTGGTCCTGCAGCAAGTTGAGGAATTTTCTCCCCTTTGCGGTTGTGGCAGAATCATGACCCCAGTCAATGTCTGTGAAGTTAAAGGGATTCTGTCACCAGGTTTCACCCCTGTCAGCTAAACATATGCTGATGTTCAGGGCCTCATCAGGATTCCTAATGTGGGCTTCTAAATGTGATCCGTAGCCTTATTTTGCTAAAAAACTGGTTTTACTAACCTGTCACTCAAAGAAATAAGGTGCCCAAGGGGATGTCAGGGGATGTCAAGTGATGCAAGGTGCCCCCGCACCCACCGCCGTTCATGCCCAGCGCCGCCTTTCCAGACTTCTGCACCGCCTCCTAATCCTCTGTGCCGCCTCTCGCTCTGCCTCCCTCCCCCCTCCTCCTGCTGTAAGATATCGCGCGTGCGCACAGGGCTCTGAGAGGCTGGCGCCAGAGTGCAGGTCATACCTAGGTTGAGCGAAGTGCCGGCGCATGCGCTCAAGAAGCCAAATCGAGAAGTCCGCACGGGCGCATCAGGCAGAGCCCTGTGTGTACGCGCGATATCTTACAGCAGGAGGAGGGAGGAGGGGGGATGGAGGGAGAGCGAGAGGTGGCACAGAGGATTTGGAGGCGGTGCAGAAGTCTGGAAAGGCGGCGCTGGGCACGAACGGCGGTGGGTGCGGCAGGCACCTTGCATCCCTTGACATCCCCTGACATCCCCTTGGGCACCTTATTTCTTTGAGTGACAGGTTAGTAAAACCTGTTTTTTAGCAAAATAAGGCTACGGATCACATTTAGAAGCCCACATTAGGAATCCTGATGAGGCCATGAACATCAGCATATGTTTAGCTGACAAGGGTGAAACCTGGTGACAGAATCCCTTTAAAATCTCCCATTATGACCACTGTTCCAGCCTGTGCAGCCCGCTCTATTTGGTTATGCAGTTGCATTTCTATCTCCTCTGTGATGTTAGGGGGTCTCTAGATTACACCAAATATAATTTTTTCAGTGTTTATATCTTTTTGAAATTCCACCCTATTGCAACTAGGGGGAGCTTTTCCAGCCCTGGCAGCACATGCTCCCAAGTTTTTTACTTCTCAGATGCCATGCTCACATTTGATTATGGCATCTGAGGTGGTAAATGTCTGCAACTGGCATTATAGCCAATGGCACATATTAGCCCTGGATGTCTACTGTTTAAAACAGCAGGCACCTGGCGACCAGCCTCTAGGAGAGACGGGGGCGGTGCTGTTTCACCTAGAGGCTCTGCTTTTTCTGCAACTGCTGGGCCCTCTGCACTTTGATTGACAGGACCAGGAAGTGTAAACATCACGACTGGTCCTGTCAATCAAAGTGCAGAGGGTGTGGCTATTGCACAGAAAGTGGAGCCTCTAGGAGTAACAGCAACCGCTCTCATTGCTACTAGAGGCTCATTTGCCTATATTAAAGCTTCATTTTTCTCAGCAATGCGGGCACATATGAACATGGTACCAACACAGATGCCTTCAATTGCCAAGCACATATGCAAAAGTTCTACTAGTTTCATAGGTATAAATTTGCTGACAGATGCCCTTTAACTGAATATGACCTGAAATGAATTTTGGGAAATTCACTCATCTAGCTCTTTGTCTGTTGCCTGAAGTACATTCTTATCAATGAGGATATAGACTATAATTTTGACTATTCATTGACTTTCTATCTCTACTTCTTGAAGAATTTATAGGAATGTTTTGGTTTCACATTTTGTATTTGTATAATCTAATGCCAGCCAACATGGATGCACAGAGAAGATCTAGACCATTGAATAAAGAAAAACCCAGGCTTCAAGACGAGATGAAGCAAGAAAGACCAGTGATGGTAAGACTGCTGTGTGAATGGTTGGAAGGAAGGCAACAAGGATGAGGAAGACAAAGAAAAAAAGAAGAACATTTATTGGTGTTGATGAAAAGTAGTCCCGATAGAGGAAAATAGGATGAAGAAGAGAAAACGACTGAAGTTAGCAAGAAATAAGAAGAAAAAGACCGCTTTTAGAAACCATCCATCAGTACATACATGAACATTATGAAGAAGATTTTATGATTTTTTTCCTCACATTATTATTTCTTTGCCATTACTATATGTCACTGTACTCCAAGGCTCAATGAATCACATACTGTAGCTTACTGACATCGTATAGGAAATATGATCGAAATCAAAACAGTCCATAGTCATCCTATATCCACCTAGTGTTTCTTACTTTCATCCCAGATTAACATCTCAGACATGTTCAGATGGTTTAGAGAAGATGATTTTATCTGTCTCTGCAACATGTGCTCTCGTACGATCATCCATCTTAAAGTGGCAGCTGGTAAAACCTCTAGCTATTTCCATGTCACAGTGTCTCATTTGATAGCTCGTTGATGGCAAAAGCGGTAATCTGATGTCATCAGTGGAATTCAGCTATAGATTAATAGCTGTATTTTATGTTTATACTGTATAAGGCGTGTTTGGAAGCAAGACTGCCTGTCCTGAAATATTGACTGTCAAAAAGTACATATACTGAGATGTAAGCATCACTATTTGAATGTAACACAAAAGACAGGGAGAGGACAGAGTGATCTGGCCCTCTGGGTGTTGATATTCATGGGCCCCATTCTTACCACACTGGCCATGACACACTTGATTTGCGTTGTCCAAGCATCTTCACTCGACCAGTCTGATATCCGGCATGGAGACATTCCACTGAACACTAGCAGGACCTTTCCCAAGGCAAAAGTCCAACCCGTTCATGTGGCACAGATCCCATGAATTATAATAGGACCCAATTGTGATACTCACTGGGCATTAGATGGTTGCCTCGTCAATTTTCTCATCTGGTGTCCGGTTACATTTCTCCACTTCTGATGTCTGATTAGGATTGTACACTGATGAGCAAAAGGGTAACAATGTTTTGAAGTTTTGACTTTCAGGCTCCATATCTCACCATCCACTACAGATTCAAATGTGAGACTGCTATCATCTTGGATATCTCATACATAAATTGGACTTGCAACTTTTTAGCAGAGTAGTTATGCAGATTCTTGTCATGTAACTGCGTTGTTACTGTTTTGCTCCTAAAATTCTAAATTGTAATTTTTATTATTTTGTTATTATTTTGTAAATCCAACTTTCGCTTTCAACACTGCCTGAATCCTTCTGGGCATGCTCTCAATCAGATTTAAGCATGTCTCGACCGAAATCTGTTGCCAGGTCTTTTCTACACGTTACCAATGTTGATCCATACTGATTGACTCACTTGGGTATGAATACATCTTTTTCTTCAACTCTACCCACAAGTGTTCGATTGGGTTGAGGTCTGGGGACTCTGGGAGCCAATCCAGCACCTCTACTTCATTGTCACTGAACCATTTCTTTGCCAATCTCGATGTATTCTTTGGGTCGTTCTCCTGCTGGAACAAGAAGTGTACGAAGTAACTTGTCTTGTAGGATACTCACAAATAGCTCAGCATCGAGATCACCATCGATCCTGGTCAAGTATTCAACGTCTTTGGCTGTGAAACAACCCCATATAATCAGGCTTCCTCAACCCGAACTTGACAATTCCTTCGATTTCTCAATCTGTTAGACCCTTTTCCCATTTTTCTTGCAGACCCATTTGTATCAATCAGAGCCCAGTCTATTGACTTTTGTTTTATCGCTCCAAATCACCTGTTTCCCATCTTCTACTGCCCACTGTTCGTACTTTTCTGCAAACTCGAGCAGATGTTTTTTTATGAGGATATTGAAGTCGAGGCTTCTTCACTTTTTTTCAGGCCACCATTCCAGACTTGTGTAATGCGCGTCGCACAGTGCTTGCATGGACATCTTTGATCTCACTTTTACGAAGCATATGAGCAACCTCCACTGCCATGTTTGTCACGCCAGAACTGATAGACCTTGTGAGTTATGATGAGCTGACTTGTTGACTTAGATATTTTGCCTGGACGTCCACCTCTTCACTTTGGAATGGATGGACGGACTTCATTTCGTATTCTTCCAACTGTCATGGCACTCACATGATCAAGCCTGGCAATATTTTTGTCTGAGATACTACTATCGATGAGCTGGATGATGCTGTTTCTCTCTTCTTGGGAAATCTTCTTCATGGCTGCTCCTGGATTCGAACCAGTGACTTTTCGCTTGGGAATCAACCTAATAACACACTGAGCTACTAGGTTGTAATTTGTCATATACAAGAAGAAAAAGATTGTTCCACCACCAGGAGCAAAACAGTAACAATGCAATTACATGACAAGAATCTGCATAACTAATCATATGCTAAATACAAACCGGATTCCAAAAAAGTTGGGACACTAAACAAATTGTGAATAAAAACTGAATGCAATGATGTGGAGATGGCAAATGTCAATATTTTATTTGTAATAGAATGTAGATGCCAGATCAAACGTTTATTACGAGTAAATGTATCATTTTAAAGGAAAAATACGTTGATTCAAAATTTCACGGTGTCAACAAATCCCCAAAAAGTTGGGACAAGTAGCAATAAGAGGCTGGAAAAAGTAAATTTGAGCATAACGAAGAGCTGGAAGACCAATTAACACTAATTAGGTCAATTGGCAACATGATTGGGTATAAAAAGAGCTTCTCAGAGTGGCAGTGTCTCTCAGAAGCCAAGATGGGTAGAGGATCACCAATTCCCACATTGTTGCGCAGAAAGATAGTGGAGCAATATCAGAAAGGTGTTACCCAGCGAAAAATTGCAAAGACTTTGCATCTATCATCATCAACTGTGCATAACATCATCCGAAGATTCTGAGAATCTGGAACAATCTCTGTGCGTAAGGGTCAAGGCCGTAAAACCATACTGGATGCCCGTGATCTCCGGGCCCTTAAACGACACTGCACCACAAACAGGAATGCTACTGTAAAGGAAATCACAGAATGGGCTCAGGAATACTTCCAGAAACCATTGTCAGTGAACACAATCCACCGTGCCATCCGCCGTTGCCAGCTGAAACTCTACAGTGCAAAGAAGAAGCCATTTCTAAGCAAGATCCACAAGCTCAGGCGTTTTCACTGGGCCAGGGATCATTTCAAATGGAGTGTGGCAAAATGGAAGACTGTTCTGTGGTCAGACGAGTAACGATTCAAAGTTCTTTTTGGAAATCTGGGACGCCATGTCAATTCTGAAAGATGAAGTTCCTCTTCATGTTCATCTGTCTAGCAGAAGCCTGAAGGTTTTGTGCCAATATTGACTGGTATTTGGAACTGTTCATAATTCCATCTAGCTTAACTAAGGCCCCAGTTCCAGCTGAAGAAAAACTGCCCCAAAGCATGATGCTGCCACCACCATGTTTTACTGTGGGTATGGTGTTCTTTTGGTGATGTGCAGTGTGGTTTTGGCACCAAATATATCTTTTGGAATTATGGCCAAAAAGTTCAACCTTGGTTTCATCAGACCATAACACCTTTCCCCACATGCTTTTAGGAGACTTCAGATGTGTTTTTGCAAAATGTAGCCTGGCTTGGATGTTTTTCTTCGTAAGAAAAGGCTTTCGTCTTGCGACTCTACCCCATAGCCCAGACATACATGTGAAGAATACGGGAGATTGTTGTCACATGTACCACACAGCCAGTACTTGCCAGATATTCCTGTGGACCCTTTAATGTTGCTGTAGGCCTCATGCTAGCCTCCCAGACCAGTTTTCTTCTCGTCTTTTCATCAATTTTGGAGGGATGTCCAGTTCTTGGTAATGTCACTGTTGTGCCATATTTTCTCCACTTGATAATGACTGTCTTCACTGTGTTCCATGGTATATCTAATGCCTTGGAAATTCTTTTGTACCCTTCTCCTGACTTATACCTTTTAACAATGAGATCCCTCTGATGCTTTGGAAGCTCTCTGTGGACCATGGCTTTTGCTGTGGGATGCGACTAAGGCTACTTTCACATTAGCTGCACGGACCTCGGGCAGGCTGTTTCGTCAGGTGAATAGCCTGTCGGATCCGTCCTGCTGCTAGTGAACATGTGCCCTCCGTCCCCATCGACTATAATGTGGCGGGGCGGAGTTCCAGCGGAGGCACGGCAGCGCACGGTGAGAGGCTTCCGGAATAAATGTCGGACATGTCATAGTTTTATTCCAGAAGCCTCTCGCCGTGCGCTGCTGTGCCTCCGCCGGAACTCCGCCCCTGCCCCCATTATAGTCAATGGAGATGGAGCGGCAGTCCGGGGGCACACGTTCACTAGCGGCAGGACGGATCCGACAGGCTGTTCACCCGACGGAACAGCCTGCCGGAGGTCCGTGCCGCTACTGTGAAAGTAGCCTAAGAAAATTTCAGGAAAGACCAACTAGAGCAGCTGAACTTTATTTGGGGTTAATCAGAGGCACTTTACATGATGGCCGGTGTATGCTGACTTCTATTTAACATGATTTTTAATGTGATTGCTTAATTCTGAACACAGCTACATCCCCAGTTATAAGAGGGTGTGCACACCTATGCAACCACATTATTTTAGTTTTTTTTGTTTTATTCCCTCCACCTAAAAGATTTCAGTTTGTTTTTCAATTGAGTGGTACAGTTTATAGGTCACATTAAAGGTGGAAAACGTTCTGAAATGATCTTTGTCTCATTTTTTTACATCACAGAAACCTGACATTTTAACAGGGGTGTGTAGACTTTTTATATCCACTGTATATTCCCGTTACATAAATCCAAGGTCCTCAGATTTCTGCTGTGTAGGGATGAGCGAACCCGAACTGTATAGTTCGGGTTCGTACCGAATTTTGGGGTGTCCGTGACACGGACCCGAACCCGAACATTTTCGTAAAAGTCCGGGTTCGGGTTCGGTGTTCGGCGCTTTCTTGGCGCTTTTTGAAAGGCTGCAAAGCAGCCAATCAACAAGCGTCATACTACTTGGCCCAAGAGGCCATCACAGCCATGCCTACTATTGGCATGGCTGTGATTGGACAGTGCACCATGTGACCCAGCCTCTATTTAAGCTGGAGTCACGTAGCGCCGCACGTCACTCTGCTATGATCAGTATAGGGAGAGGTTGCAGCTGCGACGTTAGGGCGAGATTAGGCAGATTAACTCCTCCAAAAGACTTCATTCTGTGATCGATCTGCAGCTGTGGATCATTGAAGTGCTATTATTGACTTGCTCACTTTTTTGAGGCTGCCCAGAGCGTTTTTAGATCACTTTTTTTCTGGGGTGATCGGCGGCCATTTTGTGACTTGTGGTGCGCCAGCACGAGCTATCACCAAGTGTATTTAACCATCGATAGTGTGGTTATTTTGTGCTATATCCTACATCAGCTGCAGGCTGAGCCTGTGTCACCGAAGTGCATTTAACCATCAACAGTCTGGTTATTTTTTGGCCATATACTACATCAGCTGCAGGCTGAGCCTGTGTCACCCAAGTGCATTTAACCATCAACAGTCTGATTATTTTTTGGCCATATACTACATCTGGTGCAGGCTGAGCCTGTGTCACCCAAGTGCATTTAACCATCAACAGTGTGGTTATTTTTTGGCCATATATTACATCAGGGGCAAGTTGAGCCTGTCACCCAGCGCCTAAAAAATAGACCTGACATTTCTATTCAACCAAATCTGCACAGTTTTAGCTGGTCAAGTTATTTGTAGTGACCGTAAAAGCAGACTTTTTGTTCTGTGTTGAAAAAGCATTCCCAAATTTGCCATTCTGAAAATAACTAGTTTGTGGTATTTGAGGCCTACTTGAAATCTATCCCAAAAAGAAAATCTTACATTGAAGGTATTGATAGTGTCATTCAGAAAAACCTAAGACACACGCTAGCGTGCTGATAGAAGTGTCATTCTGTGATTAAACCTATAACTGTCACACAGCGCAAAAAAAAACAGGTCTCACATCTCTATTCAACCAAATCTGCACAGTTTTAGCTGGTCAAGTTATTTGTAGTGACCGTAAAAGCAGACTTTTTGTTCTGGGTTGAAAAAGCATTCCCAAATTTGCCATTCTGAAAATAACTAGTTTGTGGTATTTGAGGCCTACTTGAAATCTATCCCAAAAAGAAAATCTTACATTGAAGGTATTGATAGTGTCATTCAGAAAAACCTAAGACACACGCTAGCGTGCTGATAGAAGTGTCATTCTGTGATTAAACCTATAACTGTCACACAGCGCAAAAAAAAACAGGTCTCACATCTCTATTCAACCAAATCTGCACAGTTTTAGCTGGTCAAGTTATTTGTAGTGACCGTAAAAGCAGACTTTTTGTTCTGGGTTGAAAAAGCATTCCCAAATTTGCCATTCTCAAAATAACTAGTTTGTGGTATTTGAGGCCTACTTGAAATCTATCCCAAAAAGAAAATCTTACATTGAAGGTATTGATAGTGTCATTCAGAAAAACCTAAGACACACGCTAGCGTGCTGATAGAAGTGTCATTCTGTGATTAAACCTATAACTGTCACACAGCGCAAAAAAAAACAGGTCTCACATCTCTATTCAACCAAATCTGCACAGTTTTAGCTGGTCAAGTTATTTGTAGTGACCGTAAAAGCAGACTTTTTGTTCTGGGTTAAAAAAGCATTCCCAAATTTGCCATTCTCAAAATAACTAGTTTGTGGTATTTGAGGCCTACTTGAAATCTATCCCAAAAAGAAAATCTTACATTGAAGGTATTGATAGTGTCATTCAGAAAAACCTAAGACACACGCTAGCGTGCTGATAGAAGTGTCATTCTGTGATTAAACCTATAACTGTCACACAGCGCAAAAAAAAACAGGTCTCACATCTCTATTCAACCAAATCTGCACAGTTTTAGCTGGTCAAGTTATTTGTAGTGACCGTAAAAGCAGACTTTTTGTTCTGGGTTAAAAAAGCATTCCCAAATTTGCCATTCTCAAAATAACTAGTTTGTGGTATTTGAGGCCTACTTGAAATCTATCCCAAAAAGAAAATCTTACATTGAAGGTATTGATAGTGTCATTCAGAAAAACCTAAGACACACGCTAGCGTGCTGATAGAAGTGTCATTCTGTGATTAAACCTATAACTGTCACACAGCGCAAAAAAAAACAGGTCTCACATCTCTATTCAACCAAATCTGCACAGTTTTAGCTGGTCAAGTTATTTGTAGTGACCGTAAAAGCAGACTTTTTGTTCTGGGTTGAAAAGCATTCCCAAATTTGCCATTCTCAAAATTGTGGTGAACGGGAACAATGAGGAAAACATCTAATAAGGGACGCGGACGCGGACGTGGACATGGTCGTGGTGGTGTTAGTGGACCCTCTGGTGCTGGGAGAGGACGTGGCCGTTCTGCCACAGCCACACGTCCTAGTGAACCAACTACCTCAGGTCCCAGTAGCCAGCAGAATTTACAGCGATATTTGGTGGGGCCCAATGCCGTTCTAAGGATGGTAAGGCCTGAGCAGGTACAGGCATTAGTCAATTGGGTGGCCGACAGTGGATCCAGCACGTTCACATTATCTCCCACCCAGTCTTCTGCAGAAAGCGCACAGATGGCGCATGAAAACCAAGCCCATGGGTCTGTCACATCACCCCCATGCATATCAGGGAAACTGTCTGAGCCTCACGTTATGCAGCAGTCTCTTATGCTGTTTGAAGACTCTGCTGCCAGGGTTTCCCAAGGGCATCCACCTAGCCCTTCCCCAGGGGTGGAAGAGATAGAATGCACTAACGCACAACCACTTATTTTTCCTGATGATGAGGACATGGGAATACCACCTCAGCACGTCTCTGATGATGACGAAACACAGGTGCCAACTGCTGCGTCTTTCTGCAGTGTGCAGACTGAACAGGAGGTCAGGGATCAAGACTGGGTGGAAGACGATGCAGGGGACGATGAGGTCCTAGACCCCACATGGAATGAAGGTCGTGCCACTGACTTTCACAGTTCGGAGGAAGAGGCAGTGGTGAGACCGAGCCAACAGCGTAGCAAAAGAGGGAGCAGTGGGCAAAATCAGAACACCCGCCGCCAAGAGACTCCGCCTGCTACTGACCGCCGCCATCTGGGACCGAGCACCCCAAAGGCAGCTTCAAGGATTTCCCTGGCATGGCACTTCTTCAAACAATGTGCTGACGACAAGACCCGAGTGGTTTGCACGCTGTGCCATCAGAGCCTGAAGCGAGGCATTAACGTTCTGAACCTTAGCACAACCTGCATGACCAGGCACCTGCATGCAAAGCATGAACTGCAGTGGAGTAAACACCTTAAAAACAAGGAAGTCACTCAGGCTCCCCCTGCTACATCTTCTGCTGCTGCCGCCTCGGCCTCTTCTGCTGCTGCTGCCGCCGCCTCGGCCTCTTCCTCCGCCTCTGGAGGAACGTTGGCACCTGCCGCCCAGCAAACATGGGATGTACCACAAACACCACCACCTGCGTCACCAAGCATCTCAACTATGTCACACGGCAGCGTTCAGCTCTCCATCTCACAAACATTTGAGAGAAAGCGTAAATTCTCACCTAGCCACCCTCGATCCCTGGCCCTGAATGCCAGCATTTCTAAACTACTGGCCTATGAAATGCTGTCATTTAGGCTGGTGGACACACACAGCTTCAAACAGCTCATGTCACTTGCTGTCCCACAGTATGTTGTTCCCAGCCGCCACTACTTCTCCAAGAGAGCCGTGCCTTCCCTGCACAAACAAGTGTCCGATAAAATCAAGTGTGCACTGCGCAACGCCATCTGTGGCAAGGTCCACCTAACCACAGATACGTGGACCAGTAAGCACGGCCAGGGACGCTATATCTCCCTAACTGCACACTGGGTAAATGTAGTGGCGGCTGGGCCCCAGGCGGAGAGCTATTTGGCGCACGTCCTTCCGCCGCCAAGGATCGCAGGGCAACATTCTTTGCCTCCTGTCTCCTCCTCCTCCTACTCAGCTTCCTCCTTCTCTTCTTCCACCTGCTCATCCAGTCAGCCACACACCTTCACCACCAACTTCAGCACAGCACGGGGTAAACGTCAGCAGGCCATTCTGAAACTCATATGTTTGGGGGACAGGCCCCACACCGCACAGGAGTTGTGGCGGGGTATAGAAAAACAGACCGACGAGTGGTTGCTGCCGGTGAGCCTCAAGCCCGGCCTGGTGGTGTGCGATAATGGGCGAAATCTCATTGCAGCTCTGGGACTAGCCGGTTTGACGCACATCCCTTGCCTGGCGCATGTGCTGAATTTGGTGGTGCAGAAGTTCATTCGCAATTACCCCGACATGTCAGAGCTGCTGCATAAAGTGCAGGCCGTCTGTTCGCGCTTCCGGCGTTCACACCCTGCCGCTGCTCGTCTGTCTGCGCTACAGCGTAACTTCGGCCTTCCCGCTCACCGCCTCATATGCGACGTGCCCACCAGGTGGAACTCCACCTTGCATATGCTGGACAGACTGTGCGAGCAGCAGCAGGCCATAGTGGAGTTTCAGTTGCAGCACGCACGGGTCAGTCGCACTGCGGATCAGACCCACTTCACCACCAATGACTGGGCCTCCATGCGAGACCTGTGTGCCCTGTTGCGCTGTTTCGAGTACTCCACCAACATGGCCAGTGGCGATGACGCTGTTATCAGCGTTACAATACCACTTCTATGTCTCCTTGAGAAAACACTTAGGGCGATGATGGAAGAGGAGGTGGCCCAGGAAGAAGAGGAGGAAGAGGGGTCCTTTTTTGCACTTTCAGGCCAGTCTCTTCAAAGTGACTCAGAGGGAGGTTTTTTGCAACACCAGAGGCCAGGTACAAATGTGGCCAGACAGGGCCCACTACTGGAGGACGAGGAGGACGAGGATGAGGTGGAGGAGGATGAGGATGAAGCATGTTCACAGCGGGGTGGCACCCAAAGCAGCTCGGGCCCATCACTGGTGCGTGGCTGGGGGGAAACACAGGACGATGACGATACGCCTCCCACAGAGGACAGCTTGTCCTTACCTCTGGGCAGCCTGGCACACATGAGCGACTACATGCTGCAGTGCCTGCGCAACGACAGCAGAGTTGCCCACATTTTAACGTGTGCGGACTACTGGGTTGCCACCCTGCTGGATCCCCGGTACAAAGACAATGTGCCCACCTTACTTCCTACACTGGAGCGTGATAGGAAGATGCGCGAGTACAAGCGCACGTTGGTAGACGCGCTACTGAGAGCATTCCCAAATGTCACAGGGGAACCAGTGGAAGCCCAAGGCGAAGGCAGAGGAGGAGCAAGAGGTCGCCAACGCAGCTGTGTCACGCCCAGCTCCTCTGAGGGCAGGGTTAGCATGGCAGAGATGTGGAAAAGTTTTGTCAACACGCCACAGCTAAGTGCACCACCACCTGATACGGAACGTGTTAGCAGGAGGCAACATTTCACTAACATGGTGGAACAGTACCTGTGCACACCCCTCCACGTACTGACTGATGGTTCGGCCCCATTCAACTTCTGGGTCTCCAAATTGTCCACGTGGCCAGAGCTAGCCTTTTATGCCTTGGAGGTGCTGGCCTGCCCGGCGGCCAGCGTTTTGTCTGAACGTGTATTCAGCACGGCAGGGGGCGTCATTACAGACAAACGCAGCCGCCTGTCTACAGCCAATGTGGACAAGCTGACGTTCATAAAAATGAACCAGGCATGGATCCCACAGGACCTGTCCATCCCTTGTGCAGATTAGATATTAACTACCTCCCCTTAACAATATATTATTCTACTCCAGGGCACTTCCTCATTCAATACTATTTTTAATTTCATTTTACCATTATATTGCGGGGCAACCCAAAGTTGAATGAACCTCTCCTCTGTCTGGGTGCCGGGGCCTAAATGTGTGACAGTGGCCTGTTCCAGTGGTGGGTGACGTGAAGCCTGATTCTCTGCTATGACATGAATACAGATTCTGCGCTGACATAAGGCCAGATTCTCTGTTACGGGACCGCTCTCCTCTGCCTGGGTGCCTGGGCCTAAATGTGTGACAGTGGCCTGTTCCAGTGGTGGCTGACGTGAAGCCTGATTCTCTGCTATGACATGAAGACAGATTCTGCGCTGACATAAGGCCAGATTCTCTGTTACGGGACCGCTCTCCTCTGTCTGGGTGCCGGGGCCTAAATGTGTGACAGTGGCCTGTTCCAGTGGTGGGTGACGTGAAGCCTGATTCTCTGCTATGACATGAATACAGATTCTGCGCTGACATAAGGCCAGATTCTCTGTTACGGGACCTCTCTCCTCTGCCTGGGTGCCTGGGCCTAAATGTGTGACAGTGGCCTGTTCCAGTGGTGGATGACGTAAAGCCTGATTCTCTGCTATGACATGAATACAGATTCTGCGCTGACATAAGGCCAGATTCTCTGTTACGGGACCTTTCTCCTCTGCCTGGGTGCCTGGGCCTAAATGTGTGACAGTGGCCTGTTCCAGTGGTGGGTGACGTGAAGCCTGATTCTCTGCTATGACATGAATACAGATTCTGCGCTGACATAAGGCCAGATTCTCTGTTACGGGACCGCTCTCCTCTGTCTGGGTGCCAGGGCCTAAATGTGTGACAGTGGCCTGTTCCAGTGGTGGGTGACGTGAAGCCTGATTCTCTGCTATGACATGAAGACAGATTCTGTGCTGACATAAGGCCAGATTCTCTGTTACGGGACCTCTCTCCTCTGCCTGGGTGCCTGGGCCTAAATGTGTGACAGTGGCCTGTTCCAGTGGTGGGTGACGTGAAGCCTGATTCTCTGCTATGACATGAAGACAGATTCTGCGCTGACATAAGGCCAGATTCTCTGTTACGGGACCGCTCTCCTCTGCCTGGGTGCCTGGGCCTATATGTGTGACAGTGGCCTGTTCCAGTGGTGGGTGACGTGAAGCCTGATTCTCTGCTATGACATGAAGACAGATTCTGCGCTGACATAAGGCCAGATTCTTTGTTACAGGACCTCTCTCCTCTGCCTGGGTTCCTGGGCCTAAATGTGTGACAGTGGCCTGTTCCAGTGGTAGGTGATGTGAAGCCTGATTCTCTGCTATGACATGAAGACAGATTCTGCGCTGACATAAGGCCAGATTCTCTGTTACGGGACCGCTCTCCTCTGTCTGGGTGCCGGGGCCTAAATGTGTGACAGTGGCCTGTTCCAGTGGTGGGTGACGTGAAGCCTGATTCTCTGCTATGACATGAAGACTGATTCTGCGCTGACATGAAGCCAGATTCTCTGCTATGGCATGAAGAGACTGATTCTCTGCTGACATGAAGCCAGATTCTTTGCTATGGCATGAAGAGACTGATTCTCTGCTGACGTGAAGCCAGATTCTCTGCTATGGGACCTCTGTCCAATTGATATTTGTTCATTTTTATTTTTTTAATTTTAATTTTAATTAATTTCCCTATCCACATTTGTTTGCAGGGGATTTACCTACATGTTGCTGCCTTTTGCAGCCCTCTAGCTCTTTCCTGGGCTGTTTTACAGCCTTTTTAGTGCCCAAAAGTTCGGGTCCCCATTGACTTCAATGGGGTTCGTGTTCGGGACGAAGTTCGGTTCGGGTTCGGAACCCGAACATTTACGGGAAGTTCGGCCGAACTTCTCGAACCCGAACATCCAGGTGTTCGCTCAACTCTACTGATGTGGATGTACTATTGTGTATGCAGCAGAACCCCATGAGGTTTAGCTCGATTGTCGTTCATGGTGTTTCCACCTGAAATAAGTAGCATGTTGCTTACTTCTGGCGCAGATTATTTTTCCAGCCGCACCCACACAATTCCTTGTGGAAATTTTCCATTGTACGTGAGTAGGGCTACAGAAACCCCATTCACTTGCATGTGGATTGCCATCAGATTTGGCCAGGAGTTCAGTGTGGAATCTGCACTGAGATCCATCAAGTGTGAACAGAATCTAAGGGTCATGGGAGGGTAGGGATTGGGAAAACAGAATGTCAAATATCCAACCAAAAGCTAAAGCTTTTTTGTCTCTGCACACTCAGGGAAAATAGTGATATTATTAGTGAGGAAGATGATGGTGACGATTATTAGCATGCACAAAGGTCAGTGGTAAATGACATATTTCACAGGATTTTATCTGTATAGTATATAATATTACCGAATGGGAACCGTTCTCCTGACATATGAGCTCCCAGCATTCACATCTATGTCCCTCATACAAGCAAATAGTGTTTTCACTGCACAGGTCACTGACTTTCAGGGAAGGTGCTGCACATTTACTTTTTAATTTCCTTTGAAAGAAAAAAAATCCCATGAAAAATAGTTTAAAAAGGAAGTGTTATAATTAAAACAAGGACAACATTTCCATAGGAAAACAATATGGACGTGTTTACAGTGCGGTGAGCGTCCTGCCATGAACAATCATTAACTCATTCCTACAGTTTACAGCTCTACAGCACATTACTGGGAGAAAACATCACTGCTGGCGTTCTGGTCCCGTCTCCCTCTTTACTAATACTGGATTTGGGTTCAATGGTCCCTTCAGAGGAGATGATTCTGGTTGTCCAACCTCAATACAGAAGATGTCAGATTGACATTTAGGGCCCTTTTCCACTGTCCAAGGAGCTGTCCAATTATCCAGGACAAACGTTCCTACAAATGTTCTTTCCTGAAAACTGGTCCAACGCAAAGAGCCACCGATCACGTCATTGGATCGTGTGGCACCTAAAATAGTAGCTTATCAGCAGCACATTATCCTGTGCAAACAGGGGATGTGCTACCGACAATAAGAAACATGAATGGAGGGCAAAAGATTGTATGAGGGTTGCTCATCCCCCATTCATTTTTCACCGGGCCATGAGAAAGGCCCCTTCCTGCTCAACGCCATACTTGTACAACACTGGGCGGCCCTACAGAAGGCACCCTTGGCTAATGTCTGCGATCAGCGATAACGTTGATTGCAGACATTTAACCCCCCAGATGCTTTGGTCAAATGTGACCACAGCACCTGGGAACCAAAACATCTGGGAGCGTGCAACGGCTCTCCTTAGTGGGGATCAGGGGAGCCAGATAGTATGTGCAGCAGCTTCGGTCCATCCTGAATGATCCGAGGCTGCCTCAGATATGATCCTATGGAGACCCTGCCTGGTGCAGGGCTCCATAGGAACCCGTGAAATTCTCATAGACTCCAATGTTAATGCATTGGAGTCTATGAGAGAAGCAATCTGATGATTTAATGTTTAAGTTCCCTATGGGACTTGCAAAAAAATCTTTATTCCTGAAGAACCCCTTTAAGGGTAAAAGTAATTTTCAGCAATTAATATAAGGAAAAATTATGGTATTTACAAGTTACAATTCTTTTGTTGTGTGTTTTTTCTCTCACTGTTCAGTTTTTATCCCCCCCAGGTAAGCATTCCTTCATATGGTTACTAACATAATCAGTTCAGCCTCATGGGAGGGAACAGATTTCAGACTACTTCATTGCTGTCACTTTGTCCTGCTAAATGCACTTAACATGCCTTTGACTTTATCGCATATTAGCAAGAATATGACAAAAACCAGCTTTATCCTTTGCAAAACAATTAATCATTGAATCGCTGGGAAAGAGCATTTTGACAGATTAGAATTAAGTTATATCAATGTAAATCTATATGATGTACCGTTCCTGGCACTGACTGTACAGTACTACCATATATGGTTTTATAAGAGTTTGGGAATGAGTGAAAAAAATATTAACAAAAATAAAATAAATAAATAAATAAGTAATATTTTTCCAAGCTGGAAACTGATTCAATCATTGGTGATGGTCCTCTTCCTGGCAACCTATAGACCGTCCTAATAGAAATGGGTAATAGTGCTCTCTAAACACAGATACATCAAGTAATCTTTGGGAACCAAAGCAAAAAATGTGAGAGTGACCCTACTTGGTTAAGCCTACAACCAGAAAGAGTGAAAAAGGATTCATTTATAAAAATGTTTTTTAATTGGTTGGGTTGAGCTGTCGTGCCAAAGTCCCAAAGGATACTAATCTCTGATACCATAGTCGGCCCGAAAGGTCCATGAGAAGACTATGTCTATTTCTTTGATTCAGAACTTATTAGACTTTATAGATGATGTATAAGTTGGGCCTCAAGAAAAATTTTCTCTGGTGGGCCCAAGGAACCCCAGTCCAACACTGGTTGTGTCCTACCTGCTTATAATGATGTAGGATCTAGGATGCAATGAGTAGGAATCATGCATGTCCCATAGAAATACATTCTGGTGAAGATCCTACTGTAGATATGTGGTAGAGTAGCCAGCAGATTTTTTGCTGAGGATAACATATGTGTGAAGTTACATTAATCATGGGATAGCCCCTTTAAACTAGAATATACAAAAGATAAAATTTGCCCGGACCTGCTGATTTTAGGTGATGTGTATGGTGGTCTCTCAACTTTGCCATCCAGAGAAAAAGGGATGAGACATGTTCAATTTCAGAATGGTCTGGCAGAACCCTATTCCTTTCTCCACATTAAATAAACATGCAGGCTCAGAAGCATCTTGTGGATGATCTTAAGGGATCCCCTAACAAAAATTTCACGTTCATGGACATCTTTTGATCATGAAATATAGTTAAGAAAAGAGAGAGAAGAAACTATGGACCTCCTCCTTGGGATTCACAAACCTCAGAGCACTACCTTGCAGCTACATGGCTTCATCATCTGTATATTACAGTGGTTTTATTGACAATGTTTGAAAGATGAAGATTAAATGACTTGTGTGCTCTCATTATCAGGATCACGCACCTGAAAGCTGGCAAAGAACTCTGATCCCTTCACATGTAACCTAATACATGGGAAAAACAGTAGCATTGCTTAGTAGCCAAGATCCCTCTAATGTGTTTAGTCATTAGTAATAAACTACGGACAATACTTTTGTTCTTTGTAATTAAAGAGAATGGTTACTTAGCTTTTCCACATCACAGAACAGAAAGGGAGAGAAGGGACTTTTGTTTCCCAAAGAAATGGAAAGAACAGGAAATGGAAGTTTAAGGAGCAGCCAAGCATTCAGTGTATGAACCCGAGAACATCTTTGCTTCTTAAGGAACCTGAGTGACTTGCCACACATTCCATTCAATATCGGGTTAACAAAGCTGAACATATGTAGGACCAAACATGATTAGCAAAGAAGCGCTGCGCTTTATTGTTTTCTCTTTTAGAGTGCTCATTCAATTTCAGTTTTCAAAATCCCAATGTTTATCTTGAGAGATGAGTTGAGAAAAATGTATGAGGTTGTTGTGCGGTCACAGCATTCTGAAAGCTAATGAACTCTGGAGGAAGTTAAAATTACGTTAACTATTTCACCATGGAAAGGACTCCAGTGAGGGACACATTTATATATTTTTTTCATAATTTTGTTCTAGACGTTGATGTGTTGGATGCAAGGGAAATGGGCAAGTGTAAAGATCTGAGGAACCTTGACCTGGGCTAGAAATAAGGGAATTTCTTAAAATTAGTTTCAGGTATGATTTGCCCAAATCGGCCAAGAAATTCAATTTGGATATGAATCAATTCTACTCGAATCAAAAGTGCTTTAAATGCCTGGGAAATCTCTCTCTCCCTATCTGTCTCTCTCAAAAAATTCTCCTGACTCAAATCTCTAACGAATACCTATTTTTTTCAAAAATTCTGATCTAATTTCAATTCTAAAGAATTTATTTGCTCATCTCTAACATGGTAACATGGACCAATTTGTGATGGTTAGACAACTGGGTCAAATCATCTCTGGAATGGCAGGTCTTGTGGGATGTTATTAGTACCTTCCAAAAGAGGTCCATGGAAGGACAATCAGTGAACTGGTAACAGGTACATGAAGATCCAAGGCTCACTGATACATGCGGGTAGCAAAGGCTAGCCTGTCTAGTCCAATTTCATAAACAAACTACTGAAGCACAGTATGAACTATTGGAAGAATGCAATCTGGTAGAGGCAGTGTGATGTTCTGTAAAATGGTCTCCTGGGAAACCTTGGGTTCTGCCATTCATGGGGATGTGATATGTACCACCCACATAAACATTGTACAGATTGAGTCTTCCTCGTGTCAGTAGTAATCTCTAATCCAGTGACATCTTTATGCAGCATAAAACCCCAACCATACTGCAAAAAATGTTCAAGAAATAGTTTGGGTAACATGAAAATAATTGCTCAAAATGTTGACTTGGACTCCAAATTCTCCAGATCTCAATCCACTCAAACAATTCTGATCCATGGAGACTGCACCACACAATTTACAGGACTTAAAAGGACCAGATGCTAACATCTTGGTGTCAGATACCACAGACACCCTCAGCAGTCTTGTTGAATCCATGCCTTGATGGGTATGAACTGATTTGGTGGCACAAGGGGGCCTACACAATATTAGGCAGATGGTTTTATTGTTATGGTTCATAGATGTATAGAGACAGACAGAATGTAATGCCCAAATAATCTTACTAAACAAAGACCATAACCAAGTATTACCACCAGATGGTTTTGAATAATGTGGCAAAAAGCTCCAGCTCGTCTACTTCCCAGGAAGGCTATTGTGCATGAATCTTGTCTGATTCCCGATCACTGAAACTACCAAGATGTGGATCCAGACCCAGTTTAAAATCCAAGTGTATCTTTATTGAGTACTCACAACTATACGCACATATGGGGAGACAGCACCCCGGTATAACTTTGATGCATTTCAGACAAGCTACATGTCCTTAATCATCCTGTTATGTACATGTAGCTTGGCCGAAACGCGTCAACATTATACCAGGGTTCTGTGTCCCTATGCATTTGTATTGCTGTGAGTATTTAATAAAGATACATTTGGATTTCAAACTGGTGCCGGACCTACTTGGTAGTTTTGAATAATACCACCATACCATGATCAGGTATCATACAGTAAATGTATAATACTACCAAGGTCAGACTGGCACACTACAGTACCAGAGGATCCCCCAATATACCCGAGCTCTGACAGAAGTGTATGTGCACAGGTTTTAGGCTAGTTTCACATCTCTGGAATTGTTATTCGGCAGATTCTGGCAGAGTGCAGCATTTCCTCTCCGCCCAATTCTTTGCATATTTGCCAAACTGTGGCCAGATCCCAGCCGGAGCCCATTATAGTTAATGGGGCCATCGGGCATTCCGGTTGTATCCTCCAGTGACGGATCTGAAGAATTCGGCAGGCTGTTGCCTGCCAGAAAAGCCTGCCAGAATTGATGCCGGAGATGTGAAACTAGCCTTATATAGGTAAAAATCATTGCCTCCAGTAGGCTCCATGATCCATGACTGCAGGATCAAACCATAGGCACGGCTTAATTTCTTGTCTGTTAACTTGGAAATAAATACATTGGTCTGCCTAGGAGCTTTATACACAAAATGGTTTAAATGAAGACTAGTTGAAAAGTTTTTATTTTATTTTATATACAGGTGAAACTCGAAAAATTAGAATATCGTGCAAAGTTCATTTATTTCAGTAATGCAACTTAAAAGGTGAAACTAATATGAGATAGACTCATTACATGCAAAGTGAGATATTTCAAGCCTTTATTTGTTATAATTTGGATGATTATGGCTTATAGCTTATGAAACCCCAAAGTCACAATTTTGAGAAACCCTTTGCTGAGGGGAATATGGATTAATTAGCTGACTAGAGTGTGACACTTTGAGCCTAGAACATTAAACCTTTTGCAAAATTCTAATTTTAAGATGCATTAATGCAATTCCTTTTAATTTGCATTACTGAAATAAATGTACTTTTGCACGATATTCAAATTTTTCGAGTTTCACCTGTACTGTACATTGGAGAAATGAAAATGAAGTATAGATGCCCTGTGTTACTTAATGGAAAATATAGCCGATCAACTGCTGGTAAGAACCTGATATCTATATAACTATGATATATACACTCACCTAAAGAATTATAAGGAACACCATACTAATACGGTGTTGGACCCCCTTTTGCCTTCAGAACTGCCTTAATTCTACGTGGCATTGATTCAACAAGGTGCTGATAGCATTCTTTAGAAATGTTGGCCCATATTGATAGGATAGCATCTTGCAGTTGATGGAGATTTGAGGGATGCACATCCAGGGCACGAAGCTTCCGTTCCTCCACATCCCAAAGATGCTCTATTGGGTTGAGATCTGGTGACTGTGGGGGCCATTTTAGTACAGTGAACTCATTGTCATGTTCAAGAAACCAATTTGAAATGATTCGAGCCTTGCGACATGGTGCATTATCCTGCTGGAAGTAGCCATCAGAGGATGGATACATGTTCTCATTCTGTTTACGCCAAATTCGGACTCTACCATTTGAATGTCTCAACAGAAATCGAGACTCATCAGACCAGGCAACATTTTTCCAGTCTTCAACAGTCCAATTTTGGTGAGCTTGTGCAAATTGTAGCCTCTTTTTCCTAATTGTAGTGGAGATGAGTGGTACCCGGTGGGGTCTTCTGCTGTTGTAGCCCATCCGCCTCAAGGTTGTGCGTGTTGTGGCTTCACAAATGCTTTGCTGCATACCTCGGTTGTAACGAGTGGTTATTTCAGTCAACGTTGCTCTTCTATCAGCTTGAATCAGTCGGCCCATTCTCCTCTGACCTCTAGCATCCACAAGGCATTTTCGCCCACAGGACTGCCGCATACTGGATGTTTTTCCCTTTTCACACCATTCTTTGTAAACCCTAGAAATGGTTGTGCGTGAAAATCCCAGTAACTGAGCAGATTGTGAAATACTCAGACCGGCCCATCTGGCACCAACAACCATGCCACGCTCAAAATTGCTTAAATCACCTTTTTTCCCCATTCTGACATTCAGTTTGGAGTTCAGGAGATTGTCTTGACCAGGACCACACCCATAAATGCATTGAAGCAACTGCCATGTGATTGGTTGACTAGATAATTGCATTAATGAGAAATAGAACAGGTGCCTAATAATTCTTTAGGTGAATGTATATATATATATATATATATATATATATATAGTTTGTCATTTTGTTCTTCATAGGTTCCTATGTGTGAAGGATCTCATCAAAACTTGGTACATAGGGGGAGATTTATCAAACTGGTGTAAAGTAGAACTGGCTAAGTATATAGATCCCCATAGTGCCCCTAACGCAGTATTTATACCCCCATAGTGTCCCTTATGCAGTATTTATACCCCTATAGAGCCCCCTACACAATATTCTCACATAGCGTTAACACCCCATAGTGCCCCCTACACAATATTCTCACATAGCGTTTACATCCCATAGTGCCCCCTACACAGTTTTTTTACAGTACCCCCATAGTGGTCCCTACACAGTATTTATACCCCCATAGTGCCCCCAAACAGTGTTTATGCCCCCATAGTGCCGCAAACAGTAGTTATGCCCCCAAACAGTAGTTATGCCCCATAGTGCCCCCTACACAATTTCTATTCCCCCATAGTGCCCCCACACAGCAGTCATGCCATCATAGTCCCTCCACACAGTAGTCACACAGTAGTTATTCTATTAAGGCCCCCATAGTGCCCCCATATGATACTTATGACCCCATTGTACTCAACTAGCCCTGCCCCCCCAATGACAGCTCCCTGATTCATTATTGCATTAAATTGTCTTTTCGTCCTGAGGATGTAGCCATTTCAGGACCGTGGGAAATCCAGGACTGTCCTACCAGATCCGGAACAGTTGAGAGGTTTGCTGTACTAAAATAAAGGCTATGCTGTGATTGGTTGATATGGGCAAAAAATGAAATTGGTTGCTATGGGCAACAAACTGTTCGTCTTTTAGACAGCACATGCAGGGAGATGAGAGGCAGACTGCAATGCAGGGGAGATGTAAGAACCAACAGACTATATGCAAAGAGACAATCCCCAAAATAAGTACAAAGATGTTTCTTCTGTGAATGGGCACCTGGGAAAGTAGCCGGTGTTGCAAAGTTTGCAGACATGACCAACGTGTTAGGTATGGCCATACACATTCAATAGCTATTGGCAGAACAATCAGCTATTTCTCCCTCTCAGCTCCCCCATACATACTGTAGAACAACAAATCCCAGCAGCTGTGTCTTATGCAGGTAAGTTTCTTTTATTTCATTCCAGAAAATGTCCTATAACCAGGACGCGTTTCGGCATGCAAGCCTTTCTCAACAGGTACATCCAACAGAAAATCACAAACTATATATAGGTCTAGTACCGCCCACAGGGACATCCTCACCCTGGTGGGTGGTGGTTATCAATATGTCAATAAAACAAACAAAAGCAGTAACAAATAAATGACATTTGGTAGAGATTGTTTCTACCTTGTTGCAGAATCTAAACATCTTTCCATCACGAGGCAGAGGTCTAAAAGGGATACATAAGAGAATATCAGATATATGTATATGTATAGACATCATAAATGCATAACTTCATAGTCTCTATTCAGGCCCCTTGGGTGCAGCGTATCAAGGGTGTGTATCCAAAAGGCCTCTCATTTAACTGGCAACATCAGTTTTTTTGTTCTAATATCGGACTTATGCTTACTAATCCGGTCCCTCACTGCCTGCATTGTCTCACCCACATATAGTAAGCCACAAGGGCATTTGATGAGAAATATTACATTCGTTGAATCGCAAGTAAAAAAGCCTTTTACTCCAAAGCTTTTTCCCGTATGTGGATAATGAAATGAGGGGCCTTTAATAATGTGGGAACATTGAAGACAATGCGGGCAGGGGGAAGTACCCATCCGTGGTGTGGATATCCGCTGTTGTTTCAGTGTCAGATTAGTACTACCCAAATCTGCATGGACTATTTTGTCTCGATAATTCGGATTATTTTTATTGCAAATAAGGGGTAGGCTCTTAAACTCATCCACCTGAGGGTATGCCTTACCCAATAGGTGCCAATGTTTCCTAATCATGTTGTCAATGCCCACATTAAACGGATTAAATTTATGAATAAGAGCAATCCTGGACATCTTGTTTTTGTTCTTCTCTTGGGGGCCTCTATCATCTTCTAAGCTATCTCTAGCCCTCATGAGGACAGACTGCGGGTACCCCCTCTCCTGGAATCTCTCTGTCATTTCTGTCATTCTTATGTCTCGTAGAACTGGGTCAGAGACTATCCGTTTTACTCGTTGGTATTGAGATCTAGGGATAGCTTGTTTAAGGGATAGTGGGTGGGCACTCTTAAAGTGGAGTATACTGTTTCTATCTGTATTCTTCCGATGGATATCTGTGGATAAATGCCCTTTCTGATCCTTAATGACCCTAGTGTCCAGGAAACTCACCACGTTGGTATCAAATGTGACGGTAAATTGTAGGCCATCAAACACGGTATTTAGATGATTCATGAAATCCGATAGGGCCTCACGTGACCCCGCCCATATGCAAAAAATATCGTCAACAAATCTTTTCCAGACAATTACATTATTACGATATAGTTCAGTGTTGTATATATGATTTTCTTCAAATGTTGACATGAATATATTTGCATAGGGCGGGGCCACGTTCGACCCCATCGCGGTACCACGCTTCTGGAGGTAAAATGTATCCATGAATAGAAAATAATTCTCATATAAAACAAGATGTAGCAATTGTAGGAAGAAATCTTGTTCCAATGTCGTATAATTGGTTTCACTCAATAAGGTTGAAACAGCTTGTAAGCCCTCCTGGTGGCCAATTGAGGTATATAAACTTACAACATCAATGGTCACAAGGAGGCTATGAGGGGGAACAGGGCCCAATTCAGCAATCATCCTGAGAAAGTGCGGTGTATCCCATAAAAATAATTTGGTGTTTTTTACCAAAGGAGTTAAAACTTTCTCTAGGATGACGGCCGGAGGGGATAATATGGATCCCACCGAGGACACAATGGGGCGTCCGGGGGGTCAATCAAGGTTTTATGGACTTTTGGTAATACATATAAAACTGGGGTTCTTGGAGTATGGTTTATCAAGAACTTACAAAAATGTTGATCAATCACACCTAATGTCGCAAATTGTTCTACTATCTCCATAATTTATCTCAAACACAGGGTCCCCATTCAAGGGTTGGTAGGTGGACTGATCCAACAAATGTTGCATTGCTTCTTGGACATATTTAGTTTTATCCATTATTACTATTGAACCTCCTTTATCTGTTGGTTTTATCACCAAATTTTTATCATCCATCAATGTTTCCTCTCACTAGCAGTAACATTGTGTGCTAGATATAAATCATCCCTCTTAATGGAGTCTAACTGTTCCCGCACCTCCTTAGTGACCAGTTGTACATAGGTTTCGACAGGGTGATGGGTCTTCGGGGGCATAAATGTGGACTTGTTTTTCAAACACAAGTCAACCAAATGCAGGCCGGATTGTGTTTTTATATGGTCTGTATTCCACTGCTCCCCAATAGGTCCAGAAAAATTAGCCTTCAGTCTAATTTTTCTGAAGAAATGTTGCAGGTCAACGTCTATTTGAAAACTATCAAATTCTGCTGTAGGGCTAAATGATAAGCCCCTCTGAAGAGCAGAAATCTGTTCAGAGTCCAGACACCGAGATGACAGGTTTATGACTAAAGATGGGGTCTTACCTGTGATCTGGTTTGTATGGTCTGGCTCTGCGTCATACTGTTTCATACTGTTTCACAATTACGGTTTCAAGTATTGGAGCAGGTGAAGAGACCAAGGAGAGGGCGTGACATCAAGAGGCTTCTCCTTGAACTAGAAGCCTTTTGGATACACACCCTTGATACGCTGCACCCAAGGGGCCTGAATAGAGACTATGAAGTTATGCATTTATGATGTCTAAACATATACATATATCTGATATTCTCTTATGTATCCCTTTTAGACCTCTGCCTCGTGATGGAAAGATGTTTAGATTCTGCAACAAGGTAGAAACATTCTCTACCAAATGTCATTTATTTGTTACTGCTTTTGTTTGTTTGATTGACATATTGATAACCACCACCCACCAGGGTGAGGACGTCCCTGTGGGCGGTACTAGACCTATATATCGTTTGTGATTTTCTGTTGGATGTACCTGGAATGAAATAAAAGAAACTTACCTGCATAAGACACAGCTGCTGGGATTTGTTGTTCTACTGTTCGTTGGAGGTTGCTCCTTTGCCATGCAGCGTGCAATTTCGAGCGAGTCCTGGCCTGTCTTCCCTTTTGATTGTCCCCCATAAATACTGGCTTGGCCGAACATGAATGTGTATTTTATGGGGGAGAGGAAATAACTGCTGCCAGAGGCTTCTGGCTACAACTTATCTCCTGGGAGAACAAAAAGTTCAGGCAAAAGTATTAATTTAGCCTGATCCTTCTGTCCCCCAACATCATCTGCCGAGAGAGAGTTGGAAGTTCCCCATACACATTAAACAGTTGTCCAAACCGGCCAAGAACAGCAGATTTGACCAACAATACACTAATGTGTATGGGGACCTATAAAGAAAATAAACATAAATAAATTATTTAAAAAATGGTGGGTGTTTTTTTACCTCTCTAATTGGGCCAAAGACAACAATGAGTATTTCTAGGGAAGAAATAGCTTTAGAAAATATTTATGCAGATAGATATACACCAGGGAATGTCGGGTATGTATGCAAGCTACTAGAATAAACATTGGTTATTTGTGGAAATGCTGCACAGGGGTGAGACCAAGGCCATGCATGTTGCACAACACTACATGCAACAGAAGTTCCTGGGGTACCGTTTCTTTAGAACTTTAACTTCTCACAGGTTATCATGGTCTTCACACAGCTTAATGGAAAATACTCTACAGTTTTCAAACCAGCACCTGGATCTACATTCTTTTGTAATTGCATGTAATTAAAAAATTAGCATAGTCAGTGAGTTATTCAATAAAACGTATCTGTATAGCGCCAAGTGCAGTTTTTTTTTTTTTTTTCTTATTTCTTTGTCCGGCTCACTGACATGGCTTCACATGCTCAGTTCCATCCTTAAACTGCCTCCTGGGTCGTGATAGAGACAGCATGGACACGTTCCCTTAGCTGCAGCCCCCTAGGCTCATCTATGTCCATCCATCCACTCCTGTTTACAAGCCCTCCTGGACTTGAATATGTATAGGCCACTTGCTAGGCCCCAGGACAACCAATCTCCAACTATACACTGATATCTAACTCTCTTTACCTGTCTCTATGGGCTGACAGTTCCTAAAACTGTACTATATCAGCTATGGCTCCCAAACTTTACAGTCTCTCCCAGACTCACTAACCCTCTCTGGATAATTGGCTTCTTCCGATGATGACACTCAAGCATTGATAAGCATATGTCCAACATAATGTATACACATATCTATATGTCAATGGGCCAGATTTTATCGATTAAATTTGCCACTTTTGTGGCATGAGAAAGACGCAAACTGAACTGCTGACCTCGCCACTTTCCTGAAAAAGCCCCACCACAGTTATTAACTTTTACGCCAGTTTTTTGGCATAAAAGAAAAATGAAATCTAGATGCAGTGACTGCCGGATGCTGCGCCAAATTTTTGGTAAGGTGTGCGCCTCGTCATAAATTAAGCACTCATGCGACTTGCTTGCACTCATGCTTCTATGCTCCTTGTGGGCTGGATCCAGGCCTATTCTGAATACATACTACTTGATCAGTTCCATTTGGTGCCTCATCTCAAACTTGGTGCCGATGCAGTGTCCCAGAATAGGGTACTTGCACAATTGTTTATTGAGATTTAATGTTACCTGATACAATTAAAAAAACATCAAAACATTACATAGTATCTACATAATTTTGTATGGCTGTCAGGGTTAAAAATTCTGGCTCTGCCCTTGAAGGAGCTAGAAGATGGACCTAGGTCCTCCCCTAGATTATAGTGAGTGTAGTGTCCTGGAGCGGGGTAAAGTCTGGATCTTTATGGACATTTGCCCCTATTTCCCGTTTGCAAAGTCATCAACTCTTTACTTTATTTCTCTTTAAAGGGTTAACTTGCACTTTCTTATACTGTTTAATACTGTGTAACTGAAATTTATATGTTTGTTGTGATATATATCCTGTTCTTTTTCACAGTATTTTCAAGGCACTGTGGAAAGGGCTAATGAATACTAAGAGACTTTTGGAACTTTATAGCTAAGAATGAGAAGCTAGTAATTTACCAGAGTTACCATAAGGGTTAAAGAAGAATGCGTTTTTTGGGGAAAAAGACTTGCTTTCCACCATAATCAGACAGACTGACCTTTTGAATGTCTGGATTAGCTATGTTATTATGTCTGAAGACTTTTTTTTTTTTCTAGAAAAAAATGCTTCCTCATTGCCATTAGGTATTACAGAAGTTCTAATTCAAGTCTATGACAAATGGAAATTCTGACTTTGTATCTGTTTAGGCTGAGTTTCTCTACTCCACCCCTCCCACTAGAAGGTTCTAGTTAAGCTACAAACTGTAAATAAGGAAAGCAGTAAGAGCCCCTAGTGTTCTGCTGTTAGGGATCAGTGTTTAGAAGAAGAGACTCTGCCAGACTGCATGAGAGACCAGAAAAAGATGCTTAGATGGGGATGCTGTGCCATAGACCCTGGGCCACTAGCCCTGTGACCAAGGTTTCAGCTGATCGACTCAGCCACAGACCCAGGGCCTCCAGTGTTTGGCAAGGTTACCATAAGGTACCCTTCTTCTGCCCAGGAGGAGACTGGAAAATCCAGCTCAGTGCCTTGCCTGTATTGTTTTGCATCTGAGTTTTTCCAGTAAAGAAGTACACTGGTTTACTGCAGAACCTGACTCTCTGGACTTATTTCGTATTGGGGTGCACAATACCTTACCATCCCCTCCGTACAGCAGCAGCAAATGATGACTAGGATTGAGCGAATCCGAACTGTAAAGTACCGAACTTTAGGATTTTTGGACCACGGACCCGAACCGGAACCCAAACATTTCAGTAAAAGTTCGGGTTTGGGTTCGGTGTTCGGCTATTTTATAGCACTTTTTGAAAGGCTGCAGAGTAGCCAATCAACAAGCGTTTAACTCTGTGCCCTTAGAAGCCATCACAGCCATGCCTAGTAATAGCATGGCTGTGATTGGCCACAGCAGCATGTGACCCAGCCTCTATATAAGCCAGAGTCACATAGCGCTGCACGTCACTCTGCTGTTACTCGTGTAGGGAGAGGATGCTGCTGCTGTGAGGGAGAGAATAGGAAAGAATCTTTAATCAGAAGTGCTTGTTAACTCAGCGATCTACCTAGATTTAGTTTTGTGGGTGCAGTGCACAATCTTTTTACCGTGCCCTGAGCCCAGTGACACAGAAAAAGAATATTTATCCGTCTGTTAGTTTGGTGGGTGGCGGCGGCAATTTTATGCAAGCTCAGTGCACCAGCACAGCATATGTGCTTTTGTGACATTCAAATCCAAGCTTGAAATACTGTAATAATAATCTGGGTTTAATAGAACACCTATTTTTGGCAATATACAACATCTGGTGCCTTTGCAGCATTTGTCAGTGTGCAATTTAAGCTAGAAATACAGCTATAATTTGCTGGGTTTTAAAAAACACCCTTTTTGGGCAAAATACTAAATGTTGAAGTCCTTGCTGCAAGTGTCAGTGTGAAATTCAAGCGTTATATACTGCTGTCATATTCTGTTAGTAAAAAAAACACCCATTTTGGGCAAAGTACTTAATATTGCAGCCTTTGCTGCATCTGTGATTGTTAAAAACAAGCTTAAAATACTTCAATAATTTTCTGGGTTTTAAAAAACACCCATTTTTGGCAATACCCTCCATCTGGGGCCTCTGACGCATTAGTCAGCGTGCAATTTTAGCTAGAAATACAGCAATAATTTTCTGGGTTTTAAAAAACAAAATTTTTGGGCAAAAGACTCAATTTTACAGCCCTTGCTGCATCTGTACATGTGAAATTCAAGCGTTATATACTGCTGTCATATTCTGTTATTTAAAAAACACCCTTTTTGGGCAAAGTACTTAATATTGCAGCCTTTGCTGTATCTGTGATTGTTAAAACAAGCTTGAAATACTTCCATAATTTTCTGGGTTTTAAAAAAACACCAATTTTTGGCAAAACCCTCCATCTTGGGCCTCTGCTGCATTAGTCAGTGTGCAATTTAAACTAGAAATACAGCTACAATTTTCTGGGTTTTAAAAATCACCCTTTTAGGGGAAAATACACAATTTTACAGCACTTGCTGCATCTGTACGTGTGAAATTCAAGCGTTATATACTGCTGTCATATTCTGTTATTGAAAAAACACCCTTTTTGGGCAAAATACCTAATTTGCGGCCTTGTCTGCATCTGTCAGTGTGAAATTCAAGCGTTATATACTGCTGTCATATTCTGTTATTCAAAAAACACCCTTTTTGGGCAAAGTACTTAATTTGCGGCCTTGTCTGCATCTGTCAGTGTGAAATTCAAGCGTTATATACTGCTGTCATATTCTGTTATTCAAAAAACACCCTTTTTGGGCAAAATACTTAATTTGCAGCCTTGTCTGCATCTGTCAGTGTGAAATTCAAGCGTTATATACTGCTGTCATATTCTGTTATTCAAAAAACACCCTTTTTGGGCAAAGTACTTAATATTGCAGCCTTTGCTGCATCTGTGAGTGTTAAAACAAGCTTGAAATACTTCAATAATTTTCTGGGTTTTAAAAAACACCCATTTTTGGCAATACCCTCCATATGGGGCCTCTGACGCATTAGTCAGTGTGCAATTTTAGCTAGAAATACAGCAATAATTTTCTGGGTTTTAAAAAACTAAATTTTTGGGCAAAAGACTCAATTTTACAGCCCTTGCTGCATCTGTACATGTGAAATTCAAGCGTTATATACTGCTGTCATATTCTGTTATTTAAAAAACACCCTTTTTGGGCAAAGTACTTAATATTGCAGCCTTTGCTGTATCTGTGATTGTTAAAACAAGCTTGAAATACTTCCATAACTTTCTGGGTTTTAAAAAACACCCATTTTTGGCAATACCCTCCATCTTGGGCCTCTGCTGCATTATTCAGTGTGCAATTTAAACTAGAAATACAGCTACAATTTTCTGGGTTTTAAAAATCACCCTTTTAGGGGAAAATACTCAATTTTACAGCACTTGCTGCATCTGTACGTGTGAAATTCAAGCGTTATATACTGCGGTCATATTCTGTTATTGAAAAAACACCCTTTTTGGGCAAAATACTTAATTTGCGGCCTTGTCTGCATCTGTCAGTGTGAAATTCAAGCGTTATATACTGCTGTCATATTCTGTTATTCAAAAAACACCTTTTTTGGGCAAAGTACTTAATTTGCGGCCTTGTCTGCATCTGTCAGTGTGAAATTCAAGCGTTATATACTGCTGTCATATTCTGTTATTCAAAAAACACCCTTTTTGGGCAAAATACTTAATATTGCAGCCTTTGCTGCATCTGTGAGTGTTAAAACAAGCTTGAAATACTTCCATAATTTTCTGGGTTTTAAAAAACACTCATTTCTTGCAATACCCTCCATCTTGGGCCTCTGCTGCATTGGTCAGTGGGCAATTTAAGCTAGAAATACAGCTACAATTTTCTGGGTTTTAAAAAACACCCTTTTAGGGGAAAATACTCAATTTTACAGCCCTTGCTGCATCTGTACGTGTGAAATTCAAGCGTTATATACTGCTGTCATATTCTGTTATTCAAAAAACACCCTTTTTGGGCAAAGTACTTAATATTTCAGCCTTCTGGGTATCCCCGTAAAAAGCCAGATCTACTGGCGAAACGGCGTTGGGTTAGGAGTTGGCCGAGAGATCTTTGCACCATTTAGGGTATGTTTAATTGTGTTCCTTTGTGTTCCTTCCCTCTTAAACCTCAGTCTCCACAATCGCCTCTGTTGCATTGTGTTTGGGGCGTTGCTGCTATGAGACTCTGAGGTATGCTCTTTCAGCTAGTATTCTTTTTCCCTGTATTTTTTTGCACTGATCTCCTGGCCTCTCCTTGGGTCCTGCTCCTCATCTGTGTGTCCCGCCTTGTGCTGCCTGTTTTATAATACATGTATGTACTGTTTATATATATTTACAATAAAGCTTTTTTGATTTTCATACATACGAAAGTTAGTTTAATTTTTTTTTTGTGATTATCTGTACGTGTGAAATTCAAGTGTTATATACTGCTGTCATATTCTGTTATTAAAAAAACACCCATTTTTTGCAATACCCTCCATCTTGTGCCTCTGCTGTATTCATCAGTGTGCAATTTAAGCTAGAAATACAGCTACAATTTTCTGGGTTTTAAAAAACACCCTTTTTGGGCAAAATACTCAATTTTACAGCCCTTGCTGCATCTGTACATGTGAAATTTAAGCGTTATATACTGCTGTCATATTCTGTTATTCAAAAAACACAATTTTTGGGCAAAATAATTAATTTGCGTCCTTGTCTGCATCTGTACGTGTGGGATACACGCTTTAGATATTGCTGTGCTATTCTGGTATTAAAAAAACATCCATTTTAGGCAAAATACTTAATTTGCGGCCTTGTCTGCATCTGTACGTGTGAGATACACGCTTTAGATACTGCTGTGCTATTCTGGTATAAAAAAACACCTATTTTGGGCAAAATACTAAATTTGTGGCCTTGTCTGCATCTGTACGTGTGAGATACACGCTTTAGATACTGCTGTGCTATTCTGTTATTAAAGAAACACCCATTTTGGGAAAAATACTTAATTTTCGGCCTTGTCTGCATCTGTACGTGTGAAATTAAAGCGTTATATACTGCTGTCATATTCTGTTATTAAAAAAACTCCCTTTTTGGGCAAAATACCTAATTTGCGGCCTTTCTGCATCTGTACGTGTAAGATACACGTTTTAGATACTGCTGTGCTATTCTGGTATATAAAAAACACCCATTTTGGGCAAAAATCTTAATTTTGCAGCCTTTGCTGCATCTGTCATTGTGAGATATACCCTTTTAGATACTGTTATGCTATTCTGCTATTAAAAAAACACCCATTTAGGGCAAAAATCTTAATTTTGCAGCCTTTGCTGCATCTGTCATTGTGAGATACACCCTTTAGATACTGTTGTTCTATTCTGCTTTGAAAAAAACACCTATTTAGGGCAAAAAATGTAATTTTGCAGTAATTTTGCAGGATCTAAATTTGAGAAATATGAGGAGAGCGTCAAATAAGGGACGTGGCCCTGCTGGTGGAGCTCCTGTTGCAGGGAGAGGAAGTGGTCAATCTGTGCCAGCTACATGCACAAGTGAAACACCTTCCTCAGGTGCGAGAGGATCCGAGAGGATCTGCCAGCAACACCACTACCTGGGTCACCAAGCATCTCCACAATGTCCCACAGAAGCGTTCAGCGCTCCATCTCCCAAACACTGGAGCGGAAGAGGAAGTACCCCCCCTACCCACCCGCGATCCCTGGCCCTGAATGCCAGCATTTCAAAATGACTGTCCTTTGAAATACTGGCATTCCGTCTGGTGGAGACGGATAGTTTTAAAAGCCTTATGGCGGTGGCTGTCCCACAATACGTCGCGCCCTGTCGCCACTACTTTTCCAGGCTTGCCATCCCTTACCTGCACAACCAAGTGGGGGACAAAATCAGGTGTGCACTGCGCAACGCCATCTGTGGCAAGGTCCACCAAACAATACGTCGACCAGTAAACACGGTCAGGGATGTTATATCTCCATAACAGCACACTGGGTAAATGCAGTGGCGGCTGGGCCTGAGGCGGATAGCAGTTTGGCGCATGTCCTTCCACCACTGAAGATTGCAGGGTGCTTCACTTTGCCTCCTGTTGCTTCATCCTCCTACTCCGCTTCTTTATCCTCTACCGGCTCCTCATCCGGTCAGCGTAACACCTACACAACCAACTTCAGCACAGCCAGGGGTAAACGACAGCAGGCAGTTTAAAAACTTATCTGTTTGGGGAACAAACCCCACACCGCGCAGGAGCTGTGGACTGGCCTTGAACAACAGACCGATGAGTGGTTGGTGCCAGTAAGCCTCAAGCCCGGCCTGGTGGTGTGTGATAATGGGCGAAATCTCGTAGCAGCTCTGGGACTAGCTGGTTTGACGCACATCCCTTGCCTGGCACATGTGCTGAATTTGGTGGTGCAGAGGTTCCTTAAAAATTACCCCGATATGTCAGAGCTGCTGCAAAAAGTGCGGGCCGTCTGTCTATCACCCTGCTGCTGCTCGCCTGTCAGCGCTGCAGTGTAACTTCGGCCTTCCCTCTCACCACCTCATATGCGACGTGCCCACAAGGTGGAACTCCATTTTTCACATGCTGGCCAGACTGTGCAAGCAGCAGCAGGTGATAGTGGAGTTTCAGCTGCATCACGCACAGGTGAGTCGCTCTGCGGAACAGCACCACTTCACCACCAATGACTGGGCCTCCATGCGAGACCTGTGGTCTTTGTTGCGCTGTTTCGAGTACTCCACCAACATGGTCAGTGCCGATAACGCCATTCTCAGCGTTACTATCCAACTTCTATGCCTCCTTGAAAAAACACTGCTGGCGATGATGGAAGAGGATGTGGAACAGGAGGAGGAGCAGGAGGAGGAAGAGGGATCATTTCATAGGGTTTCCGGCCAGTCATTCCCAAGTGGCTCCGAGGGTGGGTTCCTGCACCCACAAACGCTAGGTACACAATTGCCCAGCCAGGACACAGTTTTGGAGGATGACGAGGTGGAGGATGAGGAGGAGGAGATGGAGGAGGAGGAACCGTGTTCACAGCAGGGTGGCACCCAGACCAGCTCATGGCCATCACTGGTGTGTGGCTGGGGGGATACAGAAGACGATACACCTCCCACAGAGGACAGATTTTCGTTGCCTCTGGGCAGCCTGGCACACATGAGCGATTACATGCTGCACTGTCTCCGCAACGACTGTCGAGTTGCCCACATTCTAACCTATGCTGATTACTGGATGGCCACGCTGCTGGATCCCCGTTACAAGGGCAACATACCGTCCTTAATTCCCTCACTGGAGCGTGATCATAAGATGCACGAGTACAAGCACACGCTGGTAGACGCGTTGCTGGTGGCATTCCCACGTGACAGTGGGGGCACAGTCGAAGCACAAGGCGAAGACAGAGGAGGAGGAAGAGGTCACCAATGCAGCTGGGGCACCACCAGCACCTCAGAAGGCACGGTTAGCATGGCCGAAATGTGGAAAAGCTTCGTCAGAATGCCACAACAACCAGCACAATCAGCTGATATGGAACGTCGTAGCAGGAGGCAGCATTTCAGCATCATGGTGGAGCAGTATGTGTGCACACGCCTACACGTACTGAATGACGGATCTGCCCCCTTCAACTTCTGGGTCTCCACATTGGGCACATGGCCTGAGCTTGCCCTTTATGCCTTGGAGGTGCTGGCCTGCCCTGCAGCCAGTGTATTGTCTGAACGTGTGTTTAGCACGGCAGGGGGCGTTATCACAGACAAGCGCAGTCGCCTGTCCACATGGATCCCACAGAACTTGTCCGTACCTTGTGCAGAATAGACATGTATACCGGCCTTAACCAGCCATTGTGATACTACAGCGCAATTGCTCATTGTTGTATTTTGGATATTTCACACTCTTTTGGAGTGTACCCTAATTAAAAAATAAAATAAAAAATAAATTAAAACCAAAAACCAGTGTTGGCTACCTCGTACTCCTCCACCGCCGCTTCCACCTACACCGCTACGTCCACCGCCTCCTCAAACTCCATATGGAACTCCACCTCATAAATCAAGTTTATTTTTTTTAATTTGTACGTATTTTATTTTATGTCATTTCACTAATTTGTCTGTTACATTTTCTGGTGAAATTCACCAATTTTTGGGTGTGATATACCACAGCTTTACCTAGTAGACAGGTAAAAACATTTCACTAATTTGTCTGTTACATTTTCGGGTGAAATTCACCAATTTTTGTCTGTGATATACCCCTGCTCTACCTAGTAGACAGGTAACATTTCACTAATTTGTCTGTTACTTATTCGGGTGAAATTCACAATTTTTTGGGTGTGATATACCCCTGCTCTACCTAGTAGACAGGTTAATAAATTTCACAAATATTTCTGTTACATTCTTGGGTGACATTTTAAAAATTTTGCCGTGAATAAACCCCTGCTCTGCAAAGGTGACAGGGACCGAAATCTTTAAAAATCATCTGTTCCATTGGTGGGTGACATTAACCCATGAGTAGGGTTATTGGCTAAACTCTGGCCCTCTCCAACCCGTTAAACTAACCCATCCAACACTCTCTCCATCCCAAATAACCACACACAGCCACTGTTCGGATTAAATCGGCCACAGCAGCCGTTTTATTAAATAACATAAATAACATAAATAATAATAATAATAACATAACCATTTGACTAAGGGCTCTTTCACACCTGCGTTATTGTCTTCCGGCATAGAGTTCCGTCGTCGGGGCTCTATGCCGGAAGAATCCTGATCAGGATTATCCTAATGCATTCTGAATGGAGAGAAATCCATTCAGGATGCATCAGGATGTCTTCAGTTCCGGAACGGAACGTTTTTTGGCCGGAGAAAATACCGCAGCATGCTGCGCTTTTTGCTCCGGCCAAAAATCCGGAACACTTGCCGCAAGGCCGGATCCGGAAATTAATGCCCATTGAAAGGCATTGATCCGGATCCGGCCTTAAGCTAAACGTCGTTTCGGCGCATTGCCGCATCCGACATTTAGCTTTTTCAGAGTGGTTACCATGGCTGCCGGGACGCTAAAGTCCTGACAGCCATGGTAAGTGTAGTGGGGAGCAGGGGAGCAGTGTACTTACCGTCCGTGCGGCTCCCCGGGCGCTCCAGAGTGACGTCAGGGCGCCCCAAGCGCATGGATCATGTGATCGCATGGATCACGTCATCCATGCGCATGGGGCGCTCTGACGTCATTCTGGAGCGCCCGGGGAGCCGCACGGACTGTAAGTATACCGCTCCCCCGCTCCCCACTACTACTATGGCAGCCAGGACTTTAATAGCGTCCTGGGTGCCATAGTAACGCTGAACGCATTTGGAAGACGGTTCCGTCTTCAAATGCTTTCAGTACACTTGCGTTTTTCCGGATCCGGAGTGTAATTCCGGCAAGTGGAGTACACGCCGGATCCGGACAACGCAAGTGTGAAAGAGGCCTTAAAACTGACGAGGGAGGTCGTAGAAGCCGCCTAAATGAACCTTGCCAAAACCACCACAGCAATTCTATCTTGCCCCCAGCCGCGTACCACAAGCTCGGGGACACCAACTGATGGACGCCACACCAAGCCAACCAGGTGCCCCAACTCTGAGAGTCCAGACCCACCATTGAGGCTCTCTCATTCACCTGTACCATCCAGTAGCCCCAGCTTCTATGACCTCCCCCCGCCAACAACGCACAGCTTGACCCCAATCCTAAATCTTGCGCGTTCCGCCACACACAGAGAGCTCTTTTCACTCCCCCTTGCAAATCCAGCGACCACAAATCAATGCCCACTGCATTAAGGTGGACCCCATCCTCTCTCCAGAAACCCCCGGTCCCCGATTCCATGCGGGTGCCGCACCGACACTGCCCCATGCTTGGCACAAAATCGCCCAATCACTCTATTTAACTTGATCCTGGCCTTATTCAACTTATCCACAGATCTAGCCTCCCTCCAGGACTTCCTCGGCACAATGTCTGACCACACAGTCACCATGGACGGGAAAAGGGACCACAAATGGAAAAAATCAAACCTGATGTCCCGAGTCCATTCTCTGCAGGGATGAACACCTAGGCCATTACCCCCTCACGTGCAACACTAGCACATCCGGGGCCCTATCCAACCTGGCATGGCGATGTACCTCCTGCAGGACACTACCCCACAACATACCTCGACGTCCGATCCACCTCACCACTGCCACATCACGGTCAAACCCCAACTGTCGCCCGTTCCGCCGAACATCGGCCCGCAGGGCTGCCCCAAAAAACAAATGAGTGGCCCAAAATCCACACTAACAGCGGGGCGTCACCTGCAAGACAACAAAACCAAAACAATGATTACAAACAATCCCGCACACTCAAACTGCCCCCAACCGCACATATAACCGAAAGCGCTCTGACTCCCACCTCCCAATGCGCTTTATCACCTCATCTCGCACGCCCAGTCGAGCAGCCTCCGTGGCGGCCCCAATCCTGAAGGAATGACCCGTGAAGTTACCAGAATCCATTCCCAGGTTACGCAAACACTTCTTAAAGACCGCCAGGAATTGAAACCTTGACAGAAAGGACCCATCTGCATGCCTGAGAAGCGGGCCCCCACCAACCTCGGACCCCTCCTGAAACTCCCGCAAGCACTTGACTGGGCACAACAAACACCCCGGTACCTCAAACAACGTTATATAATGACCCTTCCCCTTCTGATCCGTCTTAAAAACGAAGATAAACCACCAACCTGTCGGCATACAAAACTACATACTCCCTGCTCAATCCCCCCGCACGACTCACACTTCTATACACTAACTCCCCCAAACGAAACGCCCCAAAAAAAGCCAGAGAAAACGCTAACCTGAACAACCTCAATTCCCAAACCGAATGGCAGACCAAGGCCGCTTGCTCCCCCAATTTGAGCAACAGAGAAAAGGACCCCTTTAACACTTGCCGCACCAAAAAGGACTTAGTGATGTCTGGGGAATTCCGGAACTTGAACCCAAAGGCCAGCCCAGCCATGCAGCTGTTCATCTTCGCAACTGACCAGCCCTGTTCCTTCACATGGCCAATGAACAACAATAGCGGGATTTCCCCACCGATCACATCGACCCCCAGTTCTTCACACCACCGTTGCCAAGTACGCCAGGCCTTATTATATGCTCTCCACGTGCCTTCACTCAATGATGCCTGCAACAGATCCCCTACTGTACCTCCAAGATCTCCCACAGCGACTCTTGATACAACAACCCATCTGGACTCGCCTCTGGGGCCAACTGGCGAAACCGCTCCCACTGCAAACGAGAAAGTGCGTCAGCGATGCTATTAGAAGACCCTGCCACGTGCACCGCCACCACCCAAGCATTAAGAGACAGACACATAAGGACCAACCGCTGTAATAAACAAATCACCGGGGGGAAGAGGCAGTCAAGCCATTGATCGCTTGCACTACTCCTAGGTTGTCACAATAAAACCTAACTTTCTGTTCTCTGAACTTTTCCCCCCAAAGCGTGACCACCAACACAATTGGAAAGAGTTCCAATAACGCCACATTTTTAACCTAGCCATTTAACACCCAGGATTCTGGCCACCTACCCGCACACCACTGTCCATGACAGTACACCCCAAAACTAACCCCACCCGCAGCATCTGTAAACAAATCAAAGTCAAAACTATCAACAACCCCACTCATAACTAACGCCCTGCCGTTAAATCGCTGCAGAAACGAATCCCACACCATTAGATCCCCTTTCAGTTCCTGACCCAGCCTGATAAAATGATGCAGAGCCACAATACACCCGGTCGCGGAAGCCAACCTCCTACTAAATATGCGGCCCATAGGGAGAATGCGACAGGCAAAATTCAATTTGCCCAGCAAGGTCTGTAAGTCCCGCAGGCGAATCTTTTTCGCCCTCAACGCCACCCCAGCCCTCAAATCCAACACCTTGTCCTCTGGCAATCTACACTCCATTCGCAGGGTATCAATGACTATCCCCAGAAAACGTAACTTCGTTATTGGCCCCACTGTTGTCTACTGCCAATGGAACCCCAAAAAACTCAAAAACTGACTGCAAGGTGGATAACAACAAGGAACAAACTCTAGACCAGGCATCTCAAACTCGCGGCCCTCCAGCTGTTGCAAAACTACAACTCCCAGCATGCCCGGACAGCCTACAGGTATCAGCCTACAGCAGGGCATTGTGGGAGTTGAGGGCCGCGAGTTTGAGATGCCTGCTCTAGACCCTCCCGGCCCTAAACACAAAAAATCGTCTAGGTAGTGAATGAACAACCCGATTCTTGAACAACCACCCACTCCAAAAATTAACTAAAACGCTCAAAATAGGCACAAGACACTGAACAGTCCATCGGCAAACACCTATCCACAAAATAGCCGTCATCCCGAAAACAACCCAGTAAATACAAACTATCCGGGTGAACCGGTAACAGGCGGAATGCTGACTCAATGTCATATTTTGCTAATAGTGTACCCGGTCCTAACTTTCTCACCCACTCGACAGCCGCGTCAAAGGAGGCATAAACCACCGAACAAAGCTCAGGGTCTATACCCTCGTTGACCGACGCACCCTTTGGGAAGGATAAATGATGTATAAGCAAATTCTTCCGCGTCTCTACCTCCGGCAACGGATGAGAGGGGATATGAAATCCTAACATAAAACCCAAACGTAAAAACTCTGCCACTTCTTGGTTAGGATATCTACTTAGATAATCCCCCATCCTTGTCACTCGCACTGGAGTCCGCCCCTTTTGCAAACCCATCCCCCCTCTCTGTCTACCACCTCTAAAACACCTGTTGGCCCCATGGCTGCCCCCACATGCGGAACACTCATGCTTAAATTTACATTTTTGTTCAAACTTGCAACCTCCTTCATTAAAAAAGAAGCAGAACCCCTTACCGGCTGGCGCGTTCCCTGTGGACTGGGCCGCCCCCCCTGACTCACTCCGAAAGGACTGACCAGTCCTTCCAGGTGCTGTAACTCTCATCCATAAGGCTATATCCTTATGGTCCCATCTCATGGTAGGGCGGACCGCTTTTAATTGACGGAATTGTTCGTCATATCTTATCCACCCGGAACCCCCGTACACCCGATAAGCTTCCCCAATTGCATCCAGGTAACAAAAAGTGCCGAACAACAATCGGGATACTTTTCCCCAATCACACTTGCTAGAATGGCAAAGGCCTGCAGCCAATTACCAAACGTCCGCGGGATAAGCCGAAAACAACGCTTGTTGTCTTCCTCCTTCCTAACCCCATCCTTCTTTACTACATCTAAATTAAAGCGTTCTAACAGAAGGAGAGAAAAAATTTATACGTATTCTCCCCTCCAAATCTTCTCTCGCACATCAGGCTTCCAGTGTGCTCTTAGGGGACCCTCAAAACACACATACACTTCACCTTTTGCCGCATCATCTAACCTGGGCCTATCCTCGTCCCCCCGCCTGCGTCTGTACTGACACTGACCCCGCCACCCCTCCGCTAGCGGGTGTGGGCACATTACTAGCCCTCGTCCTCAATCCTCCATCTGGACTGACCCCAGCTAGGCCACATAGCAAGCGTCCCAAACCCCCAATAATGGTACTATTGCTCCCACCCAAACTGCCTGACCCTTGAAGTATAGATAGCAACGATCCCATGGATGTCTCACCTAGCTGCCCGGGCGCTGTGAAGCCAGCAGCCGAAGGTCCTGATTCCTGTCGCACGGCTCCTGGATCAACCGGTACGGTCCTCTCTCAATCTCTTGCTTCAGACGCAGACGGCGCCCCAGCTGCGGCCACGCTGGGTGTGTTGAACGAGACTCTGGAAAGCTCCCTCACATCTAGGCCGTCAGGACCAGCCTCAAGCCGTCCGTCCTCCAAAAGAGGCCTGCGCACATCCCTTCCTCCGACATGCGCAGCCTCGTGCCGCTCCGCCACCGCATCTTAACGCCCAAGAGGCCTGGCCTGGTACCGGACCCCTGCCTGAGAAGCCTCGTCCTCCTCAGCTAGATGACGCTGTTCTTGGCGAGGCCTGTGCCCGCTCCTGGCTCCACCAGGCACAGCCTTGTATGCCACTACTAGGGGCCCATCCTGTGAAGGCCTGCGCAGGGCTCCGCTACCTGCCTGCACAGCCCCGCCTTCGTCTCTGTTGCTGCCACTACTCCCATGCCGAGCAGGCCTCCTCCTCCCTCTGATGGAAGGGGATCCCGCAGAACCCGGTCCTGACTCCCTGGCTGCCGCTGCTGTGGGCTGAGAAGGGGTCCCCCCTGCTGCCGCTGGGTCCCGCCGGACACGTGGATTCCTCGCACACCGGGAGGCAGCAGGAGAGGTAAGGCTGGGAACCTCCCGGCATGAAGGGTCCCTTGAGGGGCTCCTGACACGGCGCCGGACACGGGGGGGTAACTCGGGGCTTAGGCGCGCCGGCGGACGTACCCGCCGCGGCCGTCTTGCTGATGGAGTGGTGCTAGCTGTACCCACCTCCGCCCCCCCTAACATGGCAGTCACTTGCTGCTCCAACCACCCGGAGCCTCTGGAGTCTGCTGCTTCTCTCAAGCGCCGCATCAACGCCTCCACTGCCTGTGACATGACTGGATGTGCTAAGGTGAGGTGAGATGCTCGAGATGCTCGCTCCTGCTTTCCCAAGATGGCGCCTGTTTCCCGCTCCCTCTTTTATTTAAAAACTCAGCCCCGCCCCCTCTCAGACCACTCCCCGCATCACGTCCACACTTATTAACCTACCCTAGCCCTCGCCCTCCAAAACCCCTCATGCCGGCCTCCCCTGAACTTCGTTTTCCATCCGGCCTTACTTTTCTGGCGATGAAAAACCCCTTCTCTGCATAGGTGACAAGGAATTGAATTCGTAAAATTCATCTTTAATTGGCCCTGTCATTCGATCCTTCTGCTTTAATAACTAGTCTCACATTTCAGCTCGATCACATTGCAGCCATTTACCTCCCTTGGATGTGGTCTCCCTTTCTCATGCTCCCTCTCTGGCGTGGAACCCTGATTTGCCGATAACCGTAATCAACATGGTAGGCTCAGAAAAGAACCTCAAAAGTTGATAGAGAAGATATCCAAATGGATCTTGGACATCACGGGGACATGCGTCAGGCAGAAGTTATCTAGAGTCAATAAAACTCCCCTGTCTAACGTTTCCAAATCCAAAATACCCCAGTGACATTCCCTATAATTTGTTATTAATCATTCCAATAACAGGGCATCTTAAGAGTCCTGTATTGTTATTTATCGTCGCTACCTCCCCAAGTCAGGAGTGGGTAATTGCCGCGCTCACCCTCCTTTCCTTCAATTCTTCAGTTTCGATCACAATTAAATTTCATCCATTGATCTCCCTTGGATGTGGTCTCTCTTTCTCACGCTCCCTCTCCAGCATGGAACCCTGATTCGCCGCTAACCATGATCAACATGGTAGGCGCAGAAAAGAACATTGAAAGTTGATAGAGCAGATATCCAATTGGATCGTGAACATCACGGGGACGTGCGACATGGTGGGGCAGTATGTTTGCACATGCCTACTTGAATTGACTGATGGGTCTGCCCCCTGCAACTTCTGGGTCTCCAAATTGGACACATGGCCTGAGCTTGCCGTTTACCATGGCCTGGCCTGCCCTGCAGCTAGTTTATTGTCTGAACGTGTGTTTAGCACGACTGCAGGGGTTTATCACAGGTTATATTTCCCAATGTTTTGGGGTGTACCCTAATTTAAAAAAATAAAAATAAATTTAAAACCAAAAAGCAGTGTAGGCTACCTCCTCCTCCTCCACCGCCGCTTCCACCTACACCACCTACGCCTCCTCAACCTCCTACTCCATATGGACCTTGTCCTCTTAGATCAAGATTATTATGTTTTATTATTACGTATTTTATGTTATTTAAAGTCATTTCCCTATTCACATTTGTTTGCAGAGCACTTGCCATTCTCTTAACCACATTTTGATGCCATTTACAGCTCTCTAAGCCCTTTCCATGACATTTTTACAGCCATTTTAGTGCTCAAAAGTTCGGGTCCCCATTGACTTCAATGGGGTTCGGGGTCGGGGTCAAGTTCGGGTCCCAAACTCGAACTTTTTTGTGAAGTTCGGCCAAACCCGTCGAACCCGAACATCCAGGTGTCCGCTCAACTCTAGTGATGACACCTCGACGGTGTCCAGGGAACCCAGCGTAGCATCAGGGCCACACAGTACTCCAAAGAGAGAAAGAAAGAACCAGAAGGTCCATAATCTGCAAGGCCAAGCACTGGAGTCAGTCAGTAAGGTATTCACTATTTAAGGCTGTTAGAGACATTACAGCAGTGAGGGGGACATTGTAATACACCCTTCTACACTTTGACACTGTCTTCGCCAGCCGTATCTTAATTCTGAACCTCTCAGCCTGGGAATTATAGAAAAGTTTTGCAAGAACCTTATTGCCAGCCTTAGATTTTACAGAGAGACTTTGTAAAGATAGAGAGAAGGACTACTACAATTCCTATGATTATTCAAATCCACACATTGCTATCAGGGAAGATTTGCACTGTGAATTGTTTGGAACTGTGTTTTGATAGCATTGGATGTACTATAACTCCCATTCTACACTTTACAAAAGTGTCTATTTTCTACAAATTTCTAGTTACTGACTGGAGCACCATTAGTGATGTCACAGGTAGCCACAAAGCCACTAGTGTATAAACTGCACTGTTTCTTATGTGAAATGCCATGTATTTCTTTTAGAAATGCATTATGCATTGATAGCAGTAAAGATTAACTGCCAGAGACATGGCAATGCTGGGCTGATTGACAGGAGGGGGGTCATTCCAGAAGTTCACACTGGATAATGCACCCCTGCTAGCACATAAATAGAAGGGAAGGATAGAAGCTCATGGTCAGTGGGAACCAGTGTATGTAGAGAGCAAGGCAGACTGCAGCAAGACACTGTAGCTGGAAAGAGAAAGACAGCTGATTCCTATGTAACAGCTAGCTAGCAAGTAGAGGTGGTTAAAGGGGTTGCCCCCCTTACAGACAATAGGGGCATATCACTAGGATATGCCCCCATTATCTTATAGGTGCAGGTCCTACCACTGGGACCCGCACCTCTATCAAGAACGGAGTCCCGAAAGTGTTGGAGGGCACACTGCGCATGCGCAGCCACCCTCCATTCATTTTATATAGGCCCTCCAAAAATAGCTGAGCGTTGGTGAATGGGAGCGATGGCCGGCCATGCGTGGTGCGCTCCCGTTCACTTCTATGGGGAGCGGGCTTGGTGTTGGTTGGACCGAAGTCCTCCAGCCACCACCTTGCGGGGCTACGTTCAGTCCCAGTGGTGGGACCCGCACCTATAAGACAATGGGGGCATATCCTAGTAATATGCCCCATTGTCTGTGATGAGACAACCTCTTTAATGCTTGCTAATTGGTGCACCACTTCAGAGCCTAGAGAGGGTTAACTCTCAGGATTCTGGTGTGGAGTGGCATAATGTATGGTAGCTGGACCCCTCTATTCTTTATTTCAGGTACAATAACAGGTCAGCGTTACATTGATTTGGTTGTGGAACGAGTGGTACACCCATTTCTCAAAAGTGTCCCTGGAGCCATCTTTCAACAGGACAATACCCAGATGCATTTTGCTTATGCTACTGTGAGTAGGTTACGTGGCCTAAACGTGCTACCATGGACTGAAGCATCTCCGGACTTGTCTTCCATTGAGCACATCTGGAACATCATTGGTTTGCAGTTGCAAAGGAAGCTGACAGCAGATCTTGATGATTTGTGTGCCCAAGTGAGTTTAGTGTGGCAGAACATTCCTCAGACAACCATTAATCACCTCATTGATATCATGCTAAGATGTGTAAGTGCATGTATTTCTGCATATGGCACTCATACTGAATAAACTGAGATGCTTTGAATATTTTGCTTCCTTTTTTCATCATTTGCATATTATTAACATGTCTGTTGATCCTATGATTTCCATCACTCCACCAATTTTCCTTCTTGGTGTTGCAGTTTAAATGTTGAGGAGAGTACAGTATGTTGGACAATCCTTTAACCACTTCAGCCCCCAGTGCTTAAACACCCTGAAAGACCAGGCCACTTTTTACACTTCTGACCTACACTACTTTCACCATTTATTGCTCGGTCATGCAACTTACCACCCAAATGAATTTTACCTCCTTTTCTTCTCACTAATAGAGCTTTCATTTGGTGGTATTTCATTGCTGCTGACATTTTTACTTTTTTTGTTATTAATCGAAATTTAACGATTTTTTTACAAAAAAATGACATTTTTCACTTTCAGTTGTAAAATTTTGCAAAAAAAACTACATCCATATATAAATTTTGCTCTAAATTTATTGTTCTACATGTCTTTGATAAAAAAAAAATGTTTGGGTAAAAAAAAAAATGGTTTGGGTAAAAGTTATAGCGTTTACAAACTATGGTACAAAAATGTGAATTTCCGCTTTTTGAAGCAGCTCTGACTTTCTGAGCACCTGTCATGTTTCCTGAGGTTCTACAATGCCCAGACAGTACAAACACCCCACAAATGACCCCATTTAGGAAAGTACACACCCTAAGGTATTCGCTGATGGGCATAGTGAGTTCATAGAACTTTTTATTTTTTGTCACAAGTTAGCGGAAAATGATGATTTTTTTTTTTTTTTTTCTTACAAAGTCTCATATTCCACTAACTTGTGACAAAAAATAAAAAGTTCTATGAACTCACTATGCCCATCAGCGAATACCTTGGGGTCTCTTCTTTCCAAAATGGGGTCACTTGTGGGGTAGTTATACTGCCCTGGCATTCTAGGGGCCATAATGTGTGGTAAGGAGTTTGAAATCAAATTCTGTAAAAAATGACCTGTGAAATCCGAAAGGTGCTCTTTGGAATATGGGCCCCTTTGCCCACCTAGACTGCAAAAAAGTGTCACACATCTGGTATCTCTGTATTCAGGAGAAGTTGAGGAATGTGTTTTGGGGTGTCTTTTTACATATACCCATGCTGGGTGAGATAAATATCTTGGTCAAATGCCAACTTTGTATAAAAAAATGGGAAAAGTTGTCTTTTGCCAAGATATTTCTCTCACCCAGCATGGGTATATGTAAAATGACACCCCAAAACACATTCCCCAACTTCTCCTGAGTACGGAGATACCAGATGTGTGACACTTTTTTGCAGCCTAGGTGGGCAAAGGGGCCCATATTCCAAAGAGCACCTTTCGGATTTCACAGGTCATTTTTTACAGAATTTGATTTCAAACTCCTTACCACACATTTGGGCCCCTAGAATGCCAGGGCAGTATAACTACCCCACAAGTGACCCCATTTTGGAAAGAAGAGACCCCAAGGTATTCGCTGATGGGCATAGTGAGTTCATGGAAGTTTTTATTTTTTGTCACAAGTTAGTGGAATATGAGACTTTGTATGAAAAAAAATAAATAAAAAAAATCAGCATTTTCCACTAACTTGTGACAAAAAATAAAAAATTCTAGGAACTCGCCATGCCCCTCACGGAATACCTTGGGGTGTCTTCTTTCCAAAATGGGGTCACTTGTGGGGTAGTTATACTGCCCTGGCATTTTCCAGGGGCCCTAATGTGTGGTAAGTAGGTAAATGACCTGTGAAATCCTAAAGGTGCTCTTTGGAATATGGGCCCCTTTGCCCACCTAGGCTGCAAAAAAGTGTCACACATGTGGCATCGCCGTATTCAGGAGAAGTTGGGGAATGTGTTTTGGGGTGTCATTTTACATATACCCATGCTGGGTGAGAGAAATATCTTGGCAAAAGACAACTTTTCCCATTTTTTTATACAAAGTTGGCATTTGACCAAGATATTTCTCTCACCCAGCATGGGTATATGTAAAATGACACCCCAAAACACATTCCCCAACTTCTCCTGAGTACGGCGATACCAGATGTGTGACACTGTTTTGCAGCCTAGATGCGCAAAGGTGCCCAAATTCCTTTTAGGAGGGCATTTTTAGACATTTGGATACCAGACTTCTTCTCACGCTTTGGGGCCCCTAGAATGCCAGGGCAGTATAAATACCCCACATGTGACCGCATTTTGGAAAGAAGACACCCCAAGGTATTCAATGAGGGGCATGGCGAGTTCATAGAAAATTTTTTTTTTTGGCACAAGTTAGCGGAAATTGATATTTTTAATTTTTTTCTCACAAAGTCTCCCGTTCCGCTAACTTGGGACAAAAATTTCAATCTTTCATGGACTCAATATGCCCCTCACGGAATACCTGGGGGTGTCTTCTTTCCGAAATGGGGTCACATGTGGGGTATTTATACTGCCCTGGCATTCTAGGGGCCCTAAAGCGTGAGAAGAAGTCTGGAATATAAATCTCTAAAAAATTTTACGCATTTGGATTCCGTGAGGGGTATGGGGAGTTCATGTGAGATTTTATTTTTTGACACAAGTTAGTGGAATATGAGACTTTGTAAGAAAAAAAATTATAATTCCGCTAACTTGGGCCAAAAAAATGTCTGAATGGAGCCTTACAGGGGGGTGATCAATGACAGGGGGGGTGATCAATGACAGGGGGATGATCAATGACAGGGGGGTGATCAATGACAGGGGGGGTGATCAATGACAGGGGTGGTGATCAATGACAGGGGTGGTGATCAATGACAGGGGGGTGATCAGGGAGTCTATATGGGGTGATAACCACAGTCATTGATGATGCCCCTGTAAGGCTTCATTCAGACGTCCGTATGCGTTTTGCGGATCCGATCCATCTATCAGTGCATCCGTAAAAATCATGCGGACATCTGAATGGAGCTTTACAGGGGGGTAATCAATGACAGGGGGGTGATCAGGGAGTCTATATGGGGTGACCACCACAGTCATTGATCACGCCCGTGTAAGGCTTCATTCAGACGTCCGGATGCGTTTTGCGGATCCGATCCATCTATCAGTGGATCCGTAAAAATCATGCGGACGTCTGAATGGAGCTTTACAGGGGGTTGATCAATGACAGGGGAGTAATCAATGACAGGGGGGTAATCAATGACAGGGGGGTGATCAGGGAGTCTATATGGGGTGATCAGGGGTGATCAGGGGCTAATAAGGGGTTAATAAGTGACGGGGGGGGGGGTGTAGTGTAGTGTAGTGGTGCTTGGTGCTACTTTACTGAGCTACCTGTGTCCTCTGGTGGTCGATCCAAACAAAGGGGACCACCAGAGGACCAGGTAGCAGGTATATTAGACGCTGTTATCAAAACAGCGTCTAATATACCTGTTAGGGGTTAAAAAAAACACATCTCCAGCCTGCCAGCGAACGATCGCCGCTGGCAGGCTGGAGATCAACTCTCTTACCTTCTGTTCCTGTGAGCGCGCGCGCCTGTGTGCGCGCGTTCACAGGAAATCTCGGCCATCGCGAGATGACGCATATATGCGTGACTCTGCGCAGGGCTGCCACCTCCGGAACGCGATCCTGCGTTAGGCGGTCCGGAGGTGGTTAAAGCAGGGGTGCACAACCTGCGGCCCGGGGACCACATGCGGCCCTTGATACCATTCTGTGCGGCCCCCAACCATCTGGTAACAGATATGTATGCCTATGTCTTGTGGCTGCTTACATGTAATTTTTATGTATTTCTCCCATTAGATGAGAGTCCTGGAAGTGTAACTAGACATTAATGGTATATAATGTGTGTTCAATATGCCATAAGTACAAAATTTCAGTTGTTAATACACCTTTAAATTTTAATTTCGGCCCTCGTCATTGGTTCAGTCTGGCAATGTGGCCCCCAACCAGGAAACGTTGTGCACCCCTGCTTTAAAGGGAATTTGTCACTAAATATCTCTCAATAAAACCATCTGAAGCTAAAGAAGTACCCTGGTCGATGTTTAGCGCATGCGCTGCCAGGGCACTTCTGTGTTATACTCCACCTGCGCCAGGTGCAAAACTTTGAGGACGGGCGTGATTATGTCTTCACTGCCTGGTTCTATCAGACAAAGTGGTGGGGGCACGGACCGTAGGAGAGTGAGTGGAGCCTCTGGGTGTAATGAGGTGCAACGGCAATACCCTCGTTTCACCCTGGAGCTTATTTGCTTTTATTAAAACACTGTTTTCTCTGCAATGTGGCCACGAAGCGAGATAGGGCCAACACTATTAGATTCAGCTGACAAGGGCACATTTTCCAGATCAGCCGGTTTTATTGAGATGTATTTAGTGACAGACTTCCTCTAAAGATCTGCAGAGGGGTAACTACCAATAGTTTAGGTCAGTGGTCTGCACCTTGTCTCTCTCTATTTGTTGTACAAGTCCCAGCATGGACTGATGTTCTCAAGCTTTCATGGCATGCTAGATCCTGAAGATTCATAGCAGCTGAGGAACCACAGGTTACAAGCTTATCAATAGACAAGACACATTTGGCCAATTTGTTTGTTTTGGTTATGTATAGAGGTCTTTATAAGCCTTTGTAGGCTTTAAAGTTAATACAAGGCACTTACTAAAGTATTGTGATTGTCCATATTGCCTCCTTTGCTGGCTTGATTCATTTTTCCCTCACATTATACACTGCCCATATCCATGGTTACGGCCACCGTGCAATCTAGCAACAGTAGTTGTGCTTGCACACTATAGGAAAAGTCGCTGACCTCTCTAGTGGCCAGGACCGCAGGAGTGCACATATGCCAGTTCTTTTTCCTATAGTCTGCATGCATGGCCACCACTGCTGGATTGCAGGGTGTACATAAACTCTGAAAATGGTCAGTGTATAATGTAATGGAAAAATGAATCAAGCCAGCAAAGGAGGCAATATGGACAATCACAATACATTAGTAAGTGCCTTGTATTAACTTTGTCTACAGCCATTTGCTGAAGTGAGACAACCTCTTTAAGCATTGTCTTAATGAGTAAGTACTGGGTTTTGTGTTAACGTCCTGATGTGTGAGTATCAACGGAGACTTGTAAACTAGACAAATTCATTATTTCCTTCTAAACAATGCCTGTATATAAGACACGTTACAGATGCTCAGTTATATATCATTAGAGATAAAGCATCTTATTATTTTCACATCTTCTTTATTCTCTAACAGAATAGAGTCAGTAGAAGAGATAGAGGAGGTGGAGGAGATGGAGGTGGTGGAGGAAAACAAGGTGGTGGAGGTAGAGAAAAAGAACATCATGGAGAAGGTGAAGAGCATCATGGAGAACATCATAAAGGAAGTAGAGGAGATGGAAGTGTTGGAGGAGAATAAGGTGGTGGAAGTAGAGGAGAAGAACATCATGGAGGAGGTAAAGAACATAATTGAGAATATCATGGAGCAGGAGGTGGAGATGGATGTGAAAAAGAACATAATGGAGGAGAAGGAGGTGGAGGATAACAACACATCACAGGTGGAGAAGGTGAAAAACAACATCATTGAGAGAGAGAAGAAAGAGTCAGAGGAGGTGAAGAAGAAAAACATGGAGGAAGAGGCGAAGAAGGTGGAGAACAACATCATGGAGAAGGTGCAGGAAAACCCTCATGGAGGAGAATATCATGGAAGAAGTGAAGAGAAACATCATGGAAGAAGTGGAGAAGGAGCTGTAGGATAATCCGATGTACATATAAGCCAATATATTGTGTAGAATATTGACTATTTGCCCCAATATGCACATAATTAATCAAAACTAACAAAATTTGGCCTTGTTGCCCATAGCAAAACAATTAAATTCTGCACTATGAATTTTTGGTATGAGCAACAAAGACAATTTTAAGAAGCGAGGCCCTATAGTTACCATACAGTCTCTTAATAGTGAAATCTAATACTTAAAAAAATATTGTATGAAGTACCCTAAAGGATAAGCAATAAAAATTCAGCAATAAAAATTCTAAAATCTATACATCTGATAATATCACTAATTACATATGACACATAGGCCCAATTGTCTATGACATCATACATTTAATACAGACACTTGACCCCATACTATATATGACAAGCAGTGATCTGATTTGACATTTCTTTGTTTCTTTCCTTCCATAAATGGAAGACGAAGGTGGCGCAGTCAAAGCGTGTATTAAGGTATTTATCTCATACAGCAGTCGCCTTATTTCTCTAGTGTTAACATATGAGTCGTTCTTGCAGATTGATATAGGTTTAGACTCCGGTGTAGGTGGCATCATGTCTAAATAACAGAGACCATTGGGGATAATTTATAATATAATAGAAAGTAGAAAAGAATAAGATATAATGTGTCAATAATAACGAATAGGAGCTGTATTTTATATTATAGACATGGAAGCAGTGGTGTAGCTATCAGGGAAGCAGGGGAAGCAACTGCTTTGGGGACCGAGCTCAGAAGGGGCCCCAGAGCAGTACTGAATGTTTTCATTAGATCTAGGGCTGTCCCTACTCACAACTGCTGCACTTTATAATAACAGATACCACTTACAGCAGCAGTGCTGGAGCTCCTCCCCCTGAAGGTCCTTCTCCTCCTATGACTGTTCTCAGGCTGGGATCCGCAGTACTGGCACACCACTTGCCAGTACTGCTTTCTGTTTTCTATTGGCTGGCAGCTTACTACGACATCAGCTGCCATCCAATAGCGGAATTTTCTAAAATCAAGCCCCACCCACCAGTGTGAAGTTACTGTAGAGCAGGCCGGCTGCTCCAGCACACAGAGCTCTACAATGCCTGCCCCCCCTCTCCGATGTGTCTTGTTCTCTGAACCCCCATAGTAGGTTACTGATTAACCCCTCCACTGCTGTCAGAGGGGTGATGGCACCTACTTCTCCAGGCTGCCTGTGAGGACCAGACATCAGCTGTCTACAGGAAAGGTAAGTATCTGAGTGTAGAAATAGGTGTATAACTACTTGTATGTTCATGTGTGTGTGTATATATATATATATACAGTATATATGTCCATATATGTGGTGAGTGCGTATGTGAGTCTGTCCATGTATGTTGTGAGTGCTTGTATGAGTGCGTCCATGTATGTGGTGAGTGCCTGTATGAGTGCGTCCAAATATGTGGTGGGTGTGTGTATGAGTGCATCCATGTGTGTGGAGAATGTGTGTATGAGTGCGTCAATGTATGTGGTGAGTACGTGTATGATTGAGTCCTTGTATGTGGTGAGTGCATCCATGTATGTGGTGAGTGCGTGTATGAGTGCACCCATGTATGTGGTGAGTGCGTGTATGAGTGCGTCCATGTGTGTTGTGAGTGCTTGTATGAGTGTGTCTATGTATGTGGTGAGTGCGTGTATGAGTGCGTCCATGTATGTGGTGAGTGCCTGTATGGGTGTGTCCATGTATGTGGAGAATGTGTGTATGAGTGCGTCCATGTATGTGGTGAGTACATGTATGAGTGCGTCCATGTATGTGGTGAGTGCGTGCATGAGTGCGTCCATGTATGTGGTGAGTGCGTGTAGGAGTGCTTCCATGTATGTGGTGAGTGCATGTATGAGTGCGTCCATGTATGTTGTGAGATTGTCCATGTATGTGGTGACTGTGTGTATGAGTGAGTCCATGTATGTGGTGAGTTGCGTGTAAGAGTGCGTCCATGTATGTTGTGAGTGCGTGCATAAGTGCGTCCATGTATGTGTTGAGTGCGTCCATGTATGTGGTGAGTGCGTGTATGAGTGCGTCCATTAAGTTGGGGAGGGGCCCTGTACAAAAATTTGCTGTGGGGCCCAGTCAGTTCTAGCTACGCCCCTGTGCAAGCCCGTGTGTGTCAGGCCCACACAGACTGTATTGTGGCCACTGGCTAGTGGCTAGACCTCCACTTATACCGTTACAGGGTGTCATTTACTCACAAATACCTTGCAGATAAAAAAAAAATTCTATTTAATATTTTTCTTTGATCTAATCCCATTTGCAAGCCCGTGTGTGTCAGGCCCACACAGACTGTATTGTGGCCACTGGCTAGTGGCTAGACCTCCACTTATACCGTTACAGGGTGTCATTTACTCACAAATACCTCGGAGATAAAAAAAAATTCTATAAAAAAAAATTCTGTGATCTAATCCCATTTGCAAGCCCGTGTGTGTCAGGCCCACACAGACTGTATTGTGTCCGCTGGCTAGTGGCTTAGACCTCCACTTATACCGTTACAGGGTGTCATTTACTCACAAATACCTCGCAGATAAAAATAATTCTATTTAATTTTTTTCTGTGATCTAATCCCATTTGCAAGCCTGTGTGTGTCAGGCCCACACAGACTGTATTGTGGCCACTGGCTAGTGGCTAGACCTCCACTCATACCGTTACAGGGTGTCATTTACTCACAAATACCTTGCAGATAAAAAAAAAATTCTATTGAATTTTTTTCTGTGATCTAATCCCATTTGCAAGCCCGTGTGTGTCAGGCCCACACAGACTGTATTGTGGCCACTGGCTAGTGGCTAGACCTCCACTTATACCGTTACAGGGTGTCATTTACTCACAAATACCTCGCAGATAAAAAAAAATTCTATTTAATATTTTTCTTTGATCTAATCCCATTTGCAAGCCCGTGTGTGTCAGGACTTTTTATTTTAAATCGTAACAAAGCAATACCATGACTATTCCCAAAGAAGGACTTAACCCGGCCAGACTCCCACCCCACATCCCCCTTCTACATTCATAGTACCCATTCATGCACATCCATACACTATTTACATATTTACAGATCAACATATTTAGATGACTGAGACAAAACTAAAGAATAAATAAATTAAAAGACAACAATATATACAATATATACAAGACCTATCCACAACCCTAAATCTAACTTATAACCCATCACCCGTCCCCACATAACACACCAAACCGGTCTCCCACAGAAGTTCAAGAGGATAACCCCGAGCTTCTCCAGTTCCATAGTTCTCCCCAGTCGGACTGGGGCTGACCAGTTTGTAAGGGAAAAAAAATAAATAAAGATTTTTTTTTTTTTTATATTATTATTTTTATTATTATTATACACACACAAAAAATAAAATAAATAAATAAATAAAAATAAATTAATATATATACATAACCCCCCCCCCCATTCTCCCCTCCCAACCTGACTAGCCCCAAAACATTAAGTCCCTAAATAGTCAACTTACAGATATACAATATACTTATCATATAATACATGATACATGACACAAAATCAGACTTTTCAGCTATGGTTCAGTGCCTGTAAACCAAACCATCCTGCTTCATCATAAAACAAAACAAAAATCTAATAGTGTCATGCCAGCCCACCACCAGGGCTGAGAGTTACTCGGTTAGTGTACCCTGAAACAAAAGCCCCTCCACAGATGAGAGACTTTAGGGCCACCCAACCTTTCGTTCTCAAGAGAGCGCACTTTATCCAGGTCACCCATGATGTTCCTATATACCGTCTCCACCGGGAGGACTTTAGAACTCGTCGACACTAGACACCTTGCGCACCAAATGTGATACCTGACCACTGCGCTAACTAGGAATAAAGTGCTACGGTCCCGTCCACCTAAGTCTTTGAACGCACCATAGGCCCCCTCTGCATAGGATAGGGCAGCCAGCCTAGGCCAGCCGATGGAAGTCCCCACCCTTTTGTGGACCTCTATATTAAAAGGACAGTGAAGCAAGAAATGGTCCATACTTTCCAGCACAGCACCGCACTCCTCCCGGGGACAACCCCTTTCCTCAGAGTTTCTACACTTCACATTATCCCTTACATATAGCTTACCATGGAAGCAGCGCCAAGCCACATCCCAAACTTTCAAGGGGATCCTCACCGAATTTAATAAAGTCAACCCACCCTCTAGATCCCGACTTGGGCAATCCCTCAAGGCCAACGGAGGCTGGAAGAAGGTAGACAGGACCTTAAAATCAAGGTCAAACCTCGACTTGGTCTCTATCTCTCCCCTCCCGAGTCCCCATCGCTTTATAATTCTCAGGACCGGGGCAACATAAGCCGGGAGATATCTCTGCCTTGACGAGCGTAGGTCTTTCACACGCCCTCCTGTCTCCCATTCCTGGAAGAAGGGCTAAAACCATTCCCTACAGGAATTCACCCACCAAGGAGCCCTCTCCATCCAGAGGATTGCAATGTTAGCTTTTAAGAAGGTATTCGTTAGGAATACCACTGGGTTGACCATATCCAACCCACCTAGTCTCCTTGGTCGGTAAGTGACATCTCTCTTGACTGGGTTCAGCCCGTTTCCCCATAACATCTGGAAAAACAGGCTGTAGACCGTTGCCCAGAGAGAGCCTGGCAGGACACAGACAGTGCCCAAGTACAATAGTACCGGGATCAGATAAGCCTTGCACAGGTGAACCCTTTCCCTGAGGGTCAAAGACCAACCCTTCCAGCGGTCCACCTTTTGACCGACATCTTTCAGTCTGCCTTCCCAATTTTTCTGATGATAGTCCTCATGCTGGCCAAAATTGATGCCGAGAACTTTGACAGTTATCTGAGGTTCTGGGAGAGTGCCCTGGAGATCAAAAGCAGGATCTCCTTCTCCCAACCAGAGAGTTTCACATTTATCAAGGTTGATCTGAGACCCAGAAACCTCTGAATAACGGTCCACTTCCGACATCACCCACCCCACCTCCTCACCAGAAGAGGCGAAAATGGTGACATCATCCGCATACGCTACCACCCTCAAAGACGGCCCCCTTGCCCCCGCCAGTTCCATCCCCACCCCTGCAAATGGTCCACGATCTACCCTTCTAATGAAGGGATCGATCTGAAACACATACAACAAGGGGCTTAAGGGACATCCTTGACGGACACCGGAAGTCACCTCGAAGGGCTGTCCTGACCAACCATTAACCAACGGGAAACTCTCAGCCCCTTTGTACAAAGCCTTTAGCCAATTCACAAACCTCCCCGGCAGACCGTACCACAAAAGGACGGACCACAGGTACTCGTGGTTCACCCGGTCAAAAGCTGAGAACAGCGCTAAAAGTGCTCCGACCGGGAACTGTGCAGTGCTGAGCCCCTGAAAGAAGTCTCGGTGCAAACTTCACCAATCTATTAAAAAGTATTTTTGCCAGGATCTTTCTGTCCGTATTGAGAAGCGATATGGGTCTCCAATTCTCAATACGGGATGGATCTTTGCCCTTTGACAGAATAATCAGGGCTGACTTACCCATTGACTTTGGTAAAGTGCCCGAGGAAAGACACTCATTAAAGACCTCAGTCAAAGGAGGAACTAACTGTTCCTTGAAAGTCCTGTACCACTCAGATGTTAAGCCATCCGGACCTGGCGATTTCTTGGGCCTAAGCTCTTCAATGACCAGTCTCACTTCCTCTTCCCTGATTAGTTCAGACAAAACATCAAGAGAGGGGTCCATTCCTGCCTTGGGAACAGCTTCAGCCAAGAAAGCTGAAAACTTGTCCCGATCTAGTTCTTTCCTACTCAAGAGGTGAGAGTAGAAAGACCTGACCACCTCCAGGATCCCTGATTTGGACCTATTCAGGGATCCTGTACTATCAATCAGGCCTGTCACCAGCTTACGTTTTACTGACATCTTACAGTTGCCGAAAGGGTTGGGCGAGCGGTACTTCCCGAAATCCCTCTCGACAACCAAAGATGCGTACCTATCGTACTGACACCACTTAAGCAAGGACTTCACACGAGAGATATCCTCACGGCTACCTCCCGTCGAGAGCAGACTTTCAAGTTTCTTCCTCAGTTCCTGGTACAGATTATTTCTGTCTTGGCACCTGAGGTACGAAAGCTCTCGGAAAAACCTTGCCGTCCTTGTTTTAAACATCTCCCACCACTCTGACTTACTGTTGCAGAGGTCCACTAACGGTTCCTGGCCCTGAAAGAACTCCTTGAAGGATTGTCTTATTGTCGCATCTTCCAGGAGAGATGAATTCAACTTCCACAAACCTCTGCCCATACAGGGGGTCTCTGCAACATTCAAAGAAAAACAAATTAAACAGTGATCGGAGAAAACCACTTCCTCAGTCTCCAAGACCGAGAAAACAGCTTCCCCCTTCAAATAAAACCTATCTATCCTAGACCTATTGCTACCTTGATGAAAAGTGAAGTCCACGTGGTCTGGCTTATGCTTTAAATGAGCATCCACCAGACTAGCTTCCTCAACTATCTTACTCAATACGACGCCATCAGTATCCAGCCTAACTCTGGAGCCTCCCCTATCACAGACTCTTGTCACATTGTTGAAGTCTCCACCAAAGATCACCTGACGGCTGGAAAAAAGGTAAGGTTTAATCCTCATGAGGAGACATTTACGATCCCACCTAGTTTGTGGACCATAGATGTTAATGAGCCTCAGCTCTTGTCCTCCCATGAGCACATCCAGGATCAGGCACCTTCCCATTTCTAGTTCAATTACTTTCCTGCATTCCACTCTTCCAGCGGTTTTAAAAAGTACCGCTACCCCGCTACGTGGTTCGGCCGCAAGAGACCAGAAAGATGGACCGTGCCTCCACTCTCTCTCTGCTTTCTCCATCAACTCCGTGGAAGTCAACCAGGTCTCTTGCAAAAATAAAATATCAGCATCAAATTGGCTGAAAAAATCAAAGGCCACATAACGAGCCACGTCTGACTTAATGCTAGCAACGTTAATGCTTGCTAGCGTCAACAGGGTGAGTTCCGCCATCATAAGTGATTGAACTAGATAGCTTTCTTCTTAACCCCACCGCCACCCTCACCATCACAACCATCTGACTCCTCACTTTCTTTCTGCCTTTTCAGGCATTTGGAGACATCCATATCACATTTCTCTTTGCCCACAGGATCTGACTTGGCTTCCCCTCCAGAAGGTTTCCCCTCTGAAGGGCAGGGCCCGGCAACCCGCGAGGAGGCCTTCTCACCCTCCGGCACAGCATCCCTCGCTTCCCCCTCAGCCAAGCCAGCCTCGGAGGTATCGCTTAGGACGCCATACCGGTTGGAGACCTCCACAAGAGGGGCACCAGCCGAAACCTTCCTTGGTATCTGGTCAAGGGAGAGTGGGATGGACGGATCCCACTCAAGAGAGGCCTTCCTGCCCTCTCTCTTGCTGTTTCTATTCTTACCCTGCTTGTTCCTCCTCCTCACCAACCATTCACTGTCCTCCTCATCCACACTATCCCCACCTGAGGAGACAGAGACAGCGGAGAGGTTGGCCTCTTCGGGATGAACTCCGGGGTTCCCATCATCATCACTGTCATCTTGGCCACTGTTGGCCGGATTCTCAACTCGGGTACCAGTTGAGGGATCAGCTGCCTCCTGCTCCCTCTGTTTGCGACGTTGTTCCTGCCGCCTGGCTCTAGCTGCCGTAATTTTTTTTACCTTATCGGAATCCTTTTTGCCTCCTCCAGTGCTGGGATCCCCGGCACTTGTCCCCTCACCAGCCTGCCCAGTCCCGGCAGCAGACTCTTCACCAACTGCAGGTCCAGCCTTGCGGCTAGTATCTGCCTGGTTCTGAGCCTGTCCCTGAGCCTGGTTGGCAAAGGCAAGCGGACAGCGACTAAACGGGTGACCCAGGTCTCCACACAGGTTACACCTGATCTTCCGACAGGTTGCGGCAAGATGGTCACTCCCCCCACACCTCACGCACCTCTGGGTCTTACTTTGTGCACTGAAGTGTGTGGGGTCGCCGCACCTGTGGCAGACCTTTGGCTGCCCCTGGTAAAAAAACATTATCCGATCCCTCCCTATGAAGGCCGAGGAGGGGATATGGGTAACAGAATTTCCCAGGGCCCTCAACATCACGTTAAAGGTCCAGGCCCCTGACCAAATACTGTGCTCATCCAGGACCTTGGCTGGGTAGCCCACTTCACCGTAGCGACCCAGCCAGGTCGCTATGTCTACACTAGAAAGAGACTCATTACAAGTTAACACAGTCACTTTCTTCACCTTGTTCTGGCGGGTGATAGCCTGGACGGCAAATCCCTGCCACTCCGGGGTGTTCTTTATCAGCTCATATCTGGACCAGAAGAGCTCAAGCCCCTCTGATCGGACAAAGCTAACGTCAAAGAACTTGGTCCCGTAGGGATGGATGACGGCATAGATGTCTTTCGCCTCAAAACCCATCTGCAGGAAAAGCTCCACAACAGTCTTCCTGGAAGGTGTTGCTTCCTTACCTTTCCAAAACAGACGGGCCACATTCCTGCGGTCCCCCCCCCGGGTGTGGGGTGAGTCCAGACGGTCTCTCCCCCCTTTTGCTCTCGGAAGGTTCTCAGCCCGTGTCTCTCCGTCCAGAAAGACAGGTCAACCGATTCACCCTCTACTTGTATGGAGGTCTCCGCACCCTCTTTCAAGGCCCCCAAGAGGCGCAGTTGCAAGTTACCCTTGCCAGATCCTGTGGGCAAAGAGTCCCTTGTTCCCTGCTGAACGATATTTGAAAACGTACGTTTTGCATTTTTTCCCTGTCTCACCCTTTCTTCCTCCTCCTCCTCTTTTCTCAATTTCTCCATATCCTCAGCAGTCAAAATCCTTACATCATATTCTTCCATATCCACATTTTCACCACCTACAACATTTCCACTTACATAATTTCCACTCACTTCCATATTTTCACTTACTTTTGTATTCCCACTTGTATCCACAATTGCACCCACACTTACATCCACATTTGGTCCTGCATTACTGGCTCCATTCTCCCCTTCTTTCATACTACCGTTTATATCTCTTTTTTCATCATTCACTCTACTTTTCACCACATGCTTATCACTTTCTCCCTGGGAACCACCACTCACTCCCCCTAGACTGGCCGGGTTCTCCCCACACCTCAGTGATGCCTTTGCAGGCACCACCACCCCTTCTACTGCAGAAGGAGCTACCTTGTCCGCAGCCAAACAACTCTCCCGCTCTGTATGGCCTAGCTCCACTACAGGAGCAAGGCTGGGCCCAGCAGCGGGTTTTAGAGGCTCATATACCAGGAGCTCCCTCTCCACAGTCTTGCTTTTATTTTATTTTCCCTTTACTGTCTCATCTTCAGGAATCTCTTCATTACAAAAGTATAATTTCCCCATTGGGGATTCCAACTGTTTTATTTTTTTTAGAATCAGCCCTCCACCAGATCCACTTTCTTCTCCAGATACTGCTTCCTGGCTCCAGGAAGGTTCTCCCTGCCCTGCTGGCAAGGAGTCCTCCTCAGATTCCTCTATTACCTGTTTTTTTTCCTCACTCCTGATTTGTGGCCCTGACAGCCCTGGAGAACCAGACTCAGTTCCAGACATGCATTCAAACCGTTTGTCATTATTAAATTTTTCCATGAAGGGGCCACCGTTTTTCTCTATGGCCAGTTTATCCTCTTCTAGAAACATTATCTCTTCTTCTAACTTGTCTAGCTTAGCAGAGAGAATAGATTGTTTGCGTTTAGGCAATGAGCCCTCCTGCAGCTTCATCTTTTTATGCTCCAGTTTGACTTTCCTTAAGTCTCTTTTAACATCATCATATAGTCTTAGGTAGTATACCACTCTAGTGGCCAAAACGTCCGGGGTCTCCGTGGGGCCTTGTATCCCCCAGTTGCACATCACTCTGGCCCCCTTACTTCTGGACTGGGGCACATCAGGGCAAGATACACCAACCTCCCCTGGAGGAGATATGCCGGACACACCAGGGCGAGGCATACCGGACCCACCAGGGCAAGATACAGTCTTACAGTCTCCAGACTCACGCACCTCAGCCCCAGACACCACATTTTTTGACACCTTTACCGGCGCCTTCCCCACCGATTTCTCTGTCGCCACTTTATGGCTAACCAGAACTCTCTGAGCCGTTTGCTCAGCGGCAGTCGCCTTTTTCCCTGTGCCCACTACTTGTTCAGCAACAGGCATTTTCACGCTGCAAGGCTTTACCGGATGGACGCCAGCCCTATCCAAGAATGAGTCCAGGCTGCTTCCCTTCCTAATGTTACCTCTGCTCTTTTCAGAGGACCAGGTCTCCGAGCCTCTCTTATTTACTGTGCTCCTTACTGGAGCGCTTGATTGCAAAACAAAGGTCCCATGTCGCTTACCTCCTGTCTGCGACACTACCCCCGATCTTTCCATGTCCTCGGGCATCACATCCGAGCTCTCCGGACTTTCCGGTGTCTCCACTCCTTCAACTTCCACCTCTATTTCCCACATCACAGACGCATCCTGTGACGGGCCTCTTGCAATTCTTTCCACCGCTGTACCTCCATCATGGCCGCCTGATGTAGCACGTCGCAAGGCAGTAGACCTGGTAGCCATACCAGGAGAAAGCGCTACCCCCTGGGGAAAGGGCAGCGCTCCCCCCGGCAAACACTGTTGGCCTCCAGGCCCTGCCTCCAAGCCTTTCCTGCAGCTCTCACCTTCCAGGACCTGGGATGATGTCACACTGGTCAGCTGACAGGAAGTGATGCAAGCAGGAAGGCCCACACAGACTGTATTGTGGCCACTGGCTAGTGGCTAGACCTCCACTTATACCGTTACAGGGTGTCATTTACTCACAAATACCTCGCAGATAAAAAAAAAATTCTATTTAATATTTTTCTGTGATATAATCACAGTTGCAAGCCAGTGTGTGTCAGGCCCACACAGACTGTACTGTGCCCACTGCCCACCACTTATATAGGGTGGCACAGTACCTTGCACGCATAGTAACACTTATCTAATAAAAAATGACAGGCAGAGGCAGGCCACGCCGCAGGGGCCGTCGTGTTCATGGTGCTGTGATTTCCACTGGCCCTGGAATAATGCCCAGTGTTCAGAGGCCACGTACCCTGAACCCAAAAAATTTGGAGAAAATTGTTGACTGGCTTACACAGGACACCCAATCTTCAACAGCTTCCGCTAAGAACCTTGACTCACCATCCTCCTCCAGCTCAGCTTTGGTCACCTGCTCTCAAGTTACCACTCTCCCGCCCGCCGCCACCACGACCACTACCACCACAGCCACCACAGCCGCTTCACTTGATCCCTCAGAGGAGTTATTTATAGAGTTGAGCGAACACCTGGATGTTCGGGTTCGACGAGTTCGGCCGAACTTTCGAAAAATGTTCGGGTTCGGGATCCGAACTCGACCCGAACTTCATCCCGAACCCGAACACCATAGAAGTCAATGGGGACCCGAACTTTTGGGCACTAAAAAGGCTGTAAAACACACCCGGAAAGGGCTAGAGGGCTGCAAAAGGCAGCAAAATGTAGTTAAATCCCCTGCAAACAAATGTAGATAGGGAAATGATGAGTTAACGTAAAATAAATAAAAATTAAACAATATTAATTGGAGTGAGGTCCCATAGCACAGAATCAGGCTTCAAGTCACCCACCAATGGAGAAGGTCACTTACTATTATTTTGACCACAGCACCCAGACAAAGGAGAGAGGTCCCACAGCAGAGAACCAGGCATCATATCACCCACCACAGGAGTAGGCCACCATTTAGTTACTTTGACCCCTACACCCAGACGGAGGAGAGAGGTTACACAGCAGAGAATCAGGCATTTAGATCACCCACCACAGGAGTAGGCCACCATTGAATCAGACCCCGGCAACCATGTCAGATGGCACAAGCATAAGCTTTATATCAATCAGCACAGGAGAAGGCGACTTTGACAGACTTTGACCCCTACACCCGGACGGAGGAGAGAGGTTTCAAAGCAGAGAATCAGGCATTTAGATCACCCACTACAGGAGTAGGCCCCAATTTAATGGGACCCCGGCAACCATGTCAGATGGCACAACCATCAGCTTCATATCAATCAGCACAGGAGAAGGCGACTTTGAAAGACTTTGACCCCTACACCCAGACGGAGGAGAGAGGTTTCACAGCAGAGAATCAGGCATTTAGATCACCCACCACAGGAGTAGGCCCCCATTGAATCAGACCCTGGCAACCATGTCAGATGGCACAACCATCAGCTTTATATCAATCAGCACAGGAGAAGGCGACTTTGAAAGACTTTGACCCCTACACCCAGATGGAGGAGAGAGGTTTCACAGCAGAGAATCAGGCATCATATCAACCACCACAGGAGAAGCCACCATTTAGTTACTTTGACCCCTGCACCCAGGAAGAGGAGAGAGGCACCACAGCACATATTCTGGCATCATATCAGCCACCACAGGAGAAGCCACCATTGAGTTACTTTGACCCCCGCACCCAGGAAGAGGAGAGAGGCACCACAGCACATATTCTGGCATCATATCAGCCACCACAGGAGAAGCCACCATTGAGTTACTTTGACCCCTGCACCCAGGAAGAGGAGAGAGGCCCCACAGCACATATTCTGGCATCATATCAGCCACCACAGGAGAAGCCACCATTTAGTTACTTTGACCCCTTCACCCAAACAGAGGAGAGAGGTTCCACATCAGAGAATCAGGCATCATATCAACCACCACAGGAGTAGGCCCCAATTTAATGGGACCCCGGCAACCATGTCAGATGGCACAACCATCAGCTTCATATCAATCAGCACAGGAGAAGGCGACTTTGAAAGACTTTGACCCCTACACCCAGACGGAGGAGAGAGGTTTCACAGCAGAGAATCAGGCATTTAGATCACCCACCACAGGAGTAGGCCCCCATTGAATCAGACCCTGGCAACCATGTCAGATGGCACAACCATCAGCTTTATATCAATCAGCACAGGAGAAGGCGACTTTGAAAGACTTTGACCCCTACACCCAGATGGAGGAGAGAGGTTTCACAGCAGAGAATCAGGCATCATATCAACCACCACAGGAGAAGCCACCATTTAGTTACTTTGACCCCTGCACCCAGGAAGAGGAGAGAGGCACCACAGCACATATTCTGGCATCATATCAGCCACCACAGGAGAAGCCACCATTGAGTTACTTTGACCCCCGCACCCAGGAAGAGGAGAGAGGCACCACAGCACATATTCTGGCATCATATCAGCCACCACAGGAGAAGCCACCATTGAGTTACTTTGACCCCCGCACCCAGGAAGAGGAGAGAGGCACCACAGCACATATTCTGGCATCATATCAGCCACCACAGGAGAAGCCACCATTGAGTTACTTTGACCCCTGCACCCAGGAAGAGGAGAGAGGCCCCACAGCACATATTCTGGCATCATATCAGCCACCACAGGAGAAGCCACCATTTAGTTACTTTGACCCCTTCACCCAAACAGAGGAGAGAGGTTCCACATCAGAGAATCAGGCATCATATCAACCACCACAGGAGTAGGCCACAATTTAATGGGACCCCGGCAACCATGTCAGATGGCACAACCATCAGCTTCATATCAATCAGCACAGGAGAAGGCGACTTTGAAAGACTTTGACCCCTACACCCAGACGGAGGAGAGAGGTTTCACAGCAGAGAATCAGGCATTTAGATCACCCACCACAGGAGTAGGCCCCCATTGAATCAGACCCTGGCAACCATGTCAGATGGCACAACCATCAGCTTTATATCAATCAGCACAGGAGAAGGCGACTTTGAAAGACTTTGACCCCTACACCCAGATGGAGGAGAGAGGTTTCACAGCAGAGAATCAGGCATCATATCAACCACCACAGGAGAAGCCACCATTTAGTTACTTTGACCCCTGCACCCAGGAAGAGGAGAGAGGCACCACAGCACATATTCTGGCATCATATCAGCCACCACAGGAGAAGCCACCATTGAGTTACTTTGACCCCCGCACCCAGGAAGAGGAGAGAGGCACCACAGCACATATTCTGGCATCATATCAGCCACCACAGGAGAAGCCACCATTGAGTTACTTTGACCCCCGCACCCAGGAAGAGGAGAGAGGCACCACAGCACATATTCTGGCATCATATCAGCCACCACAGGAGAAGCCACCATTGAGTTACTTTGACCCCTGCACCCAGGAAGAGGAGAGAGGCCCCACAGCACATATTCTGGCATCATATCAGCCACCACAGGAGAAGCCACCATTTAGTTACTTTGACCCCTGCACCCAGGAAGAGGAGAGAGGCACCACAGCACATATTCTGGCATCATATCAGCCACCACAGGAGAAGCCACCATTGAGTTACTTTGACCCCTGCACCCAGGAAGAGGAGAGAGGCCCCACAGCACATATTCTGGCATCATATCAGCCACCACAGGAGAAGCCACCATTGAGTTACTTTGACCCCCGCACCCAGGAAGAGGAGAGAGGCACCACAGCACATATTCAGGCATCATATCACACACCACAGGAGAAGGCCTCTTTCAGTGATTTAGGCCTTTGGACCCAGACAGAGGAGAGAGGCACCACAGCACATATTCTGGCATCATATCAGCCACCACAGGAGAAGCCACCATTGAGTTACTTTGACCCCTGCACCCAGGAAGAGGAGAGAGGCCCCACAGCACATATTCTGGCATCATATCAGCCACCACAGGAGAAGCCACCATTTAGTTACTTTGACCCCTGCACCCAGGAAGAGGAGAGAGGCACCACAGCACATATTCTGGCATCATATCAGCCACCACAGGAGTAGGCCACAATTTAGTTTATTTGACCCCTGCACCCAGGAAGAGGAGAGAGGCCCCACAGCACATATTCTGGCATCATATCACACACCACAGGAGAAGGCCTCTTTCAGTGATTTAGGCCTTTGGACCCAGACAGAGGAGAGAGGTCAGAGATTAGCTTCATATCCCCCAGCACAGCAGAAGACCGCTTTATTTGACTTAGGCCTCAGCACCCAGACAGAAGACAGAGGTAGCATGGCAGAGGTTATGGCTTCATGTCACCCGTTAGTTTAACCGGCCACTTTCATCTGGTTAGGCCCCGGCGCCCAGACAGAGAAGAGTTTCATTCAACTGTGGGTTTCATAAAATTTGTATCAAATAAAGAAGTGGCCCGTAGCACAACAAGACATGTTTTAGGCAGTTAATAAGGACTACTCTGCACAAGGGAGGGACAGGTCCTGTGGGATCCATGCCTGGTTCATCTTTATGAAGGTCAGCTTGTCCACGTTGGCTGTGGACAGGCGGCTGCGCTTGTCAGTAATGACGCCCCCTGCCGTGCTGAATACGTGTTCAGATAAAACGCTGGCCGCCGGGCAGGAAAGCACCTCTAAGGCATAACATGCTAACTCTGGCCACGTGGACAATTTCGAAACCCAGTAGTTGAATGGGGCCGAACCATCCGTCAGGATGTGGAGGGGTGTGCAGACATACTGTTCAACCATGTTAGTGAAATGCTGCCTCCTGCTAACACGTTCCGTATCAGGTGTCGGTGCAGATAGCTGTGGCGTGGAGACAAAACTTTTCCACATTTCTGCCATGCTAACCCTGCCCTCAGATGAGCTGGCCGTGACACAGCTGCGTTGGCGACCTCTTGCCACTCCTCTGCCTTCACCTTCCACCTGTTCCCCTGTGACATGTGGGAATGCTCTCAAGAGCGCCTCTATCAGCGTGCGCTTGTACTCGCGCATCTTACGGTCGCGCTCCAGTTCAGGAATTAAAGTGGGCACATTGTCTTTATACCGGGGATCCAGCAGGGTGGCCACCCAGTAGTCTGCACACGTTAAAACGTGGGCAACTCTGCTGTCGTTGCGCAGGCATTGGAGCATATATTCGCTCATGTGGGCCAGGCTACCCATGGGTAAGGACAAGCTGTCCTCTGTGGGAGGCGTATCGTCATCGTCCACCGTATCCCCCAGCCACGCACCAGTGATGGGCCTGGGCTGCCACCCCGCTGTGAACTTGCGTCATCCTCGTCCCCCTCCACCTCCTCCTCCTCATCCTCCTCGTCCTCCAGTACAGTGCCTTGGCTGGCGACTTGTGAACCTGTCCTCTGCTGCTTAAACAAACCTCCCTCTGAGCCACTTCGAACAGACTGGCCCGAAAGTGTTAGAAACGAGCCCTCATCCTCCTCCACCTGGGCCACCTCCTCTAACATCATTGCCCTAAGTGTTTTCTCAAGGAGACATAGAAGTGGTATTGTAACGCTGATAACAGTGTCATCGCCACTGGCCATGTTGGTGGAGTACTCGAAACAGCGCAGCAGGGCACACAGGTCTCGCATGGAGGCCCAATCATTGGTGGTGAAGTGGTGCTGTTCGGCAGTACGACTGACGCGAGCGTGCTGCAGCTGAAACTCCACTATGGCCTGCTGCTGCTCGCACAGTCTCTCCAGCATGTGCAAGGTGGAGTTCCACCGGGTGGGCACGTCGCATATGAGGCGGTGAGCGGGAAGGCCGAAGTTCCGCTGTAGTGCAGACAGGCGAGCAGCGGCAGGATGTGAACGGCGGAAGCGCGCACAGACGGCCTGCACTTTATGCAGCAGCTCTGACATGTTGGGGTAGTGGTGAATGAACCTCTGCACCACCAAGTTCAGCACATGCGCCAGGCAAGGGATGTGCGTCAAACCGGCTAGTCCCAGAGCTGCCACGAGATTTCGCCCATTATCGCATACCACCAGGCCTGGCTTGAGGCCCACCGGCAGAAACCACTCGTCGGTCTGTTGTTCAATACCCCGCCACAACTCCTGTGCGGTGTGGGGCCTGTCCCCCAAACATATGAGTTTCAGAATGGCCTGCTGACGTTTACCCCGGGCTGTGCTGAAGTTGGTGGTGAAGGTGTGTGGCTGACCGGATGAGCTGGTGGAAGCAGTGGAGGAGGAAGCCGAGTAGGAGGAGGAGGCTACAGGAGGCAGAGAATGATGCCCTGCGATCCTAGGGGGCGGAAGGACGTGCGCCAAGGAACTGTCCGCCGGGGGCCCAGCCGCCACTACATTCATCCAGTGTGCAGTTAGTGAGATATAGCGTCCCTGGCCGTGCTTACTGGTCCACGTATCTGTGGTTAGGTGGACCTTGCCACAAATGGCGTTGCGCAGTGCACACTTGATTTTATCGGACACTTGCATGTGCAGGGAAGGCACGGCTGTCTTGGAGAAGTAGTGGCGGCTGGGAACCACATACTGCGGGACAGCCATGGCCATCAGCTTTTTGAAGCTGTCTGTGTCCACCAGCCGGAATGACAGCATTTCAAAGGCCAGCAGTTTAGAAATGCTGACGTTCAGGCCAAGGGCTCGAGGGTGACTCGGGGGGAATTTGCGCTTCCTCTCTAAGGTTTGAGATATTGAGAGCTGAACGCTGCTGTGTGATATAGTGGAGACGCTAGTTGACGGTGGCGGTGGTGGTGGTGTCGGTGGCACATCCTCTGTTTGCTGCTCGGCAGGTGGCAACATTCCTCTCGAGGCGGAAGCCGAGGCAGCAGCGGTAGAGGGAGCAGGGGGAGCCTCAGCGAGTGCCTGGTTTTTAAGGTGTGTACCCCACTGCAGTTCATGCTTTGCATGTAGATGCCTGGTCATGCAGGTTGTGCTGAGGTTCAGAACGTTAATGCCTCGCCTCAGGCTCTGATGGCAGAGCGTGCAAGTCACTCGGGTCTTGTCGGTAGGACATTGTTTAAAGAAGTGCCATGCCAGGGAACTCTTTGAAGCTGCCTTTGTGGGGCTGGGTCCCTGTTGGCGATGTCCAGTAGCAGGCGAACTCTGGGGGCGGCGGCTCGTCTGCTTTGGCCCCCTGCTCCCTCTTTGGCTTCGCTGTTGTCTCGGTCTCACCACTACCTCTTCCTCTGAACTGTGAAAGTCATCGCCACGACCTTCAGTCCATGTGGGGTCTAAGACCTCATCGTCCTCTGCATCGTCTTCCACCCAGTCTCCCTCCCTGACCTCCTCCTGTTCAGTCTGCACACTGCAAAAAGACGCGGCAGTGGGCACCTGTGTTTCGTCATCATCAGAGAGTCGGTGACTCTGCTGTGGTGGTATTCCCATGTCCTCTTCATCTGGAGACATAAGTGGTTGTGCGTCAGTGCATGGTATGTCTTCCTCCACTGGGGAAGGGCTAGGTGGACGCCCCTGGGAAACCCTTGAAGCAGAGTCTTCAAACAGAAGAAGAGACTGCTGCATAACTTGTGGCTCAGACCGTTTCCCTGATATGCTTGGGGGTGATGTGACAGACTGATGGGCTTGGTTTTCAGGTGCCACCTGTGCGCTTTCCGCAGAAGACTGGGTGGAAGACCATGTGGTGAACGTGCTGGAAGCACTGTCGGCCACCCAATCGATTAATGCCTGTACCTGCTCAGGCCTTACCATCCTAAGAGCGGCATTGTGCCCCACGAGATATTGCGGTACATTCTGCCGGCTAGTTGAGGGAGTTCGTTCCCTACTGTGTGCGCCTGGGGCCGAACGGCCACGTCCTCTACCAGCAACAGAGGCTCCACGGACACCACCACGACCGCGTCCTCGTCCCTTAATAGTATTTTTCTTCATTGTTGCGATTCAACTCGCACCACAATGAAATATATTATTTTTTATAAGCAAAATCCCCTCACTGGAATACTTTCAGTCTTTTGACTGTATGGATTACAGATGGAATGACTGTTATATGTGAGTACCGCTTTCTTTGACAGATTCTAGTATGGGTACATATATGTTTTCCCAACCCCAGCACATTAGTTTGCTAATTCCAGATGTATGAAACGCAGGCCTAACTGTATCTAGTATATTGAACGCCAGATAAACTAACTTGGCCTTTTTTAAATAAAAAAAATTCCCTCACTGGAATACTTTCAGTCTTTTGACTGTATGGATTACAGATGGAATGACTGTTATATGTGAGTACCGCTTTCTTTGACAGATTCTAGTATGGGTACATATATGTTTTCCCAACCCCAGCAAATTAGTTTGCTAATTCCAGATGTATGAAACGCAGGCCTAACTGTATCTAGTATATTGAACGCCAGATAAACTAACTTGGCCTTTTTTAAATAAAAAAAAAATTCCCTCACTGGAATACTTTATGGCTTTTCACTGTATGGATTACAGGTGGACTGGTATTAGTAGGGGTGACACAAGCACACCCAAGTCCCTGATGTAGGATTTCTATGGCACAGACCACTATTACAAGTGATTAATGGACGTTGGGAGAGATTGTGCTGCAGCACTAGTCCCAAGATAGCCGCCGCCTATCAGCCCAGTAACATGTGCCACAAAATGGTCTGCACAACCTTTAAAAAAAATAGCCTTGGACTGTGCTGCTAAATCGCTATTGGTCTGAATCCCAGGTGTAGATGTCTGACTTGTTTGGAGCTTTGGAATGCACACTGTGGCAGCTTCTGCTGCAGCACTACAAGTCGCAAAATGGCGGCCGGCGGTCAGCCCGGGTACATGTGGATGGAAAAATCACTCTGGCCACTCTAAAAATAGCCAATCCCTATCAAAAAAGCAGCTCAGCTGCAGTTGTTCAGATGAATCACAGGTGGAGGAGAGAAATTTGCTTCCAGTTATTCAATTATCCCTGCCTATTCTCGCCCTAGCATCAGCTGCGTCTAACCCTGTTCTATTCACATCGGGAGTGAGCACGTCCCGACGTGCGCACAAGCTTATAAGAGGCTGAGTCACATGCTGCACTTGGCCAATCACAGCCTTGCCAATAGTAGGCATGGCTGCGATGGCATCTTAGGGCAAGTAGTATGATGCATGTTGATTGGCTGCTTTGCAGCCTTTCAAAATGCGCCAAAATACATGCCGAACGACGAACCCGAACCCGAACTTTTACGAAAAAGTTCGGGTTCGGGTCCGTGTCACGAACACCCCAAAATTCGGTACGGACCCGAACTATGCTCGAACTGTTCGCTCAACACTAGTTATTTACACATCATTTGGATGAAATTAGTGATGCGCAACCATTATTGCCAGAGGATGGAGATAACAGGGATATGTCTCAGTCAGGCAGCATTACACAAATGGACGTACAGTGTGATGATGATGTTGTACCCGCTGCTGCTTCCTTTGCTGAGGTGTCAGATACAAGTGAAGTGGTTGATGATGACGATGTGTCCGTGGATGCCACGTGGGTGCCTGCTCGAAAAGAAGAAGAAGAGGGGGAAAGTTCAGAAGGGGAGACAAAGAGAAGGAGGAGACGAGTTGGAAGCAGGGGGAGGTCGTCGCAAGGAGCTAGTGGCACAGTCAGACAGCATGTATCGGCACCCAGGGTCAGCCAGACAGCACGCCAATCAACACATGCTGCTGCCACCACCAGAATGCCGTCATTGCAAAGCTCAGCAGTGTGGAATTTTTTTTGTGTGTCTGCCTCTGACAACAGCGATGCCATTTGCAACCTGTGCCAAAAGCAGCACACAACCTCAAAGCCACCATCCTCCTCCTGGTCCAGCATCTTCAGCCACGTCAACCACTGCTGTCCTCCTTGCCCCCTCTCAACCACCCGCCACTCCGCCTCTCACCTTCACCAGTTCCATCTCATCTGCCCACAGTCAGGTGTCTGTAAAGGAAATGTTTGAGCGTAGGAAGCCAATGTCCCAGAGTCACCCCCTTGCCCGGCGTCTGACAGCTGGCTTGACGGAACTCTTAGCCCACCAGCTTTTACCATACCAGCTGGTGGAGTCTGAGGCCTTCAAAAAATTTATCGCTATTGGGACACCACAGTGGAAGGTACCCGGACAAATTTTTTTTTCAAAAAAGGCAATCCCAAACCTCTACTCAGTGATTGAAAAGGAAGTCATGGCATCTCTGGCATACAGTGTTGGGGCAAGGGTCCATCTGACCACTGATACCTGGTCTTCAAAGCACGGTCAGGGCAGGTTTATCACCTACACTGCGCATTGGGTCAACCTGCTGACGGCTGCCAAGCATGAAATGCGTGGCTCTGCAGCAGAGTTGGTGACACCGCCATGACTTGCAGGCAGGCCTACTGCCACCTCCTCTACTCCTCCTACTCCATCCTCTTCCATAACCTCCTCGGCTGAGTCCTCTTCTGCTGCGGCGTCTGGCTGCACATCAACTGAATCCCCCCAGCTCCCCAGGGGCTATTCCACATCCCGGATACGACAGTGTCACGCTGTCTTGGGGTTGACTTGCCTGAAAGCAGAGAGCCACACCGGACCAGCACTCCTGTCCGCCCTGAACATACAGATGGATCAGTGGCTGACCCCGCACCAATTGGAGATCGGCAAAGTGGTGTGTGACAATGGAAGCAATTTGTTGGCGGCATTGAATTTGGGCAAGTTGTCACATGTGCCGTGCATGGCACACGTGTTGAATCTCATCGTACAACGCTTTGTGTCTAAGTACCCAGGCTTACAGGACGTCCTCAAGCAGGCCAGGAAGGTGTGTGGCCATTTCACGTGTTCCTACACGGCCATGGCGCACTTTTCAGACATTCAGCGCCGAAACAACATGCCAGTGAGGCGCTTGATTTGCGACAGCCCGACACGTTGGAATTCAACACTCCTAATGTTCGATCGCCTGCTCCAACAAGAAAAAGCTGTCAATGAGTATTTGTATGACCGGGGTGCTAGGACAGCCTCTGCGGAGCTGGGAATTTTTTTGCCACGTTACTGGACGCTCATGCGCAATGCCTGTAGGCTCATGCGTCCTTTTGAGGAGGTGACAAGCCTAGTCAGTCGCACCGAAGGCACCATCAGCGACCTCATCCCATTTGTTTTCTTCCTGGAGCGTGCCCTGCGAAGAGTGCTGGATCAGGCTGTAGATGAGCGTGAAGAGGAAGAGTTGTGGTCACCATCACCACCAGAAACAGCCTTGTCATCATCGCTTGCTGGACCTGCGGCAACGCTGGAAGAGGAGTGTGAGGAAGAGGAGTCAGAGGAGGAATGTGGCTTTGAGGAGGAGGAAGACCAACCACAGCAGGCATCCCAGGGTGTTTGTTGTTGTCACCTATCTGGGACCCGTGGTGTTGTACGTGGCTGGGGTGAAGAACAGACCGTCAATGACATCAGTGAGGACGAGGAACGGGAAATGAGTAGCTCGGCATCCAACCTTGTGCAAATGGGGTCTTTCATGCTGTTATGTCTGTTGAGGGACCCTCGTATAAAAAGGATGAAGGAGAACGACCTGTACTGGGTGGTCACGCTACTAGACCCCCGGTATAAGCAGAAAGTGGCGGAAATGTTACCAACTTACCGAAAGTCAGAAAGGATGCAGCAGTTCAAAACAAAACTAAAAAATATGCTTTACACAGCTTATAAGGGGGATGTCACAGCACAACGGGAATCTAACAGGGGAAGAGGTGAAAGTAATCCTCCTCCTACCACGACCACGACGGCAAGGACAGGACGCTTTACAGATGTGTTGTTGATGAAGGACATGCAGAGCTTTTTCAGTCCTACACATCGCCACAGCCCTTCGGGATCCAGCCTTAGAGAACGACTCAAGCAACAGGTAGCAGACTACCTCGCCTTAACTGCAGATATCGACACTCTGAGGAGCGATGAACCCCTTGACTACTGGGTGTGCAGTTTGCGATAGAACTTCTGGCCTGCCCCGCTTCAAGTGTCCTGTCAGAAAGGACCTTCAGTGCAGCAGGAGCCATTGTCACTGACAAAAGAAGTCGCCTCGGTCAAAAAAGTGTTGATTACCTCACCTTCATTAAGATGAATGAGGCATGGATCCCGAAGGGACTGACAGTGGGGGATACGTTTGACTAACAAAGGGCCTGATGACATGCCTTGGCCTCAAAATGGTCCCCACGCTGCTGTATTTAATGTCTGCATACCGGATGACTTTCGTGAATTCTCCGCCACCAACTAGGGTTCAAGCCGCAATGTTTTAGTCACCTTTCTGCCTTGAAAACATCAATTTTCCGGCCGCTGCTACAACAGCGGCTGCAACAATAACATTATTTTTCAGGCATGTGTACATGCCTAATTTTTCTGGCCTCTGGTGCTGCACTGTGGCTGCAAAAACAAAACAAAAAAAAAAGGCACATACAAGTGTCAATTCCCCTTCGTGATCGTTACCTTGTTGTGGTGAAGGGGCTTGCATATAACAATGAAGCGATCATCACCTCTATGAGTGTGTTGGCAATGTTGCCACACCCCAGATGATAAGGCCGTTGCTTCATTATGATCAGACCAAAAGCGATCGGCTGGATAATTTTTCATAGAAAAAAACATAAATTTTTTTAGATATTTTTTTAAAGTTGTATGGGTGGGTTTTTAATACATAAAATAAAAAAATCATAATAAAGTCTCTTAATAGTTTATTAGAAATAATGCAGACAATTTAAAAAATCCCCATCAATTCCAATACAAAGCAAGTACAAAGCTCAGAACTAAATTATTCCAGGATGTCGTAATGGTTCGTTAATTCGACAATGGTTAATCAATTCGACACACGTCCCCTGATAGGGGACGTAACAGGGATTAAACTGATAGGAATAGTACTAGTTAAGACACCACTCATATAGGGTGTCACAGCACATTGCTCCGTGCACGCGCAGTGCCCCAACCTGGGACTGAGTAAGAGAACCGACCAAGCTGCTTTTTCCATCTCCCGGTTCCTAAAATCAATTCATTTTGGTGTATCAGAATTTGGTCTGTCACTGTGAAGGCAGTCGAAGGTACCCGGCCTAAATTTTTTTTCACAAAAGGCAATCCCACCCTGATATGGGACGTAACAGGGATTAAACTGATGAGAATAGTACTACAGAAAATACCACTCATATCGGGTGGGGCAGTAAATTGCACGGAGCAGACGCAGTGACCGTGGCGTGGATTCAAACAAAGGGGTGAGAGCCAGCATTTTTTTTAACCATCTCCCCGTTCGAAAAATCTATTTAATAATTTGACCCCAGATTGGGGACGTAACAGGGATTAAACTGATGAGAATAGTACTACAGAAAATACCACTCATATCCGGTGGGGCAGTAAATTGCAAGGTGCAGACGCAGTGACCGTGGCGTGCATTCAATCAAAGGGGAGGGAGCCAGCATTTTTTTAACCATCTCCCCGTTCGAAAAATCTATTTAATAATTTGACCCCAGATTAGGGACGTAACAGGGATTAAACTGATGAGAATAGTACTACAGAAAATACCACTCATATCCGGTCGGGCAGTAAATTGCACGGCGCAGACGCAGTGACCGTGGATTCAAACAAAGGGGAGGGAGCCAGCGTTTTTTTTTAACCATTTCCCCGTTCGAAAAATCAATTAAATTCACCTTTCCGGGACCCTTGGTGTTGTACGTGGCTGGGTGGAGGAAAAAACCTTCAATGACATCAACGGGACATGGCTAGCTTGGTATCCAACCTTGAAAAAATGGGGAGTTTGAGGTTGGGCAAATGGACTGTTTGCGGTTGTTTGCGGTGCATTAAAAGGGGAGTTTGGTCTGTCAATGTCTGTGAAGCGGGCGTAACCCTTACACTACCTGATCAATACAACATCATACCTGATCGTATACACACACTGGATGTTTTAAACCACGTTGTTCAAAAAAAATTTGGATTGTTAGGTGATTTATGCCCTTTATGGATTAAAATCCAACTCAGCGTCAACTACATAATTTTCCATGGGAGTTTTGCCATGGATCCCCCTCCGGCAAGCCACAGTCCAGGTGTTAGTCCCCTTGAAACAACTTTTCCATCACTACTGTGGCTAGAAAGATTCCCTGTGTGTTTTAAAATTCGCCTGCCTATTGAAGTCTATGGCGGTTCACCTGAGAAGCTTCTGTTTAGATAAGGGATTTTATTGTGTTCTGACATTAACTTGTTTAGAACATGTCCTCCAACAGTCAGAAATAAAATAAAAATGCTGCTAAAGTATAATACCTACATATAACATATAAAAAAGTTTGATACAGATACATGCAGTTACATAAAGATCTAAGGAATAGTGTCCACCATTTAATATAATACAGTAGCCGGTCTCTATATCCTTAGTAGTCTATATGTCTTGGAACAAGAGGTCCTGAGCAGGGACATTGTCCATTCCTTCTTATACTCTTGGGAATGTCATATGGCTTGCAAAACATCTACAATAGCGTTGGTATACTGTTGCACCCTTATGTAAATGGCTTTCTTCTATTATTTGCCTACCCGGTTAAAAGGGAGATTTTACCTCCATTGGACTGGCTTTGAGGAGGTTGACCTTCTTTTTTAATTACAAGAGGATTAGTTTCTCCCGGCGGAGGGGATTAGATGTCTTGAGCACATAGACCCTCAGCAACCAAAACACTTCTAATTTACAAGAAAATCCTATTTGGTATATTTACATACTGGTCTGTGTTGTCTGGCTTGTGCTCTTGATGTTTTGTGACTGGAGAGGTAAGGAAACATATATTTCCATCTGCAGTAATATAGGAGAGGACATTACAAAAGGGTGAAATGGCATAGTACTTAAAAAGAGAACAGAACCATGTCTTTTAAGACGGCTGCCATCTGTACATGACATCTGCCAGTCATTGCCCCAGACCTCAGGAGAGTGCAGAGCGACCGCAGAATCATACATGTTTAATGGGGAACAATTGACAACCAATTAAGTAGCAGCTGTGGAAAATTATAGTAAAAAAAGACAACCAAAAGATTTCAAAATATTGCATGCATTATTAATGAAAGGGTATATGTGGAGGCACAAAGGACATTTTTGCTGAAAGCAATTTACAAAGTTGCATCCTTTATTGTGAATTATAAGGGATATTTCAGGCTCCTGATATTGACCTACCCTGAGGATAGGATAAAATAAAAGGGAGCTCCAAAGCGCTGCTACGAGGTAAAAGATATTTTATTCCAAAAATTTGAAAATTTAAAATACAGGCAATACGCATTGAAGTGGCAATCTGCCACCTTCTTCAGGCTAAAGGTAGATCACCAAAATATGCATACCTGAGGAAAGTGGCAGATTCAAAACATGTGTCGCCTGTATTTTATATTTTTTCATAATTTTAAATAAAATATTTTTAATTTTTAGCTGCACTTTGGAGCTCCCTTTTTTACTTTCTTATTCTATCCATTGATGGTACTGATTTGCCAATTGGTGGGAGAGGGATGCAGCTACTACTCCTGTGGTGGGCTTACCAACTGTGCAAAAAGAGTTGTCCCTGCAGACACAACATTTTGGGGTAAGGGCGGGTTCACATCAACCTTGTGAATGTCATTATTGCTTTCCATTATAACGTGGTTATAACAGAAAATAACGTAATTCATAAGATGGAATTCAAAATAGAAACCTTTAGAGGCATTCCGTTTTGATCCGTCATATTAGAGGTTGACATGACTTTCTTTTCCATCCTGCATAACAGAAACCAGACGGATCCATTATGCTTGCCCATAGACCTCTATTATGACGGAGAAAAATTGAATACCTCTAAAGGTTTCCATTTTGAATTCCATCTTACGAATTCTGTTATTTTCCGTTATAACCATGTTATAATGGAAAGCAATAACAGAATTCATAACGTTGATGTGAACTAGTCCTTAGAGTCACAGTATGTCATGTGTTTTTTTTTAGTAATGGAGGTAATGCACTAGGATGAGCCAATGCCTTTTTTCCAGATTGTACTATCCTCAGGATAGGTCATCAATATTTGATCAGTGGGGATCCAACACCCCCACAACCCCACTGATCAGCTGTTCCATGCAGCCTCCTCGCTTAAAAGAGAGCTGAACTGCAGTCAGTCAACACGTCGACTACATTCTGAATGGAGCTGTGCTTCATGCGTAGTGATGTCGCGAACATAAAATTTTCAGTTCGCGAACAGCGAACGAGAACTTCCGCAAATGTTCGCGAACTGGCGAACCGGGCGAACCGCCATAGACTTCAATAGACAGGCGAATTTTAAAACCCACAGGGACTCTTTCTGGCCACAATAGTGATGAGAAAGTTGTTTCAAGGGGTCTAACACCTGGACTGTGGCATGCCGGAGGGGGATCTATGGCAAAACTCCCATGGAAAATTACGTAGTGGACGCAGAGTCGGGTTTTAATCCATAAAGGGCATAAATCAACTAACATTCCTAAATTGTTTGGAATAACGTGCTTTAAAACATCCAGTGTGTGTATACGATCAGGTATGATGTTGTATCGATCAGGTAGTGTAAGGGTTACGCCCGCATCACAGACATTGACAGACCAAACTCCCCTTTTAATGCACCGCAAACAGTTCATTTGCACAACCGCAAACTCCCCATTTGCACAAGGTTGGATACCAAGCTAGCCACGTCCCGGTGATGTCATTGAAGGTTTCTTCCTCCACCCAGCCACGTACAACACCAAGGGTCCCCGAAAGGTCAATTGAATTGATTTTTCGAACGGGGAGATGGTTAAAAAAACGCTGGCTCCCTCCCCTTTGTTTTTATCCACGGTGACTGCGTCTGCGCCGTGCAATTTACTGTCACACCCGATATGAGTGGTATTTTCTGTAGTACTATTCTCATCAGTTTAATCCCTCTAACGTCCCCAATCTGGGTGCCATTTATTGAATAGATTTTTCGAACGGGGAGATGGTATCAGTGGTTGGCACTGGCAGTGGGCACACTACAGTCAGTAGAAGCGGGCCTGACACACACTGGCAGCAGGCAAGCAACTGAAATTACACTAAAGTGTAAAAATTAAATGCCTTATTTATCGGCAAGCTACTGTGCCACCCGGTATGAGTGGTTGGCACTGGCAGTGGGCACACTACAGTCAGTGGAAGAGGGCCTGACACACACTGGCAGCAGGCAAGCAACTGAATTTAGACTACTGTCTAAAAATTAAATGCCTTATTTATCGGCAAGCTACTGTGCCACCCGGTATCAGTGGTTGGCACTGGCAGTGGGCACACTACAGTCAGTGGAAGCGGGCCTGACACACACTGGCAGCAGGCAAGCAACTGAATTTAGACTACTGTCTAAAAATTAAATGCCTTATTTATCGGCAAGCTACTGTGCCACCCGGTATCAGTGGTTGGCACTGGCAGTGGGCACACTACAGTCAGTTGAAGTCGGCCTGACACACACTAGCAGCAGGCAAGCAGCTGAAATTACACTAAAGTGTAAAAATTAAATGCCTTTTTTATGCAAAGTCCTGTGCCAGCCGGTATGAGTGGTGGGCACTGGCAGTGGGCACACTACAGTCAGTGGAAGTCAGCCTGACACACACTGGCAGGCAACTAACCTTAGATTAAAGTGTAAAAATTAAGTGCCTATTTTTTAAGCAAAGTCCTGTGCCACTCGGTATGACAGGGGTGGGCACTGGCAGTGGGCACACTACAGTCAGTTGAAGTCGGCCTGACACACACTAGCAGCAGGCAAGCAGCTGAAATTACATTAAAGTGTAAAAATTAAATGCCTTTTTTAAGCAAAGTCCTGTGCCAGCCGGTATGAGTGGTGGGCACTGGCAGTGGGCACACTACAGTCAGTGGAAGTCAGCCTGACACACACTGGCAGGCAACTAACCTTAGATTAAAGTGTAAAAATTAAGTGCCTATTTTTTAAGCAAAGTCCTGTGCCACTCGGTATGACAGGGGTGGGCACTGGCAGTGGGCACACTACAGTCAGTGGAAGTCAGCCTGACACACACTGGCAGGCAACTAACCTTAGATTAAAGTGTAAAAATTAAGTGCCTATTTTTTAAGCAAAGTCCTGTGCCACTCGGTATGACAGGGGTGGGCACTGGCAGTGGGCACACTACAGTCAGTTGAAGTCGGCCTGACACACACTAGCAGCAGGCAAGCAGCTGAAATTACATTAAAGTGTAAAAATTAAATGCCTTTTTTAAGCAAAGTCCTGTGCCAGCCGGTATGAGTGGTGGGCACTGGCAGTGGGCACACTACAGTCAGTGGAAGTCAGCCTGACACACACTGGCAGGCAACTAACCTTAGATTAAAGTGTAAAAATTAAGTGCCTATTTTTTAAGCAAAGTCCTGTGCCACTCGGGATGACAGGGGTGGGCACTGGCAGTGGGCACACTACAGTCAGTTGAAGTCGGCCTGACACACACTGGCAGGCAACTAACCTTAGATTAAAGTGTAAAAATGAAGTGCCTTTTTTTTAAGCAAAGTCCTGTGCCACACGGGATGACAGGGGTGGGCACTGGCAGTGGGCACACTACAGTCAGTTGAAGTCGGCCTGACACACACTGGCAGGCAACTAACCTTAGATTAAAGTGTAAAAATGAAGTGCCTTTTTTTTAAGCAAAGTCCTGTGCCACACGGGATGACAGGGGTGGGCACTGGCAGTGGGCACACTACAGTCAGTTGAAGTCGGCCTGACACACACTAGCAGCAGGCAAGCAGCTGAAATTACACTAAAGTGTAAAAATTAAATGCCTTTTTTATGCAAAGTCCTGTGCCAGCCGGTATGAGTGGTGGGCACTGGCAGTGGGCACACTACAGTCAGTGGAAGTCAGCCTGACACACACTGGCAGGCAACTAACCTTAGATTAAAGTGTAAAAATTAAGTGCCTATTTTTTAAGCAAAGTCCTGTGCCACTCGGTATGACAGGGGTGGGCACTGGCAGTGGGCACACTACAGTCAGTTGAAGTCGGCCTGACACACACTAGCAGCAGGCAAGCAGCTGAAATTACATTAAAGTGTAAAAATTAAATGCCTTTTTTAAGCAAAGTCCTGTGCCAGCCGGTATGAGTGGTGGGCACTGGCAGTGGGCACACTACAGTCAGTGGAAGTCAGCCTGACACACACTGGCAGGCAACTAACCTTAGATTAAAGTGTAAAAATTAAGTGCCTATTTTTTAAGCAAAGTCCTGTGCCACTCGGGATGACAGGGGTGGGCACTGGCAGTGGGCACACTACAGTCAGTTGAAGTCGGCCTGACACACACTGGCAGGCAACTAACCTTAGATTAAAGTGTAAAAATGAAGTGCCTTTTTTTTAAGCAAAGTCCTGTGCCAGCCGGTATGAGTGGTGGGCACTGGCAGTGGGCACACTACAGTCAGTGGAAGTCAGCCTGACACACACTGGCAGGCAACTAACCTTAGATTAAAGTGTAAAAATTAAGTGCCTATTTTTTAAGCAAAGTCCTGTGCCACTCGGGATGACAGGGGTGGGCACTGGCAGTGGGCACACTACAGTCAGTTGAAGTCGGCCTGACACACACTGGCAGGCAACTAACCTTAGATTAAAGTGTAAAAATGAAGTGCCTTTTTTTTAAGCAAAGTCCTGTGCCACACGGGATGACAGGGGTGGGCACTGGCAGTGGGCACACTACAGTCAGTTGAAGTCGGCCTGACACACACTAGCAGCAGGCAAGCAGCTGAAATTACACTAAAGTGTAAAAATTAAATGCCTTTTTTATGCAAAGTCCTGTGCCAGCCGGTATGAGTGGTGGGCACTGGCAGTGGGCACACTACAGTCAGTGGAAGTCAGCCTGACACACACTGGCAGGCAACTAACCTTAGATTAAAGTGTAAAAATTAAGTGCCTTTTTTTAAGCAAAGTCCTGTGCCACACGGAATGACAGGGGTGAGCACTGGCAGTGGGCACACTACAGTCTGTGGGCCTGCAGCTCCTCACACACAGGCAGGCCAGGCAACTGCAATATGTATATAAAGGAAAAAAAAAAGCAGACTAATGTTGCAGCCCTAAAAAGGGCTTTTTGGGGTGCTGTCAGGACGCTGTCCTTACAGCAGAGATCAGATGAGTCTTTCAGGACTGGAGTGGACACTGAATTCACTAGCCTAGCTATCGATTTCCCAATTAAATCAGCAGCAGTTACAGTCTCCCTCCTCTCACTAAGACTGCAGCTTCAGAATGAATCTAAAATGGATGCTGTGCAGGAGGTGGGAGGGTCTGGGAGGGAGGGTATGCTGCTGATTGGCTGGAATGTGTCTGCTGACTGTGAGGTACAGGGTCAAAGTTTGCTCAATGATGATGTATAGGGGGCGGACCGAACATCGCATGTGTTCGCCCGGCAGAGGCGAACGCGAACAAGCTATGTTCGCCGGGAACTGTTCGCCGTCGGATAGTTCGGGCCATCTCTATTCATGCGTTGGTCCAAGTCCTAGTTCCAGCACTGGCTGCTGCCAAAAATACCTGATTGGTAGGGGAGAGGGATGTTGGATATTGATGACCTAATCTGATAGCTCTGGATGGGGTACTAGTTCTCATTGAAGAGAGTATGGAGAAGCATTTACAAGCAATGCTCTATGGGGGGAAAAAAAGTATGTAAATTAGCTCTGTTCCAGAAGGGAGAACATTACCCCATACTAGTCAAACCAAAAAGGAAGAGGTATGGATCTGTAGACAACTTTTCTTGCCCCTCCTCAGTAGAGAGCAGGGTGCTAGTTGGCTGAATTAAATGCCTTTGTGGTACTGGTTCACATAGAACAACCAAAACCAAAAAAGCTCTCCTCCAGAAGAAAGAAATTTACCCCTACCAGACAAATCTAAAATCTTCATAAATGAGGCCCTCTATGCTGTAACCGCTGAGCCCTCATAGGATAAGGCATAATAAGGCATCAAACATAATAACCTTTCTTACACCAAGGAATCTTGCTAATTAAAGAACTCATATGGCATGTACAAAAGCTTGAAGGAGTTGCCACCACATCTAATCATTAAAAACATTCAACCCAGCTATGAAAATCCCCTTTATGTGGTATTGCATGGCCGCTCCAAATCTTATAGTCTCTCTTAATCAGTGGTCATAATCTATATTAAACTCCTGGCTGCAAAACTTGAATGACTGTTTTGCCTTAAGGGGAATAAGAGGCTTATACAAAAGAAATCCTTTGCCACCCCTTCTTAATCTCTTAGGGCTTCCTTTAATTATTTTCCTGAAGAATATTTATATTGAGGTTCATGACCTCCAGATGTGTCAGAGCATCGGAACCTCCCGTTATGGTATTTGTTTCACATGCAATGTTGCCTGGGATTTAGGAAATCTCATATTTTGCTTGTATTTTTTAAAATGAATTCCCTGATGTTTTTGAATTGATATATTTAATGATATCATAATTATTATCTAGAGGACATTTTTGCACATCTTTTGGAAAACAAAGCAATAAAAAAAAGAAATTTAAGTTGAAAGTGTTTGCTTTCTCTGTTGCCAAACGTTTAAGTTCATTAAAAAGGCTTATAAGATATGTTGGGGTGTATGACAATGGTTTCTAAAAATGTGACATAGTAAATACATAAAGTTAAAGTTAGACATTTGGCATTTAAATGTAAGGGTGCTCAGCTAAATCATTGATGGAAAAAGATAGTGATAAATAGGGATGAGCGAACCAGTGGAAGTTCGGGTCACCAGGTTCTGCCGAACATCAGCACAAAGTTGGGGTTCGGGATCCGAACTTGATCCCGAACTCCATTGAAGCCAATGGGGACTCAAACTTCACTTTATTATTTTCCGTTATAATATGGTAATGTCGGAAAATAATAGCATTCTTAACCCTTTCTACCCGGGGCAAGTTTTGCCCTCCTGCCAAGGCCATTTTTTGCAACTCTGACATGTGTCACTTTATGTGCTAATAACTTTGGAACACTTTTACTTATCCAAGCCATTCTGAGATTGTTTTCTCGTGACACATTGCACTTCATGATAGTCAAAAATTTAAGTCAATATATTTCACCTTTATTTATGAAAAAATTCCCAAAATTACAAAAAAAAATGAAAAATTCACGATTTTCTAAATTTTAATTTTTCTGCTTTTAAAACAGAAAGGGATACCTCATAAAATATTTATTATTTAACATTCCCCATATGTCTACTTTATGTTGGCATCATTTTGGAAATGTCATTTTATTTTTTTAGGATGTTAGAAGGCTTAAAATTTTGGAAGCAATTCTCAAAATTTTTAAGAAAATTTCCAAAACCCATTTTTTAAGGACCAGTTCAGGTCTGAAGTCACTTTGTGGGGCCTACATACATTTTTTACAACATTCATCTGACACGGTAGATCATGTGCTATTTTTATAGAGCAAGTTGTTACAGATGCAATAATAAAAAAAAAATTGTCTACTTTCTTTGTTTATTTGTTTCAGTTTTACATAATAAAGCATTTTTGAAAAAAAAATGTTTTTGTGTCTCCATTTTCTAAACGCCATTTATTTTTTTATTTTTCTGCAGGGGCTTATTTTTTGCTGAAAGAGTTGATGTTTTTATTGGTACCATTTTTGGGTACATATGATTTTTTGATCATTCATTATTACACTTAATAAAATGCCAGCACAGTTTTTATTTATTTATTTTTACAGCGTTCACCTGAGGGGTTAGGTCATGTGATATTTTTATAGAACAGATCGTTACGGACATGGCAATACCTAATCTGCATATTATTTATTTAGGTTTTACACAATAATAGCACTTTTGAAACTCTCCATTGTCTGAGAGTCATAGTTTTATTTAATTTTTTTGACCGATTGTCTTAGTTAGGGTTTTATTTTTTGAGGAGACTGTTTAATTGGAACTATTTTGGGGGCATACGTGTTTTTGATCGCTTGGTTTTGCAATTTTTGTGATGTAAGGTGACAAAAAATGGCTTTTTTTGGCACTGATTTTATTTTTATTTTTTATGGTGTTCAGCTGAGGGGTTAGGTCATGTGATATTTTTATATAGCTGGTTGTTATGGATGCGGCGCTACATAATATGTATACTTTTTTTATTTATTTCACTTTAAAACAATAATAGCATATTTGAAACAAACAAATGATGTTTTAATGTCTCCATGTTCTGAGAGCTATAGTTTTTTTTTATTTCTTGAGCGATTTTCTTAAGGGCTCATTTTTTGCAGGATTGGGTGATGGTTTTATTAGTACCATTTTGTGGGACTTTTCGGACACTTGCACTTTTTGTGATGTTAGGTGACAAAATGGCTTTTTTTTTAACAGTTTTAATTTTTTTTCTATCGTGTTTATCGGACAGGGTGGATCATGTGATATATTTATAGAGCCGGTCGTTACGGACACGGTGATACCTAATATGTGTGTTTTTTCCTGTTTTGTTCTATTTTTTATTATAAAATCAGGGGAAAGGAGCATTTTTTTCTTTTTTTTATTTATTAAAAACACTTTTTTTAAAAACTTTATTTCTGTTTCATTCTGGGACTTCAACTTTTGAGGGTCTGATCCACTCTGTAATGCATTACAATACATCTGTATTGTAAGGCATTGCCTGTTAGTGTATTACAATGAGTAATACACTAACATGTTGCCTAGGAGACGAGCCTGGGGCTGGATCTCCTCGGCCCCCGTAGAAGGCAGGTCCCGCTGCTGTGCAAGGCATTGGGCAGCCTGTGAATGGCATCGGGCTGCCTTAACACCCGCCGCATGCACCTATGCCGCGGTCAGCGCTGACCGCGACATAGAAAGGGTTAATCCGCCGTCATCGGCTTTTACAGAGATGCCGGCGGATACAGCAGGGGCTTGGCTATCAGGGACTGTGATCACTGTGACGTAATAGTACATCAAAATGCGGCAAGTCACTTGCCGCCATGATATACTATTACATCATATGTCGGGAAGGGGTTAAGACAGAATGCAAAGCAACATGGCCATTTTGGGGTTTAAAAAAAAAAACTCACCTTATCCACTTGATTGCGATGCAGCAGCTTCTTCTATCTTGAAGTTGAGCGTGTGTTAATATCTGCTCACCAGTTATGCCATGTTATGTACAGTCCCGAAACGCATTGCTTTCTACACTTAACTCAAAAGGTAAAGAGACCACTTCAAGACTCTCTATCCTAAGCAGCCCCTGGCATAGTCCTTTTTACATAGCACCTACATTTGTTTGTTTCAAATATGCTATTATTGTTTTAAAGTGAAATAAATAAAAAAAAGTATACATATTATGTAGCGCCGCATCCATAACAACCAGCTATATAAAAATATCACATGACCTAACCCCTCAGCTGAACACCATAAAAAATAAAAATAAAATCAGTGCCAAAAAAAGTCATTTTTTGTCACCTTACATCACAAAAATTGCAAAACCAAGCGATCAAAAACGCGTATGCCCCCAAAATAGTACCAATTAAACAGTCTCCTCAAAAAATAAAACCAAATGGAAACTAACAGAGCCTAATGACTTAAAATTAGATCCGTTGTACTTAAGTACCAGGGAGGTCTCATGAAGTGGACGTTGTGACATTTTTGTCATCAAAAGTGACCGAAAGCCGGATGGAATGCCCTAGTGAGTATGTGAACAGAGCCTTCTTCCAAAAGAAAAGAAAGTTTAAACTATTTTAAAGTTTTGACCATGGATCATGGTGGTAGCTCCTGGTAAGTTAGACGATAAGTAGATGTCTCCAACCTCAGTGAGACATCTGTCAGTATTTAGCTACAATAAAAAATTGTTTCCAAGCTGATATAAATTATTATAGTAAAAATCTTACCTGCCATAAAATGTCCAGTCTACTTAGCATGTGGATAATATTTTTATGATTAGAATAAAAGCTTCAAAAGGTGGCTCTTTGTAATGTTTTTTTACTAGCTTCTGTAGTAGCTCAAAATGTGTTGTAAATTTGGGCACACGTCTAAGAAAAATACCCACAATGGCGAAACATGGGGTGTTATTCCAATAAAAATGTGAAGTTGAGCATGTGTTAATATCTGCTCACCAGTTATGCCATGTTATGTCCAGTCCCGAAACGCATTGCTTTCTACACTTAACTCAAAAGGTAAAGAGACCACTTCAAGACTCTCTATCCTAAGCAGCCCCTGGCATAGTCCTTTTTACATAGCACCTACATTTGGCCACACTCTCATGTGCCTTTATTGTCTTTCTTATATAGATATGCATATGTTTATATTATATTAATATTTTAACCTGAATGTGATGTTTATATATCTTATTTATATGATCTTATATTGTTCATGTTATACCGTTTAGGGAGTGGTTCCCTTAACAGCCCGATACCCAGGTGCTTTCTTAAAAAGTTGTACATGAGGAATAACACTATATCTGGCCATTATGTGACTTGTATCTGACTTTGTCAGGAGTTTTCCCTTCTGCAGACAATATCACTACTTCTGCCTTGCCTGAGCTAGTGGGTAGAGACTAGTTGCTATGATGTCTGCCCATAGAATACACAGTATATGGAGAAATAGGAAATACTGCCCCCTATGTCTTTGTAACACAACTTCAGAAACAGCAGCAGTAATGGAGGAAATTATACAGCTGCACTGAGCAGTGTAGATGTGAATCCACCAGTAAAATGAGACAGTAAAACACCAGCAGCATGATCTGTATCTGTCTCTCTCTGTGTCTCTCTCCAGCAGCCCCTCCCCCTCCTCATCTACCCACTACTTAGACCTCAATGGGCTTCAGATGTAATGTAAGCCTTCAGTGTTCTAATAACTTATCTTTACTGAAAATGGATTTCAGCTGTGAATAGAGAGTTAGGCTATCTTCACACTGGTGGTAGCCTTCTCCGGCAGGCTGTTCCAGTGGGTGAACAGCCTGCCTATCACGTCTGGTATGGAAGGTACCAGACGTGCGGCTTAGAGGGAAGGGAAACCGGGTGCCCTAACACAAGGGAGAGGGAGGACTGGTGACCCCTAACTCACCTAGCACTGGCACCTGGCTACTCTGATGTCCCTAGACGGGTTTGCTCACCCGTACGCCGATCACGTGCCTCGTCCCTGACATACCCTGTAGGAAGCCCTAGGTAGTGAGTAGGGCGGTGGGAGCACTAGTCCTCACCACTGACACCTAGGATAACAACAAAGAGTGGACAAACAACACAAACATCACATATACCCCGGAAGGGAGACAACAAACAGTATACAACAAACTGAAGAGGACCGGAGATCCAACCGCACTAGTTCCAACTGCTCCAGCAACTCCACAGCAACACCACCTGAGGTCAGAATAGATAACCTGAAAGTAAAGTCTATATCTGGCAACAAGGAAAGTAGGAAGAGAGACTAAATAGTGGCTGGGAGTGGCAGACCCAGAACAGCTGAAAAGAAAACTACAGATACTTAGGTAGAACAAAAAGGATAGTAAACCAAAACAGGAAAACCTGGACTGGAATCCATTCTCACAACTAGGTCATGGAGCGATCTCTTGAAATCGGGCGAGTAGTCACCCGCTGCGACCTTCTGATCACAGGAACCACAGGGTCAGCAATAGGTTGTGACACCCTCGTGACACTGCCTGATCCATGCTACCGCAAGTCCACCGTGCTGGTGGAAGTCCGCCCCATTCACTATAATGGGGGCGGGCCTGAGGTCCGGCCACAGCACGGCAAACATGCCGAGAGGCGGCCGGAATAAAACTACAACATTCTGCAGTTTTTCTCTGTCCGTCTCTTTGCATGTTTGCCATGCTGCAGCCGGACCTCCGGCCCGCCCCCATTATAGTGAATGGGGCCGGAGCGGACTTCCGCCAGCACTGTGGACTTGCGGTAGCATGGATCAGGCAGGATGTTTCCCGCCACAAGTGTGAAAGTATCCTTAGGGAAGCGGGAGAACAAGAAAAGAGTCTGATAATAGGAAAAAGAAGCATTTTGCTCTAATAAGATATGTTATATAGTTTCTACTATTAATTTATTTTAAAAAAGTAGAAACAACATAGTAACATAGTTTATAAACCTGAAAATAGACATCCGTCCATCCAGTTCAGCCTGTTAACCCACAAGTTGATCCAGAGAAAAAAAAAAACCATGGAGGTGGAAGCCAATTTTCCTCATTTTATGAGAAAGAATTCCTTCCCGACTCCAATCAGGCAATCAGAATAACTCCCTGGATCAACAACCCATCTCTAGTAACTATAACCTGTAATATTATTACACTCCAGAAATACATCCAGGCCCCTCTTGAGCTCTTTTAGTGAATTTACCGTCACCACCTCCTCAGGCAGAGAGTTCCATAGTCTCACTGCTCTTTCCATAAAGAATCCTCGTCTATGTTTGTGTACAAACCTCCTTTCCTCCAGACGCAGAGGATGTCCCCTCGTCACAGTCACCGTCCTGGGGATAAATAGAAGATGGGAGTGATCTCTGTACTGACCCCTGATATATTTGTTCACAGGAGACCAGAACGGTACACAGTACTCCATGTGTGGTCTGAGTAGTGATTTGTAAAGTGGCAGGACTATGTTCTCCCCACGGGCATCTATGCCCTTTTTAATGCACCCCATAAACTTATTGGTAATGTTGAGCGAAGCATTCAAAGCGGAATTCGGTCCGAAGTTTAGGAAAGCTTCATTTCGCAATGAATCCAAATTTCCTCGAGCTTCGTGGTAAAGAATCAGTTTTTCCAAATATGACAGCTGCATATGTTACAAAGTGAAAGTAAGAAGCCCCGGAACATGAGATCACCCCTAATGCTGCACAGCCAGCCAATCCCCTGTGATGTCACAGCCTTAAATATAATCCTTCATGGCTTGTCTTTTGGGGCCAGAAAGATTATACAACCTGGTCCTAGGTAACTTTGCTCCAGGGAGCAGGTTAACCGGGCAATCATACGGACGATGGGGTGGTAGCTCTTGATAACCCTTCTCAGAGAAAACATCTTCAAATTGCTACTTAAGCAATTGATCCTACAATGCTCACTCCACTCTAATATCTCTCTGGCCTGCCAATCAACAACAGGATTGTGCGCTACCAACCAGGGAAGATCTAATACCATAGGAGTAGGAAGCCCTTCCAGGACAAAGCAAGAAATAACCTCTATGCGCGTTTCGCGGTAAACCTTCTTCGGGAGGAGAAGCGGAGGAGAAACACACGTAGAGGGGAAGTCCGCCATTATACACGTGCACCTTAGGTATGTTTTGATCTGTAATAGGTTTTGTCTATCACATGGATTTTGTAATATATTATATGGAGGTGATTGTGAAGCAGTAAGTGGCTAAGTCATTTATGATCCAGTTATGATATGGTAGTGATGGATTTTTAGCCCCACAAACATACATATCATCCACTAATACATAATATAGCATTTTATACCCATAATAGGTTTTTAGCCTTGTGTACAGACTTTCTTTGTGTCAGTAATTTGCTATTGAAGGTGATTGAAGGTGACTCAGTTCTCTACAGTTACTATGAATTTATGTGTATTTTATAATATTCACTAAAAAGGGTAATAATTTAAAGGACTTTAGTAGTACTCTTAGTTTTTTGTTGATTGTATCACCTTACAGAGTAGTCCGGTTAAAAATAGGTGTTCACCAATTTTGGATCTATTGCTGCAATATTGGAAAGGGGGGTGATTTAAACTTTTATATTTTTTATTTTTTATATATTTTTTAACTTTTTTTTATTTTTTGTGATGATTTTGTGGCTCATATAAATTATGTTTTTTAATTTTTCATTTTGTTCTATCAGGGATTTTTAAAATGCCATTTAAACTCAATATTGCTTATTTCTTATCCTGGCCTGCCATCTGGTGGCCAAAATAAGAATTGCAGCATGAACACTTTCAACTTCATCAGCAAGGCTGAAAGTGTTCAGCGCAACTACCGATGCCCCAATTGGCCACAAGGGGCATCGGTAGGAAGCTCGCGCTTCTGGGTTTTTGCACATTTAGATGCCGTGATCTCACTTGGTCACGACATCTAAAGCATTTAATCACTGCGATAGGCATTATTGCCGGTCACGGTAATTAGCCGCAGGTCTCTGCTGTTTGAAACAGCAGAGATCTGCCAGGCATGGCGCCCGCTGAACGTGCGAGCGGGCGTCATGTTTACATATGGCTCCAGCACCGTACATGTACGTCGATGGTAGCGAACGGGTTAAAAATGTCATGAAAGATGTCCATAGTCTTTAAGGCATACCTATCATAACATTATATGGATCTGTAAATGTGAATTTATAAAACTTTGTAATATAACTTATTGGGTAGAAGTGTCTTCTTCTGCCCCTTTCAACAGCCTCTCTGTAATTATTCAGAAACCTCATCAGTCACCAAAACATCCATCTAAAGTAAAACTATAAATAAAGGACAAGGAGGCGGTAAATCATGTTATAGTCTTTCTGCCTTCTCCTGTGTGAGACCCAGGGGCATATTTATAGAGGGTGCAGAGGCAGCAGTCGCAAACGGGCCCAGGAGCCTGAGGGGGCTCAAAGTCCCTTGTGCTGCATAAGAAGACACTGGTATTATAGAAAGTGCATGCTGGTCAAGTTACACCTCTGGCTGAAGAGAGGGGTTAGGTTGAGAATTTGGCATGGAGGGTATCATGTCAATTTTTGCCTCAGGGAGCACGAAAGCTATGTGCTTCCCTGTCCCTGGCCACAAAGCACCGAGGAAAGGGGTGACCTCTTGCACCAGGGTTCATGAGCCTTTAGCTACGCCTCTGGATATACCCATGCTATGAGAGGGGACAGCAAGCAGCAGAGAGAACTTTCTGATTTGTATTATTTATGTAAATCTTCCCGTAAATACAAAGGGGAGGATGAAGACACTCCATATGCAGATTAGACAAAATATTCCTGGCTGCAATACATCTAATTCACATCTATGGCTGCCTAAAGAATTGGAATTTGTAGAAGCTCCCACCTGTATTCTACCAACATCACTTCACATCACTTTAATGGAGCGAGGTCACGACCATCACATCTTCTATCTAAATAAATACTCCATCTGCTCAACACAAGGCATTTGGGAAGCACGGTGGCTCAGTGGAGAGAACTTTTGCCTTGCAGCACTGGGGTCCTAGGTTCTCTTGTATGTTCTCCCCGTGTTTGCGTGGATTTCCTCTGGGTTCTCCGGTTTCCTCCCACACCCCAAATACATACTGATAGGGAACTTAGATTGTGAGCCCCATTAGGGACAGCATGATGCTAATGTCTGTAAAGCGCTGCGGAATATAGCAGTGCTATATAAGTATATAAAATAAATAAATAAAATAAATAAATATCTAATTATATAGTTGAGCAGATAGATTAGGACAATGCCAATTAAGGCTACTTTCACACTTGCGTTCGGGGTTCCGCTTGTGAGTTCCGTTTGAAGGCTCTCACAAGCGGCCACGAACGTATCCGTACAGCCCCAATGCATTCTGAGTGGATGCGGATCCGCTCAGAAGGCATCAGTTTGACACCGTTTGGCCTCCGTTCCGCTCAGCATGTGGACACCCGAACGCAGCTTGCAGCGTTTTTCGTGTCCGTCTGGCCGTGCGGAGCCAAACGGATCCGTCCAGACTTACAATGCAAGTCAATGGGGACGGATGCGTTTGACGTTGACACAATATGGTGCAATTGCAAACGGATCCGTCCCCCATTGACTTTCAATGTAAAGTCAGGAGTCCCTATTAATATACCATCGGATCGGAGTTTTCTCCAATCCGATGGTATATTTTAATTTGAAGCGTCCCCATCACCATGTGAACGCCTCTATGTTAGAATATACCATCAGATTTCAGTTAGATCGTGAAACTCAGATCCGAGAGTATATATTCTAACACAGAGGCGTTCCCATGGTGATGGGGACACTTCAAGTTAGAATATACTAAAAGAACTGTGTACAGTCGTGGCCAAAAGTTTTGAGAATTACATAAATATTGGAAATTGGAAATGTTGCTGCTTAAGTTTTTATAATAGCAATTTGCATATACTCCAGAATGTTATGAAGAGTGATCAGATGAATTGCATAGTCCTTCTTTGCCATGAAAATTAACTTAATCCCAAAAAAAAACTTTCCACTGCATTTCATTGCTGTCATTAAAGGACCTGCTGAGATCATTTCAGTAATCGTCTTGTTAACTCAGGTGAGAATGTTGACGAGCACAAGGCTGGAGATCATTATGTCAGCCTGATTGGGTTAAAATAGCAGACTTGACATGTTAAAAGGAGGGTGATGCTTGAAATCATTGTTCTTCCATTGTTAACCATGGTGACCTGCAAAGAAACGTGTGCAGCCATCATTGCGTTGCATAAAAATGGCTTCACAAGCAAGGATATTGTGGCTACTAAGATTGCACCTCAATCAACAATTTATAGGATCATCAAGAACTTCAAGGAAAGAGGTTCAATTTTTGTTAAGAAGGCTTCAGGGCGTCCAAGATAGTCCAGCAAGCGCCAGGATCGTCTCCTAAAGAGGATTCAGCTGCGGTATCGGAGTGCCACCAGTGCAGAGCTTGCTCAGGAATGGCAGCAGGCAGGTGTGAGCGCATCTGCACGCACAGTGAGGCGAAGACTTTTGGAAGATGGCCTGGTGTCAAGAAGGCCAGCAAAGAAGCCACTTCTCTCCAAAAAAAACACCAGGGACAGATTGATCTTCTGCAGAAAGTTTGGTGAATGGACTGCTGAGGACTGGGGCAAAGTCATATTCTCCGATGAAGCCTCTTTCCGATTGTTTGGGGCATCTGGAAAAAGGCTTGTCCGGAGAAGAAAAGGTGAGCGCTACCATCAGTCCTGTGTCATGCCAACAGTAAAGCATCCTGAGACCATTCATGTGTGGGTTGCTTCTCATCCAAGGGAGTGGGCTCACTCACAATTTTGCCCAAAAACACAGCCATGAATAAAGAATGGTACCAAAACACCCTCCAACAGCAACTTCTTCCAACAATCCAACAACAGTTTGGTGAAGAGCAATGCATTTTCCAGCACGATGGAGCACTGTGCCGTAAGGCAAAAGTGATAACTAAGTGGCTCGGGGACCAAAACGTTGACATTTTGGGTCCATGGCCTGGAAACTCCCCAGATCTTAATCCCATTGAGAACTTGTGGTCAATCCTCAAGAGGCGGGTGGACAAACAAAAACCCACTAATTCTGACAAACTCCAAGAGGTGATTATGAAAGAATGGGTTGCTATCAGTCAGGAATTGGCCCAGAAGTTGATTGAAAGCATGCCCAGTCGAATTGCAGAGGTCCTGAAAAAGAAGGGCTAACACTGCAAATATTGACTCTTTGCATAAATGTCATGTAATTGTCGATAAAAGCCTTTGAAACGTATGAAGTGCGTGTAATTATATTTCACTACATAACAGAAACAACTGAAACAAAGATCTAAAAGCAGTTTAGCAGCAAACTTTGTGAAAACTAATATTTGTGTCATTCTCAAAACTTTTGGCCATGACTGTACATGACTGCCCCCTGCTGCCTGGCAGGTGCTGCCAGGCAGCAGGGGGCAGACCCCCCCTCCCTCCCCTCTATTTAACTCATTGGTGGCCAGTGCAGCCGCCCCCCCCTCCCCCCTGTTTTTAACTCATTGGTGGCCAGTGCGGCTGGCCCCCCCTCCCTCCCCTATATTTAACTCATTGGTGGCCAGTGCGGCCGCCCCCCCCCCCTATAATTAAAATGACCGACCCCCCATCATTGGTGGCAGCGGAGAGTTACGATCGGAGTCCCAGTTTAATCGCTAGGGCTCTGATCGGTTACCATGGCAGCCAAGACGCTACTGCAGTCTTGGCTGCCATGGTTACTTAGAAATTTTAGAAGCATTATACTTACCTGCGATGTCTGTGACCTGCCGGGCGCTCCTCCTACTGGTAAGTGAAAGGTCTGTGCGGCGCATTGCTTATAGCACAGACCTTTTACTTACCAGTAGGAGGAGCGCCCAACCGGTCACAGACATCGCAGGTAAGTATAATGCTTCTAAAATGGCAGCCAGGAATGCAGTAGCGTCCTGGTTGCCATGGTTACCGATCGGAGTCCCAGCGATTAAACTGGGACTCCGATCGGAACTCTCCGCTGCCACCAATGATGGGGGGTCGGTCATTTTAATTAGGGGGGGAGGGAGGGGGGGCCGGCCGCACTGGCCACCAATGAGTTAAAAACAGGGGGGGGAGGGAGGGGGGGCCGGCCGCACTGGCCACCATTGAGTTAAAAACAGGGGGGGGAGGGGGGCCGGCCGCACTGGCCACCAATGAGTTAAAAACCGGGGGGGAGGGAGGGGGGCCTGCCGCACTGGCCACCAATGAGTTAAAAACAGGGGGGGGAGGGAGGGGGGGTCTGCCCCCTGCTGCCTGGCAGCACCTGCCAGGCAGCAGGGGGCAGTTATGTACACAGTTCTTTTAGTATATTCTAACTTGAAGCGTCCCCATCACCATGGGAATGCCTCTGTGTTAGAATATATTGTCGGATCTGAAAAAAACAGTTATGCAGACGGATCCGTTCTGAACGGATGCAAGCGTTTGCATTATAGGAGCGGATCCGTCTGTACAGACACCAGACGGATCCGCTCCGAACGCAAGTGTGAAAGTAGCCTAATATGTGTTCTTGAGCTGGAGCAGGCCAGCAACAACCCTAAGATTGTGAAAATTTTTGGGGATGAAAGATTCTTTGGTTATACTTTAAGAAAAAATAACACATATTCATTATTTTATGCCGAGGAAATTAAATATTCTCCTATAAGAACTATGATACTCAATATCCTATTCACATCTCCCCATCATATGGCTCATTCTAATATTACATTGTTTCTCTGTCTCATAATTCCGTTATACAAGTCGTTGACAACATAAGTCTCCAAAAGTTCCAAATCTTAACAAGAAGTTTTTTCTATTTTCCAATAGCCATTGCTAAACCCAGTAATAATAGCGGAATTCACACTTTGACTTGGACAGATTTTGCTAGAGGCTATCACCATTATTACTTCCATTATTCTTTCTGCATAGAATTTATATACATATGTACATTGAATTAAAACAAGTGCTACAACTTTAAGTGTCTAGGAATACCCCTGAAACCAAATATTCAATCTCAGAGCAACATAGTAGAACCTGCTGCCAAATTTCCCTGGGCTTTCCCACAAATATATTGTCTGCCCCAAAGTCTAGCTCTGAAAACGTGAATGGATGCTAAGTATTTGCTGTAGAAAAAGATAAATGTACAACAGCTGGAATGTAAAAACTGGCACCAAAGGGGGTAAAGGGGGGGTTTGCCATCAAGTTAAAGAAAGTGTATGGAGCAAGCAAGAATAAAATAACATACCGTGTCTCTCCACACATAGCAAAAGCCTTAGACCAACAAACTCGCTCTGATAGATCAGTAATTTATCATCGTAATGAAGGCAGTTTACAAAGAATTTTAGAAACAGTGAAAGATATGTAACACGTTGAGTAAACCTTCTAGAAAACATCTTACCAGGGAAAAAAGCAACCAAATCAGATGAAAGGTTAACGACCAAATTGTATATATTTAATCAAAAATAGCTGTCAAAACATTTTACAATAGGCCAACAACAGATCTGGGAAAACAATTCTGAACAATGTTGCCAAGAAGAGGAAACATTGAATCCAAGCAATGTAAATGAAACCAAATTTCCAGAAAAGCAACCATTTCTAATTTTAGAAGTTTTATTTTAGCATTTTTTTTCTTTTCTTGTGTGTTTTATGTTTACTTCTTATAATGTCAGATTCATAATTCCTTTTCTAACCCGAAAACAACCACTCACCAAAAATACTTAAAGGGTAACTGTCACATATTTTTTCCCCATAAATGAGTAGTCTAGGCAAAAATAAGAAAATTTGTAATATATATTATCAGAGCAAAATGCTTTCTTCTCATCTTATTAGGCTCCTCCCCTTCTCTCCCCTCCTCTTCACTAAGAATTCACTGATCAAATCCAGGCTGCCTGCTCACTTAAGGATCAGATTACAAAGATGTCTATGGAGAGGGGAAGGGGAGGGGAATGACTAGAAGGGAGGAGCTTCTGCTAGTGTGTCATTCATTTATTGTCTAACTTCAATGCTGGATTCATATCTACACTGCTACGTTCTGTTGTACCATGCCCTCCACTAATGCTGCTGCTTCTGAGGTTGTGCTACAGAGACTTAGGCAACAGATTCTCCTGTTTCTCAATTAAACCAGCTAGTCTCTGCCCACCAGCTCAGAAAAAAAAACTACAATTACAGTCATATTGCAGAGGGAAAAGCAGTTAATAAATGCCAGATTCAAGTCATATAATGCCAGAAACATTGTTTTTCCTCATGTGCGCCCAAAGTTAAAAAAAAAAAGCACTGGTATATACAAAAGTAATTAAAACATTTTTAAATAAAATGAAAAAAATGAAAAAAAAAACAAAAAACTGTTTCACACCACCTCAAATCATTGCCATAACCTCTCTGTAATCTAAGGCTATATACATTATATATCAAAATGACAAAAACAAAATAGGGGACCTGTTTAATACAATGCAAATCTCTAATATAAAGAACTATAAATGTAAAAAAGTAGTGGTCTTTTATAGTGATGAGGGGCAATATTCAAATTTGCGATATTTCGCGAATATTTGGACGAATATTCGCAAATTCGAGATTATTTTCTTGATCGCAAAAAATCGGCAATGTAATATTCGCGTAATGCGCGCAAAATACAGGCGTGGGTCACTGTTGCCACATTTTTCAAGCTGCTAGAAGTTTCAAGAGACTGGAGAAAATGGTTGGCACGGCAGAACATTACAATAGCTTTATATGCAGTGTGGGGGGTTAGCTCTTCTCCGGGAGTCATTCCACAGATACGGCTTCAGGACACCCGGTTTCAGGTCCAAACATTGCATTTATTGTGCAACACCAGCAAAAACAAAATGACAAAATAATAAACACTCGCCCGTCCAGGCTCTAACTAAACACAAAGTTTCCTTTGTGGCTTTGTCAGCCAATGTCCCACATACTGTACAGAGCACAGTACGCCCACTGTCTCCAGTTCAGTATTTCTTGTGGGGATTTGGGGCTTAGTAGTCCGCCTGACTATAGCCCTGCGACCCTCCCAGGCGTCGCTTTGTCGCCCAACTCCAGGCTATCTCCCAGCCTTGTGGTCCCTCAGCCTTGCCCAGCTGAGACCACACAGACAGAGCCTCCAGGCCTCTGTCCACAGGTAACACACTCCCCCCTTGCTGACACCCTGGGAGGTGCTTTATGCCAGCCTTATTACATCCAGCTTGTCTCACCTGTGGTGGAATAGGGGTGTGGACCGCACTATCCACCCCTTCCTTGCCTCTAACCTGCGTGAGACCTGTCACTGTCTCACAGCAGATAGAGTGCTCCAATATATTCACGATTGCAAAATCGTCACTAATGATGCGAATATTTAGGCTCAAAACGTGCAACTTTACATTTTAACAGGTCTGACTACTTATTAGTGATTGGTGCACTAAGTATTGTTGTGACCTTGTGACATCATAACACTATGTATGTATGTATGTATGTATGTATATAGCATACATACATACGTACATATAGCACTATGTATGTAGCATGTATGTATGGACAGCAGAACCTATCAGATACACTATATCACTATCTAACCTACACTGACTATCTCCCACTATCTGTATTATATATATATATATATATATATATATATATATATATATATATATATATATATGCTAACTAAATAACTAACTATCTACAGGGAGTGCAGAATTATTAGGCAAGTTGTATTTTTGAGGATTAATTTTATTATTGAACAACAACCATGTTCTCAATGAACCCAAAAAACTCATTAATATCAAAGCTGAATATTTTTGGAAGTAGTTTTTAGTTTGTTTTTAGTTTTAGCTATTTTAGGGGGATATCTGTGTGTGCAGGTGACTATTACTGTGCATAATTATTAGGCAACTTAACAAAAAACAAATATATACCCATTTCAATTATTTATTTTTACCAGTGAAACCAATATAACATCTCAACATTCACAAATATACATTTCTGACATTCAAAAACAAAACAAAAACAAATCAGTGACCAATATAGCCACCTTTCTTTGCAAGGACACTCAAAAGCCTGCCATCCATGGATTCTGTCAGTGTTTTGATCTGTTCACCATCAACATTGCGTGCAGCAGCAACCACAGCCTCCCAGACACTGTTCAGAGAGGTGTACTGTTTTCCCTCCTTGTAAATCTCACATTTGATGATGGACCACAGGTTCTCAATGGGGTTCAGATCAGGTGAACAAGGAGGCCATGTCATTAGATTTTCTTCTTTTATACCCTTTCTTGCCAGCCACGCTGTGGAGTACTTGGACGCGTGTGATGGAGCATTGTCTTGCATGAAAATCATGTTTTTCTTGAAGGATGCAGACTTCTTCCTGTACCACTGCTTGAAGAAGGTGTCTTCCAGAAACTGGCAGTAGGACTGGGAGTTGAGCTTGACTCCATCCTCAACCCGAAAAGGCCCCACAAGCTCATCTTTGATGATACCAGCCCAAACCAGTACTCCACCTCCACCTTGCTGGCATCTGAGTCGGACTGGAGCTCTCTGCCCTTTACCAATCCAGCCACGGGCCCATCCATCTGGCCCATCAAGACTCACTCTCATTTCATCAGTCCATAAAACCTTAGAAAAATCAGTCTTGAGATATTTCTTGGCCCAGTCTTGACGTTTCAGCTTGTGTGTCTTGTTCAGTGGTGGTCGTCTTTCAGCCTTTCTTACCTTGGCCATGTCTCTGAGTATTGCACACCTTGTGCTTTTGGGCACTCCAGTGATGTTGCAGCTCTGAAATATGGCCAAACTGGTGGCAAGTGGCATCTTGACAGCTGCACGCTTGACTTTTCTCAGTTCATAGGCAGTTATTTTGCGCCTTGGCTTTTCCACACGCTTCTTGCGACCCTGTTGACTATTTTGAATGAAACGCTTGATTGTTCGATGATCACGCTTCAGAAGATTTGCAATTTTAAGAGTGCTGCATCCCTCTGCAAGATATCTCACTATTTTTTACTTTTCTGAGCCTGTCAAGTCCTTCTTTTGACCCATTTTGCCAAAGGAAAGGAAGTTGCCTAATAATTATGCACACCTGATATAGGGTGTTGATGTCATTAGACCACACCCCTTCTCATTACAGAGATGCACATCACCTAATATGCTTAATTGGTAGTAGGCTTTCGAGCCTATACAGCTTGGAGTAAGACAACATGCATAAAGAGGATGATGTGGTCAAAATACTCATTTGCCTAATAATTCTGCACGCAGTGTAATGTAATGACACAGGAAAGCACAGAGCACAGCAATAACACTGCTCTCTCTCTCAGATCTGCAAAATACTGCATACAAGGGCTGCTGGGGAGGTTCTTATATAGTAAGGGGTAGGCAACTTTCCTATTGGTTGCTAGGGATGTTGCTAAGCTCAGACAAAGACATTGCAGCCTTCTCATTGGCCCACAAGCAAGAAAGGAGGTTACTGATGATAATCTAGAATATTCAAAATTACGAATATATATCACTATATTCTAAATATTTGTGAATTCTTGAAGTGACGATATTCGCGATTAATATTTGCTATTCGAATGTTCGCGCCCAACACTAGTGTTTTATACACATCCCTAAAAAATAAAAAAAAATAGAAATAATATTTTTATAAAAATATTCAAAAAGCTGTGTTATGTGTCAAGAAAAAAAATTATTTTGTTAGCACAAGTAATAAAAGAGGACATTAAGCCATCACAAGTGTAAAATCACTAAAAAGTTTCTAGTCATTTAGGAGCAAAGCACCCTGGTCAATGATTGTTATAAGTATTTTAATTCCATTGCTTTGTTGCTTATACATTACATGCCATAATAAAGAAGAGGAAAAAAAATAAAAAAAATAGGATTACCCTTACCCCAATTCGTTTCTAGCAAAGAAGTAAATTATCTCAGAATAGGTCATCAATATGAAATCGGAGAAGGTCCAACTTCTGGTACCACCTGAGGATCAGTTGTTTGATGGCCTGGTCGGTACCCAGCCAGACAAACGTATTATAGCTCTAGCAAGATCTGTAGACACTGATTGCTCAGGCAATGAAGTGAGGTCAGAAGCACAGCTATATAGCAGAAGATAATTAGCACATGGGAACAGCCTCACAGCAGCTCACAGAGCAGGAGGAGGTTAACCCTTGCAGTACTGCAATCAAAGAGATATACATGGACAACATGAACAATGGCCCTTAGGCTACTTTCACACTTGCGGCAGAGGAATCCGGCAGGCAGTTTCGTCGCCGGAACTGCCTGCCAGATCCGGCAAAACGCATGCAAACTGATTGCATTTTAAGACTGATCAGCACCCTGATCCGTCTTAAAAATGCATTGCAAGAACGGATCCGTCTGTCTGTTTGTCATACGGACAAACGGATCAGTTTCTATTTTCTTTCACATTTTTACCAGTCTGCGCATGTGCAGTAGAGATGTCCCGAACTATTCGCCGGCGAACATCGGCTACTATAAATATAAAAAATAATAATAAACAACATACATAAATAACCCCTCAGTGAGGTGGCAAAGGACCACCAATTAACATATAGTGCAAGAGTAATAATATTAAGTGATAAAGTAAATATGCAGGTCATGTGTCACATAGACACTCCTGACCACCCCGTCCCAACGCGTTTCGCCTCGTTGGTTTCAGGCTCCTCAGGGGACAAAAAAACATTAATGAACCATAGCACAGTGTCCAACACCACAAAAAATTTCACTGGAGAGACTAAGATGATTAATCTCTCATCACAGAGTGGTTACTGCTGTCTAAAACCACTAAAAGACATATAATAGAAAGCTAAATAGCTAAAAATAGATCAGGTTCAGGGACTAGTCAATAGTCAAATCATCAATAGATAATGATAACGGTCAAATGATTATTAATACAGACCACTGTTAATGACATAATGCAGATAAAACTAAAGTTCACCAGGATACGCATACATTTGGTTTGTATATTTAATCTGCTCCCTTTATAGACCAAAGATTAAAATAGAGATGTATAATCAATATAGTGACCATCTCCTGACCTGCGGGCACGCCGGGACAGCACATGTCTACATCAGGAGACCGCTCTATCGCCCTCATCAGTGGATATTTACTAGATTGAGCCACGTGGGATGCCGCTGCATACACCCGATGGTGACGCAAGTACAGCTGGCAATACCAGCTTGTTTTCCCACCAAACAGACCAACATGCTTTAATTACTTAAATGTAGTGGCTATCTTTGAAATAAACCATAATAGAATTATACATCAGCTGTATTGACACTGTAGGAGGTGGTCACTATATTGATTATACATCTCTATTTTAATCTTTGGTCTATAAAGGGTGCAGATTAAATATACAAACCAAATGTATGCGTATCCTGGTGCACTTTAGTTTCATCTGCATTATGTCATTAACAGTGGTCTGTATTAATAATCATTTGACCGTTATCATTATCTATTGATGATTTGACTATTGACTAGTCCCTGAACCTGATCTATTGTTAGCTATTTAGCTTTCTATTATATGTCTATTAGTGGTTTTAGACAGCAGTAACCACTCTGTGATGAGAGATTAATCATCTTAGTCTCTCCAGTGAAATTTTTTGTGGTGTTGGACACTGTGCTATGGTTCATTAATGTTTATTTGTCCCCTGAGGAGCCTGAAACCAACGAGGCGAAACGCGTTGGGACGGGGTGGTCAGGAGTGTCTATGTGACACATGACCTGCATATTTACTTTATCACTTAATATTATTACTCTTGCACTATATGTTAATTGGTGGTCCTTTGCCACCTCACTGAGGGGTTATTTATGTATGTTGTTTATTATTATTTTTTATATTTATAGTAGCCTAGGTCTCTCAGTAGGGACAGCATTATCTTGCTGTATCTAATACCCGTATTAGGGCCTTCTAGGGATTAATAGGAGGTACGAGACACGGTATCGCCCCTATCGGGGCGGCCATTCCGTTTACAGGCAGGGCAATATAAATAGGGCTAGTATCAGGGTTACTACCCCAATAGCCTATTTTGCATACACATGGTTGCCGTTCCTGCAAACATAGGCTAGTGGAATACCTTTTCCACACTTAGGTTTTTGATTTATTTTGTCAGGAATTATTAAAAGTTATGTCTTAGAATTAATGGTAATTCTGTGAAGTCATCTGCCCACAGTCAGGTGTCTGTCAAGGAAATATTTGAGCGTAAGAAGCCAATGTCACAGAGTCACCCCCTTGCCTGGCGTCTGACAGCTGGCTTGTCGGAACTCTTAGCACGCCAGCTTTTACCATACAAGCTGGTGGAGTCTGAGGCCTTCAAAAAATTTGTAGCTATTGGGAAACCGCAGTGGAAGGTACCCGGGCAAATTTTTTTTTCACAAAAGGCAATCCCCAACCTGTACTCTATTGTGGAAAAGGAAGTCATGGAATGTCTGGTACACAATGTTGGGGCAAGGGTCCATCTGACCACTGATACCTGGTCTGCAAAGCACGGTCAGGGCAGGTATATCACGTACACTGCGCATCGGGTAAACATGCTGACGGCTGCCAAGCATGGAATGCGTGGCTCTGCAGAGGAGTTGGTGACACCGCCACGACTTGCAGGCAGGCCTGCTGCCACCTCCTCTACTTCTCCTACTCCATCCTCTTCGCTAACCTCCTCGGCTGAGTCCTCTTCTGCTGCTGCGTCTTGCTCCACATCAACTGCACCCCCCCAGCTTCCCAGGGGTAATTCCACAACCCGGATACGACAGTGTCACGCTGTCTTGGGGTTGACTTGCCTGAAAGCAGAGAGTCACACTGGACCAGCACTCCTGTCCGCCCTGAACGCACAGGTGAATCAGTGGCTGACCCCGCACCAACTGGAGATCGGCAAAGTGGTGTGTGACAACGGAAGCAATTTGTTGGCGGCATTGAATTTGGGCAAGTTGACACATGTGCCGTGCATGGCACATGTGTTGAATCTGATCGTACAACGCTTTGTGCATAAGTACACAGGCTTACAGGATGTCCTCAAGCAGGCCAGGAAGGTGTGTGGCCATTTTAGGCGTTCCTACACGGCCATGGCGCACTTTTCCGATATTCAGCGGCAAAACAACATGCCAGTGAGGCGCTTGATTTGCGACAGCCCGACACGTTGGAATTCAACACTCCTAAGGTTCGACCGCCTGCTCCAACAAGAAAAAGCCGTCAACAAGTATTTGTATGACCGGGGTGCTAGGACAGCCTCTGCGGAGCTGGGTATTTTTTTGCCACGTTACTGGACGCTCATGCGCAATGCCTGTAGGCTCATGCGTCCTTTTGAAGAGGTGACAAACCTAGTCAGTCGCACCGAAGGCACCATCAGCGACATCATCCCATTTGTTTTCTTCCTGGAGCGTACCCTGCGAAGAGTGCTGGATCAGGCCGTAGATGAGCGTGAAGAGGAAGAGTTGTGGTCACCATCACCACCAGAAACAGCCTTATCATCATCTATTGCTGGACCTGCAGCAACGCTGGAAGAGGAGTCTGAGGAAGAGGAGTCAGAGAAGGAATGTGGCTTTGAGGAGGAGGAAGACCAACCACAGCAGGCATCCCAGGGTGCTCGTTGTCACCTATCTGGTACCAGTGGTGTTGTACGTGGCTGGGGGGAACAGGAACAGACCTTCAATGAGATCAGTGAGGACGAGGAACAGGACATGAGTAGCTCGGCATCCAACCTTGTGCAAATGGGGTCTTTCATGCTGTCATGCCTGTTGAGGGACCCTCGTATAAAAAGGCTGAAGGAGAACAACCTGTACTGGGTGGCCACGCTACTAGACCCCCGGTAAAAGCACAAAGTGGCTGAAATGTTACCGAATTACCAGAAGTCGTAAAGGATGCAGCAGTTCCAAAACAAGTTAAAAAGTATGCTTTACACTGCGTATAAGGGTGATGTCACAGCACAACGGGAATCTAACAGGGGAAGAGGTGAAAGTAATCCTCCTCCAACCACGACCACGCCGGCAAGGACAGGACGCTTTACAGATGTGTTGTTGATGGAGGACATGCAGAGCTTTTTAAGTCCTACGCATTGCAACAGCCCTTCGGGGTCCACCCTCAGAGAACGACTCGACCGACAGGTATCAGACTACCTCGCCTTAACTGCAGATATCGACACTCTAAGGAGCGATGAATCCCTTGACTACTAGGTGTGCAGGCTTGACCTGTGGCCTGAGCTATCCCAATTTGTGATAGAACTTCTGGCCTGCCCCGCTTCAAGTGTCCTGTCAAAGAGGACCTTCAGCGCAGCAGGAGGTATTGTCACTGAGAAGAGAAGTCGCCTAGGTCAAAAAAGTCTAGATTACCTCACCTTTATTAAGAAAAATGAGGCATGGATCCCGAAGAGACTGACAGTGGGGGATGCATTTGACTAAAAAAGGCCTGATGAGATGCCTTGGGCTAAAAATGGTCCACACGCTGCTGTATGTAATCTCTGCATGCCGGATGACTTGCGTGACTTCTCCGCCACCAACTAGGGTTCAAGCCGCAATGTTTTAGTGCACTGGCTGCAACAATACCTAATTTTCCAGACATGTGTACATGCCTAACTTTTCTGGCCTCTGGTGCTGCACTGTGGCTGCAAAAACAAAACAAAAAAAAAGGCACATACATGTGTCAATTCCCCTTCGTGATCGTTACCTTGTTGTGGCGAAGGGGCTTGCGTAGCACAATGAAGCGACCTCTATGAGTGTGTTGGCAATGTTGGCACACCCCAGATGATAAGGTCGTTGCTTCATTGTGAACAGACCAAAAGCGATCGGCTGGATAATTTTTCATAGAAAAAACATTAATTTTCTTTGTGATTATCTAAGGTGATCATTAACCCCTTAGGGACGCATGACGTACCGGTACGGCATGTTTCCCGATCCTTAAGGACCCATGACGTACCGGTACGTCATGTGTTGTTCCGATCACTGCCGCCCAGCCGGCGGTGATCGGAACATGGTGTCTGCTCAAATCATTGAGCAGGCACCTCGACTAAATGCGCGGGGGGGGTCCCGTGACCCCCCATGTCGGCGATCGCAACAAACCGCAGGTCAATTCAGACCTGCGGTTTGCTGCGCTTTCTGCAGTTTCTGATTCCCGCGGTCCCTGACCGCGGGGATCAGAAACTTTTATATGCCTAAAATATATATGTGTCACCCCCCCTGCACCCCTGAATGATATTATGGTGGCGGGAGGTGCAGGGGGGGTGTTGAAGGCGATGCGGGCGGTGCGGGAGGCGGGCGGTGCAGCAGGCGGGATCGTGATCCCCCGCCCGCCTCCCCTTCAATAATCGTTGGTGTACAGTGGTATACCAGGGTGTCAGCACATTGCTGACACCCTGGTATAAACGGCTGACATCTGTGATGCGATGTCAGCCGTTTAACCCTTTCCATACCGCGGTCCGTACGGACCGCGGTATGGAAAAGCACAGGTTAACAGTCGGGAGCTCCCTCCCTCTCCCATCGGGGGGCTGCTGTGCCTTTGCAGCCCCACGACAGGATGGGGTGACAGAGGGAGGGAGCCCCAGTCCTTACCCTTCCCCGTCTGCGCAGTTGTGGCCACAACTGAGCAGACGGGGAAGGTTCCCATGGCAACAGGACGCCTTCTCAGGCATCCTGCTGTCCATGGTGCTGAACAGATCTGTGCTAAAGGCATAGATCTGTTCAGACAAAGTGTAAGTAAAATACAGTACAAAACACTATATAGTGTACTGTAATGTATTATACAGACATCAGACCCACTGGATCTTCAAGAACCAAGTGGGTCAGGGTAAAAAAAAAAAGTAAAAAAAGTGAAAAAAAAGTAAAAATCGAAAACACATTTATCACTGATTAAAAATGAAAAAAATAAAATTCCCTACACATGTTTGGTATTGCCGCGTCCGTAACGACCTGATCTATAAAACGGTAATGTTACTCTACCCGAACAATGAACGCCATAAAAATAAAAAATAAAAAACTATGATGAAATAGAAATTTTGCCCACCTTACTTCCCAAAAAAGGTAATAAAAGTGATCAAAAAAGTTGCATGTACGCCAAAATTGTAACAATCAAACCGTCATCTCATCCCGCAAAAATCATACCCTACCCAAGATAATCGCCCAAAAACTGTAAAAACTATGGCACTTAGACTATGGAAACACTAAAACATGATTTTTTTTGTTTCAAAAATGAAATCATTGTGTAAACTTACATAAATAAAAAAAAAGTATACATATTAGGTACCGCCGCGTCCGTATCGACCGGCTCTATAAAAATATCACATGAGCTAACCCCTCAGATGACCACCGTAAAAAAATAAAAATAAAAACGGTGTAAAAAAAAACATTTTTTGTCATCTTACGTCACAAAAAGTGTAATAGCAAGCGATCAAAAAGTCATATGCACCCCAAAATAGTGCCAATCAAACTGTCATCTCATCCCACAAAAAATGAGACACTACTTAAGATAATCTCCCAAAAACTGAAAAAACTATGGCTCTTAGACTATAGAGATACTAAAACTTTTTTTTTGTTTTAAAAATGAAATCATTGTGTAAAACTTACATAAATAAAAAAAATTGCATACATATTAGGTATCACCGCGTCCATGACAACCAACTCTATAAAATTACCACATGATCTAACCTGTCAGATGAATGTTGTAAATAACAAAAAAAAAACTGTGCCAAAAAAGCTATTTCTTGTTACCTTGCCGCACAAAAAGTGTAATATAGAGCAACCAAAAATCATATGTACCCTAAACTAGTACCAACAAAACTGCCACCCTATCTCGTAGTTTCTAAAATGGGGTCACTTTTTTGGAGTTTTTACTCTAGGGGTGCATCAGGGGGGCTTCAAATGGGACATGGTGTCAAAAAAAACAGTCCAGCAAAATCTGCCTTCCAAAAACCGTATGGCATTCCTTTCCTTCTGCGCCCTGCCGTGTGCCCGTACAGCAGTTTAGGACCACATATGTGGTGTTTCTGTAAACTACAGAATCAGGGCAATAAATAATGAGTTTTGTTTGGCTATTAACCCTTGCTTTGTAACTGGAAAAAAATATTAAAATGGAAAATCTGCCAAAAAAGTGAAATTTTGAAATTGTATCTCTATTTTCCATTAAATCTTGTGCAACACCTAAAGGGTTAACAAAGTTTGTAAAATCAGTTTTGAATACCTTGAGGGGTGTAGTTTCTTAGATGGGGTCACTTTTATGGAGTTTCTACTCTAGGGGTGCATCAGGGGGGCTTCAAATGGGACATGGTGTAAATAAACCAGTCCAGCAAAATCTGCCTTCTAAAAACCAAACAGCGCACCTTTCACTCTACGCCCCGCTGTGTGGCCGTACAGTAGTTTACGGCCACATATGGGGTGTTTCTGTAAACGGCAGAGTCAGAGCAATAAAGATACAGTCTTGTTTGGCTGTTAACCCTTGCTTTGTTAGTGGAAAAAATGGGTTAAAATTGAAAAATTAGGCAAAAAAATGAAATTCTCAAATTTCATCCCCATTTGCCAATAACTCTTGTGCAACACCCAAAGGGTTAACGAAGTTTGTAAAATCTGTTTTGAATACCTTGAGGGGTGTAGCTTATAGAATGGGGTCATTTTTGGGTGGTTTCTATTATGTAAGCCTCGCAAGGTGACTTCAGAGCTGTAGTGGTCCCTAAAAATTGGGTTTTTTTAAATTTCTGAAAAATTTCAAGATTTGCTTCTAAAATCCTTAGCCTTGTAACATCCCAAAAAAATAAAATATCATTCCCAAAATAATTCAAACATGAAGTAGACATATGGGGAATGTAAAGTCATCACAATTTTTGGGGGTATTACTATGTATTACAGAAGTAGAGAAACTGAAACTTTGAAATTTGCAAATTTTTCCTAATTTTTGGTAAATTAGGTATTTTTTTATGCAAAAAAAATAATTTTTTTGACTTAATTTTACCAGTGTCATGAAGTACAATATTTGACGAAAAAACTATCTCAGAATAGCCTGGATAAGTCAAAGCGTTTTAAAGTTATCAGCACTTAAAGTGACACTGGTCAGATTTGCAAAAAATGACCAAGTCCTTAAGGTGAAGTAGGGCTGAGTCCTTAAGGGGTTAAAGCCTACTAGGCCAACAATGGGCCCACACTGCAGAATCATTGTTTTCTGGGTCACTTAACTGTCACCAAACTACCTTAGCACGACCATCGGCTTTGAAAAACCGCCATCGCCTGCAATCTTCCAAACGTGCGCACGAGCACAGTCATCACTACACCAAGATTGACGCATAGAGAAATAAAATTTAGGTCATGAGTGTGTCAACTATTGACAACTCTTTGCGGTTGTCTAAAATCTATTCGATACACGTCCCCTGATAGGGGACATAACAGGGATTAAACTGATAAGAATAGTACTACTTAACACACCACTCATATAGGGTGGCACAGTACATTGCACGGCGCACGCGCCGTGCCCCAAATTGGAAGTAAGAGGACCGACCAACCATTTTTTCCATCTCCCGGTTCCTAAAATCTATTCCATACACCGGCCCCTGATAGGGGACGTAACAGGGATTAAACTGATAGGAATAGTACTACTTAACACACCACTCATATAGGGTGGCACAGTACATTGCACGGCGCATGCGCAGTGCCCCAAATTGGAAGTAAGAGGACCGACCAACCATCTTTTTCCATCTCCCGGTTCCTAAAATCTATTCCATACACCGGCCCCTGATAGGGGATGTAACAGGGATTAAACTGATAGGAATAGTACTACTTAACACACCACTCATAAAGGGTGGCACAGTACATTGCACGGCGCACGCGCAGTGCCCCAAATTGCAAGTAAGAGGACTGACCACCCATCTTTTTCCATCTCCCGGTTCCTAAAATCTATTCCATACACCGGCCCCTGATAGGGGACAAAACAGAGATTAAACTGGTAAGAACAGATTTTTTTAATTTTAAAAAAAGAGGACAGCCTCTACGGAACTGGGTATTTTTTGGCCGCGTTACTGAACGCTCATGCACAATGGCTGTAGGCTCATGCGTCCTTTTGCGGAGGTGACAAACCTGGTCAGTCAAACCCAAGGCAACATCATCGACCTCATCCCATATGCGTTTTTTCTGGAGGGTGCCCTGCAAAGAGTGCTGGATCAGGCCATAGATGAGCATGAAGAGGAAGAGTTGTGGTCACCATCACCACCAGAAGCAGCCTTGTCGTCGTCGATTGCTGGACCTGCGGCAACGCAGAGAGAGGAGTCTAAAGAAGAGGAGTCAGAGGAGGAAGGTGGCTTTGAGGAGGTGGAAGACCAACCACAGCAGGCGTCCCAGGGGGGTTGTTGTCACCTTTCGGGGACCCTTGGTGTTGTACTTGGCTGGGTGGAGGAAGAGACCTTCAATGACGTCAGTGAGGACAAGGAACGGGACATGGCTAGCTTGGTATCCAACCTTGTGCAAATGGGAAGTTTGCGGTTGTGCAAATGGACTGTTTGCGGTTGTTTGCGGTGCGTTAAACAGAGAGTTTGGTCTGTCAGAGTTTGGTCTGTCACTGTGAAGCGGGCTTAACCCTTACACTACCTGATCGATACAACATCATACCTGATTGTATACACACACTGGATGTTTTAAAGCACGTTATTCCAAACAATTTAGGAATGTTAGGTGATTTATGGATTAAAACCCGACTCTGCGTCAACTACGTAATTTTCCATGGGAGTTTTTCCATAGATCCCCCTCCGGCATGCCACAGTCCAGGTGTTAGTACCCTTGAAACAACTTTTCCATCACTATTGTGGCCAGAAAGAGTCCCTGTGGGTATTAAAATTCGCCTGCCTATTGAAGTCTATGGCGGTTAGCCCATTCGCGAACATTTGCGGAAATTCGCGTTCGCCGTTCGCGAACGGAAAATTTTATGTTCGCAACATCTCTAAATTGCGCAGACCGGAAGGACGGATACGGCATTCCGGTATTTTGAACTAATACATTCCTATAGAAAAAAATGCCGTATCCGGCATTCAGGCAAGTCTTCAGTTTTTTGGGCCGGAGATAAAACCGTAGCATGCTGCGGTTTTATTTTTTGCCTGATCAGTCAAAAAGACTGAACTGAAGACATCCTGATGCATCCTGAACGGATTGCTCTCTATTCATGGGGATATTGCATGGGGATAAAACTGATCAGTTCTTTTCCGGTATAGAGCCCCTAGGACGGAACTCTATGCTGGAAAAGAAAAACGCAAGTGTGAAAGTACCCTAATTCACACACAGGAAGCCAGTGCCAGTGGTAATGGGACAGCGGTGACCACAAACTGCCATTGTACCATGGTTAATTTAAATAAAAACATTAGAATTAGACATGACATTTTCTTTCTAACAAATCATTGCTCTGATTGCGCTGCTAGATTTGTTTCAAGCTGGCAGCTCAAGGCACGTGTCCTTTTTCAGAGAGTGTTTCCTTTCCGCTGCAGCTCTCTATAACAGTTCAGGGGCATGCCCTTTTTGCTGTCGGACTCTCCCTATCACGGCACAGGTGGTGTGTCTTTTTTGTCAGGGGGAGTGTCCTTTCTGATGAAACTCTCTCCCAGAAATTATCACAGCTTCTAAGGGCTCTTTCACACTTGCGTTGTCCGGATCCATCGTGCACTCCATTTGCCAGAGGTGCCCGCCGGATCCGGAAAAACGCAAGTGAACTGAAAGCATTTGAAGACGGATCCGTCTTCAAAATGCGTTCAGTGTTACTATGGCAGCCAGGACGCTATTAAAGTCCTGGCTGCCATAGTAGTAGTGGGGAGCGGGGGAGTGGTATACTTACAGTCCGTGCGGCTCCCGGGCCGCTCCAGAATGACGTCAGAGCGCCCCATGCGCATGGATGACGTGACCCATGTGATCACGTCACCCATGCGCGTGGGGCGCCCTGACGTCACTCTGGAGCGCCCGGCGAGCCGCATGGACGGTAAGTATGCTGCTCCCCCGCTCCCCGCTACACTTTACCATGGCAAACAGGTCTTTAGCGTCCTTGCAGCCATGGTAACCATTCAGAAAAAGCTAAACGTCGGATCCGGCAATGCGCCTAAACGACGTTTAGCTTAAGGCCAGATCCGGATTAATGCCTTTCAATGGGCATTAATTCCGGATCCGGCCTTGCGGCAAGTGTTCAGGATTTTTGGCCGGAGCAAAAAGCGCAGCATGCTGCGGTATTTTCTCCGGCCAAAAAACGTTCCGGTCCGGAACTGAAGACATCCTGATGCATCCTGAACGGATTTCTCTCCATTCAGAATGCATTAGGATAAAACTGATCAGGATTCTTCCGGCATAGAGCCCCGACGACGGAACTCTATGCCGGAACAAAACAACGCAAGTGTGAAAGAGCCCTAACAGTAGATATGGCAGGTAGCAGTTCCAAGAATGGAAGTGAACATGTGCATCCACCTAAACTGAAGTAAATAGAGAAATAAGGGGAAAAAAAACAAAGAAGAGGGGACACTACACAAATATATTTTATGAAGAGCTCAGTGGCTACAGTATAGGACATTTTTAAATCCAAGTACAAATGTATTAGGATTCAGTTGCTGGTTTGTCATGGGACATCCCCTTTAATATTCAGAGATGTAGTGGTGACAAATGTCAGGTATCAGACCATCTTAAGAGTGCCCTAAAGTGATGGAGTATAGCTAGAAATACACCATCACTTTATTATTGTGGGGGTCCAACCTATGGGACCTGCACCAATCCTGAGAATGTGGAGGACACAGCTGATTCCTTTTAGCCACCGCAAAGCACCATTTTATTTTACTGCAGAAAACTGACACGAGTCACATAATAAATTTCCGCCCCATTGTGTGTGGATAGTTATTTTAACATAAATAGAACAATTTAAAAAAAAATATGTTCTGCTACATATGTAGGTAGAAACCCCCTTTAACCTAATAGATAGGACATATGAGGCTGGAGTTTAAAGAGGACCTTTCACCGATCCTGACATTGTGAACTAAGTATCATGACATATACAGCGGCGCCCAGGGATCTCACTGCACTTACTATTATCCCTATCGCCGCTCCGTTCTCCCGTTATGTCCTCCGGTATGTTCAGGGACTTGGTTATAGTAGGTGGAGTCTGCCCTTGTTCTGCTGGGCGTCTCCTTCTCCTAGGCTGTAGCGCTGGCCAATCGCAGCGCAGAGCTCACAGCCTGGGAGGTTTTTTTCTCCCAGGCTATGAGCTGAGTGCTGCGATTGGCCAGCGCTACAGCCTAGGAGAAGGAGACGCCCAGCAGAACAAGGGCAGACTCCGCCTACTATAACCAAGTCCCCGAACATACCAGAGGACATAACGGGAGAATGGAGCGGCGCCCAGGGATAATAGTAAGTGCAGTGAGATCCCTGGGCGCCGCTGTATATGTCATGATACTTAGTTCACAATGTCAGGATCGGTGAAAGGTCCTCTTTAAATGTCTTAAGAATTCTTCAAGAATTTATTTTAGACTTTACTTTGTGCATTAAAACTTACATAATTCTGAACTTCGGAGAAGTTTCCTTGCACACAACGCTCCCTCACTGGGGAGGTCATGAAAACTTAAGAAAACATTAAGCAATGGCGGTATTGTGGTGTATTGTGTCACTGTTTATAATTCTGAAACATTTTACAATGTATTAAGTGAACTCTAAAAAAGGAAAATATCTGCACATTTATGATGGCAAACGAGGGATCTGGATGAATGTTACAACACTTATGTCATCATATAAACTGCTCTTCCAATTCCTTCTTCTGTAGTGTAGTTATATTCCATTTTGCATTTCTGAGGCAACTAAAAGTTATCTAACTTCACAATAGCCATGGTACTTCTCTAAAGGCTTACCCTAGGTTCACACCTGCGATGTGAATTCTGTCAGGCTGTTCCGACAGAGAACAGCCTGCCGGAATTCACCGGATGCGCCACTGCCAGATGCAGACAGAATGCCCACCAGTCCCATTAAATATAATGGGGTCCGGCGTAGATCTGGCAGCATTTTGGTAGACAATACAGAGAATCGGCCATACACAAACCACTGCACACTTGTGTCTGGCCCACTCCTGGCAGGAACAGCCTGCCAGAAGTCAGGTGATAAACTAGCCTTAAAGCAGTGGTCCAAGCTCAGAGATGAACCAGGACGTAATCTCATCTTCATTTAGCATGTATGAGTGAAGCATCGGAGCATTTCTTGCGCCGATGCTCACCCTTTCCCTGCGGTGCATTCCACAGGTTAAGTTCTGTTTAGTTTCCATTCTCACCATCCTAGGCGGAGGCTTCTGCCTAGGAGTGATAACGGTGACGTCACCAGCACAAATGGTTGGTCTTATAGCACTGCCCTAGGCTCTAAAACAGCCTCGGGCAGCTCTATAAAAACGTCCATTTGTGTCGATGATGTCACCGGGATTACTCCTAGGAGGATGCAGCGATGCAGTGCAATACAAGGGGGAGCATCGGAGCAAGAAATGCTCCGATGCTCCACTCATACATGCTAAATGAGTGAAGATGTTATGTCCAGGTTCAGCTTTGAACCCAGACAACTGCTTTAATGAGTATAGATTTCTCTGCTGTACCTGTGCCCATCACCTACCCATGAATGATTTTACATCGCACTGCATTTCATTAGACTTAGTGTTCTGTCTTCATACACGTTCACACAGTGTGCAGTCTGACATTCAGCATAAACCATACCTGTCTCCCAAATAGTGGCGTCGCTAGGGGGGGGCGAGGGGGGGCAATCGCCCCCCCTATGTTGTCCTTTGCCCCCCCGGTTGCCCCCCCGCTGATTCCCCCAGGTGAATACTAATGAGCGCTTCCATTATGGAAGCGCTCATTAGAACCGAGAGACCAGGAAGTGGTGAACGCTCTGTACTCACCACTTCCTGGTCCTCGGCTGTCGGCTGTGCAGGGCTGCGCGCCAGTTCAGAGCACAGAGTCGACTGAGGAGAGGCAGGCGGCGTCCAGGAGCAGGAGAGGTAAGTGATTTTTTATTTTATAAAAAAATGTGGCTGCTGGGGGCATAAGGGGGCTAATGATGAGGCATATGGGGGCTAATGGAGAGGCATATGGGGGCTAATGGAGAGGCATATGGGGGCTAATGGAGAGGCATATGGGGGCTAATGATGAGGCATATGGGGGCTAATGGAGAGGCATATGGGGGCTAATGATGAGGCATATGGGGGCTAATGGAGAGGCATATGGGGCTAATGGAGAGGCATATGGGGGCTAATGATGAGGCATATGGGGGCTAATGATGAGGCATATGGGGGCTAATGATGAGAGGCATATGTGGGCTAATGATGAGAGGCATATGGGGGCTAATGATGAGGCATATGGGGGCTAATGATGAGGCATATGGGGGCTAATGATGAGGCATATGGGGGCTAATGATGAGGCATATGGGGGCTAATGATGAGGCATATGGGGGCTAATGATGAGGCATATGGGGGCTAATGATGAGGCATATGGGGGCTAATGATTAGAGGCATATGGGGGCTAATGATGAGAGGCATATGGGGGCTAATGATGAGAGGCATATGGGGGCTAATGATGAGAGGCATTTGGGGGGCTAATGATGAGAGGCATATGGGGGCTAATGATGAGAGGCATATGGGGGGCTAATGATGAGAGGCAGCATATGGGGGCTAATGATGAGAGGCAGCATATGGGGGCTAATGAGAGGCATAATAACAGTGTCATCCACAGATGCCCCCATAACAGTGTGTCATCCACAGATCCACCATAACAGTACGCCTGCGCACTGACGAGAGACAGAAAGAAGGGGAAAGAATCCGCGGAAGCAAGAAGAGGACGGCTCAGCAGACGACTGAACAGCTTCTTTTGTAAGTAAATAGTTTTATTATAAATGTATCCCTGCATACCGCAATTCTCTCATATTTTGTAATCTTATTTATATATACTTATTTTGTTTTTGCCCCCCCATTTTTGACTGTGGTATCTTTGTGCCCCCCCTATATATTATTCCTAGAGTCGCCACTGCTCCCAAATAAGAGGAATGCTCCTGTAGTCTAACTTGTTTATTGGCAAAACAGGAGTATTTGATGATTGATCAATTGGCAAAACTATAAGAATACAAATAACATGAATAAGTATATAGCATAGCATGTACTGTAACATTTGCATACCACTGAAGCACATGGTAAAATGGCTGCCTATACATAAGATTGCATGGCTAACATCTAACAGTTAACAACTTCCCTGAGACAATGATAACTAGCTGAACAGCTCTGCATAACATAATGTCCCTGAAACAAAGATAGATCTCTCACCAGATATGCTTTTACCAGGATGGTGGAGTTTAAAGAGGACCTTTCATCTGTTTAACCCTAGTCTAATTAGGGTCTTACCTTATAGGGCGGCCCCCACTGATGTCATCGCACTTTTATTATTTTTTTTCAATGAGCTCCTCCCCGGCTATAAGCGGTGCGCTCTGATTGGATGCGCTCACAGCCAGGGAGAAGAGAACCGCTCCAGTCTCCGCCTAGTATAACCTAGTCGGCTTATTAGATAAGGCGCCGAAATCAACGGGGGACAACAGCGGACGAATGGGGGGGTCTTTGAAAAAAGAAAAAGTGCAATGACATCAGTGGGGGCCGCCCTATAAGGTAAGACCCTAATTAGACTAGGGCTAAACAGATGAAAGGTCCTCTTTAAGAAGGAGATATGCAGGAGGATAGCTCTGTACTGTGTCCTGGAGACTTCTCTTTCCAGGCTGCATTGCACTCCCACAATGCTTTGCACCACCCACAATACAGCAGTCTTTGAAGCAAGAAAAACAAGGTGCAATACAATTTGACACAGCTAGATGGTGCTATTACCACATTAATCACTACAGGAATAGCAAAACTAAAGCAGACGTGAAATAGAATTTTCCCTAACCTTGCTTGGCAGAACACCTAGTCTGGGCCTGATTTTGTGTAATGTTGATATGTTGCGAAGCCTAAATTACATGATTTTTGGATCTTTTATCATTATTTGTATTACTTTGTGTGTTGCACATCTGCTGCCTCCATTAGACATGTTAACCTTCATTCTGTATACTTTTTTTTTCTTTAAGTCAAGATAATTTTCTAATGCATATATTTTTGCAACTTTTTGCAGGTTGAACAAGAGATTACTTTTTTGTAGTTTTTCAATGGAAGGATTACTTAGAATTTAAAGGGAGCTTCCATATTTGTAATCAAATTTCCATTGTTTTGATGAATTGTAAGATTCGTAAATAAAGTATGAGTCTGAATCATCACTATATACCTACTGTTTTGTGTCTATATCTCCTACTCAGACCTACTTTTCTCCATGGTAGCAGACTACTTTAAACCCTGCAGTCATACTCCCTTTCATCTATCCCCTAACTTGCTAACTTACCTTTGGTAGAGTAGTAAGATATAGCATTCAGATATCAGGAAGAAAGATTGCACAGGGTTTATTTGTAGTCTGTTACCATGGAGACACATAGGTCAACACATAAGCTATAGTAGAGTAGTGATGGACGAACATCGGCCGGGACGTTTCGCGAACGCGCGTTCGCGATCATTTGTTTTCGAACTGCGTGTTCACAGCGGGCCTCATTCACTTTAATGGCAGGCGAACCAGAAAAACCTTAAGGTCATATTTTTAGCCACCAAATACTTACTAGAAGTGCACAAATAGTCCTACAACATGGACAGTGAGGGGTGCCCAAAGGGGTGCGCTCTTTGCCGGTCCAGGGTCTGATCCTCTTGTGATCCCATTTGATTTTAGGTAATATGCTGCTGTTTCATTACTCCTATTATTACTACTAATGTTGTTTCCATTACTGCCTATGGGCTTTTTGTTTGGAGGTGTTTTTATTTGGCCCTCATAGTTGCTCATATTAGTGCAGTTTCAGATACCTTACAGGGATTTTTTACATCTTAGTGGGGATTGTTTCAATATTGCCTGCTTTATGCGGCATCTATGTTCCTTGTTGGAGTTCCCCCTGCACTAGGATCAGGCATACCCTTTGTCCGGCAAATGAGCTGCTTGTCGCAGCGCTAGTCTGCATTGCTGCTGCTAATATTCATTTTTTTCATGTTTTTTGTAATGTCAATTACCTAATAAAATTTGCGATTATTTTATATGGGTGTCCCTCTGTTCATTTGGTGTAGTTATATTTGTCACACATTGACTTCATCATTTTGATGATTAAGTAGGTTGCGCTGTATATACTGTACATAAGACAAGGACCATTCTTTGTTCTTGTTGGTCGCGGATATGTGTGGGCTGGCATGAGGAAATTCAATTACACATGGTCGCCACAGGTGTTGAATTCCTCCGAGATCCATGCCTCATTCATTTTTAGAAATGTGAGGTAGTCCACACTGTCGTGAGCTAGGCGAGTGTGCTTATCGGTCATGATCCCCCCTGCTGCCTGAACGTCCTTTCGGACAGGACACTTGACCAGGTGCAAGCCAAGACTTCCATGGCAAATTGTGCCAGCTCTGGCCACAGGTCAAGCCTGCACACCCAATAGTCGATTCCTCGCTTCTCAGAGCATCCACATCGGCCGTTAACCCGAGGTAGTCGGACACCTGTCGGTCTAGGCGTTCCTTGAGGCTTTTTCGAAAGGCCTCCAAGTCCACCAGTTTATATGGCAGTAGTTGGCGGGCTAGCAGTTCCGACAAGCCATCGGTAAGACGTTGGGCAAGAGGATTATCCGGTGTCATCAACTTTTTATGCTCGAACATTTGGGCCATGGAAGCCTGCCTTCTGCCAGATGAACACAATGATGCCACGGTGGAAGGTGGAGGACAAATAGGAGGAGAGAGGAGAAGGAGAAGAGGCAGGACGTGGATCGCCGGGAGTGTGGCTTTGTGGGTTCTGACGGCATTGCTCCCACTAGGCTCAGTGATGGGAGGCCAGGTGCCTTCTTAAAGTGGAGTCCCTAGATGAGCGTTGTGCTTACCGCGATTTATGCGTTGACAGCACAGGCTGCAGATGTTAACACAATTGTCGCAGCTGACACATTAAAAAAAGCCCACACTGCGGAGCCATGTGCCGGCGTCCTTGGAGCGCAAGATGTTACTGTCCATGGTGGATGGCTCGCTCTAGATACATTTGCAGTCTGCTTTTTGCCTCCGGTGCACTGTGAGTTCTGCAAGCTTCTCTTCCTTCTCCTCCCTATCTGCTGCTCTGTCTCTCCCTCTGAACATCCCTCCTCTTCCTCTCTTGTGAGCACACACATGATGTTGTCATGGAGGTTGAGGGAAGCAAACCAAACACAACAAAATTAAACAAAACAGCAGGCTAGGCCCCACAGCTAGGGAACAGGGAAAGGTCACCTCCTGACAATCCCTGAGCCTTTCCCTGACTGCTACCAACATGAACAAATCTCGATGGTAGAAGTGTTCATGCACTCGAACCTAAGCCCTGCTACAACTGATACAGGACGATAAGTGACCACAAAATTAAACCTGGTAAAAAACAATGACAATCTGGCCTGCCTAGGGTCCAGATGCTTTGCTGATTGCAAGTAAGCCAGATTCTTATGGTCAGTAATTACCGTAATCAGATGAATCGCTCCTTCTAGCCAATTAGGCTATTCCTCAAAGGCCAATTTGATGGCCAACAACTCTCTATTCCCAACATCATAATTTCTTTTGGCAGCAGAGAGTTTCTTAGAGAAAAAAGTACATGGACGCCATTTGCTAGGAGAGGGACCCTGCGACAAAACTGCTCCGACTCCCACTTCTGACGCGTCAACCTCCACAATGAAGGGTTGAGACACATCGGGTTGCATCAGAATGGGAGCAGAAGCAAAACATTCCTTAATTGCAGAAAAGGCTGTAATGCCTCTTCCGACCAGACAGAGAAGTCAGCGCCCTTCCTAGTCATATCGGTCAAAGGTTTGACTATAGTGGAATAATTCAGGATGAACTTCCTATAGTAATTAATAAATCCTAAAAACCGCATCAGAGCTTTCTGATTCTCCGGCCAGTCCCATTCTAGTACCGCACGGACCTTTTCGGGATCCATGCGAAAACCTGAGGCAGAAACTAAGTAACCCAGAAACTGCAGTTCCTGAACAGCAAACACACATTTTTCCAACTTAGCATATAATTTATTCTCCCAAAGGATCAATAATACTTGTCTTAAATGATCCTGATGAGTCTCCATATCGGGTGAGTAAATGTCACCGCCAGCTGTCTGAGAAGCTCTGGCAGACGTTCTTCTGTACCTCTTGCATGATGCTCTTTGTTTTGGTTTCACTTTGTCATCTCTTTTCCTTCTCCCAGCTGTCATCTATTTACACTGATTGCCTCCCTTTATATTCCCTCCCATACTGCCTCACTTTGCGGTTTATACTACTTCCTGGATTGTGTTCACTGCTAGAGGTTGCAACTGCTGGTTCCTCAGATAAGTCTTTTCCTTTATTTGTGTTTTCGTGCTGGCTTGATTCTAGGTGACCCTGACTCCCTCCGTATTAAGTGCAGGGAGCCAGTGGTCGTGTCCCCTCACTATTATAGGGTTTTCAGGTGTCACTCAGTCTAGGTACGAGGGCATGCAATTATCTATCATAAAGATCTTTGCATGGGCATAGTAGTCAGGGAGAGCTCTAGGGGTTTTATAGGGCTCATCCATATGTTCCTTAGTTTGGGATCAAGTCAGTCGGATGTTTATTTATAACTTCCAGTTTTCTGCAACACCATCCGTGACAGTAAATCAGTATGTCATCGAGGTAAACAACGATAAACCTCCCCACCAAATGATGAAAAATGTCATTGATAAAGTGCTGGAAGATTGCCGGGGCATTAGTTAAACCAAAGGGCATAACCAGGTTCTCAAAGTGACCCTCAGGAATATTGAAGGCCGTCTTCCATTCATCCCCTTCCCTGATTCTTATCAGATTATAAGCTCCTCCTAAATCCAACTTAGAAAACACCTTGGCACCGACAATCTGATCAAATAGGTCCGGAATTAAGGGAGGGTGATACGGTTCATGGACAGTAATGAGATTCAGTTCCCGGAAATCTAGGCATGGTCTAAGGGACCCATCTTTTTTCTTTACAAAAAAGAAGCTCGCTGCCATAGGTGATTTAGATGGTCTAATATGTCCTTTTGTCAAACTCTCGGCAATATACTCCCGCATAGCTACTTTATATAACTGAGATTTTGGCAATTTTGCTCCGGGAATAAGATTGATCAGACAATCATACTCTCGGTGGGGGGGGGCATCTCCTGATCTCTACCCTCCGAGAATACGTCTGAAAAATCAGAAAGAAACGGAGGTAACACCTTAGTGGATACCTCAGAAATAGATGCGCCGAGACAGTTGTCCATACAAAAATCACTCCAATTACTGATTTGTCTAGTTTGCCAGTCAATGGTAGGATTATGTTTGGTCAGCCATGGTAAACCCAGAACCAGCGGACAAGGCAAACCTTTAAGAACAAAACAAGAAATTGATTCAACATGAGAATCACCCACCCTCAAATGAATATCCTGCACAATATGAGTTAGACTTTTTTGCAAAAGAGAATCCATAGCTTAATGCGCTAGTTCTAAAACCATAACTCTGAACAAATTGATAATCAACAAGATTAACCCCTGCGCAACTGTCAACAAATACTTCTTATTTAATATTTTCAGAGTCTAGCACCACCATGGCAGGCAGGAGGAATCGTGTACTGCAGGTAGAATACAAATATACCTGTTCTGACTCTTCATTCACGCTACAAAGAGTAAGGGAACTTGTTTTATTTTTGAAAGAACCCTTCTTTTCTTTTTCGTTACCACTTTGAGGCTTAATAAAAGGACACACATTAACGAAATGTCTTTCTTTACCACAGAAATAACACAGTCTTCTCTGTACTCTAGAGTTCCTATTACCAAGGCAAGAAGAGACCTGTGTCTTTTAGTTTCTCAGACAGCCCCTGACAGAACTGACTACGGAGTGCAGGGTCATTCCACTCCGAGTCAGTCGCCCATCTTCTAAATTCAGCATAATATGACTCAGCAGTGTGTTCTCCCTGACACAAGTTACGCAGCTTAGATTCGGCCAGAGAGACCCGGTCCGGGTGATCATAAATCAGGCCCAGGGCTCTGAAAACTCGTCCACCGATCGGAGGGACAGCGAACCGATCAGCAGAGAAAAAGCCCAGGACTGAGCATCACCTTTTAGCAGAGAAATGATAATCCCCACTCTTTGATTTTCGTCTCCAGATGAAATCGGATGCAGACGAAAATATAATTTACAAGACTCCCTGAACCAAACAAAGTTATCACTTCCCCTGGAAAACCTATCTGGGAGAGTGACCTTTGGTTCAAGGCTGACTTGGTTCTCACCAGCGGCGCCAGACGCCAGAAATCTCTGACACAGTGCAACTGAATTACGGAGGTCTGCTACCTCCCAAGATAATTCCTGCATGCGATCAACCAGAGTATCAACAGCTTCCATTTTGCACAGAAAAAGGAAAGAAAAAATGACGGTATGGGGGCGGTTTATAATGTCACGGAGGGTGAGGGAAGGGAAGCAAACCAAACACAACAAAATTAAACAAAACAGCAGGCTAGGCCCCACAGCTAGGGAACAGAGAAAGGTCACCTCCTGACAATCCCTGAGCTTTTCCCTGACTGCTACCAACATGAACAAATCTCGATGGTAGAAGTGTTCATGCACTCGAACGTAAGCCCTGCTGCAACTGATACAAACCCTCAGCTAGGGAGCAGGCGGAAAGACAACCGGTTCCTTGCACAAGATGAAGGAACCCGTGTCTACCTAAGGCCTAGCCAGTACAAACAACAGAAGGGAAGGAAGGAGGACTTAACTGAAGATGAACTGGGAGCAGGAGATCCACAAAACACCAGCGGAGAACTCCAGGAGAAACTATAAACTGCAAGGGCTATAGTGAGAGGAAGGTATAAATAGCTTCACTAACAAACTAATGAGCAGAACCTGTGAGGGGGTGGGATCCTGCCCAAAGCCACAACAAAGTAATCTGTCAGGTAGATTCACGCGCAGCAAATCTGACAGATCTTCTCTGATCACTCACAGGGCAGGGAGTGACAGATGTCCACGTTATCATTGTCACCTTCACCACCACTGTCATTAGAGATCTCAGAGTAGGCAGCGGGGAACAACCTCCTCTCTGGGTACTGTCGTCAGACCGCTGTGTGGCGGCCGTTGCTACCTCCTCTTCCTAATCCGTTGCCAAGAATGGCTGCGCATCGGTAAGGTCTGGGAATGGATGGGAAAATAATTCCTCTGACTCGAGTAGAGAGGCTATGGTGGTGGGGGTGGTGGTGGTGTCTTTGGGTGTGCACACAGCAGAGAGTGAGGAGGGTGCAGAAGCGGAAGGCTGAGTAAGCCACTCAACCAACTCTGGTACGTCCTTTGACGTAATCACACCCACCTTCTCCAACTTCCCACTTAGGCTCCGGCCTGGTGCACCTGCCGGACCCCTGCCACCCCTGCGGAACGGCCTGCCTCTTCCTCTGCCTGTCATTTTCAAAATGAGCCTATGCCAAAGTCCCTAGAGAAGAGCAGTATTTGTGGAAGCAGGTATATCACAGGCCTCAATCAGTATTTGGTGGAAGGAGGTATATCAAACCCCTTAATCGGTATTTTGTGGAAGCAGGTGTATTGCAAGCCTCAATCAATATTTGGTGGAAGCAGGTATATCATTCCCTTAATCAGTATTTGGTGGAAGCAGGTGTATCGCAGGCCTCAATCAATATTAGGTGGAAGCAGGTATATGAATATCCTTAATCAGTATTTTGTGGAAGCAGCAGTATCGCAGGCCTCAATCAATATTTGGTGGAAGCAGGTATATCAATCCCCTTAATAAATATTTTGTGGAAGCAGATATATCGCACCCCTCAATCAGTATTTTATGGAAACAGGTATGTCGAACCCCTTAATCAATATTTGGTGGAAGCAGGTATATCGCACCCCTCAATCAGTATTTTGTGGAAGCAGGTATATAGAACCCCTTAATCAGTATTTTGTGGAAGCAGGCATATCAATCCCCTTAATCAGTATTTTGTGGAAGCAGGTATATAGAACCCCTTAATCAATATTTGGTGGAAGGAGGTATATCGCACCCCTCAATCTATATTTTGTGGAAGCAGGTATATCAAACCCCATAATCAGTATTTTGTGGAAGCAGGTATATCGCAGCCCTCAATCAGTATTTTGTGGAAGCAGGTATATAGAACACCTTAATCAATATTTGATGGAAGCAGGTACAAACCGGATTCCAAAAAAGTTGGGACACTATACAAATCGTGAATAAAAACTGAATGCAATGATGTGGAGGTGCCAACTTCTAATATTTTATTCAGAATAGAACATAAATCACGGAACAAAAGTTTAAACTGAGAAAATGTACCATTTTATGGTCTCAACAAATCCCAAAAAAGTTGGGACAAGGCCATTTTCACCACTGTGTGGCATCTCCCCTTCTTCTTACAACACTCAACAGACGTCTGGGGACCGAGGAGAGCAGTTTCTCAAGTTTAGAAATAGGAATGCTCTCCCATTCTTGTCTAATACAGGCCTCTAACTGTTCAATTGTCTTGGGCCTTCTTTGTTACACCTTCCTCTTCATGATGCGCCAAATGTTCTCTATAGGTGAAAGATCTGGACTGCAGACTGGCCACTTCAGTACCCGGATCCTTCTCCTACGCAGCCATGATGTTGTGATTGATGCAGAATGTGGTCTGGCATTATCTTGTTGAAAAATGCAGGGTCTTCCCTGAAAGAGATGACGTCTGGATGGGAGCATATGTTGTTCTAGAACCTGAATATATTTTTCTGCATTGATGGTGCCTTTCCAGACATGCAAGCTGCCCATGCCACACGCACTCATGCAACCCCATACCATCAGAGATGCAGGCTTCTGAACTGAGCGTTGATAACAACTTAGGTTGTCCTTGTCCTCTTTGGTCCGGATGACATGGCGTCCCAGATTTCCAAAAAGAACTTCGAATCGTGACTCGTCTGACCACAGAACAGTCTTCCATTTTGCCACACTCCATTTTAAATGATCACTGGCCCAGTGAAAACGCCTGAGCTTGTGGATCTTGCTTAGAAATGGCTTCTTCTTTGCACTGTAGAGTTTCAGCTGGCAACGGCGGATGGCACGGTGGATTGTGTTCACTGACAATGGTTTCTGGAAGTATTCCTGAGCCCATTCTGTGATTTCCTTTACAGTAGCATTCCTGTTTGTGGTGCAGTGTCGTTTAAGGGCCCGGAGATCACGGGCATCCAGTATGGTTTTACGGCCTTGACCCTTACGCACAGAGATTGTTCCAGATTCTCAGAATCTTCGGATGATGTTATGCACAGTTGATGATGATAGATGCAAAGTCTTTGCAATTTTTTGCTGTGTAACACCTTTCTGATATTGCTCCACTATCTTTCTGCGCAACATTGTGGGAATTGGTGATCCTCTACCCATCTTGGCTTCTGAGAGACACTGCCACTCTGAGAAGCTCTTTTTATACCCAATCATGTTGCCAATTGACCTAATTAGTGTTAATTGGTCTTCCAGCTCTTCGTTATGCTCAAATTTACTTTTTCCAGCCTCTTATTGCTACTTGTCCCAACTTTTTGGGGATTTGTTGACACCGTGAAAATTGGAATCAACGTATTTTTCCTTTAAAATGATACATTTACTCGGATTAAACGTTTGATCTGTCATCTACGTTCTATTACAAATAAAATATTGACATTTGCCATCTCCACATCATTGCATTCAGTTTTTATTCACAATTGTTTAGTGTCCCAACTTTTTTGGAATCCGGTTTGTATATCAAACCCCTTAATTAGTATTTTATGGAAGCAGGTGTATCGCAGGCCTCAATTAATATTTCGTGGAAGCAGGTATATCAATCCCCTTAATCAGTATTTTGTGGAAGCAGGTATATCAAACCCCTTCATCTGTATTTTATGGAAGCAGGTATATCGCACCCCTCAATCAGTATTTTGTGGAAGTAGGTATATAGAACCCCTTAATCAATATTTGGTGAAAGCAGGTATATCGCACCCCTCAATCTGTGTTTTGTGGAAGCAGGTATATCAAACCCCTTATTCAGTATTTTGTGGAAGCAGGTATATCGCACCCCTCAATCAGTATTTTGTGGAAGCAGGTATATAGAACCCCTTAATCAGTATTATGTGGAAGCATGTATATCAATCCCCTTAATCAGTATTTTGTGGAAGCAGCTATATAGAACCCCTTAGTCAATATTTGGTGGAAGCAGGTATATTACACCCCTCAATCAGAATTTTGTGGAAGCTGGTATATCAATCTCCTTAATCAGTATTTTGTGGAAGCAGCTGTATTGCAGGCCTCAATCAATATTTGGTGGAAGCAGGTATATCAATCCCCTTAATAAGTATTTTGTGGAAGCAGGTATATCGCACCCCTCAATCAGTATTTTGTGGAAACAGGTATGTAGAACCCCTTAATCAATATTTGGTGGAAGCAGGTATAATGCACCCCTCAATCTATATTTTGTGGAAGCAGGTATATAGAACCCCTCAATCAGTATTTTGTGGAAGCAGGTATATAGAACCCCTTAATCAATATTTTGTGGAAGCAGGTATATCAAACCCCTTAATTGGTATTTTGTGGAAGCAGGTCTTTTGCAGGCCTCAATCAGTATTTGGTGAAAGCAGGTATATCATTTCCCTTAATCAGTATTTTGTGGAAGCAGATATATCGCACCCCTCAATCAGTATTTTGTGGAAGCAGGTATATAGAACCCCTTAATCAATATTTGGTGGAAGCAGGTATAATGCACACCTCAATCTATATTTTGTGAAAGCAGGTATATCAAACCCCTTAAACAGTATTTTGTGGAAGCAGGTATATCGCAGGCCTCAATAAATATTTGGTGGAAGCAGGTATATCAATCCCCTTAATCAATATTTGGTGAAAGCAGGTATATTGCACCCCTCAATCTGTATTTTGTGGAAGCAGGTATATAAAAACCCCTTAATCAGTATTTTGTGGAAGCAGGTATATAGAACCCCTTAATCAATATTTGGTGGAAGCAGGTATATCGCATCCATCAATCAGTATTTTGTGGAATCAGGAATATCGCAGGCCTCAATCAATATTTGGTGGAAGCAGGTATATTGCACCCCTCAATCAGTATTTTGTGGAAGCAGGTATATCAAACCGCTTAGTCTGTATTTTGTGGAAGCAGGAATATTGGACCCCTCAATCAGTTTATTTGGGGGCAACAGGTATATCACACCAGTTGCAATTAGTTATTCCAATAGCGTTTTTCCCTCTATATACCAGCAGTATCGCAGCAGAACCGCACACAACTGCTGCACAATAAAAATGCACTATAATATACTTTCTATGTTAGAAAGTATACTATAAGTATATCACACCACTCAGTATATCACACCTATCGATAGCACACCTATACCAGTCCTTAAAAGGACTTTTGGGGCCCTATTAGCTAGCGTTTGGTGTCCCTAACAGTCTGTCCCTGCTCCACAAAGCAACCTCTCCCTACACTGGCAAAACACAGAATGTAAAATGGCTGCCAGATCGGGTTCTGTTATAGGGTGGGGGTGTGTCCATGTGCTGAAACGTCTCAATTGGCTGTCCTGTCCCACCTGATGGATGTGTCATGGGTCAAAGTTTGGCGCAATGCAAAAGAATATGGCGCATGCGAACATCGCCATATGTTCGCATGTTCGGCGAATCGCGAACGAGCAAAGTTTGCCGCGAAATGACCGTCGGGAGAACTGCAAGGCCATCTCCATAGTAGAGTCCAAATCTATATAAATAGGGTAATCTGCATTTAAAAAAAAAATAAACCTATGGAGAAGAATAGTGCAGATTCTGGATAAAAGAGAAAAACATTTTTCTATTCCTGGACAACCATACTACTAAATGACCATGGTGACTTGCATGGACAAGTTCCAGACTAGATAATACTTTCAATTATGTTTTGTCTCTAGAAATGATTTTACCATAGTAAATGCTCAATATTTTGTTGTGACTTTTAACACAAGATTTTCTTTGTTGTGGGATCCAAGCAAATATCCTGGAGTACAAATTGACCTGTGTATTTACTGAAGCTTTTAGATTTGTTTGGTCAGTGCTCTCATACCAGAGCAAACAGAAGAGAAAGTCCAGCAGTAGCTTCAAATAAAGCAAAATTCAATGTGCTTAACATTAAAATCCCCTAAAGACACCCACAGGAGTTTAACTAGTATAATTACTCTATAAGTCACAAAGAGCCTTGCAAAATAACAGACAAACATGTATCATCAGGGTTGAGTAGATATAAGACCACAGCCATAAAAAAGGCACTCAGTTCCACTTCCCTGATTATAATGGAAGTTGTATGATGGCCTAACATGAATGTCCACCCTTGAACACCATGGTTTATTTATTATCTAGGTAGGTCGAAAATGTTTTTATAATGATAAAACTGGATGCCATCAGCCACCACTAGAGGGAGCTGAAAAGCCTATTGCATACTGTTCATAAATTGACCTCAATAATAACACTATGATATGCTGTCTCTTGGGGATTCAACTCTCAGGCTCCACTGATTTGGAGATTATAGTGGTCCTAAGGCTGGGTTAGCTCTATGGCCATGTCACAGTTTTTCCTGACCCAAAGGTGCCCAGCCAGCACCTGTATAAGTAGCTGCAGCACAGCCACATTTACTTAAAGGAACCCGGCACCATGAAAATGCAGTACTGTGTGTAGACAGCAAGTTATAGAGCAGAAGGAGCTGAGTAGAGATGAGCAAATCGAAGTTGACGAAGTGGAATTCGATCCGAATTTCAGGAAAAATTTGATTCGCACCAAATCCAAATTTCCTCACGCTTCGTGGTAACGAATCACATTTTTTCCTAAAATGGCTGCTGCACGTGTGAGGACATAGAGCAAGAAACTCTGGGAAGGTGGGATCACCCATAATGCCATGCATGCAGCCAATCAGCAGCCAGCCAGCCCTGTGATGTCACAGCCCTATAAATAGCCTCAGCCATCTTGGATTCTGCCATTCTCCAGTGTACTTATTGCAGGGAGAGACATCAGCAGGCGCTAGGGACAGTGCTAGGAAAAACTTCATTGTGCTAAAAAAACGATTTACAAGTGCAGGGAAAGATTATATTCAAGGTGTAGGGAAAGGATAGGGAGGAATCATTCCACAGCATTTATGTTGAACAGGGTTCAGTAGGGGAGGGTACAGCCTGGTTAATAGGAACAATCCTATTACACCTTGCTGCACTGACTGGGGACCCAAATTGCCATTATACAGCTCTGTAATTCCAGCAAACCATTCTTGTTATTGGGGTGCAAGTGCTGTTTGATACAGCCATTAACAGGGTTTATTGCAAGGAAATATTTCTATATCTTATTTGCCCTTGTGCGGTGCAGTTATATGTTCTAAAGCATTTTTTGGCTTGTATTAGTGCGGGGAAAAAAGGGCTTATTAGCCGTGGTGTGGTGAAGTGCAAAAATTACAGCACTTTTTGTCGTGTATTAGTGGCAAAATAAAAGTATATTTGCCGTTCAGTGGAGCAGTTATATGTTCTAAAGCCTTTTGTGGCGTGTATTAGTGTCAAAATTAAAATATATTTGCAGTTCAGCGGTGCAGTTATATGTTCTAAAGCCTTTTGTGGCGTGTATTAGTGGCAAAATAAAAATATAGTTGCCATTCAGCGGTGCAGTTATACTGTATGTTCTAAAGCCCTTTTTGTCGTGTAATAGTGGCAAAATAAAGATATATTTGTGGTTCAGCGGTGCAGTTATATGTTCTAAAGCCTTTTGTGGTGTATATTAGTGGCAAAATAAAAATATATTTGCCGTTCAGCTGTGCAGTTATATGTTCTAAAGCCATTTGTGGCGTGTATAAGTGGCAAAATAAAAATATATTTGCCGTTCAGCTGTGCAGTTATATGTTCTAAAGCCTTTTGTGGCATGAATTAGTGGCAAAATAAAAATCTATTTGCTGTTCAGCGGTGCTTTTATAGGTTATAAAGCCCTTTTTGTCGTGTAATAGTGGCAAAATAAAAATATATTTGCCGTTCAGCGGTGCAGTTAAATGTTCTAAAGCCTTTTGTGGCGTGTATTAGTGGCAAAAGTAAAATATATTTGCCGTTCAGTGGTGCAGTTATACAGGTGAAACTCGAAAAATTAGAATATCATGCAAAAGTTCATTTATTTCAGTAATGCAACTTAAAGGGACTCTGTCACCACTTTCTAACCCCCCCTTTTAAAAGTATTGTTCTCTCCATGGCGCCCTTGTGATTACAAAGGTGTTGTTATAACATAAATTCGCCGTCTCGTTTTGATAAAAATACCTTTTATCTAACCTGTCAATCTTGTGGATAAGGTGCCCAGGGTGTTTCTGAAGGTCTGAAGCTGCCGCCCGCCGCCGCCGCCGTTGGTGCCCAGCTCCTCCCCTGATCCTTTCAGCGCCGCCTGAATGTAAAGAAATCCGCCTCCGGCTCTCGCTCAGTGCCCCCTCCTCCTTTTCAAAGATCCCGCGCGTGCGCACAGGCCTGTGCCTGATGCGCCCGTGCGGACATTTAGAATCAGCCTCATTGAGCGAAGTGCGCATGCGCGCACTTCGCTCAACCTCCTCATAAGACGAGCACTGCAGCCAGCCACTCAGAGCCTGCCAAGCGCTGTATGGAGCTGCAGGCTCTGAGTGGCTGGCTGCAGTGCTCGTCTTATGAGGAGGTTGAGCGAAGTGCGCGCATGCGCACTTCGCTCAATGAGGCTGATTCTAAATGTCCGCACGGGCGCATCAGGCACAGGCCTGTGCGCACGCGCGGGATCTTTGAAAAGGAGGAGGGGGCACTGAGCGAGAGCCGGAGGCGGATTTCTTTACATTCAGGCTGCGCTGAAAGGATCAGGGGAGGAGCTGGGCACCAACGGCGGCGGCGGCGGGCGGCAGCTTCAGACCTTCAGAAACGCCCTGGGCACCTTATCCACAAAATTGACAGGTTAGATAAAAGGTATTTTTATCAAAACGAGACGGCGAATTTATGTTATAACAACACCTTTGTAATCACAAGGGCGCCATGGAGAGAACAATACTTTTAAAAGGGGGGGTTAGAAAGTGGTGACAGAGTCCCTTTAAAAGGAGTTGCATTAATGCAACTTAAAATTAGAATACTGTGAAAAGGTTCAATATTTTCATAAGCTGTAAGTAGGGTTGAGCGAACCCGAACTGTAAAGTTCGGGTTCATACCGAACTTTAGGATTTTTGGACCCCGGACCCGGACATTATCGTAAAAGTTCGGGTTTGGTGTTCGCTGCTTTCTTGGCGCTTTGTGAAAGGCTGCAAAGCAGCCAATCAACAAGCGTCATACTACTTGCCCCAAGAGGCCATCACAGCCATGCCTACTAATGGCATGGCTGTGATTGGCCAGAGCAGCATGTGACCCAGGCTCTATATAAGCTTGGGTCACATAGCGCTGCACGTCACTCTGCTGTTACAAGTGTAAGGAGAGGATGCTGCTGAACTTGTGATTTCAGGGAGAGCATAGGAGAGAATCTAACTCAGCGATCTACAGACAAATAGTTGTGTGGGTGCAGGGCACTATCGTTTTACCCTTCCCTGAGCTCATTGACCAAAAATACTAACTTTTAGAATTCTGTTAGTTAGGTGGGTGGCGGCGGCGGCCATTTTATGCATGCTCAGTGCACCAGCACTGCATCTGAGCTTTTGGGACATTGCAAATCACCATTTTTTGGGGGCAAACTACAACATCTGTATTAGTCAGTGTGCAATTTAAGCTAGAAATGCACCCATTATTTTCTGGGGTTTGAAAAACACTTAAAAGAAATATATATATATTTGCCAGATCTGCAAGTGTTAAATTCAACTTTAATATATACAGCATTCATATTCTGTTAGCAAAAAAAGATTTTTTGGGCAATCTACAACATCTGTATTAGTCAGTGTGCAATTTAAGCTAGAAATACACACATCATTTTCTGGGGTTTGAAAAACACACTTTAAAAAAAAAAAAAATATGTATTTTCCAGATCTGCAAGTGTTAAATTCAAGTTAAATATATACAGCATTCATATTCTGTTAGCAAAAAAACACTTTTTGGGCAATCTACAACATCTGTATTAGTCAGTGTGCAATTTAAGCTAGAAATACACCCATCATTTTCTGGGGTTTGAAAAACACACTTATTTGACAAAAAACACTATTTTCAGGCCTTGCAGCATCAGCACGTGTGAAATTACAGGCTTATATACTGCTGTCAAATTCAGTTGTTAAACAAACAGTCGTTTGGGCTCCAAAAATTTAGTTGGCAGCCTTTGATGCAGATGTCATTGTGAGATACACCCTTAATACATTCGGGTTACATTCAAAGATTTTAAATACCGCCATTTGGTGCACCAATATTGAATTCAGGCCTACAGAGGTTCAGGCCCTGTGAGATACCACCCCTACATACAGGGGTTTGAATTAGGCATTTGAAATACAGCCATTTGAAATACAGCCTTTTTGTGCAAAGATATATTTACTTCAGGCCTACACAGGTTCAGACCGTGTGAGATACCCCCCTACTAACAGGGGTTTGAATTAGGCATTTGAAATACAGCCATTTGAAATACAGCCTTTTTGTGCAAAGATATATTTACTTCAGGCCTACACAGGTTCAGACCGTGTGAGATACCCCCCTACATACAGGGGTTTGAATTAGCCATTTACAATACACCCATTTGAAATACAGCCATTTTGTGCAAAAAAATCTTTAATTGAGGCCTAGTCTGGTTCAGGCCGTGTGAGATACACCCTTTACATAGTGTCGTTCTTTTTTACTATTAATTAAACACCCATTTAGGGCAAGATTTAAAAAATATGAGGAGAGCGTCAAATAAGGGACATGGCGTGGTGCTGCTGGTGGAGCTCCTGTTGCAGGGAGAGGACGTGGTCGATCTGTGCCAGCTACAAGCAAAAGTGAAACCCCTTCCTCAGGTGCGAGTAGGCGACAAAACCTGCAGCGGTATTTGGTCGGGCCTAATGCTGCTCTACGAATTGTGAGGGCTGAACAAGTACAGGCGATAGTAGATTGGGTTGCTGACAGTGGATCCAGTTCCTTCACATTGTCTCCCACCCAGTCTCCTGCTGAAAGACCACAGTTGGCACCTGCAGCCAATGTCCATCAGTCTTTCACCTTACCCCCTTGCAAATCAGCCAAGCAGTCTGAGCCCCAAGTCATGCAGCAGTCTCTTCTGCTTTTTGATGACTCTGTTAGCAGGGTTTCCCAGGGCCATCCACCTAGCCCTGCCCCAGAAGTGGAAGAGATTGAGTGCACCAATGTCCAACCACTTATTTTTAAAGATGAGTACATGGGAGGACAATGTCCGCCTCTGCCTCTTCATCCTCCACCGTGTCCTCATCCTCCACTGCAGGGACAATTCACGTGCCTCTCCAGCATACCACATGTGCAGGGCACGGCGGTGTCATGCTGTTCTGCACCTCGTTTGCCTGGCCAAACGGAGTCACACAGGAGAGGAACTGCTCCGTGTCCTTCATCAAGAAATCGAATCCTGGCTTTCTCCGCGACAACTCAAAATCGGAACGATGGTGACCGACAATGGGAAGAATATGGTGTCAGCGCTGCATCAAGCAGGGCTGAGCCATGCGCCCTGCATGGCACACGTGTTAAATCTGGTTGTCAAGCGGTTCCTGAAGTCTTGCACCCATCTGCAAGACATCCTAAAAATGGCCAGGAAACTTTGCATGCACTTCAGCCACTCGTACACCGCAAAGCACACCCTCCTCGAGCTGCAGCAGCAGAACGGCATCCCCCAACATAGGCTGATATGCGACGTTTCCACCCGTTGGAATTCCACCCTCCATATGTTGGACCAACTATATGAACAGAGAAAGGCCATAAACAAATTCTTGATGATCCAAGCAGACAGGAGTACTCCCCTGTGTAACTTCAATGTCAGCCAGTGGCAGATCATGCGTGACACCTGCCGTTTGCTCGTGCCCTTTGAGGAGGCCACGTTATTTGTCAGTCGCCAGGACTACGGGATGAACAACATCATTCCACTGCTTCATGTCCTGGAACAGATGCTGGTTAATCTGACTGGTCAGGGTACTGGAGACGTGACGCCTAGATCTCACGGCCACATCAGCCATTTGGGGGCTGAACTGGAGGAGGAGGAGGAGGACATTGGAGCACAAGCAATGTGTAGAGAAATGAGTGTTTTTTATACAGAGGTGACAGGAGAAGAGGAGCAGACAGAGGAGCTACAGGGTGAGGAGGAAGAGGAGGCAGAGGACCCAGACACACCATGGCAGTATACAATGGAGATGGAGGCAGGGAGTCCCTCTAAGTCACTTGCACAAATGGCCCGATGCATGCTCACTTGCTTGCGCAGTGGCAGCCGAATTGTCAGCATTCGGCAGAGGAATGACTTCTGGTTCTCCACCTTGTTTGACCCTTGCTACCGGTCCAAAATGGGGGCCTTTTTTACACCCACTGAGAGGGAGTACAAACTGAACTACTATAGAGACATCCTATGTACTCAGTTGGCCGCTGCCTATCTGCGCCATCGTCCATCCTCTCGCAGGTCTGACCAGGGGGCCCTCTGTACTCATGTTCCACTGCCGTGGCTGCTGGGGAGAGGTGGGGTTGCAGGAGCAGTACCGGCTCCATCAGCAGCCGCTTGAGTCTAGAGTCACTGATGAGTAGCTTTCTTCACCTGCCTAGTGAAGGAAATACTCACCAGCAGCTAGACATAGAGCAGAACCTGAACCAGAAGGTGATGGCATATTTGGAGCGCACCATGCCAGCCATCATTGAAGATCCGCTGGACTAATGGGCAGCCAAACTGGATTTGTGGCCGCAACTGGACGAGTTTGCACTGGAAAAACTGTCCTGCCCGGCCAGTAGTGTGGCATCAGAGCAGGGGGTGTTTAGTGCGGCGGGGGCCATAGTTACCCCAAGAAGAACACTCACCTGTCCACCCAAAATGTGGAGAGACTGACATTTGTCAAGATGAATCAGGCATGGATCAGCCAGGATTTCCACCCACTAATGCCTGATGCGTCAGACTAGATCATCCATGGTGCCACACCAACACTTTGACAAAAGAGACCGGTTTCTTCTGGTTACCTGCCTCAGCTACTATTCTAATGCTGCTACCTGCCTGATGCCACACATCTGATGCCAAGTGCTCCTTCTTTCACCCACCATTTTCAGCTGGTACTGTTAGTTGCCACCCACCTCTCCACTCTGTCACCAGGTCACTCTGTGGTCTTCTGATGCTGCTGCCACCTCCACACTATGTCACCTTGCCACGCTGTGGTCTCCTGATGCTGCTGCCACCTATATACTATGTCACTTTGCCACTATGTGGTCTCCTCATGCTGCTGCCACCTCCACACTATGTCATCTTGCCACTCTGTGGTCTCCTGATGCTGCCATCACCTCCACACTGTCATTGTGCCACTCTGTGGCCTCCTGATGATGCTGCTGCTGCCACCTCCACACTGTCATTGTGCCACTCTGTGGCCTCCTGATGCTGCCACCTCCACACTATGTCACCTTGCCACTCTTTGACCTCCTGATGCTGCCGCCACCTCCACACTCTGTCATTGTGCCGCTCTGTGGCCTTCTGATGCTGCCGCATCTCCACCCTGTCATTGTGCCACTCTTTGGCCTCCTCTTGATGCTGCTGCTTCTTCCAGACTCTGACATTAGGCCACTCTGTTGTCTCCTCATGCTGCTTCCACCTCACCACTATGTCATAGGGCCACTCTGAACTTTTAATGCTGTTTCTACCCTCCCCACTTCATGACTGGGCCACTATTTAGCCTTTCAGCCTGGCTGACATTATCATTTATTTGACCCTTCTTCTGATCTGTCAGAAGGAAGGAAAAATGAGACACACAACGGATCCTGTCTGTGTAGCAGCTGTAAGGCCTGTATGGTCCCATCCAAATTTGGCTTTTGATTTGGTAGCCAAAAGAAGGAGTGGGTACAAAACACAGAAGACATGCAAATATTCCATTCATGTGTCATTTCTGTTTTGGATCCACTCCTGTTTTTTTTGGCATTAGCAATACTGATGGATTACTGACCAAATGCTGACCGAGTGAAGGCAGATGCTCAACAGACAGGATCCGTTTTTTGGGGGTTATTGTCAGAGGAAGGGCAAAATAATCTGTGATGTCAACACAAACTTACTGCTGACACCCTCTCCACTCTGTCGGGGGGCTCTACTTGTATAAGCGTTTAATAGAACAGGTTCTGTAGACATTTATGTGAATCAGCTGACGTCGGTGTAAAAGGAGTGCGCTTCTTCTTGGCTCTACCATTGACCTGTAAGGCTGAGTTCATACTTGAGTTATTTGGTCAGTTTTTACCCCATGACTTCCCAAATAAATGAATTGTGAAGGGATTCTAAGAGCGACACCTGTCATCTGCATGTCATACTGACTCACAGTATTATTTCAGTACCACACAGACTCCCTATGCGTGTTACTGCAAGGCACAGTGTTTTACACCACTAGAAAGGCTCTCAGCAGCCAGGAAATAGCAATTTTTTTTAATGCAATTCACTGCGAATAAATTCAGCTCGAAGCTAATTTTTTTTTAAATTCGGCGAACTGGCCGGATCGAATTTTTGAAAAATTCGCTCATCTCTAGAGCTGAGCAGATTGATGTAATGTATAGTTTTGTTGGAAAAGATTCAGCAAAATGTATTTATTTAAAATTAAATCTCTGCTACAAGTTTTGTTGAATATTTTCCCACAAAACTATAAATCAGTCTGATCTGCATATGCTTGTCACGCTTCGGTGTGGGAGGGAAACACCACACCGAGCATAGGAGGGAAGGGAGGAACAGGGAATCAGGCCTGAGAACTAGGGAAGGAAGATGGACACCTCCTAGTGAAAACCCTAACCAAAATCCTGACTGACTACCAGTATGAACAGACCCCAAAGGTAGATGAGTTCATACGTAGGAATACCTAGAGTCCTATCTAGCCCTATAGGACCCTGGTACTAATGGCAAGGACGAGACTACCTGCTCCTCCAAAAGGAAGCACAAACAGGAGACTCCTTCAGGCCTAATACAAACAATAGGGAAATGCAACACAAAGAACCCAAACAAAATACAAAAGGGCAAGGAAAGACTTAACTTCAAAGGAGCTAAGGAAGCACCAGGAACTCAGCCGAGATCCAACCACAATCTATCCATGGGTCCAAACAGAAGCTATAAACCGCACAGCATTGTGGGAGAAGCAACTATAAATAAGGAAGGTTAAATAACCACATTAGCAACATCTGGATGCAAAGGGTGTGGCCATTACCAGAAACAACACCGACGCCTATTGATCCACAAGGAAAACCTGTCAGATCAAACCACGTGTTGCCAGTCTCACAGATCTCCTGCCACTCACTGTTGCCGGGACGTCTGTATGTCCCGGTACGTCTGTGACAATCCTTCTATGTAACATGCTACCCGTTTCCATTTTCAGTTGAGCTGTATTGCAGTTCCCTGCACAATAGGTAGTCGAAAAAAATTGATTGCTCTCCATTAAACTTCCCACCATGGACGATTATGGGAGGAGGAATGGGGTAAAGAGAGGTCTTTTAGACAGATGATAAAGGTTAACTATTGGAAACCCTTTTTTAAAGGGGTATTCTGGTTACAAGTTATTCCCCCTCCACTGGGTCAAACTTCTGGGATTGCCACCGTTCATTAGGACGTCGGTCCTGTGTCTCCGTCTTTCTATATGGATGTAGATGCAATCACCGCCCCTTCATTCATTCTCTAGGGGATTGCCAAACATAGCGGAGCATTGTACTCCATTATGTCCAGCAGTTTCCTAGAGATGAAAAGAGCAGCAGTGCAGCTCCATTCATATTGAAGGGTCACTGGATTCCCACTCTCGTGATCTATGGGATCCCAGTGATCAGACTCCCACTGATCTAACAGTGATTCCCTATCTGCAAACTTGTCTGATGGTCTGTTCTGGAAGAGGAATAGATGACTGGAGTTTGCATGCAGCGGTATTTGACCAGCCGAAAGCTGACATTTATGCCATAAAGCTGGATCCCTGTCGGATCCCATTATAGTCAGTGTAGATCCGGTGGCGTGCATTGATATCCGGCTTTGCCAGATACAGTAACTCCAGTAGCCTTTTACACTGCCTGAACAGACTATCGGAGTTATGTGCTGGATATGTGAATGTAGCGATTCCTTAATATATACAGTAGGTTCAACAAAGGTAATTGTCCATTGTGCTACATTGTGACATGTTCAAAACCAGGCTCTAATAACAAAGCACAGAGCTTGGCAAGATCCCTGACCTTGGTCTAAAAGGCAGACACAGTGATAATGTCCATGCAGCTTCTTCTGAAGGTCTACATACTGTTCTCTATGTGACAACCTGACACAAAGCAGAAGATATAACATTATGAAAGCTGCAACGTATCGTCTTGACAAAATACAATCACCATTATGTTCATGATATCATATTTTTTAAAAAAAACTCTCTCATTCCCTATTGCATTATGTGCTTTAGAGATATTATAGACCTTCTCTGAATAGAAACTTTGTTATATGATAAATCTTGAAATGTATCCATTCAGTGGTGTAATGACCCAATTTCCAAGGCTTATCTGGTGACTTTTCTGGATCTCCAGATGTTATTACTTTAATAATTTGTTGCTCTACCATTTATTTCTATAAAAAGACTAATGCAGAAATCTAACAAGGACCTAGTGGCTACTATACATGACCAAAGACCATGTCTCTGCGCTGGATCAAGTTACCCTTCAGTTTAGTCCAGCTCCCTTCGAACCTTCCTAAAAAGTTCTTGTACCGTGCAAGAAACTCCATTTAATACAATTAGACACATTGTCCAGGATGTATAGATATGCAGCACATACTCCTATAGGGAGAGGAATTTGACAGTCTCTTATAATCCCATGTCTATGATAATATATACAGAGTTGGAGCAGGGAGCCGGGCCGCTGTTTGTTATATCAGCTAACATGGTGTGCATGAAGAACACATTTTATCATTTATTTCATATAGGCGGTTAATGAGCCGCGGCCCATTAGACGCAGGTGAGCGGATCGCTCTCAAAATATTTTACGTGCAATTATCGACTTCAATAGAGAAGATAAATATTTGGACAATCTGTTTTATGTAACAGTATTCTATGAAAAGGTGACAGCAAATGGTGAAGGAAGGCATTGGTTACTGAATTTACACACAGAGAGATACTCAAGAAAATCATATATGTTCCTCTTGGGAGTCGAAGTGCTGCTAGGAGCCAAACATAGATGCCCATCCATAAATGAATGATGTCTAAACCTACCAATATTGATAGTACCAGCTGAACATCTAATGTGTATGAGATGTATGACTCTATTCTCATAAAAGAAGCTGGTGGAAAAAAGTATTGGGCAGAGAGATTTCAACATACCCAATCCTTTGTTCTTGTGAGAAATACGTTATTGCCAGAGAAGTCTGGCAGAGGCTTATTCCCCTCTCCCCATTGAGAACGTAGACATGCTTCATTGAGCAGAGAAGTGGGGAGAAACAGCTGTTGGCCAAAAGCTACGTATCTGTATATGGCCACTCTTAAGGCAATAGCCCAAAAGAAGCCCTTTACTCAATCCAATTGTGGTACATTCCTGAAGATGCTCTATAATTATGTACTGATGAGAGATGAGTTGATCAATCTGCTTAGTTTGAGAACCTCAAACCATTTCTGAAATCTTTATCCATTGTTAGGAAAGGGCAAATGATTTCACCAACTTAGTGGCATCTTGTATTTGGGAGCTTAACACCATCTATTGTTGGTTAGGTCATGACTGCCCAGCTGACAAGAGTTGAAGAACTGGGGTTTGGTGAATGGTGGGGAAGGCAGAAGAGGAAGAGTGATGAGGAGAATGGGTATGGTGGCCGAAGTCAGAAAGCTAAGGTAGATAAGTCAGCAATGGGTCTCTCCAGTTATCTTTTTCATCATGCATGAAAATAAAAGAACAAACAAGAAATCTCCACATTGGTGTACAAAACGTTCTATGTAAAAAAAATAGCTAGAATTGAATAAAATTATTATTTTCAGACTGCAAGTTTCAAATGTAGCAAATTAATGTGTGTACCACTGCCATTGTAAAAATCAATCCAAGGTAGAAGCTTGACCAATCTATCATTGGATAGGCCATGAAGGTACAGAAGACAAGAGTTGGAGAACTGGGATTTGGTGAACAGTGGAGAAAGTAGAAGAGGAGGAGTGTGGAGAGAATGTGTATGGTGACATAAGTAAGAAAAGGTAAGGTAGTTAAGTCGGTTGAGGGCCACCAGTTGACTTTTTCATTATGCATAAAGATTAAAAATAAAGTATGTGTGAAATCTAAGTATTGCTGTACCAAATTGCCATTGTACAAGATAGTTCCCAGTTGAAATTGTGTTTCCCTGACCCACCCCAATATTACAGTCTTGTGTAACTACAGTATGTGCTTTCTAAGTAGGTTTTATTACTTTTGGACAATATAAACCATAGAATAAGATTATGAGTCCTTTACTGCCAGTACCAAGCTCTCCGCGGCACAAATCCTCCATAGTATAGCTCCCAAAGGCCCTGCAACTAACTACCTAATCCTATCAATGAACATATTAAAGTAGAGTGAGCCTGGACCAGATTATTATTTTGGTGTCGCAACATGTGCTTCATACCTCTGAGCTTTTTTTTCACATGGCATTTAAAGAGCATCTGTCAGCAGATTTGTACCTATGACACTGGCTGACCTGTTGCATGTGCACTTGGCAGCTGAAGGCATCTGTGTTGGTCCCATGTTCATATGTGTCCGTATTGCTGAGATGAATGCAAATGAGCTTCTAGGAGCAATGGGGGAGTTGCTATTACTCCTAGAGGCTCTGCTGTCTCTGCAACTGCCACGCCCTCTCCACTTTGATTGACAGGACCAGGTAATCACGTTTTCACTGCCTGGCTATGTCAATCAAAGTGGAGAGGGCACCGCCATTGCATAGACAGCAGAGCCTCTAGGTGCAACGGCAATGTCCCTGTTGCTCTAGCCATCTTCATTGCTGCCAAGCACAGGGAGACTCACACCAGGAGTTGGGTGCAACACAAGCCAGGGGGAGAGTGCTTCTTAAAGAGATTTGTGTAATATTTGCCTGTTGTCACTGACTAAGGCTGCTCCATCTGTTACAGCCTGTTTCTTCTTGTAAGGTCTCATGCACACGACTGTGAATGGGTCACTTGAATGGGGTCCGCGATCCGCTTCCAATGGTCCACACCGCAAAAAAAGTAGTGCATGTACTAATTTTTGGTGGTGTGGAGGCACAGACAGAAAACCCACAGAAGCACTCTGTAGTGCTTCCATAAGCTTCCAATCTGTGATTCCATTCCACACCGTATCTTCCGCATCGCGGATCCATTCAAGTCAACATCCGAGATACTTGTACATAGGTAGGTGCCCCTATATTGCAGACCTGCTGTTTGCAGGCCACAATACGGGCAAGGACCCGCTACAATCGTGTGCATGAGGTCTGAAACTGTAAAAACTAAGCCTATTGCCTGTCATAAGACTATTGAAACCATTACCATTGTTGCTCCTTAGCAGATCGATAAATCGCCTTGTGTAACTTAAAGGAAAAGATCCTGTTTGTAAGGTCTGAACCCCTTAAACAGGCTCTGTCACCAAGATGAACCCTATTAAACCAGACATGCTGCCTAATAGGACTCATCATGCTGATGAAAACAATACCTTTCTTTTGTTTGTATGTTGAACAACTATATAGAAATCAGCTTTTTTTATTCATATGCAAATGAGCAATTGGAGCACCAGGAGGCGGGGCTGAATCGTCTGAGCACTGCTATGTAACACCCCCTGTGCTCTGCACACTCCTTCCTCCCCTTGATTGACATTGCTAGACATACTGCGGTGACGGGGACTCGATAGCTGTAACGGCAGTCCGATATCTTACACAGACATCGGGGCTTGCTTTCTAAGGCTACTTTCACACTTGCGGCAAAGTGATCCAGCAAGCAGTTCCATCGCCGGAACTGCCTGCCCGATCCGGCAAAACGTATGCCAACTGATGGCATTTGTAAGACTGATCAGGATCCTGATCAGTCTTAAAAATGCCTGACCAGTCAGAAAAATGCATTGAAATGCCGGATCCGTCTTTCCGGTGTATTCCGGCATTTATTTTTTTCACCTTTTTTTCGGTCTGCGCATGCGCAGACCGGAAGGGCAGATCCGGCAGTCCAGTATTTTGAATGCCGGATCCGGCACTCAGGCAAGTCTTCAGTTTTTTTAGCCGGCTATAAAACCGTAGCATGCTGCAGTTCTATTTTATGCCTGATCAGTCAAAAAGACTGAACTGAAGACAATCTGATGCATTCTGAACTGAATCCTCTCCATTCAGAATGCATGGGGATATAACTGATCAGTTCTTTTCCGGCATTGAGCCCTTTTGACAGAACTCTGTGCCGCAAAAGAAAAACACTAGTGTGAAAGTACCCTAAGTAAGCCTATGAGATCCAAACCCAAGGCTGGGTCGAACAGGCAGGCTGTCAGTGTATAACTGACAATCAAGGCCTTACCATACAGGATGTGGTAGGTCTCATAGGCATGTCAGCAGAACTTGATGCAGCTGGCTGGAAACCATCCAATAAATGAACAAAAAAATATGAAATTACAAACTTAAAGTGAAGAATTACTTAGTTTCTTCTGCAAAGCCAAATGACAGAAGAATGTCATGATAAAGAAAACAATAAACTATTGTCCTCCAGCTCATAGCAAATACATTGCTTAAAAGATAAGGAGAGAGTTACATTTCTGTTCCTTTCCAATAAACCTCTGGCATATTAATACTATAAGGGCTCATGCACATGCAAAAAATACGGATGACATCCGTGTGACATCCGTATTGCATCCATTTTTTTTGCGGATCCATTGTTACAATGCCTATCCTTGTCCACAAAACAGACAAAAATCTTTTTTGGGGAACGGCCATGTAGACATACAAAAACGGAATGCACACCGAGTCATTTCCGTTTCTTTTGCAGACCCATTAAAGTGAATGGTTCTACATACGGGCCTTAAAAAAAAAAATATGGAATGGAAATTGAAAATAAATATATGTTTGGGTGTGCATGAGCCGTAACTGATATATACAAGTCTAGAATAGTCCAGAAAATATAAACTAATGCACAATTATTATTTGAAGGAAGTAGATGGAGGCTTATTAAAATGCTTACATTCATCAAGTTGGCATGCTCTTTGCATTTTGGAGCCTGCAGAACTGTCCGGTGCCCAAAAATATTTGGGAAGTTTCTCTATTAGCTAACAAAGAGCATCTCTGAGTTCCAACAGGTGCCATGTAATACCACATTTTACCTGTAGTGGCCACTGCAAGAGAAATATAGAGCTGTCATGATGATAACCATCGATCGCCAGTGATTACTCATTTAGACAGTGTTTGAACAACCCTCATTTAGACAGTCTCCACACTACTCACCCCATAGCTATAAACAAATATTTCAATTCTAGCAGCTAAACTCAACTACAATAAAAAAAAAAAAAAAAAGGAGGACATTTGTTTCAGGCGCAAACGCTGATTTTCCAGCCAGCAGCTGGGAGTTCCCTGGACAATGCTCCAGTGCGGTATTGTTCCAGACTGATTTTCCATACTCCCTTTACAAATATTTCACAGTCCTGTGTAATGAAAGGAGTAGAGATCACTTACATATTTCACAAACAATTTCTCGTCTGGTCTTGTCAATCAATGAGGAAATACCAGCGGAGGGTCACATAAATCACAGATGACAACTACAATTGCCGTAGAGGAAAATTAAAGTAGATGATATGGGTGATGAGTTTTACGTGAAAGACCACATTAAGCAGATAGCGGTTACAATATTGACATGAAGTTTCTCTTTTCTTCTCAAAGAACTTCTGCAGCAGCTGATGCCTCTATTTTATAGTATACAATTTATAGTACCCTGCGTCTGGAAAACACCAAAAGATGAAGGGACAAATTTGTATTAATAAGTGATCGATAAGTGATCTTCACAAAAGGCCTGCAGCAGGGTGTGTATAATGCTCTGTATACATTGTGTCTGAGCCTACCGACAGATGTATGCAGTCAGGACGTATTCGCCCAAAGAATTGGCATCCATCACCCAAAGAGTTCTGTTGTAAGTAAAGTTCAAATCAGTGCTGATACATACCAGCTAGATGGAGGCCAAAAAAGGCACTCTTTTGGCCTCCATATCATAACTGGCGGCCTATTGAAATGCTACTGTTTACACTGGGAACTTCTGCCCGTGTATATGTTAGGCTGAGTGCATAGACACAATGACAATGAGTGCCTTGTACTGTAATACACAATCCAGAGGTTGGTTTCGGAGAAGGAGGTGTACTTTAAGTCCATCAATTAGTTATTAGGAAGAAAGTTTGAGATCCGTGAAGTAGAACTTCTGGTGACTCAGCTGGCTTGGCGTTGACTAAACCAGGGAACGAATTCTTAGGATCCCTTATTGTCCTCACAGAGATATGGACTTTCCCTGTCACCTCCTAAAGGAGTCACTGAATGGGAAATGGAAGATACAGATATATGGCCACTGAATTAGCCAAAGTCAATACTGTGAAGATGATTAGAGACAAGTCTAAATGGACAATCTGGAGACAAGTTAAGGCTGGACCAGGAAATTAAGGGGGTAACCATAAGAGGTGAGACAAGAACAAGGCCAGGACAAAGCACAGAGTAAGGACTGCAGCCTAAGCCCAACGCTCTTAAACATCTAATTGAATGAGTTTGCAGCGGCTCTAGAGTCCTCCTCAGCACCAGATCTCACCCTCCATGACACCGAGGTGCAATTTCTTCTGTATGCATATGGCCTCCTGTTGCTATCACCAACTGAGAAAGGTCTCCAAAACAACCTACTAATCCTGGAGAAATTCATCACCACTTAGGCACTGCCCATCAATCAAAAAAAAAACAACATCTTGGTGTTCCAGAAGAGAAATTTGAAACCAGCCAGGTGTCCTACCTTCCTGCTAAACAACTGTCCAATTACAGAAACCAACAGGTACACCTACGTACCTGGGCCTAGAAATCAGCCAATCAGGGAACTTTAAACAAGCCAAAGATACAGAAAGACAAGGCATGCAAAACCTTCTATGCCACAAGAAGGCATCGACACCATCTCGAAAACCCTTGGTGGTCGGGCTTAAACCCTCATTGCCCCAATCCTCCTGTATGGCAACAAAGTCTGGGGTGTGGATATATACCCAGACTGGTCAAGGGGGGATTTTGGCACAATAGAAATATTCCACCTGGAATTCTGCAAACAACTTCTGCAGCGAGCTGCAGGGGAGGGGAGAAGAGGATAGGAATGATAGTAGCAAGAGTGGTGGTCATAATTAAAGGGTTTCTTTCATCAGAAACATGCTTAGTGAACAGGCTGACATTACTGCGCCGGCGTATTAAAAGAATTATGCTTGCGGGTCGCAGACTTCATTACTGCACTGAAAGTCAGCAGCCGGCATGCATCATTCCATTACTACGCCTGCGCCACACACTAAAAGTCTATCAGAGCACCTCAACCAATACCTGTCAAAGTGGGCAGATTCCCATCATATCTTACAGTCCAGAAGAGGGCGCTCTCATTCTAAGCCCAACTAAATAGCAGCAGTCCAAACTGCTACCATCAAAAAGCTTTGCTCCCCGAAGAGGCCACAGGAAAATGAAGAAAAACGAGAAAGAGAGAAAAGAAAAAAGGAAATACAAGATAGATAGATAACAGATAGACAGAGAGATAGAGAGATCTATCTTATCTAACTCTTCTCCATTCACCCCCCCCCCCCAACATCAGTCTTTTGAATCTGATCCACCATCAAACACCATCCACCACACTCCACTACAGATATCGGCTGGTGATGGCTCATGTAGCTTTATATCTACTAACCTATTGTGTTCAGATTGGTGTACTATTTTACAAAGCAAGCCATTTTTACCTGCTGTGTCACCCCCATCTCTTCATAGATTGTAAGCTCCTGCGAACAGGGCCCTCATTCCTCTTGTTTTAATTGTTGACTTGTTTGTTGCTATGTAATGTATGATTTTGTTTGTACGTGAACCCTTTGATTGTAAAGTGTTGCTTAATATGTTGGTGATATATAAATAAATACTATTATTATGAAGATAGAAGATATATAGATAGAAATGTAAGAAGGCGACACTCCTCAGTAAACCAGGGAGTTAATGCAAGCGATCCTGGCCTAGATTATCAGCTCTAAGTATACAAGTGATTGTGTAAAAAAGGAGACTGCAACTTTATTCACCAGTGTCCATTGCAACGTTTTAGTTTCCACCTGGAGCTTTTTTCAATGGACACTGGTGAATAAAGTTACATTTTATTTTTTTTGCAAGATGGCTGAAGTGCTGTAATCCTTTCTTGCTTAGGCTACTTTCACACTAGCAGCACGGACCTCCGGCAGGCTGTTCCGTCGGGTGAACAGCCTGTCGGATCCGTCCTGCCGCTAGTGAACGTGTGCCCCTGGACTGCCGCTCCGTCCCCATTGACTATAATGGGGGAGTGGGCGGAGTTCCCGGCGGGGCACAGCAGCGCACGGCGAGAGGCTGCCGGAATAAAACTACGACATTCATTCTGGCAGCCTCTCGCCGTGCGCTGCCGTGCCTCGCTGGGAACTCCACCCCGCCCCCATTATAGTCAAAGGGGACGGAGCGGCAGTCCGGGGCACACGTTCACTAGCGGCAGGACGGATCCGACAGGCTGTTCACCCAGGAACTCACGCGACGGAACAGCCTGCCGGAGGTCCTTGCCGCTAGTGTGAAACTAGCCATAGATAGATAGATGGATAGATAGATAGATAGATAGATAGATAAATAGATAAGAGAGAGAAAAGAAGGGTAATGCAAGAGATGGATAGAGGGGTCCATTACTCTTATTGTCCTGGCACCCAGATTAAGGACCGATATAGCATGGTCCGAACCAGAGCCATTCAGATTACCCTGAGGTAAAGGTATGCAGAACACTGTAGAATTATACAGGAACAGAAATATCTATGTTATTTCCTAGGTCTTGACCCTTATACTGCAAATTATGTAAAAGCACAATGGAAATAAATAACTGCAGAAAAGTCAACTTCAGTAGAGCGGGGAGCAAGGGTCTATGAATGGGACCCTTCTTCATCTTTACTCCGAGCTATGAGCATCTCATGTGAATGCAGGAGATGCCACAATGTTTCCTTTCAACAAAAATGTTGGGTTTTATTTTACTCCTGTTTTTGAGACACAGAATTTCATGGCTGCTGAGATAAAGTAGTGGCATTATTCGCTGGAGGTGGTGCGCTATCAATCCTGGCACTGGCCGGCATTGTTCTTAATTAATGCTGAAGAAGCAAATTATTGTGAATGAACAAGAATTCTTTTTCTGTTGCAACTACAGACAGCGCCAATGTAGTTTGCTTCAGTGTGTTCTAAAAGATTTTTGCTGACAGAGGTCAGAGATTGAGTTTAAAGTTGTTAGACTACAATGCAAACTTTGTGCCAGAGTCTACATATGTAATAATTGACTTCACACTAGATAGATGATAGATGAGATAGATAGATAGATGATAGATGAGATAGATAGATAGATAGATAGATAGATAGATAGATAGATAGATAGATGATAGATGAGATAGATAGATAGATAGATAGATGATAGATGAGATAGATGATAGATAGATAGATAATAGATAGATAGATAGATAGATAGATAGATAGATAGATAATAGATAGATAGATAGATAGATAGATAGATAGATAGATAGATAATAGATAGATAGATAGATGATAGATGAGATAGATGATAGATAGATAGATAGATAGATAGATAGATAGATAGATAGATATGGGATAGATAGATAGATAGATAGATAGATAGATAGATAGATAGATAGATATTAGATAGATAGATGATAGATGAGATAGATAGATAGATAGATAGATAGATAGATAGATGATAGATAGATAGATAGATAGATAGATAGATAGATAGATAGATATTAGATAGATAGATGATAGATAGATAGATAGATAGATAGATAGATAGATAGATAGATAGATAGATGATAGATAGATAGATAGATAGATAGATGATAGATAGATAGATAGATAGATATTAGATAGATAGATGATAGATAGATAGATAGATAGATAGATAGATAGATAGATAGATAGATAGATGATAGATAGATAGATAGATAGATAGATAGATATTAGATAGCTAGACCAACAGAATTTGCAGGCAGCACAGCAGACAAAAATCAGTAAAGAGGGGTGCCAGCGGCTGTGGAGGCGATCCACCAACCATCCAACGAATAGAAATTAAATTCCACGGCAATTCCCCAAAAAAGGTGTGTTTATTCACTAAATAACAGCGACGTTTCGGTCCTCTCAATAGAACCTCTTTTTAGGCAAAGAAAAAAAAAATTCTAAATAAAAAAAAAAAAATTTAATCATAGATCGAACCTGGCATCACTTTTTTCCATCCCAAAAAAGGTATTTTTATTATAAATATAAAAGATGGAAAAACACCATGTATCCCATTCAATACAAAAGTATATAATATATATCATATATGTCAACCACAGAAAATTATATGGCCACAGGTTGAAAGTCAATCTCCACAAGATTATATGGACACAGGATATAAAGTCAATCACATAACATCAAGAAGAGTCCATGCTGGCTGTAACAGTCCACTGCTCCACCTTCGTCAACTGCCAATAAAATGGTTTATGATATATTTAATGTTTTTGAGCACTATTTATACACTGAAATATGTGTTGTTAGATATATATGAATTGAGGACTACTTTTAAATCATGTTATTGAATTATGAGTTATGAATTTTACTTAGCAACACAATTATGTACATAATTCTTATTTTTATGTGTGTTAATTGCTTTTTAATTGATGATCATGTGGGCATGTATTTATACCTATATAGAGCACCATTATGGTTGTTGTCACTGTTTGGGAAAGGTTCCATGCCGTGGAATTCGTTCTCTAGATAGATAAAAATTAAAGAAAGAAAGAAATTATAGACTAATTATAATAATAATCTTTATTTATATAGCGCCAACATATTCCGCAGCGCCTTACAATTCAGGGGTTCATGTACAAACAGTCATAAATAACATAATAGACAAGTTGTAGACATAGTAGACAAGTTGATTATTACAACGAGAGGAATGAGGGCCCTGCTCGCAAGAGCTTACAATCTATGAGGGGTTTTGGGATTATAGATAGATGATTGATAGATAGATAGATAGATAGATAGATAGATAGATAGATAGTGTGACACAGTGAGAGGTTTTGTCTGGGAAAACAGGTATTTTCCTCCCAGCATGTGCTGCTGGGCTGATTTACAGCCAGGTGAGATTAAATACCGGTCCGGGTTTTGGCAGCACCTGGCTGTCCTTAAATAGGCAGCTGGACTCAGAAGCCATGTCTCTGTTTTGGGATCTGGGAGCCTTGTGTCTGGATGAAGGCTTGCTACCTGTTTGGTGTGAAAACAGGTTGGTGCTGCTGTCAGCAAGGACTCTTTGAGGCAGAAATGCCGCATGATGTGAATTACCACCAACACCGCAAGGTGACTTTTTGGTTTGAATATTAGTGCTTGTTTTGTCACTTGCCTAAAGTGTGAATAAAACACTGAACTGTTTGATCCAAAGAACTTGTTGTTCCCTCTATACTGTGTCCACTAATCCTGTCTACCAGAGCAAGTCCCCACAATAGATAGATAGATAGATAATGGATAGATAGAAAGATAGATAGATAGATAGATAGATAGATAGATAGATAGATAGTAGATTGATTGAGAGAAAGAAAGAAAGAAAGAAAGAAAGAACAGATAGATATGAGACAGACGCAGAGACAGGTAGATAGATAGACAGACAGATAGACAGACATACAGTATAGATAGATGATAGCTTGACAAAGAGTTGAGCTGAAATACTGCAGAAGCTTGGGTGATTAAAGAAGTCCTCTTTTTCACGCTATCTGGAGCGCTGCCTCTTACTTCAACCTATTGTATTACTGGATCCAAGTCTGTGATCTTCAGAGGGATTGCACCTGGTATCTCATTCAAGTGTGCTGCTTATCCTTTTTTTTTCATTTACATAGATAGAGACAGAAAGTGTTGGGACCAATCTGAGCTGCATTAATGGACTGCTCGAGCAGTGTTAGAAACATGGAGCCTGAAAATAAATCTATTGTTACCACGTATGCTAATAAGGTTATAATTCAGCCAGTAATGAAAATGGAAGGAGGTCATTATGACCAATTAATAATCATTATCCGTAAAGAAAGCATACCGTACACTTCCTCTTGGCACATTTCCTCCCTTCCGTCTTTATTTTGTTACCATCTCATTGGTTTATAATTAAACCCACAAACGTTAATTGCCTGGTGTATCAGATGGTCTAAAGAGCTTCAGTTGTACAAACAGCACGAGCCCCCGTTCTGCCCCTCATTTCCCCTATGAGCGATCACATGTTTATGTAAGTCTAATTATCGCTCATGAAATTTCATGGTGTATTTAATACAGTAAGGCAGCGCCGGGGTTTATTTTACAGAGGGTGTAATGGAATAATACATGGCTACTCGGGTATCTATTAGTTCTTATAGATCCTCAACTATTTGGAGAAAAATAATCTTGGTTTCTCTTTGTATAACTTAGTTACAATGTATCACATTCTGTTTCCCAGAACTTACTATACAAACTTCTAAAATGTCAAGGAAGTGCTGAATTTTGCACGGTAAGTGAGAAATACCTTCCCAGAAAAACAACTGCCGGGATCCCAGTAAAGTTAACATCAGAGAATCTCACACTGTAGTCATGTTGAGTTCAACGGGGAACAGGGAACAGTCCTCCAGGGCCACTGACCAAGGTTGGTGGGGTCCCTCAGAAAATAATTAGTGGGGGGCCCCTTGCTGACCATACAGATAACATATACAATGCAATTGCATAGGAAGACCTGGCAACAATCTAATGAGTCAGATGGTATATTTCCATTACTTTTATGGGTGACCCTTCACAACGTGTTGAGACACAATTTTTGAAATTTTTCAGATGATCTATGGCAGCGGTTCTCAACCTAGGGGTCGCGACCCCTTTAGGGGTCGATCGGCCCTTTCCAGGGGGTCGCCTGAGGCTTCCTATTGTGGGTCGCCCGCACAACGGCAGCGGCCCCTTATCCTCGCGCACAGGCAGTGATGTCCTATCACTGCCTGTGCTTGAAGGAGCCTGACGTCTGGACGGGTAAGTCGGGCCGCCTGTCTGCTGAGGTCCGAGTTTTTTCGTTAATGACACCGCCGCTGAGCACCACTGCCACCAATGATTTAATTGAGCCTGGCTGAGCCTGGATAATTTTATTTAAATTATTTGGCTGAGCAAGGCTTAATTTATTTGGGGGGACATGAAGCACCGCTGATTTATTTATTTGGGGGACCCTGAGCACCATTGATTTATTTATTTGGGGGGGGACCTGAAGCACCGCTGATTTATTTATTTGAGGGGTACCCTGAGCACCACTGATTTTATTTTTTTATTTTTTTGGGGGGGGTACTGTGAGCACCACTGAGTTATTTATTTGAGGGGTACTGTGCGCACCACTGATTTATTTTTTAGGGGGTATTTGTTGTTTATTATTTATTTTAAAGTTATTTATTTGGTTTACAAATATTTTGTATTTATGCTAAAGTTCTGTGGTTATGAATGAATACTTGTGTATTTGAATTAACATTTGGTGTATTGGTGTCTGTGTGTGTTTTTGGTGGGTCATCATAACAGTAGCAAAATTAGTTATGACGTAGCAAGGAAAAAAATGTAATGGTTGGGGGTCACCACAACATGTGGAACTGTATTAAGGGGTCACGGCTTTAGAAAGGTTGAGAACCACTGATCTATGGGATCAATGGCTGTCTCTAAATTGACACGTGTGATAATGTGTTTAAAATAAAACGTAACATTTATTGTATTAAATAATAAAATGCTTCACACAACACTCACAATTAAAATTATCAGCTCAGCTTGTAATCTGTATGATATTTTTGTTTTTAGTATAATTCACAGATATTGATTTTTGGCATCTTGGGGTACCTCTTGGAGGTACTGCCAGCTATCTAATATTATAATATATATATATATATGCACTGCTTGGCTGCTTTGTATTTAGCAGCCCCTGCTAAATACAAAGCAGCCAAGCAGTGCATATATATATATATATTATAATATTAGATAGCTGGCAGTACCTCCAAGAGGTAGACCAAGACGCCAAAAATCAATATCTGTGAATTATACTAAAAACAAAAATATCATACAGATTACAAGCTGAGCTGATAATTTTAATTGTGAGTGTTGTGTGAAGCATTTTATTATTTAATACAATAAATGTTACGTTTTATTTTAAACACATTATCACACGTGTCAATTTAGAGACAGCCATTGATCCCATAGATCATCTGAAAAATTTCAAAGATGGTATATTTCCATCTCATAAAATAATGGTATATCATATGACATTATGATCAGTGGCGGTCAACCTGTTGGTCCTTCTCTGATCCGGAGAATAAATGGGCCACAGAGTTTTTGTCTATCCACCCAGCTAAGCAGGTCACTACAACTGGCCCCATTGACATGAAGCTGGGAGACCGGCACTAATGTGCAAATAAAGACTAATTTAGTGCAGGCCCAATAGGGTCCTAGTGAATCCTCACAAATAACCTTAAAAAATCTGGCACTGAGGAAAAGAACACATCCAATCCTTTCTTCAACTACAGTAGATCTTACTAGAACTTGCCACAGCTTACCCCCGCCCCTAATAAATATCCATTCCCAATGACTGGATTTCTTCCCTTCATATAGCAACATAGTCAGGGGAATGAAACTCAGACACAGTTTTGAATGCAACCTACATTTTTTTTTTTCAAATTTTCCTTATTTGCAGTTTTCTCTTATCCCCCATGCTTGAATCCTACTTCCTGGTTTGTCAGTTGTCTACTGTTCTATCATGCCTTAAGTTCAGTGAGATGTATCCTGACATCAACAGATCATGTGACACTTACCCTGCCCTTGTTTTTACCAATGACGTTTCCTACGTCCTACATTACAAGGCTCCATTGCAGGACATAACCTGAATATCAAACAGATTTGCAACAGGGTGCAGCAATTTTGATAAATAGGGTTATTTGGGAAAAGTGACATGTAGGGTGTAAATATGAGACAATTTGATTAAAATTTATTTTTAAGAGCCATTAATTCTAGAGTGCTGTATCTGTAATTAATCCAGAAGCCATGATCTTGTAACAGCTGCATGGTTAGGTGCAATTCACCAGAAGCTGGTATTTGGAGGACAACTTTACCGCCAATGGAGGTATGGGATAACAGTCACACATTACATCATTAGTGTTCTCTGTCTTCATACACGTTCAAACAGTGTGCAGTCTGACATTCAGCATAAACCATTCCTGTCTTCCAAATAAGAGGACTGTTCTTTGTAGTCTAACTTGTTTATTGGTCCGCAGGTAGTACTCTCTGCGCGGTGCGCATGAGTGAGAGATTGTACATTTGATTGATTATATACAGATATGCTTTTACAAGGATGGTGGAGTTTGAGAAGGAGATATGCAAAAGGTCAGCTCTGTACTGTGTCCTGGAGACTGGAGACTTCTCTTTCCCAAGATGCCTTGCACTCCCACAATGCAGTAGTATTTGTAACAGGAAAACAAAGTGTAATACAACTTAACACCACTATATGGTGCTATAACCACACTAAACACTCCTGAGATACCATGACTGAGGCAGAAGTGATCTATAATGATTTTCTAACCCTGCTGGGCAGATGTCACGCTTCGGTGTGGGAGGGAAACACCACACCGAGCATAGGAGGGAAGAGGGGAACAGGGAATCAGGCCTGAGAGCTAGGGAAGGAAAATGGACACCTCCTAGTGAAAACCCTAACTAAAATCATGACTGACTACCAGTATGAACAGACCCCAAAGGTAGGTGAGTTCATACACAGGGTCCTATCAAGCCCTATAGGACCGTGGTACTAATGGCAGGGATGAGACTACCTGTTCCTCCAAAAGGAAGGACGAACAGTCGTCTCCTTCAGGCCTAATACAAACAATAGGGAAATGCAACCCACAGAACCCAAACAAAATACAAAAGGGAAAGGAAAGACTTAACTTCAAAAGAGCAATGGAAGCACCAGGAACTCAGCCGAGTTCCAACCACAATCTATCCAAAGATCCAAACAGAAGCTATAAACCGCACAGCATTGTGTGAGAAGCAACTATAGAGAAGGTTAAATCACCCTAATAGCCACACCTGGGGAAAGAAGGTGTGGCAAGCACCAGAAACAACACAGATGTCATTTGATCCAAACGGAAAACATGTCAGATCAAACCACGTGTTGCCAGTCTCACCGATCTCCTGCCACCTGTTGCGGGAACATCCGTGACAGCAGAACAATTAGAGACCCTGTTAGAATCACTTTGATCTCTGAGAAATTTCCTGTGGCTGGGTAATTTGGGAATGTGCAGGTAGATATATGTGAGATGTATTGTGGCCAGAAATGTGTTCTTCTCCAAAAACACCATGAATGATCGAATAGTTTTCATTAGAATTTCCTCTTCACCAGAAACCTTTCTCTGAAGATGGTACTTCTTTTAATACAGCCTTTTCTAAAAAGTTCCAGAAGGAAATGAAGAACAATTGAATTCTGGTTTGTGTTGAGGGAAAAAAGCATCTAGAAGGAATTCTCTGAGCACGGGAGCATAGATTTCTCTCACTGTTGAGTAGACCAAAGTGCCTGATGGAGTTCTGACCCAATTATTTTCAATTTGGCCCCTGTCTGCACACACATGTGCCTAGTATCAAAGATCTGAAGAGTTCTGTTTAAGCCTGAACTCTGAAGATCTTCTTTTTGCCCCTGAAATTATCTCTTCTTAATGTCTGTCAACTAGGCTACTCAGAGGAATTAAATACACTGGCTCCTGACTCATCCTCAGCTTTGATGATTGGTTAACCACTTGCTTACCACCACATGACTTTGTATGTCAGGGTGGTAAGCTATTAACTGTAACCTGCCATATAAAAGTGGCAGATTACATTACGATCTGCCTGCGCACTGTGGCGCTGCAGGCTGCTCAGACTGTGCTGTAATTAGACAGCTGCAGTCTCAGTGAAGATCCCAGAAACCAGCCGAAGTGGTCTCTGGGCAATCATTTTGACAGGCTGTCACTGCGAAGAAAAGCCATCGGGGAAGCGCTCAGTTAAAGAGGACCTTTCACCTGTATAAACTATGGTAACTGAGTATGCTGACATGTAGAGCGGCGCCCGGGGATCTCACTGCACTTACTATTATCCCCGGGCGCCGCTCCGTTCTCCCGTTATAGGCTCCGGTACCTTTGCTTCTTAAGTTATAGTAGGCGGTGTCTTCCCTTGTCCTGTGGGCGTCTCCTTCTCCTAGGCTGCAGCGCTGGCCAATCGCAGCGCACAGCTCACAGCCTGGGAGAAAAAAACCTCCCAGGCTGTGAGCTGTGCGCTGCGATTGGCCAGCGCTGCAGCCTAGGAGAAGGAGACGCCCACAGGACAAGGGAAGACACCGTCTACTATAACTTAAGAAGCAAAGGTACCGGAGCCTATAACGGGAGAACGGAGCGGCGCCCGGGGATAATAGTAAGTGCAGTGAGATCCCCGGGCGCCGCTCTACATGTCAGCATACTCAGTTACCATAGTTTATACAGGTGAAAGGTCCTCTTTAAGTACTGTGATGTGAGAGCGTCCCCTGCTGGTTGTAAAGTTAGCCGTGAGACTGCAGTCTTTGAATTTACCCCTTCCTGTCCTGACTGTGGCAGCCAGGGGTTAATTTACTGTTTTGTTTTGCTTTTTCTTAAAAAATAAATAAATAGTCAAATATAAAATTAGCTATAGTTATAGCTAGTATAGTTAGTTAGTATAGTATTAGTTTTAGCATTAGTACAGCAGACTACGTACACATACATACCCACATTTTTCCCCCTTTTTCTTTCATAAAAAAATTAATTAAAAAAAATATTTATTCATTTTAGTGGACTGTGTGTGTGTAAAATATTAAAATGTACCTATTTTTTTCTATCATAAAAAATTTAGAAAAATCTAGGTATTCGTTTTAGCTATATTTAGTATAGCTTTTTTATGCGTAAAATATAAAAAAAAGCTTTTTTATATTTATTAAAAAAATTAGAAAAAAAAGCCAAAAGCTTAAAATGTCCAAATTTCTCCAAGATAAATTTCTTAGGCAGATCAACATAAAAAATATAGTCACTTTCAATGAGTTTCTAACATTTTGGCGCTATACATCTGCTTAGTACGGTGCCATAAAACCAGCCATAGAAATGTAGGCCGCCAAAATCCAAGATGCATTCCAGTCCTTTAAAATCTTGCGGTGAGCCCAGAAAGTAGATAAATTACACAAGTAGCATCCATATTTCGCAGTACCAATAAACTGTAATGGTTTAAGAAATGTTTTGTCTTGAAATCTTTTGTAAGAAAAAAATTTATAAGAAAAGAAAAATAATTTTTTTTCCAGTTTTTCCTTCAATTACAAAATGAAGATTTAATATGTCCTGGGAAAAATAATATCAAATACATGTGGGTGGCTCAGAAATTAAATAGTTATTTGCAGTTACGGTAGTTAGGACCGACGAAAATTTTAAAATTGACCAGGTCAGGAAGGGGGGAGGGTCACACTCTGGTAATAAAGTGGTCAATTGATTGATCATTATCGCTTATTAATTTGCATCTCTCTGGTTGCATCTAAGGGGCTTTAACCTATTGGCCTTGTGCTACCATAGGTCAACCAGGAAATTTTGCATAGTAATTACACTAAATATCTTCCTAAAGTCTTCAAATGAGAAATTCCCATTTTCTGTTTGGGTAGAATATAGTCGACCCCTGTAACATAAAAATGCCACTAGTGTAGTTCAGCAGTCATACTGTATAAATGACACATTCAGAGAGAGACAAATGGAGACTTGTGACAGCAGGAACTGTGCACAGAAAATAATCTCACAGTTCCTGCTGTCACATAATGTTCCTTACTGTATTGTCCATGCTGGTGGGAAAATGAACGTGTTGCTACTTAGGTTAATAGCACACCCTAGACCAGAAGCTATTATATCTCCAGTAATTTATAAAAGGGACATTTCTATCTGAAAGGGACATTTTTTTCAAACTTGAACAATTTTTTTAGAATTAAATGCTAGTTGTGCTTGGTCAATGATCACACAACCAAGGGTCTGCAGCAGGGTACATGTTGAGGCAGAGTCACATTAATACCGGGTGGCATTTCCCTTTGATGTGATACAGGCTGCTACTCTGGCCTGGCAACATCCATACCTCTTGTGGTATGTCATTAGCTTTTTCAACTACTTTGTAGTTCAGCCAAGGTGGTTGTCAGCTGCTGTGCTTGGGAGATACTTCACCCCATATAGTCCCAGACATTTTCGATGGGGAAGAGATTTGGTGATTGAGCTGGTGAGGAGAGCAGCTGGAGACCCTGAAGAGCATGTTGTGAAGCATGGGCAGTGTGTGGATAGGGGTTATCTTGTTGGAACACCAAGTCTCCTGAGTCAAAAAAGGCAGTAGGACTTGTTCCATGATGTCTTGGACATACCTAAGGCTAGTCAGTGTTCCCTTCATGCATACCAGATGGGAACACCCATAGTAGCTAATGGCATCCCATACAATGACACCTGGTGTTGGTCTTGAGTGTCTCCAGTCCTCCTGCAAAGTGTGATGCGGCCATTATTAGTAAAAAGGCAGAACCTGCTTTCATCACTGAACACTATGTTTGCCATCCATGCCCCCAATGGGCTTTCTCGAGGCATCAGTGCAGGCTATCTTGGTGATGATGAGAGTGGCAAACAAAATAGTGTAGTGTGTGAAAGCAGTCCTGCTTCAAGTAGATGGTTTCTTATCATTGAGTAGCAAGGTTTAAATTGGTCATTCCCCTTTAATTCCTCGTACTTCAACATACTTGGTTAGTCATGTCTGATACCTGTAGAATGAAGTGACTGTACATGCATACTGACCTTTAGGTGGGGTTAGGAGGGGCGAGGAGACTAGAAAACACAGTACGGAACAAAGAGGTTAGCTCCATTGAAGACATCATCAGGGTAAGTTGTGTCTTGCTACCATCACCTCTCTTTGTATCATATGGGAGTCGGTCGAGTGCCACGTTGGGCACTGGTTGATATGGAGCTTGCCCATTTGTTTTCACAGCTTTCGGTGACTGTTACTTACTTTATTATGTATGTTATCTTTGTATATATATATATATATATATATATATATATACAGTACAGACCAAAAGTTTGGACACACCTTTTCATTCAAAGAGTTTTCTTTATTTTCATGACTATGAAAATTGTAGATTCACACTGAAGGCATCAAAACTATGAATTAACACATGTGGAATTATATACAAAACAAACAAGTGTGAAACAACTGAAAATATGTCATATTCTAGGTTCTTCAAAGTAGCCACCTTTTGCTTTGATTACTGCTTTGCACACTCTTGGCATTCTCTTGATGAGCTTCAAGAGGTAGTCCCCTGAAATGGTTTTCACTTCACAGGTGTGCCCTGTCAGGTTTAATAAGTGGGATTTCTTGCCTTATAAATGGGGTTGGGACCATCAGTTGCATTGAGGAGAAGTCAGGTGGATACACAGCTGATAGTCCTACTGAATAGACTGTTAGAATTTGTATTATGGCAAGAAAAAAGCAGCTAAGTAAAGAAAAACGAGTGGCCATCATTACTTTAAGAAATGAAGGTCAGTCAGTCAGCCTGAAAAATTGGGAAAACTTTGAAAGTAAGGGCTATTTGACCATAAAGGAGAGTGATGGGGTGCTGCACCAGATGACCTGGCCTCCACAGTCACCGGACCTGAACCCAATCGAGATGGTTTGGGGTGAGCTGGAACCCAGAGTGAAGGCAAAAGGGCCAACAAGTGCTAAGCATCTCTGGGAACTCCTTCAAGACTGTTGGAAGACCATTTCAGGGGACTACCTCTTGAAGCTCATCAAGAGAATGCCAAGAGTGTGCAAAGCAGTAATCAAAGCAAAAGGTGGCTACTTTGAAGAACCTAGAATATGACATATTTTCAGTTGTTTCACACTTGTTTGTTATGTATATAATTCCACATGTGTTAATTCATAGTTTTAATGCTTTCATAGTCATGAAAATAAAGAAAACTCTTTGAATGAGAAGGTGTGTCCAAACTTTTGGTCTGTACTGTATATATATATATATATATATATATATATACAGTACAGACCAAAAGTTTGGACACACCTTCTCATTCAAAGAGTTTTCTTTATTTTCATGACTAGGAAAATTGTAGATTCACACTGAAGGCATCAAAACTATGAATTAACACATGTGGAATTATATACATAACAAACAAGTGTGAAACAACTGAAAATATGTCATATTCTAGGTTCTTCAAAGTAGCCACCTTTTGTTTTGATTACTGCTTTGCACACTCTTGGCATTCTCTTGATGAGCTTCAAGAGGTAGTCCCCTGAAATGGTTTTCACTTCACAGGTGTGCCCTGTCAGGTTTAATAAGTGGGATTTCTTGCCTTATAAATGGGGTTGGGACCATCAGTTGCGTTGAGGAGAAGTCAGGTGGATACACAGCTGATAGTCCTACCGAATAGACTGTTAGAATTTTGCCAAGAGAATGCCAAGAGTGTGCAAAGCAGTAATCAAAGCTAAAGGTGGCTACTTTGAAGAACCTAGAATATGACATATTTTCAGTTGTTTCACACTTGTTTGTTATGTATATAATTCCACATGTGTTAATTCATAGTTTTGATGCCTTCATAGTCATGAAAATAAAGAAAACTCTTTGAATGAGAAGGTGTGTCCAAACTTTTGGTCTGTACTATATATATGTAAAAAAGAGAGCAGCACTCCAGTATAGGATAAAACAAAATCCAAAAGATTTATTCACCCATAGTGTGGCGGCGTTTCGGCTCTACAATCGAGCCTTTCTCAAGCTTGAGAAAATGCCCCTGCGTCTCATGGGGCGAATACTAATGAGCCGCTTCCATTATGGAAATGCTCATTAGTACCAGAGGACCGGGAAGCGGTGAAGGCTTTGTACTCACTACTTCTTGGTCCTCGGCTGTCAGCTGTGCAGGGCTGCACACAGAGTGAGGCGCTCTGTGATGTCACGCTGTGCACAGCCTTCACAGCACAGCTAACAGCAGGAGGATGCAGATCGCGCTGGAGGGGAGGAGCGGTGGCATCCAGGAACAGGTGAGGTAAGTGGGTTTTTATATTTTATATTTATGAGGCTAATGGACACTTCTGGGGGCTGGTGAGAGGCACTGGGGGCTGTTGGAGAGGCTGCTGGGGGCTGATGAGAAGCTACTGGGGGCTGATGAAAGGCTACTGGGGGCTGCTATGAGGCTAATGGGGTCTGCTATGAGGTTATTGGGGGCTTCTACCAGGCTAATGGGGGCTGCTATGAGGCTACTGGGGGCTGCTATAAGGCTACTGGGGGCTGCTATGAGGCTAATAGAGGATGCTATGAGGCTACTGGGGACTGCTATAAGGCTACTGGGGGCTGCTATGAGGCTACTTGGGGATGATATGAGGCTACTGGGGGCTGATATGAGGCTACTAGGGGCTGATATGAGGCTAATGGGGGCTGATATGAGGCTACTGGGGGCTGATGAGAGGCATGTGGCTCTTATCTGAGGTCTGATTGGGGGTCATTCATATTGGGGTCTGATCTGAGGTCTTATTGGGGTCTTATTAACATTGGGGATCTTATTGGGGCTGTTAGCTGAGGTCTTAATAACATTGGGGGTCTGATTGGTGGTCTGACCTGAGGTATGATGAAAAATATTTTTTTCTTATTGTTCCCCTCTAAACCTGTGTCTTATGGGCCGATGCGTCGTATAGGGCGAAAAATATGGTATATCATTTATCACAGTTTAGTAAACTCTTTTTGCGCCTAAATCATGTTAAGTATATTTTTTCCTGAACCTCAGATCTCACCATAATACAGTCTTCCAGGTTGTCATTGCAGGGACTATTGCAGAACCAATTTGTGATGCCTTGGCTGTCCTTTCATATACAACAGCTTTTCTTATACAGTGGTCTTGGCGTGCATGGATCTGTCCTCTGAGGAGGGACTCAGTGTCCTCCTTTGACCACTGTCGACACCACTGATGCACTACAGAAACTTCTTGTCCAACGTGTTCCGAGACTTCTCAAAGTACCACTATTTAGCCATTTTCAAAGCCTATTTATTGAACAAATGGTGCATGCCATCGTCTTGCAGACTTCAACAAATGTCAGTCAGCAGTCCTTTAACAGAGGAGATGAAAAACAGTGCTGTCAGACAAAGAACTGTGGAGCCTCTGTATGTAAAATAAGGATCATGGAACTTTGATCAATACATATTACACTCTCCTGCATGGCCATATTGCAAAATAGGCTTTTTATCTTTTTCCATTTTCCAATATATATAAAAACAATTACATAAAATATTCTTCACATATAGGTTGTTAATATGTGATTAAAAACTAATGGAAGTATACAGTATGTTATACAAGCGGGTGTGGACCCACTGCGCCACGGACCGGCTATACTAAATAACTACCTGGTCTTAACTAGAGCCTCTGATGGTGAGGATAGGCTTGGGCCATTAGGGTAGTTACCAGGTGCCACTCGCAGTCCCTGGGTCAGTGGCAGCTGACCAAGGGGTCAAAGATACCGATCCAAGCACCGAGGGGAAAGACGTAGTCAGGAAGTCCGTAGTCAGGGCAGGCAGCGATCAAGCTCGTAATCTAAGTCCGTAATAAAGTCCGTAATCCAAGTCCAAGGTTAGAGGCAGGCGGTAAAATCCGTTAAATCGAAAAGAAGGGTCCAGTACACAGAAAAGCAGAAACTTCCAAAACACTTTCATACAAGGAACTTGACAAACTAGTGGCGCCTTTCTGTGGCAGCAAGCCCTTTTAAATACTTTCTGGAACCCAGCCTATGTGATAGAAGACGTGTGCTGCCTTACATGGGAGGAGAGACACGCCAGTGCACACCCTAGCAAGCAACAGTTCAAGACTAAAGCAGGAAGTAAGCTCTGGCACGGAGCACAGATACAACAGTTAAGCTACCTGCTGCCCGCACTTGTCAGCATGGCGCACGACAGAAGGAGGGAACGAGGAAGTCCGGCACCTGCGAGTAGGGCCAGCAGCGCAGCCACGGAGAGCTGGGCTAACAGTAGAAGAGGGGCATTGATGTCCTCTCTAGGTTCCCAAGATCATTCATCAGGGCCAAACCCCTTCCAATCCACAAGAAACAGGGTTACCTCTACTCTTGTTCATCCCCAGAATACCTTTTACCTCATAGACATTCCCTGAAGGGGAAGTAAGAGGCCCGCTGAACGTTTCTTGGAGGTTTTATTCTGTGCACATGACGAACAGGCAGTGACAAACTCACAGATGTCTTGCCAGCACATGTCAGCATGGCGTACGGCAGCAGGAGGGAACGAGGAAGCCTGGCACCCATACCCACGAGTAGAGCCAACAGCGCAGACACGAATAGCTGGGCTAACACAGTACCTTTAGTATTGAAGTGAATGGTTTTCTTCTGCTTATAAACAATGTTAACTTTAACCGCTTAACAGACAGAGTGATTTAGTCTTCAGTGGATAAATGTTTTTTGAGCAGTTATGCATACATGGTAGTTTAACGGACCTACTTTTTTAATTTTTTCAGTTAAAGAAGACCTTTCATGTTTTTTTATTAATTGAGATAAATACCTTTACTTGCGGGGTACCCCCGCTGATGCTACCATCTTGCTCCTGCGCCCCGCTGTGTTCCCCCGTAGTTTTCCTGCTCAGTATGCTAATACTGAGCATTGTTACAGGAAGGAGGAGATATCAGGGTTTCTCAATGGGTGTCTTCTTCTCCCTGGCTGTGCCGCGATCCAATCACAGCGGAGAGCGTCACAGCCAGGGAGAAGGTGAGCGATATTTCAAAAAATCAGGCAGGGTGGCAGCATCAGCGGGGGACAGGTACCTTGCAAGTAAATGTACTGTATCTCAATTAATAAAAAAACATGAAAGGTCCTCTTTAAGTCGTTTTTTATGTTTAGATTTGAAAAAATATTTAATATCTTACTTTATAGGTTCACACTAAAATGAAGAGTTTAAATGGATTCCTTGTTCTGTTTCACTCCTTTTGATATACAATATGTACAGCTTGGCCTCATCCAGGCAGGTTATAGGTAAGGTCTGGTTGCTGAATATGGCAGTTTGTGTTTTATTTCTTTTCAGTGAATATATTATTAGTATATATTCCTTAAGTGGTCATACTAGAGACACTCAGACTTTACATTTATTTTTTCTATTGTCATTTTCCACTGTTACTAAGCAGCTACAGGAGCCACACGGGAAAACCGCCTTAGGCCTCTTTCACTCATCTATGTTCACGATGATGGGGATGGTAAGTGGGTCATCTGTGAAGATGTCCGTGAAGGATCTGTGTGTCTGGTCTGTGCGTCCGTTTTCTGCTCTCTCTGTGTCATCTGTATTCCACAGACACTGCTAGGCTAAAATTAAATTTCCAGAGCAACGATCCATGGCATCCATGTTGTGTCCATGGTTTTCACAGATCCATAAACTATAAGGTGCGTGAGGGATCCATAATGGTGTCACCACTGACCCACAGTCCATTCAAAACCACTGATGTGTGTTTATACACATACGTGCGCTGTCTGGGGAAACCATGGGCAGCACACATCTGTGATTCACTAACATGTGAAAGAGGTCTTATACTGTAACCTAAAGGCGGGTTTAGACTGCACGATGTAGCAGCCAATTGTCGGGAGGCGTTCCTTACCGACAGTTGGCTGCTCACTCAATGAAGGAGACTGCGCATTTACATGCAGCAATCTCCTCCACAATGAGGATGAGGAATCGCTATCACGATCCCTTGACCCGATACACAATCATTGTTTCTCGGCAGTAGATCACGGTTTGGGACAGCACGATCTGCTGCCCAGAAAAGATGATTGATGTGCCTGCCGAACAACAGGATCACCCAATGAACGAGCATTTCGCTCGTTCATCTGTTGATCAACGACAAATTTACAGGGGCAGATTGTCGGAAAGAAAGGTTGTTCCCGATAATCTGCCCGATAATTGGCTCGTGTAAATCCACCTTGAAACTTAAAATCAGACATCATATAGTACGTGACAATCTCTTTCTAACAAAGCTAGAACCAGCCCTGTACCTCACATGGTGTCACGGATGATGTTGCAGAAAGCTGGAACCTATAAATAAACATCCGACTGGCTTGATCCCAAACTAAGGAGCATATGGGTGAGCCCTATAAAACCCCTAGAGCTCTCCCTGACTGCTATGCCCATGCAAGGGTCTCTATGGTAGACGATTGCATGCCCACGTACCTAATACTGTGTGACACCTGAAAACCCTATAATAGTGAGGGGACACGACCACCGGCTCCCTGCACTTAATACGTACGGAGTCAGGGTCACCTAGAATCAAGCCAGCAAGGAAACACAAATAAAGGAAAAAGACTTATCTGAGGAAACAGCAGCAGCAGCCTCCAGCAGTGAACACCTCATCCAGGAAGTAGTATAAACCGCAAAGTGAGGCAGTATGGGAGGGAATATAAAGGGAGACAATTAGTCTAAATAGGTGAGTCCTGGGAGAAGGAAAGGAGATGACAAAGTGAAACCAAAACAAAGAACGTCATGCAAGAGGTAGAGAAGAACGTTTGCCAGACCTTCTCACAGAACTGGCGGTGACACATGGATCCAGAGATCTCCTCATTCATTGCTCCAATTGTTCTGCCATATTATCTTCAGTCTGGCAGCTCAGGGGGTATGTGCTTTCTGCTGCAGCTCTCTCCCTGTTACTGCCACAGCATCGAACAGAACATATGGCTGACGGCAGTTGAAGATTTAAACCGAGCATGTGCGACCACCTCAGTGACATGGACAAAAAATTAAGCAAAAGAACAAACAGCAGGTGGCGCTATGCAGATACATTTTATTGAATAGCTCACTGGCTATGCAAAATTTTTAATGACATGCAATTACAAGAGTATTCAGATCCAGGGGCTGGTTTGGAAAATGTAGAATATGTTTCATGACTCAGCCCCTTTAAACTACAGTAAGTGCTCTCACTTCATAAGACAAAGGTTCAAGTAAAGGCAAAAGCCGCCATAGATATTGCACATAACAGAGCAGCTCTATTGAAAGGTGAGGTGAATAAGGACAACTGTGGAAGCCATGCTGACATATAAGCATGTCTAGTTGCCGTCTTTAGCCCCTTGACATAATGATGTAATATTAATGGCATGAAAAGTCCTTTGCAGAGTTTTCAGTCTAATTTCAGCCTTGACTCATGCACAGATAGAGTGACAGCTCTGTAATTGCAGGCATTACACACTGGCTGACACCCAGGCACTGGGAACAGTTGACGGTTAGGTAGTGAGCGCCATTAATAGCCCTCCAATTAAACCTACCCAGGTCCAGCACACAGAGGATAGCGGCTTTCTTACAGCATTTGGAATGAGAGTCATCTGTAGCAGCCCGGACTGTATTCATAGCAACGGCAAAGCACCAAGTATTTGCAATACACACATTGTATCCAGGGTAACAAATATTTAAAGGGGAGTTGTATACGTGCCTAAGAATGACACCGACCAATTGTTCCAATAGCTGACATGAAGAAGAAATCAATATTCGCCTGGTTAGAGCTGAGATATCAATTGCAGAAGTTATTTTTTATATTGATACCTATAGACCTTCTACTTTTATCTCCAAATGTTGCCCTAAAGAACTGGCTAAAGTGTTTAGAAAACCTATTTTCAAATACCCTATGAAGTATTAGAGGGTCCATCATTGAGGATCCTAATCTTCACTACAAATTCTGTAGCGTTTCTCTCTCTGGAGGACCCGGTACCTCCACATCTAAATAATTAGTAAATTGATTTAAATAGAGGTCATGTAATACTTCATTCTGCCTGTGGTGGCACTGTAGAAAAACTGAACGCTTAGGGGGAGATGCATCAAACTGGTGTAAAGTAGAATTGGCTTAGTAGCCCATAGCAACCAATCAGATTCCTCCTTTCATATTCCAAAGGTGCTGTGAAAAATTAAAGGTGGAATCTGATTGGTTGCTATGGGAAACTAAGCCAGGCTCTCCCCCAGATAAGAACTGAACTCAGGGGTCCGAGCAGCAGCATACCCGCATTTTTTAGAAGCCTTATGAACAAAAACCATTGTCCAAACCTGACAACCCCTGTAAAATATGAATTAGTTGTATTACAAAAGTCAGATTAATCTGTGCACCCTTCCTCCTCCTGCTTCCTCTGCCTCTCCGTCTTGATGGACAGGGCCAGGTGAGACTACAATGCAGGAACCTGGCCCTGTCAATCAAGAAAGAGATGGAGGGGTTGGCAGAGGAAGCAGGAGGAGCACGGGTGCAAAGAGTGGCCTGGGTCCGCCCTCAGTGCACTTAACTGCTGATTTGAATGTGAATTTAAAGTATTTATTCTCCAGAATGATGCAACAGATCGCCAAGTGAAAGGCATTGCTACATTCAGCTTAGCTCGCCCGACCAGACATTGTGCCTGGTTTATCAACCTATTTCTTGGTGACAGATACCTTTTAAAGAGGACCACTCAGCTCTCCTGACAGGTCTGTTTTAGTAAACACCAGCGTTCCCAACCATTCTGGTAATCTTTTCTTAGATCTTTGCACTGTGTTGTTGCTCTGTTATTCCTCCTAGAAATGTATGAATAAAATGACAACTGGGTGTTGTGTCATTGCACACTCTCACTTTGTCCATACAGTCCAGACTGTGCCAGACTGTAACATCCAGCGCCAGGTCTAAATGTAAGCCAGCTTCCTAGCTATCTTACATTTAGACCATTTTCTACACCTAGAACAGGCATAGAAAATGATGAATAAGACGGGCCTGCCAGCCCCCCCCCCCCCCCCCACCTCTACTCCATGCCCACTTTTTTAGACCTGGTGTGGGCGGGGGAAAAAAGTCGCAGAATGAGGCCCAAATAATCTTTTCAATCCGCCTAATATAGACTTATTTCTGATAGTAAATGACCCCCTTATTCCTTGCTTCTTACACTGCTAAGCATTTTATTTTTGGATGTACCCACGGATGCATTTTTCTTTATGATGTACAGTCGTGGCCAAAAGTTTTGAGAATTAGATAAATATTGGAAATTGGAAAAGTTGCTGCTTAAGTTTTTATAATAGCAATTTGCATATACTCCAGAATGTTATGAAGAGTGATCAGATGAATTGCATAGTCCTTCTTTGCCATGAAAATTAACTTAATCCCAAAAAAAACTTTCCACTGTATTTCATTGCTGTCATTAAAGGACCTGCTGAGATCATTTCAGTAATCGTCTTGTTAACTCAGGTGAGAATGTTGACGAGCACAAGGCTGGAGATCATTATGTCAGGCTGATTGGGTTAAAATGGCAGACTTGACATGTTAAAAGGAGGGTGATGCTTGAAATCATTGTTCTTCCATTGTTAACCATGGTGACCTGCAAAGAAATGCGTGCAGCCATCATTGCGTTGCATAAAAATGGCTTCACAGGCAAGGATATTGTGGCTACTAAGATTGCACCTCAATCAACAATTTATAGGATCATCAAGAACTTCAAGGAAAGAGGTTCAATTCTTGTTAAGAAGGCTTCAGGGCGTCCAAGAAAGTCCAGCAAGCGCCAGGATCGTCTCCTAAAGAGGATTCAGCTGCGGGATCGGAGTGCCACCAGTGCAGAGCTTGCTCAGGAATGGCAGCAGGCAGGTGTGAGCGCATCTGCAAGCACAGTGAGGCGAATACTTTTGGAAGATGGCCTTGTGTCAAGAAGGGCAGCAAAGAAGCCACTTCTCTCCAAAAAAAACATCAGGGACAGATTGATCTTCTGCAGAAAGTATGGTGAATGGACTGCTGAGGACTGGGGCAAAGTCATATTCTCCGATGAAGCCTCTTTCCGATTGTTTGGGGCATCTGGAAAAAGGCTTGTTCGGAGAAGAAAAGGTGAGCGCTACCATCAGTCCTGTGTCATGCTAACAGTAAAGCATCCTGAGACCATTCATGTGTGGGGTTGCTTCTCATCCAAGGGAGTGGGCTCACTCACAATTTTTCCCCAAAACACAGCCAAGAATAAAGAATGGTACCAAAACACCCTCCAACAGCAACTTCTTCCAACAATCCAACAACAGTTTGATGAAGAACAATGGATTTTCCAGCACGATGGCACGGTGATAACTAAGGCAAAAGTGATAACTAAGTGGCTCGGGAACCAAAACGTTGACATTTTGGGTCCATGGCCTGGAAACTCCCCAGATCTTAATCCCATTGAGAACTTGTGGTCAATCCTCAAGAGGCGGGTGGACAAACAAAAACCCACTAATTCTGACAAACTCCAAGAAGTGATTATGAAAGAATGGGTTGCTATCAGTCAGGAATTGGCCCAGAAGTTGATTGAGAGCATGCCCAGTCGAATTGCAGAGGTCTTGAAAAAGAAGGGCCAACACAGCAAATACTGACTCTTTGCATAAATGACATGCAATTGTCGATAAAAGCCTTTGAAACGTATGAAGTGCGTGTAATTATATTTCACTACATCACAGAAACAACTGAAACAAAGATCTAAAAGCAGTTTAGCAGCAAACTTTGTGAAAACTAATATTTGTGTCATTCTCAAAACTTTTGGCCACGACTGTACATGAAAAGTTTATAAGGAACTCCTACAGAGAGCCTCTATATCCATGCATGTTAATAATGAGTATTTGTTGAAATCATTGTACTTGTACACCCTGTCAGCGGCAGAGGGGCAGGGAGACCCGGGACCTCATGAATAAGGGAGATTACCTATGTTCCTATGGAGCCCTGTCACAGGCAGAGCTCCATAGGAACAACGCTGCTCCAGGCCTCTGATTATACAGAGGGCCCTAGATCTTGGCAGAGGGGAGTCGTTTGGTCTACGCCACCGCAGAGCTTCCAGAATAGACCTCACAATTGTGTCAAACATCAGAAATACGGCGGCTATGGTGCCCGCTCAGCTCCTTTAAGGTCCCGACCTCTGCTGTACATGTGCCAGCGACAGTCAGAAAAGGGGTCAAAACACGTGTTCCTCTTTTTCTGAAACTAAGTCAAGTAAAGTTGGTGAGGCAGAATCGAAAATTGTAATTTGAAAATTTAAAGCTTCCTCCACTTTAATAAAATAAATTGTAATCATTGGGGAGGGGGCATACTAAGCTTTACTATAATGCCCTATGAGCTCTATACATGCCCTGCCTAGATGTCCAGTGGGTGGTCCTACTCAGTGATTGACAGCTATTGCTGTATAAAATGTGTATACCAAGAAAGCTGTCAATCACTGAATAGGACCGCCCACTGGACTCCTGAGCCTAGAAAGAACAGAGATTTAAATTAATGAAATGGAAATAAAAAAAATAATCTTTTCCCACAAACCTATATATCAATCTGCTCAGCTTTTCCTGCTCTATAATATGTTGCCTAGTGACCGGACTACTTGTTCAATGTGACAGGTTCCCTTTAAGTAGTTTAAAGAGGACCTGTCTCCTCTACTTTCATTCCCCCTTGTAATAACAATTCTGGTTCATCTATTGTTGTGCCATTCCTCTATTATTTCTACTAGAAGTTATAATTGAATTGCCGGCAGCTTGCAGATGGTACAGATGGGTGTTACCATTTGGGGGGGGTGTCCCTGACCAGTCTGAGACCTTGTTCACATTTCCGTTTTTCACTGACATGTGCTGTCCGCATTTTCCACGGACAGCACACATACCCATTGATTTAAATGTGACTGTTCAGATTTCAGTATTTTTTTACTGACCATGGGTCAGTAAAAAAAAAAAATCACAGAGACATGCACTACTTTGATCATACATTGAAGTCTATGGGTCCGTGTAAATCATTGACACACATCCGTGTTGTGTCCGTGATCCGTCCGGTTTTCACTAAAGACTAATAGGAGATTCTCTGGAAATTAATTTTCAGCTGAGCAATGTCAGTGAATTATAGATGACACACAGATGGTAAAAACGGACACACGGACCAACCACAGATCCAACACAGACATCTTCACGGATGAAAAATGTACGCTTTTTTTCACAGATGTGACACTGACACGGAAATTTGAACGAGGCCTGACACCAGCATTACTGATTGAGTCAAACACACCCACCACTGGTAACACCCAGCAGTACCATTACTGCAAACTGCTGGCAAAGTATTTATAAACTTCTAGCAGGAATAATACAGGAACGGCACAACATAGAGTCATAAGAACAGACGCTCCAGAATTGTTATTACATGGAGGATGCAAGTAGTTCCTAAAGCTGACATGTCAGGAGAGGGGACGGGTCCTCTTTCAAAATCTACAATTTAATCTTGACCTATTTAGTCAAAGAGATGGTTCTTACCCAAGGCTAAATTTCTGTGTCATGATGAATTTCCCCATTTTCCCGCTTTATCTTTCTCCGTGTTTATTGTTACCTTTCATGTCTGTGGATGTTGAACACGAGCCGCGTGTCCGGACGTAACTCAGGCATTTCAATTGAATTTTCCTATATTAAATGCTTTGTCTACCTCTCCTATCCATTGCTACTCAATGCAGACATTGCACGCCCTTTGAAATTGGACACAGGTATCATTTTACATGATAGGGCTTATTTTCGATTAACTGTGGCTTTCTTTCCAATCAAAACAGCTCAGTTCAATTAAACCCGGATGACCCCTTTTAACCATTAGATCGTTTTCCATTTAGTGGAGGTTAGCAGAAGAGGCTTCTGAATGGGACTGCCTAAGTGCTCATCCTAAAATTACAGTATTTGCTGAGTGCATTGTAATCAATGCGAAATGGACCTTGTGTTCAATTATTTCTGCTCGTCTTTCAGCTTCAGCTTGTGGATTATTTAAGTCAGCGCTGGTTTTAAAAGTTCTGTCCCTTTAAAGCCTTCGTATATATATTCAGTGAAGCAGATGCAATCGTTTTAGCCAATGCCCCCAAGGTTGAAACTTTTCAATAGTCTTGTACCTCTCTTGACATGACACAGGACGACAAGGGTTTCCCACGAGGAAGGGTTTTTTAAGAAAAAAAATAATGAAGCCTCCAACAAAACTCTGATTTTGATCATTCATACAGTCACGAGGAAGAGATGTCTGCAGTGCGTATACCATCACTTGGCTGATGTCAGAATAGGGAGAAATCTGAGGAGAGAGAGAAAAGAGAGAGAGAAAAGAGAGAGAAAAAGAGAGAGAAAGAAAGAAAGAAAGAAAGAAAGAAAGAAAGAAAGAGAGAAAGAGAGAAAGAAAGAAAGAAAGAGAGAAAGAAAGAAAGAAAGAAAGAGAGAAAGAAAGAAAAGAAAGAAAGAGAGAGAGAAAGAGAGAAAGAAAGAAAGAGAAAGAAAGAGAGAAAGAAAGAAAGAAAGAGAGAAAGAAAGAAAGAAAGAAAGAGAGAAAGAAAGAAAAGAAAGAAAGAGAGAGAGAAAGAGAGAAAGAAAGAAAGAGAAAGAAAGAAAGAAAGAAAGAGAGAAAGAGAGAGAGAAAGAGAGAGAGAAAGAGAGAGAGAGAGAAAGAGAGAAAGAAAGAAAGAAAGAAAGAAAGAGAAAGTGAGAAAGAAAGAGAGAAAGAAAGAAAGAGAGAGAGAAAGAGAGAGAGAAAGAGAGAGAGAAAGAAAGAAAGAAAGAAAGAAAGAAAGAAAGAAAGAAAGAGAAAGTGAGAAAGAAAGAGAGAAAGAAAGAGAAATCTGATAAAGAAAGAAAGAGAGAAAGAAAGAAAAAAAGAAAGAAAGAAAAATCTGAGAAAAAGAAAGAAAGAAATGAGAGAAATCTGAGAAAGAAAGAAAGAGAGAAAGCGAGAAAGAAAGAAAGGATAAGCAGATGGGGAGAAAATGCCCCAGCTGTGAGACATTCTCTTTATTATAATGGCGCCCCCTGGTGTTTAATCTGTAAGGTAATGTGGATGTCAAACTATTGAGTTCCACAGTTCAAGTTCCACCATCCCTATCTATTGCCACAGTAAGTGCTGGTTCACACCTGAGCGTTTTACAGCGCGTTCCTATGCGCTGTAAAACGCTCAACAGGCAAGAACCAATGATTCCCTATGGGAATAGTTCTCACCGACACCCCAAGAAGTACAGGAGCTTCTTTGGGGCGGAGTGTCGCGCGTTCCCGTACATAGACTTCCGGGAACACGCGACAATGGGCGTTTGCTTGTTTTCCGGCCGCGTAAATAAACGCACGAAATAATCGCGCATACAGAGCGCTCGTTCAGTACGCTTAGGTGTGAACCCAGCGTAAAGCCTGTATTACACAGATCGATTGAGCAAGCGATTGCTGGGAGGGAAGTGTTCCTTCTCGGCAATCACCTGCTAGCTAGCGGAGGAGACCGCTGCTATTGCGTGCAGTGATCTCCTCCGCAACATAAAGTGTTTGCTCATTCATTGGGCAATTGGCGTCAGTATTACACTGCAAGATGATCACTAACGAGAGGTCGTTTGATCTTTAGCGATCATCTGCCGGAAAATTGGCAGGTGTAATACAGGCTTTAGGCCTCCTGCACACGGGCCGTTTTTTGCGTTTCGGATACGGTCCGTATACGGAACCATTCATTTCAATGGTTCCGCAAAAAAAACGGAATGTACTCCGTATGCATTCCGTTTCCGTATTTCCGTTTTTACGTCCTGTTGAAAGATAGAACATGTCCTATTATTGCCCGCAAATCATGTTCTGTGGCTCCATTCAAGTCAATGGGTCCGCAAGAAAAACAGAACACATACGGAAATGCATCCGTATGTCTTCCCTATCCGTTCCATTTTTTGTGGAACCATCTATTGAAGATTTTATGCCCAGCCCAATTTTTTCTATGTAATTACTGTATACTGTATATGCCATACGGAAAAACGGAACGGAAAAACAGAACAAAAATGGAAACACAATGGAAACAAAAACGGAACAACGATCTGTGAAAAATGGACCACAAAACACTGAAAGGCCTCTTTCACACTACCGTTTTTTTTTTTTCGTTTTATGGGCCGTTTACGGAACCATTCATTTTAATGGGTCCGCAAAAAAAAAACGCAATGTACTCCGTATGAATTCCGTTTCCGTGTTTCCGTATCTCCGTTCCGTGCAAAGATAGAACATGTCCTATATTTGGCCGCAAATCACGTTCCGTGGCTCCATTAAAGTCAATGGGTCCGCAAAAAAACGGAATGCATACGGAAATGCATCCGTATGTCTTCCATATCCGTTCCGTTTTTTGCGGAACCATCTATTGAAAATGTTATGCCCAGCCCAATTTGTTCTATGTAATTACTGTATACTGTATATGCCATACGGAAAAATGGAACGGAAAAACGGAACCGAAACGGGAACACAACGGAAACAAAAAATGGAACAACGGATCCGTGAAAAACGGACCGCAAAACACTGAAATAGCCATACAGTCGTGTGAAAGAGGCCTTAGGGAGTATTCACACGACCGTGTTGGTTTTGCAGTCCGCAAATCATGGATCCGTGGGTTCCGTAAGTCTTCAGTTATCTTTCCGTTTTCATTCCGTAAGTCCGTATAATACGGACGTGGTGCTTCCGTGTGTCATCCATTTTTCACTGTCCGCAAAAAACTGAAATGGGACTGAAATGGGGTTTCCTAGAATGCTTTCAGTCCAGGGGTCCGCAAAAAATGGATGACATACAGATGCATTTCCGTGTGCTATCCGTTTTTTACGGACCCATTGACTTTCTATGGGGCCACGGACCGCAATTTGCGGCCAAGTATAGGACATGTTCTAAAATAAAAGGAATGGACACACGGAACGGACAGCACACGGATGACAATGAAAGGCATTCCGCAATTTTTACGGACCCATAGAAATGAATAGGTCCGTGCATTGTCCGCAAAAATTGCGGAACGGACGTGGAAGAAAAACACGGTCGTGTGAATGCTCCCTTAGGCTGAGTTCACACTTTAGCTATTTGATCAGTGCTTTCCATCAGTTAGGGTCCATTCACACATCCGTGTGTGTTTTGCGGATTTCCGTGGATCCGCAAAACACGGACATCGGCGATGTGCGTTCCGAATTTTGCGGACCGCACATCGCCAGCACTTAATAGAAAATGCCTATTCTTGTCCGCAATTGCGGACAAGAATAGGACATGTTCTATTTTTTTCGGGAACGGAATTGCGGACCCGGAAGTACGGATCCGCAATTCCGGATCCTGGCGGCACATCGTGCTGCCCCATAGAAATTAATGGGTCTGCAATTCCGTTCCGCAAAATGCGGAACGAAATTGCGTACGTGTGAATGGACCCTTATTGTGAGACAAAACCAGGTTCGGGTCAAAAACACAGAGCAGGTGCAGATCTTTCCATTATACCTCATCTCTGAGTGGACTTCACTACTAGTTTTGGCTCACAATAAGGGCCCATTCACACGACCGTATTTCTGGGTCCGCATTCGTTCCGCAATTTTCTATCATAGGGCTGGCAGCGTGTGTCCCACATCCACGGTACTCGTGTTTTGCAGATCCGCAATTTGCGGACGTGTGAATGGACCCTAACTGATGGAAATAACTGACCAAATAACCAAACTGTGAACTCAGTCTTGGGGCGCATTTACACGAATGAAGTGAATAGTTTGGTTCCGCATCCGAGAGGCATTTTTCGCTGCTCGGATGCGGACCCATTCACTTCAATGGGGCCGCAAAAGATGCGGACAGAACTCCGTGTGCGGTTCGCTTCCATTGCTCCATTTCGTGGCCCCGCAAAAATGATAGCTCATGTCCTATTCTTGCCCGTTTTGCGGACAAGAATGGGCATTTCTATAATGGGCCGTCCGTTCCGTTACACAAATTGGGGAAAGCACACGTGCGGCATCCATGTTTTGTCGGATCCGCAATTTGCGGACTGCAAAAACACGGCACGTTCGTGTGCTTGAGCCCTTACTGGGAAACAGTCTCAGCCTCCTGAGAAAGAACGCTCCCGCTAAAAGTTGCCAAACTTAAGAGAATCTAACAGAGCACAGGGTGGAGTCTGCGGCAAACTTGTATCAAAATCCGCAAATAATACATTTTTTTGCAAATATTTCTGCAATTTTTTTTTTTTTTACGTCCCGTATGGATATTTCATCGGTCGGTATTATAAGAGCTGACATGATTGGCTCAAAAAACAAATATGTTTCCTATTCCATTCCAGTTGTCACCTCGACTCTAAAAGGCAGACATCATGAGGCCTTCAGAGGAAGGACGTTAAAGCTACAGAGTAAATAAAAGATAGACTGACATTTGCTGTCGTATCATTTGCGGAATATTGGGTTTTTGAAAAATTAAACAAGATTAAAATTCCATGACACTTTTTTCCCTTGTGACATTTAAACGACCTTTAAATATTTGACCTTTACATCTCTTCAGTGGAAACACATGCTGAGCTGTCATGCTGCTGCTAATCCCATTCAATAATATTTGTTTCTCATTTAGAGGTGATTAAATTGGCGCGTAAATAAAATCTAATGATATCTCAGCTATCCGAGTGTGAGTTCACGATTGACGACTGCACATGGAAAGTTATTAAAAATCAAATTAGCATGTACGATATGTGTGTGCGCAATATGAATGCTTTGTATTATCGTTGTGTGTGTATATAAATATAAAACATACAGTATATATATATATATATATATATATATATATATATATACACACCGTATATAGAGTTGAAGTTTATGTAAAACATTATAAATCAGGTGTCACAGGATTGTATGAGGTTAGAAGTAGTGTCTTTTCTTCTAGAAACAGCGCCACTCTTATCCATGGGCTATGTGTGGTATTGCAGCTCTGACTCATTCAGCCGATTCTGAAGAATGATGCTATTTTTTGAAAGCGGTGCTAACCCTGACCATGGGCATCACGGTGGCTCAGTGGTTAGCACTGGTGCCTTGCAGCGCTGGGGTCCTAGATTTGATTCTGACCAAGGACAACATCTGCAAGGAGTTTATATCTTCTCCCCGGGTTTGTGTATGTTTTCTCCGGTTTCACACTTCAAAGACATACTGATGGGGAACTTAGATTGTAAGCTCCATTGGGGACAGTCGGATGCTAATGTCTGTAAAGTGATGCGAAATATAGTAGCGCTATATAAGTGAGTAAAATAAATGTTCTTTAAAAAAAAAGAAAAAAAGCTTACGATGGTGTGTAATAACCCCCTGCTGCTTTCCCAGTCCCCCACTAATCTCTGTTCTTCCTGCTCCCACAATGACGTGTTGGCCAGCACCAGTTAGGTCACCGCCGCGACTAGTGATTACGTTCAGCAGTCACTCGTTGCGTTGGCATAATATCTCTGGAACAGGAAGAACAATGACAACCAATCCCAGCACGCCACAGATAGTTTCAATTAAAAAGGGTTTCCACATTAGTAATGGTCAGACTCAGCAGCGCAGTTAGTGTCAACTCACCTGCTTTACTCCAAAAGAGAGAGGAGCGATCACCAACAATGCAGACGTTGTCCCCTTATTAGTCTCCTCGTAGCATCCTGATCAACATTCCCTCCTGTGAACTTGTATGGATCATCAAAAGTTGTTGTGGATAGACACTGTAGACCAGGCACGCTCAACCTGCGGCCCACCAGCTGTTGCAAAACTACAACTCCCAGCATGCCTGAACAGCCTACAGCTATCAGCTTACAGCAGGGCATTGTGGGACTTGTAGTTTTACAACAGCTGGAGGGCCACAGGTTGAGCATGCCTGCTGTAGACTATCATACACTGCTCAAAAAAATAAAGGGAACACTTAAACAACACAATGTAACTCCAAGTCAATCACACTTCTGTGAAATCAAACTGTCCACTTAGGAAGCAACACTGAGTGACAATCAATTTCACATGCTGTTGTGAAAATGGGATAGACAACAGGTGGAAATTATAGGCAATTAGCAAGACACCCCCAATAAAGAAGTGGTTCTGCAGGTGGTGATCACAGACCACTTCTCAGTTCCTATGCTTCCTGGCTGATGTTTTGGTCACTTTTGAATGCTGGCGGTGCTTTCACTCTAGTGGTAGCATGAGACGGAGTCTACAACCCACACAAGTGGCTCAGGTAGTGCAGCTTATCCAGGATGGCACATCAATGCGAGCTGTGGCAAGAAGCTTTGCTGTGTCTGTCAGCGTAGTGTCCAGAGCATGGAGGCGCTACCAGGAGACAGGCCAGTACATCAGGAGACGTGGAGGAGGCCGTAGGAGGGCAACAACCCAGCAGCAGGACTGCTACCTCCGCCTTTGTGCAAGGAGGAACAGGAGGAGCACTGCCAGAGCCCTGCAAAATGACCTCAGCAGGCCACAAATGTGCATGTGCCTGCTCAAACAGTCAGAAACAGACTCCATGAGGGTGATATGAGGGCCCGACGTCCACAGGTGGGGGTTGTGCTTACAGCCCAACACCGTGCAGGACGTTTGGCATTTGCCAGAGAACACCAAGATTGGCAAATTGTCACGGATGGTGTACAGGAAACAAGACAATACAATATAAACAATGACTCACTGGATCCACAACTAAGGAACAAAAGGGAGACCCCTGCATGAGACCTGCCGCTCTCCCTTATTGCTCAGCCTATGCGACCACCCCAAAGGTGGATGGGCGCATATCCACGTACCTCGACTATCTTACACCTGAAGACCCTACAATAGTGAGGGGACACGACCACCGGCTCCCTACACAGACACGGAGGGAGTCAGGGTCACCTGGATCCAGAAAACAGAAAATCATAAATACATAAACAGCACTTATCTTGCAGACGACTGGGGACTGTGGACTGGGAACTAGGAACAGCATGCACACACACTCCAGGAAGTTGTGTAAGCTGCACACTACTGCATTCTGGGGAGGAACTTAAAGGGCAGCAATCAGTCCAACTGCATGACAGCTGAGATAGACTAACGAGATTAGGAACTAAACCAAAACAAAGAAATTCAAGGAGGAGGATCTGAACGGCTCCTGTCAGAGCTTCTCAGCTGTCTGGCTGTGACAGTACCCCTCCCTCTACGAGTGGACTCCGGACACTCAGAGCCCACCTTCTCAGGATGGGACCCATGGAAAGCCCTGATGAGACGAGAGGCCTTAATGTCGTCACTGGGACCCACATCCTCTCCTCAGGACCATAACCCTCCCAATGAACGAGGTACTGGAGGGAACCGCGGACAAGACGAGAATCCACAATCCTAGAGACCTGAAATTCAAGATTTCCATCAACCATAATCGGAGGAGGAGGCAAAGGCGAGGGTACAATAGGTTGAACATAAGGTTTCAATAAGGACTTATGAAAAACATTATGGATCTTCCAAGTCTGAGGAAGATCAAGACGGTAGGCAACAGGATTGATGACAGACAGGATCTTGTAAGGCCCAATAAACCTAGGACCCAACTTCCAGGAGGGAACCTTCAATTTGATATTCTTGGTAGACAACCACACCAGATCACCAACATTCAGGTCCGGACCAGGCACACGTCTCTTATCTGCCACACGCTTATATCTCTCACTCATGCTCTTTAGATTATCCTGAATCTTTTGCCAAATAGATGACAAAGACGAGGAGAATCTGTCCTCATCAGGTAAACCAGAAGACCCCTCTCCCGAGAAAGTCCCAAACTGCGGATGAAACCCATATGCACCAAAAAATGGTGACTTATCAGAGGACTCCTGACGACGGTTATTTAAAGCAAACTCAGCAAGGGACAAAAAAGAACACCAATCCTCCTGATTCTCCGCCACAAAACAGCGCAGATATGTCTCCAGATTCTGATTGACGCGCTCTGTCTGGCCATTCGACTGCGGGTGGAAAGCAGAAGAGAATGACAACCGAACCCCCAAGCGAGAACAGAAAGCCTTCCAGAATCTGGAAACAAACTGCGTGCCCTTATCAGAGACTATGTCTGAAGGAATACCATGCAATTTGACAATGTGGTCAATAAATGCCTGCGCCAGCGTCTTAGCATTGGGCAAACCAGGAAAAGGGATAAAATGCACCATTTTGCTAAAACGGTCCACCGCCACCAGAATCATAGTCTTCCCCGAGGAACGAGGCAAGTCCGTTATGAAGTCCATGGACAGATGTGTCCAAGGACGGGAAGGAATGGGCAAAGGGAGGAGAGGACCTGATGGCCGTGAATGAGGGACTTTGGCACGAGCGCAAGTCTCGCAAGCTGCCACAAAACCCTCAACCGACTTACGAAGCGCAGGCCACCAGAATCTCCGAGCGATGAGATCCAGTGTGGCTCTTGCCCCCGGGTGCCCAGCAAGGACCGTATCGTGGTGTTCCTTAAAAATCTTGTGTCTCAAAGCGAGAGGCACAAACAACCTCCCAGAAGGACAAAGATCAGGAGCTTCTGACTGGGCTGCCTGCACCTCTGCCTCCAATTCAGGAAAAAGAGCAGAGACCACCACACCTTCAGCCAAAATGGGACCCGGGTCTTCAAAATTCCCACCTCCCGGAAAACAACGTGACAGGGCATCTGCCTTCACATTCTTAACCCCAGGACGGAACGTGACAACAAAATTAAACCTTGAAAAGAACAAAGACCATCTGGCCTGTCTCCAAGTAGGCCAGATTTTTATGGTCAGTAAACACGGTAATAGGGTGTCTGGCTCCCTCTAGCCAATGGCGCCATTCCTCAAAAGCCAACTTGATGGCCAACAATTCCCTATCTCCCACATCATAATTTCTCTCTGCGGAGGAGAGTTTCTTTGAGAAAAAGGCACACGGTTGCCATTTGGCAGGAGAGGAACCCTGAGACAAGACCGCACCCACCCCTACCTCAGAAGCATCAACCTCAACTATGAAGGGTAACGAAATATCAGGTTGTACCAGGATGGGAGCGGAAGCAAAACTCTCCTTGATATTAGAAAAGGCCTTACGCGCCTCTACCGACCAGGAAGAAAAATCTACCCCCTTTCTGGTCATATCAGTGAGTGGTTTAACAACAGAGGAATAATTCAAAATAAATTTCCTGTAATAATTGGCAAAGCCCAAAAAACGCATCAGCGCCTTCTGATTCTCAGGAAGCTCCCACTCAAGCACAGCGCGGACCTTCTCGGGGTCCATGCGAAAACCAGAAGCGGAGAGAAGAAACCCCAGAAATTTAATTTCTGGAACTGCAAACACACATTTTTCCAGTTTTGCGTATAATTTATTCTCCCGCAGAATGAGCAAGACCTGACGTAAGTGTTCCTTATGAGTCTTGAAATCAGGAGAAAAAATCAAAATGTCATCCAAATACACTAATCCAAATTTTCCCATTAAATGATAAAAAATGCTGTTCACGAAATGCTGAAAAACGGCTGGGGCATTCATCAAACCAAAAGGCATAACCAAATTCTCAAAATGGCCCTCAGGGGTATTGAAAGCCGTCTTCCATTCGTCTCCTTCTCTGACCCTGACCAGGTTGTATGCCCCTCTTAGGTCTAATTTGGAAAAGACTTTAGCCCCAACAACCTGGTTAAACAGGTCCGGGATCAGAGGAAGCGGATAAGGATCACGAATAGTGATACTGTTCAGCTCCCTGAAATCCAGACAAGGTCTTAAAGAACCATCTTTTTTCTTAACAAAGAAAAAGCCAGCGGCAACAGGTGACTTCGAGGGTCGTATGTGTCCTTTTCTCAGACTCTCAGAGATATAAGCACGCATAGCGACCCTCTCAGATTGGGAGAGATTGTATAAACGAGATTTAGGCAGCTTGGCGCCTGGGATGAGATTAATAGGGCAATCATACTCCCTGTGCGGAGGCAAATACTGAACTCCACTCTCAGAGAAGACATCCGAAAATTCAGAGAGGAAAGGTGGTACAGTCTTAGTAGAAACCTCAGAAACAGATGTTATGAGGCAATTCTCTCTGCAAAAGTCACTCCAACCATTTATTTGCCTCGCTTGCCAATCAATGGTGGGGTTATGTTTAGTGAGCCAGGGCAGTCCCAACACCAGAGGAGTAGGCAAACCGCTAAGGACGAAACATGACACATCCTCAACATGAGCATCACTCACAATTAAACGGATATTGTGAACTATGCCCTTTAATGATTTCTGAGAAAGTGGAGCGGAATCAATAGCAAAAACAGGAATATCCTTTCCCAAAGTGCATACCTGGAAACCATGAGTTATTGCAAATTGATTATCAATGAGATTGACAGCTGCTCCACTATCCACAAAAATCTTACAAAAAATGCTCTTGCTCTCTAGCGCCACACTAGCAGGTAGGACAAAACGGGAACTACAAGCAAACGGAAAACCTTCAATTTCCGCCTCAACCCTGCCAATAGTAACAGACTGAACATTTTTAAAAGATTTTTTCCTTTTTGTCTCTTTATTACTCCCAGAAAACTGCCTGAATCTCCTAGAGGGACAAACATTTGCCAAATGATTTATACCTCCACAACAAAAACAAACCCTCCCATGCGGGCTGAATCTTCTATTGTCTGAGGCAATCAACCCCAGCTGCATGGGTTCCTGCTCAGAAGGGGCTGACAGCGACTGAGACCCCTGCGCACAGAATGAGACCGCTGCACTGTCCCGGGACTGAGTATGACAGGAAGGAGAGATCTCTCCTCTCTCACTAAGACGCCTGTCAATACAAACGGCCTGAGACATAGCAGAGTCCAGGGAGATTGGCCTCTCATGAAAGGCAAATGCATCTTTCAATCCCTCTGAAAGACCCTGGCAAAATTGACTTCGGAGTGCAGCATCATTCCAACCAGTATCAGCTGCCCATCTCCGAAATTCTGAGCATAATATCTCTGCGGATTGTTTACCCTGGCATAACAGACGTAGTCTAGACTCAGCCAGAGCAATACGATCCGGATCATCATATATCTGACCCAGGGCTAAAAAGAATTCATCCACTGAGCGAAGGGGCCGTGCCCCCTCTGGTAGCGAAAAGGCCCAAGACTGAGCGTTACCCCTGAGCAGCGATACAATGATCCCCACCCTCCGTTCTTCATCACCAGAGGAATGGGGAAGAAGGCGAAAATGGAGTTTGCAAGCCTCTCCAAAACGCACAAAATTCTCACTACCCCCAGAGAACGTATCCGGGAGCGAGATCTTAGGCTCAGCACAAACTCCATGAACGCAAGCTGAACCGGTCACTTGAAACTGAGAAAAAATCCTACGGAGATCAGCTACCTCCAATGAAAGACCCTGGAGGCGTTCAGCCAAAAGTGAAACCGGATCCATGCTTGAGACGGTTTTGGCGGCTTATAATGTCACGGATGGTGTACAGGAAACAAGACAATACAATATAAACAATGACTCACTGGATCCACAACTAAGGAACAAAAGGGAGACCCCTGCATGAGACCTGCCGCTCTCCCTTATTGCTCAGCCTGTGCGACCACCCCAAAGGTGGATGGGCGCATATCCACGTACCTCGACTATCTTACACCTGAAGACCCTACAATAGTGAGGGGACACGACCACCGGCTCCCTACACAGACACGGAGGGAGTCAGGGTCACCTGGATCCAGAAAACAGAAAATCATAAATACATAAACAGCACTTATCTTGCAGACGACTGGGGACTGTGGACTGGGAACTAGGAACAGCATACACACTCCAGGAAGTTGTGTAAGCCGCACACTACTGCATTCTGGGGAGGAACTTAAAGGGCAGCAATCAGTCCAACTGCATGACAGCTGAGATAGACTAACGAGATGAGGAACTAAACCAAAACAAAGAAATTCAAGGAGGAGGATCTGAACAGCTCCTGTCAGAGCTTCTCAGCTGTATGGCTGTGACACAAATTCGCCACTGGCGCCCTGTGCTCTTCACAGATGAAAGCAGGTTCACACTGAGCACATGTGACAGACGTGACAGTCTGTAGACGCCGTGGAGAACGTTCTGCTGCCTGCAACATCCTCCAGCATGACCGGTTTGGCATTGGGTCAGTAATGGTGTGGGGTGGCATTTCTTTGGAGGGCCGCACAGCCCTCCATGTGCTCGCCAGAGGTAGCCTGACTGCCATTAGGTACCGAGATGAAATCCTCAGACCCCTTGTGAGACCATATGCTGGTGCGGTTGGCCCTGGGTTCCTCCTAATGCAAGACAATGCTAGACCTCATGTGGCTGAAGTGTGTCAACAGTTCCTGCAAGACGAAGGCATTGATGCTATGGACTAGCCCGCCCGTTCTCCAGACCTGAATCCAATTGAGCACATCTGGGACATCATGTTTCGCTCTATCCACCAACGTCACGTTGCACCACAGACTGTCCAGGAGTTGGCAGATGCTTTAGTCCAGGTCTGGGAGGAGATCCCTCAGGAGACCGTCCGCCACCTCATCAGGAGCATGCACAGGCGTTGTAGGGAGGTCATACAGGCACGTGGAGGCCACACACACTACTGAGCCTCATTTTGACTTGTTTTAAGGACATTACATCAAAGTTGGATCAGCCTGTAGTGTGTTTTTCCACTTTAATTTTGAGTGTGACTCCAAATCCAGACCTCCATGGGTTGAAAAATTTGATTTCCATTTTTAATTTTTGTGTGATTTTGTTGTCAGCACATTCAACTATGTAAAGAACAAAGTATTTCAGAAGAATATTTAATTAATTCAGATCTAGGATGTGTTATTTTTGTGTTCCCTGTATTTTTTTGAGCAGTGTACTTTCAAATTAATATTTGCCCCCCTGTAGCTGTGCATCTTGGATCATCATCCTCAGAAAGTCACAGGAATATGGAGACAAAAGAGAAAACAAAACCTTGTGCGGTGACTTCCTAAGGAGCAGGTACAGAGGACAGGAGTGGTAGTGGCCCTGATGAGGTGTTGTCTCCCTCAGGCTGTTGCTCTCCGGGGATCGGTGCAGCAGAATTACTGTACACCCCTGAAGAAGGAGGCCAGAGTTAGACATAACAAAGTCTTTTTTATTAAGTGCAGCATAGAACTTTAAATACATACAGTACAAATCTTTTCTCTGTTGCCAGTAAGGATATGGAGGCAGTATGGTTGGTGGCAATGTAGCACTTAGGTTTTACTGGCCTAGTGGTAGTCTGGTGATGGGTGGCTTGACTGTTTCCCACACCTCGCAGCAGTGTCTTCAATTCTGATGGTAGCAGTTCATCCTGCTGTCTGGAATCTCAAGGCTTTACTTGAGGAAAGTTGATGTAGTTCTCTCTGGAGAATCTGTAACAGGAGCAGGAGCTCTGCAGTGTGCTTCCTCTCCTCTCTGTCCCCGGACAGGACTCCCCCCCACTCTTCCTCCTAGCAGACAGAAGGACCAGCCCACTCCTAGCAAGAGGGAGGAACAGGGTGGTGAGCCCTGTTCCTTGCCAACCTTTGCCATCCATTCCTTGATGGGAACAGTAGAATACATAATACATAACATTACAAACTATATAGAAATTGTAGTACCCCTGGGTATGGGGTACTACATTCGTGCAGAATCAAGGTAAAATAACCTGCTGTATTTATTGACAATATTCACAAGATGGACATCTTGTACAAAACACGTAGTAAAATAGTAGAAATCACTTAAGGATAGACCTTAATTTAGTCTCAAAAGGCTTCTTTAGGGATTTCTATTCCAAGCACCAATCCACATTTTTAACTCCATAAGCGCCAACACTTTCAGGTCAAATGTCACTTCACTTAAAAACATCACTTCATATCACATAATAAGGCTACATGCACATGGCCGTGCCGTTTTTTGCGGTCCGCAAACCACGGATCCGCAAAAAACGGAAGCCGTCCATGTGCCTTCGGCAATTTGCGGAACGGGCAGCCATTGATATAACTGCCTATTCTTGTCCGTTTTGCGGACAAGAATAGGACATGTTATATTTTTTTTGCGTGGCCGCGGAACGGAGCAACGGATGCGGACAGCACACGGAGTGCTGTCCGCATCTTTTGCGGCCCCATATAAGTGAATGGGTCCACATCCGAGCCGCCAAAATGGCGGCTCTGATGCGGACCCAAACAACGGGCGTGTGCATGAGGCCTAAGGGTGCATTCACACAGTGCAGCTCCAGCGCAGCCCCTAACTGCGGTAGCGACCTAGCCAACCCATCATCTAAATCCCAGTCCTAACATTAATGTAGACGGGCTTGCTGGGTCCAGCCTCACGACTCCTAAGCACAGAAAGAGCGGAGGTTTACCTTAATAAATTACAAGTTTTACTGATTCTTTTCCCCCCTAAAAACTATCTATCAAGCTGCCCAGCACTAGAGATGAGCGAAGTTTTGAAAATTTTTATTCAGCGGCTTCGCCAAGGATTGACAAGAAATTCAATTTGTTACAAATCGCTATGTTAAAACCCTATTCAGCCTATTAGTCAACGGGGCCTTTTTTAATGGGCACTTAGGCAGAAGTGCAGCCGTCTAACAGGCGTTAAAACGGTAATACACTAGTGCAATATGGCCTTTTGGGTTTAAAAAAATGACTCACCTCATCCACTTGCTCGCCCTGAGGTAGTCCACTCCTCTCTGGATTGAAAAAGACCTGCGGAAGGACCTGCGCTGAGCGTGATATTGTCACTGCGAGCTCCCAGCCTAAACACGTGGTGATGTCATCATGAGGTGAGTATTTTTTTTCCGTTCTTTCTAAGACAACTCCAGCCGCCATTTTTAGGAAAAATGATTCATTACCACGAAGCGCGAGGAAATTTTTACCAAATCCCACTTCGGATGCTTCGCTTTGCTCAACACTACTCAGCGCCTCCGGCTCTACAAAATGATGCAGATTGGACTGCATTTTAATGGTGACAGGCGTCCTTTAACTTCATTTATTTGTCACTTCCCCAGTTGTAAAGCCCTGCGGAATATATCAGATGTTCTCACTCAATAAATAGGCGGCAAGTGTAGAGGGTCATGAGACAATATGGCCAGGCTTGTCAGTGCTACTCACTCCTGAAATATTGTCAGAAAGGTCAGCTCATCTGATCATACATGTATCAAGAATCCAGATGAGGTTTATTTCAGGCTGAATCCTTGGAATTTTGCACAAACAGTAGGTTAAAGGATTATTCTTTGCCAGAACGGTCAGGGGCATACATAGAAATCACTGGCCCCATAGCAAGAATCTGAATTGGACCCCCTAACCCTGTCCACTACCCACCCCTGGCCCATCCCATCTCCTGTTCTGGCTCCTCCCCCGCCACACCCCCATTTGCCAATAAAGAAATGTATACATGCGTTCGTACGTATTCGTACTGACCCAGAGAATGAAGGGCACAGGTCAGTTTTGCGGCAAAGGGAATGCAGTAGGAACAAAACCCTGTGGTATCTGAATCTATGGGACTCCTGTGGATATTCCATAAAAGTTTTATCTGTAGTCCCATGTAACACTACAAATAGCACAGTGATAACTCTCTGATTACCGAAAATATAGTAGTGTTACCTGCAGTCCTATGTAAAACCACAGATAACACTAGTGTAGATCATGTGGTAGTGTTACCTACTCCTTAGTGTGCCTCCCTGTGCCTCTCCCACGGACGCCATGCTGGCGGCGCTGCCTCCTCTTCCACCTTTTTCTTCTTGCCCCGCACAGAACGTCCTGATGCAGCTACATCAAGGCATAGGAACACTGTGGGCATGGTGATGGTGACACACACAGGGACAGACATACAATAAATATGATCACCAACATATTTCCAAAAAAAACTTATAAATAAACCCTACCTTATAAATAAACCTGATCTGGCCGCCATTTTACATTCAGAGTTTTGCCAGTGTAGGGAGAGGTTGCTGTGTGGAGCAGGGACAGGCTGTTAGGGACACCAAACGCTAGCTAATAGGGCCACAAAAGTCCTTTTAAGGACTAGTATAGTTGTGCTATCGATAGGTGTGATACACAGAGGGGTGCGATATACTTCTAATATACTTTTATAATGAGTCAAAAACACATAGATCTATACAGTAATCACCTGGAAGTCAGGGGCCTAGGGGCTAGGGGCTTAGTAGGGCCATTTTTATATAGGGTAAGGTTCCGGACAGGGTCGCTTTTATCAGGGCGGGTGGTCTGTGGTTAGGCTATCAGGGCCAGAATAGCACCCCCCTGTAGGGCAATATCAGGGACAGTTCTTTGCCCACCCTGTCCTTCTATCCCTGGGCTAGATGATGATGTGGTATTGATGTTTTTTGCTTTCCCTCCGGGTTTATTGGATGTGCACTGGAACGCGCTGGATTGTGGTAGGACATATGGTTTCTGATTTGGTGCCGCCGAGCACCTGATTTGGTGCCGCCGAGCACTTGTTATTGCCGACCACATCTATGCTTTTTGCTTAACTTTAATAATTTAATTTATTTTCATTTTGAGGGATATCTTTTCCATTCACACGTCCGTAAAATGGGTCCGCATCCGTTCCGCAATTTTGCGGAATGGGTGCAGACCCATTCATTTTCAATGGGGCCGGAATGTGCTGTCCGCATCCGCATTTGCGAATCCACATCCGCATTTGCGGATCCGCACTTCCGCATTTGTGCTCCTGTTTCCGAAAAAAATAGAACATGTCCTATTCTTGTCCGCAATTGCAGACAAGATTAGGCAATTTCTATTATAGTGCCGGCGATGTGCAGTCCACAAATTGCCCCACGGACACATTGCCGGTGTCCATGTTTTCTGGATCCGCAAAACACTTACGGACGTGGGAATGGACCCTCATAGTAACATTATTAAAGGTTACGTTTTATCTTTATGTATATTCTAATGGATTGCCTTCCTTGTACAATGTTATAATATACTTTCTATGTTAGAAATTATATTATAGTGCATTTGTATTGTGCGGCAGTTGTGTGCGGTTCTGCTGCGATACTGCAGGTATATAGAGGGACAAGCGTTATTGGAACAAATAATTTCTACTGGTGTGATATACCAGTCGCCCCCCAAAACAACAGATTGAAGCAGGGTGTTATATACCAATATACTTTCTTTATAGTGCATTTGGGTACTGTATAGTGCATTTGCACATGCGCGTACACGAAAATTATATTGCCGATATTTTGCTTTTAAAAAAAATTATAAATGGAGATCGCAAATTCGAATAATACATCTGGTATGTCACTCTCCATGTTGTGGGACTATTTGTGCACTTCTAGTAATTATTTCTTGGCTGCAAATATGAGCTGAAGGTTTTTCAGGTTCGCCTGCCATTAAAATGAATGGGACCCGCCGCAAACTTGCGGTTCGCGAACATTTGATCGCGATCGCGTTCGCGAACTGTCCCAGCAGATGTTCGTCCATCAATATATATATATATATATAGGTACAAAGTGCAGATTGTGGCACCAAAAGAGGAGGTATGGTAGCTGGTTAGGGCACATTAAGCGGCACTTCTGGTTATTGGTGTCTACGCCAAGATACAGACCTGGAGTTGGACTGGCCTTAAAGGGGTTGTCCGTGTTCAGAGCTCTACGATGCACAGGGCAAGGGCTTTTATGTTTACATCAGCACACTTCCGCCCAGCAGTGTTCCCGGTGACGTCACTGGCTCTGATGGGTGAGCTTTAGAGCTGCCCTAGCCTTTTTAAAGACTAGGGCAGTGCCTTAGCCCGCCCATTAGTGCCAGTGACTGCACCAGGCTCACTGATGGGTGGAAGCCTCGGCCTAGCAGTCCCTATGGAGAGCCTGGTACATTACTGGAACTCCGAAAAAAGCCTTTGCCCTGCGTGATTTAGCACAGAGCAAAGAAGAGCATCAGAGCATGAAATGCTCCGATGCTCATATTAGTGGGACCAGAGGGGTGAAGATGGGGATATGTCCGGGTTCAGCACTGAACCCGGACAACCCCTTTAAAGAGGTTTAGGTAATGGGTATCTGAACCGTAGCCCATCACCGGCAGCAGGGTCTGTGAAGCTGTGGTTTGGCTGATCACTCTGCTGTTTAGATACACTGAAGTTCTTTGAAAGCAGTGTTCTTGATTCTTGCAATTTTCCTGGATTGATGGTCTCACAGGAGCACTCGTTAAGTTCCCTAAGAGTAAGAGCTCTGGCATGTGTTTCTGATCTCTTCTCCATCTCACTGGAAATATCTCTCCTGGCAGGACATCAGACCAGCCCATTCATACCAAGAGGGGAGGAACAGGGTGATTAGCCCTGCTCCCTGCCAACCATACCTCCTCTGCAGGAGTACATGGCAGAAACCTAACATAATACACAATATAGCAATAATTGCAGATACCCCTTGGTTTAAGTCCTGTTGTGTGTCTTGGCAGTATGGCAATGTGTAGCACCAAAAACCAGGGCAGCACATCTGTTACTAGTGACCACCCCTCCGGAGGCTTCTCTGCAGTCAGGAAAGTTCCAATGCCTCGGACAACGCCATCACTCTTTCTCCTTTCAAGACTCATAGGATGAAAAACCTGAAACTTGAGCAGCGCGGCCAAGTCAAGACGGACCTGAAGGTTTATGCTCATTAGCATGTGTGCAATATATTTTAGTCCATTGAATTGATCGTTAAGTAGATGTGACTGGCTCAGCTTCTTCAGCAGTAAGCCACCAACCACCTGGCCCTTTCAAGAGGATCTGTCTGTTTTAGTAATGATTTGCATTCCCCGTGAAATAACAATTGTGCATCTCTACGGTGTGCTGCTCCTCTATTATTCCTATTAAAACTTTATGAATGAATTGGCCCTTTGGGTGTTACCAGGTACCAGGGGGTGTGTCCCTGTAGAGTCTGGCACTATCCAATCAGTGCTGTTTTTTGTCAGACCGTGCAGGGACACCCCCGACCCCCCTATCCAACTGGTAACACCCAGTTGAACCTTTCTTTATTGCAGACTGTAGGCATAGATTCATAAGAATAGAGGCTCCAGAACTGTTATTACATGAAGAATGCAAGTAGTTACTAAAACAGACATGCCAGGAGAGGGGACGTCTCTTCTTTACGCAAACGGCTTACAGTTTTGCAGATTTGAAAATGTATCTATAAAATCTGTGCTGACAAAACAGGAATCCTGTCCACTGACCGGTATGTGGCGATTCACATAGAGAAGGATGTAATTACAGAATGCACACGGATAAACCTTTGTCTTGATGGAGTACAAGTTGTGAAAAAGCCTTCAGTTCGTGAAAGAAAAATGGAGAATACTCTGTTTATTCATTATCATAGTTCTGCCCTCTAGTGGTGAAGAACCGCTATAAATGACTCTTAAAAAGTGTATCCACTGAACTCTGGTAACACTTGCGTCATACCAATAATGTTTTTTTATCTTATAAAAGACGTAATTAGTGTTGAGCGGATTAAAGTCAAACGAATTCGGGAAAAATTAGATTCGCCACGAAGCCAAATTTCCTTGCGCTTTATGGTAACGAATCAGTTTTTCCTGAAATGGCGGTAAAAAAAAAAAAAAACATAATGACCTGATCCATTTCCTTGAAGAGAGTCCGTCGCAGCCATCTTGATTGAAGAAACCGATCAAAATCTCGGCCATTGTGATGATGTGATGACGTCATCATGTCACAGTGCAAGATTTCGTGGTTTCTTCAATCAAGATGGCCGTGACGGCCTCTCTGCGAGCAAATAGATAAAGGTGGGTATGCATTTCTTTTTTACATTAATCCCTGAAAGGCCTCAATTTTAATGTCAGATGCCGCGATCAGCGATGAACACACATTCTGAAGGGTTCAATGATGGGGGCAGCGCGATCGCCATTCCTCGTCATGGTGCCTGCTACGTAGAATGGAAAGCAATTTATGACAAAGTCATTTGCAACGAATCAAATTTCTTTGTAAAATTCGGCGAAGCAGCTGAATCGAATATTGGATAACTTCGCTCATCTCTAGAAGAATTATTTGTTCGTGCCAGGAGCAGTAAAAGAAATGGTAAAAGGCAGAGGAGCGATATTTGGTGGGTTGATAAGATTCATGTGAGAATGCAAGTCATCGATGAATTGGAACTAGACCTTCATGAATTTGTAATCTGAATATTGCCCATGTACTTACCAACTCATTCATGCAAAATCATCCATTGTCTATAAACTGGCGTAAAATGATCTTCGGCTTGTAAGTCATTATCCTTCAGGTAGTGCCTTAGTTTACTTTCAAACACTTGCCTATTGAGTCAGTGGTGGCCTGGCGTCTAGTACTGTGTGTCGTTCTGTCACCCTACTAATTTCCATAGCTCTATTTATCCATATTTGCATTTTGATAATGGATCAAAGTTCTGCTGTGTAAGGAATGTGCCATCAGAAAAAGACTTTTAAATCAAGATTTTATGTTAAACATATTTTTATTAAATTTTTGGGTGATTCTTTAAATACTTTTTCATGTCTCTATATTTAAAAAAAAAAATCCTAAAATTATATAATTTTCACACTGGCCACTAGGCTTAAAATATGTCAAGTCTTTCTGGTCTTTGACAGCAGCAACCATGGGCCATAAACACAATGATGGACAGGAGGGGGTTGACTTCTATGGGAGAGTATTCTAGGAATGCTCTGTGACCTGAGCTGAGGTCAAAGGGGAGTAGATAAGCTGTGATATCACCTATCGTAATTTCCACACTGGCCACTAGGTCTAAAATATGTCAAGATTTCCTCTTCTTTGATTGCAGCCACAATGGTCAGGAGGGGATCTCATTGACTTCTATGGGAGGGTTCTCTTGGCATGCTCTGTGACCTGTGCTTAGGTCAGGAGGGAGTAGATAAGCTTTGATATCACCTATTGTGAAGGGTGAATCCTGTATTGTATCTATACAGAGTTGATATCTGTCATTGTAATCCTGTCTGTGATGATAATGTAATGGCTACTGAAAAGTTACTTGTACAGAACAGAAAGAGTTGAAAAATTATTAGGACTAGAGGTCAGTGTAAAAGTTGCACAATGTTAGGCATTTTTTTAAATATAGATAATGACATGGAAAATTAAAACAAAAATCACCAAAAATTCTAAAAAACTAAAAAACTCACATTATTTAAGGAATAAGTCATTTTCTGATGACACATTCCCTTTAAACCATGTGACCATATTCCACTTGGGGAAAATCTGAAACTACATATTGTTTTTCCGTTTGCATTGCAGTTTCTGTTTGCACAAAATTAAATATTAAAGATATCCCAGCAACAGAATACACGACCGTCCAAAACATTTTGAAGGCCATTTTCTTTAGGGTACATATATACTGTATATAAATTTACAACACCAGGTCTAGAGATGAGCAAAGATCTAAACAATTTGATTTGGCTACTTTGTCGAATTTTACAAAAAAAAATGGGTACAATGACAGAATTATTAAAGCCTTTTAGTAGCTGCTTATAAAAAAAATTTAATTATATTTACTGCATCCCTTTGAGCACAAAGAGGCCTCCGTGACCATCTTGCTTGAGGATCCAGCGCAAAATCATGTCATCATGTCAGTCGGTGTGGTGACATCATCATACGTCACTGTGCAGGAGATTTTGTGCGGAATCCTCAAGCAAGATGGCCGTGACGGCCTCTTTGTGATCAAACGGATGAGACAAGTATGATATTTTTTTTTTATCTTTACCGCCATTTCAGGCAAAATTGGTTTGTTACCACAAAGCACGAGGAAATTTGGCTTCATGGCTAATCAAATTTTTCCTGAAATTTGGATCGAAGTCCACTTTGTTAAGTTTGATTCACTCAACACTAAAGGATCAGGACCCTAAAACCCAAAGCCTAGATAGCTGAAGAACACTACAGTGATCTAAAGCTGGCCACATACCTTCAAATGCTGACGGCAAATGCCTGCTTGGCCTACAGCTTTTCCCCCTGACTCCCCAAACACATGCATGCTCAGCTATGTCAGTCATGCCCATTCTTCCTCCTTGACACAGTTACTGGAGGACAGGCACTGGGGTCCCTGATTCTAGCCATTGGTGGACATCCCAGTGGTTGCCCTCCCTGCTATAAGACATTTATCACCTATCCTGTAGAAAGGTGATAAATGTTTATGGCTGAAATACCCATTTAAGAAAGTCCCATTTCTACAACAAAAGCATCTAATTTCAATCAATACTGAAGCAGCATCTTCAGGTTTCCCTCCTAGAGTATGACTTGATTGGTCACATTGTAGTGACACTGAAGACACCGCTATTGCAGTGTCTGTTTCCAACTTTTAATACCCAAGTGTATGTGATACCCTAGTCACTCCAATAACTAACAATATAAAGCAGGGGGGAGATTTATTAAACTGGTGTAAAGTAGAACTGGCTTAGTTCCCCCTAGCAACCAATCAGATTCCGCCTTTCATTTTTCACAGCTCCTTTGGCAAATAAAGGGTGCAATCTGATTGGCTGCTATAGGAAACTAAGCCAGTTCAACTTTACACCAGTTTGATAACCCCCCCCCTCTATTTGTAAATATACAGACTGTTTCTAAACAAAGAATGATAAAATTTTATAAATTAGCCCAATTAATGATGTACCCACCTTTTCATAAATCAATAGTACAGGTGAATATAAGAAATTTTGTAATACATCTTATCAGAGAGTTTGTTCTAGAGTTATCAGATATTCCATCCTCCCCCACCTTTACTGAACTAACTTTTACATTTCTGAGAAATCTGTCTTGTAAGAGCAAGATGGGCTGCCTGCTTACTGAAGGATCAAATTACATCATCCCATAGAAGTCTATGGAGAGGGTAGTGGGAGGAGAAACAAGCAGAGAGAAACAGACATGATTCAGCAGATTCAGCAGATTCAGCAGCTAATAGTGTTCTATCCCTTCCCAAAGCTTAATTTGCATCACTACTCCTCAGATATTCTCTATAATGCCTTATGTGGTGCTTCTGAGTGAGTGTTACAGAGTTAGGAAGCAGAATCTACTCTTTCCATGTGAAATCTATGGGGAGACATGATGAGCACCTAGTCAGTCCACTAGCTCAGGGAGAACATAGAATTCAACATGCAGCATGCAAAGGAGAAAACTGCTATAATATAACAGACAGAAGTCATAGGATGGTCAGTTATAGTGCTATCAGTAATTATAGTCTAAAAGGCATCCCACTAGTGGAGAATTTTAATTTACTTTTTTTTGGGGGGGGGGGGTTTCACATAAAGCATTTAGTATATATGCATTAGTAGTGACATTATTACCTTTACCTCTTGTATTGTACCAATTAACTGAAACACTTCACTTAGTTTTTTTGTTTGTTTATTTTTTTTTGGGGGGGGGGGGGTTGCACACCTGTTTTTGGCACAAAAATCTGCATCAGAAAACTGCATGTCTGATTCCAGGCTGACGCACATAAAAAAGGCACAACATTTTTTAAAGAGGGCTTACTAAACCTTCTTGTCACATTTTTGTGACTTTTCAGACAAATGTTATAGAGGTTTTTGGGCATTCTAACGTCTATCTCAATGTTTTTGTGATACATTTCCATACGTTTGAGTAGATGTGTCCATTTTCTTGTTTTTCATTCATATATTTCCTTAAGCGTTCTAACAACTGAAGTCTATAAATTGTTTCTTATCTGCAGTAGAAGGTTTCAGTCTGCGCGCCCACATTTAAAAGTAATAGTGAAACATATATCGTTCCCCTATCGCACTAATGGATGGAACGTACCTGGGGCCAGACTAGGAATGTAGGAAACAGACAGGGCCACTGATTGTTCTGGAAAGAAAATCCACCACTTTCCACTGACGCATGAGGCTCAGGCAAGGGATCCTTCTTTCAGATAGAGGCGCAACAATCTGATATCCTCTGCTGCAGGACATGGTGGAGTGAAGAAAGTGAATTCAATACTTTGAATGTTCTCTAAATTGCTTTTGTTCTTTGAACACTTTTTTGACCTTTGTACAAAAAATAATAATAATTACCCAAGAAAAGTGAAAAGGGAAAGCACTTTTTAACCATTTTATAATTTGGCACAACATCAAATTCTCCTTGTAGGATTTTTGACGGGTTTATTTTTTACTTTTCTTATTTTTTTTATTTGTATGATATTTTATTTTGCATGGTTACATTTATAATTACATTTATTCAAGCAAATATAATAAAACATATTTTTCCCATTATTTTGTAACTCTATAAGTATAAGGCCTCTTTCACACGGGCGTTGTGGGAACATGCGTGATTTTTCCACGCGAGTGCAAAACATTGTAATGCGTTTTGCACTCGCGTGAGAAAAATCGGGCATGTTTGGTACCCAAACCCGAACTTCTTCATAGAAGTTCGGGCTTGGGATCGGTGTTCTGTAGATTGTATTATTTTCCCTTATAACATAGTTATAAGGGAAAATAGCAGCATTCTTAATACAGAATGCATAGTACAATAGGGCTGGAGGGGTTAAAAAAAATAAAAAATAATTTAACTCACCTTAATCCACTTGCTCGCGCAGCTCAGCATCTCTTCTGTCTTCTTTTTTGCTGTGTGCAGGAAAAGGACCTGTGGTGACGTCACTCCGGTCATCACATGGTCCATCACATGATCCATCACCATGGTAAAAGATCATGTGACGGACCATGTGATGACCAGAGTGACGTCACAACAGGTCCTTTTCCTGCACACAGCAAAAAAGAAGACAGAAGAGAAGCCGGGTTGTGCAGGCAAGTGGATTAAGGTGAGTTTAATTTTTTTTTTAACCCCTCCAACCCTATTTTACTATGCATTCTGTATTGTGAATGCTATTATTTTCCATTATAACCATGTTATAAGGGAAAACAATAATGATCGGGTCCCCATCCCGATCGTCTCCTAGCAACTGTGCGTGAAAATCGCACCGCATCCGCACTTGCTTGTGGATGCTTGCGATTTTCACGCAAGCCCATTCATTTCTATGGGGCCTGCGTTACGTGAAAAACGCACAAAGAGGAGCATGCTGCGATTTTCACGCAACACACAAGTGATGCGTCAAAATCACCGCTCGAGTGCACAGCCCCATAGAAATGAATGGGTCAGGATTCAGTGCGGGTGCAATGCGTTCAATGCACGCATCGCATCCGCGCGGAATACTCGCCCGTGTGAAAGGGGCCTAAGGGTAGCTTCACACAACATTTTAGAATTTTTTTATTTTTTGCCATGGATTTCAGCTTGGATTCAGTGCTAAAAACTACTTCGAATCTGCGCTGAAAACACCTCCCATTGCTTTCAGTGGGAGGCCATACCACAGTTCATGCGGCCAAGGATTTTTCCCCATGTGGTTTTCCAGACCGCATACGTCCATTCTTGGCGCAGTTGCCACATGGACTCCACAGTGAGAGCATGCTTAGGGTTTAGCTCCATTCAACAGAGCTAATCTGAGAGTGGAACCGCACCACTCAAAATTAAAACCACCGTGGTTTTTGGCATGGGATACGCTGCAAATTTCTACGCTGTCAAAATCTGTCATGTGAACCTACCCTAAAGCTAAATTCACATGCAAAATACATGGCAGAAAAAAAATCTGTGGCAGTTCAGCAGAGTAATCAGAAGCTGAAAACAGGTATTTTGGGGGTCATAAATACACCCCAATTACCCCCCACCTCCAATTGGCAATTTTACCCCTTTTCTATTGGTTTCAATGGGGAAACCAGCCTCAAAAACTCTTCAAAGAAACCTGCTACTTCTGAACCATTTTTTAAAAACAGTTTCATAAAAATACACACCACTAGGTGCCAATGTGGCGTCAAAAAGTTTCAAATTTATTTGCAAAGCCATGTCTGTGCAAAAAGTTGTAACTTTTTGTGAATTTACGCTGCTTTCACAACCTTGTGGGCGAGAAAGAGGGTGCGGTTAGCAATATTAGACTAGTTTCACACTAGCATTTCTCATTGCCAGGAGCTATAGGGATACCGTCTGGCCCCATTAACTGTAATGGGGACTGGCGGAGATCCGGCCGCAACCCAGCAAATATGCCGAACATTGGCTGGACAGTTACCGCAGTGCACAGAGTGGCACAATAGCACAATGTTACTCCATTAGAAGGTTTACATGGCGCTGGGATCCATAGAATTTACCTGTAACCAGTGGGGAAATTAAAAAGCCAATGTTTAATTAATTTTGTATTACATTGTTCCCATTGAAAGCAATGTAATGCACCCATATGCTGGGTCCTCCAGGGAGAAATACTCTTTGTAGACATTCTCTACTAGCTAATAGATGAAGGTCCTAAATGAGGGACCCAATTTGTTAACCCAGAATCCTCTTTTAGGGTGTAATAGGAGACCTATGCCTATATGGTGTTATTTTTAACAGTTCTGTTTAACTCTACCCATGGACGATGCACGCCATCAACATCTGATATTACGATCATCTCTTTTTGCTGCCACATCAGAGGTCCGAGCCCCACTTTCTGTTTCCTATACACTTACTAATTGAAATCACATCAAACAAGGAAGTTGCAGTCATCTTACTCCTGCCCAAGACGTCTTTCCAGAGGAGTCTTTCCACATCAGAAGATCACACAATACCGTTCAACAGCTCATTAATTCTCTTCTCTTGACTGAGATCTTGACAAGGAGAAAGCTTTAAAAGTGATCGACCCAATACAGCACTTGTGTTATATGTCAATAGACAACATCTGTTTCCAGCTTCCGCGCTATTAAATTGACAGTTTTTTACGTGCAAAATTCCTTTTATTTCTCCAGCTTCCTGCTTTGGTAACATTTATTCCACCGAGCTTAAATTCACTTTTTTTTTTTCAACTTGATTAATTAAATGTTCATCTAGAAAAGTCCCATGAGGGGAAGGGGACTACTCATACTTTGAAAAGCAACTTCCTATTCAATATACATACTGTATGCTGAATAGGAGCAAAAAAAATTCTGCAATACGTGTTATGTAGAGTTTAAAAAAATAACCCCTTAACAACAATACAAAGAAGGGGTGTGTAGCCAGTCACCTCTGTCTTCTCAATCACTATATATAAAGAGGTTGATATATAAGTACTGTAAGGCTTCTTTCACACTTGTGGCCTGGAGTTCTGGCCAACAGGTCTGGCAGACAATTCTGGATATTGGCCAGAAAAAGAATGCTGCTTGCAAAAGTCTTTGACCTAACGATTCTCAGCATATTTGCCGTTTAGAGGCCAGATCTCGGCCGGACCCCATTATAGTCAATTGCGTCCAGCAGGAAGGAGGTAGTATCCGACACAGAGAACTCTGGCAGTTCCTATAATAGGGTAAATTAAAGGAAAAAAGAAACTTGTCAATGGCGCCACATACTTAAACAAAGCAATACTATCCCTTTAATTAATAGTCATTGGTTAGTCATATGTAATATTCAATTATTGACTGTATAATAAACAACACTTATACCTCTTGGGTAGAGTGGTCCAATTATAATTGTGTCCTATGAACGTTGAATAAAACATAGGCATAAAAACATTATTAAAAGGCACTCACTTCACCCAGGAGGGGCAGGGTGGGATAAAGCTCAAGACCCCCACTCTGCTTCCTCCTGCGCCTGGGTCGCCTGTAGAATATCTGGAATTGACGGCAGTAACACTTGGTACTTCTGGTCAAAGTATCCTTTATTAAGTCCAGGTTATGGGTGGGGTGCAGGCTCAACGCGTTTCGGGGTCTTGCAGGATCCCCTTCATCAGGAGCATCTGCACTGTCAGAGTTCCCTGCAGCAAGTGTGAAACTAGTCTAAAATATGTTAGATTGACTCACCAGTGTACCAATGGATGCTCTGGTGGGCCAGGAACAATAATTGATCCCAAAGGTCCAGCAGAAGGCAACCACATTTGGAGGTGACTTTGGGGGTTTCACCACTAGAGTTTCATATTATGACATGACTCACAAATAACTTATGAGACCTTTTGCTGCAGATGGTACGTGTTGTGTGTACAAAGATAACCACATACTGTAGGTTACAATGCAATTTAAAGTGGACGTGCACCTTTTCTGTAAAGATTGAAAGTGGACCCTCAGAGTGATGTTCTCTGCCGGGCCCAAGGAACCTCATTACTGGAACTGTAAATATGCACTAATAAATGGCAATCACATACTTTCTCTGACCTTTTAGGCAATACGTCCTCCTTTAGTCCATCTAAAAACATTTGTGCATTATATGGCATTATATGGTATTCATTTGAAGCCTACTAGCAACAAGAGATGAGTCATATAGAGAAGATTTAGGATAAGGATGTGGAGCCTGCTCTCCCTGAATTATTTTGAGGCTCACTGGCACAGAGAGAGGTATCATGGAGTAGCTTCCCATCCAGAAAGAGGTCATCTTGCAGTGGTGGGTAGGCACAAATAATTTTAAACAAAATATATTTGCTAAGTAGCTCATATTCATTTTATATGGTGTATATATTAGTTTGCAGAGTGTTTGCTTGTACTTTTAGGCAATATGTTTTATATAAAAAAAAAAAAATAAGTAGATAAATGAAATGAAGAAAATTAAGTAAATAAACACCTACTTAGAATCGCCCACTTAAAAAATTTCCGAAGGTTCTAAACTAGATATTTGTCCACAAATTTTGCAGTCTACAAAAATGAAAAAGATCATACATTTTGCCTAACAAATGCTAAATATATGGATAACTGTTTATAAAAGGGCCAGAGACATTAGTGGTCACTGTCGTTTCACACAACTTTGTATAAATCAAAGTGATTATAAGAAGCATATACTGTATTTTTCACCCTATAAGACGCACTTTTACCCCCCAAAGTGGGGGGGGGGGGGGAATAGCAGTGCATCTTATGGGGCGAATGCTGCATTTTGCCGAATTTTTTATGATACATCGCGGCGCGGCGGGTGTATCAGCTGAGAGGGAGGAGGGGATAGGGGCCGGCGTCTGCTTTTTTAATGACAGCGGGCCCCGTGCAGTGACTGTATTCTACTACACAGGCCCCGCTCACTGTATATAATCTTATCTATAATTGTAGGCATTGTTAATATATAAAAATTCAGGGTAATCAGCGCCTGTATTACTTACAAGCGCTCAGTAGCAGAGAGGAGGGAGGAGGCAGGCCGGGAGGACGGGCGCTGGCAGCGTGGGTCACTACGTCATGCGCCGCCCACTTTATGATATGAAGCAGGCGGCGTGGGCGCATGACGTAGTGACTCACGCTGCCAGCGCCCGTCCTCCCGGCCTGCCTCCTCCCTCCTCTCTGCTACTGAGCGCTTGTAAGTAATACAGGCGCTGATTACCCTGAATTTTTATATATTAACAATGCCTACAATTATAGATAAGATTATATACAGTGAGCGGGGCCCGTGAAGTAGAATACACTCACTGCACGGGCCCCGCTGTCATTATAAAACCAGATGCGACCCCCACCCCCTGTATTGGGGGTCATTCACACTACAGGGACACTGTTATGGAGGGGATCTGTGGATGACACATAGCATAAGATGCTAAATATGTGTCATCCACAGATCCCCATAACAGTGTCACCCATAGATCCCCCATAACAGTGTCACCCACAGATCCCCCATAACAGTGTCACCCACAGATCCCCCATAACAGTGTCACCCACAGATCCCCCATAACAGTGTCACCCACAGATCCCCCATAACAGTGTCACCCACAGACCCCCCATAACAGTGTCACCCACAGACCACCATTAGTTGAAACCCCACCAAAAGCACACCTTTTGGTTCAAAATATTTTTTTTCTTATTTTCCTCCTCAAAAACCTAGGTGCGTCTTATGGGCAGGTGCGTCTTATAGGGCAAAAAATACGGTACATATGTTATCAGAGAAAAATGCCTTGTTCTTGTTTTAGCTACCACCCTTTTTCTAAACTAGCTTTCTCTCTGAAATTTGTGATAAATTAATTTAGCTAAAACCAAGACAGACTTTATGCTGCCTGTCTACTGATTATATTACTTCATTCCATAGAAGTCTATGGAGAGGGGCGGGGAAGGAGCAGTGAGAGAGAAACAACCAAAGACAGACATGATTTGGCAGATTCAGCAGCTAATAGTAGGCGTTATATCTCACACCAAGTGCTTTATTAACATCTATGCTGCTCAGTACTTCTCTACAATGTCCTGTATGTTCGTAGTGATTTTGAGTGAGTGTGAGGGAGCGTTAAAAAGTAGAATCTGCTGTTTCTATGTGCACTTTATGGGCAGATATCATTACAGCTAGTCTCCACCCACCAGCTCAGGGATAACTAGAGGGAGAATTAAAGACGGCAAAGGAGAAAACTGGCAAAAATTGTCAGATACAAGTCATATAATGGTCAGATATAAAGTGGTACTACCACTCATGTATGCACATATGGCAACTTATTCGGAAAAGTCATCTGAAACAAAATAAATGCACTAAGGGTGTTGACTATCACCATTGCATGGTGCCCTCCATCAGTTAGTAGTGCAAATTATAAGTACAAAAAGCAAAGCTAGACATAAACAAGTATCTAGCAAGTCACGGAGCAGACAGTATATCCATTCCAACATCCAATGATGCTGATCTTTAGGGATCAGCTGCCCTGTATATTTGTAGCAGATCATTTCATGAAAAGTATAGGTAAGAAAAAAATTCTCTAGTATTGTCCAAGAAATATGTAAAATGAGTTACTATCTGCATCGTAAAGACTCCCCATGGACAGAGAACATAACGAAAAAGCACATAAAAAGCTATCCTTCCTCTAATTTTATTAGGAGAGAACTGATGCTTGGGGTATCATATAAACCGGCTCTGTCTCCGATCTATAGCATTTCCTTGCAGAGGAGGAAAAGTCTTTTTTATTGGTATCCTGTATTGCTGCTGTTACTGCTCCTTCACAGGGAAAGGTGAAGGATAAATCTTAGTTCCTTTAATGACCTGCAGATTTACATTGAAAATCACAAAAACATGGAATGCAATGGGCTGCACAGTGGACCAGGGGTGAACACTGATGTTAGATTACAGCCCTAGTTAAATTTCCAACAGAGGACAACATCGCCATGAAGTCAGTGTCTTATCCCATTGTATCCATACCCTGCATATTAACTATAAGGATGGAGAGATTTCTTGGCCCCTCGAATGTTTCTAAGGATTGATTGTTTCTGCTGGATGGTGACAACGACACTAGGGCAGGTGATGCAATTTTCAATTCATAGTGAATAACAGGTTCAACCAGAACACAACCTCAATGTCTCTTCTGAACAGCCTCTGGAAACTCTATTTGTTTGTCAGGGACAACCACAGCAATGCAAAGCGGTAAATATTCTTCTATAGATATAGTTAAACAGTCCTTTTTAGCTTATTGACTTGTAATTGTACTGATATCAGGCTGCTCTCCTCTTGCAGTCCACTCCACTTTTATAGGGTTGGTACACAGGTTGTGATCTGGCTCTGAAATGCGACTTCAGCCTGAAGCCTTCTGCCCAGTTATCACACTGTGCCCAGTTCTTTCTTTTTGAATTGAGCAGCATACACTTGGGCGGGAAGGGAGTAATTATCATGAGAAGAAAAAGTTGGAGTACTTTAAGCCACATTTATCAAATGTCTCATATTACTTGATAAATTTGTCTTATCCTTAGTAGAGATGGCCTTGCGGTTCGCCGGCGGTCATTTCGCGGGGCAAACTTTGCTCGTTCACGGTTCGCCGAACGGACGAACATATGGCGATGTCCGCCGGCACCATTTTCTTTTACATTGTAAAGAATTTTGACCCATGACACATCCATCAGGTGGTATAGGACAGCCAATTGAGACGTTTCAGTACATGGTATGTCCCTACCTTATAAATAAACCGTTCTGGCTGCTATTTTACATTCATTCTTTTGCCAGTGTAGGGAGAGGTTGCTTTGTGGAGCAGGGAAAGACTGTTAGGGACACCAAACGCTAGCTAATAGGTCCACAAAAGTACTTTTAAGGACTGGTATAGGTGTGCTATAGATAAGTGTGACTTACTGAGGGGTGTAATATACTTATAATATACTTTCTAACATAGAAAGTATATTATAGTGCATTTGTATTGTGCAGCAGTTGAGTGCGGTTCTGCTGCAATACTGCAGCTACACAGAGTGCCAAACGCTATTGGAACAAATAATTTCTACTGGTGGGATATACCAGTTGCACCCCAAAAAAACTGATTGAAGCAGGAGTGTGATATACCAATAATATACTTTCTATATTGTGCATTCAGGTAGTGCAGCATTTGTTTGCGGTTTTGCTGTGTTACTGCAGCTACACCGAGTGACAAACGCTATTGGAACAAATCATTTCTACTGGTATGATATACCAGTTGCCCCCCCAAAAAAACTGATTGAGGCAGGGGTGTTGTATACCTTCTTCCACAAATACTGCTCTTTTATAGGTACTTTTGTCACAGGGTCATTTTGAAAATGACAGGAAGAGGAAGGCCATACCACAGGGGTGGTAGGGGTTGGGCAGGTGCACCAGGCCAGAGCCTAAGTGGGAATTTGCAGAAGGTGCATGCGATTATGTCAAAGGACGCACCAGACATGGTTGAGTGGTTCACTCAGCCTTCTGCTTCTGCACCCTCTGCTGTGTGCACCCCCAAAAACACCACCACTACCACCAGCATATCCCCTCCGCTCGACTCAGAGGAATTATTTTCCGATCCATTCCAAGACCTTACCAATGCGCAGCCATTCGGATCAGGAAGAGGAGGTATCAACGGTTGCCACCCAGCAGTCTGACGACTGTACCCAGATCAGCCCAAGGAGGGTGGTAACCGCTGTTACTGCCTGCTCCGAGATCTCTAATGTCAGTGGTGGTGAAGGTGACGAGGATGACGTGTCTATGGACGTCACGTGGGTGCCCACAAGAGAGGAAGAGGAGGGGAGTTCAGAAGGAGAGACGGCGATTCTAGATCTTACACGGCCATGGCTCGCCTTGCTGATGTTCAGCGGCGACACCACCTGCCTGTCAGATTTCTGATTTGTGACTGCCTGACGCGATGGAACTCCACCTTGTACGTGCTTGATAGGCTGCTCCAGCAGAAAAGTGCAGTTAACGACTACCTGTATGAACTCTGCGGCAGGACAGGTTGTGGGAGCTTGGTTTTTTTTCACCGCGCCAGTGGCTGCTCATGAGCGACGCATGTAGACTTCTGCGGCCATTTGATGAGATCACCAAACTGGTCAGTCCCAGCCAGGGCGCCATCAGTGACATCGTACCTTACACCTTCTTTCTGGACCTTGCATTGCGTCGTGTCATTGATAAAGCCGTTGAGGAGCAGGAGCAGGAAGATGAGCAAGTCTCAATTCTGGATGGATTCCCAGTGGGCGCTACTCCATCTGAGACAAGTAAACAGGAGTCTGAAGAGGAGGATGGTACCAGGGCAGAGGAGGAGCAAGAAGAGCATGCTTTAAACGTTTCTGGTATCCCTGGTGTTGTCCGTGGCTGGGGGTAGAAGACAGAGGATGACATTATCCTGGCCGATGAGCAGGAGCCAGGCCACTCCACCGCTTCCAGTTTAGTGCAAATGGGGACCTTCATGCTCCAGTGTTTGAAGAGGGACCCCTGTATAAAAAGCATAAAGGGCAAGGACCAGTACTGGGTGGCAACGTACTTAGACCCCCGGTACAAACACAAAATGGCAGACATGTTACCAGCATCACAGAGGGCTGTCAGAATGCAGCACTTCCAGGCCTTGCTTCGAGAAATGCTGCATTCTGCTTTTGCGGGCGTTGACAGAGGAATTTCCACTCACAGAGAAACAGTTGCAGGTACCAATCCAACAGCGCATGCAAGAAGAAGGCGGTTTGAAGATGTGTTGGTCACTTCGGATATGAGATCATTCTTGCAGCCAACCCATCGACAGCCGCCCTCCGGATCCAGCCTCATATTTGTGGGCTGACATGAGGAAATTCAATTAAACATGGTCGTCACAGGTGTTGAATTCCTCCGAGATCCATGCCTCATTCATTTTTAGAAATGTGAGGTATTCCAGACTGTCGTAAGCGATCTGAGTGCGCTTATCAGTCATGATCCCCCCTGCTGTGCACACCCAGTAGTCCAGGGGTTCCTTGCTTCTCAGAGCGTCCACGTTGGCCATTAACCCGATGTAGTCGGACACCTGTCGGTCTAGGCGTTCCCCTGGACTACTTGGTGTGCAGGCTTGACCTGTGGCCAGAGCTGGCACAATTTGTCATGGAACTTTTGGCTTGCCCCTCGTCCAGTGTCCTGCACACCTAGTAGTCCAGGGGAACGCCTAGACCGACAGGTGTCTGACTACATCGGGTTAACGGCCAATGTGGACGCTCTGAGAAGCGAGGAACCCCTGGACTACTGGGTGTGCACAGCAGGTGGGATCGTGACCGATAAGCGCACTCAGATCGCTTACGACAGTGTGGACTAACTCACATTTCTAGAAATTAATGAGGCATGGATCTCGGAGGAATTCAACACCTGTGATGACCACGTTTAATTGAATTTCCTCAGGTCAGCCCACAAATATCCGCCACCACCCAGAACAAATATTGGTCCCTGTCTTAGGTAAATACAGTGGCACTATTATCATTAGGAGTTTTTTCAAGAAGGGGGGGGATTTTGTTAGCCATGTTTTTAATCCAATTTTATATTGTTAGTTCTTTTAAACATATGTATTTGACCTGTATTTGTACTGGCCTTCAGTAAAATTGATATCCATTGACCATCTAATAGACCTCCAGCCACATACTTACTTGTTCTTTTATGTACGCTAAATGCATAATTTTTGGGGCCTGTAGTACACTGGCCTGCTGGAAAATTGATATCCAATGACCATGTAATCTACCTTCAGCCCCTTACTTACTTGTTCTTTTCTGTACGCTGAATGCATAATTTTTGGGGCCTGTAGTACAGTGGCCTTCAGCCATTTATTTACTTGTTCTTTTATGTACGCTGAATAAATAATTGTTGCGGCCTCGGAGGAATTCAACACCAGTGACTACCACATTTTATCATTGAGTTTCAACTATTATCATTAGGGTTTTTTTCAAAAGGGGGGATTTCGTTAGCCATGTTTTTAATCCAATTTTATATTTTTAGTTCTTTTAAAACATATGTATTTGACCTGTATTTGTACTGGCCTGCAGTAAAATTGATATCCATTGACCGTGTAATATACCTCTGGCCACATAATCCCTTGATCTTTTCTGTCCGGTAAATGCCTAATGTTTGGGGCCTGTAGTCCAGTGGCCTACAGTAAAATGTTTATCCATTGACCGCATAATGTACCTCGAGCCACATAATCAGAATTTCTTTTATGTCAGGTGAATGCCTAATTTTAAAGACCCGTACTCTCGTGGCCTAAAATAAAAAAATTCTAGGCTACAACAGGGCACATTTCAGAGAATTTCCCTTCAGGACGCATAAAAATGTCCCCTGATTAAGATAATTATTTTTTGCTGAAATTTTTGTCATTGATCCCCCTCTAGTATGTCACTGTCCATGTTGTGGGACTATTTGTACACTTCTACTAAGTATTTGGTGGCTGCAAATATGAGCTGAAGGATTTTCAGGTTCGCCTGCCATTAAAGTGAATGGGGGCCACTGCAAACTTGAGGTTCGCAAACATTTGATCGCGTTCACGAACCGTCCCGGCTGATGTTTGTCCATCGCTAATCCTTAAACCTAACACTTTTGTCTAGAGAAGCTACTCAAGTTTTCCTACTCCACTCTCCTCCTAGAGTGAGATTGCTGCTTTTTTGTGACTTAAAAAAAATAAAATAAAGTCTCAATGATAAATCTGGAGTGAAAGTCATTAACATAGCTATTAACCGCACTCGCTTTGAGTGGTGTAAAAATGCAAAAAGTCGCAAAATTATGCACAAGCGAGTGCAAAAAAGTAGCAAAATTTTGTGCAATCACTTACATTTTGCCCAAGCAAGTGCAAAAAGTAGCAAAAGCCCTATTTTTGCGAATTTTGTAGTGAAGGTATGATAAATCAGGGCCTTGGTGTGCTGGTTTCCACACCCAGGTCTGTAGAATTCCTATTCCAGACACACAATAGACTTTATGGCCCTGATTTATCATACCTTCTCTCCAGAATTCTGGCATCAAAAAGTAGCAAAAATAGGGCTTTTGCAACTTCTTGCACTCGCTTGCGCAAAATGTAAGCAATTGCACAAAATTTTGCTACTTTTTTGCACTCGCTTGTGTAAAAGTTTGCGATTTTTTGCATTGTTACCCAACGCAGACTCAAGCAAAACTGAGTTCAAATTTCCCCCTCATGATAAATTACCTCCTCTGTCTACTACAATCTAAGATCCTTCGCTGTGCCAGCTCAAAAACCTTCCCCAGCTGTCTTCTGAAATTTGGTTCCATTTCCTTTTTGCTTACACATGTCACCTAGACAATGTGGCAGGCTCTGCACGCTGGATGAGTGCAGGTTCTCTGGGTTTTACAGGAATACACTTGTCTGTCAGGGTCAGGAGGCAGAAAGGATCTCACTGCTACGGTATGTTGCAGCTAAAGGAGTGACTGCACCAAACTAGAGATGCATCTAGCAGGACCAGAAATCCAGGAGATTTTTAAAATCTGGGGAGAAATAGAAGAAGAGTCATACTGTGGGACAATCAAGTGTTTCCGGGGGGTGGGAGGGAGGGCACTGACAATTATGTGGCCAGGTTAGAATATCTTGTAAAGTCTTGTAATTTTGTTGCTGTAACTAGAGTTGAGAGAACACCTGGATGTTCGGGTTCGAGAAGTTCGGCCGAACTTCCAGGAAATGTTCGGGTTCGGGATCCGAACCCGAACCGAACTTCGTCCCGAACCCGAACCCCATTGAAGTCAATGGGGACCCGAACTTTTGGGCACTAAAAAGGCTGTAAAACAGCCCAGGAAAGAGCTAGAGGGCTGCAAAAGGCAGCAACATGTAGGTAAATCCCCTGCAAACAAATGTGGATAGGGAAATTAATTAAAATAAAAATTAAAAAAATAAAAATGAACCAATATCAATTGGACAGAGGTCCCATAGCAGAGAATCTGGCTTCACATCAGCAGAGAATCAGTCTCTTCATGCCATAGCAAAGAATCTGGCTTCATGTCAGCAGAGAATCAGTCTCTTCATGCCATAGCAGAGTATCTGGCTTCAAGTCACCCACCACTGGAACAGGCCACTGTCACATATTTAGGCCCCGGCACCCAGACAGAGGAGAGAGGTCCCGTAACAGAGAATCTGGCCTTATGTCAGCACAGAATCTGTCTTCATGTCATAGCAGAGAATCAGGCTTCACGTCACCCACCACTGGAACAGGCCACTGTCACACATTTAAGCCCAGGCACCCAGGCAGAGGAGAGAGGTCCCGTAACAGAGAATCTGGCCTTATGTCAGCACAGAATCTGTCTTCATGTCATAGCAGAGAATCAGGCTTCACGTCACCCACCACTGGAACAGGCCACTGTCACACATTTAGGCCCAGGCACCCAGGCAGAGGAGAGAGGTCCCGTAACAGAGAATCTGGCCTTATGTCAGCGCAGAATCAGTCTTCATGTCATAGCAGAGAATCAGGCTTCACGTCACCCACCACTGGAACAGGCCACTGTCACACATTTAGGCCCCGGCACCCAGACAGAGGAGAGGTTCATTCAACTTTGGGTTGCCCCGCAATATAATGGTAAAATGAAATTAAAAATAGTATTGAATGAGGAAGTGCCCTGGAGTAGAATAATATATTGTTAAGGGGAGGTAGTTAACATCTAATCTGCACAAGGGATGGAAAGGTCCTGTGGGATCCATGCCTGGTTCATTTTTATGAACGTCAGCTTGTCCACATTTACTGTAGACAGGCGGCTGCGTTTGTCTGTAATGACGCCCCCTGCCGTGCTGAATACACGTTCAGACAAAACGCTGGCCGCCGGGCAGGCCAGCACTTCCAAGGCATAAAAGGCTAGCTCTGGCCACGTGGACAATTTGGAGACCCAGAAGTTGAATGGGGCCGAACCATCAGTCAGTACGTGGAGGGGTGTGCACAGATACTGTTCCACCATGTTAGTGAAATGTTGCCTCCTGCTAACACGTTCCATATCAGGTGGTGGTGCAGTTAGCTGTGGCGTGGTGACAAAACTTTTCCACATCTCTGCCATGCTAACCCTGCCCTCAGAGGAGCTGGCCGTGACACAGCTGCGTTGGCGACCTCTTGCTCCTCCTCTGCCTTCGCCTTGGGCTTCCACTGGTTCCCCTGTGACATTTGGGAATGCTCTCAGTAGCGCGTCTACCAACGTGCGCTTGTACTCGCGCATCTTCCTTTCACGCTCCAGTGTAGGAAGTAAGGTGGGCACATTGTCTTTGTACCGGGGATCCAGCAGGGTGGCAACCCAGTAGTCCTCACACGTTAAAATGTGGGCAACTCTGCTGTCGTTGCGCAGGCACTGCAGCATGTAGTCGCTCATGTGTGCCAGGCTGCCCAGAGGTAAGGACAAGCTGTCCTCTGTGGGAGGCGTATCGTCATCGTCCTGTGTTTCCTCCCAGCCACGCACCAGTGATGGGCCCGAGCTGCTTTGGGTGCCACCCCGCTGTGAACATGCTTCATCCTCATCCTTCTCCACCTCCTCCTCATCCTCGTCCTCCTCGTCCTCCAGTAGTGGGCCCTGTCTGGCCACATTTGTACCTGGCCTCTGGTGTTGCAAAAAACCTCCCTCTGAGTCACTTCGAAGAGACTGGCCTGAAAGTGCTAAAAATGACCCCTCTTCCTCCTCTTCCTCCTGGGCCACCTCCTCTTCCATCATCGCCCTAAGTGTTTTCTCAAGGAGACATAGAAGTGGTATTGTAACGCTGATAACGGCGTCATCGCCACTGGCCATGTTGGTGGAGTACTCGAAACAACGCAACAGGGCACACAGGTCTCGCATGGAGGCCCAGTCATTGGTGGTGAAGTGTGTCTGATCCGCAGTGCGACTGACCCGTGCGTGCTGCAGCTGAAACTCCACTATGGCCTGCTGCTGCTCGCACAGTCTGTCCAGCATATGCAAGGTGGAGTTCCACCTGGTGGGTACGTCGCATATGAGGCGGTGAGCGGGAAGGCCGAAGTTACGCTGTAGCGCAGACAGGCGAGCAGCGGCAGGGTGTGAACGCCGGAAGCGCGAACAGACGGCCCGCACTTTATGCAGCAGCTCTGACATGTCGGGGTAGTTGCGAATGAACTTCTGCACCACCAAATTCAGCACATGGGCCAGGCAAGGGATGTGCGTCAAACCGGCTAGTCCCAGAGCTGCAACGAGATTTCGCCCATTATCGCACACCACCAGGCCGGGCTTGAGGCTCACCGGCAGCAACCACTCGTCGGTCTGTTGTTCTATACCCCGCCACAACTCCTGTGCGGTGTGGGGCCTGTCCCCCAAACATATGAGTTTCAGAATGGCCTGCTGACGTTTACCCCGGGCTGTGCTGAAGTTGGTGGTGAAGGTGTGTGGCTGACTGGATGAGCAGGTGGAAGAAGAGGAGGAGGAAGCTGAGTAGGAGGAGACAGGAGGCAAAGAATGTTGCCCTGCGATCCTTGGCGGCGGAAGGACATGCGCCAAACAGCTCTCCACCTGGGGCCCAGCCGCCACTACATTTACCCAGTGTGCAGTTAGGGAGATATAGCGTCCCTGGCCATGCTTACTGGTCCACGTATCTGTGGTTAGGTGGACCTTGCCACAGATGGCGTTGCGCAGTGCACACTTGATTTTATCGGACACTTGTTTGTGCAGGGAAGGCACGGCTCTCTTGGAGAAGTAGTGGCGGCTGGGAACAACATACTGTGGGACAGCAAGTGACATGAGCTGTTTGAAGCTGTGTGTGTCCACCAGCCTAAATGACAGCATTTCATAGGCCAGTAGTTTAGAAATGCTGGCATTCAGGGCCAGGGATCGAGGGTGGCTAGGTGGAAATTTACGCTTTCTCTCAAATGTTTGTGAGATGGAGAGCTGAACGCTGCCGTGTGACATGGTTGAGATGCTTGGTGACGCAGGTGGTGGTGTTGGTGGTACATCCCATGTTTGCTGGGAGGCAGGTGCCAACGTTCCTCCAGAGGCAGAGGAAGAGGCCGAGGCGGCGGCAGCAGCAGCAGCAGAAGAGGCAGAGGCGGCAGCAGCAGAAGAGGTAGCAGGGGGAGCCTGAGTGACTTCCTTGTTTTTAAGGTGTTTACTCCACTGCAGTTCATGCTTTGCATGCAGGTGCCTTGTCATGCAGGTTGTGCTAAGGTTCAGAACGTTAATGCCTCGCTTCAGGCTCTGATGGCACAGCGTGCAAACCACTCGGGTCTTGTCGTCAGCACATTGTTTGAAGAAGTGCCATGCCAGGGAACTCCTTGAAGCTGCCTTTGGGGTGCTCGGTCCCAGATGGCGGCGGTCAGTAGCAGGCGGAGTCTCTTGGCGGCGGGTGTTCTGATTTTGCCCACTGCTCCCTCTTTTGCTACGCTGTTGGCTCGGTCTCACCACTGCCTCTTCCTCCGAACTGTGAAAGTCAGTGGCACGACCTTCATTCCATGTGGGGTCTAGGACCTCATCGTCCCCTGCATCGTCTTCCACCCAGTCTTGATCCCTGACCTCCTGTTCAGTCTGCACACTGCAGAAAGACGCAGCAGTTGGCACCTGTGTTTCGTCATCATCAGAGACGTGCTGAGGTGGTATTCCCATGTCCTCATCATCAGGAAACATAAGTGGTTGTCGTTAGTGCATTCTATCTCTTCCACCCCTGGGGAAGAGCTAGGTGGATGCCCTTGGGAAACCCTGGCAGCAGAGTCTTCAAACAGCATAAGAGACTGCTGCATAACTTGAGGCTCAGACAGTTTCCCTGATATGCATGGGGGTGATGTGACAGACTGATGGGCTTGGTTTTCATGCGCCATCTGTGCGCTTTCTGCAGAAGACTGGGTGGGAGATAATGTGAACGTGCTGGATGCACTGTCGGCCACCCAATTGACTAATGCCTGTACCTGCTCAGGCCTTACCATCCTTAGAACGGCATTGGGCCCCACCAAATATGGCTGTAAATTCTGGCGGCTACTGGGACCTGAGGTAGTTGGTACACTAGGACGTGTGGCTGTGGCAGAACGGCGACGTCCTCTCCCAGCACCAGAGGGTCCACTAACACCACCACGACCATGTCCACGTCCGCGTCCCTTATTAGATGTTTTCCTCATTGTTCCCGTTCACCACAATTTTGAGAATGGCAAATTTGGGAATAGTTTTTCAACCCAGAACAAAAAATGTGCTTTTACGGTCACTACAAATAACTTGACCAGCTAAAACAGTACAGATTTGGTTGAATAGAAATGTGAGGCCTGTTTTTTTTTTTGCGCTGTGTGACAGGTATAGCTTTAATCACAGAATTAGACTTCTATCTGCACGGTAGCGTGTGTCTTAGGTTTTTCTGAATGACACTATCAGCACCTTCAATGTAAGATATCCTTTTTGGGATAGATTTCAAGTAGGCCTCATATAGCAGAAACTAGTTATTTTGAGAATGGCAAATTTGGGAATAGTTTTTCAACCCAGAACAAAAACTGTGCTTTTACGGTCACTACAAATAACTTGACCAGCTAAAACAGTACAAATTTGGTTGAATAGAAATGTCAGGTCTATTTTTTAGGCGCTGGGTGACAGGCTCAACTTGCCCCTGATGTAGTATATGGCCAAAAAATAACCACACTATTGATGGTTAAATGCACTTGGGGGACACAGGCTCAGCCTGCACCAGATGTAATATATGGCCAAAAAATAACCAGACTGTTGATGGTTAAATGCACTTCGGTGACACAGGCTCAGCCTGCAGCTGATGTAGGATATAGCACAAAATAACCACACTATTGATGGTTAAATACACTTGGTGATAGCTTGTGCTGGCGCACCACAAGTCACAAAATGGCCGCCGATCACCCCAGAAAAAAGTGATCTAAAAACGCTCTGGGCAGCCTGAAAAAAGTGAGCAAGTCGATATTAGCACTTCAATGATCCACAGCTGCAGATCGATCACAGAATGAAGTCTTTTGGAGGAGTTAATCTGCCTAATCTCGCCCTAACGTCACAGCTGCAACCTCTCCCTATACTGATCATAGCAGAGTGACGTGCGGCGCTACGTGACTCCAGCTTAAATAGAGGCTGGGTCACATGGTGCACTGGCCAATCACAGCCATGCCAATAGTAGGCAAGGCTGTGATGGCCTCTTGGGGCAAGTAGTATGACGCTTGTTGATTGGCTGCTTTGCAGCCTTTCAAAAAGCGCCAAGAAAGCGCCGAAAACCGAACTCGAACCCGGACTTTTACGAAAATGTTCGGGTTCGGGTCCGTGTCACGGACACCCCCAAATTCGGTACGAACCTGAACTATACAGTTCGGGTTCGCTCATCCCTAGCTGTAACAGAGGAACTAATTAGAGACCAAGTTATAGAGAAATGCACCTCCGAAGGATACAACGTGTACTGTAGGTGACTACAGATCTGTACAGTATACAAGCAGATGCCTTTCTGATGTTCAAATATGTTTAGGGATGTGAGACATTTCACGCATAGCTTTATGGAAATTACCGTATATCAGTTCATAAACCATTGGATATATTCACCTCAATCAAAACAATCGGCCAGAATTGAAATATGGATTTTTCATCTACTACCAGATCAGTTTACAGTGAGATACAGACCTGGCCCTACAAATGCTGCAGAAGAATTTATAAGATTGTCCCAGTTTTAGCACCCTCATAGCATAAACAGAGGAGTATATTTTTTGAGTTGCTGCTAAAGCTGTGTCTCATGCATTGACCCACATCAGTTTCAGGAATGGTCAACACAGATGCAGAAATCTCACAGTTGTGACACTGCATCAGGCATGGAGTCATTGCAATCCGGCATATCAAAGATGTAAACATGGGCTGAGTATCGCAAGGCAATTTTGCGTGAAAACCAAATCTTGATGCCTCAGAAAATTATGAAAACCCATTCTGCAACCAGTGCATGAGGGACACTGTCAGGATCACAGACTTAGATTCAGGATGGGAGCCTGCAGAGTCACGCTGGACCTCCCTCTGTCAGCACTCCGTCATCCGAAACTAATCAATCTTAGCTGCCACCACTCGTCTTATCAGGCTGATGAGACACCTTGCATTAAATAACACCTAAGTACACTCTAAGGCTCCATTCACACATCCGTATAATGGGTCCGCATCCGTTCCGCAATTTGCTCTCCGCATCCGTATTTCCGGAGAGCGCCCCCGATCTTCCGGTCCACTGCTCCAAAAAAACAAACAAATCGGCTTTGGTACCAAGGTACCCGCCAGTACTGAACCCAACTTTGGATTCCTATTTTAAATACACAGATAGAAATACCGTAGTCATGCACCGAAGTCTTGCGCAACTTCGGCCGAGATGACGTTTTCCTACATGGAACACATACATTTTAATGCTGTACAGAAACAGCATTACAAGCAAAGTATTTTAAAGAATCGACCTCGGATCTATGATCAGAAGTAGTGTTGAGCGAGCATGCTCGACCGAACTGCTGTTCAGCTCGAGCAACGCTATGCTCGGCACATGGCGGTACTCGGCCGAGTACCGCATGTGCTCGAGCGCCATGCTCGAGTCTCCTCTCCACACGTTTCGCGGCTGCTATGCAGCTAGTAAACGTGCAGGTAAGTACTGCCCTCACTGTAATGCCAGTAGCCATGTTGGCTACTGGCATTGCAGTGATTTGCTGGCAGGAACACGTCATCGGATGCTATATAGCACCCAATGACGCATGTTCAACTCATTTGTGGTCAGGGAGATCTGCGCTTAGGAAGGGACAGAGAGTGTAGGGAGTGTGATCGCAATCTATTTAGTAGAAAAATGTTTCTAAGACCCACAAGGACTATTGTGTGTGGTGGCAGGCTGGCAGCAATATAATATAGCCATCAATTATTTTTTTTCCAGAATTTTCAATACTTTTTCTATAGAGGGTGTCTGCAGTGACTTGTGACATCTGTCCAATACCTTCTGTGTGTCAGGGCCAGAGATAGGAAAAATATAAGTGAAATCTATTTTCCTTTTTCCATACTTTTAGGTACTTTTTCCATATAGAGTACTGTGCTTGCTGTGAACTGTGACATCCGTGGCACATCTTGTGTGTCAAGCGTGCATATAACATTTAATATGAAGAAGGCGAGCAGCAAGGGACGGGGAAGTGGCCGTGATGTTGATGGTTCACGCAGAGGCCGTGGCCCTGGGTACGTTGAAACTGTGCCTGCTGCCAGAGCACAAGAAAAACAATCATCCACGATACCTAGCTTCATGTCACAGTTTGCAGGGCGTTGCAGGACAAAACTCTTGAAGTCAGACCAGTTCAACCAGGTGGTCGGTTGGATTGCAACACCACCCTGTCTTCCACCAAGTCCAGTCTCAGTAGCCAGGAGTCTGGTCAACAGAATCTTCTCCCTGATCCTCCTTCCTCCCACCATGGAGAGTCTGGCCAAAAAGGTGATCCCACACTGGGAAATTCAGAGAAGCTCTTTTCATCGCCATTATTTGATTTGGCCCTCTTGCCAAGCACGCTTGAAGAGGGACTTGAGATCTTGTGCCCTGATTCCCAACCCCTTGAGCATCCACAGTCACAAGAACATGACGGTGGGGAACAGCAATTAGTGTTTAATGAGGTGGATGATGATGAGACACAGTTGCCAATGAGTCAACTGCAATTACTGTCTAAAGAGGTTGATGAAGATGATGAGACACAGTTGTCAATCACTGAGGTTGTGGTTAGGTCAACAAATCAAGAGGATTATCAGAGTGAGGAAGTGGAAGAGGAGGTGGTGGACGATGAGGTCACTTCCCCAATCTGGAAAGGTGGAAAGCCGAACGAGGACAGCAGTACAGAGGGGGAAGGATCTGCAGCACCGCAACAGGCTGGAAGAGGCAGTGGGGTGGCAAAAGGGAGAAGGCGGGCCACACCAAACAGGCCCACAACTGTTCCACGGAGCACCCCCTTGCGTAAATCTCCCTTGCCAAAGGGGTAGGTGTTCCGCAGTATGTTGCTTTTTTGAGGAAAGTGCGGACGACAAAAGAATAGTAGTTTGCAACCTGTGCCACACCAAAATGAGCTGGGACGTGAACACTAGCAACCTCGCCACCACCAGTATGATCCGCCACATGGCATCCAAGCACCATAATAAGTGGAACAAACACCTGGGTCCACAATCTGTATCTGTGGGTCACACCACTGCCTCCTCTTCCCATATGGTACGTGGTAGCCAATCACCTGTCAAAGGCACAGACGAGGATGCCTCCTGCCCTCCACCTGGACCTTCGCAAGCACCATCAGCGACCACATCCACTTCCCTGTCCTAGCGCAGCATCCAAATGTCATTACCCCAGGCATTTGAACACAAGCGCAAATACCCAGCCACCCACCCACAGGCCAGTGCTCTAAATGCGCACATTTCAAAATTACTTGCCCTGGAAATGCTGCCATTTAGGCTTCTGGAAACTGAGGCATGCGCAGCCTGATGTCAGCGGCCATCCCGTGGTACTCTGTCCCCAGCCGCCACTATTTTTCAAGGTGTGCCGTGCCTGCCTTACACCAACATGTGTCCCGAAATGTCACACGCGCCCTGACCAAAGCAGTTACTGGGAAGGTCCACTTAACCACGGACACATAGACAAGTGCATTTGGCCAGGGATGCCACATTTTCCTGACGGTACACTGGGTAAACATTGTGGAGGCTGGGAGCGAGTCGTACCCTGGGATGGCACAGGTTCTACCGACGCCAAGGATTGCGGGCCCCAATTCCTTCAGGGTTTCTGCCAGCACCTACGTTAGTGGCTCCAACCCCCACTTCTCCTCCTCTGCCTCCTTCTCTACTTCTACCTCCGAATTATCCGCGGTCAGCACCAGTCAGCCATCAGCCGGTAGCTGGAAGCAGTGTAGCTGTGGCTCTAGCCACTCAATGTAGAACCAGGCATGGTTGTGTGTGATAATGGCCGTAACTTGGTGGTGGCTTTGGAGCTCGGCAAGTTCACACACATCCCATGCCTAGCTCACGTCTTAAAAATAGTGGTTCAGCGGTTTCTCAAAACCTACTGCAATTTGCCTGAGCTACTGGTGAAGGTGCACCGTGTGTGCACATTTCGGCAAGTCATCGACAGCTTCAGCCGATCTATCAACGCTGCAGCAGCACTTTAACTTGCCAGCTCATAGGCTGTTGTGCGACATGAGCATGCGCTGGAACTCCACGTTCCACATGTTGGCCAGGCTTTGTGAGCAGCAGAGGGCAGTAGTGGAATACCAGCTGCAACATGGTCGTCGCCTTTCCAGTCAGCTTCTGCTAATCAGAAGCGAGGAGTAGGCATGGATGTCTGACCTCTGTGGAGGTTTTAAGAAACTTTGAAGAATCAACACAGATGGTGAGCGGCGATAACGCTATTATCAGCGTAACCACCCCACTTCTGTGTCTCCTCAAACGCTCGCTGCTCACAATTAAGGACGACGCTTTGCATGTGGAAGAGGTGGAAATGGGGGAAGAAGACATTACACAGGGTGATAGCCAGACCACCCTCCGTCCGTCTTCTCAGCGCGAATTGGACAATGAAGAGGAGGAGGAGGACGAGTAGCAGGAGATAGTTGCCTCCACTACAGAGGGTAGTACACATGGAAGTTTAATTCCATCTGTTCAGCGTGGGTGGGCAGAAGAGGAGGCAGAGGATAAGGAGAATGAGAGTGATCCTCCAGAAGATGACAGCGAAGTCTTGCCTGTTGGTATTCTGGCATACATGGCTGACTTCATGTTAGGCTGCCTTTCCCGCGACCCACGCGTTATACGCATTTTAGACAACACGGATTACTGGGTGTTCACCCTTCTCGACCCCCGCTACAAAGAGAACTTCTCATTCCTTAGGTGGAAAGGACGAGCAAAACGGTGCAATACCAGAAGGTCCTTGTTGAAAAAGTGCTCCAAAAATTTTCATCTGACAATGCTGCCGGCAGAGTCCGTACTTCCTTGGGCAACCCAGGAGGAGAGACAAGGGGAACACACAGCAGTTCCAACAGAGGCAGGGCAACACTCTCCAAGGCCTGGGACAGTTTCATGACACCCCGCTAGCACCCTCACCATGATGCGCGGCCTAGTGTCACAAGGAGAGAAACGTTTTGGAAGATGATGGAGTACGTAGCAGACTGTGTCAGCGTCCTCCGTGATCCCTTAGTGCCTTACAACTACTGGGTGTCCAAGCTGGAGACGTGGCACGAACTGGCGCTCTACACCTTGGAGGTGCTGGCCTGCCCTGCTGCCAGTGTTTTGTCTGAGTGGGTATTTAGTGCTGCTGGTGGTATTAAAACAGATAAGCGTATCCGCCTGTCAACTGAATATGCTGACAGGTTGACTCTTACAAAAATAAACAAGGCCTGGATTGCCCCAGACTTCTCGACTCCACCAGAGGAAAGCGGATGAACAAAGGCACTTTAAATGTGTTGTTTAATGTACTCAATACACTACATTCCCATGCACCTCTTCCACCACAAAAAAGGATATATGGTTAAATCTTCCTTTTCTCATCCTCCTCATCCATCATAACAACATGCTTATTCGTCGTATATATGCCCTCGCATATAATGTTTTACAGGGTCAGGTCACCTGCAAGCCCTCACATATAATGTTTTACAGTGTCAGCTCAACTGCAGGCCCTCGCATATAATTTTTTACAGGGTCAGCTCACCTGCAGGGCCTCGCATATAATGTTTTACAGGGTCAGCTCAACTGCAGGCCCTCACCTACAATCTTTTACAGGGTCAGCTCACCTTCTGATGATGACAGCGAAGTCTTGTCTGTTGGTACTCTGGCACACATGGCTGATTTCAAGTTAGGCTGCCTTTCTCACAACCTGCGTGTTGTACGCATTTTGGGCAACACCGATTACTGGTTGTTCACCCTTCTCGACCCCCGCTACAAAGAGAACTTCTCATCTCTAATTCCTCTGGTGGAGAGGACAAGCAAAACGGTGCTATACCAGAAGGTCCTTTTTGAAAAATTGCTACAAAGTTGATAGGGGAGACATCCAAATGGATTGTCGCCGTCACAGGGACGTGCGATCGCCTAGAAGTTATCTAGAGTCAACAAAGCGGCAGCAGGCCCTCCCCTACAAGTCCTGTCTGGTCAACACAATCCTCACCATGATGGCACACAGGGTGAACGTTGTGGAGGCCGGGAGCAAGTTGGCTGCTGGCACCAGACTTGCCCTCCAATAGATCCTTGTTAACGGAAAGTGTACTCATTCCAATAACAGGGCCTCTTAAGAGTGCTGTATTGTTATTTATCGTCACTACCTCCCCGAGTCGGGAGTGGGTAATTGCCGCACGCCTGCTGCCTTCCTTGGACGCTTGTGCTTTAATAACTTGTCCCAACCTCTCTGGGTGGTTCACAAATTCACAATTAGGAAAAAAAAAGGGGTAAAGCAACAACAGCCAATCAGATTTCAGCCATTGACCTCCCTTGGATGTGGTAGCCCTTTCTCAGGCTGCCTCTCCGGCATCGAACCCTGATTCCCTGTTACCCGTGATCACAATGGTAGGCGCAGAAAAGAACATCGAAAGTTTATAGGGCAGACATCCGAATGGATCGTCCTCATCATGGGGACGTCTAATCGGCCGGAGGTTATCTACAGGGTGGGCCATTTATATGGATACACCTTAATAAAATGGGAATGGTTGGTGATATTAACTTCCTGTTTGTGGCACATTAGTATATGTGAGGGGGGAAACTTTTCAAGATGGGTGGTGACCATGGCGGCCATTCTGAAGTCGGCCATTTTGAATCCAACTTTTGTTTTTTCAATAGGGAGAGGGTTATGTGGCACATCAAACTTATTGGGAATTTCACAAGAAAAACAATGGTGTGCTTGGTTTTAACGTAACTTTATTCTTATATGAGTTATTTACAAGTTTCTGACCACTTATAAAATGTGTTCAATGTGCTGCCCATTGTGTTGGATTGTCAATGCAACCTTCTTCTCCCACTCTTCACACACTGATAGCAACACCGCAGGAGAAATGCTAGCACAGGCTTCCAGTATCCGTAGTTTCAGGTGCTGCACATCTCGTATTTTCACAGCATAGACCAGTGGCGTACCGCCCATAGAGGCAGACCACGCCACTGCTATGGGGCCCGCGGCACTGGGGGGCCCGTAGCGCATAGAAGGCCCCGCCCACACTATTTGGCCCCGCCCACTCATGACCTGCTGCAGCCGGCTAATTGCTTTTTTCTCCCCAGGGCCCAGCCCCAACATCAACTCATCTTTGCCTCGCCGCACCCCCTCCCCTGACCTGACCTCCTCCTGACCGTCTGCCGGAATCAGGATCAAACACCAGCCTGCATGTGGCGCTCGTGCCGCTGGCCAATCAGCACAAGGCAACTCTGTTGAGGCAGCTGCTGATTGGCCAGTGGCGCAAGGGGGCGGGCGGGAGAATCGGCTCGAACTTCGCCGTCGGGCCGGCCCTTCACCAGAGACGAGTCAGTGCCTGCCCTGAGCTGAGGAGAGAGAGGGAGTCCGGAGGAAGATTCTGAACTCTGAAGCAGTGGTGAGTAGTACTGTGAGTGAGCACTGAGCAGTGCACCGGTTGTGTCCCTGGCTGGCCTGAACTTGAGTCTTGAAGTAAGTCACTCGTCTCAGAATCAGTCAAGTGAAGTACCGTTCGTTCGTCCCACTCCCTGCAGCAGTGCCTGGCCCGGCCGACTAGCAATTTACCCTTTTTTTTTTTTTTCATGAATCCATGTTTAACAGAGTACCTTTTTTCCATCTGTCTTGTTCTTTTGATTGTCAGTCCTGTCATTTCTTCAAAAAATCGATTCTTATGATATGTAAATGACGCTGTAAGGAGCCCAGAGGGGCGTTATTCTTTCTCCACGGTGCCCAGGAACGCCCCTCTGAAGTGCCGTACCCAGCTAAATTTGAAAACTAATAACGCCTCCAAGACGTTTTGCGCGGGATTTGGGATGCCGGCGAAAGGAGGATCGGGGTGTTTGCAGCAGAGCGCGGCGCTGAGGAGGGGGGGTGTTGAGCACTTAGCCGCACCTCTGGGAGGCGATTTAGATGAACTTGTCTTGGAGGTGTTATTAGTTTTCAAATTTAGCCGGGCACGGCACTTCAGAGGGGCGTTCCTGGGCACCGTGGAGAAAGAATAACGCCCCTCTGGGCTCCTTACAGCGTCATTTACATATCATAAAAATCGATTTTTTTGAAGAAATGACAGGACTGACAATCAAAAGAACAAGACAGATGGAAAAAAGGTACTCTGTTAAACATGGATTCATGAAAAAAAAAATTGGGTAAATTGCTAGTGACAGATTCCCTTTAACAGGGCACCCCAAATAAGGAGACCTGCAGGCTGCAGCAGATATCCCATGTGACAGGTCACCCCCAGGAAACCCCTAGGCTCCATTCACACGTCCGCAATGTGTTTTGCGGATACACGGAGCCACGGATCCGCAAAACACGGAAAACGACAATGTGCGTTCCGCATTTTGCGGACCGTACATTGCCGGCACTAATAGAATATGCCTGTTCTTGTCCGCAATTGCGGACAAGAATAGGACATGTTCTATTTTTTGGCGGAAACGGAAGCACGGATGCGGAAGTGCGGATCCGCAAATGTGGATGCGGACAGCACATTCCGGCCCCATTGAAAATGAATAGGTCTGCACCCGTTCCGCAAAATTGCGGAACGGATGCGGATCCATTTTGCGGACGTGTGAATGGACCCTAACAGTTTCTGTAGGTCATGTATAAATTTATTTAATGGGGGTGTGGCACGGGAGGAGCCAGGTCAGGAAGTGGGAGGGGCCATGGTGGGTAGTGCGCGGGGTTAAGGGGCCCAATTCAGATTTTTGCTATGGGGCCCAGTGATTTCTATGTACGCCTCTGGCATAGACAATTCCCTTCAGATGACCCCAAAGATAAAAGACTAAGGGGGTCAGATCGGGAGACCTTGGGGGCCATTCAACTGGCCCACGATGACCAATCCACTTTCCAGGAAACTGTTCATCTAGGAATGCTCAGACCTGACACCCATAATGTGGTGGTGGGTGCACCATCTTGCTGGAAAAACTCAGGGAACGTGCCAGCTTCAGTGCATAAAGAGGGAAACACATCATCATGTAGCAATTTCGCATATCCAGTGACCCCCTTAGACTTTTATCTTTGGGGTCATCTGAAGGCAATTGTCTATGCTGTGAAGATACGAGATGTGCAGCACCTGAAACTACGGATACTGGAAGCCTGTGCAAGCATTTCTCCTGCGGTGTTGCCATGGTCACCACCCATCTTGAAAAGTTTCCCCCCTCACATATACTAATGTGCCACAAACAGGAAGTTAATATCACCAACCATTCCCATTTTATTAAGGTGTATCCATATAAATGGCCCACCCTGTAGAGTCACCAATGCGGCAGCAGGCCATTGCCCATAATGTTTTAGATGGCTAGATCAGCAGGCCCTTGCTCCAAATGTTTTTGAGGGTCGCCAGCAGGCCATCAATCGTAATTTTTCAAGGGTGTGTATGATGCCCTCCTTTATGTGTAACAAAGGGTGTTTTGGAGTGCCGGTTCCTTGTAATTTTTGGCAGCCCTTTCACTTAGTGCATAGGCTTTATGAGTGTAAGAGTCCCACTACCTGAACTATTGTACTACTATGTGACTGAGGCCCTCCATTATGTGATATACAGGTTCTATCGGAGTACCTCTTCTTTGTAATTTTTGGCAGCACTTGCACTTTATATACAAGTAAACATACATTTTTCTTCTAAAATTTATATTTTTTTCGGTTTTGTGCGTATTATTGTCACTCTGTAAAAGTGGCGTACTACTCGGACAACATGGTTTCCAGCATCGACCTGGGAGTCCAAGATACATCGACACATCCTCCTCATGCTGTTCCCGAACCATTTCGGTGGTGTATCCATCAATTTCTAAACATTTCCTTTGAACCAGGCACCCTCTCCTCTTCAGAGCAGGGGGTGCCTGGTTTAATGCTCAGGCTCTGCCATTGACTTCCATTATACTCGGGTGCTCGGTAGAGCACCCGAGCATCCCAATGTGTTCGGCCAGAGCACCCAAGCACTTTGATGCTCGATCAACACTAATGAGAAGCTTGATTCACACAAGCCTAATCTCCATCAGAACCACCAAGAGATAGGTGCATCACAAACCACCTGCATACCTTAAAGACTATGGGGCAGATTTATCACAGACCAGTATTTTATGTAGGTCTATGATCTCCCTTACACTGCCAGAAGATGAGCCTAATTAATGATGTGACGTAGACCTAATCATAAATTAAATGTATCTCCGGCAGTCCATGTGCATAAAAAGGAAAGCTATGAAATCTAGGTTTCTGTCTTCTTTTAAAGGGGTTGTCCAGGATTGGGGACATTGCTACAAGTGAACACCAAGCACATAAATATCACATACATTCCTGTCCTACCTGTGCCAGACCTTTCTAATGCCCCGTTTTCATGTCATAAATCCTCTGCCGGAAGTGCCGCTTTTCAAAGATTCAGTGACGTACCGGGTCCCTTACTGCAGAGCGAAGCCTCTGCTTCCGCTTCGCAGGGAGCCCGGTGACGTCACCGTCAGCCTCAGTGCGCTCAGTGATTATGCAGAGCGCACTGAGGGGCGGAAACTAGGTGGCAACACATGACGCTAAACCCCGCCCCTCTGGTCCTGTGACATCACCGGGCAGTGCGCTTTCTTCTCAATGAAGGAGGCAGAGCACTATGCTACTTAGCATAGTAAATGCCTCCTATGTAAAATACATGCAAATTCTGCAGCAGGCTGGAGAAAGAATGATTCAGGGAGGCGGATGCACAGAGGAGGTGACGATGTGCGGCAGGAAGTTAGCGCTAACATAAACATCGATGTCAACAATGAGTGGGGGACTGTGGGAGAAAATACAAGAAAACATATGTGGGGACCTTGAATCGGCTATTAAGAGTGTGTAAACATATTTAAAAAAAAAAATTTTGATCCCGGACAACCCCTTTAAGCAAGAAAACTTAATTTCCCCCTTATGTAGACAGTGGCAAAAGCGGAGTAGAAATGTCACTTGCAACAAAAGTTAGAAGAAGTGTGGAACTGTTTCTGGGGGGGGGGGGGAGCAGCCATTTTTCTCTAATCCCTTAGGGTACGGCCACAAAATCAGGTTTATAGATGCAATTTTTGGAAGCCAAAAGCAGAAATAAATTAAAAAAAGAGGAAATGTAGTTTCTGTCCTTAACACTTTCTTTCTTTTTATAACCCACTCCTGATTTTGGCTTCCAAAACTGCATAAGAAAAACAAATTGTGTGGATGTACCCTTCAAGCCATTTACATATTTTAGAAATATTTCACTCTGTAGGGACCTTTAAGAGGAAAAAGTACTTGTTTCATGACACCAGTTGCAATGAAGCAACAAGGGCACGGGGCCCCTTTTAGTGATGTAGTAGATGGTACCCAGGTGTAGGAATGCCAGAGTGGTGTAGGGTAGCCTATAATGTTCCTGTATGTTAAATGCACATGTCACTGTGCTCCTACCTGGATATGCTGGACCCCAGGCGTTGGCCACGAAGCAATGAAAAGGGGGTTGTTGATGAAGGGGGTGATGAAATAAATTGAGTCCGGACCTTGTGAGGAAGCTCAATAACAGCTTTTCTTGAATAAACGTTTCTCCAACAGTTTCAGCCTTTGTCTTGGTTCCAGCAGGCGTTAGCATTAACTGTGGCAGGCAAACTCCTCTCTGCTACATCTGTTGCTCACTGACTCTGCTGTGCTGACAGGATAGCTGTATAATTTAGCTTTCTCTGGGTGCTGCAACTTCTCTCTGTAGTCTGACTCTAAACTGGTCCAGGGAACTTGCTCCTCCTGGCTTCAGAGGCTCCAAGCTGGGGCCTCCACATCCAGCCGAGCTGAAGGTGCTCTAGCTAGCTTGGCAAGGCATGTCCAGCAGGGACGTGCACCTGCTGCACACCCTCCCGTGGCAGGGGGTAAACTGAAACCGACTAGAAACTGAACTCCACCCTTGCTGCAGGAAGTGGGACTCGCCCACTCCTCCACAGAGGGGTGGTTAGAATGGAATTGAAAGCTTCATTCTATCTAAGTGTAGCTCTGCCATGTTTACTGCCATCTGCTGGTGAACCAGGTAAATTACACTTAAACATAACAGTTTCAAACATAGGAATGCACATTGTAAAGGACTTGCAATAAATACACAGATGACATGATATTAGCCCATTAGAGATAGTAGCACTCTGGGGCGTTACAACTCCTCAGTGTGACTGATACAGTGATGAGAATGGAACCAGAATCTTTATTCCATCAAAGCCCACCTTTTTTAGTGATTGTAGTGGAAGGATCTATATAACATACTATGCACTGACCACTTTTTCATTTGCAACGGGCGCTTCCCCCAGGGCCCTCCCATATACCGCGTCCCAGGTGTAGGAATGCCGAGTAGTGTAGTGTGGCCCAAATGTCTCTTTATGCGTGTCACGGTGCTCCTACCTGGACACTGCTGGACCCCAGGCTTTGGCTCCGAAGCATTAAATAGGGAGAATAATTGAGGGATTTGAAAGAATAACTTGAGTCCAGACCTTGAGATGTGAAGTTCAATGGCAGCTTTACTTGAATAAATGTTTCTTCAAACTGTTTTCAGGCTTTGTCTTGGTCCCAGCAGGCTTTAGCATGAACTGGCAGGCAAACTCAACTCTGCTTTATCTCTTTCTCTCTGCTGTACTGACAGGCTAGCTTAGTAACTTTGATTCCTTCTTTATGCTGCACTCCACTCTTTAGTCTGACTTAGGACAATAACCTATTCCTTGGCTGAAACTGTCAGCTCCAACATGGAGTCTGAACCTGAAACATCTAGAACTGCCACACCTCCTCCTGGTAGCAAGCAGGACTCACCCACTTCTGCCCAAAGGGGGGAGAATGTAATGGTGAGTTCCATTCTGTCTAAGGATAGATCTGCCATATTTGCTGCCAACTGCTGGTTAACCAGGCACATTATATGAACAGTTACATAACATTATTATAAATACACAGTGTTAAGGGACCTGGAAATAAATATATAGGTGACATACAGGTTAGACCATAAAAGATAGTAGCAAGATGCAGAAGTGGTAACACCACTCTGGGGTGTTACACATTGCTATGACATTAATAACAGCTATGAAAAACTGGAATATGTGGAGAAGCCCTGCGTATTCCATCCATAAAAACATATTTTTGTAATTTGGTAAGAAAATAACTTAAGCAGAAGTATTTAGGGCAAAGGAATGCTTTTACGGTAATATATATGGCTGGATCAAATGACTTTCCATCTTACGGCACAATTACTGGGAGCCAAGTGAACAAGTTACCCTGAAATTACTTAAGTGTTGGCCAGGTAAGGTAAATGAGGACAGTATAAGAATTTAATTGATCTCTTCCAAATTAAGGTTGTGTATCTAATGTCTGAATTAGGCTTAATGCACAAACATATTTTCTTTCCGTGTCGGGTCCGTTTTTTTTTGTGGACCGTAAATGGAACCATTCATTTCAATGGGTCAGAAAAAAAAAAACGGAAGTTTATCCATGTGCATTCCGTTTCCGTATGTTCGTATTGTCCTATTACTGTCTGCATTACGGACAAGGATAGTACGGTTCTATTAGGAGCCAGCTATTCCGTTCCGCAAAATACGGAATGCAAGCGGACGTCATCCGTATTTTTCACGGATCCGTTTTTTGTGAACCGCAAAATACATACAGTTGTGTGAATGAGCTCTTAAAGTGTATATGCACCTCCAGTAAACCTAGATGTATATAGTAGGAAACTACACAAACTGAAAATTCCTATTCTTATCAGAACTGATCCTTATTCATGTGGGAGCAACTGAATAATACACATTAACATTCAGTAGAAATATAGTTGATATTTACTGCTGCCAATATTTTGGCTACAGAGGAGCAGATACAAACTGACATAAAACAGTGAACTTCTTGCAGCTTCCTGCTTTGGGCTGGGGGACATTCCATTCTTGCAGTGAAAGGACATGATTTCATTACTAAGTATACTTGTATATTATTGAGTTGCAGCTTATCACCTCTGGCCAATCTGGAAACTGCATATATAGCAATCTTGTAATGATAATAACTAGAGATAAACTAAGTTCTTAAAAAATTTATTTGGCTGCTTCGGCGGATAAAAAAACAACAACTTTGTGACGAATTACTTTGTAAGTAGCGGGTGCAATGACGTAATTGAACCCCTCAGATGCCACGTTCATCACTGATCGCGGCATCTGAGATGAATATTTATTTATTTTATGCACTTATATAGCGCTACTATATTCCGCAGCGCTTTACAGACATTAGCAACCAACTGTCCCCAATGGGGCTCACAATCTACGGTCCCTATCAGTATGTCTTTGGAGTGTGGGAGGAAACCGGAGTACCCGGAGGAGACCCACGCAAACACGGGGAGAACATGCAAACTCCATGCAGAATATTAACCCTTTCAGGACCGAATGTTTTCTGTTTGATTTTTGCGTTTTCGTTTTGTGATCCCTGTTTTCCCAGAGCCATAACTTTTTTATTTGTCTGTTCACATAGCAATATGAGGGCTTGTTTTTTGCGGGACAAGTTGTACTTTCCAACGCCACCATTTAATATAGCATATAAAGTAGTGGGAATCTGTAAAAAATTCCAAATCGGGTGAAATTGCAAAAAACAAAAGCAATTCCACAACAGTTTTACGGGTTTTTTAATTACGATGTTCGATATACGATAAAACTGACCAGTTACTTTTATTCTACAGGTCAAATCCAGTACAAATCCGGAAATACCTTATATGTATAGTTTTTCTTGCGTTTTGATAGTGATTAAAAAAAATTAAAGTGGGAAAAAAAATCAGTTTTATTTTTTTGTTTCCATATTTTGACCCCTATAACTTTTTTGTAATTATGTGTACGGAGCTGTATGAAGGCTCATTTTTTGTAGGGAAATCTGAACTTTCCATTGATACCATTCTGGGGTGTGTATGACTTTTTGATCACTTTTTATTTAATATTTTGTAGAAAATGAAGCGACCATAAACGGCGAACCAGCCATTTGGACGCTTTTTTCCTTTCGCTGTTTACCGTATGGGGAATATATTTTTATATTTTTTTACTATGGGCGTTTTTGCCCATTGCAACTCCCATTATGTGTATTTATTAATTTATTTTTTAGTTCTTTTATTTTCATTTTGGGAAAAGGGGGGTGATTTGAATTTTATTTAATTTAAAAAAACAATTTTATACACTTTTTTATAGTTCCCATAGGGAACACGCACAACCTTGAGGCGGATGGGCTACAACAGCAGAAGACCCCACCGGGTACCACTCATCTCCACTACAAATAGGAAAAAGAGGCTACAATTTGCACGAGCTCACCAAAATTGGACTGTTGAAGACTGGAAAAATGTTGCCTGGTCTGATGAGTCTCGATTTCTGTTGAGACATTCAAATGGTAGAGTCCGAATTTGGCGTAAACAGAATGAGAACATGTATCCATCCTCTGATGGCTACTTCCAGCAGGATAATGCACCATGTCACAAAGCTCAAATCATTTCAAATTGGTTTCTTGAACATGACAATGAGTTCACTGTACTAAAATGGCCCCCACAGTCACCAGATCTCAACCCAATAGAGCATCTTTGGGATGTGGTGGAACGGGAGCTTTGTGCCCTGGATGTGCATCCCTCAAATCTCCATCAACTGCAAGATGCTATCCTATCAATATGGGCCAACATTTCTAAAGAATGCTATCAGCACCTTGTGGAATCAATGCCACGTAGAATTAAGGCAGTTCTGAAGGCAAAAGGGGGTCCAACACCGTATTAGAATGGTGTTCCTAATAATTCTTTAGGTGAGTGTATATAGAGGCTAAATCAAATTTATATATCAAATTTTATTTTTTTTGTAATTGCAAAAAAATGTATGGCACAAAATAAATGCGTAATTACTAATATACACTGCTCAAAAAAATAAAGGGAACACTTAAACAATACAATGTAACTCCAAGTCAATCACACTTCTGTGAAATCAAACTGTCCACTTAGGAAGCAACACTGAGTGACAATCAATTTCACATGCTGTTGTGCAAATGGGATAGACAACAGGTGGAAATTATAGGCAATTAGCAAGACACCCCCAATAAAGGAGTGGTTCTGCAGGTGGTGACCACAGACCACTTCTCAGTTCCTATGCTTCCTGGCTGATGTTTTGGTCACTTTTGAATGCTGGCGGTGCTTTCACTCTAGTGGTAGCATGAGATGGAGTCTACAACCCACACAAGTGGCTCAGGTAGTGTAGCTTATCCAGGATGGCACATCAATGCGAGCTCTGGCAAGAAGGTTTGCTGTGTCTGTCAGCGTAGTGTCCAGAGCATGGAGGCGCTACCAGGAGACAGGCCAGTACATCAGGAGACGTGGAGGAGGCTGTAGGAGGGCAACAACCCAGCAGCAGGACCTCTACCTCCGCCTTTGTGCAAGGAGGAACAGGAGGAGCACTGCCAGAGCCCTGCAAAATGACCTCCAGCAGGCCACAAATGTGCATGTGTCTGCTCAAACGGTCAGAAACAGACTCCATGAGGGTGAAATGAGGGCCCGACGTCCACAGGTGGGGGTTGTGCTTACAGCCCAACACCGTGCAGGACGTTTGTCATTTTCCAGAGAACACCAATATTGGCAAATTCGCCACTGGCGCCCTGTGCTCTTCACAGATGAAAGCAGGTTCACACTGAGCACATGTGACAGACGTGACAGAGTCTTGAGACGCCGTGGAGAACGTTCTGCTGCCTGCAACATCCTCCAGCATGACCGGTTTGGCATTGGGTCAGTAATGGTGTGGGGTGGCATTTCTTTGGAGGGCCGCACAGCCCTCCATGTGCTCGCCAGAGGTAGCCTGACTGCCATTAGGTACCAAGATGAGATCCTCAGACCCCTTGTGAGACCATATGCTGGTGCGGTTGGCCCTGGGTTCCTCCTAATGCAAGACAATGCTAGACCTCATGTGGCTGGAGTTTGTCAGCAGTTCCTGCAAGATGAAGGAATTGATGCTATGGACTGGCCCGCCCGTTCCCCAGACCTGAATCCAATTGAGCACATCTGGGACATCATGTCTCGCTCTATCCAACAACGTCACGTTGTACCACAGACTGTCCAGGAGTTGGCAGATGCTTTAGTCCAGGTCTGGGAAGAGATCCCTCAGGAGACCGTCCGCCACCTCATCAGGAGCATGCACAGGCGTTGTAGGGAGGTCATACAGGCACGTGGAGGCCACACACACTACTGAGCCTCATTTTGACTTGTTTTAATTACATCAAAGTTGGATCAGCCTGTAGTGTGTTTTTCCACTTTAATTTTGAGGGTGACTCCAAATCCAGACCTCCATGGGTTGAAAAATTTGATTTCCATTTTTTTATTTTTGCGCAATTTTGTTGTCAGCACAATCAACTCTGTAAAGAACGAAGTATTTCAGAAGAATATTTAATTAATTCAGATCTAGGATGTGTTATTTTTGTGTTCCCTTTATTTTTTTGAGCAGTGTATATATATATATATATATATAGAGAACAAAAATCGGACTGCACTCCAAGCAACTCTTGAGCCGAAACGTCGCTTTTGCCACCAAATGGGTGAATAAACACATTTTCTGAAGAGTTGCTTGGAGTGCAGTCCGATTTTTGTTCTCTATAAGTGGGTAAGCACCTTTTACCGTACTTGGACATTGCACCCGTCCCGTTTTTCCATACTTCCTAGGGTGGTGCTGCCAGTGTTTTTTTTTTTTATATATATATATATATATATATATATATATATATATATAAAGAAGAAAATCCGCAGCACTCCTTGAAAAATAAAATGTGCTATTTATTCACACATATCAATTGTTGACAACGTTTCAGTTCTCTCACAGAACCTTTCTCAACCTTTCTGACTTGCTCGAGCCGAACTGGTGTTTGGCCAAGACTGCTCGCTCAACACTACTCACCTCCTGAAAGAGTATCACAAAATCACATTTTTTTTTCTCTTTTTTGAAACTGGGCATCTCATGCCACACATCTTAGGATATGCTAAGCCAAAAGAGCAAGTAAGGAAGGACTTATCTGTATGATTTCCACAGGATTATTGTGAACCCAAGACACACTAGACAATTGGCTTCCTAGAAAATTGGTATTAATATATGCATGTGTGTGACTAAAATAGAGAAAACTACATTGTGAAAGGGAGACTCATTGGTAATTTGGACTGATGTTGGTGTTGGTAGTCTTTGTACGATGCTGTGGAATATGTTGCCATCATGTAGGCAGTTGAAAATAAACAGGTTCTGTTAAGATTGATGACAAATTCTCAAAAACTTTACCTCTGGTGTGCCCAAGGCATGTTGGCTGACAGTACAAGGGGTTTATTCTATAGAATTGCTGTACATGCATGTGGATTCATCATATGGAAAGTGCCTCATTAAATCTGTAGGTTGAGAAAGGGGTCTGTACTAAATTCCACCTTATATATCATATATATGATCATTCAAAAATAGTTTAGGCGAACTACACAATGTTCTAGTACAAGGTTGAGTGCAAGCAAAGGTTATAGCCAAAAATTGTTTCTGATCTCCATAATGGCTGCCTGCTGAGATTAAGATGAAAGTTGGCTCGAATCTAGGTGTTTGCACCAGATCGATGACCTAATACTAGGGTGATTGTGACTGGTTCCTGGTTGAAAATTGGCTTGAAATGACAATTAGACTATGAACTAGCCAAAGTAAAAATATGACAGACTTAATGTTAATTTGGTTTTAGTGCTGTCCTCTATAAAAGTTGTTTGTTATGGAAAAAATGAATTCTTCTTTGTCGAGAAGAAAATAGTAAAGTCATAGATGGAATTATGAGAAGTTGTATTCTTGAACTTATTGGTTTCCTCATAATTTTTGGGCAGAACATTTTGATCTCTGAGTTTATGATGATTAACCAGTTAACTTATTAGTTTATGTCAAAACACAGCCTGTGTGCCACAACATCCAGCTACCAAGATGAGAAGGTCCAAAATATATGACCTTGATGTCTCATTAGGTGACCACACAGACAGGGCAGATGTAATATCCCCAGGTCAGGTTCACAGCTCCTGCACCCAGCAAAGCTGGAGACAGACTGTCCTCAAACCCACATCTCACAGGATATCATAGCAGGGTGATGAGGTCATCTGACCACCTCGCAGGCACACCCAAATCAAGCCATTAACCCCACATTGAACCAAACAGGGAGGGGAGCATGCACCAACAAACAACACAGGCTGCCATTACTACAAGTCGCTCCTGGCAACCAGTCTACATGGAACCCATCGTAGCCAGTACACCAGAGCATAAACATAAGCAACACAGCAACCCATGTCACAGTGAACCACATTGTGTCACGCTTCGGTGTGGGAGGGAAACACTACACCGAGCATAGGAGCGAAGGGAGGAACAGGGAATCATGCCTGAGAACTAGGGAAGGAAAATGGACACCTCCTAGTGAAAATCCTAACCAAAATCCTGACTGACTAGCAGTATGAACAGACCCCAAAGGCAGGTGAGTTCATATGCAGGAATACCTAGAATCCTATCAAGCCCTATAGGACCCTGGTACTAATGGCAGAGACAAGACTACCTGTTCCTCCAAAAGGAAGGACGAACAGGAGTCTCCTTCAGGCCTAATACAAACAATAGGGAAATGCAACACACAGAACCCAAACAAAAATACAAAAGGGAAGGGAAAGACTTAACTTCAAAGGAGCAATGGAAGCACCATGAAACTCAGCCGAGATCCAACCACAATCTATCCAAAAGGTCCAAACAGAAGCTATAAATCGCACAGCATTGTGGGAGAAGCAACTATAAATAGAGAAGGTTAAATGACCCTAATAGCCACACCTGGGGAAATAAGGTATGGCAAGCACCAGAAAAAACACAGACGTAATTAATCCAAACGGAAAACATGTCAGATCAAACCACGTGTTGCCAGTCTCACCAATCTCCTGCCACCTGTCGTGGGAACGTCCGTGACACACTGTGACACATCTCTCATCTAATTCTTGGTATACATATATACTGTTCATATGTTAATGTTAATTGGATCATTTACTGTACATGCATAAAAACAAGTATTTTATTATACATTTCATTTCCTGTTTAGGAAAAGACTTAGCAAAGCTAGAGAGGGAAGATTGGTGGCCATCCAAAGTATAAGCAATGTACATATGACGTCACATGTCCAAAGAAAATATCACTAAGGCTCCATTCACACATCTGCAAATGGGTCCGCATCCGTTCTGCAATTTTGCGGAAGGGTGCGGACCCACTCATTCTCTATGGGGACGGAATGGATGCGGAGAGCACACTATGTGCTCTCCGCATCCGCATTTCCAGGGCACGGCCCCGATATTCTGGTCCGCAGCCCCGGAAAAAAATAGAAGATGCGGACAATAATAGGCATTTCTATGGGGGTGCCGGACGGGTGTATTGCGGATCTGCAATGCACTACGGATGTGTGAATGAACCCTAAAGGTCTGCATTTGGAGTCATGATTTACTAGCATTAAAGGACTATTAAATATTTTTGGGGCGTTATGCTTCCTCTAGTCTTGATTGGGGACACCTCTTTAAGAGGGTTTATTTGGCCCTTACAGTCAAAAGCATAAAATATGCCCATTTTTTGAATGGATAGGCTAGAGTATGGCCTAGGGGAAGATCAGAATATTATGTAGAAGCAAATCAATGCACAGTACTCAGATCTGCCTACTCAACTGTTTATACCTAGGTCAATAGGGGACATCCAGTCCATCTAGAAGAAAGAATATTCTGCCTTTAGCATAGAAGAAGTTTTGTTACATTAAAGGGGTATTCTGGTTATATCAGGTTATCTCCTATCCACAGGATACAGAATAACTATTAGATTGGTGGGGGTCCTAACTCTGATACCCCCTAGATCATGAGAACAGGGGAGCCTAGTGGCCCATGGAGCCCCCAAAATGAATAGAGCTGCAGGTAGAGCATGTACAGTTGCAAGAAAAAGTATGTGAACCCTTTGGAATTATATGAATTTCTGCACAAATTGGTCATAAAATGTCATCTGATCTTCATCTAAGTCACAACAATAGACAATCACAGTCTGCTTAAACTAATAACACACAAATAATTAAATGTTACCATGTTTTTATTGAACACACCATGTAAACATTCACAGTGCAGGTGGAAAAAGTATGTGAACCCCTAGACTAATGTCATCTCGAAGAGCTAATTGGAGTGAGGTGTCAGCCAACTGGAGTCCAATCAATGAGATGAGATTTGAGGTGTTGGTTACAGCTGCCCTGCCCTATAAAAAACACACACCAGTTCTGGGTTTGCTTTTCACAAGAAGCATTGCCTGATGTGAATGATGCCTCACACAAAAGAGCTCTCAGAAGACCTACAATTAAGAATTGTTGACTTGCATAAAGCTGGAAAGGGTTATAAAAGTATCTCCAAAAGCCTTGCTGTTCATCAGTCCACGGTAAGACAAATTGTTTATAAATGGAGAAAGTTCAGCACTGCTGCTACTCTCCCTAGGGATGGCCGTCCTGTAAAGATGACTGAAAGAGCTCAATGAGGTGAAGAAGAATGCTAGAGTGTCAGCTAAAGACTTAAAAAAGTCTCTGGCATATACTAACATCCCTGTTAGCGAATCTACGATAAGTAAAACACTAAACAAGAATGGATTTCGTGGGAGGATACCACAGAGGAAGCCACTTCTGTCCAAAAAAAAACATTGCTGCACATTTACAGTTTGCACAAGAGCACCTGGATGTTCCACAGCAGTACTGGCAAAATATTCTGTTGAGTTGTTTGGAAGAAACACACAACACTATGTGTGGAGAAAAAGAGGCAGAGCACACCAACATCAAAACCTCATCCCAACTGTGAAGTATGGTAGTGGGGGCATCATGGTTTGGGGCTGCTTTGCTATTATTATTATTATTTATTAATAATTATTATTATTAAAGCGCCATTCATTCCATAGCTCTGTACATATGATAAAGGGTGCACATACATAACACAGACAATTGCACTAATCATAAAGAAGATGAGTTACAAACTGGTACAGAAGGAGAGAGGGCCCTGCACGTGAGGGCTTACAATCTACATGGTATGGGAGAAGGACACAGTAGGTGCGGGTGAAGTTGGTCATGGCAGTATAGAGGCAGCAGGGTCACTGGTTGTAGGCTTGTCTGAAGAGGTGGGTTTTCAGGTTTCTTTTGAAGGATTCTACTGTAGGTGAGTCTGGTATGTTGGGGTAGCGAGTTCCAGAGTATGGTGGATGCACGGGAGAAATCTTGGAGTCGATTGTGGGAAGAGGTGATAAGAGGAGAGGAGAGAAGGAGCTCTTGTGAGGATCGGAGAGTGCGTGTGGGTGTGTATCGGGAAAGTAGCTCAGAGATGTAGGGAGGGGACAGGTTATGGACGGCCTTGTATGTATTTGTTAGTACTTTGAAGTGAATTTGTTGGGCAATGGGGAGCCAGTGAAGGGATTGGCAGAGGGGAGAGGCAGAGGAGTAATAGGGTGAGAGGTGGATTAGTCGGGCAGCAGAGTTGAGGATAGATTGGAGGGGTGAAAGAGTGCTACATGGCCTGGATGGATTGCTATCATCGAAGGAAAAATGAATTCCCAAGTTTATCAAGACATTTTGCAGGAGAACTTAAGGCCATCTGTTCACCAGCTGAAGCTCAACAGAAGATGGATGTTGCAACAGGACAACGACCCAAAGCATAGAAGTAAATCCACAACAGAATGGCTTAAACAGAAAAAAATACGCCTTCTGGAGTGGCCCAGTCAGAGTCCTGACCTCAACCTGATTGAGATGCTGTGGGATGACCTCAAGAAAGCGATTCACACCAGACATCCCAAGAATATTGCTGACCTGAAACAGTTCTGTAAAGAGGAATGGTCAAGAATTACTCCTATGCACGTCTGATCTGCAACTACGAGAAACGTTTGGTTGAAGTTATTGCTGCCAAAGGAGGTTCAACCAGTTATTAAATCCAAGGGTTCACATACTTTTTCCACCTGCACTGTGACTGTTTACATGGTGTGTTCAATAAAAACATGGCAACATTTAATTCTTTGTGTGTTATTAGTTTAAGCAGACTGTGATGTGGCTGCTCCATTTACATCTATGGAACATGCTGGAAATATCCAAGCGATGTACTCGGCTAACTCTGGAACTCCCATAGAAATGAATAGAGCGACTGGGCACAAGCCCAACTGGCCACTCTGTTCATTTTGAGGGGCTCCACGAGGTACTGAACCCCTGTTTTTGTGATCGTGGGGTTCCTAATGATAGGACCCCCACCAATCTAATAGTTGTCTTCTATCCTGTGGATAGGAAATAGCTTTATATAATCAGAATACACCTTTAAGAAATGGGAGCTTATTGAATGCTCTGGGTGTTGTAGTGGTTCATCTAGTACATACATTTACAGGGGAAGTTGGATGTTATCATTACTCAATTGTTTCAGAGGTGCAAATGGTCAGAGCAACTCAGGAAGGAAGGTTTATCCGCCATCTTGAGGTCAATTTACAAAGACCACTAGACTGGTTGACTATGCATCTGACCTAATAGACTAACTTAAGGGGGCTACGTGAATGGCAAAGCTCTGTTTAATGGTACATTTTGACAGGCTATACATATGGGATCGGTAGCAAAGTGCTGCCAAAATGCTGACAACTATATATCTACAGGAGTATATAACCTGGACTAAGAAGGAGGCAGAACAAACAGAAAGAGAAGGAAGTCACATAACATAGTTAATGTGGTACACATTAGAAAAAATAGGATGTGGCGCAAGTTACAACCTTAAATGCATTTCACACCAAAAAACTGTTTGCTTTTAATGAAAGAATTTCCATTTGCACCTGGCTACATGCTTTTTCCCTTATATAATTAATGGCCCTATGTCCAAGCAAAGTTGTCTGGTTTGCTCTGAAACTAGGTTTTTGCAGTAACTTGAGAGATCAGCTCAAAATTCAGCTCAATGCCAGCCGCCTTATGAAAGCCTTATCCAGCCAGGCCAAAAACAGGTGAGTGAGTTGGCTGTGGATATTAGATATATTACAAAAAACTGAGCACTGCAGCTTCTAATGAGTTCACATTTTCCATATATACTAGTGACTTCTCTCAGAAGACTTATTGTCCAGGGTACTACAAGATCTCATTTCATTAATGCACTACGACTAAATCTGGATGCTCTGAATATAATTTATAGAGTGATTTGTTCTCTACTTACAAATGAGATGAAATATACGTGTCATCTAATCATTGCATCCATATTAGTAGTGTATCTCCAGAAAGTTTATTTTTTATTTTCAGGGCTTTTCAATGGCATGTTCATGCTTTAATTTATGTAGTCATATGTCTAGCTTACCCTGTTCCTTTCCTTTCAGCTCATTCAAGTGTAATTTCTTTATTGTTTTATTTGTATGACTTTGTCACACATGTACACAGCGCAATATGAGGGTATATTAAATCATGTGTGTACAAACGTAGACCTATACTAAAGTAACCATAAAAAAGCACTTACCACATAGTGACTTGTCTATTTTTAGGTCTATTGACCATTCATGTCCCTCATTTTACATTGACAGTGATCCTATTAGACCCTGCTTCTGACAGGACCTAATAGGCTTCCGCAGATGATAGACCTGGAGGCCATTGACAGCCCGCAATCACGTCACAGTGAAGCAATGGGGTGAACTACTGTACTTAGATGCCATGGTGTCACGCCTGTTTGTGAGCAACAATAGTATACACAGTAAAAGAGCTACTGACCGGACCCAAACTAGGGAGGATAAAGGGTGACCCCTGTCAGACCCTCAACGCTCTCCCTATTCTGCTAAAGCACATGCCCGGATCCAAATGGCGGAACGAGGCATGCCCACGTGCCTAAGACTGATGACCACTGTAACCCCTACAATAGTGGAAGGGGCACGGCCACCGGTGCCCTACTCAGTATATGGAGGGAACCGTGGCCACCTCAGATCCAGTCAGAAAATAATCAGGCACACAACAATGTCTGAACACTTAGCTGAAGGTGTTGCAGCCGCATAGAAGATGACGGATCCAAGGACAGCTGGCAATATCCGGAGTGCTTGCTGCAGCAGAACACAGGTCCAGTGAACTGATAGCTACAAGTGAAGATACTAAAGCAAGAGCTACAACTGAAATGAGAACTATAATCCACGCCCTACAATAGGAGGAGGGGTGATATAAAGAGAGGGAAATCAAACGCATGAGGAACAGCTGGGAGGAAGGAAACGAAAAGTAAACAGAGCAGTGAGAACTCCTCCCAGCTCTAGTAGTGACATCATCACAGGGGTGGAGAAACAGAGCTGTGAGAACGTCCCAAAGCTCTGGTAGTGACTGTACCCCCCCCCTCTACGGGTGGACTCCGGACACCCAGGACCCACCTTCTCAGGATGAGCCCTATGAAATGCCCTGATGAGGCGAGTGGCTTTAATGTCCGACACCGGAACCCACATCCTCTCCTCAGGACCATAACCCTTCCAATGAACGAGGTACTGAAGAGAACCGCGGACAACGCGAGAGTCCACAATTCTGGAAACCTCAAACTCCAGATTGCCATCAACCAAAATCGGAGGAGGAGGCAAAGAGGAGGGTACCGTGGGCTGGACATATGGTTTTAAGAGAGATCTGTGAAATACATTATGTATCTTCCAAACCCGTGGAAGATCAAGACGGAAGGCAACAGGATTGATGACTGACAAGATTTTATAAGGCCCAATAAACTTGGGACCCAATTTCCAGGAGGGAACCTTCAGTTTAATATTTCTTGTAGACAACCACACCAGATCACCCACATTCAGGTCCGGACCAGGCACACGTCTCTTATCAGCCACACGCCTATACCTCTCACTCATCTTTTTAAGATTACTCTGAATCTTTTGCCAAATGGTAGACAAAGACAAGGAAAATCTCTCCTCCTCAGGTAAACCAGAAAGAGCCCCTCCCGAGAATGTCCCAAACTGCGGATGGAACCCATATGCACCAAAGAATGGTGACTTATCAGAAGATTCCTGACGACGGTTGTTCAGAGCAAACTCAGCAAGAAGGAGAAATGAACACCAATCCTCCTGGTTCTCTGCCACAAAACAGCGCAAATATGTCTCCAGATTCTGATTGAGGCGCTCAGTCTGACCATTCGACTGCGGGTGAAAAGCAGAAGAGAAGGACAGCCGAACCCCCAGGCGAGAACAGAAAGCCTTCCAGAACCTGGACACAAACTGCGTGCCTCTATCGGAAACAATATCAGAGGGAATGCCGTGCAATTTAACAATATGGTCGACAAAAGCTTGCGCCAACGTTTTAGCATTGGGTAAACCAGGGAAAGGTACGAAATGAGCCATCTTGCTAAAACGGTCCACCACCACCAGGATCACCGACTTCCCCGAGGAACGAGGAAGATCCGTGATAAAGTCCATGGACAGGTGTGTCCAAGGACGGGAAGGTATGGGTAACGGGAGAAGGGAACCTGAAGGCCGTGAACGAGCGACCTTAGCGCGAGCGCACGTCTCACAAGCAGCCACAAAACCCTCCACCGACTTACGAAGAGCCGGCCACCAAAATCTCTGAGCAATGAGATCTACCGTGGCTCTACTCCCGGGGTGACCAGCAAGAACCGTATCATGATGCTCCTTAAAGAGTTTGTGACGTAGCTCAGGAGGCACGAATAACTTCCCAGAAGGACAACGGGCAGGTGCCTCAGTCTGGGCAGCCTGGACCTCGGCCTCCAAATCGGAATATAGAGCAGAAACAACTACCCCCTCCGCCAAAATGGGAACCGGGTCCTCTGAGTTTCCTCCTCCCGGAAAACAGCGAGAGAGAGCATCAGCCTTCACATTTTTAATCCCAGGTCGGAATGTAACAACAAAATTGAATCTGGAGAAGAACAGAGACCATCTGGCCTGTCTCGGATTCATACGCCTGGCCGACTCCAAGTATGCTAGATTCTTATGGTCGGTAAAAACGGTGATAGGGTGCCTGGCCCCCTCCAACCAATGGCGCCATTCCTCGAAAGCCAACTTGATGGCCAACAACTGCCTATCTCCCACATCATAGTTTCTCTCTGCCGGGGAGAGTTTTTTAGAGAAAAAGGCACAGGGTCGCCATTTGGCAGGAGAAGGGCCCTGGGACAAAACCGCACCCACACCCACCTCGGAAGCATCCACCTCAACAATAAAAGGTAAGGAAACATCGGGATGCACCAAGACGGGAGCAGACGCAAAACTCTCTTTAATCTTAGAAAAGGCTGCAAGCGCCTCCTCCGACCAAGAGGAAAAATCCGCCCCCTTTTTTGTCATGTCAGTAAGGGGTTTGACAACAGAGGAATAATTCAAAATGAACTTTCTGTAATAGTTCGCAAAACCCAGAAAGCGCATCAATGCCTTCTGATTCTCAGGAAGCTCCCACTCAAGTACAGCACGGACCTTCTCCGGATCCATGCGAAAACCAGAAGCAGAGAGGAGAAAACCCAGAAATTGAATCTCCGATACCATAAAAAGACATTTCTCCAGCTTGGCGTACAATTAATTTTTCCGCAGAATCTGCAGAACCTGAAAAAGATGATCCTGATGGGTCTGAACATCAGGGGAAAAAATCAAAATATCATCAAGATACACCAATACAAATTTCCCCATTAAATGGTAGAAAATACTATTAACAAAATGCTGAAAGACGGCCGGAGCATTCATCAGGCCGAAAGGCATAACAAGATTCTTGAAATGCCCGTTAGGGGTATTAAAGGCCGTTTTCCATTCATCCCCCTCTCTGACCCTGACCAGGTTGTACGCGCCTCTCAAATCCAATTTGGAAAACACCTTGGCCCCAACAATTTGGTTGAAGAGGTCCGGGATCAGAGGAAGGGGATAGGGATCGCGAATCGTGATACGGTTCAGCTCCCTAAAATCTAGGCAAGGTCTCAGAGAGCCATCTTTTTTTTTAACAAAAAAAAAAAACCCGCGGCCACAGGTGACTTTGAGGGACGAATATGCCCCTTCTCGAGATTCTTGGAGATATAAGTTCGCATTGCGATTCTTTCCGGTTGTGAGAGATTGTAGAGGCGTGCTTTTGGCAGCTTGGCGCCGGGAATGAGGTTAATGGGACAGTCAAACTCCCGGTGAGGAGGTAGCTCCTGAACACCGCTCTCGGAAAACACGTCCGAGAAATCAGAGAGAAATGATGGCACAGTTTTAGTAGACACCTCTGCAAAAGTCGCTGTGAGACAATTCTCTCTACAAAAGTCACTCCACTCATTTATTTGCCTTCCTTGCCAATCAATAGTGGGGTTATGTCTAGTGAGCCAGGGTAACCCCAAAACTAGAGGAGAAGGCAATCCGTTAAGGACAAAACAAGATATATCCTCCACATGAGTGTCACCTACAGCTAGCCGGATATTGTAAACAATGCCCTTCAGAGATCTCTGTGAGAGTGGAGCAGAGTCAATAGCAAAAACAGGTATATCCTTTTCTAATGTGCAAACCTGAAAACCATGCATGGCTACAAATTGAGTGTCAATAAGATTGACGGCCGCTCCACTATCGACAAAAATCTCACAAGAAATTACTTTGCTCTCTAGCGCCACCCTGGCAGACAGGAGAAAACGGGAACTGCAGGTCAGAGGAAAAGCATCAATTCCTACATCAACTTTGCCCAAAGTAGCAGATGAAGCAGAATTTGATGATTTACCTTTTGAGGTTTTTCTCTTATTATCGCTCTTAGTACAGTTCAAGAATCTCCTAGAGGGACAAACATTTGCCAAATGACCTATGCCCCCACAACAAAAACACACCATACTCTGAGGACTAAATCCTCTTTTATCAGGGGCAAGTCGACCTAGCTGCATGGGCTCCTCCTCAGAGGGGAGCGAGACAGGATGAGGCCCCTGCACACTGAATGAGTCCGCACCACTGCCCCTAGACTGACAATGGCTGGACAGAGAGGTCTCGTTTCCTTCTCTTAGACGCCTGTCAAGGCGTACCGCCAATGACATGGCAGACTCTAAGGACGTTGGTCTCTCATGGAAAGCAAACGCATCTTTCAATCTCTCTGAGAGACCATGACAGAACTGACTCCGGAGTGCAGCATCATTCCAACCCGAATCAGCCGCCCATCTCCGAAATTCAGAACAATAAAGCTCCGCAGACAGTTTGTTCTGGCATAAAACACGTAAGTTAGATTCGGCCAGAGCAACACGATCCGGGTCATCATAAATCTGCCCCAGGGCCACAAAAAATCTTTCCACGGATCGAAGGGAGGGATCCCCTGATGGCAGCGAAAAAGCCCAAGTCTGAGCATTACCCCTGAGCAGGGAGATGACAATCCTCACCCTCTGCTCTTCCTTACCAGAGGAGTGGGGACACAAGCAAAAATGGAGTTTGCATGCATCTCTGAAGCGAACAAAATTCTCACTGCCCCCGGAGAACGTTTCCGGAAGTGAGACCTTTGGCTCGCAACAGACTCCATGAGCCGGAGCAGAGCCCAGTGCTTGAAGCTGAGTCATAGATTGACGGAGATCGGCTACCTCCAAAGAAAGACCCTGCATGCGGTCAACCAGCCCAGAAAGCGGATCCATGTCAAAAAAGGGCGGTTTTGGTGGATTATAATGTCACGGCTGTTTGTGAGCAACAATAGTATACACAGTAAAAGAGCTACTGACCGGACCCAAACTAGGGAGGATAAAGGGTGACCCCTGTCAGACCCTCAAAGCTCTCCCTATTCTGCTAAAGCACATGCCCGGATCCAAATGGCGGAACGAGGCATGCCCACGTGCCTAAGACTGATGACCACTGTAACCCCTACAATAGTGGAAGGGGCACGGCCACCGGTGCCCTACTCAGTATATGGAGGGAACCGTGGCCACCTCAGATCCAGTCAGAAAATAATCAGGCACACAACAATGTCTGTACACTTAGCTGAAGGTGTTGCAGCCGCAGAGAAGACGGATCCAAGGACAGCTGGCAATATCCGGAGTGCTTGCTGCAGCAGAACACAGGTCCAGTGAACTGATAGCTACAAGTGAAGATACTAAAGCAAGAGCTACAACTGAAAGGAGAACTATAATCCACGCCCTACAATAGGAGGAGGGGTGATATAAAGAGAGGGAAATCAAACGCATGAGGAACAGCTGGGAGGAAGGAAACCAAAAGTAAACAGAGCAGTGAGAACTCCTCGCAGCTCTAGTAGTGACATCATCACAGGGGTGGAGAAACAGAGCTGTGAGAACATCCCAAAGCTCTGGTAGTGACCCATGGTTGCAATATGAGAAATTAAACAGCTGGGATCAGAGTTAAATCTAAGCTCGGTCTTTAAAGCAGGAAACTGTGAAACACTTAGACTGGACTGACGAAAAAAAAAGGCTCTTTAGTGACTGCCATGAGAAAGGTGGTCACAAAGGGGTTAAAAGCACAGGTTAATAAAAGCAAAGATAAAAATGCAATATTTGAGAAAAACAAGAGACTCTGTTGCTCAGTAGCTGCGGCAAGAAGACACTAGTTGTTGAGTATAGTCCTTAAAAAACATTAAGGAACTTATTAGGAACACTGCATAGTACTGTAGAAAACAAGGAAAAGCCTGATAAAATGTAAAGGGGTTTTCTGAAGGGAAAAAAAAAATTAACCCCTTAAGGACTGAAAATTTCCAATTTCTCTACTCCTATAATACATAGTAATACCTCCAAAAATAGTTATTACTTTGCATTCCCCATATGTCTACTTCATGTTTGGATCATTTTGGGAATAATATTTTATTTTTTGGGGATGTTACAAGGCTTAGAAGTTTAGAAGCAAATCTTGAAATTTTTCAGACATTTTCAAAAACCCAATTTTTAGGGACCAGTTCAGGTCTGAAGTCACTTTGCGAGGCTTACATAATAGAAACCACCCAAAAATGACCCCATTCTATAAACTACACCTCTCAAGGTATTCAGAACTGATTTTACAAACTTTGTTAACCCTTTAGGTATTCCACAAGAATTAATGGAAAATAGAGATAATTTAAAAATTTCACTTTTTTGGCAGATTTTCCATTTTAATAATTTTTTTACAGTTACAAAGCAAGGGTTAACAGCCAAACCAAACTCAATATTTATGGCCCTGATTCTGTAGTTTACAGAAACACCCCATATGTGGTTGTAAACCACTGTACGGGCACACGGCAGGACGCAGAAGGAAAGGAATGCCATACGGTTTTTGGAAGGCAGGTTTTGCTGGACTGTTTTTTTTTGACACCATGTCCCATTTGAAGCCCCCTGATGCACCCCTAGAGTAGAAACTCCATAAAAGTGACCCCATATAAGAAACTACACCCCTCAAGGTATTCAAAACAGATTTTACAAACGTCGTTAACCCTTTAGGTGTTCCACAAGAATTAATGGAAAATAGAGATACAATTTCAAAATTTCACTTTTTTGGCAGATTTTCCATTTTAATAATTTTCTTTCGGTTACAAAGCAAGGGTTAACAGCCAAACAAAACTCAATATTTATGGCCCTGATTCTGTAGTTTACAGAAACACCCCATATGTGGTTGTAAACCGCTGTACGGGCACACGGCAGGGCGCAGAAGGAAAGGAATGCCATACGGTTTTCGGAAGGCAGGTTTTGCTGGACTGTTTTTTTTTTACACCATGTCCCATTTGAAGCCCCCCTGATGCAACCCTAGAGTAGAAACTCCATAAAAGTGACCCCATCTAAGAAACTACACCCCACAAGGTATTCAAAACAGATTTTACAAACGTCGTTAACCCTTTAGGTGTTCCACAAGAGTTATTGGCAAATGGAGATGAAATTTCAGAATTTCAATTTTTGGGCAAATTTTCCATTTTAATCCATTTTTCCTAGTAACAAAGCAAGGGTTAACAGCCAAACAAAACTCAATATTTATGGCCCTGATTCTGTAGTTTACAGAAACACCCCATATGTGTTTGTAAACAGCTGTACGGGCACACGGCAGGGCGCAGAAGGAAATGAATGCCATACGGTTTTTGGAAGGCAGATTTTGCTGGACTGGTTTTTTTGACACCATGTCCCATTTGAAGCCCCCCTGATGCACCCCTAGAATAGAAACTCCAAAAAAGTGGCCCCATTTTAGAAACTTCGGGACAGGGTGGCAGTATTGTTGGTACTAGTTTAGGGTACATATGATTTTTGGTTACTCTATATTACACTTTTTGTGAGACAAGATAACAAGAAATAGCTGTTTTGGCACCGTTTTTATTTTTTGTTATTTACAACATTCATCTGACAGGTTAGATCATGTGATATTTTTATAGACCAGGTTATCACGGATGCGGCGATACCTAATATGTATACTTTTTTTTATTTATGTAAGTTTTACACAATGATTTCATTTTTGAAGCAAAAAAAATCATGTTTTAGTGTTTCCATATGATTTTTGCGGGATGAGATGACGGTTTTATTGGCACTATTTTGGGGTGCGTGTGACTTTTTGATCGCTTGCTATTACACTTTTTGTGATGTAAGGTGACAAAAAATGGTTTATTTAGCACAGTTTTTATTTTAAATTTCTTACGGTGTTCATCTGAGGGATTAGGTCATGTGATATTTTTATAGCGCCGGTCGATAAGGATGCGGCGATACCTAATATGTATACTTTTTATTTATGTAACTTTTACACAATAATAATTTTTTAAACAAAAAAAAAATAATGTTTTAGTGTCTCCATATTCTGAGAGCCATAGTTTTTTCAGTTTTTGGCCGATTATCTTAGGTAGGGTCTCATTTTTTGCGGGATGAGATGACGGTTTGATTGGCACTATTTTGGGGTGCATATGACATTTTGATCGCTTGCTATTACACTTTTTGTGATGTAAGGTGACAAAAAATGGTTTATTTAGCACAGTTTTTATTTTTTATTTTTTACGGTGTTCATCTGAGAGGTTAGGTCATGTGATATTTTTATAGAGCTGGTCGATATGAACGCGGCGATACCAAATATGTATACTTTTTTTTATTTATGTAAGTTTTACACAGCTTTTTTCAAATAAAAAAAATAATGTTTTAGTGTCTTCATATTCTGAGCCATAGTTTTTTTTATTTTTTGGGCGATTGTCTCAGGTAGGGGCTCATTTTTTGCGGGATAAGGTGATGGTTAGATTGGTACTATTTTGGTGGGCATACGCCTTTTTGATCGCTTGCTGTTGTACTTTTTGTGATGTAAGGTGACAAAAAATGGTTTATTTAGCACAGTTTTTTTTTTTGTTTTTTTACGGTGTTCATCTGAGGAGTTAGATCATGTGATATGTTTATAGAGCCAGTCGATACGGACGCGGCGATACCTAATATGTATCCTTTTTTTTTTCCTATTTTTTACCAATTTTTTTTCACTTTATTTGGGGAAAATGACGTTTTTGTTTATTTTTACTTGAAACTTTTAATTTTTGGGGGGGGAAACTTTTTTTTTCAACTTTTTCACTTTCTTTTTTATCCCAGTTTGGAACTTGAACTTTGGGGAGTATATTCCTTTACAATGCATTCCAATACTTCTGTATTGGAATGCATTGGCTATATGAGTAATACTGTGTGTATTACTCATACAGCTTCCGGGGCCTGTGAGATCCAGGGGGCTGGATCTCACAGGCTCTTCACCGGAAGGCAGTGCGATGCCTTCTTTAGACATCGCTCTGCCTTCCATGCCATCGGGTCCCCCCCCCCCCCCCCCCGGCGTTGTGACAGGATGCCCTCTGAATGATTTCAGCGGGCATCTTGTTCCGATTAACCCCCGCCGCAATCGCGTTTTAAACCCATGACGTACCGGTACGTCATGGGTCCTTAAGGACTCGGGAAACATGCCGTACCGGTACGTCATGCGTCCCTAAGGGGTTAAAAAGCACTTGTGTGTGGCTAAATGCTCAATAGACGATGCCACTATAGCTCAGAACTTTTAATATTCAATATATTTTCTGGCTCTGTGCAGCACAGATGTTTTTATGCTACCAGGGCTTGCTTTGGATGGTATTACTAGTAAAGGATTACAAATCCCATAATTCTTCTCACTTCTAAAACACAAAGCCTTGATTTAAAGATGCCTGCATGATCTTCTATTACAAGGTATAAGATAGTGTTGTAATTACTCCCTGTCTTGACAGACAAAAACATTAAGGCACTGCTCTGCTACTGACTACATGATCTGCTGCACAGTATGTGATACACACTTTTCCAGAGACAGGGAGGGACGGCGATAAGAGAACAGGATAGGGCACAGAATGTAGGATGTCCTGAATTTCTGGAAGGGGAGATACGATAACCAAGTAATCAGAGTACGGCACAAGCAGGAGATACACAGCAATACACACCATGGTCAAGTGACTGTATCTCACAGTGGCTTACAGAGGCATCTCAGCTACAAACAAACCCATTTCAAATGTAATGAAGGCAATTTGTAGGGGGGGTTAAGTATCCAGGAAGCATTACACCATAAATACTTTTAAAGGAAGCTATGCAATCTTGCAATACAAAGTTGTGACAGAATATAAGACTAACAATAGTAGAAAGACTAGTGCTGTGTCATTTTCATCAGGATCCTGTGGCAGAATACTAAAGAATTATATACAGCTATACAGACATTACGTTATCATGAGCTTCTATTCTGTACCTAGGGTACATCCCAGCATATTTAGGTCATGCTGGACATACTCTTGGAGGTATAGAGACATCCAAATTTTATTGAATCTTATTGGTGAATTATGGTCACACCACACGTGCAGTATTGGAGACCTCTGTACCATCAGGCAAGACAAGAAGGAGATGCCACTGTAAATGGCCAAAAGGCAGGCAACAGAAACTTAGCCTGGGTATTGAGTGGAATTAGGTACCCTTAAACTGGTTGTATTTTCTTGGGCAGTATCATTCTGGTTATAATTTCTAGGTTGTGGAGCTCTGTAACAACATATTTGATCCTTGATTACATATCTTTTCAATGAGATACTGAAAGTCTGCTCATAATTGAGATAATTCAATTCTACATGAATCAGATTTTTTACATATTTTCCCAAAACAATAGATTTTAGTGAATTCCGAAAATTTGCAATTCGCCCAACATGAATCGCTCAAAGTTGAAGTCACCATTTTACAGCTCAAAAGATAGATAAAAAGGATCACATGACCTTGAATGGTGCGACAGTCCAGAGAGATCCCCTTTAGTGCCTTGCAGGTAACTTCAGCCAATCGCAGGAGATTTTAACTGTGAGTCACTGATGACCTATATGATATTCCACCAATGTCAGATAGGGAGCCCTGGTTTGGCTATGCACAGCGCGCTGTCCATTAATTTCTATGGGACTTCTAAGCGGTGCTCGGCTATTTTCAGCACACCTATAGAAATGAGTGGAGGCTGGCGCGGTATTGTTGTCTTTGAAAACTTTGTTCTAAAGATAAGTGTTGCTCCTAGAGGTGGGACCTGCACCTATCTGACATTTATGGCATATCCTAGCGATATGCCACCAATGTTTAGGGTGAGACAACTACTTTAAAGGCTATGCGCACCTTTAGGGGCAATTTTTTACCATTGCATTTTACACATGTTGGATTAAAATCATTTTTGTCTTCATTTGATCTTTATTAAATATTTTCAACAGTTTTTCCCATACAGTAGTCACTGCCTATATCTGTAGACTATTGCTCTCTGACACATAGTGAATCTGTCAGGAAGTTGCTTTTATGGATCGATTTGTAGCCCTTATACCTGAACTCCTGACAGCTCATAAACATTTAGCCCAAATTCTTATGTTTGATAAGAATTTAGCTATAATGAGTGTTTATGAGCTGTCAGGAGCTGAACAATAATGGCTATGAATATAAGCATCAGAGCCTCTAAATGATGGATTCACTGAGAAAAGGGAAGCAATAGTCTGTAGATGTAGTGAAAGTTAAAGTTGTTAAGGAAAAACTGTTGACAATTTTTGATAAAGACCATATTAAAAAAAATCTCTTTAATGCCAAATTTTGTAAAATCATCCCCAAAAGTGTACATAGCCTTCAGGGTCTACTTGACATTGATCAACAGTATAAGGTGGCATTTTGAACATTTTCTTTTTCTCGTTGATGGTTTACATGTTTGTAGTTAATAATCATTCGGTCCCTGCTATATGGGAAACTCTATTCACATTCATTGACTTTCTGTTTGTTTGTGTGCTTAAACACAGCAGCCAATTAAACAGAAAGAGCTGCAGTGTAAAGCATGAAGGAAAAATGTAGCCTGAGACACTAAAGAGATTGGACTACCTCAGGTATCCTTTGCAGTTTTTCCTTGGATTGAATTCTTATATTAGTCTGAATATTTTTACATATTAATACTTACAATGGCACAGTATTGACACGCCTAAATGCAACACAAACAATCACGAAAAACACATACAGCGTAAGCCACAAACAATATTCACATCTAATAATGAGTCATTTATATCCTATCTATGGCATTTCTCATGGCTCTGTGCACAATTACCTATGTAACCACAGAAAATTTGGATGCATTAAAGCACATTGCTCAATATACTGTAAATGATTAACATCCATGAATGCTGATAAATAATACTTGAGAAAAGTGTGGGAATGTAACTTGGTCCTGGCCTCAGTTTAATCACGAGAGCCCGTGACAGGAGCCTTACATTATGTTTTCTTGGAATGTACTATTTGCAGAATGCACTGTGCTTGCTGGACCGTTTTATCAGATTTTCTATAAATAACAGGAAAACCGCAATCTAAGATCTGACTGAAATTATATACATAAGCAATGGAGAAAATTATCGTATTTATATTTATATTTGGTGACCTGCAATTCATTTTTCTTCTTCCATGTTCTTTGAAGATGAACATTTAACCAATTTTTTTCCCATAAGATTATTTTGTATAAAACTGTTTATTATTTATTACATTTTCATTTTTGACCAAAGTTATGCTGAACTGTCATAAAATTAGACTAGTCAATTGCTTAAAGGGGTTCCCTGGGATTACTACGATTTTCAACAGATATTGCTTCCCCATACCTACCCCTGACCCGTTTTCACCATGTAAACTGATGCCTCTGGTTTGTTCCCACCCTGTTTGTAGCACTTCCTGTTCCTGTATCCAACCAAACCCATGATGCACTTCTCCTTCCTCTGCCACAGCTCCAGCACCACCCCTAACTTCACCCAGCTAGTTTATAGCTCCTCCCACCACGCTAGTTACATAGACACTCTGCTACCACTGCCTCTAACAACACCCAGCTAGTTTATAGCTCCTCCCACCCAGCTAGTTACATAGACATACCCCATCATTGCCCCTAACAGCACCCAGCTAGTTTATAGCTCCTCCCACCACGCTAGTTACATAGACACTCCGCTATCACTGCACCTAACAACACCCAGCTAGTTTATAGCTCCTCCCACCCAGCTAGTTACATAAACATACCCCATCATTGCCCATAACAACACCCAGCTAGTTTATAGCTCCTCCCACCACACTAGTTACATAGATAGTCTCCTATCACTGCCCCACCCATGGACATAACATCACAGGAAATAAGAAAGAGTAGCAGTAGCCCAGAACGGGAGATAGGATCAGCAAAGGTAAAAGAAATACATTACAAGATTACAGCTACCTTTATACATGATTATTTTAAGGGATCTTGATACAAACCGGTAAACACCTTTAATCTGCTCTTAATATTAAATTCCAAGCTTTTTTGACACGTGGAAGAATTGTTAAAATCCAAACTAACCTCTTGCACATTTTGAGCTCTTAGCTAAAATAATCCAAAATACCCTGGTCTTTATTAAAGCAATATTCTGAGACTCAAGTAAATCTCACACAACCTCCAGTCCCAAAAACCCCCTTGTTACTTTGTCAGTTAACCTGCCTCCTAGGAGAATGTAACAATGGTGGCCAGTCTTTGCATGATGTCTTGGCCACCATAACAAAGGGAAAACATGTAACCTGTGCAGTTGTGCAAAAGCACCTCAAAATACAAGTAAGGGAGCAATCTGATAAATGTTATGGCTACAATTACTGGATAATTGTTGGAGAGATATAGGAAGTTGCTCTATAAGGAACCCATATAATGTTCCTGCACAGGGCTTTCTGCTGGCTATATCTACCGCTGCTATGAGAACCAGTATACAAAGTATTGGTGGCATGTTAACAGTTGGCCATGCTTGGCAAGAAAGGGAGTTTAAGAAAGAACTGATTAAAACTTTTTGGTCACCCTACCAGTAAAAACAAGATTGTCCTAAATTCACAAGCATTTCTGCAGGAAATACAAGAGTATCCCTTCTGTCCATTGAGAATAACTATATATGATTGAAGGACATGGAGTCCATCAAGTCAAAAAGTACAGCAAAGAATTTTTCTGAACTTGTTCAAGAATATTCTGTACTGCAGACCTGCAAAGCATGAGTAATATTTCCTGCAAGAATTAAAATAAATAAATAACTATATATATATATATATATATATATATATATAAATATATATACAGTACAGACCAAAAGTTTGGACACACCTTCTCATTCAAAGAGTTTTCTTTATTTTCATGACTATGAAAATTGTAGATTCACACTGAAGGCATCAAAACTATGAATTAACACATGTGGAATTATATACATAACAAACAAATGTGAAACAACTGAAAATATGTCATATTCTAGGTTCTTCAAAGTAGCCACCTTTTGCTTTGATTACTGCTTTGCACACTCTTGGCATTCTCTTGATGAGCTTCAAGAGGTAGTCCCCTGAAATGGTTTTCACTTCACAGGTGTGCCCTGTCAGGTTTAATAAGTGGGATTTCTTGCTTATAAATGGGGTTGGGACCATTAGTTGCGTTTAGGTGAAGTCAGGTGGATACACAGCTGATAGTCCTACTGAGTAGACTGTTAGAATTTGTATTATGGCAAGAAAAAAGCAGTAAAGTAAGTAAAGAAAAACTAGTGGCCATCATTACTTTAAGAAATGAAGGTCAGTCAGTCAGCCGAAAAATTGGGAACATTTTGAAAGTAAGGGCTATTTGACCATGAAGGAGAGTTGATGGGATGCTGTGCCAGATGACCTGGCCTCCACAGTCACCGGACCTGAACCCAATCGAGATGGTTTGGGGTGAGCTGGACCGCAGAGTGAAGGCAAAAGGGCCAACAAGTGCTAATCATCTCTTGGAACTCCTTCAAGACTGTTGGAAGACTATTTCAGGGGACTACCTCTTGAAGCTCCTCAATAGAATGCCAAGAGTGTGCAAAGCAGTAATCAAAGCAAAAGGTGGCTACTTTGAAGAACCTAGAATATGACATATTTTCAGTTGTTTCACACTTGTTTGTTATGTATATAATTCCACATGTGTTAATTCATAGTTTTGATGCCTTCATAGTCATGAAAATAAAGAAAACTCTTTGAATGAGAAGGTGTGTCCAAACTTTTGGTCTGTACTGTATGTATATATATATATATATATATATATATATAGTGTTTGACCTTCTCAATGTGGGCATTATTTATAGAATAAAGAATATAAAAAATTAGCACTCTTCCAAAGGAGTCTATTCTTTGGCTGGTATGAGGTAAATGTTCTTCCTTTTGATGGAGAGCTAGTATAATCCATAAACACCCGAATCTCTTAAATGAGACCTAGTACCCCCATCCCCAAATCTATAATCTAAAATATGAAAAAATCCCTAAAATATATTGCAAATTGAGAATTATGTTATTTTAAAAAAAGGAAAGTTTACTAATTGTCACAAATCAGCGGGTATGAACCCACTGTGCCATGTGTGCTCCCTCCTCTAATGGCATTGTCTAAGTGAACCCCTTGTTCTTCACAGTACTCCTGATGGTGGGGATAGACTTTCCCGAGGGGAACACCGGGTCACTACCTCTTGAGGAGGATTGATACATGAGGCAGTTGGTCCAGGCGGACCAGGAGGTACCTGAGCAAGGTACCAGAGGTACAGATGTAGTCAGCAGGCCGAGTTGTAACCAGGAGCAACAGTGCAGGACCGAAGGATGAGGCCGAGGTGAAGTCAGACAGGCAATAGGTCAGGGCAGGCGGCACAGGTACAGGTCAGGCAGTCCGGTTCGGCAACAGGAGAGTCAAGGCAAACAGGCAGGGATCAAACAGGTACCAGAGTCCAGGAATACAAGTATGAGTCAGGTACACAGGAACACAAGCAGAGATATAAGCAACCTTTGCAGGACACAAGGACCTTGACATTCAGGCATCTGGGAAGGGGGCTGAGCCACTTATATGCATGCAGGAGGGCTAGAATAGGTCATAGAGGGTAACATGATATAACCCATAAAGCACAGGAAGTGACTCGTGCCGGCCCTTAAGGAAGTGCTGCAGGGAATATGCAGCAAGCATGCTGTGACCAGGGCTGAAAGGAAACTGTGGAGCGGATCCCAGAACAAACAGTACCTGCAAGGAAAGAGCCCAGGACTGCAGTGGTGAATCGTGAAGCACAGGCAGCAGATCACCGCTGAACACGCCACCCGGGACCATGGCAGTAAACAAGTGAACAGCGGCTCACAGCGGCCCCTGTTACACTAATGGTATTATACCATGACTTATAAAAAACTAGAGTAATGTACGCCATTATTTTAACTATATCAATGCTGCTTTCCAGCGTCATTTATACAATTGTTCTCTTTTTTACTCACATACCTGGAGAACTTGTCTCTTCTTCCTTTCTTTGGGTGGGCAGCCGCTCACCACATGCGGCCAGGAGTGCATGGTAATTAGCTCTTGTTAAACCCTTCCTCCCCTACCTAGAAGACAGTCCCTCACTCACAGCCCCAGTGATTCCACTATTAAATAGCACTATGGTATGTAATCCCCCCACACGCCATTTTCTTTTCCACTCTCTACAGAGAGATATACCTCTAGATTTATATGACAAATGAATAAAAGGTATCAAGGCTGTAATGTACGTAAATAATACTAACAATATTTAAATTTCATGTATTGCAACAAAACTTCATTTTCAATGCATAGTAATACTTTTCACAGGATAACACCTTTAATGGTTGCTTTAAAAAGAAACATATTGCATTCACATTGTATGGTTTAAAACAATAGAGAGAACGTGCTGTAGTTGTGGGAATGTAGCCAAGAAAATCCACTAATTTATAGTGCTGATAAATATTTCACTAAAATAAATTGCATGAATGAAACTGAAATCTTATCTGTAAAATTCCAACTTTTGTTCAGCTATTGTGTCGTAACGCTCACAAGGATGACAAAGTTCTCTTTAACTCACAGTTTTTTTCTTTTTCATAGTCTACTGAAATTTTTGGTTTACCTTTTTCTGAGAAATATTAGCCTTTGATATGATACCAAACTGGCAACATTATGTCTTCTGGTTAATGCTATTATATGGCAGAAATTAGAGTAAAAATCAAGTTTAAAGGGGCTGTATCAACATTTAAAGTTCTAAGGATAGGAAATAAAGAATAGTGGGGATCCGACCAATGGGACCACCTCCCATCAAGAGAACAGGGGTGTCATGAGAATGGGGGTTCTGTGTTTCCCTATATGAATGGAACACCAGCTAAGCATGTGCACTGAAACTCCCTTCATCTTTACAGGACTAATGGAGCTGAGCATAGTACTCTAGCAGCTACTAAGTTCAAAACAATTTAAAGGGGTTATTCTAGAATTGATAATGATGACCTATCTTCAGGATAGGTCATCATTAACAGATAGGTGGGGCTCAGAGTCCCAGAGCCGGTTGTTTCAGGGAGCCACTGTGCTCTCATAGCTTACCGAGCCGTACATTGTATAGCGGCTGTGCTTGGTATTGCAGCTCAGCCTTATTCACTTCAATGGGGCTGAGATGCAATTAGGCCATGTGACCGATGTATGATGACATCACATGGACTAGGAAACGGAGTGCCCCACCTCTTCTAACAGGTGATAGGCAGGAGTCCTGGGTGTCCAACCCCCACCGATCTGATATTGATGGCCTATCCGGAGAATAATCTCTTTAAATGGGGTTGTCTCACTTCAGCAATGGCATTTAACATGTAGATAAAGTTAGTACAAGGCACTTACTAATGTATTGTGATTGTCCATATTGTTGTCTTTGCTGGTTTGATTCATTTTTCCATCACATAATACACTGCTCATTTCTAGGGTGGTCAAAACCCCTGGAAACGAGCAGTGTGTAATGTGATGGGGGAAAAAAGGAGGCAATAAGGAAAATCACAATACATTAGTAAGTGACTTGTGTCAACTTTTAGGATTATTTTAAAATGTAGATGGTATTATTTAGCTTTTTTTTTTATCACCAAATGCATAGCATAAAACAAGTTTTAAACAATAGTGTATTTTCTGATGACAGACTCCCTTTAAGGAGGACCTGCCACCTCTAATGTTTAGTAAATTCTTACATCTCCTTTGCAATAATAATTCTGGAGCATCTTTTCATATGATTCTTATGTTGGCCATTCCTCTATTTTTTGTGTACAAAATGTATGAATGGATGTATAGCTGGGTTTTACCACTTGGGGGTGTGCCCCAGCACAGTCTGAAACTGGCAGCACTGATTGGACAGTGTCAAAATGTGCAAGGGCACACCCCCAACTGGTATCACCCAGTTATACTTAAATTCATAAACGTCTAGTTGGATTAACAGAGGAATTGCACAACATAGAGTCATAAGAATAGAAGCTCCAGAACTGTTATTATTTGAGATTTCAAGTTGTTACTAAAACAGACATGTCAAGTCCTCTTTAAACATATATACATAGAGGCAGTAGCCATAAAGGTTATATAAATTCTCCTGAAGGTAACTTTTTTTCCTGTTAATGTTCGGCAGCACCTCCAAACAAAAAAATAAAAAAACAGTTTTAATGATAAACAGGGAGTAATATTGAGTAAATTCATCCTGCTGTAATATCTGAGGTTCCAGTCGGGAGTCTATTATATGTTGTCAATATGTTTGTAATTAACTTAACTCTTGGATACATATAGATGCTGCTTATTGTATGTGACTCTCATGTGGAGCAATCCTGGCAACGACATTCTTCCATCTTTTATTTAACATGTCTTCGCCTTTCTTTGTACTTGAACTCCAGTCTAACATGTTATTATCAGCTCTGGGATATGACAAATAGACTTCATTACCCACATGTGGTGATTTATTTTCACTCTTGTAGGTTGTCATTTCGATTTTGAGACTAAATTTGCTTTTTTCAGCCCTTTTCTTGGCCGTATTTATAGAGTAAAAAGTCTCTGTCATCATGTTTGTTGAGATAGATCCAGACCTTTTATCATCGCCAGTAATAACAGCATCTTGTCTGAGCCAAGGTATAATTTAGAGGTTGATGATACTTAATCTTTAGAGCTTAATATTTATAGTCGGAGCTCAGCACAGGACCCGGATCTGGATTCCCACTCTATCATAAATGAAAGGTAAAAAACAGATTTGAAGTTAATGTGTCTGAGTGGATGATTAATTCCATAGATAAATGCCACTGTCAATTTACATGGTGCTATTTTAGTTTTGTATTATTTTCTTGTGTACGTCAATATCGAGAATCATGGAGAACACATGTTCCGAAGAAGATCCATCCATCCCAGAAACAGCTCAGTGCAGTTTTGGTTGAATATTCCATCATACCTTCAAAAAACTGAACATGTTCAGAATTTTCATTGACACATATTTTATTTATTTTATTTCTAGTCTGTGTCCATAGGAACACATAGGTCTGCATGGGAGCTGTAGACACAAAACGGTAGGACTATTTGCAATGGAGCAATATAAGAAATGGTTGCAAGGGTGAGTCCATCCTTTGTAGAAGAAGTTGGAGGGATTATAATTGAGAAACATTTAAGTAAACATTTAGACGGCCAATTTTTTTTCTTTTGGAAATTTATTCTACAATTCAGAAATTCAACTTGAATCTTAAAAGAAATCCCAAAATGTTCTGATTCTAACGAGCTCTAATTTTGTGTCTTCGTGTTACAAAGGATGGATCATGCTACAATTGTATAACTGTTTGTCTGTGTCTTCCAAGAAAAATAACCCCCTCACCAGCACTACCTATTGGAAGTGACTCCCTATGAGTCAAGATCCGACTTTCCAACAAGCCTTGGGATTTGACAAGGGAATATAGCCAGGCCAGAAATTTATCCATAGACAGCTGTACAGAGTAGGATTATGGCTGGCTCAGTGCAATGCCTTGGAAGCAGATTAGGCAGGTTGCAGAATCTCCTTAAAGAGACCAATCCTGTATGGAGATTTACTGGAAGTCCTTCATGGTATTGAGATTTATTGGCAATATCCATGGGAAACTAATGTACAATAAGGTATCGCCTAAGAAAGAGAACCATCTCACCAGCGTCACCTATTGAAAGTGGCTCCCCATGAATCAAGATCCGACTTTCCAACAAGCCTTGGGATTTGACAAGGGAATATAGCTTAAAGGAAATGTGCCACCAAAATGTTTATCTGCCAGTTAAAACCAGATAGTAACACATCTCCTTTTTGTAATCTGTTTTTATTTTCTGATTGTAGATTTGTTGAACATGATTATGGGGGCGGACATCTTGCCTGAGCTGTTCTTAACAGCATTCATACAGCATTACAAAAATTGCTTTACGGCAGCCCCATGGGCCATAGACACAATGGACAGGTGCAGACCTTATTGACCTCTATGGGAGAGTCTCCTAGGCATGCTTTGTGACCTGTGCAGAGGTCATTATACAAGGAAAGAATAGATAAACTGTGACAATCACCTACTGTGAATGGTAGATCCTGTCTTATATATACACAGAGGTGATATCATTATAGGCAGGATTTGATTGACAGATAAGCAGGTAAATGTAGTAAAGTGATTTCTACAGACCAAGAAGTGGCGCCTATTATTAGGCTTAGTGACCAGTGCAAAGACTGTAGAATTTTATTGTTTTTGTTTAAATATGCAGTAGATATTGAAATAGAAAATTAAAAATAACATCAATTAGAATTTTAAACATAAAAACTTATTTTAAACAATAGGTCATTTTCTGATGACCCATTCCCTTTAAAACTAACTGGTGAGGGCGAAGAACCTAAAACAAAAGATCACAATATGTAATAATAATAATATCATCCTCAATAGAAAATTATTTAAAGAAAGAATTGATACATTTTTTATTATTTTTATTATTACTATTTAAAACGAGAATCAATACATTTGACATTTTGATTAATATTATTATTTGTTTAAAAATATATATTATTATAAAAAAAAGAATTGATACATTTGATTTCATATTTTTTTTGTCATAGATGACAATATTTTTGGCTCTCTCGTTATTCCTTCACCTTCGTATAGAGGCGGCATTCATGACTCCTTTGCTAACACTATTGCTGGATACCTTTGAATTCTAGAATCACTCATGAGCCATGCAGAGTCAGTGCTGTATATACTGGCACACATCATTATTTGAATACTTTCAGCTGTCAGTAAATGTACGAGCAGTAAAAGGAGGAAAAGTGAAAGGGGAAAAAAATGTTTCACATATCATTAGAGCCAGGCGTTTGTTAAGCAAGGAGAGAACCTCGAACATCTGCTGCCTCATATTTTATGTCTGGTTTGACAGGGCCAGAGGTTGAATATTCATTTTAGGTATTTTCCCCTGAACTAAAAAAAGGTGTTCTTATAAATGGTTAGTTACAAGTAGAAAGATAAAATAAAAGAACAAAAAAAATCTAAGTATTGTTATGGGCACACATGTTAACAGGGCTTCAAAAAGTTGCCTTTTATTACATAAAAGATGGTCATAGACATCAACAGCTGATGAAAAAATGCTCATTTGGCCAAAAGCTATAGCTCCGGCATGTATGTACGTTTATTTCCATAAGGAGAAGGGAATAATCCCATGGTAGCCACTGTCTTCCGGCGTAATGGGTTGTCCCACAAAAAATATTCTACAGTTTTCAAACCGGATCTGAATACTTTTGTAATTGCAAGCAATTAAAAATTTAGCATAGCCATTGAGTTATTCAATAAAATGTATCTGTATAGCGCCACCTGCTTTTTTTTCTTATTTATTTGACTTGCTCACTGAGATGGCCGCATTTGCTCAGTTTTATCCTTCAAGTGTCCACAATCTGTCCTCTCCCTACATCTCTGAGCTACTTTCCCGATACATCCCCACACGCACTCTCAGATCCTCACAAGACCTCCTTCTCTCCTCTCCTCTTATCACCTCTTCCCACAATCGCCTCCCCCATTCTCTGGAACTCGCTACCCCAACATATCAGACTCTCACCTACATTGGAATCCTTCAAAAGAAACCTAAAAACCCACCTCTTCAGACAAGCCTACAACCAGTGACCCTGCTGCCTCTATACCGCCATGACCAACTTCACCCGCACCTACTATGTCCTTCTCCCATACCATGTAGATTGTAAGCCCTCATGGGCAGGGTCCTCTCTCCTTCTGTACCAGTTTGTAACTCGTTTTGTTCATGCTTAGTGCAATTGTCTGTATTATGTATGTGTACCCCTTTTCATATGTTCAGCGCTATGGAATGAATGGCGCTTTAATAATAAATAATAATAATAATAAGTGCTTCCTGAACTGGGATAGGGAGAGCTGGGACATGACCCCTTAGCTGCAGCAAAAAAAACACTCCCCTTGAGCTGTCAGCTTGATATAAATCTAGCAGAGCAATGAATGGGGAGATCTCTGGATCCATGTGAGGTACAGGGCTGGTTCTAGCTTTGTTAGAAAGAGGTTTTCATTTACGATATGAAGTCTGATTTTCATTTTATTTCATTAGTCATGGGAGAACCCTTTTAAGTTGAAATCCAACTATTCTTTTCTGGCGGAGGTGGGTTAAGGCAGAGGCAGTGACTGGCTGAAGAGACGTCCCTTGCATTTCCTGTATGTTGAGCCTGGAACAGGAAGTAGAGACTAGCGAGAAGTGTAGGAATGGCAGCAACAGGGGATTGGCAAGGGTGAGTATCTATACTTTTTAACACCATTCGGAGCACTTTACTAAAAATTTTGACCCGCTGAAAAACACCTAATCCTACATGTTCATGGCTGGTGGACTAAATGGTTATAACAAATGTCTTTATCATCAAATGAGAGACATTGTAAGAGATAATCTTCTTCTTAAAGGGAATCTGTCACCAGCGACCTCGATATCCAACTGTCTGCATAGACACATAGCTGTGGTTGCCATGATTAAAACACAGTTTTCCTTTAGTTGATCCGAGGCTCCCAAGCCATGACACTTTTTCTTAATATGCAAATTAGGCCTTTTGTGCTAGGAGGGCATCACCACTGCACTTGTAGCACCCAAGGGCTTCTTTCTGTGGCCAGGTCCTCCCTCACTGGTTTGATTCACAAGGCCAAGCAGTGGCAAAGCAGCCAGGAAGGGGCTAGCCACAGAAAGTAGTAGAACATTTGTCCAACAAGGGCAATGGTGACGCCCTTATTGCACCAAGGCCTACTTTGCATATTAAGAAAAAGTATTAAAACTCGGGAACGGAGCCTCGGTTTTAATCAGGTGAACCACAACTATGTGTCTATGCAAACAGTTCTACGGGGAGGTCACTGGTTACAGATTCCTTTTAAAGCATTAGTATATAGAAATTATTTTGCAGGATGGGTAGCAACATGTGGAAGTGCTCCAAAAAGATTCTCATTCCAAAAAAGGGGCTAAAATGTAATAACACAGGCATATTAATAATATATGTGTGATATTTCTGGAAGATCATTCATCCTGTCTCAACTGACAATCTATATGTAGCTGCCTGCTATTGTAGAGGAAGAAGTATGTATTGTTCCAGGGCAATGTCACTTGTTTTGTTATGGTGGCATAGTGAGTGGCATTGTTTTGATAGTTTACAGCTTCCATTGAGCTCAATGGAATATACAGTCGTGGCCAAAGGTTTTGAGAATGACACAAATATTAGTTTTCACAAAGTTTGCTGCTAAACTGCTTTTAGATCTTTTTTTCAGTTGTTTCTGTGATGTAGTGAAATATAATTACACGCACTTCATGCGTTTCAAAGGCTTTTATCGACAATTACATGACATTTATGCAAAGAGTCAGTATTTGCAGTGTTGGCCCTTCTTTTTCAGGACCTCTGCAATTCGACTGGGCATGCTCTCAATCAACTTCTGGGCCAATTCCTGACTGATAGCAACCCATTCTTTCATAATCACTTCTTGGAGTTTGTCAGAAATAGTGGGTTTTTGTTTGTCCACCCGCCTCTTGAGGATTGACCACAAGTTCTCAATGGGATTAAGATCTGGGGAGTTTCCAGGCCATGGACCCAAAATGTCAACGTTTTGGTCCACGAGCCACTTAGTTATCACTTTTGCCTTATGGCACGGTGCTCCATCGTGCTGGAAAATGCATTGTTCTTCATCAAACTGTTGTTGGATTGTTGGAAGAAGTTGCTGTTGGAGGGTGTTTTGGTACCATTCTTTCTTCATGGCTGTGTTTTTGGGCAAAATTGTGAGTGAGCCCACTCCCTTGGATGAGAAGCAACCCCACACATGAATGGTCTCAGGATGCTTTACTGTTGGCATGACACAGGACTGATGGTAGCGCTCACCTTTTCTTCTCCGGACAAGCTGTTTTCCTGATGCCCCAAACAATCGGAAAGAGGCTTCATCGGAGAATATGATTTTACCCCAGTCCTCAGCAGTCCATTCACCATATTTTCTGCAGAAGATCAATCTGTCCCTGATGTTTTTTTGGAGAGAAGTGGCTTCTTTGCTGCCCTTCTTGACACCAGGCCATCTTCCAAAAGTCTTTGCCTCACTGTGCGTGCAGATGCGCTCACACCTGCCTGCTGCCATTCCTGAGCAAGCTCTGCACTGGTGGCACTCCGATCCCGCAGCTGAATCCTCTTTAGGAGACGATCCTGGTGCTTGCTGGACTTTCTTGGACGCCCTGAAGCCTTCTTAACAAGAATTGAACCTCTTTCCTTGAAGTTCTTGATGATCCTATAAATTGTTGATTGAGGTGCAATCTTAGTAGCCACAATATCCTTGCCTGTGAAGCCATTTTTATGCAACGCAATGATGGCTGCACGCGTTTCTTTGCAGGTCACCATGGTTAACAATGGAAGAACAATGATTTCAAGCATCACCCTCCTTTTAACAGGTCAAGTCTGCCATTTTAACCCAATCAGCCTGACATAATGATCTCCAGCCTTGTGCTCGTCAACATTCTCACCTGAGTTAACAAGACGATTACTGAAATGATCTCAGCAGGTCCTTTAATGACAGCAATGAAATGCAGTGGAAAGTTTTTTTTGGGATTAAAATAAATTTTCATGGCAAAGAAGGACTATGCAATTCATCTGATCACTTTTCATAACATTCTGTACTATATGCAAATTGCTATTATAAAAACTTAAGCAGCAACTTTTCCAATTTCCAATATTTATGTAATTCTCAAAACTTTTGGCCACGACTGTACACTCACCTAAAGAATTATTAGGAACACCATACTAATACGGTGTTGGACCCCCTTTTGCCTTCAGAACTGCCTTAATTCTACGTGGCATTGATTCAACAAGGTGCTGATAGTATTCTTTAGAAATGTTGGCCCATATTGATAGGATAGCATCCTGCAGTTGATGGAGATTTGAGGGATGCACATCCAGGGCACGAAGCTCCCATTCCACCACATCCCAAAGATGCTCTATTGGGTTGAGATCTGGTGACTATGGGGGCCATTTTAGTACAGTGAACTCATTGTCATGTTCAAGAAACCAATTTGAAATGATTCAAGCTTTGTGACATAGTGCATTATCCTGCTGGAAGTAGCCATTAGAGGATGGATACATGTTCTCATTCTGTTTACGCCAAATTCGGACTCTATCATTTGAATGTCTCAACAGAAATCGAGACTCATCAGACCAGGCAACATTTTTCCAGTCTTCAACAGTCCAATTTTGGTGAGCTCATGGAAATTGTAGCCTCTTTTTTCTATTTGTAGTGGAGATGAGTGGTACCCGGTGGGGTCTTCTGCTGTTGTAGCCCATCCGCCTCAAGGTTGTGTGTGTTGTGGCTTCACAAATGCTTTGCTGCTTACCTCGGTTGTAACGAGTGGTTATTTCAGTCAACGTTGCTCTTCTATCAGCTTGAATCAGTCGGCCCATTCTCCTCTGACCTCTAGCATCCACAAGGCATTTTTGCCCACAGGACTGCCGCATACTGGATGTTTTTCCCTTTTCACACCATTCTTTGTAAACCCTAGAAATGGTTGTGCGTGAAAATCCCAGTAACTGAGCAGATTGTGAAATACTCAGACCGGCCCGTCTGGCACCAACAACCATGCCACGCTCAAAATTGCTTAAATCACCTTTCTTTCCATTCTGACATTCAGTTTGGAGTTCAGGAGATTGTCTTGACCAGGACCACACCCCTAAATGCATTGAAGCAACTGCCATGTGATTGGTTGACTAGATAATTGCATTAATGAGAAATAGAACAGGTGTTCCTAATAATTCTTTAGGTGAGTGTAAATAAATTCCTATGATCTGAGCTCCCCCTACTGGTGGCTGCAGGCAGACAGTATTATGATGTACTATATGAAGAAGAGTAGAGGATTTACAGCTCTGTGGGGAGCTTTATCTGTGTATTTATACCTGTTGTCTGGTGCAAATACACTGAGAAATATGAGAAAGAATGACACATTTATAAAGCATCTGTTCCACTTTTTTTGACATAGATGTTAAAGTGGATGTGGAGTGTGACTTTAATTTGGCTTTAGCTGTCTTACAAGCACCATAGCTTCAAATTGGTGACACATTGACTTGTGTTGTTCTGGGGGAACTGTGGCCAGATTTGTTAACTGCTGACTCCATTATGAAGGCACCAGAAAAATTGCGGCAGTGCTCCCACTACTAGGGGTACCAGGGGAACACTCAGGGGTATAGCTAAAGGCTCTTGGGCCCTGGTGCAAGGGCTCAGCTTGGACCCCCCTTCCCTCAGTGCTTTGTGGCAAGGGGCAGGGAAGCACATAGCCTTCATGCAGCCTGAGGCAAAAATTGAAACGGCACCACCACCACCATGCCAAATTTTTGACCTAACCCCTTCCCTCCAGCCAGAGGTGTAACTTGACCATCATACTGGTGTTTTCTTATACGGCACGAGGGTCTTTGGGCCCCCTCAGGCTCCTTGCCTGGTAGCGACTGCTACGTCTGCACCCCCTATAGATACAACCCTGGGTACACTACTGTAAAATACAAGCCCAGCCTCCTTGAGAAGAGGTCTCTTTTCATATTAAGAAGCCAACAAAGAACATTGCCACTTGCATAAAAACACTCAACCAGTAGTCTTAGATGACCGTGTAACTCCTTGATGATTTACTATGGGTCTGCATTACCCCATATCTATTGCATAATGTCTGTTTTTTCCCACAAAAACTTGCTCAAAATTGTAGCCGCACTTCAACATATATATTTAAGATAGAGTCTAAATGAGGCACATACAACCTGAGGGCAAAAGCTTCTGAGCTTTCAAAAAATGTGCAGACCACAAAGATGATAAATCCTTCTGACAAAACATCTCTCCCCCAGAAGGAAGAAGACTGTCTCTCTTGGGCCATGGCCCTAATGTTACGACTTTGAAGGGGTTGTGCCACTATTAAATGTTATATTAATATAATTCAGCATGAAAGGCTAGTTACTTTTGTCATCTACTTTCTGTTACAAAAATGGCCCAGTTGTGAGACATTGTCATCACTTCATTATAATGGTGCACCCTGGTGTTTAATCTGTATAGTAATGCATGCATCCACCAACCGAACTGGGCGCACATGCTCAGTTACATCCTTAAACTGTCACCAGCAGTATCTACTGTTAGAAACTGTGTCAGCTACCAGGAGAGAACTGCAGCAGAAAGGACATGCCCCTGGAGCTTTGACAGGGAGAAAGATGCAGCAGAAAGAAGATGCCCTCTCAGCTGCCAGCCTGTAGATGATCTAAAAGAGGGCATACCTGGCTTTGGGGCCTCCTGTCTGGTGGTAGGTGGGTTGCCCTTGATGTCTGCAGGTTTTCAGACGCAAGGCAGGACTCAGTTGAAGTGCTGGAAAAATGGGGCAATAGTATGGCATTGCAGGGTGGTAGTGCAAGGCAATAACGAGGCCAGTTTTGGAGGTAGCAAGTCCACTGTACTTTACTGAAGTGATTCATTGAGATGGCACACACAGAAACTTGCTAAAACAAGTTTAGTCTTTCCAGGTGTGTAGTCTTTTAACAGATGACCAGTCTGTCTAGGTAGTATGGAACTAATGGAAGGGTGTCTGAAGCTTCTCTCAACCAAATGCAGTGAAGTCCATAGCCAAACAAATATGTGTTACCTTCACCGTCATGCTGTGTCCATGCTGTGTCTCTTTTATAATGGCCCTTGTGTCACTGCCAGCTCTCTGAGAAGGTCTGGCAGATGTTCTTCTGTACCTCTTGCATGATGTTCTTTGTTTTGGTTTCACTTTGTCATCTCCTTTCCTTCTCCCAGCTGTCACCTATTTACACTAATTGCCTCCCTTTATATTCCCTCCCATACTGCCTCACTTTGCAGTTTATACTACTTCCTGGATTGAGGTGTTCACTGCTGGAGACTTCTGTTACTGCTTGTTCAGATAAGTCCTTTCATGTATTGTGTTTCCTTGCTGGCTTGAATCTAGGTGACCCTGACTCCCTCCGTTTTAAGTGCAGGGAGCCGGTGGTCGTGTCCCCTCACTATTATAGGGTTTTCAGGTTTCACACAGTCTAGGTACGAGGGCATGCAATCGTCTACCTCTGAGACCCTTGTATGTGCTTAGCAGTCAGGGTGAGCTCTTAGGGTTTTATAGGGGTCACCTTTATGCTCCTTAGTTTGGGATCAAGCCAGTCGGATGTTTATCCATAACTTCCAGCTTTCTGCAACATCATCCGTGACATTATAAACCGCCATTACCGTCTTAAGCATGGATCCGGTTTCAGCCTTGATTGACCGCATGCAGGGTCTTTCACTGGAGGTAGCAGATCTCCGTAAAACTGTGTCTCAGTTTCAGTTGACCGGTTCTGCTTGCATTCATGGTGTTTGTTTCCGAGCCTAAGATCTCGCTTCCAGATACGTTCTCCGGGGGTAGTGAGAATTTAATTCACTTTAGAGAGGCTTGCAAACTCCATTTTCGCCTACTTCCCCATTCCTCTGGTGATGAGGAGCAGAGGGTGGGGATCATCATCTCGCTGCTCAGGGATAACGCTCAGTCTTGGGCCTTTTCGCTGCCGGTGGGGGCACGGCCCCTCCGATCAGTGGATGAATTTTTTGTAGCCCTGGGGCAGATATATGATGACCCGGATCGTATTGCTCTGGCTGAATCTAAACTGCGTCTTTTATGCCAGGGTAAACAGTCCGCAGAGATATATTGTTCTGAATTTCAGAGATGGGCAGCTGATACTGGTTGGAACGATGCTGCACTCTGAAGTCAATTTTGCCATGGTCTTTCGGAGGGATTGAAAGATGCATTTCCTTTTCATGAGAGACCTGCCTCGTTGGAGTCTGCCATGTCTCTAGCTGTTCGTATTGACAGGCGTCTTAGAGAGAGAGGAGAGACCACTCCTTCCTGTCATATTCAGTCCAAGGACAGTGGGGCGGTCTCATTCAGTGCGCAGGGGCCTCAGTCTCTCTCAATCCCCTCTGAGCAGGAGGCCATGCAGCTGGGTTTGCTTGCCTCTGATAGTAGAGGATTCAGCTCTCAGAGGAGAGTTTGTTTCTGTTGTGGGGGTATAAATCATTTGGCTAATGTTTTCCCCTCAGATTCAGGGGGATTTCTGAAGGTAATAAAGAAACAAAAAGAAAAAAAACCTCTAAAAACTTTCCATTTGCTACTATTGGCATGGTTGATGCGGAAATTGAAGGTTTGTCGTTTGCTTGTAGTTCCCGCTTATTCCTACCTGCCAGGGTGGCGCTAGATAGCAAGAACATTGTTTGTGAGATTTTTGTAGATAGTGGAGCAGCTGTCAATCTCATTGATAATCAATTTGCTATAACACATGGTTTCCAGGTATGCACTTTGGAAAAGGATATACCTCTTTTTGCTATCGATTCCGCTCCACTTTCTCAAAAATCGTTAAAGGGCATAGTTCACAATATCCGTTTGACTGTAGGTGATGCTCATGTTGAGGATATGTCATGTTTCGTCCTAAGCGGATTACCTACTCCTCTAGTGTTGGGGCTACCCTGGCTCACTAAACATAACCCCACCATTGATTGGCAAGCAAGACAAATAAATGGTTGGAGTGACTTTTGCAGAGAGAATTGCCTCACGGCGTCTCTTTCAGAGGTTTCTACCAAGACTGTACCATCTCTCTGAATTTTCGGATGTGTTTTCCGAGAGTGGTGTCCAGGAGCTGCCCCCTCACTGGGAGTACGATTGCCCTATTTATTAATCTCATCCCAGGCGCCAAGCTGCCGAAATCACGTTTATACAATCTCTCCCAGCCTGAAAGAGTCGCTATGCGTACTTATATCTCTGAGAGCCTGAGAAAGGGACACATCCGACCCTCAAAGTCACCTGTTGCCGCAGGTTTTTTTTTTGTTAAGAAAAAAGATGGTTCTTTAAGACCTTGTCTGGATTTCAGGGAGCTGAACTGCATCACAATTCGTGACCCATATCCGCTTCCTCTGATCCCAGACCTGTTTAACCAGATTGTTGGGGCTAAAGTTTTTTCTAAGTTGGATTTAAGAGGGGCATACAACCTAGTCAGGGTCAGGGAAGGGGACGAATGGAAGACGGCCTTCAATACCCCTGAGGGTCATTTCTAGAATTTGGTTATGCTCTTTGGTTTGATGAATGCTCCGGCCGTCTTCCAACATTTTGTGAACAGCATTTTCTATCATTTAATGGGTAAATTTGTACTGGTGTATCTAGATGACATTTAGATTTTTTCTCCTGATTTCAAAACTCATAGGGACCACCTACGTCAGGTCTTCCTCATTCTGCAGGAGAATAAATTGTATGCTAAACTGGAAAAATGTGTGTTTGCTGTTCCGGAGATTCAATTTCTTGGTTTTCTTCTCTCCGCATCTGGTTTTCACATGGACCCTGAGAAGGTCCGCGCTGTGCTTGATTGGGAGCTTCCTGAGAATCAGAAGGAGCTGATGCGGTTTTTGGGTTTTGCCAATTATTACAGAAAGTAAATTTTGAATTATTCCTCTGTTGTTAAGCCACTTACTGATATGACTAAAAAGGGGGTAGATTTTTCCTCCTGGTCGGTATATGCGCTTAAGGCCTTTTCTAGTATCAAAGAGAGTTTTGCTTCCGCTCCCATTTTGGTACAACCTGATGTCTCTCTACCTTTTATTGTTGAGGTGGACGCTTCTGAGGTGGGTGTGGGTGAGGTCTTATCTCAGGGTCCCTCTCCTGCCAAATGGCGACCGTGTTCCTTTTTCTCAAGGAAACTCTCCTCCACAGAGAGAAATTACGATGTAGGAGATAGGGAGTTGTTGGCCATCAAATTAGCTTTTGAGGAATGGCGCCATTGGCTAGAGGGAGCCAGACACCCTATTACCGTGTTTACCGACCATAAGAATCTGGCCTACTTGGAATCAGCCAAGCGTCTGAACCCGAGACAGGCCAGATGGTCTTTATTCTTTTCTAGGTTTAATTTTGTTGTCACGTTCGTCCCTGGGGTTAAAAATGTGAAGGCTGATGCCCTGTCACGTTGTTTTCCGGGAGGGGGGAACTTTGAAGACCCGGGTCCCATTTTGGCTGAAGGGGTGGTCTTCTCTGCTCTTTATCCTGATTTGGAGGCAGAGGTTCAGGCAGCCCAGGCAGAGGCTCCTGATCTTTGTCCTCCTGGGAGGTTGTTTGTGCCTCTCGCTTTACGACACAAGGTTTTTAAGGAGCACCACAATACTGTCCATGCTGGGCACCCGGGGGGTAGAGCCACAGTGGATCTCATTGCTCGGAGATTCTGGTGGCCGGCTCTTCATAAGACGGTTGAGGGTTTTGTGGTAGCCTGCGAGACCTGCGCTTGTGCCAATGTCCCTCATTCACAGCCATCGGGTTCTCTCCTCCGGTTACCCATTCCTTCCCGTCCTTGGACGCATCTGTCCATGGACTTCATTACGGACCTGCCTTGTTCCTCGGGGAAGACTGTGATTCTGGTAGTAGTGGACCGTTTTAGCAAAATGGCGCATTTCATTCCCTTTCCTGGGTTACCCAATGCTAAGACGCTGGCGCAAGCATTTGATGATCACATTGTCAAATTGCATGGCATTCCTTCAGACATCGTTTCTGATAGGGGCACGCAATTTGTTTCCAGATTCTGGAAGGCCTTCTGTTCTTGCTTGGGGGTTAGGTTGTCATTCTCTTCTGCTTTTCACACGCAGTCGAATGGTCAGACTGAACGCGTCAATCAGAATCTGACATATCTGCGCTGTTTTGTGGCAGAGAATCAGGAGGATTGGTGTTCTTTTTTGTCCCTTGCTGAGTTTGCTTTAAATAACCGTCACCAGGAGTCCTCTGATAAGTCACCATTTTTTGGTGCATATGGGTTTCATCCACAGTTTGGGACTTTCTCTGGAGAGGGGTCTTCTGGTTTACCTGATGAGGAGAGATTTTCCTCGTCTTTGTCATTTATTTGGCAAAAGATTCAGGGTAATCTGAAGAGGATGAGTGAGAGATATAAGCGTGTGGCGGATAAGAGACGTGTGCCTGGTCCGGACCTGATTGTGGGTGATCTGGTGTGGTTCTCTACAAAGAATATCAAACTGAAGGTTGCCTCCTGGAAGTTGGGTCCTAAGTTTATTGGGCCTTATAAGATCTTGTCCGTCATCAATCCCGTTGCCTTCCGTCTTGATCTTCCTCAGACTTGGAAGATCCATAATGTTTTTCACAGGTCCCTATTAAAACCTTATGTCCAACCCACTGTACCCTCCTCTTTGCCTCCTCCTCTGATTGTTGTTGATGGTAATCTTAAATTTCAGGTCTCTAGGATTGTGGATTCTCGCATTATCCGCGGTTCTCTCCAGTACCTCGTTCATTGAGAGGGTTATGGTCCTGAGGAGAGGATGTGGGTCCCAGTGGCGGACATTAAGGCCACTCGTCTCATCAGGGCTTTCCATAGGTCCCATCCTGAGAAGGTGGGCTCTGAGTGTCCGGAGTCCACCCGTAGAGGGAGGGGTACTGTCACCGCCAGCTCTCTGAGAAGGTCTGGCAGACGTTCTTCTGTACCTTTTGCGTGATGTTCTTTGTTTTGGTTTCACTTTGTCATCTCCTTTCCTTCTCCCAGCTGTCACCTATTTACACTAATTGCCTCCCTTTATATTCCCTCCCATACTGCCTCACTTTGCGGTTTATACTACTTTCTGGATTGAAGGTTCATTGCTGGAGACTTCTGTTACTGCTTGTTCAGATAAGTCCTTTCATGTATTGTGTTTCCTTGCTGGCTTGATTCTAGGTGACCCTGAATCCCTCCGTATTAAGTGCAGGGAGCCGGTGGTCGTGTCCCCTCACTATTATAGGGTTTTCAGGTGTCACACAGTCTAGGTACGAGGGCATGCAATCGTCTACCTCTGAGACCCTTGTATGTGCTTAGCAGTCAGGATGAGCTCTTAGGGTTTTATAGGGGTCACCTTTATGCTCCTTAGTTTGGGATCAAGCCAGTCAGATGTTTATCCATAACTTCCAGCTATCTGCAACATCATCCGTGACACCTTGACCTTCTGTAAAGTTCAATGCTTCTTTCTCTCAGGGACTGGCCAATCTTAGAGTCACTTTAACAGCTATTCTTTGTTAACAGAGTTGGTGGATCCATTTCTGCTTTTTCTCTCTTAAACACCAGCTACATATTTCAGCTCACACCAACTGCTGACTGCACATTTTAGCTACAGCTCCCAACTAAAGGGGTGAGGCCAGGTCACAGCCATCAACTGTCTCTAAGAGGCCAGGACATAAACTTTCTACTTGCCATATACAGCTCTTTGGATACAAAGTATATAAAGTACAGATAAAACCATTTAGCAGTGATCCGCCAGGTCACTGCTTACCCCCCTCCATCCCCCTTTTATCAGAAGCCATCCTTGGCAACTTGCCAAAAAGTCTTATGTAAGAGAAGGAAATATAATAATAATTCTATATAAAAAATAAGAGATTACCGGTAACTGCAAATGTCTCAAAAGTTCAACAAGATGTAGGCGGCAATATATCGGACCGCCCTTTAATACTGAGGCATAGGAATTATTTTTTTCTTTTTTTTAATAATATTTATTTTTCGCATTTTAGTTAGGAATTCTACATATAAACTAACAGATTAACTGGAAATGTGGCAGAAGGTGAACAAGTGATTGGGCATCAACTTGGCAAATTAAGTTCAATGTGGATAAATGTAAAGTTATGCATCTTGGTAGTAATAATCTCTGTGCTTCATATGTCCTAGGGGAAGTAACACTGGGAGAGTCACTTATAGAGAAGGATTTGGGTGTCCTTGTGGATGGTAGATTAAATTACAGCATACAATGTCAATCAGCTGCTTCTAAGGCCACCAGGATATTGTCATGCATTAAACGAGGCATGGACTCGCAGGGCAGGGATGTAATACTACCACTTTACAAAGCATTGTTGCAGCCTCATCTGGAATATGCAGTTCAGTTCTGGGCACCAGTACATAGAAAGGACGCTCTGCAGCTGGAAAAAGTACAGAGGAGAGCGACTAAACTGATAAGGGGCATGGAGGGTCTTAGTTATGAAGAAAGATTAAAAGAATTTAATTTATTTAGTCTTGAGAAGAGGCGTCTAAGGGGGGACATGATTAACCTATACAAATATATAAATGGGCCATACAAAAAATACGGTTAAAAACTGTTCCATATATAATGCCCTCAAAAGACAAGGGGGCACTGCCTCTGACTGGAGAAGAAAAAATTCAGTCTCCAGAAGCGTTAAAGCTTCTTTACTGTAAGAACTGTGAATCTGTAGAATAGACTCCTCAGGACATGGTCACAGCAGGAACAGCAGGCAGTTTTAAAACGGGTTTAGATTATTTCTTAAAAGTAAATAACATTAATGGTTATGAAAAAGTGTCGAAATCTGAGTCTCACTTCCTTCTGGGATTCGCGTCCCCACCTATCCCTTGGTTGAACTTGATGGACTTACATCTTTATTTTGACTGTATTAACTATGTAACTATGTAACTCTGATGCACTTGGCGATGTACACTCAACCTGCACTGTTCCTGCAGTCTCCCTATGCTCTCCCTACAGTGTCTAAAACTCTCCCTATGATCTCCTTAAACTGTCCCTGCACTCTACCTATCCGATATTCTACAATTAAAAGCTTTCTGCAACACTGTCCCTAGCACATGAGTGCTTCTCATGTCTCTCCTTAAGCTAATCTCTCAGTAAAATGGCAGAGACCGCATGGGATGAGGCTTTTATAGAGCTGTAACATCACAGGAGGTGGCTATCTGCTGATTACCTAGCTGCATGGCATTATGGGTCGTCTCGCATTCCCAAGCTTCTTACTTTCACTTCGTAACACGTTCAGCAGCCATTTTAGAAAAAATTAAATTCGTTACCATGAAGCGCAAGAAAGCCCAAGGAAATTTGGCTTTGCGGCAGATCAAATTTTTCCTAAACTTCAGATCGAATTCCACTTTGGATGCTTCAATTCGCTGAACATTACCTAAGGCCAATGGACCTTGAGGGACCACTACTATGTTCTTTGTCAGTAAAGAGTAGGATTCATGTTGGCTATGTAAGATGCTTTTTGTGCTGCTTCACGCAAGGTCTTAAATCTCCTTGCTTGGTGGGACTAAGGAGCATTTTCCTCCTTCTAGAGACAAGGTTTTGCATACTTTTCCTCAGGGATTCTTACCCTAAAGACTTGCTGGTTCTCCACAAGAAGGATCAGTTCCTCTTCTGAGGTCCTATGACAACCATACTGTCCTCCCTACAGCTGTGGTCAATGCAGTACTACAATGCTTACTAACAAAAGAGATTTTTGACAAAGGGCATATATACTGTACATGGCAAGGATTTTACAGCATTTTTTGCGTATTTTGATGCAGATTTTCCGCATATTTCACTTTGTGCACGGCAAAGGGTGATTCCTAGTAGAAATCGGCAACATAAATTGACCTTTATCAATCCTCATCGCAGGTCACTTAACACTAAGGTTATTTTTTCACAGTGTTTGGATAAGATTTTTAAAAAACTCAAACCCTTTTGAGTCTTGAAAAACCTCTTTAAGAATACTTGATTATTTTAGAGAATTGTATTACTTTAGCATTTGTATTTGTTTTATCACTGAAGTCCACCTTTAACCTATCAGTATTTGTTTAGCACCCTTTACAGACTTTGAACCATTAAAGGTAAATTGTGTCCAAATCACCGCCTAGGAGGTTTGGTTTTCACTGATCTGTTAGGCTATTTCACACAGTGATGAGCAGCAGAGGCAATATTCGAATTTGCGATATTTTGTGACTATTTGGCCGAATATTCGTCATATATTCGCGAATTCGAGAATTTGTGATCTCCAGTCATTGTTTTCTAGATTGCGAAAATCGGCAATCGGAAAATTTGCGATACGAAAATTCGCGATCAACACTACTCCTAAAGTCAAAGATAATGCAGCCTTCTCATTGGCCCACAAGCAAGAAGCAGTGAGGGATAATGGGTACTGATGAAAAAAAATCTAGAATATTCGCGATTACGAAGATATAGCACTATCACTATATTCTAGATATTCGCAAATTCTCGAAGTGCCAATATTCGCGATAAAAATTCGCAATTAGAATATTCACGATGAACACTACTTTCACACTCGCGTTTTGTGCGGATCTGTCATGGACGGATCTGTTCAGATAATACAACCATCTGCATCCGTTCTAAACGGATCAGTTTGTATTATCTTTAACATAGCCAAGACGTCTTGAACACCATTGAAAGTCAATGGAGGACAGATCTGTTTTCTATTGTGCCAGATTGTGTCAGTGAAAACAGATCCGTCCTGGCACACAATGCAAGTCAATGGGGACGGATCCGTTTTCACTGACACAATCTGGCTCAGTTTGGCTCAATTTGGCTCAGTTTCATCAGACAGACACCAAAACGCTGCAAGCAGCGTTTTGGTGTCCGTCTCCAAAGCGGAATGGAGACTGAACGGAGGAAAACTGGGGCATTCTGAGCGGATCCTTTTCCATTCAGAATGCATTAGAATGCAAACTGATCTGTTTTGGACCGCTTGTGAGAGCCCTGAACGGAACTCACAAACGGAAAGCCAAAACGCGAGTGTGAAAGTAGACTTAACACAGAGTGATAACCATGACCCCTACCATAGACAACATGAGCTACAGCTTAACCAATGCTCTTGCTATGGCCCTCATAAATCCTGCGGGTTCACTGCAGTCACTAATTGCATGTTCAACCATAAACCTATCAGCAGTAAATAAAAAGATTTGAAAATGTTCTACAAGAAATTTTATCCCGGGACACGGTTTGATAAATATCTTACAAGACTGTAAAAATACCAACAATGATCAGCATTTTCTCCACTGAAGTTTACATCCACAAAACATATTGAAGCTCTATGTAAATATGAGCACATGGACACTTGACTGTCTGGGCTTGGCAGGTTTATGACTAGAGATGGAAAACAGATTTGGACTATCTCTACTGCTCGAAACATAATAAAATATTGTTACTAGAATTTAAAAAAATGATATTTATATTCTCTAGGGTCTTTAAACATAGAAACGTATTGAGAGTTGAGAGTAACACACAAATATCATTTATATATCTTTTACATCCAATATCGGGCCGCACCATAGAAAGAAGGTAAATCATTTTGCAGCCTATTCTTGAAAATATTGTTTTTTGTTTTGTGTTTTTGGAAATGTTGTAAAATGTTGTACACAGAGCATTGCATCGATCACATTGAGCGCTGTGTAATGTTTCATATCTCCTGTTGTGCTGCTGCAGGGAAATTGAACAGGGTCTGGGTAAAAGATTTCCATAGCAGCCAGGGACCTACTAAATGGTCCCAGTTCTGATGTCTTTGTACTCCTTTTAGGCCCTGTTATATATATCAGTGACCAGAAGATTTCATGACCAAATCCCCTAGAGGGGCAAAAAATAAATAAATAATAATATGTAAAACATTTTCTCCATTATAAAAAGGCTTTATTATATAGTAAACTCTACAAACAAATACACAATGTACACATATTTTTGGTATTAATGACCCATATAAAACAAATGAAATATGATAGAATAGTCGCTCCTTGCTTCCCAAAAAAAATGAATTGATCAAAAAGGTGTTTGTACCCCAAAAAGGAGCCAATAAAATTACAGCTCAATCCTGCCCCCCACCCCACCCAGACACACGGTCCCGTGTTCATACAGTACAGACCAAAAGTTTGGACACACCTTCTCATTCAAAGAGTTTTCTTTATTTCCATGACTATGAAGGCATCAAAACTATGAATTAACACATGTGGAATTATATACATAACAAACAAGTGTGAAACAACTGAAAATATGTCATATTCTAGGTTCTTCAAAGTAGCCACCTTTTGCTTTGATTACTGCTTTGCACACTCTTGGCATTCAAACAACTGAAAATATGTCATATTCTAGGTTCTTCAAAGTAGCCACCTTTTGCTTTGATTACTGCTTTGCACACTCTTGGCATTCTCTTGATGAGCTTCAAGAGGTAGTCACCTAAAATGGTCTTCCAACAGTCTTGAAGGAGTTCCCAGAGATGCTTAGCACTTGTTGGCCCTTTTGCCTTCACTCTGCGGTCCAGCTCACCCCAAACCATCTCGATTGGGCTCAGGTTCGGTGACTGTGGAGGCCAGGTCATCTGGCGCAGCACCCCATCACTCTCCTTCATGGTCAAGTAGCCCTTACTTTCAAAGTTTTCCCAATTTTTCGGCTGACTGACTGACCTTTATTTCTTAAAGTAATGATGGCCACTCGTTTTTCTTTACTTAGCTGCTTTTTTCTTGCCATAAAACAAATTCTAACAGTCTATTCAGTAGGACTATCAGCTGTGTATCCACCTGACTTCTCCTCAACGCAACTGATGGTCCCAACCCCATTTATAAGGCAAGAAATCCCACTTATTAAACCTGACAGGGCACACCCATGAAGTGAAAACCATTTCAGGGGACTACCTCTTGAAGCTCATCAAGAGAATGCCAAGAGTGTGCAAAGCAGTAATCAAAGCAAAAGGTGGCTACTTTGAAGAACCTAGAATATGACATATTTTCAGTTGTTTCACACTTGTTTGTTATGTATATAATTCCACATGTGTTAATTCATAGTTTTGATGCCTTCAGTGTGAATCTACAATTTTCATAGTCATGAAAATAAAGAAAAAGGTGTGTCCAAACTTTTGGTCTGTACTGTATGTGCCTGCATTGCTGAGAAACATGATGTTTTATTATATGCAAATAAGCCTCTAGGATCAACGGGGGCGTTGTCGTTACTCCTAGAGGCTCTGCTCTCTCTACAACTGCTTTGTCCTCAGGCGTGATGAAATTTTTTATTGCCTAGGTCATTTCAATCAAAGTGGGGCGGCAGTTGCAGAGAGAGCCTCTAGGTGTCCCCCGTTGCTCCTAGACGCTCATTTGCAAATAATAAAACATCATGTTTCTCAGCAATGCGGGCACATATGAACATGGGACCAACACAGAGGCCTTCAGTTGCCAAGCACACATGCAACATGTCTGTCAGTTACATAGGTACAAACCTGCTGACAGATGCCCTTTAAGTGAATACAGACATACAGGCGGCTGGACCTAATTTGTTAGCCAATGAAAAATTCTATATGCTTAATGTAGCAAAAAAAAAAATACTAATAATGGCAAAAAATAAACAGATGTTTGAGAATTGGCTCGTCGCATATCAAATTCAGATACCAGTGTCAGTTGTCAGAATCAGATTTCAGAGTCAGGGATCAACACTGTACATATATGCCAGAGGTCCCCTCAACCATCATACATTGTACTAAAATGCTCTGATGATCACAGAGGTCTTTTGGATCCCCATAGGCTCGAGGGCCTAGATGAAACAGCAACCAAGGGTGTAAATACAATACAGAAGACACTATGGCTAGCTTCCACCACACACATCCTACTTGTGACGCATTGGCCCATTGCTTGCTTGTCTTAGTCTAAAGCCTCATTCACATGTCAGTGTTTGGTCAGTGATTTCCATCAGTGATTTTGAGCCAAAACCAGGATTGGAGCCTCTAAAGACACCAGGTATAAGGGAAAGATCTGCTCCTGTTCTGTGTTTAGAGCCTCACCTGGTTTTGGCTCACAATCACTGATGGAAATCACTAACCAAAACATTGATATGAGACATAATGCTGTAGCTGGCGATAACCCTTAATTTGTTAACATTGCACTGCCCTTTAGGAACTGAAGAATTGCTCAAGATTGTGTAATAACCGGGGGTGCAGGCTGGTTTGACAGCGCATAAAATATATGCTTGGGGGTAATGGACTCACTGGGTACTAAGCTATTTGCTGCACTCACTCAGAAAGGGCATGATACTCGTAGTGGCACTCACAAGGAGGTACAGTTCTTGCAACCCAATATAGTCCATACATTAGTCCTGGGGCCAGAGCCATGTTAGGCTACACAGACAGATGGCAGTTCAGCAGCACTCTCACCAACTCTGCTCTGTGACACCTAAACCCTTTGCAGCCAACTGTGGCATCCAGTGGCCAGACTGGAGGTATCTTCTCAGCCCTGCTCCTCGCTTGTTCCGCTACAGTCTTCTAGATGCTTTGGTGAACACTCCACAGACTTTTCTGTGGGTCATCTTGCTTTGTCTCCTGTCACCACCACCACCACCACAACAACCACTGCCATTTGTCCCAGGCAGGAACCTTGCTTTAAGTCTGGTCTACTGGTCAATCATCAGCGCACCCCTATCAGGAGACTGCACTCCACCTGTGGCCCCCTTGCGCCCCTTTCATAGCAATCGTTCAAGGCTTTTGCCGCACCTCTCATGTGTATAGTATTTCTGGCACACACGCACCACTTCTTGAAGGGAGGCAGTTGCATCATTCTAGCAATCTTGGAATTGCGGCTGCTCTCCATAGCGCCCTTCTGGTCTGCCTCTATGGTAGCTACAACATCTGCACCCCCCCCCCCCCCCCCCATAGTTATGCCTAACCCCCTATTCCTTTGCTGTGGCAAACTCAGTATGCTATTATTGCACATCATCATGAAGAGTAAATCAATATAATGTGAAATAAGTTCTCATATCACACCTTGTATAGTAAATACAACCCTGGCTTAGGACTACATATATCATAAAATGCTTTCACATGAATAGAACTAAAAGCATAACCCCCACCAGGACATTATTCTAAGCTGTTAAGATCCTGGCTAATAGCAATGCATTATAATCTTAATAAACACATTGAGCTCTATTTAAACTTGAATTTAGAAAGTGCGACTCCGGCTTAAGATGTATAATTAAACCATTCCTTCTTATTATTGCACGTAATAAAGAGTAATTGTCCTTGCGAACTATAAGCAGTTCACCCGGTTATGGTGCAACATGATTTGCTACACCGAGTGTTCCTCAATAATAAATCATACGGGCAATTACAAAGTCATACTTCTGCATTTTAGACCAAAAATTGGCCCCTTTTGATTTGATTTGTGGTGCCCCTGGGGGGAATCGTTATGTTTGACTTCTGGAATATGTCTTTTATATGTTAGTTAGATCTGGAATATGTAGGCCTTTACCTGGTATTTCAGGAAACAACATGAAACCTCTACATTTATCAACCGAGCAGTCATGGTCCACACTGGAACAGTGCTCGCCTTCTGTACAAAATGCAATTCCCAGCTTGTGCATTTATCATGAAGGTTCATTTAAGGTGTGGATATAATATTTTTTTTTATAACAAAGAATTTAGCCATTTCCTGTTTGATTTGTGGGAGCTATTCTGATTGTAAGATCTTGTACCAATAGAGGAAGCTACAATCTGGACACATAAATCTCACATTTACATAGTTGACCCAGAAAGGGGCAAAAAACCTTCATGAGTGAAAAGGCAGTTTTCTGCATTTTAAAGGGGTTGTCCAGCTTTGGTGACCTTTCTGACAGACCCTCCCACACACACACCTCGCCAGACCTGACCAGAGAAGCATAGCTACCTGCTCCTGGTCACAATGTTCTGGCTCCCACCGACATTGACGCGTTCCGGTTCCCATTTGTAGATTTCCAGTTTGACAGGGGGCATGTGTGCAACTGCAGCCAATGACTGGCCTTAGCAGTGATGTGACCCCAATACGTCACGTGACCCAGTGACATGACGCTTTGGGGAGTCATCACTGCTGTACCCAATCATTGACTGCAGTGGCACAGATAGCCACCATCCAAGTCTACAATTGTAGACCAGAGTGTATAAACGACAATGTAAGATGGAAGGAGCCAGAACCTAGTGGTAGAGAGAAGGTAAGTATGCTTCACTTCACAGGTCTGGCAGAATGGCCACCAAAATTGGACACCCCCTTTTAGGCAAAAATTCCTTAACAACTCCAAATCTGCCAATCAGATCAAAATAATTGTCAGGATTGTCAGATGATCACCATGGGTCTGGGCCCTGAAACATCCCCAAGAAATCAGATTATACTAGAGGGGGAGGTGAATTCTTTATTGACCTCTCTCTGTCTCAGCTCATAGAGGTAGGTTTTGAATATGGAACCTGTTTCCATGATATTATGCAGTGCGAGTGAAACCACCATGTCAACCGAAAAGATTTGAGTTCGGGCTACCCCTAACAGCATTATACTGGCAGTCCCCTGGTTTTGACCCTTTAACCCCTGTACAGGGATCTAGACTTCACTGCAGGGGAACTATCAAATCCAAAAAACAGACAGGAGTCTGTATATGGGTAGACAAACAAGACTATGGCACATTTGTAGGGATCTAGCAAGCTAGACAACCTATTGCTCAGGCATCCTTCCTTGCCTTATTTGCTCAAAGGTGGACAGCTATTGGCTGATGTGAATTAGTGTGCGCTTTAAGAGCTAGGGGGGCAAGTGAGCATGCCCTATGAGCAGAGGCCATGTCAGCAAGTAGCAGGATGCAGCCTACATAGAAAAATAGTCCGGCAGTTCTGGCAGCTGGGCCTGCTGTGAGGAAGCAGAGGAAGTTCAGCAGGGCTGGGCCACTAGACAAGCAGTAGAGTGGAGAGAGAGCATGGCAGCAGTTGGCAGAGACCCCCAATGTAACACATAATATCATATTCCCTAATAGGGAATTTGTAAAGTGGATGAACATCATCTTTACGGTATTTCCACAGGGACATATACATTCTAAAATTTCTGCAGTGAAGTCTGCAGCAAAATGGTGCTATTTTTGTTTAAGGTTTGCAGTAGATTTTACTTTATGCATTTCAAAGGGTGAAATTTGTGGTGAAAACCCAAAGCATAAATTGGCATGGCCTAGATTTAATATTCACACCATGAGGCAAATTATTTCCACATATGTCCGGCTGTGTTAATGCCATGTCACAGACGTGGACCCATTGACTTGAATGGGTCCACAATCTGGAAGATACGGTGCGGTGGCATGAATCGAAAGTGGTTCGTTGGGTTTTCTGTCCTTGTCTCCGCACTGCAAAAAAGTAGTGCATGCTAAGGCCTAAAGCAGTGGATCATTATGTGAAAGGTGTAATTACATTCAGCTGAGCTAGCCCTACAGTGGCCCTAAATTGTGCCTGGTGTATCATTGAGTTTCCTGTTGACAGATTTCATTTAACCCATTAAGAAGAGTGCCCATTTTTATTTTTGCTTTTTAGTTTTTTCCTCCTTACATTTCAAAAACCATAACTTTTTAAATTTTCCTTTTTTAATTTTAGCTATGTGAAAGCTTATTTTTTACAGGACAAGTGGTATGTTTTAATGGCGCCAAAAATTCTTTGTGGCGTGAAATTGAAAAAAGCCACAATTCTGCCAAGGTTTAGGGGGTTTTGATACTACGGTAGTTACAGTACTTATTCTGCAGGTCAATACAATTACCATATTTTTCGCCCTATAAGACGCATCGGCCCATAAGACGCACCTAGTTTTTTAAGGAGGAAAATAAGAAAAAAAAATTTTTTGAACCAAAGGTGTGCTTTTGGTGGGTTTTGAACTAATGGTGGTCTGTGGATGACACTATTATGGAGGATCTGTGGATGGCACTGTTATGGGGGCATCTGTTAATGGCACTGGTATGGGGGAATCTGTGGATGGCACTGTTATGGGGGCATATGTGGATGGCACTGTTATGGGGGCATCTGTGGATGGCACTGTTATGGGGGATCTTTATGGGGGCATCTGTGGATTGTACTGTTATGGGACATCTGTGGATGGCACTGTTATGGGGGCATCTGTGGATGGCCTAACACTACTATGGGGGGGATCTGTGGATGACACATACAGGCAGGTCCATAAATATTGGGACATCGACACAATTCTAAAATTTTGTGCTCTATACACCACCACAATGGATTTAAAATGAAACGAACAAGATGTGCTTTAACTGCAGACTGTCAGCTTTAATTTGAGGGTATTTACATCCAAATCAGAATGTAGGTGTAGGAATAACAGTTTGCATATGTGCTTCCCACTTGTTAAGGGGCCAAAAGTAATGGGACAGAATAATAATCATAAATCAAACTTTCACTTTTTAATACTTGGTTGCAAATCCTTTGCAGTCAATTACAGCCTGAAGTTTGGAATGCATAGACTTCACCAGATGCTGGGTTACATCCCTGGTGAGGCTCTGCCAGGCCTCTACTGCAACTGTCTTCAGTTCCTGCTTGTTCTTGGGGCATTTTCCCTTCAGTTTTGTCTTCAGCAAATGAAATGCATGCTCAATCGGATTCAGGTCAGGTAATTGACTTGGCCATTGCATAACATTCCACTTCTTTCCCTTAAAAAACTCTTTGTTTGCTTTTGCAGTATGCTTTGGGTCATTGTCCATCTGCACTGTGAAGCACCGTCCAATGAGTTCTGAAGCATTTGGCTGAATATGAGCAGATAATATTGCCCGAAACACATCCTGCTGCTTTGTCAGCAGTCACATCATCAATAAATACAAGATAACCAGTTCCATTGGCAGCCATACATGCCCACGCCATGACACTACCACCACCATGTTTCACTGATGAGGTGGTATGCTTAGGATCATGAGCAGTTCCTTTCCTTCTCCATACTCTTCTCTTCTTATCACTCTGGTACAAGTTGATCTTGGTCTCATCAGTCCATAGGATGTTGTTCCAGAACTGTGAAGGCTTTTTTAGATGTCGTTTGGCAAACTCTAATCTGGCCTTCCTGTTTTTGAGGCTCACCAATAGTTTACATCTTGTGGTGAACCCTCTGTATTCACTTTGCTGAAGTCTTCTCTTGATTGTTGACTTTGACACACATACACCTACCTCCTGGAGAGTGTTCTTGATTTGGCCAACTGTTGTGAATGGTGTTTTGTTCACCAGGGAAAAAATTCTTCGGTCCTCCACCACAGTTGTTTTCCGTGGTCTTCCGGGTCTTTTGGTGTTGCTGAGCTCACCGGTGCATTCCTTCTTTTTAAGAATGTTCCAAACAGTTGTTTTGGCCACGCCTAATGTTTTTGCTATCTCTCTGATGGGTTTGTTTTTCAACCTAATGATAGCTTGCTTAGCTGATAGTGACAGCTCTTTGGATCGCATCTTGTGAGTTGACAGCAATAGAATCCAAATGCAAATAGCACACTTGAAATGAACTCTGGATCTTTTATCTGCTCATTGTAATTGGGATAATAAGGGAATAACACACACCTGGCCATGGAACAGCTGAGAAGCCAATTGTCCCATTACTTTTGGTCCCTTAACAAGTGGGAGGCACATATGCAAACTGTTTTAATTCCTACATCGTTCACCTGATTTGGATGTAAATACCCTCAAATTAAAGCTGACAGTCTGCAGTTAAAGCACATCTTGTTCGTTTTTATTTCAAATCCATTGTGGTGGTGTATAGAGCCAAAAATGTTACAATTGTGACGATATTTATGGACCTGACTGTATATAGCATCTTATCTAATGTGTCATTCACAGATCCCCCATAACAGTGTCCCTGTGTAGTAAATGGGGGCCGGCATCTGGTTTTGTAATGGCAGCGGGGCCCAGTGTAGTCACTATATTCTACTACACCGGGCCCGCTCACTGTAGTATAATCATGGGCGTAGGAAGCGGGGGGGGACGGGGGGACGGATCCCCCCCAGGAAATAATGCGGGGGGGACAGGTATGGTCAAATCCCCCCAAGCGGCAGCGGGGCAATGTGTGCGGCTGCAGGGAATTGTGTAAGCGAAGCGCTCATCTCCATAGTGATCTGTTTGTATCGCCGTCCTCAGGACAGCGATACAAACAGAAGGCTGCGGAGGAGCAGGGCAGGGAGGTCTGTCCCTTTCCTGTTCCTCTGATAGGCTGCCGGCACTACTAGGCCGGCAGCCTATCAGAGGCTGGCGTAGGCGGCGCGATGACGTCATCGCGCCGCCTGAGCCGTACAGCGCTGGAGTCGGGACACAGGCTGGAAGAGGCCTGCATCGCATCGCTCCAAAGAGGTAAGTATAAGTGTTAATTTTTTTATTTTTATATATACAATACTTTGTTTTACTGGCACATGATTGGGGGGGGGGCTATTACTGGCACTTGATTGGTGGGGCTATTACTGTTACTTGATTGGGGGGGCTATTACTGGCACTTGATTAGGGGGGCTATTACTGGCACTTGATTGGGGGGGCTATTACTGACACTTGATTGCGGGGGGCTATTACTGCTACTTGATGGGGGGGCTATTACTGGCACTTGATTGGGGGGGCTATTACTGTTACTTGATTGGGGGGGCTATTACTGGCACTTGATTGGGGGGGCTATTACTGGCCCTTGATTGGGGGGGCTATTACTGGCACTTGATTAGCGGGGCTATTACTGGCACTTGATTGGGGGGCTATTACTGACACTTGATTGGGGGGGCTATTACTGGCACTTGATTGGGGGGGCTATTACTGGCACATGATTGGGGGGGCTATTACTGGCACATGATTGGGGGGGCTATTACTGGCACATGATTGGGGGGGCTATTACTGACACATGATTGGGGGGGCTATTACTGGCACATGATTGGGGGGGCTATTACTGGCACTTGATTGGGGTGCTATTATTGGCACTTGATTGGGGAGGGCTATTACTGGCACATTGGGGGGGCTGTTATTACTGGCACATGATTGGGGGGGGGGCTGTTATTACTGGCACATGATTGGGGGGCTGTTATTACTAGCACATGATTGGGGGGGCTGTTATTACTGGCACATGATTGGGGGGCTGTTATCACTGGCTGATGAGAGGCACTGGGGGGCTGATGAGAGGCACTGGGGGGCTGATGAGAGGCACTGGGGCTCTTATCTGAGGTCTGATTGGGGATCATTCATATTGGGGTCTGAGCTGAGGTGTGATCTGAGGTCTTATTAACATTGGGGATCTTATTGGGGCTGTTAGCTGAGGTCTGATTAACATTGGGGGTATGATTGGTGGTCTGACCTGAGGTGTAATGAAAAATATTTTTTTCTTATTGTGCCCACTTCCAGCCCGGAGCCCAGCTGCCCAGAGCACTGATCCGGAGCAGCTTGGAGAAAAAGGCCTCACAGTCTCCCACACTCCTTCTTCCTGACCAAGCCAGCCAGCACCCCTGAGGCCAAGCCAGCCAGCACCTCAGGCAAGCCAGCCAGCACCCCTGAGTCTTCAGAACTGTAAGTGTGGGGGGGTTCACACACACACACTCTTAAAATTTAACGATATAAACAACTCGCAGTTTACTGAATAAGAATATACCCGGCGAGCAAAAATGCTGTCCCCCCAGATTTTTTGGGGTTCCTACACCCATGAGTATAATCATATCTAACTTGTAGGTATTGTTAAACGATTTAAATCATCTGAAATCCAGCGCATGTACTACTTACTACTAAGCAGCCAGGAGGCCGGACAGGCGCTGGCAGTGTGACTCACTACATCACGCACCTGCACCACCTGCTTCATTCATAAAGTGGGCAGAGCAGGCGCGTGACGTAGTGAGTTACGCTGCCACCCGCCCGGCCTTCTGACTGCTACGAAGTTAGTAGAAAGTACTACAAGCACTGTATTTCAGATGATTTAAATAGTTTAACAATACCTACAGGTTAGATATGATTATACTAATGTGAGTGGGGCCCGGTGTAGTAGAATACAGTGACTGCATCAGGCCCCGCTGCCATTACAGAACTAGATGCCGGCCCCCAGCCCCTCCTCCCTCTCAGCCAATACACCCAACGGCCGCAGAATTCGCCCCATAAGACGCACTGCTATTTCCCCCCCACTTTTTTGGGGGGGGAAAGTGCATCTTATAGGGTGAAAAATATGGTATGCAATACCAAATTTGTGTAGTTTTTATTTTGCTTCACTACTTACAAAAATTAATAAATAAAGACCTTTGAATAAAATCTAAGTTTTTATAGGTATGTACAGCTTTTTGATCATTTTTATTCACTTTTGGGATGGGACAAAGTGAATAAAAATGGCAAATCATGGATTTTCTTTCACTATGTCATACACCACACAGAAATATATTTTCATATTTTAATGGTTCAGGTATTTTGGGATGCAGTAATACTTTTTTAGTAACTTTTAGTCCCTTTAGTGGACTGGAACCTGTCTTATATACCACGTGTCACAAATGGGGGTAGGGAAGTGTGCACCCCTGACAGCCACCCACGCCTCTGCTCCTACCTAATTGCACGATGCATCCTAGGTAACGGGGCGCAACTGGACGTCCCTAACTTAAGTAAGTGCAGGGGAAAAACAAAAGACAGGACAAACAGAACACAAAGCAAGTCAAATTAGCCGAAGTCAAATACCAGGAAGTCAAATCAGTACAAGGGAGCAACAAGAGCAAGTCCAAACAGAAGCCGGAAGTGAGTACCAGGAGATCACGACAAGCAACAAGGGATGAGCAGGAAGCGAGGTCAAACGATCAGAGCCGAGGTCAGGATTCAGGAACACAATGCCAGGAATACAGGAGCGTATAAAGACCTTAATCACAGGCAACCTGTGGCCAGCAGGCTGCCTGTTTAAATATTCCAGGCTGGTGAGTCACATGACCTGCCCCTCTCCTTGTGCAGGTTGCCAGCAGTGCTGCGAAGAAAGCACGCGCCACCTGCCCCTTGTTATAGTACCCCCCCTTCTACGAGAGACCAGTGGACTCAAAGTCATAGGATTGCGTTTCTCCGGATGAGCCAGATGGAACCTCTTCACCAGTCTGGCAGTATGTAACTTACTCATCGTCACCCAAGACCTCTCTTCTTGCCCGAAACCCTTCCAATGCACCAGATACTGGAAAGAATTCCGGACCTTTCTAACATCAATAATCCTTAAGACCTCGAATTCCATTTGTACAGCAACCTCCACTGGAGGCGGAGGTTCCTCTGAAGGAACGACAGGTGACACATCCTTCTTTAGTAAAGATTTGTGAAACACATTGTGGATGCGAAAGGAATCAGGTAGTTTTAGTTTAAATGATACAGGGTTAATAACCTTAATAATCTCGTGAGGACCAATAAATCGTGGAGCAAACTTATTAGATGGTACTTTAGGAAACAGATTTTTGGTAGATATCTTCTCACCCACCACAAAATCTACCCCATGAGAGCGTCTATTATCCGCCTTGATTTTCTGAACCTCCTGGGCTTTCTTCAGGTTCAACTGAACCTGGGCCCAGACTTTGCACAGTTCTCTAATCAATTTATCTGCTTCCAGAACTTGTAAAGAAGATGGCGACAATGAATTAAATCGTGGATGGAACCCAGGATTACAGAAAAATGTCGACACTCCTGTGGATGAGTTCACCCGGTTATTGATAGTAGATGTCACAACCACAACAGCTGATTATCAGAAACATAATATCTCAAGAACTGTTCCAACGACTGGTTCAACCGTTCGGTTTGACCGTTAGTTTCAGGGTGAAAGGCGGAAGAAAAGGACAAAGAAATATCACATTTATGACAGAAGGCTCTCCAGAACCTAGAAACAAATTGATCGCCTCTATCAGAGACAACATTCTCTGGAATCCCATGAAGACGTACCACATGATCCACAAACAGAGAAGCCAAAGTTTTAGCATTAGGGAGCTTTGCCAGTTGAAGAAAAAAATGCACCATTTTACTAAATCTATCGACCACTACCCATACCACCGACTTACCCTCGGAAACTGGCAAATAAATCCATGGAAATATGTGACCACGGTCTACTGGGAATGGGCAATGGTCGTAACTCACCAGCCAGGCGAGTTCTGGTAGTTTTGGCTCTGGCGCATACCTCACATATGAGTTCACATCTCTAGATAGCGCGGGCCACCAGTAGGACCTGGAGATGAGTTCCTTGGTGGCATAAACACCGGGGTGTCCACATAACACTAAATTATGACACTTATCCAAAAGCCGGAGACATAAGTGAACTGGAACAAACAATTTCTCATGGGTAGACTGTACCGGAGTTAGATGTTGTGCCGCCTCAATTTCAGTGGTAAGATCGGAGGACATTGAGGCCACAATGATAGCAGCGAGCAAAATAGGTTCAGGAGGAGTGTCAGGCGGTTGAAAGGCATAAAAAATTCAGGACAAGGCATCGGCTTTTACATTTTTACTTCCTGGCCTGAAAGTAATAGAAAAGTTAAAACACGTTAAGAATAACGCCCACCTTGCTTGTCTAGGATTCAAACGTTTTTCGGATTCCAGAAACAATAGATTTTTATGATCAGTAAGAACAGTGATGCAATGCTGAGCCCCCTCCAAAAAATGTTGCCATTCCTCAAAAGCACATTTAATAGCGAGCAGTTCTCGGTTCCCAATGTCGTAATGTCTCTCGGTAGGTGAGAACTTCCGGGAGAAAAAAACACATGGCCTTAAATTAGTAATATTAGATGATCCCTGAGAGAGGACTGCTTATACTCCATCCTCAGATTCATCGACCTCGACAATAAACGGCTTTTCTTGATCCGGCTGAATCAGGACCGGGGCGTTACCGAAACACCTCTTGAGGGTTTCGTAGGCTTTTATGGCCTCAGGTGACCAATTAACAAGATCCGCCCTCTTCCTGGTTAGGTCAGTCAGAGGTTTAGCGATTACCGAAAAGTTTTTAATAAATTTTCGATAATAATTAGCGAACCCCAGAAAGCGTTGCAACGCCTTAAGGGAAGATGGTCTCACCCACTCTTGAATGGCTTGTACTTTCCCAGGATTCATTTTAAAAGATTGAGGGGTAAGTATATAACTTAAAAACAAAATCTCTTGTACCCCAAAAATACACTTTTCTTTCTTGGCAAAAAATAGATTTTCCCTAAGAACTTCCAGCACTTGCCTGGTATGGGGGACATGGGATTTCCAACTAGGTGAAAATATCAGGATGTCATCCAAGTAAACTATCATAAATTTGCCAATAAAGTTCCTGAAAATGTCATTAACGAAGTTTTGAAATACCGCCGGCGCATTACAGAGACCAAACGGCATGACCAAATATTTGAAGCGACCCTCAGGAGTGTTAAAAGATGTCTTCCACTCGTCCCCCTAATACGAATCAAATTGTAGGCTCCTTTTAAATCAAGCTTAGAAAACCAACAGGTCCTAAGCACCTGATTGAACAGGTCTGGAATCAATGGTAGGGAATACTGATTTTTAATAGTGATTTTGTTTAATTCCCTATAATCGATACAGGGTCTCAAACCTCCATCCTTTTTCTCCATAAAAAAGAACCCTGCCCCATAGGTGAAACTGAGGGTGTGATATGACCTTTTAATAGACTTTCTTTGAGATACTCCTTCATAGAGATTCGCTCAGGACCTGATAAATTATAAAGACGGCCCTTTGTAAACTTAGATCCTGCAACGAGATTAATGGCACAATCATATGGTCTGTGGGGTGGCAGCTTCTCAACATCGGATGAGGAAAAAACATCAATAAAGTCACTAATGTGCGGAGGGAGGTTTTTAGATTCAATCGTGATTCCAGCCTGGACAACCGGTAAACAATAGGAAAAAAATTTAGGACCCCACTTCTCAACTTCGCCAGTAGCCCAATTAATTACAGGATTATGAATTTTAAGCCATGGCATGCCCAAAACCACTTCTACAGGTAAGTTCTCTAATACAAGAAAAGAACAAATTTTGGTGTGACAAACCTCAGGAGTAACCTCAGGAGCACAAAATTTGACTGTCCCACCCACCAAAAGAGTAAAGTCAATGGCAACTATGTGGATGAAGTTAGGAAGAACCAACATGGGTATTCCCATAGAGAGAATAAATTTATAATCAACAAAACTAGAGGCGGAACCTGAGTCAATAAAGGCCTCCCCAGTACCCTTACTGGAACGAAAAGAAATCATCATTGGTACTAATAGTTTTTTCTTTACCACCTCTGGAAATACCTTATCCTTTGAAACATCCGGTTTTGGTGACCTTCCGAAAGGAGGGACCTTGGGGCAATGTCGTACCCAATGTCGCCACAATAGAAGCATGTACCGCGCTGGCAACATTGGTCTCTCCTCTTCATGCCAAGTTGCATGGGCTCATCCAAAAGAGTTTCCACCTGGACCCCCACAGGAAAGGAGTCAGGTTTGGTCATAGCCTGTGGAAAGAACAGATGCTCCCGCTGACGTTCCCTAATGCGTCTGTCCAGTCTCACAGCAAGAGTCATAATTTGTTCTAAAGTGTCAATAAAGGGGTAGCATGTCTTTAAGACTTTTGCAGAGTCCTGCCCTGAACTGACATTTCAGGGGATGAGCAGGAAGTGAGGTCAAACGAGCAGAGCCGAGGTCAGGATTCAGGAACACAATGCCAGGAATACAGGAACGTATAAAGACCTTAATCCCAGGCCTGTGGCATGCAGGCTGCCTGTTTAAATAGGCCAGGCTGGTGAGTCAGATGACGTGGCCAGAGTCACGTGACTCACAGCAGCCCAACTCAGCCGAGTACCGATCATCATTATCGGCGCTCTGTTCGCCTGCTGCCATGGAGACGAGGACGCAGGCTACGTCCTCGCCCCTCTCCTTGTGCAGGTTGCCGCCTCCCCCTCGTTACACCACAATAGAACACTGTTGAGGTCTATGGGATTCTGAGACACTCCCTGCGGAGCTGTGCCTTGTGCATGGCTTTACAGACAGGTAACCATGACAGGCCTGGGACTCTTCAGAAGGCCCAAGGCTGTCATGGTAACCAATTGGAGCCCCGTTATGTTCAGAAGGCAGATTCTGGAATTGCTATTGACTGTAATATCTGAGAGAGTAAATAACCAGGTTCTGCATCATCACTGGTCATTGGGGCCAGGTGCCTAGTGCATTATACAGCTGGCTCACACTGTGTATGGAGCAGGCTCAGCCCTCTCCATACAACCCATTAAGCATACTGATGTACATGTATGTGATTATGCATTAAGATGTTAATATAATTCCAAAAACAAGATTAAGGAATCCAAAATTGATGTTTACTAAAAGGTAGTTTCTAATAGATATTAGTGAAGGGTACATGTAAGCAATAGGGCAGATGATCTCTACATATTCATTAAGAACACAAGCTTCCCTCAACTGGCATAATTAATTGAGTCCTGGATTTGGACATCGGCCAGCACTTTTTGAGTGGCATTCACACTACAGAAGACATAATTTGTCTTGCATTTGTTAATGTCAGTCATTCTGAGGGTTCATTATATTCTACCAGAATGTCTTTTCCATGTTCCAGTTACAATTCTGCCTCAGAAAAGAATCGTACAACTGCTTCTACATTTGGTTTTAGTGATTTTATAATGACTGAATTAAAGAACCTCTGTCAGCATCGTTAACGCATTAATGCTATTAAACCAGGCAAACTGTCTGGTAGGGTTGATCATGCTGATTAAAATTATCCCTTTCTTTTGTCTGTATGTTAAACAGCTGCAGAGATATCAGCATTTTTATTCATATAAAAATGAGCAGGTTGCAGCATAAGGATTTGGGTCTGAATTCTTGGGGCGCTGCTTTTGTAGCACCTTCTGTGCTCTGCAGAGCTGTGTCCCAGCATGTGCATATCATATACACTACTTACTTTAGCCTTACCATAATATGAAAAGTGGATTTCTATGCTTAGAAAGCTAATACATATTACTGGTTTATTCACAGGCAGAATATATGATTATAATGAAACCAGTAATATGTATTAGCTTTCTAAGGATAGAAAAAACTCAACTGCTTTGTTCAGCAGGTCTTCTATTAGTCTAAATGGTGCAAAAAATACTGTGCTGTTTGGCAAATAGAAGTATAGTTATACATTTGTTGTATTTATGGGGTACACCTTCTATGGCTTTTCCCAACCATCTCACCAATAACTGTAGACATCTCACTAATAACTGTAGACATGCAGCTATATGGCAGTCATTCAGTCACTGCTGAAGCTAAGCACACCCTAGAGGTTATTTAATCTTGGATAGCTTTTATTAGCCAATGACACAATATTACTGCACCAGCTGGGTTAATAGTACATCAAATCTGTCTCCATACTACACTGCCCTTTAGGGGTGTAACTATAATTCATAGGGCCCAATAGCAAAATAAGATGGGTCTACATCACCTAGTGTAATGAAACAGCAGCATAAGTTGTAAAAAATGTAGGTACCATATTTTTTGCTCCATAAAACGTCCATAAGACTATAAGATGCACAGATATAGAGTAGGAAAATATATTTTCCATAAGATCTCAGATGAAACGCCAAAATAAAACCCCCATTACTCATAAGATCTCAGATCATCAGATCAGACCCCCAAGATCCATGAGATCTCAGATCAATCCCCACCAGACCCCCAAGATTCTTCAGACCTCAGATCAAACCCCCAAGATTCATCAAACATCAGATCAGACCCCCACCAGATCCCCAAGATCCTTCAGACATCAGATCAAACCCCCAGAGTTTTATCAGACCTCAGATCAGACATAAAGCAATAAATGAACTTACCTCTCCTGCTCCAGATGGTGCTGTCACTCTGCAGATCCGGAGGTCTCTCCTACACTCACCGCTCCCTGGTTCTGGCCCATGCTGCACTGTGACCTGACGTTGCACAGCATCAGGTCATATAGCATACCAACATGCACTAGGTCCTGATACTGTAGGCTGTCAGGACACATGCAGAGCGGTGCCCAAAAGAAGACCAGGGAGTGGTGAGTACAGTCAGTGACAAAAACTCTACACTTGCTGCTTCCCACTCCTCATGCATACTAATGACCGCTTGTATAATGGAAACGCTCATTAGTATTCTCTCCATAAAATGGACTGCCATTTTTCCTCCACTGGTGGAAAAGATATGCATCTTATGGAGCGAAAAATACGGCATGTGTAAATAGCACAATATATCAGAAAACCCATATTATAGCAAAAGGCTGCCAAATTATTATTCATAAAAATTGACCTAGCACCTGATTGGGCCCACTCATACTCTGGGCCCCATTGCAAGTATTATGGCTGCTTCGGCTATACTTATGTTATGAGGCCAAAAGGCTTAAAGGACATGGACACCAGCATTTTTTTCAAATATCGCATTCTACTTATTTTAAGCTAAAAATCATTTTTCCTAATTGTCTTTTGAACTGTTTCCAGTTTTACTGCAGCTGTTGCACTGTTGCATCCCCTTCTCAGTGAATCCGTCAGAGAGCTGCTCTAATGGCTCGATCTATAGACCTTGTCTTTCTCAACAGCTCATAAATGCTCATCTAAGCTAAATTCATTTTTTTTAAATCGCTTAAATTTGTGTTTATGAGCTTTCAGGGAACTGGAGATAAGGAATTGTGATTAAGCCATCAGGGCAGCTCTCTGACAGATTCACTGAGAAGGAACAGTCTGCAGATGCAGTAACACTGAAGGATGTAAAGGAAAACTTGTTGAAAATTTTTAATATTCCCATTGCAAAAATAATTTTAAACCAAAATAAGCTATTTGCAATGATTAAAAAAGCCCCATGAAGTTGTCCGTACTTTTTAAACATGATTTCATAATATGTTGACAGATCTGAGTAAAAAACAAAATGCATATCTATAACATATAATACACTGCTCAAAAAAATAAAGTGAACACTTAAACAACACAATGTAACTCCAAGTCAATCACACTTCTGTGAAATCAAACTGTCCACTTAGGAAGCAACACTGAGTGACAATCAATTTCACATGCTGTTGTGCAAATGGGATAGACAACAGGTGGAAATTATGGGCAATTAGCAAGACACCCCCAATAAAGGAGTGGTTCTGCAGGTGGTGACCACAGACCACTTCTCAGTTCCTATGCTTTCTGGCTGATGTTTTGGTCACTTTTGAATGCTGGCGGTGCTTTCACTCTAGTGGTAGCATGAGACGGATTCTACAACCCACACAAGTGGCTCAGGTAGTGCAGCTTATCCAGGATGGCACATCAATGCGAGCTGTGTCAAGAAGGTTTGCTGTTTCTGTCAGCGTAGTGTCCAGAGCATGGAGGCACTACCAGGAGACAGGCCAGTACATCAGGAGACGTGGAGGAGGCCGTAGGAGGGCAACAACCCAGCAGCAGGACCGCTACCTCCGCCTTTGTGCAAGGAGGAACAGGAGGAGCACTGCCAGAGCCGTGCAAAATGACCTCCAGCAGGCCACAAATGTATATGTGTCTGCTCAAACGGTCAGAAACAGACTCCATGAGGGTGATATGAGGGCCCGACGTCCACAGGTGGGGGTTGTGCTTACAGCCCAAGGACGTTTGTCATTTGCCAGAGAACACCAGATTGGCAAATTCGCCACTGGCGCCCTGTGCTCTTCACAGATGAAAGCAGGTTCACACTGAGCACATGTGACAGACGTGACAGAGTCTGGAGACGCCGTGGAGAACGTTCTGCTGCCTGCAACATCCTCCAGCATGACCGGTTTGGCATTGGGTCAGTAATGGTGTGGGGTAGCATTTCTTTGGAGGGCCGCACAGCCCTCCATGTGCTCGCCAGAGGTAGCCTGACTGCCATTAGGTACCGAGATGAGATCCTCAGACCCCTTGTGAGACCATATGCTGGTGCGGTTGGCCCTGGGTTCCTCCTAATGCAAGACAATGCTAGACCTCATGTGGCTGGAGTGTGTCAGCAGTTCCTGCAAGACGAAGGCATTGATGCTATGGACTGGCCCGCCCGTTCCCCAGACCTGAATCCAATTGAGCACTTCTGGGACATCATGTCTTGCTCTATCCACCAACGTCACGTTGCACCACAGACTGTCCAGGAGTTGGCAGATGCTTTAGTCCAGGTCTGGGAGGAGATCCCTCAGGAGACCGTCCGCCACCTCATCAGGAGCATGCACAGGCGTTGTAGGGAGGTCATACAGGCAAGTGGAGGCCACACACACTACTGAACCTCATTTTGACTTGTTTTAAGGACATTACATCAAAGTTGGATCAGCCTGTAGTGTGTTTTTCCACTTTAATTTTGAGTGTGACTCCAAATCCATTTTTTTATTTTTGTGTGATTTTGTTGTCAGCACATTCAACTATGTAAAGAACAAAGTATTTCAGAAGAATATTTAATTAATTCAGATCTAGGATGTGTTATTTTTGTGTTTCCTTTATTTTTTTGAGCAGTGTATATTAGAGCTAAAACACTGGGATTGGGATTAAATAGGAAAAGGCAAACATACCCCAAAACCATCAGGATGTGCACTGTGGAGATGGAGATACCTGTCAATCAATCTCTGGCAGGATTCCCGGGGCACAGCTGCCGAGTTCCGGTCTTGCCAAATTGGTAGAATTACAGCCGGATTAAGGAGCAGCAGATGCAGCAGGTTGGAATCAATCTATAAAACATGTTAATCAGATTCCTTATCTCAGAGTGGAGAGAAAACAAATGACAATTCAATGTCTGTCTGTCTGGTCATATATGACATGGAAGGGCCAGCTGGGCTGAAAGCCATAGAGGCTTGTGATCAAGAACTGGTATTGTCTCCACATATAATTATTAGACATAAGGCACTTTGGTTATACGTCAGACATATAATGGGGCCATTGTTTGGAGGGATTTATAGCTGGCTCCTTGTTTCCTTTTTCGTCAATCTTGGGGGTGTTCCATGCATTCATTCATGTAGATTGAATAAGTTACTTCTATGAAAAACGGACAACTGCTTCTTGAATGATATCATTTACAATGGCTGTTACTTCTAGAAAGCAGAGAGAATGCCCAGAAATAGAAAAAAAAAATCAGATTTTATTTTCAAGAAACAACTTTACATGTCTCGGTAGGCTGCATCTGGTATTGCAACTGAATCTCATTCAAGTACATGAAGCTAAACTGCAATACCTGATGCAGCCCATGGGCAGACAAGGCACCACTGCGCAGTGAGGATGCCGGGTCAGGAGCAGCTGTAACACACAGTTCACAAATTTCTGCTGCAGTCAGGATCAGAGATCATTCTGATCCCAGACCTTTATTCCATTAGATATGCCTGTTAATAATGACCATTCAAGAGTATTTACCAAGGGACTGTAATGCACTTGAGCAGTGCCGATGGGTTCTCATGGCAGCCCCGGGCCTAATAAAGACCTACAAGTCTGCCATCTAATAAAAGAGTGATGGCTTTTGGAATGCAATGAAAAGATTTTTTTTTTAAATGTTACACCCTTAAAGGGGTTATCCCATTATTAAAGACCTAGAATGCCCCCCATATGCCCAGGCCCCTCACAGAGGTTGTACTTAACTCTCTCCCTGGCATCCGCATCGCTTCTGATGCCGTCACGGCCGCTGCTGCATCTCCCCATCCAGCGACGGGGGATGGGGGGGTTTCAGCCAATAGGCCCGCAACTGGAACAAGCCTCCCTAGAATCACCCGCGATATGGGGAGCATTCTAGGTCTTGGATAACCCTTTAATGTAAATTATACAGTACATGGCAGTCTCTTTCTAACAAAGCTAGAGCCAGCCTTCTACCTTACATGGATTCAGAGCTCCTCTTATTCATTGCTCTAATTTCTCTGCTAGATTTTCTTAAAGCTGGCAGCTCAGGGGTGTGTCCTTTCTGCTGAAGCTCAGGAGGTACGTCCTTTATGTTGCAGCTCTCTCCTTATAACAGCTTCCAAAATAAGACCTGGCTGGTGGCAGTTAAAGGATGGAACTAAGCATGTGTGACCATGCTCATTCAGGTCAGAAGGAGGAAATGCACATTACTACATACAGGAGATTAAACACCAGGGGGTGTATCTGGCAACTGGAGCATTTTTGTAACATCAAGTCAATTTGAAAACGAATTAGTTCATCATGCTGAATTATATTAACATAACCTACAGTGTTGGAACGGGTTATTAGCAAGAATTTCTGTTAGTCGTTTTTTTTGCCTTGATTTTCTCAGGGAGCATAAGTAAATTCTAAGCCTATAGCACTTGATATCACACAATACTTGAAGCACATAGTAAAGCAATCTCATCAGTGACCTACAAAAACCATGAGTGCATGAAACAGCCAAAGTTCTATAATTTTGGCACATAAAACCAAAAATTACTATTTAACCACACGGTAATAAAAAGTTTCTAATTCTAAAGTCCCTAAGTGCATAAATAAGTTACATGAGCATAAAAAGAAAATACAACTACTGACCCATATTGAAATGTCCACTTCTGATAGCATCCATCCTAACACACAGTCTTAAAAAGTGGACATTATGATTAGTGTTGTGTGTTGATCCGAATTTCAGGGTAAATTCAATTCGCCATTTCCTCGTGCTTCATGGTAGTGAAACGATTTACGACCGGCGTGATGATGTCATGATGGGCCTCACAAAACTTCGCAACAGATCTTCAAGCAAGATGGCGGCAGCCAGCCCATTGCGAGCAATTGGATCAGGTATGATTTTTTTTTTTTTTATTTGACACTGTTATTTAACCACCTTCTGTCCGTCCATTGACTAAAAACGTCCGGGAGGTGTTTCTATATCTCTGAATGGACGTTCCTGAACGTCCATTCAGAGATCGCAGATGCACGCTAATCGTGCAGCTGCTGATCGGGTTGCCCGCTGTCAGTGACAGCAGGGAAACCCTTAGAGAAGGCACGGACAGTCCCCAGGTGTCCCTGCCTTCTAGATCGCTGCATACACAGCGCTCACCGAGCGCTGTGTATACAGAGCAGGGCCGGAGAGTGCAGGAGCTGTCGGGTCTTTCGCAGACCTCGATCAGCCCTGCACTGAGGCTGCACTGAGGCTGTACAGTGTTGTATAGTGCTGTACAGCCTCTTGGGGGGTGTAATCAATAGTGAAAAAAAAATTTTTTTTAAGTTAAATGTCCTCCAGAGGTCTTGTATGACCTCATAGGGGACGAAAAGTGTAAAATAAAAATAAAAAAAAATAGTTAAAAAAAGGTGTAAAATGTAAAAAAATGTAAAAAAAATAAAAAATCCCCAAGTAAGAAATTAAAAAAAAAGATTTAAAAATAGAAAAAAAAAATAAAATAGACATATTTGGTATTGCCGCATCCGTGACCGTCAGCTCTATAAATGTATCACATGATCCACCCAGTCCGATAAACACCATAAAAAAAATAAAAAAAACAGTGTCAAAAAAAGCCATTTTTGTCACCTTACATCACAAAAAGTGCAACACCAAGTGATCAAAAAGGCGTATATCCCACAAAATGGTACCAATAGAACCGTCACCTAATTCCGCAAAAAATTTGCCCCTACATAAGAAAATCGCTCAAAAAATAATAACAACTATAGCTCTCAGAACATGGACACATTAAAAATAATTTTTTTGGTTCAAAAATGCTATTATTGTGTAAAAGTGAAATAAATAAAAAAAAGTATACATATTAAGTATCACTGCATCCGTAACAACGAGCTCTATAAAAATATCACATGACTTAACCCCTCGGGTGAACATCATAAAAAAAAATAATAATAAACTGTGTCAAAAAAAGCCAATTTTTTGGTCACCTTGACCCATAAAGTGTTATAATGAATGATCAAAAAATCATATGTACCCAAAAATAGTACCAATAAAACTGGTACCTTATCCCCTAGTTTTCAAAATGGGGTCACTTTTTGGGATTTTCTACTGTAAGGATGCATCAGGGGGCTTCAAATGGGACATGGCATCTAAAAACCAGTTCAGCAAACCGCAGAATCAGGGTAATAAATATTGAGTTTTGTTTAGCTGTTAACCCTCTATGTGTTAAAGAAAAAAATTGATTAAAATGGAAAATCTGGCAAAAAAGTGAAATTTTAAAATTTGATCTCCATTTTCCTTTAATTCTTGTGGAACGCCTAAAGGGTTAACAAAGTTTGTAAAATCAGTTTTAAGTAACTTGAGGGGTGTAGTTTCTACAATGGGATACATTTATGGGGGTATCTGTAACGGATCTCCTAGCACCCCGACCGGGTACCTCCATCAATAGATGCTCCTATTGCTTCCCGAGGACTCCAAGCACTCCACTTGACACCGTAAGCGCTGCAGACCCCACGAACCGCCAAAGCTTGGTTGAGGTCTCACCGACTCCTACCCACCCTGGACCTACGACAAGGCTCCAGGCTCCAGTGGGTGAACCTCTCCTAAATCCAGAGAGCAGGAACAGCTCTTACAAGAGCTAGTAGTTATAGCCAGGGGAGTATAGCAAATCTTCAGCGTATAGCAATCCCCCAGTGTCGATCAGTTACCCAAACACCAGCCTCAACATGATGAAGGATAAAACAGGAACTCTTTATTGAGGGCTACCCGCCTGTATTTATGGAGGTCCCCATCTGGTGGACACTCCCCTAGGGGACCAGATGGAAGACTGTGACACAGGACAGATATGCAGCAATTCAGGATACACAGACACAATACATCCCCACAATGCATCATGATTTCCTCCTCTCTTCCCTGGAGACACCCGAGGAGTAATTCAATTATCTCTCAGGACAAAGGGAAATCGCCAATACACATGTGGGGACAACAGGACAGAAATCACCATTTAAACATACAATGTCACAACCCTTACAGTAAACACAGACATTTAACATATCCCTAGATAGCTCAAGTCTGAGTGCATATTATTAGGTGAATGGCACTCAGACTACATGAATACAATAAAATTAGCTATCTGGGTACCCTCACATAACATACACTACAATTCCAAAGACAGATGGTTCTGTCACACACCTCAAAACCCCACATATCCCCATAATGTTTATATCCATGGATAGCTCTGATCTGGGTGAACAACATATCCAAAAATCACCCAGATCCGAGCAGGGGTTCCTGAATTCCATGGAAGTCACATTTGGCTGACCGCAAGCATGGCTTTCCTGCCCAAAACAGTTCCACAGATTTAAGCTGTGCGTCCGGTCTGTCTTCTCCTTTAAAGTTAGTATGGGCCATAATCCTGAGGCATGAGGCTGGCAAACAGGCCCCTCCAAAACCCAGTGGCGAGCTTGGTTTCGCCACACACCACCGCTGCCACCAATGTAACAGATCTCCTAGCACCCCGACCGGGTACCTCCGTCGATAGGTGCTCCTAGTGCTTCCCGAGGACTCCAAGCACTCCACTTGACACCGTAAGCTGCAAGCAGCGTTCGGGTGTCCGCTTGCTGAGCGGAGCGGAGGCTGAACGCTGCCAGACTGATGCATTCTGAGCGGATCCGCATCCACTCAGAATGCAATGGGGCAGTACGGATGCGTTCGGGGCCGCTTGTCAGACCCTTCAAGCGGAGCTCACAAGCGGAGCCCCGAACACTAGTGTGAAAGTAGCCTAAATGGGGTTTTCTGGAATTATTCAACTAATGACTCTTGATGGGTCATCTTTATCTGATCTGTGGGGGTCCGACACCCGGAACTATTCTGAAATTTATCCTGAAATTCGATCCGAATTTCAGGATAAATTCGTTTTGCCTAGAAGCCGAAATTCCTCATGCTTCGTGTCAGCGAATCGATTTAACCTATAATAATATAAAAAAAATCAAATTTACCTCCTCCATTTGCTCACAACAGGCCATCAACCTCCATCTTGCTTGAAAATCTCACCCAAAATCGAGTGCAGCTTGAGATTGTATCATCACGTTGGCCGGCGTGATGATGTCATACGTCACCACGCCAGCTGGCGTGATTACGTAATCTCGCAACGCACAGGATTTCGAGATCTTCAAGCAAGATGGTTGTGGCCAGCCCGTCACGAGCAAATGGAGGCGGTAAGTTTGAATTTTTTTGTTTTTTTATTGTATTGTATTATTTATTATTTATTATTGTATTATTTACACGCAGATGCTGCGATCATGTATGAACGTGGCATCTGAGGGGTACAATGACGGGGGCGGCGCTATCGCAGCTCCCTGTCATTGAAGTTCGCTCATCTCTACCCAGGACCCCTGGTGCTTGAGGTAGTGCTGCAGTCACTGGTGCTTGAGGCACTGGTGCTTGAGGTAGTGCTGCAGTCTTTTTCAGCTTTTCCTAGGCCAGTGACGACTCGTTCATAAGTCACATGACCTAGGCGCAGTTCAGCCCCATTAAAGTGAATGGGGATGAGGCGTGATACCAAGCACAATCACTGCACAATGTATGGCGCTGTGCTTGGTGATTGCCACTACCTTCTCAAACAGCTGATCTGCGGGGCTCCTGGATGTTGGACCTCCACCACTCAGGTATCTGGAAAACCACTTTTACTGGTATAATAATGTGGCTACAGCAACAGTGAATCAGATGGATTTTTCCACATGACATCATCCAAAGGGTCTGACAGTTTACAAAGTTAAACCCAGGGCTTTTAAGCAGAGTAGAAATACAGCTGGTTCCTACACCGTCCCAAACATTGTAGACTTAAATTAGGCCCAGGAGAGGCAGTTCTGTTAGCGTTAGGTACCCATCTGCAGAAGCCACCTTGACGTTGTAGATGGGCCCGAAACACGTTTGATCAAAAATTTGCGCAAAGAGCTTTCATTTTTCATGTAAAGAAGGTGTAGTACCACTGTAATTCAGAATAATCCCTAATCCCTAGTTCTATTGTTTACATGTACTGTATAACAATGTGCTGCCATACATATCTTGTTTGCTTACAAGCCATCCTAGCTTCCAACCCCCCAATTATTCAACTAAAATTTGCAAAATGCATCAAAAAATTTAATTTTCAAAGTACATTCATAAATTCGAACAATTTTATTGCAGATCCAAAATCCACATATTGTACAAACAAACACAAATAATAGCTGCAATAATCGTTTTGAGTACTACGTTAGGAAGCAGGTCATATCCCGCGCCCCAAACACAAAGATTTTTATTATGTTGGTCATACATTTTTCTATACATTTCTTTAAAATATCGTTATCCTTTTAATGTTATTTTAACACTTCAGAAAATCCAAGGGTCTAGAGGGAAGTTTAATGTTTGCTGTTCTGAGATCATTTCAATCCATGCAGGGAATGGGACAAAATCACTTTTAAGTCTGCCTGAAGGAAATCTATCTTGGCAAGTAGACAAGCAGAATTAGTTATTGAAGGCATATCACAAGCATAAAGACACCAGTGTAAAGAAAACCACAAAAGATTTTACACTTGCATGTGCAATAACAAAACATAAAATGGAAACAATGAGTTGCATACAGTATTAAGATTTACTAGATGTCTCCAACATGCAACTGGCCGGTGTATAAAGTCACAGCAAATCTAATCATTGATTACAAGCTTTGTAATTATTTTACTTTTTTTTCGACCGGGTGGCTCTGATTTATGAAGTCATCGAGTATGATAGTGTGAGATTTAGGTTGTAAATGGAGCTTAGCTAAACACTTAAAGGAATTTTTCAGCTTTGGATGACTTTGATTTATGAGTGTGTTCTCTTGTAAGTTTCTTAAAGAGGACCTTTTTACCAGTTCTGAGATTACAGTATTAATACCTGGCACTGTAGGGCATGTTTAAGAGATATCATATAGCTATTTTTTTTTTCAGATCCGCTCCTCTGTTGGGCCGCTTTGCCCCCAGTGCTGTTTTGGCACCCTTTTTCTATCAAAAGCATCAGTACAGGGAGGAGGAAATGGACGCGTTTCTCAGTGGGCGTCTCCTTCTCCCCGGTTGTGAGCTGTCCAATCACAGCGGAAACTGCAAAGAAAAAAGGGGTCAGTCAGCACATCCCAAAGTGCAGGGGCACGTTGCTATGGCTGAGCACCACATTGTAAAACAAAACATGCAATGCAACAGCTCTCTGCAAACCAAATAAAGTACAAAATTGCATAATAATTGCAAGTGCTATACTTATAAGTTAGAGATGCTTGGCAAATCATTTTGTACAAAATTATTTGAGCCCGTCTGCCGCACGTCAAGGTGATCTCTGTAAGACAAGTTCCTAACACTAAATTCTACCTGTTATGTGCCATGATGGCTACCATATAATTCAGCGAGTGTAGGTTCCACATGCATGCTGGGCCTGCTTTAATTTCTGTCATTTTTGGTGCCAAAATGGCCTCCATTATATCCAAGGAATACAGGTACCAACATGCATGCCGGGCCCACTCCACACCACTCCTGGTGCCAAATGGCCACCAAAGACTGCAATGAGAGTCCACAAACTATCTCTCTCCTGGTGCCAATCACAGCAGAGCGCGTCACAGCCAGGGAGAAAAAAAAGCTCATCTGCTCGATGGCCAGGGAGAAGGAGATGCCCCCTGAGAAACACAGCTATCTCCTTCTCCCTGTACTAAAGCTATTGATTATCATACAGGGCGCCAAATGAGATGGGGAGGCACAGCACCACAATGGAGCAGCGGATCTGAAAAACAAAACTTTCAAGTAAACTTGAATACTTTGCTTTCTCTCTCTCTCTCTCTCTCTCTCTCTTTCTCCTGTGCTATTATCTGGCTTCAGTCTGGTTACTGGACTTCCTAGAGGTTCTTGCCTTTGGCTGTTGACCACTCGTAATACTCAGTCTATGAACAGCAATGAGTCGGGGTGCTTTATAAGCTGCTTTTCCTGGAAGACTTCTGCTGCAGGAAGGGAGAACGCCCCCTCACTGGGCCATGTTCTCTGGTCTCCTTTCAACTCTCAACTAACTACAGCTTCATGCAACCCCCCCCCCCCCCCCCCCCCCCCGTTGGAAGAAAACAGTACTAGCCCACTTCTGCCCAAAAGGAGGGAGAACATAAAGAGCATAAAGAAGAATAAAGGTGATGATATGGACCCCACAGAGCCCTGATTTCAATATCGAGTCTGTCTGGGATTACATGAAGAGACAGAAGGATTTGCGCAAGCCTACATCCACAGAAGTTCTGTGGATAGTTCTCCAAGATGTTTAGAACAACCTCCCTGCCAAGTTCCTTCAAAAACTGTGTGCATGTGTATGAAGAAACTGATGCTGTTCTGATATGAATTTTGATTTATATTTCCCTTTTGTTCATTCACGTTGCCTTTTCTTACTTGACAGAAATAAACTATTAACACTGCTATTTTTGAAAGCATGAATTTTGCCACAACTACTTAGAACTCTTGCATAGTACTGTGAATATATTTAAATGCACTATACTAGCCAATTTGTAAGAATAATTTTATTATACGCATAGTTTCTTTTTAATTTGACCAATATGTTTGACATGCAACTGAGTTCTGAGTGGATTTAATCCTTGCTTTTACAACATTACAAGTCCATAGATTGATAACATTGTGGGGTCGTTATTTTCTTCTAATATCCAGTAAAATGTATTGGGTATAATATCAAACAAGCTCTCTCCATTTAATGAATGGCGTTATTCATAGGTGTGAAAATATGAGCAAGTGAGGAATTCACTGCACAAGAGGTGATTCATATACTACTTAAGGAATGTTTGCTACATTAAATAAGATGAGTGCAATGCGTCTGTGTATGAACGAGCATTTTATAGCATAATAAAAAAAATATCAGTGATACGAATGCAGACACACTAAAAATATTAAAGATATTAAGTAATGTTGAGCTTTCGATCCGAATTTCAGGGAAAATTAGATTCTTCGTGAAGCTGAATTTCCTTGTGCTTCGTGGTAATGAATCGATTTTCAGTGAATGGCAGTAAAAAAAATAAAAAAATCATACTTACCTCATCCGTTTGAACCAGCCGCTATCTTGATTGAAGATTCCGCTCGAAATCCCGTACGCAGTAACGTATGACATCACCACGCCATCCGACGTGATCCAAGATTTCACGCTAGATCTTCAATCAAGATGTTGGCAGCCAGCTCTTCGAGATCAAATAGATGAGAGTAAGTATGATTTTATAAATTTTTTATTTTACACTGTAATATCAATGTCAGATGCCGCAATCAGCTATGAACGCGGCATCTGAGGGGTACAATGACGGGGAGTGGCACAATTGCCGTTCCCTGTTATTGCACTCACTACTTACAAAGAAATGCACTTTGAGACAAAGTAATTGATCACAAAGCAAATTGTTTTGTAAAATTCGGCAAGGCAGCCAAATCGAATTTTTGAATACTTCACTCATCTCTAATATTATCTATACAAACATCAGATTGGCAAAGGAGAAATAGTCTTGTATGTCTGCAAGATTGAGATTTAGACCCCTCTCTCCAAAGCACTTCAGAACATTTTTTCAGAAGTAGACAAGATTATTCCATACAGGCAACTTCTCCATGACCACCACTTCCAACAAGCTTAGTCCAGAATGTAAAGTTATACTTGCAATTTAGTGTTTTCTGTGGATGCAGAGCAGGTGGCACTGCTAGACTTATTCCAGTTTTGGATGACCAGTAGTTTGAAGTATTTATTGAGCTTCAAAAGCATCAGTACAGAGAGATACACAATAGTTACTATTGAGTAATAGAGTTTAGCCGTTAACAGTACAGTTTTTGGAAAATAGTTTTTAAGGTTTTTCAAAATTTGTTAAAATTCAACTTTTTGAAATCTTCTTTCATCTCTGTCCAAATGCCTAAAAATTTTGCCCTAAAGGATCTTAGAAATCAAACATCAGTATGATATATTTATCTTTTAAATTCCAAGCTGTCCACATGCTGCCCAGTCTTGCTGTGAGCATTGTGAGATGACATTTCAGCCCGTCACAGTCAGTTCTGAGGCTAGAAATTTTGACAAAACCTTCAAGTTTTCTCTAGTCTCAAAAAGGGATATTAGTCTACTTACATCTTCTTCAAGTATTCTAATTCTATGTTATGAGAAATTCAACTAGTAGGTATTTTACTGTGTAATATCTGTCTTTATTTTACCACAATGATCTAATATATGGAACTTGGAAGGAGGAAGTTGCAAAAGTTTTTTAAAATTCTAGTAACTTTGTTTTTGGTATTCTTAAAGCTCTTTGTTTCTTAGACATTGCCTGCCTCAGATGTCGACCTTCAGAATATTCCTAAAAGTACTTTACATGTAGAAAATACAAAAATGGATTTGTAGAAGTGGTCATGAAAAATGTAAAATATAATAAAAATGGCATAAAATCTATAAATAAAAATTGTTTAATTTTTATGTGTAGAACGAGTTGAAGCGAATATTATATTCTTCATTATTGTATTCTCGGATCCTAAGTCATACCAGAGATTATTAAATTGTCCGGGTATCAGATGTCTTTCAGCATATATTGAAACACTAACAGTCAGGGCTTAAATTGCGCTCTTGGTTCTACCCTAGAAGAAATATTGATCCAAGTTATATTTACTTTGTGAAGTAATGTACAGAGGTCGTTCCACAGAGAGAGATATTTGGATCTTACATGCTTTCTGCGACATCTATTGATTTTTTTTTTCTTTTATGGGGGAAAGTAAAATTTTTAAATTGAACAAAATGTTTAAATGTTTCCATCCATTGTATTGGAGTCATTGGTAAAAAAATTGTAGTAGAGAAACCAGAATAATACATATGGATTTCAGCACTTTTTTCTTTATTGGTTTATGAAAAGTCTTGAGGGAATATCAGCCACATGATCAGGTTTTGTGATACAGTTTCGGAAGCCAATAACAGGAGTGGATCATAAAAGAAGAGAACGTATAAAAGGACAGATACAACTTCTATTTTTTTTTATTCACGCATGGTTTTGGCTTCCAAAACTGCATGATACTCCATGATGGAGCCCTACTCTTATGGTTGATCAGTTAGGTGGGTGTCTAGGATTGTCTAGTGAAATTAGAATAAACGAATTGCTTGGTCCTTCCAATTCATAGCAACCCTGAAAAGGGGTTGTCCTGGCTCACAGCTGAATCCGGACACAACCAGATCTGTCCTCATGATTGAAAGGAGCATCAGAGATTTTTATTCTCCGATGCTACAACTTGCCCTGTGCTGAATCGCCCAGACCAAGGGCTGTTTGTTTACATTTCAACACTGTTAGGTGGTGGCTTCCACCTAGCAGTGTTCCCGGTGACCTCACCGGCTCTAATGGGCACTCTTTAGCACTATCCTAGCCTGTAAAACCAGGCTAGGGCAGCGCTGACGCCCACCCATTAGTGCCGGTGACGTCACCGGGAACACTACTGGGCGCAAGCCTCCGCCTAGCTTACCCATGGAGAGCCCAGTACGTCACCGGATCTCAAAACAATTCCTCAATTACGCAGGCCAAGGGGGAGCATCTGAACATAAAAAGCTCCTATGCTCCACTCATTCATAGTGAATAAACCAGTTAACCAATAGTGAGATAAACCATTTAAGGATCTGCACATACAAAGAACCAAAATTAGATTTATTATTTGTTCATCAATTTAGTGCACTCTAACAACGTCACAGATGAGAAATCGGGACACAAAATTAAAGATTTTATCATTTATTTGCAGATTTAATATGTCCATTGTACAGGTAATTTATTAATTTCTATAGCATGTTATCCATTAAAAAAACACTGATTACTCAGAGCAGCAAAACTACACAGAAATATTAATTTGCCAGATGCACACATTGGCTGTATAAAGCACACTTCTAAGAAATAGATGTAAAAAATTATATAAACTGGTTTGTCTAAGTTATATAAAAACTCAGGAACCCCTGAAAATGGCCTTAAATTAACAAAAAAGAATGGCTACTCTCCTGTTTTCTCCTCTGTTTCCTCGTGCGCTGCGCTCCAGTCCTCACGTCTGCTATTTGTTTTTCTGATTGCAGCTATGATATTCTGTGCAGCCAATAACTGGCCTCAACAGAGACATCCGTTGTACGGCTGAGGCCAGTAATTGGCTGCAGCAGTGACTTGTGCACAAAATGTCACTGCTGCATCCAAGAAGGTGACATCAGCAGCGGGAGGACCAGAACACAGTGCCTGAAGAAACAGCACAGAAAAAAGGCGATTTCCATTCATTTGTTATTTTAGGCCATTTACAGAAGTTGCCCGAGTTTTTATATAGCTCAGACAAACTCTTTACAGCCATGGATATTAAAATCAGCATATGTTTCAATGCTTTATATCAAAAAACCACGGCACTCTATAGCTGCTTTTAAGTTGCTTGTTTTATTTCATTATATATCTTTTTTCATTTTTATATCCATCCAAGATTAAGCCACTGGCTGAAAAATCTGTGTTATGTCCGTGATTTTCTTAGCCCAATAGATTTCAAAGGGCGTGATTGGTGCGCATCAATGTCCCCGTGATTTTTTTACTGACCCACAGTTAGTAAAAAAAAATATTGAAATGTAAACATACACATTTAAGGGTTCATGCACGCGAAAAACACCGATCCGCAAAAAAAAAAATGATAACATCAGTGTGACATCCGTATTGCATCCGTTTTTTGCGGATCCATTGTAACAATTATAGATAAAAGTCCATCTCACCCTTAATCTGATCCACGTGATTCCACAGTTCAACGGTATAAAGGAAAAGTTCCAGCACTTGTATATAGTTTTCGTTGCGATATCTTTATTTTCCAAAACAGCTTCACAGAATAGGACGAATTCATGCACTCGTTTCGAACGCGTTTCGAACTTTGGCGTTCTTAGTCGTAATCGTGTGTGGCCCCTGGTGCTCCGGTTTAGGTGTGGTCAGTCCGACCCTCCCCCCTCTGGAGGGAGGAGGGAGGGAAGGGATGAACCACCCCTCCCCCAGAAGCAACCAGTAAGCCCACACTCTGTTCATACCACATACATGGCTGACATGGCCATTGTAACAATGCCTGCCCTTGTCTGCAAAACGGACAAGAATAGGACATGTTCTATTTTTTGGCGGAACGGACATGCAGTCATATGGAAATGGAATTCACACGGAGTCATTTTACATGTTTTTGGCAGACCCATTGAAGACAATGGTTCCGCATACAGACCTTTAAAAAAAAAAAGAACTGAAAAAGGAAAAAAATTGGTTTGTGTGCATGATCCCTAAATCAATGGGTATGTGTGCTGTCCGTGGAAAATGCGGACATCACACGTCACTGAAAAACGGAAATGTGGACAAGGCGTTAACCTCTTTCTGAAATGAAGGCAAAAAGATTCTATAAAAGACACTGGATATAAATAACTGGAGGACAAACAAGCAAGCCAATGCTCAGTCGTTAACTTTCACCATCTCCATTCATCTCTACTTTATCTTGTCGCTATCTTCGCTCTATTGTTCTTGCTATTTTTTTATTTACAGTATATTATTAAATTTTTTCCACGAAAAATTCATGTATTAAACATTTTTGGTTAAAAAAAAAAAATCAACAGTGCCGCGCTAAAGTATAACTTTCAGTGTGGAAAATTACAGAGAAATCTATGTTGGAGAGTTAAACAGGCTGCCCGAGAAGCCGAAACAGTCAGTCCTTTTTTTTTTTTCTTTCTAAAGGGTGGCTTCCGTATTAAGGCACTGTTTCATTTCAACATTTGGACCTAAATCGTGGAGTTATTGCATTTCCATCACTCGGAATATGCTTAATTTCCTGTGCATCCTCACTAAACCAGAGACTAGGGAAACTCAAAAATCCAGCTTGGACTACTTTCTCACATACCAAGACAGGAAAATAAGGAATTGAAGTCATACAGCAGATGTAAGCCATTAAGATCTGTTTTTTTTTTTTTTTTAATGTTTTGTAGCAAAACTGCATCAGATGAGCCCTTTTTAACGTGCACCCGGGCTAGGTTTTTTTAATGCCTGCATCACATTCTGAATGACGTTCTTTTTCTTGAACACCTCTGGTTTTTATTTTTTAGCGCTAAATCGAGAATAAGTATGAACAGAACTTACTTTAATTTGAAAAAAGTGGCCTAGAGAATATTTTGCTACATACTTGAGTTTTTTAGTTTATTACGCTGTCTTATTATTATTTTTTTTAATTCTCAGGCAGGTTGGCCTGATCATTTTTCTAGCATACAGTAGTAAAGCAAATATTTTTTCCTAGACGTGAAATAAGGTTACCATAGATTTCCCTTTGAGACAGTCCTGGAAATCGTGACTTAATACTTGGCGGGGACAACGAGATGAGAAATATGTTGTTACTATTTTAAAAAGTAAAAAAAAAAAAATATTAAAGAAAAATAAATTTTTTAAGAATTACATGTATTTAAAATACTTAATATTTAGAGGAAAATGAATAGTATAAAACGTAATTCAGTACTTTCATGTTTTATATCTATCTGTTTTTCATGATTTGCTTTAGGATGGATATTTTTTCAGTAAATTAACCCTTTCCAGGACCAGTTTTTTTAATTTTAGTTTTTTTACTCCTTGCTTTCCCAAAGCAATAACTTTTTTATGTTTCCAATCACATAGCCGTATGAGAGCTTGTTTTTTGCGGGACAGGTTGTACTTTCTAATGGCACCATTTACAGTTGCATGAAAAAAATTCCAAATGGAGTGGAATTATAAAAATAAAAAAAACACAATTCCGTCACAGTTTTATGGGTTTTGTATTTACAGTGTTCACTAAGCTTCACTAAGCTTATACATTTTTTTTACGTTTTAAGGGCTCATGCAACACGACCTTATGTATTTTGCGGTCCGTAAAAACCGGATCCGCAAAAAAAAACGGATGATGTCGGTGTGCATTCCGTATTTTGCAGAATGGAACAGCTGACCCCTAATAGAACAGTCCTATCCTTGTCCGTTATGCAGAAAATCATAGGACAAGTTCTATTTTTTTGCGGAACGAACACACGGTAATATGAAAACGGAGTAACATCCTTTTTTTTGCAGACCCATTAAAATGAATGGTTCCTCATACAGTCCACAAACAAAATGGAATGGACATGGAAAGAAATACGTTCATGTGCATGAGCCCTTATACTGAAAAAAATTAAAACTTTGGAAAGAATGAATTTTTTCTTTGCATTGCCAGAACCCCCGGATCCGTATGGGGGCTCATTTTTTGCAGGGCGATCTGTACTTTTCACAGATACCATTTTAGAGTGTGTATTACTTTTTCATCACTTTATTCAATTTTTTGTGGGAGATGAAGCGAATCACCCATTTTAACTTTTTTTAACATTTGAACGTTTGCTGTATAGGATAGTTATTTTTATAATTTAATAGTATGGGCGTTTTTACACACAGCGATGCCCAAGATGTTTATTTATTTTATTTTTTTGTGTATTTTAATTTTGGTGATAGTGTGTGATTTGAATTTATTTTTTTACTTTCTTTTATTTATTTTTTACTTTTTAATAGCTCCCATAGGGAACTAATAGCAAGCAATCATTAGATTGCTTCTCTCACAGGCTCCATTGCATAGGCTCCATGACATTTAAACTATATTCCCATGGAGCCCTGCCACAGGCAGGCTCTCCATAGGAAATAATGTGCGGTACCCCTGTACCACTCCTGAGTACAGAGCCTCCCGCACACTGCATCTGGCTCCCCGATCCTTGCTAGGGGAAGGGGCACGGCTGGTAGTATGCTCCAGGTCTTTAACCTCCCAGATACCGTGGGCATCTGAGGAGTTAAAAGTATGCGATTGACGTTATCGTCGATCCTATACACTAGTCCCAGTTGCCTACTGTATAAAACAGCAGCCACCCAGCAGCTATGGCGTCTACTGTGTTTGCAAGCGGGTGCCATCTTTAAACCCCCCACCGCCAATGTAATTTTACTTTGCAACGTCAGGAAGGGGTTAAATACAAAAATTATGTTTTTTATTTCAACAATTTAAAATAAATGAATAAAAATAATTATAAAAACAATATTTTCAAAGCTATCCAAATTTGCTCAGGGTGTAAAAATGTGTTAACACAATATTAACAATACATGAAATGGTGCAAACATTACATCATGTCATGATTTTGATATATTCAATACATAACAAACAAAAAAACAGAAACTAAAAACAGTTGAATCTGTTTTAAAATACATTTCATTATTTTTCTTGCACTGGTTATAAGTTATAGTAGGAAGGTTTCATATATGGTTTTTGGGAAGAAATGCAGCATTTTTTGAAGCTTTTGCCTAGCTTTTTCCAATGTAAAATTGCTGTAGTCAGCAATTTGCTTTTGAGGCTTTTTCATTTGTCGCATTTGTGCATTTTTACAGTTTCTGTCTTTTTGCCCTTGGGATGGTGTACTTTTCAGATGGTTTACTTCTGTATAGAAAAAAAAATACATATAGAAAAATGTGTGACCAAAAAAAAATACACACAAAAAAAGCCACAAAAGAGTGTTTGTGAAGGAAGTCTTGTAGCATGAGTTGTGTGTGTAGCTACATTAACAATGTTTAGGCCTCTTGCACACAAACGTGTGCGCCCCGTGAAAGGTGGGCCGCAATGCACGAACACCGTCCGTGGGGAAGCCGCAGTGGATCGCGGACCCATTCACTTTAATGGGTCCGTGATCCAGCCGTTCCGCAAAAAGATAGTACATGTTCTATCTTTTTGTGGAACGGAAGTACGGGACAAAACCCCACGAAACTCCGCAGTGCTCCTGTAGGGTTCCTTTCCGTGCTTCCATTCCGCATCTCCAGATTTGCGGACCCATTGAAGTGAATGGGTCCGCATCTGTGATGCGGAATGCCCACGGAACGGCGCCCGTGTATTGCGGATCCGCAAATGCGGTCCGCAACACGGCCATGGAGCGCACACGTTCATGTGCAAGAGGCCTTATAGTCCTATTGGAATCAGTCGATAACTTGCTGACAGACATATCCTTTCCCAGCAATGTAGCTGAGTCTCTAAACTGCAGATGCTGTATCTCTGTGCTCGGAGAGAGTTTACTTTCTCTACATCAGATGACTGTAGAAGTCCTTGGGTGAAGACTGCACTGCTCACAATGGAAATATCAATGGGCAGACACTGAACTAGCAGGGAATGCTGGGAGCTTTAACAACAGCAACCCATTTATTTCTAGAGCATCTAATTTACACTTCAGACCAGGGCTTCTCAAACGTACTCGTCAAGGTCCTCACCAGCCCAATGGTACGACCACATGGTCAGGTTTCTGCATGCAGTTTTGGAAGCCAAGATCAGGAGTGAAAGATGAGACTTCATATCTGCCCTTTATATCTTCTCTCATTTTATGATCCACTCCTGAGCTTGGCTTCCAAAACTGCATGCAGAAACCTGACCGTGTGGGTGTACCCTAATGGTGACATTGAAGGGAATTTGTCACCAGAAAATTCACTTGTAGGTCGGACTCAGCTGAATGTAATGACACCTTTCACTTAGCGATCCGTCGCTTCATTCTGGAGAAAAAGCACTTTTGATCTAGGTGCAAATTAGATGTTAAGTGCACCAAGGACGGGTCCAAGCCACTCTGTGCACCTTTGCTGCTCCTGCTTCCTCTGCCAGGCCCCCTCTCCTTCTTAATTGACATTGACATGCGAGATGACTATGCAGAATACAATAGCAAAAATATGAAAAGTAATGGATCGCACATCCATATGCATTGGCTATTTGTACGGTATATGTTTTTTCAAATGGGTACCTATTCTAATTTGCCGCAGCACCAATTGGCCGCCACAGTGAGCGAGACCCAGCAGTCCAAACGTATCCCAGCTGCCCCCTTGGCACTGGGCCCCACAGGGACTGCACCACAGCAACAATGCAGTACGGCACTGTGTGAACAGATGTCAAAAGCTCAACTTTCCATGCACTGTTAGAAACTAAACTGAGAACAAGTAAAAAGAAAGTAAAGAAATGGATCATGCATACTTCTCAGCATCATGACTGTGCAGGAAACTGGCCATGTCAATCAGGAAGGAGTGCGGGGTGGACTTCACATCTGCATATGGATTAAAAATACTTTTTCTCCAGAATAAGGCTACATGCACACGACCATGACGTTTTTTGCGGCGGTCCGCAAACCACGGATCCGCAAAAAACGGAAGCCGCCCGTGTGCCTTCCGCAATTTGCGGAACGGAACGGGCGGCCCATTGTAGACATGCCTATTTTTTGTACGCAAAACGGACAAGAATAGGACATGCTATATTTTTTTTTGCGGGGCCTTGGAACGGAGCAACGGATGCGTACAGCACACGGAGTGCTGTCGCATCTTTTGCGGCCCCATTGAAGTGAATGGGTCCACACCCGAGCCGCAAAAACTGCGGCTCGGATGCGGACCCGAAAAACGGTCATGTGCATGAGGCCTAAGCGACAGATTACTAAGTGAAAAATATCATTACATTCAGCTGAGCGAACCCTACAAGGTGTTGCTTCTGGTTTAGAAAGAACACACGCTCTGAGCTGTAATAGGAACAGAGCTTCAGCAGGCATTACCTAATTCCGAGCTGTGATAGGGAGAGAGATGCAGCAGAAAGTACATGTCCCCTGAGAAAGAACACCCCGTGAGGTGTTATAGGAAGAGATCAGCAGTAAAAAAGACACAAGCCCTGAGCTGTAATAGGGAGAGAGCTACATCAGAAAGGACATTCCCCTTGAGCAAGAACAAACCCCCTGAGGTGGGATAGGAAGAAAGCTGTAGTAGAAAGGATGTGCCCCTTGAGCTGTGAAAGGGTGGAGATGTGCAGCAGAAAGGACCCCCCCCCCTCCCGAGCTGTGATAGGGAGAGAAATGTAGCAGAAATCTTCCAGCTTGAATTAAATTTAGCAACACAATTGGAGCAATAAATGGGTAGATCTCTGGAGCCACGTGAGGTACAGGAATGGTTCTAGCTTTGTTAGAAAAAGATTGTCATATGATATCTGATTTTCATTTTTTTACATCAATCATGAGACAACCCCTTTAAAGTCTCACCAGCTGTTTGCAGTAAAGTTCCTCAAATCTCACAGAGCCCCAATAATAGTGCCAATCACAGTGTAAGTCACAGTTCCCCCAGTGTGCGTCACAGTGCCCAAAGTTCAGCCACATTGATCCCAAATCTAACTATAGCGCCTCCAGGTAACTACCAGAAGAACGTTTTCCTAGACTTGAAGCTGTTGGCGAGAGAACGCCTCTGCTGGGATATAGCCACCAGGTCCTGGGACCTGAGGACAATCTATCTGAATCTGGGGGCTTGGGAGACATGTTGAACTCATAAAAACTGCGGGGCTCCTCACCCGTGAGACCTTCCTCATAGCATAGTTTTCTTTGTGCTGTCATACATGGATCCACTTTTATGGGTTGGGGTGGAGACAAATAAATCAGAGCAATTCAATATTCTAAGAGCTCAGAAAAAAAACATGAAAGATTATTTGAACTTTAAAAGTATGTAAACTATGAAGACAAGTAAAGTAAGTCCCATTTTAATTAATTTCTCCCCAGCCATTCTGTCTGTGGAGTGAAATCTCAACTTAAATGAAGAATTGCATATAAAAGTATGTGCATGCAAAGTATGCCTTTGGTATTTTCAATACTGTAATATAGAAAATGAGCAAATCAATCACCATATAACCTTTGATCAGTCTTGGTATGAACTATGAAGGGCCCACCAGGAAGCCTAGGAGCAGGGGCCACGGCTGAGGCACTATATTAAATAGCATATGGCAAATACAATTTACGGCATTGGCTTTGTAATGCATTTAGGCAAATTGAACAATCATTCAAGAAGAATATATCTGGACCTGATTTTTAAAACTGTGATCGCTATTCAGTTACACTTGGGATATCAACTTGCATCATTGCTTCTTAAAGGGAATGTCTCTTGTAGTTAATGTCAGAACTCTTTTTACGCAGGAACAAACAACGCTCTTCCCTGATCGTTGCCCCATACTGGAGATAAATAGAGATGAGCTAATCCTATAGAATCAGAATTGAATTCAAGTTTTTTGGAAAAAAAAATTATTCTCCGGCCTCAGAATTTTAGGTGATTGGATTCAGAGACAGAGAGAAAGAGAGAGAGAGAGTTATATGCAGCTTTTCAGGGAAAATAAAGTACTTTCAATTCAGGTTGAATCGATTAGGGACTAAATAAAATAGGAAGGATGATTCAGTTAAATCAGATCCAAATCAAATTTACATAAATCTGCTCCTAGAGATAAACACTTAGGGACACATTTATTAAGACCGGCGTTTTAGACTCCGGTCTTAATAAAGCCCTGCACTGGCGGTGGATCTGCCGCAGTTATGTAGAGGCGCCAGCCTCTACATAACTTCAGCGGGTCCATCATCGCTTCTAAATTCAAGACAGCTTCCTTGCTGTCTTACATTCAGGCCTATTTTTTAAGCCTGAAACAGGCATAGAAAATGGTAAATGAGACGGGCCTGCCAGGATGTCCCCTTTACGGCCCATGCCACGCCGACTTTTTTTAGACTTGGTATCCCCTCGTCATCAGATCTTAACCTGAGTATATACCAAATAGTGTGGCTGTCCCACATTATCAAAGCCTCTATACTACAAGAGAGCTGACATTCAATGTCTGCTGTGCTATGATAATATGATGACTCTCGTGACCTGGTCGCAGTCTACACAGTAAAGCTAATAAGAGAGCTTCAGAAGACCAGAAATGGTTCAGGATATAATATAGTCAAAAGACACCAAAAATATATTGATGTTTAAAATAAAAGCCCGATTATCATGCATAAATCAATCTACACCTTCCCAGCCCACCTGATACCACCCCAGAAAAGGGCATAGATGGCAAACTAATTTTAGGGAAATCAAAGATACTCAGCATAGCAGCAAATCTCTGCCAAAATATAGACAGCTTTCCCTGCCCTTACAGCAAGTTATATGGTTGAAATAAGAGCAGGAGTCTCCCAAAAGAGGAACAAGAAATGCAGCTTAGGTCACATTACCATTATATGACAGATTTGAACGTCACTCCATGGATCCTACTGATTAATAATGGTGTTTGATGCTTGGTTAGTTGGTTTTCTGCTTGGTTGCTGTGCTAAATATTTCTATCAAAATTGACAGAAATTAATCCATGACCAATAGCCCCAAAGGTGTTTGAACACAGTCCTTCTGGTGGACTTCTGATTTTGAAGCTATTCTGATGTCAATGAGTCTTTGATGAGTAATCATTTGAGAGAAAGAGGCCCTCTGCTTGTTATGTCCATGCCTGAGGTGGTGAGCTCCAACTACTGTCCAAATGTCCTCTTTTTACCTTGATAAAAATTGTCCATTACCATATGTACAGTATTCCCTCAATTCCCTAGCTGAGGGCACAACAGAAACACCATTGTGATAACTGTATAGACAGATTGTGTTTTGCTCCATCAATATCTGTCTTTTAGCGTTTCGCTCAATCTTTCAATAAATTGAGTCTTGATATTATGTAACATTACCACTGAATAAACTCTAACGTGTTATTATGTCATCTCCAAGGACCATCCACACGAGGGTCTTGTTTCAGCACATTACGGCTTGGAATGCGCAAGTACAACTTAAGAAAACATGCAGACTAAACCAGGGCATAAAAACAATGGTTTTGTGAGTAAAAGGAACCACGCTGACGTTTTGCTGCAAACTCACAAAATGAAGAGTAAAATGAAAGAATTCTGTAGGAATTTAACCAGTATGGGGGAATCTGAATGAAAAAAGTCAATTGATGCCAGGTTTTTGGCATAAAAAGTAGCAAAATTTGGTGTAAATGACATTCTAGACAAACATTTTGCAAGTTTATTTTTCTCACTCATTTTGCTTAAAAAAAGTAGATTGACCTTATCAAAAAGGGTGGGGCCACTTAAGCCTGACACATTTATTGTATCTGAAATTTACAACAGCTCCTTCAGCTTCCGGTGCATAAACAGCAGAGATGCAGCAAATTTATTAGGAGATATGAAACCCTTAATACAGGGGTGGCCAACCCGCAGCTCTTTGACTCTTCAAGTGCGGCTCTAGCAGTGGAGCTGGGAAGCAGTAAGGTCAGCACACTCTCCACCCCATGCTCAGATCTCCTCTCCTGATCAGGCACCGTACTCTGCAGCTCCAGCACGCTCTCCACTACGTTCTGACGTGCACAGTGTCAGAACGTAGTACATGGAAATGCGCACTATGACCTGACGCTGTGCGCATCAGCTCACAGTGGAGAGCGCATCGGACCTGCAGAGTAGCAATGGTGTCCAATCAGGAGGTAGGCGATTTATTAATTTTTTTAAACTTTAGAACTGAGCATGGGGTTCTGATCTGAGCATGGGTGTCTGATCTGATCATGGGGGGTCTGATCTGAGCATGGGGTGTTTGATCTGAGCATGGGGTGTCTGATCTGAGCATGGGGTGTCTGATCTCAGCATGGGGGATATGATATGATCATGTTGGGTCAGATTTGAGCATGAGGAGGGTCAGATCTAAGCATGGGGGGTCAGATATGAGCATGGGGGGTCAGATTTGAGCACCAGGAGTTTGAATTGTGCTGTCTTATCTGAGCATTGAGGGTCTGATTTGGAGGTCTAATGTGGCCTGGGGGTCTTTTCTTAGGTCTGATGAGGATTAGGGGTCTGATTTAGGAGTCGGATCTGAGGTCTGATGAAAAATATTTATTTTTCTTATTTTTCTCCACTAAAACCTAGGTGCGTTTTATAGGGTGAAAAATATGGTGACTCATGTGTAAATGTATAGCTTGTGGTTCCTGGTTGAAAGGTTTTTTTTCTGGCTCTCTGTGTCTGTAAGGTTGGCCATCCCTGCCTTAATACATTGGCTGCATCTTATTCTGACAGCCTTATTCTGGCAGCCCAACAGCACCCATGAGAGAGAACATGCAAGCTCCATGATGCTGTTGATGGCAAGAGTTGAACTCAGGGTTGTAAGGCAACCATGCTAAGTGAGTCACGGTGCTGCCCATAGATATTTATTTGGAGAAACAGAACAATCAGAATCATATAGATGATACTGTTAATGTATTAAACTTATTGATAAGGCCTCTTACTTAAAGGGGTTCTCCAGGATTTAACAACTGATGAGCTATCCTTATGATAGATCATCAATATCAGATTGACGAGGTCAAACACCCCACATCCCCCATGATCAGTGGTTTTTAAGTAGCTCCTGCCCCAGAAAAAGGCCCTGAAACAACACAGCTACGTCCACTGTGTAGTGTACAGAGCTGGTTACTGCAGCACTGTTCCCATTTACTTCAATGGGAGCAGTGCTGCAGTAACCAGCTCAGTCCACTACACAATGTGGAGGTGTGTAGTAGCAGCACTTTGTTCTGGTTAAAGAGCTACTGCAAACAGCTGATCGACAGGGGTGCGGGGATGTGCCAATTTGGTATTGATGACCTATCCTAGGGATAGATCATCAGTTGGTAAATCATGTAGAACTCATTTAGACTAAAACTATTCAATCAGGTCCAATTTTTACATTTTTGTGTTGACAGCTCTGGCTATGTCAGCTGCTATTTTTTTATTTTTTGACTGTAAAATAGAAGGACTAGAAGTAACCACAGCAGAAAGCCACACAAGCTCATAGACAGGACTGCCAAGTGCCGACGCACGCAGTATGTCAAAATCATCTGACCTCAGTTTTAACATTCCCTAAAAACTTTCTAAATGCCTCCAAAGCTATATATTTTATTACTAGTGTGGTAACATATCCCCAAAATTTGGGGCATATGGGCATCATCCCACTTGGGGCCCCCTTTATATGTCCCAGAACAGAGAGAATTCTGTAGGAGTGGCTCCCACTCTGCTGGACCCAGGGCTTCCATGCATTACATTTGAACAGCAACCATTTAATTCTAAGTTTCCCCTGCTGCTGTATTCCCCTGGGGATTACAGCAGATCACTGGTGGGTAAGAGAAGCCAGACCCAGCTTCATATTATAAATGGTTGTGTGAGTCAATCCATTTTAGATAGAAATGCTGAGCAGGATTTACCAGAGTTATGATAAGTGTAGACTGCAGATTGGTTAAGAAAAGGCCCAGTAAACCCACACATCCTTGAGGTTAACGTGTCTGTGCCTGGGACAGTGTTTTTTGTTATCGCTGCAAGACCATGGACAGTTTGAAGGCAGTATGGAGATGTAAAGGGCAGACGCTGTAGGACTTTGACATGTAATTATTCTGAGTGAGGTTGTGACCATCAGAAAAATAACTAAAGAAAGACCACCCAGATAGGTCTGACCAAGCTTGTGTTCATGGGAAACAGCAGAACTTCTGTTAGCTCAAAAAAGCTCTAATACTGTCATGACAATAAAAAACATTCCTACAAAAATTTGTATTCTTTGACCTGTTAGAAAGACATATGATGTAAACTGTAGTAAAGGTAGACTTCTTTCCAGTGACTGTATTTGTGAGTTATAACCTCCCTTCTGATTCTCAGCTGCTGTCATGTGACCAACACTCTGACCTCCAACTGACACAGGACAAGAAATCAGTGTTAGCCCAGCACTCCATGCCTGCACTGCTGGCTCTACTCGTGGGCACAGGCGCCAGGCTCCCTCATTCCCTTCTGCCGTGTGCCGTGCTGACAAGCGCGGGCAGCAGGTAGATTAACTGTTGTATCTGTGCACCGTGCCAGAGCTTACTTCCTGCTTGAGTCCTGTACTGTGGTTAGGGGTGCACTGTTGTGTCTCTCCTCCCTTGTGAGGCAGCATGTATATGCCTATGGCTGGGTTGCAGGAAGTATTTAAAGAAGCTTTCTGCCCCAGGAATGCGCATGAGCAATCTTGGTCACTAGCTTGTCTAGTTCCTTGTTTGAAGGTGTTCTGAAAGCTTCTGCTTTTCTGTGTACCAGACCCTGCTTCTCGATTTAACAGTTTTTACTTGTTTGCCACCTGCCTCTGAACTTGGACTTTGATTATGGACTTTGCTTGATTGCTGCCTGCCCTGACTCCAGACTTCCTCACTACGTCTTTCTCATCTATGCTTGCACCGGTATCTCTGACCCCCTGGTCATCTGCCACTGACCCGGGGACTGCTCTGGAGAGGCACCTGGTAACTACCCTAACGGCCCAAGCCTATCCTCACCATCAGAGGCTCTAGTGAAACCAGGTAGTTAGTCAAGTAACTAAGCGGGTCCACACCCGCTTTGCATAACAGTCAGTTACTTGTTTATTCATTCCTATTGGACTGACATTGACTTCATAGACATACATAGAAAAACTGACTTCCTGTCCACACATAAGAGGCTGTGTTATTTGGAGAGTCTAAATGTTGGTCACATGACACAGCTGAGGACCAGAAGGGAGGTTATAATTCGGAAATAGAGTCACTGGTAAGAAGATTACCTTCAGTTTACATCATGTACCTTTCTAACAGGACAGAGAATACAAATTTTTGTGGGAGTGCTTCTTTAATCATTGGGCAATTATAACTTGCTGGGCTTTTTGAAATTATGGAGGATCGATCAGTAAAACCCTGACCCCACATTCTTTAGATGCTTCCAGAACTCCAGGCATAAGAGTTGATAGTGTAACTTGGTAAACAAATTGAGTTTCTATAATGTGTATATAGTTTCTGTAATTTCTATACAGGGGCGGACTGAGAACTTAAAGTTGCACTGGAATTTATTTTTTAAAGTGGCCCCATGTTGTAGGCAAGTCCAAATTGACAGAAGGCAGGGCCAACACAAGTAGGCAGCGCTAGCAATACCATTTTGCGGCACAAAATACTGCCCTAGCAGATCTAATGCCAGCTGACACATTCTGCCCTACTGCTCCAGTTGCTTTAGGATGGCAATACAGTTGAATTCAGGAGTCAGGAGGGCAAAAGTGGCTTCCAGCGAGGTACTCAAGTACTTGATGCTTCCAGTATCAGATCATTACTTACCTGGCTGGGGGCTGTGAGGAAGACACAGGCGGTCCCGTCGGCATCTGCCCACGAGGAAATTTCCCTGTAGTGTCTATCGCCAGTCTGCCCCTGTAGTTAATTAGGTTCATTTTAGTTTGAAATGTAAGTAACAAAACATTAAAACATGATATTATTACAGAGGGGTCACAATCACAAAATTGAGTAAAAGAATGACATTAGTTGAATATATTCAAGTGGTTCGCAAACTTGGACAAACCATTGGCTGATCAAAAACCACTCCCCTGCTTGAACCCCTCATCTAAAAACTGTGGTGAATTTTGATAGCCTTCCAAATCAATAATGTATATGTGTAATACAGGACAGGTCCACATGTTTCAGATGCACACAAGCTGTGCTATCTTATCAATTGTCTGCTCCAAATTGCAAGTTGTTAGTGAGTCGTGCATGATGGAGTAAACCACACTGATACCTCTCAAGGTTCAAAGCAGAATTCTCGTTTATTAGAGGAAGTTAAGCAGTATATATGTACATCAGGGGGGGCGCCCCTCCTGAGGCTCGTGGCATTGTTCCATTGGTCATTATGCAAAAATAAAGTTTCACTTCTGCGCAATTAGCATAGCTAAGGAATGTAAACTATTGATAAGTGGGGAGTTGTCCTGGATGCCAGCGCCATCTTGCAATGGGTACAGATCTTTCAGTCTCATATCCACAACACACCTGAGAGAGAGAGAGAGAGACTCTTTGTAACAACTCTCCCCCTCTTTTAACTCAGAATTCTCTAATAGGGTACATGGACATAGGTTTTCTAAATTAGACAACCCCTATAATTCAATTAACCTTTTTAGAAGGAGAATATAAAAATGCCAAATTGCCATAAAATGGCAACATTCAGAAAGTTTATGTGCTCCATTTAGAAGGCTGCTCTGGTCCTATTTTTTTAGTAGGTGCTGTATGCATAAGCCAGCCTGGGCACAATGCCAGATGGTTCCTACAGAAATGGGAAATCTGCGATTAGCAGTCTTCCCTGGCATGACTCTGTGCCAACACTAACCTAACATGAAACAAACCTGTAGCCCTTTGGGGCACGCTAGCCACCCAATAAACATGTTTAACTAACATTTATGAAAGTAAGTAATAAAAAATAACACGTATAAACTAAGTCAAATAAATGGTGTTAAAGCTGTCTTTAGATTTCATTTTAAAGATGTACATTGTACTCTTAAATTCAAAATGAACAAAAAATTGTTGTCATAACTCATAAGAAGGGAATGGAAGAAAATTTTTACCAAAATTATTTAATTCCTCATTGATAAAAAATTACATATAAATAGTATTGATGGTAGAAATGATGGTAGAGATGAGCAAATCCATTCTAAATGAACTGAAATTCACAATGAATTTCCCCAAAACTTCAGTTTACAACTAATCCAATTTTTGGGGGAAATGTCCCAAATCAATCGTACAAAATGGTGGCCGCTATTTTGCAGTTCAGGAGACATCTTACACCAAAAACGGATCATCTTAGGATCGTTTTTTACATTTTTAAAAATATAAAAAATCTGACAGTGTAGTGTGTTATTATGAGAGAAGAGTGGATGAAAAATCATTTGTCACACTCATTGCTTCACAAAGATGGAGGTTAAGGGACAAATCTTTGGGTTCAGATGACATTAACCCCCAGGTTCTGCAGGAATTAAATATTGTGACATACAGACTCATCTATAATATTATACTTAAGAATGATATAATTACAAGGATTATAATTACAATAAAAATTACAAGAATTATAATTACAATTTCATAGAGCCCATATTAAAGGTAACATAGTACATAAGGCCGAAAAAAAGACATTTGTCCATCCAGTTTGGCCTGTTATCCTACTAGTGCTTGGAAACTATAGGCTGGTAAATTTAACCTTACCAGCCTAAAGTTTGGGATTTGGGGAAGTTGGAGGCTTGGATGCAGAGACAGCAAATGAAGTTCAACGTAGATAAAGCTCATGCACTTTTGCTGAGGAAACAAAATGTGAAGTTAAAGTATGTGCAAAACATTAAAACACTGGATGAAACTGCCACTGAAAAAATGTGGAATATTTATGGACCGTAAACTTAACTTTTGTGACCAATGCCAAGCAGTTGCTGTCAAGACAAATAAAATAATGGAATGTATCAAAAGAGGCATAGATGCTCCTGACAAGAACATATGAGGTCATTTATCAAACTGGTGTAAAGTAGAACTAGCTTAGTTGCCCATAGCAACCAATCAAATTCCACCTTTCATTTCCCAAAGGAGCTATGAAAAATGAAAGGTGGAATCTGATTGGTTGCTATGGGCAACTAAGTCAGTTCTACTTTACACCAGTTTAATAAATGACCACAATAGTTTTTCCGCTATACAAATCACTAGTCAGACCACACATTACATATTGTGTACTATATTGGGCACCTGAGTATAAAAAGGACATTAAAGAGCAAGTTCAGAAGAGGGTGACCGGTATAATGAAGTGTATTGCACCATGGCAGGTAATCAAAGTTATCAAAAAGACAGCCTATAGTATCTAATCCCAATGTACAATTATATAAATGGACAGAACAGAGATCTTTATCATCTAATATATAAAGCTGAGTGTATGTGTGTGTGTGTGTGTGTATGTCCGCTAAAGGAATCCGTACCGTCGCATTTACAATCACAAAATTTGGCACACAGGTGCATCAAGTGTCTGGGAAGGTTTTAGACCAGGTCTCCGCTCTCTAGGATGTACCGTTCCTGAGATATTCCCAAAAAATGCATTTGCCAATAGAAGCTTGGTCACAAGACCCTTATCAGCCAATAGAGGCTCGCAGGTCCTCCAGCCTCCACATACACATTTTTACTCCAGGTTTCCATAACAACCCAGCCATTTTTCTTCAATGCTGTAGGAGAGCTTTAAAGGAAATCTGTCACAAGGATAATCACTATTGAAGTAAAGCCATGGCCTAATAGCACTTAGTACCTTATTTCCAGATGTGCCTTTGTTCCAGCAATAGATATTTTTATCCTCTGAAAATCCAGTTTATATGGTATGCAAATGAGCCAATAAGGTGCCCAGAGGGGGGTCACTCTTGCAGGAAGGAGCCCAGACATGCCCCCGCCACAATGTGTCCTCCCTCAAAATACTTAAAACCCCGCCCTCAGGTACCGCTAAGCCACAACCCTGATCTTGTTAGGCCACGCCCCCTCCCACTCCTGAGCCGACGGGGATTGAAAATATGAAGGTAAAAATCAACTTCTGTCAGCTGCAGGGGTGGGATGGATGGTGACTTTCTCCCTGCAGCTTACACTCAGACAGCACAGTGCTGCTGTCTTAGTCTGCATTCAGACGTCCGTATTGCATTGCGGATCTGCAAATTGTGGGTCCGCAATACAACCGGCCGGCACCCCCATAGAAATGCCTATTCTTGTCTGCAATTGCGAACAAGAATAGGACATGCTCTATTTTTTTCCGGAACTGCAGACCGGAAGATCGGGGCCACGCTCTGGAAATGCGGATGCGGACAGCACACTGTGTGCTGTCCGCATCTCTTAAGGCCCCATTGCGAATGAATGGTCCGCACCCCTTCCACATAATTGCGGATTGGATGTGGACCCATTCTACAGACGTGTGAATGGACCCTTAGAGTGAGCTGTTCAAATGGACACGCACCCTATCCGGTTAGGCCACACCCCCTCCCACTCCTCAGCCGACTGAGATTGAAAAAATGAAGTTAAAAATCAACTTCTAGGTCGTGCTAAGCCACGCACTGATCTAGTTAGGCCAGACCCCTACTCCTTAGCCGACAGGGATTGAAAAAATGAAGGTAAAAATCAACTTCTGTCAGCTGCAGAGGTGGGAGGAACGGTGACTTTCTCCCTGCATCTCACACTCAAAAAGCACAGTGCTGATGTCATAGAGTGAGCTGTTAAAAAGGACACGCCCCCAATCCTCCCACTCCTCAGCCGACAGGGATTGAAAAAATGAAGTTAAAAATCAACTTCTAGGTCCCACTAAGCCACACCCCCGATCTGGTTAGGCCACGCCCCCTCCCACTCCTCAGCTGACAGGGATTTAAAAAATGAAGTTAAAAATCAACTTCTGTCAGCTGCAGAGGTGGGATGGACGGTGACTTTCTTCCTGCAGCTCACACTCAGACAGCACAGTGTGGCTGTCTGAGAGTGAGATGTTCAAAAGGACATCCCTGTGTCCGTCCAGGCCCTGCGCCAGACGGAGGACAGGGAGTCTAAAGATGTCACTGTTATAGTGGATAGTGTTTATATTTTTTAACGACACACACAAACATTAAATGAAATTGATTAAATATACCCAAGCAAAGGCGTGTCCTTCCGCTTTTTTTAAACTAGGTTTGTAACTATGACAAGAGGACATCCTCGTTGTCTACAGGAAAGAAGTTTCAACATAGATAGAGACTCTTTACTGTAAGAGCAGTGAAGTCATTGTGCAAGGTCCTGGATGTCTTGAAAAATAATACTATCATAAGTTTTGGATACTAAAGATGGGATTCAGGGATTTTTTTTATTTGCCATATTTGGAGTCAGAAAGGAATTCTTCCTCTAATATAGGGTAATTGACTGTTAGCGTTTTTTCCACCTAACTATATAAAAATGTAAGCGAGTGCAAATTTGCTTCCTATATAGTTTATCAGCCATGAAAAGGACTCTTAGGCTTCTTGGACCATGTTATAGGACATGTTAGGAGGAAGGTATGCAAATCCCAACCTTAATTTATCACTGATCCATTAATGCTCTAGACCAGGGGTCTGCAACCTTTAAGACATAAAGAGCCACTTGGACCCGTTTCCGAAGGAAAAAAAGAAACTGGGAGCCGCAAAACCATTGCGACATTTAAAACAAATATAACACTGCATATATTGTTTCTTACCTTAATGCTATATACAGGATCGTGCAGTCAGCTGTCAATCTGAAGAAAAAAAGGACTTTTTCACTTAACAATGTAAAATATATTTTTGCAAATTAATAGCTAATTAAAATATTTAATTTACCTTTGCCAGACCACCCCCAATCATGTGCCAGTAATACCAGACCCCCCCAATCATGTGCCAGTAATACCAGACCCCCCTCCAATCATGTGCCAGTAATACCAGACCCCCCTCCAATCATGTGCCAGTAATACCAGACCCCCCTCCAATCATGTGCCAGTAATACCAGACCTCCCCAATCATGTGCCAGTAGTAATACCAGACCCCCCCAATCATGTGCCAGTAGTAATACCAGACCCCCCCCAATCATGTGCCAGTAGTAATACCAGACCCCCCCAATCATGTGCCAGAAGTAATACCAGACCCCCCCAATCATGTGCCAGTAGTAATACCAGACCCCCCCAATCATGTGCCAGTAGTAATACCATACCCCCCCCCCCAATCATGTGCCAGTAGTAATACCAGACCCCCCCCCTGCCAGTAATTCCAGGGGCCCCCCCAATATCCCCAATCATGTGCCAGTATAATACCATTATGTGCCAGACTGCCAGTTAAAAAAAAAAAAAATTAACACTTATACTTACCTCTTTGGAGCGATGCGATGCAGGCCTCTTCCGGCCTGTGTCCCGACTCCAGCGCTGTACGGCTCAGGTGGCGCGATGAAGTCCTCGCGCCGCCTACGCCGGCCTAGTAGTGCCGGCAGCCTATCAGAGGAACAGGAAAGGGACACACCTCCCTGCCCTGCTCACCCGCACAGCCTTCTGTTTGTATCGCTGTCCTGAGGACGGCGATGAAAACAGATCACTATGGAGATGAGCGCTTCGCTTCCACAATGGAAGCGCTCATCTCAGTGCCTGCCCAGCAGCCGCCGCACAGAGCCTGCCCGCCGCCGCTGCCGCACACACACTGCTCATGCCACACACACACTGCTCATGCCCATGCCGGAGCCGCGGCAAAGGTTCAAAAGAGCCGCATGCGGCTCCGGAGCCGCGGGTTTCTGACCACTGCTCTAGACCACCAGGGAGTGTAAAATTAGCACATTCACTGCCTTGTACATCTGGGGAATTTACATAACCCTTTCACTATAATAGACCATTAGGGATTTTGATATTATGAGAAAAAAGTGTATAAAAATTGTGAGCAGGGGACGCTTCTGTGAGGAATATGGATTAATTTGCTGAAAGATGGCAGAGGAAATCAAGCTCCACAGGGGGGCCCTGCTTCAAAGCCACAGTCAGATAGCAGAAAACTCCTAGCAGGCCACATTTAGTTACATTTCACACCTCCAGTCAGACAGCACAGATCCTGCAGGAAAAACCCCAACAGGAGGTATCAGCCCTTGCCAGGATCAATGATACCTCCCAGACATGTCTCACCTATATTTCATAATGAATTATGAATCGCCCGACCATCGCAGGTGCAAACCAGATACATATTTGTGTCCCGATGGCCACGATGAATATGCCCATGGTCTTTGTTTGAGGGTGGGATTCCAGGGAAGGGAGATATCCATATCTCCCCACAGACACCCAATAGCGGCACCATGTTTGGACTCTAGTTGTAGCCGGAACCCAGGCGAATCCGTTGGTCCCAGAACCATCTCCCTGTGACCTTCTGGACTGGAGCTATAAACCCTAAAGTGTTTTGTGGGTCATTTGCAGCCAGTCCAGCAGAGGGGGGTGGACCCCTCCCAAAGGCCGGGAGGGGAGGGTCCAGCTACAGGTTAAAAGGTTTGTGCCAGCAAGTGGGCGGGTCTTTTCTCTGAAAGGGGGTCACATCGTGCAATGTATTTGGAGGGACCTGCAACCGGCTGACATCACTGCCTCCGACATGAATACAAGAACTCACCACTACCCAAAGGACTCATATATCTGGTAAACTGACTTATTGTTCTGCTTAACCCTATATCACCTGTATCTTTAACCTCAGAACACTGTATATTTTCTCTGTGTATATTGTGTCATCTAGTGTGCCCTTAAGGCGATTAAATATATAATTTAATCTTGTGCTATCTTGTATCTCGATCACGAATACCCACGTCCGTGTTTTGGCCTAGTTATAAGCTACCACGGGTTGGTTTCTCACCCTATATATAATTCCATTACCGGACCGGGCGTATATAAAACGAGAAAATGGTGGCAGTCTACCCGGGCTGAGACAGCGCTGGTTTTACTGCAGCAGTGAAAAGGCTCTCTCAGCTTGTTGCCTCTCTGTGCCCGCGTGGACAGGAGGTGTTTGTGTAAACTGTACCAAGCTGACCTTACCTGCTCCTCTGGAGGGCGTAACGTCACGCTTTGGTAACAAGTGACCATACTGTGTCTCGTGAGCTCGACATAGGTGACGTCAAGCGGGCGCGAGGCGTGGTATTCGTCACATATTTTAGGGATTTTGATATTATGAGAAAAAAGTGTATAAAAATTGTGAGCAGGGGACGCTTCTTTGCTTGTTTCCCACGGATCCATTTTCTAGAAAAAGGGCCCTGGGTAGGAATGATCACATGACAGCATGCACCCACTCTGGGAACTAGCAATGCTAAGCCCTCCTGCTTCCATGAATTTCAATTGAGCTAGCTTGAAAAATATCCCTCCTCCAGAAAGACGAAAATGACTTGGATAATAGACAAGCCAGCACATCATCTGCAGACAGCTGTTTTGGGGTGACTGGCCCTCATTAGTGCAGATCAGAGAACACTGGCTTAACTGGGAGAGGGGCCTAGGTCAGGATTTGAGGGGTATATTTCTCCTTACAGAGACTGCCTTAATCGGCGTGAGGAGACTTACAGGCCATACATGCTCCTCTGGGACTCTCCTGGTTTGACTGGGCCAGGAGAGATAACTATACAGGAACCTATTCTTCTCACTCAAGAAGAAGATGGGACTAGCAGAGGAAACAGGAAGAGTAAGGGTGCACAGAGTGACTTGGGCTCGCCCTCGGTACCCTTAACTGCTTATTTGCATATGGATTAAAAGTAATTTTTCTCTAGAATGAAACAACAGGTCGCTCAGTCAAAGGTATCTTTACATTCAGTTGAGCTCACCCTACAAGGCATTGTGCCCAATGTAATGGTTAATTTCCTGGTGATAGGTTCTCTTTAAACCGGGAACAAAAAATTGTTTTTTCTCTTTTAACTAGAAACCAAGTGGTCAAGATTATGGAAGTCTTTATTACCTGATTGCAGTCTATTCTAATTACTAATTTTACCATTTATTTTCGGTTTCTAAGGTCACCTTGAGAAAACAACTTTGGAGCTGAGGACAAACTTTAGTATAAGTTTATTAATTTTTAACATATGCAGAAAGCCGAGCCGGTTCATAATGAACTTTCACAAGTTCAGACTTTGGGCTTGGGAAATTAGAGACAAATGCAAAGGATTGAGACCAACTAACATATAACTTCTCAAGTGTGTTACCTTTATTATAAAGGGCTAAAGGTTTTTATTGCCCTTCCTTAATGCATGAACCAAATGTTCTCACTGGAGGCTCATTCGAAGCTTTGCCCATTTAAACAAATACAGATCTGAAATATCGGCAACGCGGCTGAATTTAACTGCCAAATATAAATTGTGAGATTAGTGCATTGCTAACATCTATTTTCACCAGAAGATCATTTTACAGTGGCAGAAATCCAGTCTGTGTGTGTTCCATTAGGTTTTTAACGGCATTGGAGAGAAATAGTTTCGATATAGGAAAGCGATAATGGTGGAAAATCTATGTAAGTGCATGTAATCTATCATTAAGTCATCTCTGCTTGGCTATGGCGAGTTGGCGACATACTCCATGGAACCCTGGAGGTGGAAAGCAGCTCTCCTAGAGCTTAATAGACTTTAATTGCAGTCCACTTGACCAAAATGGTCATGGGATGATTCAAGTTTCAAATTCCAATATGTTTGCATCATTTTATAGTACAGTGTAAAAACCTAACTTTTTGCAAGTGTAGTTTTTACAAGTTTGTAAAGTGTACATTATGGTGTACACTTATATATTATAAGTCGCATTTAAAAAATACAATATCTGATGGTATTAATGATTCTTTACAGCAGTTCAGCTGGTAGGGAGTCTTTAGTATAATGCTTCCTGGGAAAAGTATGCAAAACAGCTTTACTCCAGAAAAAGGATTTCTCTGTAGTGCAACCTATAGTTATCTACCCTGTCAGTCAATGTCTAGGATATGCCACTTTTTGATTGGTAGGGGAGAGTCTGACCACTGGTACCCCAACGTTCCTAAGAATGAAAGGGCTGCAATGCTGATTTAGTGCTTTAGACCCTTCATAGCTTTCCTTAAACTGCAGCGTCCCAGTCACCTGTTGTGAGGGAATCTTCAGTCAGGTGGATATCTATGTGCCAGAAGGGGCAATAAATCAGAAACTGTGCTGTCTTCACATGGGTCACATCTCTGGTTTAGCTGTTAAGTCAGGTAATGTCTCAAAGTTCTTTAAAAGGTGGTACTAAAGAGAGGAGGGGTAGTTTTGCAGCTAGCTCAGTTGAAATTGATGGAAGAAGGAGTGCTTAGCATTGCTAGTCACCAGAGTGGGTGCATGCTGTCATGTGATCATTCCTATCCAGGGCCCTTTTTCTAGAAAATGGATCCGTGGGAAACAAGTAAAGAAGCGTCCCCTGCTCACAATGTTTATAAATTTTTTTCTTATAATATCAAATCCCTGGTGGTTTATAGTAGTAAAAGGGTTGTATAAATTCCCCAGAGCTAAAAGGCAGTGAATGTGCTAATTCTACACTCCTTGGTTCCATAAGAAATTACGGTTGGTCTAGGGGATTCAGTTCTTCAAGGGCTTCCTTAGAGACAGGACAAAGTTTGACATCTCCTAATATTGATCTGTTCCTACATAAAGTAGTCAATCAAGTGGACATAGAGAGTACAATGACTGTGGGTGCTTGCCGATCTTATCAATGATATTCCAATATGTCTAAAACTCCCTGCTCCCTGCTATAGTGATCAGAAGACTCTGGAGTACAAACTTCTGCTATAAACACGTTCAACACTGTACAGCAGATGTAAGTTTGAGGGTTTTTTGTGTGAAGATTCTGTTAAACTGCTGGAATTTCTCAAACATCTTTGTTTTAGAAAATATGGCAGATCGCATTGGAAACATTAAAATGTTCAGCATAAAACTGTAATCCCATATAACACAGACTTTCCAAAATTACACATTGTGTAGCCAGTTTTATTCACTCAAGCAGACATTCTGTGTATTGTATGTGAAATGCTAAAATAAATTATACACTTTATATTTATTTGTTGCTATTTTTATATTATATACATATTGAACTTTTCCTGGTATGTGCGGTCATAAAAGATTATGCGTCTTATGAAAAAGTGGAATGGAGGAGAATGAAATATTTAGCATGCTAAGTGAAAAATGTAAGGATAAACATTTTGCTAACCAATTAGGGTTGAGTGAATCGGGTTCGGATTGCTGTATCTGAACCCGATTCTTTTAAAAATTTTGTTAAGAATATTGGCTCCGTCCTACTGTAAAATGGCTTGCCTGTAAGGAGGTCTTCTCAACGTTTCAGAAACGTGTCACTTAGTTCATTCTCAATCACTGTATCAAAATAATAAGCCGAACTCTGCATCGTGCCTCATTAACAAATTAATTGGACAAATATCTCTATTTCACTCTGGTTGCCATAGGACAGGTCCAAATTTTGTTGTCCATAAGGGTGTTCGGTTATCTTATTATTCAGGACAGTGACCCCTAGTTTAGTAAAGGGGCTGTCCCACGAAAAATATTCTACAGTTTTCAAACCAGCACTTGGATCTCAATACTGTTGTAATTGCATGTAATTAAAAATTTAGCATAGCCACTGAGTTATTCAATTAAATGTATTTGTATAGCGCCACCTGCTGTTTTTATTTTTTTTATTTCTTTGACCTGCTCACTGAAATGGCCGCACATGCTCAGTTTCATCCTTTAACTGCCTCCTGAGCTGTAATAGGGAGAGCATGGACATTACAGCTGCAGCAGAAAAGACACTCCTCTTGAGCTGTCAGCTTGATATAAATCTAACAGAGTAATGAATGTGGAGATCTCTGGATCCATGTGAGGTTAAGGGCTGGTTCTAGCTTTGTTAGAAAGAGGTACTTAATATGATGTCTGATTTTCATTTTTTACATTGGTCATGGGATAACCCCTTTAATTATGGTTCAAACCTGCAGGTAAACATCACCAAATGCGTTCTCTTGGGTTCTCCATTGTCTTCTTTTCAAACGACTAAATTCCAAACAATACGATCCTTAAGGATCGAAGGTTGACAGAATGGTCTCGATTGTTTCACATTAACATCCATTTGCGGTCAGCTCTTTCGGTGAGCACAATGTTATTTTCTTGGACAGATCTCAGTTGTGAATTACCTTCTATTTCACTAACAAGGAACCATAGCAGAATGAGCAGGATGATTATCAAGATTTAAAGTCCAAGAGCTCAAAGAATTTTAAATTCCTTTGATACCAAGATCAACTTCAACCTGTGATGTCTCCAGGTCCAAAAAAACGTTATTGTGACTCAGGAAATTTATTGTTATGCTCAACTTGACAAATGAACTTTTTTGGGGGAAATTAAGTTCACAGAAAGATGAAGTACTTGTTGGAATTTACGAGTGTTTTGATTGACTGGAGAACCTAGGAGTGGAAAAAAGCCATATAAATCTCAAGGTTCAGGAGAAAACAGCTGTTTGCTATATAGAAATGACATCTACAACATCTCGGAGAAAGGAAAGGGTTTGTCCATAATGAACTTTCTTTCCTCGCTAGTCCAAATTTTTACATGCAAGCCACTGTTAGGAAGTCAAGCTGTCCATGCCCTGCGGTTCAGTTGTGTATTTCGGCAACAAATACCTCATAAAACCCTTGGAGCATAATTATCCCACCATAAACACACCTTTACAAGTGCCACACTAACAAATTAAGATAATATACGGGTGTCTGACATTTTAGCAAAACAGACTAGGCAACTTTTGGTTTCATGTTAACATTTTTTGGCTTCTTTATATGATTAGATGTAGTGTAACCATGGCAACCGCTGACATTTTTTATTTTACTTTCTAAAGAGTATATGAAAAAGGAACTTAATCTCCGATAGTACTGATAGCTAGAGTACAGTTAGTGATCAATGTAGAACACTCAAGGTGGCTCACTTCATCCGTAGATGGATAAAAAGCGGGTACTAAAGTTCAGCTGGCTGTCTGATACCAGATACATAAATTTACTATAAATAAATAAATGTGTACCAGCACATCCACACTCTGGCAAAGATAAGAGAACCAATATATAAATTATATAAAATATTATTTAGATAAATATGGCCTAAATTCAGTCCAGTGCCAGATCAGTCCACTTAACTATATAGCAGATCACACTACCAATATTTCATGAAACATAAACATAAAATACATTGAACTAAAAATTAAAACCTAATTCTATTATGTGAGCACAAGAAGTGCTGTAGTATCAATTGGACTAATTATCATCATCTACCCTTATAGGATGGAATAACACTATTCTTTTTTTATCTAATTCAGCTTATTGGCGGACAGTTTGGTTTGGTTTTGTCTTTTATGTTGCTTAAGCCCTTCAACTAAAAATTGAATATCAATAGATGTGCACAAAATAGGATTACTTTTTAATTTTTCTTCAATGTATTTTATGTTTATGCTTTATGAAATGTTGGTAGTGTGATCTGCTACATAGGTAAGTGGACTGATCTGGCACTGGACTTAATTTAAGCCATATATACAGTACAGACCAAAAGTTTGGACACACCTTCTCATTCAAAGAGTTTTCTTTATTTTCATGACTATGAAAATTGTAGATTCACACTGAAGGCATCAAAACTATGAATTAACACATGTGGAATTATATACATAACAAACAAGTGTGAAACAACTGAAAATATGTCATATTCTAGGTTCTTCAAAGTAGCCACCTTTTGCTTTGATTACTGCTTTGCACACTCTTGGCATTCTCTTGATGAGGTTCAAGAGGTAGTCCCCTGAAATGGTTTTCACTTCACAGGTGTGCCCTGTCAGGTTTAATAAGTGGGATTTCTTGCCTTATAAATGGGGTTGGGAACATCAGTAGTGATGTCGCGAACATAAAATTTTCAGTTCGCGAACAGCGAACGCGAACTTCCGCAAATGTTCGCGAACTGGCGAACCGGGCGAACCGCCATAGACTTCAATAGACAGGCGAATTTTAAAACCCACAGGGACTCTTTCTGGCCACAATAGTGATGAGAAAGTTGTTTCAAGGGGTCTAACACCTGGACTGTGGCATGCCGGAGGGGGATCTATGGCAAAACTCCCATGGAAAATTACGTAGTGGACGCAGAGTCGGGTTTTAATCCATAAAGGGCATAAATCAACTAACATTCCTAAATTGTTTGGAATAACGTGCTTTAAAACATCCAGTGTGTGTATACGATCAGGTATGATGTTGGCACTGGCAGTGGGCACACTACAGTCAGTGGAAGAGGGCCTGACACACTGACTGGCAGCAGGCAAGCAACTGAATTTAGACTACTGTCTAAAAATTAAATGCCTTATTTATCGGCAAGCTACTGTGCCACCCGGTATCAGTGGTTGGCACTGGCAGTGGGCACACTACAGTCAGTGGAAGCGGGCCTGACACACACTGGCAGCAGGCAAGCAACTGAAATTACACTAAAGTGTAAAAATTAAATGCCTTATTTATCGGCAAGCTACTGTGCCACCCGGTATGAGTGGTTGGCACTGGCAGTGGGCACACTACAGTCAGTGGAAGAGGGCCTGACACACACTGGCAGCAGGCAAGCAACTGAAATTACACTAAAGTGTAAAAATTAAATGCCTTATTTATCGGCAAGCTACTGTGCCACCCGGTATGAGTGGTTGGCACTGGCAGTGGGCACACTACAGTCAGTGGAAGAGGGCCTGACACACACTGGCAGCAGGCAAGCAACTGAATTTAGACTACTGTCTAAAAATTAAATGCCTTATTTATCGGCAAGCTACTGTGCCACCCGGTATCAGTGGTTGGCACTGGCAGTGGGCACACTACAGTCAGTGGAAGCGGGCCTGACACACACTGGCAGCAGGCAAGCAACTGAATTTAGACTACTGTCTAAAAATTAAATGCCTTATTTATCGGCAAGCTACTGTGCCACCCGGTATCAGTGGTTGGCACTGGCAGTGGGCACACTACAGTCAGTTGAAGTCGGCCTGACACACACTAGCAGCAGGCAAGCAGCTGAAATTACATTAAAGTGTAAAAATTAAATGCCTTTTTTAAGCAAAGTCCTGTGCCAGCCGGTATGAGTGGTGGGCACTGGCAGTGGGCACACTACAGTCAGTGGAAGTCAGCCTGACACACACTGGCAGGCAACTAACCTTAGATTAAAGTGTAAAAATTAAGTGCCTATTTTTTAAGCAAAGTCCTGTGCCACTCGGGATGACAGGGGTGGGCACTGGCAGTGGGCACACTACAGTCAGTTGAAGTCGGCCTGACACACACTGGCAGGCAACTAACCTTAGATTAAAGTGTAAAAATGAAGTGCCTTTTTTTTAAGCAAAGTCCTGTGCCACACGGGATGACAGGGGTGGGCACTGGCAGTGGGCACACTACAGTCAGTTGAAGTCGGCCTGACACACACTAGCAGCAGGCAAGCAGCTGAAATTACACTAAAGTGTAAAAATTTAATGCCTTTTTTATGCAAAGTCCTGTGCCAGCCGGTATGAGTGGTGGGCACTGGCAGTGGGCACACTACAGTCAGTGGAAGTCAGCCTGACACACACTGGCAGGCAACTAACCTTAGATTAAAGTGTAAAAATTAAGTGCCTTTTTTTAAGCAAAGTCCTGTGCCACACGGAATGACAGGGGTGAGCACTGGCAGTGGGCACACTACAGTCTGTGGGCCTGCAGCTCCTCACACACAGGCAGGCCAGGCAACTGCAATATGTATATAAAGGAAAAAAAAAAAGCAGACTAATGTTGCAGCCCTAAAAAGGGCTTTTTGGGGTGCTGTCAGGACGCTGTCCTTACAGCAGAGATCAGATGAGTCTTTCAGGACTGGAGTGGACACTGAATTCACTAGCCTAGCTATCGATTTCCCAATTAAATCAGCAGCAGTTACAGTCTCCCTCCTCTCACTAAGACTGCAGCTTCAGAATGAATCTAAAATGGATGCTGTGCAGGAGGTGGGAGGGTCTGGGAGGGAGGGTATGCTGCTGATTGGCTGGAATGTGTCTGCTGACTGTGAGGTACAGGGTCAAAGTTTGCTCAATGATGATGTATAGGGGGCGGACCGAACATCGCATGTGTTCGCCCGGCAGAGGCGAACGCGAACAAGCTATGTTCGCCGGGAACTGTTCGCCGTCGGATAGTTCGGGCCATCTCTAAACATCAGTGGTGTTGAGGAGAAGTCATGTGGATACAGTGAGCTGGACCGCAGAGTGAAGGCAAAAGGGCCAACAAGTGCTAAGCATCTCTGGGAACTCCTTCAAGACTGTTGGAAGACCATTTCAGGGGACTACCTCTTGAAGCTCATCAAGAGAATGCCAAGAGTGTGCAAAGCAGTAATCAAAGCAAAAGGTGGCTACTTTGAAGAACCTAGAATATGACATATTTTCAGTTGTTTCACACTTGTTTGTTATGTATATAATTCCACATGTGTTAATTCATAGTTTTGATGCCTTCATAGTCATAAAAATAAAGAAAACTCTTTGAATGACAAGGTGTGTCCAAGCTTTTGATCTGTACTGTATATTAATATAAAATTTTATATATTTTATATTGGTTCTCTAATCTGTGGATGTACTGGTACACTTTTATTTATCCCATGTGTATACGACCAGCCTGATGAAGGGCATTCTTTCTGCCCGAAACGTTGTTACCAAAAGGACCACTATGTCCGGCTAAGGCTGCTTTCACACTTGCGTTCAGAGCGGGTCCGTCTGATGTCTGCACAGACGGATCGCTCCTATAATGCAGACGTTTGGATCCGTTCAGAACGGATCCGTCTGCATTATAGTTTAAAAAAAATTCTAAGTGTGAAAGTAGCTTCAGACGGATCCGTCCAGACTTTACATTGAAAGTCAATGGGGGACGGATCCGTTTGAAAATTGAGCCATACTGTGTCAACTTCAAACGGATCCGTCCCCATTGACTTACATTGTAAGTCTGGACGGATCCGTTTGCCTCCGCACGGCCAGGCGGACACCCGAACACTACAAGCAGCGTTCAGGTGTCCGCTTGCTGAGCGGAGTGGAGGCTGAACGCTGCCAGACTGATGCATTCTGAGCGGATCCGCATCCACTCAGAATGCATTAGGGCAGTACGGATGCGTTCTGGGCCGCTTGTGAGACCCTTCAAACGGAGCTCACAAGCGGAGCCCCGAACGCTAGTGTGAAAGTAGCCTAAGCAAATAAAAATTACCTAAGCAAAAATCTGGAGTGGAGCTAGGAACATACCACAACGTGCACCCAAACCGGTCAGAATAGATAGAGTGCTGTGATCACCACGAGATTCCAATACTAGTGATCAAAATGGCTAATGGAAGGGAAGAAGGAAAGACAAAGGGACTACGTGGACAACAAGGAAAGCTTTTGGTGAAAATGGCCATGGTGCGGTGGGGCCTCATTTCTAGTTTTAATACAGGACCTTATGGATCACTGCTACACCCCTGCGCAGCTGGCATAACCACAACTTAACTTGGCCCCATGTTTGTGGCCCTGAAGACATGCTGTATAAGATAAGAACATGGTCACTTGCTTGATTTGGCCCAGTTATAGTAAGTATATGTTAGAATTATCTGGACTGTACCTATAAATGCATAAATCTACAGTGTAATAGGGAAATATGCTTCCTAGTTCTGTATAATTTCATAAGAAGGTACAAGCGGTGGTAGAAAACTGAATGACATACCATGACAGAACTGTTTCGGCTGCTGGCTACATTAGTTGCCACATCCACCAATAAAAAAATGTGAAGAAAGGGCCAAGTAAAATAAAAATGTGACAAGATCAATGGATGGATGGCACCTTCATATGTCAGTGGTGATATTCACTGTGTACAAATGAGGAGTGCAATATGATAGTTGGGTAAAATCAGTCTCTTCTCTTGCACGTCGGGATGTCATGGCATCCTGTCATACTGTAATAAAGGGTTATTTAAACCCGATTCAGGTTGATCACTGGGGACCCAGCACCCAACACTGGTCTGCCACTCCTGCCCTCAGTTCAGCCCATCTGTATCAGTAACCCCAGTAACTCTGTTTTACCCATCTACATCAACTCTTCTACATCACTCTGCCATGCCGGTTTCCAGAAATCTGCTACATAAACTCTGCTACAGCAGTCTCCTGTAACTCCTACTACATTTACTCTTCTATATCAGTCCTTTGTTTTATTCTGCTGCATCACAATTTCAACTCTGTTGCCCCAGGTCTACAGCTATGCTACACCCATTTGCCCTGCTCTACTATACTGGTTCACCAGCTCTGCTACAGCGGCTCTCTAGTTCTGCAATTCTGGCTCAGCTATGCTAAACCTGTCATTCTGCTCAGCTGCACCAGAGCACCCTATTTTAGCTGCTCAAGTCCTCCTCAACCAGACAGGTGGCTTAGCACATCCACCTCGCCAGGTTAGAACATAATAGAGGACCCACTGCCAATCATCTTATCACCACAGGTGATCCTCCAGAATGGCAACCACTCTTTGCAATGGCTCTCTGGCTAAAAGAAATCAGGAGCAGAGGATCCACTCTATGATATTATAAGATCTAAAAAATACATATGGAAAGGTGTTGTCCTAATGAGTAACTTAGATGATATTCGACCTTACTAGTCTTAGTGCTCTTGATTTCAGGTCATGTAGAACAATTTCTGTGTCCATCTGAATTCACAAAGGGCAGTTTATTTTTTTCAGTACAAAAAGGAAAATAAGTGAAACTTGAATTTTGTTAATCCTTTTACAACTTAATTTTGCATATGAATGTCTGGAACAATTAGATCATTGTTAAGAGGAATGAAACTGAAGCCAGAATACGGCTCATAATTTCCCAAATGATACAGAGACCCCTGGACGACCTGTTAGGGTTGCGTAATATTAAATAACTAAGACATAAAACCTGGAATGCTGCGCCATTTACACAACTTCCGTCCCTTTCAAATCAGTCAAAAATAGAATATTATTATCTTTTTTGTGTATAACTATTCTTCAAATATTCTTAGTATTAGTAATATTGTAATTATCAGTTATTCACTGGTTACATAAGTATGTCCACCACCAAAATAACATGTAATGCACAACATATACATACACAATATTTCATACAAAAGTCTACAATAGATCACTTAGGTACAAGGAGACTTAGCATTCCTTAAAGAGGTTTTCTGTGATTTTAATATTGATGACCTACTATATCCTCAGGATAGATCATCAATATAAGATTGCCGGGGGTCTGACACCTGTCATCCTTGCTGATCAGCTGGTTGAAGAGAACACCACGCTCCTTGCGAGTGCAGCCCTCCCTTTATTGTTTATCTGCTCGACATCGACATCGCAGTGGTGAGCAGATGTAACTACAAGCTGCCCCATTCATTTCAATGGGACGGCTCGTTCCTATTCAAGTGTATACTACAGAGCCATCCCATAGAAGCAAATGGGACGGCTTCCTGTAATTACACCTGCTCATCACTGCGATGTTGATGGCGAGCAGGTAAACAGGCTGCACTTACACGGAGCACGGCCTTCTCTTCAACCAGCTGATCGGTGGGGGTGCCAGGTGCCCCGCCGATCTGATTTCGATGACCTATACTATCCTTGAAAGTCCCAGAAAACCTCTTTAACCACTTCACAACCGGGCCATTTCCCCCTTGCTGACAGAGCCTAATTTTGAAAATCTGACATGTGTCACGTTATGTGGTAAGAACTTTGGAACGCTTTTACTTATCCAAGCCATTCTGGACGTTAGAAGGCTTAGAATTGTAGAAGCAATTCTTAAAATTTTTAAGATAATTTCCAAAACCTACTTTTTAAACACCAGTTCAGGTCTGAAGTCACTTTGTGGGGCTTACACAGTGGAATCCCCCCATATATGACCCCATTGTAGAAACGACACCCCTCAAGTTACTCAAAACTGATTTTACAAACTTTGTTAACCCTTTAGGTGTTTCACAAGAATTAAAGGAGGGTTAACAGCCAAACAAAATTTAATATTTATTACCCTGATTCTGCGGTTTACAGAAACACCCCACATGTTGTCGTAAACTGATGTAAGGACACATGGCAGGGCGCAGAAGAAAAGGAGCGCCGTATGGTTTTTGGAAGGCAGATTTACCTGAACTAGTTTTTAGATGCCATGTCCCACATCCAAAAAGCGACCCCATTTTGGAAATTAGGGGATAAGGTGCCAGTTTTATTGGTACTATGTTGGGGTACATATAATTTTTAATTGCCCTATATTCAATTTTATGTGAGGCAAGGTAACCAAAAAATGGCTGTTTTTGCACTGTTTAGATTTTTTTTTTTTTTACAGCATTCATCTGACAAGGTAGATCATGTGCTATTTTTATAGACCAGGTAGTTACAGATGCAGTGATATCAAATATGTCTACTTTCTTTGTTTGTTTGTTTCAGTTTTATATAATAAAGCATTTTTGAAAAAACAATTATGTTTTTTAGTCTCCATTTTCTGAACGCCATATTTTTTTTATTTTTCTGCCGATCGTCTGGTGCAGGGGCAGGAAGAGTTGACGTTTTTATTGATACCATTTTTGGATACATATGATTTTTTGATCATTCATTATTTCACTTTATGGGGCAAGGTGACCAAAAAATTAGTTGTTTTAGCACAGTGTTTAGTTATTTATTTTTACAGCGTTCACCTGAGGAGTTAGGTCATGTGACATTTTTATAGACCAGATCGTTACAGACATGGCAATACCTAACATGTACAATTTTTCTTATTTAGTTAAGTTTTACACAATAATAGCATTTTTGAGCCATAGCTTTTTTTTTTTGACCGATTGGCTTAGTTAGGATCTCATTTTTTGCAGGATGAAGTGACGGTTTGATTGCTACTATTTTGGGGGGCAAACGCCTTTTTGATCGCTTGGTGTTGCACTTTATGTGATGCTAGGTGACCAAAAAAAATTTTTGGGCACTGTTTTTATTTTTATTTTAATGTTTGAATGGACGTTCTGGAACCCATAGGACATTTATATCCTATGGGCGGATGTGAAGTGGTTAAAGGAATATTCCAGTTGTGACAAGTTATCCCCTATTAAGCCTCGTGCACATGTCAGTGTTTTGGTCCGTGATTTTGAGCCAAAACCAGGAGTAGACCCTCCACAGAGATAAGGTATAACGGAAAGATCTGCACCTGTTCTGTGTTTAGACCCGCACCTGGTTTTAGCTCAAAATCACAGATGAAAATCACTGACCAAAACACTGACATGTGAATGAGGCATAAGGCCTCATGCACACGACCGTTTTTGTGGTCCGCACCCGAGCCACATTTTTTGTGGCTTGGGTGCGGACCCATTCACTTCAATGGGGCCGCAAAAGATGTGGACAGCACTCCGTGTGCTGTCCGCATCCGTTGCACCATTCCGTGGCCCCGCAAAAAAAAAATAGCATGTCCTATTCTTGTCAATTTTGTGGACAAGAATAGGAATTTCTACAAATTGCGGAAGGCACACGGGCGGCTTCCGTTTTTTACGGACCGCAAAAAACCGCACGGTCGTGTGCATGAGGCCTTAGATTGATTAGGGACCTCCATTGCTTCAGGGCTTAGGGACCTTCCGCTGGTTTCAGGGATTAACAGAAAGTTTACTATGGCAGGCCAGGAAGACTTCACAAGGGCCCAGACCGCCATAGGAACTGCTCTGAACTCTGTGATGTCTCCACAAGGTGCTACGCCCTCCTTCTGACTGAACTCTCAGATGCCATGGTCGCAACTGACCAAGGCATCTGGGGGTTTAAATGACCAGACCAGCGTTATTGCCAGTCCTGGTCATTGTCGGCGGGTGTCAGCCGTATTACTCAGCCAACACACAGACAGCATATGAGGCAGCATCAGCTTGTGAGCCCACCCCATACACCCTTCCTTCACCACTGTATATTTATGTAAAGTGGTCAGAGAGGACTATATAGTACACTTTTACACATCCATTCCTAAGCCTATTTGTTGGGGGGGGGGGGAGAATAAACTTGTAATCTGTAGGAATAATTTAATCACGTCTATGAGACACTAAAATCTATAGGACTTAACTTGCTTATAACTTGCTCTACTAACGAAAAGCAAAAATTGGCAGAAATAAGGGGTAAAGGGTAGGATGGTCTTTGTGATGCTGCTCATCTCAGCTTTTCATTGTCTTACCTGAAATATGGCTCTAAAGGGGTTATACAGAGTAACAAAAATATTTTCATTCTTAAACATATCCATGGGTTGCATCCCAGCTCTATTGATGTAAATGGGGCTGTACTGCAATACCACACACAACCTGTGGATGGGGGTGGTGCTGTTTTTGGAAGAAATCAGATGTGTTTTTCTAAAACCATAAACCCATTTTTAAATAATAGAACGGATCAATGTGTCCTAGAGTGCATCATGCCATTTTACTAGAAGCTAAAGAAACCACTGAAACTTCTCAACAGAGAAAAGACAGGCCACATTCTCATGAATATTAATGCCGCCCATAAAGTGGTGTTTTTCAGGTAACAGCTAAAATGTCAAAACCATTACAAGGTATCATGTGAAAAATAATTATTCTTCTGCTAAGCTGCATGCTAAAGGTTTCCACCACAAGAATTTCCATTGCCCAAATTTCCCTTTTTATTGTCCATTCATGGTCCCATTAACCCTCTTTAATGCTCTGGTAGTATTTACCCTCGTAATGTAGGGTTTGTCAAAGGTCCTTACTAATGGCAAACTTTTGGTTAAGGTGTATGTACAGAAAGAATGAAATCCTTCCACAACAAAGTGAATCAAAACCGACATGACATATTTCTCGTGGTTTTCCCTGAAATTTTTGAACTCAAAATGTATAAGGATGAAAAAAACACAGGACTCCTTTTATTACTTTTGAATGCAAATGTTTTAAACCCCGGGGAGCCCCTCCCTTCCTCCACATTAGTATTTTGCTCGGTTGCCAACAAAATATGATTTCAGATGTGTGTTTTCTTTTCCACGCAGGGAATATTGAATACGAAGGAACATTATTTCCAGCAACATAAGGGCTTTCACTCTGTAATAAAACGAGAAAACACTTCAAGAGGGAGATTTTCCTGGTGGACTGTAATAGACCTTCTTATTGCATCCACATAAATATGAAAAAGATTAATTGCAGTTAATACCGTCCCTATAAATTCCAATAAAAATGATGTGAGACAATAATTCTGATGACATCACCACTTCCATAGAATGCGTGCATGTGTTTTTTATTAAAGATACATCTATAAATCTCATGCAAGAGTACACTGATTTCTTTGAAGTGAACAACTGTGGCAGTAGAGTCGATTTTATATTCTTATATATGTATATATTTGTGGTCAAGAGAAAGAGGAGAGATAGATATGAGATTATAACAGACAGATAGATAGATAGATAGATAGATAGATAGATAGATAGAAACATTGACATATATATAACACCCTATAAGACGCACTTTTTTCCGTCCCAAAGTGTTGGAAAAATGTCACTGCGTCTTATGGGATTAATACTAATAAGCGCTTATTATGGAAGCACTCATTAGTACTGGAGGATTGGGAAGCCGTGAAAGCAGCGCTCCTCTCTACTCATCATTCCCTGGTCCGACTGGGGAAATAAACGGGTCTAACATCCTTCACAGATACTGAAGTGCTGCCTCATCATTTGCTTTTAGATATTGTCTATCGATTTTTGCCTGAAGTCCAGGAGGGATTGCACCCATTTTCACCACTGACTGTGCTGCTGCCATTCTTTGTTAGATAGATAGATGGATAGATATTAGATTAGATACATAATACACAGATATATAGATATACGTTAGATACATTGATAGATGATAGATGAGACGGATAAATAGATGGAAAGATAGATAGATAGATAGATAGATAGATAGATAGATATGAGATAGATAGATAGATAGATAGATAGATAGATAGATAGATAGATAGATAGATAGATAGATAGATAGATAGATAGAGATCAGGGCTGAGTGTAGCTTTTCTGATGCCAGAGGCGAGAATTAAAATTGTACCCTCCACTCCCCGATAAAAATCAAAGGTAAGATAGCCAAGTAACCAGCTCTTACTGGATCATTCACACTTGTACTGTAAATCCAAACCAAAATTTAAAAGGGTTTCAAAAGGCCCAGGCTCCAAGCCCCAATGCATATGTGTCAAATTCTCAATCCAACCATACCTATTACATCAAGTTACGTCTTCTCTGATTATACAGATTCTCTTTCAGCATTTTCTCCATTTGGTCCAGACCACCATGGTGACTTCTTTCAGCCACATCTTGTCTCTGCAGAGTTTGCCACGCAGACATCTTAGATTGCTCACTTTTCATCCTTCCTATTCTGCTGCCCCAATAGTGTTATCCCACTGCTACCCTTATATACTGTGTCTGCTGTGCGTCCCGATGCCCCTCAATACTATTCTGCAGAAATAATAATACCATACACATAGTCCCCCCATAGTAATAGTCCTCTTAATAGTTCCACCAATTATAAAAATTCTCACCTAGAGTGCCTTTATTAGCAATAGTGCCCCCAACGGTGACTGATAATGCTACTCAAGAGTGCTTCCATGAGTAGTACTGCCCTCCATGTTGGCACCAATAATAATAATGACTCTCGTAGTTCCATTAATAGAAATAAGCCCCCATAGTGTCCCCAGGAATAATAAGGTCCCTCTATGAGGCCCCCCTATAGGGTTCTTAGTAGTAATAAGGCACCTCTATAGATAGATATGAGATAAATAGATAGATACCTGTAGATATAAAATAGATATGAGAGAAAGATAGATAGATAGATAGTAACATAGTATATAAGGCCGAAAAAAGACATTTGTCCATCCAGTTCGGCCTGTCATCCTGCAAGTTGATCCAGAGGAAGGCAAAAAAACCTGTGAGGTAGAAGCCAATTTTCCCCACTTTAGGGGAATAAAAAATTTCTTCCCGACTCCAATCAGGCATCAGAATAACTCCCTGGATCAACGACCCCTCTCTAGTAGCTATAGCCTGTAATATTATTACACTCCAGAAACACATCCAGGCCCCTCTTGAACTCTTTTATTGTACTCACCATCACCACCTCCTCAGGCAGAGAGTTCCATAGTCTCACTGCTCTTACCGTAAAGAATCCTCTTCTATGTTTGTGTACAAACCTTCTTTCCTCCAGACGCAGAGGATGTCCCCTCGTCACAGTCACAGTCCTGGGGATAAATAGATGATGGGATAGATCTCTGTACTGACCCCTGATATATTTATACATAGTAATTAGATCTCCCCTCAGTCGTCTTTTTTCTAACGTGAATAACCCTAATTTTGATAATCTTTCAGGGTACTGTAGTTGCCCCATTCCAGTTATTACTTTAGTTGCCCTCCTCTGAACCCTCTCCAGCTCTGCTATGTCTGCCTTGTTCACAGGAGCCGAGAACTGTACACAGTACTCCATGTGTGGTCTGACTAATGATTTGTAAAGTGGTAGGACTATGTTCTCATCACGGGCATCTATGCCCCTTTTGATGCAACCCATTATCTTATTGGCCTTGGCAGCAGCTGCCTGACACTGTTTTTTTGCAGCTTAGTTTGCTGTTTATTACAATTCCTAGATCCTTTTCCATGTCAGTGTTACCGAGTGTTTTACTATTTAGTATGTACGGGTGACTTGCATTATTCCTTCCCATGTGCATAACTTTACATTTGTCAGTGGTAAACCTCATCTGCCACTTCTCTGCCCAAGCCTGCAATCTATCCAGATCCCTCTGTAGGAGTATACTGTCCTCTTCAGTGTTAATTACTTTACACAGTTTAGTGTCATCTGCAAAAATTGATATTTTACTGTGCGCTTGCTTCTACAAGATCATTAATAAATATATTGAAGAGAATAGGGCCTAATACTGACCCCTGAGGTACCCCACTAGTGACAGTGACCCAATCTGAGTGTGTACCGTTAATAACCACCCTCTGTTTTCTATCATTGAGCCAGTTACTTACCCACTGATAGATAGATAGATAGATAGATAGATAGATAGATAGATAGATAGATAGATAGATAGATAGATAGATAGATGGTTGTGTGCGTGGTTGCTCTCCATTCACTTCAGGGCCCCATTCTTACATTAGGAGCCGGTCCTATCTGTAATTTATTGTGTCTCCTGCCCATATGCTATAAATGTCCCAAAGGTGACAGCCCCTTTTATATTAACCTTTTCAAGAACTGGTTGTAACGGATCACCTGGTACACCGACCGGGTACCTCCGTTGAATGAATGCTCCTAGTGCTTTCCGAGGACTCCAAGCACTCCACTTGACGCCGTACGCACTGCAGACCCCACGAACCGCCGAAGCTTGGTTGAGGTCTCACCGTCTCCTACCCACCCTGGACCTACGACAAGGCTCCAGGCTCCAGTGGGTGGACCTCTCCTAAAACCAGAGATCAGGAACAGCCCTTAAAAGAGCTAGTAGTTATAGCCAGGGGAGTATACACGTATAGCAATCCCCACACACATGAGACGAGGCTCTATGTTGAAGGTGAAACAGGAACTGACTGTACTTCACGTACAGCCTCTTTTATTCACAAACCAAAAACATAGTACTGCCCACAGGGGTTTGAAATACAACCAATCAGTAATTAACAACACATACAATGCAACTACAGCAACCAATCGTTCACGCCCCCAGAGGACCAGAATGAAGACTGGGACATAGGACAACATATCCCCACAATGCATCATGGTCTCCTCCCCTCTGTCTGGAGACAACCTGAGGAGCAATCCAATTATCTCTCAGAACAAAGGGAGATCGCCAATACACATGTAGATACAACAGGACAGACATCACCATTTAAACACACAATGGGACAATGGCACAATAGAAACACACCCAGCATTTTCCTCCCAAGCTGACAAGTTACAATTATTATAGATTGTTACAACTTTGTGAGTTTACATTGGCCATACATATAACTTACATTAATTCAAACAGTATAACGTGGGGACAAACCTATCCAAAATTCACTTGAATCGGTTCAGGGGTTTAAAAGTTAGTATATGGCCCATAATCCTGGGGCAAGAGGCCAGCAGCCAGTCCTCTCCAAAACCCAGTGGCGAGGTTGGTTTCGCCACACATCTCCCCCTCCCAGGGAAGACTAACCAGATACCTGACCTCACGGTCAGTACCGGAGTTAGTCTGGCAGTCCAACCACAACCCAATACTGGACCTGTTGAATCTTGGGGCCTGGCTCTGTTCTGTATGTCCCCAGCTGTTGAGTGGGCATCTGCTACTCCTCGCTTCCTTGTGGTTCTCCAGCTTGGAGCTGTAGGTACTTGGTGGGCAGAGGCCGACTGCGCTCTGCCCAGATGCCAGCTCTTCTGCTGGGGTAGCCTGTGGGAAGTCCGGCTCTGGAGAAGAGGATAGGGGAGGGCAGAGGCCGACTGCGCTCTGCCCAGATGCCAGCTCTTCCGCTGGGATGTGGTCAGGGAATCCTATCCCCAGGACCTTGTTGCAGATCGGCTGTGGAGAGGAGGAATCGCTTACCTCCTCCTCCTGGCATTCCTGCAGGGTTGGTGGGGGATCTGAACCGGCCGTCCAGTATCTCGGTAGGTCTGGTGCAGAGACCGTGGTCCCATCTGCACCATCGGAGTTAGGGGTGCTGTCCCCCTGTGGTTGGGGAGAGAGATCAGTGGATATCGCAGGCTCATCCCCTGCCCCCAGAACTCGGTTGGGAAGTACCTGGGAAGGGGAGGGCTCGCTTACCTCCTCCTCCTGGTATCCCTGCGGAGATGGCTGGAGATCTGGACCAACCGTCCAGCATACCTGTAGGACTGGTAGAGAGACCTCGGTCCCATCTCCACCTGCCATCTGTGGGTCCTCCCAGGACCAGTCTGTGAGGTCCCTCAACAGTTGCGAGTAAGAACCACCTGCGTCCACACCTGGCAACTCCGGCTGCTGTTGAGCGTCTGGGCCAGCTGCCGAGCATCCCGGTGGAGAGACCTCGGTCCCGTCTCCACCTGCCTGTTGTGGTTCCTCACAGGACCAGTCTATGAGGACCCCTACTTCGGGTTCCTCTGGCCGCCTCAGGGGGAGACTGCTAACCTCCTCGGATGCAGCCTCTGCTCGGCTGCTGTAACACTCCTTCCGCTGGGCAATTTCGCTCTCTTTCGCCAGTCGGAATTCTCGTTCCATCCTTGCATGTCGCTTGGCTGTGACCTGGTTCCAGATGGCCTGGTATATATCCATGGACACATTACCTCCATACTGGGCCACTCGCTGCCTCACCTCGGCCAGCCAGTCATCTTCAGAGCCTTCCATACTTGTCTGCTCCAAGTCGCTGGATACCTCTGCTCCCAGGGGCGCTGTACGGATACTAGCGTTGCCCTCAATTTGTAACTCCACGAACGGTGTCTCCGAGCTGCTTCTCCTCACACTAGGACGCCATCCCACTGCTTGCCACCAATGTAACGGATCACCTGGTACACCGACCGGGTACCTCCGTTGAATGAATGCTCCTAGTGCTTTCCGAGGACTCCAAGCACTCCACTTGACGCCGTACGCACTGCAGACCCCACGAACCGCCGAAGCTTGGTTGAGGTCTCACCGTCTCCTACCCACCCTGGACCTACGACAAGGCTCCAGGCTCCAGTGGGTGGACCTCTCCTAAAACCAGAGATCAGGAACAGCCCTTAAAAGAGCTAGTAGTTATAGCCAGGGGAGTATACACGTATAGCAATCCCCACACACATGAGACGAGGCTCTATGTTGAAGGTGAAACAGGAACTGACTGTACTTCACGTACAGCCTCTTTTATTCACAAACCAAAAACATAGTACTGCCCACAGGGGTTTGAAATACAACCAATCAGTAATTAACAACACATACAATGCAACTACAGCAACCAATCGTTCACGCCCCCAGAGGACCAGAATGAAGACTGGGACATAGGACAACATATCCCCACAATGCATCATGGTCTCCTCCCCTCTGTCTGGAGACAACCTGAGGAGCAATCCAATTATCTCTCAGAACAAAGGGAGATCGCCAATACACATGTAGATACAACAGGACAGACATCACCATTTAAACACACAATGGGACAATGGCACAATAGAAACACACCCAGCATTTTCCTCCCAAGCTGACAAGTTACAATTATTATAGATTGTTACAACTTTGTGAGTTTACATTGGCCATACATATAACTTACATTAATTCAAACAGTATAACGTGGGGACAAACCTATCCAAAATTCACTTGAATCGGTTCAGGGGTTTAAAAGTTAGTATATGGCCCATAATCCTGGGGCAAGAGGCCAGCAGCCAGTCCTCTCCAAAACCCAGTGGCGAGGTTGGTTTCGCCACACTGGTGATTTTCCATTTTTCCGTTTTCATTTTCCCAGACCTCCCAAAGCCATAACTTTTTTATTTTTTCATTCACATAGCCGTATGAGGGCTTGTTTTTTGCAGAACTAGATTTCCTTTCTATTGGCACCCTTTACAGTTGCATACAATGTGGTGGGAAGTAGGAAAAAAATTCCAAATGGGTTGGAATTATAAAAAAAAAAACACCATTCCGCCACAGTTTTATGTTTTGTTTTTTTGTTGTTGTTTTTTTTGCACCATTTCCTATGCAGTAAAACTGACCTGTTACTTTTATTCTCCGGGTCATTACGATTACAAGTATACCATATATGTATAGTTTTTCTTAAGTTTTAATACTATTTTAAAATGTAAAACTTTGCATTGCCATATTCTGACCCCCATAACTTTATTTTTATGTGTACGGAGCTGTTTGAGGGCTCATTTTTTTGCGGGGCGATCTATACTTTCATTGATACCATTCTGGGGTGTGTATGATTTTCAATTATTTATGCATTTTTATTTTAATTTTGGAGAAAGGGGGCTGATTAGAATTTTTATATTTTGAAAATATTTTTGTCTTTTTTTTTTTTTACACTTTTTAATGGTTCCCCTAGGGAACAATAACAAGTATGTGTAAATGTATGTCAGTGATCGGGAAAGGGGTTAAAAAAAAAAAGCTAATTACAACAAATTGAAAAAAAGCAAATCGTAACTTTCCAGCTATTATACAACATTGTATTATAAATATTCTTTTTCCACTTTCTTACTTCAGAAAGTATCAGGGCCTGAGGTGATTTCAGCAAAGTGAGCGGCGCAAATATCTTTTGGCAGATACATCATTAATATGAAGAAGAACGTCTCCACACAGAATAGAGACTTCCATATTTTTTTGGGAGAGTCAGGTCTGCATTCCATTACAGTGCTGATATCCTGACACTATGATCTGCTGAAGTATGAAGTATTAAATGAGAACCAGGGATTGATATTAAACAGCTCCCTGACTATAGGATAAACCAATAAAAGCCACTGGGAGGACAATTCAAGGTTTATTCTGTACATATAAGAGGTATCCATGAGCTATCACCAGTTGGCTTAGAAAGGCTGTTTTTTAGCTTCAGCTTTACCGTCTAATATTACATTAAATACCGCTCTTGTAAGCTGCAATAGCGCCATCGTGTTGTATCTAGTCTCTGTACATCTGAGCAATCACCGTGTGTTAGCTTTATGTAAGCTACATTGAATGGAAGTGGTCAGAAAAGTATCCGTAGGCCGATACAGTCTTCAGGAAGAAATGGTGTACTGCCCCTCAACCAAAAACCTGGAAGTATCAGAAAGATGTATACAGAGCCTTATCAGTGTGTACTGGATGCAATGTTGTTATTCTGCCCTATATATGTCACCAGCTCTGCAAGAGAGCTGTCCCCTATTTTTATTCCCTTCCCGTCACCTATCTGTATGTGATGGTAACAGCCGACCTTCAGTAATAGTGGCCGGTATCCTGACCGTTTAAAAAAGATCATGATGGTGTCAAAGTAAGGGTACAGCCCATGGCTGTCTAGACAGAGAGCCTGTTGGGGCATAATGTACCTTAATATGGCCATACATAGTTTATTTTTGGCCAAACCCCCTTATTTCGGCGTGGAGTGTATGGCCAACCTTACCCATGTTGTAATAAATTCCTAAAAAAAGAAGTTAGATGACGTTAAAAAATTTGGAGATAACCTATTTAAATAAATTACGCGGCAACACAAAAAAATGCATATTTTTGAATACTGTGTAAATCAATTTTATTTCATCAAAGTAAGAAAAAACACTATAAAGCATATGCTCTTTAAAGTTAGACCACCTTATAACTTTTAACAATGAAACCTGTGGATTTTTTTTTATTCTCATGCATTGCCAATACTAAAACAAATTATATAAAATAAATAGCACAATACAGTATATTTATGCAAAATGATTCCTAAAAATGTGTTTTTTCATGTATAAAATATTAAGCTAAAAATAAAGAATGATATGCCTGAAGAAAATTCATGGAGGCAAAAATAAAAAATAAATCCCCATGGTGGCATGAGACAACCCATTAATGGAAGCAAACAAGCATCCTTCTTCTTATCATATTCTTTTATGCAAAATAAGGGACTTCTAGGCCATTATCCTTCTACTTGTTAATACAGCAACACATCAATACAATCAATATTAAAATCATATGGTCATCCAATCTGAACCGTAACCTATTGGACAAACCTGAAAGCAAGATGAAAATAGTTTCAATAATCATTCCATACAGAACAGACATGGAACCGTGATGTGAACATTTCCTGTCTGGTATTAAAATCCCAAAAGACTCATAATGCAGTTATGATTGACATGAAGGGTTGTGGGACACTTCAGCAATATAGAACGCATATTTTCAAAAATGTTGATATTTTGGTGCTTGAAATAGGCCATAAATTACTAGATAGTACTATATGTGTGGCCCTGACAAAAAAAAATAAACATAAAATTGTTAATGAAACAAATGACCTAATATTATAAGGAAAATGAGTCATTGACACTCCAATGGACTGGTACAGTATTTTTTTATTTACCTACCATGAGAACTTCGCATAGACAAGGTCTTATCAGAAGGGACCCTATCATCTCAAAAATCCATTCCACTTCCATGAGAAATCTTCAGGTTTGGTCATGGAAACAGTACATCTAATAGGTATCATCATCATGTAGACTTGGCGAGGGATCATAGACTAAATCACCCAAAAAAAAAATTTGCTATTCGACCTCAAAATAAACATTTGTAAATTGTCCTGCTTAGAATGAGGAAAGATTAACTATTAATGGCACATACTTCACATAGTTCATTGTTCCTCTCAGCATTCCCTGGAGGCTTCTTGGCCAATAGTTTATAATAATAAATAACATACAAATCATTGCTAGTACTGTAGACCTCGAGTTTCCATTTTTGCTAATGAAGCTTAAGAAAACATTACACAGTTACTGGCAATGCTTACATGAGCTCCACTCGGTAATCTGGTTAACCTCTGGGCATTCGGCATCGAGATTAACCACCTCAAGACCACCATCAGCTCTGCTGGACCTGGAGGCCCAAGCTACAAGCTTCAGGAGCCAGGGAGAGGAAGCTCCTCAGGATAAAGCAAGACAGAGACAGACCAGATGACAAAGTTAAGTTACAGCATACAGCAAAGGAAAAGTTCCTATTTAATCCCGACAGCACAGCAGAGCTAGAGAGTAATTGATGTAGCAGAGCTGCCAGAATTTATGCCAAAGCTTGCTGGTGACCAAGTTGGAAGATTGTTGCTTGATGAAAGTTTATTCAAGTAAAGCTGTTATCAAGTTCATCACAAGGTCTGGACTCCATTTATTTCTTCATCCACCCATTCAACTACCTCTTTTTCTGCAACGAACTGCAACGCTGGGGGTTCCAGTGTATCCATGTAGGTGCTCAGTGGTAGAAGAATAGCCACAGTAATTTTGAAGGAAAAAAGCAGGAGGCACTCCTGTTCCAGAAAGTAAGGGACAAATTAAGTCATGTAGGTGAATTTACATGTAAATCTATGGCCAAAATTTCGGTCCTCCTAGAGCTAGTTCACAGTTGCAACAGAAGTGTGAGAGAGACATGCTAGTTCACAGACTTTCATGGGGCAAATCCTTCAAATCAGCATTGGGCAGTAGCTGCAAAGTTTATGAGATTTTAAAAGGGTTATCACATGAAAAATATTCTACAGTTTTTAAACCAGCACCAGTTTTTAAACCAGCTAAAAATTTAGCATAACCAGTGAGTTATTCAATACAATGTATCTGTATAGTGCCACCTGCTGTTTGCTTTATTTTTTTGTCCGGCTCACTGAGATGGCCGCACATGCTCAGTTCCATCCTTCAACTGCCTCCCGAGTTGTGATTGGGAGAAAATTGGCACAAAATTTTTGCACAATGTAAGCCAACCTATATGTGGTTTAAAGCTAGACAAAAGTGTCTAAAGGTGTACCAAATTTATAATCCAGCCAGGGGTGTACATAGAAATCACTGGGCCCCATAGCAAAAATCTGAATTGGGCCCCTTAACCCCGCCCACTACCCACCATGGTCCATCCCACTTCCTGACCTGGCTCCTCCCATGCCACACCCCCATTAAATAAATTTATACATGACCTAAACCCCTTTAACTCCTTGCTGCTGATGCTGAGTGTGCACATATGCGCATGTGTTTGTGTGTGTGGGGGGGGGGAATTGGCTGGTTGGTAAAATATCATTTGGTGGCACACCCAGCATTAGCAGCAAGGAGTTAGAGGGGTTAATATCCATCCAAACCCGCCTAATGCCCTCCAAAATGCCCGGGGGGGGGGGGGGTTGTTAGGAAGGAGTAGGTGTAGGAGGAAAGCACACTGTCCTCTATGACCCCCCCCCCCCAACCCCTAATGCCCCCAAAAATCTCAGGACAGTTTGCTTTCTTCCTACTTCTCCTCATGGGCATTTTGGGGCTCATAGAGGACAACAGGACTCACTGGAGTGGGATTGAAGCATGTCCCACCCTGTCCTGGCTGTCCCCCTCCCCACCTCTCCTCTCTCTTGCTGCCTGGCCTGTCAGGCTGTCAGTGTCTGAGTCTGACAATCTGAGTATCTGACAAGTTTGACAACATTATCATACCTAGTCTCTGCTGACTGAGTCTGCTCTCTCTCAGTCTCACTCTCAGGCAGCCAGGGCCAGGCAGTGACACGGCAGCCTTCAGGACGAACGGTTCAGGCCAGGCGGGACAGGGTGCTTCTTCGTCTCCTCAGGCACACTGGCGACGGCCGACGGCGAACCGATTCTCCCGCCTCCCTTGCGCACACTGGCCAATCAGCAGCTACTTGCAGGCTGGTTTGATCCTGATTCCGCAGCAGTCAGGTCAGGATCAGGTCAGACTCCGGGCGGGGGTGGGGTGGGGGGCCGGCTGGCGGCGGAGATTGCGGAAGAAGAGTTGGCTGAGAAGAAAAGCAGCCGCATAGCCACATGTCATGAGTGGGCGGGGCCAAATAGTGTGGGCTGGGCCTTCTCTGCGCTCCTGGCCCCCCAGTGCCGCGGGCCCCATAGCAATGGCGTTGTCTGCCTCTATGGGCGGTACGCCACTGAATCCAGCATAACCCAATATGATAAATAGCCAAAAAACAACAATATGTACATATTTGGTCTCACCAGAACCGTAACAACCTGCACTATACATTTTTGTACTTTTAATTTAGATGAACATTAAAAAAAATTGGAAACATTTTTACTTTCACCAGAATATAAACTAATATTTTTAAAGTATTAATTGAGGTATCCTCACCTTGGAATAATAAACGACATCACGTGTTCAGATATTAGAATATTTAACACTAATGTCAGCGAAAGCACTAGGATGAGCAATCCCCAGCTGATATGAGAACTCGCTGTCTATAACAATAAGTACACTTCATGGAAATATTTAGGATGATAGCACGAACCCCTTAATTATTACAGGCCAATTTACTTCCTCGCATGCAGTGAAAAGAATCTTCCGAGATAATCCAGATTTAAAGTTTCCTTGACACAATCTTTAGATCTTTATCCAGAAGACTCTTACAGCTAAATCCCTGTAATTACATTTATTGAAGTCATTTATTTCGAGGCAAGCAGTATACATTGTGTAATTAGACTTCATTATGATAAGACCGGTTTGACCTGAATCACTCCGGCTTATTGAAAAGGTTTGTCTCGGAAGAATCCCGTCCATTGCAGCCACAGAAAATAGACTTTATTCATTACTTATTAATAATAATCTTAAGGGGTAGTGTTTTTTTAAATCTGCATTGTGCCCCCAGCCATCTGGACCTGTGGAGAATCCATGTTTACCTGGTGCTTGCCACTTGGTTCCAGCATCCTGGCTCTCGGGCTCTTGGACTATTGTCTCCGTTTCTCAACTTCCTTCATGGATGGGTCACTGCTGCAGCCAATTATTGACTACAGCAATGACCTGTCCCGAGCGGCACATGACCAAGGAGTGACATGTCGCTTTGGGATATGTCACCACTGAGGCCAGGGACTGGCTGCTGTGGCGCATGTGACCACAATCTGTGCAGGAAGTTGACAGACGTCCAGAAGTCCAGTAAAAACAGCCCGAGCCAGAACAAGTGGTGGGGACCAGGTAATTATGGATTTATCCACAGGTCCCACTGGCAACCCCTCGTTGCTAGACAACCCCTTTGAGGGCTGAACTAAGTTTGGCCATAACCTCTTCCTAGATAATGTCATGCTTGCATGTCATCATTAATGGCACGGGCACAACACCGCAGATGATTGACAGCTACACTGCTGCCATAACATTCGGTTTTCCAGTTTTACTATTGATGTACCTTGACTGGTACTGATTATGATGCAGACTAAAGGAGTGGGCACAGGGGCAAAGCTATAGGGGGTGCAGAGATAGCAGTCGCTACCGGGCCCAGGAGCCTGAGGGGGCCCAAAAACCCTTGTGCCACATAAGACAATGGCATTATAGAAAGTGCATGCTGGTCAATTTACACCTCTGGCTGGAGGGAAGGGGTTAGGTCAAGAATTTTGCATCAGGGGGTGTCCTTTCAATGTTTGCCTCTGGCAGCAGGAAGGCTCCCCTGCCCCTTGCCAGCAAGCACTAAGGGAATGGGGGCCCAAACTGAACTCTTGCACCAGGGCCCGTGAGCCTTTAGCTACGCCCCTGAGTGGGCACCCATTGTTCTCCCCAGCATCAGAAATACTGGCAGCACTGGGACTAAAGCTGCCCAGACACCTTCAACAGGTGACAGGCAATAGCTATTTGTACCATATACGCATGGGTTTGGCAGGGCATGATGTGTTGTCAACCCGAGGAGAGGAATAATCTACCTCAAAAAGCGCCTCCCATGAGAACAAAAGGACTAACGGATGAAATTTAACATGCTCGAATCTTCTTTCTCTTGTCATCATCTCTCCGGGGAATGTCAGGAGACTTCCCTCTTCCATAAGATAGTTGTCCAGTCCCACCGAAATCAACTGAATCAACTGGCTTTTCTTTGTATGGTACCTTAGTTATGTCTTTGCAGACGCCTATGCATTTTACAGGCAGAGACATTAAAGTATAACTGTCGTTTTTCTTTTTTTTGGAGTATTGGATTGTGGTGATTAATATCTCCTTGGTGGCCCTATTTCAACTTTTCACTGTGTATTCAATTACACCTTAATTCCACATTTTTGTTCCCTGTATTGCCTACTTTTACCTGTGCTTAAAATAGGGTTGCTAGGCATGGTCCGTCCTCTGTTGAAGGACGGAGGACGCAGAAGCACGCAGCGTGCAAGGTCACATTACTGACAGCCAGGGACTGTAAGTAAATGATTAAAGCCAGGTCCTCCCCAGCAGCTGATAACAGTGCCTGGGCTGTGTGCACTTCTCCCTGTCCCTGCGCTTGGCAGACGCTCCCTCACTCAGCAGAGCTGGAGAAGTAGAGTTGAAGCAGCGCACAACAGGGAAGGGAGATCTGCCGTCTGCTCAGTGTATAAATGAAAGCAACATGTGGTAAGAGGACCCCTTTGTGCTGCAGGAGATTAACCCTTTAGGGGGGAGGGCTCTGGTTACTGACACTTTTGGGGGGCTATTGTTACTGGCTAGTGAGCCTCAGGGTGAGGGCAGTGGCGGCCATCTTAACTGAATAGTGAAATTGCAGTTTTATGCAGACTGGTTGCTAAGGGCTGAATCTTATTAAATATGGGGTAAGTCAGTCTAATAGTAACTGATTCTGGAATATCATGTTATTTGTAACTACATATATGAAAATTTAAATTAGGGTCTAAGTGTGACAGTTATCCTTTAATGTCTGACATGTATGACAGTGAATACGTTTAAAAATGTTTTAAAAAGTTTAGATTTAAATGACATAAATTATTAAAAATGCTGCAGCAATTTATTAATTGATAAGTCATGTATGTTATATATCCCCCACTTATCTTAACCCATACAACAAAGATAGGTAATCCTATAACAGTGAAAAACGTAAAACAAAATAACAAAAAAAAAAACAATGGCAGTATTACTTTATTATGCATTCCATCATAAAAAATAACATAAATTAAATTCTACCATGTAAGTACTTAATGAAATATTTTTCCCACCGTATAGGTATTTGATTTTGTAGTAAGTGGCTAAAGGGCTCCTATACTGTACTAGTTCTTCACTTCTCCCCAAGGATAACATTACTTTATATTGATTCATTTCGATAAGGGCTCATTCAGACGGCCGTATGCTGTCCGCAAAAATACTGAATGCTATCCGTTTTTTTGCGGATCCGCAAAAAAACGGATCTGCAAAAAAACGGATAGCATTCAGTATTTTTGCGGACCCATAGACTTCAATGGGGCCATGTCCTGATTTTCACGGACAAGTATAGGACATGTTTCATTTTTTTTGCGGATCTGCAAAAAAACGGATAGCATTCAGTATTTTTGCGGACAGCATACGGCCGTCTGAATGAGCCCTTAGAGATGAGCGAATCGAATCCCATGAAGTGGAATTCGATCCGAATTTCAGGATAAATTCGATTCGCCTAGAAGCCAAATTTCCTCATGTTCGTGTCTTAATCTGAAATAGTATAAAAAACAAAAAAATTAAAACTTACGTCCTCCATTTGCTTGCGACGGGCCACCAGCCTCCATCTTGCTTGAAGATCTCGGCCGAAATCCTGTGCAGCGCGAGATTACATCATCACGCCGGCCGGCGTGATGACGTTATATGCCACCACGCCAGCCGACGTGATGATGTAATCTCGCGCCGCACAGTATTTCGGCCGAGATCTTCAAGCAAGATGGCAGTGGAAAGCCCGTCGCAAGCAAATGGAGAGGTAAGTTTGATTTAAAAAAAATTTTATTGTTCATTTTACACTCAGATGCCGCGATCATGTATGAACGCGGCATCTGTGGGGTACAATGACGGGGCGGCGCTATCGGAGCTCCCTGTCTTTGCACCCACTACTTACAAAAAATGTGCTTCATGACTAAGTAATTCGTCACGAAGCAAATTTTTGGGGGAAAATTCGGCAAATCAGCTGATTCGAACTTTTAAGAAATTCACTCATCTCTAATTTTGATCTCTGCACAAATGTAACGCTCAGGGTCACTCAATGTGGAGGTGTATACATAATCAAATACAGATGGTGCCACCTGTCCTTAAAAAACTCTCAACTCATCAGAGTTCGACTGAAGTCCCTTGGGCCCAACTGAGGAAATTTTTCTGATGGACCATCCTCTATGTATATAGGACCTTAGGGCCTGTTTTTTAGGGGTCCATTTTTGTCAGAGTTTGGGCCCACTGGAGCACCCTCTGGTACTCTGATGGGCCAGTCCAAACCTGCTACTCATAATGGAATATAGAGACATCAGAAATATAAGGCTGGTATCCGAGTGGATATATCCAATAGGTGTACCCACTCCCCATCATATTAGCGATCTGTGCAAGTCCCAGTTGTTGGACTAATCACATATTTATGGGATTTCTAACCAATATACCTGTCACAGTCTCTAACGTGACAGGTGTCAGAAGATCTAAGAGACTGGCTGCACGTGATGTGATCTGACAGCCTCTTTGGTATCACTTGTTTTCAGTGTTGTTGCTGGTATGACCATACCTCTTGTCTCAGGTGTACCTTAGTGGTCATTACTACTACTCTATTTAGTCTGGCTTCACCCATCATGCTATGCGGTTGATAGCTTCAGCTTGATATTGGAAGTGCTGGTGTGTGGTCCTCTTCTGAGTTGCTGCTCGTCCATCAGAAGTTAAGTGTTACTTCCCTTTCATATTTTGTTGTTTCCCCTCTGTATTTGGTTACTAGGCCTCAGAGAGACGCTGGTTTTTTCATAATGGAAGGAACAGGCCGTCTCAAGCCCAGACACTACTCCAGGGCTATTCAGGGTTTCCAGGGTCTTAGGTTCCAGTGTATGAACCTTCGTACCCTCAAGGTCCGTTCATACGGATAGGAGTCAGGGCTAGGATTAGGGTTTCCATAGATGGTGACCGTTTCCTTTTCCCTAGCTTTGAGGCCTAGTTCATTTTCCCTTCCCTCCTGTTGTGGGTGTGGTGTTCCCTCCCACATCACTACATGACAATACCATGTATGTGAATGACAGGGAAACCCCCTGTAATTTTTTTGCCGGTAATTAACACACTCATGTGTCTGCATTTTCCTCATTTTTCCTGTTCTCTTGTGTTGGTGAGTTTTTGGGTCCATTCTGGCACCAGGGCCTAGGAGCAACTGATTTTGCTTCCCTTAAAGCCCTGCCCTTGGTGCTCTCCACAGAAAATAAATGTTCATGTTTATCAAGTATTCCCACAAAGAGGCAACTCAGTTACATATATCTGGTGTTGGTCCTCTGTGTCTCCATGCTATGCATTATGACAATAAGCACTCCCCAGTGCTCCTGTGAACGGTTATGCGGCCATCATTAGTACCAAGGCAGAACCTACTTTCAGCACTGAACACTACTGCCATCACACATAGACCAACACAGGAGGAACACCAGGTGTCATAGTGTGAGGTGCCATTAGCTATCGTGGCCTTTCCCATCTGCTATTTACAGAGAGAACATTGACCAGCATTCGGTATGTTCAAGACATGGGGGAATCAGTCATACTGCTTTTTTTGACTCAGGAGATGTGGTGTTCCAACAAGATAATGCCCACCCATCCCCCACACAGCATGCTTTTCAGGGTATCCAGCTTGTTCGCCTGATTTCTTCACCGTCGAGAATCTCTTGGACTGGATGAGGCGATGGATCTCCCATGCAAAGCAGTAAACAACCACTTTGGCTGAACTATGAGTCCAAGTTGAAAAAGCTTGGAATGATATACCACAGGAGGATATCCAGCATCTGTATGACCATTACCAGAGTGGTATGCTGTTTCACAGGAAGAGGAGATGCCACCCAGTAGTAATTTGACCCTGCCTCAACATATACCCTGCTGCAGAACCCAAACTAAAGTGTGTTCCACCTTGGTTGTGTGTTTGTTGACCAAGCACTACTAGCAGTTTATACTTTCTCAGTCTCAGTTCAATTGCATCAGATTTTCCAGGTGTTCATTTTCATTTTCTGCTAGTGTATGTTCATCAATTATTTCCCCCAAAATATCAAGAAAATACTGTAACTAAATACACCAGAAACTGACCCATGATGTAGAATCAGATCTCGTTAATCATGCAGGAAGTCAAACCTTATTGAAAACCATAAAAACAGGAGGATGATGAGGGCTAAAAAAGACTACAATGGAAGGGATTAAGTCAAATATATAACATACTGAATGATACTTAAAAGAAGATTAAAAGGGGAAACGTGGTGTAATTCAACTCTTCAGCGAGTAAACAGATTCTACAGAATGAAGGCACAACCTAATTATGGAGAGCAGAAAAGTCTTTGTGTAGCATTCATCTATTTCTCAGCTATTTTTTCTGGCTACCATACAGCTAGTCCACTTGATTCCAGCTTGATTAAACAGATTTTCATTGCATTACTGTTCCCTATATGTTTCATGCTTCTGATTTATTTAGCTTGGCATTCGGCAGAGCACAATTATCCATGTATGTTGTCATGCAGCTTATGGTTAGAAGATCCTTTATTGTGTGTCCTGCGTGGAGCAGTTAAGGTTATGGTCCGTTCTATTGCATTCATTTCTATTTTTGTGCTTTAAATATAAATTTCATGGTTCACCTGTACAGTGATGTGCAAATAATTTTTGGTTTTGATTTCTGTGAATGATCTCCTACTATTTGACTGTCACGGTCATATTGGTGTTTGACCGTGATGCGGTTGCCGTGCAGACTCGTTGCTTGTGGCAACGTGTAGTTTGTGGTTTGCATGTGCACTTTCCCTTTAAGTTGTGTCTCCCTGCTGTGTGGTGTGCGTGGGGTTAATATCCTGACTTGGTTAGATCAGGTCGCATAGCTATTTAGCCTTTGCTTGTAGTTTGGAGTTGAGTTGTGCTCTAGCCTTGCTGTGGGCTAGAAGCTATGCTCCATTCTGTGGTTATTTCATCTGCCAAGTCTTTGAGGGCCACCTTGTTGGACATCGAGGTCCTTGCCTATGTCTAACCTTCCCCATTGTTGTTATGTGTGGTGCTGCACTTATGGGTTGATGTTTGTCTAGTTGGTTTGTTCCTTGTGTGGTTTGTCTATGGTGTGGTTGATCCCGCATGGTTGCTAGACATGTCCTGTTTGTTGTACCTCCGGAAGGGGGTCCCTACAAGACAGAAAGCTGTGGCTTCCGGTAAGTGATCTTGTCGTTCTGTTGTCTGTGGTCATCTGGCCACAGTATACTTACCTGACATTCAGTTGTTGCTTGCTGTCTCCTCCTTGTTACTAGGCCTGTGGGAGACTCCAATTTATCCATGTCGTGGATGAATCGGCCGTCTCTTATTCCTGACTTCCATATTGCAGGGACCGATAGGGTCAGTAGGGCCCAGGTTCAAGAGTATGAGCCCCCCTACCATCGAGGGCGGCTCATACAGTCAGGAGGTCAGGGATAGGATGAGGATGGCGATAGGAGGTGTCCTTCTCAGTTATCCTGGCTTCCAGGCCTAGTGACTTTCCTTAATTTCAGACTTTGGATGGTGGGGAGTTTCACCCACTCCCCACCATGACATTGACCCAATAGAATTATATTCAAAAGCATGGTGAAGACCTAAGGTCTAAGCTCTAAGGTAGAGTTGAACGAATGGATTTGTACAAATGGATTTGTTCTTCAGAGTTTTTGAGTTGCGAGGGACTGTCCCCGATGCTCGCGGGCGCGGGGCCAGAGATGATGCCCAGCCAGCAGGAGGGAGCTTCTTGAACAGGGGAGACAGCTCCTCGCGGCTTAAGAACTCATCCCTAATCTAAGGTTAAGGATTGTCCTAGATCAGAGGTTCCAAATGTTTCTAAGCTAATTACCCGCTACCCAAATACATTATATCAAAGGAGGACAGGGAAAGTATCCCTAGGGCCTCACAACTCTGTCCCGACAGACATGGAAAGAAGGATTGTGTGTTTTGAGTTTTGCTGGCATGAAGACATTAACAAATATGGCCTTCAGAATGAGTGGCATATTCAAGCACCTATTCTACTTTACTGACATGAAAGTCGGATAAAGTGAGCAAGGCCAAGGGTGACTGTTTTATTACAATATTTTTAATTATAATTTTGTTAAAAATTGTAAATTCATCACAAATCTGTGGCATTGTGCCTTGCATTTTGCATTGCCTGGGAGTGATTAACAGATGCATACTGTGTAACTGGTTGGGGAAGAGGGGACCCATACTAAGTTTTGCTATGTGGCCCTATGAGATGTGTACACCCCCCGATATGATCATCACAATCCTTATAACACTGATTGTCTCCTATTTCTACTAATTTAGTGAGTTTATCTATCTAGATATTAAATTACACATAAATAATCCAGTGAGAAAAGAAGAAATAACCTTGATCCGAAAATCTTTTTGTCAGAAAAGCTGACAAATGATAAGGCATAAAAAAATTGAATAAAATATTACTTCTTTGCATTACATTATGGATCTATCGCTCCATAAGGTTGAATTTCAGAAAAGGAATATAACGCAATTGGTAGACTGAAGACTTGGGATACTACCCAACAAGCTTGTTCTGTTTCCTCTTATGATCAGGGCAGCGGGTGCGTGTTAGAAAAACTAGTCATCGTATTGAGGATCAAAACATAGAATAAGACAATGGACTTACAGTGCCAGACATGGCTGACGCCAGAGAACATGTTCAATGACTTAACCTATTGAGCCGCTGGAACCTACCAATAGTCCACTGCAAAGCCTGTGCAGCTGCAATGTTTTAACAGGTGTGAACTGGTAGATTCACAGGGACCAAATCATGATTAGCACTAAGGTTTGAAATCGTCTGTTCTCGGAGACTGGCTTAACATTTGAAAAGGGTTATGCCGTAAGCCTTTGCAAAGTATAGACTGCAGCATGAACTAAATATTTCAACTTCTTTTTCTTGTAAAGCATTAGTGTGTAAACCGTACCATAACCCAGTGATACAGATGGACATCATTCTGCTAATCTGAGCTAATCTGTAATTTTTGGATGCAGTCTGATAAATAATACAGGCAAATAAAACAAATGAATACCAAATGAATTGTCCCTAGATATATTAACCCCTTGTCAACCAATGATGTACTATTATGTTTATGCAAAGAAAAGAAAATTGGGGATTAGTCAGCACATCCCAGTGCGCAGGCCACAGCTGAAAGCGCAAAAGCAAAAAACAAACAATGCAACAGCACTCTGCAAACACAAATAATAAAGTAAATGCAACAGTGCCATACTCACTATAGAAAATGTACTAATGCTACATTATAAATGTGAGTTTCTTGGCAAATACATTTTATACAAAATTATTTGTGCCTGTCCGCCAGGTTCAAGGCAATCTCTTTAGGACAGGAACCTAACACTAAATACTAGCTCCTCTGGTGCTATACTGGATACAATTCAATTCAGGGAATGCAGGTTCCACATGCATGCTGAGCCCACTCTATATTATACCTCTTATGGTGCCACAATGGCCTCCATAAAATTTTGGGAATGCAGGTACCCACATGTATACTGAACCCACAATTCCAACTCTCTGGGTGCCAAATGGCATCCAATAAATACAGGGAGAGCAGGCTACATGTTTGTAGCTAACGCTCAGTGCCGTAATAGTATGTAAGATAGATGGTACAGACTTAGGAGCTGTGCCATCACTTGTGGGTGCCAGCTGTGTTATATCCCTGAACTAACTATGATTCCAGCAGATTTACCCCTAAGATACCGCAGTCTATAGTGACTGCAGCATCTCAGTGGTTGGAAGCAGGGTCGTAGCTATAGGGGGTGCAGAGGTAGCAGTTGCTACCGGGCCCAGGAGCTTAAGGGGGCCCAAAGATCCTTGTGCCACTCAAGACACTGGCATTATAGAAAGTGCATGCTGGTCAATTTACACCTCTGGCTGGAGAGAAGGGGTTAGGTCAAGAATTTGGCATGAGGGGGTGCCCTTTCAATGTTTGCCTTAGGCAGCAGGAAGGATATGTGCTCCCCTACCCCTGGCCACAAAGTACTGAGGGAAGGGGGGCCCAAGCTGAACTCTTGCACCAGGGCCCATGAGCCTTTAGCTACGCTCCTGGTTAGAAGGGAGATTTCTGTCTCCTCCAATCATCACTCTGCAATTGAGGGTCACCCAGTAGTGGTCATGGCAGATGAGGGCCTTCTGAAGGCACCTAGGCCGCCATGCTCCAGCCTCTATTACATCCTACCTTTAGTGGGATGTAATAGAATGCCTATGAGGGTTCTTATACACTGTAAAACAAAATTTTTACATTGTATAGTACAGGGATGCCCAACCTGCGGCCTTCCAGCTGTTTCAAAAGTACAGTTCCCAGCATGCCCGGACAGCCTACAGCTATCAGTCTAAAAGCAGGGCATGGTGGGAGTTGTAGTTTTACAACAGCTGGAGAGCCACAGGTTGAGCATCCCTGTTATAGTACAAGGGATCAAGCAATCCCAAAAAAAGGTAATAAAGTTTTTCAAATTATTAAACTTTTAAAATAAACCTTTTCCCATTTCACACATAAAAATAAAATAAAAAGATCTAATTGGTAGTGCGCATCTATAACAACCCACTCTATTTAAATAACCAATTATTTAATTTGCACACTCAAAACCAGTGAGTTTTTTGGTCACCTCTCTTCCCCCAAAGAAATTGTATATAAAATGATAAAAAGGTCAAATATATCCCAAAATAATAACAGAAAATCGCCCTGCAAAAAACGAGTCCTCGCACAGCTCTTTCGACAGAATAATACTAAAGTTATGGGTGGCAGAAAATGGTGACACAGGGCTATCTATTTTTTTTTAAAAAAAAGCTTTTTCATTTTTTAAAGTAGTAAAACATAGTAAAAACCAAATCAATTTATTGTCTCCATAATAGCACTGATCCGCAGAAAAAAAGTAACGTGATTTTACCATGTAGGTAACCCCGTCAAAATGAAACCCTATACATAATGGCAGTATTGTGTTGTTTTTTTCAAGTTGTTTCCCAGGTTTTTTTTTTAAGCTATTTAATATAGTACATTACAGCAGGGATCAGCAACCTTCGGCACTCCAGCTGTTGTGAAACTACAACTCCCAGCATGCTCCTTTCTGTTCAGAGAACAGCGAAGTAAGTGTGCCTGATGGAGTGCCAGAGACACCTGCATTAGAGGTACCCCAAAATGGTGGTATTAAAAGATGCAACTTGCCCCACATTAAACAAGCCCTTATATGGTTATATCAGTGGAAAAATAAAAAAAGAAGTCTTGGCTTTTCAAGTGGGGAGGTGAAAATAAAAAGCAGTGTAGCCTTGCGTACCAAACTACGCTGCATCCTTAAAGGGTAAGCATATATAAATAAGGCCCTGCACCCATATTTACTATATAGAGAGAAACTTTTACACTGGATTAGCAGGATTTTCTCTTAAGGCTACCAAAAAAAATTAGAGTTAGGGTCCATTCACACATCCGTATGAATGGTCTGAATCCGTTCCGCAACATTGCGGAACGGATCCGGACCCATTCATTTTCAATAGGGCCAGAAAAGATGCGGACAGCACACAGTGTGCTGTCCGCATCCGCATTTCCGGTCCGCAGCCCTGAACTTTCGGTCCGCGGCTCCGCAAAAAAATAGAACATGTCCTAATCTTGTCCGCAGCTGTGGACAAGAATAGGCATTTTATTGGGGTGCCGGCCTGGTGTTTTGCGAGTCTGAAATTTGCGGATCTGCAAAACACTGCGGACGTGTGAATGGGCCCTTAAACAAAGCTACAATACGATCAGTGGACATGCCGCTATGTTATCCTGTTTGCGGTTATAGTTCATATCTGCATTGTCATGTCCGGTCTTCTATTTACCATAGGAGCAGCTTAGGCAAGGTGCTGAATCTCCTTAAAAAGACCAGTCCTGTATGGAGACTTACTGGAAGTACTCCATGCTATGGAGACTTATTGGCAATGCTCCATCGGAAACGAATATGCAAAGAGGTATCTCCCAAGGAAAGAGAACCATCTCGCCAGCGCCGCCTATTTGAAGTGGCTCTTTATAAGTCAAGATCCGACTTTACAACAAAATTTCATATCCCTTATCAAATCCCAAAGCTTGTTTGAAAGTTGGATCTTGACCCAGAAGGAGCCACTTTCAATAGGTTGTGCTGGCGAGATGGTTCTCTGCCAGAGGAGCAAAAAAACAAAAATGACAGCATACTGGAAGTGGACACCAGCAATGACCCCAATCACTTATAATGAGGATTGCTGGGTTCCGCCATGGTGTCATTTTCCCAGAAAAAAATTGCTGCATGTTGCCCCCTAAAATGTTAAAGAAGCTGCAGTGGACCTAACAAAGCCTCCCATGCAAATGTAAAAGAGCCTAAACTTGACGACAGGTGACCTTTAATAAAACTATATTAACCCAATTCACAACCACCATCTGTATATATAATCCGTGCAGTTAGCACATATATATATACATGCCAGCAGGTCCCTAATCCTAGAACCATAAAGCACTTGTATTAAAGCTCAGTGCAGGAGCAAGTCGCGTCCCCGGTTATCAGTGACAGCAGGGACCTCGAGGAGGAGACAGAGGCAGTTTATACTGCTTCTGCCTTCTCCTGTGTTGGGTGCACAGTGAATACAGAAAGTGGCTGAGCTGCTTCCTCTATTGGACCAGGTGGTCACATGATCGCCAGGTGTCTCAGGGTCAGAGCAGAGCTGCAGGGTTTTATTAAACCCTGATCAGCTCTGTGTGCAATGCCTCCATGGAGTGCTGCTTTCCCCGTAAACTGTTATAGTGAAAACAGTGCAAAATAAAAGTGTCAATGTTCCCCAAAGGTCTTTTAATGAAATATTATGTGCCAAAATTAAATTTAGGTATAATATAAATAAAAATATAAAAAATGCAAGAAAATAAAATGGCTCACATCAACTGAAACTGTCAACATAGTCTCCCTGTTCAAGGTACACTATACATTGTTATATATCAAAAAGATCAACAAAAAATAGAGAACCCATTGCAGTAATTTGTTTCCAGTTTTTATGTTTACAAAATAAAAAGCTGTAGTGACTAATAAATGACTTTTAAGAAAGAAATTTGCAGTTTTTCCCATATTAAACCCAAAAAAGGGGAAAAAAAATCGAAAAGAAACCATAATAATAAAAAGACCTAGGTGTCGCATAAAAAACGTTGCTAAAAATTTTTTGTAGTCCAACAAATAAAAAAGTTAAGGTCGCTAAACCACCCTGTGAGCTAAATCATAAAGTGCCTCGTCATTCAGGCCCGGTCATGCAAGGGTTAGAAATAAATTGGCCTAAATGTTTCTACTTGGATCTGATTCTACACGTTTTTGCTTTAGTAGTGCGTGTGGGAGTGTTAGGAATATTTTCTATGGAAACAGCAATTTTGGCGCCACGTGTAAATATGGTCCATGTGGTTTTCAATACTTCGTTGTTCCCTATTGATATTAAGAGTGTAAAAAAGACACAGAAACGCTGAATAGTTTTTTTCTTTTATATTACGATGTAAGAATACTCTTAGTAACCAGAATTAAGACTGACATATTATTGTGCTGTGTGCCATTTAGGTCAATGTAAACATATATTACCCTTCCCTATGACTATTTGGTGGTTAGCCACTTTCCATATGTCTCTATGTTTTTCTAAAGATTTCTAGATCAGTTTAATGTTGTCGTTTGTATCATAAATCCGTGTCTTGGTTCTTTAACCCCTTCAGGACCCTGCCATTTTTCACCTTAAGGACTTTTGCAAATCTGACATGTGTCACTTTATGTGGTGATAACTTTAAAACTCTTTTTCTTATCAAAGCCATTCTGAGATTGTTTTCTTGTCGAATATTGTACTATATGACAGTGGTAAATTTGAGTCAAAATATTTCATTTTTATTCATAAAAAAAATACAAAATTTACCAAAAATTTGGAAAAATTCGCAATTTTCAAAATTTCAATTTCTCTGCTTTTAAAACAGATAGTGATACCTCCTAAAATAGGTATTACTTTACTTTTCCCATATGTCTACTTCATATTTGGATCAGTTTGTAAACTACATTTTCTTTTTTTGGGACGTTAGAAGGCTTAGAAGTTTAGAAGCAAATCTTTTTTTTTTTTTGTTTCTTTTTATTTTCCAAAACACAGAAAAACCAATACAACAATAATGGACCGTCCAAAAGGTCCATATTGCAAAAAATTTTACATTTACATTGACATTTACATTAACCTTTTACCCCAAATACCCACGCACCCCCTTGAAGCGAGAGAGAGAGAGAGAGAGGGGGAGAGAGGGAAAAAAAAAAATCTTTAGATCATTTTGTAAACTACATTTTCTTTTTTTGGGACGTTAGAAGGCTTAGAAGTTTAGAAGCAAATCTTAAAATTTTTAAGAAAATTTCCAAAACCACATTTTTAAGGACCCCATTTTGTGGGGCTTACATAATGGAAACCATCCATAAATGGTCCCATTTTGAAAACTACACCCCTCAAGGTATTTTAAACTTTGTTAACCCTTTACGTGTTCCACAAGAATTAAAGGAAAATGTAGATGAAATTTCAGAATTTCACTTTCTTGGCAGATTTTCCATTTTAATCAATTTTTTCCAGTAGCAAAGCAAGGGTTAAAAGCCAAACAAAACTCAATATTTATTACCCTGATTCTGTAGTTTACAGAAACACCCCATATATGGTCGTAAACTGCTGTATGGGCACACGGCAGGGTGCAGAAGGAGACGAGCGCCATATGGTTTTTGGAAGGCAGATTTCACTGGGATAATTTTAAGTTGCCATTTCACATTTGAAGACCCCCTGATGCACCCCTAGAGTAGAAACTCCAAAAAGTGACCCCATTTTGGAAAATACAGGATAAGGTGGCAATTTTGTTGGTACTATTTTAGGGTACATATGATTTTTGGTTGCTCTATTTTACACTTTTTGTGAGGCAAGGTAACAAAAAATAGCTGTTTTGGTACTGTTTTTATTTTTAGTTTTTTACAATGTTCATCTGACAGGTTAAATCATGTGCTATTTTTATAGTGCAGGTTGTTACGGATGCGAAAATACCAAATATGGTTGTTTGTTTCAGTTTTACATAATAAAGGATTTTTTAGTGTCTCCATATTCTGAAAGCCATAGTTTTTGTAATTTTTTTGGGCGATAGTCTTATGTAGGGGCTCATTTTTTCAGTATGAGATAACGGTTTGATTGGTACTATTTTAGGGTACATATGACTTTTTGATCGCTTGGTATTACACTTTTTGTGATGTAAGGTAAAGTTTTTATTTAATATTTTCTACTGTGTTCATCTGAGGGGTTAGGTCATGTGATATTTTTATACAGCAGGTTGTTACGGATGCGACAATACCTAATATGTATACTTTTTATTTATTTATTTAAGTTTTACACCATAAATGCATTTTTTAATCAAAAAAAATTATATTTTAGTGTCTCCATATTCTGAGAGCCATAGTTTTTTTTATTTTTTGGGCGATTGTCTTAGGTAGGGTCTTATTTTTTGAGGGATGAGATGGCGGTTTAATTTGTATGATTTTGGGGTGCGTATGACTTTTTGACCGCTTGGTATTACACTTTTCGTGATGTAAGATCACAAAAAATTGCTTTTTTTTACACCGTTTTACACGTGTTCACCTGAGGGGTTAGGTCATGTGATATTTTAAAAGACCTGGTTGTTACGGACACGGCATGCGCAGATCGGGAAACCGGATCCGGTTTTCCGGAACACTTGGTACCGGATCCGGCATTAATACATTTCAATGAGAATTGATGCTGGATCCGGCATTCCGGCAAGTGTTCCAGAATTTTGGCCGGAGAAAGTCCCGCAGCATGCTGCAGTATTTTCTCCGGCCAAATACCGTAAAGGGACTGAACTGAAGACATACTGATGCATACTAAATGGAATGCTTTCCATTCAGAATGCATTAGGAGAAAACTGAAGCGTTTTTTTTCTGGTATTGAGCCCCTGTGACGGAACTCAACACCGGAAAAGAATAACGCCAGTGTGAAAGTACCCTTAGCACAGTTTTTATTTTATTTTTTCTACGGCATTCAGGTGAGGGGGTGGATCATGTGATATTTTTGTAGATCCATTCGTTAAGGACGTGACAATACCCAATATATCTGGTTTTCTTTTTTTTTCTTTTCTTTTTTTACAATTTTATGTGTTTTAATTTGGGAAACATTTTTTTTTCTTACTTGAAACATTTTTTTTTTATTATGAAAAACTTTTTTTTAACATTTTTTTTTTTACTTTTTCTTTTTGTCCCACTTTTTTATGCTGACAGCCTGCCTGTAAGACCCAGCCTAAGGACTGTATCTCACAAGCTTCCGTAGAAGGCCTTCTCTGCCATTAGGTCCTCGCCACTGCATCGCGGGGACCCGATGGGGAAGTGGAGGGCACCCGTACCTTCCGCGAACCCTCTGCATGCCGCAGTCAGCTTTGACAGTGGCATACAAAGGGTTAATACGCCGGCATATGTGTTTTCACCGATGCTGGCGTATGCAGCAGGTGCCCGGCTGTCAGTGATTGCCGGGTCCGTGTTGCTGATCGGGCGGGCACAGCTTCTGCACCCGCCCAATCAGCCAACCGTACATGTATGGTGCTGGTCCTTAATTCATGTCCACCAGCACCGTACATGTACAGCGAGGGTCCTTAAGGAGTTAATATTTAAAAACAAAGTACTTAGAACACTACTTACTATTACTAGATAGAAATTCTCATTTCCTTATAGGAGGCATAAAATGGGGAGTAATTAAATCTCGTTCCCAGACTTGTGTATTAAGCACAGGTTAGTAGTTTATGAGGCCATAAACTCATGGAATGAAGTAACCTCATGATGACACAAACTTCTGATCACTACCCCCTGTGCCTCTACTGCATCAGATGTTCTCACAATTAGCTTCTTATCCTTATTGTTTTTTGGCAAATCCAGAAATTCAAACCATATGTCTTCATGTGACAGACATTGTAAGTGCCCTGATATACGCATTCCCTGGAAATAGAGACATTTGAAAAAATTAACTTCATCAATTCTCTCATTCAGGTTCGGACTAGCGCACCAGAGTATCAGAGGTTCCTCTGGTGGGCCCAAGCTCTGACACCAATGGACCCCAATAAAACAGGGTCCTTAAAGTCCTGTATGCACAGAGGATGGGCCCTTAGGATAATTTCCTCTGGTGGGCCTAAGGGACTTGAGTCAGAGTCTGCTCTCATTACATCCTTACCACTTCCCCGCCTTTTCTGTCCTTCCTTCAACCTCTTTTTCTACCTTCCTTTCTGTCTTGCTGCCTACTTCACCTTCATTCCTTCCTTTCTTCCTACATTCATTCCGCTCTCCTTCCTTCCTTTCTTCCATTTTCTCTCCTTCCATCCTCCCTTTCCCCTTTTTCTTACCTTCCTTCCTTCCTTACTTACTTAAATAACCTCCTTCCTAACTTCCTTCTTTCTCTTTTTTTCTGTCCCCATTTGTTCTTCCCATTTTTCCCTCTCGCTTTCCTTTTTATGTTCCTCATTTCCTTACTTCTGTCCTCTCACTCCCACATTTCTTCCTTGCATATCATACCTTCATTCCAATTAGTGATAAGCGAAATTCTAAAAAATTTGATTCAGCTGCTTCGCCAAACTTGGACAAAAAATTCGAATTTGTTACAAAGTAGTGCGTCACGAATCACATTCCACTGTATATAGCGGCGCAATGACAGCAATACATTGAGGCCTTTCAGGGGTTAAAAAAACACACTTCATCCATAGAGGCTGTTGCGGTCATCTTGATTGAAGAAAAAGCGCCAAATCTTGCATGCGCTGAGGTGTTGAGGTCACCGCGTCATCACCCTGGCTGGGCGCGTTCTCTTCAATCAAGATGGTCGTGACATCCTCTCTGTGATCAAATGTTTGAGGTATGCTTTTTTACCGCCGTTTCAGGAAAAATTGATTGGTTACCACAAAGCGCCAAGAATTTCAGATTTGTGGCGAATCTAATTTTTCCTGAAATTCTGACCAAATTCCACTTCGTTAACTTTGATTAGCTCAACATTAATTCCAGTCCTACTTTCCTTCCTTCCCACTCTGCTTATGTCCTATGTCCGTACTTACTTTCCATTCTGCCTTCCTGCCTCTTTTACTCCCGAACTCATCTTGATACCTTTCCTTTTTCTTCTCCCTTCTTTCCTTCTCTTCTTTTTTCCTTTTTTCCTTTCTACTTTATTGCTTTATTTTAATCCTCATTTCCTTCTTATTCCCCTCCATCCTTTCAACCCCCTCTCTTTGTTTCTATCTTTCTTTCTTTCTTTCTTTCATTTTCTTTTTCTTTCTTTCTATCTTTTTTTCTCTTTCTATCTGTCACGAGAAGGGAGTGGGGAAAGTGCAAACTGACTCCACCCACACCTCTGTCCCTGCCTACTTGCACTTACCCATCCTAGGCAACGGAGTGCAACTGGGCGGCGATCCCTAACCTGAGTAAGTGCGACGAGACAAACAAAACAGACAAACACAGAGAGGTCAAACTAGCAAGGTCAAAACCAGGAGGCCAAGGCGGTACCAGGGGAGAAGCAGAAGCAGCGTCAATGTACAAACCGAGAGTTAATACCAGGAGAAGCAAGTAAGACACAGGGAGCAGGCGAGGACAAGTCAAAGTCAAGCAGAAGTCAAATACCAGGAGAAGCGACAGTACAAAATGAGCAAGCGAAGGACGAAGTCAAATAACGAGCCAAAAAACAAGTACCAAGTAGCAATGTCAAAGGGAATATACACAAGGTATAGGACCTTAATCACAGGCAACCTGTGGTTAGCATGTTGCCTGTTAAATAGGGGAGAGAAGGAGTCATGTGACATGGCCAGCGTCACATGACTCATCCCCCTGCATACTGCTGAGCACCGAATGCCCAGTTCGGCGCTCAGACTTCTCGCCGAAACCACGGGAGCGGAGGACGCCGACCACGCTAAGGAGGCGTGCACGGCCGGGTCCTCTCCGCCCCATGTTGCCCTGGAGACGAGGACGCAGCGCATAACCTCGCTCCGAACTTATCGCAGGGCGCCGGCGGTACTGAAGGGAAGAAGCGCAGAGACGGCGCCCTGTGACACTTTCTTTCTTTCATTTTCTTTATTTAATTTTTTTTCTTTCTTTCTTTTTCTTAGCCTTAATAATTTGGAATTTAAAGGCATATTCTTCTCACTCTGAATTCGTTTACAGGCCACTGTACAGTACAAGTACCCTTATATTTTTAGTATCTACAAAAGTACCCAAATGTCACATAAAATAAGGGTCTCCTGACAATTCATGCCCCCAGTATTTACCATATGACAAGATTACTATTTTCCACTGTACAGAAGTATAGATGTGAAATGTTATCATGTTCACCATTAAGCAATTTATCACCATTCAAAGAACAAGTTCATGAAAAGTTGTCAATTAAAACCACTCCGTGCCTTGACCTTTCCTTTAGAGTTTTAGCAGAAAGCTTTGGAAGAAAGTGAAAGAAAACAATGGAGCATATCCTGTACTGTCGAAGCAAAACAAATACGGCTCTGCTTTCCCTTCGCGCTCTTCCTGAGAACATTATTGAAGTGCTGATCTTTGGCCTCTTGACTAGGACAAAAAGTCACGCCGATTGACATTCCCAATATTCATTTAGCCCAAAGCTCTGTTCCCTGTATGTCTGGAAGAGAGAACAGAGCTTGCTGAGGTGACCCAGAACTCCATGAAGAAAATATGGCGGTCACTGCGTAGATCATAAGGACAATAAATTAAGGATATTAAAAACTCATTGTTCTTGTTGGACAGGCTTCATTCACTACATTTCTTATTACACTGTAATTATAGTTAATTAAAAATTATGCAAGTAATAATTTAGAGGGGCTCATAGCTTTATCATAATTTTCACAAATGCCCTGGAAGAAATACTATGAGCAACTTGTTAATATATCACTATAAGCCTATCAGTGCCGAAATCCTCCTCTGACAAAAGGTACCCCTTTGATGAGTAGTGTTCTTTACTCTAGTCTCAGCATGGGCTCCCGCTGATGGACGGGCATGTGACCTGAATTTTTTCTCTTTGTGTAGTAATCCAAGCAGGCACGCGAGAGTGACAATGAACCTAGCATACACACGACTCAGACTGACAAACAAAGCTGTCTGGGATGATACAAGGGAATAGACAATTTTTTTCAAATAAGTTATACGCAATTGGGTTCTTCTCCAGAAGAAAAAAATATGTTCCCATCTCTAGTGCCACCTATAGGTAGTCTCCAATAATGGCTTTACAACTTCCTGTTCAAGCTAACAGCCTGAAGAATAGCTCAAGATCACTACTCTATTAAGTCATACACCTTATTGACTGAGAAAGGGGCGTAACTAGAACTGACTGGGCCCCACAGCAAATTTTTGTGCAGGGCCCCTCCACAACTTAATGGACGCACTCATACACGCACTCACCACATACATGGACGCACTCATACACACACTCACCGCATACATGGATGCACTCATACACGCACTCACCACATACATGGACACACTCATACAGGCACTCACCACATACATTGACGCACTTATACACACACTCACCACATACATGGATGCACTCATACACGCACTCACCACATACATGGACGCACTCATACACGCACTCACCACATACATGGACGCACTCATACACGCACTCACCACATACATGGACGCACTCGTACACGCACTCACCACATACATTGACGCACTTATACACACACTCACCACATACATGGACGCACTCATACAGGCACTCACCACATACATTGACGCACTCATACATGCACTCACCACATACATGGACGCACTCATACAGGGACTCATCACATACATGGACGCACTCACAACATACAGTACAGACCAAAAGTTTGGACACACCTTCTCATTCAAAGAGTTTTCTTTATTTTCATGACTATGAAAATTGTAGATTCACACTGAAGGCATCAAAACTATGAATTAACACATGTGGAATTATATACATAACAAACAAGTGTGAAACAACTGAAAATATGTCATATTCTAGGTTCTTCAAAGTAGCCACCTTTTGCTTTGATTACTGCTTTGCACACTCTTGGCATTCTCTTGATGAGCTTCAAGAGGTAGTCCCCTGAAATGGTTTTCACTTCACAGGTGTGCCCTGTCAGGTTTAATAAGTGGGATTTCTTGCCCTATAAATGGGGTTGGGACCATCAGTTGCGTTGAGGAGAAGTTAGGTGAATACACAGCTGATAGTCCTACTGAATAGACTGTTAGAATTTGTATTATGGCAAGAAAATAGCAGCTAAGTAAAGAAAAACTAGTGGCCATCATTACTTTAAGAAATGAAGGTCAGTCAGTCAGCCGAAAAATTGGGAAAACTTTGAAAGTAAGGGCTACTTGACCATGAAGGAGAGTGATGGGGTGCTGCGCCAGATGACCTGGCCTCCACAGTCACCGGACCTGAACCCAATCGAGATGGTTTGGGGTGAGCTTCACCGCAGAGTGAAGGCAAAAGGGCCAACAAGTGCTAAGCATCTCTGGGAACTCCTTCAAGACTGTTGGAAGACCATTTCAGGGGACAACCTCTTGAAGCTCATCAAGAGAATGCCAAGAGTGTGCAAAGCAGTAATCAAAGCAAAAGGTGGCTACTTTGAAGAACCTAGAATATGACATATTTTCAGTTGTTTCACACTTGTTTGTTATGTATATAAGTCCACATGTGTTAATTCATAGTTTTGATGCCTTCATAGTCATGAAAATAAAGGAAACTCTTTGAATGAGAAGGTGTGTCCAAACTTTTGGTCTGTACTGTATATGGACAGACTCACATACGCACTCACCACATATATGGACATATATACTGTATATATATATATATATATATATTCAAAGAATGAAGAGGCAGCACTTCCAGTTGTTAGGTGATAGGGTGACGACCCCAAACTTTATTCCAGCTACGTTTCTGCCTTCTCAATGAGGCCTTTGTCAAGCTTGACAAAGGCCTCATTGAGAAGGCAGAAACGTAGCTGGAATAAAGTTTGGGGTCGTCACCCTATCACCTAACAACTGGAAGTGCTGCCTCTTCATTCTTTGAATATATATCTTGGAGGACAAGCCAGCCTCTGTGAGGATTTCTTGCACCCAGAGCTCCACATCTGACTGTGCTGCTGCATTATTTGTGGTATTATATATATATATACACATACAGACCCATGAACATACAATTAGTTATACACCTATTTCTACACACAGACACTTACCTTTCCTGTAGACAGCTGATGTCTGGTCCTCACAGGCAGCCTGGAGAAGTAGGTGCCATCACCCCTCTGTGCCATCCAGGGACAGCAGTGGAGGGGTTAATCAGTAACCTACTATGGGGGTCAGAGAACAAGACACATGGGGAAGGGGCAGGCATTCTAGAGCTCTGAGTGCTGGAGCAGCCAGCCTGCTCTACAGTAACTTCACACTGGTGGGTGGGGCTTGATCCCATAAAGTTCTGCTATTGGCTGGCAGCTGATGTCATAGTAAGCTTCCAGCCCATAGAAAACAGAAAGCAGTACTGGCAAGCTCCTTTTCTGAAACTTTCCTGAAAGTTTCTTGCTCCTCGATATTCCTCCATCCTTGGACTTTCTATTTAAGCCAAGCCTGGCCACTTCCTCCTTGCCAGATCATTGTGCTTTCAATAATATTACACCTGCTGATTTTTCAGTTTAGTACTGCTGCTGATTGCCCGATGAACAAGCAAACGCTCAATCCAAATTTTTTGAAATGTTAAAAATGATTGTTTGCAGGCGACAGCTCGTGCTCTCTAATCATGATCTGCCGCTCGCAAACCACTATACAGCATAGGGACAACTGATGGCATAGCGATCGCTCCTCGCCATGCTGTGGCGGAGATCTCTGCATAGCAGCGGTCTCCTTTGCTAGCGAGCAAGCTATTGCCGGGAGGGAAAGCTTCCCTCCCGATAATTGTCTGACACATCCACATAGGGCTGTGTAATAAATACAGCAGTCTAGCTACTGCTCCTAAGTTTCATCCTACTATTGCCATCAACCTGTCACCGAACTTGGATTGTTACCTGCCTACCCTACAACTATTGCCATTTGTCTGCTACTGAACTTGGATTGTTACCTGATTTGGTCTCTGTCTCTCGCTACAACTATTGCCATTCATCTGTTGCTGAACTTGAACTGTTATTTGACTATGGCGCCTTACTTCAGGAAAACTCCAGTCACCTGGATTGTCACAGCCACTGGACTAAAAGCTCGCTTTCCAGACCTTGGCAATTCTACATACCAGGTGAGCAATCGTGTGAATACTATAACAGCAGCATCCATGATGACTGCATCTTCAGGATATCAGTAGTATTAACCACCTCCGGACCGCTGTACGCACAGACGCGTCCTGGAGGTGGTTGATTCATTCCGAGTGGACGCATATACGCGTCATCTCGCGAGACGCGAGATTTCCTGTGAACGCGCGCACACAGGCGCGCGCGCTCACAGGAACGGAAGGTAAGAGAGTTGATCTCCAGCCTGCCAGCGGCGATCGTTCGCTGGCAGGCTGGAGATGTGTTTTTTTTAACCCCTAACAGGTATATTAGACGCTGTTTTGATAACAGCGTCTAATATACCTGCTACCCGGTCCTCTGGTGGTCCCCTTTGTTTGGATCGACCACCAGAGGACACAGGTAGCTCAGTAAAGTAGCACCAAGCACCACTACACTACACTACACCCCCCCCCCGTCACTTATTAACCCCTTATTAGCCCCTGATCACCCCATATAGACTCCCTGATCACCCCATATAGACTCCCTGATCACCCCCCTGTCATTGATTACCCCCCTGTCATTGATCAACCCCCTGTAAAGCTCCATTCAGATGTCCGCATGATTTTTACGGATCCACTGATAGATGGATCGGATCCGCAAAACGCATCCGGACGTCTGAATAAAGCCTTACAGGGGCATGATCAATGACTGTGGTTATCACCCCATATAGACTCCCTGATCACCCCCCTGTCATTGATCACCCCCCTGTCATTGATCAACCCCCTGTAAAGCTCCATTCAGACGTCCGCATGATTTTTACGGATCCACTGATAGATGGATCGGATCCGCAAAACGCATCCGGACGTCTGAATGAAGCCTTACAGGGGCATGATCAATGACTGTGGTGATCACCCCATATAGACTCCCTGATCACCCCCCTGTAAAGCTCCATTCAGATGTCCGCATGATTTTTACGGATCCACTGATAGATGGATCGGATCCGCAAAACGCATCCGGACGTCTGAATGAAGCCTTACAGGGGCATGATCAATGACTGTGGTTATCACCCCATATAGACTCCCTGATCACCCCCCTGTCATTGATCACCCCCCTGTCATTGATTACCCCCCTGTAAAGCTCCATTCAGACGTCCGCATGATTTTTACGGATCCACTGATAGATGGATCGGATCCGCAAAACGCATCCGGACGTCTGAATGAAGCCTTACAGGGGCATGATCAATGACTGTGGTGATCACCCCATATAGACTCCCTGATCACCCCCCTGTAAAGCTCCATTCAGATGTCCGCATGATTTTTACGGATCCACTGATAGATGGATCGGATCCGCAAAACGCATCCGGACGTCTGAATGAAGCCTTACAGGGGCATGATCAATGACTGTGGTTATCACCCCATATAGACTCCCTGATCACCCCCCTGTCATTGATCACCCCCCTGTCATTGATTACCCCCCTGTAAAGCTCCATTCAGACGTCCGCATGATTTTTACGGATCCACTGATAGATGGATCGGATCCGCAAAACGCATCCGGACGTCTGAATGAAGCCTTACACGGGCGTGATCAATGACTGTGGTTATCACCCCATATAGACTCCCTGATCACCCCCCTGTCATTGATCACCCCCCTGTCATTGATCACCCCCCTGTCATTGATCACCCCCCTGTCATTGATCACCACCCCTGTCATTGATCACCCCCCCTGTCATTGATCACCCCCCCTGTCATTGATCACCCCCCCTGTCATTGATCACCCCCCCTGTCATTGATCACCCCCCTGTCATTGATCACCCCCCTGTCATTGATCACCCCCCTGTAAGGCTCCATTCAGACATTTTTTTGGCCCAAGTTAGCGGAATTATTTTTTTTTTTTTCTTACAAAGTCTCATATTCCACTAACTTGTGACAAAAAATTAAATCTCACATGAACTCCCCATACCCCTCACGGAATCCAAATGCGTAAAATTTTTTAGACATTTATATTCCAGACTTCTTCTCACGCTTTAGGGCCCCTAGAATGCCAGGGCAGTATAAATACCCCACATGTGACCCCATTTCGGAAAGAAGACACCCCCAGGTATTTCGTGAGGGGCATATTGAGTCCATGAAAGATTGAAATTTTTGTCCCAAGTTAGCGGAACGGGAGACTTTGTGAGAAAAAAATAAAAAATATCAATTTCCGCTAACTTGTGCCAAAAAAAAAAAATTTCTATGAACTCGCCATGCCCCTCATTGAATACCTTGGGGTGTCTTCTTTCCAAAATGGGGTCACATGTGGGGTATTTATACTGCCCTGGCATTCTAGGGGCCCCAAAGCGTGAGAAGAAGTCTGGTATCCAAATGTCTAAAAATGCCCTCCTAAAAGGAATTTGGGCCCCTTTGCGCATCTAGGCTGCAAAAAAGTGTCACACATCTGGTATCGCCGTACTCAGGAGAATTTGGGGAATGTGTTTTGGGGTGTCATTTTACATATACCCATGCTGGGTGAGATAAATATCTTTGTCAAATGCCAACTTTGTATAAAAAAATGGGAAAAGTTGTCTTTTGCCAAGATATTTCTCTCACCCAGCATGGGTATATGTAAAAAGACACCCCAAAACACATTCCCCAACTTCTCCCGAGTACGGAGATACCAGATGTGTGACACTTTTTTGCAGCCTAGGTGGGCAAAGGGGCCCATATTCCAAAGAGCACCTTTCGGATTTCACTGGTCATTTACCTACTTACCACACATTAGGGCCCCTGGAAAATGCCAGGGCAGTATAACTACCCCACAAGTGACCCCATTTTGGAAAGAAGACACCCCAAGGTATTCCGTGAGGGGCATGGCGAGTTCCTAGAATTTTTTATTTTTTGTCACAAGTTAGTGGAAAATGATGATTTTTTTTTTTTTTTTTTTTTTTTCATACAAAGTCTCATATTCCACTAACTTGTGACAAAAAATAAAAACTTCCATGAACTCACTATGCCCATCAGCGAATACCTTGGGGTCTATTCTTTCCAAAATGGGGTCACTTGTGGGGTAGGTATAATGCCCTGGTATTTTAGGGGCCCAAATGTGTGGTAAGGAGTTTGAAATCAAATTCTGTAAAAAATGACGAGTGAAATCCGAAAGGTGCTCTTTGGAATATGGGCCCCTTTGCCCACCTAGGCTGCAAAAAAGTGTCACACATCTGGTATCTCCGTACTCAGGAGAAGGTGGAGAATGTGTTTTGGGGTGTCATTTTGCATATACCCATGCTGGGTGAGATAAATATCTTGGTCAAATGCCAACTTTGTATAAAAAAATGGGAAAAGTTGTCTTTTGCCAAGATATTTCTCTCACCCAGCATGGGTATATGTAAAAAGACACCCCAAAACACATTCCCCAACTTCTCCTGAGTACGGAGATACCACATGTGTGGCACTTTTTTGCAGCCTAGGTGGGCAAAGGGGCCCATATTCCAAAGAGCACCTTTTGGATTTCACTGGTCATTTACCTACTTACCACACATTAGGGCCCCTGGAAAATGCCAGGGCAGTATAACTACCCCACAAGTGACCCCATTTTGGAAAGAAGACACCCCAAGGTATTCCGTGAGGGGCATGGCGAGTTCCTAGAATTTTTTATTTTTTGTCACAAGTTAGTGGAAAATGATGATTTTTTTTTTTTTTTTTCATACAAAGTCTCATATTCCACTAACTTGTGACAAAAAATAAAAACTTCCATGAACTCACTATGCCCATCAGCGAATACCTTGGGGTCTCTTCTTTCCAAAATGGGGTCACTTGTGGGGTAGTTATACTGCCCTGGCATTCTAGGGGCCCAAATGTGTGGTAAGGAGTTTGAAATCAAATTCTGTAAAAAATGACGAGTGAAATCCGAAAGGTGCTCTTTGGAATATGGGCCCCTTTGCCCACCTAGGCTGCAAAAAAGTGTCACACATCTGGTATCTCCGTATTCAGGAGAAGTTGGGGAATGTGTTTTGGGGTGTCTTTTTACATATACCCATGCTGGGTGAGAGAAATATCTTGGCAAAAGACAACTTTTCCCATTTTTTTATACAAAGATGGCATTTGACCAAGATATTTATCTCACCCAGCATGGGTATATGTAAAATGACACCCCAAAACACATTCCCCAACTTCTACTGAATACGGAGATACCAGATGTGTGACACTTTTTTGCAGCCTAGGTGGGCAAAGGGGCCCATATTCCAAAGAGCACCTTTCGGATTTCACTGGTCATTTTTTACAGAATTTGATTTCAAACTCCTTACCACACATTTGGGCCCCTAGAATGCCAGGGCAGTATAACTACCCCACAAGTGACCCCATTTTGGAAAGAAGAGACCCCAAGGTATTTCGTGATGGGCATAGTGAGTTCATGGAAGTTTTTATTTTTTGTCACAAGTTAGTGGAATATGAGACTTTGTAAGAAAAAAAAATAAATAAAAAATCATCATTTTCCGCTAACTTGTGACAAAAAATAAAAAGTTCTATGAACTCACTATGCCCATCAGCGAATACCTTAGGGTGTGTACTTTCCGAAATGGGGTCATTTGTGGGGTGTTTGTACTGTCTGGGCATTGTAGAACCTCAGGAAACATGACAGGTGCTCAGAAAGTCAGAGCTGCTTCAAAAAGCGGAAATTCACATTTTTGTACCATAGTTTGTAAACGCTATAACTTTTACCCAAACCATTTTTTTTTTACCCAAACATTTTTTTTTTATCAAAGACATGTAGAACAATAAATTTAGAGCAAAATTTATATATGGATGTCGTTTTTTTTGCAAAATTTTACAACTGAAAGTGAAAAATGTCATTTTTTTGCAAAAAAATCGTTAAATTTCGATTAATAACAAAAAAAGTAAAAATGTCAGCAGCAATGAAATACCACCAAATGAAAGCTCTATTAGTGAGAAGAAAAGGAGGTAAAATTCATTTGGGTGGTAAGTTGCATGACCGAGCAATAAATGGTGAAAGTAGTGTAGGTCAGAAGTGTAAAAAGTGGCCTGGTCTTTCAGGGTGTTTAAGCACTGGGGGCTGAGGTGGTTAAGTCAAAGCAACCGGAGTTGTATTTTTTTTTAAAGACGTTTTGTCACTTTTGCTAGTCATCCGACAGGCTTTAGCTATTAGAATAACGTGTACAAAAAAATCTCTGGCATTAAATACTGGTGACTCATTTAAGGTCAGATGTTTTTTGTACAAGTTATATCAATTAAGAAAGTCAGTGGAATGATTAGCGAAACGTCTTCAAGGAAAAAAAATACACGTCCAGTTGCTTTGATTTATTACTATATACTGAAGATGCCTTCATGAATGTTGTTGTTTTCCAGGTCAATGCAGTGTTTGCCTTGATAGAGTAGTGATTTGTGTTAGTTTTTCAGGCTGTAAGCTAGAACAGGATTATAAGAAGCCAGTTGCTTTGACTTAGTGATATAACGTGACCTGGTTGAATGGGAAACTTCACACTTAAATCTTCAAGTTTTCTCCAAGCAATGTGTGTTCAACTGTTATAAAATTTCAACTCCCATCATGACCTGAAATTGCAGGCTGTGACGACATGCTGGGAATTGTAATTTTGCAACAGCTGGAGAGAGCCTTGGGTTGGGAAATAATGCTACAGTTGACAATGCATATATCCTACATAGGCAGCAGCTTGACTATCTAATATATAAAGCTGAGTGTATATGTGTGTGTGTATGTCCGCAAAAGGAATCCACACCGTCGCATTTACAATTGCAAAATTTGCCACACAGGTACATCAGGTGTCCGGGAAGGTTTTAGACCAGGTCTCAGCTCTTTAGGACGTACCGTTCCTGAGATATTCACACAAAAATGCATTAGCCAATAGAAGCTTGGTCACATGACCCTTATCAGCCAATAGAAGCTCGCTCCCGTTAGCCTCCACATACACAGTTTAACTCCAGGTTTCCATAACAACCCAGCCATTTTTCTTCACTGCTGTAGGTGAGCTTTAAAAGAAATCTGTCACCAGGATAATCACTATTGAAGTAAAGCCGTGGCCTAATAGCCCTTAGTACCTTATTTCCAGATGTGTTTTTTCCAGTAATAGATGTTTTATTCCTCTGAAAATCCAGTTTATTTAGTATGCAAATGAGCCAGTAAGGTGCCCACTATCTTAGAGTAAGCTGTTCAAAAGGACACGCCCCTGATCTGGTTAGGCCACGCCCCCTCCCACTCCTCAGCTGACAGGATTGAAAAAATGAAGTTAAAAATCAACTTCTGTCAGCTGCAGAGGTGGGAGTAAGGGTGAATTTCTCCCTGCAGCTCACACTCAGACAGCACAGTGCTGCTGTCTGAGAGTGAGATGTTCAAAAGGACATCCCTGTGTCCGTCCAGGCCCTGCACCAGACGGAGGACAGGGAGTCTGAAAGCTGGACTAAAACTGGACCTCTGGCCACCCTAGGGGCAGGCTGCTATGGAGGTCACAGCTAAAAGGATGGTCCGCTATGGAGGTCACTGTTAAGGGGCAGATTGCTGTAAAGGCCACTGTTAAGGGGACGGGCCCCTGTGGAGGTCACTGTCAAGGGGGGTGGTGTGCTGTGAAACTCACTGTTAAAGGGGAAGGCTGCTGTAAAGGTCAAAGTTAAGGGGTGGGCTGCTGTGGAGGTCACTGTTAAGGGGGCGGGGTGCTATAGATGTCACTGTTATAGTGGATAGTGTTGATATCTTTTAACGACACACACAAACATTGAATGAAATAGATGAAATATACCCGAGCAAAGCCGGGTCCTTCAACTAGTAAATGAATAAGAGGGAATCTTCCCTGCATCATTGTAAACCAGTGTGGTATTATTTAAAAAAAAAAACGAAACTAAGTATATTGCAACAACAGGCGTCTGGTGGCAAAGGGTATAAGAAGAAGAGAAGAGAAGGCCAAGATATACAAGCAGGTGTAGAAAAAAATTATGGAAAAACATCTGCAGAAAAGTTAAGCAAATAAATAGCCGGAACAGACACAGGTACGAAGCTGCAGCTGAATAAGCAAGCACAAGTCACAAGTTGGATTAGAAATTAATAGAATGTAGTCTGGTAAATAAGATCAGAGGAGTGAGTCAAACCAAAAAAATACTTAAAGGGGTTGTCTGCTTTTTAGTATTGATGGCCTATCCTCAGGATAGGTCTTCATCAGCCATTTGAAGAGAGGGCAGAGCTCATATGAGCGCTGCCTTCTCTGCTCTATTTACCCGCTCACCGCAGCAATTGCAGTGGTGGGCAGGTGTAATTACGTAATTACGTATGGCGTCCCCATTCACATCTATGGGACGGCTCTGTCTGTTGAATACTACAGAACCGTCCCATAGAGGTGAATGGGGACACCATACTTGTAATTACACCTGGCCACCACTGCAATTGCTGTGGCGAGCAGGTCAACATAGCTGAGAAGGCAGCTCTCATACAAGCACTGCTTTCTCTTCAAACAGCTGAGCTGGGAGTCGGACCCCCACCAATCTGATATTAATGATCTAATTCCTGAGGATAGGTCATCAACAGTAAAAAGTGGACAATCCCTTTAATACTGTCGTAAATAATACACCTCAGTATGTATAGATTGTAAATGGTATGTCGTATGCTGGAGCTGTCTGGTAAAGAGCAATGCCACAAATGGTTTCAAATGTTGTAAAAAAAAAATGACATTCTCTAATACTGTATATAGCCTATAGTGTTAGAAATTAATTACCTAGTTGTCAAAGGATCATATGGGGTAGTGCCCAGTCACCCAGTCAGTATACAAAATGTGTAAAATACAAGCTTAGGGTAGGTTCTCATATGCGGCAACAACATCGATAGACAAATAATGCTCCAAGTTTTTTCAGGCAGAAAGCCGCCATGTATTCCAGAAAAAAACCAGATCCCCATCAGATCTCAATATAGCCAATTGGGATCCGGCAATGTGTGACAGTATCCTGCTATGTCAGATACAGTAACAGACTACCGGAGTAGTTGCCGCAGATGTAAACCTACTCTTACTATACAATAAATTATGCTGCCCCTAGGGGTTTTATGTGGGACATAGTGGTCACAGCATATAGCCAAGATCAGATATCCTACCAGATTGTCTACAGCTCATATGCAGAGCTATGTGTCTGAAGGACAGGGGCGTACTGGGAACTAAAAGTAGCCCTGAAGAAAAAGGTTTAAGTAGTCCCATGTTGCAGGTGGGTCCAAACTGACAGAAGACAGGCAACATAATTAGGCAGTGCAAACATATGTAGGCAGGGACAACAGAAGTAGACAGGGCCAGGAATACCATAGCAAAACACCAGCTTAACCAAATACCACAGTGCAGCACAAAATACTACAAAATACTACCTCACCACAGTATTCAACTGTATCACTGTCCTGAGGATGCAAATACAGTTGAATTCAAAAGGGCACCTGCAGCTGCTGGCCAGGTGCATAAGAGAGAATCAGTTAATTTTGAACCTGGCTGGTGTCCATGAGTAGAGCTTGGGTGGCCCTCCTAGGCATCGGCCCACCGGGAACTTTTCCTGTAGGGTCTATGGCCAAGCCGCCCCTGCTGAAAGATTACTGCAGACTATAACTCAGTGTTTAGTCAGATCCATCACTCATGTGCTGCTCCCTCTTCTACTGTCTGTACATTGGTGCTTCCTGCTCTGCTCGCCCCCTGCATGCATTTCGGGAGAACTATCAGCTCCATTTTAGATGCTTCCACCTGCATTTGGACTAAAAAACAAAAGGGATTAAGTAAAACAGAGCTCTCAGTGTTAGTATTATGTGCAGGGGGTGGGAATTGAAGGAAGCCTATGGGGTAAAGCTTCAACCAATAGCTGCTGAGTAGTGTTGATCACGAATATTCGAATTGCGAATTTTTATTGTGAATATCAGCACTTCGAGAATTCCCGAATATTTAGAATATAGTGATATATATTCGTAATTTTTTTTAAATCAGTACACATGTTCTCTTCCTGCTTCTAGCTTGTGGGCCAATGAGAAGGCTGCAATATCTTTGACTTTAGGAGTAGTGTTGATTGTGAATTTTCGTAATGCGAATCAAGAAAATAATGACTGGAGATAACAAATTCTCGAATTTGCGAATATATGGTGAATATTCGCCCAAATATTCGCGAAATATCACAAATTCGAATATTGCCCCTGCTGCTCATCAATACTGCTGAGTACTGAGTGATGTCTGAGAAGGCAATGTCTTTTTGGCAACTTCCTCTCTACAGCCATATTTATTGTGGTGTTCAATGGTTTTCTGGGACTTAGATACTGATGGCCTAGCCTCAAGATATGTCATCATCATCAGACCAGCGGGGGTCCTGCAGCTAATGAGGGAGGTGGAGAGGATGACAGTAGTTGTACTTATGGTGGTAGTCTATCCCTGAGCCATGCAGTGTTAGGAAGGGTGCACCTACTCTTCCCTTAGGGCACACTCTAGTTTTGAGGCACCTACCTGACATTAGATGGGGTACCCTTGGTGGTGTTAGGTTTTGAAGTGCAATTCAGAATTCCCTGAAGTGATGTGACAACAATGCAGACATTGATAAGGCCAGGTTTTATACAACAAGTCCACTGTATTTAGCATAGGCTGTTTTGTAGATAGTTTACACAATCACTGTATACATTAAATGCAGTCTTTACAGTTGGCATGTGCAATTTCCAGGGCAGTATGTGGTAGGCTGGTCTCTCTTTTTTAATCAGCTTGTATGATTGTCTGTGTGTAGATAGATAGATAGATAGATAGATAGATAGATAGATAGATAGATAGATAGATAGGTACATACATTCAGGTCCATAAATATTGGGACATCGACACAATTCTAACATTTTTGGCTCTATACACCACCACAAAGGATTTGAAATTAAACGAACAAGATGTGCTTTAACTGCAGACTGTCAGCTTTAATTTGAGGGTATTTACATCCAAATCAGGTGAACGGTGTAGGAATTACAACAGTTTGCATATGTGCCTCCAACTTGTTAAGGGACCAAAAGTAATGGGATAATTGGCTTCTCAGCTGTTCCATGGCCAGGTGTGTGTTATTCCCTCATTATCCCAATTACAATGAGCAGATAAAAGGTCCAGAGTTCATTTCAAGTGTGCTATTTGCATTTGGAATCTGTTGCTGTCAACTCTCAAGATGAGATCCAAAGAGCTGTCACTATCAGTGAAGCAAGCCATCATTAGGCTGAAAAATCAAAACAAACCCATCAGGCTTGACCACTGAGGAAGGGGTGTAGATGCCCCGAAACGCGTCTGGTGAAAAGGAGAAGCGCCCACCAAACCAACAGGACCTCCACTAAGCACTTTGTTCTAACATTGCATGGCCATGCAAAAATACTCCCAAGTGAAGTCATCGGTACAGCTGGAAGAAATACACGCTACTAATAAGGTATAACTCCTGACTGTGTAACCTCGCGATACTTTGACGCTGCCAGTCCGAGGTGTGTGAAGTAAGACGCCGAGCATCGCTCTGCACTGCTCGCCCCTCGTGTGATAAGACCGCAAGCGTCCCAGCAGGAGGAAGGTAAGAACCTGAAAACCATTTTACCTATCACTGCTAAATTTAGTGACTGATAGTCACCACTACTACTGCAGTGTGTTCCAGATAACCTACTCCTTTGGCAGCCACAGTAGCTGAATAGTGACTATAACGGTCAAACTTTGGATGGACTTTATTCATCTATTACCATCTACGATTATTCATTCATGATAGACATTGGGGAAAGTGTCTTGCCACATAAACAGATAGAGCGCTGCTCTTTTGCTTTCTGAATTTATTTCAGCGGTTTGAGACATTTGTACACAAATCCTAATTTATTGGGAAGAGGTGCTCATTCCCCTAAGCAAGCTTCTTAAAGTGACATTCTCAACAATACTAATGACCTTTGTGGGGTAGAGTGTGACACACGACTCCTCCACCAGTGAATCCTGTTTTTGGTACCAATTGAATGTTTTGAATGTTTTTAATCTTATATTTTTAATTTTTGTGTGGTACATTGTATTTTATGTATAATATTTTATCTTATGTGTAACCCTCCCAATAAATATTTCCATATGGTACGAATGTTGTGAGTGCTCACTCACTTTCCATTTTCTCCTACAAACCCATCAGAGAGATAGCAAAAACATTAGGCGTTGCCAAAACAACTGTTTGGAACGTTCTTAAAAAGAAGGAACGCACCGGTGAGCTCAGCAACACCAAAAGGGTTCACCACAAGATGTAAACCATTGGTGAGCCTCAAAAACAGGAAGGCCAGATTAGAGTTTGTCAAACGACATCTAAAAAAGCCTTTACAGTTCTGGAACAACATCCTATGGACAGATGAGACCAAGATCAACTTGTACCAGAGTGATAGGAAGAGAAGAGTATGGAGAAGGAAAGGAACTGCTCATGATCCTAAGCATACCACCTCATCAGTGAAGCATGGTGGTGGTAGTGTCATGGCGTGGGCATGTATGGCTGACAATGGAACTGGTTTTCTTGTATTTATTGATGTGACTGCTCATAACAGCAGCAGGATGAATTCTGAAGTGTTTTGGGCAATATTTTCTGCTCATATTCAGCCAAATGCTTCAGAACTCATTGGACGCCGCTTCACAGTGCAGATGGACAATGACCCAAAGCATACTGCAAAAGCAACCAAAGAATTTTTTAAGGGAAAGAAGGGGAATTTTATGCAATGGCCAAGTCAATCACCTGACCTGAATCCGATTGAACATGCATTTCACTTGCTGAAGACAAAACTGAAGGGAAAATGCCCCAAGAACAAGCAGGAACTGAAGACAGTTGCAGTAGAGGCCTGGCAGAGCATCACCAGGGATGAAACCCAGCGTCTGGTGATGTCTATGCGTTCCAGACTTCAGGCTGTAATTGACTGCAAAGGATTTGCAACCAAGTATTAAAAAGTGAAAGTTTGATTTATGATTATTATTCTGTCCCATTACTTTTGGTCCCTTAACAAGTGGGAGGCACATATGCAAACTGTTGTAATTCCTACACCAATCACCTGATTTGGATGTAAATACCCTCAAATTAAAGTTGACAGTCTGCAGTTAAAGCACATCTTGTTTGTTTCATTTCAAATCCATTGTGGTTGTGTATAGAGCCAAAAATTTTACAATTGTGTCCATGTCCCAATTCTTATGGACCTTACTGTATATCCCCACATGGGCCTTTCTGTACCCTTTGATATATGATGGGAAACCTGAATCTCCTTTGATCCCACCACATGCAAAGATGTCAGTAGCCTCACTGTGGGTGTGTTAATATTCTCTGACAAACCTTGTATAGCCAATGAACTTTCTGCTGCATTCAGTAACTCTTTCCCTCAAGGGCAGACACGTAAACTGTCACTTTTGTAACCCACAGGGGAAGGAAGCTTCTTTGCTCAGCACTGCTCCCTTACTGTTTTCTCATCCACACCTCACACTACTCTGCTCTGACCTTCTCCTAGAGAGGAAGGGGTGGTGCCAGCCCTGCCTAACCACAGTAACTAGGAAAACTCCCGTTGCTCTCTCTATATACAGCCTATGGGACACAGTGCACAGAATATAAGGCAGGAAATACAGTGACATTCACACTGGCAGTGGGGACACTGCAGTCTGATACCAGGCACCCCTATATATTGGGCACCCTCAGGTTCTGCACTCTGTACAGTGGACACAATACACTATCCACTGTGTAGTTTCTGGCTTACTGTAGCTTATTGTATGGGAGCTGAGCTGCATTATCCTGGGACAGCCACTACACGGTGGTTAGTCTTACGTTTCTGGCTATGTAAACCGTATAAATTCTTCTGATCAGAGGGGTTCCATAGTGTCGGATCCCCACCGATCTAATATTGATGACCTACATATCTTGAGGATAGGTCATCAATATCTAAGTTCTGTAAAATTTTTAAGACTCTATAGCGTACAGAGCACCGAAAAATACTTGCATTTCCAGGAGTGAAAGAAATCATTGTACTGTATGATACATGACCCCAGCACATCCTTTTTACTGATTATAAAATGTTGCCAAAATTTCACTTTAAGTACAATGTGTTTTTTTATGTAAGCATGGGTTGGTGATGTACATTTTTGGCCAACATGCTTTCAACTGCTATTAGGTCATTGGGGAAGAAAAAAAAACCTGTAGATTTATTAGTTATTTGACCCGGATGTTTTCAGAGAAATAACAGCCAAATACATTCTGCTACTAAAACAGAGGTACAAAGGCACTTACAGGAGCCCACACAATAATGTAGCTGTAGGGTAATCCAGAAGTTAAAAGAAATTGAGAAAAAATGATAAAAGAAAAGACAAATGTAAAAAACAGATGTTATCCAGTGCAGGATTAATCCATCTTTAATCAGCATGAGTCCTCCTCTAAGACAGATACTTGTTTAAGGAGATGAATGATACAGATCATAATACCAAGAACATCATTTCCTCCAATGAATCCATGAATGTTCTTATTAACTTTTTTACCATAAAGCAAAGAAGAACAACGAAATGTAAATTGCAAAATCCTTTACAAGGAGAAATATAAAATAAACGTTTAAGAAAAATTTGATTTTTATTTTTTATCTACTGCAACAGTTTTACTATTACATGGCAGTTGATTGGTGGTTATTGGGATCTTGTCCTGTATGTTTAGTTATATGAAATTTGCTTTACATGCATTTTGGATGCACCCCAAAATGTACGATTGTTAACTAATGACACAGATATCTAGGAACAACAGAAAACAGTGGTTGTAATGTTGCTGCAGTTTTTAATGCAGTTTATTTTTTTTTTGCCAAAACCAGGAATGCATCCAAAAAAGTGAAGTCCTTAGTTTCGAGGTATGACAATTGGGAGTTCAGAGGCTGCAGTCACACATGGGTCCTGGAGCCTAGTGAGAAGATCCCTCTGTACCATATGAGATCAGTATTACTATTGATATGTAATACTTGGGGTTCTTTACAGATCGTATTGTTGGCCAAGAGCTTCAAGTTACAGATCTGAAAAAGTACCTATTTTGCATCAACCTGGATCAAAAATTGCATATGTTAAGACAGTCAAAGTCAACATTTTCTGCATTCTGTAGGGCAGAGGTCTCAAACTCAGACGGATATATGTACCGCACATAGAAAAAAGTCACAGTTGACGAGTAACGTGCATTTCAAATACAATACAATATGTGAGTCAGACTTACTGCGCCTGAGCTTCACCTCAGCCGGCCACGCCCTGAAATACGCCAAGTGCTCCCCTAGTGGTGAGAACAGTGGGATGAGAGAGGCAGCACTAGTTTTTTGTGGCATTCTAATCACTTTTATAAATAAATTTCACATGTCTGGACAACCCCTTCTTAATACAGAACCTTAATGAGACACCAAAATTAATAGACAACCAAAACAGACCCTAAAATGAATAGACTCCAGATCAGCCCCCAAATCCACACAGACCCCAGAATAAACCCCAAATCAGCACCCAAATTCATATGGATCCCAGATTAAACCCCAACAGCCACAAATTCATATACACTCACCTAAAGAATTATTAGGAACACCTGTTCTATTTCTCATTAATGCAATTATCTAGTCGACCAATCACATGGCAGTTGCTTCAATGCATTTAGGGGTGTGGTCCTGGTCAAGACAATCTCCTGAACTCCAAACTGAATGTCAGAATGGGAAAGAAAGGTGATTTAAGCAATTTTGAGCGTGGCATGGTTGTTGGTGCCAGACGGGCCGGTCTGAGTATTTCACAATCTGCTCAGTTACTGGGATTTTCACGCACAACCATTTCTAGGGTTTACAAAGAATGGTGTGAAAAGGGAAAAACATCCAGTATGCGGCAGTCCTGTGGGCAAAAATGCCTTATGGATGCTAGAGGTCAGAGGAGAATGGGCCGACTGATTCAAGCTGATAGAAGAGCAACGTTGACTGAAATAACCACTCGTTACAACCGAGGTATGCAGCAAAGCATTTGTGAAGCCACAACACGCACAACCTTGAGGCGGATGGGCTACAACAGCAGAAGACCCCACTGGGTACCACTCATCTCCACTACAAATAGGAAAAAGAGGCTACAATTTGCACGAGCTCACCAAAATTGGACTGTTGAAGACTGGAAAAATGTTGCCTTGTCTGATGAGTCTCGATTTCTGTTGAGACATTCAAATGGTAGAGTCTGAATTTGGCGTAAACAGAATGAGAACATGTATCCATCCTCTGATGGCTACTTCCAGCAGGATAATGCACCATGTCACAAAGCTCGAATCAATTCAAATTGGTTTCTTGAACATGACAATGAGTTCACTGTACTAAAATGGCCCCCACAGTCACCAGATCTCAACCCAATAGAGCATCTTTTGGATGTGGTGGAACGGGAGCTTCGTGCCCTGGATGTGCATCCCTCAAATCTCCATCAACTGCAAGATGCTATCCTATCAATATGGGCCAACATTTCTAAAGAATGCTATCAGCACCTTGTTGAATCAATGCCACGTAGAATTAAGGCAGCTCTGAAGGCAAAAGGGGGTCCAACACCGTATTAGTATGGTGTTCCTAATAATTCTTTAGGTGAGTGTAGACCCCAGATCAGTACCCAAATTCACGCAGACCTCAGATTAAACCAAAAATGTATACACACCCCAGATTATACCCCAAATAAGCCCTCGAAGTCATACAGACCCCAGATCACACCACACATTCATACAGACCTCAGATCAGAGCCCAGATTTATACAGACCCCATATCAGAAGACTGCCACCCCCTACAAACCCCACCCAACCGATCCATCCCCTACATGCACTATGTCCTAAAGCTGTACAGTTTCAGGACATTGCACAGTGCCAGATGAAGAGAACCAGGGAAAGGGGAGTAATGTCAGCACATCGCTAACGGTGCCATACTCACCGTTACCTGGTCCTCCAGTCCTGTACTAATGAGCTCTCCACAATGGAGGTGCTAATTAGTTAATACTGCGCTCCCTCCCCTTCATTGAGGTATCGTGGGCCACAGAGAACTGTCTCTGTGGACTGCGTGTTTGGGACCCCAGCTGTAGGGATAACAATGCACACTGATGTCTATGGTCAAACGCTAAAATTAATGATTCGTTGACTATATTCCACAATGAACGAGCAGAAGACAACACCATTTGGAGATAATTTTGGAGCCAACCACTTGGCACGAGGGTTTACCGTATTTCTTATGTTAAGATTTCTTTACAATCTGTCAGATCTGTCCTGTGTGTACAGGGTGGGCCATTTATATGGATACACCTTAATAAAATGGGAATGGTTGGTGATATTAACTTCCTGTTTGTGGCACATTAGTATATGTGAGGGGGGAAACTTTTCAAGATGGGTGGTGACCATGGCGGCCATTTTGAAGTCGGCCATTTTGAATCCAACTTTTGTTTTTTCAATAGGAAGAGGGTCATGTGACACATCAAACTTATTGGGAATTTCACAAGAAAAACAATGGTGTGCTTGGTTTTAACGTAACTTTATTATTTCATGAGTTATTTACAAGTTTCTGACCACTTACAAAATGTGTTCAATGTACTGCCCATTGTGTTGGATTGTCAATGCAACCCTCTTCTCCCACTCTTCACACACTGATAGCAACACCGCAGGAGAAATGCTAGCACAGGCTTCCAGTATCCGTAGTTTCAGGTGCTGCACATCTCGTATCTTCACAGCATAGACGATTGCATTCAGATGATACGAGATGTGCAGCAACTGAAACTACGGATACTGGAAGCCTGTGCTACCATTTCTCCTGCGGTGTTGCTATCAGTGTGTGAAGAGTGGGAGAAAAGGGTTGCATTGACAATCCAACACAATGGGCAGCACATTGAACACATTTTATAAGTGGTCAGAAACTTGTAAATAACTCATGAAAGAATAAAGTTACGTTACAACCAAGCACACCATTGTTTTTCTTGTGAAATTCCCAATAAGTTTGATGTGTCAAATGACCCTCTTCCTATTGAAAAAACAAAAGTTGGATTCAAAATGACCGACTTCAAAATAGCCGCCATGGTCACCACCCATCTTGAAAAGTTTCCCCCCTCACATATACTGTGCCACAAACAGGAAGTTAATATCACCAACCATTCCCATTTTATTAAGGTGTATCCATATAAATGGCCCACCCTGTATAATGACGACAACAAAGATTAAAATACAGTTAAAACAGGACATATGCATATACGTGGACCTCATTATTAGTAATGAGCGGCAGAGGTCATATTTGAATTTCTGATATTTCGCGAATATTTTGTAGAATATTCGTTGAATATTCGCGAATTCGAATATTCTTTATATTCTACTTTTTTTTTTTACTCGAAAATCAGCAAGGTAATGATCGCGTAATATGCGAATATTACGCAATCAGTACAGGTGTGGGTCAAAAACGAATATATAGCACTATAGAATATAGTGCTATATTTTCGTTTTTAGAATATTTGTCATATTTTCCATCTGAACACATGATTCTTCCCTGCTTCTTGCTTGTGGGCCAATGAGTCATTGGCTCATGAGTAGAGTAGAGTTGAGCGGACACCTGGATGTTCGGGTTCGACGGGTCGGCCGAACTTCGGAAAAAAGTTCGCGTTCGGGACCCGAACTTGACCCCGAACCCCATTGAAGTCAATGGGGACCCGAACTTTTGAGCACTAAAATGGCTGTAAAAATGTCATGGAAAGGGCTAGAGGGCTGAAAATGTTGTCAAAATGTGGTTAAGAGCATGGCAAGTGCTCTGCAAACAAATGTGGATAGGGAAATGACTTTAAATAACATAAAATACATAAAAATTAAAAATAATAATCTTGATCTAGGAGGACCAGGTCCATATGGAGTAGGAGGTTGAGGAGGCGGTGGATGTGGCAGTGTAGGTGGAAGTGGCGGTGGAGGAGGAGGAGGTAGCCTACACTGCTTTTTGGTTTAAAATGTATTTTTATTTTTTTAAATTAGGGTACACACCAAAACATTGGGAAATATAACCCTCCAGTCGTGCTAAACACATGTTCAGACAATACACTGGCTGCAGGGCAGGCCAGCACCTCCAAGGGGTAAAGGGCAAGCTCAGGCCATGTGCCCAATTTGGAGACCCAGAAGTTGCAGGGGCTGACCCCTGTCAGTCAGTTCGTGTAGGCGTGTGCACACTTACTGCCCCACCATGTCGCACGTCCCCGTGATGTTCACGATCCAATTTGATATCTGCTCTATCAACTTTCGATGTTCTTTTATGAGCCTACCATGGTGATCACGGGTGGCGGGGAATCAGGGTTCAAGGCCAGAGAGGGAGCGTGAGAAAGAGAGACCACATCCAAGGGAGGATTAATTTTTTCAAATTTAAAATTAGAGTTGAAATATGGGGGAAATTATTAAAGCATAAAAGTGTGACAACTTTTCAAAGTTTAAGCATTGAATGAAAGGATGTGGTGCGCATTAATTACTGAATAATTTAATAAATTTTATTCCCTGTCACCTATGCATAGCAGGTGTTTATTCACGTCTAAAATTGTATAATGTCAACCCAAGAATGTAACAGAAAAATTATTGAAATTTATTAAGCTGTCAACTAGGTAAAGGAGGTAAGCTGTCAACTAGCTAGGTAAAAAATTAGTGAATTTCACCAGAATATATAACTGACAATTATTATTTTTTTTTAACCTGTCTACTAGGTATAGCAGTGGTACTATACACCCAAAAATTTGTTTATTTCGCCAGAAAATGTAACTGACAATTTTTAAAAAATTTTTTTTACCGTTCCAATAGGTATAGCAGTGGTACTATACACACCAAAATTGGTGAATTTCAGCCTAAAATGTAAATGACAAAAAAAAACATTTTTAACCGACCTACTAGGTACAGCAGTGGTACTATACACCCAAAAATTTGTTAATTTCACCCGAAAAAGTAAATGACAATTTATTTTTATTTTTTTAACCTGTCTACTAGGTATAGCAGTGGTACTATACACCCACAAATTTGTTAATTTCACCATAAAATGTAACTGACAATTTTTTATTATTTTTTTTACCATTCCAATAGGTATAGCAGTGGTACTATACACACCAAAATTGGTGAATTTCACCCTAAAATGTAAATGACAATTTATTTATTTCTTAACCGGCCTACTAGGTCTAGCAGTGGTACTATACACCCAAAAATTGGTTAATTTCACCCTAAAATGTAAATGACAAAGTAGTGAAATTATATAAAATAAAACACGTACAAAAAAAAAATGGATTTATGAGGTGGAGTTCCATATGGAGTAGGAGTTTGAGGAGGCGATGGACGTAGCAGAGTAGGTGGAAGCGGCGGTGGAGGAGGACGAGATAGCCAACACAGGTTTTTGGTTTTAATTTAATTTTGTAAAATTAAGGTACACTCCAAAAGAGTGTGAAATATCCAAAATACAAACATGAGCAATTGCGCTGCAGTATAACAATGGCTGCTTAGTGCCGGTATACATGTCTATTCTGCACAAGGTACGGACAAGTCCTGAGGGATCCATGCCTGGTTCATTTTAATGAACGTGAGCTTGTCCACATTGGCTGTGGACAGGCAGCTGCGCTTGTCGGTGATGACCCCCCCTGCCGTGCTAAACACACATTCAGATAATACACTGGCTGCAGGGCAGGCCAGCACCTCCAAAGCGTAAAGGGCAAGTTCAGGCCATGTGCCCAATTTGGAGACCCAGAAGTTGAAGAGGGCAGACCCGTCATTCAGTACGTGTAGGCGTGTGCACACATACTGCTCCACCATGTTGGTGAAATACTGCCATTCCATATCAGCTGGAGGCGCTGGTTGTTGTGGCGTGCTGACAAAGCTTTTCCACATTTCGGCCATGCTAACCCTGCCTTCTGAGGTGCTGGCAGTGCCCCAGCTGCGTTGGCGACCTCTTCCTCGTCCTCTGCCTTCACCTTGTGCTTGCACTGTGCCCCCGCTGTCGGCGGTCGTTGCGGAGACACTGCAGCATGTAATCGCTCATGTGTGCCAGGCTGCCCAGAGGCTGCCCGAAAAGCTGTCCTCTGTGGGAGGTGTATCGTCTGTGTCCTCTGTATCTCCCCATCCACGCACCAGTAATGGCCATGAGCTGGTCTGGGTGCCACCCTGCTGTGAACATGGTTCCTCCTCCTCCATCTCCTCATCCTCCACCTCGTCATCCTCCAGAACTGTGCCCTGGCTGGACAATTGTGTACCTTGGGTTTGTGGGTGCAGGAACCCACCCTCGGAGCCACTTGGGAATGACTGGCTGGAAACCCTACGAAATGATCCCTCTTCCTCCTCCTCCTCCTCCTCCTGTGCCACATCCTCTTCCATCATCGCCAGGAGCGTTTTTCCGTGGGACATTGTGGAGATGCTTGGTGAATCAGGTGTTGGTGTTGCTGGCAGATCCTCTGTTTGCGGGGTGCCAGGTGGCACTGTCACTCCAGAGGTGGATGAAGAGGCCGCGACTGCAGCAGAAGAGGAAGCAGGAGGAGCCAGAGGCCTTTCTTGGTTTTTGAGGTGTCTACTCCACTGCAGCTCGTGCTTTGCACTTAAATGCCTGGTCATGCAGGTTGTGCTCAGGTTGAGAACGTTTATGCCTCGCTTCAGGCTCTGATTGCACAGCGTGCAAACCACTCGTGTCTTGTCGTCAGCACATTGTCTGAAGAACTGCCACGCCAGATAACTCCTTGGAGCTGGCTTTGGTGTGCTCGGTCCCTTGCTGTGGTGGGCAGTAGCAGGCGTACTGTCTAGAGGATGGCCGCTCCGCTTTTGCACCCTGCTCCCTCTTCTGCTGTGCTGGTGCCTCTGTGCGACCACCGCCTCTTCCTCTGAACTACATGGATCACTCGCATGACCTTGATTCCATGTGAGGTCGAGGACCTCATCGTCCTCCACATCATCTTCCACCCAGTCTTCACCCCTGCCTTCCTTGTCGGTCTGCACACTTTCGAAAGCCCCAGTTGGTACCTGTGTTTCGTCATCATCCGAGACGTGCTGCGATGGTCCTCCCATGTACTCATCCTGAAAGATAAGTGGTTGGGCATCGGTGCACTTCTGGGGCAGGGCTAGGTGGATGGCCCTGGGAAACCCTGCTAACAGAGTCATCAAAAAGCAGAAGAGACTGCTTGGCTGATTTGCAAGGGGGTGAGGTGAAAGACTGATGGACATCGGCTGCCGGTGCCAACTGTGGTCTTTCAGCAGGAGACTGGGTGGGTGACAATGTGAAGGAACTGGATCCACTGTCAGCACTACTATCGCCTGTACTTGCTCAGGCCTCACCATTCATAGAGCAGCATTAGGCCCGACCAAATACCGCTGCAGGTTTTGTCGCCTACTCGCACCTGAGGAAGGGGTTTCACTTGTGCGTGTAGATGGCACAGATCGACCACATACTCTGCCTGCAACAGGAGCTCCACCAGCAGCACCACGACCTGGGCCACGTCCCTTATTTGACGCTCTCCTCATATTTTTTGAATTTAGGATCTTGCCCTAAATGGGTGTTTAATTAATAGTAGAATAAAACGACAGTATGTAAAGGGTGTATCTCACACGGTCTGAACCAGTGTAGGACTAAAGTAAATACACTGCTCAAAAAAATAAAGGGAACACTTAAACAACACAATGTAACTCCAAGTCAATCACACTTCTGTGAAATCAAACTGTCCACTTAGGAAGCAACACTGAGTGACAATCAATTCCACATGCTGTTGTGCAAATGGGATAGATAACAGGTGGAAATTATAGGCAATTAGCAAGACACCCCCAATAAAGGAGTGGTTCTGCAGGTGGTCACCACAGACCACTTCTCAGTTCCTATGCTTCCTGGCTGATGTTTTGGTCACTTTTGAATGCTAACGGTGCTTTCACTCTAGTGGTAGCATTAGACGGAGTCTACAACCCACACAAGTGGCTCAGGTAGTGCAGCTTATCCAGGATGGCACATCAATGCGAGCTGTGGCAAGAAGGTTTGCTGTGTCTGTCAGCGTAGTGTCCAGAGCATGGAGGCGCTACCAGGAGACAGGCCAGTACATCAGGAGACGTGGAGGAGGCCGTAGGAGGGCAACAACCCAGCAGCAGGACCGCTACCTTCGCCTTTGTGCAAGGAAGAACAGGAGGAGCACTGCCAGAGCCCTGCAAAATGACCTCCAGCAGGCCACAAATGTGCATGTGTCTGCTCAAACGGTCAGAAACAGACTCCATTAGGGTGATATGAGGGCCCGACGTCCACAGGTGGGGGTTGTGCTTACAGCCCAACACCGTGCAGGACGTTTGCTATTTTCCAGAGAACACCAATATTGGCAAATTCGCCACTGGCGCCCTGTGCTCTGGCGCAGGACGTTTGCCATTTTCCAGAGAACACCAATATTGGCAAATTCGCCACTGGCGCCCTGTGCTCTTCACAGATGAAAGCAGGTTCACACTGAGCACATGTGACAGTCGTGACAGAGTCTTGAGACGCCGTGGAGAACGTTCTGCTGCCTGCAACATCCTCCAGCATGACCGGTTTGGCATTGGGTCAGTAATGGTGTGGGGTGGCATTTCTTTAGAGGGCCGCACAGCCCTCCATGTGCTCGCCAGAGGTAGCCTGACTGCCATTAGGTACCGAGATGAGATCCTCAGACCCCTTGTGAGACCATATGCTGGTGCGGTTGGCCCTGGGTTCCTCCTAATGCAAGACAATGCTAGACCTCATGTGGCTGGAGTGCAAGACGAAGGCATTGATGCTATGGACTGGCCCGCCCGTTCCCCAGACCTGAATCCAATTGAGCACATCTGGGACATCATGTCTCGCTCTGTCCACCAACGTCACGTTGCACCACAGACTGTCCAGGAGTTGGCAGATGCTTTAGTCCAGGTCTGGGAGGAGATCCTCAGGAGACCGTCCGCCACCTCATCAGGAGCATGCACAGGCGTTGTAGGGAGGTCATACAGGCACGTGGAGGCCACACACTCTACTGAGCCTCATTTTGACTTGTTTTAAGGACATTACATCAAAGTTGGATCAGCCTGTAGTGTGTTTTTCCACTTTAATTTTGAGGGTGACTCCAAATCCAGACCTCCATGGGTTGAAAAATTTGATTTCCATTTTTTTATTTTGGTGTGATTTTGTTGTCAGCACATTCAACTATGTAAAAAACAAAGTATTTCAGAAGAATATTTAATTAATTCAGATCTAGGATGTGTTATTTTTGTGTTCCCTTTATTTTTTTGAGCAGTGTATTTATTTTCCCAAAATGGCTGTATTTCAAATGGCTGTAATTCATAACCCTGAATATAACCCCTGTATGTAGAGGGAGTATCTCACACGGTCTGAACCAGTGTAGGCCTGAAGTAAATATATCTTTGCACAAAATGGCTGTATTTCAAATGGCTGTATTTCAAATCCCTGATTTAAACCCCTATATGTAGAGGAGGTATCTCACACGGTCTGAACCAGTGTAGGCCTGAAGTAAATATATCTTTGCACAAAATGGCTGTATTTCAAATCCCTGAATCAAACCCCTGTATGTAGAGGGAGTATCTCACAGGGCCTGAACCAGTGTAAGCCTGAAGTAAATATATCTTTGCACAAAATGGCTGTATTTCAAATGGCTGTATTTCAAATGGCTGTATTTCAAATGCCTGATTCAAACCCCTGTATGTAGAGGGGGTATCTCACACAGTCTGAACCAGTGTAGGCCTGAAGTAAATATATCTTTGCCCAAAATGGCTGTATTTCAAATGGCTGTATTTCAAATCCCTGATTCAAACCCCTGTATGTAGAGGGAGTATCTCACAGGGCCTGAACCAGTGTAGGCCTGAAGTAAATATATCTTTGCACAAAATGGCTGTATTTCAAATGGCTGTATTGCAAATTCCTGATTCAAACCCCTGTATGTAGAGGGGGTATCTCACAGGGCCTGAACCAGTGTAGGCCTGAAGTAAATATATCTTTGCACAAAATGGCTGTATTTCAAATCCCTGATTCAACCCCCTGTATGTAGAGGGTGTATCTCACACGGCGTGAACCAGTGTAGACCTGAATTCAATATTGGTGCACCAAATGGCGATATTTAAAATATCTGAATGTAACCCAAATGTATTAAGGGTGTATCTCACAATGACATCTGCATCAAAGGCTGCCAACTAAATTTTTTGTGCCCAAACGAGTGTTTGTTCAACAACTGAATTTGACAGCAGTATATAAGCCTGTAATTTCACACGTGATGATGCTGCAAGGCCTGAAAATAGTGTTTTTTGTCAAAAAAGTGTTTTTTTCAAACCCCAGAAAATGATGGGTGTATTTCTACCTTAAATTGCACATTGACTAATCCAGATGTTGTAGATTGCCAAAAAAGTCTTTTTTGGTAACAGAATATGAAAGCTGTATATATTAAACTTGAGTTTAACACTTGCAGATATGGAAAATACTGTTTTTTGAAAAAAAAATAGTGTGTTTTTAAAACCCCAGAAAATGATGTGTGTATTTCTAGCTTAAATTGCACACTGACTAATCCAGATGTTGTAGATTGCCAAAAAAGTCTTTTTTTGGTAACAGAATATGAAAGCTGTATATATTAAACTTGAATTTAACACTTGCAGATCTGGAAAATTCTGTTTTGTGAAAAAAATAGTGTGTTTTTAAAACCCCAGAAAATGATGGGTGTATTTATGCCTTAAATGGCACACTGACTAATCCAGATGTTGTAGTTTGCCCAAAAAAATTGTGATTTGCAATGTCCCAAAAGCTCAGATGCAGTGCTGGTGCAGGGTAAAACGATAGTGCCCTGCACCGACACAACTATTTCTAGGTAGATCGCTGATTTTGATTCTCTCCTATTCTCTCCCTGAAATCACAAGTCCAGCAGCATCCTCTCCCTACACTTGTAACAGCAGAGTGACGTGCAGCGCTATGTGACTCAAGCTAACTGTATATAGAGCCTGGGTCACATGCTGCTCTGGCCATTTACAGCCATGCCATTAGTAGGCATGGCTGTGATGGCCTCTTGGGGCAAGTAGTATGACGCTTGTAGATTGGCTGTTGTGCAGACTTTCAAAAAGCGCCAAGAAAGCGCCGAACACCGAACCCGAACTTTTACGGAAATGTTCGGGTCCGGGGGTCCAAAAATCCTAAAGTTCGGTACGAACCCGAACTTTACAGTTCAGGTTCGCTCAACCCTACTCATGAGTCATTGGAATCATGACTTCAGAGGGAAAAAAATGACGAATATTCTAAAAAACAAATATATAGCACTATATTCAATATAGTGCTATATATTTGTTTTTTAGAATGTGTTCAGATGGAAAAAATGATGAATATTCGATATAACGAATGTATAGCACTATATTCTAAATATTTGCGAATTCGAGATAAAAATTTGCTCATTATCATGTCCTTTGGTGGGCCCAAGGAACTCTCATCCCAATTCCCTTTCTCAACTTCCAGAACTCCTATAGGCAGTGGCATAAATAGAAATGACAGGGCCCAACAGTACATTTTTGAACAGGCCCCCTCTTCCCCCCTGCCCCCAAAAGCAACTTCTTCTTCGCAAACCCCTCCTCCCGTACAACCTCCACTCTTGTGGCTAGTCAAGATCACTCTGTCAGATCACGCCCAACAGCCGCTCTGTCCGTTTCCTACATGTATATACTGTATGTCATGTCACTGCATATAATGTCATTGTATAATACTGTTGAGAGGGCCCTGACAATAAAATCTTTTAGTCCTCCTCTTGGGTTGGTCCCCTTCTGAATTCAGGCCCCAGAGCAGCCATTTCCCCTGCTTCCACTAGAGCTACATCTGTGCCTGTAGATGTGACATTGGAGGGTGTGGGATCATGAGGTCAACTGCAGTAACAGCGGGTCGGTCAGGCTTCTGAAATATTTTTTGCTATCACTTTAGTTATGTACACAGACTACATATACAGTATACTGTATTAATGTTCTGTTTGCTTTTTTATTTAGTTAACCTAATCAAAACCATTAAGAGTCTCTGGTATATGGGTCAAGCTCAGGTCACTGGTTGTACTTATGTAAAACACAGTAAATCCAGACAAATTGTGGGCTTAGAATAAACTTAATGGCCCCGTCCTCATTCATTTTCTACCGAACGTTTATTTAATGAGGGGGGATTTTGTCCAGATCTGGTTAGATAATGGAAGAATGTCTGGAGAATAAAATATGTCACACTACCTTACAGTTTACTGCAATGAATGTTGTATGCGTTGTGTAAATGCACAAGACCCTAACGTTAGTTTTTCTTCTTTACATTACTTGGTTTGTTGAAATTTTCTGAGATAATATCCATCACATCTGAGCATTTGGGGAATTTCTGCTGCAAAACTATTGTAAATCTGTGAATAGTGAATCAAACGTTGCAAAGGAATCCCATATACAAGAGACATCTGCAACATAAGTGGGCGGTTGTCAACCTCCAGGATAACTTTGGCCCATCAGAATACCTTCAGTGGGCCTAGGCTCTGAATTAATAATGGGCATCAAAGAAAACCAGCATTTCCATTACTCTACTGTATTTGACTTTCTAACCCTTCAAAATGCCCTGTTTAAAGATCTTGTCTTATCTACAAGCATCCGATTATATAGGAAGAGAGGCTGAGAAAATGAAAAGGAAAAGGGTCGCCAAAAATGTTATCTGCAAATTAAAACCAGATGGTAACACATCTCCTTTTTTATAATCTGTTTTTATTTTCTGATTGTAAATTTTTTTATTTTATTTCCTGAACATGATTATGGGGGCATACATCTTGCCTAAGCTGTTCTTAACAGCATTTACACAGCGTTTAAAAAATATTGCTTTATGGCAGCCCCATGGTCCATAGATACAATGGTCTGGAGGGGACCTTATTGACTTCTATGGGAGAGTTTTCTTGGGCATGCTCTGTGACATGTGCAGAGGTCATTGTACAAGGAAAGAATAGATCAGATTTGACAATCACCTATTGTGAATTGCAGATCCTTTCTTATCTATACACAGAGGTGATATAATTACAGGCAGGATTAGAATGAATTAAAGGGGTTGAATCATTTTGCCGTTACTAAAGCGAGATGATACATAGTCCTGACCACCTCCCGGCCGCACATGAGAGCTACTGAAACAACGTAGCACAGCAAGCTATGGTGTTTCTCTAACCCAGAAAGAGCATAGCTTGTAGTGCTACGCTGTTTCAGTAGCTCTCATGCACAGCAATGGGAGCTACTGAAACAGCAGAGCTCTGGAGCGCTTTACTGTTTCACGGCCGGGAAGTGGTCGGAACTGTATCTATTTATCGCCTAGATGAGACAACCCCTTTAACTGCAGTAAAGTGATCTGTACAAACCAACAAGTGGCACCAATTATTAGACATAGTGGCCAGTGCAAAAACTGCAAGATTTTTGGTTTTAGTTTAAATATAAAGTTAGATGGAAAAATAAAAATATCATCATAAAATTATTTCAAATTATGTTAAACATAAAAAAGTGATTTCAACAAAAGGTCATTTTCTGATGACACATTCCCGTTAACAGAGTCAGTATAACTTTTAATTAATTCCTCCTTATTCTGGGTTTAGTAATCCAATTGGTGGTCCTGTTCACTCAACGACAATCTGGTGGTGGTGTCGGGAGTTGAACCTCCAATGATCAGATACTGATGACCTATCCTGAGGATAGGTCATCAGTATTAAACACTCAGACAACCCCTTTAATAACAGCTAACTTCACAGTCATTATCATCTGTAGGAGATGATCGGGAAAATTTTGCAAGTACATTTTAGTTTATTAATCTTCTAGCCATTCCATATTAATCACCTAATACTTGTACATTGTCATGTTGCCTGTGCTGCCATATTTTTCATTTTCCTTAGACAGTCGTCATTTATTTTCTTTATAACTTTCCCTCTTCGAGTTTCTATGTTGTTGTACTATCCTGTAAACAACTGATTTCCTTCTGATGAAAGATCTGGCAAACAAACCCATGGTGGCAACCAGAGCGTTTATTAGTGGAAGGTAATGACAGCCATACAGACATGTTCCTTGAGGCATGGGAAATGCCTGTGCTTTATATATGGTGAGATTACAAGTGACCATATACAGTATTTTAGATACAAAAAATGTTCTTCAAAAACAACAGCCCATGTGGAGTGTTTTTGTGAAGTCTGAAATGACTATACAAAGAAATGTCTGTCTGGCCATGGCTTAGAAAACAGGCTATTTGCAGGTGGTCTCAGAAGCCACAGTGGCCTCGCATATGAAATGGGTTGTCTATGATGAGACAATTCCTTAAAGATTTTCTTCCCTAGAATTATTTGTTTGCATAAGACTTGTCCTTCTAGGCTGCTCTATGTGTTGGAAACATTCAAAGAGATCTATCGAAATATCTCACTTCTACAACATCCATATGGATGAGACCTATGTGAAGAAATGACACGTTCTACTAACATCTGAGATCCTTTATATCTGTGCTTGGGAACAACATAGAATATGGTATAAGAGGAATTTATAGTATTATTATTAGTAGGTTCTGATATTTTACTACTATTTACTAAAATTAATAGGGTTTTCTAATTTTTCAAAATCTGCCATGTAGGTAGAGGTACATGGAGCTCCTTGTGCACGTTACTAAAGTCCATAATGATTTGTGTCTTTGATACCTACTACTATGTAGATGCCACCATCTGAATCCAATTAAACATTGTGATGTATTTTACAGCTGCACCTACGTCTGCTGTCCATGAGGAATATTTTAGGTACTTAAGTAAATCCCTGGGAGGGGTTAAGGTACATATTTTACACATACTTTAAAATGCACGGTTAGTTTAAACTGTTGCTGAACAGTCTCAGATGTGGAACCAAAATCTTCCATTTAGCTACATATTAGAATTAGAACGAGAGGGAACGTGTAGTCTTTCCTGTGAACGGTCCCCATTTTTGTGGTTTTCAAGAATAAGACAGCCACCTTTAAGAATAGAAGAAGGGCGTCAAAGTTGCATATTAGAAAAAAATATATATCACTCTGCTGGTTTACAGCAGCTTATACAAAGGTGAAACCATATGGATGGGAATTTTTAATATTTGTTCTGGTGCCTTTCATGGAAATAGCAGGTAACTTCAAAAACCTTTTTTTTTTAAATGACTTTTTATTGCACCCTACCTCTATTATAAAAGGGTTGAAAGATTATAGAAACATGGTTGCTTTCTTTTGGGAAAAGGCGACACACCTGTTCTTGGGTTGCGTGTGGTGTTGCAGCTCAGCTGCTTTGAAATTACTGGGGCTGCAATACCTTATGCAACCTGTGGGCAGATGGGGCACTATTTTATTTTTCTTTCTCTAGAAACCACCTCAACTGATGATTTAAAGGAAATCTGTCACATGGGTTACCAATATAAAAGTACAACTATTGCCATGTAGAACAAAATACCTTAATTCTTGATGTACCCTTCATTCTCCGTTTCTGGCTTTTATTTTTGAGTAAATCCACTTAGTGTATTATGTTCATTAGGCAGTAAGGTGCCCAGAGGGGCGTTATTATCTCTCTAAGGTGTCCAGGAATGCCCCTCTCCAGTACCCAGCCCCCCCCCCCCTCCATCAGAGCGCCTCTCCAGGGCCGAAACTACATGCCCACAACAGCACTGTTGGCCGCCCCCCCCCCCCGCTACGTTATTAAGGCAATGTAACTCCACCCACAAATACCTCCTACAACGCCCCACATCCTACAACGCCCCACATATGCCGCCTACAACTCCGCAAAATCCTGCGCAGACGCAGTACCTCGGACTGCCTGTGTGATGCAGATCTTCCAAAGGGCAACAGCTTCAAATGTGTCACTGGGTATGCACCAAGCCCAGTGACATATTTGAATCTGTTGCCCTTTGGGAGATCTGCATCGCGCAGGCAGTCTGCTGTACTGCGAGAGATTTCGCTGTGTTGTAGGCAGCATATGTGGGGTGTTGTAGGGCAGAGTTACATTAGAGGTTTGTCAACTATTTTGGGATGGTCACACAGTAGTATTAGCATGTTGAAAATGGAGGAACGTAACCTGCATCAAAATTCCAGGAGTTTTCTGAGCCTTTTGTTAATGTCGTTTTCTGTTGGAAGAAGTTATTGGTGTGGGTTTTGATGCACAATTTGATATGGTTTTTAGGCTTCCATTGGTTTCAATGGGAATTTCTATGCTAAATCCATACCAAGAATGATCAGGAAAAAAATCTGATTTCCCATTAAAACAATCAAAGCAGAGCAGATTCTATTGGATTTTGGTACGAAAACTGCAACATTACATGATACAGCAACACGGTTAAGAACTTCCACATGAAGATCTTGCAGCGGACTTGCCACAGATTTCACCCAATGCAAATCTGTGGTGGAAATTTGCAGCATAAATTGATATTCTGCAGATTTAAAATCCACACCGAAGGTCAGTTTAATCAGGAGTGGATTGTATTAAGGACAGATATAACTTCCTTTCTGTTTTGAATTCACTCCTTGTTTTGGCTTCCAAAACTGCATCAGAAAACCTGACCGTATGGCCGTACCATTCAAATTTCTTCTTTGCCGCTACTGTAAACTGCTGCAAGTCTTTAGCATATCCATCCCATGTGAAAGTACCCTTACAATTTAGTCTAAAGTTGATCAAAATGGATGAGTTCAACCAAAACGATCTTTCATTGGGTAAAACTTAACATTTGTTTTAGCCAACCAATGACAGACTGTCACTGTCTGAGCAGATCATTCGTTCATCGTCCAGTGACATTGAACATGTATGGCCAGGTTGAACTGTAACGGCCAACATAGACTAAAATCTGTATTGCAGCATCGGCAAAACAAAGGTTCAGTAGACAATCATTTGTTCTAATGCTTCTTCATCTGTCCATCAACCTATGTCTATCTAATGAGTGTGGCCACCTTTACAGTATGTGGTGGCCTAGGAACATAAAGTAAGTGATCCTGTCAATTGTAAAATGCTATGCAGCCTGTGGGAGACATATAATGGAGCAGGGTGAGCTAAGCAGACAGATATATAGCTATATTGGAAAAAATTCAATATAACCTACATTTTTTTTGTGTGAATACACTCTCATTTCAAGTTTAAGAGCCTAGTACATGGTCCTACTCAGTGTCTGTCAGCCTTTCCTATATGTTTGCATACAGAAATAGCTATCTGTCAATCACTGATTAGGACCGCCCACTGGACTCCTAAACCTAGAATGATAAGATGTCTGCAGATTACACACCATGTTTAACATAGGTTCTTAATACAGTGATTACTTGGCTGATTCTTTGAATACACTAAACATTAATCATGAGGTAGTATTATACAGGTGACCAATAAGTCAAAACCACTTCCGGAAAAAGTATGGCAATATGTTGTGCCTAACAGACCACATCCCTGACTCCTAGGTAGTTCTTTTATTAAACCTGTCCTTAATAAATATTGGGCCCAATGATGGAAAAGCTCATTCACTCATGCCTTGCCTGCATTAGCCTGGAACAGAAAAACCAAAACCTCTCATTTCATAAATTTACAGGGGTCTTCACTGGAGGTGTACCTCACAGGAGTAGGTTGAGTAGGTGGTTCCCAAGGGCAGCATGGGTTCGGCATAAATTATATAGCAAAACAGTTGGAAAAGTGCAGTTCACCAGAACGTCTTTAATAAAAATCAATTCACCTACTGTAATTCAAATCTTAAAAACTAAGGTGCATATCTCCAGGAAGGATCCTAAACATTTCGAGCTAAACAAATCTGCCTTAGTCATAGCTTTAACAAAGAACAATTTTCTTCGAAATGTGTAAGTATCTTCCTGGTCTTCCTTGGTTTTTAAGAGTTTGAAATAAATAGATTGATTTGATTGAAGAAGGTTTGCAGAACTACAATTTTTGGACTTTTATAAGCTGTGCCTGTCACGGATGTAGTAGGGGAGAACACCAAAAGACAATCAAGAAGGAAGGGGAAAGACACTAGGCCTCACCGCTAGGGAAGGAAAAGGGTCACCACCTGTAAAACCCTGCTCCTGGCCCTAACTCCTATCCGTATGGGCACCTCTCGATGGTAGAGATACCCATACACGGGAACCTAGAAAACCCTAGTGACCCTCAGATGCCCTAAAGATAATGAGAGGGCAGAGACCACCTGTTCCTTCCCTGGTGAAGGAACTAGCGTCTCACTGAGGCGTAGTAAACAACCAGGGGGGGGTGGAATTTAAAACAGGACAAGCGGAACACTTAACTTCAGAGGATGAAGGATGAACAGGACTTTAACACGAACCACACTCCAGCTCTTCCAAGACCAAATGAAGCTATCCCAAGCAAGGAGAGATGGGAAAAGTCAGACTAAATAGGGCGAGGTAAAGGTCACATGATCCACACCTGAACAGAAGGTGTGGACATAACAGCAACACACAGACAAAGTGAAAGCAAAAGAGGCTGTCAGATCACTAATGCGTAGATAATCTTTCAGACCTTCTGAGACCTGTCACAGATGTGACAGTGCCTGAGAGGCTGATAATGTTGTGACCACTGGAGACTAAGCCTTTACGGGACTGCCTGATCAGTACCAAGAGAAGCAATAAAATATCTAGTACCATCTACAGCAAGGCGGGCATAGGCAGCAGGCAAATATGGCTACATCCCAAAAACCTACTGAGAGGAAGTCATGGGAATCTGGATAAACATTCTCTTACCTTGTCAAGATGACAATTAGACAATGGAATATTTGCCCAAGGCTCTTCAAACACCTATAACCTACTTTGTGGAAAATAATATATTTATCAGAACAGGAATTAGAACTTCAAAATTGCTGGAAAATTAATTCCAGCATTTGATTCAAATAACATACTTGAGTTTAAAAAAAATACGCTTGCCGATGTTGGCAGCAAATAAAATGTTGGTAGATGTTGATTTTCCACTCCAAAAAATGCTTTCTGTAAGGATCTGGGGTGTCAAACAACACAGATAAAGGCACAGGGACACCAAAGCTACTTACAACTGGCAGATGTCATCTTCACTTTCTACTTAGTGGTCTTTCTTGGATGGATTTGTCATGCAGCAAGAGATGAAACTGGCAAACACTTGACTTGCCAGTGCCAAAATACAGCTTTTTACTGCTGTTAACGTTCATCTGACAAGTCCTAATGTGCAGGCCGGATACGATTTTTTTCCTTACACTTTAATTTCACTTGGATTTGAATGTCAGACTTGTCTTCACATTTTCAAGGTATTTTTTTTTTTACTTTTACATTCTCAATAAATACAGTTTCATCCAAAGTATTCACACAACCTAAATGTAACGAAAATAAGATGAAATTATTAATATTTTATATCAGGTTTAATAGGAATATTTGACACCGTTCAAAATATGAATGTTACCGTTGGTAACTAACATGAGATTCGGGGCCTGGAAGGGAACATTTTGTTTTTTAAGGCGTAAGTTACCAAGCTGCTTTAGTAATCGCTTTGGCGTGTTCAGTTTTAGCTGTAGTTTATGCTTCAGCCTCCATAGTTTATGCTTTGGCATCCAGTTTATGGTGTGCTGTAAAAATTCTCTACAACCATGTGTGGGCGAGCAATGCATTCATCAAAAACAGCTTCAAGTGTAACATATCACAAATGTGAGACTATTTTTATATATGAATTCATGTCTAAGCTTCTCCATACAATCCTCACACACACTTTATATCATAGCGTTTCAATTATTATAGACTCGAAAAGAATTTTAAAAACTTGTGTAACATCTCAGTTCAAAGTTATTTTTTGCTTCTGGCTTTAAACATGTGTTTATTTGCCCTGTCGGAGAATTCTGGGTCAATAGAAGGGTCCTGCCCAGTATATCTTTGTTGGGGGGGGGGGAAGGGCGGGGTTGCAGTTACAAAGTTTATTACTCTGGAGGACCTGCCCTGTCCTGTGTTACATAGAAATCACACTGATTTGAATGGACACTGTGTAATACTTTATTTCTCCAGTGGTGGCACTGCAGGGAAATTGACCACTTAGGGCACATTCACAAGTGACAGATTTATTACAGAAATGTCTGCAGTCTGAATGGGGTTGTTCCTTCATCTTGTCTATGGGTTTTTGCAAACTCCATTTAGATGTATGGGGAAGTCACAGAAATAGCCCAATGGTCCATATGGAGCAGTTGCAGATAACAGATATTTGCCGAGCATTGCAGTGGGAAAGGGGAAACTTTGTAATCCTTTTATTATCAAGTGACCCTTCTCACAAATACATAGTAAGATAGTATATAAGGCCAAAAAAAAGACATTTGTCCATCCAGTTCAGCCTGTTATCCTGCAAGTTGATCCAGAGGAAGGCAAAAAAAAAAACTATGAGGTACAAGCCAATTTTTCCCACATAAGGGGGGGAAAATTCCTTCCTGACTCCAATAAGGCAATCAGAATAACTCCCTGGATCAACGACCCCTCTCTAGTAGCTATAGCCTGTAATATTGTTACACTCCAGAAATTCATCCAAGCCCCTCTTGAATTATTTTATTGTACTCACCATCACCACCTCCTCAGGAAGTATCCAAATTGGAGAACCCTATTAATTTCTCCTAATCCACCATAGTTCTTACATGAGGAATGCAGGTACTTACCACAACAGACAGGTCAGGAGAGGTTACAGGTTCTCTTTGAAGAATAAAATAACTTATTTTCTAGGGTGTATCGGTAGTGGTGGTACCAAATGTCTATATGTTTATGCTGTTTTAAGACCCTTATTGAATGAAGTTTTTTGTTATTGTTTTAGCTTGTGTCCATTGTGTTTTCTTTTATTTGCACTTTTTAGTCATCTGCATTGAACTCAGGATCTAAAAAACAAATTTTTTGGGTTATAGGTTCTTTGAACTCTAGCCACTGTTGTAAATCACAGTTGTACTCCCACGGGTGATTGTGTTAGTGCATTCTATGAACATGCAGAATGATGGCTAGGATATACTGTATGTATATTTGACAGTGTGAGAAGAATCCTGTATGTGACTGTCTATAGTCAATATCCACCCCTCCATATTAGTTTTCCTATAGCGTATACACCTTAGCTGGACACAGCTTGAAATTTTTGCTAAAGTTTACCCTGGGACTTATACACTAATGTACTGTGTCAGTTCACAAGTGAATGCTCTGTGTACTTTATAGACGTGTTAATGTTACACAGGAAACATCTCCAATGTCTACATACATACAAAGAGAAACTTATACAGTAATATTTAATATGTGGTAAACCATAGACATGTAACACACCAACTGTTACACCTTCCTACCCCGACTTTATAAGGCACCTAAATGTGCAGTGAATGTAATCGTGGAAGTTGTTTCCACCACTGGGTTGACCGTTTGATGTCTATGAGGTGCCTGACAGACATATTATCCACTTCAGTTATGAAAACTTCTACACTTAGATTCACAAGGAGAAAATCGCATAGTTTCATTTCAGATTTATAGAGAGCTCATTCTTCTGGCTGCCATCTTAAGAAATTGCTTTGAAAAAGGCTACTATCCTGTACAGGTATCCTGTATTAGGTTTGTTAGAATTGGCTAAGATCCTTTTTTTAACATTCCTTGGCTGGTGAAGAGGAAAATGCATATATGGTGTCTTTGTAGGACATCGGGTGTTCACTTGTCCAGTCAGCAGATGACAATTTTACAAAACACCATTTGTGTTAAGGCTTACGAAATTTTACGAATTCTTACGGAAAGTTTTATGAATTTTAGGGCTGCCCTTTCTCCAGAAACAGGACAACTCTCATCTATAGATGGTGGCTGATATTGCAGCTTAGCCCCATCGCAGGGGTTATTCAGTTGAATGATTTTAGATTTTGAAAATTGAGGCGATCCCCCACTCCACAGAACACAGTTTTACAAAACACCATCTGTATTGAGACTCATCGGGTACATATTTAAAGGGGTTGTCCAGGATTATGAATTTTAGGTTTGCTCTTTCTCTTTCTCATCGACTCTTATCTATAGATGGTGGCTGATCTTGCATTTTATCCCTATCGCAGGAGTTATTCAGTGGAAACAAAATATTGGCCAATGATTTCAGAATTTGAAAATTGAGCCGATTCTCCCAAATGTACTCCGGAGTCATGTGACAGGAAGTTCTGTAGTTTCTTCCTGAGCTGTGCAATAAGTGACAGAGGGCTGCCTCCTCTCATTGCGATTATGTGATTTCAAGGGACTTAAACAGTAAAGGACCTTTTACATGGGCCAAGGATCGGGCCAATTATCAGAAGAGAACAGCAGTACAATTACTCTATCCTGATAATTGGCCCATGTAAATGTGCTGGCCATCAAATGCTCATTTGTTGAGTGATTGCATTACAATTATTACATAGAAGCACAAACAATAGCATTCTATCTCTACCAGTACAGTTCGGCATTTGTCCCCTTTAGCCAACCATGTTAAAAAAAAATACCCACAGAAGCTAAAGACCCCCCAAAAAAACACCATTGGTACAGTGAGGGCCTATGGATCCATTTAACATATGCACCGTACGCTATGGAGCATTATGACAGAGGCCTAAGCGTAGGTATTATTTCTGCTGATTGGTTAGGATTCCAGGGGTGGGACAGACACTCATAAATCATATATTGATGGACTACCCCAAGGATAGCCCATCTATGTTATAGCCCAGAAACCACCAATTATGGCTGAAACTGCATTTTAACTGATTTTAAAGAAAAATTACCAGTTTTACCTTTGACAAAGGGTGATTTTAGGTTAGAAAAAACTGGGTTACTGATATGCCTTCTGCCCTTTGTGGGACTGGAGATCCTTCTGGAAAAATAGGCTTAGTCTTACTGGGACACACACATGGTGAGGTGTGCGGAGAATGCCCCATGACAGCCAAACATCTGTATCTGAACATATTTCACATCGGCCCCAAGATTTATCACACATAAGTGTGTAGAACATTGATGTAGTACGGACATAGTTCATTCAACCACAAATTTCAACCATATGTCATCATTTCTATGAGCAAATCATTTAGAAAAGGTTGTCTCTCTTAACATGTGAATTGTGCCATTATGTCCAATAATATATTATGTTTTATGGCCTTCTGCACAAGAACACATACGTTAAAACTAGAAGCATTTTGCTGTGCAGGTTAATTTTCTTAGTGTAGCTGCATTTTTACAGTAATTTTCTGGTTTATAGAAATAAAGCTTAAAAGAGTTTTCTGGGATTACTATGGTTTTTATCAGATATTCTCATGTAGTCGCTTACCTCATGTACATCTTCCCTTCCCATGCTTTTTCAACTCTTTAAAACTTTTTTTCCATCCTGTATGTAGCACTTCCTATTGCTGTATCCCACTTTACCCATGATGCACTTCTCCTTTCTCTGCCACACCTCTAGCACTGCCCCTAACAATGCCCAGCTAGTTTATAGCTCCTCCCACCCAGCTAGTTATATAGACACTCCCCTATCACTGCTCCTAGCAACACCAGGCTAGTTTATAGCTCCTCCCACCCAGCTAGTTATATAGACACTCCCCTATCACTGCTCCTAGCAACACCAGGCTAGTTTATAGCTCCTCCCACCCTGCTAGTTACATAGACACTCTCCTATTACCGCCCCTAGCAACACCCAGCTGTCACGGAACCATGAACCAGACGTACAACAAGAGATAAGTGAAAATAAGAAGGCTTTATTGAAGATAAAGCTGTAAAGCAAAAGTCCAAACGGATGGTGAAACCGAGCAGAGTCTTTGCGAAGCCAGAGGTCAGGAACCAGAAGGGTAGTCAGACGAAGCCAGGATCAGGAACCAGCAGGGTAGTCAGACGAAGCCAGGATCAGGAACCAGCAGGGTAGTCAGACGAAGCCAGGATCAGGAACCAGAAGCAGCAGCAGTCTTAGAAGCATGTGAACACAAGAGGACCAAGCAAGGAACTGAAGCCACAGACCTCCTATATATATGAGCTAGGCATCCAGCTCCTCCCAGTGGGAAGGAGGAGCCGCAGGGTGGAAGGCTACAAGAAACCCAGAAACCAAGATGGCCGCCAGCACATGTCAAACGAAGGAGAACAGCAAGAAGGTAAGACCATGACAGTACCTCCCCCTCAAGGGCCCCTCCTCCGCGGAGCACAAAACGGTTTCTGAGGGAAGCGTGCGTGGAAGGCTCGGAGCAAGGCAGGAGCATGGACATCTGCGGAGGGAACCCAGGAACGCTCCTCTGGACCATAACCACGCCAATGGACCAAAAACTGCAACCGACCGCGGACCAGGCGTGAGTCCAGGATATTGCTCACCTCATATTCCTCACGATTGCCCACTTGGACCGGACGAGGCCGAGGAACCGAGGAAGTGAAACGATTACACACCAGTGGCTTCAACAGGGAGACATGAAACACGTTGGAGATCCGCATGCCAGGAGGAAGCGCAAGGGCATAGGCTACCGGGTTTACCCTGCGAAGCACTCGGAAGGGACCAACAAAGCGAGGCGCCAGCTTGGGAGTGGGCACTCGAAGGTTGAGGTTGCGGGTGGACAACCATACACGGTCTCCGACCTGGTAGGAAGGAGCAGGCGCTCGTCTGCGATCAGCCTGGAGTCTCTGGCGCTGCGCAGAGACCTCAAGGGACTTCTGGATCTGTACCCAAGAAGCACGTAGGACGGAAAGGTGATCCTCCACAGCCGGAATATCCTGGGGAGAGAATACCTCCGGTAACACGGCAGGTTGGAACCCATAATTGGCCATGAAGGGAGACGTCCCAGAGGAAGAGTTCACCCCCGTGTTCCTGGCAAACTCAGCCCAAGGCAGGAGGTCAACCCAATTGTCTTGGTGATCGGAGACATAGCAACGAAGGAATTGCTCCAAGGCCTGATTGGATCGTTCTGCGGCCCCATTGGACTGAGGGTGGTAGGCCGAGGAGATGGAGAGATGAATCCCCAACTGGGAGCAAAAGGCGCGCCAGAACCTGGACACAAACTGACTCCCCCGATCCGACACAATCTCCTTGGGCAAACCGTGCAACCGGAAGACCTCCCTGGCAAAAATCGTGGCCAACTCTTGTGCAGAGGGTAACTTCTTGAGAGGAACACAGTGGCACATTTTGGAAAACCGATCCACAATCATGAGAATGACCGTATGGCCTCGGGATGCAGGGAGGTCCACAATGAAATCCATCCCCAGGTGTGACCATGGGCGCTCCCCGGTGGCTATGGGTTGCAGAAGGCCCAACGGAAGGTGCCGAGGGGACTTACTCTGGGCACAAACGGAGCATGCCGCTACATATGCGGCGATGTCGGAACGTAGGGAAGGCCACCAGAACAGACGTGAAACAGCCCAGGACAGCTGATTCTTTCCAGGATGCCCCGCGGTCTTGGCGTTATGGTAGGTTCGCAACAACCGAGTGCGCAACTCCTCAGGCACAAAACATCTGCCGTTGGGTCTCCCAGAGGGAGCACCAGATTGAGCCGCCAAAATCTGCTCACCCAGGGGAGAGGTCAGGCTGGTGCGAATGGCGGCCAGGATCTGATTCGGAGGTATGACCGAAGTCGGAATCGACTCCTCCCTGGACAGCTCGGAGTACTGCCGTGATAAGGCATCCGCCCTGATGTTCTTGGAACCGGGTAGGTAGGAGACCACGTAATTAAAACGTGACAAGAACAGAGCCCATCTGGCCTGACGTGGTGTCAATCTCTTGGCCTCAGAAAGGTAGGTCAGATTCTTGTGGTCCGTCAGGATGAGAACCGGAACCACCGAACCCTCGAGCAAGTGCCTCCATTCTTTAAGGGCCTGCACGATGGCCAATAACTCCCTGTCACCAATCTGATAGTTGCACTCCGCGGAAGACAGTTTCCGGGAGTAAAACCCACAAGGAAGCAGAGGACCCTCTGGTGTTCTACGCTGAGACAGAAGGGCGCCTACTCCCGTCTCAGACGCGTCCACCTCGAGGACAAAGGGCAACCCAGGGTTGGGATGCGACAGAATCGGAGCCGACACAAAGGCGGACTTTAGGGCCTCAAAAGCTCGGATGGCCTCGAGCGGCCAGACCTGGGAATTACTGCCCTTCCTGGTCAGATCCGTGAGAGGCTTGGCCAGCATGGAAAAGTCCCTGATGAACTTCCGATAATAATTGGCGAAGCCCAAAAAGCGCTGCAGGGAACGAAGACCACTGGGCTGGGGCCACTGTAAGACAGCCGAAACCTTCTCAGGATCCATGGAGAACCCCTCAGCGGAAATGATGTAACCTAAGAAGGTTACCTGGGATCGGTGAAATTCGCATTTCTCAAGCTTACCGAACAGCTTGTTCTCTCGTAACCGTTGCAACACTCGTCTGACATCCAGAATGTGGGCCTCCATGGATTCAGAATATACCAAGATGTCATCCAAATAGACCACCACACACTGCTGCAACAGGTCACGGAAAACATCGTTGATGAATTCCTGAAAGACTGCGGGCGCATTGCACAACCCAAAGGGCATAACCAAGGATTCGTAATGACCGGTCCTGGTGTTAAACGCGGTCTTCCACTCATCGCCCGCCTTGATCCTTACCAGGTTATATGCCGCCCTCAGGTCGAGTTTGGTAAAGACCGTGGCCCCTTTAAGGCGATCGAACAGCTCGGAAATCAAGGGTATCGGGTAAGCGTTCTTGATCGTGATGCGATTGAGACCCCTGTAATCGATGCAAGGCCTCAACTCACCGCCCTTCTTTTTCACAAAGAAAAATCCAGCCCCTGCCGGGGACGAAGATTTGCGAATGTGTCCGCGTGAAAGCGCCTCCCTCACGTACTCCTCCATGGCCTCATTCTCCGCTACCGACAGTGGATAGACTTTGCCACGAGGAGGAACGGCACCAGATTGTAACTCTATGGCACAATCGTATGGGCGGTGCGGAGGTAGGGCAACCGCGCGCACCTTATCGAATACATCCCGGTACTCCTCGTATTCAGGAGGCAACAGAGAGTCCGAGGAAGTACACAGCAACTCGACAGACCCATGGATGCAACTAGCCCCACACTGCGGTGACCACGAGAGGATCTCGACCGATCTCCAATCGAAAGTCGGATTATGCTTCTGGAGCCAGGGGTACCCCAAGACCACCGAGTAGTGTGGAGACGAAATAACCTGGAGGCAGACCGACTCTCTGTGAACGGCACCAATGGCTATCCCCACTGGAAGGGTCTCATGAGTCACGTGTGGCGGCAGAAGGGGTCTGCCGTCTATCGCCTCAAGAGCCAGTGGGGAACCTCGAGCCTGCAGAGGAATGGAATTGGCGGCAGCGAACACACTATCAATGAACAAACCACCAGCACCAGAGTCCACCAACGCCTGGGTCGTCACCGAGCCCCCGACCCAGGAGAGGACAACAGTGATCAGTGGTTTGTCAACACGGGAAACCGGGGACGAGGAGACTCCACCCAAGATCTGCCCCCGACAGGATCTCAGGTACGAGCGTTTTCCCGGACGGTTCGGACATGCCAACCGAAAATGCCCACCGAGACCACAGTACATGCATCGGCCCTCGCGTCTCCGGAGTGCCCTCTCCCCCTCGGACAGGCGAGCAAACCCCAGCTGCATGGGTTCACCCCCAGACAAGTCATCCCCAGGAGGCGTGGGAGGAGAGGGAGGCACGGGTGGGACAGCAAACGTAGGCACCAATCTGTTAGAAGACCTCCGCAGGTTCTCCTTAAAGGAAGGTCTCTCCCTGAGTCTGGTGTCAATCAAAATCAGGAAAGAAATAAGAGACTCAAGCTCAACTGGTAGGTCCTTAGCTGCAACCTCATCCTTCAAGGCATCCGAGAGACCATGAGAGAAAGCAGCGACCAGAGCCTCATTATTCCAGCCCACCTCTGCTGCCAGGGTACGAAACTCAATGGCGTATTCAGCTACGGATCGTGAACCCTGTCTGATGGACATAAGGAGCTTCGCAGCAGAGGCAGCACGAGCCGGCACATCGAATACCTTCCGAAGAGAAGCAACAAAACCGGAAAACTCGGCAACCACCGGATTGTTGTTCTCCCATAAAGGGCTGGCCCAGGCCAAGGCCTTGTCCGAGAGCAGCGAGATCAAGAAGCCCACCTTTGATCTCTCAGTGGGAAAGGCATGTGGCAGCAACTCGAAATAAATGCCCACCTGGTTAAGGAAACCTCGGCACTGAGTTGGCTCTCCCCCAAAGCGCTGTGGAAGAGGGGCAGAACCGGTCATACCCCGAAACACCGCAGGCGCAACAACAGGTGTCGGGGTAGACTCTGGCGCAACAACCGGAGCGGCAGTAGGAGCGAGCCCAGGAGCGACAACCGACCCATCGGCAACGGGAGCGAAATGAGCCGTGCGTTCAAGCAGGGTTTGCAACGCCACAGCGAACCGACCCAACAGGTGATCCTGCTGATCAAGTCTGGCAACCAGCGTGGGTAGCGAGGATGGCCCTGTACCGTCAGAATTCATGGCTTGGTCCTAATGTCACGGAACCATGAACCTGACGTACAACAAGAGATAAGTGAAAATAAGAAGGCTTTATTGAAGATAAAGCTGTAAAGCAAAAGTCCAAACGGATGGTGAAACCGAGCAGAGTCTTTGCGAAGCCAGAGGTCAGGAACCAGAAGGGTAGTCAGACGAAGCCAGGATCAGGAACCAGCAGGGTAGTCAGACGAAGCCAGGATCAGGAACCAGCAGGGTAGTCAGACGAAGCCAGGATCAGGAACCAGCAGGGTAGTCAGACGAAGCCAGGATCAGGAACCAGAAGCAGCAGCAGTCTTAGAAGCATGTGAACACAAGAGGACCAAGCAAGGAACTGAAGCCACAGACCTCCTATATATATGAGCTAGGCATCCAGCTCCTCCCAGTGGGAAGGAGGAGCCGCAGGGTGGAAGGCTACAAGAAACCCAGAAACCAAGATGGCCGCCAGCACATGTCAAACGAAGGAGAACAGCAAGAAGGTAAGACCATGACACCAGCTAGTTTATATCTCATCCCACCCAGCTATTTACATTGATACTCTCATATCACTGCCCTCAACAACACCCAGCTAGTTACATAAACACTCTCATATCACTGCCCCTAACAATGCCCAGCTAGTTTATAGCTCCTCCTAACCCGCTAGTTACCCAGACACTCTCCTATCACTGCGCGTAACAACACCCAGCTAGTTTATAGCTCCTCCCACCCCGTTACATAGACACTCTCATATCACTGCCCCTAACAACTCCCAGCTAGTTTATAACTCCTCCCACCCAGATATTTATATAGGCACTCCCCAATCACTGCCCCTAACAACACCCAGCTAGTTTATAGCTCCTCCCATCCAGCTAGATAAATAGACACTCTGCTAGCACTGCCCCTAACAACATTCAACTGGTTTATAGCTCCTCCCACCTATCTAGTTACGTGGTCACTCCCCTATCACTGCCCCACCCATGGACATGACATCACAGGAAATAAGAAAGAGCTGCATGGACATGGTCACAGCCCAGAACAGAGTAATAAAGGGAAAAGAAATAGAAAATAAATAATTATTTCAAAGGGTGTTAACGGAAACAAAAGCAAAAAACTTGAATTACTGCATAAATGAGACATTCTACATTCTATTACTTACATCAGTTTTGTGTTAATTTTTGTGACAGTACTGTAGTTAAATAATTTTTATAGTTTTATAATGTTTTATTTACATTATACAGGGAGTGCAGAATTATTAGGCAAATGAGTATTTTGACCACATCATCCTCTTTATGCATGTTGTCTTACTCCAAGCTGTATAGGCTCGAAAGCCTACTACCAATTAAGCATATTAGGTGATGTGCATCTCTGTAATGAGAAGGGGTGTGGTCTAATGACATCAACACCCTATATCAGGTGTGCATAATTATTAGGCAACTTCCTTTCCTTTGGCAAAATGGGTCAAAAGAAGGACTTGACAGGCTCAGAAAAGTCAAAAATAGTGAGATATCTTGCAGAGGGATGCAGCACTCTTAAAATTGCAAAGCTTCTGAAGCGTGATCATCGAACAATCAAGCGTTTTATTCAAAATAGTCAACAGGGTCGCAAGAAGCGTGTGGAAAAACCAAGGCGCAAAATAACTGCCCATGAACTGAGAAAAGTCAAGCGTGCAGCTGCCAAGATGCCACTTGCCACCAGTTTGGCCATATTTCAGAGCTGCAACATCACTGGAGTGCCCAAAAGCACAAGGTGTGCAATACTCAGAGACATGGCCAAGGTAAGAAAGGCCGAAAGACGACCACCACTGAACAAGACACACAAGCTGAAACGTCAAGACTGGGCCAAGAAATATCTCAAGACTGATTTTTCTAAGGTTTTATGGACTGATGAAATGAGAGTGAGTCTTGATGGGCCAGATGGATGGGCCCGTGGCTGGATTGGTAAAGGGCAGAGAGCTCCAGTCCGACTCAGACGCCAGCAAGGTGGAGGTGGAGTACTGGTTTGGGCTGGTATCATCAAAGATGAGCTTGTGGGGCCTTTTCGGGTTGAGGATGGAGTCAAGCTCAACTCCCAGTCCTACTACCAGTTTATGGAAGACACCTTCTTCAAGCAGTGGTACAGTATGAAGTCTGAATCCTTCAAGAAAAACATGATTTTCATGCATTTTCTAATGACATGGCCTCCTTGTTCACCTGATCTGAACCCCATTGAGAACCTGTGGTCCATCATCAAATGTGAGATTTACAAGGAGGGAAAACAGTACACCTCTCTGAACAGTGTCTGGGAGGCTGTGGTTGCTGCTGCACGCAATGTTGATGGTGAACAGATCAAAACACTGACAGAATCCATGGATGGCAGGCTTTTGAGTGTCCTTGCAAAGAAAGGTGGCTATATTGGTCACTGATTTGTTTTTGTTTTGTTTTTGAATGTCAGAAATGTATATTTGTGAATGTTGAGATGTTATATTGGTTTCACTGGTAAAAATAAATAATTGAAATGGGTATATATTTGTTTTTTGTTAAGTTGCCTAATAATTATGCACAGTAATAGTCACCTGCACACACAGATATCCCCCTAAAATAGCTAAAACTAAAAACAAACTAAAAACTACTTCCAAAAATATTCAGCTTTGATATTAATGAGTTTTTTGGGTTCATTGAGAACATGGTTGTTGTTCAATAATAAAATTAATCCTCAAAAATACAACTTGCCTAATAATTCTGCACTCCCTGTATTATGGATTTATTTTTACAGTTTTATGATTTCTGTTTCATAAATTTTTTATTTTATACATTTGCTTAATTTTGTAACATAATTAAAATGAAATGGGCTACCTATTTTGTTCTCTGCATGTTGATAGATGATATGTATATATTTGTGTGATCAGGGTGGACTATAGTTACTTTTTAGGCCAGAGCTTCATTTTTTTTAAACAAATTTTTGCTAATTTTTCTTAAAATGTATTTTTAAATGATAATATAATAATCTACAAATATTTCCCCATTTAAACGTTACATTTATATTTTTACCGTGCTCTTTTTCACAGTTACTGTAGCATCTATATGCGTTCCAGTAACAGGGGAAACAGCTCTCCATGGTGACATTTCTCATTTACCAGTGACTAGGCAGCCATTAATTACATTGATGGTCTTTTTCTTTTAGATTATCTGATTTTTCATACCGCATTCTCTGTTGCTGTTTTACTTTCCCTCCCTTGAAGGACTTCAATAAATCAAAAGACTGCAGAATTCATTTTATTTTTCTTAATGGGTCACTGCTCCTTTTAATCTTGGACTTCGTGTCTTATACAGGAACCAGTTGGTTGAATGAGTAGGTTGACATCTTATAATTCACTTTATTGACTAAAGGTTTTACTAAAACACTATCCAAAAATGTAAAAAGGAAAACATATTGCAAACATTGGTGTGAGGCAAAAAACCTCCAGAGCCGCAGCAATTCATATTAGTGAGGATGTATATGAGGTAGGTAAGTACATGAATATACAGTATCTGTTATAGTCTGCAATAAATACAATAAACTTAGGCAGGCACTTCTTGAGATTCGTTTGAGTACCTTAGGAGACTACATGGTGTGAATTCACCTTTCTCAAACCACTATTCTTTCTTTTCTTCCCATGGCAACTAGTTTTGAAAAAGGTCCGAGCAGGGCCGATATGTCACATGTACATGATAAAGTTGTCTTGCATATGAAAATCAAAGAAAAAATCAGCACAATACTTCAAACTAATCTCAAGGAGTGCCTAAGTTTATTGTATTTATTGTTCTGTACGGGGTTGGGACCCCACAACTAGAGCACCCGAATAACAGGACACGAGTGCCACATTCTACAAAAAATTTTATAGTCTGCAGTCATCCTCGAAAACCCATTTTAAGACTCTGTTCATATAGCTTTTCTTCTGTCCACCTTCTTTAGGCTCATCAAACCAGGCCTTTATATGAGGACAATTATTTTCTTAAAGAGCAGCTTTTACTATGGTGGACTCAGCACCACAACTTCCCTTCAGTATCTGTTCACCTGGAGATAACTAAACATGAGCAGGCAACATTTCGAAAATGAGTTGTCTTCTTTGGACAACCCATTTTGAAACAGAAGCAAGTGTAGCAATCAGTCGATCACTGTGGGTTTGGCCTCTTTAAAGGGGTTGACTCACTTCAGCAAATGGCATTAATCATGTAGAGAAAGTTAATACAAGCCACTTACTAATGTATTGTTATTATCCATATTACTTCCTTTGCTGGCTGGATTAATTTTTCCATCCCATTATACACTGCTCGTTTCCCTGGTTACAGACCACCCTGCAATTCATCAGTGGTGGTCGTGCTTGCACACTATAGGAAAAAGCGTCAGCCTCGCTGGTGGCCGGGACCATGGGAGCGCACATAGGCTGGTTCTTTTTTCTATATTGTACAAGCACGACCACCACTGATGGTTTGCAGGGTGGTCTGTAACCATGAAAACGAGCAGTGTATAATGTGAAGGAAAAATTAATCCAGCCAGCAAAGGAAGCAATATGGATAATAACAGTATATTAGTAAGTTGCTTGTGTTAACTTTCTCTGCATCATAAATGCAACTTAGTGAGGCAACCCATTTCACCCGTTAATCAGCTCTTATTGCCATCCAAGTGATGTTCATCCATGGCTACCTAAGCCAAGTCCACTAGATCAGGAGCTGCTCACCATTCTAGCAGAGATATACCCAGCTAAACATAGCACATTCACAAAAAAAAATAAAAAAATCACAATGATTTGTTTCTTAATCACCTCCTTCCCTTTGATCCTATTTTGTCCTATATTACAATTAAAACAATGAAACATATACAGTAAATGAATCTTCTCTGCCTCCCAGAAGCTCAGCAAGGCCCCCCTCCTCCTCCTCGTCACTGGCCAGTGTCTACCTGTCAGACAGTTGGCTGCAGCAGGAACCTCTCTTCTGCCCTGTTTGCAGTAGGACAAAAAGGTCATTAAGCCACATCCCTTTTGCTAAGCCCACCAGCTAAAAATGAAAGAGATCAGCGGGAGATTTTTATCTGCGGGATTTCTACAGAAATCAGTCATTAAGTTCCTAATTACATTTATCAGTAATTATAATTTAGCAAACTGGAAAACAAACAATAGCGGCTCACCGAAACCTTCCTATGAACACGGTGCACTCCTCAGGAATCACCCAACTCCATAAGGAAAATAGTCAAAAAATGGAGGGGCACTCAGATATCTGGGTATAATGGGCAACAATAGGGTTTATTTGTACACTAAAATATCAGAAGATAAAATGTCAAAAGAAAAAATGTCAAATGTCACATAAACATCATACAAAGTAATATGTAAAAACAAATTAAAGCATAAAAATTACCCTCCCAATCAATGTGGGGTAGACAGTCAGATGACCACTGTAGGGTGCCCTATTGAGATGGATTGCGTTGGTACCGTAGGTCACAATCTGCAAATGGCAAAGTCTATACTAAATTTTGAAGTGGTACATTCCATATAGGCTGAATAGATGGTAGTATGTTACCGCTCCCTGGCCGGTGTTCAGCTTCTTACTCAGCCGTCCGGACCTAACACGGCGTCACGTGTGGTCTCGCGGTCGGACAGTGGCGTCCCACGTGACTCGGCGGCGTCTCACGTGATCAAGTGATAACCACGTAACCGGCATGCAGGAAGATGCGTCCTAATGGAAGAATGATGCGTTCCACCGTGTGCTTCAGTGGGAACTTCCGTAATAGGAAGTGAAGTAATAGACGATGCGTTCCACCATGCGCTTCAACAGGGAACTTCCGCGGTATGTTGCACTTGAATTTAGACGAGAAGAGCTCTTTTGGACGTCTGTTCGTGATGGAGAATAATGGGATCGCTGCTATATCTTACAGCTTGAGTCTCCAGTTAGTATAAATGCTTGCTAGGACACTTCCGCCATACGCGTTTCGGGGTACCTCCCCTTCCTCAGTGGCAGTGCAAGCAAGCAGGGAATGCCATGTATTTATACCAGATTAGGTCCAGGGGGAATGATGGGATAGAAGGTAAGTCCCAAAATGTGGCATGAAATGATGACCTCAAGATTCAATGGTAATATTTCTAAACAGTGGTATCTGACTTGTATATTAAAACATGACATAATTGATATGAATATCAATGAATAAAGATACGTATCCCTATTCATGAATCTTCAAACATAAAAAGATAAAAAGATAAAAATACGTAAAAAGTGACAGATCTTCACAGAAGGCATATATATGAGTCAGGTAATCTTTCCTCAATAGTGTTCCATATCAGATAGATGGATTGACAATGGAGAAATGAAGCCTAAGAGGACAATCTGGCAGAGGGGGAGCATGTATATATTTGCAGATAAGCTATGCTCAATGGTATATCGTGTTAGATGGACAGGCTAACAATGTTCGATAGAAGAACATTTTGAGGAAGAGGCGCACAAGCTGAGTCAATTATTTGCGGACAGGGAATACCCGGACAAAGTTATAACTGAGGCATTGGGGAAAGTCCGCAGCATGAACAGAGAGGATTTCTTTCAGCCAGGGATTCCTACAAAGTTAGATGAGACATTACGTCTAATACTACCGTTTAATCCCCAACATCAACAGGTAGCAAGGATAATTAACAAATACTGGCACTTTCTGCTTGACGATAGACTTGTGGGATCATTACTTACAACAACCCCTCGAATTACCTACACTAAGGCTGCTAATTTGGCTTCTAAAGTAGCACCGACGGTTAAAAAACATTCAGATGGAGGAAAAATTTCTAACTGGCTGAGAAAAGATGGATTCTTTAGATGTGGAAGATGCTCTAATTGTAGAGCTACTTCCTTTCCGAAAAAAACAACTGAGGTTAAATCAAGACAGAATAATTTTACCTTGAGTATCAGAGAAAGTCTCACTTGTGAATCTAATCTACCTCTTGGAATGTAGTTGTCAAAAACAATATATTGGCCCAACAAAAAGACCTTTTAAGAAAAGAGTGATGGAACATATTGCAAATATCCGTAAGGGATATGAACTTCACCCCCTCTCCAAACATTTTAAACAATATCATGATTGTGACCCCTCCACTATGTCATTTGTAGCTATGGAAAGGGTCAAAAAACCGTGGAGAGGAGGGAACCATATTATGAATATGTCCAGACAGGAGTCACGTAGAATATTCAAATTTGACACTCTTATGCCCAAGGGACACAATGCAGAGATGGAACTATTTGGATTCCTCTAATTGGGGGGTTGTCCGGCGGTGATGTGGGATCCAGGTCTGGCTGTTTATCAGCACCTGGACCCCCCTCCCTGCCGGATCGCCCCTCCATGGTTTGTCTCTCCATTGTTAGCCTGTCCATCTAACACGATATACCATTGAGCATAGCTTATCTGCAAATATATACATGCTCCCCCTCTGCCAGATTGTCCTCTTAGGCTTCATTTCTCCATTGTCAATCCATCTATCTGATATGGAACACTATTGAGGAAAGATTACCTGACTCATATATATGCCTTCTGTGAAGATCTGTCACTTTTTATGTTCTTTACGTATTTTTATCTTTTTATCTTTTTATGTTTGAATATTCATGAATAGGGATACGTATCTTTATTCATTGATATTCATATCAATTATGTCATGTTTTAATATACAAGTCAGATACCACTGTTTAGAAATATTACCATTGAATTTTGAGGTCATCATTTCATGCCACATTTTGGGAGTTACCTTCTATCCCATCATTCCCCCTGGACCTAATCTGGTATAAATACATGGCATTCCCTGCTTGCTTGCACTGCCACTGAGGAAGGGGAGGTACCCCGAAACGCGCATGGCGGAAGTGTCCTAGCAAGCATTTATACTAACTGGAGACTCAAGCTGTAAGATATAGCATCGATCCAATTATTTTCCATCACGAACGGACGTCCAAAAGAGTTCTTCTCGTCTAAATTCAAGTGCAACATACCGCGGAAGTTCCCCGTTGAAGTGCATGGTGGAACGCATCGTCTATTACTTCACTTCCTATTACGGAAGTTCCCACTGAAGCGCACGGTGGAACGCATCATTCTTCCATTAGGACGCATCTTCCTGCACGCCGGTCACGTGGTTATCACTTGATCACGTGAGACGCTGCCGAGTCACGTGGGACACCACTGTCCGAAACACAAGACCACACGTGACGCCGTGTTAGGTCCGGACGGCTGAGTAAGAAGCTAAACACCGGCCAGGGGGCGGTAACATACTACCATCTATTCAGCCTATATGGAATGTACCACTTCAAAATTTAGTATAGACTTTGCCATTTGCAGATTGTGACCTACGGTACCAACGCAATCCATCTCAATAGGGCACCCTACAGTGGTCATCTGACTGTCTACCCCACATTGATTGGGAGGGTCATTTTTATGCTTTAATTTGTTTTTACATATTGCTTTGTATGATGTTTATGTGACATTTGACATTTTTTCTTTTGACTTTTATCTTCTGATATTTTAGTGTACAAATAAACCCTACTGTTGCCCATTATACCCAGTTATCTGAGTGCCCCTCCATTTTTTTGACTAATTATAATTTAGGTTTAGTGTTTCTTTAAAGGGGTTGTCCGCCTTATTCATATTGATGACCTATCCTCAGGATTAGAGAATTTTTCAAAAATTCTATTCGCCAGTTCGCTGAATTTTTCAGAAAAAAATTGATTTGATTTGAATTAATTTGCGGCGAATTACGTAAAAAAAATGGCTATTTCCTGGCTGCTGAGAGCCTTTATAGTGGTTTAGAACACTGTGCCTTGTAGTAACACGAATAGGGAGTCTGCTTCGGTAGTGAAATAATACTGTGAGTCAGTATGACACGCAGATGACAGGCATCGCTCTTAGAGTCACTGCACACTTCACTTATTAGGGCAGTCACAGGGTCAAAACTGACCAAATAACTCAAGTATGAACTCAGCCTTACTAGATGTTAGCGCCAAGAAGAAGCGCACTCCGTTTACACCGTCGCCAGCTGATTCCACATAGATGTTATCAGAACCTGTTCTATTAAACGATTATACAAATAGAGCCCCCCCCCCCCCCCGACAGAGTGGAGACGGTGTCAGCAGTAAGTTTGTGTTGACGTCACTGATTAATTTGCCCTTCACCTGATCCGTCAGAACAATAACCCACAAAAAACGGATCCTGTCTGTGGAGCAAACGCCTTCACTCGGTCAGCATTTGCTCAATAATCCATCAGTATTGCTAATGCCAAAAAAAATAGGAGTGGTGGGGTTTGTCTGATATACGGATAAATTGATTATAGATAGATAAATGGATAAATTGTTAGATAGCTGGATAGATAGAAAAAATTGATAGAAAGATAGATAGAAAGATAGAAAGACAGATAAATAGATAAATTGTTAGATAAATGGATAGATTGATAGGAAAATAGATAGAAAGATTGGACGTTAGATAGATATTAGAAGCTATATAAATAGATAGATAAAATAGATTGGCAGATAATTAGATAATAGTGGTAGCTAGACAAAAAAATGGATAAATTGTTAGATAGATGGTTAGATAGAAAGATTGATAGAAAGATAGATAAATTGATAAATTGTTAGATAAATGGATAGAAAGATCGAAAGATAGATAATAGATATAAAGAAAGATAGAAAGACAGAAAGACAGCCAGTTAGATAGGTAGAAAGATAACTAGATGTTTGATAGATAGAAAGGTAAATAGATAGATGTTTGATAGATAGCCCTGTTATAGTAGCTAGATGGTTAGAAATAGATAGAAAGATAGCTAAATGGATAAATTGTTAGATAGATGTATAGGTAGATAGATAAAATATTTATCTATTGAAACGTTAGATTGGGGTAGATAGATATACAGATAAATTGATCATTTTGATAGCTAGATGGTTAGAAATAGCTAGAATTTAGATAGATAGATAGATAGATAGATAGATAGATAGATAGATAGATAGATAGATAGATAGATAGATAGGGTATATGGATGTATAGATACATAGATAGATAACAGATAGCTGGATAGATAGATAATTGGATAGATAAATGGATAGATACCAGATAGATGGATAGATAGACAGTTGTCTGGATAAAATGGATTGATAGATAGACAAATGAATAGATAGATAGATAACAGATAGATGGAAAGATGCATATAACAGCAGTGCTGACCGCTGAATAAATGTTTTTTTTCGACCAAAATACTTCAATAAAGATTTTACCGCATAAAACCGCAGCGCTGACCGCTGAATAAATTTTGTTTTTCGACCGAAATACGTTAATAAATATTTTACCACAAATATTACTGCAGCGCTGAACGCTGAATATACAGTATTTTGTTTTTCGACCGAAATACGTCAATAAAGGTTATGCGACATATAACTGCAACAGTGAACGCTGAATTATAATTTTTTTCTACCGAAATACGTTAGTAAAGGTTTTACCACAAATAACTGCAAAAGTCAACGCTGAATATATTTTGTTTTTGTACTGAAATAATAACTACAGAAATGAAATGCGTATATATTTTTCTTTTTGTACTGAAAAAGGCCAGTAAACACTTTTAGCAGAAATAAATGAACCAGTGAATTGCGTATAAATTTTTCCTTTTTGTACTCAAATAGCCCACTAAATACTTTCAAGACATATAACCGCTGCCGACGTGAACTGATAATGTATTTTTCTTTTTGTACTGAAACACAGAATAACACATATAACCTCCGCACTGACTGACCGCTGCTACTTCCGTGAACCCCTGCACCACTACTTCTCGTAGGTAGGCTGCTGCGAAGCAGGTGGTCCACCCCGGGCACATTTGGCTCCCGACCTCCCACTGCTGCCATCCTGCTGACTCCCAGCCATGCTTTCAACACATATAACCGCCGACGTGAACTGAGAATATATTTTTCTTTTTGTACTGACATAGGCCAGTAAACGCTTTCAGCAGAAATAAATGCACCAGTGAAGTGCGTATATATTTTTATTTCTGTACTAAAATAGGCCAGTAAATGATTTCAACACATATAACTGCAGAAGTGAACTGAGATTATATATTTTTTTTGTACTGAAATACGCCAGTAAATGCTTTAAGCAGAAATAAATGCACCAGTGAAGTGCGTATATATTTTTCTTTATGTACTGAAATAGGCCACTAAACCCTTTTGCCACAAATAAGTGCACCAGTGAAGTGCGTATATTTTTTCTTTCTGTACGCTTTCAACACATATAACTGCAGAAGTGAAATGCGTATATATTTTTTCTTTTTGTACTGAAATAGGCCACTAAACTCTTTCTACACAAATAACTGCAGAAGTGAAATGCGTATATATCTTTCTTTTTCCACAGATATGGACCAAGATGCTGTGAAATGATTCCTCCCTATCTTTTCCCTGTACTTGTAAATTGCTTTTCTGTCACTAGCGCCTTCTGACGTCTCTCCCTGCACTAAGATGCTGTGAAATGATTCCTCCCTATCCTTTCCCTGCACTTATAAATAATGTTTTCATTTATTTATTTTTTTTCACAATGAGGTTTTTCCAATTGCTGTCCCTAGCGCCTTCTCACGTCTGTCCCTGCACTCTGAACGCTGGAAAATTTCTGAATCTAAGATGGCCGCCGTATTTATAGGGCTGTGAGATCACAGGGCTGGCTGCTGATTGGCTGCAAGCATGGCATTATGGGTCAGCCCACCTTCCCAGATGTTAAGAAAAATTGCAATTCGTTACCACGAGGCGCGAGGAAATTCGCATTCGTTGCAAATCAAATTTTTCCTGAAATTCGGATCAAATTCCATTTCATCTGATTCGATTCGCTCATCTCTACTCAGGATAGGTCATCAATATCAAATCGGCAGCGGTCCGCATACTAAGCACCCCCGCCAATCAGCTGTTTGAAGAGAAGCTTGTGCACTGCCTTCTCCTCACTGTTAACCTGCTCACCTTTGCAACCACCGCAGTGAGCAGGTATAGTTACAACTATGGCATCCACATTCACTTCTATGGGATGGCTCCTTCCTATTCGAGTGTATAGGATGGAGCTGTCCCATCGAAGTGAATGGGACGGCTTAAGTAAAAAAGTACACTGCTCACCGATGCGTTTTTGGCGGCGAGCAAATAAACTGTGAAACAGAAGGCAGCGCTAATACAAGTGCGACTTTCTCTTTAAACAGCTGATCGGCACGGGTGCTCTGAGTCGGAACCCCACCAATCTGATATTGATGACCTACCCTGAGGATAGGTGATCAATATGAATAAAGCGGACAATTACACTGCAAGATCTTCAGACAATGCTAGTACCGATGGATGATAATGATCCATCGTGGTTCATTTGCACTGACCTGATTACACGGTCCGATGCTAACTTTGAATGAAAAAGCAACAATTGCTACCAGAGTCATTCCTTCCTCATTCTCTTCTATAGATGATAGGCAGCACATCCCTAATTACACAGGCAGATGCGCTACCGATTATTGGGCATCTTTCACCCTGATGAAAGATGCCAATTAGCCAATGAACGAACATTCAGCTGATCGATTATAACGGCCAATTATTGGAAACAAGCGTTGGTATCCCTGATAATTGGCCCAAAATCATGCAGTGTAATAGGGCCTGAAGTAACACAATTCATATCACAAGATTTGATGAATTAGGATCCTAATGACCTGACTGACTCTTCAAACATCACAAAAATGAAAAAAAAAAAAAAGTATCAAAGCAGGAGAGGCTCACAACCACATTAAAATCACCAAACTGTAACATATCTTTAAAAACTCCAGCTGGATGTCCTAAATGTTGCTAATTCTATGATATAATGTTCCTTTGTTACACTTAGACCCCTCAACAATGACTCACACAATGAGATGTTGAATTATGCTGTAATTAGTCGGAATCCTCCCGGCTGGTCTATCATGTTCCACTGCCCACACTAATATTTATCTCCATGAATCAATCTTCAGAGTTGGACTGATAAAATGTTTCTCAAGCATCTTCTCACTCAGTTGGTTCTGGGGCTCCAGGTGAGCAATTAATAAGAATAAGAAGAATTCACCAACTGCTTGGGTTCATGTGAAGATGTCATGTGCTGTACATACCCCGCATACTACTCGTCCAGGATGAAACGGGAAAGTGAGCTCGTCATAAGAAAGACATTTGCTTGTCCGTGTTTTCTGGATAGTGATGGAGCCTTCATTAAAGTATATCAGTATAGAAACTCAAGCACTCCAGTATATATAGTGATATCAAGGTATTTTTATTTTTATTGATTTTCTCTGCAGGCAACTCAAAGTGACAGTGTGTGACGTTTCGGTCTATTGCGACCCTTTTCAAACACAAGTTGCCAATGAAGAATCAAAGATCAGGAAAGTGTATTGAGCTTGTAGGCATGTGTGTCCACACCATGAAGAATTCTCGAGCGTTCATGATGGTGTGGGCACACATGCCTACAAGCGCAATACAATTTCCTGATCTTTGATTCTTCATTGGAAACTTGTGTTTCAAAAAGGTCGCACCAGACCGAAACGTCACACACTGTCACCTTGAGTTTCCTGCAGAGAAAATCAATTAAAATAAAAATACCTTGATATCACTATATCTATTGGAGTGCTTGAGATTCTATACTGATATTATTGAGGGCTTGGAACCTACAACTCTAGCACCCACCCAATTAGGACAAGAGTGCCACGCCACCCCTCTCAGCCATCATTAAAGCAATTACCAAATGAATCTACAGTAATTACACCATGAGTACCTCCATTATATTTTATACTAGTAATTTGTTAACAATGCTATGACCAAGTAAGAACATACATGATATCATAATTAAAGTATCTACTAACCCCTTTAAACTAGAAAGGGGATAAATGTCTGATCAACAGGGGTCTTGCCACTGAGGTCTTTCCCCATTTGAATGGAGTATGGGGCTGCTGGAGGCCAGAGGACACCCTTAACCCTTTTTATATTTCTGTCTACAGAGCTGTGTAAGGGCTCATTATTTGCAGAGTGAACTGTAGTATTTAAAATACCATTTTGAGATATGTCTAACTTTTTAATCACTTTTTATGAAATTTTTTGGGAGGTTAAGGAACCAAAAAAGGGAAAATAAGCCATTTTGACTTTTTTTTCCCATAATGCCATTCAACATACGGAATAAATACTTTGATCCAGCAAGTTTTTCTGATTGCCTGATTGGAGTCGGGAAGGAATTTTTCTTCCCCCTAAAGTGAGGAAAATTGGCTTCTACCTCACAGACCCCGTTTTTGCCTTCCTCTGGATCAATTTGCAGGATAACAGGCTGAACTAGATGGACGGATGTCTTTTTTCAGCCTTATATACTATGTTACTAACTATGTTACTGTATTTATAAGTTTGGGCATTTTCAGATGTGGTGATGCCAATTTTTGTTAAACTTTTTTATCATGTATTTTTATTTGTAAAATGGGAAGGATTTAAATTTGTAATTCTGTTTTTTTATATTTTTAAAAACTTTTTTGCTTTTCTTTTTAGTGACCCTAGGGGACTTTAACATTGTTTCTACCATAGACTGAAAAGGCTTACCATGGCAGTCTATAGGAAAAATCACTATGGTCCTATCAAGCCCTTCCATCTCTAAAGGCCCGACATCCACTGTACAGCAGATGTTGATAAAGGGTTAAAAAAATAAAATAAAAACGTCATTCAACTTTTAAAACTCCATCCCTTCCAGCTTCGTGACCATAAGGGACCTAGACACATTCTTGGTCATCAGACTACTCACTGACCTTGGCAGTCACATGTGCACATGCGTTGCATGTGATCTTGCACATGTGACCACTGAGGCCATTAATTGGCTGCAGTGACCAACCACTGGCCCCGGTCACTTACAGTGAAAATACTTTTTAAAAGGTGAGTTGTAACGCCTTATAGAACCAACACAGTAACCATTAGCTGATAACCCTGGGGCAATTTAGTCAACTTCCCCTGTGGGATGATCTTTTTCACAAAGTATTCCCCTCTCCAATTGGCTTTAACTAACTATTTCCTTTAAAAAGTAACCCATTTGGATTATTTATCAGGAAACTCTAAAGGGTTTAAGATATTATACACATCCCAAAAAGTTTTTATGATAAAAACACAAAGAAGTTAAGTATTATGGAATAAAATTGCAACTTATTAATTGAAATCCCTAATCAGGGATTAACAGCCTTTCATGTAGGAATGTGCTGTTAATCAGAAACTAGTACTGCCCACTGGAAAGAGCAGGGACTTCTGATCTACAAACTGCTGCCTGCAGATATGATTGCAGTTTGTACCTGGCAGGTTCCCTTTAAAACATTCAGCCCCATCTATTGCCAATAACAGGATTGAAAATACATAACAAACTAACATAGTTTGTATAGCTGTAAAAAGATATCCATCCATTCATCCAGTTCAGCCTGTTATCCTGCAAAGTTATTCTGCAAATTTGATCCGGAGGAAGGCAAAAAACCCTGAGGCTGTTAGGAACACAGGAAAATGAAGGGCAAGACTTGCCTGTGGATGCCACCCACAGGTTAGTCATCTCATTATATACCAAGTTTCAATTAAAACATACCTCCAAACTTTGTAAATGAACAAAAAGCGCGACGCCTCTAACTCCGCCCAAAACATAACTATACACCTAATCCCACCCAGTCCCCTTAATGCCCCACATAGTAATCATTCCCCCTTCATGCCACCGCATGGTATTTATGCCCACATTGTGCCTCTTTCACAGAATTATGCCCAGCCGTGCCCCCAGTAATATGCCCAGTTATGTGCCCCCAGTAATATGCCCCGTTATGTGCCCCCAGTAATATGCCCACATTGTGCCCCATTAATATACCCAGCTGTGCCCCCAGTAATATGCCCACATTGTGCCCCATTAATATACCCAGCTGTGCCCCCAGTAATATGCCCACATTGTGCCCCCAGTAATATGCCCACATTGTGCCGCCAAGTAATATGTCCACATTGTGCCCCCAGTAATATGCCCACAGTGTGCCCCCCAGTAATATGCCCACATTGTGCCCCTCACAGATTGTAAAAAAAAATAAACACCACATACCTTGTTCCTAGCAGCAGGACATCGGCTGCTCTTGTCTGTGAAGGAGGCGGAGCCGAGGCTAACTGCCAGCCAGCCCCGCCCCCTGCACAGACCAGAGGTGTGGAGAGCCGCCAGGAACGATGTAGCAGGGAGACGATGCCAGCGACGGCTCTCTGCTTCATTATGGCAACTGTCTCTGCTTCATATGGACGCAGGGACAGCTGCCAGAAAGCGGGACATACCTCCCCCGTACCGGGACAGCAGGACAGCCACTGAAATCCAGGGCTGTCCCGCCGGATCGGGGCGGTTGGGAGGTATGATTAAAGGGGTTGTGTCACTTCAGCAAGTGGCATTTATTATATAGAGAAAGCTAATACAAGGCACTTGCTAATGCATTGTGATTGTACATATTGCCTCCTTTGCTGGCTGGATTCATTTTTCCATCACATTATACACTGCTCGTTTCTATGGGTACAACCACCCTGCCATTCATCAGCGGTGGCCGTGCTTGGACACTATGGGAAAAAGATCCGGCCTCTCTGATGATCTGGACTGTGGGAGCGCACATAGGCCGATGCTTTTTTCTATAGTGTGCAAACACGACAACTGTCGCTGGATTGCAGGGTGGTCGTAACCATGGAAACAAGCAGTGTATAATGTGATGGAAAAATTAATCCAACCAGCAAAGGAAGGAATATGGACAATCACAATACATTAGTAAGCGCCTTGTATTAAAGGGAACCTGTCACCGAGATTTTGTGTATAGAGCTGAGGACATGGGTTGCTAGATGGACGCTAGCAAATCCGCAATACCCAGTCCCCATAGCTCTGTGTGCTTTTATTGTGTAAAAAAACGGATTTGATACATATGCAAATTAACCTGAAATGAGTCCTATCCCTGAGATGAGTCAAATCAGTTTTTTTTCACAATAAAAGCACACAGAGCTATGGGGACTGGGTATTGCGGATGTGCTAGCGGCCATCTAGCAACCCATGTCCTCAGCTCTATACCCAAAATCCAGGTGACAGGTTCCCTTTACCTTTCTCTATATAATAAATGTTATTTGCTGAAGTGATACAACTCCTTTAAAAAAAGGTAAATGCATTATACAAATTATTTGCCCAATGTATGGTACCATTATTTGGGCACTATACTGTATGACATGGTCATTTGAACATTCTAGATCCATACACCATAAGAGGAGGATACACACAAAAGGTAGCCGACAGGAGATCAGAAGACCCTGCTAGCAATTGATTGAGTTGTCTTCTTCTGGGCTTTCGGAATGGACCAACTAGAGGATTATCTAGTACAAGTCTAACCCTGGCTCCTAAGATGTAAATCCAGCACCGCTCTTCACCGTAAAACATTCTTCACTTGCTCACTATGAAAACATGGTAATTTTGTATCCATGAACTACAACATGTTTAATAATTTTCTCTTCCAATTAACCAAAAAGAAGATTGTTTGTTTTAGTCTTTCTTCTAAAAACGATTTTGGATGTTTGGAGAGTGACTCATAATGTCTTGAATTAGCTGAAATCCTTTTTCCTGGCACTGAAAGAAAGAAAGTTTGGATGTTTATAGACATATATACATACAGCAGGTATAGGGTTTAGCCATATGTACTATCATATTATACGGGGTCTTGTCAGTCCCACGTCTCTTGCACAGATTTATCTAAACGTACTTGAAACTACACAGATACATATACACATATATCTACACATATATATAGGACAATAGGTAAGCACCTATTGCCATACTTGGGCTCTGCACCCATTTCCCTCTCTTTTTCTTGGATGGTGCTGTTGGTGGTTTTTCTTTTGTATTTTACATACAGTATATATATATATATATATATATATATATATATATAATATATATATATATATATATATATATATATATACACTCACCTAAAGAATTATTAGGAACACCATACTAATACGGTGTTGGACCCCCTTTTTTCAGTCAACGTTGCTCTTCTATCAGCTTGAATCAGTCGGCCCATTCTCCTCTGACCTCTAGCATCCACAAGGCATTTTCGCCCACAGGACTGCCGCATATTGGATGTTTTTCCCTTTTCACACCATTCTTTGTAAACAAATGGAAAAAGGTTCTGGAGACAATGGAGATCCTCTTACAGCTCTTCTTTATTAGTATTTATCATAAAACGGACATGGCCACTTGATACACGGCATAGGCGTTGACGGGTTTTTGGTGAGTACCCTTAGTCGTAACGACATTCTTTGTAAACCCTAGAAAAGGTTGTGCGTGAAAATCCCAGTAACTGAGCAGATTGTGAAATACTCAGACCGGCCCGTCTGACACCAACAACCATGCCACGCTCAAAATTGCTTAAATCACCTTTCTTTCCCATTCTGACATTCAGTTTGGAGTTCAGGAGATTGTCTTGACCAGGACCACACCCCTAAATGCATTGAAGCAACTGCCATGTGATTGGTTGACTTGATAATTGCATTAATGAGAAATAGAACAGGTGTTCCTAATAATTATTTAGGTGAGTGTGTATATATATATGTATATTAGATATACAGTTGCAAGAAAAAGTATGTGAACTCTTTGGAATGATATGGATTTCTGCACAAATTGGTCATAAAATGTGATCTGATCTTCATCTAAGTCACAACAATAGACAATCACAGTCTGCTTAACCACCTCCCGACCGCCTAACGCACGGATGCGTCCGGAAGGTGGTTGATTTATTCCTCCTGGACGCATCCGTGCGTCATCTCGCGAGACGCGAGATTTCCTGTGAACGCGCGCACACAGGCGCGCGCGCTCACAGGAACGGAAGGTAAGCGAGTGGATCTCCAGCCTGCCAGCGGCGATCGTTCGCTGGCAGGCTGGAGATGCGATTTTTTTAACCCCTAACAGGTATATTAGACGCTGTTTTGATAACAGCCTCTAATATACCTGCTACCTGGTCCTCTGGTGGTCCCTTTTGTTTAGATCGACCACCAGAGGACACAGGTAGCTCAGTAATATGTTGCACCAAGCACCACTACGCCCCCCCCTGTCACTTATTAACCCCTTATTCACCCTTGATCACCCTTGATCACCCCTAATCACCCTATATAGACTCCCTGATCACCCTCCTGTCATTGATCACCCCCCTGTCATTGATCACCCCCCTGTAAGGCTCCATTCAGAGGTCCGTATGAATTTTACGGATCCACTGATAGATGGATCGGATCCGCAAAACGCATACGGACGTCTGAATGGAGCCTTACAGGGGAGTGATCAATGACGGAGGTGATCACCCCATATAGACTTCCTGATCACCCCCCTGTCATTGATCACCCCCCTGTCATTGATCACCCCCCTGTAAGGCTCCATTCAGAGGTCCGTATGAATTTTACGGATCCACTGATAGATGGATCGGATCCGCAAAACGCATACAGACGTCTGAATGGAGCCTTACAGGGGAGTGATCAATGACGGAGGTGATCACCCCATATAGACTCCCTGATCACCCCCCTGTCATTGATCACCCCCCTGTCATTGATCACCCCCCTGTAAGGCTCCATTCAGAGGTCCGTATGAATTTTACGGATCCACTGATAGATGGATCGGATCCGCAAAACGCATACGGACGTCTGAATGGAGCCTTACAGGGGAGTGATCAATGACGGAGGTGATCACCCCATATAGACTCCCTGATCACCCCCCTGTCATTGATCACCCCCCTGTAAGGCTCCATTCAGAGGTCCGCATGAATTTTACAGATCCACTGATAGATGGATCGGATCCGCAAAACGCATACGGACGTCTGAATGGAGCCTTACAGGGGAGTGATCAATGACGGAGGTGATCACCCCATGTAGACTCCCTGATCACCCCCCTGTCATTGATCACCCCCCTGTCATTGATCACCCCCCTGTAAGGCTCCATTCAGAGGTCCGTATGAATTTTACGGATCCACTGATAGATGGATCGGGTCCGCAAAACGCATACGGACGTCTGAATGGAGCCTTACAGGGGAGTGATCAATGACGGAGGTGATCACCCCATATAGACTCCCTGATCACCCCCCTGTCATTGATCACCCCCCTGTCATTGATCACCCCCCTGTAAGGCTGCATTCAGATGTCCGTATGATTTTTACGGATCCACTGATACATGGATCGGATCCGCAAAACACATACGGACATCTGAATGGAGCCTTACAGGGGAGTGATCACCCCATATAGACTCCCTGATCACCCCCCTGTCATTGATCACCCCCCTGTCATTGATCACCCCCCTGTAAGGCTCATTCAGACATTTTTTTGGCCCAAGTTAGCGGAAATTATTTTTTTTTTCTTACAAAGTCTCATATTCCACTAACTTGTGTCAAAAAATAAAATCTCACATGAACTCACCATACCCCTCACGGAATCCAAATGCGTAAAAATTTTTAGACATTTATATTCCAGACTTCTTCTCACGCTTTAGGGCCCCTAGAATGCCATGGCAGTATAAATACCCCACATGTGACCCCATTTCGGAAAGAAGACACCCCAAGGTATTCTGTGAGGGGCATATTGAGTCCATGAAAGATTGAAATTTTTGTCCCAAGTTAGCGGAAAGGGAGACTTTGTGAGAAAAAAAAAATATCAATTTCCGCTAACTTGTGCCAAAAAAAAAAAATTTCTATGAACTCGCCATGCCCCTCATTGAATACCTTGGGGTGTCTTCTTTCCAAAATGGGGTCACATGTGGGGTATTTATACTGACCTGGCATTCTAGGGGCCCTAAAGCGTGACAAGAAGTCTGGGATCCAAATGTCTAAAAATGCCCTCATAAAAGGAATGTGGGCCCCTTTGCGCATCTAGGCTGCAAAAAAGTGTCACACATCTGGTATCGCCGTACTCAGGAGAAGTTGGGCAATGTGTTTTGAGGTGTCATTTTACATATACCCATGCTGGGTGAGATAAATATCTTGGTCAAATGCCAACTTTGTATAAAAAAATGGGAAAAGTTGTCTTTTGCCGAGATATTTCTCTCACCCAGCATGAGTATATGTAAAAAGACACCCCAAAACACATTGCCCAACTTCTCCTGAATACGGCGATACCACATGTGTGACACTTTTTTGCAGCCTAGGTGGGCAAAGGGGCCCACATTCCAAAGAGCACCTTTCGGATTTCACCGGCCAATTTTTACAGATTTTGATTTCAAACAACTTACCACACATTTGGGCCCCTAGAATGCCAGGGCAGTATAACTACCCCACAAGTGACCCCATTTTGGAAAGAAGACACCCCAAGGTATTTGCTGATGGGCATAGTGAGTTCATGGAAGTTTTTATTTTTTGTCACAAGTTAGTGGAATATGAGACTTTGTAAGGAAAAAAAAAAATCATCATTTTCCACTAGCTTGTGACAAAAAATAAAAAGTTCTATGAACTCACTATGCCCATCAGCGAATACCTTAGGGTGTCTACTTTCCGAAATGGGGTCATTTGTGGGTTGTTTGTACTGTCTGGGCATTGTAGAACCTCAGGAAACATGACAGGTGCTCAGAAAGTCAGAGCTGCTTCAAAAAGTGGAAATTCACATTTTTGTACCATAGTTTGTAAACGCTATAACTTTTACCCAAACCATTTTTTTTTTTACCCAAACATTTTTTTTTATCAAAGACATGTAGAACAATAAATTTAGAGAAAAATTTATATATGGATGTCGTTTTTTTTGCAAAATTTTACACCTGAAAGTGAAAAATGTAATTTTTTTGCAAAAAAATAGTTAAATTTCGTTTAATAACAAAAAAAGTAAAAATGTCAGCAGCAATGAAATACCACCAAATGAAAGCTCTATTAGTGAGAAGAAAAGGAGGTAAAATTCATTTGGGTGGTAAGTTGCATGACCGAGCAATAAATGGTGAAAGTAGTGTAGGTCAGAAGTGTAAAAAGTGGCCTGGTCATTAAGGGTGTTTAAGCTAGGGGGGCTGAGGTGGTTAAACTAATAACACACAAAGAATTAAATGTTTTTATTGAACACACCATGTAAACATTCACAGTGCAGGTGGAAAAAGTATGTGAACCCTTAGACTAATGACATCTCCAAGAGCTAATTGGAGTGAGGTGTCAGTCAACTGGAGTCCAATCAATAGATGAGATTGGAGGTGTTTGTTACAGCTGCTCTGCCCTATAAAAAACACACACCAGTTCTGGGTTTGCTTTTCACAAGAAGCATTGCCTGATGTGAATGATGCCTCGCACAAAAGAGCTCTCAGAAAACCTACAATTAAGAATTGTTGATTTGCATAAAGCTGGAAAGGGTTATAAAAGTATCTCCAAAAGCCTTGCTGTTCATCAGTCCACGGTAAGACAAATTGTCTATAAATGGAGAAAGTTCAGCACTGCTGCTACTCTCCCTAGTAGTGGCCATCCTGTAAAGAGGACTGCAAGAGCACAGCGCAGACTGCTCAATGAGGTGAAGAAGAATCCTAGAGTGTCAGCTAAAGACTTACAAAAGTCTCTGGCATATGCTAACATCCCTGTTAGCGAATCTACGATACGTAAAACACTAAACAAGAATGGATTTCATGGGGGGATACCACAGAGGAAGCCACTGCTGTCAAAAAAAAACATTGCTGCACGTTTACAGTTTGCACAAGAGCACCTGGATGTTCCACAGCAGTACTGGCAAAATATTCTGTGGACAGATGAAACCAAAGTTGAGTTGTTTGGAAGAAACACACAACACTATGTGTGGAGAAAAGGAGGCACAGCACACCAACATCAAAACCTCATCCCAACTGTGAAGTATGGTGGTGGGGGCATCATGGTTTGGGGCTGCTTTGCTGCATCAGGGCCTGAACGGATTGCTATCATCGAAGGAAAAATTAATTCCCAAGTTTATCAAGACATTTTGCAGGAGAACTTAAGGCCATCTGTCCACCAGCTGAAGCTCAACAGAAGATGGGTGTTGCAACAGGACAACGACCCAAAGCATAGAAGTAAATCAACAACAGAATGGCTTAAACAGAAGAAAATACGCCTTCTGGAGTGGTCCAGTCAGAGTCCTGACCTCAACTCAATTGAGATGCTGTGGCATGACCTCAAGAAAGCAATTCACACCAGACATCCCAAGAATATTGCTGAACTGAAACAGTTCTGTAAAGAGGAATGGTCAAGAATTACTCCTGACTGTTGTGCACGTCTGATTTGCAACTACAGGAAACGTTTGGTTGAAGTTATTTCTGCCAGAGGAGGTTCAACCAGTAATTAAATCCAAGGGTTCACATACTTTTTCCATCTGCACTGTGAATGTTTACACAGTGCAGACTGTGATTGTCTATTGTTGTGACTTAGATGAAGATCAGATCACATTTTATGACCAATTTGTGCAGAAATCCATATCATTCCAAAGGGTTCACATACTTTTTCTTGCAACTGTATATAAATGTATATCATTTTATGCTAATCACAGGCTTTTGCTGGTGGGTATTACAAATTGTTTTCATCTGATCTGCTGGAGGTATAGCTCTGGAAGATGTTATGTTTTCATTGGCCCCCAAGCAGCTTGGAGGACTTATGACCTCGCTAACTACATGCAACAAAGTCAACTTTTCTTTTTTCATCCACCAAATTACACAGAGCACTTTCAGAATATGAAATGGTTCTGGTTACAGAAATGTGTATTTTGAATAATGATCTTCAACTATAAGGTAATTTGTTAGGACTGAACATAAGTATTACATGACAATTAGGATTTATCTGAGAACACAGCTCTAGAAAAAAAAATCATTATTTTTCTATGTGCAGTTCTGGAAAAAGACGGCAAAACCGCTAAGTACAATACATGATTTTAGAATCCTTCCACAGTAACAAGAATTCAGGGCGTCTAGGAGGACTTCATAATGTGAGGTATATCCATAGATATTTATATAGAGCTGTAATTCTAATATGACTACTAACTAGTGATGAGAGAATAATTTTTTTTGGGGGGGGTACTATATCTCCTTATGGAGAGCACCTTAATCAGTGTGAGGAGGCTTATCGGCCATACATGCTGCTCCGGAATTCTGGAAGAAGGGATGCAAATTAGCAAATGAGCTCTTAGCAAGCTCTGCCTCTGATGCCACCAGATGTAAGGCAGCTATCCTATAAGTCAGTGTTCAACCCTTTAAATAGGTCTTGGATAATAATTAAGCCAGCGCCTCATCTGCACACAGCTGTTTCGGGGTGATTTTCCCTCATCAGTGCAGAGCACAGAGTTCTGGCTTAACTGGGTGAGAGGCCTAGGCCAGGATTTGGGAGGTACTTATGGAGAGCTCCTTAATTGGCACGAGGAGGCTTATAGGGCATACATGCTTCTCTGGAATTCTGGGAAGAAGGTATGCAAATGAGCTCTTACATTTTCTTGAGATTCGATTCAGAATCAATTTGATTCGGCCCAAATCAAAAGTGCTCCAATTGCCCTAAAAAATTGTGAATGACATTCTGGCATTTCCTAGGACTGTAAGCAACCCATTTGAAGCTCTTTACTACCAAGCCAGCATTAGATATCTTAAAGTGACAGTGGCCCATATGGATAGCGGTAAACTGAATGACTGCCAGTTGTAACAAAGAGCCTGTCACGTTTCGGTGTGGGAGGGAAACACCACACCGAGCATAGGACGGAAGGGGGAAACAGGGAATCAGGTCTAAGAACTAGGGAAGGAAGGTGGACACCTCCTAGTGTGAAAACTGTTCTGCCTCTCCAGTCTAAGCATTACAATGTGATCTCTGAACTTACAGTTCTGCTGAGATGGCGATAACCGTAACCTTAGGTGAATTGGCTGACAGTGACTCGATCCAAACGACACCTTGTAGATCGTGAAGAAGTTTATTCCAAACTGTGCAGATCATACACCGATGAACAAATGGATAGGTCAAAAAATCATGCTGTGAGCAGCTAACAGGAGCAAGTAGCTGAGATGAGGGGTGAAGCCAGAATGAAGAAGAGGGGAGGAGACAAGAGAAAGAGCAGAAGCTAGAGGAAGAAAGAAGGGACAAACATAATGAAAAGGCAAACCATGCATGTGTAACATGATACTCCCCGTCGAAATCTATGATTTCTAATAACATTTATAACAATAATAACCTTGTTCAAGTCCATGAAATATAGATGTTTTTCTACTGGAACACCTGCAACAAAGAGAACAAAGGAACATAAACAAGAAAACATTACTACAATACTTGTAGAAAAGCTCTTGAAGTGTGGAACGGTAGGAAGTAGATCGTTCCATGAGTCCATCTTCAGAGGGGAAGGCAGCAACAGCACCAGTCCTTCTTACCTCCCTTTAACAGGTTGCCTTGAAGGTCTGTCTTCAGAGGGGAAGGCAGCAGCAGCACCAGTCCTTCTTACCTCCCTTTGTATCAACCTGGTGTGAGGAGTTCGTTACAAATGTGCCACTTACGACACTCTTGATTTATGTCATCCTTGTTTGCGAAGTGATGAGCAATGTGAATAAGATGCGCAGTCGCTAGTACAGCCGAAGACCACTTAGAAAACCGCTCAAATCGACGAGATTTCAGTTTTACCCTTGCTTCCACAGAGGTGTTAAGTGTAACTGCAATAGTCTTGATTTCCTTATCAGAGTCTGGATAGACAAGTTCAAAGATAGACTCTACAGGCCTTGAGAAGAATTCTTTATTCAAGAGTACTGGTGGGGATATTCATGATATATCCAGAAATGTAGCAACAGGCACTGCACGACTGCCTAGGTCGGCAGGGTTAAGGTCGGTGGGTACATAGTGCCATTGCTCTGGCGTGGAGAATTTCCTGATGCGTTCCACTCGATTGCCGACATACACATGGAATTGTCTTGTTTGATTATATATGTATCCTAGCACAATTTTGCTATCTGTGTAAAAGTCAAAGGAATCAATGTCAAGGTCTGTTTCGTGCTCTATAATGCTCAGCAATTTCAACAGCTAACATGGCTGCACAGAGTTCAAGCCTTGGGATGGTATGTGCAGGCTTTGGAGTTACCTTGGTTTTGCCCATGACGAATCCTACTCCTATTCCACCGTTAGAGTGTACAGCTCAGAGATAAGCTACAGCAGCTATGGCTTCCTTGGATGCATCCGAAAAGACATGGATCTCTAGTCTGGTGGCATTCTTCAAGGACACAGGAGTGTAAGAGCGTGGTATCTTGAACTGTTCCAATGCCTGGAGGGACTGCTTCCAGGATTCCCACCTTTGTTGTTTCTCCTTGGGTAAAGGGGTATCCCAGTCAGTGTTCTCTGTAGTGAGTTGTCTGAGTAATATCTTACCCTGAATACTAAAGTACTCCTCTTTTTGTGAAGGGCTTGTCGCAAGCTGATGTTTGAAATGTGAACGTGTCTTGCTTAACATCCCACAGCAATCCAAGGCTGCGTTGTGTGAGGGAAAGGTCAGACTCTGGTTGGAATTCCTTGGCACTGACAGCATGATCATCGGAAGGAAATGCTCCCATTACCTTATTGCTGTTGGAGATGATTTTGTGTAGTCTTAGGTTGGCAGTGGCAAGCATGTTCTGGGTTCTGGTGAGAAGGTCAATGGCCTCTTCTTCCATAGGTAGGGACTTAAGACCGTCATCCACGTAGAAGTTCCTTTCCACAAACTGACGTGCATCCGTCCCGAACTCCTGTTCGCCTTCTTGGGCAGTTTTTCTCAGTCCATAAATGGCAACTGCTGGGGAAGGGCTATTGCCGAACACGTGAACTTTCATCCGATAGTCTATGACCTCGTTGTTGACATCATTATTGCGATACCATCGGAACCTGAGGAAGTTTCTGTTATCTTCACGGACGATGAAACAATGAAACATTTGTTGAATGTCGGCCATAATGGAAATTGGCTCTTGTCTAAAGCGGAGTAGGACTCCCAAGAGGTTGTTGTTCAGATTGGGTCCAGAGAGAAGATTGTCATTGAGAGAAACGCCTTCATGGCGAGCGCTTGAGTCAAAGACCACTCTAATCTGGTCAGGCTTACGAGGATGATAGACACCAAAACACGGTAGGTACCAGCATTCTTCTCCTTGTATAAGAGGGGGTGCAGGTTCAGCATGATCTCTCTCAAACACCTTCTGCATAAAATCGACAAAATGTTTCTTCATCTCCGGTTTCCGGTTCAGGTTGCGCTCTAAAGAGATGAACCGTGAATCTGCGTGTTGTCTATTATTTAGAATTCTCTTCCTTGGAGTGCGGAATGGTAGCAGCGCCACCCAGCTGTTAGAATCATCTTGATAGAACTCTTTACTCATGGTTCTCAAGAATTCCTTGTCTTCCATTGTGGCTGCTAACTCATTGTCTTTTGTGGTTACTTCAAACACTGTGTTACCAATGTTGTCATCCCGAAAGATAAATGCTTTCCTATCATCGAGTATGATGCGCTCTGGCATATCTTTGACACACAGTCTTTCTTTCACACTCTAGTGATGTTGTCTTGGAAAGCAAGTAGTGCGTCTATTGGGCAGGACATGAGTTTTAAAGGACGAAACCGAGAGAGGTTTCCTGGCGTTGCTACGACAGACGTTGCCAATAATGACCCAGCCTAGATCCAGACGCTGGGTGTAAGGTGCATCATGTGGGCCGTTGATTTGATGGCGCACCTTGTGTACCCTTAGGATGTCTCTCCCGAGTAGCAACAGGATATCAGCATTCTCATCAAAGGCTGGTATTTGATCAGCTATGTCTTTCAAGTGAGTATGGTGCAAGGCAGCTTCAGGAGTGGGGATCTCATCCTTGTTAGTTGGGATCTGATCACACTCAATGATAGTAAGCAAGGGTATTTCCAAGTTGCCGTTGAGAGGAGTAAGTACAAGGTCACTGGCTCTTCTACCTCAGACTTCTGTAATCCCTGCACAAGTACCTAGGGTATAAGGTAGAGCACCTCCTGCTATGCCTAAGAGATCAAAGAACCTTGTACTTGCGAGAGATCGGTTACTCTGGTCGTCGAGAATGGTATACGGTCTTACGGCCCTTTCAGGTTTGCCCTTTGCGTATACGCGAACCAAGCATATCTTAGCGCAGGATTTCCCACAAAGACCTTCCCCACAGACTTCAGTGCATGTTGAGAACACTGGGGTGGAGGTTGCTGTTTGTTCAGCGTGCTCCCCGCCAAGCCTTGCCCTGGGGGGATGTCAGTGGATGGAGTAGTGCTGTGTTGGTACAGATGAAGGGCTTGAACCTGGTTGTCGCTACCACATTCAGTGCACTTAATGATGGCCTTACAGTATTTTGCCAGGTATTCTGGAAGAATCTGAAACAAACTCCAAATTCCTTTAAAAGTTCCTTGCGTTCCTGTAGAGGTTTCTTTCTGAAACCGATGCACTTCTTAAGTGGGTGTGGCTTGTAAATGTATGGGACATTGGCGACTCGGATCCTCAAGTTTCTTGTTTTGTCCAGTCTTCGGAAGAACCGTAGCAGGTGCAGGTTGAACATCAGTCCTTTTCACTGACACTGGACCCCTGCCGTCTCTGTGCGTTATGCGCGTGTTTGCAGGTCCTGGAGAAGGTGGACTAAGAGGGTTACAGTTACCGTAGAAGAAACTTGGGTCATTCTTAGAGTCCGCAATTTCCTTCATGAAGGTACAGGAGTAGGAAAAGGGAGGAAAGGCTACTCCATACCTTTTCTTGTAAGTAGACCCTTGACTAACCCATTTTTCTTGGATGCCATATGGTAGCTTATAGACAATAGGGTTGATGCCACGAGGGGTGTCAAGGTAACTAAGACCGGGTAGGTGGGTGTCAACTTTTACTAGTTGAAGCTCTAGTAGAAGTTCACTAAGTTCTTGAAGCTTTAGATTGTCTTTAGCTGTAATCCTTGGGAAGCCTTGCAACCTTTTGAGTAAGGCATCTTCGATGGCCTCTGAGCTGCCAAAGCTACGTTCAAGTCTGTCCCAAGCAGCGTCGAGACCTGCAGCAGGATTGGAAATGTAAACGGTTTTAAGTCTCTTGATACGTTCAGCTGACTGAGGATCTAGCCACCTGATGAGTAGATCCAATTCTTCTGCAACAGTGATATCTAATTCGCTGATTGTTGCTTTAAAGGTGAATTTCCAGCCTCGCTAATTTTCAGGTTGGTCATCAAACATGGTGAGGCCCGTCCTAGTGAGTTCTCTGCGAAGGATGTACTTGGCAAACTGCAACATGTCTGTGTTTTCAGACTTTGGGTATACAATGCAGGAGGAACAAAGTTAGTTGCAGTAGCTGGTACATTGACGTTGAGTGACTTGGGAACATAAGATGTTGCTGAGGCGTTTAACACTGGAGCTGGTGTACGGTCCAAAGGTGTGTTTGTTTGTAGCCGCATAATACAGGGAGTGCAGAATTATTAGGCAAGTTGTATTTTTGAGGATTAATTTTATTATTGAACAACAACCATGTTCTCAATGAACCCAAAAAACTCATTAATATCAAAGCTGAATATTTTTGGAAGTAGTTTTTAGTTTGTTTTTAGTTTTAGCTATTTTAGGGGGATATCTGTGTGTGCAGGTGACTATTACTGTGCATAATTATTAGGCAACTTAACAAAAAACAAATATATACCCATTTCAATTATTTATTTTTACCAGTGAAACCAATATAACATCTCAACATTCACAAATATACATTTCTGACATTCAAAAACAAAACAAAAACAAATCAGTGACCAATATAGCCACCTTTCTTTGCAAGGACACTCAAAAGCCTGCCATCCATGGATTCTGTCAGTGTTTTGATCTGTTCACCATCAACATTGCGTGCAGCAGCAACCACAGCCTCCCAGACACTGTTCAGAGAGGTGTACTGTTTTCCCTCTTTGTAAATCTCACATTTGATGATGGACCACAGGTTCTCAATGGGGTTCAGATCAGGTGAACAAGGAGGCCATGTCATTAGATTTTCTTCTTTTATACCCTTTCTTGCCAGCCACGCTGTGGAGTACTTGGACGCGTGTGATGGAGCATTGTCCTGCATGAAAATCATGTTTTTCTTGAAGGATGCAGACTTCTTCCTGTACCACTGCTTGAAGAAGGTGTCTTCCAGAAACTGGCAGTAGGACTGGGAGTTGAGCTTGACTCCATCCTCAACCCGAAAAGGCCCCACAAGCTCATCTTTGATGATACCAGCCCAAACCAGTACTCCACCTCCACCTTGCTGGCGTCTGAGTCGGACTGGAGCTCTCTGCCCTTTACCAATCCAGCCACGGGCCCATCCATCTGGCCCATCAAGACTCACTCTCATTTCATCAGTCCATAAAACCTTAGAAAAATCAGTCTTGAGATATTTCTTGGCCCAGTCTTGACGTTTCAGCTTGTGTGTCTTGTTCAGTGGTGGTCGTCTTTCAGCCTTTCTTACCTTGGCCATGTCTCTGAGTATTGCACACCTTGTGCTTTTGGGCACTCCAGTGATGTTGCAGCTCTGAAATATGGCCAAACTGGTGGCAAGTGGCATCTTGGCAGCTGCACGCTTGACTTTTCTCAGTTCATGGGCAGTTATTTTGCGTCTTGGTTTTGCCACACGCTTCTTGCGACCCTGTTGACTATTTTGAATGAAACGCTTGATTGTTCGATGATCACGCTTCAGAAGCTTTGCAATTTAGAGAGTGTGGCATCCCTCTGCAAGATATCTCACAATTTTTTTACTTTTCTGAGCCTGTCAAGTCCTTCTTTTGACCCATTTTGCCAAAGGAAAGGAAGTTGCCTAATAATTATGCACACCTAATATAGGGTGTTGATGTCATTAGACCACACCCCTTCTCATTACAGAGATGCACATCACCTAATATGCTTAATTGGTAGTAGGCTTTCGAGCCTATACAGCTTGGAGTAAGACAACATGCATAAAGAGGATGATGTGGTCAAAATACTCATTTGCCTAATAATTCTGCACGCAGTGTAGTGGATTGGTTAGAGGGTGGCAGGTTAGTGCGATAGTGTGGTAGGTCATTTCTATTCGTACCCGTTTCTGCCACTTGAGAAGGTGTAATAGATGTAGAGACAACACCTTGGTTGAGTTCTTTGGTGATGGAGTTTTGATGAGGTCTGTGATGACACTGATGCATAAGATATAACAGAGTGATGGCTACTGACACCTCTTTCATTGTCACTTACAGCCTGCTCTAAGACTCTTAGTCTTGCCATGTCTTTGGTGTGCTCACATTGTTTTTCTAAGACTTCTATTTCTGCTCTCTTCTTTGCAGCCTCAGCTTTCTTCTGTGCAGCCTCAGCTTCCCTCTGTGCAGCCTCAGCTTCCATTTCCACTTTCTTCTGTGCAGCCTCAGCTTCCATTTCCGCTTTCTTCTGTGCAGCCTCAGCTTCCATTTCTGCTTTCTTCTGTGCAGCCTCAGCTTCCATTTCTGCTTTCTTCTGTGCAGCCTCAGCTTCCATTTCTGCTTTCTTCTGTGCAGCCTCAGCTTCCATTTCCGCTTTCTTCTGTGGAGCCTCAGCTTCCCTCTGTGCAGCCTCAGCTTCCATTTCCACTTTCTTCTGTGCAGCCTCAGCTTCCATTTCTGCTTTCTTCTGTGCAGCCTCAGCTTCCATTTCCGCTTTCTTCTGCGAAGCCTCAGCTTCCATTTCCGCTTTCTTCTGTGCAGCCTCAGCTTCCATTTCCGCTTTCTTCTGTGCAGCCTCAGCTTCCCTCTGTGCAGCCTCAGCTTCCCTCTGTGCAGCCTCAGCTTCCATTTCTGCTTTCTTCTGGATGAAAACTGCCTGGATTTTAGAAGCTTCTGCATCAGCGCGGGCTTTGATGAGTCATTGGCTGAGAGTAGAAGATGTTGATCTTAAGGATTTGGAAGATCGTGTGGAGCGCTTAGAAGTTGTGGAGAGATGGGATCTAGATTCATGGAGATGTGCGATTTTTACATCTGTTTTTGTCCTTGTTTGTATTACTAGATCGTCTCTTTCAAGATCGAGCCCAATAGATTCCTGTAATTCTTTTAAGGAATTTTCTGTGTTGTACCGCTTTAAAAGATCAGCATATTTAGCAGACAGTCTTTGGTAGTTCTCATAGGCAGCTTTCAACTGCTTAACAGCGCCCTCTAAGTGCAATACCTTATGAGTTGGTTGAGACAGAGCTGACATGCATTCAATAGTTTTAGACCATGAGCAGCAGTTCTTCTTTGTCAGCCTCATAGTTATCTTGGACTTTCCAGGTTGGCTTCACTAAACGTTTTTGTTTTATGTGGGCTCGAGGATCTGACTCCTGATCTGTTGGAAGTTCAGTTTCTTTCTGTGTATTAGGTTCCTCAGATTGTACATTGCCTTGCTGGTGCATTGTGATAACAAGCAGAGGGTTAAATCACAAGGTATGTGTTTGCATAGAAATGTATAAATCTTCTGGCTCCGGGAGAGGGTTTCCTAGGCAACCAGTGGGAGGGGGAGTCAGAAAGAAGTTTAGCAATGGCTGCTGCAAAGTTAGTTTTGATTGTATACAGAGCTTAGATTGACTTGCATGCAGAATGCATGTGACAATACAGACAGTCTAGGAGCTGATTAAATAACAGTTGCATGAACAGTTTCTTCAATAATCTGTGCAGAAAACTGATGAAACTTATGCTGAGATTTACTTGCTGGCTGGAGTATACAGGCTTGTACATATATTCTACTATATTCCAGTGTCCATATACATCTCACTATACATGCATAGCTAGCAAGGATCCCTTGAAAGATATTTTGCAGATCTTGTAAGATCCCCTCACTGATTTTTTGACTGTTCTGCCTCTCCAGTCTAAGCATTACAATGTGATCTCTGAACTTACAGTTCTGCTGAGATGGCGATAACCGTAACCTTAGGTGAATTGGCTGACAGTGACTCGATCCAAACGACACCTTGTAGATCGTGAAGAAGTTTATTCCAAACTGTGCAGATCATACACCGATGAACAAATGGATAGGTCAAAAAATCATGCTGTGAGCAGCTAACAGGAGCAAGTAGCTGAGATGAGGGGTGAAGCCAGAATGAAGAAGAGGGGAGGAGACAAGAGAGAGAGCAGAAGCTAGGGGGAGAAAGAAGGGACACACGTAATGAAAAGGCAAACCATGCATGTGTAACATGATAAAAACCCTAACCAAAATCCTGACTGACTGACTACCAATATAAACAGACCCCAAATGTAGGTGAGTTCATACACAGTAATACCTAGAGTCCTATCCAGCCCTATAGGACCCTGGCACTAATGGCAGGGACGAGACTACCTGTTCCTCCAAAAGGATGGACGAACAGGAGTCTACTTCAGGCCTAATGCAAACAATAGGGAAATGCAACACACAGAACCCAAACAAAATACAAAAAGGGAAAGGAAAGACTTAACTTCAAAGAGGCTATGGAAGCACCAGGAACTCAGTCGAAATCCAACCACAAGCAATCCACAGGCACAGAAGCTATAAACTGCACAGCATAGTGGGAGAAGCAACTATATATAAGGAAGGTTAAATGACCACATAAGCAACACCTGGAGGCAAGGGGGGTGGCCATTACCAGAAACAACACAGACACCTATTGATCCACAAGGAAACCACGTGTTGCCAGTCTCACAGATCTTCTGCCACTCACTGTCGCCGGGACATCCGTATGTCTCGGTACGTCTGTGACAGAGCCTCTTCAACTGTTGGATTTTTTACATTACAGAAAAAATGGGCCAAAAAATGTTTTTAGCAGCAAATGTCTGCCGGTGTGTGTACAGTGCTGCCAGTGTTAGATTGTGAAGGGACCTACCCCTGTGCCAAAGGGAATGGTTAAACCCAGTTGTCAATTTATATATACATTTATAGTAGGGATAACAGAGATACAGTACAATGCAGGGTTTTAAGAAAAGATGCTCTAGAATTGTTATTACATGGGGAATGCAAGTAATTACTAAAACAGACATGTCAGGAGAGGGGACGGGTCCTCTTTAACTCCCAGCACCAGATATTTGTAGTGCTGCGATTGCATGGGCAGTCACAGGAGACATCTGTGATCGCCTGCTATCAACCCACATTTGGGATTGTTGCATTACAAGGAATAGGGGCTCTTTTTGTCCCTGGATCAGCGACTGCCAGGTCTGGCAGTTTTAAGAGATGGCCCATGGTCAAGCAAAAGCCTGTAGGGCTGCCCTGTGAGAGCCCCTGTTAGGTTATGCCAAAACAGCTGCTTGTTTGCATAGTACATGCACCAGCAGCAAAGCATAGAGATATATAGGTAAGAAAAATAAAGTTTAATAGAATAATTTGCTAAAAAATAAAGTATGAACCAAACAAAAAATAAAAATTATCATTCATATAAATATTATTTAATATAAGGTTCATTTAAGATATTCATATAAGGTTAGGTTCATATCTGTGTTGGAAGCTTGATTAAAAATCAGAAACACATTGCATAGCAGGCTCCCTGATTTTCTATATTTCTGGATAAATTTGACCTAAAACTGCATCTGTAAAGATAACCAAATCAAACACTTGAATCAAAAATATTAGTGTTGGCCATTTATTGAGGACAATGATCCAAGTGACAAAAGTATGTGAACTTTTACTTCCAGTATCTGGCGTGACCTCCTTGTGCACCAATAATTGCAATTAAATGTTTCCGGTAATTACTGAATAGTCCCGCACATTGGCTTGGAGGAATTTTAGCCCATTCCTCCTTACAGAACAGCTTCAACTCTGTTATGTCCATGGGTTTCCTCCTGTGTACTGCTTACCTCAGGCCCTTCCACAACATTTCCATTCCTTCCAACCATCCCAGATCCAGCAGGACAGTCACAGATTTCAGCGGTTGTCCCACAGTCCCGGAATGGCTGAGGTATGTCTGGCTTTCAACTGTGTCTGGGTCCGAGTGCTGAGACACCCACCAATTGTACAGGTATGCTTTAAAGGGCATTACCAGGCAGGCGTTATGATGTTTTCACTGCATGGTCCTGTCAATCAAAGTGCAGAGGGCGCAGCAGTTGCAGAGAGAGCTGAACCTCTAGGTGTAACGGCAACGCCCCTGTTGCTCCTAGAGGCTCATTTGCATATATTAAAACATCATTTTTCTCAGCAATGCAGGCACATATGAACATGAGACCAACACAGACGCCGTCAGCTGCTAAGCAGACATATAACCGGTCAGCCAGTTTCATAGATACAAATCTGCTGACAGATGCTCTTTAAAATGTCATTTAGATGATTCGGAAAATGATGTAAAGTTTTGTAAACAAAAAAAATTGCAGAATTGAATTTTTACGTGCAATCCGCTAACAAATAAATATACATTTAAATTAAAAATAAACACCCAAAACGCAATAAGACCTCACACCACAACCTCACAAAAACAGTTATGGTTCTTGTTCTGTGTGCAAGAAAAGAAAATGTGTACTTAAGGGGTTAACTAAAACTCTTTAGCAGCACTGCATGATCGATAATATAAACCAACTCTAAATGTGAGAAATAGATGGAATTTTATATCGCCCATGTCCTTTTAATGCAAAGACGTGCTTATCCAATGTATGAGAATCACATCGAGTGAGGAAAAGCAAACTTTGAGGTTTCTAATCATAGACATCTTTTTGGGATTTTTTCCAAATATTTGAAAGAAGCAGAAACGTAGGGAACATCTGCAGCGTGTACATCTAATAGATGCGATCAATGTACCGTTCCATGCCCTGCACTTTAGGTAATGCACAACAGAGGACGGACGTGGGTAACATTAGCTTCAGTGGTAGTTGAAAGACTTGATGCCAGGGTCTGAAGGAAACTCTGATCTCACAGTGTAGTTCATGGGAATGAAATGCAAAAGGTGGTGTGGATGCGTCCTCAAAAATGCACATGTGACTGAGTGATTGATAATTGAATTATGATGTTAAATATATATATATATATATATATATATATATATATAAGTCGTAGCATAGTCACATAATAGCAAAGCAGAGGTGTAGGCATAAGGGGTACCTTTTTATAAGTCCAGGCAGGGTGCAGAGGTTAAAAGAAATGACTCATCTATCACCACTTTTCCTCTTCCAGCATCAAACTCCCTTCTCCTATGTCATCACCGCTGCACCAGAAATGTGGTGTGCTGTCCACATACACAACAATCAACAGCCCCAGCGGGGATAGAGGTCACATGCCGTGCCTTCACACATCACCGCTGAAGCCATTGATTGGCTGGGATAGGTCATGTGTCCTGGGGAGGGCTGGCAGCCTTAGTCCTGGGGGGCAAATCCAGTCAAGTTGCCCATTTTAGCCCCGCCCATTATTAAAAGCCCCTCCTACATATAATAGGCCACTCCCAACAAGCACTGTACAGCTGACATTCTATTGTTGAGGCCTGTCTCTACACATCATAAGGAGAGGGGAGGTCTGTCCTGGCTGCACTGCCTGCTTCACATTATACAATAAACAGCCGGCTACAGCCAGGAAGCTCCTCCGCTCTCCCCAGATCCTGCTCATTGCCTGTGGTTCCCCCCACCATCTGCCACCCGCCCGTGGCCTGTTATCCCCCTTTGCCTTCCTCACCTAGCTCTGAATCCTCCTTCTGAAAATGGCAGGGGGAGGAGCCGGAGCATCTCCTCTCCTACATAGCGCCCCATACCTCTTACATCCAGTGATGTCACCTTTGTTGTAGACGTTCTCTTTCCTCATCTTCTCCATTCAGACCAGACCGCCATAATGATTTTTCTGCCATCTCCCGTCTCTGCAGAGATTGAGAAACAGACATTAGTTTCCCACATTTCCATCATCTTCACATCTTCTGAACACCCTTTCCTGCCACCCCCAATACAATACTGCAGAAACAGTCCCCCTGGAAATACTAATACCACACAGATAGTGCCCCCAATACTGTGCCCGCTGTGCCCCCAATACTATACTGCAGATACAGTCCCCCTGGAAATACTACTACCACACAGATAGTGCCCCCAATACTATACTGCAGATACAATCCCCCTAGAAATACTGCTACCACACAGATAGTGCCCCCTTCAACAATTATTGGCACACAGTGCTCTAAAAAAATAACTGTGCCCAGGCACTAATAGTATAAAGATAATGTCCCCCAAAAATAATTGTGCTAAGCTGATACTATGCCAGGGTGCCCCCAAAGTAACAGTGCTCCCCAAAATCCCACCAATAGTTTTCCTTTTTTACTTTTTATTCAAGTTGGCCAACTATATTTTATAATATTTCATAAGAATGTATTATGTACGGTCTTGGTGCTTTAATGTGTGCTAAATGTTCGGCATGAATTTACTTTATATGGGGCGGACTGACCATTCGGGCACTCGGACATGAACCGAGGGCCAGCGGCCACTAAGGGGCCCCATGAGAGGCTCCTCCTGCAGAGCCGTCCGCGGGGCACCTGCCCCGCCGGGTCTACTATCTACTAGTACTACTCACTATCAAAGTAGCGCAGCAGGCAGGCCTGCTGGCAGTGAGGTCATTGTGCTGAAGAGGCTGAGGGTTCCACCGCAGATGCTATGTGTCATCCACAGATCCCCTCCATAACGGTGCCATCCACAGATCCCCCATAACAGTGTCATACACAGATGCCCCCATAACAGTGTGTCATACACAGATGCCCCCATAACAGTGTGTCATCCACAGATCCGCTATAACAGTGTGTCATACACAGATGCCCCCATAACAGTGTGTCATCCACAGATCCGCTATAACAGTGTGTCATCCACAGCTCCCCCATAACAGTGTCATCCACAGATGCCCCCATAACAGTGTGCCATCCACAGATCCCCTATAACAGTGTGTCATCCACAGATCCCCCATAATAGTGTGTCATCCACAGATCCCCCATAACAGTGTGTCATCCACAGATCCCCCATCACAGTATGTCATCCACAGATCCCCCATAACAGTGTGTCATCCACAGATCCTCCATAAACAGTGTGGTCATTCACAGATGTGTCATTGTCTTTCTAGGTTATCGAGTTCTGGTTGATTACTAAACCCGTTGGGTTAAGCCCCAATCTTTTCCCAGCCGTCCTTAATTCTAAGGTTCGCATTCCGGCGGCTGCCCGGCCCCATGGGCCCCTGGTGGTTGCTTCGGCCCCATGGCTTTAGGGATCCGACCAATGGTTGTCTGTCCACCTGTGCAGCTATGCTTTTGGTTCTGAATGACTCACATCTTTACCTGCTTGCCAGCTTATGTTATTTAGGTTTCATTTTAGTTAATGTCCATTATTATTTCCATTTTCTGTCACGTTTCCCTTCGTCTTTTGAGGTCATGCAGTTGAATTCATGTTGGGGGTCACCTTCCACGTCGGTCAGGTCTCGTTCCTAACGATATTTCACCTTGCATGTTATTCAGGCCACGTAGTTTCTTAGGTATCGCCTACCCCATCGGTCAGGCTCATGGTTTAATATCACCTGCACTAACTCAGACTCCCTACAACCAAGTTGAATCTGGTTTTGGACAAGGTCCCGCATTTCCTCACGGTAGAAGATTCAGATAGTAGGTCGGTCCTCACGTCTCAAGCTTTAAAACAATTCTCAGGGGCACACAGTAAAACAACGCGCGGACCACGGCTAGCAGATAGCTGTTGTCTGGGGAACTATTCAAGGATTCTCTTCCTATCTACATAGTTATTTTTGGCCCTCATTCCTGCCTAGTCTAGGCAGTTAGGTTTCGGTCCCACGATCTCCTGAGGCTAGGGCATTGCCAGTACTCGCACTAGAACCAAAACATTACAAGGTTCAGTTGGTTTTCATGATCCATTTCACAACATATTCCCGATCCTCCATTCCGCTTTGGGGCAGTATCCGCAATATTGAGCATCATGTCTATGGCCTTGTCATCCACAAGATGGGTTGTAGGTCTCCTTCTGGTCTTGCCTCATACACCCCGAATTTTTGCTCTAGATCCCCGACGCCTTGCAGTTGGCTTGGGGATTAGTTTGCACATGCCATTCGAGTTCCTTTTCTACCCTACTTGGCTTGGTTTTTGCCCACTTATAGGCCTACCCACGATCATGGCTTAGGGCACACAACAAGCCATTTAGTCAGGTCAGCTAAGACACGCCTAGCTGGATTAGGTTGTTCCCGTTGTTTCTCTCCCTAGGGTTCTTCGGATATCTCTTGGCCGTAGCCATGACCACAAATATATATATATATATATATTATATACACATACACACACACATATATATATATATATATTATATATATACACACAGAAATACACTAAGGGGTATCAGGGTACATTATTATACAGGGGTAAAATAACTAAGGGGTATCAGGGTAAATTATACAGGAGTAATATAACTGAGGAGGGCTATCAGGGACATTTTACAGGGGTAATATAACTTATATTATATAAGTTATATTACCCCTTCATCATGTCGCCTGAGATAGCCCTCCTCAGTTATATTACCCCTGTATATTAATGTACCCTGATACCCCTTAGTTTTACCCCCTGTATAATTTACCCTGATCCCTCACTTATATTACCCCCTGTATACTGTCCCCGATAGCCCTCCTCAGTTATATTACCCCCTGTAATTTACCCTGATACCCCTCAGTTATACGGTATCATATAACTGAGGGGTATCAGGGTACATTATGCAGGGGTGTAAATGAGGAGGGGTAGCAAGCAGCAGGGAACATACAGGGCAGAGTTCCAGTGGCGTAGCGTGGGTTGTCAGCACCCGGGGCAAGCCAAGTATTTCCCCCTCCCCCAACCTGTGGACACGCCCCTTTTTACAAATAATGCAGTACATGTCACCTACAGTCCTATGTAACACCACAGATAACACAGTGATAACTCTCTGAGTGCAGATAATGTAGGATATATTACCTGCAGTCCTATGTAACACCACAGATAACAGTGATAACTGAGTACAGATAATGTAGCAGATGTCACCTGCAGTCCTATTGCAGCACGCCAGACCTGCAGGGTATTGCGAAGTGAGGTCACGGTTATGGGCAATCGAGGGTTACTCACTTTTTGGAGGAGAACCCTGGGCAGGCATGCGGCAGTAAAGGAGAGGTAGACACAAGTTCCTCTGGGGTACACTCTGGATGTAGGGACCAGACCTGATGGTGGATGAGGTGCCCTGGGTGTTGCAGGTATTTTGAGTGCCTGAGGCAAGGTCCCTTTAAGGATCTTGACGCCAGTGCCTGTAACGGTGACACACCGATTTATAGGAGCAATAAGTGAGGTACACAGATGGTATAGTGAACCAAACGTTGCTTTACTTTGAACAGTCCAACTTTGTACATACAGTAGATAATGATGATGCAGTCCCTTATAACAATATTCCACAAGCAGGCTAATTTCTTAATATGGCAGGTAACAATCTTGCAAGATACTTGGAGGGTAAACAGTTAATGCTTCACAGTCAAGGCTGCTCTATCCCCTCAGCTAATCTAGCTGGCTGGATCCCAAGGCCCGGATGCCTAAATGCTGGCTTTAATACTTGGTAATAAATCTTCCTCCCGTATTGACCCTTGCTTTTATCTTATAGTACCTCTGCCCATCAGCTTACTTATCTGAGCTGGTTGTATTGTTCCTGTTGTGGGGGAAGCTGCAGGGTTCTCCCAGGAGGTTCATTCCTACTACTGGGGTAATCTTCTGAGCTAACTGAGGCTCACTTTATCAACAGGCAGGCTAGAGTTCTTCACAAGCCTCCTGGTAGCAACTAGCAGCCTGGACTATCTAGCTGCATGTCAGGAGGAGGCCCTCAGCATATCTCTGGCTAAGATATGTCCACAGACTCCTGACTACAGACTAACTCCTCCCTGTCTGGGCCTGAACATTTATACTAGGGGCTCCCTATCTCCCTCTAGTGTCTAGGATGCCTAACTACACCCTAATAGGCCTGCTATGCATGTCACAGGGGAAATATACATGAAAACGCACATAGAAAATACATTAACATACATGGTCAAATATAATATTACTGTCCCTTGTGAGCAGAAGTAACATGTGACCCAATTGACCCTTGTGTAGTGCCCACTCCTACCTAGTGGGACACTACATACCCCCATGCCATGCTACAACGTTGCCCGTCTTCGGCGCAACATGAAGGGGCCCTGCCCAGCTGGATACTGCACCTGAAAGAGAAAAATAGTGCAAAACAGGAAAATACATCTACATTTGCAAGTACATATACATATCAGGTAGTTCTACTGGCTAAGGAGCAAGTTCGGTGAAAAGGGGCGTTGTTCTCTTCTCTCAGGATAATGTAAGGGAACAGGGGCGCTGACCTGGTGCAGCGTATCAGTGATACCAGGATAGTCCATATTAATATTTTAAGTGCAAATTGTCCATAGAAAATTATAAAACAATTATAAGTTCTTGGAGGCTCAAAGAACACAATGAGTCCGTACCCAGGTTTCCTTCTTGTAAAATTATTCAGTGAAAGTGACAAGTATAGCTGCATATGAAGCAAAGGCAGAGGTACAAGATCACAGAGGCTCACATACAGTGGAGTCCATCTCTGGGCACATTTCTTTAAAAATAGCAAAAACTCAGAGGCCCACATACAATAGAGTCATCTCTGGGCACGTTTCCTTGGAATTTAAATGGCATAATAAAAGTCACAGCACATAAAAGTAATCCACATTATTTAAAATGGCATATAAAAATAAGTGCTGCAATATCCTTTAATCAACCTGAAAGGGGGGTTAAAGGGTTAATAGAGCAAACAACAAAAATAGGCACAACTGGGTTTTTAGCTCTGAGAAAGAGCAGGCAGGAGGTCCTGTAAACAATATGGCCTTGATGCATGTGGTATTTTCAGTGGTTTACCGCCTCCACTGAGCCGTGGGTAACTGGCAGCAGCAACAGAGGACCAAAACAAAGGACTCCTGTCCTGGAAAGGGTTAATCCTCTTTAATGGGGTCCCTTAGCAAAAAGGTAAACAAATCAATGGCCTAGCAGGCCGATTCACAGGGGCGTGTCAAATCCACTTGGCATCACAGTGGTGCTCCCTGGTTCCATTTGTAGATTGGGCCTGTAATGAGCGTCAACAGGCGGATGTGCCCATAACACAGTATTGGGGGGGCAACTGCAGCATAAAAGGACCCCTAATTGGTATTGGCCCCATAGGCCTAGGGGTAATCACGGTGGCTGACCGCACCGGTCCAGGCATAACAATTGTGGGCTGCTGCACTGGCCTGGGTACCGCTGCTGCAAAGGGTCCGGTGGGTTCCTGGACAACTGTCTCTGCACGTCGGTGCACAGCATAGGAAGGCCTCACCGCAGGTGCTGACACTAAAGGTGGCCGGCTGGTAGGGACAGGTACCCTTACCTCAGACCCAGCGATGTCCGAGTATTGGAGTCGGACCTCTTCTTCTCTAGGTGGAGTCCGGATCCTGGCAGTGGCAATCCGGCGCAGTTCACGTAGTTGTTCCTCCAGACGGACAATCTGATCCTCCAGGCTCTCGGATTCGGGATCGCTGTCCTCTGTGGTTAACGCTGGTGCAGGTAGGGAAGTTGCATCCTGCGCAGCCGCTACCGGTTCAGGTGGCGCGTCCGGTCTTTTACCCTTTCGGATGTTATCCAGGGTGGCATGGAATCGCTCCAAGTTTTCTAATTCCTTTATGGTCTTTTCCCGGCGAGGCAGCTCAGGGGACGGATACGGGCTCACCCACTTCTCCAACACTGTTGGTTGCCAAAAGACGTTCGGGCCAATGAAAGAGCCCCGCTCTTGAAAGGCATGATGGGCCGGTTCTGGAGAGCGCGCTGGTTCACGCTCGCAGCCAGTGTAGTCCTCATCAGTTTCCCAGTCCTCCGATTTCTTTCTTGGACGGGTCACAGCAGTGGCGTAGGGGCCTCGCAGGCCCTCGGCAGGGGTGAACTCCACTTCCTCTCCCTCGCGGAGGTTATGCAAGTGCTCCGGGAGGTAGCTCCGCTTGACGGACCTCCGGTTAACATACAAGTCTCTGCCGGTAGTGTAGTCTTGAATAAAACCGAAGCCTCGGTCCTTGTCGAATGCCACAACCAACCCCATTCTCCTTTCCAGGCGGGGTTGGGTGTCAGTGTGGTGCTCATGAACGGTCTTTGCCAGTTCCTCATAGTAGATCTTAGTCTTGGTTGTTTTCTTTATTGCAGCCTCCCGTATCTCTGCCATCAGCGCCGACCATTTAAATGAGGGTTGGAAAAAGTCTCTCCAGGAGCCATAATAGTTCTCTGGTTGCGTCCTCGGTGGCGGACAGGTGGGTCTCTCCGGTCCCGGAGAGTAGGCTGGTGGAGCGTCCTCTTGCTCTACACCAGTAAAGTCCATTTGTAATCCAACAGGTGCCGACATAATATCAGAGCAGTCCTCACTCTTCAACATGCTCGATCCTTCTCTGGAGAGCGACAGGGCGGCACCAATAATTGTAGACAGATCCTCCCATTTCTCTGGGAGGCCGCCCCCCAGGTACTCCAGCATAGGGGGGACATGCTAATTTGTAGACAGGGCGGTGGCGCGGACATACGGCCTTTCCCGCACTTTCAGCAGAAGGCGCCAATTTTTCCCGCCAGCAAAGTATGAAGATGACGCAGCAGTTAAATCCAAGCAAGTTAAGCAAAACGCTGTCTATTCACTGACAGCAAGCGGTGGCTTTACAACAGCAAAACAGTCCACAAAAAGCACAGTTTCACACCGCAAATTAGTACAGTTCTCTGGCCCAGCAATTTTTCAATAAAACAATAGGGCTTAGTCACTTTTTAGGTGGATAATGGCACACAGTTTTTGTAATCCAACAATGGCGCGCATATGCTCGTATCCTGTTCGTGATGCCAATTTATGCAGCACGCCAGACCTGCAGGGTATTGCGAAGTGAGGTCACGGTTATGGGCAATCGAGGGTTACTCACTTTTTGGAGGAGAACCCTGGGCAGGCATGCGGCAGTGAAGGAGAGGTAGACACAAGTTCCTCTGGGGCACACTCTGTATATAGGGACCAGACCTGATGGTGGATGAGGTGCCCTGGGTGTTGCAGGTATTTTGAGTGCCTGAGGCAAGGTCCCTTTAAGGATCGTGACGCCAGTGCCTGTAACGGTGGCACACCGATTTATCGGAGCAATAAGTGAGGTACACAGATGGTATAGTGAACCAAACGTTGCTTTACTTTGAACAGTCCAACTTTGTACATACAGTAGATAATGATGGTGCAGTCCCTTATAACAATATTCCACAAGCAGGCTTATTTCTGTGTGTAAAAAAAATGTACAAAGGTATTTGTGATGAGGAAACGTTATACAGGACAGGTACCACAGGTAATGTCACAGTACGCAGTGTCTACGGAAAAAGTGTACTGTATGTCACTGATATTTTAGGGATGCGCACAATTTACACAGGAGATGCGGCGCAAATAATTTAACTGTCCGCAGCGGCCTATTACACAGTATTTTGCGCAGGATGCTCTAAAAATATACATTGCTGCTGTCACACACAATAGTCCTTAACCTCCCTGATGGTATTCCCGAGCGTGACTCGGGGTTAATTTTCGCTGCCATGAGCGGTAACCCCGAGTCACGCTCAGGGTAACATTGCAGAGTCCGTTCACCTTCTGCCGGCGATCCGGCGATGTCCTCCGCTGAGAGCGCCGGTGTTCTGCCAGATCTCTATACCTTGCGAAAAGTCTATACCGGAATTGACGCGGCCGCACCTGAAATGACGCAGCCGCACAGGAATCAGCTGGAGGAGAGTGTGCGCGGCGATGCGCAAGCGTACATCCACTGGCTTAGGAAATAATTGTTGCAGCGCTGAGATAGAAGTACTTTGTGCACCGCGCGTGCGCACTTAGGGGTATAGAGATTTTGCAGCGCACAATGTTGCATCAGATCCCCCTACCCCTGAGTGCGCACGCGTGCACAAATCATCAGTTGCAGTTCATCCTGATTTGATCTGATGATTTGTGTGCGCGTGCGCACTCAGGGGTAGGGAGATCTGATGCAACATTTTGCGCTGCAAAATCTCTATACCCCTAAGCGTGCATGCACGGTGCACGAAGTACTTCTATCGCGGCGCTGCGATGATTCTTTCCTAAGCCAGTGGATGTGCGCTTGGGCAGCGCCACGCACATCCTCCTCCAGCTGAATCCTGTGTGGCCGCGTCACTTCCGGTATAGACTTTTCGCAAGGTATAGAGATCTGGCAGAACACCGGCCAGTATTTGACTTCCTGGTTCCGTTCCCTGCGAGCAGCAGCTGCGCATGGGAGCTGAACTGGGCGGGAAATTCAAGTAAATATAAACATAAAAAGTGACAAACACAAATAAAAGAGGTTATACATTGTAATCTGAGAGGATTACACTGTATAACCTCAGATCTGACATTTGATGACTGTACAGTGCCCCTTGCCTGCCATTTTACTGTCATTTTTGCCCATAAAATATTTATGCAAAAAATTACCACTTTTGGTACAAAATTCCTGACATAATCATACTGCCAGGGAGGTTAAAAGGACTTTTGGGTCTCTGAAAAGTTTTTTGTATAAAAATCTTCCTATTACACTCCCTACACTGTGTGTCTCTTCCTATGCTCAGCTCTCCCTGACTTAGAATGAGCCGAACATGCGTCATCGGGTGCTATATAACACCCGATGACGCGTTCCGGCCAACCAATTACTTTAATGCCAGTAGCCAACATGGCTACTGGCATTACAGTGAGGGCAGTATTTACCTGCATGTTTATTGGCTGCATAGCAGCCGCGAAACGTGCGGGAAGGAGACTCGAGCATTGCGCTCGAGCACATGCGGTACTCAGCCAAGTACCGCCATATGCCGAGCATAGCGATGTTCGAGCCGAACTGGTATTCGGCCGAGCATGCTCGCTCAACACTTCCAGGCGGCACTGTGTATGAGCACCCTTAGGCTTCTTTTACACATTGTAGTTTTTATGGCTTTTTATGTAACAAGGAACATCTAAAAATCTGGAAGGTGAGGTGTGATAATATTGTTCTGTTTTAAAGATCCAATTACCCTGCATAGATAAAGGGCAGTGGTGGCGAACCTATGGTACCCGTGCCAGAGGGGGCACTCAGAGCCCTCTCTGTGGGCATGCGGTTCTGTGTGGGTAGGGTTGACACCTGTGCACTATTACTAATGAGTGCTTCTATTGTGGAGCGCTCATTAGTACAGCCTTTGCTCCCCTCTTCTGCTTGTTTTAAAAAAATAAATAAATAAAACTCCCCTCATCCATTTGATCACGCCACGGGGAACACTCGCTGCTCACTGCATGCGCAGGACAGCACCTGCACTCCAGCGTGATGATGTTTCAGCATTGACTAGAATCAGCAGGACCTGCGAAACGCCATCACACTGGAGCGCAGGTCCTGTCCTGAACATCCAATGACCAGTGAGTGTATCACTACAGTGCGATCAAATGGATGAGGTAAGTTTTTTTTTTTTTTTTTTTGCACAAGAAGAGTGGGGAAGGGGGATTAATAATACTGTGGCCTCTAATGGGGGCATTATTAATACTGTGAGCTACTAATGGAGAAAAAGTAATACTAGGGGGCACTAATGAGGGCAGTAATTTTACTGGGGGCCACTAATGGGGCATTATTAATACTGTGAGCAACTAATGGGGCATTATTAATACTGGGGGCCACTAATGGGCCTTTATTAATACCGGAGGCCACTAATGGGGCCTTATTAATACCAGGGGCCACTGGGGCTTTATTAATACTGGGGGCCACTAATGGGGCGTTACTAATATTGGGGGCCACTAATGGGGCTTTATCAATACTGGGGGCCACTAATGGGGCATTAATAATACTGTGAGCCACTAATGGATGCCTTATTAATACTGGGGGCCAGTAATGGGACATTCTTAATACTAGGGGGCGTCAACGGGGACATTCATTTTACTGGGGCCTGTGTTAGGCCACACCCCACAGCTTAACTGTATTTTTCAATATTCAGGTTAAATTGCCGTGTTGGCACTTTGCGATAAATAAGTAGGTTGCAGTTTTGGCACTCGGTCTCTAAAAGGTTCGCCATCACTGATCCAGGGGGTCATTTATCAAACCATTTGCACCAGTTTGCACCAGTTTTATAGTATAAAAAGTCACAAATATTCAAATATTGATGTACACTATATTTCCACTAAAATCTGCTTTTTTCCTTTTATAAAAGTGGCAATGAAAAGTGAGTTTTAAAGAAGGTGACTTTAGAGGCTTCACATCATAGACCAACAGATTTGCTATAATTTGAGCCAGAAACTGGAGCAAATAATCCTAAAAATTAAAAAACATAATCAATTTCTGGCGCACACCTCTTCATAAATTTTATGCCAATGAATTTTAGTTTAATGGGATATTGCAGGATTTTACTATTGATGGCCTATCTGATCGGCAGGGGTCTGAAACCCTGCATGCCACCACTCAGCTGTTAGCTCTACACAGCCCATCCATTGTTTAGTAGACAGAGATGGGTACTATATCACTCCTTTTATTCAATTCATTGCGGTGGTGTACCCAGCTCTGTCAAACTACCCATTAGAAGTCGATGCTAGCGATACTTGTAGAACAGCTCGGTGGCGTGCAGTATTTTCGCCCCATCCATTGTAAAATCCTAGACAACCATTTTAAGGTTGGCGTATGAAATGTCAGTAAATCTCCCTCGAAGAGTTGACTTATAAAATTCTGCCGCCACTAGAGGGAGCTTAGGAGCCTCTTTCATACTGTTATACGTCAAATGAGCTCCCCCTAGTGGGGTGTGCAGGCATCTACATTTTTGCAATTTAACCTTGGTTCTCACTAAGCAGGGGATTTGGAGCTCTGTATCAGAAAAAAACTGAATTCCAACTGATATTTTTTATGGAACTAATCATCAAAGAATGTTAAATCTAATGTCACAGTGTTAAATGTATTATTAGCTGTAATTTGCTGTGCAGATGGAACATGAACAATCCAGTTTAATGTATAGGAACACACAGGTGCAATATGCATCTAAATTGCCTCTAATCCGCAGTCCACGGAGACTTCAATTCAGTCTCCTGTGCAATAAAACGTCACAGGAAAGACTAAATTACGTGAAGGCTGCTCCCAACATAATAGTTTCATTCCCATGAGTGACTGTCCAAAGTCTAGATATGGACAAGAGTAAAATATGTTGATCTAGGCTGAAATAGCATATCCATATGACAGCTGCAATACCAAAAGATTATCTTTTCAGCTACAATCTGCTGTCCTGTGATGGCTGGACAGAGTGGCATCTGTTTTTCCATAGAAAAATACGTATTTTCAATGTCATTCCACAATGTAAATGGTTCAAAATGCTCATTATTAACCCTTGCTTCATGAAGTGTAATTTAAATGTCTCCCTTGAACAATTTGTTTTATTTAGGTCCAAATTGTATCAATATACACTCACTGACAAAAAAAATAAAGTACTTACAAATGTCGGATTGCTGCAAAACTCGGCATGCAGTGGTGTCTCAGACAGATATGTAAATGATTACAGGTGTAGTCTGATTAGCCACTGGGTCTTGCCACAAGAGGGCGTAAAAGTGCTTCCCCGTCGTCCTATAAAATCACTCTCAGAGGCTACTTGTGGGTAATGTACCTCTTGGTGAGAGATCGTTGACCAGTTGACAAACTTTGAGAGGGGGCGCAAGGATGGTAGTTTTGATGACTTGCACTGTAGGAAAAATGGCCAGCAACGGAAACCTTTCAAAACTCAAGTTTCTTGACATCATTAAAAATACAGTCAATGCGGTCAACGCATTTCGAACAAACAGTTCTTAATCGTCACCTATACAAGTTAAAATGTACATGACTTTTAAAAGAAAAAGGGAGGGTCACATGACCTCATCACATTCATTGACCACAGAAAACCAGGGATGTTAACCCCTAGTTAAACAATGGACTCCATTATTGGATTTTGAGTTGTTAACCCCTAGTGAACTGGCTGGCTGCTGTTATTGTATATAATCAAACATTACTGTTAATAGCAGCAAATAACATCTAGTCATTGGTTTACCCCTTCGGGTACTCTGGTGTGCAAAAAAAAAGATCCAAAAAATGTTGCGCATGATACGTTTTTTGTTTATGTCTCTTTCTCTGTGTGGTATTTTTACCCTTTCAACTCCCAGAAAAGAAAAGGATGAGATATCTCCATTATGGACATCCCATAAGTGATTAGACAGGGCAGATATATTGTTTTTTTCAGTACTGACATCCGATAGGTGATGCTGACTTTTGCCCTAAATACTGTTTTTACGTGAAGAACATGCACAGTATTACAGTTAATATAAGAGTGCATGTCAAAAACACATCCTGTGGCAAAAGAAAAAAATTGCTTGGATTTTCTCACAAACAAGCATGCCTTATTAATATTAGGGGCCATTAATGGGGCATTATTAATACTGGGGTCACTAATATGGGCCTTATTAATACTGGGGGCTACTAATGAGGCAAATTTAATACTGCAGGCAACTAATGGGGGCCTTATTAATACTGGGGGCCACTAATGGGACATTTTTAATACTAGGGGGTGCAAATATGGCATTCATGTTACTGGGGCCTGTGTTAAGTCATGCCCCCACAGCTTAACTTGGCCTGTATTTTTCAGCGAGCATGTCTTGCATATCCTATGTCCATAACCATAGCAGCCCACTGTGTGGAGCCATGGTGAGTGACTAGAACAGTGGTTAAATAAAAACTGGGTGATAGTATAGATCCCAATGTGCTAGATTGTCTAGAAATGAATCTAACCCCATCTGGAATGGCCTGAGCCAGTTCTTTATCCTGCACCAAGAGAGGTAGATATTTGGACACAATGTTGCAGACTTGAGTATATTGATTACTAAAGGTGGTGACAAAAGTCACCGTATTACTTTTATCATGGATGTCAATAAACTTGAGTTTTGGAAGATTTCTGTGGCTGGACATTTTTCCTACAGTTGAAGTTTCCCACTCCAGGAGTCCGTGCAAGGTTTTCCTCTAGCAGTGTGAGAGCATGCATTTGTCTGTGTTTGCTTTTAATGACTTGACCTCCATCTAGGCCGCTCTGACCTAGCTGTTAGAAGGTGTTTGGAACTTGGGAGCAGAGGTTACACAAGAACACGAACACAGGTTCCGGATTGCCCAGACAGACTCTAGTAGAGAGGGTCGCTTGATCGGCCAACAAGCAAAAGCAGCAACCACAGTTTTATTCCACTATTCAGACCCATTAGGTACCTTTATTACACACCCAGTCTCTGCCAAAACCATTTCCAGGTGCTTAGCAGAAGGAAATTTGGTGTCACAGAGCCTATTACGTGTCCTGCTATTGACAGTGAACCACCAGCGCCTTTTGTTTGCAGTGGTGTTGTGAATGGGAGATTTGGACTGGTATGGACTGGAAACCATATTGTCTGTAGCGACGAATCCATGATCTGTTTGTGATCGACGACAATCAGGTTTGAATATGGAGACCTCATAGTGAGCACTTCAATCCAACCTTTGCTGTGGAGTGACACACTGCCCCAACTGCTGGTGTGATGATCTGGGGAGCCATCGCATACAACAGTCGGTCACGCCTAGTAGTGATACGAGAGACACAAACAGCTCAGCGATATGTGCAGGACATCCTGCCGCCACATGTGTTACCTGTGTTGCCTTTCATGGCAGGGCTTCCAAATGGTATTTTTCGGCAGGATAATGGTCGCCGACACCCAGCAAGGGTTTCCTAGGAATTTCTCCTCCAGATTACAACATGCCCTTGTCTGTTCAGTCACCAAATTTATCGCCAATCCAGCATTTATGGGACCAGCTGGACGCCGGCTTCAGCAACCTACGAGTGTGCAGGATCTACAGGCCCAGCTGTAACATCTGTGGGTGAATGTGCCACAGGATACCATACAGAACCTGCATGCCTCCATGCCCAACCGTATCTTATCTTGTATCCAGGCTAGAAGCCGTATCCTATCTTGTATCCAGGCTAGAGGCCATATCTCATCTTGTGTCCAGGCTAGAGGCCGTATCTCATTTTGTGTCCAGGATAGAGGCCGTATCTCATCTTGTATCCAGGCTAGAGGCCGTATCTCACCTTGTATCCAGGCTAGAGGCCGTATCTCATCTTATGTCCAGGCTAGAGGCCGTATCTCATCTTGTATCCAGGCTAGAGGCATCATCTCACCTTGTATCCAGGCTAGAGGCCGTATCTCACCTTGTATCCAGGCTAGAGGCCGTATCTCATCTTGTATCCAGGCTAGAGGCATTATCTCACCTTGTATCCAGGCTAGAGGCCGTATCTCATCTTGTATCCAGGCTAGAGGCCGTACCTCATCTTGTATCCAGGCTAGAGGCCGTATCTCATCTTGTATCCAGGCTAGAGGCATTATCTCACCTTGTATCCAGGCTAGAGGCCATATCTCATCTTGTATCCAGGCTGTAGGCAGTATCTCATCTTGTATCCAGGCCAGACATTTCAATTGTACAGTTTTTCCCAATAAACTTCTCCTTTCGCACTAATATTGTAATCACTTACCTATCTTATCATTACATTCATATATAGAAAGTTTCATTCCATTCCAACAGCTTCTTGGTGCGGTATATTTTTTAATGTCAATTAGTGTGTCTTTTTCTGATTTTCTGATACAGAGCTCTGAAGGGCCTAGCAAGATGACGGTGCAGGAACCTTGCCATGTCAATCAAGAAGGAGAGGAAGGAACTAGCAAAGGAAGCAGGAGGAGCAAGGGGGCATAGAATGGCTTGAGTCCACCTTCGGAGCACTTAGGCTACTTTCACACTAGCGTTGTTTTAATCCGGCGTTCAATTCCGACACCGGAACTTCCCGCCGGATCCGGAAAAACGTGTGAAAACGGATTACATTTGAATCCTGATCAGGATTTTGATCACAATGAAAAAATGCATTGGAAAAAACGGATCCGCCATTTATGGACTTTAACTTTTTTTTCACATTTTTGGGGTTTAACATGTAAAAGCCGGATCCGGTTTGACTAAACACACAGCGCCGGATCCGGCGTTAATGCAAGTCAATGGGAAAAAGACCGGATCCGGCGTTCAGTCAAAGTGTTCAGGATTTTTGGCCAGAGGTAAAAATACAACATGCTACGTTTTTCTGAAAAGTCTGATCAGTCAAAAAGACTGAACTGAAGACATCCTGATGCATCCTGAACGGATTACTCTCCATTCAGAATGCATTAGGATAAAACTGATCAGTTCTTTTCCGGTATAGAGCCCTAGGATGGAACTCAGCGCCGGAAAAGAAAAACGCTAGTGTGAAAGTACCCTTAACTGCTCATTTGCATATGGATTAAAAGTGAGGGCAAAGAGGAGGGAAAGGTATCATTACAGTCAGCTGAGCTAGCTCTGCAAGACATTGTGCCCGGTTTATCAATGAATTGATTGCTGATAGACTACCTTTCACCTATTTATGACCAGAGTTTTTTTTTTTTGTTTTGTTTTCATTTTTGCCTATCTGCAATACAGCAACCATAAGTGTTTTATTTTTTTCTTTGGCATGGCTGTCTGAGGCCTTGTTAGGAAATGTCATTTTTTGGCATTGTTCAGGGGGACATTTAAATTACCGTGTAATTTATATAATTTGTTTGTTTCATAAATACAGAAAAAGCTATTTTTGGCATTTTTTGTAAATTTTTATACTGTTCGTGTACAGGCAAAGTAACCTCATAAATGAATTCTTCAGGTTTTTACGGTCATGTGGATACCTAATATGCAACGGGTTTCTATTTTTATTTAACGTGTACAGTGCACAATAAAGATATAGGTTATACCACATAATGGCGATTTTGTTTTTTGTTTTTGTATGAGTTTTCTATTTTTTTTTTTATCTCATTATGAGATAACTATGTCATAACACTTAAAATAGATTAGCATTGTCCTGTATGCCCATACATTATACTCTGTGTCACAATGACATAGATGGCTGTTAGGGCAACATTAAACCTGAGCTGTTAGTAACGGCTGGTTCTTAGCGCAGGAGTGCTCCTGGAGCTGGCAACCCCCCTCTATTGCAGTGACACCAAAAGATGTCCCTACAAATTGAGGTCCTACATCACCCACCATCGTTGGGTGGTCATTAAGGGATTAAATGAAAATCTATTTCCCTGAGACCACCACTAGGGAGTGGATTTAGCTGTATATAGTTTTATAAGCTCAAAAGCTCCCCCTGGTGGTGACTGCAGGCAGGCACAGTATCATCATTTAAAAATGACTTACATGCAGAGGATTTGGAGCTTTTTAGCTGAAAAAAAAAGATATAAGGAACTAAGCAGCAGTGAACATTGAACCTAAAATGTACATGCCGTTGTATGTTCACATTCAGTTCCAGTGCTGATTCACTTGAGTTTTTGTCAATTATTTGACCTTCAGCCGTCAAAAGAGGTTTTTCAACTTTCCAACCCCACAAGGATAGGCAGTCAAGATGGGGCTACAATGTGGCCAAAAAACACACTGACATGCAAGTTGTCAGGATTTTCAACTTGATTGTTCATTGATTGTTCACACTGCCATTTACAATTAACAGTCATTTCATTACCGTCAATTTGAAAGTCACAATTACTTTTATGTTGGCGTGGCTCTTGACCACATCATGGTTGCAACTCCAGCATCAAGTCCATGGAACAGTCCGTACCCTAAATGTATAATAAGTGGCAGTCCCATTTATCATCTTAATGACTATTCATGACACAAGTCTACCAAGAGCTTCTGCCTATTACATCTAAGTTTTCGGTTATAAAGAAGAGGCTCGAGGAGCGGACCACTCCTTAATTAGTTTTACATATGCAGTGACCGAGTTTGAGGTGGCCCCAGGCACCCACAGCATCAAGGTGTCACCATCTGTTGCTGCTTTCTGATGGGGATGGTAAGGCGTGGTGCACCCCAATGGGAAATAAGTCCAGACAGTCAGGGTTTGCAGTAAACCAGTGTGCTTTTTTACTGGAGGAAATCAAGTGCAATATAATGCAGGCAATGTCCTGAGCTGACTTCTCCAGTCGCCTCCTTGGCAGAACCTTCCATGCTGAGAAAAGATCTGAGCTAGCTGTTACGCTCTCTCTTAGAAAGCTGGTATCCTGGCCAAATAGCTGGTGGCCCAGGTCTGAGGCTCAGTCATCATGAAGGGTATTCCTGCCTCAGCATCTTCTTCTGGTCACTTGTGCAGTCTGGCAGAGTCTCTCCTACTAAACACTGATCCCTATCTGCAGATCTCTAGAGGCTTTGACTGCTCTACCTTTATAGGAACCTTCTAGTGAGTGGGAGGAGTGAAGCTGGAGAAACACAGCCTAACAGAAACATTGTTGCAGTTCACAGTTGCGATAGACTTGCATTGTGCCTCAATGCAGTTTCCAGACTCAAGCAAGAATCGGACAGAGCTAAACCAGAAAGTCAAAAGCTCACTGTCTGTTTTTTCTCCAAAATTTATCTCTGCATAGTTCCTTATAGTAACTAAAAAAATTACTAGCTACTCAGTGTACAGACGGGAAAGTCCCAAAGTTTCTCAGTATTAGCTGGCTGTCACGAGGGTATCGAGAACCACGCCTGACTCCGTTATACCCGGGGTCAGGAAGTCGCAGCGGTTGGCTGCACGCTCTATTTAAGATAGGGCTGTTTTCCTTATGGTAGCTTTCTGGGTTTGCTTTGCAAACCCTTTTGGCTCACTCAGGGATCCGTAGCTCCTTCTCCTCAGCTGTTCCTTGTCCAGCACTCCCAGACCTCCTTATATTCCTCTCTCACACTTCTCTGGTTGCCAGAGATAGAGCTTCCTGCCTGGACATCTATTCTGACCTTCTGGAGCTGTGTTGCTGCGTTCTCTGGTAGTTGGTCCAGAACGCTACCCTGTTGGACCTTTTTGGTCTATTGTGGTCGCCCACCTGGGTGTATGTGTTTGTCTGTTTTGTCTGTCCTCTCCCTGGTGTTTCCCTCTTAGTGATAGTGGTGCGGACTAGCGATCCCACCGGCCCGTTCACTATCTAGGGCTCATATTAGGGAAAGCCAGGGTTTAGGCACGTGATTGCCGCACGGGTGAGGAACCCGTCTAGGGATGTCAGGGCAGTCAGGTGCCAGCCGCAAGGTGAGTTAGGGGTCACCACCTTTCCTTCTCCCTTGGGCAGGGCTTTCCCTGTTTTCCTCCCTGTGCGTGTCGTCGGTCATTACATTATCTCTGGCCCTTATTTTGTGTAGTTAAAAAAAAAAAAAAAATTTTTTTACCTACTTAGAATCCAGTATGGATCAAATTGCTACTCTGTCCAAACAATTTCATGGCCTGTCTTTGGAGGTGGCAGGATTGAAGGCGTCGGTCCTCCAGCAACAGCAGCGATTGCAACTGACTGCAAGTTCAGCGGTTGCTACTGGTAACCAGGTTGTTGCGGAACCCAAGGTCCCTCTCCCTGACAGATTTTCTGGGGGAAGGGACAAGTTTTTGACATTCCGTGAGGCCTGTAAGTTATATTTTAAACTGCGCCCTTACTCCTCTGGTAATGAAGATCAGCGGGTGGGGGTTGTTATTTCCCTGCTGCAGGGGGACCCGCAGTCCCGGGCGTTCTCTTTACCTACTGATTCCCAGGCTCTTCGGTCAGTGGATGAGTTTTTCGGGGCCTTGGGTCTCATATATGACGACCCTGACCGAGTCGCACTGGCTGAATCAAGATTACGGAGACTCTTACAAGGAGAGCGGCCGGTAGAGGAGTATTGCTCTGAATTCCGTAGGTGGGCTACGGATACCCAATGGAACGACCCGGCTCTCAGGAGTCAGTTCTGCTCTGGGTTATCCGAAAGGGTTAAGGATGCGCTTGCATTATATGAGACCCCCTTTACCCTTGATGCGGTTATGTCCCTTTCTATCCGTATAGAGAGACGCCTTAGGGACAGGTTGAAAATACCGGAGCAATTGGTAACCCCTCCCAAGCAGCAGTTAGTCTGTACGGACTTAGACGAGCCTATGCAGCTAGGAGGAACTACTCGTCAGGTCCGTCCTCCTGAGGCTCGCCGTAAGCGTGGGGTTTGTTTTTTTTGTGGGGAGAGGGGTCATTTCATTAATGTCTGTCCTTCTTTCCTCAGAAACAAAAGACCGTCGGAAAAACTACTAACCCCAGGCTGTGTGGAGGATGTCAGCCGGGGGGTATACGCTTCCTCCATACGTACATCGCAATTTGTGTTGCCAGCGGTTATTATTTTTGGTGATAAGACGGAGACTATTTCTTTCTTTCTAGACAGTGGAGCAGGGGTAAATTTGATAGATGCCCATTTTGCCCGCACTTTGGGTTTGTCTCTCTGTACTTTACAGAGACCCATTCCCATATTCGCTATTGATTCTGCTCCCCTGTCTCAGAGAAACCTCACCCACATTGTTCATAATTTACACCTTCGGGTAGGGGACCACCATAACGAGATGCTTTCAGGTTATGTTCTGGAGGGGCTTCCCACTCCGGTAGTGCTGGGTCTTCCCTGGTTGGTAGCGCACAATCCAGTAGTGGATTGGCAGGCCAGGAAGATATTGGAGTGGAGTGAGCAGTGCAGAGAAAATTGCTTAAATAGCAGTTGCTTAGTCGCCTCCATAACTACCCTACCTACATTTATTTCGGATTTTGAGGATGTTTTTTCTGAAAAGGGTTGTCAGAAGTTACCACCTCATCGTCCTTATGATTGCCCGGTTAACCTTATTCCCGGCGCAAAATTACCCAAGACCAGGTTATATAATCTTTCGGGTCCAGAGAGACAAGCCATTAAAGATTATATCTCCGAGAGCTTGGCTAAGGGACACATCAGACCCTCTTCTTCACCCGTGGCTGCAGGGTTTTTCTTCGTTAAAAAGAAAGATGGGGGCCTGCGTCCTTGCTTAGGTTTTCGCAGATTAAATCGGATAACCATCCGAGACCCATACCCTCTTCCTCTCATTCCTGACCTGTTTAATCAGATTGCGGGTGCTAGGTGGTTCTCCAAACTTGATCTTAGGGGTGCCTACAATCTGATTCGTATTAAGGAGGGGGATGAGTGGAAGACAGCGTTTAACACCCCTGAGGGGCATTATGAAAATCTAGTTATGCCTTTCGGTCTGACCAATGCTCCTGCCGTCTTTCAACATTTCGTTAATGACATTTTTTGTCATCTAATCGGCAGGTTTGTGGTAATATACCTAGATGATATTTTAATTTATTCGTCTGATCTGAAAACACATGATTTGCATGTCAGACAAGTACTGCAGGTCCTACGGACGAATGAATTATATGCTAAAATTGAAAAATGTGTCTTCGCCGTTCAGGAGATACAATTCCTGGGTTATTTTTTATCTGCTTCAGGTTTCCGTATGGATCATAGGAAGATCCAGGCAATTTTAGATTGGGATCTTCCTGAGAACCTCAAAGCACTACAACGGTTCTTGGGCTTAGCGAATTTCTATAGGAAATTCATTAAAAATTATTCACTTATTGTAAAACCGCTTACTGACATGACTAGGAAGGGGACTGATTTTTCTAAATGGTCTGACGCCGCTAAAGTTGCTTTTTCCTCTCTAAAAGAGAGGTTTACCTCGGCACCTGTACTAGTCCAACCTGATGTCTCTCAGCCTTTTATTGTTGAAGTCGATGCGTCAGAGGTGGGAGTGGGAGCGGTGCTGTCTCAGGGTCCGTCTCCTGGCAAATGGCGTCCTTGTGCGTTCTTTTCTAAAAAACTATCTGCAGCAGAAAAGAACTACGATATTGGCAATAGGGAACTATTAGCTATTAAACTTGCGTTTGAGGAGTGGCGTCACTTCTTAGAGGGGGCAGTCCACCCCGTCACTGTGATTACGGACCACAAAAATCTTCTGTACCTCGAATCAGCTAAGCGTCTCACCCCTAGACAAGCTAGGCGGTCGCTATTTTTTACCAGGTTTAACTTTGTGATTACCTATCGTCCTGGGGCAAAGAACACCAAGGCTGATGCACTATCTCGTTGTTTCCCTGGAGGGGGTAATGTGAGTGATCCGGTGCCCATTCTTCAAAGAGGAGTGGTTGTTTCTGCGGTACACTCTGTTTTGGAGGGGAAGGTGTTAGAGGCCCAGGGGGACGCTCCGGTCTCTTGCCCCTCAGAGAAATTGTTTGTACCGTTGAACTTACGTTTCGAATTATTAAAGGAACATCATAATTCGGCACTTGCTGGGCACCCGGGTAGTAAAGCAACCTTGGAGCTATTGTCTCGTCGTTTTTGGTGGCCAAGGTTGCGTCAGGATGTATTGGATTTTGTGTCTTCTTGTTCTACCTGTGCGCGCGCAAAAGTTTCACATACACGTCCTGCAGGGTCTCTATTACCACTCGTTATTCCCAATAGACCGTGGACACATCTGTCAATGGATTTTATCACTGACTTACCTTTGTCTGCGGGTAAAACAGTTATTTTGGTAGTAGTGGACAGGTTTAGCAAAATGGTATACTTCATTGCCTTACCCGCACTACCTAATGCCAAGACTCTTGCTCAGGTATTCGTCAGTGAAATCGTGAAGCTTCACGGGGTCCCCTCCGATGTTGTTTCGGATCGGGGTACCCAATTTATTTCTAAATTTTGGAAAGCTTTTTGTTCCCGTTTGGGGGTACACTTGTCCTTTTCCTCAGCTTTCCATCCTCAGTCGAATGGACAGACTGAGCGTACCAACCAAAACCTTGAGACATATCTAAGATGTTTTGTGTCTGAAAACCAAGAGTTGTGGTCATCATATTTACCGTTAGCTGAGTTTACCATAAATAATCGTCGTCAGGAATCCACTGGCAAGTCACCATTTCTTGGTGCATATGGTTTTCATCCCCAATTCTGTACTTTCAAAGAGGGGGTGTCTTCTGGGGTTCCCGAAGAGGAACGGTTTTCGTCATCTCTTTCATCGGTATGGCAGAAGGTGCAAGCTAACTTGAAAAATATGGGAGGTAAATACAAATGCATGGCTGATAAGAGACGGTCGCCAGGTCCGGACCTAGGAGTGAATGACTATGTGTGGTTGTCTACTAGGAATATTAAATTGAAGGTTCCCTCTTGGAAACTGGGTCCTAGGTTTATTGGCCCTTACAAAATTGTAGCCATCATCAACCCCGTGGCTTTTCGCCTGGAGTTACCTCAGACTTTTAAAATTCATAATGTTTTTCATAAGTCGTTACTCAAAAAATATGTTCCACCTCTAGAACCATCACCGCTGCCACCCCCTCCTGTTGTCGTGGATGGTAATCTAGAATTTCAGATATCCAAAATTGTTAATTCTCGTCGGGTCCGCCGCTCTCTTCAATATCTGGTGCATTGGAGAGGTTACGGTCCCGAGGAAAGAATGTGGGTTCCTGCGTCTGAGGTAAACGCCGACAGGTTAGTTCGGGTTTTTCATGCCTCTCATCCTGAGAGACCTGGTCCTGAGTGTCCGGAGGCCCCTCGTAGAGAGGGGGGTACTGTCACGAGGGTATCAAGAACCACGCCTGACTCCGTGATACCCGGGGTCAGGAAGTCGCAGCGGTTGGCTGCACGCTCTATTTAAGATAGGGCTGTTTTCCTTATGGTAGCTTTCTGGGTTTGCTTTGCAAACCCTTTTGGCTCACTCAGGGATCCGTAGCTCCTTCTCCTCAGCTGTTCCTTGTCCAGCACTCCCAGACCTCCTTATATTCCTCTCTCACACTTCTCTGGTTGCTAGAGATAGAGCTTCCTGCCTGGACATCTATTCTGACCTTCTGGAGCTGTGTTGCTGCGTTCTCTGGTAGTTGGTCCAGAACGCTACCCTCCGGATCCCTGTTGGACCTTTTTGGTCTATTGTGGTCGCCCACCTGGGTGTATGTGTTTGTCTGTTTTGTCTGTCCTCTCCCTGGTGTTTCCCTCTTAGTGACAGTGGTGCGGACTAGCGATCCCACCAGCCCGTTCACTATCTAGGGCTCATATTAGGGAAAGCCAGGGTTTAGGCACGTGATCGCCGCACGGGTGAGGAACCCATTTAGGGACGTCAGGGCAGTCAGGTGCCAGCCGCAAGGTGAGTTAGGGGTCACCACCTTTCCCTCTCCCTTGGGAAGGGCTTTCCCTGTTTTCCTCCCTGTGCGTGACGTCGGTCATTACACTGGCTGTGCATTAAAGAGCATCTGACCTGTTCCATGTGTACTTGGCATCTGAAGGCATCTCTGTTGGTCCCATGTTCATATATGCCTGTATTGCTGAAAGAAATGATCTTTTAATATAGCCTTTAGGAGCAACGGGGATTGTTGCCGTTACACCTAGAGCCTTTGCTTTTTCAGCAACTGCTACACGCTCTGCACTTTGATTGACAGGGCCAGGCAGGCATTATAATGTTTTTACTTTCTGGCGCTGTCAATAAAAGTGCAGAGGGTGCAGCAGTTAGAGAGAAAGTGGAGCCTTTAGGTGTAATGGTAACGCCATACATTTTCTCAGCAATATGGGCACATATGAACATAGGACCAACACAAAAGCCTTCAGTTGGCAAGCGCACATGTAACAGGTCAGCCAGTGTCATAGGTACAAATCTGCTGACAGATGCCCTTTAAACCCTTCCACGGTGCAGTGCAATAACAGTGCAAATGAACAGGATATATTCCAATAAACATAAAAAAAACTATAAAAAACAATATAAAGTAGTACAGATGTAAAAAAACAGCATAAATCACAGTGAGAGGTAACCCTTCAAAGTCCAATAAAGTAGTGAGTCAATGGCTTTTGCATTGCAGCATCAGGTACAAATGCCAGGGCACTACACAGAGCTGTATGAGGGCTTGTACTTTGTAATCACACCATTTAATTATTAATATCATATATTGGAAAATGGAGAAAAAATGTAGGGTGAAATGTAAATAAAACAAATACGTTATTATTTTTGGGATTTTTGTTTTTAATGCATTCACCCTGCAATAAAAATAACATGATGACCTTATTCTGCAGGTCAATGTAATAACAGCGATAGCATATTTACATTGTTTTTGCTATGTTTTAATACTTATTAAAACATTTATCTTAAAAAAATTATTTTACCATATTTTTACTTTCTCATTTTGCAGCATTTTTTCCCAAACCTGCCTAAAACTTTTGCCCAGTACTGTAAATATATATAATGTATATTTTGGTTAATCCATATGGCAGGAATCCGTCTGATCTCTATCTGTAAAACAGAATATCACAATGTGAACTAAAAACAGAATCAATAACATTAATACCAAGAACTGAGAACCTCGAAGGCTCCACATACCAAACTGCTCTGTATATTTTTCTAAGTGATATTATAATCAAGTCAGTATGTCTCGAAAGGTGTTAAAAATTGGGTAGCAGATTGAATTTTGTGTAACCAGTACCAGGCTCCAGAATTCCTACAAACGTGCTTGTCACTGGGAGTGAAACATAATCTAATTTTTATTCTGCTGTCCTCACGAGAGGAGAGCCTATACTATTTAATATGGCAGATTAAACCCAAGTATGTGCTACTGAATTGCATGTAAGACCTGAATGCAAATATGTATATTTGAGATAGAGAAGTGTTCATAATTACATTTAAAAACAGTATAATGGCCCTCTCTCCAATCTGAAATGGCTGATAGCATGGAGCAAGTGCACAGAAAATGGAACCCTCCTGTATCATTGGATGCTCCAGTTTCTGCTTCTGACTGCAGCTCTGCTTATTCTGATTGACTCCTGTGTGAAAGCATAAGCCCACCATAAGCTTGCCAGGAAGTCAGAGTTTGCAGAGCCATTTTCTAATGCAGCAAAATTAGAATCATAGGCATACATAGAAATCATTGGGCCCCATAGCAAGAATCTGAATTGGGCCCCCCTAACTCCACCAACTACCCACCCTGGCCCATCCCACCACCTGTCCTGGCTCATCCCCTGCCACACCCGCTTTGTATTCCTACTGACCCAGAGAATAAAGGGCACAGGTTAGTTTTGCCGCAAAGGGAACACCGTAGGAACAAAACCCTCAAAACAGTAGAGGAATTTTTTTTATTATTTTTTTTTTAATCAAATCTCATTTTATTGTTATGACAAACATGTTACAACAACAAGAAAAGAAAACCATAGTACTCCCTATTCGAACAATGGTCATTAAAGCAAGAATACAATATAAGATATTGAGTGTTGAATATAAGATATTGAGTGCTAAATGCAGGATGACAGCATAGTATATCATACATAAGTAGACAGCCTCCATGGACGGAGTCTTTGGTACCGCACATTTAGTTCCACAACTTTAGCCAACCAGACAATATAGCAATAGAGTAACTCCCCTTGCTCCCTACCACACAAGACTGCTTCTCCTAACTATTGCGTTCCTTATACCAATCCACCCATTTCACCCAAGTCAGCAAAAATTTGTCATGAGACAATGATTCCCAACTCGTCAGTTCCTCTAGTTGGCATATCTCCTGGACCTTATTGACCCATTCTTGAAGACTAGGGATATCTTTGGATAGCCAATATTTAGGTATGAGCAGTTTCGCTGCAGCTATAAGATGTGCCGACAGTGAATGTCTGGCAAGTGGGTAATTGCAGTCAGGCAAGTTCAGGAGGGCTACAGTCGGGGAGATAGGTGAACTTACCCGGCAAATGTCCTGTACTGTTTTACTGATCCTATCCCAATACCCTGAGATAACGGGACAAGACCATCAAATGTGGTACATAGTTCCACTGCTTCCGCCACACCTCCAGCAGTCAGCTGAGTTCGTAGGAGAAATAGAGTGCATTTTCACTGGGGTTTTGTACCATCTGGTTATTATCTTATAGGAATTTTCTTGTAATTTAATACATCTTGAGTGGCCATGTGAGTGGGATAGTATTCGGCTTGTAACCTCTTCATTCAATGGCTGCCCTATCTCCTTCTCCCACTGCTCAATAAACCAGGGTCTGGTGTCAGTACTAGACTCCAAAATTTTCCTATAAAGAAGTGATATCATGCCTTTCTTACCCACAGATTGGTTCCACATTGCATCATACCAAGTGGGGGTATAACTGCTTGGAGAAGTGGATAAGTATAACTTACAGTACCAACTAAGCTGGGAGTATTGTGGAGTCGTCCAGGGGATATGCCTAAATCGGGACTTCAAATCCGACACTTCTGGCATTTGACGATCAGTGAGGAAGTCTCCGACTGCCACATCACCTAGCGCTGCCCATAAACCTAGAGCATCCTGAAAGTCAGCATTAAACAAGTAGGGTAGATGCCTAACAGGTGTGAGAGGCGACATTGAAGTGGAGGCGCTTAAATGACTTGACAATTTGTGCCAACAATCTACCACTCCCTTCAATGAAGCAGGCAATCTAGAGATGTGTTGGGAAGGCCCATTTGGGTCCCACAGCAGCGCCAGAGCTCTTGATCCCAGTACTCTCCTATTTATTTTTTTAATTCCAACCCATTTGGAATTTTTTGCCTGCCTCCCACTACATTGTGTATTAAAGTACAACTTGTACAAAAATAAGCCCTCATAACGGCAGGGGGCCCATGAAGCATCAGAACAGGAACTGCATGGAGTTGTGAGGTACTGTATTACAATATTCTCAAGCCATTTTGACCCTATTAAACAACATTTTTGCAGGCCAGACAACCCCTTCAATTTTTCACGATTATAACATCAGGGGTATTTTTGAAGACTGTGTATTTCAGTTGTTTTTTTTTACAATCTTTGGCCAAAATTATTTATATGGTCAAACAATCAATATTACAGGTTAGGGCATTTCTTCTTGCTCAGTGTTCGTTCACATCTGTGTTGGAGGTTCAATTGTGCCAAAAGGAAAGAACAAAAAAGGTCATGCATGCAGGATTTTTTTTTTCTACAAAAAAAGTGGACACTCGAATGGAAACCATACGGAACCCATTATAGTCAACTGGGTCCCTTTTAGTTCTGTTCATTTCAGTTCCATTAAGGGTACATTCACACGACTGTGGTGGCGTCGTGCCCATGTTGCGGAATGCAAACTTCAGGTCCACAAAACACAGGTTCCACATCGCGGTGCGGACCCTTTGACTTCAATGGGTCCGCAATCTGCAAGATACGGCGACAGATAGGACATGTCCTGTCTTTTGTGGCACCGAGGCACATACCCAGAAACTCGCAGAAACAGACGGAAAACATATGGAAGATATGTCCTATCTTTCACTTTATCTTGTGGATGGCTCACCCATTGAAGCTCATTGTGGCACTGTGATGCAGAGTTCCCACAGCCAGTGTTTTGCAGAGCCACGGTTTGCCGTCCACAACACAGCCAGGGCGGCACCATGGTTGTGTGAATGTACCCTAATTCCGTTGTTCTACTCCCTTAACGGAGCAGGGTGACGAAAATGACGCAGAGATGTGAATGTAGCCTTAGCTGTTTCCATCATTCTCAAGGGTTTCAAAAAATATATATTTGTGTTGCAGAACAAGGTCCCAGAGAAAGGACCCCCAACAATCAGACATTTATGACATAGCCCATAGATCATCATACATATCTACAGTAATATAGGAAAACCCCTAGAAGTCAGGATAACGTAATGGGATAAGCTTTATGTCCTTTTTGGATGAGGACATCAGGTGTGTTCACTGGTCAATAAAAATGTTAAAATTTTTTAATATTTTAAGATTCTGTTTTCAAACTTCATTCTAAAGATAATTTCATATGAGACTTAAAATCATTGTCAATTCGTTTAATTACTGCGCACAAAAAATATATCCTCTCACAGTATATTGCATGGGCAATGTGAATGGTTCTTTGTACTCCCTTGTATATGAATTATTTTTGTCCAAGAATGCAGGGGGTTGTACATGCTATAAGGCATGAGCTAAAACTACCATCCATATGTCTGTCTGTCACATTTAACCTGCCGTGGAAAACAGATTATTGACACATTCAGCTCTGATGTGGTTGATGGGTAAATGTTTATCCTACGTGACATCATATTTGGCTAATTGAAATCAAAAGGGAATTTAAACTGTCAAATGATCTGCCAACTTCAACATGATTTACAATGCTGCACAGTGCTCTCAGCACTGAGCCATCAAGGAAAAGCCTACGTGGCTGCAAGAAATTTATTATAATTTTTGCTTTCATATTTTTGGCTCAATATTTTATTTCTTATACAAAAAAAATATACAGTCTGAATTATTTGAAAGCATTTGGCTATTTATGTAACGTGACAAAGTGATATTTATGTTTGAAGGGATTGTCCTCTTTGGACAATCCCTTTTTATTAAAATACCTCCTCCCCGACTGGGTGACTAAGGCAGTTTTTCGTTTACACCAGTTTTGATAAATCTACCACAGTGGATAAAGCCTTGTATGTACAGTGCCAACTTTCTTCACTGAAGCTACAGTAGAAGAGATGATTGGTGGGGGTGTGGGGTTTTGGACCCCACATCAGATATTGATGATCCATCCTAAGGATAGGCCATAAATATTGAAGTACTGTAACACCTGTAGGTAGGAACAGACAAGGACAGTGAGCCCTGACCTAGAACCCAGCCCGCTTTCCCTACCTACTTGCAGTACAAGCCCTAAAGTAGCAAGACCACAACTGGTTGACAGTCCCTATACTACTAAGGTTCCGAGACAAACACCAAGAGACAAAACAACACAAAACAGGGTCATGCAAAAATGGGTCAGAACCAGACAGGCTATGTAGTACCAAATGAGAGACAGAGAGTGGTCAGAAGACAAGCCGAGATCAGAACCAGACAGGCTATGCAGTACCAAACGAGAGACAGAGAGTGGTCAGAAGACAAGCCGGGGTCGATGGAACTAGCAATCCAATAAGCACAGGAACACAGCTAGTGAGTCAGAGACTATCACGGGCACCAAGTTCCAGGATCAGAACCTGATAGGTCCTTACTCGGTGCTCCATTAGTCAGAAACACTAGCACATAGGAATAGAACACCTGAGCAATCAGCCCACTACTAATCTCCTACCACCTGCTGTGGGGAGAAACAGAGCATTGCATCCTGTTGCCAAGGATGCTGTTGTGTTATCAGGGGGCGTAGCTTAGAAGTGCGTCTCTCCCAGCTCAGCCATGCTAAAGCCAGAGATCGCTCTGTGGGAGCCCAGACAGGTGAGTTTGTGACAAGTACCTAAATAACCCTTTAACTCAAAGGGTCCTAGGGGGAGGTGTAGGGTACTTTGTAGAGGTGTAGTGTTATGGTATTTATGGCATTGTGAATAATTTTGGAAGATAGTTTACTATAAATTAGGAGTATTTTGAGCTTCAAATGTAAGGTTAAGTTTCAAAGGCTGTACAAGATTAGAAAAGCATGGTTGATGTCCACGAATTATGTGTGGTAATGCAGCTCAACCCCATTTACTTCAATGTAATGGAGCTGCAAGACCAGATACGACCTGGGGTAAAGCAGCTATGTATTCTACTCCTGTTTGGCCCATTTTCATCATTTTATAAAATGTTTTTGGAATTTAAGGGACTTTTGTGGAACTACTGTAAGTTGTAAATTTTAGCAAAATTTTGAGCAAACATTTGCTGTTTTATGCCTTTCATGTTGTGCTCTCTACTTTACTGAAAAGTTGCACAAATTATAGATCAAATCCACTTTCTAGAGCATAGACAGCCAGAAATGCATCAAACCTATTAAGAGGCCTGCTCCTCTTAATTAATTAGGCACTTTTCACTCCACTACATCAAGACGGGTGTATGAGATGCCAGTCTTAATACATTTCCCTCATAGATGTTCATATTCTTAGGAGCAGGGCTCCACCAGTTACATTTCTCCAATACTCTGTACCTACCACAATCTGATGACACGACCTCTTGCATCAACTTATGGCATTTTTTAAATCAAAACAGTACAGTTTTATTATGGTTCTGTTATGTGTTCACACACACACTGTATGACAGTATAACACAGGCACTCTATACTGATATTCAGGGCCGTCTTTACCAAGGGGCAAAAGGGGCAGCTGCCCCGGGCCCAGTTGCTCCTGGGGGGCCCAAGGCAGCTGCCTCTTGAGCCCTGCTAGCCACTGCCCCGGGTGTCAGGCTGTCAGCTCTACCAGGATTCCAGGCATCATGATCCTACTGTGTTAAAGTTGTGATTTAGGACCTTAATGACATCATCACCATGTGACCAGTAACCTAGCAATTACTGGTCACATGGCTATGAGGTCATCACAGGTCCTGTGGAGTGTTGCAGAAGTTAACTGTGGAGCTTTTTTGTGTGAAGATTACATCAGAAAAAGGTGACAGGGGCTGTTATGTTAATATACTGTAAACTACTGTATAGTGGGGTGCTGTATACTGTGGGGGGCTGTATACTGTGTGGGACTGTATACTGTGTGGGACTGTATACTGTGTGGGGGCCTGTATACTGTGTGGTGGGCTGTATACTGTGTGGTGGGCTGTATACTGTGGGGGGCTGTATACTGTGTGGGACTGTATACTGTGTGGTGGGCTGTATACTGTGGGGGGGCTGTATACTGTGTGGGACTGTATACTGTGTGGGACTGTATACTGTGTGGTGGGCTGTATACTGTGTGGGGGGCCTGTATACTGTGTGGGGGCCTGTATACTGTGTGGGGGCCTGTATACTGTGTGGGGGCCTGTATACTATGGGGGGGCTGTATACTGTGGGGGGGCTGTATACTGTGGGGGGCTGTATAGTGTGGGGGGGGCCTGTATGGTGTGGGGGGCTATACTGCTGTACTGTATACTGTGGGGGTCTGTATAATGTATACTGAGGGTGCGGTATAGTGTGGAGTGCTATACTGCTGTACTGTATAGTGTGGGGGGCTGTATTGTGTATTGTTTGGGGTGCTGTATACTGTGAGGTGTTGTATACTGTGAGGTGCTGTATACTGTGGGCTGCTATACTGCTCTACTATATACTGTGGGGTACTGTATAGTGTGGGGTGCTAAACTGCATACTGTGTGGTGCTGTATACTATAGGGTGCTATACTGCATACTGTGGGTTGCTGTATACTATAGGGTGCTATACTGCATACTGTGGGGTGCTGGGGTGCACTGGAACACTAGGGTGAGCCGAGCCCTGGTCTCCTTCCTGCAGAGCGGTGCCCACTTCCAGCCTGAGCCCAGCTGCCCAGAGCACTGACCCTGAGCCGCTGGAGTCTTCAGAACTGGAAGTATTTACAGTAATTCACTGGACTCTACCAGGTGTGTGGATTTTTTGTGTGTGTGTTGTGGTGGAGGGCATGATTGCCTACTAAGGTGTGGGAAAGCGGGATCCAGGGGGCCCAAGTAAATTTTTGCCCAGGGTCCAATCAATATTAAAGACGGCCCTGCTGATATTACAACATTTAGCTACTATTGGGGGTGAAACATGGCCTTTGCATGCAGCGAGAGCAAGGGCGTTGCTAGGGTCTTAAAAGATTCAGGGCCCAAGCACCAATGAGTATGGCCTAGTTCTCTAAATTGACCCTCACCCACACACCACATTTTGCTGTACTTGCTATACAGCAAGACAGGCTATACCTGTCACATCCAGTGCCTCCCAGGTGAACTCTCCTCCGATGTAGATCTTCTCTGTCATCACCTTCTCCATTTGGTCCGTACAGCTTCTCTCAGCCGCACCTAGTCTCTGCAGAGTGTGACACACAGACATCGTAGCTTCCTCACTTTTCTATTATCACCCCCAACCTGGAGTCCCCACAGTTTTATACTGCTGCTCGCTGTGCCCCCCAATACCCCCAAATACTATCCTGAAGGAAAATGAGTGCCCCCCATAGTAATAGTGCTCCTCATAATTCCACCAATAGTAATTCCCTTCTAGAATGCCTTCATTAGTAATACTTCCCCCTACAGTGCCCCAACAGTGATAATGCTCCCCAAGAATGCCCCCATTAGTAATACTGCCCCCTACAGTGCCCCAACTGTGATAATGCTCCCCAAGAGTGCCCCCATTAGTAGAAAAGCCCTCTAGTATTAATAAGGCCCTCAGAGATCCCCCAGTAGAAATAAGGCCCCCTATTGTTCCCCCAGTGGTAATAAAGCTCACTACAGATCCCTCAGTAGTAATAAGGCGGATCTATAAGTCACTCCTATAGAGCCCCCAGTAGTAATAAGAACATCTAATGTCCCCTGGATTAATAATACCCCTACAGTCCCCCCAGTATTTCTACTGCCCCCCCCCCACTATTATAATGCTCACCCTGAAGTGCCCCCAGTATTTATAATGCCCCCTGCAGTGCCCCTGTAGTTATATTCCTCCCTCCACCATACAGTCCCATGTAAATAACATCACACCATCTCTTCTGCCCCCTCCAAAATACAGTCCGATGTAAATAACATTACTCCCCTCCCTTCAGCCCCTCCAATATAGTCCCATGTAAAGAACACTATTTCCCTCCCTCTGCAATAGAGTCCCATGTAAGTAACATCACAACATCTCTCCAGCCCCCTTCAATATACAGACCCATGTAAATAACATCACCTCCTCCCCAGCCACCTTGAACATACAGTCCCATGTAAATAATATCACCACCCCCCAGCTGCCTCCAACATGCAAACCCATGTAAACATCACTCCCTCAACTTTCAGTCCCATGTAAATAACATCACTCCCTCAGCCGCCTTTAACATACAGTCCCATGTAAATAACATTGCCCCCTCAACATTCAGTGGCATGTAAATAACATCACTTCCTCAGACCCCTGTAACATTCAGTCCCATGTTAATAACATCACTTCAACCCAAAGCCGTCATCAACATACAGTCCCATGTAAATAGCATCACTGCCTCCCACAGCCCCCTCCGACATACAGTCCCATGTAAATAACATCACTCCCTCTGACAGCAGCCTCCAACATACAGTCCCATGTAAATAACATTATCCTCTACCTGTCACCGCCAGTTCTGTGAGAAGGTCTGGCAGACGTTCTTCTTTACCTCTTGTATGATGTTCTTTGTTTTGGTTTCACTTTGTCATCTCCTTTCCTTCTGCCAGGTGTCACTTATTTAGACTAATCGTCTTCCTTTATATTCCCTCCCATACTGCCTCACTTTGCGGTTTATACTACTTCCTGGATGAAGTGTTCACTGCTGGAGGCTGCTGCTGCTGCTTGCTCAGATAAGTCGTACTTTATTGTGTTTCCTTGCTGGCTTGATTCTAAGTGACCCTGACTCCGTCCGTATTAAGTGCAGGGAGCCGGTGGTCGTATCCCCTCACTATTAGGTACGTGGGCATGCAATCGTCTACCATTGAGACCCTTGCATGTGCATAGCAGTCAGGGAGAGCTCTTAGGGTTTTATAGGGCTCACCTATATGCTCCTTAGTTTGGGATCAAGCCAGTCGGTCGTTTATTTATAAGTTCCAGCTATCTGCAAATTCATCCGTGACACTACCACAGCCACCTCCAACACACAGTTCCATGTAAATAACATCCCTCCCTTCAGCCCTAACATACAGTCCCAGTTAAATAACCACAACTCCCAGCATTGCTCTGCCTCTCCCTTCACTTACCTCTCCTCATGTAGCAAACATCACCACAGCTTCTTCCCCCAGGACTTCTCCTCTTCACTGCTGTCCTCTCCTGCACTGGTCACATAACGGTGACATCATCACAGGTCCTTTTCAACCACTCCCTGTTTTACTGGTCACATGATCTGTGATGTCACCACAGGTCCTTCAGCTCTTGCACTGCTTTAGATTCAATTGTATTGCCCTCCTGAGGACAGCAATACAGTTGTATCTAGCTGGCAGGCAGGACATTCGGGGCCTGGGACAAAACATCAAAGGCCCAGGCCTCTAATGTTTTAACCTAGCAATGCCCCTGAGCGAGAGAACAGGTGATGATTGTGTATGTAAAGCACAGTTCTTTTAGCTGGTAACGAGGACCAGTGAGGAGTGGTAGTCCTACTGAGAGCTGTGGAACTTGACCCTGCAGCTAGGCAAGCATTAATTAGAACCTAAGTGCCTCAGTGGGGCCTGGCGAGATTCTCTAACACACACACACCGAATCCTACAGTCGCATCACTTGCTTAGAGTTCGATCCACAGCAAACACATATCATAGGTCATTGAGGTAGCTAATCGCTACCTTTCACAAAATGGACTGCCATTCAGCATGCACGTTGGTTATTTCCATGCACAGCACCAGGAGAAAAGTCCCAAGCCAGGTATTGGCAAACACAGTTCCAGTCCAAGCTCAATGGGGGTACTATGGATGTAGTGTATATCTTTAAGAAATGCTCTTCAGTAGCTGAAGTGACAATATAACAATAGAGTTTCTTAGCATAGTGGGAGAAACAAATAGTGAGAGAAGGTTAAATTACCACAATAGCCACACCTGGGGAATGAAGGTGTGGCAAGCACCAGAAACAACACAGACGTCATTTGATCCAAACAGAAAACATGTCAGATCAAACCACGTGTTGCCAGTCTCAGCGATCTCTTGCCACCTGTTGCGGAAACTAGAGATGAGCAAATCGAATCCCATGAAGTGGAATTCGATCCGAATTTCAGGATAAATTCGATTCGCCTAGAAGCTGAATTTCCTTGTGCTTCGTGTCAACGAATCGATTTAACCTGAAATTGTCTAAAAAACAAAAAAATTAAAACTTACCTCCTCCATTTGCTCGCGACGTGATGGCATAATCACGCGCCGCACAGGATTTCGGCCGAGATCTTCAAGCAAGATGGTGTTGGCCAGCCCGTGGCAAGCAAATGGAGGTGGTAAGTTTGATGTAATTGTTTTTTTATTGTTAAAAACTGCGTGAAATTACACTCAGATGCCGCGATCATGTATGAACGCGGCATCTAAGGGGTACAATGACGGGGGGCGGCGCTATCGCAGCTCCCTGTCATAGCACCCGCATCTTACAAAAAAAATGCGCTCTGTGACAAAGTAATTTGTCACAAAGCGAATTTTTTTGTGAAATTCAGAGAATCAGCCGAATCGAATTTCTAAGAAATTCGCTCATCTCTAAAACGTCCACACAATCACAACCACCTCAAGTTCCTGAAGCTTTAGGGTACGACCACACAGCGTGGTCATGAGGAGTTTGGAACGAGGCCAGCTGCAGTTGAGTACCGTGTGACCAATTATATTTGGAGAGGATTACCAAATCCGTTTGATGTTTTTCATACATATTTATTTTACATTTGGAGATATATTACAGTTTTCAATATATTAAAGGGGTTTTCTGGGTCATCAATATCAGATCATTGGCCGTCTGACACCAGGGATCCCCACTGATCAGCTGTTTGAAGCAGCTGCCAGCACCAGAACTAACACAGAGAACGTAGCCAGAAGAACAGCTCAGTCCTCCAAAGTAGTGACCATGCCAGGTAACTGCAGCTCAGCCCCCATTCACTCCCATTCACATGCAGTAACCCGGCATGGCTCTACACAGAGAATGGAGCTGTGCTTCTGACTCCACTTTATGTGTTACTTTGTGCTGAGAACAGCCAATCGGTGAGGGTGCCGAATGTCAGTTCACACCCGATCTGATATTGATGACCTATCCTAAGGATAAAACACCTATAATAAAATATATTTTGAGTTGCTTTAATGGAAAGTGTAACTGTATACCACCCCCTCAGGAGCTGTACTAGGCATAACACAGTGTATACGTTTTGTCTGGAGAATTTCCCAAAAGGGAGGTGTATATGGTCATATGAAAAATAATTACACCAATACGTGGCTTAATGTATGTGAGATTTTTTATTCTATTAGTAAAAACTCAGGTTTCAATAACTATGTGTTAGCAAAGCTATTACAGAAAAATTATATTTACTGAAAATATTCAGTGACAAATGAAATTTGCCGAATGTGTGTCACTTTTTACCTATAATGGGAATTCAACAATATAGATGTTACTACTAAATCCAAAAATGATCCATGTAGGATCTGACCTCTCATCACATGTTACATAAACTAATTCCAAATGATACTTGATGAAAATTCACCCACAAAGAATGTAAAACATGCAACAAAAAGTTCACGTAGGGCAAATCACAGCCATCGCTTTGAAAAAATATATGACTCCAGAAATTACAGTCAGCGGAAAATTACCCATGAGTCAATCACTGTATGGGAAGAATGGGGCTAAGTATGTTAAAGAGTAAAAGTTCAGAGGTCAAGATGGAACTCAAAAACATAAGCTTCAATGAAGATCCCCACTGCGTGACACCAGCAAATACCATCCATGTCACAAACCGAGGGAAGCATGTCAGCAGCTCAGTAGGGGATCTTCCTTGAACTGTATGTTGATTCTCCGCATGTTGTCTCTTAACATTCTAGAATGAACATGATGAGAGAGGAAAAACATGAAGGGGATGGCGTCTTGTTTATTTGGGTATAAAGTATCAGATGTTACCGGGCTACGATCACAGCTGAGAATAACGTTTCTGACTTTCACGCATATACAGTATGTGGACTAATGGGACACAATGGTACCTATTCACGATTCTGAAATATTCTATTCTTACATTTCTATTTTACTTATTTTATTCATTTTTTTTCATACCAATATATGATGCAGCATTGTACATTCCTCAATTCGGTCCCTATCTCCCTTTATTTATTTTATGCACTTATATAGCGCTGCTATATTCCGCAGTGCTTTACATTAGAATCTAGAGGTCCTCAATGGGGCTCAAAATGTAAGTTCCCTATCAGTACATATGTTATTGGAGTGTGGGAGAAAACCGAAGTACAAGGAGGAAACCCACGCAAACACAGGCAGAAACTCCATGCATGGTGTTGTCCTTGGTTGGATTCAAACCTAGGACCCCAGTACTGCAAGGCTCCAGTGCTAACCACTGAGCCACCATCCTGCCTTTGGGGATCACAACTATGGAATTCAGAGAAAAATCCACGAAAACATAGGGAGAACGTACTGTACAAATTTACATGTGTAGTGGAGTAGCTATTTAAATGCTTGCTTTCTAAAATATGTTGGTTGCCCTTGGAAACAGACATCGGTTCATTTTCCCTATGTTGTCATAGGTGCCCTTGGGTTCAAATCTAATGCTAGGGCTCCATGGCAGTGATATGGGTTTACTATGACTGTTCTTGACCTCAATGCTTTCAGATGGTGAAAACCTTTACATGATGATATTGTCATAAGTTGTCTATTAACTTTTTTGTCCCTTTGGTAAACATTGAGGTTGGCGGTCACGGTAACACACATAACTAAAAGTCCCTGTGGCCCCTTAGCCTAAATGTTAGAAATATAGGAAACAAATAGCATTGATATGAGGCACGAGAAGAGAAGAACATATTGGACTTCACAATCAGTACACAGTAAGTATTGTATTTATTTATTTTAATGTAATGGTTATTGTCAATTGTCCTCAATGGGGGAATAAAAATACTTATTGAAATAAAGCCACCTGAAATCAGCCTGTGCAGGACCCACTTGGGACTTCTTCTGGTCATACTTTTGAGATAGCTATTGGTCGAACACTTGTTTTGTGGACAGCTATTCGATTTGTGCTTCCCAAGCGTGCATGTTTTTCTCAATGGGAAGAATGGAATAAGCCGCCGTCTGATACTTTGAACAGGAATTAAACATTGTGAGTTCCAACATGTTCCCCCAACATCTGCTGTCAAAAGAGACTCCATACTTTTACATAGTTAGCCATTCCCAACAAAATGAGGGTGCTTGTCTAATATGTATAGCCAACGATATACCTCTACAGACCTCTACATGAAAAAGCCATGACAACCTCTGAACTGAGCATCAAAATGGCACCAATACATTGCAAACTAAGGACATAAACAGTTATATTCTTTCAGGATGAATCTACAGAAGTCCTGTTTGTGGTTTTTGTATGAAATTTTAATTGCTGTAAATTTTACTAAATAAAGTATCAAATTTTTTTAAATACAATGGATGGCAGAAAAAAACTCAGTCACTATTTTATGATTTCATAACTTATATTTTCAAATAATTATAAAGGAGAACAACCTAGGAATTTTTGACAAAATTGAAAATATTCTAAATTGCGTTTTATATTTGATAGATCTAACGGACTGATATTCTGAAATGTATATTCTGTTTTAATTCTAATTTAATGGCATCATTTATGGTTGTTCCATGGTCAATAACAAGAACTGAAATAGTTGACCTTGTCCCAGTACCAGATTCATTTTTGTTTTTAAAATGTCAAAAAATATAAAATGAATTCTGTTAATTCAGAATAATTACGAAAAATGTCAACTTCAGCTGTCTTTACGACTTCTAATATCAGGCAGATCTGCAAGCAATTTCCACTTGTTTTCACACAGTGCAGAGACATTCCTTTTGTTTATATTGGAGACAAATTTTCCTAAATTGTTGTAATTTTATTGATTAAATAATGGCTTTCTTCCTCATTTAAAAGCAATTTCAGTCTCGTATCATGGCAAACAAGCGTTAAGTCATCACGATGTACACTGTGTGAAAGGCAGATTGTCAGGCAAGAATCCTTGGCTTATTGACAGGACCTTTCTTGACGTCTGAGTTACAGTGTCAGGGATAATATATGACTGAGGAGGAATTTTTGGATGGGGTTACTTTAGGATCCGAAGTTAAATTAAATTTTTAAAAAAATCAATGCACAAAACAGAATGAAGTCACAGTTTGCAATGTGTTAATTAAACACATATTCAACACCATTATTAATAACATTTTAGTAACACAGAAATCAATTTTAATTTTAAATATTTTCTTAATTTTTTCGGGAACAGTATCCAAGAACCAAAATAGAGTTAGGATGATTTCTAACAAGAACAATCTTACCCTTTACATTAACCTCAAAGAAACAAAAGACCATCAACTAAGCCATCTCCCTCCCTCCATATGATCAAGCAAGCAATTCAAATTTATTGAAATTAACTTTACCATCCCAAGGTGATATCATTGCTGTTTCTTCCTATTCATCTAACAAATACAGTACAATTTTGTAATTTCTGTGTCTGAAGGGGTTGTCTAGTTTAGAAGACTATTTTCGAGAATCCTATTAGGAATTTATAGTTAAAAGAGGGAAGACTCAATACAAAGAGCCTCTCTCTATCTCTCTCTGTCTCACTCTGGCAGACTCAGACATTTACTGCTATGAGAATCATGTAATGCATCATTTTTCCGTTGCTGGTGTAGCTTTATACCATTCAAATGAAACAAAGCTGCAATATTAAGAACAGCTGCTACAAAAAGTATGGCATTCGGAGTACAAATCAGGCTGCAGCCTGATGCTAATATTGATAATGCTGCAGGAAGCCCTGGAGCCCTGAAGCCCTGGAGCCCCTTATAACAACTGATCAGAGGGTGTGCTAAGAGTTGGCTCGCAACAATCTGGGTATTTGTTCAAGGGTTACCTGCCTGTACCCTGCCAATATGGAAAATTCGTTCCTGACAAAGAAAACAGGTGTTTCTGAACCACGTCAGATTTTTTTTAGTTCTTGAAGTCTTCTGTACAGGAGAGTGTGACATCACACCAATGCTCCAGGAAACTTGCTGGCTTCCCAAACGAGAGCACGCCGCCGGGCAGGACAATGCTATTTGCAGGCAGGAGATTTGAACAAGGGAACCTGTTATCAACTTTATGCTGACCTCACTGAGGGCAGCATAAAATAGTGACAGAAATGCTGATGTCAACGGTGTGTCACTCATGAGCTAAAAGTAAGTGGTTGCTGAGAACCAGCATCATAATCATTGCAGCTCAGGACTTGAAAAGAGTCAAATCTACCTGAGAAGAGTCATGATTATTCATAATCTCCTGCTCTCTCGCCCATCTGCTGATGATTGGTAATTGTCTCCTAGAGAGAAAGGGAGAAAACTAGGTAGAAGCCTGTCCGTCATCAGCAGGTGGGCAGGAGAGAAGGATTTCATGAATAACCATGACTCTTCTCAGGTGGCCGTGACTCTTTTCCAGACCCAGTCTTCAATGATTGTGATGTTGGTTCTTGGCAACCATTTACTTTTAACTTTTAAATGACAGACCCCTGAAATCAACTCACCTGTCTCTACTTTATTCTGCTGTTAGTGTGGGCAGCATAAAGGTGATGACAGGTTCCCTTTAGGCATCTTGCTTTGAAGACAGGCGGCATAACACCGAGAAGGCAAGTGAATATATCTGACTCCGTACCTGTATCTAAGTGACTCTATAACAAAAGTGTTATTGTGGTAAATAAGCAAAGCGGCAATAGATATATAAAGTAACATATCTAATATCACTAGTAAGCACGGGTATTTAACTTTTTAGGTGGTTTGTAAATTAATTGAATGTAACTGGGTCCTATAGGGGTCTTCTGCTTCTCCTATATTGATGACCTATCCTCAGCCTCCTCAGGAGCAGTTGGGTACCTGCCGAACTAATATTAATGACCTATCCTGAGGATAATTCATCAATATAGGAAAAGCAGAGACCATTGATTGTACCGTACTAAGTACACAGATTTCTCTTGAAAATAAAAAGGAAAATGAAAGAAATGTTGTGGTCTTCTTATCAGCCAGCTAGGAAACCTTTCTAAAAACAGTTTTCTTTTCTAACCTAATTTTTTGATATTTTAGCAATTATTTTAAACATATTACACATAAAAAAATCACAAGGGAATACTAAGTGAAGGTCCACCTCAAGAATAACTTAGGCCTCTTTCACACGGGCGTCGTGTGTGAGGGCCGGACAAGATGCGGGTGCGTTGCTGGAAAATGCACAATTTTTCAGCGCGAGTGCAAAGCGTTTTAATGCGTTTTGCACACTCGTGAGAATAATTGCCATGTTTGGTACCCAGACCCGAACCCGGACTTCTTCACAGAAGTTCGGGCTTGAGTTAGGTGTTATGTAGATTTTATTATTTTCCCTTATAACATGGTTATAAGGGAAAATAATAGCATTATTAATACAGAATGCAAAGTAAATTAAGGATGGAGGGGTTAAAAAAAAAAATATTTAACTCACCTCATCCACTTGTTCGCGCAGCCTGGATTGTCTTCTTTCTTCTTCTTTGAAGACCTGGGAGGAAAAGGACGTGCTGATGGACCATGTGATGAGCGCAGTGACGTCACCAAAGGTCCTTTTCCTCCCAGGTCCTCAAAGAAGAAGAAAGAAGACGAGCCGGACTGCACGAACAAGTGGATGAGGTGAGTTTAATTTTATTTTACATTTTTTTAACCCCCTCCATCCCTAATTTACTTAGCATTCTGTATTAAGAATGCTATTATTTTCCCTTATAACCATATTATAAGGGAAAATAATAAAGATCGGGTCCCCATCCCGATCGTCACCGAGCAACCATGCGTGAAAATCGCATCTGCACTTGCTTGCGGTCGCTTGCGATTTTCACGCAGCCCCATTCACTTCTATGGGGCCTGCGTTGCGTGAAAAACGCACAATATAGAGCTTGCTGCGATTTTCACGCAACGCACAAGTGATGCGTGAAAATCACCGCTCATGTGCACAGCCCTATTTTTTCATCATACTGCTCTATACCTCATAGATAGAAAGCTGTGTTTTGATCCACTTACCCCTTCCTGCCCTGCAGCATAATATCCACAGCACACTAGGCCTGCTACTGGTTGATATCTACTAGGTATGGCCGAAAGGCACTGGCAGGCAGTGATAATATGGCACAGTGAATGTCATAAAAAAAAACAATATTGGATTACCTGTTTTTTCTACTCCCCCGCAAAAAAAAAATGAGTCAATCAATGAGTTCTATGAACCCCAAATGGTGCCCTCATATGGATATGTCAATAGAAAAACAATGTTTTGGCTCTTGGGGTATGGCAACACAAAACTGATATTTTTATCCATTATTATTATTATTATTTCTCAAACGTTGATGTTTCCAATTCATTTATTCAGTCCCAAAAATGTAACCAATTTAACGAACTGAAAAATATTTAAACATTGCGAAAGAATCCAACTTGAATCCTCTCTAGTGAGATACTTATGTTAATTACAATTATAAAAATTATGTATAATTATTATGTTATTTAATTATTTTTAGTTATTATTTGTAATCGTAAAACAAAAAATTCATCGAAATAAAAACACTTTTAATAAAGAAAAAAAAAAGATATTCCTATGTAATTTGTACAACTCTTACTCTGCATGTCCGTCATAAAGATACGGTAACAGGACACACACCTCATAACACCTTCTGTATTGAGCAAATATGCTGGTTCTGGCTTCAAGTATTTTTTGAGGTCTTCTCCTCCTTCTGATGTTCTTCAATTCAATGTAAGCAGTTGTTCCTGTGTGGCAGAAGCAAGCAGAAAAATACACCTCCGACAGCACTTAATTTTGCAAATTTGCTGATTTGGAGACGGCGTGTGGCTGTATTAACTTGAGTTGCACAAATCAAATATTTCAGTGTATGAAATGTAGACGAGAAGAGAAACCGTGGAAAGTTTTTACTTTCTGTAACCCACAGTAGCAAAACTCCATATTAAGCAAATAGACTATTAAAACATCAGAGGCCGTATTTCCACATGAATCCCTCTCACTTGTATTTTTTTTCTTATTCTTAGCTTTCCTGATGACTTGTGCGCTGTTATTATGACTGAGCTGCTTTTATGTAAGACCTTGAAGTGGCTTCCAAAATAGTTCTATGTATTCATTACTAGCCATACATACCAAAGGCAGTTGTGGCTCCTTTCATCTGGAATAAAAGTGGAAGAATAAAAAATCATTACAGGAATTTTTTAAGAATTTTTTTTTTGCTCCTCATCCAGGGCTTTTCTTAAGATTTTCTACTGCCAGAGACATACATTTCTTTGAAATCCAGGGTTATCTTACAAGAAGTTTTTGTAATCTGTCTTGTAAAAGCAAGCATTACTTCTGAATTGAACATAAATGGGTGCGGCCCACTGAGGTGCCAGGGGTGATCTGACGGGTGTACTCAGGGGTGGGATTCAAATTTTTAACAACAGGTTCCCTACTCAACGGCGGACACGTGGTGTCACGACATATGTTTACATATACATACACCATATATACTGTATATGCAACACACATACCATATTTTTCGCTTTATAAGACAAACTTTCCGCCCCCCAAAAGTGTGGGGGGGGGGGGGGGGAATGGCTGTGCATCTTATAAAGCAAATACTAGTGAGCGCTTCCATTATGGAAGCGCTCACTAGTATAAATTAGGTGCCAGGAGCGGGGAAGAAGCGCAGCAAGCGCTTCCGGCACTCACCCTCCTCGGTCTTCTTTGATGGGGTCGGCACTGCACTGTCCTGACCACGTACAGCGTCAGGATGTAGTGCGCACACTATGACCTGACGCTGCATGCTGTGAGGTGACAGTGCAGCACGGGCCGGAGAAGACAGGGAAGCAAGACGCCAGACCCAGAGCGGAGCCACGGCGCAGGAGATGTAACAGGATTTTTTTATTCTGATCTGAGGTCTGATGGGGGTTAATAATAAAGGGATGATCTGAGGTCAGATAGGGGTTAATAATAAAGGGCTGATCTGAGGTCTGATATGGGTAATAATAAAGGGCTGATCTGAGGTCTGATAGGGGTTAATAATAAAGGGCTGATCTGAGGTCTGATAGGGGTTAATAATAAAGGGCTGCTCTGAGGTTTGGTTAAAAATAAAGGGCTGATTTGAGGTCTTATGGGGTTCTGACATGGAGGGCTGATATGGGGGTCTGATATGATGTCCTGATATGGGGGTCTGATCTGAGGATCTGATATGAGGTCTAATGAAAAATATTTTTTTCTTATTTTCCTTCTCTAAAATCTGGGGTGCGTCTTATCATCGGGTGAGTCTTATAAAGCGAAAAATACGGTAAATACACCATATAAACACTACCACCCAACTTTTAAAAAGACTAAGGAGCCTAGGGAATGATAGGGGCAAGGCCGAAATTGGCGCTTGCCCCTCATGGTGTCATTGAGACACGTTGTTATGGTATGGCCATGTTTTCTCCCCCCCCCTTTCTCTTTTCTCTCCCTGTTTTTCTCCTCAGGTTAAGCTGGCAACTGGACGGCAGGTGATTGGCTCAGGAGGGTTGCTGTCCGGTTGCTGGGCTTAGGCTATTTTTAGCCTGAATCAAGGATTGGCCTGGAGGTTCTGTGGCGGGAACTGGACCACTATTTAAGGTCGGTCACTCACCTGGGTCTTGGCTGTCGGAATCTTCAAGCAAGAAGGAAGCATCCCGTGTGTGAAGACATCGTCGCGGCGACGGCGGCAGTGGCAAAAGAGCCGAAGTTTCCTTGAAGATTTCCAGTGGCAGCGGCGGAGCGGTGCTTCAGGAAGCGGCCGGAGCGGCGGGTCAAGAGCGGCTGTTTGAAGCTGCGGTCGGCGTGTCTAGTCGTCTGCCTGCGGGGAGAACAGAAGCCACCGGCGTTAGAAGTTTCTTCCTCCCCTTCTTCAATTAAAGTGACCGGCGCTGCAGCATGGAGTTCGGCCTGCTCGACTCGCTCCTCAGCCAGATTCACAAAAGAGCTCTCACCTGCGGCGGCGAGGAATGGCTGCGCAGGTGCCTGGCTGAGGTAGCGCTGGTGTCTTCATTGAGTGGACCTGCTGCACTGGTGGAGGAGGAGGAAGGCAGCGGAGGTCACGTGAACATGGGAGAAGAGTCGGTAACCAGTAGGAGCCGGAGACAGCTGAGCAGTGTGCCCTCCTTTTGTCCTGTGCCGGAGCCAGCGCCACATGGTGGCTCCAGTGAGGTAGTGCTGCCTCCTTTCAGGAAGTCCAGGCAGAGGAGCAGTGATGTGGAGCCCCACAGTAGAAGAAGCAGTTCCCGTCAAGGCATTGTGGTTCCTCCCTGCCCTGCAGCTGTATCTTCTCTCCCTGGAGGGTCCACGAATGCTGGTGTTCCCGTGCGGTCTTCAAGCCGGAAGAAGAGGCCCAGGATCACCTACTCCCCGTCCAGGAGTCAAGAAGCGGCTGGGCGTCAGCGGTCTCCTCCCAGGTCGGCGGTCTCGCAGCCTGGTTCTGAGGAGATAGCTAGGCAGCCTGCTGAAGACACCATGGATTCAAGTTTTGGTGATATTAATGATAGGCAGGTTACTCTGCCTGATTGTTTTCCTGTTAATGATAACCAAGGTTTTTCCTTTTTACAGGGTTTAGCCAGGGTCTTTTCTGATCTGGCTCAAGGCGTTGCTGCTAGTTCTGGCACTGCCTGTTCGTCACCTGCTGTGGCCTGGACTGACCGTCCTGCATCTGTCGCTGTGAATGCTTCTGGTGCGGGGGGACCAGTTCTGGCCAATGCAGCTGGTGTGACGGAGTCGTGTTTAAAAGAGGCAATGTCATGTGAATTGTCTCCACTGGGTTTTCATCTGCCTAATGCGGTGAAAGAGAAAATTTGGGGGAGGGAGTATATTGATTTATTATCATTGTTCCCTTCTTCCAGAGAGATTATTAAGTCAGAAAAAAGGCCAGATGAAAAATCGGAGGAGGACAGGAAAAGGACGGCCCCAAAGTCCTTTAACAATTGGCTGCAAGCCTTTTGTATTTATTCATCGATTTTAGGATCTAAATATCCGCAATTATGCAGTGGATTGTTTCAGCATATTGATATCATTTTAGAGGCCTACCGTAATTTCGGAGGTTTCTCGTGGTTTCATTATGACGAAACATTTCGTCAAAAATTAGCTGTCCACCCAGGTTTGCAGTGGGGTAGTAAAGATGTAGGTTTATGGCTGTCTTTGATGCTTCCTCAGAGATCTGGGGGGCTTCCAAGGCAGCAGAACACCAGTCAGAATGTTTTAAGGAAGGGCCTATGTTTTGCCTTCAACGAGTCAGCTTGGTTAAATTCCTGTAAATATAGGCATGAGTGCTCGGTTTGTTTGGGCCCGCACCCGATGTTTCGTTGTTTTAAAAGGGTTTCAGGGGCCCAGCATACCGTTGTTAGTTGAGAATTTCAGAAAAGCTCTGACATCGGTGAAGTTGCAAAACATGGTTCCTTGGTTAAACATATATCCAAACCAGGAGAAGGCGGAGCTAATTAACAAGGGTTTTAGTGAAGGTTTTTTGTTCCACAGTTTAAAGGCCCAGGGTGTGTTTGGTTGGAAAATTTGAGTTCAGTTAGTTCTAATATGGATATAGTACGGGAGAAAATTCAGAAAGAGATAGATGCAGGGAGAGTGGCTGGGCCTTTTGTTCACCCCCCTTTTCAGGACTTCCGTTTATCCCCCTTGGGTTTGGTCCCTAAGAAAGCTGCCAATGAATTTAGATTAATTCATCACCTATCCTTTCCTGAAAAACAGTCGCTCAATGACGAATTGGATAAGGGGTCTTGTTCAGTGTCTTATAGTTCTTTTGATGAGGCTGTTAGTTTGCTAGGTTCTTTTGGTAGGGGTTGTTTATTGTCTAAGGCTGATATAAAGTCTGCCTTTCGTTTATTGCCAGTTTGCCCGAGTGGTTTCAATTCGATGGGTTTTCAGTTTGAGGGGAATTATTATTTTGATATGTGTCTGCCTATGGGTTTTTCTTTATCATGTTCTTATTTTGAGTCGTTTTCATCTTTTGTTCATTGGGTTACTATGTATTCCGTTAGTGTTGGTGGTTGTTTGCACTATTTAGATGATTTTTTGTTTGTTGGCCCCCCTGATTCTGAAGTCTGTTTAGTTTTTTTGAATCGTTTTTATGAGGTTTGTCGGTTTTTTGGCATTCCGTTAGCGGAGGAAAAAACGGTTCTCCCTTGTTGTGAAATTGAGTTTTTGGGTATAACAATTGATTCAGTAGCTATGAAATTCAGGCTTCCTATGGCTAAGGTGAATAAATTGTTGGAGATAATTATGAAAACGTTAGCGGTGAAGAAGACGACATTACGTGAGTTGCAGAGTTTATTAGGTTTGTTTGTTTTTGCATCTAAGGTAATTCCTATTGGGAGGGTATTCTCTAGGAGATTGTACATGGCAACCAGGGGTCTTAAGTCTCCATCTGCCCATATTAGGTTATCAAAGTCTTTGAAAGATGATTTGAGGGTTTGGGAGGAGTTTCTGGTACATTTTAACGGGTGTAGCTTGTGGCAGCGGGATTTTGTTGGGTCTGAGGCTTTAGGCCTAGTCACGGATGCAGCTGGGTCTTGTGGTTATGGGGCTTATTTTCGGGGTCAGTGGTCAGCGGAGAAATGGCATGAATCCTGGAAAGTTGATACCGTTTTAAAGAATTTAGTGTTATTAGAACTTTTCCCACTAGTGGTGTCTTTAGTAATTTGGGGGCAGGAGTTAGCAGATAAAAGGGTGTTGGTATATACTGATAATAAGGGAGTTTTATTTGCCGTGAATTGCTTGTCATCTAATAACGAATTTGTGGTGAAGCTGTTGCCTTTTTTGGTTCGTTGTTGCTTGTCTAGGAATATTTGGCTTAAGGCTACATATATTAATAGTAAGTCAAATGTAATAGTGGACTCTCTCTCTCGTGCACAGTGGAAGAAATTCTTCGCCTTGGTTCCCAATGCAGCAAAGGAAGGCATCCCGTGTCCACCTTACCTCTGGAGTCTGATTTGGCACTAATAAGCGAACAGATTCGACATTCGGTGGCTCCTAATACATGGAATAGTTATGCGCTAGCATGGAATAAATGGGAAGTATTTTGTAAAGGTAATGGAGTTAATGTTTTTGAAGGTAAGGCTGGTCATGTATTGAATTTTATTTGTAGTTTGGTCAAATCGGGTTTAGGTGGGTCTGCAGTTCAGAAGACATTAGCTGGGGTATCTTTCTTTTTTAAATTGTCTGGTTTCCCTCCTGTGAATAGTTTTTTTGCGGTTAGACAGTTTTTGAAGGGTTTCAAGAAAGGCAGGGTTTTTCCGGATGGTCGTCGTCCGATTTCCATAGATCTTTTAGGTAGATTGTTGCCATCCTTGTGTTTGTGTGCTGCTTCGGGTTACGAGTTTAAATTATTTAGGTGTGCATTTGTTTTAGCCTTTTTTGGAGCATTTAGAGTTAGTGAATTTTTATCACAGTACGCAAGTCTAAGTCGGATCAGTTTGGAAGAGGTTCTGTCATTAGTTTGGGTCAGTTGGCTGGTTCTGATATTTGTCCAGTCCTGGCGGTAAGGGCTTTTCTTGAGGTTAGGCCCCCTGGTCTTGGTTCCTTTTTAATTCATGCTGATAGTTCAGTTTTGTCCAAATATCAGTTTAATGCGGTTTTTAAAAGATGTTTGTACAGCCTGGGATTGGAGTCTGAGCCTTATTCATCTCATTCTTTTCGGATTGGTGCCGCTACTGAAGCGGCTAGAATGGGATTGGATAAGGCTTTGATTAAAGAAATTGGAAGGTGGAGTTCTGATAGATATAAACTTTATATCAGACCTAATTTAGTTTTGTTTTAACTATTTTCTTTTTCAGGTTCTGGGCAGATCAAATGTGTGGATTTGCGGGCATTCCTTTATTTTCTGGGCTGAGAAGAGTGCCTGTCTGCGTAACTATGCTCAGCAATTGTTTTTCGATCTGCCATTTGTTTATACTGTATTTATTGGTTGGGTTTTAGAGGGTTAAAGTGGAAGCAGGTAGTTCCCATTATTAAAGGCGAGTTACAGTTTCTCCCCCCTCCTCAGGTGATTATTTTTCATGTAGGGGGAAATGATTTGGGGAAGGCGAAAACTCTGGATTTATTAGCAGATATAAAAAATGATTTAGCTTATATCAGTCAGTTATTACCGGGAGTTATTTTGTTTTTTTCTGAAATCATTCCCCGTTTGTTATGGAAAAAACCACAACTTCGTTTTCTTGATAAAATTCGAAAAAGGGTAAACAGGGGTTTGGAGAAGTTCCTTCCCGCTGTGAATGGTTGGACCTTTCGGCATATGGAGCTGGATGGTTCTGTTGCTGGCCTTTATAGGAATGATCTTGTACATTTATCGGACATTGGTCTGGATATTTTTAATACAGGTTTGCAGTCAATAATTGAAAGGGTTAGTGGGGTTAGTCGCCCAGTCTTTTGGGTGGACGGATATTAACTTAAGGGATTGTTTGGTATTTATTTAATTTAAACTCAGTATGATTAATTTATTGTGGTAATATTTATTGGTTAACCCCCAGATTTAATAAAGACCGCGGCCTTATTTATCCACAATTGGTTGTCAGTCGTTATTATAGGTATAAGTTATAAGGGGTTTGTTAGTTGTCGATTGTGACACCATGATAGGGGCAAGGCCGAAATTGGCGCTTGCCCCTCATGGTGTCATTGAGACACGTTGTTATGGTATGGCCATGTTTTCTCCCCCCCCCCCCCCCCCCTTCTCTTTTCTCTCCCTGTTTTTCTCCTCAGGTTAAGCTGGCAACTGGACGGCAGGTGATTGGCTCAGGAGGGTTGCTGTCCGGTTGCTGGGCTTAGGCTATTTTTAGCCTGAATCAAGGATTGGCCTGGAGGTTCTGTGGCGGGAACTGGACCACTATTTAAGGTCGGTCACTCACCTGGGTCTTGGCTGTCGGAATCTTCAAGCAAGAAGGAAGCATCCCCCGCCCACCCTCCCAGTTTTTTGTCGTGGTCTTGTTGAATTTGGGGGGGGTTAGTCGCCCAGTCTTTTGGGTGGACGGATATTAACTTAAGGGATTGTTTGGTATTTATTTAATTTAAACTCAGTATGATTAATTTATTGTGGTAATATTTATTGGTTAACCCCCAGATTTAATAAAGACCTTATTTATCCACAATTGGTTGTACGTCGCTATTATAGGTATTAGTTATAAGGGGTTTGTTAGTTGTCGATTGTGACACCATGGAAGCGCTCATCTCCAGCTGCCGCTGTAATTTTAACAGCCAGATCTGGAGAACCTGAGGGAACTGGCTGAATCCCATGCCTGGGCGTAGTTGAATAGATGAAGCCTGGATGAGAATTAATTCTATATATGTTAGTTACACAACAGAATTTTGGTGAATGATATGTAAAGACTTATAAAAAGAAGCCATGTCCCTATCTTGTGTCCATAACTCCCCAGCTCCATGTGTGCGCTCTGCTGTCTTATTACAATCTAAGGTATCTTATGCAACAATGAATAGTCTACAAACCCAGTAAAGCTGAGCACAGATGCCCCGATTTAAAATCTGTAACAGGGCCCCTATGTACTATGTCCTATTAATAACATTGTTGTAGTCCTATGTGACAGAGAAACATTTTGGCCCCCTCAGATACCAGGGTGCAACTGCTACATCTTCACCCCCTAAAGTTATGCCCCTGGTTGAGTTTGCAGTTGGGCTGTGCTCTGTTTAGATACGAAAGATGAACGAATTGATTCTAAACTAATCAAATTTAAAAAAATATTCTACTTTTAAAAGAAGCTGAAGATTTGGTGATTCCATTTCAGAAAAATTGTGTAAAACTGCGCCCGCCATTTTAAATACCAACATCAGTACACTAGTGAGGGAGATAGGGCAGGGAAGAGGATGACATCACCCTGGGCAGGACCGTAGCCGGTGTGCTTGTCCCTAATGTCTTGCAGTCAGCCTCATAGCCAATCAGGAGGGACAATATTTACTTGTCTATTAGGCTCTATGTAAGGTCCCAAACAGAGACGCCAATCTGAGATCAGACACTAATGTGATCGGATGTGTCTCCCATACACAACAATTAGACACACAGGTTTAGGATCTTAAGAACAGAGTTAGGGATTGGAAAGGAGATATATTTACTTAGGTAGATTGAATTACTTGACAGAAAGACAGGTTTTATCAATATGGACAGGATACATATTGTGTCTGTTACAGGGCTGAAGCTGTTCACATACATACATACACACAGACATACCTACATACATGCAGTTGCACCCCTTTTCCCCAAAAAACTGCTGCAAAGCTTCTACAGGTAGTAAGTGTACAAAGAAGCATATTTTACTGCATCACCAACAGCATATATTTTGGCTGCAGAGGGAGTCCACTTGTGTCTTTTTTCTACAGTTACTAAGTGTAATAAGCACATTTTTCAGCATAACCATTAGCATGTATTTTGGTAGCAGGCATTGTGCAATTGCAAAAAAAATAATTATTTTCAGAAAATGCATTGTAAAGCTTCCACAATTAATAATTGTGCAATAAGCATGTTATCCAGCAATGTTGGAAGCCAGGGCCGTATTTACAATTAGGCACCTGAAGGCACGTGCCTAGGGTGGCGCCCAGCAGGGGTGGCAGTGCCATTGGTGTTTTTTTATTTTTTTCCCAACAGGGTAACCTGCACTGCAAGAACTGAAGGACTTTTGATAATGTCAACATCATGTGATAAGTGCAGGAGCGGCGGAGCTTTGTAAAGAACAGAGGAAGGTATGCGTTTATCGTCAGAGAAATGCTGGGAGTTGTAGTTCTCTCCTCATAGCTCGTCCCTGGAATATCCTCTGATATCAAATAACAGGCTGGACATGCAGGGAGTTGAAATTTCCTCCTCTTATACCTCCTCTCTGTAATATCTTCTGATATCACTCAATAACAACCTGTACATTCTGGGAGTTGTAGTTCTCTGCTTTTATACCTCCTGCCTGTGATGTACTCTGATATCACATAATAACAGCCTAGACATGCTGGAAGTTGAAGTACTTCTCTCCTCTTATATACCTCCTCCCTGTAATGTCCAATAGCAACCTATTGGAGGCAGCGAGAAAAGGAGTTAAATATCGCAGGAACCATGTAAAGGCACAGAGTTTGGTGAAAAAAACTATAATTTATGCTTTAGATTTCTAGTGTAATTTGGCTTTTCATTGGATTCCATTCTGTGTAGTAGCGTCACCCACTGTCCCAGATATGAGGTTCTTCTTTTGGTGGTTATGAAAGTGGTCACCCAAACTGCAATGCTAAGTGTTAGGCCCCATTCACACGTCCGCAATGCTGTTCCGCATTTTGCGGAACGGAATTGCGGACCCATTCATTTCTATGGGGACGCACGATGTGCTGCCCGGATACGGAATTGCGGATCCGCACTTCCGAGTTCGGAATTCCGAGTCCGCAATTCCGTTCCCGAAAAAAATATTTGCGGAACGAGTGCGGACCCATTCATTTTCTATGGGGACGGAATGGATGCGGACAGCACACAGTGTGCTGTCAGCATCCGCATTTGTGGAGCGCGGCCCCGATCTTCAGGTCCGCAGCTCCGCAAAAGATAGAACATGTCCTATTCTTGTCCGCAGCTTGCGGACAAGAATAGGCATTTCTATAGGGGTGCCGGGCGGGTGTGTTGCGGATCCGCAATTTGCGGGTCCGCAACACACCGCGGACGTGTGAATGGAGCCTTAGGGCTCATTCAGACGGCCATATGCTGTCCGCAAAAATGCAGATCCGTTTTTTTGCGGACAGTTCAGCATGTCCGCAAAAAAAAAACGGATTGCATTCTGTTTTTTTGCTGACCCATAGACTTCAATGGGGCCATGTCCTGATTTTCACTGACAAACATAGGACATGTTTCATTTGTTTTGATGAGCTGTGCAATGGAAGAAAAGGCCCCATAGAAGTGAATGGGACAGCCCATTAGCAGGCACTTGCATGATCCCCTTCAGCCTCAAGTAAGTGGTAGATTGAATTAATGTCTCACAGTAACGCATATTGATGATGTCACCCCTTTAGGATATGTAGGTTGAGATAAAATGTGGGAGGGACTGGCACTTTAGGGGTGGACCTCCCTCCCAATCAGATTTAGGTGACATTTATATATTTTGTTCATTGATGTATCACACTGAGCTTGATAAAGACACAGATTTATTTGAGAAGCTGGATTGCTGCGTTTTTTTTCTACAATCTCTGCATCTTGGGGGGTCTTTGAGACCAGGATCTGACACTACAGGCACCGCCACTGTTTGGACTTACTGGGACAATTCAGCAAAAGGTAGTGCTGTCCTTTTCTCTTTTTTTCTGGGACAGCATCTAATCTTAAGCTGATTGATGGAGCAGCAGTGAGCGTGAACTGGGAACTGCTGTTCCACCAATCCACTCCAGCATCCACTCCACCATCCGTACCACCAAGTAGGAAGCAGGAGCGCTATGACTACAGGAACAGCCGTCCGCCTGTGGGCGCCACCGACATCTCCTGACCCAGCCTAGAACTGAAGTCTGAGGAATGAGCACTGACTGCAGCGGTGCCCCCAAAGGCTGAAAAAGAGACCTGAATGGACTGAGGTGATTTACATTTTACATATGGACTGCTCCTGGTAATATATGGACTGAGGTGATTACATATGGTTTGGAGTTTTAGACTGTCAGCTCTGAGACCCTAAATCTGACTTAAGTCTCCCTAATGTGCCATGTATGCCAAGAGGTCTGCAGGATAGGTCATCAATTTCAGATCGGCGGGGGTCTGACACCCAACACCCTGCCGATCAGCTGTCTGAACAGAGCCTCTTCTTACACCAGTGACATCACATTCATCAAGTGAAGCTCAGTCACATTCAAGTGGTTGCAATACCAAGCACAGCTGATTAGTGGGGGTCCTGTGTGTTGGACCTCGCCAATCTGATATTGGTGACCATCCTAAGGATAGATCTTCCATTTTCCGAATCTCCTAAAACCCCTTTATTGTGTTTTAAGCTTCTTGTGTGTGTATGGCATTCACTTTATTACTCACTGGTGGCCAGTAGGGTTGGAAACTTACATAAATCCACGTTGTGAATTACGTTTATTCGATTCCGCACCTTGTATTTAGTGGTTTTCCCTATAGACGTCAATGAGGCTGTTAACATAAACAAAAAATTTGCAATAAAAACTGCTCAAACATGCATCAAAACCACTATAAACAGTACCGATTTATGTGCGTTTTTTTAATCTGGTCTGAGTAGGAGAGAGAATTTCTGATCTCATCCATGACAATTTGGCATAACCCATAGCTGCCATTGTTTTGCATTTATTTGCATGGACTGCCGAAAGAGGCGCCTAATCTATTAAGAGGTGTATGCTTTCATTGGGCTTCTTAGTCGGAGTACGACCACACCTAGCATCCACCTAGCTTTCCCCATGGATAGCTCGGTACTAGAGATAGCCTTGCGGGTTCGCCCGGCGGTCGTTTTGCGGCGAACTTTGCTCGTTCTCGATTTGCCGAACATGCGAACATATGGCGATGTTCGCATGCACCATATTCTTTTGCATTGCGGTGAACTTTGACCCATGACACATCCATAGGGTGGGACAGGACAGCCAATTAAGACGTTTCAGCACATGGACACACCCTCACCCTATAACAGAACCCAATATGGCAGCCATTTTACATTCTGTGTTTTGCCAGTGTAGGGAGAGGTTGCTTTGTGGAGCAGGGACAGACTGTTAGGGACACCAAACGCTAGCTAATAGGGCCACAAAAGTCCTTTTAAGGACTGGTATAGGTGAACTATCGATAGGTGTGATATACTGAGGGGTGTGATATACTTATATACTTTCTAACATAGAAATTATATTATAGTGCATTTGTATTGTGCAGCAGTTGTGTGCGGTTCTGCTGCGATACCGCAGGTATATAGAGGGACAAGCGTTATTGGACCAACTATTTGCAATGGGTGTGATATACCTGTTGCCCCAAAAAAACTGATTGAGAGGTGCGATATACCTGCTTCCACAAAATACTGATTAAGAGGTTTGATATACCTGCTTCCACAAAATACTGATTGAGGGGTGCGATATACCTACTTCCACAAAATACTGATTGAGGGGTTTGATATACCTGCTTCCACAAAATACTGATTGAGGGGTGCGATATACCTGCTTCCACAAAATACAGATTAAGGGGTTTGATATACCTGCTTCCACAAAATACTGATTGAGGGGTGCTATATACCTGCTTCCACCAAATATTGATTCAGGTGTTCTATATACCTGCTTCCACAAAATACTGATTGAGGGCTTTAATATAACTGCTTCCACAAAATACTGATTGAGGGGTGCGATATACCTGCTTCCACCAAATATTGATTCAGGTGTTCTATATACTTGTTTCCACAAAATACTGATTGAGGGGTGCGATATACCGGCTTCCACCAAATACTGATTGAGGCCTGCGATATACCTGCTTTCACAAATACTGATCTTCTCTAGGGACTTTGGCACAGGGTAATTTTGAAAATGACAGGCAGAGGAAGAGGTAGGCCATTCCGCAGGTGTGGTAGGGGTCGGGCAGGTGCACCAGGCTGGAGCCTAAGTGGGAAGTTGGAGAAGGTGCGCGCGATTACGTCAAAGGACGCACCAGAGTTGGTTGAGTGGCTCACTCAGCATTCCGTTTCTGCACCCTCCTCATCCTCTGTATCTGCACCCTCTTCACTCTCTGCTGTATGCACCCCCAATGACACCACCACCATAGCCCCTCCACTTGAGTCAGAGGAATAATTTTCCCATCCATTCCCAGACCTTACCGATGCGCAGCCATTCTTGACATCGGATGAGGAAGAGGAGGTAGCAACGGATGCCACCCAGCGGTCTGACGACAGTACCCAGATCAGTCCAAGGAGGGTGGTCCCCGCTGTTTCTGCCTACTCCGAGATCTCTAATGTCAGTGGTGGTGAAGGTGACGATGATTACGTGTCAATGGACGTCACGTGGGTGCCCACAAGAAAGGAAATGGAGGGGAATTCAGAGGAAGAGATGGAGCAGCAGATAGGGAGTAGAAGGAGCAGAAGCAGGCAGAACTCACAGTGCACAGGAGGCAAAAAGCAGACTGCAAATGTATCTGGAGCGAGCCATCCACCATGCACAGTCACATCTTGCTCTCCCAGGATGCCGGCACATGGCTCCGCAGTGTGGGCTTCTTTTATTGCGTCAGCGGCTGACAATAGTGTTGCCATCTGCAGCCTGTGCTGTCAACGCATAAGTCGCAGTAAGCCCAACACTCACCTTGGGACGACCGCCTTAAGAAGGCACCTGGCCTCCCATCACCGAGCCCAGTGGGAGCAACACCGTCAGAACCCACAAAGCCACACTCCCGGCGCTCCACATCCTGCCTCTTCTCCTTCTCCTCTCTCCTCCTATTTGAGCTCCACTCCACCTTCCACCGTGCCGTCGTCACGTTCATCTGGCAGAAGGCAGGCTTCCGTGGCCCAAATGTTCGAGCGTAAAAAGTTGATGACGCCGGATAACCCTCTTGCCCAACGGCTGACCGCTGGCTTGTCAGAACTGCTAGCCCGCCAACGACTGGTGGCCATTGGCACACTGCAATGGAAGGTCCCTGGAAGGAAATATTTCTCCCAAAAGAGCATCCCGGAGCTATATGGCCACGTTCAGCGGCAAGTGAATGTATCTCTGGCACACAGTGTCGGTGCCAAGATACATCTGACCACAGACACGTGGTCTAGCAAACACAGGCAGGGAAGGTACATAACTTTTACTGCCCACTGGGTAAACCTTCTGACGGCCGTCAAGCATGTAACCCGTGGCACCCGTGTGGATTTGGTGTTACCGCCACGGATTGCATGCAGGCCTGCTTCTTCTTCTCCTCCTCCTCCATCCTCCGTCTCCTCCTCAGCTGACTCGTCCTTTTCCACTGCTACCGCCTCTTCTGTTGCACCCCCCAAGCTCCCCAGAACCTATTCGCCGTGCCAGGTGAGACGTTGCCATGCTGTGCTGCGGCTGTTGTGCCTGGAAGCCAAGAGCCACACCGGTCCTGCACTGCTTTCAGCTCTGCGGTCACAAGCTGATCAGTGGCTAACCCCGCTCAATTTGACAGTTGGTAAAGTGGTGTGCGACAACGGTGCCAATCTGCTGAGCACACTGAAACAGGGCAAAATGACAAACGTGCCCTGCATGGCACATGTCCTGAACTTAGTTGTGCAGTGATTCGTTGCCAAATACCCCAGGGTCCAGGACGTCTTGCAGCAGGCCAGGAAAATCTCTGGACATTTTAGAAGATCTTACACGGCCATGGCTCGCCTTGCTGACGTTCAGTGGCGACACCACCTGCCCGTCAGACGTCTGGTTTGTGACTGCCCGACGCGCTGGAACTCCACCTTGTATATGCTTGATAGGCTGCTTCAGCAGCAACGTGCCATTAACGACTACCTGTACGAACTCTGCAGCAGGACAGGTTCTGGGGAGTTTGCAGACTTCTGCGGCCATTTGATGAGATCACCAAACTGGTCAGTCGCAGCCAGGGCACCATCAGTGACATCGTACCTTACGCCTTCCTTCTGAAGCATGCATTGCGTCATGTCATTGATCAAGCAGGAGCTGGAAGATGAGGAAGTCGCAATGCTGAATTAATTCCCCGGGGGGCTACTCAATCTGAGACAAGTCAGCAGGAGTCTAAATAAGAGTCAGAGGAGGATGGTGGCTGGGGGAGGAGGAGGAGCAAGAAGAGCAGGCTTTAAGAGGGACTTTAAACTTTTCGGGGATCCCTGGTGTTGTCCATGGCTGGGGGGAGGAGACGGAGGACGACAGTCTCCTGGGTGATGAACAGGAGCCAGGGCGCTTCACCGCTTCCAATTTAGTGCAAATGGGGGCCTTCATGCTCCAGTGTTTGAAGAGGGACCCCCATATAAAAAGCATAAAGGGCAAGGACCAGTAATGGGTGGCAACGTACTTAGACCCCCGGTACAAACACAAAATGGCGGACATGTTACCAGCATCACAGAGGGTTGGCAGAATGCAGCATTTCTAGGCCTTGTTGCGAGAGATGCTGCATTATGCTGTTGCGGGTGCTGGCAGTGGAATTTCCACCCACAGCAAAACAAGTGCGGGTACCAATCCTACCGCGCATGCAAGAAGAGGGCGGTTTGAAGATGTGTTGGTCACTTTGGATATGAGATCATTCTTGCAAGCAACCCATCGAGAGCCGCCCTCCGGATTCAGCCTCAGGGAACGCCTAGACAGACAGGTGTCCGACTACATCGTGTTAACGACCGATGTGGACGCTCTGAGAAGCGAGGAACCCCTGGACTACCCTGGACTACTGGGTGTGCAGGCTTGACCTGTGTCCAGAGCTGACACAATTTGCCATGGAACTTTTGGCTTGCCCCTCGTCGAGTGTCCTGTCCGAAAGGACGTTCAGCACAGCAGGGGGGATCATGACCGATAAGCGCACAGGCCTAGCTCATGACAGTGTGGACTACCTCACATTTCTAAAAATAAATGAAGCATGTATCTCAGAGAAATTCAACACCAGTGACAACCACGTGTAATTGAATTTCCTCATGCCAGCCCACACATATCCACCACCACTAAGAACAAAGAATGGTCCTTGTCTTATGTATATACAGCGGCATAAAAGGCCTTTTCTGTCAGGTGAATGCCTAATTTTTGGGGCCTCTACTCCAGTGGCCTACAGTAAAATTTTATCCAGTGACCACCTAATGTACCTCCAGCCACATCATCACAAGTTATTTTGTGTCAGGTGAATGCCTAATTTTTGGGGCCTGTACTGGCCTACAGTAAAAGTTTTAGCCAGTGACCGTCTAATATACCTCCAGCCAGATAATCACTTGTTCTTTTGTGTCAAGTGAATGCCTAATTTTTGGGGCCTGTACTCCACTGGCCTACAGTAAAATTGTTACGCACTGACCATCTAAAATACTTCCAGCCACATAATCACTTGTTCTTTTCTGTCAGGTGAATGCATACATTTTGGGGCCTGTACTCCACTGGCCTACAGTAAAATTGTTATCCACTGACCGTGTAATATACCTCCAGCCACATAATTTTTCAGGTTCATCTGCCATTAAAGTGAATGGGGCCCGCCGCGAACATTTGATCACGAATGCGCGTTCGCGAAAAGACCCGGCCGATGTTCGTCCATTACTACCCGGTACGTCACCATAACTCCAGAAAAAGGTTTTGTTCAGCGCAGGGTAAAAGAGAGCATCTGAGCATGAAATGCTCCGATGCTCATGTCAGGGGGACCGGAGGGGTGAAGATGGTGACATGTCTGGGTTCAGCTCGGAACCCCGACAACCCATTTAACTAATGGAGACCGCACTGAACAGCCAGTCTTCATTGTTAAATGCCACGCAGCACCTTCAACGCCAGCCAGGGCTCATGCACACGAGCGTATTTTCTTTCCATGTCCGTTTGTTTTTATTTGCAAACCTTATGCAGAACCACTCATTTTAATGGGTCCGCAAAAAAATACAGAAGTTGCTCCGTGCATTCCATTTCCATATGTCCGTTCCGCAAAAAAATAGAACATGTCCTATTATGGTCCGCATTACGGACAAGGATAGTACTGTTCTATCAGGGACCAGCTGTTCCGTTCCGCAAAATACGAAATTCACACAAACGTCATCAGGATTTTTGGCAGATCCGTTTTTGGGGACCGCAAAATACATACAGTCGTGTGTATGAGCCCTTAGTATAATCTTCCAACGGCACACTGAAAACCTTATTTGCATAAAAATTCAACAAAGCATTTCTCAGAATTAGAGCACTGGATTTTCACAAGAAAGGTATGGTTATGTTTCATGGCACCTACCCTATGCAGTGGTACGCTTACTTTAAAACTGATTTTGGAGGTGACAGACTTAGTTAAATTTTTACCCTAATTTTACAATTTTTTTTAATTGTGTTTTTTTTTCCTTGAGAAAGAGACGTTAAAATCATTACCGTATTGGTATTAGACCTGCGGTTTAGTCGTATTTATTTTTTCTCATTTTGTTTTTGCATTGCAAGCTACTAAATTCCAAAGAGACATTAGAGTCGGCAGAAAGATTTGAAATCCAATGTAAGTTGACATTGCAAAAACAAGCATAAATACAGGAAAATCTCACCCGCTTTCAGGAGCACGGAAATCACATTGTACAGCTGTCAATCAATCTCACTGCAACAGGAAGGAAAGTGAGAACAAATAAACACAGCAATCATCTGTGGTCCTGGAGGGGACAGCGGGATTCCTTTAAAATTATGGCAATATGCAAAGCTGGGATGGATCGGTTTCGGAGAGTTCAGTTTATGTTCTATTAAAACTGATGTCAGACATCGGACTTGCAGCAGAGAACGCTTTTATCAACCGCAGCCGTGCTAAAAGAGTCTTGTATAGCCCTGTCACATAATAAGGGCTCATGCACTTGAATGGGTCCGCAATCCAGAAGGTCCTATTTCTGCTCTATCTTTTTGCAGTGCGGACGAATCACAGACCCATTCAAGTTGAATGGGTCTGGATTAGGGATGAGCAAATTGACTTCGGGTGAAACATCTGAAGTCGATTTGCATAAAACATTGTTTCAAAACTGTACAGAACAGGATCTCCGTACAGTATTAGAATGTATTGGCTTCGATGAGCCGAAGTGGTACCTTGGAACCGAACCCGAGTTCGGGAAATGGTTTTTTAAAGTACAAATTAATTTATGAAGTTATTACCCGAAGTCTCGCTAGACTTCGCAAAGCAATAACTTCGGTTCATCGGAGCCAATACATTCTAAGGCCTCTTGTACACGACCGTATGGCTTTTTCAATATTTCGCGGTCGAAAAAAAACGGATCCGCAAAAAATACAGATGACGTCCGTGTGCATTCCGTTTTTTTGCGGAACTGAACAGCTGGCCCCTGATAGAACAGTACTATTCTTGTCCGTTATGCAGACAATAATAGGACATGTTCTATCTTTGAACAGAACGGAAAAACGGAAATACGGAAACGGAAGGCATATGGAGTACCTTCCGTTTTTTTTGCGGATCCATTGAAATGAATGGTTCCGTATACGGTTCGTACACGGAATGCAAAAAACGGACCGTGAACGAAAAAAAATAAGCTTCTGCTCCGTAGAGTATTGAAACTACATTTTATGCGTCTGGATCCTTCTACGGAATCCGCACGAATGCTGCCTGTGCAAATTGCGGTCCCCAATGCACGGAATGGCCTAGCAGCGACCATGTGCATAAGCCCTAACTGAGACTTGCAGTTGTCGCCAGATTAGTCACAACTTCTCCAACGCTACCCTGTTTATTTAACATTTTCTGGTCCATTGTCAGACTTTACCACTCACGAGGGCCACAATTAAACATAAAGATTTATCTCCATTCGAGCGAGGACTGTATATGCCATGAATGGAGGAAGTTCCACATTTCGGACTCACACCTCGGAGGAAGGCACAGAAACTGAGCTTATCGTATCTCCTATAGACAGCAATGGAGATCAAAGCACGCTCGTGTAGACTCCACTCCATTGGTTCCAGTTGAGTACCACTATCTGCTAGTACTACAGCATTATTTTTCTGATACAAAAATAAAGATCACTTGCAAAACTTACTGCATACAGTTTCTACAATAAAAGGGTTGTACCACAAAAAAAAAAAATCTACATTTTTCAAACCAGCACCCGGATCTGAATACTTTTGTAATTGCATGTAATTAAAAATGTTGTATAGCCGCTGAATTATTAAAATGTGTTATATAATGTATATAGCACAGTATCATCTTTGAGGTGGTCGCACATGCTCAGTTCCATTCTTTAACTGCTACCAGCTGGATCTTCTGTTAGAAGCTGTGACAGTTACAGGGAAAGAGCTGCAGCAGAAAGGACACAACCCCAGCTCTGTGATAGGTAGAGAGCTGCAGCAGGAAGGACACAACCCCAGCTCTGTGATAGGTTGAGAGCTGCAGCAGGAAGGACACAACCCCAGCTCTGTGATAGGTAGAGAGCTGCAGCAGGAAGGACACATCCCTGAGAAAGGGCACTCCCCTGAGCTGCCAGCTTGAAATAAATCTAGCAGAGCAATTGGAGCAATGATTGGGGAGATCTCTGCATCCATGTAAGGTTCAGGGCTGGTTCTTCTTTTGTTAGAACTGTATGATACCTGTGATTTTCTTTTTTTTAATGAATCATGGGATAACCCCTTTAAACTCAACGCTAAGAGGCCATGCAGTAAGTATGCAGTATTCACACATCTGAGATAGGGAAATAAGATTTTGACCAAGGGCTTAACCATTGGTGGATTAAAGGGAACCTGTCATCAACTTTATGCTGCCCACACTAACAGCAGCATAAAGTAGAGACAGGTGAGTTGATTTAATTGGTCTGTCATTTAAAAGTTAAAAGCAAGTAGTTGCCGAGAACCAACATCACAATCATTGTAGACTGGGCCTGGAAAAGAGTCACGGACACCTGAGAAGAGTCCTGGTTATTCATGGATTCCTGCTCTCCTGCCCACCTGCTGATGACTGACTGTCTTCTACCTAGTTTTCTCCCTTTGTCTCTAGGAGAGAACTGCCATCATCAGGAGATGGGCGAGGAGAGCAGGAGATTAGGAATAATCTTCTCAGGTAAATTTGACTCTTTTGAAGGTCTGTGCTGCAATGATTATGATGCTGGTTCTCAGCAACCACATCGCGCGTCATCGCGCCTCCTAAGCCGTACAGCGCAGGACACAGGCCGAAAGAGGCCTTCACCACTTCACTGAGAGTGTCATGGAGGTAAGTATGTAAGTTTTTTTTTGTTTTGTTTTTTAACACAATGCTGTTGGCCAGAATGGGGAAGGGGTGAGAGGATCACTATGGGGGCATCTACTAGGGGGCATTATACTGGCACACATGGGGGAGAGGAGCACTATGGGTACATCTACTAGAGGGCATTATACTGGCACACATGGGGGAGAGGAGCACTATGGGGACATCTCCTAGGGGGCATTATACTGGCACACATAGAGGAGAGGAGCAATATGGGGCATCTACTAGGGGGCTTTATACTAGCACACATGGGGGAGAGGAGCACTATGGAGGCATCTACTAGGGGGCATTATACTGGCACACATGGGGGGAGAGGAACACTTTGGAGGCATCTACTAGGGGGCATTATTTACTGGCACACATGGGGGAGAGGAGCATTTTGGAGGCATCAACTAGGGGGCATTATTTACTGGCACACATGGGAGGGAGGAGCACTATGGGGGCATCTACAAGAGGGCATTATTTACTAGCACACATGGGAGGGAGGAGCACTATGGGGGCATCTACAAGGGGGCATTATTTACTAGCACACATGGGAGGGAGGAGCACTATGGGGGCATCTACAAGGGGGCATTATTTACTGGCACACATGGGAGGGAGGAGCACTATGGGGGCATCTACTAGGGGCACTATATAGGAGTATTTTATACTAGTGCAAAATTATAGGGCACTATGGGGACATTAGCTCAACTGGGGGCACTAATAAGGAATTTTTGGGGACACACAGTAGGGGGCATTGGCACACATTATGAGGGCACTATAGGGACATTGGCTCTACTAGGGGCACTAAGAGGAGGTATTTTTTTACTGCCACAGAACAGGGCATTTTTTTGTATCATTATTTTTGGGGGACATTATGTTTATTAGTGTCAGGGACACTATTTGCTGGGCGCAGTTATTTTTTAGGGCACTGTGTGCTAATAATTATTGAAAGGGCACTATCTGGTACTAGTATTTTCAGAGGGTTTATCTGTTTCTGCAGTATAGTATTGGGGAGCACAGCAGGCGCAGGATGGGGTGTTCAGAAGGTTGGAGGATGTTGGAAAAGTAGGAAACTAAGATGTCTGTCTGTCAAACTCTGCAGAGAGAAGAGACGGCTGAAAGGAATTATCATGGTGGTCTGGTCTGAAAGAAGAAGATGAGGAAAGAGAAGATCTAAGAAGACGTCACTGGGTGTACAAGGTATGTGGCGCTGTATTAGGCTACTTTCACATCTGCGTTAGTGATTCTGGCAGGCTATTCCAGCTGAATTCACTGGATCCGGCACTGCTGGATGCAAACGGAATGCCCGCCGGCCCCATTAACTATAATGGGGTACAGTAGAGATCTGGCCACAATCTGGCAAAAATGCAGAAAATCAGCGGGACATAAACCACTGCATGCTGTGGTTTGTGTCCGGACGGATCGTAGTGCCGCGGGTGTGAAAGTAGCCTTACCTTGCATGTTTTGTATTGCTGTATGTAATATTAGAAGGGAATAGGTTAGGTTGAGAATGTGGCATCGGGGGTGGAGGGGCCCAGGCACATTCTTTGAAAAGGGACCTCTGCTGTCTGTCTCTGCCCCTGGTTTAGCATTTCTGTCACTATTTTATGCAGCCCTCAGTGAGGTCAGCATAAAGTTGATGACAGGTTCCCTTTAAGTAGACCTTAGACCTTGTACTGTTTTCAAAACTTGCCTCCTCCTTTCCCACCGCTGCACTGCCATGCCATTTCCGTTATCAACACCACCTGCATTGTGCCTGCATTGACAACTGGGTGTTGCATTCTTCTTCTCAAAGGGCTGTGTCCATGCATAGTGAGGGTGTTCAATCATTATTAACAGTATGAGAAAGTGTTGGGCCACCCAAAACATATTATAATCTGGCACTGGACTTACCTACCATAGGGGCTGGTTCTGAACCCCAGAGAGGACTCTTTTTCCACAAGCCTAACATTAGCAAACAAGGGTATGGAAAACCGTCCTAAGGATCATGGAAAGGAGATGGTGGCTAACAAGCAACAAGTCCTCCAGTCTCAGGTGGTTAAAGTGGTTATCCCATTATTAATGTAAGAAATGAAATGATTTTAATTTTTTACATTATTAATGTAAAAAATGAAAATCAGACATCATATAGTAAATGACAACCTCTTTCTAATAAAGCTAGAACCAGCCACACATAGATCCAGAGATCTCCCCATTCATTGCTCTTCTAGATTTATATCAAGCTGGCAGTTCAGGGGGCATGTCTTTTCTGCTTAAGCTTTCTCCCTATCACATCTCAGAAGGCAGTTGAAGGATGAAACTGAGCATGTGCGGCCTTCTCAGTGAGCCAGACAAAGAAATAAGAAAAAGAACAAACAGCAGGTGGCGCTATACAGATAGTGATGGACTAACATAGGCCGGGACGATTCGCGAATGCGCGTTCGCGATCAAATGTTTGCGAATCGCGCCTTCGCAGCAGGCGCCATTCACTTTGATGGCAGGCGAACCTGAAAAACCTTCAGGTCATATTTGCAACCAGCAAACACTTACCAGAAGTACACAAATAGTCCCACAACATGGACAGTGATATACCAGAGGGGGATCATTGGCAAAAATTCCCACAAAAAATATGCATTTAAATCAGGGGCCATTTTTATGCGTATTAAAGGGAAACTCTCAAATATGTGCCCTGCTGGAGCCTAGAGAAATTTTATTTTAGGCCACGGGAGTACGGGCCCCAAAAATTAGGCATTCACCTGACAGAAAAGAACTTGTGATTATGTGGCTGGAGGTACATTAGGTGGTCACTGGCTAAAAATTTTACTGTCGGCCTGTACAGGCCCCAAAAATTAGCCATTCACCTCACAGAAAAGAACTTGTAATTCTGTGGCTGGAGGTACATTAGGCGATCACTGGATAAAAATGTTACTGTAGGCCACTGGAGTAGAGGCCCCAAAAATTAGGCATTCCCCTGACACAAAAGAACTTGTGATTCTGTGGCTTGAGGTATATTAGGCGGTCACTGGCTAAAAATAGAACTGTAGGCCACTGGAGTAAAGGCCCCAAAAATTGGGCATTCACCTGACACAAAAGAACTTGTGATTCTGTGGCTGGAGGTACATTAGGCAGTCACTGGATAAGAATAGAACTGTAGGCCACTGGAGTAGAGGCCCCTAAAATTAGGCATTCATCTGAAAGAAAAGGCTTTTTATGCCGCTGTATATACATAAGACAAGGACCATTATTCTGTGTGGTGGCGGATATGTGTGGGCTGGCATGAGGAAATTCAATTACACGTGGCCGCCACTGGTGTTGAATTCCTCAGAGATTCATGCCTCATTCATTTTTAGAAATGTGAGGTAGTCCACACTGTCATGAGCTAGGCCAGTGCGCTTATCGGTCACGATCCCCCCTGCTGCGCTGAACGTCCTTTCGGACAGGAAACTCGACGAGGGGCAAGCCAAGATTTCCATGGCAAATTGTGCCAGAGCCTGCACACCCAGTAGTCCAGGGTAGTCCAGGGGTTCCTCGCTTCTCAGAGCGTCCACATCGGCCGTTAACCCGATGTAGTCGGACACCTGTCGGTCTAGGCGTTCCCTGAGGCTGGATCTAGAGGGCAGCTGTCGATGGATTGGCTGCAAGAATGATCTCATATCCAAAGTGACCAACACATCTTTAAACCGCCCTCTCCTTGCAGGCGCAGTAGGATTGGTACCCGCACTTGTTTCGCTGTGGGTGGAAATTCCACTGCCAGCACCCGCAACAGCAGAATGCAGCATCTCTCGCAGCAAGGCCTAGAAATGCTGCATTCTGCCAGCCCTCTGTGATGCTGGTAACATGTCCGCCATTTTGTGTTTGTACCGGGGGTCTAAGTACGTTGCCACCCAGTACTGGTCCTTGCCCTTTATGCTTTTTATACGGGGGTCCCTCTGCAGACACTGGAGCATGAAGGCCCCTATTCGCACTAAATTGGAAGTGATGGAGCGCCCTGGCTCCTGCTCGTCGCCCAGGAGAATGTCGTCCTCGGTCTCCTCCCCCCAGCCATGAACAACACCATGGATCCCCGAAAGGTTTGAAGTCTCCCTCAAAGCCTGCTCTTCATGCTCCTCCTCCTCCTCCCCCCGGCCACCATCCTCCTCTGACTCCTCTTCAGACTCCGGTTGACTTGTCTCAGATGGAGTAGCCCCCCCTGGGAATTTATTCAGCATTGCGACTTCCTCATCTTCCAGCTCCTGCTCCTCGACGGCTTGATCAATGACACAACGCAATGCACGCTCCAGAAAGAAGGTGTAAGGTATGATTTCACTAATGGCGCCCTGGCTGCGACTGACCAGTTTGGTGATCTCATCAAACGGCCGCAGAAGTCTGCATGCGTTGCGCATGAGCAGCCACTGACGCGGTGAAAAGAAACCAAGCTCCCCAGAACCTGTCCTGCTGCAGAGTTCGTACAGGTAGTCATTAACGGCACGTTGCTGCTGGAGCTGCCTATCAAGCATATACAAGGTGGAGTTCCAGCGAGTCGTGCTGTCACAAACCAGAGGTCTAACGGGCAAGTGGTGTCGCCGCTGAACGTTAGCAAGGCGAGCCATGGCTGTGTAAGATCTTCTAAAATGTCCAGAGATTTTTCTGGCCTGCCGCAAGACGTCCTGGACCCTGGGGTATTTGGCAACGAATCGCTGCATGACTAAGTTCAGGATGTGTGCCATGCACGGCACGTATATCATTTTGCCCTGTTTCAGCAGGCTCAGCAGATTGGCATCGTTGTCGCACACCACTTTACCAACTGTCAAATTGAGCGGGGTTAGTCACTGATCAGCCTGTGACCGCAGAGCTGAAAGCAGTGCAGGACCGGTGTGGCTCTTGGCTTCCAGGCACTACATCCGCAGCACAGCATGGCAACGTCTCACCTAGGACATCGAATAGGTTCTGGGGAGCTTGGGGGGAGCAGCGAAAGAGGCGGTATCTTGGCAGATGTATCAGATGTATCTTGGCACCGACACTGTGTGCCAGAGATATATTCACTTGCCTCTGTATGTAGCCATATAGCTCAGGGATGCCCTTCTGGGAGAAATATTTCCTTTCGGGGCCTTCCATTGCGGTGTGGCAATGGCTACAAATTTTCTAAAGGCCTCCGAGTACACCAGTTTATATGGCAGTAGTTGGCGGGCTAGCAGTTCCGACAAGCCGGCGGTCAGCCGATGGGCAAGAGGATTATCCGGCGTCATCATCTTTTTACGCTCGAACATTTGGGCGACGGAAGCCTGCCTTCTGCCAGATGAACGTGACGATGGCACAGTGGAAGGTGGAGTGGAGGACAAATGGGAGGAAGGAGAAGGAAAAGAGGCAGGACGAGGAGTGCCAGGAGTGTGGCTTTGTGGGTTCTGACGGTGTTGCTCCCACTGGGCTCGGTGATGGGAGTCCAGTTGCCTTCTTAAGGCAGTCGTCCTTAGGTGAGTGTTGGGCTTACCGCGACTTATGCGTTGACAGCACAGGCTGCAGATGGCAACACTATTGTCAGCAGCTGACACGTTAAAAAAAAAGCCCACACTGCGGAGCCATGTGCCAGCGTCCTGGAAGCGCCAGAAGTGACCGTGCATGGTGGATGGCTAGCTCCAGATACATTTGCAATCTGCTTTTTGCCTCCAGTGCCCTGCGAGCTGTGCCTCCTTCTCCTCCCTCTCTGCTGCTCCATCTCTCCCTCTGAACTCCCCTCCTCTTCCTCTCTTGTGGGCACCCACGTGACCTCCATCGACACATCACCTTTACCACCACTGATATTTGAGATCTCAAAGTAGGCAGCAACAGTGGGGACCTCCCTCCTTGGGATGATCTGGGTACTGTCGTCAGACCGCTGGGTGGCAGCCGTTGCTATCTCCTCTTCCTCATCCGATGTCAATAATGGCTGCGCATCGTTAAGGTCTGGGAATGGATGGGAAAATAATCCCTCTGACTCATGTGGAGGGGCTATGGTGGTGGTGGTGGTGGTGGATTTGGGGCTGCACACAGCTAAGAGTGAGGAAGGTGCAGATACAGATTATGAGGAGGGTGCAGAACCAGAAGGGTGAGTGAGCCACTCAACCAACTCTGGTGCGTCCTTTGAAGTAATCACATGTGCCTTCTCCAACTTCCCACTTAGGCTCCGGCCTGGTGCACCTGCCCGACCCCTACCACCCCTGCGGAACGGCCTGCCTCTTCCTCTGCCTGTCATTTTCAAAATGACCCTGTGCCTAAGTCACTAGAGAAGAGCAGTATTTGTGGAAGCAGGTATATTGCAGGCCTCAATCAATATTTGGTGGAAGCAGGTATATCTAACCCCTAAATCAGTCTTTTGTGGAAGCATGCATAATACACCCCTCAGTCAGTTTTTTTGGGGGCAACTGGTAAATCACGCCCGTTGCAATTAGCTGTTCCAATAGCGTTAGTCGCTCTATAGAGCTGCAGTATCGCAGCAGAACCGCACACAAGTGCTGCAAAGTTGAAATGCACTATATAGAAATGATATTATAAGTATATCACACCCCTGCCAAAATCAGTTTTTTTTTGGGGGGGGGGCAACTAGTATATCACACCCGTTGCAATTGGTTGTTCCAATAGCGTTTGTCCCTCTATATAGCTGCAGTATTGCAGAAGAACCGCACACACAACTGCTGCACAGTTCAAATGCACGATATAGAAAGTATATTATAGGTATATCACACCCCTGCCTCAATCAGTTTTTTGGGGGGCAACGGGTATATCACACCCATTGCAATTAGTTGTTCCAATAGCGTTTGTCCCTCTATATAGCTGCGGTATTGCAGCAGAACCACACACAACTGCTGCACAGTTCAAATGCACTATATAGAAAGTACTGTATATTATAGGTATATCACACCCCTGCCTCCATCAATTTTTTGGGGGGGGCAACTGGTATATCACACCCGTTGCAATTAGTTGTTCCAATAGTGTTTGTCCCTCTATATAGCTGCAGTATCGCAGCAGAACCGCTCAAAACTTCTGCAAAGTTTAAATGCACTATATAGAAAGTATATTATAGGTATATCACAACCCTGCCTCAATCAGTTTTTTGGGGGGGCAACTGGTATATCACACCTGTTGCAATTAGTTATTCCAATAGCGTTTGTCCCTCTATATAGCTGCGGTATCGCAGCAGAACCGCACACAACTGCTGCACAGTTCAAATGCACTATAACAGGGATCAGCAACCTTCGGCACTCCAGCTGTGGTGAAACTATGACTCCCAGCATGCACACTTGCTTAGCTATTTTCAGGACTCCCATAAAAGTGAATGGAGCATGCTGGGAGTCGTAGTTTCAACACATCTGGAGTGCCGAAGGTTGCGGACTGCTGCACTAAAATATACTTTCTATGTTAGAAAGTATATTCTAAGTATATCACACCCCTCTGTATATCACACCTATCGATAGCCCACCTATACCAGTCCTTGAAAGAACTTTTGTGGCCCTATTAGCTAGCGTTTGGTTTCCCTAACAGCCTGTCCCTGCTCCACAAAGCAACTCTCCCTACAATGACAAAATGCAGAATGTAAAATGGCTGCCAGATCTGGTTCTGTTATAGGGTGGGGGTGTGTCCATGTGCTGAAACGTCTCAATTGGCTGTCCTGTCCCACCTGATGGATGTGTCATGGGTCAAAGTTCGGCGCAATGCAAAAGAATATGGCACGCACGAACATCGCCATATATTCGCATGTTCGGCAGATCGCGAACGCTTAACATTCGCCGCGGACCGACCGCCGGGCGAACCGCAAGGACATCACTATATACAGATACATTTTAATGAATAACTCACTGCATATACAAAAATTTTAAAGTAAGTATTCAGGTCCAGGAGCTGGTTTAAAAACTGTAGAATGTTTTTTGTGGGACAACCCCTTTAAGGTTGTGTCAATGGGAAGTAGTACCACAAGGGGGCTTCATTTTATTTTTACTATAGTGAACCATTTCCTCTATATAGCCCCTTCATTGTGAACACATTGGGGACAATGACTGATTTAGGTGATTACAATCCTCTTTGATTTTATTTAAAAAAAATAAAAAAACAGACAAAATGTCTGAAAAGAATTTAAAAAAACTTGACAAAATTCAATATTTTTATTAGAATGATAATTAATCAATAAAAACTGAAAATTTATATCATGGAAATAAAATGTCACTCATAAAAGTTTAACTAAATTCCTTATACAAGAAAAACAAATTTAACAGAATGCTTTGTACTGAAAATGGATCCGCTGCGTGACCAAAATAGCTCTGATAGAAAATATTCAAAAAGACCACAAGAAAAAGGGGGACTGGGGAGGCTTAAACAAACAAGTCATATTTTTTAATAATAATAGGCATAAATCTTATAAAAGCACATTATATGTTCACCCGGAGTGTTCTTCTTTCGCTTTGGCATCACACTAATCCCAGTGGCATGCTTGTGCTAATTAAAAACATTTTTTTAAATGAAATCCTATAAATATGTGGAGGAACGATAATACAGAGAGCGGGGCTGACTATACACAAAGCCTAAGTGTTGGAATTTTATTAAAATTATTTTCTTTCACAAGGCTGCCTCACAAAATAGAAAATAATCCCAGGCAACGGAATGGGGCATTTCAAAATGACACATTCAATGAACATTACACGTGAAATAATGCCAATGCTTGTTATTAAAGAGCTTTGTGTAATACGGCAAAATACTCCTATTCATTTAGTAAATGCCTGACTGACAATCCATACAAGAAAATAAGAAAAAAATATACAATTCTATATTTCATTTCTTTTAGTCATTTAACTGTATATTTTACATTTATAGTTATTGCAGAGGTTAGTCCGTATGTACATTAGAATGAATAAATCAATCCGCCAAATATTGGCCTAGATTTACTATTAGGCCTCTTCCACACGACCATGTGTTCCCCTTGGCCATAATGCGGCCCGCATACGGCGGGTCCGCAATACACGGGACACCGGCCGTGTGCATTACGCATCACGGATGCGGACCCATTCACTTCACGGAACGGAACCACAGAACGGAAGCACTACTGAGTGCTTTTGGGGGGTTCTGTGCTTCCGTTCCACAAAAAGATAGAACCTGTTCTATCTTCTTGCGGAACGGACGGATCGCGGACCCCATTCAAGTGAATGGGGTCACGATCCGTATGCGGCTGGCCCACGGTCGTTGCCCGTGCATTGCGGACCGCAATTTGCGGGCCGCACCGCAGGCACGGCCAGCACACGTTCGTGTGTAAGAAGCCTTAGTTGGCTAGGGCCATATTTATCGCAGCTTCTCAGGTTTAAAGATGAGTAAACTTAATCCATACTAATCGATTCTTTCATCAAAAAGACCTCTTGAGCAGCGAGGGGTTGGCCCCGTTGTTAAAGACTCTCCCCCTGAAGTAGTGGCACATGGGCAGCAGCAGGAGAGCCGTAAGATTGTCAGGGCCAGGTGTGATGTCCAGCCCTGTCAATCAAGGAGGAGGCACTTGAGCAGCATCAATGACTCGATTCATACAAATTAATTCACTTATCTGACTCATGTTTAGACCTCCTGTCTAAGGCTAGATTCACACTACAGGGAGTGCAGAATTATTAGGCAAGTTGTATTTTTGAGGATTAATTTTATTATTGAACAACAACCATGTTCTCAATGAACCCAAAAAACTCATTAATATCAAAGCTGAATATTTTTGGAAGTAGTTTTTAGTTTGTTTTTAGTTTTAGCTATTTTAGGGGGATATCTGTGTGTGCAGGTGACTATTACTGTGCATAATTATTAGGCAACTTAACAAAAAACAAATATATACCCATTTCATTTATTTATTTTTACCAGTGAAACCAATATAACATCTCAACATTCACAAATATACATTTCTGACATTCAAAAACAAAACAAAAACAAATCAGTGACCAATATAGCCACCTTTCTTTGCAAGGACACTCAAAAGCCTGCCATCCATGGATTCTGTCAGTGTTTTGATCTGTTCACCATCAACATTGCATGCAGCAGCAAACACAGCCTCCCAGACACTGTTCAGAGAGGTGTACTGTTTTCCCTCCTTGTAAATCTCACATTTGATGATGGACCACAGGTTCTCAATGGGGTTTAGATCAGGTGAACAAGGAGGCCATGTCATTAGATTTTCTTCTTTTATACCCTTTCTTGCCAGCCACGCTGTGGAGTACTTGGACGCGTGTGATGGAGCATTGTCCTGCATGAAAATCATGTTTTTCTTGAAGGATGCAGACTTCTTCCTGTACCACTGCTTGAAGAAGGTGTCTTCCAGAAACTGGCAGTAGGACCGACACATTCAATGAACATTACACGTGAAATAATGCCAATGCTTGTTATTAAAGAGCTTTGTGTAATACGGCAAATTACTCCTATTCATTTAGTAAATGCCTGACTGACAATCCATACAAGAAAATAAGAAAAAAATATACAATTCTATATTTCATTTCTTTTAGTCATTTAACTGTATATTTTACATTTATAGTTATTGCAGAGGTTAGTCCGTATGTACATTAGAATGAATAAATCAATCCGCCAAATATTGGCCTAGATTTACTATTAGGCCTCTTCCACACGACCATGTGTTCCCCTTGGCCATAATGCGGCCCGCATACGGCGGGTCCGCAATACACGGGACACCGGCCGTGTGCATTACGCATCACGGATGCGGACCCATTCACTTCACGGAACGGAACCACAGAACGGAAGCACTACCGAGTGCTTTTGGGGGGTTCCGTGCTTCCGTTCTACAAAAAGATAGAACCTGTCCTATCTTCTTGCGGAACGGACGGATCACGGACCCCATTCAAGTGAATGGGGTCACGGTCCGTATGCGGCTGGCCCACGGTCGTTGCCCGTGCATTGCGGACCGCAATTTGCGGGCCGCACCACAGGCACGGCCAGCACACGTTCGTGTGCAAGAAGCCTTAGTTGGCTAGGGCCATATTTATCGCAGCTTCTCAGGTTTAGAGATGAGTGAATCAATCCATACAAATCGATTCTTTCATCAAACAGACCTCTTGAGCAGCGAGGGGTTGGCCCCGTTGTTAAAGACTCTCCCCCTGAAGTATAGTGGCACATGGGCAGCAGCAGGAGAGCCGTAAGATTGTCAGGGCCAGATGAGATGTCCAGCCCTGTCAATCAAGGACGAGGCACTTGAGCAGCAGGGCCAGCCCCTCGCTGCTCAAGAAGTCTGGTGAATGACTCGATTCATACAAATTAATTCACTCATCTGACTCATGTTTAGACCTCCTGTCTAAAGCTAGATTCACACTAGAGTTAAAATCTTCCAGCAGAGGAACCGCCTGCCAGAGTTCATCGTATCTGGCATATCCAGATATTGCCATTCTCCACCAGAGCCCATTGACTATAAAGGGAACCAGCAGGCATCCAGCCTATTTTCAACATTAGTACTGGGATTCAGCAGGACATAAACTGTTGCGAGTACAGCTTTTTGTCTCGCCAAATCCTGGCACTAATGCCGGAAACAGGCCAGATCCCATTATAGTCAAACAGGCCTGGCAGTGCTCCTTTTCTTTCCGGCTATGCCGCCTCGTTGAACTCCGGCAGGCTGTTCCTCTGTCAGAACAGCCCACCGGAAAATGTTAACGCTAGTTAAAATCAGGGGGTAATGTATTAGGTGTTCTGCACCAGAGAGTAGGCATTTTTGCCCATTTTATGATGTAGTTGCAGCACTTTTGGGGTTGTTTGCTTACACTAAGGGTCCATTCACACGTCCGTTTTTTCTTTCCTGATCTGTTCCATTTTTTCAGGAACAGATCAGGACCAGATCTGGACCCATTCATTTTCAATGGGTCCTGGAAAAAATCGGACAGCACAATGTGTGCTGTCCGTTTCCGTTGTTCCGTTCCGCATGTCCGAAAAAATATAAAACATGTCCTATTCTTTTCCGCAAAAATCGGATCCTGGATCAATACAAAGTCAATGGATCCGCAAAAAACGGAAGACATTCGTATGTCATTACGTATGTCATCCGTTTTATGCGGATTCCGTTCCTGGAAATTAGGCTTCCTCCCCAGTATTATGTGACCAGTGCAGCCCCCCTCCCTCTATATTCATTGGTGGCCAGTGCGGCAGTGCGGATTCCCAGTAAAGTTTTCTACAGATCTGATTTTTCACTTCGTGAAAAACTCAGATCCGACAGTATATTCTAACACAGAGGCGTTCCCATGGTGATGGGGACGCTTCTAGTTAGAATATACTGAGAACGATGTACATGACTGCCCCCTGCTGCCTGGCAACACCCGATCTCTTACAGGGGGCTGTGATCTGCACAATTAACCCCTCAGGTGCTGCGCCTGAGGGGTTAATTGTGCATATCATAGCCCCCTATAAGAGATCAGGGGCTGCCAGGCAGCAGGGGGCAGACCCCCCTCCCTCCCCAGTATTAAATGTGCCCAGTGCGGTCTCATCCCTCCCCCCCCCCATCATTGGTGGCCAGTGCGGATTCCCAGTATTAATAAATGTGCCCAGTGCGGTCTCACCTCTCCCCCCCCCCCCCCATCATTGGTGGCCAGTGCGGATTCCCAGTATTAATAAATGTGCCCAGTGCGGTCTCACCTCTCCCCCCCCCATCATTGGTGGCAGCGGAGAGTACCGATCGGAGTCCCAGTTTAAATCGCTGGGGCTCCGATCGGTTACCATGGCAGCCAAGACGCTATTGCAGTCTTGGCTGCCATGGTTACTTAGCAATAAATACAAGCATTATACTTACCTGCGACTGCGAGCTGCGATGTGTGTCCGGCCGGGAGCTCCTCCTACTTGTAAGTGACAGGTCTGTGCTAAAAGCAATGCGCCGCACAGACCTTTCACTTACAAGTAGGAGGAGCTCCCGGCCGGTCAGACATCGCAGCTCGCAGTCGCAGGTAAGTATAATGCTTGTATTTATTGCTAAGTGACCATGGCAGCCAAGACTGCAATAGCGTCTTGGCTGCCATGGTAACCGATCGGAGCCCCAGCGATTTAAACTGGGACTCCGATCGGTACTCTCCGCTGCCACCAATGATGGGGGGGGGGGGAAGAGGTGAGACCGCACTGGGCACATTTATTAATACTGGGAATCCGCACTGCCACCAATGATGGGGGGGGGGGGGAGAGGTGAGACCGCACTGGGCACATTTATTAATACTGGGAATCCGCACTGCCACCAATGATGGGGGGGGGGGAGAGGTGAGACCGCACTAGTCACATTTAATACAGGGGAGGGAGGGGGTCTGCCCCCTCCTGCCTGGCAGCACCTGATCTCTCACAGGGGGCTATGATTCGCACAATAATTGTGCGGATCACAGCCCCCTGTAAGAGATCGGGTGCTGCCAGGCAGCAGGGGGCAGTCATGTACACCGTTCTCAGTATATTCTAACTAGAAGCGTCCCCATCACCATGGGAACGCCTCTGTGTTAGAATATACTGTCGGATTTGAGTTTTCACATGTTTCCGTTTTTTGCGGATCCGCAAAAAACGGATGACATACGGAAACATTTTCAGGAACAACGGATCCGCAAAAAACGGACCGAAAATCGGGATGTAGAAAAATACGGACGTGTGAATGTAGCCTAAGGGGCGGACAGCTACACTGTTAGGCTACATTCACACGTCCGTATTTTTCTACATCCCGATTTTCGGTCCGTTTTTTGCGGATCCGTTGTTCCTGAAAATGTTTCTGTATGTCATCCGTTTTTTACGGATCCGCAAAAAACGGAAACATGTGAAAACTTAAATCCGACAGTATATTCTAACACAGAGGCGTTCCCATGGTGATGGGGACGCTTCTAGTTAGAATATACTGAGAACGGTGTACATGACTGCCCCCTGCTGCCTGGCAGCACCCGATCTCTTACAGGGGGCTGTGATCCGCACAATTATTGTGCGAATCATAGCCCCCTGTGAGAGATCAGGTGCTGCCAGACAGGAGGGGGCAGACCCCCTCCCTCCCCTGTATTAAATGTGACTAGTGCGGTCTCACCTCTCCCCCCCCCCCCATCATTGGTGGCAGTGCGGATTCCCAGTATTAATAAATGTGCCCAGTGCAGTCTCACCTCTCCCCCCCCCCCCCATCATTGGTGGCAGCGGAGAGTACCGATCGGAGTCCCAGTTTAAATCGCTGGGGCTCCGATCGGTTACCATGGCAGCCAAGACGCTATTGCAGTCTTGGCTGCCATGGTTACTTAGCAATAAATACAAGCATTATACTTACCTGCGACTGCGAGCTGCGATGTCTGACCGGCCGGGAGCTCCTCCTACTTGTAAGTGAAAGGTCTGTGCGGCGCATTGCTTTTAGCACAGACCTGTCACTTACAAGTAGGAGGAGCTCCCGGCCGGACACACATCGCAGCTCGCAGTCGCAGGTAAGTATAATGCTTGTATTTATTGCTAAGTAACCATGGCAGCCAAGACTGCAATAGCGTCTTGGCTGCCATGGTAACCGATCAGAGCCCCAGCGATTTAAACTGGGACTCCGATCGGTACTCTCCGCTGCCACCAATGATGGGGGGGAGAGGTGAGACCGCACTGGGCACATTTATTAATACTGGGAATCCGCACTGGCCACCAATGATGGGGGGGGGGGGAGAGGTGAGACCGCACTGGGCACATTTATTAATACTGAGAATCCGCACTGGCCACCAATGATGGGGGGGGGGAGAGGTGAGACCGCACTGGGCACATTTATTAATACTGGGAATCCGCACTGGCCACCAATGATGGGGGGGGGGGAGGTGAGACCGCACTGGGCACATTTATTAATACTGGGAATCCGCACTGGCCACCAATGATGGGGGGGGGGGAGAGAGGTGAGACCGCACTGGGCACATTTAATACTGGGGAGGGAGGGGGGTCTGCCCCCTGCTGCCTGGCAGCCCCTGATCTCTTATAGGGGGCTATGATATGCACAATTAACCCCTCAGGCGCAGCACCTGAGGGGTTAATTGTGCAGATCACAGCCCCCTGTAAGAGATCGAGTGTTGCCAGGCAGCAGGGGGCAGTCATGTACATCGTTCTCAGTATATTCTACCTAGAAGCGTCCCCATCACCATGGGAACGCCTCTGTGTTAGAATAGATCTGATCTGTAGAAAACTTTACTGGGAATCCGCACTGCCGCACTGGCCACCAATGAATATAGAGGGAGGGGGGCTGCACTGGTCACATAATACTGGGGAGGAAGCCTAATTTCCAGGAACGGAATCCGCATAAAACGGATGACATACGTAATGACATACGAATGTCTTCTGTTTTTTGCGGATCCATTGACTTTGTATTGGTCCAGGATCCGATTTTTGCGGAAAAAAATAGGACATGTTTTATATTTTTTCGGACATGCGGAACGGAACAACGGAAACGGACAGCACACATTGTGCTGTCCGATTTTTTCCAGGACCCATTGAAAATGAATGGGTCCAGATCTGGTCCTGATCTGTTCCTGAAAAAACGGAACAGATCAGGAAAGAAAAAACGGACGTGTGAATGGACCCTTATCCTGATTTATCGTTGTGACTTTTTGCAAAAAGGTTTCTGGTGTACTACAGTCCCCTGGTGAGGTACAAACTGGCAGAACCTTTGAAATAAATATGATTAGACTAGAGACTGAAAAATCCATAGGTATTTTGGGGGACAAATCTAGCAAATGGCATGTGATATTTAGTAAATTTGTCACAAAAAAATTTCCTCAAACCAAGCAGACACTGCAAAAAAAGGTCAAAAGGATACATCTTGATACTTTAACCATCTACTGGTTGGCCTAGTTTGTGCCAGTTTTTTGGACAGAATTTTGGCCCATTTTGGCGCCTTTTAGAACATGTCTCCCCCTTTCTTACAAACCCACACCCTTCCGGTAAAGCCCCACTCTTTTTTGAGCAATTCTGAAAAAATTGGAGAAAACCTAGCTGGGCCTAACAGCGCCACTTTGTTAGATAGATGAGAGGCATAGACACATACAACCTTCTATTACTTCAAAGGCAATGCACAGGTTATGTGCTTTTTTTTATTGCCTAAATGCATCATAAGATGGACATGCACATTAGATGAAAATTGTTGACTAAACTGTCAGTTTTGGCATGATGTGTACAGGAGCTTTCCTGATTTTCCTCCACGAGGGGAGGGGGGAGTTATCATCATCATCTGTTTTCAAGGAAAATAAGCCGCCACCAGAGGTACCTGAAAAGCCAAGTTTGCATGTGTATCAGGGTTGGGAAGAATAGACATCGATCAAAGACAGTTATCTAATGTATATGACCTTATTTAGGGTCTGTTCTATGGCATACAGTGGCCTATGTCCCCCATAGGGTTTCAGTGAAAAAGAAAAATATATCATGTGGTAATATTTATTTACAGGTAGCCTCTGTATGGAATAGCAAAATCTACTAAACTATTCCATACAGCAAAAAAAATAAAGTCAGCATACCTTGAAAATATATGCCAAAAGGACACTTTTGGCATAAGCTAGATCAATGGGGCTTTGTGAATAAGTTCAACACATGCACCGGGAGCTTTCCTAATGCATTTAGAGAATATACTGCTCAAATGTAATGTGAACATAGGCCCTGATTTATCATACCTTCACTCCAGAATTCTGACATCAAAAAGTCACCAAATAGGGCTTTTGCGACTTTTTTGCACTCCCTTGTGCAAAATGTATGCGATTGCGCCAAATTTTGGGACTTTTTGCATGTGTACACCACTCACTCCAGTTTTGTAATATGGGTGGAAAAGTGGGTGTGGTTAGCTATGTTAATGAGTTTCACTCCAGGTTTATCATTGAAACTTTTGTTAAAAGTCGCAAAATAGTCGCAATCTCACTCTGGGAGGAGGGTGGAGTAGGAAAACTGGAGTAGCTTTTCTAGACAGAAGTGTTAGGTTTAAGGACAAGCCAAATTTATCAAACAACATGCGACATTTGATAAATGTGGCACAAAGTACTCCAACACAGACTGAAGCAAAACTGACTTCAAATATTCTCCTAATGATAAATTCCCCCCAATGTCTTGATTAAATATTTTCCACCGTTTTGAGCATACAGCTCCTATCCCGTTTTTTCCATGGTTGACGAATGCAAATATTGGGGCAGATTTACTAACCCTGTAGATTACATAAACCTAGACAGCCTTTCGAGACCTGCACCAAATTTATTTCCCAGGCTCTACACTCTACTGTATACCAACCATTTATTGGATTATTTTACTCAAGAAATGAGGTGCAATTATGGCATAAAAGTCATATTTGAATCCCTGCCCCTTCCTGCTAAGCCTACCCCTTTCAAGCAACATGGAAAAGTTGTAGAAAACATAGTTATGCCAATTTGCACTATTTTTTTAGACAGATTCTAGGCATGGACTCTAGGACAATGTGTACAGACTAAAATCCATGGACCAATATTACCTACCTCCATATCCACCCTCTTCTACTGTAGGTAAGTTATCGAGAAAAAGGGATAGTGGGAGTAGTCTGCAAGATGACTATAAACATGCATACATGGGTCTGCAAAGGAGCTATAGACAAAAAATTATGGGAGGTGTTGAATCAAGACTATTTGCAAAGAAGCTTTATTATTTAAGGTTCTTTGGTGTAGTAAAATGCATCTATTTTCAAAAGTGTACATACCCTTTACATGTCAAATTCAGCTCTGATATATGGCACAGCTCTGATATATTGGGACATGAGTGTATGTTGTAATGAGGTCTACCTGATTCCTGGTACCTCGACCACATAGGGAGTCCCATCAAAGTATTCCATGCCTAGACATATGTCAGTCACCACCAAGAATCCCACAGAATCCTACATCAATGACCATGCACCATGTGTCTAGAAGTACAGCCCCACTATGAGTGCATGACACAGGTCCTTGTGGTGGCTGCTGCCTATTGATTACAGACTGAGCTGTAGGAATACCAACTAAGCAGTCCTTAGAAATAAACAGTCTATTAAAGGGGTTATCCCACAAAAAATAGTTTACAGTTTTCAAATGAGCACCTGAATTCATTTGTAATTGGATGTAATTAAAAATTTTGTATAGCCACTGAGTTATTCATTAAAATGTATCTGTATAGCGCCACCTGCTGTTTGTTTGTTTTTTCTTATTTCTTGTCCAACTCACTGAGACGGTCGCACATGCTCAATTTCATCTTTCAACTGCCACCTGATTTGTGATAGGGAGAGCCTGGACACGCCCCCTTTCTTGCAGCAGGAAAGACACTCCCCTTGAGCTGTCAGCTTGATATAAATCTAGCAAAGTAATGGATGTGGAGATCTCTGGATCCGTGTGAGGTACAGGGCTGGTTCTAGCTTTGTTAGAAGTAGATTGTCATGAATATGATGTCTGATTTTCATTTTTTACATTAGTCATGGCATAAACCCTTTAACCGCAGTCTCTATTAGTGTCACTTAGATCCGTCAGGCCTATGTGCTCTCTCAGTCTCTCAGCAACATACAGTATGTGGAATGAAGGACGTTGCACTTTGTGCTCCCTTTATAGGTTTTGTACCTTAAGCCTCATTGGCTCTCAACTGTCTCTTGCCCTCAGCGTCGGATGGTGTATGAACTGACCAGGGAGCCCACAAACTCTATAGATCGAGAAAAGATTTAGTGGCTCTGCTGCTCTTCCCTGGCTAGCACTCATGAAGACTCCCTGTTTCAGCTTCCTGGAGCCCACAGTCTGTTGTTGTCTGATCTGTACAGACTCCCGAGATACATCATCTCAGCCACACACACACTGACTTCCTGCTTGCAACCTCTAAACCTGGTCTGTTGCACTACAGTAACAACTAATGGCAGCACGTAACATTACATTCAGTCAGTATAGAGTATGATACCATACTAGACAGTGCAACATCATCACATACAGTGAAGAGATAAAAGATAAGGCAGGGGAGGAGAGACATATGTGAAGCACTGCAAAAGTAACAGCCCCTTACAGTTTCACTCTATTCAAAGACATAACTTAAATTTCCTGGGTTACAATGCAAAATCGGTAACAATGGGTCATTAATAATACTGGTGTCTTCTTATATGGTAAAGAGAGCTTTTCTCCCACTCTATGGCCTAGGTGTGACAGCTGCCTCTGCACCCCTTATAGCTATGCCCTGACTGTATTGTCATGTAGTGGAATTGTAGGGTACACACACGGAAAGGATACACCACAGTATGTTTACTGGAGATATTTTTAACAAACAGTTGCTGTATCAGCCAACATGGCTCACAGAGGTACAGTAGTGGGCTGTTGAGGATCAGGTCAGTTGTTTCCAGCTTTCTCAGACTCGTGGCTAACTGTCTTCCATGGCTAGCTCTCTTGGTGCTTCTGCCGTTAGTTCCCCATGGGACACACGCACTTGCTTCTGCACCGCACCCATCTAACTACATCTAGGTGAAACTAGGGTCTACTTTTTAAAGCCTGTCCCCTGGTCTCCTCCCAGGTCTGTCATTTAGCCAAAATTGTACAGACAGAACAGCATTCCCCTTCTACCACAAATATGCCACCTATCCTTTGCTTTCCTTCTTCCTCATGGTCGACATCTTCATTTTTCGCTCCACCTTCACCACAGCGGACACGGCCCAATGATATACAACCGATGTACAAGCATAAACAATTTTTACAATGTGGACAGAGCTCCTCCACAATTTCACAAATAATCTCAAAGTATTTTTTTTTCTGAAGTGCTCAATATACATCAGTTCAACACTGGCCCTCGTTTTTAAACCAAAAACTGCAAAAGATCTCTAAAGGAGGAACCATGGAAAAGACAAAGACTTAGCATTATGAACATTTTCTTTGGTGCCATTTTTTGGGATCTGTTCCTGATTTTAAAAAGAAAGGGGGATCCTTATTGAGAACTGAGCCATACTAAGATTTCTCTACCCTCAACTTGACCTTGCTTAGACCACCAGGATTCAAGTAAAATATGTGTTTTCGAGAGGCAAACATTGTCTCAGTGTGAAATTCTTAAAATTTTGAAGAAAGATTGAACACAAGAGACGTTAATACGAGAGGTTATCACTCAGTCACTATCAATGGCACAGAGATCCAGATGTGATTAATTTTAAGTACCTTCTAAACGTCTGGTGGTGTGAAAGGAGGTTAATTGTCATCCAAGGAGAAAATATCTACGCAAATACACAAGTTAAGTCTCCAGTGGAAGATCTAATCTTATCGCCCTGTGATTTCTATTTTTCTTAAATTATATCATTCATTGGAAGAGGTGTAAACAAATTGCTCATTTTTCTTCAGCAGATGTGTGAAGGTCAAGCTGGGTTCCTTGAAATAAAATATCTCCATTCACACCGGGAGGCACATGGACAGTACAGAGCAGGACTGGAAAATACCCACTTCAGCCATAATAAACATGGACAATAATAGACAACAACATGTAGTAAAGAAGCAGACTTTTATTTTAAAAAAATATATATTATCATGATTTATTTTTCACTTGTTTTCCATCATAAGCCTGCATTTTACATCCATTTTTCAGAGATATTAAGACGTAGGACCATAAGGCAATGTTCAACCATTAAAGGTAATCTACACTTTGGACAGGCCATTGACAATAGGCTGATCCATCAATTCCCATTGGTTAAACTGTAAAAAAAAGGAACATAGTAAAACATTAGCATTGGAATCAACCAGATATCATATTTTTCATCAGTTTTTTTTATATCATTCAATGGAATTATATCATTCAAGAAAGCAATGCCCAACGAACTCAGCTTGCTACATTTGGAGAGGAACGAAATGATGTGGCAAACCTCAGAAAGTTCAGGTACCAAAGACACGTCCACTACCAGATATTTATCTAGATATTTAGTACATTCTACTAGTTCTCATCATTTTCCACCAATTTAAATAATCAGAACTCCTCATATCACTGCTACCCTAGGACATCTCTGCATCAGTTGCCCCTTCATCGATTACTCTGTACACCTCCAATTTACAATGCCCAGTGTAATCACATTAGAGTGAGCCTTTATGGTCTTGGGGCACTTGAAAAGCAAATTGGAGAATTATCTGAAATGCCCCTAAAAGGGTTTGTGTCATGAAGCATATATAATAATTTTTTTTTTTTCAAGTCAACACCTGGATCTGAATACTTTTGTAATTGCATGTAATTTAAAAATGAGTTATTCAATAAAATGTATCTGTATAGCTCCATCTGCTGTTTGTACTTTTCCTTATTTTTTGTCCATCTCACTGAGCTGGTCGAGCATGCTTAGTTTAAATGTTCAGCTGCCACCAGCCATATGTTCTGTTAGAAACTGTGGCAGTTACAGGAAGAGAGCTGCAGCAGAAAGTACACTGTCACGGTCATATTGTTGTTTGACCGTGACGCAGTTGCCATGCAGACTGGTTGCCGGTGGCAACGTGTTGTTGGCAGTTTGCATGTGCACTTCCCCTTTAAGGTTTGCCTCCCTGCTGTTTGGTGAGCAAGGAGTTAATCTTCTTGCTAGTGGGGATTAAGGTGTTTCCTGGGTGTGGCCGCGGGCTTGATATATACCTGTGGCTTGCTGGCTGGGGGCCGTTGTACTACAGCCTTGCTTGCTGTTGGAGCTTTGCTCCTTGCCTGGGTGTTTCTGCCCAGTCCTTGAGGGCTACCTTATGGAACATAAATTGTCCTCCCTTATGTACCCTCCATGTACCTTTACCCTCACTTGTTGTATGTGTGGTGGGGTTTTATGTTCTGTGTGTGTGAAGCGTCTTGTTGGTTGTTTCATGTCTGGGCTGTTGTTGGTGTTGGCACCTGCATGTATGCTAGACGTCACCCGGTATGTTGATTCCTCCGGAAGGGGGTTGGTTTCCCGGAGGGGTGAACCATTTTTCAGGTGGTGCAGTTGCTGGAGTGCTGGTTCCCATGTGTCAGTACGTACTGCATCTGTATGGTGTTTGGATTGTTGTGCGTCTGTTTGGGTTCCAGTTAACTTCTGGTGTGTTCTTTGTTGGTGACTTCCGGCAGCTGCGGCAGGTAAGTGACCAGGTTTACTGTTGTTTTTGGTTCTGTTGTTTCTGGCCACTGGTTACTTACCTGTCATTCCACTTGGTGTGTTTTCCCTTTGTTGCTAGGCCTGTGGAGACACTGGTTCATCCGTGTCTTGGATGAACCTGGTTGTTTCTTGTCCCTGTCTCCTAACCTCAGGGATTTCAGGGTTCTGAGGTTCCAGTGTATGGGCCCTCCTACCTTAAGGGTCGGCTCATACAGTTAGGAGAACAAGGCCAGATTTAGGGATGCTATAGGAGGTGACCAGCTCCCTTTTCTTGGCAGTCTGGCCTAGCTGCTACCCTTATCTCTTTTACATTGTACGGTGGGGGGTTTCCCCCACTCCCCACTGTGACATACACCCCCCTGAGCTGCCAGGCTGAAGATAATCTAGCAAAGCAATTGGAGCAGTGAGTGTGGAGATCTCTGGACCGATGTGCGGTACAGGGCTGGTTCTAGATTTGCTAGAAAGGTATTGTCATGTTCTATATGATGTCTGGTTTAAATTCTTTACATCAATCATCTCATGATCATGACCTCTATAATAGGTCAGACAATGGAGAGATTAATTAACAGTGGAGGTTGCTGCCGACATTTCTATTTTGTGCCATATTAATGTATAGTGTGTTATTTGTTGAATGTGTGTTGTAAATTGTGAATGATGCGTAAAAGGTGTTTATGTTGTAAAATGCAGCCCAGATTTGAAGAGCTGTCATATTTTTTTTATCTAAGGCAGTCTGTAGGGAAGATGTGACAAACTGCAACATGTGATGGTATAAGTGGCGATCATGCAACACAATGTGCCACAGAGTTATACAGTATGCAACACAAAACACATTTACTTAACATAGTAACATAGTTTTTAAGGCTGAAAAAAGACATCTGTCCATCCAGTTCAGCCTGTTATCCTGCAAGTCGATTCAGAAGAAGGCAAAAAAAAAAAAACTGTGAGGTAGAAGCCAATTTTCCTCACTTTAGGGGAAAAAAATTCCTTCCCGACTCCAATCAGGCAATCAGAATAAGGGCTCATGCACACGTATTTCTTTCCGCTTCCGTTCCAGTTTTTTTGCGGACCATATGCGAAGCCATTCACTTCAATGGGTTCACTTTACGTATTTCCATATTTCCGTTCCGCAAAAAAGTAGTGCATGTCCTATTATTGTCTGCAAATCACGGTCCGAGGCCCCATTCAAGTCAATGGGTCCGCAAAAAATACGGAAAGCACACGGAACACATCCGTATGTCATCCGTATTTCATCCATATTTTGCGGATCCATACTGTAGAAATGCTATGCCCAGCCCATATTGCTCATGTGTTTGGTGATTAATAGGTTTCTGATCCACAAAAAAACGGATAGCATATGGAAACTATATGGATACGTTTTGTGGAATAACGAAACGGAAGAGGACTTAAATCAGAGAAAAAAAAAAACTCAGATACGGAACAACGGATCCTTGAAAAACGGACCACAAAACAACAACGGTCGTGTGCATGAGCCCTAACTCCCTGGATCAACAACCCATCTCTAGTAGCTATAGCCTGTAATATTATTACACTACAGCAATACATCCAGGCCCCTCTTGAACTCTTTTAGTGAACTCACCATCACCACCTCCTCAGGCAGAGAGTTCCATAGTCTCACTGCTCTTACCGTAAAGAATCCTCTTCTATGTGTGTACAAACCTTCTTTCCTCCAGATGCAGAGGATGTCCCCTCATCACAGTCACAGTCCTGGGGATAAATAGATGATGGGAGAGATCTCTGAACTGACGCCTGATATATTTAAACATAGTTGTTAGAACTCTCCTTAGTCGTCTTTTTTCTAAAGTGAATGACCCTAATTTTGTTAATCTTTCTGGGACCTGTAGTTCACCCATTACAGTTATTAATTTAGTTGCCCTTCTCTGACCCTTCTCCAGCTCTGCTATGTCTGCCTTTTTCACAGGAGCCCAGAACATAGTAAGGGTGGGTTCACTCTAGCATTAGGGATTCCGTTATGGCTTTCTGTTATAACATGGTTAAATAACGGAATCCATAAGACGGAAGGACGGATCCATTTTTCTGGCCAAAGACTTGTATTATGATGGAATGCAAACCGGAAGCCATTTAAAGGCCTCCGTTTTGCATTCTGTCTGGGCATTCCGTTATAACAATGTTATAACGGAAAGCCATAATGGAATCACTAACGCTAATGTGAACCCACCCTAACTTACACAATTTTACACCATTTTATACTGCCTTAGAGTTGGTATGCTTTTAGACAACCAGATGTGACTCGAGCATGGCTTAGACTAGGACAAAACAAGGTGCAAGTTATACGCAGACAAAAAAGTGTCTAAAAAACTGTCCCAAATAAAAGACGTCTAGCATGGCACACTTCATAACACTTTTCAGTGCAGCATGTATTAATATATCCCATGCAAGGGACGTGCTGCATGAAAAGCTGGCGTAAAAGCTAATAGATTCTAGGCTCAAACACTATCATATAACTGCCCCGGTAGGATCAAAAGTCAAAATGACCTACAAGGCAAAAGCCTAGTCTATCCTGAGGATGCTGATGGTATAATTGCCTTTCAGAATTGGGTTACATCATCTCCAAAAGCCCTTCGAGAAACTGCCAAGTGTCCCGAAGGCCAGGCATCCCAGGAACATGGATGGTGCTACCACCTAAAGCTCAAAATTAAATATAAAAATACTAGAAGTTTGCATAAATGTTGTCTCCAGTCTGTTTTACAAATTAATATTTAGATGTATAGTGAAAAATAAAGTTCCTGGCTGTAGATGTCAGAAATATTCCCATCAATCAGTGCCAACACCAGAGCTAATTAACCTCCATAGTACGGTTTATGAATGGAGTGTTTCTACTAGGCCATTCCTTTAATGTTCCCAGTTATGGTTTATGAAACCATATATTATTGGAAATTAAATTATTTTCCCATGGCTGCATCTAAAGGACTCGCAATTAAAAGTAAGAAGGTAAAACTGCAGATGAGTGGTAAAAATATCTGATGAGCAGCATTTCCGAATAAAAGTAGAAGGTAGTAAATTAGCCTCGTGGGCTCCCTGTGTGGAGCATACATTAAAATATTCCCCAGACAATAAAAGCAATGTGTGCCCTGATGTTTTCTTTCTTTAGGTAGTTTTAAAGCTTTAGGGGTATGTCACTGCAAGTCACCCTCACCTTAGTAATTGTCATGCGACTCTGGAGGAAATGAACTGGGGAGAGTCCTGAGGGGGTCACATTTCCATGGCCCTTTCAGCATGAACTTGAGTACAAGTTTCTCATAGGAGCTCCACAATAGCTGCATATTGCTTAACCTATTCTATATACTGTCTGCAGTCTAAATCTGTAGCAAATAGATAGACCTAAAAACCTTTAAGATGAATGCAATTAATAAAAAAAACAGGCATAAATATAAAGTATGATGGCATAAGGCTACGTTTGAACCAAATGGTTGACGTAGGTGCCCAAGATTGTCTTTTTGGCATATGTCGGGGGAGACATACATTGGCACCTGTTTTTACTATATGGAATAGAGCTGTAGACTATGCTGTTCGATACAGAGGCATCCAAAACATATAGGAGGTGGTATACATATATTACAATGGGACCCTATGGGTCAATTTATAACTGCTGTAAACCACTGCATCAGAACGTTTTGTTGGCTATACTCGCGACATATGCAGACAACATATATGTGTCATGAGCTCACCCAGTTGACTACCTCTTTCACGTGGTGCCAGGAGATTTTCAGAGCAGCAAGGAAACACCCGGCTCTAGTGGATGAATTTAAAACTCTTCAATACTGTTTTAGTGCCTGTACACACATAGAAAACACTCTAGTAGAATGGTTTACGTGCTTTGACTGGGTATGGTCTTAATCATAGCATATACAGTCAGGTCCATAAATATTGGGACATCAACACAATTCTAAAGTTTTTGGCTCTATACACCACCACAATGGATTTGAAATAAAACAAAAAAATGTGCTTTAACTGCAGACTATCAGCTTTAATTTGAGGGTATTTACATCCAAATCAAGTAAATGGTGTAGGAATTACAACAGTTTGCATATGTGTCTCCCACTTGTTAAGAAACCAAAAGTAATGGGACAATTGGCTTCTCAGCTGTTCCATGGCCAGGTGTGTGTTATTCCCTCATTATCCCAATTAGAATGAGCAGATAAAAGGTCCAGAGTTAATTTCCAGTGTGCTATTTGCATTTGGATTCTGTTGCTGTCAACTCACAAGATGAGATCCAAAGAGCTGTCACTATCAGTGAAGCAAGCCATAATTAGGCTGAAAAAACAAAACAAACCCATCACAGAGATAGCAAAAACATTAGGCGTGGCCAAAACAACTGTTTGAAACATTCTTAAAGAGAAGGAACGCACCAGTGAGCTCAGCAACACCAAAAGACCCGAAAGACCACGGAAAACAACTGTGGTGGATGACCGAAGAATTCTTTCCGTGGTGAAGAAAACACCCATTACAACAGTTGGCCAGATCAAGAACACGCTCCAGGAGGTAGGTGTATATGTGTCAAAGTCAACAATCAAGAGAAGACTTCACTAGAGTGAATACAGAAGGTTGACCACAAGATGTAAACCATTGGTGAGCCTCAAAAACAGGAAGGCCAGATTAGAGTTTGCCAAATGACATCTAAAAAAGCCTTCACAGTTCTGGAACAACATCCTATGGACAGATGAGACCAAGATCAACTTGTACCAGAGTGATAGGAAGAGAAGAGTATGGAGAAGGAAAGGAACTGCTCATGATCCTAAGCATACCACCTCATCAGTGAAGCATGGTGGTGGTAGTGTCATGGCGTGGGCATGTATGGCTGCCAATGGAACTGGTTCTCTTGTATTTATTGATGATGTGACTGCTGACAAAAGCAGCAGGATGAATTCTGAAGTGTTTCGGGCAATATTATCTGCTCATATTCAGCCAAATGCTTCAGAACTCATTGGACGGCGCTTCACAGTGCAGATGGACAATGACCCAGAGCATACTGCAAAAGCAACCAAAGAGTTTTTTAAGGGAAAGAAGTGGAATGTTATACAATGGCCAAGTCAATCACCTAACCTGAATCCAATTGAGCATGCATTTCACTTGCTGAAGACAAAACTGAAGGGAAAATGCCCCAAGAACAAGCAGGAACTGAAGATAGTTGCAGTAGAGGCCTGGCCGAGCATCACCAGGGATGAAACACAGTTTCTGCTGATGTCTATGCGTTCCTGACTTCCGGCTTTAATTGACTGCAAAGGATTTGCAACCAAGTATTAAAAAGTGAAAGTTTGATTTATGATTATTATTCTGTCCCATTACTTTTGGTTCCTTAATAAGTGGGAGGCACATATGCAAACTGTTGTAATTCCTACACCGTTCACCTGATTTGGATGTAAATACCCTCAAATTAAAGCTAACAGTCTGCCGTTAAAGCACATCTTGTTTGTTTCATTTCAAATCAATTGTGGTGGTGTATAGAGCCAAACATGTTAGAATTGTGTCGATGTCCCAATATTTATGGACCTGGCTGTATATCTTTGTTAGTAGGTTCTGATGTGGTGAGAACAGAGATTTTTTCAGGAGTCTGAAAAACTTGCGCAATAATAACTGGTGGTTTTAGGGTGGTGGTGTAGTAGGGTGAATAAGCAGTAGTTCCTGCCCAGCAACTGGTCAAGAAAGGCACCATACTGACAAAAATCTGAATAGGACACTGCACTTTAACCAGTATTGTGGCCCCTTAGTTTCAGTGCCTTTTAGGGGTTCTGTAGTTGAACCTCCACTAATCAGCATTTGGTGGCATCTCCTACACCTTTAATGTTATCATGTCTGTAATCAATCCAAGTTATTTTCTATAAAACATAAAAGATAGTACATATACTGAAACTAGTACAAAGGGCCCAGGAGAGCGGAGGATGGGAGGAGTGGTAGTGGTTATGATGGAGGTATCTGTACTTACAGTTTATGATGGCAGTCTTCACCCTTAAGCTGTGCAGTGATGGGAGGGTGAACCCTTTCTTCCCTCGGTGCACTCCCAGGGCTCTTTGGGAGCTCCTGCTTGATGGAAGTTGAGGTGTCCTTGACTTTAGATGTTTAGTAGAGTGCAAGGCAGGAGAGCAAAAGTGAGGAGCCATGTATAGTGGAGTCAAAAACAAAGCCAGTGGGTTTTAATAAATATAGTGTTTCTTTACTGAATTCATGATAGTAGTACATATACGGTAGCAGCAAAAGGCACAATTCCAAAGTATATCACAGAGGTAGGCTCCCAATGGCTGCGTAAAGGCAGCAACAATGATGGTGGTAGTAGTAGTAGTAGCCCCTGACTCACCTTCTAAAGACAATTTGCAGTCTCTCCACAGATCCATAGGCATGCAATTCTGTTCACATTATCTCCCTCTGCAGGTCCTGGGCTGAGTGATGCAGAACTAAGATACAGATGGTCAGTCTGTCTCAAAGTGTGAGAGATGCCTAAACAACATTCCCTCTTCACAGCAACAAAGTCTCTCTGCCATAAACTAGTGCAATACCTTGCTGTCTGAATCCAATGAATGGCCTTGTTGGTTCTCCACCTTCTAAGGTGTCTGATCTCCTTCTCTAAGTGGTACTCTGCGGATGAGGTATCCTCTCTAGCAGCAGTAGTTTCAGAGATGAAGTTTCTCTAAGCTCTCATACATGCTTCCTCCTGTAGCTCGGCTTAGACTAGACTTTACAACTAACGAACCGGGGGGCAAACCCGGTCCATCGCACTGGAAACCTAACTCAGTTGACATTTAACCATATGTTGCCCATACATTGCCATTAGGTATACAGAGTGCATAGAAACATAAATGCTTTAATATGAAATCACAACATTTCACTTAGCAACATTAAATTAACCCTTTGCAATGGTCCACTGGGGCACTGTACTAGCGTTGCACAAAAGTCATTTGCAATGTGTGTCCTGGTATTATTTTTATTTTTTTCCTTATGTAGTATCTAGCACATGCTTTATTTAACGTTAAAAGAAGTCATAAACATGGACCAAATTATAGATGTGCCAAATTGTGAGACTAACAAACTCTTCCACTGTTCGGGAATCTGGAAAAGAGATGTCCATGCTCTACAGAAATTACTCCTTGCTTTCAAATGGCACCCTGTAATGCTTAATTTACCCTGCGGAGGTGCTGCAGGGAAATCAGACACTGGTTACTGAGTTCCGCTGTAGATCACAACTAATAGCTGGAGTTTCCATCTTATCAGCAACCCTTCTAACTCCTCCTTTTAATTAATTGTGTGCCCATCTTTAACTCTGTAATGTATTGTAATTACTCGGATGCATGCTATCTGCCGATCCGAATCACAGTTACATGACCACATCTGCTCTTCTCCTGCAACGTTCTATGATGCCACATCCATTTGTTTCTAGCCTGGTCTTCCATGATGCTGTGTCCTAAAGAGCGCACTATGATCCTCTGCATCTTCAGTAGCAGTATGGCAAACTTCCAGTGCAAGTAATTCACTGCAGTAAAGCAGGAAATAGCGCCTGTGCTGTTGACCTGTCTCAGCACCAACAGTATCTGTTGTGGGGATTCGCTCTGGTAGACAGGATTAGCGGACGCGGTACAGAGGCAACAACAAGTTCTTTGGATCAAACAGTTCAGTGTTTTATTCACACTTTAGGCAAGTGACAAAACAAGCAGTCATATTCAAACAAAAAGTCACCTTGCAGTGTTGGTGGTAATTCACACCATGCGGCAATTCTGCCTCAAAGAGTCCTTGCTGATAGCAGCACCAACCTGTTTTCACGGCAAACAGGTAGCAAGCCTTCATCCAGACACAAGGCTCCCAGATCCCAACACAGAGACCTGGCTTCTGAGCCCAGCTGCCTATTTAAGGACAGCCAGGTGCTGCCAAAACCTGGACTGGCACTAAAATCCGGTCCGGTATTTGACCTCACCTGGCTGTAAATCAGCCTAGCAGCACATGCTGGGAGGAAAATACCTGTTTTCCCAGACAAAACCTCTCACTGTGCCACACTGTGCATACTGAATCTGCTGCATACATGGTATGGAATGATCCCCCAGGGGGGCTAAAAATAATAGTAAAAGAAAAACTAAAACATTTTTAATAAAAAAATATTAAATATACAAAAGTATTAAAAAAATATCTCTTTCCGAATTTTACTTATAAACCAATAAAAAATTATCTTAATCACTACATCCAGCATTGGCATTTGATCAGTACGAAGTAGGATCCTGGCCGGCTCAGTGCGATGCCTTGGAAGAAGATTAGGCAGAATGCTGAATGTCCTTAAATAGACCAGTCCTCTGAGGAGACTTACTGAAAGTACTCCATGGTATGGAGAATTATTGGCAATGCTCCATGGGTAACAAATATACAAAGAGGTATATCCCAAGAAAGAGAACCATCTCGCCAGCACCACTAATTGACTCCATATGCCTAAGCTGCTTCCAAAGCATATCACTAAGCCGGCCAGAATCTTACTCTATACTGATGAGGGGCAAGCCCCCTGAAACAGCTGTCTACGGATGGACATTTGGCTTGGCAATATTCCCTTGTCAAATCCCAAGGTTGGGATGGCGCTGGCTGTTCTTTTTCTTGGGAGATGTAATGAATAAATTCTACAGCGAGAGTGCAAATAGTTTTTGACTCGCCCTCATAGTTTTTTCCAAAGTTTTTTTATTTTTGTCAAAAGTAGTTAAAGAGTAACTAAACTTTTTAAATAATTTTTAATATGTTGCCCCTAATTCCCTATATAAAATGTTTCTAATATACTTTATTTCGTTTTTATTAGTGGGCTCCTGACTATGCCTGCTCCGCTAAACCAAGAGAACTGTCATGCACAGGCACAGGCAGGAGCCCGGTCCTCTCAGCTAATCCTGGCATAGCACATGGGTACAGGGTACTAATGTACTATGCCAAGAGTTAGCAATTGTCCGGGGAGCACGGGCAGGAGCACTGCTGCGGCCTCATTTATAAAATGAGTACTCCGTACTTCGTACACCGCTGAGCTGTCAGCGGTGTAGGGAAAACAGAGTTTTAAGGGCACACTGAATGGTGCGCTTTAGGTATGTAAAAGTACAGTAAAAATACAAAATTAATAAATAAAGTATATTAGAAAAATTGTATTTAGGGGATTGGGGGCAACATATTAAAAATTATTATAAAAGTTGAGTTACTCTTTAATCATAGAAAAACTATATAAATTTGGTATCACAGCAATCGTGCTGACGCACAGAATAAGGCCTCATGCACACGACCGTAGTTATGGTCCGCATCCGAGCCGCAGTTTTTGCGGCTCGGATGCGGACCCATTCACTTCAATGGGGCCGCAAAAGATGCGGACTGCACTCCGTGTGCTGTCCACATCCGTTGCTACATTCCGAGGCCCCGCAAAAAAAATATATCATGTCCTATTCTTGTCCGTTTTGCGGACAAGAATAGGCATGTCTACAATGGGCCGCCCGTTCCGTTCCTGCAAATTGCAGAAGGCACACGGGTGGCTTTCAATTTTTGCAGATCCGCGGTTTGCAGACCGCAAAAAACGTCAAGGTCGTGTGCATGTAGCCTTAGGGTCCATTCACAAGTCCGCAAAATGGGTCCACATCCGTTCCGCAATTTTGCGGAAGGGGTGCAGACCCATTCATTTTCAATGGGGCCGAAATGTGCTGTCCGCATCCGCATTTGCGGATCCGCACTTCCGCATCCGCATTTGCGGATCCGCACTTCCGCATCCGTGCTTCCGTTTCCGCAAAAAAATAGAACATGTCCTATTCTTGTCCGCAATTGCGGACAAGATCAGTGTTTTGCGGATCTGCAATTTACGGATCCGCAGAACACTTACGGACGTGTGAATGGACCCTTACCCAGAGGAAATTCCACAATAATAAAATCCAACATTAACAAAACAATGGCAGAAATGTTTTTATTTTCTAGTTTCACCCCAAAGATTCTTCTTCTCGTTTTTCAAAAAAAGATATGGGAAATGATCACTTATGTGAATGGAAATGTAAAAAAGTTTTTGCAAGGCGGGGAGGAAAAAAGTGAAAACTGAAAAACATGAAAACTGACTGGGTCCTGAAGGTGGTTAATCATTCTGCATTTAAACATTCTACACGCATTGTTTGAATATAGGAAAACCCCTTTCATTTAAAAAATATAAGCAGGGGCGTAGATACCATGGAAGCAGGGTAAACAGCTGCTACAGGGCCCAAACTCAGGAAGGGGTCCAGGAGGAGGACAGATGGATTTATTTTCAGGGCCCAGCTAGCGGTGAATATAGGGACCCTAGTTGTAGCACTGGTATTACTCACCGATCCCTGTTCTTGTTCTCCGGGTCCCCGCGCTGCACTATGACAGGTCACAATATCGTGCATGCCTAGACGCAGTGCTGCACGAACAGTGGGGGTGCCCGTAGGAGGAGAATAGAAGTGAGTATTTTTTTGGGGGGGTTCCGGTCTGTGTAAAAGCGCATCTGTCAGCAGATTTGTATCTATGACACTGGCTGACCTGTTACATGTGCGCTTGGCAGCTGTGTTGGTCCCATGTTCATATGTGTCCGCATTGCTGAGAAAAATTATGTTTTATTATATGCAAATGAGCCTCTAGGAGCAACGGGGGCGTTACCATTACACCTAGATGCTCTGCTCTCTCTGTAACTGCTGCCCCTTCTCTACTTTGATTGACTTTAGGAGAAGTCAGGGCCAGGCCCTGTCAATCAAAGTGCAGAGGGCGCAACAGTTGCAGAGAGAGCAGAGCCTCTAGGTGTAATGGCAAAGCCCCCGTTGCTCCTAGAGGCTCATTTGCATCTATTAGAACTTCATTTTTCTCAGCAATCATCTTTTTCAAGAGGCATTACATAAAATACAATTATTACCGGCAAACCCTTTAAGCTACCAAGACGATATAGCTGAACTAGAATTGTCAGATTTCACATCCCGGTGCATGATGGTGGCAAAATTCTTTCCAGCAATAAAAACATATATATAACATGGAAAGGAGAAGGTTGTGCGCTCCTGGCATGGATGTGAATAGTTGTGCCGATGCCATATTTCTTTCATTTTTCCCTCTTTTTCTTCATGTTTGTGTTGGATGTATGCACATACAAAGGCATTCTACTTAAAGAGCAGCGTTTCCTCTTGTGTTTGGCAGAGACGTCTGAGAAGCAAAGCTTTGAACCTTATCAGTGGGGAAATCAGCTTCAGTCTTTGCATTTCTTGAGAGAGAAAAAAAAATGTTGTGTCTCCCATAACACCCAATTTATAACGAGGGAGTAAGGATTTATCGTTCCCTTTGGTGTGTTCCCTGATGCCATTTGCATATTTCCCAGGGCATCTGGTTTACAGGTTCTGCACATAATTCAGAATTCTGGGATCTACATGCAGCCTCACTCACTTGAATGGATATGGGCTGCAATACCAGACCTGGCCAATGAATTAGAGTGGCGCTGTTGAGACAAAGATACTCTTTATTGCTTCAAAATTTGCACAAGCCTTTTAAATTCCTAGCCTTGTTAATAAATATAGGCATTCTCGTCATGCCTTAGTGAGGGGTGAAGTGCATATAATTCTTTAGATGGATTCCCTGGTATAGCCTAATGAAGCTCCTGGGCTCCAGTGCAAAATCTGTAACAGGATCCTTTACCTTTCTAAAATACTGGTGTCTGTGGCAGAAGGGTCTTAGGTTCCTGGGCCCAAAAATGACACCCCTGCCCACCACCTGTCTGTTGCCCTCTTTAATACCTTCAAGTACTGTGGCATGTATGAACCCCAATAATGATGGGTTTGGAATGACTTTTATTTAGCTTATAACTTTATATCATCATTTTTATATTTTTTTCACAAATTAAATTCAAAATGTAATGAAAAATGTTATGACAAATGAAAACACCCTTGAAACTAGTGGACACGGGATTCTTTTTTTCAGTTGAAGGCTTAATGGCAGAGACAAGGCAAAATAATCTTTAATGCATTTCGATCTGAAAACCTCACTGGAAAAGTAACAAGTTCGGAGCATATTTCACGTTGTTGAGGTTGGGGAAAAGTTGGCTTTGAGAAATCCAAGTTTGGATCTAAGGGCTCATGCACACGACCGTATGTATTTCGGTCCGCATTTTGTATTTTGCGGAACGGAACAGCTGGCCCCTGATAGAACAGTACTATCCTTGTCTGTAATGCGGACAATAATAGGACATGTTCTATTCTTTTGCGTAACGGAAATACGGACATATGGAAACAGAATGCACATGGAGTAACTTCTGTTTTTTTTTGCGGACCCAATGAATGGTTCCGCATACGGTCCGCAAAAAAAAAAAGCGGAACGAACACGGAAAGAAAATACGTTTGTATGCATGAGGCCTAAAAAACTGAAAATCTGTGTTTGGCCTAGTTCACACGAACGTATGGCTTTTATAGTTTTTTGCGGTCCGTTTTTCACGGATCCGTTGTTCCGTTTTTGAGTTCCGTTGTGTTTCCGTTTCCTTTCCGTTTTTCCATTCCGTTTTTCCGTATGGCATATACAGTATACAGTAATTACATAGAAAAAATTGGGCTGGGCATAACATTTTCAATAGATGGTTCAAAAAAAACGGAACGGATACGGAAGACATACGGATGCATTTCCGTATGCGTTCCGTTTTTTTTGCGGACCCATTGACTTTAATGGAGCCACGGAACGTGATTTGCAGCCAAATATAGGACATGTTCTATCTTTCAACGGAACGGAAAAACGGAAACGGAATGCATTTGGAACACATTCCGTTTTTTTTGCGGAACCATTGAAATGAATGGTTCCGTATACGGGTGCGATCAGTTATGATGCGTTTTTCACACGTGTGAAATAAATGAAGATTTACAAACAACATCTCCTCGCAATCATCAGTGAAAAACACACTGCACCCGGACTGCATCTGGATTTGGCCTCATGCACACGACCGTTGTTGTGTTCCGTGTCCGTTGTTCCGTTTTCCGTGATTTTCTGCGGACCCATTGACTTTCATCGGGTCCGTTTGTCATCCGCGTCCGTGATCCGTGTTTCCAGTCCGTCAAAAAAATATGACCTGTCCTATTTTTTTCACAGACAACGGTTCGCGGACCCATTCAAGTCAATGGGTCCGTGAAAAAACACGGAGGCACACAAGATTTTCATCCGCGTCTGTGATCGATGTCCGTTTTTTTCCTATCATTTTCAAGGCAAACTTGACTTAGAATTTTCTTTCATTTTTCATGTCTGGTGATCCTCCAAAAATCACGGAAGACACACGGAAACAAAAACGGAAACGGATCACGGAACAACAGAACCCCGTTTTGCGGACCGTGACAAAATACTGTCGTGTGCATGAGGCCTTACATCCAGATGCAATGAGTTTTTCACTGAAGCCCCATTCTCTTCTATGGGGCCAGGGCTGCATGAAAAATGCTGAATATAAAACATGCTGCGATTCTCACTCAACGCAGAAATGATGCATGAAAAAAAACTCTAATGCGCACAGATCCGTTGAAATAAATAGGTCGGAATTCAGTGCGGGTGCTATGCGTTCATGTCACGCATTGCACCCACACAGAAAAGTCGCTCATGTGAAAGGGATCTTTTATCTTCATTCAGCAGGACCTGCGCTGACGTCACCAAAGGTCCTTTTGCAGGTCCTGAAAGAAGAAGAAAGAAGACATGCCGGCTGAGTGAACAAGTGGATAAGGTGAGTTAATTTATTAAATTTTTTTAACCCCTCATGCCACATTTCAGTAAGCATTCTGTATTAAGAATGCCATTATTTTCCCTTATAACATGGTTACAACATGGTAGACTTTAAAGAGGTTGCTCATCCCTATCATCTCCTTAGCAACCATGCGTGAAAATCGCACCGCATCCGCACTTGCTTGCGATTTTCACGCAGACTCATTCCTTTCTATGGGGCCTGCGTTGCGTGAAAAACGCAGAATATAGAACATGCTGCGATTTTCACGCAATGCACAAGTGATGTGTGAAAATCACAGCTCATCTGCACAGCCCCATTGAAGTGAATTGGTCCGGATTCAGTGCGGGTGCAATGCGTTCACCTCACGAGTTGCACCCGCGCGGGAAAACTCACTCGTGTGAAAGGGGCCTTAGGCTTCTTTCACACGTCTGTTTCCATAGTCATTGGAAAGTTACGTGTCCGTGGAGACGTGTGAAAGAGGCCATCGCCTATAAATTTAGAAATATGTGTAACATATTCTATAACAGGTATTTAATTAAAGACTAAGAAAAACTGAATAAGATTTTATAAAATGGATATTAAAAAAAAGCAAATGGATTCTAAAGGTTTGGAATTCATACCGAATTTCCCAAAAAGTTTGGATTCTAACTAAGTTTTTGTTATTCCTTTTTTGGCAAATTAGAGACATAAAGAGAGACGGAGAGAGAACAAGTATGTTACTGTGGGTTTCTTTGCAATACATGCGAGCATACATTTGTGGTCCTGGCTGCGGCGCGAAGCCTGTGGAGTGTGACTGAACCTAATCTAGCTACAGTGGCTGGTGGTGTGCCTGTTGCCACGTGACGAGGGTAGGCCAAATAAAGGGGGCATACCCTATGGGAGATGTAAAGAGAAGGGTCGGGAGGGAGGGGCGAGAGAGGACGTGCACCCGGTGAGCTGGGCGGCTTGGGCTTAAGAAGCCCCCTACGCCCCTCCCACAAAAGCAGGCTGGATTCAGCCTGCTGCATTTGTGGTCCTGGCTGCGGCGCGAAGCCTGTGGAGTGTGACTGAACCTAATCTAGCTACAGTGGCTGGTGGTGTGCCTGTTGCCACGTGACGAGGGTAGGCCAAATAAAGGGGGCAAAATACGAGTAGGAAAGGTGTAAGGAGCGACTCTTTATTGTGAAAGATGGTACTACAGAACTAAGTCAGAGAAAGCCGCAGCGATTTCGGCTTCCGGGTGCGGGATGTATCGTGAGAAGCAAGAGGACTTCCAGCGGCCCATCTTGCGGATGATATGGGCCGGGACCCCATGTTTGGAGGCGGCGGAGGCGGCTCCGATCCGGAATGAATGGCCCGTGATGGCCTGGGGGTTGAACCCAAACCCGGACGCGAGGCTGCGAATGTGTTTGACAAACTGCGAGGACGTGAGAGGTCGTGACGGGAAAGGAAGGAGAGGGCTGGCGGGAGCCCGATTGCCCAGTGTGGTGAGTAACCCGTTGAGGACGGCCACGGGACACCAGGAGTTGGAAGTCGGGAAGTATTCTATGTGCACTGGGGGCCCGATTTGTGAGGTTTTGGAGACTGGCAAGGTGAAGGTGAAACGCTCGCGACTACGGGTGAGTTGGTTTAGAGCCGGGCCTGAGTTGTGAGGAGAGGTGCCGGTGAATTCCCCGGGCCGGAGAAAGCCGTAGAAGCTTAGGTAGAGGGCGGCTTTGAGAATGCAGCTTCTGAAAGGGCCAAAAGGACTGCCGTCTAGGGAGGATGAGAGTTTCCTGAACAGGTCCCCTGAGACGGGTTGCCTGGCGGGTCCGGATTTGTGAGAGCATTTTTGAATACCCCGCAGTGTGGCTTTGATGGCGTGGGAAGAAAAGATAGGGTTGCTGTCTGGCTGACGGATCATGAGGTGATGCTGGACTCCTGACAGATACGATCTGATGGTGCTGAAGGAGAGGTGTAGGTCCTTGTGGCAGTATGCCAGGAAAGCCATGATGAAAGCGGTTTCGCTTACGTTGCCCCTGGGGTGAAGGTGACGAAATACCTCGAAAGCTTTCCAACCCGACTGGTAGTTCCTTGTGGAGTTTTCGGACAGGGACTTGCGGATGAGAGTATGAGCCATGACTAGGTGCCTGTCTAGTCCAGGATCAGAGAGCCGAAGTCCGGGGGTGGGATCCCGATTCTGTCGGCTTGAGGCATGACCTGGAAGAAGAGAGTCAGGTTTAAGCGAGACAAGGCATCCGCTGCGACGTTCCTGATCCCCTGGATGTGGGTGCAAGAAACATGGAAATTGAACTTGAGGGCAAGCCAGGTGAGTTTGCGTAGGAAGCGCATGACTTTGGGTGAACTGGATCTGCCTTTGGAGATGATGTCGACGACCGTGTGATTGTCGGTGAAAAAACGCACGGGCATGTTGCTCCATACTTTGCCCCAGACTTGAGCTGCTGCCACGATGGGGTACAATTCAAGGAGAGGAGAGGACTGGATGGCTTGAGGGTCTGAGAGGATCTGGGAGGGCCAGGAATCAGCGAACCACTGGTGGCCGAACAAGGCGCCGAACCCGACGGATGCTGCCGCGTCAGAGTACACGGTCGGGCAGGTGGGGCTCCAGTGAGGGACGAACATGGAGATGCCATTCCATGCTGACAGAAAGACCCTCCACATGTCCAGGTCGGCCAGGGCTTCCCGGTCCAGTTGGATCAGCGAGTCCTGGGTTGAGGCTGTGGGTAACAACTGGAGGAGTCTTGCTGTGAAGGATCGTCCCTGCGGCATGATGCGGGTTGCAAAGTTGAGAGAACCCAACAGCGACTGCAGGTCGCCCTTGGACATGGTTCTGGAACCGATGTGAGCAGAAATGACTGACTGGAGCCTGACTAGTTTGTCCTCTGGGAGTCTGGCTTCCATTCTGCAGGTATCGAGCGTGATACCCAAGAAGGTGAGGACCGTGCTAGGGCCGTCAACCTTTGATGGCGCCACTGGGACCTGTAAGGCGGAAAAAATGCAGAGGAGGCTTTCCAACCTGTCGGGCACATGGTTTGGGTTCTCGACCAGTAAGAAATCGTCCAGGTAGTGTATGACTCTGGGACAGTTGCCGTGGTTTACCAGGATCCAATGGAGGGCCTGGGCGAACTGATCAAAGAGCCAGGGGCTGCTCTTTGACCCGAACGTGAGGCGGGTGGCAAAGTAATACTGGTCCCTCCATTTGATCCCGTGAAACCTCCAGAGGTGGGGCTGGATTGGTAGAAGCTTGAAAGCGTCCGAAATGTCCGCTTTAGAGAGCCAAGCCCCTGCCCCTACCTGTAGGATGAGTTGGATGGCCTCGTCCAGGGAAGAATAGCGCATGGAGTATTCTTCCGATGGTATCAACGAGTTGAGGCTCGGGGTGCTGGATGCATGAGGCGCTGACAAATCATATATTAGTCGGTTTTTATTGGAATTTTTGCTGCGGACCAACCCAATGGGGCTCACCCTGTAGACTTGGAAGGGAGGGGTGGGAAAAGGCCCTATGATGAAACCCTTCAGCAGCTCGACCTGCAGAAGGGAATCCACCGAGGCCGGGTCCGTCATGGCTGACCTGAGATTGGGGGTCTCCCAGGAATCCCGAGGCAGGGTGACCAGGCCGGTGTGGAAGCCTGATGAAAAACCGGAATGCAGGAATTGGACGAAGGCGGGATCGTGGTGGGTATTGAGGAGGGAGATGAGAAGGGGGACATTAATGTCGGCCAGTCAGCTTTTGGCCGAGCGCTGGGAGCAGGTGGACTGGGGGTGGGCCCGGAAGCAGGTGGAACAAATGTGGAGCGCCTTACATTTGCTATAGTTGCAGAAGCTGGAGTTGAAGTTGTTGCACAACTGGTTTTTTCCCAGGAACACGATGGGGCGACCCAATTTGTCCAGGAGCGGACCCGGTTTCTGGGGGGCCGAAGTGCTCGGCTGCTGTTTTGGCAGGGGGGAGGCGTGGGAGCTTGGGCACCAATCGGAGGCGTGCAGGACTGACTGGCAGAAGGAGCAAAAAGGAGACCTGAGACCTGCAAAATGTCTGCAGAATAGCTCCATGTCGAGGGAGGCCCAGTTGGTGATATGCTGGAACTGGGCGAGGGCTGCAGCTGCCTTCGCCGAAAATGACCGGTGATAGTCGTAATAAGCAAATCCTCCGTATTTGTGCCCAAGCTCCGTGACCCTGTATAAATATGCGTCCAGCTCCTCTCTTCTGGCTGGGTGTGCTGCGCAGATGATGTCGCGGTAGAGGCTGAACGCAAGCACGAACTCTGGGATGGAGAGTTTTTTGTTCAACCTCGCGTCTTTGGCCTTCAGGACTACGGACACGTCCCCGCAAGCGATGGTCCGGTTTTCCACCGTGTCGTGCGTGGAGATGAGGACCGCAGCCAGGTTCACGTCCTTGCCTGCGAGAATGTCCCTGCGCAGGTTTTCGGGGACGAAAAAGGAGGGGGCTATTTCGGGCGGCCCAGACAACCTACCTGAGGAAGATGGCTGGGAAGTGGAAGGACCAGGGGCGGGACTGGAGGGTGCGGCAGGTGAAGCGTCCCTGCTTTCGACTGCCTGGAGCCTGGTGTTCATGTCACAGATGGAACTGGACAAATTGTTTATCGTGGCGTGTAGCTGCGTTAGTGACAGCTGTATGGTCGACATGGGGATCTGCTCCGTGGACCCTGTGGATGGCTCCGGAAACAATAGGTGATATAATTCGGCCTTTCGGGCTGTGGCCGAATGGCGGATTCCTCGCTTGTCCAGCTCGGCAATCATCTTGGGGATGGTCCAAGTCCGGTAAGAAGAGCGACTTGCCCGTTCCGATACCGCAGACTCCACGATCGATAGAGCGTCCTCGATGTCGGACACGTGGGACATGTTGGAGCTGAAACGAAGAGGGGAAAGGAAAGCTGGAGGGGGAAGCGAGGTGGGTGCGGGTGGTATTACAGAGAGAAGCGCGTGGCGGGACGGAGGTGCCCAGCGTCGGGGCGAGGCCGGAGGACGCGAGGTCCCCTTACTGGGCGTGGTTTATAACCTTACCTTAAGATGCTGGAGCTGTTAATGCCGTGAACAGAGGGGACGGAAGCGACCTGGCGAAGCCGAGATTATCCCTGGTTCACCTGAAAAGAACAGTATATGATGCCACGATTGGCTGTGCCGGGCGGCCGGAATAGTGAATCGTGGCCGCTACTTACCTGGACGACAAAAAAGGGGGCCAAAGGATTCCAAGGGAGCACTCACGGAGTAGCTTAGTCACCTGAAAGGACAAGACCGAACGTGTTGATTTAAGGAAAGCGCAACTGGTGCGAGACCAGAGGTTTCCTGGCATTTGACCGGGCCGGAGCCGGGGGATGGCGCGTGACTGCTGCAGCGGCGAGCCAAGGAGTGGAAAAACACGTGGGTAGGGTTGCGTCCTTGCGGAACCGATGGGGTTGTAGCGAGGGGACGCTGAGAGAATTGTGAGCCCGGCGATCCTGGGTGGACGGGTTGAGGGGCGGTTCAGGGCGTACCTGTGAAGAAGACTGTTGGGACAAAGTGGGGCCTGGGCGTACCCGGCCCGGGGGTAAGGTGTGGGAATGCGAGGTGGGCGTACCACCTTGAAGACACCTGGGTTGCGTGACCCGAGCGAAAAACAAAGAGAGAGATAGGACACGGCCAGGCGATGTCGGATGGAAACCGGCCTTGCCTGTGAACTTTTTTTTTTATTTTTTTTTTTTAAAAGAGCGGAAAGAGATGAGAAGAGAGCAGGGCGTTCCTGCGGACAGAAAGGTAGTGGAGGGTGGACGGGTTGGGAAACATGAAAATTTTTATATATTTTTTTTTTTTTTTTTTGGTTACCCCGACGTGACCACCCGAAGAAGGATGACGCTGGTCACCTGGCGGGTGCTGGGCTGGTGGACCCCCCGAGCCGCCGGGGCCCCCCCCCCCCCCGGCCGCGGGCGACGCTCGGCGGGGAGGGGACCGGACCAGCGCAAAGGGGGAGGCCAGCCCGCGCGGGGAAATGCCCCAGTGGTGGTGGGTGTGCGAACCGGTGTCCAGGGAAGGGGGGAGGGACAGATGCCGAGCGAAGACCGTACTGTCCCTCCCCCGATGCGGGTGCCAGGGATGATGGAAGGTGGATAGGGGGGGGGGATGTGCGTTTTTTTTTTTTTTTTTTTTTTTTTTTTTTTTTTACTTTTTAGACGTGGATGGCCATGTGAAGGCGGTGTTTGGTGATGTACTGTTTTTTTTTTTTTTTTTTTTTTTTTTGTTTTTTTGTTTTTTTGTTTTTTCCCTTCCTCCCTGGCCCCCTGCCGCGGTCGGGAGCGGGGTACCGGCCCGGGCAGGGTGACCGGAGGAAGTGGGGGTGGCGGGGGCACGCCAGGCAGCAAGCTGGGCTGTCTTCCAGGCCCCCCCCCTCTCCCCCCCCAGACGCTCGTGGATATCCGCGCCTCCCCGAGCGGTGGGAGCGAGAGGAGGACGAGCCGGGGCCAGAGAAGGAAGCGCCTGCTCCCGCCGACTTCCGGGACGCCGCGCTTTTGTCACGTGATGCGCTCCAGGTTGGAGCGCAAGCCGGCGAGACGGAAGCGGCAGGAGAGGAGGCAAGTGACCGGGCGGGGAGCGGAGGAGACTGGCGGCGAGGCGACGGGCGGGAGCTGAGAATGCAGCGCTATCCATATCCTCCCCCCCCCCACGACCAACGGCACCGGCAGCGGTCCGGCTGGGTCCGGGGGGGGTGGGGGGAGCGCCGCTGAAGCTAGGCGAATCCCCCGACGCTCGTGGATATCCGTGCATCCACGAGCGCTGGGATCGAGAGGAGGACGAGCCGGGGCCAGAGACGGAAGCGCCCGCTCCCGCCGACTTCCGGGACGCCGAGCCGCGGTCACGTGATGCGCTCCAGGTTGGAGCGCAAGCCGGCGAGACGGAAGCGGAAGGAGAGGAGGCAAGTGACCGGGCGGGGTGCGGAGGAGACTGGTGGCGGGGGGACGGGCGGGAGCTGAGGAGGGTGGTGGACGGGGATGAGGTTACCGAAGGGGGGATTTACCTTGGAGTTGGCGGTTCTGGCGTGCAGAAACCGCTGCACGTGCAGGCAGCTTTCGGGCCGTAAATGCAAGTGACGGGTGCAGCTCCTCCTACCAGCGTCAGGCGAGAGAGGACGTGCACCCGGTGAGCTGGGCGGCTTGGGCTTAAGAAGCCCCCTACGCCCCTCCCACAAAAGCAGGCTGGATTCAGCCTGCTGCATATATCATCAGAACATGGGGAACATGCCGTCCACCCCCAGCTTTGCCACAAAACAGCTCCAATACCATTTTATTGAAAAAGGGTCAAGGCGGTCAAATTTGGAATCTTTGTAATCATACTGACCTGCTGCAAAGTTATAATATCATTTATACCACACAGTCAGGGGCGTAGCTAAAGGCTCATGGGCCCTGGTGCAAGAGTTCAGCTTGGGACCCCCTTCCCTTCAGCCTTCATGCTCCTTAACGGCACCCACTACCCCAATGCCAAATTCTTTACCTAACCCCTTCCCTCTAGCCAGAGGTGTAACTTGACTAGCATACACTTTCTTTAATACCAGTGTCTTCTTATGTGGCCCAATGGTCTTTGGGCCCCCTTAGGCTCCTGGGCACGGTAGAGACTGCTACCTCTGCACCCCCTATAGCTATGACCCTGCACACAGTGAATGCCATAAAACAAACTCCAAAAACAATGGCAGAACTTCTGTGTTATTTCACACCGTTTTATATGCCAGTCTAAAAAAAAAAGTGTGCTAGAGAAAGATGTGGCCAATATATTAAGAGCCATAAGCCTCTGAATACATTTGGAGCATCTTCTGGCACGGTGGGGCTTATCCAAGAGGCAGAGATTAACAACCTATTTGTCCTATGCAGAAAGAGCAGGGGGGGAGGCTTCTGCTGCAGCTAGCTGTCTTACAGCCAGACACAGGACAGTGAGGAGCAGGAGGAGGGGGCATGTGACTGATCTCCTCGGACACACACAGCAGATATATTTATATATTTCTCAGTTTTAACTGTGATGAGACCAAGTAGGATGGAAGAAAATGAGAAGATAAAGAAAGTAAGGATTAGGATATTTTTTAGGGAACCGAGTGACCACCTTATAGAGAACAAGCCCTAAGACGCTTGGCCTGAACAGTTTTCATCCAGAATTATTATGTCAATAAACAAATCTGGAGACATTTTACAAAAAAAATTAAAAAAATACTCAAAAATGTCATTGCAATCAGTCTTCATAAATAAGCCTAGTGTTTAATATCGGTTCATTTTCTGTCCGTATTCTTGGATTATATATAATAAAAGGGGACAGCTGTTGGAAATATATCTTTCTAGTACATAATAAGACCCCCCTCCCCCCCTTTACCTCAACTACACTTCTCTTGACCCTCAGCAAGAAATTAGAAAGCAGGTCCAGCTGTGTATTATGCCCTGTGTATAGTGTGTCGAAATTTGGTGTAAAATTTCACCTATGTGGCAAAGAAACGTAATTATGATCCCACGGACTTTTGTATTTGTCAAACACAGCGCCGACGTGTCATAAATATTTCTGCCCGAGCGGTTTTAGTAATGAATTCATAATACGACAAACGTAATTCATTCCCGTCATAAGTCAAGATCTCGTAAAGTGATGGTGAAGTTGGGAGAGGAGCAGATGGTGGGACGTGGGATCGTTGTGTCCTCCTGGGTATGTTTTTCTTATTCCAGCCTTCACAACAGAGGTGTCTGCCAAGTACATGTTAGCACATAAACAGATTAAACCTTAAATCTCAGAGAGGTACAGTATAATCTATATGCCAGCATACCGGCTGCTTTTACGGAAAATGTGCTCGTGGATATTTCATAGGGAAAATGTTACTCTCCTGCAATAAAACATAAGTCATATAACACTTGTGTGACAGAAATTCCATCAGGTCTTGCAATTAAAAAAAAGGTTATTTTTACTCCAGAAGTCTCCAGATAGATAGTCAATTTTTTCTACCAATATACAGTACGAGAGCAACATCACCAGGCATATTGTAGGGCAGGACTGCATCCAAACAGGGCTGGATTAAAGGAGTTCTCCACTTCAGTAAATCCCTACTTGTTAGTAGGGTCCAGGCTCGGATAAGAGAACAGGTGAATCCACCAGTGGGCCCCAGAGCAAAGTGGGCCCTTAGTCCCCAATGCACAAGTGGCACATGGCACATGATAGGTAGGTAGCATATAACACCTCAACCAACCTATGTTCATATAAAAAAAAAAACTGGGTGGAATTTTTAACAAACTACCCAGTTTATTATTATAGATGCATCAGATGGCTGAGAGGACGAAGATGGCCAGAATGAATTTTTCTGGTGGGCCCTAAGTATCCCAGTCTCAGTCACTGGCAGGGTCCTTAGACAATAAGTTGATTACAAAGTAATCAAAGTAAACCTCCAGCATTCATCAAAATCAGAAGAGAAACATAGTGGTGTTAAATTTCACTGCGGCGCCACCACTGGGAAAATGAAGCATTACACAGTGTCCATACAAATCTATATGCTGTCTGTGTAATACAGGACAGGGGAGGTCCTCCAGAGTGACAGTCGCTCTTTGTAGATGCTTTCTACTCTTGTGAAGAGATGAGGATCCGGAAGAGAGGACTCCCTCTATTACCTCAGTAGTCCCTAAAGATATGAGAAAATTGGTAGCCCCTTTAAATTTTATGGAGCCCCACCATAATACCTGGCCACTAACACAGCCGCATTTAGGAGACCTGATCCGTGGTCCTCACAAATTAAAACTTTGGAAACCCCAAAATAGTTCATTATTATACTTACCTGTCCTTGTACCCAAGTCGGCATCCAGCAATGCAGGCCTGTTCTAGAGTCAGAGTTTTGAAGGTGGTGTAAGCCATTTGCCCTCCTTATATTCCAGCCCTTTCTCCAAATATGATCCATGATACATGTAATTGACAATGTGTAACACCCCAGAGTGGTGTTACCACTCCTGCACCCTGCTACTGTCTTTAATGGTCTAACATAAATGTCATCTATGTATTCTGTTCCAAGTTCACCACAATGAGTATTTATACAGTAATAATCTGTTTGCAACTGTTATAAATGTAATATGCCTGATTCACCTGCAGGTGGCAGCAAACATGGCAGAGCTATAGTTAGATAGAATGGAACTCACCATTCCATTCTCCCCCCTTTGGTCAGAAGTGGGCCAGTCCTGCTTGCTACCAGAAGGAGGTGGGGCAGTTCTGGTTTGTGCTGGTTGAGACTCCATGTTGGAGCTGCCAGGATTCTAACCTATTCCTTGGCTGAAGATAAGTCAGACTAAAAAGTGAAGTGCAGCATAAAGAAGAAGCCATGTTACCAAGTCAGCTTGTCAGTACAGCAGAGTGAGAGAAGGATATAGCAGAGTTGAGTTTGCCTGCCAGTTTAACGCTAAAGCCTGCTGGAACCAAGACAAAGCCTGAAACTGTTTGAAAAAACATTTATTCAATAAAGCTGCCATTGAAATTCATATCAAGGTCTGGACTCCTGTTATTTCTTCAAATCCCTCAATTATCCCCCCTATTTATTGCTTCAGAGCCAAAGCCTGGGATCCAGCTGTATCCAGGTAGGAGCACCGTGACCCATAAAGAAACAGATAGGCCGCACTATACCACTCGGCATTCCTACACCTGGGTCGTGGTATCGGAGGGCACTGGGGGGAGGCGCCCGTTACAAATGAACACATCACTGAGTCAGATACAAATAATTGAACATATGAAAACACGCCAGAGAAAATTATTTTTGATTCATGCTATTGCCTATGTAGATAAGTAACATATAAGCTGTAAAAGTAATAAGCAGTAAAGAATAGGTGTTACAAACTGTCCTTAACCCCTTCTACCCTGGAGGTTTGTTTGACTTTGCGTTTTTATTTTTCGCTCCCAACCTTCCCAGAGCCATAACTTTGTTATTTTTCCATTCATATAGTAGTATGAGGGCTTATATTTTGTGGGACAGGTTGTACTTTCCAATGCCATAATATTCTATTAAATGTAGTAGGAAAAATTCCAAATGTGGTGGAATTGGGGGAAAAAATGAAATTTTGCCACAGTTTTACGTTTTTTTTTTTACGGCGTTCATTATTTGGTAAAACTGGCCTGTGATCTTCATTATCCAGGTCAGTATGAATCAGGTGATGCCACATATGTATACTTTTCCTTGCGTTTTGATGCTGAAAATAAATAAACAAAACTTGAAATTGTTTTTTTTTTTTGCTGTCATTTTCTGACCCCTGAGGAGCTGCATGAGGGCTCATTTTTTGAAGGGAGATCTGTACTTTTCATTGATACCATTCTTGGGCGTATGCAACTTTTTGATCACTTTTATTACATTTTTTGTGGGAGGAGAAGCGACCAAGAAATTAGCAAATCGTCCATTTTGACCCTTTTTTTCATTTCACCTTTTTCCGTATCTGATTAATACTTTTATATTTTGGTAGTACGGGCGTTTTCACACTCGGCGTTACCCATGATGTGTATTTTTTTTTTTATCTCATTTTTGGGAAAGGAGGGTGATTTGAACTTTTATATTTTTATTTTTTTTATTTGTAAAAACTTTATTTTTTTACACTTTTTTTTTATAGTTCCCATAGGGAACTATAACAGACAATCATTAGATTGCTATTATCATAGACTCCAATGCACTAGCATTGGTGTCTATGATGATTCTACTACTTTCCTATGGAGACCTATTATAGGCAAGGGCTCCATAGGAAAGACTGTGCCGCAGCCTCCTGTTATTCACTATGACAGGTGCTGCTGCACACAAGCTCTGGCTCCTCCGATCATCACATGGGTGAGCAGGAGCATCACTGGAAGCAGTGTTGGACTGGGATGCTTAGGGCCCACCAATAAAACTCATTCTGGAGGCCCACTGTACAGCGACATGCAACTATTACCTGCCCATACAGAGGCAGACAACAACAAGACACTACTAGAGATGACCGAATGGAAGCTGATGAAGTGGAAATCGATCCGAATTTCAGGAAAAATTTGATTCGCAACGAAGGCGAATTGCCACGCGCTTCGTGGTAATGAATCGCAATTTTCCTAAAATAGCGGCTACACATGTAAGGACTGACGACATGGGGCAAGGGACTCTGGGAAGGCGGGATCACCCAGATTGACATGCCTGCATGCAGCCAATCAGCAGCCAGCCAGCCAGCCCTGTGATGTCCCAGCCCTATAAATACGTCGGCCATCTTACAGTCAGACATTTTCCAGCGTTCAGAGTGCAGAGACAGACATGTGAAGGCGCTAGGGACAGCAAGTGAAAAAACGATTGTGGAAAAAAAGTGCAGGGAACGATTATTTGAGGATCCAAATAGTCATTCGACAGCTAGTCATTAAAGAAAATAGTCATTAGACAGCTCTGTCATTGCAGCTTTTTGTTATTGGGCTGCAAGTGTTATGTTGAAAAGCCTTTAGTGGCTTATATCTTAGTATCTTATTCAGTACGACAAGAAAAACATATACGCATTTCACTTCTACAGTTATTTATGTTGAAGGTGTATAGGGGCGTATTTCAGTACAACAAGAAAAATATATACGCACACCACTGTTGCAGTTATTTCTGGTGAAAGCGTATAAGGGCGTATTTCAGTAAAAAAATGAAAACATATATGCACTGCACTGTTGCAGTTATTTCTGGTGATAGCGAATAGGGGCGTATTTCAGTACCTCAAGAAATATATATATACGCACTTCACTCTTTGAGTTTTTTTCTAGTAAAAGCGTATAGGGTCATATTTCAGTACAATAAAAATATATTCTCAGGGGTGTTTTAATTTCCGTTTAATTTGTGTAGTTCAGCTACAAGTGTGTCAGGCAGAGAAGTGCCAGGCCATGCACAGAGGAGTGGCAGAGGCCTGAATGTTTCGGGCGCAAGCAGAGGTTGCAGCAGAGTAAGGGGGCGTGGCAGCAGGAGTCGTAGCGAGAGGCCTGAGCTCCCGGTGTCATCTAGCGGTCGTTTCTTGACCAGCGGTTCTTGATTGGTTAACTCAGTCATCCACGTCATCCCAAGTGACATCAGACACCCCCAGCCAACAGTCGGTGGGTTCGTCAGATACAAACCAATAGTTGGCATGGCCCTGGAGCAGGCCCTGTGCCCTCACCTGTCCTCAACCTGCCTCTGTCCTTTGCTGTTCCCTCAGCCACAGAAGTATTGTATGCTGTGGGCTCAGCTCCACTATACAGAGAGGACGAGCTGCTAGAGGACAGTCAGCAGCTACTGCCCAGCCAAGATCTGGAGGAGACATCCGCCGCTTCCTCCGCTAGGCGGGCAAGTAGTGATGAAGAGAGTGGTGCAGGAGCTTGTGTTGCGAGCGGTCAGGCTCCTGACCCAGAGACCGTTGAGGAGGACATCAGTGACGTGCAGACTCTACTTGATGATGATGAAGCCGATCACAGTTGAGTCCCGGGTGCAGAAGGGGCTTCATCATCATCAGGAGAAGAGGGGGGCAGCTTGCCTGTGAGGCAGCGGCTGAGCCAGCCGCATGGTAGCATGGCTGGGAGTCAGCAGGGTGGCAGCAGTTGCAGGTCAGGAGCCAAACGTGCCCGGGGTAGACCACCTGCTTTGCAGAAGCCTACCTGCCAGGGAAGTAGTGGTGCAGGGGTTCAAGGAGGCAACGGCGGTAGCAGTCCGTCAGTGTGGACTGTTGGGGGGAAAATCACCTACTCGGTGGTGTGGCATTTTTTTTATGAAGCTGCCAGAGGAGGTTAACGTGGCCACATGTAGAATATGTGAGCAGAAGGTGAAGCGTGGCCAGGGTGCCAATATTGGCACCACGGCCCTGCGTCAACATATGCAGCGTTGCCATGCAGTGGCCTGGGAGAACCGTGGCTCCAATGTGGTGGTCCAGCCTGCTGCAGCTACCGCTGCAATGCCCAGTGGCATTCCCATCTTCTGCTGGTCCAGATGCTCCTGCTCCTCCTAATACTCATCAGTCATTCTGTCAGCAATCGATCACCAAAGCGATTGCCAAGAGACAGCAGTAGGCATGCATGCATCCAACAGCGCAGAAGTTGAACGTGCTCCTGTCCAAGTTGCTGGTGCTGAAGTCCCTCCTTTTCTAAGTGGTGGACTCTGCACCTTTCAGAGAACTGATGGCTTCTGCCGAGCCGAGGTGGAGAGTCCCAAGTCGTCATTTCTTTGCGAAAAAGGCAGTACCAGCCCTGCACAAATATGTAGAACAGAAGGTGGGCCAGTCCTTGAGCCTGTCGGTGTCTGCCAAAGTGCACGGCAGCACCGACGTGTGGAGCTGTAACTACGGTCAGGGACAGTACATGTCCTTTATGGCCCACTGGGTTAATGTGGTTCCTGCACAGCCACACCAGCAACTTGGCCAGGTCACGCCGCTTCCGCCTCCACGTTGTCATGCCCTTGGTCCTGCGACAATGTCCGCCTCTGCCTCCTCATCCTCCACAGTGTCCTCAGCCTGCCTTGCAGGGAAAAGTGACAGTGCCCCTCCAGCATACCACATGTGCAGGGCTCGGCGGTGTCACGCTGTTCTGCATCTGGTTTGCCTTGTCGAACGGGGTCACACAGGGGAGGAACTGCTCCGTGTGATGCATCAAGAAATCGAATCCTGGCTTTCTCCGCGTCAACTGAAAATCTGAACCATGCTGACCAACAATGGGAAGAACATGGTGTCGGCGCTGCGTCAAGGAGCTGCATGGCACACGTGTTTAATCTGGTTGTCATTCGGTTCCTGAAGTCTTCCACCCATCTGCAAGACATCCTAAAAATGGGCAGGAAACTTTGCATGCACTTCAGTCACTCGTACACAGCAAAGCACACCCTCCTTGAGCTGCATCTGCAGAACGGAGATGGAGGCAGGAAGTCCCTCCGAGTAACTTGCACAAATGGCACAATGCATGCTCACTTGCTTGCGTAGTGACAGCCGAATTGTCACCATTCGGCAGAGGGATGACTTCTGGCTCTCCACCTTGTTGGACCCTCGCTACAGGTCCAGAATGGGGGCCTTTTTTACACCCATCCTCTTGCAAGTCTGACCGGAGGGGCCCTCTGCGCTCAAGTTCCACTGCCACCTTTCTCAGGGGCCCACCGGGGGATTCCCTTGTTCCCCTGTGGGCCAGTCCGAGCCTGACTGGAAGCGAGCGGTTTTGGTTTTCAGTGCTCAGATGCTGTGGTCAGGTTTGACCACGGCATCTGAGGGGTTAAATGTCCGTAATCAGCATTACAACCAGTCGCAGTAAGAATCAGCAGGCACCTGGTCGCAATGGCGCCCGCTCCGTTCAGGAGTGGGCACCATCTTTAAAGACCCGACATGAGACGTAATAGTACGTCACATGCCGAGAAAAGGTTAAAGGGAATCTATCACCAGCATCTCCCTATCCAACTGTTTGCATAGACATACAGTATAGCTGTGGTTCCCCTAATGAAAATGCGGTTTTCTTTTGTTGATACGACACACTGTTCCCGAGTTATGATATTTTTTCATAAAATGCAAATTAGGCCTTTGGTGCAATGAGGACATCTGTAACGTCCCAGAGGTGCATTACCACGTTTGCACTCCTCCACTATCTCCTATGGTTAACCACGTGTCATCCTATGTATTAATTTCGAGGTCCTGCAAAATGTGTATTCATATTTCTTATTTTGTAACTGTTCACATGTAATATGCCTGGTTCACCAGCAGGTGACAGCATAAATGGCAGAGCCACCAGGTCTAAAATTGATAATTTTTTATGCCATTTTGTAATGCGGTAAAATGACCAAGAAACACTGGGGGAGATTTATCAAACTGGAGTAAAGTAGAACTGGCTTAGTTGCCCATAGCACCCAATCAGATTTCACCTTTCATTTTTGACAGCTCCTTTGGAAAATGAAAGGTGAATCTGAATTGGTTGCTATGGGCAACTAAGCCAGTTCTACTTTAGACAAGTTTGATAAATCTCCCCCCATTATTTCTGTTTGTTTACGGCACCATGCAAGATAAATAACGTTATATTTTAACAGTTCAGACATTTGCGGATGTGGCAATACAAATTATGTTAATTTTTTATTGTGGAGGAAGTTTTTTTTAAAATTTTTAAGAAAGCTTTTTTTAAGAGGACTAGAACATGTCATCAATTATTATGCCACACTTTTATATTGCAATGTGTAACAGCGGCTGCTGTGCGCCGCTGTTCCCCTGCTTACCACCGTGGTCCCGGGCACCAGGCTCAGCGGTGATCTGTTGCCAGTGCTTCCCCTTAACGGCTGCAGTCCTGGGCTCTGTTTCTGTGGGTGCCATGGTTTTGGGATCCACTCCACAGTTTCCTCTCAGCCCTGGCCACAGCAAACTTACAATAAACAAAAAAACAAAAAAAAAATAATAATAATTAAAATCTCAAACCGCAGTCTTGCTTGGAGCGCAGCAGGTCTATGGTGAGATAGGTTAAAGTTCACACTTAGGCCTCATGCACACGACAGTTGTTTTTCTCGGCCTCCGTTCTGTTTTTTTTGCGGATAGGATGGGGACCAATTCATTTCAATGGGTCAGCAAAAAAATGCTGATAGTTCATCCGTTTGTGTTCCGCGCCCGTTGTCCGTGTTTCCCTTCAGCAAAAAAAATAGTGCATGTCCTACTTTTTTCACATTTGCGGACAAGGATAGGCATTTATTACAAGGGATCTGTGGAAAAAAAACGGATCCTCCAAAAAAAAGGATGCCGCATCCGTTTTTTTTAGCGGACGCACAATTTGTGGACACAAAAAACAACTGTCGTGTGCATGAGGCCTCAGTCCTGAATATTATGTAAAAAAACACGCAGTTCCAGAACCATCAATGGAGACATCAGTGTTCAATGGCGTGCAGACAGCATATTTCTAATGCGATCGGTCACTGGATAAAAATCCGGGTTTCCACTTCAGTCGATCTCTTAGTCTCCTAGATATTATATAAGACAACTCGACATAGTGAAATACCGTAGCTGTTCTAGTAATCACACTTTTTTAATTATACTTACAAAATTTAAAACAGATAAATTCATAAAAAATCACATAAAACGCATCTAGTGCCTCCACCTGCCCCAGATTACTAGAACATCTACGGTATTTCACTGTCAAGTTGTCCTATATAATATCTAGGAGACTAAGACCTTTTTCACACAGGCAAGTTTTCCGTGCGGGTACTGTACAATGCGTGAGTTGAACGCATTGCACCCGCACTGAATCCGGACCCATTCATTTCTATGGGGGTGTGCACATGAGCGGTGATTTTCACACATCACTTGTGCGTTGCGTGAAAATCGCAGCATGTTCTATATTGTGTGTTTTTCACCAATGCAGGCCCCATAGAAGTGAATGGGGCTGCGTGAAAATAGCAAGCATCCGCAAGCAAGTGTGGATGCGGTGCGATTTTCACGCATGGTTGCTAGGAGATGATCGGGATGGGGACCCGATCATTATTATTTTCTCGTATATCATGATTATAAGGGAAAATAATAGCATTCTTAATACAGAATGCTAAGTAAATTAGGGATGGAGGGCTTAAAAAAATATTTAAAATATTTAAACTCACCTCATCCACTTGTTCGCACAGCCCGGCTTCTCTTCTTTCTTCTTCTTTGATGACCTGGGAGGAAAAGGACCTTTGGTGATGTGATGGATCATGTGATGGACCATGTGATGAGCGCAGTGACGTCACCAAAGGTCCTTTTCCTGCCAGGTCATCAAAAAAGAAGACAGAAGACGAGCTGGGCAGAGCGAACAAGTGGATGAGGTGAGTTAAAAAATGTTTTATTTTTTTTAACCCCTCCATCCCTATTTTACTAAGCATTCTGTATTAAGTATGCTATTATTTTCCCTTATAACCATGTTATAAGGGAAAATAATAAAATCTACACAACACCTAACCCAAACCCGAACTTCTGTGAAGAAGTCCGGGTTTGGGTCTGGGTACCAAACATGCCGATTTTTCTCACGCGTGTGCAAAACGCATTAAAACGCTTTGCACTCGCATGGAAAAATTGCGCATTTTCCTGCGACGCACCCGCATCCTATCCGGCCCTCACATGCGACACCCGTGTGAAAGAGGCCTAAGAGATCGACTGAAGTGGAAACTCGGACTTTAATCCAGTGACAGATTGCATTAGAAATATACTGTCTGCGCGCTTTTGAACACTGACATCCCCATCGATTGTTCTGGAGCTGCGCGTTTTTTTACATAATATTCTGGCCACATGCTTGCTGTTTGTTTTCTGCAGCACTTCCTTAAGGGCAGGCGCCCCCTCACTTCCTGGCCTTTATGGGTCAGGTAATGTGACCTCACTGACCAATCCTAGCCCTCCTGCGCACATATAAGTGGCTCAGCCCCCTTCCCAGATGCCATAGTGCTAAGGCTCCTGATAACCACTTGTGTTCCTGACTACCATAAGGCAGACCAAGCAGCTGCCTTAGGGAGCACCCGGCGCGGAGAAGGGCTGGGCGGAAAAAAATGAACCTTAATCAATTCACTTCACCGCAGCGCCGCTGGCGCCCCCGCCCCAGCCTGCGCAGCTGCGCTGCGTGCGTGTGTGCGGCCCCGACGGCAGCTCCCTCACAGAGCAGCACGTGAGTGAGCACGGCCAGTCCCGGGGCCAGGGGATGTGACTGGCGTGGCTTGCGGTGGGAAGCAGCAGGGACTGGAGGGAGCTGGTGGTGACTCATGCAGTGAGTCACACACAGCCAGACGGTCAACTGGAGTGGTAGGTGAGCGCCAGTGGCAGTGCCATGGAGGGGGAGAAATGTGCCATAGGGGAGAGGGTGTGCCATGGAAGGGGGGGAGAAATGTGACACAATAGGAGTCATGGGGGTTATGTAAAAAGGCGGGGGACATGTGCCATGGAGGGGGAGAAATGTGACATGGGGGGAGAAATGTGACATGGAGGGGGAGAAATGTGACATGGAGGGCTGATGTGACATAGGAGGGTGATTTGACATGGAGGGGGAGAAATGTAACATGGGGGGCTTATGGCTGACATGGGGGCATGATGGCTGACATGGGGGCATGATGGCTGACATGGGGCCGTGATGGCTGACATGGGGGGCTAATGGCTGACATGAGGGCATGATGGCTGACATGGGGGCTGAGGGCTGACATTTGAGGCTGATCTGAGGCATTGGGGGTCTGATCTGAGGTCTGATTAACATTGGGAGTCTGATTGGGGCTGTGAGCTGAGGTCTGATTAACATTGGGGGTCTGATTGCTGGTCTGACCTGAGGTGTAATGGAAAATATTTTTTTCTTATTATCCTCCTCTAAAACCTAGGTGCGTCTTATGGGCCAGTGTGTCTTAGAGTGCTAAAAATATGGTCCTCAAACCAGCGATTGTCTTAAGCAGAGAGAAGATACTAGGACCACACTGGAGAAGCCAGCTGCTGCAGACGGGACCAGGGCTAGGTGAGCAGCGAGGGGGCGGGGCGCCAAAATGGAGCTTCGCTTTTGTTGTCAAAAATCCTTGCACAGGCGCTGGTAATCGGATTCTACTACCCGTATGATCTCTGCCCGCTAGCCTTGACTCTCCTGTTCCCGGTCCGGATTACCTGACCTGTACCTGTGCCGCCTGCCCTGACCTTTCGCCTGCCTTACTACGCCTCTGCCTCATCCTTCAGTCCTGCACTGTTGCTCCTGGTAACAACTACGCCTGCCTGACTACGCCTGTACTTCTGGTACCTTTCTCTGGTACCTCCTGGTCCACTTAGACCAGCTGCCTTGTGTGCCTATCCTCCTCAAGAGGTAGCGACGTGGTGTTCCCCTTGGAAAAGTCTATCCCCACCATCAGGGGTACTGTGAAGAATCGAGGGGTTCACTTAGACCCTTAAAGGAGGTAGGACACGTGGCACAGTGGGTTCATACCCACTGGTTCGGAACAGTAGACTGAGTACACTGGTCACCCCAAGCCTGTCGTTCAGGAATTGTTACATGAAGTGAGGCGCCAGAGCAAATGTCAGGATGTCATGATGGAGTTCATGCAAAATGTTGCTGCTCGTCTGGATGTCATCTCTTCTCCAGCTACTGCAGGGTCGCCAGTCACTGCTACTCCTGCAATTCCCACACCGGTGTTTCTGGATTTGTGTGCCGCTGGTGTGCAACTCCCTCTGCCATCACGCAATGGTGGAGATCAAAAAACCTGTTGTGGATTCCTGAACCAGTGCCTGATCCACTTTGAGTTGCATGGGCAGAAGTTTCCCACTGAGCGGTCCAAGGTTGCCTTCATTGTGTCCCTGCTGTCTGATAAGGACCTTGCTTGGGCAAATCCAATTTGGGAATATGGAGGTCCTGAGACCACTAAACTGCAGTCTTTCCTGGCTACCTTCCAGCTGGTCTTTGAAGAGCCCGGCTGCAAGTCCTCCGCTGCATCAGCTCTGCTGCGTCCATGACAGGTTTCCTCGTCTATGGGTCAGTATGCCATCCAGTTTCGTACCCTGGCTGCCGAACTTGCTTGGAATAATGAGGCTCAACTGGCGGTGTTCTGGGAGGGCCTTTCTGACCGGATTAAGGATGAATTAGCTGGACACGACGGTCTGTCTACTCTGAATGACCTGATCACCTTGGCCACAAGGATATATATGCGTTTCAGGGAACGTTCTAAGGAGGTCGCATGCACCAGAAGACCACCTTGTTTGGCTCCATCCTTCTAGAGGCCGGTTATTCCTCTAGTGTCCACCCCATATGAAGAGCCCATGCAAATTGAGCGCCTTTGATTGCCACTTTGTGCGTAATTGTCCACAGAAGCTGGGAAATGCCAATGTCTAAGATCAGTTGGAGAGGTGGTCCTAGACAAGAAGATGTCCTCTTCAAAACTTTCAGTTCCAGTGACTTTCTCTCACAAGGGAGTCACACTGTCTGTGCCTGCATTCTTGGACTCTGGGTCAGCCGCTAACTTCATTCAGCAAGCTCTGGTCCATCAGTACCGGCTTTCTACCATCCGTCTAGAAAGACCTATGTCATTGGCTTCTGTAAATGATCTGCCACTCCCTGAACCTGTGCTCTCTGTTACTATGCCCCTTAAATTGCAAATAGGGGTTCTGCATTTAGAGATAATCTCCTTCTATGTGTTGCCAGCGTCCGTGAATCCGGTTATCCTGGGTCTACCCTGGCTGTGTCTGCACACTCCAGTTCTGGACTGGCATTCCGGTCAGATTCTGCATTGGGGATCTTCCTGCCAGTGTACCTACTTATCAGAGGTCCGACCTGCTTCCTTGCCTACTGTACCTGAAGACCTGCCTGGACTTCCGCAGCAGTATGGCAGTTTTATGGATGTCTTCAGAAAGAAAGAGGCCGAGACCCTGCCTCCTCATCGTTTATATGATTGTCCAATTGACCTTCTACCTGGTGCCACTCCTCCTGGCAGTCAAGTCTACCCACTCTCACTTCCTGAGACCCAAGCGATGTCTGATTACATCAAGGAGAATCTCGAGAGGGGGTTTATCCAGAGATCTACTTCACCAGCCGGTGCCAGGTTCTTCCTTGTGCAGAAGAAAGACGGATACTTACGGCCCTGTATCGACTATCAAGGTCTGAATAAGGTGACAGTCAAGAATCCATACCCTCTTCCGCTAATCTCTGAACTCTTTGACAGGATCCGGGGAACTAAGGTCTTCACAAAACTCGACATGCGCGGTGCATACAACCTTATCCTTATTCAACACTTGTGATGGACACTATGAGTGTCTCATCATGCCCTTCGGTCTGTGCAATGCTCCAGCGGTATTCCAGGAGTTGGTAAACAATATCTTCCGGGACCTGCTCTATCTGCATGATAGTGTACCTGGACGATATACTAACCTATTCTCCAGATTTTATCAGTCACCGGAGGCATGTACGTTTAGTTTTACAGCGGTTAAGAGAGAATCGACTTTATGCCAAACTAGAGAAATGCATCTTTGAAAAATCTACCATACCGTTCCTCGGATACATCATCTCGGATCCTGGGCTGCAGATGGATCCTGAAAATTTGAATGCAGTAATGGACTGGCCTATACAGCGCTTCCTGAGATTTGCTAATTTCTATCATCAGTTCATCCCGAATTTTTCATCCCTTACATCACTAATCTCCACTCTTACTAGGAAAGGGGTGAATGCCAGAGACTGGACTCACTCAGATGTGAATTATATCAATTAGTTTGTCTACAATTCACCAGGTCATGATTTTAAGAATTTATGACAAATTTTATAAATTTAATTTTTTTACGGTTAATTAGGTCCAATTAAAGAGGTTCTTTGCTTCTGCACCTGTTAATGCATCATCCCGATGTCTCCCGCCAATTCATTTTAGAAGTGGACGCCTCCACCATAGGAGCCGGTGCTGTTTTACTACAGAAAGGTTCCAAGAGCAAGATGTTTACATGTGGATTCTCCTCCAGGCTCTTCTCCCCTGCTGAGACGAATTACTGTATAGGAGACAGGAAACTTGCCTTGGAGGAGTGGCGTTATCTATTGGAAGGGGCCCAGCATCCAGTGATAATCTTCACTGACCACAAGAACCTTACATATCTGCAGACAGCCCAGCGTCTGAACCCTCTCCAAGCCAGGTGGGCACTCTTCTTCTCCCATTTTGATTTTGAGCTTCACTTTCGCCCGGCCGAGAAGAACATCAAGGCAGATGCTCTGTCTCGGTCATTTGACGTCTCTGACCAGCAGGAGGAGCCTTAATACATTTTAGACCCTGCTCGCTTGATCACAGTGGCTCCTGTCCTGGAAAAGGACATCCCTCCCAGGAAGACATTTGTGCCATCTGCCAAGATAAAATGTATTCTAGCTTGGGGGCACAACTCCAAACTGGCTGGTCACCCAGGGATTCGCAAGACCACAGAACTTTTGTCTCGCCACTACTGGTGGCCCACACTGTCTAAGGATGTGCGTGATTATCTGTCTACCTGCACAGATCTGCCCTCTTCTGCCGGATGTACAGCTATTTGTGTGGTCGTGGACAGCTTCTCAAAGATGGCACACTTTGTTTCTTTTGGCTGGACTGGCCTCGGCTGCTGAACTTGCTAAACTGTTCGTGAGACACATATTCCACTTGCAAGGTCTACCTTGGCATATTGTTTCCGATCGCGGAGTCCAGTTTACCTCTAAACTCTGGAGAGCTTTTTGCCGGCTGCTTCAAATTGAGCTGGACTTCTCTTCTGGTTATCAACCCCAGACCAACAGACAAGTAGAGCGGGTCAATCAAATATTGGAGAACTATCTCCGACATTTTGTTTGAGACCAACACGACAACTGGGTACAATTGCTACCTTGGGCTGAGTTCTCCTATAACAACCACTCTAGTGAATCTACCGGATCCTCTCAATTCTTTGTCGTTTATGGACAACACCCTCGTACTCCTCTCCCTGTTCCTACATCTTCTGGGGTACCAGCTGCGGATTCCTCTTTTAGGGATTTTTTGAAGATTTGGCGTGACACCAAGAACCGCATCAACAAAGCGGTGACCCTCATGAAAACAAATGCAGACAAGAGAAGAAGAAAACCACCTCAGTTCTCATCTGGAGATAAGGTATGGCTCTCCTCTAAAAACATCCACTTAAGAGTTCCCAGTTTCAAGTTCGCTCCTAGGTTCCTTGGACCCTTTGAAGTATTGAGGAGGATCAACGAAGTGACATATAAGATACGTCTTCCTCTCTCTCTGCATATTCCCAATGCCTTCCCACGTGTCCTTACTAAAACCAGTAGTCCTTAACCGCTTCTTGACAGCTCCTTCTACTCCAACTACGGTATCTGAAGATTCTGACAAGACATTTGAGGTCAAAGACATCCTGGACATCCAGAAGCATGACAAGAAAACCTACTATCTTGTGGACTGGAAGGGCTTTGGACCTGAGGAGAGGTCTTGGGAGCCGAAAGAGAACATTCATGCTCCGGACCTGATAAAAAGGTTTCTGTCTCACCGTGGACTCAAGAAAAGGGGGAGTAAGGGGGGGCAGTACTGTAACAGAGGCTGCTGTGCGCCGCTGTTCCCCTGCTTACCACCGCGTTCCTGGGAGCCGCAATCAGTGGTTATCTGTGGCCAGTGCTTTCCATTCACTGCTGTAGTCCTGGGCTCTGTCTTTGTGGGTGTTGTGGTTTTGGGATCCGCTCCACAGTTTCCTCTCATCCCTGGCCACAGCATGCTTGCTGTTTGTTTTCTGCAGCACTTCCTTAAGGGCTGGCACGCATCACTTCCTGGGCTTTATGGGTTAGGTCATGTGACCTCGCTGACCAATTCTAGCCCTGCTGCGCATATATAAGTGGATTAGCCCCCTTCCCAGATGCCTCAGTGTCAAGGTCCTTGTGCTCTGCTAAGGCTCCTGATAACTACTTGTGTTCCTATGTTCCTGACTGTAATCGGATTCTGCTACCCATCGATCCCTGCCTGCTAGCCTTGCCTGACTTGTACCTGTGCCGCCTGCCCTGATGTAACGGTCGCGTACACACACACACACAGGGGGGAGGGAAGTGACCACTGCGCTCCACCCTTACCCCTGCCCCTGCCTACTTGCCTCGCGAGTCCTAATGACAGGGGACAACTGGACGGCAATCCCTAACTTGGAGTAAGTGCAGGGATGACAGACAGACAAACAACAGGACGTGAACGGACCGAGTCAATACCAGGAAAGCTGCAAAGTACAAATGGAGCAAGCAGAGAATTGTCAGGAGAAGCCGGGGTCATAAATACCAGGAGAGCAGATAAGTACAAGAGGAGTCCTAAGAGAGTAGTCAGGTGGGAGCCGAGGTCACAATACCAGGACGGAAGCGCAGTACAGGAGGAGCAGGCAAAAGGATGGTCAGGGAACAGGATCAGGTAAGTATTCAGCAGTCCAACAAATAGCCAGGAACCTAGAAATTAACAGGCAACCTGTAGCCAGCAGGCTGCCTGTATTTATAGTGGGGAGTGAGGGTCATGTGACGTGGCCAGCGTCACATGACCGACAGACCAACCAGTCGAGCACCGAGTGATCAGCTCGGCGCTCAAGGCAGACTAGGAGCAGGGAGCCACCCAGCTAGTAAAGCCGCCCTGGGAATGAGGTCAAACACAGAACCTCATTCCAAAAGCTAAGCAACAGTTCTGCGGGCAATAGGGGACCGAGTGCACCTTCGGAACCCCGTGACAGTACCCCCCCCCCCCCTTTTACGAGGGGCCACCGGACCCAAGACTTCAGGCGATGGCTTTTCAGGGTGTTCTAGATGAAATTTACGAACAAGTCTAGGAGCATGAACCTCCCTGGCAGGTACCCAAGATCTCTCTTCAGGTCCATACCCCTTCCAGTGAATCAGGTACTGCAAGGAATTACGCACCTTCCTGACATCCACTATTTTAGACACCACATACTCGACAGCATCATTAACAAGAACCGGCGGAGGCGAGGCTTTTGATGGTACTACCGGTTCAAAATATTATTTAAGCAGAGATTTATGGAACACATTATGAATGTGGAATGACTCAGGCAGCTCCAACCTAAAAGATACCGGGTTAATCACTTCCGTGATCTTATATGGTCCGATAAAACGAGGAGCACATTTTTTAGAAGTTACCTTGAGAGATAGATTCTTGGAGGACAACCATACTTTATCCCCAACCTGAAAGTTTACCCCCCTTGAACGTCTCCTATCGGCCTTGAGTTTTTGAGAACATTGAGCCTTTTCTAGGTTCGATTGAACCCGGGCCCAAACTGTGCACAGTTCGGAGGAGAGTTTATCCGCTTCAGGGTTAGAGGAGGAGACGGACGACCCAGAATGAAAACGGGGATGAAAACCATGGTTACAAAAGAAAGGGGAGACCCCAGCAGAAGAATTGACACGGTTATTCAAAGCAAATTCAGCCAACGGAAGGAATTTGACCCATAATTGCTGGTCATCAGCAACATACAACCTCAAGAATTGTTCCACAGACTGATTAAGGCGTTCAGTCTGCCCATTACTCTCAGGATGGTAGGCGGAAGAAAAAGACAATGAAATTTTACATCTTTGACAGAAGGCCCTCCAGAATTTGGACACAAACTGTACACCCCTGTGAGAAACAATATTTTCCGGGATGCCATGTAAACGAACAATCTCTCTCACAAAAATAGACGCCAGGGTTTTAGCATTCGGAAGTTTAGACAGGGGAATGAAATGAACCATCTTGCTAAACCTATCGACCACTACCCAAACCACAGTCTTACCCTCCGCCAGCGGTAGGTCAGTTATAAAGTCCATCGAGATATGGGACCAGGGTCTACTGGGAATGGGTAGGGGTCGTAGGTTACCAGCAGGGCGAGTCCTAGGTGTCTTGGACCTGGCACAAACCTCAGAGGCTGACACGTAGAACTTGACATCCCTAGTTAGAGTGGGCCACCAATAAGATCTAGAAACCAGATCCTTAGTGCCCTCAACACCCGGATGTCCACAAAAGGCAGAATCGTGACACTCACCCAACAGCTGGAGACGAAATTGTACGGGAACAAACAACCTATCTGTTGGGGTGGATACCGGTGCCAGATGTTGTTCAGACCTAATGCGAGCCGAGATATCCTGGGTAAGAGCTGCTAAGAAGATTTTTGCTGGTAGGATGGATTCAGGTGGTACCTCAGTAGGTTGAAAAGCCTGGAAGCTCCGAGAAAATGCGTCCGCCTTCACATTTTTACTTCCCGGCCTGAACGTGATGGAAAAATCAAAACGAGTAAAAAACAGAGCCCATCTGGCTTGACGGGGATTCAACCTCTTAGCAGACTCGAGAAACATAAGGTTTTTATGGTCAGTGACAACAGTTACACAATGTCTTGCCCCTCCAGGAAATGCCTCCACTCCTCAAATGCCCATTTAATGGCCAGCAGCTCCCTATTCCCTATGTCGTAGTTTCTCTCCGTGGGAGAGAATTTCCTGGAGAAGAAGGCACATGGTCTCAGATTAGTGAGGCTAGCAGGACCTTGTGAAAGGACTGCTCCTACGCCGTCCTCGGACGCATCCACCTCCACAATAAAAGGTTTCTCCTGATCAGGCTGGATCAGAATGGGAGCGCTACTAAATGCCTTTTTTAATTTTTTAAACGAAGAAATGGCCTCAGTAGACCAATTCTCCAAATCCGCCCCTTTCTTAGTAAGGTCGGTCAACGGTTTAGCAATTACGGAAAAATTCATAATAAATTTACGATAGTAATTGGCGAAACCTAAGAACCGTTGTAAGGCCTTTAAGGATGAAGGTCTTACCCATTCCTTAATTGCTAGTACCTTACCAGGATCCATCTTGAAGGCGTGAGGAGTCAGAACATGCCCTAGAAACAGACTCTCCTGTACACCAAAGACACATTTCTCTTGTTTAGCGGATAGCTGATTCTCCCTCAACACCTCTAATACTTGTTTAACATGAGACACATGGGATTCGAAGTCAGGAGAGAATATCAAAATGTCGTCAAGATAGACAATAACAAATTTACCTAAGTACTCTCTAAGAATGTCATTCATGAAGTTTTGGAACACAGCTGGGGCATTGCTGAGTCCAAAAGGCATCACTTGATATTCAAAGTGTCCTACCGGAGTATTGAACGCCATCTTCCATTCGTCTCCCTCCTTGATTCGGATTAGATTGTATGCCCCTTTCAGGTCAATTTTGGAAAACCAGGTTGCCCCCAGAACCTGGTTAAATAAATCCGGAATCAATGGGAGGGAGTATCTATTCTGGACAGTGATTTTATTTAATCTCCGGTAATCGATACATGGCCTAAGACCACCATCTTTTTTCTTAACGAAGAAAAACCCCGCCCCCATAGGAGAGACAGAAGGTCTAATATGCCCTTTACCAAGGCTCTCCTTAATATAATCTTCCATGGCCTTGCGTTCGGGCATAGAAAGATTATAAATTCGTCCTTTAGGAAACTTGGCCCCCTCTACTAGCTCTATGGTACAATCATAAGGTCTATGGGGGGGTAGAACCTCCGGGGTTGGTGATGAGAATACATCAGAATATTCTCTAACAACAGAGGGTAAAGTATCAGACTTTACTGAGACCCCAGCCTGTACCACGGACAAGCACGAGTCACACTTAGGCCCCCATCTCACCAACTCCCCATTGGACCAATCTATAGTGGGTTTATGTAGTCGGAGCCAAGGCAACCCTAGTACCACCTCAGCAGGTAGGTTCTCCAGGACTAGAAGCAAACATCTCTCTGAGTGGCACACACCCACGGTTAGAGAAATCTCCGAGGTACATAAGCTCACCGTACCACCAATAAGAGGAGTAGCATCAATAGCCATGACATGGATAGGAGTTGGTAAGGCAAACATAGGAATACCCAATCTTACAGCATACTCAGAGTCAATAAAGCTAGCCGCTGAGCCAGAATCAATAAAGGCCTTACCCGGCCATTTATCTACTCCCAGAGAAATCGTAATGGGTACCGAAAGCTTACATTTCGAAAATTCAGGGTGTACCTGGTCTTTAGGTTGCCTTGTCTTAGGAGACTTGACAGAGAGGACCTTCTTAGGACACTGGTTGATCCAATGGTCAGGATCTCCACAGTAAAAGCATTCTCCACGTCTGCGGCGAAGATTCCCTCGGGTCATGCCAACCTGCATGGGTTCCTCGGTGGAGACCTCAGCATTGTCTCTGGGATAGGCCTCTGGCTGGACCACCATCTGGGAAGAGAACTGTTGTTCCTGTCGTCTCTCTCTAACCCGTCGGTCAAGTCGGACAACAAGGGTCATCATCTCCTCTAAGGTCTCTGGAAGTTGATAACTGACCAGAAGATCCTTTAATTTATCAGACAGACCTGACCTGAACTGACTCTTCAGGGCTGGTTCGTTCCATCCTGAGGGGACACACCACCTTCTGAATTGGGTGCAATAATCCTCCGCTGGTAAATTGCCCTGAACCAGTGCCTTTAGAGCCGTCTCGGCTACTAGAGCCCTGTCTGGTTCATCATAGAGGGTACCCAAGGCCTGAAAGAACCCCTCCACAGAATATAAACAATTGGTGCCAGCAGGTAAAGAGAACGCCCAGTCCTGGGGATCACCCTGTAATCGGGAAATGATAATGCCCACGCGTTGACTCTCGGGGCCAGAGGACACGGGGCGCAAACGGAAGTAAAGTTTGCAACTCTCCTTAAAAGAGAGAAACTTCCTCCGGTCTCCAGAAAAGGGTTCTGGGAGCTTAATCTGGGGCTCAAAATGCAGACTGGAGGCCTGAGGAGTGGAAGAACCTTGCCCTAACTCAAAAGAACTGAGTTTTTCCCCTAACTCATGCACCCTCTGCGTCAGATTAGAGACATGGTCAGTCAGGGTCACCAGAGGATTCATAATACAGTGGTTATTGGGCCTGTTAATCTGTAACGGTCGCGTACACACACAGGGGGGAGGGAAGTGACCACTGCGCTCCACCCTTACCCCTGCCCCTGCCTACTTGCCTCGCAATTCCTAATGACAGGGGACAACTGGACGGCAATCCCTAACTTGGAGTAAGTGCAGGGATGACAGACAGACAAACAACAGGACGTGAACGGACCGAGTCAATACCAGGAAAGCTGCAAAGTACAAATGGAGCAAGCAGAGAATTGTCAGGAGAAGCCGGGGTCATAAATACCAGGAGAGCAGAGAAGTACAAGAGGAGTCCTAAGAGAGTAGTCAGGTGGGAGCCGAGGTCACAATACCAGGACGGAAGCGCAGTACAGGAGGAGCAGGCAAAAGGATGGTCAGGGAACAGGATCAGGTAAGTATTCAGCAGTCCAACAAATAGCCAGGAACCTAGAAATTAACAGGCAACCTGTAGCCAGCAGGCTGCCTGTATTTATAGTGGGGAGTGAGGGTCATGTGACGTGGCCAGCGTCACATGACCGACAGACCAACCAGTCGAGCACCGAGTGATCAGCTCGGCGCTCAAGGCAGACTAGGAGCAGGGAGCCACCCAGCTAGTAAAGCCGCCCTGGGAATGAGGTCAAACACAGAACCTCATTCCAAAAGCTAAGCAACAGTTCTGCGGGCAATGGGGGACCGAGTGCACCTTCGGAACCCCGTGACACCTGACCTTTCACCTGTCTGACTACGCCTCTGCCTCATCCTTTGGTCCTGCACTGTTGCTCCTGGTAAACGACTCTGCCTGCCTGACTACGCCTGGACTTCTGGTACTTTTCACTGGTACCTCCTGGTTCGCCTGGACCAGCTGCCTCGTGTGCCTATCCTCCTCAAGATGTAGCGACCTGGTGTTCCCCTCGGGAAAGTCTATCCCCACCATCAGGGGTACTGTGAAGAATCGAGGGGTTCACTTAGATAATGCCCTTAGAGGAGGTAGGAAACGTGGCACAGTGGGTTCACACCCGCTGGTTCGTGATACAATGTATTGTGATTTTACCGACTTCCTTGAGCCAGGGTATAATAGAAATCCTAACACAGCAGGCATCAGACCCCAGATGCAATAAGAAAGGCTTGGCACCCCATGAATGTATTGTGAGGAAGCTCTCTCTGTCTAGCGCTCATATGCCATTTTTGATAATAACCATGGCATCTAAGGGGCTAAACAGCTGCTACAGGCAGGTGTCAGCTGTGTAACACAGCCTGCATCTTCTTCGTGGACTGAGCCAGCTCCATACACTCTTTGCACATCTGTAATGCATTAGCGTTCTGGCCTGGCCAACAGGGGAGGAAGGAGAGGACCAGAGTGCTGGTGGTGGTGGTAGTATTGACAGTGGCTAATCCCTCTCCCTAGTTTTTGCCAAGGCCACATGGCCAGTGAATACAAGCTCACAACCCTTCTTCCCCTCGGAGCACACCCTGGTTTTAGGGCCACCTGCCTGATGGTGGCTGGGGTGCTCTTGATTATGGTCAATCAGCAGGGAGCAAGGCAGGGGGGCAGGCAGAGGTCCTATTTGGTTTCAATAAATAAAATCTCTCTTTACTGAATAGCTGATGGGAGTTGCAGTACACGTAGCAGCAATAGGCACAGTTCTGAAGCACATTACAGAGTAGGCTCTTCCCAATAGCTGTGCATTGGCAGCACCAATGATAGTAGACCTTCTCTAAATACACTTTGCAAGCTTCCCAAATAACCACAGGCGTGCAATTCTGTTCTCATCAACACTTTCTGCAATTTCCAGTCTGCATGGTACAGAACTTAGATCCGGATGGCCAGTCTGTCTCAAAGAGAGGGTGGTCCAGGAGGCAATTAATCCTTTCCACATGCAGTAAAGTCTTTTGCCATAAACAAGCATTACCTTCCTGTCTTCATCCAGCAGTCTTGGTTCTCAAGTGTCTATAAATGTCTCTTCTCTTCCTCTCAGGGGTATTCTCTCAGTTCAGTTGTTTCCCTGGCAACTTTCAGTCTCAGACATGAAGGTTCCCTGGACTAGCCTAGATTTAAGTGCTCACACAAACATCAGGCAGGTGGGATCAGTCCCTTACCCTGGAATGACAGTTTTAACTATATGCTGCTCATACAGAACCATAAGTGATTCACAGTGCGCAGGTAAAAAAGACAATATTCTACTATTTGACAGTCTAGGCAATAAATCACATTTAAATTTTTAGCAAGGAATTAACTCTTTGCAAGTGATCCACTGGGTTACTGCACATGTACATCAAGATGCTCAAAGGGGTTCAAGGGGATTTCTAGCAAAATATAAATAGTTTGCAGCAGGCTCAAAGTGGCTTTAAAATATAAAAGAAGAGCTAAACCAACTCGCCCCCCCCCCACCGCCCCCCCCCCGCTACTGTCGTTCCAATTCTGCTCAGGTCCATTTTACTCCCATAGCCAATCTGGTGACCCACCTCAGCCAGTGATTGGCTAATCAAGCATTTTGAGGCAATTCCTGCCAGTCAAGATGGAAGCTGGAAGTAGAATAAGGTAGCATCTTGAAACAGCATAGGAACGGCAGCAGCAGGGGAACAGTGGGGTTGGATAGCTCTTTTTTAAAGTTTTCAAGCCACTCTGACCCTGCTGCAAATTTTTGTTTCAAGGGAAAGCTCCTTTGCGATATTTCAATGGAACCAATTTATTTGTACAATACTATTGTTACATCACGTATTCAGTAGAAACTTCAAGCCCTCAGAAGTGTGAGTGAATCACTGGGCATGAAAGACCATGAGAATAAACACATACTCCTCGTTCTTTGGCGGGCAGCTCACTCACGTTTGGTTCAAATTAAAAAAGCATCGTTTTGACACAAGTAATGGAAAGGAAAGATGTGAGATTCTTTGAAGTGAATGCAAATCAAATTTTAGGGATAATTATCTACAGACAAAGGAGGAATACTATTTATTTGCACACTTCGATCTCTTGAATATCTCTTAAAGAAAAAGTAAATTTTGGTTACAAAAGACATTGATATATTCCAGTGTACACACGACCGGGAATATGACTGACAGCTCTGGATAAAAAGAAAACATAGGAAGTTTAGTCCACAATATGGATATATAAGTCTATGTTCACAAAGCAAATCTCCCAGAATGCACCCTCACTGTATCCATATGGCCCCATGACCCAGCGTATGCAGAGGAATGTGCACGTGCATCATATGCACTTGACTACACTATCAAATATAGAGGCATCTGTTTGCATTGCTATATAGGGAAGGCTGTCTATCAGTAGTAGGACCGCCCACTGGACTCCTAAGCAATCTGCTCTGCCCCTTCTGCTCCATAACATGCTGCCTGTTGATTATTTAGCATTTTCATGGTGACAGGTTCCCTTTAAGAGTGAAGAGTGACTTGTGGGCGATGTAACTGTATAGTAGAAGCAGATGTCAAAACAGCTCAGCCATGAAGCAGTTGACCCAAAAGGCTACAGAGCAGGTCATCAAGTTCCAAAAAATTGCCTAACCTCTGTTTCATCACATCCAGAGTCTATACTGCCTCTGGAGGTGACATCATGACAAAAACTGTGCATTTGGAGCTTCATGGTTGAGCAGATGCACACAAACTTAAGATCTCCGTGTGCAATGCCAAGCGTGGTCTAGACAGGCACATCATCATTGGACTCTAGAGCAGTAGAAATTCTAGAGTTCACTGGAGTAATGAATCATGCTTCACTATCTGAAGGTGATGGATGAATCTGAGTTGGATGGAAGTCCAAAGAATGTTACTACCTGAATGTATAGTACCCACTGTAAAATTTGCTAGAGGAGGAGTAATGGTATGGGGCCGTGTTTAAGGTTTTGTCCCATTATTTCTAGTGAAGTGTAATGTTAATACTGCAGAATACAAAGTGATTTTCGATTATAGTCACTTTTCCAAAAATGTGGGAACAGTTCGAGGGAAGACCCTTTTCTGTTTCAGCATGACTGTGCCCCGTGCACAAACAAGGTCCATAAACCAGAGGAATTGCCCAATGCCAGTGACCTAACCCCATCAAACACCTATGAATGAGATGAATTAGATGACTGCAAGCCAATGTATCCCCCAACATCATAAATGCTATTTTTGCTCAAGGGGTGCAAATTTCCACATAGTTCAATATCTTGCGAAACGCTGATGCAAAAGAGGCCTTTCACTCAAATCAGAGCAGCCATGCAGTGCCATTCTCGACCACCACCCAGTGTTCTTCCACTGCCTGTCATAAAGAATGGAAGCCCATTTAAACAGCTTAATGTGGGGTTGTTGGGGGTCGGACCCTCACCGAACTGATATTGATGATCGCAGTGACCTGCTTGGCCACTGCTAGTGATTAAACCTGGTGTATCCTTCGAGAAATGCATGTTATATGCTGTGTTGAAATTCTTTGCATTGTTTTGTGCTATTTAGTCAAGATGTAAGCTGAAGCAAGGGTTTACTCAACTTTGGCAGGTGGAGCTGAGCCTCTCTCTGTCCTCTAGCTAGTTAGTGCTGTCTGAGGCAGGAGTGTGTTGAAGTAATACTGAAGTAAGTCCTGTCAGGAAAAGACAGGTAATGAAGGAATTTGCTGCAATTTGAAAAAACAGACATTGACCCAAAAAACACACAGCCAGAGTATATAAATAGTGCAACAAAAAAAATTATCTGTTTCTCCTTTGTTTAATATTTTCCATAGACTTCCATGCAACATCTAGAGTTGGTCCCAAAAAATCTATCTGGGACACTAGTCTAACAGAGTAGCCAACGAATCACAAGTGATTCAGAAATCGGCCATCTGAAATTACTAATGTATGGCCACAATTAAAGGCTATGTAGACCTTTGAGGGGATTTTTTTTATATTATTGCATTGTAGTTATTTTAAGCTAAAAATCATTTTTATAATTGGTCTTTATTAACAATATGTAGCCCTTTTTTCCGTACATAGCTGACATGCTATAATAGCAGCATGTGGATTTTTGGTCTTTTCCGTCATCTGAGGAGCAGACGGACTCTTTATCTCTGCTCTATAACATTATAAACATCAAACATCATCAAAGCTCAATCCTTATCTTACTGATAAGAGTGTGGCTTAAATAAGTGTTTATGTCCTCTTAGTAGTTTAGAGATAAGGGTAATTAGATGACCTGCACAAAGTGAAAGGGAAATTACCAGTCACACAGTTAGAAAAACAGTTAACCCTTTGTGACAGAATGGCTCAATATTTTTAATGAAGGCCAATAGAAAATATGATTTTTAGCCAAAAATAAGTTGAATGCAATAATAAAAAAAAAATGCCTCCAAAGGTGTACATAGCCTTTAAGGAAGTTGATGTAGCAAAGCAAATTGTGGTATCTGATTGTGGTAATTGTATTATCTGCAGTCCTATGTAAAATGGCAGATAAAACATTTGTGGAATCACAGGCATCTGCTTGTTTTTGTTATTTGTTTCAATCATTCACTTTGCAAATATTTTTCGCTTTATAAGACGCACTTCCCCCCCCCCTCCCCCAAAGTGTGGGGGGGGGGGGTGGCCGTGCTTCTTTTAAAGCGAATACTACACTAGTATACATTAGGTGCCGGGAGCGGGGAAGAAGAGCAGCAAGCGCTTCTGGCACTGACCCTTCTTGGTCTTCTTTGATGGGGCAGCGCTGCACTGTCCTGACCACGTACAGCGTCAGGACTTAGTGAGTGCACGCACTATGACCTGATGCTGCACACTGTCAGGTGACAGTGCAGCGTGGGCTGGAGAAGACAGGCGAGTGAGACGCCGAACCCGGAGTGGAGCCGTGGCGCAGGAGAGGTAAGAGGATTTTTTTTTATTTTATTCTGATCTGAGGTGGGGTTAATAATAAAGGGATGATCTGAGGTCTGATGGGGGTTAATAATAAAGGGCTGATCTAAGGTCTGATAGGGGTTAATAATAAAGGGCTGATCTGAGGTCTGATAGGGGTTAATAATAAAGGGCTGATCTGAGGTCTGATGGGGGTTAAAAATAAAGGGCTGATTTGAGGTCTGAAGGGGTTCTGACATAGAGGGCTGATATGGGGGTCTGATATGATGTCCTGATATGGGGGTCTGATCTGAGGATCTGATATGAGGTCTAATGAAAAATATTTTTTTCTTATCTTCCTCCTCTAAAATCTGGGGTGCATCTTATCATCGGGTGCGTATTATAAAGCGAAAAAAAAGGTAAATACACCATATAGACACTACCACTCAACTTCCTGTAAAACGCTCAACAAGGAGAAACCAATGCTTCCCTATGGGAATGGTTCTCACCTGGGCGTTTTACAGCGCGTACGATCGTGCTGTAAAACGCCCGACGCTCAAACAAGTTCTTGAGCCTATTTGGGGCGTTTTGTCGCGCGTTCCCGTACATAGACTTTCGGGAACGCGCGACAATGGGCGTTCTCTTGTCTCTGTATGCACGATTGTAAACGCCCATACAATCGCGCATACAGAGCGCTCCTTTCAGAACGCTCAGGTGTGAACCCAGGGTAAGGAGCCTATGGAATGGAAGTGCTCATCTCCAGCTGCCGCTGTAATTTTAACAGCCATATCTGGAGAACCTGAGGGAACTGGCTGAATCCCATGCCTGGGCGTAGTTGAATAGATGAAGCCTGGATGAGAATTCATTCTATACATGTTAGTTACACAACAGAATTTTGGGGAATGATATGTAAAGACTTATAAAGGAAGTCATGTCCCTATCTTGTGTCCATAACTCCCCAGCTCCATGTGTGCGCTCTGCTGTCTTATTACAATCTAAGGCATCTTATGCAACAATGAATAGTCTACAAACCCAGTAAAGCTGAGCACAGATGCCCCGATTTAAAATCTGTAACAGGGCCCCAATGTACTATGCCCTATTGTTAACATTGTTGTAGTGGCAGTCTAAGGCCTCATTCACATCACCATTTCTCCTTTCCGCTCTCCGGCTTCGTTGAGGAGCAGGAGAACGGAAAGGAAGGATTCTGCAGATAACTGAGACCTAACAGCGTAACGGAGCCTAAAGACCCCATAGACTATAATGGGGTCCGTTCGGTGTCCGCTCAGAACATGATTTTTGAGCTGAGACGAAAGTCCTGCAGGACAATTCTACTGTGAAGGTCTAATAATTGTTTCATATATTTATAATTTACCAATAAAAAGTAGCAAAAATGTAAACCGTTATAAAAACAATACAAAATATCTCAGCGGACAGAAACATCTTGTATTGATTTAATAGTGCTCTATCTCCCCCAAATGGTAGTTCCTAGAACTGCAGATCTGGGTTTCGAAAAAGATTGAATGTTTTCCATCATCAGTGTTATCCATAACATAAAATCCTAACACAATTCAAGTGAAACAAATGAATTTAGAATAAAGAAAACTAAAGGGTAAAACCAAAAATAAATACTGCAATGTAAACATTAGGGGAATAATGGCTGGAGGGGGAAAAAATCATACGTAAAAAATGATCCTACACCTATATATTTCTGTTGTGTTTTTCTTCTTTACCACAAAGTGAAGTACATGATGGGAATTTGTTATTGTTTCTGTTTTTAATTAGGGATATGAAGCTTTGCAAGGGATTTAAGCAGAAACTCTCCTAGCGAGTGTTATTGACCTCCTGCCCCAACAGCATTGAATTTCCAGGAGTCAAGTTACATTAAAAAAGCAACGTTACACCATTGGTTTAAATGCTAATTCTGTACTGCATCCTTGTGGCCAAACCAAAGGGGTTTTGTGGTAGGCTACTGTTTGGGGATAAGTCAAGAAATAATCACATACCAGAAAATATCCCAATACTCTTTACGCATTATAATCCAGTGTCACTTCAAATAAAATACAAAGCATATGGTTGTGATCTCTTCTATATCTTGTAGTTGGGTCCCAGGCTTGGTATCTATGGACAGTACTAGGATACAGTCAGCTCACCCTGATTCTCACAGGATCCAGTTTACACCCCACTGACTAGAACAATTCTGATTAATTAGGCCTTCATCACACGGCAGATTTTCCACGTGGATTTTTCTAGGCCAATATCTTTGCGGAATCCACTTTCAATCCCCCTCCGATTGTTTTCAAAGGGAACTTCAAGCTGTAGTTCATCTGTAAGCAGATTTGTAGCTATGAGAATGGCTGACCTGTTACATGTGCGCTTGGCAGCTGACGGCATCTGTGTTGGTCCCATGTTCACATGTGCCTGTAATAATCCTCTAGGAGAAACGGGGGCATTACCCTTACACCTAGAGGCTCTGCTTTCTCTGCAACTGCTGCTCCCTCTCCTCTTTGATTGACAGAACCAGGCAGTGTAAATGTCATCACACTTGGTCCTATCAAAGTGCAGAGGGCGCGGTAGTTGCAGAGAGAGCAGAGCCTCTAGGTGTAATGGCAATTCCCCCGTTGCTCCTAGTGGCTCAGTTGCATATATTAAAACATAATTTTTCTCAGCAATGCAGGCACATATGAACATGGCACCAACACAGATGCCTTCAGCTGCCAAGCGCACATGTAACAGGTCAGCCAGTGTCATAGGTACAAAACTGCTGACAGATGCCCTTTCCAAAAATATTTTTTCCATTTATTAAAAAAAAGTTTAGCTATGGGGCACTATGAGAACTGAGTACATCCCTGCTTCTAGCACATGCTACAGGAGCAGTTAAAACAAAGCCACGTTCCCTTTCTGTTATATTTGGCATTAAAATCTTTCTCTCTTCTATCCATAAAGAATGACAGGTGATGGGTACGTGCATGCAATCTGTATTACGCAATTTGCACACATGACAAACATTGAAACTTTCCCAATTCGTAAAGTGTGTTTAACCCCTTAACGACCCTGCCATATTTCACCTTAAGGACCCGGACATTTTTTGCAAATCTGACATGTCACTTTATGTGGTGATAACTTTAAAATGCTTTTACTTATCCAGGCCATTCTAAGACACGTATTGTACTTCATGACAGTGGTAAAATTGAGTCAAAAAAATTAATTTTTATTTATAAAAAAATTCCAAATTTACCAATAATTTGGAAAAATTTGCAAATTTGCAAATTTCAATTTCTCTACTTTTATAATAGATAGTAATACCTCCAAAAATAGATATTACTTTACATTCCCCATATGTCTACTTCATGTTTGGATCATTTTGTGAATGCCATTTTATTTTTTTGGGGACGTTAGAAGGCTCAGAAGTTTAGACGCAAAAAATTTCTAAAACCCACTTTTTCAGGACCAGTTCAGGTCTGAAGTCACTTTGTGAGGCTTACATAATAGAAACCACCCAAAAATGACCCCATTTTACAAACTACACCCCTTAAGGTATTCAAAACTGATTTTGAAAACTTTGTTAACCCTTTAGGTGTTCCACAAGGATTAATGGAAAATAGAGAAAACATTTAAAAGTTTCACTTTTTTGGCAGATTTTCCATTTGAATCTATCTTTTCCAGTTACAAAGCAAGGGTTAACAGCCAAACAAAACTCAATATTTATAGCCCTGATTCTGTAGTTTACATAAACACCCCATATGTGGTCGTAAACTGCTGAACGGGCACACAGCATTGCACAGAAGGAAAGGAATGCCATACAGTTTTTGTAAGGCAGATTTTGCTGGACTGTTTTTTTGACACCATATCCCATTTGAAGACCCCCTGATGCACCCCTAGAGTAGAAACTCCATAAAAGTGACCCCATTTCAGAAACTACACCCCTGAAGTTATACAAAACTGATTTTACAAACTTTGTTAACCCTTTAGATTTTCCACGAGAATAAATGGAAAATAAAGATGAAATTTCAGAATTTCACTTTTTTGGCAGATTTTCCATTTTTATCCATTTTTTTCAGTTACAAAGCAAGGGTTAACAGCCAAACAAAACTCAATATTTATGGCCCTGATTCTGTAGTTTACAGAAACACCCCATATCTGGTCGTAAACTGCTGTACGGGCACACGGCAGGGCGCAGAAGGAAAGGAATGCCATACGGTTTTTGGAAGGCAGATTTTGCTGGACTGGTTTCTTGACACCATGTCCCATTTGAAGCCCCCCTGATGCACCCCTAGAGTAGAAACTCCAAAAAAGTGACCCCATTTTGGAAACTACAGGATAAGGTGACAGTTTTTTTGGTACTAGTTTAGGGTTCATATAATTTTTGGTTGCTCTATATTATACTTTTTGTGAGGCAAGGTAACAAGAAATAGCTGTTTTGGCACCGTTTTTATTTTTTGTTATTTACAACATTCATCTGACAGGTTAGATCATGTGGTATTTTTATAGAGCAGGTTGTCATGGACGCAACAATACCAAATATTTTTGGTTGTTTGTTTCAGTCTTACATAACAAAGCATTTTTGAAAAAAATTATTTTTTAGTGTCTCCACATTCTGAAAGCAGTCGTTTTATTTATTTTTTCGGCGACTGTCTTGTGTAGGGGCTCATTTTTTTCGGGATAAGATGACGGTTTGATTGGTACTATTATAGGGTGCATATGACTTTTTGATTGCTTGCTATTACACTTTTTGTAAAGTAAGGTGACAAAAAATAGCTTTTTTTACACCGTTCTTATTTTTATTTTGTTAAGGTATTCACCTGAGGGGTTAGGTCATGTGATATTTTTATATAGCAGGTTATTAAGGACGCAGCGATACCTAATATGTCTACTTTTTTTATTTATTTAAGTTTTACACAATGATTTCATTTTTGAAACAATAAAAATCATGTTTTAGTGTCTCCATAGTCTGAGAGCCATATTTTTTTTTAGTTTTTAGGCGATTATCTTAGGTAGGGGCTAATTTTTTGTTTATATAGCACAGTTTTTTTTTGTTTTTTTTATGGTGTTCATCTGAGGGGTTAGGTCATGTGATATGTTTATAGAGCCGGTCGATACGGACGAGGCGATACCTAATATGACTAGACATAGAATGTGTCGGCAGATAAGAACCATTTGGCCCATCTAGTCTGCCCAATATTTTTCTTTTTTTGCCTATTTTTTACAGTTTTGTTTTTTTACTTTATTTGTGGCAAATGATTTTTGCATGATGAGATGACAGTTTGATTGGCACTATTTTGAAGAGCATATGACTTTTTGATCGCTTGCTATTACACTTTTTGTGATGTAAGGGGACAAAAAAGCTTTTTTTAAACCGTTTTTATTTTAAAAAAATTACGTTGTTCACGTGAGGGGTTAGGTCATGTGGTATTTTTATAGAGCCGGTCGTTACGGACGTGGCAATACCTAATATGTATACTTTTTTAATTTATTTAAGTTTTACACAATTACATCATTTTTGAAACAAAAAGAAAATTATGTTTTAGTCTGAGAGCCATAGTTTTTTTTTAGTTTTTGGGTGATTATCTTAGGTAGGGTACCATTTTTGCGGGATGAGATGACGGTTTGATTGGCACTATTTTGGGGTGCGTATGACTTTTTGATCGCTTGCTATTACACTTTTTATGATGTAAGGTGACAAAAAATGGCTCTTTTTACACCGTTTTTAATTTTAAAAAAAATTAACAGTGTTCACCTGAGGGGTTAGGTCATGTGATATTTTTATAGAGCAGGTTCCTATGGAAGCAGCGATACCTAATATGTATACTTTTTTTATATTTACTTAAGTTTTACACAATAACAGCATTTTTAAAACAAAAAAATATATGTTTTAGTGTCTCCATATTCTGAGCCATGTCTTTTTTATTTTTTGGGCGATTGTCTTAGGTAGGGGCTCATTTTTTGTTTATATAGCACAGTTTTAATTTTTATTTTTTTATGGTGTTCATCTGAGGGGTTAGGTCATGTGATATGTTTATAGAGCCGGTCGATACGGACGAGGCGATACCTAATATGTCTACTTTTTTTCACTATTTTTTATAGTTTTGTTTTTTTACTTTATTTGTGGCAAATGACGTTTTTAGTTTTTTTACTTGAAACTTTAAATTTTTTGGGGGGGGGACTTTTTTTTCAACTTTTTTTTCATTTTATTTTTTGTCCCACTTTGGGACTTCAACTTTTGGGGGTCTGATCCCCTTTACATTGCATTCCAATACTTCTGTATTGGAATGCATTGGCTGTATGAGTAATACAGTGTGTATTACTCATACAGCTTCCTGCCTGTGAGATCCAGGGGGCTGGATCTCACAGGCTCTCCACCGGAAGGCAGCCCGATGCCTAAGGAAGGCATCTCGCTGCGTTCCATGCCATTGGGTCCCCGTCACAGCAGCACAGGGACCCGATGGCAGCGCCGATCCCTGCCTGACATTGCACGTGATCGCGGCACATGAAGGGTTAATGTGCTGGCATCGGTGATTTTACCAATGCCGACGCATGCAGTATGGGTCCGGCATGCAATGACTACCGGACCCCTGCCACTGATCGGGCGGGCGCAGCTCCTGCACCCGCCCGATCCCCATGAAGTACATGTACAGTACAGACCAAAAGTTTGGACACACCTTCTCATTCAAAGAGTTTTCTTTATTTTCATGACTATGAAAATTGTAGATTCACACTGAAGGCATCAAAACTATGAATTAACACATGTGGAATTATATACATAACAAACAAGTGTGAAACAACTGAAAATATGTCAGATTCTAGGTTCTTCAAAGTAGCCACCTTTTGCTTTGATTACTGCTTTGCACACTCTTGGCATTCTCTTGATGAGCTTCAAGAGGTAGACCCCTGAAATGGTTTTCACTTCACAGGTGTGCCCTGTCAGGTTTAATAAGTGGGATTTCTTGCCTTATAAATGGGGTTGGGAGCATCAGTTGCGTTGAGGAGAAGTCAGGTGGATACACAGCTGATAGTCCTACTGAATAGACTGTTAGAATTTGTATTATGGCAAGAAAAAAGCAGCTAAGTAAAGAAAAACGAGTGGCCATCATTACTTTAAGAAATGAAGGTCAGTCAGTCAGTCAGCCGAAAAATTGGGAAAACTTTGAAAGTAAGGGCTATTTGACCATGAAGGAGAGTGATGGGGTGCTGCGCCAGATGACCTGGCCTCCACAGTCACCGGACCTGAACCCAATTGAGATGGTTTGGGGTGAGCTGGACCGCAGAGTGAAGGCAAAAGGGCCAACAAGTGCTAAGCATCTCTGGGAACTCCTTCAAGACTGTTGGAAGACCATTTCAGGGGACTACCTCTTGAAGCTCATCAAGAGAATGCCAAGAGTGTGCAAAGCAGTAATCAAAGCAAAAGGTGGCTACTTTGAAGAACCTAGAATATGACATATTTTCAGTTGTTTCACACTTGTTTGTTATGTATATAATTCCACATGTGTTAATTCATAGTTTTGATGCCTTCATAGTCATGAAAATAAACTTTTGGTCTGTACTGTACGTCATGGGTCTTTAAGTCCCGCAAAGAAATGACGTACGTGTACGTCCTTAAGGGGTTAATGTAATGCACTGAAACATTGTAACGTGTTCTGTTCACCAAAGTAATGCCTGCCAAAAATGGCTTATCTTATATCAACTGAGTGCAAGGCGATGGCCAACTAACCATATCCCCCATCCGCTTGTAATGAATAGTTTACTGACAGGACAATCAATCCCATCATCCATTTACATAGGGCTCTTGTTATACTACAAAACTAATAGGGCATGCCAAACCCTGTGACACAGGAAGCATTACAGATCTCATCCCCGGCATTTCAAAGAGAAAAGACGTTATCTTACAGACAGGACTTTATCTTCCCGTGTGATACATCATACCAGACACAATCTACATTCCAGCATCCATCAGTCTCATAAAATAACCCATACAGATGCAGCAGGGGTAACACACACACTCTTAACTCAAACTTCTTAACTCATCGTGTTATCTTGAAACAAAATCCATTGAAAAGCAATTGCTTAACGCATTTAGTTGCATTTAGTTTAGATAACCAGGGCCGTCATTAATATTGATTGGACCCTGGGCAAAAATTTACTTGGGCCCCCTGGATCCCACCTTACCACACCCTAGCATGCAATCACGGTGTAACGGTCACGTCCACACACACACAGGGGGAAGGGTAGTGACCACTGCGCTCCACCCTCACCCCTGGCCCTGCCTACTTGCCTCACGAGTCCTGATGACAGGGGACAACTGGACGGCAATCCCTAACTTAGGATATGTACAGGGAAGACAGACAAGACAAAATACGGAACATGAACAGACCGGGTCAGAACCAAGAGAGCTATGCAGTACAACGGATTAAGCAAAGAATGGTCAGGAGAAGCCGGGGTCAAATACCAGGAGAGTAGCGAAGTACAAGAGGAGTCCTAAGAGAGTAGTCAGGTGGGAGCCGAGGTCACAATACCAGGATGTATGCGCAGTACAGGAGGAGCAGGCAGAGGATCGTCAGGGAACAGGATCAGGTAAATATTCAGTAGTCCAACAAATAGCCAGGAGCCTAGAAATTAACAGGCAACCTGTAGCCAGCAGGCTGCCTGTATTTATAGTGGGGAGTGAGGGTCATGTGACGTGGCCAGCATCACATGACCGACAGACCAACCAGTCGAGCACCGAGTGATCAGCTCGGCGCTCAAGGCAGACTAGGAGCAGGGAGCCACCCAGCTAGTAAAGCCGCCCTGGGAATGAGGTCAAACACAGAACCTCATTCCAAAAGCTAAGCAACAGTTCTGCGGGCAATGGGGGACCGAGTGCACCTTCGGAACCCCGTGACACACGGCCTCCACCACAACACACACAAAAAAAAATCCACACACCTGGTAGCGTACAATGAATGAATGTAAATACTTCCAGTTCTGAAGACTCCAGCGGCTCAGGATCAGTGCTCTGGGCAGCTGGGCTCAGGCTGGAAGTGGCACCGCTCTGCAGGAAGGAAACCGGGGCTCGGCTCACCCTAGCGTTACAGTGCACCCCAGCAACCCACAGTATGCAGTATAGCACCCTATAGTATACAGCACCCCACAGTATGCAGTATAGCACCCTATAGTGTACAGCACCCCACAGTATACAGCACCCCACAGTATATAAGTACAGCAGTATAGCACCCCACAGTATACAGCACCTCACAGTAGAGCAGTAGAGCACCCCACAGTATACAGCACCCCATACTATACAGTATACAGTAGAGCAGTATAGCACATCACAATATACAGCACCTCACAATATACAGTATACAGCCCCCCACAGTATACACTAAAGCAGTATAGCACCCCACAGTATACAGCAACCCAACGGTATACAGCACCCAATAGTATACAGTAGAGCAGAATAGCACTCCACAATATACAGCACCCCACAGTATACAGCCCCCCACAGTATACAGCACCTCACAGTATACATTATACAGCACCACAAACTATACAGAATACAGCACCCCACAGTATACAGCACCCCAGGCATACAGTAAAGCAGTATAGCAACCCAACGGTATACAGCACCCCACAGTATACAGTAGAGCAGTATAGCACTCCACAATATATAGCACCCCACAATATACAGCACCCCATAGTATACAGCACCTCACAGTATACAGTACATCAGTATAGCACCTCACAATATACAGTATACAGCACCCCAAACTATACAGTATACAGCCCCCCACAGTATACAGCCCCCCACAATATACAGCCCCCCACAGTATACAGTAAAGCAGTATAGCACTCCAAAATATACAGCTCCCCAAAGTATACAGTAAAGCATTATAGCACCCCACAGTATACAGCAACCCAACGGTATACAGCACCCCACAGTATACAGGAGAGCAGTATAGCACTCCACAATATACAGCTCCCCACAGTTTACAGCACCTCACGGTATACAGTATACAGCACCCCAAACTATACAGTATACAGCACCCCAGGTATATAGTAAAGCAGTATAGCACCCCACAGTATACAACAGCCCACAGTATACAGTGGAGCAGTATAGCACTCCACAATATACAACTCCCCACAGTATACAGCACCCCACAGTATATAGTACCCCATACTATACAGTATACAGCACCTCACAGTATACAGTAGAGAAGTATGGCACACCACAGTATACATCACCTCACAGTATACAGCACCCCAAACTATAGCACCCCACAGTATGCAGCCCCCCACAGTACACAGTAGAGCAGTATAGCACTCCACAATATACAGCCCCCCTACAGTATACATTACCTCACAATATACAGTATACAGCACCCCAAACTATACAGAATACAGCACCTCACAGTTTACAGCACCCCAAACTATACATAATACAGCACCTCACAGTATGCAGCACCCCACAGTATATAGCACCCCAGGTATGCAGTAAAGCAGTATAGCACCCCACAGTATACAGAAACCCAATGGTATACAGCCCCCCACAGTATACAGCACCCCACAATATACAGCCCCCCACAGTATACAGCACCCCATAGTATACAGTAGAGCAGTATAGCACCCCACAATATACAGCACCCCGCAGTATAGCACCCCAGTATACAGCCCCCCACAATATACAGCAACCCACAGTATACAGTATACAGTAGAGCAGTACAGCGCCCCACAGTATACAGTAGAGCAGTATAGCACTCCACAATATACAGCTCCCCACAGTATACAGTAAAGCAGTACAGCACCCCACTGTATACAACAACCCACAGTATACAGTAGAGCAGTATAGCACTCCACAGTATACAGTAGAGCAGTATAGCACACCACAGTATACACCACCCCATAGTATACAGTAGAGCAGTATAGCACACCACAATATACAGCACCCCACAATATACAGCACCCCACAGTATACAGTAGAGCAGTATAGCACCCAACAGTATACAGCCCCCCACAGTATACAGCCCCCCACAATATACAGCAACCCACAGTATACAGTAGAGCAGTACAGCACCCCACAGTATACAGTAGAGCAGTATAGCACACCACAATATATAGCACCCCACAGTATACAACACCCCACAGTATACCAGTATACAGCACACCATAGTATACAGTAGTGCAGTATAGCACCCCACAGTATACAGTAGAGCAGTATAGCACCCCACAGTATACACCACCCCATAGTATACAGTAGAGCAGTATAGCACCCCACAGTATACAGAACCCCACAGTATACAGCACCCCATAGTATACAGTAGAGCAGTATAGCACCCCACAGTATACAGCACCCCACAGTATACAGTAGAGCAGTATAGAACCCCACAGTATACACCACCCCATAGTATACAGTAGAGCAGTATAGCACCCCACAATATACAGCACCCCACAATATACAGCACCCCACAGTATACAGTAGAGCAGTATAGCACCCCACAGTATACAGCCCCCCACAGTATACAGCCCCCCACAATATACAGCAACCCACAGTATACAGTAGAGCAGTACAGCACGCCACAGTATACAGTAGAGCAGTATAGCACTCCACAATATACAGCTCCCCACAGTATACAGTAAAGCAGTACAGCACCCCACTGTATACAGCAACCCACAGTATACAGTAGAGCAGTATAGCACTCCACAATATGCAGCTCCCCACAGTATACAGTAAAGCAGTATAGCACCCCACAGTATACAGTAGAGCAGTATAGCACCCCACAGTATACACCACCCCATAGTATACAGTAGAGCAGTATAGCACACCACAATATACAGCACCCCACAATATACAGCACCCCACAGTATACAGTAGAGCAGTATAGCACCCCACAGTATACAGCCCCCCACAATATACAGCAACCCACAGTATACAGTAGAGCAGTACAGCACCCCACAGTATACAGTAGAGCAGTATAGCACACCACAATATACAGCACCCCACAGTATACAACACCCCACAGTATACCAGTATACAGCACACCACAGTATACAGTAGCTTACAGTATATTAGCATAACAGCCCCTGTCACCTTTTCCTGATGTAATCTTCACAAAAAAAGTTCCACAGTTAAGGCAAACTTCTCCTGCAGCAACATTCCTGGTAGAAAGAAAGGACCTTTGATTACCTCATAGCCATGTGACCAGTAATATTGCTAGGTTACTGGTCACATGGTGATGATGTCATCTAAGGTCCTTTAGAATCACAGCTCTCACACTTCGCTGCCTGGAGTGCCGGCAGGCATGGCATGGCAGCACCCCCCTGTGTAGCTGACCGCCTGACACCCGACACAGCAGTGGCCAGCTGGGCTCAAGAGGGAGCTGCCTTGGGCCCCCCAGGAGCAACTGGGCCTGGGGCAGCTGCCCCTTTTGCCCCTTGTTAAAGACGGCCCTGTAGATAACATGTCTCATAAAGCATGTGTGTTAACCCTGCTATATCCGTACTTCATCCACAGATTTTTGGTTATTCACACCAGATTTATAAAGGAGCTGTCACCTCTCCTGACACGTCTTTTCTACTAACTTCTTGCATTCCCCATGTAATAACAATTCTTGAGAATCTATTCTTATGGGCCTAGAATCTATTCTTATGGGCCTAGGTTGTGCATTTCCTCTGTTATTCCTACCAAAAGTTTATGAATGGTCAACAGTCTACAATAAAGGTCCAGATGAGTGTTTGGCCTCTTTCACACAATCGATTTTTCGCGTGGGTGCGATGCGTGAAGAGAACGCATAGCACCCGCACTGAATCTTGACCAATTCATTTCAATGGGTCTGGGTGTTTCACGCATAATTTCTGCATTGCTTGAGAATCGCAGCATGTTTTATATTCCACTTTATTTACAAATGCCTATATAGGCAATAGAAACCTATCTTGGCCCAAGTGCAAACTAATACTTCACCTTTATTAAAGTAATCATTAAAAAGTGTCACTAAATGGTTGTGAATCACATATAGTAGAACACAGACAAAAAAAAACAAAATAAGCTACTAAGGTATTAAAAACACAGTCTGCAATCCACTGTAGGAGGTGATGGATATAGTAAATTGGAGGCGATGTGCACAATCGCTCACACAAAAGACTATGCCTACTGGTTTTCTGTACCACCAGTAGGCTGTACACTTTAGGTGGTTGCACACATAGGAGTTGCATACTGTGTTGCCAAAGCCTGTAATAAATGCCAGCTGCTAAACAGCATATCAAGCTATATAGTGGGATGATGGTCTCAGTCTCCCACTATTAATATAGGGCAATAAACTGATAATCATATATAGCTGACAATCAGCAGTCAACAATATTTGCAGACGTGGCATAGTTTTTTGTGTGAGCGATTGTGCACATCGCCTCCAATTTACTATATCCATCACCTCCTACAGTGGATTGCAGACTGTGTTTTTAATACCTTAGTAGCTTATTTTGTTTTTTTGTCTGTGTTCTACTATATGTGCTTCACAACCATTTAGTGACACTTTTTAATGATTACTTTAATAAAGGTGAAGTATTAGTTTGCACTTGGGCCAAGATAGGTTTCTATTGCCTATAAAGGCATTTGTAAATAAAGTAGTTAATTAACCTTGCCCAGGTCAGGTCCTGTATTTATGGATGTTTTATATTCAGCATTTTTCATGCAGCCTTGGCCCCATAGAAGTGAATGGGGCTTCAGTGAAAAACGCATTGCATCTGGATGGAAACCTACATGCAGTCCGAATGCAATACGTTTGTCACTGATTGTTGCTAGGAGATGTTGTTGTTGTAAACCTTTAGTTTATTTTCACGTGCGTGAAAAACGCATCAAAACGCATCGCATCCCACACAGACAAAAGTGACTGAACTTGCTTGTTTAATGGGGCGAGTTTCACTGAACGCATCTTGAGCCAATCTGTATCGTTCATGTGAAAGAGGCCTTTGGCTAAGTTCACACTTAGGGCCCTTGCACACGACCGTATGCCTTCCGAGATATACAGTCCGTGAGCAGGCCATATGTCCCGAAGCGACATTGATCGGGCGCACGGGAGCGCACAGCATCATAGATTACAATGATGCTGTGGACATCGGGCCGTCCGCGGGGCTATTGTCCCGCACTCATATGATCATATGAGTGAGGGACAATAGCCCCGTGGGCGGTCTGACGTCCACAGCATCATTGTAATCTATGATGCTGTGCGCTCCCGTGCGCACGATCAATGCCGCTCCGCGACATATGGCCTGCTCACGGACTGTATGTCTCGGAGGGCATACAGCCGTGTGCAAAGGCCCTTCTTTAGTCAGTTATTTCAGTCAGGGTCCATTCACACGTCCGCAATTTAGTTCCGCATTTTGTGGAACGGAATTGCGGACCCATTTATTTCTACGATGTGCTGCCCGGATCCGGAACTGCGGATCCGCACTTCCGGGTTCGCAATTCCATTCTCGAAAAAAATAGAACATGTCCTATTCTTCAAAGAAAAAATGGGGGGGATTCAGTCAGCACAACCCTGTATGCAGGTGCACATCGCTATGGCGAAATACATATACAAATGCAAAATACAAATGCAATAGCACTCTGCAACCAGCATTCTGCCCTGCCTCTATGCTGGATGAGGCATTGGTGTACATTTTGGCCAAAGCGTAATAAGCCACTCACCACGTCAAGGTCGCCTCTATGGAGTGGTCCCTAACACTAGTTCCTACCTGTTTATGGGCAAATGCGGACAAGAATAGGCATTTTCTATTAAGTACCGGCGATGTGCGGTCCGCAAAATGCGGAACGCACATCGCCGATGTCCGTGTTTTGCGGATCCACGGATCCGCAAAACACACACGGACGTGTGAATGGACTCTTATTGTGAGCCAAACCAGGTGCGGGCCAAAAACACAGAATAGGTGCAATTCTTTCAATTACACCTGATCTCTGAGTAGGCTTCTCTACTGGTTTTGGCTCACAATAACTGACGTGTGAATTTCTCTACTTTTAAAGGGAACCTGTCATGTGGATATTTGATTATAATCTAACTAATTATATACAATCATTAACTACTAAAAAGTACCTTAGATGTATTCACTTACTGGTGTGACAGATGTTTACCTCATAATATACACACAAAGATGCCACATGCTGCATGCTGATGAGCTGATTTGAGTCCAGCGTGATGTCTTTGAGTCCAGTGTTTATTTAATTAACAGCTATAGCCACTCCCCTGCCCACCTGCTGCTGATTCATATGGAAAATTGTCATTCAGCAGCAGGTAGGCGGGGAGAGTCAGGAGCTCATAAATATTCATGACTCATCATTATAAGCTGGAGCTTTTCAATACAAGATGTTGGCAGATTGACTGGGTCAATTAAAGAAAGTGACCCAGCATTGTGCTAAGAGAATCAGTCACTTATTTATGTTGCCCTTAGTTAGAACACCATAAAACTGGTGACAGGTTCCCTTTAAGGGCTCATACACACAAACGTATTTTCTTTCCAGGTCTGTTCCGGGGTTTTTTGCGGAACCATTCATTTCAATGGGTCTGCAAACAAAACTAAAGGTACTCCGTGTGCATTCCGTTTCCGTAAGCAAAAAAAATAGAACATGTCCTATTATTGTCCGCAATACGGACAAGGATAGTACTGTTCTATTAGTGGCCAGCTGTTCCGCAAAATACGGAATGCACACAGATGTCATCCGTATTTTTTGCGGAGAAGTTTTTTGCGGACCGCAAAATACATACGGTCGTGTGCATGAGCCTTAAGACAGATAGTAATACCTCATTAAATAGTTATCAGACATCATTCCCCATATGTCTACTTTATGTTGGCAACATTTTGTAAATGTAATTTTTTTTTTTTTTAGGATGTTAGAAGGCTTAGAATTTTAGAAGCAATTTTTCTAATTTTCAAGAAGATTTACAAAACCATTTTTTGTAAGTACCAATTCAGTTATAAAGTCATTTTGAGGGGCTTACGTAATGAAAACCACATAAATGACTCCTATTTAGAAACGACACCCTCAAATTATTCAAAACTGATGTTACAAACTTTGTTCCAAGAATTAAAGGAAAATGGAGGTGAAATTTAAAAATGTAAATTTTTTTTGAGGATTTTTCATAACCAATATTTTTCTTGCAACACAGCAAGGCTTAACAGCAAAATAAACCTCAATATGCACTACTCTGATTTTGCAGTTTACAGTAATACTCCATATGTGGTAGTGAACTGCTGTAGGGGCACATGGTAGTGGTCAGAAGGAAAGGAGCGCCATATGGTTTTTGGAGGCAGATTTTGCTAGAATGGTTTTTGGGAACCATTTTGTATTTGAAGAGACCCTGATGTACCCCTACAGTGGAAACCCCTAACAATCAGAAGACTTAGGTCATCTCGCCTCAGGCAGCAGCTGACCTGCCTCTATGGGAGCAGCATTTTACAGTGGGGCGTGGGAGCCTATGGTTCCCAACCCCACTGTTCAGCATCATAGGATGCAGGCCACTAGGGCTGAAGCCTGTGAGCAGTAGAACAGCGATAGAAGTTATGATGACATCATCGCAAACTCCTGCTCCCGGTCTCAGGAGGCGCAATCACATCATCAGAAATGCCAGCGTCCAGACACAGGCGTTCGTGATCACATGATCGCATTGCCTAAGGATCCGTGACATAAGGCTGCGGTGATTCCATTGTGACCGCTGGCGTCGGGAGATGGCAACTCAGGCCACAGGCTGGGAAAGGTGGCAGGGGAGAACGGGAGTCAGGTCAATATTTTTTATTATTTTTTTATATATATGGGGCCACTATAGGCTGGAGCACTACAGGAGGGGGGTATTACAGGCAGGAGCACTACAGGGGGGCATTACAGGCTGGTGGACTACAGGGGCACTATAGAGGGACATTATAATAAAGGAGGCACTATGGGAGGGCATTATAATAAGGGAGGCACTATGGGGGTATTATACATACAGGATCTATGGGGGGCATGATACATACTGGCATTACATGGGCATTTTAATACCCATAATACCTGGGCACTAAAGGGGTGTTATAACTACAGGTGGGCTTTATAAATACTGGGGGCGCTAAAGGGGGCATTATAATTACAGGGAGCATTATAAATACTGGGGGCACTACAGGGGGCAGTATAGTGTTTGGGGGTGTTGGGGAGCAAAACTGGTGCAGTATTGGGGGTAGCAGCAAGATGACAAGGTTGGGTCAACAGGAGGCGCAGGAGTATGTTAAAGTGAGGGACCTAAGATGTCTGTGTGACAAACTTTGCAGAGACAAGATGTGGCTGAAAGAAATCAAGGTCTGATCTCTGAAGATGAGGAAAGAGAACATCAGAGGAGATGTTACTGGATGTAATAGGTATGTGGCGCTGTGTAACCCTGTATCTTTTGTAGAGCTATATCTGTCTTTAACAGTAGGGCTGGGCGGATGGGTTGGATTGAGAATTTGGCATTGGGGTTGCGATTTCAACTTTTGCCTCAGGCAGCAGAAAGGCTAGGTATGTCACAATGCACATTAGATGATGCAGCTGCCTTGCAGAGAATCACTCTGCATGCAATCCAGGCTTCTCCTGTGGACTGCAGTTGTCACTCACAAAAAATGCCTAATGCCTAATGGCAGCTGCAAAGTGATGCCTTATACAATAACCACTGATACAACAATCACAAAAAGAAATAAAGTGTAACATAGAAGTGGATGATGCTCTGTGTAGTAATGATCTGACAGCATCTCCATTAAGACTTCCATTGCTATGTGTACTTCCCCAGGCTGCCACTAGATGGTGGTCTCATCAAGTTAATCATCAGCTCATGGCACAAGACGTACAGAGAAGTGCACTTTGGGCACAATGCATCAGCACAGACTGTAAAAGCAATGCCTCACCTGTCTGTCGAGCACTGTATCACACACATCATTAATGCTATGTAAGTTCAGGAGATAGACATATTAAGACTACATAACTAGTTTCACATCAGTTCCTTTTTTAATCGTCTTTGCTAGTCAAATAGAGTAACAGGTTCCACATTCATAGGGCTGGTTTCCAATACCCCACCACCACCCTCTCCTAAGTGGAAGCCACCCAGACGTAAAAAAATCATTATTTTCAGTATCCACCACTAGGGGGTGTTCTTTTAACTTGTCTGTGCATCAGTCAAGATGAAGAAAGGGGCTTCGCTACCAACACAGAAAGAGGGGAGTGTTGGAACCAACTTGGAAGTGGAGGTTACGGGACTGTCAAAGGGTTTCTTATATAGGGCTACCTACCCTCAGTCGGTACCCGGGACAGCCATTAAGGCCGAGGACTTTCAATTAGTTTACGTCCATATCTGTATTACAATATTCCAGAAATTTGTTCAGGGACAGAAGCAGACTATCAGAATTACCATATCCGACATAGCTGGACACCACCAGATCCGCTGGATCTCTATTCACTTTAATGGGATTTGTCTGGCATAAATACCGGCTTTCTGCCAGAAAAATATCGCTGCAGGACATCTCTCTGGTTTTGCTGACAGAGAAAGATTTACCAAATACTGACGGAGATTTACTAATGCTTTAAAGCCAATTTTGTGGCGTTAAAAAGTCACAAATAGGGATGAGCGAACCCGAACTGTATAGTTCAGGTTCGTACCGAATTTTGGGGTGTCCGTGACACGGACCCGAACCCGAACATTTTCGTAAAAGTCCGGGTTCGGTGTTCGGCGCTTTCTTGGCGCTTTTTAAAAGGCTGCAAAGCAGCCAATCAACAAGCATCATACTACTTGCCCCAAGAGGCCATCACAGCCATGCCTACTATCAGGGCTGGGACAAGGTCCACCACCAACAGAGGCTGAGCTGCCCAAGTGCGCCCCCCCCCCCCTTGCCTGCGAAGGTTTTTTACCAACACAAGCGAACCTACATTTTGGCGCCGCCGACCCCCCCTCCCCCTTCAGCTAACCTGGGGGAAGGGGGGGGGGGGTGCGCCAAAATGTAGGTTCGTCCCATAAGACGCACCTAGGTTTTAAAGGAGGATAATAGGAAACAATATTTTTCATTCCACCTCAGGTCAGACCAGCCATCAGACCCCCTCACAAGCACAGCCCCAATGCCTCAGATCAGACCCCCATGTCAGCCATCAGCCCTCCGTGTCATATTTCTCCCCGTCCATGGCACAGACAGACTACAGACATTGTCTCCGGCCCATCATGTAACCCCATCCTCACCCATGTCACATTTCTCCCCCTCCATTTGATTGCTCTAACACCTAAAGAAATTTTTTATTTTTTTTTAAACCTGATGTTTCTCCAGATGATCTTATGCTAAAAGTAGTGGTAATAGAGTCTCAAAGGTCTATAGAAGCAGGTACACTATTTTTACAAACCTTTGAGACTCTATTAACACTACTATCAACATCAGGTCATTTAGAGAAACAGCAGGTTTTTTTAATTATGTTTTTCCTTTAGGTGTTAAAACATAACTTTCATTTGATTGCTGTAACACCTAAAGGAAAAATCTTTTTAAAAACCTGCTGTGTCTCTAGATGACCTTATGTTGATAGTAGTGTTAATAGAGCCTCAAAGGTCTGTAAAAATAGGGAAAACTGCTTCTATAGACCTTTCAGACTCTATTACCACTGCTATCAACATAAGGTCATCTTGAAAAACAGCAGGTTTTTAATTTGTTTTCCTTTAGGTGTTCAAGCAATCAAATAAGTTATGTTTTAACACCTAAAGGAAAAAGATAATTTAAAAAACTTGCTCTTTCTCTAGGTGACCTTATGTTTATAGTAGTGTTAATAGAGTCTCAAGGGTCTATAAAAGCAGTTACCCTATTTTTACAGACCTTTGAGACTCTATTAACACTACTATCAACAGAAGGTCATCTAGAGACACAGCAGGCTTTAAAAAAAAATCCCTTTAGGTGTTAGAGTAAATTGCAATCAAATGAACGTTATGTGTTAAGATTAGGGTCAGAAGCAGACAAGCAGGGTTTTGTTTAGCCTCTTGGGTATTAGTTTTTACATTCATAAAGCTCCACATTGAGCTTCCAGCAGCAGACAGATGCCAGGGCACTTCTGTGGTCACCTCACCTGGGCACATGGTCTTTGCTCAGCAGAGTCCTGCCATACATGCTGGGTAGATGCTAGAATGGATTTGTTAGAAGGAGGTCTGTGACGTCACTGGTCACATGCTCCTTCATGGTCACATGATCCACTGTGAGAACGCCTGCCTCCTGCTGTGTTCAGCTCCAGAGAGAAGGGGGTGTGAAAGGATGGACCAATGGCAGGGCAGCTAGCTGATACTGGCCAATCAGCAGCCTCCTGCTCCTATCTACAAGCGCAGCTTAGAGTGAACACTGGCTGGGGAGGGGAGGGCGCCCGGCAGCAAGTAAGTGATAAAAAAAAAAAAAAGAGGTTAGTTTTTCCGCCCACCCCAGGCTGCGCCCTGAGGCTGGAGCCTCCCCAGCCTCTGTGTCGGCCCGGCCCTGCCTACTATTGGCATGGCTGTGATTGGCCAGTGCAGCATGTGACCCAGCCTCTATATAAGCTTGGGTCACGTAGCGCTGCACGTCACTCTGCTGATACAAGTGTAGGGAGAGGTTGCAGCTGCGACGTTAGGGCGAGATTAGGCAGTGATTAACTCCTCCAAAAGACTTCATTCAGTGATCGATCTACAGCTGTGGATGATTGAACTGCTTCTATTCAATTGCTCAGTGTTTTTAGGCTGCCCAGAGCGTTTTTCAGTCACTTTTTTCTGGGGTGATCGGCGGCCATTTTGTGGCTTGTGGTGCGCCAGCACAAGCTGCCACCAAGTACATTTAACCATCAATAGTGTGGTTATTTTTTGCTATATCCTACATCAGGGGCAAGCTTTCATCAAGTGCATTTAACCATCAATAGTGTGGTTATTTTTTGGCCATATACTACATCAGGGGCAAGTTGAGCCTGTCACCCAGCGCCTAAAAAATAGGCCTGACATTTATATTCATCCAAATCTGTACTGTTTTAGCTGGTCAAGTTATTGTTTGTGACCGTCAAAGCACAGTTGTTGTTCTGGGTTGAAAAACAATTCCCAAATTTGCAATTCTCAAAATTAGTGGTTTCTGCTGTATCAGGCCTACTTTAAATCTATCCCTAAAAGGGTATATTAGATTCAAGGTGCTGATAGGGTCATTCTCAAAAACTTAACACACACGCTACAGAGCAGATCCAAGTCTAATTCTGTGATTAAACGTATACCTGTCACCCTGCGCCTAAAAAATAGGCCTCACATTTATATTCAGCTAAATCTGTCATTACTGGTGTGCCTGTATTAGTGTAATACGGTACCTAAATAGATAGCCAGATAGTGTTAGGTGTCTGTAAAAAAAGGCCTGAATTTTAATTCAATACATTGGCCCGAATAATATTTTTCTTATTGTGGTGAACGGTAACAATGAGGAAAACATCTAGTAAGGGACGCGGACGTGGACATGGTCGTGGTGGTGTTAGTGGACCCTCTGGTGCTGGGAGAGGACGTGGCCGTTCTGCCACAGCCACACGTCCTAGTGTACCAACTACCTCAGGTCCCAGTAGCCGCCAGAATTTACAGCCATATTTGGTGGGGCCCAATGCCGTTCTAAGGATGGTAAGGCCTGAGCAGGTACAGGCATTAGTCAATTGGGTGGCCGACAGTGCATCCAGCACGTTCACATTATCTCCCACCCAGTCTTCTGCAGAAAGTGCACAGATGGCGCATGAAAACCAAGCCCATCAGTCTGTCACATCACCCCCATGCATATCAGGGAAACTGTCTGAGCCTCAAGTTATGCAGCAGTCTCTTATGCTGTTTGAAGACTCTGCTGCCAGGGTTTCCCAAGGGCATCCACCTAGCCCTTCCCCAGGGGTGGAAGAGATAGAATGCACTAACGCACAACCACTTATGTTTCCTGATGATGAGGACATGGGAATACCACCTCAGCACGTCTCTGATGATGACGAAACACAGGTGCCAACTGCTGCGTCTTTCTGCAGTGTGCAGACTGAACAGGAGGTCAGGGATCAAGACTGGGTGGAAGACGATGCAGGGAACGATGAGGTCCTAGACCTCACATGGAATGAAGGTCGTGCCACTGACTTTCACAGTTCAGAGGAAGAGGCAGTGGTGAGACCGAGCCAACAGCGTAGCAAAAGAGGGAGCAGTGGGCAAAAGCAGAACACCCGCCGCCAAGAGACTCCGCCTGCTACTGACCGCCGCCATCTGGGACCGAGCACCCCAAAGGCAGCTTCAAGGAGTTCCCTGGCATGGCACTTCTTCAAACAATGTGCTGACGACAAGACCCGAGTGGTTTGCACGCTGTGCCATCAGAGCCTGAAGTGAGGCATTAACGTTCGGAACCTTAGCACAACCTGCATGACCAGGCACCTGCATGCAAAGCATGAACTGCAGTGGAGTAAACACCTTAAAAACAAGGAAGTCACTCAGGCTCCCCCTGCTACCTCTTCTGCTGCTGCCGCCTCGGCCTCTTCTGCTGCTGCCGCCGCCTCGGCCTCTTCCTCCGCCTCTGGAGGAACGTTGGCACTTGCTGCCCAGCAAACATGGGATGTACCACCAACACCACCACCTGCGTCACCAAGCATCTCAACCATCTCACACGGCAGCGTTCAGCTCTCCATCTCACAAACATTTAAGAGAAAGCGTAAATTCCCACCTAGCCACCCTCGATCCCTGGCCCTGAATGCCAGCATTTCTAAACTACTGGCCTATGAAATGCTGTCATTTAGGCTGGTGGACACACACAGCTTCAAACAGCTCATGTCGCTTGCTGTCCCACAGTATGTTGTTCCCAGCCAGCACTACTTCTCCAAGAGAGCCATGCCTTCCCTGCACAACCAAGTATCCGATAGAATCAAGTGTGCACTGCGCAACGCCATCTGTGGCAAGGTCCACCTAACCACAGATACGTGGACCAGTAAGCACGGCCAGGGACGCTATATCTCCCTAACTGCACACTGGGTAAATGTAGTGGCGGCTGGGCCCCAGGCGGAGAGCTGTTTGGCGCACGTCCTTCCGCCGCCAAGGATCGCAGGGCAACATTCTTTGCCTCCTGTCTCCACCTCCTCCTACTCAGCTTCCTCCTCCTCTTCTTCCACCTGCTCATCCAGTCAGCCACACACCTTCACCACCAACTTCAGCACAGCCCGGGGTAAACGTCAGCAGGCCGTTCTGAAACTCATATGTTTGGGGGACAGGCCCCACACCGCACAGGATTTGTGGCGGGGTATAGAACAACAGACCGACGAGTGGTTGCTGCCGGTGAGCCTCAAGCCTGGCCTGGTGGTGTGCGATAATGGGCGAAATCTCGTTGCAGCTCTGGGACTAGCCGGTTTGACGCACATCCCTTGCCTGGCGCATGTGCTGAATTTGGTGGTGCAGAAGTTCATTCACAACTATCCCGACATGTCAGAGCTGCTGCATAAAGTGCGGGCCGTCTGTTCACGCTTCCGGCGTTTACACCCTGCCGCTGATCGCCTGTCTGCGCTACAGCGTAACTTCGGCCTTCCCGCTCACCGCCTCATATGCGACGTGCCCACCAGGTGGAACTCCTCCTTGCACAAGCTGGACAGACTGTGCGAGCAGCAGCAGGCCATAGTGGAGTTTCAGCTGCAGCACGCACGGGTCAGTCGCACTGCGGATCAGCCCCACTTCACCACCAATGACTGGGCCTCCATGCGAGACCTGTGTGCCCTGTTGCGCTGTTTCGAGTACTCCACCAACATGGCCAGTGGCGATGACGCCGTTATCAGCGTTACAATACCACTTCTATGTCTCCTTGAGAAAACACTTAGGGCGATGATGGAAGAGGAGGTGGCCCAGGAGGAAGAGGAGGAAGAGGGGTCATTTTTAGCACTTTCAGGCCAGTCTCTTCGAAGTGACTCAGAGGGAGGTTTTTTACAACAGCAGAGGCCAGGTACAAATGTGGCCAGACAGGGCCCACTACTGGAGGATGTGGAGGAGGATGAGGATGAAGCAGGTTCACAGCGGGCTGGCACCCAACGCAGCTTGGGCCCATCACTGGTGCGTGGCTGGGGGGAAACACAGGACGATGACGATACGCCTCCCACAGAGGACAGCTTGTCCTTACCTCTGGGCAGCCTGGCACACATGAGCGACTACATGCTGCAGTGCCTGCGCAACGACAGCAGAGTTGCTAACATTTTAACGTGTGCGGACTACTGGGTTGCCACCCTGCTGGATCCCCGGTACAAAGACAATGTGCCCACCTTACTTCCTACACTGGAGCGTGATAGGAAGATGCGCGAGTACAAGCGCACGTTGGTAGACGCGCTACTGAGGGCATTCCCAAATGTCACAGGGGAACAAGTGGAAGCCCAAGGCGAAGCCAGAGGAGGAACAAGAGGTCGCCAACGCAGCTGTGTCACGGCCAGCTCCTCTGAGGGCAGGGTTAGCATGGCAGAGATGTGGCAAAGTTTTGTCACCATGCCACAGCTAACTGCACCACCACCTGATACGGAACGTGTTAGCAGGAGGGAACATTTCAATAACATGGTGGAACAGTACCTGTGCACACCCCTCCACGTACTGACTGATGGTTCGGCCCCATTCAACTTCTGGGTCTCCAAATTGTCCACGTGGCCAGAGCTAGCCTTTTATGCCTTGGAGGTGCTGGCCTGCCTGGCGGCCAGCGTTTTGTCTGAACGTGTATTCAGCACGGCAGGGGGCGTCATTACAGACAAACGCAGCTGCCTGTCTACAGCCAATGTGGACAAGCTGACGTTCATAAAAATGAACCAGGCATGGATCCCACAGGACCTGTCCATCCCTTGTGCAGATTAGACATTAACTACCTCCCCTTAACAATATATTATTGTACTCCAGGGCACTTCCTCATTCAATCCTATTTTTATTTTCATTTTACCATTATATTGCGGGGCAACCCAAAGTTGAATGAACCTCTCCTCTGTCTGGGTGCCGGGGCCTAAAAATATCTGACAGTGGCCTGTTCCAGTGGTGGGTGACGTGAAGCCTGATTCTCTGCTATGACATGAAGACTGATTCTTTGCTGACATGAAGCCTGAATCTCTGTTATGGGACATCTCTCCTCTGCCTGGGTGCCTGGGCCTAAATATGTGACAGTGGCCTGTTCCAGTGGTGGGTGACGTGAAGCCTGATTCTCTGCTATGACATGAAGACTGATTCTCTGCTGACATAAAGCCACATTCTCTGTTACGGGACCTCTCTCCTCTGCCTGGGTGCCTGGGCCTAAATATCTGACAATGGACTGTTCCAGTGTTGGGTGACGTAAAGCCTGATTCTCTGCTATGACATGAAGACTGATTCTCTGCTGACATGAAGCCTGAATCTCTGTTACGGGACCTCTCTCCTCTGCCTGGTTGCCAGGGCCTAAATATGTGACATTGGCCTGTTCCAGTGGTGGGTGACGTGAAGCCTGATTCTCTGCTATGACATGAAGACTGATTCTCTGCTGACATGAAGCCTGAATCTCTGTTATGGGACCTCTCTCCTCTGCCTGGGTCTAAATATGTGACAGTGGCCTGTTCCAGTGGTGGGTGACGTGAAGCCTGATTCTCTGCTATGACATGAAGACTGATTCTCTGCTGACATGAAGCCACATTCTCTGTTACGGGACCTCTCTCCTCTGCCTGGGTGCCTGGGCCTAAATATCTGACAATGGACTGTTCCAGTGTTGGGTGACGTAAAGCCTGATTCTCTGCTATGACATGAAGACTGATTCTCTGCTGACATGAAGCCTGAATCTCTGTTACGGGACCTCTCTCCTCTGCCTGGTTGCCAGGGCCTAAATATGTGACAGTGGCCTGTTCCAGTGTTGGGTGACGTAAAGCCTGATTCTCTACTATGACATGAAGACTGATTCTCTGCTGACATGAAGCCACATTCTCTGTTACGGGACCTCTCTCCTCTGCCTGGGTGCCTGGGCCTAAATATCTGACAATGGACTTTTCCAGTGTTGGGTGACGTAAAGCATGATTCTCTGCTAGGACATGCAGACTGATTCTCTGCTGACATGAAGCCAGATTCTCTGTTACGGGACCTCTCTCCTCTGCCTGGGCCTAAATATCTGACAATGGACTGTTCCAGTGTTGGGTGACGTAAAGCCTGATTCTCTGCTAGGACATACAGACTGATTCTCTGCTGACATGAAGCCAGATTCTCTGTTACGGGACCTCTCTCGTCTGCCTGGGTGCCGGGGCCTAAATATATGACAATGGACTGTTACAGTGGTGGGTGACGTGAAGCCTGATTCTCTGCTATGACATGAAGACTGATTCTCTGCTGACATGAAGCCTGAATCTCTGTTATGGGACCTCTCTCCTCTGCCTGGGTGCCTGGGCCTAAATATGTGACAGTGGCCTGTTCCAGTGGTGGGTGACATAAAGCCTGATTCTCTGCTATGACATGAAGACTGATTCTCTGCTGACATGAAGCCACATTCTCTGTTACGGGACCTCTCTCCTCTGCCTGGGTGCCTGGGCCTAAATATCTGACAATGGACTGTTCCAGTGTTGGGTGACGTAAAGCCTGATTCTCTGCTATGACATGAAGACTGATTCTCTGCTGACATGAAGCCTGAATCTCTGTTACGGGACCTCTCTCCTCTGCCTGGTTGCCAGGGCCTAAATATGTGACATTGGCCTGTTCCAGTGGTGGGTGACGTGAAGCCTGATTCTCTGCTATGACATGAAGACTGATTCTCTGCTGACATGAAGCCTGAATCTCTGTTATGGGACCTCTCTCCTCTGCCTGGGTCTAAATATGACAGTGGCCTGTTCCAGTGGTGGGTGACGTGAAGCCTGATTCTCTGCTATGACATGAAGACTGATTCTCTGCTGACATGAAGCCACATTCTCTGTTACGGGACCTCTCTCCTCTGCCTGGGTGCCTGGGCCTAAATATCTGACAATGGACTGTTCCAGTGTTGGGTGACGTAAAGCCTGATTCTCTGCTATGACATGAAGACTGATTCTCTGCTGACATGAAGCCTGAATCTCTGTTACGGGACCTCTCTCCTCTGCCTGGTTGCCAGGGCCTAAATATGTGACAGTGGCCTGTTCCAGTGTTGGGTGACGTGAAGCCTGATTCTCTACTATGACATGAAGACTGATTCTCTGCTGACATGAAGCCACATTCTCTGTTACGGGACCTCTCTCCTCTGCCTGGGTGCCTGGGCCTAAATATCTGACAATGGACTGTTCCAGTGTTGGGTGACGTAAAGCATGATTCTCTGCTAGGACATGCAGACTGATTCTCTGCTGACATGAAGCCAGATTCTCTGTTACGGGACCTCTCTCCTCTGCCTGGGCCTAAATATCTGACAATGGACTGTTCCAGTGTTGGGTGACGTAAAGCCTGATTCTCTGCTAGGACATACAGACTGATTCTCTGCTGACATGAAGCCAGATTCTGTTACGGGACCTCTCTCCTTTGCCTGGGTGCCTGGGCCTAAATATCTGACAATGGACTGTTCCAGTGTTGGGTGACGTAAAGCATGATTCTCTGCTAGGACATGCAGACTGATTCTCTGCTGACATGAAGCCAGATTCTCTGTTACGGGACCTCTCTCGTCTGCCTGGGTGCCGGGGCCTAAATATATGACAATGGACTGTTACAGTGGTGGGTGACGTGAAGCCTGATTCTCTGCTATGACATGAAGACTGATTCTCTGCTGACATGAAGCCTGAATCTCTGTTATGGGACCTCTCTCCTCTGCCTGGGTGCCTGGGCCTAAATATGTGACAGTGGCCTGTTCAAGTGGTGGGTGACGTGAAGCCTGATTCTCTGCTATGACATGAAGACTGATTCTCTGCTGACATGAAGCCTGAATCTCTGTTATGGGACCTCTCTCCTCTGCCTGGGTGCCTGGGCCTAAATATGTGACAGTGGCCTGTTCCAGTGGTGGGTGACGTGAAGCCTGATTCTCTGCTATGACATGAAGACTGATTCTCTGCTGACATGAAGCCACATTCTCTGTTACGGGACCTCTCTCCTCTGCCTGGGTGCCTAGGCCTAAATATCTGACAATGGACTGTTCCAGTGTTGGGTGACGTAAAGCATGATTCTCTGCTAGGACATGAAGACTGATTCTCTGCTGACATGAAGCCAGATTCTCTGTTACGGGACCTCTCTCCTCTGCCTGGGTCTAAATATCTGACAATGGACTGTTCCAGTGTTGGGTGACGTAAAGCATGATTCTCTGCTAGGACATGCAGACTGATTCTCTGCTGACATGAAGCCAGATTCTCTGTTACGGGACCTCTCTCCTCTGCCTGGGTGCCGGGGCCTAAATATATGACAATGGACTGTTACAGTGGTGGGTGACGTGAAGCCAGATTCTCTGCTATGACATGAAGACTGATTCTCTGCTGACGTGAAGCCAGATTCTCTGCTATGGGACCTCTCTCCAATTGATATTGGTTAATTTTTATTTATTTTATTTTTATTCATTTCCCTATCCACATTTGTTTGCAGGGGATTTACCTACATGTTGCTGCCTTTTGCAGCCCTCTAGCTCTTTCCTGGGCTGTTTTACAGCCTTTTTAGTGCCGAAAAGTTCGGGTCCCCAGTGACTTCAATGGGGTTCGGGACGAAGTTCGGGTCGGGTTCGGATCCCGAACCCAAACATTTCCGGGAAGTTCGGCCGAACTTCTCGAACCCGAACATCCAGGTGTTCGCTCAACTCTACTTAAAACATAAAATGGCTGTACAAGGCACAACATGGAGTCTCAACCCCCACAGGAGGGGGTGATATTATTTACTTGTGTAACAGGAAAAATGGAAAAATCCAGCTCCAGTATGGTGAAAAAATTCGTAGCTTTATTTGCGGTATTAAAAACGTCAACATACAGGACAAGTTCAGTTACGCGTTTCAGACCATGAACAAATAGGGGTCCTTCCTCATGACCATCATCCTGGAGCTGGATTTTTCCATTTGTTCCTGTTACACACCTTAACGCATCCAGATGCGTCATCCATGCTCGGTTGGTGGAGGGGAAGGTGAGAGCTGCTCTTTGCTTCAATATTATTTACTTGGGACTGTATGTTGAAGGTGGCTGGGGAGGAGGTGATGTTATTTACACGGGCCTGCATTTTGGAGGGGGCTGTAGATAGAGAGGGATGTTATTTACATGGGACTGTATATTGGAGGGGGCTGGAGAGATGTGTGATGTTATTTAAATTGGACTCTATGGCAAAGGCTCTGTGAGGGTATTATTAATACTGGAGGGCTCTTCTACTAATGGGGGCACTCTTGTGGAGCGTTATCACTGTTGGGGGCACTGTAATGGGCAGTGTTACTAATGGGGGCATTATCACTGTTGGGGGCACAGGAGGAAGCTAAGATGTCTGTGTGTCACACTCTGCAAAGACGAGGCGCAGCTGAGAGAAGTTGTACGGACTAAATGGAGAAGATGATGACAGAGAAGATCTACATCGGAGGAGACGTCATCTGGGACAGGTATGTGCTGTTGTATAGCAAGTACAGCAAAATGCAGTATGTGGGGGGAGGGGGGGGGTGACATTTATTGGGGCTTGGGCCCCGGATCTTTTGAGACCCTAGCAACATCCCTGGATGATAGATCGTTGGATAGATTGATAGATAGATCGATCAATCAATCGATTAATGGATCAATAGATAGATCGATAGTAGATAGATAGACCGACAGAAGATCCAACTAATGGAATAATAGGGGTCACCTTCTTCCCCTTTCACATTCTAAAAAGAAACAGCACATGCATGCTTCTCTCTCCATTGTTGTTTATTTGAGCCATCTATCTATGGACACACAGTGCATTAATACTTACCTGTTCCTGCTCCCGCATTATATGTCACTTCGCGTCTCTCTGTCATGGACATGGAAAATCCATGAGAAACAGCCACCAGACACAGACAAGCATGTCTGTAACCAGATGGTTGGGGGCCAAACAGAAAGGCACTGGGGCCACAGGCTCTGCACCCCTGGGACAGACAGACAGATAGATAGATAGATAGATAGATAGATAGATAGATAGATAGATAGATAGATAGATAGATAGATAGATAGATATAGATGTTAGATAAGACAGATAGATTAGATAGATAGATAGATAGATAGATAGATAGATAGACAGATATATATAGATGATAGATAAGACAGATAGATTAGATAGATAGATAGATAGATAGTTGATAGACAATAGATTAGATAGATAATCTTTGCACACATTTCACACATACAAGACACAACTATATATACGATTTAATCAAGACACTCACAGCAGCACCTTGTTCCCCAAGTCTTTGGTTGTATTGCAGTGATGATTTTAATGAGTAATTTACAGTCAAACAGTTCTATCCATGGACAATGTATTTACAAGTCGCTTCATTAAACACTATTTAATCAACATAACAAAATAAACTGCAATTTTTCGGCTGCGTTTCTGGGGATTTTCTTTAAAAAAAAAAAACAGTTTATAAATATTTTTTTTTTACAAAATGTATACAAAGCAATTCATGAGGCGCTCTATACAAAGAAATGCATATCAGTAAAAATGAAGTTCAACAAGATGCTGTAAATGAAATACATGTTAAACCTCAATTTCCTATGTCAAAAGTTTATTCTTGCTCCAGTTAAAACCACTAAAGGAAATGTCAGTTTTAAAGTGTTCTGGAACCAGTATGCTCTGTTGGGAGTTGTAGTTTTGTGACAGGTCGGGGACCACTACTATAGAAGATGGCAGAGGAGTTAATATATGGGGGGGAAAAAAATATTATAGCGCAAACTGAATCACCATGCATCTGCAACATGTGTACCCCACCTTCTACTCTAGGGGTTTAGACTCTGTTCACATCTCGTTTTTGGCTATCTCAAAGGAATAAATAGGGAGTAGTCCCCAACATCTACCTCTGGTGGAAGCCTCCAATGTATACCATTGTGTAGGCATACAGTTGAATAGGTTGGCTGCTGACTCCCATTATCGAAAATGCATCCCACACCGTATATGTTTTTTTTTTTTTTTACTGTGTCCCCCTGCATAGAAAATCATAGTAGACTATGCTTTCCAATACAGTAAAATAAGAGGTAAGTTAAGGCATACCAATCCAGCCTATGCTAAAGGGAGACTCTTTTGGCATACAATGAGGGCCTGTATACACGTTCCTTGTGTGCATCAGGAGCTTTCCCGGGACATACCGTATGCCAAACTGGCCACCTTTGGTTCCTTGTAATTACCTTTTTGTATTTGGCGCTCTGCTAATACACTGCTACACTTTTCTGGTTACAAAATTCCATCTAAGAAAAGAATAGGACAGGTCTGAAGCCAAGCAGACACAAAATGCAGGAAATTAAGCTTAAAAGATGAAGAAGAATAATGGAGGCAGAAACTGTCCTTAGACTTTTCCAGGACATGTTAGGAAGGTAAACAGAAAAAAAGTATTATCTTCATACAGGTGTCCTCAAGGTCCCTACAATGTATTCAAAGCATGAAAGTTTTGGGTGAAGTAGGATCTCCACATGTCCACTAACAGAGGTCCTAGGGGTGACTGACAACTACTCGGGCTGTTGAAATATATACATTTCAGAGCCATATAACACGAGAGCAAGAAGCTGTTCAGAGCAGATGAGGTCATGTCCTGGATGAGTGTCATGCCTTTTTGTTGAAGACATCAAACCTGGACCCTCACTAATGATGTTTTCTGATGTGTCTATGTGGACATAGGGTATTAATAAATCTCCCTCAGTCTAAAATTTGGATCTTCCATGTTGGATGTTTTCAGTTAAAGGGGCTGTCCCACAAAAAATATTCTTCACTTCTCAAACCAGTCCCTGGATCTGAGTACTTTTTTAATTGGATGTAATAAAAAAGTTTGTATAACAACTGAGTTATTCGGTAAAATGTATCTGTATAGCGCCACCTGAAGTTTGTTCTTTTTCTTATTTCTTTGTCTGGCCGCACATGCTCAGTTTCATCCTTCAACTACCTCCTGAGCTGTTATAGGGAGAGAACAGCAGCAGAAAAGACACGCCCCCTGAGCTGCAGCAGGAAAGACACGCCCCCTGAGCTGCAGCAGAAAAGACACGCCCCTTGAGCTGCCAGCTTGATATAAATCTAGCAGAGCAATGAATGGTGAGATCTCTGGATCCATGTGAGGTGCAGGGCTGGTTCTTGCTTTGTTAGAAGGAAATTGTCATATTATATGATCTCTGATTTTCATTTTTTATATTAATCATGGGAGAACGCCTTTAATCAGTCATTAAATTATATGTATAGTACAATCAAATCAAGCCAAACTAACAACTCATCGCTACTCATTTCAATTGCCCAGTGCATAAGCTTTATCCACATTTTGCATATAGGATCGGAATTTGGTTTTGTTTTAAAAATATTCGTTCAAGGTCTTAGATTTAGCTAACTCTCTCTGTTTCTCCTGTTTCTCTCTACACAAAGACACTTGTATAAGGCCATCAAATGGTATAAATTTAAAAAAAACAACATTATATCCTAAATAGGGCACCAATCCAGCACCGCCACTCCCATGGTCCCCATGCAGTGGTCACCAATCATGTACGTGACATCAGCTCTGCAGAGACCACTGGAGCCGTGGCGCGTTTAACAGGCATTTTTTTTTATACCATTTAATGCCCTTACGCAAGTTTCTTAAAATCCCAAAGAACCCCTTTAAAAACAGAATTGAATGCAGTCATTTCAAAATATCTTTAAAAACTGACATTTCCTTTATGGCATTGGAATGTTACAATCCTGAAAAATCCAACATTTTCATATACTTGGCACAAATTAAAATTAAAAAAACATGAATATACAAAAACATCCTATGTCTTCACATTAAGCTTGATAAACGACATGGTTTCCCACACTTACTTACATTCCTAGTGCACAGCCTCTGTTCGACCTCTAACTACAGCCACTATGTTTTCTAGTAATATCCAGCAGAACTGCAATGACCTAACCCAAGGAAGCAGGTTTCGCTAAATTGTCTCTACTGAACCAATTAGTCAATGGAAAAGGCAGCGTATGATTAACGTAAACTGTTCTTAAAGGGGACCTAACAGAGCCACTGCTCTGTTTATCGCTTGGTATATACAGTGCAAACAACAATCCTATTCTTTTAGGATAGACAAACATTTTGGCTCCTGGGCAAGCAGCACTTGTAAAGGAACTGGGAACAAGCATGACTAATAAGCAGTCCAAGAAGTCTTGTAAAGGGCCTATAAGTCACGCTGGATCCCATCTGCCTCCTGCATATTTCAGAAGTAGACTGCTTACCTGGGAGAAAGCAATATGGTTGAGACATGTTATCTTCTCCCTAGAATAATGTTCTGTACAGAAAGAAAATGTGCAGGCTGCCTATCTGGCTCACTAAACCTAAAATGTAAGTTGGCTCGAATCTAAAAATCTGGATCTAAGGGCAACTTCACACGTGGCAGAAATTTCTGAGACTGTCGCAATCATCTGATGTTATAGGGCTTATAAGAATCCATGTGCTTGCTACCAAAACAACCCCATCCTGATGAACTTAAAGGGGTTGTCCCACGAAAAATATTCTAGTTTTCAAACCAGCACCTGGATCTGAATAATTTTATAATTGCATGTAATTAAAAATTTTGCGTAGCCGCTGAGTTATTCAATAAAATGTATCTGTACAGCGCCACCTGCTGTTTGCTCTTTTTCTTAGTCCTGCTCACTTGGAAGGCCGCACATGCTCAGTTGCATCCTTCAACTGCCCCCTGAGCTGTGATAAGGAGAGCATGGACACGCCCCCTTTACTGCAGCAGAAAAGACACGCCCCTTGAGCTGTCAGCTTTATATGAATCTAGCAGAGCAATGAATGGGGAGATCTCTGGATCCATGTAAGGTACAGGGATGGTTCTAGCTTTTTTAGAAATAAATTATCAGGTACTATATAATGTCTGATTTTCATTTTTTACATTGGTCATGGGATAACCCCTTTAAGTGATTTTCAGTAACTACATTTCTGTAACAAATCTGACGCATTTGATCACATCCTTAGACTATGTTGCACCAAACACATGTGGAGAACACTCGGCCTATGGCCACACGGATTTTTAAGGTATGTCTGATGTATTACCGCTACATCCTATGAGAGGGTGTTGCCAGAATCCACAACTTTTGATTGTACCATACATTGTCAAACTTGGTAGATACCTAAGTCATTTTCTAACCTATTAAAATGTGCGATCTCTCCACTATAATTACTGTGTGTAATTGTAAATTGAAGAGAAACAGATCATGGTGGACGGCTTGAATGTAATTTGCTAATAATGGCAAGAAATCTAAAATATCTCTGCAGTCGATGCAGCGGGATATCTTCTAAGCCGGCTGAACAGATCTTTTATACAGGTATAAAAATGCTTTTTGCCGGCCAGCACTTCTTCCATTGTAAACAGGGAATGTGTTGCCAACATAACATAAAGTGTGTGGGGATGAATGATCGTAGTAACAATCATTCATCCCCCATACAGTATCCATCGGCAGTGAAGGCTCTTTTAATGAGCGCCAATTAGCTGGTTCTATCGTCAATTGGCACTCATTATGCAATTGATATGTAGCTCTGTATAAAAAAAACTGAATAGTTACCCCTATAGAGATAACACTAGGAAGTTGATCAGAACTGAATCTTATATAGATGAAAAAAATCACCTTTTTAAGATTAGTCTTCAGGTCTGTAATGAACAATAAGAAGCAGAAAAAAAATGATATACAAATGATACTCATTTTACTGACAGCACCCCCCGAGTCAAGAGGAAGTGGGGACCCAGAATGATTGAAACCAGAGAAGTGGGGATCTGTAAGGTATTATTTCTTTTGCTATTTTAGAACATCATAGGCAGTTTTAAAGTTAAAGGTTGTACACCTGCAGGGGCAATTTTTTTATGATTGCATTTTATTCATTTTGGGCTAAAAATCATTTTTTCAATTGGTCTTTATTAAAAATATTGAGTTCTGTCACAAAGGGTTAACTGTTTGTTTAGCTGTGTGAATGGTACTTTCACTTTGTGCCAGTCATCTAATAAACCTTATCTCTAAATTACTAAAAAGGTCATAAACATTTATTTAAGGCCTCTTTCACACTTGCGTTGTCCGGATCCGGCGTGTACTCCACTTGCCGGAATTACACTCCGGATCCGGAAAAACGCAAGTGTACTGAAAGCATTTGAAGACGGAACCGTCTTCCAAATGCTTTCAGTGTTACTATGGCACCCAGGACGCTATTAAAGTCCTGGTTGCCATAGTAGGAGCGGGGAGCGGGGGAGCGGTATACTTACAGTCCGTGCGGCTCCCCGGGCGCTCCAGAATGACGTCAGAGCGCCCCATGCGCATGGATGACGTGATCCATGCGATCACGTGATCCATGCGCTTGGGGCGCCCTGACGTCACTCTGGAGCGCCCGGGGAGCCGCACGGACGGTAAGTACACTGCTCCCCCGCTCCCCGCTACACTTACCATGGCTGTCAGGACTTTAGCGTCCCGGGAGCCATGGTAACCACTCTGAAAAAGCTAAATGTCGGCTCCGGCAATGCGCCGAAACGACGTTTAGCTTAAGGCCGGATCCGGATCAATGCCTTCCAATGGGCATTAATTCCGGATCCGGCCTTGCGGCAAGTGTTCCGGATTTTTGGCCGGAGCAAAAAGCGCAGCATGCTGCGGTATTTTCTCCGGCCAACAAACGTTCCGTACCGGAACTGAAGACATCCTGATGCATCCTGAACGGATTACTCTCCATTCAGAATGCATTAGGATAATCCTGATCAGGATTCTTCCGGCATAGAGCCCCGACGACGGAACTCTATGCCGGAAGACAATAACGCAGGTGTGAAAGAGCCCTAAGCCACATTCTTATCAGTAAGATAAGGACTGAGCTATAATGAGTGTTTATAAGGTCAGAAATCACAGATAGGGAGCCCATCAGGTGAGCAGGCTGGAGGAACTGAGATAAAATTCAGATCCTATCTCAGCCATGTACAGAGAAAAGGGCTCCACATTTTTAATAAAGACCAATTGAAAAAATGATTTTGAGCTCAAAATAAGTACAATGCAATAATTTAAAAAACATTCCCCCCAAAGGTGTACATAGCCTTAGAACCAAGCAGTCTAAAGATGCCCCAAACTTATCATACAGCATGAGCCTGTGATAAATTTGGTGCATCTTGCTAAAACACCAATTGGCCGGCTTATTTGTGTCAAATTTTTTATGCATATTAAGCCATGCCGCTTCCCACTTATGTAACGTCCCTTTAGCTCTAAGTCACGCCATACGGTATAGTGAGGAAAAAAATGTACAATAAAGCTGGTACGCCAGTTTTTTATGTACACTGAGACAGAATTCTGTTGCATTTCGCTTAGTAAAACCTCCCCAGTGTTTTTCTTTTATATTCTTGAGTTTAAATAATTTTTTTATATTAAACTAAATTTGACTTTTAGGTTTAGTGACCCTAAGGTTCGTTATATATGCTTATGCAAACTACACCGACATGGACAAAATTACACTAACCAGTTGCAAAACACCATACAATTCCAATGCAATGACTATGCTAAATGTTAATAAATGTGCACTTGTGTCACGTCATAAAATGGTTGTTCGATTCTCTTAAACGTAAAATCTCAAACTGCTGTTATTCAGTAAATTTCTTGTTTTGTGGAAATTTTGTTTCCAAGTTGTACCTTTCATGTCTCGAGGGATTCTACAAGATGTCCAGAACTTTTTTAACTAGTAGTCGCTGTGTGTTCTCAATAGACAATCCTGCAGAAAAATAGGGGTTCATCCTTGTCTGCTGCATAATGGACTGGGGCAAACTAAAGGAACAGAGCTTAAAATGGCATTCAGGGCGACCTCATTTTAATTACTCAATCTCTTGCTGAGGTGGATCACCTATGTACCCAGTGGTTGGCTGAGCAGGCAGTCCAAGCCGTTTCCTGCACGATGATCGCATTAAGTGGCCAAACAGCAGCAGGAGGGGAACAGTAAGATGAGTATTGCTTGTTTGTCATTTTAAACCGCTACTACCTCATTTTTAATAAATTGATACCACCTAGAATTCCCCATTTAAAGAGGAGTAACTAAGCTTGCCTCTTTATGCCTGGTTAGATACACGAGGAATCATTTTTTAGCCATCTTTCGACTTTGTAGTGAGCTCTTGCTGTATGGAGCATCCTTGATCAGGTAGATCGGTAACTGCTACATAAATTCTTATTTTTTCTCCTTCAGCAAAACTGCAAGGAAGATCAAAGTATTGAAAGGTGCCTATTGAAATTGTGAATAGTGCCTTTTAGCTTCAGCCAGGGATCTTTTCAATTGGACTACTCATTCAAAGTGACTCTAAAGTTGGAGTTTAACTCCTGAGGCTAACATTACCTAGGAGCTTTAATTTATAAACTTCATCTATATAGCTAGACGGAGAGATATATAATCCAGAGCTTATGAAAGCTTCTGGGGTAAGAAACAAAAATTTATATAGATGGATAGCAAAGGTTGAAGACTCTGTTCACACTTCCATTCATGATGGAGCCATGACAGCTATGACTTGAATCATGAAGGAAACACTTATAACGTGGTCTGTCAGGTTCTAGCAAAAATACTGGAAACCCTTATGGAAAGCAAATGATGTTAATGTGAATAAAGTCTAAGGCTCTGTTCACAGTTGGAATGGTGCCAGTGTGTTGGAGTTTCATTTTTGACAGAATAGTACAGTCTGCAGCGCTATGGGATCCATCCGAAAACAGATCTGTCATAGCTGTCATGTCCTGGTTATAAATAGAGGCCATGACACTGGCAACCTGATATAAGAACATCATTCATTCTGTTCTCTACCTTGTTACACTTTTGTTTTGCACATTTAAATTGATATTTTGTAGTTTATTTGCTTTTTGGGGTATTTTCTCTTGGTGTTATAACTAAATACAAAAAAAATCTTGATGTTATAACAAAATATTTAAAAAAAAGTTGATTATTTCACCAATGCTGTTCACATGGGTACACTGTATATTTACTGTCATGAATGACTCAAAGACGTTATGATAAACTGTATGCACCAGCTGATGCTAGAACGGTGAAAAGAGTTAACAGACAGGAAAGACTGTTCTGCGAGAGTCGATGAAATCTATGACCATGACAAAGAAGCAGCGGACCCATAGAAAACACATTGCAAGTAAATTCATACAGAACATTCACATGGACGCAGCCATGTTTTTCAAGACGACCACAGAAGGAACATTTGTAACAAGTTATAGCTGAAGTGTTAGTAAAGTCGTTAGTATCAGTATGTGTAAATGTGGCTAAGACCACCAAAGTTCATGACTCAAAGTCCTGGGGTAATGTTTTATACAGATGTGCTAGTTAGGCTGTATTCACACTACGTTTTTATCCCATGTTTAACATGTATACATTAAACAGATGCCTCCAACGGATGCCATACAGTGGCATCCGTCACCATAGGGTTCCTATGTAAGAAAAAAAAAAAAGTATCCTTTAACGTATACGTTATTTTGCTGGATTCTGCAGAATGGGAAAGCGTAGTGTTGTACACTTTGCATCCATTTTGCCCAAAGTACCGTATATGTTAAATGTACGTCAAAAACGTGATGTGAACAACCCCTTTAAGAGACGTAAGCAGGCCACAGACTGAAATATTTGTCCCTGCCCTGACCAGAGTCCCAGTATTTTCTTTTTATCACTGGGACCCTTATTAAGACAGGGAAATACATGGAAAGTTATTCAAAATAACAGGAATGCTTTGCTAAGTGAAAAATATTTCTCACCGTTGCAAATATTGTTCCTGTTCATTTGCATGTTCTCATCCAGTAGCTAATTAAAGCAGCTGTCTCAGTGCAAACATTGATGACATACGATATGCCATGAACTTCAGGGTTCGACCACTGGGACCTTCACTGAAAGCTAAGGAAATGGCTGCGAAGCTCCAGATTTCACATGATCGGCCATTTACCATATTGGGTCGACTATGGGATCTCCGGAAAAAGACGAGAGGAGCAGGCAGGAGACAAAGTGGCACACGGTGCTTCATTAGTACCCTTGGCATCTCCATCTGAAGGTGGCCACAGCGGGTGGACCCATACTAATCGGACATTAATGACACATGCTGGCAACATGAGATAAATGTTTGTACTGAGTCAACCTCTTAAAGCAATTTGATCAGGACATTTAGTTAGTCACACACGTGCCCAAGGGTGAACATACAATAGACAGCGTCCATGTAGCTGCTACGGGGACCATACAATGGAAGGGCTCAGGCTATGCCTATGCTTCCTTCCTTTGACTACAGCCTACACAGGCCTAATTTTTACAGCTGAGAAACATTTGAACCATGCCAAAGAGACAGTCCATGTAGACGCTTCAGGGACCATAAGAAGGAAGAACCTGCTCAAGCTATCCTTATGCTGCTTTCCTATGACTTCAGTCTATGTAGGCCTAATTTCTCCACAATCATAGTAATGTTAGTAGAAACAGGAGCGAGAAATAGCCAAAGGGAAATGCTGACCTTCACTTTTGGTTGCCGGTTGGGTAGACAGACACAAAACCGTCCATGCAATGGCATGAATAATAACCAACGGGGCAGAGGCCTTTTTACTTTTGCCTTTGCTATAGGTATACCACGTGTCTTTCTTGTGAGCCATAGAACTTCGGTATATACCATTGTATAGCTAATTAGTGCTAACAATCATTTACAGGCAAAAGGTTACACCCCCCCCCCCCCCCCCCCCCCCGGTATTAGGCTGAATTAGCAATCTGTTATCCTGGTATGATAATGAGCCAAGACGATAATAATTAGCTGAACTCTCCCTTCCCAAGTACGGTATCAAATGTGTATGACCGCTACACGCACATTCAATGTATTGCTTACAACATACAATAAACCATCCACACGTCAACAGGTACAGAACATTGCTGAGAAATGAAGCACATGTAACGTTACATAGAAACCCGTTAACTCATATTCTGAATATAAAATAAGATGAGTGGCACAAGGACTCTCTGAAAGCAAAATTATTTTCTGACTTAGGACACTTAGATGACATTTCAGTAAAGGTGCAATCTCTCAAATCATATTTGGGGTCATTTATAAGAAGTGGAGTTCCAACATTAAAGCGGATCTTCCGGGGCTTATTATTGTAAGTCGCCATCTTTTTGTGTATTGCTTACCTGTTATGTATTTTCTTCAATGCTGGCTCTGATCAGTGTCTCCAGTTTATGTGAGGTAGTGTGAAATCAATCTCCTGACTCATCAGAGTCAAAGACTGCAGCTTTTTTCCCTATCCCCGTGCTTTACACTGCAGCTCTGCTTGCTCCAATTAACTTCTGTGTATAAGCACAAGCTCATAAAGAAGTAAGTGTGTGGAGAGCTGATTTCCACAACCACAAGGTAGAAGGGCTATAAAGAGAAACGCCACCAGAAGATTATCAGGCAAATGCCACGCATACGCTTGAGCAAATCATCTTCAATAATGGGGAGATCCACTTTAAATTGGGAAATGCAACTTTTGCATAAAAATGTCTTGCAATAGGGCACACAAGATCACCTTTGTAAAACTTGGGTGCACTTGAGAATGTCGGAAAAAATGCCCAAGGTGTTTATGCATATAGCATAAAAAAAAAAACAAAAAAACATTACAACGTAGGGCTAAAAACGAAGATCGCATGAGGTAACAGTACTATACCTATTACTCCTGTGCCCATTATTCGAGACAGTGTTTTTCCTAACTCATAAGAAATAAGGCTGCTTCAGATTTGCAACAGAGATTGCATCTTTAATGAAAATGTGCAAAAAAAAAAAAAAGAACAAATAGACTTTAAATCCTAGTATAACTAAAAGACCTGCTTTTCCAGATCCATCCTGATTGTCTAAAGCAGGCTTGCGTTCATTCAGTAATGGCTGCCTTAAGCCGCTTTGTGCTGTTATCAATCTGGCTTGTGAAGAAAGTCACTATTGCTCTCCAGTCACTGGTGGCATGCATCCCACAGACAAATGTGAAAATTGTCCTTTAGCACTCTAATATACTATTTACAGCTGCTTCTAAAACCGAATCTGTTTCTGCTGCGCCTTCTCTAGCATCAGAAATGGGTTTGTCCCCGCAGTTTTCTTCCATGGTTGCAGAAGGCGGTTTTACAAATTGTAATTCTGCTGAATTGCTGCTGGAAGTGTCACTTTTGAAGTGTTTTGCACTTAGTTTTAGTTCCAGGACATTTCTGACTGTCGCTTTTACAGTCTCACTAGGAGCTGAAGTTTTAGGAGGTTTTCCAGGGCTCACAGTGACATCTCTTGGCTTGCATGTAGCATCTTGAGAAGGTCCTGCCACTCTACCCTGGAGATGTTCTACATCACCTGCCTCCTTATCTGAGCCAGAACTCGGAATGGTCATTGGAGAATTGGCAACAGGATCCGTTTTCTTAGACGTCTCACAAGAAGCATCGGGATCTGAAGAACATTCAGTGTACTTGCGCTTCAATTTATAAAGGCTTACAAAAAGTTGTTTCTGCGGTAAAAGAGTTGTATTCTTCAACTTACTATCTGTATTAAGGCTGTCTTTCTCCTCGGAAGGGACACTGGGTTTATGGGATGCTGAATTGTTCTTAGGCACTGATAATGGGGTGTCATCTACTTTATCCACACTCGTCTTCTCGTCCTCGGAATCATCAACCGTTGGACAAGCGTCTGATAAGGTAGGGTCTGCATCGGCATCTGCATCTGGACTGCTGAGATCCTTCTGTTCTGAAGAACTTTCTTGAAATTTATTAATGCAGCAAAACTCTGACAAGTAACCATCTGAGGAAAGAGCATATAAGTGATCTAAAAGTTGAGTTGATATAATGATAAGAGGTAGTGCTGTACGTGTTTGTACTGTGTAGAACCACTGTATCTATCGGACATTTATGGCAATATTATATAGATATATCATAAGTGTCTAGATGGGAATACCCCTTTAAAGTGCTTTATGCTCTGTACAACAATGTGTACAGGTGCTTCTCAATATATTAGAATATCATTGAAAAGTTAATTTATTTCAGTAATTCAACAAAAAAAAAAGAAACTCATATTGTACAGATTCATTACACACAGAGTGATCTACTTAAAAATTCCTTCCCAACTCTAAGGGTCAATTAACACATCCGCAATTTTTTTCCGGATCCGTTCCGGATTTTGCAGATCCATTAATTTTTAATGAGCCGGAACGGATGCTCTGTGCTATCCGCATTTCTGGATCCGCAATTCCGTTCACGAAAAAAATAGAACATGTCCTATTCTTGTCCGCAATTACGGACAATAAAAGGCATTTTCTATTATAGTGCCTGTGATGTGCGGTCCGCAAATTACGGAACGCACATTGCCGGTGTCTATGTTTTTCATATCCGCAATTTGCGGACCGCAAAACACCTATGGACGTGTGAATAGACTCTTATCAGGCAATCAGAATAACTCCCTGGATCCACGACCCCTCTCTAGTAGCTATATCCTGTAATATTATTACACTCCAGAAATACATCCAGGCCCCTCTTGAATTCCTTTATTGTACTCACCATCACCACCTCCTCAGGCAGAGAGTTCCATAGTCTCACTGCTCTTCCCGTAAAGAATCCTCTTCTATGTTTGTGTACAAACCTTCTTTCCTCTACTCCAGCCTTCAATCCTTTCAAGGCTATGGTTATCCCTGTTGCTTTTGCACCTTTGTCTACCACACTTTTTCTTTCCACTCAACTTCCCATTAACATACTTGGATACAGCAGTATGTGAACATCCAGCTTCTTCAGCAATGACCTTTTGTGGCTTACTCTCCTTGTGGAGGGTGTCAATGACTAACTTCTGGACAACTGTCAAGTCAGCAGTCTTCGCCATGATTGTGTAGCCTGAACCAGACTGAGGGACCATTTAAAGCAGGCATGCTAAACCTGCACCCCTCCAGCTGTTGTAAAACTACAACTCCCACAATGCCCTGCTGTAGGCTGATAGCTGTAGGCTGTTCAGGCATGCTGGGAGTTGTAGTTTTGCAACAGCTGGAGGGCCGCAAGTTGAGCATGCCTGATTTAAAGGCTTAGGAAACCTTTGCAGGTGTTTTGTGATGATTAGCTGATTAGAGTGTGACCAGGAGTCTACAATATTGAACTTTTTCAATATTATAGATAGGAACCTTATTCCTGTTTTCTTCTCTTGGCTATTATTTAACTTAACCTTATGCAAAAAAAATTAAAAACTCACCAGGATCGACCACTGCCATCCGTTTTTCACATGTGAGCATGGCTCTTTCTTCTTGGTTGAACATTCTGTCTAACATTACAATCTCTGCAGAAGGTGTGATCCGCTAACATAATAACGTGGACAAAAGAGCAACATATTAATACCGCACATATCAAACATATGTCTGAAATATTTCTCCTGTACATAACATACCTGGACAAAATAATACTTTAGTACAAAGAAGTAAAGACAACAATTGCCATCCACAAACATTAGCAAGCTGATGCCCATCTAGTCATTCAACCTAGAGCTACTAGGAGTTGTGCCAAGATAGAAACTTATCCTCAGGATAGGGGAACCTCCATCCGTCAAAAAAAAAAAAAATGCGGTCCCATACCCCCATATGAATGGAGAGGCGAGTTGAGAATGTGCACTGCAGCTCTATTCATTCTTTAAGGGACTCATGGAGACAGCCGAGTACAGCACTCATCTCCGGGAGTCCCACAGAGAATGAATCGAGCTGCAGTGATAGGCCTCTTTCACACGACCGTTGTGTGCACCCGTGGCCGTTGTGCCGTTTTCCGTTTTTTTTCGCGGACCCCATGACTTTCAATGGGTCCGTGGAAAAAACGGAAAATGCACCGTTTTGCAGCCGCATCCGAGATCCGTGTTTCCTGGCCGTGAAAAAAATATGACCTGTCCTATTTTTTTCACGGCCAACGGTTCACGGACCCATTCAAGTCAATGGGTCCGTGAAAGAACACGGATGCACACAAGATTGGCATCCGTGTCCGTGATCCGTGGCCGTAGGTTACTTTTTATACAGACGGATCCGAAGATCTGTCTGCATAAAAGCTTTTTCATAGCTGAGTTTTCACTTCGTGAAAACTCAGAACCGACAGTATATTCTAACACAGAAGCGTTCCCATGGTGATGGGGACGCTTCTAGTTAGAATACACTACAAACTGTGTACAAGACTGCCCCCTGCTGCCTGGCAGCACCCGATCTCTTACAGGGGGCGTGATCAGCACAATTAACCCCTTCAGCACAATTAACCCCAGCGATTAAACTGGGACTCCGATCGGAACTCCGCTGCCACCAATGATGGGGGGGGGGGGGGGGGGGAGATGGGAGGCCGCACACTGGCCAACAATGTTGTTAATGCTATAGAGGGAGGGGGGGCCGATGGGGGGCGCACACTGTGCCACCAACGAATTATTACAATAGAGGGAGGGAGGGGGGGGGGGCGCACACTGTGCCACCAACGAATAATTACAATAGAGGGAGGGGGGGGGGGGGGCGCACTGGCCACCAACCTATTATTACAATAGAGGGGGGAAGGCCGCACTGGCCACCAATGATATTCAAACTGGGGAGGGGGGGGGGGGTCTGCCCCCTGCTGCCTGGCAGCCCTGATCTCTTACAGGGGGATATGATAGTACAATTAACCCCTTCAGGTGCGGCACCTGAGGGGTTAATTGTGCTGATCACGGCCCCCTGTAAGAGATCGGATACTGCTAGGCAGCAGGGGGCAGTCATGTACACAGTTTGTAGTATATTCTAACTAGAAGCGTCCCCATCACCATGGGAACGCCTCTGTGTTAGAATATACTGTCGGAAATGAGGTTTCACGATCTAACTCATATCCGACAGTATATTCTAACATAGAGGCGTTCCCATGGTGATGGGGACGCTTAAAGTTAAAATATACCATCGGATTGGAGAAAACTCCGATCCGATGGTATAAAAGGGACTCCAGACTTTACATTGAAAGTCAATGGGGACGGATCCGTTTGAAATGGCACCATATTGTGTCAACGTCAAACGGATCCGTCCCCATTGACTTGCATTGTAATTCAGGACGGATCCGTTTGGCTCCGCACGGCCAGGCGGACACCAAAACAACTTTTTTTTCATGTCCGAGGATCCTCCAAAAATCAAGGAAGACCCACGGACGAAAAAACGGTCACGGATCACGGAAAAACGGGACCCCGTTTTGCGGACCGTGAAAATATACTGTCGTGTGCAATAAGCCATATGCGTGACCTGTCGCTTCATTCATACGGGGTCATGGGACCCCCATTCTCTTGATCAATGGGAGACCCAGTGGTCATCCTCCACTGACCATATACTATGTACAGGGTCTAAGTTTTAATCTTGTCCCCTTTAAAGGGCTTATCCAGTTATTTAAAATTGATGGCCTATCCTTATGATAGGCCATCAATATTAGATTGATGGGAGTCCAAATATTGGCAGCCCCAGTATCAGCTAAACTGAAGGGACCGCGGTACACTGGCAAACAAAGTGTCCTCTTCATTAACAGACATATCTCTGTACTTATAGTAGCCTGCTAAACCATGACCTCTTCAAACAACAGATCGGCGAAGGTGCTGGGATTTGGACCCCCACCGATCTAATATATTGTTGATCGATCCTAAGGATCCCACTTAACATACAACTCTAATAAAATACATAATAATTACTTTTATCTGTATTATATCTACATTACACACCATTGCATCTTCCATTAGCAGCAAGCGGTACTTGTTGAGCATTGCCTGGGTCTTCTTTAAAAGATGAGTAGCCGCACACTCAAATTCATTGTCCACTGTAATTACAATAGTATAAACATGATAAACTACGAACACTACGAAATAAAACTACATATGAAACAGAAGTATACCTTAAAGACACTGTTCGCTCTATGGGAGTCTGAAAGTCATGGCGAGAATGTGCCATAATGCAGTCAGGATTCAGCTACTGAGTAAAATCTAGTAGCCCAATCCTACTCCTGAAAGGATGTTCTAACTATACAGGGAGTGCAGAATTATTTGGCAAATGAGTATTTTGACCACATCATCCTCTTTATGCATGTTGTCTTACTCCAAGCTGTATAGGCTCGAAAGCCTACTACCAATTAATCATATTAGGTGATGTGCATCTCTGTAATGAGAAGGGGTGTGGTCTAATGACATCAACACCCTATATTAGGTGTGCATAATTATTAGGCAACTTCCTATCCTTTGGCAAAATGGGTCAAAAGAAGGACTTGACAGGCTCAGAAAAGTCAAAAACGAGATTTTTGTGAAACTCACCTGTAAAATCTCTTTCTCGCGGGGTTCATTGGGGGACACAGGACCGTGGGTATAGCTTGCTGCTGCCACTAGGAGGCGACACTAGGCTGAAAAGTGATAACTCCTCCCCTGCAGGCTATAACGCCTCCAGCCTGGAGAGAGCATATCAGTTTGTGCCCAAGCAATAGGAGTAGGAGAAAAAAAAAAAAACAACCAACAACTGGTCAACGCCAGTCGGATCAAACCAGAACTGGGGCCATACTGGCTCCGCAACCAACAACAATCACGGCAAACAGAAATTACTGGGTGGGAGCTGTGTCCCCCAATGAACCCCGCGAGAAAGAGATTTTACAGGTGAGTTTCACAAAAATCTCGTTTTCTCGCTGGTATCATTGGGGGACACAGGACCGTGGGACGTCCTAAAGCAGTCCACGGGGAGGGAACAAATCACATGCCCATGGAGTAAAACGCCTTCGAGGATGCGTAACTCGCTGCCGCCTGCAGACTTTGCTGCCTGGAACGGTATCCGCCGGTGCCTAGGAAGGCACCCAGTAAGACTTGACGAACGTGTGCCCAGAAGATCAAGACATTGCCTTCCCCACTGGGAAGCTACTGCCTGAAGGAGGTGGACCCGAGAAGCACCGATCGCTGGTCGGGTGGGCCAAGACTCCGCTGGGCGTTGCCTTACCCGGAGGGCGGAATGCCTGAGCAACTGTCTAACGGATCTATCTGGAAAACATCCTTTGGAGGCCGTCAGCCATGACAACGACCCAAGGATAAAAATTGGTAGAAGTCCGTACGGCTGTAAGCGCTAGTCAAGGACAAGGAAGCTCAGAGGCCAAATCACATGGCTGATGGAGAGCTCGGTCTGTGTAATGCGAGGGAGAAAGAAGAGAAGCCCATGTCTGTGAGGGCGTGGAAAGACAACCACCTTCTGCGAAAAAAGAGGATCCTGGACGGAACACTGCCCTATGTTCATACTTAAAGAAAAAAAGTACGTACCAGAAGGCGTACCAACTCTGAGAAAAAAATAAAAATAAAAAATTAACGCCACAAAATAGCTGGCTCCTGGCCGTAGCTGTGGAAGTAGAACTAAAAAGGCCAAGTCCGCAGGATTCACCTCTGGTCAAGAGAACGCCCCCTAGGGAGCGGAATATCGGTAGACCAACGCCCTTATAGCCGTAGAGGCTTGTGGAGAGATTTCTAGTGAGAGAGGCTGCCCGAGAATCACGAAGAAACAAACGCCTGAGCCAGGCGTGCCCCACTGCCGGCCAAAGTATCAACACCATGCGAGAAAGGTAAAGTAAAGCCAATGTGAGCACCACCTGTGATGGGAAGCCCCGTCAGTGACCGAATTTTAACCAAGCGGCAACGCTGTCTGGAAGGGCAGATGAGTGGAACAAAGATGAGAGAAATACTCTTGCCGGGTGAAGTTTGATTACAACGTCCAACGCATCCAAAATAGCGATGGGCTTCCAGAGCCGTACAACCCATGGCTACTGGTCCGCTAGACAGAAGGATGAGGAGATTCGTTATCCAACTCGAGGAGAGATCGGAAAGGAAAAGTGTGATCCATTCCAGGGACAAAACCCCTACTAGCGGGGGACGTCGTAACAGGCACCCGCTCTACCCGTCTTGGGAAGGCTCCCAGTCCACCCCTGGAATGAGCAGTGAAAGAACAACCACCATTGGCCTGCGGTGACGTAAACATTACTGATATCTGAAGAGAGGTAGCACCAATGGCGTTACGGTATGACTACTAGAATCCAAGTCCCGCTTCGAACGGCAATCTAGTGTTGACGAGTGCCGTAGGGACTGAACTACCCAGTAGAACGCATTCAAAGGTAGGTGCTGATCAGCCATGGTAACTACACCATCGCCACGCCCGAGCCGACGACAGAAGGACAACAGTTGTCAGAGCCACGGACCCTTATTGGTAGTAAACCAGAAAGAGGCCAGAACTAAAGCCCATTCCCATGTGAGACTGGCGCTCTACAGAATCTAGTGGTAATGCAATACTCCGCCTGAAGGGAGGCCATACAAGCCCCAAGAGTAAAGCTCACGCCATACTCCAGCTGAGGAGTAGGCCATACCGTAGAGGTCACTGAATTCTCGCGTTAGAGGAATCCGTTGCCTGACGAAAGAACTATGCAGTAGGAACCTTAGCATGTAATGGTGACTCCAACACCCCTCGTGCGGTAGGAGCTACCGCATGCTCCGCCAGCGTGGACATGAGGGGAAGGTCTGAGGACATCCAGTAGAAGTCCTGGTATCAAGCTGGCCCAGTTAGTAGAGCTAACCTTAAACCCTCCACCTGAAAAGGGCGCTGAATAGGAGCAACTGCCGAAGTAGTACCAGGGTAGAACCCCTACCTGAGGGGGGCTGTCCCGCTACAGCAATTAGGAGTATCTGGCTCTAGCGTGAAGACTACCCTGCGAAGGAGAAGACTTGTAGTAGTCACTGCGGAGTGCCAGCATAACACCCTCACCTAGATAAGGATGAGTGGTGGACGAAGCATACGGAGTCGGTGGAATATTCTGCTTGCTGGATCTTGATCACAGCACTCTGTGCAGTGTGACTGACCTGAACGGTGGAGGCTCATGGGGATGGGGAGTCTCTAGGACGCATAAGGCTGGATGACTCCCCTGAGAGCACAAAAGGCCGACATTTTTGTGTCTTCAATAAGTGCATGAAGAAAAGAGGGATACAATATGGGAGTATCCCTAGTATCCAGTGTCAGTATCCATATACCACTAGATGGAGAATATCAGGCACCAGCGGTACCGACTGTTGCCAAGGACCACCTGTGAAGGCAGCCGAGTCATCTAGAGACGTGGCGTAGTTGAAATACTGCATGCAGAGATGCATAGTGATTCCCCCGTTAATCGATCGTTTGTAGCGGGTAATGCCATAGGAAGTATGTGATGGCAAATGAGAGATGGAATAGCACCAATGGTAGCGCAAACCCCCGGTTAGGGAAGGGGGTAGCGCAATAGTCAGAACCGCAATCTACGGAAGTGTAATTACCCACTCAATGCAGGGGGAAAAACCTACGGTAAGCACTGCGCCCAGTGGCAGTGCAAACACTTTACCTATGGTCGGGAGTAACATATCCAGTAAGTACTGTAACCCGAGGTAGTGCAAATACATCACACCTCGAAGGGGGTAACGCACCTAGCAGGAACTTGTCATATGACGTGTTCTGTACTCTGTGGGAAGTGCCATTATCCCAGCCCAGTAAGGAGGTAATGCGTACGTAAAACTGCGACAGCAGTGAGAATGCCATAATGCCACCTATACAAAAGGTTAATGTATGCTGACGATACTGAGCCCAGTGGAACTTCAATTCCGCCACTCACGGAACGAGGGGCACCTATGGCTGGCATTGAGACCAATGCTAGTGCGGTCAGTCCACCTCAGGAAGGAGGTAATACCCAATTAAGCACTTAATGCATACACCAAAAACCGGCTAGCACGGACGTAATCTTGGAAAAATGATCCGGATTCATGTCAGAGTCCGAATAACTGTCCTGCTTCGGCCCGCTCGTGTGCAGTTCCACCTCTCAGCCTCTAGCCCATGGCTGTTGCAGGCTGTGGCGGTGTTGACATAAGAACCAAACTACCCGTAGGTGGAATGGAACTAAAGGTCTGCTGACCGGATTGCGCAGACGGTGCTCTATTAACCAAACGACCCAGGAGGGTGGATTGGGAACTTCCAGAGGTCCTCCGCTGTGTTGCGCAGGAGGAGAAACATCAAACAGACGCCCCCGAAGGGTGGATGGGAAGTTTCAGTTGTCCTCAACTGGATTTGCGCAGTTGGATATTTGTGCAGTTGTAGTATTATCAACCAACCGGCCTCAGAGGACAGATTGGGATCCTTCAGATGAACCCCACTGGATTTACACAAGTGAAGCATTATCAACCAAACGGTTTCAGCGGGTGGAATGGGGATCCTTCGGATGTACTCCACCGGATTTACGCAGTTGGAGTATTATCAACCAAACGGCCCGGAGGGCTGATTGGGAATCCTGCAGATGTACTCCACTGGATTTGCGCAGTTCGAGCATAATCAACCAACCGGCCTCAGCGGGCGGATTGGGGATCCTTCGGATGTACTCCACTGGATTTACGCAGTTGGAGCATTATCAACCAAACGGCCCAGAGGGCGGAATGGGAATCCTCAGATGTACTCCACTGGATTCTTCTCACCCAAACGGCCCCGGAGGGCGGATTGGGAACCCTTCAGATGTACTCCACTGGCTTTGCCCAGGTGGAGCACCATCAATCAAACTGCCCGTAAGGAGGATTGGGAATCCTTTAGATGTACTCCACTGGATTTTGAGCAGTTGGAGCATTATCAACCAAACGGCCCCGGAGGGCGGATTGGGAAAGGACGGCAGGCCTGTATGGGCGCACTTCTTTATTTAAAACATAAAATAAAATAATAAATATATGTATATATATATATATTTTTTTTTTTTATTTTATTATTTTTTTTTTTTATTTAACCGGGTGAGGACCTAACCTCAAATGGACAAGGGGCAGGAAAGGCTGCATACTGCAATATTAAGGCACATCGTGCCTGCAGATAGAGACCCAGGGTAAGTGTAATCTGGTCACTGGATTAGGAAGGGTTAAACTGTCCAAGGACCGGGGCGGAGCCAGCTGGCTCCAGAGGAGAATTCGTGCCAGAGAATGGATCCGCCCCTCCATACTTGAGGGTGGAAGTTGCGGCCTAGAAGGCCGCAAAGCCGGGAACTAGAGTTTTATGCAGGCCGACCGAAACGCACCGCCAGCCGAATACAACGGTACCTGGATCGGTGCAAGAATGAGGCCGCCTATGCCCACTGGCCGCGGAAGCCCGCCCCGTGGGCCGGGAGAAGACAACAGCGTGGCCGGAAGAAACCGGAAGGCCCGAATGAAGCCGGGGCCTAGATTTGTGGTGCCCGGCCGACTGGGATCTCCGCCCGCCGTATCCGCCGGTGCTTCCGGATCCGGAACGGCACTAACAGGCGCCAAGATTATACCTGCCAAAGGTATGGTGTTTGACCGGCCGGAGCCCGCCCGGTCGGTCTGAGAACAAGGGGCACGAATGGAGCGCAGCGGCGCCAGTTACTGAGTGTCCCCTGCCCGATATGAGGCACGTTAGAACGGAGGGGGTGTAGAGGGAAAATCTAAAATGCCGCCGCCGGGTTTGGGATTAACCCCTCATTACCTCAATGAGGTGATATGCGGCGACTGGTGGAGGATTCTCAGCCTCCTTAATAAAGGGCCATGGTGTGAGGGGGACAGGAAGGGACAGTAATACTCACCTGTCTTCATCTGTGGTCTTCACCCTTAGTCTTGTCCAGCAGGGCCACCCCACGACCGCTGGCACCAGGCATCAGGGGTCCGGGCAGAGAAGGGCTGGAGAGGAGGTGGCCCTCTTGCTGGCGGGAAGCAGGGGAGCGAGGCTGCCCTGGTCCACTTAGTCTTCTTGGGGGAGGCAGGGCGGTGGAACAAGCAACACCGGCCAGCCTCCCAGGGAGACAGGGACGCAAGCGTGCCTGTGCCCCATCCAGGAAATCTGTGCAAAAAAACAAAATTAAGAAAATCAAAAAAGGCCACCCTGCTAAGCAGGGAGGTCTGCCTCCTACGACACTAAGCTAAAAACTGATATGCTCTCTCCAGGCTGGAGGGGGTATAGCCTGCAGGGGAGGAGTTATCACTTTTCAGCCTAGTGTCGCCTCCTAGTGGCAGCAGCAAGCTATACCCACGGTCCTGTCTCCCCCAATGATACCAGCGAGAAAATAGTGAGATATCTTGCAGAGGGATGCAGCACTCTTAAAATTGCAAAGCTTCTGAAGCGTGATCATCGAACAATCAAGCGTTTCATTCAAAATAGTCAACAGGGTCGCAAGAAGCGTGTGGAAAAACCAAGGCGCAAAATAACTGCCCATGAACTGAGAAAAGTCAAGCGTGCAGCTGCCAAGATGCCACTTGCCACCAGTTTGGCCATATTTCAGAGCTGCAACATCACTGGAGTGCCCAAAAGCACAAGGTGTGCAATACTCAGAGACATGGCCAAGGTAAGAAAGGCTGAAAGACGACCACCACTGAACAAGACACACAAGCTCAAACGTCAAGACTGGGCCAAGAAATATCTCAAGACTGATTTTTCTAAGGTTTTATGGACTGATGAAATGAGAGTGAGTCTTGATGGGCCAGATGGATGGGCCTGTGGCTGGATTGGTAAAGGGCAGAGAGCTCCAGTCCGACTCAGACGCCAGCAAGGTGGAGGTGGAGTACTGGTTTAGGCTGGTATCATCAAAGATGAGCTTGTGGGGCCTTTTCGGGTTGAGGATGGAGTCAAGCTCAACTCCCAGTCCTACTGCCAGTTTCTGGAAGACACCTTCTTCAAGCAGTGGTACAGGAAGAAGTCTGCATCCTTCAAGAAAAACATGATTTTCATGCAGGACAATGCTCCATCACACGCGTCCAAGTACTCCACAGCGTGGCTGGCAAGAAAGGGTATAAAAGAAAAAAATCTAATGACATGGCCTCCTTGTTCACCTGATCTGAACCCCATTGAGAACCTGTGGTCCATCATCAAATGTGAGATTTACAAGGAGGGAAAACTGTACACCTCTCTGAACAGTGTCTGGGAGGCTGTGGTTGCTGCTGCACGCAATGTTGATGGTGAACAGATCAAAACACTGACAGAATCCATGGATGGCAGGCTTTTGAGTGTCCTTGCAAAGAAAGGTGGCTATATTGGTCACTGATTTGTTTTTGTTTTGTTTTTGAATGTCAGAAATGTATATTTGTGAATGTTGAAATGTTATATTGGTTTCACTGGTAAAAATAAATAATTGAAATGGGTATATATTTGTTTTTTGTTAAGTTGCCTAATAATTATGCACAGTAATAGTCACCTGCACACACAGATATCCCCCTAAAATAGCTAAAACTAAAAACAAACTAAAAACTACTTCCAAAAATATTCAGCTTTGATATTAATGAGTTTTTTGGGTTCATTGAGAATGAGAACATGGTTGTTGTTCAATAATAAAATGAATCCTCAAAAATACAACGTGCCTAATAATTCTGCACAACCTGTAGTGATACATCCCTATATGATGTCTAAAGTGACTGTCCCACCAATGAAGAAACTGGCAATCCATGGCAAAAGTCCACTACAAATATTCCACATAGTGAACATGCAGCAACTTTTACAATCTACATCACATCCTAAAATGCATGCAGATTTTTTCCACAAGGCGGCATTCACCAGATTCCTTCAGATCAACTTGTACATGCTCCAATTTAAAGGCGGTTCATGTTTTTATTTTCAAAAAAATGACAGTAGTATGAGGTGATAAACTGTTACCTTGTTGCATATGCTCTTCAGTAGGCAGTGATCCTTGAAACACATGGTATGGAAAAAGACTTTGATACGCATTATCTAGGGACTGAAATCTTCTTCTATCTGGTTGCAGGGAACGCTCCTGATCTTTACGCAGATGCTGTTGAAATCTAAAGAGAAAAATATTTTTTACATCACAGTTCATTGTACTGAATGAATAACAGAAATTCTTTCAACTCACAGAGCTTCTCTAGTAAGTTGCTTTGTGGCTGGTCTCTTCAGTACACCAGGGAGCCCTTCAACCTATCAAGGAAAAAGAACACAAATCTTTACAAAAACTGTTTTAATTTCACACAAATACTATAGAGATATGCTCACATGATGTATTTTTCCAATGGATTTCAGTGTGGACTATGTGCTGAAAACCCATGCAGCATCCATGCTAAAACTGCCTCCAGATTGTTTTCAGTCGAAGTCCGCACCAACATTCATATGGCTGAGGATATTTTTACACCAAGGGAAGGCGTGGTGGGTGTCTGCTCACGGTTTAGCTCCGTTCAATGGTCCGCAGCATTTCAAAAGTAAAACTAAAGCTGAAACTGCAGCGGTTTCTACAGTGGGATTCGTGGCGGATTTTGACATTGTCAAAATCTGCCGTGTGAACATACCTTGACAGGAAAACCAGAATTTCAAGTGCTGCTGCGCTGTCTCAGTGAGTGCTGTGTATACAGGGATAGAGAAGGCAGGGACAGGCAAAAACATGACAGTTGGCACCCTGCCCCCACAGCTGCATGATTTGCATGCAGGTGCCACTTCTGCAAGGATGTTCAGGAAAGTTTTTGCAGAGATAAGAATGCAGCCTGGATGTATATAATAACCGGGAGGTCCAGAAGCAATTAAAAAATATGCCCGTCTTCTAGAGAAACCATTTTCCAGCAGCCATTTCAGTGTGGAATAACAGTGTCAGATGTCAGCAGCAGGAGAGGAGGTACACTGAACGAAGCATGTTAATTAGGCTCTAAATGGGTGGAAAATGAGTTTAGCACAGCGGACTCATGAGCTCTCTTTGCCTTTAGCTGGGCTCAAAAAGGGCTAATTTTAATATCAAGTTGGAAGACTTTCAAAATTATAACGCCATTCAGTACTGGACTTTAAAAGTCAGTACACCAGCATCATCAGGTCGTGGAGTTCTATTTAATATTTTATGCAGATTGCATTGTGAAATCTGGTGACAGACCACCTTTAATTTAGCAATTACCTCAGCAGTCTGTAGTCCCATGAAAGCCTCTTTTGACAACGATAAATGATGTTGTAAATGTTTACTTCCAGGACTGTGATCTGCAAAAAAAATATCTTTTAGGGATACAGTCCCTCCTTAAACTAACAGTTGCAACAAGTCGCACTAACCACATACTATTTACCGCTAAATGTTTAAAACTTGGCAATTAACCAATTAATGCAAAAACAGGATCTGATACTAGATGGCTAGTCATGGAGAACAGCACATACCTGATATATTTGACTGTCCTTCTTGGTTTTTCATTAATGAACCTGCGGAAAGATGGTTCTAAAAGAGAAAAAATATATTAGAAGGAGTTGAGTCACTTTGCAAACACATTGGGGCAGATATATGATAATACTTCCTAGAATCCTTCAACCATTATATTGCACCAGTTTTTCTGTCGCATGTCCCTTGCGTGGTAAATAGTAATGTGTTGTGCCTAAACGTATTACTGAGTGCTAGACATGTCTTTTTTGGGTAATTTTTGTTCAAACGTAATTTGTGACTTGTCTTGTCCTATTCTAAGGCCTCATGCACACGACCGTTGTGTGCACCCGTGGCCGTTGTGCCGTTTTCCGTTTTTTTTCGCGGACCCATTGACTTTCAATGGGTCCGTGGAAAAATCGGAAAATGCACCGTTTGGCAGCCGCATCCGTGAGCCGTGTTTCCTGGCCGTGAAAAAAATATGACCTGTCCTATTTTTTTCACGGCCAACGGTTCACGGACCCATTCAAGTCAATGGGTCCGTGAAAGAACACGGATGCACACAAGATTGGCATCCGTGTCCGTGATCCGTGGCCGTAGGTTAGTTTTTATACAGACGGATCCGAAGATCCGTCTGCATAAAAGCTTTTTCAAAGCTGAGTTTTCACTTCGTGAAAACTCAGAACCGACAGTATATTCTAACACAGAAGCGTTCCCATGGTGATGGGGACGCTTCTAGTTAGAATACACTACAAACTGTGTAAAAGACTGCCCCCTGCTGCCTGGCAGCACCCGATCTCTTACAGGGGGCCGTGATCAGCACAATTAACCCCTTCAGGTGCGGCACCTGAAAGGGTTAATTGTACTATCATATCCCCCTGTAAAAGATCAGGGCTGCCAGGCAGCAGGGGGCAGACCTCCCCCCCCCCCTCCCCAGTTTGAATATCATTGATGGCCAGTGCGGCCTCCCCCCCCCCTCCCTCTATTGTAATAATTCGTTGGTGGCACAGTGTGCGCCCCCCCCCCTCCCTCCCTCTATTGTAATAATTCGTTGGTGGCACAGTGTGCGCCCCCCATCGGCCCCCCCTCCCTCTACAGCATTAGCAACATTGGTGGCCAGTGTGCGGCCTCCCATCTCCCCCCCCCCCCCATCATTGGTGGCAGCGGAGTTCCGATCGGAGTCCCAGTTTAATCGCTGGGGCTCCGATCGGTAACCATGGCAACCGGGACGCTACTACAGTCCTGGTTGCCATGGTTACTTAGCAATAGTACAATAGTAGAAGATTCATACTTACCTGCTGCTGGTGGCTGCTGCGATGTTCGTGTCCGGCCGGGAGCTCCACCTACTGGTAAGTGACAGGGTCTGTGCGGCGCATTGCTAAATGAACTGTCACTTACCAGTAGGAGGAGCTCCCGGCCGGACACGAACATCGAGCTCACAGGTAAGTATGAATCTTTAACTATTGTACTATTGCTAGTAACCCGCTGCCACCAATGATCGGGGGGGGGGGGAGATGGGAGGCCGCACACTGGCCACCAATGTTGTTAATGCTATAGAGGGAGGGGGGGGCCGATGGGGGGCGCACACTGTGCCACCAACGATTTTTTACAATAGAGGGAGGAAGGGGGGGGGGGGGCGCACACTGTGCCACCAACGATTTATTACAATAGAGGGAGGAAGGGGGGGGGGGCGGGGGGGCGCACACTGTGCCACCAACGATTTATTACAATAGAGGGAGGAAGGGGGGGGGGGGCCGCACTGGCCACCAATGATATTCAAACTGGGGATGGGGGGGGGGGGTCTGCCCCCTGCTGCCTGTCAGCCCTGATCTCTTACAGGGGGATATGGTAGTACAATTAACCCCTTCAGGTGCGGCACTTGAGGGGTTAATTGTGCTGATCACGGCCCCCTGTAAGAGATCGGATGCTGCTAGGCAGCAGGGGGCAGTCATATACACAGTTTGTAGTATATTCTAACTAGAAGCGTCCCCATCACCATGGGAACGCCTCTGTGTTAGAATATACTGTCGGAAATGAGGTTTCACGATCTAACTCATATCCGACAGTATATTCTAACATAGAGGCGTTCCCATGGTGATGGGGACGCTTCAAGTTAAAATATACCATCGGATTGGAGAAAACTCCGATCCTATGGTATATTAACTCCTGACTTTACATTGAAAGTCAATGGGGACGGATCCGTTTGAAATGGCACCATATTGTGTCAACGTCAAACGGATCCGTCCCCATTGACTTGCATTGTAATTCAGGACGGATCCGTTTGGCTCCGCACGGCCAGGCGGACACCAAAACGACTTTTTTTTCATGTCCGTGGATCCTCCAAAAATCAAGGAAGACCCACGGACGAAAAAACGGTCACGGATCACGGGAAAACGGAACCCCGTTTTGCGGACCGCAAAAAAATACGGTCGTGTGCATGAGGCCTAAGTCATATTAAATCACATCTGTTCACCAGCTCCAAGGCGCTAAAAAATTGTGTAAAATTATATTAGTAGCAAGACCAGTGGTGCGCATAATCGCCACTTACTCGTGCTTAAGCATAACTCACAATTTATGAAACATTTACCAAAGAAATGACTATTCATATGTATGGCACAAAATTTAAATATTCCTCTGCTGCAAAATAGAACACTATTAATACATCTCCCCACTGGATTTTTTATCTTGCAATTATCCTGAATACAGGATGTATATTATAGACAAGAGCTGCATTCGCAATTCTGCTGTTTTTCAATGGAAACAGTCAGTCACTGAGCTCCTAAATACAGAAGTCGAGCGTGTTTCTCCTACAGTACATCAGATTATTGTGCAGAGTCTGGCATAAAGATGGCACTTTAAATCATCAGACAATGAGGAAGCAAGATATGCTGGGGGATTTCAGCTCTGAAGCTTGCGGATTGTAAATGCAGCAATGGATTAAAGTGCAGCTTATAAGCAAGGATGAGTACAACACGAGTATTTGGAATATGATAATATCTCATTACAGATCTCTGGACGCAATTAGATTATGTATGTCAAAGAGAACCTGTCAGCATTTCTGTTTTAGTAATTTCCTCATGGAATAGCATTTTTGCACAGTTCCTCTGTAAATCCCTCTGGAAATACCATGCCTCTTGTCAATTGGGAGTGCCTTTAACAATCTGATACTGTCCAATAAATGGTGATAACAGATATGGTAACGCCCAGTTGTCAATCTATACATACATTTCCAGGAGGAATAACATTGTAACAGAATACGTTTTAACCCTTTACTGACCACTCATGTATTTTTATAGTCGAATAACCCCTTACATGCTGTGATCAATAATGACCCTGGCATCTAAGTGGTTTCCGAGAGAGGGGATCCCTCTGTCACCTCATCATACTCTTGCAATAAAATCGTGACCGCAAGTTCTAAGTTCCCCTTGTAGAAAAAAAAGTTACGTTTAAAGTCCATGTTTTTCCTTACAAAATAGAAGTGCTTTTTGCTAATCCTGCCACCCAAAAAAAAGAGTAAAAATTAATAAAAAAAATATGTATGTCCAACAAAATTGTACCTACAGTAAAAGGAAAAATAAAAATGTCATGGGTCATCCAATGTGGAGACACAAAAAACATTTTTTAAGTATTTTGCAAAAGTAGTAAAACATTTTTAAAAAAAGGTTATCTATTGGATATCCACTAAATCTTAGGCCTCATGCACATGACCGTTGTGTGCATCCGTGTCCGTTGTTCTGTTTTCCGTGATTTTCTGCGGACTTATTGACTTTCAATGGGTCCGTTGAAAACTCGGAAAATGCACCGTTGTTCATCCGTGTCCGTGATCCGTGCTTCCTGTCCGTCAAAAAAATATGACCTGTCCTATTTTTTTGACGGACAACGGTTCACGGACCCATTCAAGTCAATGGGTCCGTGAAAAAACACGGATGCACACAAGATTGACATCCGCGTCCGTGATCCGTGGCCATAGGCTACTTTCACACAGACGGATCCGCAGATCTGTCTGCATAAAAGCTTGTGGGGCACCTGAGGGGTTAATTGTGCGGATCAAAGCCCCCTGTAAGAGATCGGGTGCTGCCAGGCAGCAGGGGGCAGTCATGTACACAGTTCGTAGTATATTCTAACTTGAAGCGTCCCCATCACTATGGGAACGCCTCTGTGTTAAAATATACTGTCAGATCTGAGTTTCACGATCTAACTCAAATCCGATGGTATATTCTAACAGAGGCGTTCCCATGGTGATGGGGAAGCGTCAAGTTAAAATATACCATCGGATTGGAGAAAACTCTGATCCGATGGTATAATAGGGACTCCTGACTTTACATTGAAAGTCAATGGGGGGCGGATCCGTTTGCAATTGCACCATATTGTGTCAACGTCAAACGGATCCGTCCCCATTGACTTGCATTGTAAGTCAGGACCGATCCGTTTGGCTCCGCGCGGCCAGGCGGACACCAAAACGACTTTTTCCTTCATGTCCGTGGATCCTCCAAAAATAAAGGAAGACCCACGGAAGAAAAAATGGACACGGATCACGGAAATACCGAACCCGTTTTTGCGGACCGCAAAAAAAAACGGCCGTGTGCATGAGGCCTTACTGACACAGAGAGTAAAGTTGTTTTATTTGCATTGCACAGTCAACCCAAAAACAAATCCCAAAAAACAATGGTGGAATTTCTGTTCTCCCCTCCCTGAAAAAAAATTATAAAAGTGATATAATGCATGCATTCAGTTATATGTACCCCAAAATGGTGATATTAAAAATAAAACTTTACCCCCAAAAAAACATGCCCTCAGGCATTCTGTTGACTTAAAAATAACAAAGTTTTGACTCTTAAAATTAGAGGTGGGACGAATCCAATTTTTTTCGAATCCGAAAAGATTCTCAAATCTATCGAATCTTGAATCCTACGAATCCTGTACATAAGAATTTTGTGAACGGTGTAAGAAACAAAGTGATCCAAACTCTTATGGGGGGGATCCATGGATGGCACTGCTATGGGGGGGATCTGTGGATGGCACTGCTATGGGGGGGATCTGTGGATGGCACTGTTATGGGGGATCTGTGGATGGCACTGTTATGGGGGATCTCTGGATGGCACTGTTATGGGGGATCTCTGGATGGCACTGTTATGGGGGATCTCTGGATGGCACTGTTATGGGGATCTCTGGATGGCACTGTTATGGGGGGGATCTGTGGATGGCACTTATGGGTGATCTGTGGATGGCACTGTTATGGGGGATCTGTGGCTGACATTGTTATGGGGGATCTCTGTATGGCACTGCGATGGGGGGGGGGGGGTAGTCTGTGGATGACACAAATATAGTATCTTATGCTATGTGCCATCCACAGATCGCCCCCATAACAGTGTCCCTGCAGTGTGAATGACCCCCAATACAGCGGCTGGGGGCCGGCATCTGGATTAGGAATGACAGCGGGGACCGGTGCAGTCCCTGTATTCAAATGCACCTGCCCCGCTCACTGTAGTATAATCTTATGATCTAACCTGCATTGTTAAAGGGGTTGTCCGGGATCCAAAAAATTTTTTTAAATACGTTTACACACTCTTAATAGCCGATTCAAGGTCCCCACATATGTTTTCTTGTATTTTCTCCTCTTCTACAGGGCTCCCACAGTCCCCCACTCATTGTTGACATCGATGTTTATGTTAGCGCTAACTTCCTGCCGCACATCGTCACCTCCTCTGTGCATCCGCCCCCCTGAATCATTCTTTCTCCAGCCTGCTGCAGAATTTGCATGTATTTTACATATGAGGCGTTTACTATGCTAAGTAGCATAGTGCTCTGCCTCCTTCATTGAGAAGAAAGCGCACTGCCCGGTCATGTCACAGGACCAGAGGGGCGGGGTTTAGCTTCATGTGTTGCCACCTAGTTTCCGCCCCTCAGTGCGCTCTGCATAATCACTGAGCGCACTGAGGCTGACGGTGACGTCACCGGGCTCCCTGGGAAGCGGAAGCAGAGGCTTCGCTCTGCAGTAAGGGACCCGGTACGTCACTGAATCTTTGAAAAGCGGCACTTCCGGCAGAGGATTTATGACATGAAAACGGGGCATTAGAAAGGTCTGGCACAGGTAGGACAGGAATGTATGTGATATTTATGTGCTTGGTGTTCACTTGTAGCAATGTTCCCAATCCTGGACAACCCCTTTAAGATATAATAATCCATCTGTATCACTTACATTACAACATTAAAGGGGTTATCCCACTTAGCAGTTTCATACTTACCTGCTGCCACCGCGCGTTCACTTCCTGGATTCTGGCTGGGGGCGGGCTTCATCTTGATTGAAGTCTTCTCCCGCCCAGGCCGCGCGCTGGACTGAACGCGCACGCTGCCGCGCATGCGCAATGTGACTTATTTCTGGCCAGTATAGTACAGAGCCGGCGTGCGCGTTCGCAGCTCTGTACTATTCTGGCCGGGAAGAAGTCACCGTCGCGCATGCGCGGCAGCGTGCGCGTTCAGGACAGCGAGTGGCCCGGCCGGGAGAAAAGAAGAAGTCTTCTGGGCAAGCGCGACCATCGGGATTTTGCGGAAGAGCGGTGGTCGTAACCAGGGGAGACCGAGTCACAACAATAAGGTAAGTGGGGATGAATTTTCTCCTAATCGGTGGGAATTTGTTAATAAAGTATATTTACAAAAATGATCACTGTCAAATCATTAACAGATTTAACAGTGATCATTATGATGGGATAACCCCTTTAAGTTCTGTAGCAGGGAGGAGGGAGGAGGCAGGCCGGGAGGACGGGCGGGCGGCGCGTCACTCACTACATCACGCGCCTGTGCCACCTGCTTCATTCATAAAGTGGGCGGTGCAGGCACGTGACGTAGTGAGTGACACGCCGCCCGCCCGTCCTCCCGGGCTGCCTCCTCTCTCCTCTCTGCTACAGAACTTAATGTTGTAATGTAAGTGATACAGATGGATTGTTATATCTTAACAATGCAGGTTAGATCACAAGATTATACTACAGTGAGCGGGGCCGGTGCATTAGAATACAGGGACTGCACCGGTCCCCGCTGTCATGGATTCAAATTTAGTAAATGAGGTTGGGATTCGAGTCCACGAATCCCTCAAATCCAACAAGATTCGAGGGATTCGTGGATTCGAAGGATTTGTCGTCCCAGCTTTCAAATAGGGCCCAAAATAAGCTGGTCACCAAAGAGTTATGAAAAGGTGCTCCTGAACTGATTTTGTATGAACAATGCAAGTATTTACTAAACACACGCGCACACATCAGAGCTGACAGGTCCTGTTTAAAGGATTTAAAGGGGTTTTCCAGGCTACAGATATTGGAGGCTGCAAAGTATACTTTACCTAGCCTTCTGCTTCTGCTCTGTACAATGTTAGGCCTGTATTATACAGCGAGCGGGGAGAGCAGGAGACTAGGAATAACCATGACTCTTCTCAGGTAGATTTGACTCTTTTCAAGGCATGTGCTGCAATGATTATGATGCTGGTTCTCAGCAACCACTTACTTTTTAGGTCATGAGTGACACACCGCTGACATCAGCATTTCTGTCACTATTTTATGCTGCCCTCAGTACGGTCAGCATAAAGCTGATGACAGGTTCCCTTTAAATTTCTGCCACTGGCATTACTGCCGGTTGTGGACATTAGCCGCAGGGTGCCTGCTGCATTAAACTACAGGCACCCCGCGGCTATGGCACCTGTTCGCAAGCGGACACCATTTTTAAATACCAGGCTGCCAACGTATTTTTACATTGGGAGGTCGTGCTTGCTTGCTATATATTTAGTTTAGATCTTGCTTCCTGGCCGCTTTGTAGCCCAGGTCCATAGGGCAGAGCTGTCATCTGTGACTACAGTTTAGCTACACTGCCTACAGGGTTCTGAGGTAGTATGAGGCACAACTCCTGTCCTGTCATTGGTTCTGCTGTCTCCCTCCCCATGCAGTTGTGTTTTCTCAGAGTGGCTGCAGTGTATACAGGTGAAACTCGAAAAATTACAATATCGTGCAAAGTTCATTTATTTCAGTAATGCAACTTAAAATATGAAACTAACATATGAGATAGACTCATTACATGCAAAGCGAGATATTTCAAGCCTTTATTTGTTATAATTTGGATGATTATGGCTTACAGCTTATGAAACCCCAAAGTCACAATCTCAGGTACCCTTTGCTCAGGGGGTATGGATTAATTAGCTGACTAGAGTGTGACACTTTGAGCCTAGAATATTGAACCTTTTCACAAAATTCAAATTTTAAGCTGCATTAATGCAATTCCTTTTAATTTGCATTACTGAAATAAATTGACTTTTGAATGATATTCACATTTTTCGAGTTTCACCTGTAGGTCCAGTACAGGATCACCAGGAGGTTAGTGCATGGAGAGATTATTTCAATTACAACAAAGGCAGAATAATTAATAACGTACAGATTACTAAACCACCAGTGAGAAAAATACGAGTATCAGGTAACTGCTGCACATATGCTGAGCATAACGAGTCTTGGTTTACTTGCAAAACCAATTCTACAAAAAACCTGAAGGAAAGTCACATTTTCAGCCACTGCCCTACAGAAGCATTTGGCAAGATTAAAGTACGGTTTATCACAGTCTGTATTCCGTGAATGGTTTAAAGGTTATGTACACCTTTGGGGACAATATACAGTCCTGATCAAAAGTTTAAGACCACTTGAAAAATGGCAAAAAATCATATTTAGCATGGCTGGATCTTAACAAGGTTCCAAGTAGAGCTTCAACATGCAACAAGAAGAAATGGGAGTGAGCATTCAATTTAATGAAAACAATGAATAAACTGAAACAGGCTGTTTTTCAGCTGATCAAAAGTTTAGGACCACACCTCCAAAAAAACACTAAACCCCCCCCAAAACAGAAATCCAACTTCCAAACATGTACTCAGTAATGAGTAGCTCCGCCGTTATTGTTTATCACTTCAAAACTCGTTTCGGCATGCTTGATGCAAGCGTTTCCATGAGGTGAGTGGGAACATTTCTCCAAGTGGTGAAGACGGCCGCACAAAGGCCATCTACTGTCTGGAACTGTTGTCCATTTTTGTAAACTTTCCTTGCCATCCATCCCCAAAGGTTCTCAATTGGATTTAGATCAGGGGAACACGCAGGATGGGCCAAAAGAGTGATGTTATTCTCCTGGAAGAAGTCCCTTGTCCTGCGGGCATTGTGTACTGTAGCGTTGTCCTGTTGAAAAACCCAGTCGTTACCACACAGACGAGGGCCCTCAGTCACGAGGAATGCTCTCTGCAACATCTGGACATAGCCAGCGGCCGTTTGACGCCCCTGCACTTCCTGAAGCTCCATTGTTCCACTGAAGGAAAAAGCACCCCAGACCATTATGGCGCCCCCTCCACTGTGGCGCGTAGAAAACATCTCTGCCATGCCAGTAACGTTGGAAACCATCAGGACCATCAAGGTTAAATTTTTTCTCATCAGAGAATAAAACTTTCTTCCACCTTTGAATGTCCCATGTTTGGTGCTCTCTTGCAAAGTCCAAACGAGCATTTCTGTGGCATTCAAGGAGACGAGGTCTTTGAAGACGTTTTTTGTTTTTGAAGCCCTTCAGTCTCAGATGCCATCTGATGGTTATGGGGCTGCAGTCAGCACCAGTAAGGGCCTTAATTTGGGTCGAGGATCGTCCAGTGTCTTGACGGACAGCCAACTGGATCCTCCGGCCCAGTGCTGGTGAAATTTTTGTTGGGTCTTCCACTTGACTTTTTTGTTCCATAACCCTCAGGATCATTTAAGAAATTCCAAATGACTATCTTACTGCGTCCCACCTCAGCAGCGATGGCGCGCTGTGAGAGACCCTGCTTATGCAGTTCAACAACCCGACCACGTTCAAAAAGGGAGAGTTTTTTTGCCTTTGCCATCACAACGTGTGACTACCTGACAGAAAATGACAATGAATCCACATCTTTGCACAGATTTGGCCTTTTAAAGGCATATGGTCTTAAAATTTGGATCAGCTGAAAAACAGCCTGTTTCAGTTTAATCATTATTTTCAATTAATTGAATGCTCAAAAAATGTTTTGTCTCACTCTCATTTCTTCTTGTTGCATGTTGAAGCTCTACTTGGAACCTTGTTAAGATCCAACAATGCAAAATAAGATTTTTTGCCATTTTTCAAGTGGTCTTAAACTTTTGATCAGGACTGTATTTTATTATTGCATAGCACTCATTTTGAGCTAAAAATCATTTTTTCAATTGGTCTTTATTAAAAATGTTAAGCCCCTTTCTCTGTACAGCCTTGAGATTCTCTAGTAGCAAGCTCTGTATTTTTACTGCTTACCGTCAGGCAGCTCAGCTGACGGCCCTTTGTCTCTGACCTTATAAACACTCATTATAGCTCAATCCTTATCTTATTGATGAGAATGTGGCTTAAATAAGTGTTTATGACCTTTTAGTAATTTAGAGGTTTCTTAGATGACCGGCACAAAGTGAAAATGAAAGTACGATTCACATAGCTAGTTAACCCTTTGTGACATAAAGGACTGAATATTTTTAATACAGACCAAAGGAAAAAATAATTTTTAGCCCAAAATATGTAAAATCATAAAAATTGCCCCCGAAGGTGTACATAGACTTTAATAAACTACGCTATTACAATGCTCATCAGGACAAATGTTCTATAAAAAGTAGGACAAAATCATGCTGCAATGTCGAGTAATAGCATACCTGACTGCAGGAGAATGACTGCTTGGAGCAGAACATGCTGTTAGATTTAGCATTTGAACCTGGAAGATGAGTCTCATTCAATACAGGATGTTGCCTGTCATTTTGCTGTTCGCCATAATTGTCACCAGAACCAGAACTCTGAAACGATGGTCCCATACTTTGAAGAGCAGTGCCAGGATTCATAACAGTAAATCGGCTTGTTGTTGTCATGTTTGAGCAGCCGGATGATGTTGATCCTCCTTGGGCTTTATTGCCTTGACCAGGTGACAAATGTAAAAGTGTAGGAGATACTTGTGCTACCTGTCCTCCAACAATTTGAGATGGTCCTTGGTTCAAAATGACATGTCCTCCAGAATTTGAGAAAGTCTGACTGGAAACGAGCTGTACAGCATTTCCTGGGCTATGTAACATCTGGCCAGGATAATGCTGGCTAGGCCTGACCATGCCACCTGTGTTTCTGCTCAGCATTATATGTTCCGTGGGTATTTGGTGTGTACCAAGCTGTGTCTGCACAAACTGGGTGTTAATGGCCTGAATATGCTGGAGAGAATTGGAGTTTATGGAAAGCCCTGTGGGAATGAGGTACTGATTATGATGACCATGTGCTTCACCTAAAGGAGAATGGATGACAATGCTGCTACCTGACTGCTGGCTTGATGCTTTATGGGAACGTTGATGAGTTACAGGAATTTGCTGACCCATTACAGGGCTTTGTGCTGAATTTCCAGGACCACAATGCACTCCTTGATGTCTGTGATGGTGTATTCCCAAATTGCTGACGCTATAGGACATTTGCTGCCCTAACTGCATAGGTTTTGGCTGAATATTAATTGGGCCTTTAATAGTATTTGGCGCTGGACCTCTATGAATAATTATGTTGTGGACAGGTAAGGAGGTTTGGAAATTTCCACTATTGAAAGGAACTGTGACTTGCTGTCCAGCTGGACTTACATTTGGACTGGTGAACATCGTACTGCCATTTGGAGTATGACTCTGTACAAGTACTCCACCACTTGTACTACTAGGAGGTGCCTGCTGACCGCTTTTAAGTATAATCTGAGACCCATCAAGATTATTAATAGTCATTACTGGAGACTGGTTGTTGATTGAACCAATAAGATGGATCTGTCCAGAACCACTATGACTACTGGTAGGAATATGCTGGCTAGGAATAATTCCAACATGTTGCATAAAACCATGCTGCACACCTACTGTATTGCTGGCAAACGATGCACCTACTTGCTGCGGGACTACAGGCACATGTGTCACTCCTATGGGATGTAAAGTTTGACCTGAGTAACTAGCGGCATTAGTAGCCTGAGAGAAGGATGCTGATGAGTGGGCATGAGGCAGGACATTTGTAAACTGTTGGCTTGTGCCTACACTGGCATCCAGATAAGCCTCTTCTGCCAATATCTGCTCTGTGATATTGGCTTCCTGCAGTGATTTCTGGAGAATGTCCTCACTGAGGTCTTGGATAGAGGAAGATTCAAGCTCATCTTCAAAGAACTGAATGTTGTTTGACAGCTGAAGTCCTTCTTCGGATTCGTCTTCAGCCAGGCTTTGCACACTTTTAATGGATGACTTAGAATCAGTCAGCTTAATGGGGAACAGAGAATACTGATTAATAATCTATGGATACAAACATGTAAATGCAATTTTATTTTGGTGGTAAAATATTGTGCCATACTGTATCTTCATTTTACATGGAGGCTCACAGAGTTTGCTTCTTAAGGATTCATACAGAAAAAGAGGTACCGTATGTTCCCACCCATGTCACTTTATGGAGGTATTCTGCACTTGAAGCATTGTTGCCAGGACAGAATTCAGTGCCTCATGGAGACACCACACACTGGAGTGCCTATAACTCCTTAACACCAAATCATAAGGACTCAGTGTGCCACTGTGCAGTTTTGGTGGATATGAATTTGGCTATGTTAATATTATACTGCTAGCTTATACGTCAAACATATTTATAGGGTATGATAGACTAAACATATACTGTACGTCTTACTGTTATACGTCAGCATTAATTTTGCAATAACTGTATTGACAAGCGTAGTTGGCTATGCTTTTGAATACAAATTCCTGCTAAGAAATACATATAGATGTTTTGAAAGGGCCTAAAGCAGAAGGACAGCAGCTTGGGCGGGAATGAATAGTATTTGTAGGTACCCTGCATCCTATTCTCTGTCTGAGCAAGTGTCAATGCAAACAATCACAATACTAGTAGCAGTCTCTGAAATCCGCTCTCCAGTATAAAATACAAAGGCAGAGCACAATGCATGCCCTGCTTGTTCAAGTTTGGAACATCAAGGGTATGACCTGATGGTGTGGCTGACCATATGCGGCCAAGTCATGCCCACCTGCAGCAGCCAATAGCCGCATGAATCATGTGGTCACCGGCTACTGCAGGTGAATGTGGCTTAGCCGCTTGCCACCAGCCGCACTGTCAGACTATACTCTAAAGCTACAGCACTTTTGAGCTTTGTACTTACACTAGTATTAGCAAAAATGGAGTTTGAATTAGATGCAGAAAAATCCGCATTTGTTAATTCTTCACCAGCCTGCAAGGAAATAAACAGAATGAATATAAAGGAAGAAGGAGCCATAAAATGGGAACAAATAGAAATCAATATACAGGGGCGTAGCTAAAAGCTCATGGGCCCTGGTGCAAGAGTTCAGCTTGGGCCCCCGTCCCTCAGTGCTTGTTGGCAAGGGGCAGGGGAGCACATCGCCTTCCTGCTGCCTGAGGCAAACATTGAAAGGGTACCCTCTCATGCCAAATTCTTAACCTTACCCCTTCCCTCCAGCCAGAGGTGTAAATTGACCAGCATGCACTTTCTATAATGCCAGTGTCTTATGTGGCACAAGGGTCTTTGGGCCCCCTCAGGCTCCTGGGCCCAGTAGCGACTGTTACCTCTGCACCCCCTATAGCTTCGCCCCTGTCAATATAAAGTAAGACAAATATACTGTATAAAACGCAATATGATACATGCAGTTATAAGGAATATCCAGTTTTTAGGGTTCCTGAACACAGCTAATTAGGTCAGTACCAGGAAAATGGTTAATGGGTTCTCAGCTGCAGGTAATAGAGGGGTCTCAATCATTCATGCCCTATCACCTGTACAATAACAAAAAGAGACCATCTGGGGGGAGAAAAAGGAGCTGCTTTACGCAAAAGTGCAGGGGTGGCAAACCTTTTTGACGGAGTTTGCTAAAAAGCATAATTATCTTTCTGGAAAATTGGATTGTACCTGCATAGTTTGTATGGAAAGTCAGGGTTAAGAATCCTGAATCTGCCCTTGTAAAAGGCTAGGAGATGGACTTAGGTCCAGCCGGTAACAGAAAATACACATGAGCCAAATTTAGAACTCGCACAGAAAATGCTAGCCATAGTGATGATGAGATGTATTCAAATTATCATCATCATCATCATCATCTGTATGGGTAAATACACACGTCAGATTTTTCCACAGAATCCACAGAAATTTCCACAAGAAAATCAGCACGGAAAGGTGCAGATTTGTTTTGCAATGCAGTAAATAGGGCAGATTTACCCATGTGGATTTTTCTCTGGATTTGGCCTCATGCACACGACCGTTGTGTGCATCCATGTCCGTTGTTCCGTTTTCCGTGATTTTCTGCGGACCCATTGACTTGCAATGGGTCCGTTGAAAACTCGGAAAATGCACCATTTGTCATCCGCATCCGTGATCCATGTTTCCAGTCCGTCAAAAAAATATGACCTGTCCTATTTTTTTCACGGACAACGGTTCGCGGACCCATTCAAGTCAATGGGTCCGTAAAAAAAGAAGGAGGCACACAAGATTGTCATCCGCGTCCGTGATCCGTTTTTTTCCTATCATTTTCAAGGCAAACTTGACGTTCGGGTGTTTGCCTGGCCGTGCGGAGCCAAACGGATCCGTCCAGACTTACAATGTAAGTCAATGGAGACGGATCCGTTTGACGTTGACACAATATGGTGCAATTTCAAACGGATCCGTCCACCATTGACTTTTAATGCAAAGTCAGGACGGATCCGTCTGACTAACAATGTCATGACCGGCGTCACGCAAAGGGAGGGAAATGGGAAGGCCCTGTCCAAGGGAGAGGGAAAGGTGGTGACCCCTGACTCACCTTGCGGCTGGCACCTGACTGCCCTGACGTCCCTAGACGGGTTCATCACCCGTACGCCGATCACGTGCCTAAACCCTGGCTTTCCCTAAGATGAGCCCTACGTAATGAACAGGGCGGTGGGATCACTAGTCCGCACCACTGACACTAAAGGAAAACACCAAGGAGAGGACAGACAATACAGACAAAACATATAATCCCAGGTGGGCGACAACAGCAGACAACAAAAGCCCAACAGGGATCCGGAGGGTAACACTCTGGACCAACAACCAGGGATCACAGCGACTCAGCTCCAGTGGGTCAGTATAGAAGTCCAGGCAGGAAGCTCTATATCTGGCAACCAGAGAAGTGGGAGAGGGGAATATAAGGAGGTAGGGAGTGCTGGACAAGGAACAGCTGAGGAGAAGGAGCTACGGATCCCTGAGTGAGCCAAAAAGGGTTGCAAGGCAAACCCAGAAAGCTACCATTAAGAAACAGCACTATCTTTATACATAGAGCTCGCAGCCACCCGCTGCGACTTCCTGACCCCGGTTATAACGGAGTCAGACGTGGCTCTTGACACCCTCGTGACAAACAATTAGACTTAGATTTTTTTCTGAAATATAATGCAGACGGAAAGGATACCATCGTTTGCATTATAGGTGCGGATCCGTCTGTGCAGATACCAGACGGATCCGCCCCGAACGCAAGTGTGAAAGTTAAATTTTTTTTTCACTTTTCATGACTGGTGATCCTCCAAAAATCAAGGATGACACACGGAAACAAAAACAGAAACGGATCACGGAACAACGGAACCCCGTTTTGCGGACCGTGAAAAAATACTGTCGTGTGCATGAGGCCTTTCACTGAGGAATGCGAAAATAATAAATGAAATGCCAGAAGAAATGGTGAATGTAAACCCATGGGAAATCTGCTGGAAATCTAGAACACTAGACTACTTGCAGATTCTGTTGCATATTTTTTCTTCCTTGCTGAGGTCAATGAGGAATATCTGAAAATATTTTGGAACAGAATTGACATGCTGCAGATTTCAATGGTTCTTCCTCAGGATAGGTCATCAATATCAGATCAGTCTGGGTGCAACACTCAACACCCTTACCAATTAGCTGTTTAAAGAGGCCGTAGCCTTCTGATGAGCACTGCTGCCTCTTCCTAGGCCAGTGATGTCACGTTCATTGGTCAATTAGCCTATGTGGAGCTCAGTCACATTCAAGTGAATCGGCCTGGGCGGCAATACCAAGCACAGCCACTATACAACATATGGCACTATGCTTGGTATGCTGTGAGGAGACTGCAGACCTCGGCAGGGGTGCAGGGAGTTGGACTCCCACTAATCTGATAGTGATGACCTATGCTAACGAGAAGATAACATTAATAACATAACCCTAGCATCACCCTTTGATTAGTAACACTAACCCTCAATAAGACAGAATTTGGCTATAGACAGCAATTTATTTGTACGAACATTTATACGGCATAATTACATCAAAGTTTTTGATCAGATGTGCTGTGGCTACAATGTTGTCCATGTTGTCCGATTTTTCACATGATGGACACCGGTGGCATCCAACGGACTCCAAACTGACTTAACCCCCTCATGATATTCGCTGTACAGGTAATGCCGACTGCGGACATTTCAAATGTGACCACAGCATCTGAGAGGGCTAAAACCCAAAAGCGTGCACTTCCGGAGCAGGAAGGCTTTCCCCCGGCGGGGATCGGGAAAGCGTTTTATGCTAGTAATGAGCCTGAGCCTGCACTAGGCTTCCAGGCTCATTACCTGTATATTACAATTCAGGCCAGCAGGTGGAAGCACTGAATTGTAATATAGCGATTTCTGTATAGAATAATGGAGCAAATTCCAAGTAGGAGTCCACTTGAGGACGTAAAAAAGTTTTTAAAAATGTAAAAAAAAATATATATATATTCTAATCACCTCCCTTTGCCCAAAATAAAAATAAATAACCGCCACATGGGAAAACGCCCGTACTATTAAAATATTAAAAATGTATCCCATATGGTGAATGGCGTATAGAAAATAAAAATGCCTGATTCGCCGTTTTACTTCCCAAAAAACATTTGCAACAAAAAGTGATCAAAAAGTCATACACATTTCAAAATGGTATTAACAAAAACTAAAAATCATCCCGCAAAAATTGAGACCCCACAAATCTCCATAGACATAACTATAAAAAAGTTATGGGTGATGACAAGCAAAAAATTATTTTCTGACAAAAACTATATAAGTGCAGTATTGCCGTAATCGTACTTATCCACAGAATGAAGAGCACAAGTTACTTTTACCGCATAGTGAATGCCATAAAAACAAAACCCATAAAACTGGGGCAGAATTGTGTTTTTTTTCCAATTCCACCAAATTTGGATTTTTTTTCCAGCTTCCCTCTACATCGTATGCCATATTAAATGGTGGCATTAGAAAGTACAACAAGCCCTCATATGTCAACCGAAAAATGAAAAAGTTATGGCACCGTGAAGGCAGGGAGCGAAAAAAAAAACGACAAAACGGAAAATCACAGAGTCAAGAAGGGGATAAAATTGGGTCCGTCAAGTTCTACCAAGGTGTTTGCCATTTTGAAACATGCAACACTATTTTTGCTGTCAAAAATGACGGAATTTGCGATGGAGTCTCCGATGCAGATGTGAACACTGTAAATCATTACTCATCTTACAATTATCATACACTCACAAGGTCAACTAAAGCTAGAGTGGAGATGATGTACAGCGGGGGCACAAGCAGGGGGCCTAATTTTCCTTTTAGATAATGGGTGCTGTCCTCTATGTAGACCCCATTTCAACATGTGTAAACCTCGGTCCCGCCAGCTAATTTAAATTAAATGTGAGAGAGAACCACTTACTGATTTACAACCAGATCCATGCAGAAAATAATTTAATGCCTGTGGGTCCCTTGAAGAAAAAGGAAAATTAAATAAGTTGCATTAAAAAATAAACAAGGCTTATTAGAAAAAAAAACATTTGTTCATAGCAAAAAACTTGTTGATCTACTATTGTCACTACTCTCAATACTCCTGCAGGAATGAGTAGATTGTAAAATGTATTACATTTAAACAAAGACCATTCAGTGATCTGTCTCCTGAGGCAAAGGGCAAATCCTGAAGAAGTTCAGACCACGCACAATGGCATAGGACATGGGAAGGGAATAAGCCTGATAATGCCTACTAGTGCATTGACGCAGGTGGTTGATGCCCACGGGTTATTATCTGGCAGGGCACGTCTCCAAGAAGCAGAAAGACAATTCTGAACAGAAACATCTAGTAGGTCAGAGGTTTTGCAGAGTAGCAAGTGTCATGGCTTCTGATTCCTCAACATACAATATGCAGCAGAAATAAATCCTCTATATACAGTCCTGATCAAATGTTTAAGACCACTTGAAAAATTGCAAAAAATCTTATTTTACATTGTTGGATCTTAACAAGGTTCAAAGTAGACCTTCAAAATGCAACAAGAAGAAATGAGAGTGAGACAAAACATTTTTTGAGCATTCAATTAATTGAAAATAACGATTAAACTGAAACAGGCTGTTTTTCAGCTGATCCAAATTTTAGGACCACATGCCTTTAAAAGGCCAAATCTGTGCAAAGATGTGGATTCATTGTCATTTTCTGTCAGGTAGTCACACGTTGTGATGGCAAAGGCAAAAAAACTCTCCCTTTTTGAACGTGGTCGGGTTGTTGAACTGCATAAGCAGGGTCTCTCACAGCGCGCCATCGCTGCTGAGGTGGGACGCAGTAAGACAGTCATTTGGAATTTCTTAAATGATCCTGAGGGTTATGGAACAAAAAAGTCAAGTGGAAGACCCAACAAAAATGTCACCAGCACTGAGCCGGAGGATCCAATTGGCTGTCCGTCAAGACACTGGACGATCCTCGACCCAAATTAAGGCCCTTACTGGTGCTGACTGCAGCCCCATAACCATCAGACGGCATCTGAGACTGAAGGGCTTCAAAACAAAAAACGTCTTCAAAGACCTCGTCTCCTTGAACGCCACAGAACAGAACGCACCAAACATGGGACATTCAAAGGTGGGAGAAAGTTTTATTCTCTGATGAGAAAAAATGTAACCTTGATGGTCCTGATGGTTTCCAACGTTACTGGCATGACAAGCAGATCCCACCTGAGATGTTTTCTACGCGCCACAGTGGAGGGGGCGCCATAATGGTCTGGGGTGCTTTTTCCTTCAGTGGAACAATGGAGCTTCAGGAAGTGCAGGGGCGTCAAACGGCCGCTGGCTATGTCCAGATGTTGGAGAGAGCATTCCTCATGACTGAGGGCCCTCGTCTGTGTGGTAACCACTTAGTTTTCAACAGGACAACGCTACAGTACACAATGCCCGCAGGACAAGGGACTTCTTCCAGGAGAATAACATCACTCTTTTGGCCCATCCTGCGTGTTCCCCTGATCTAAATCCAATTGAGAACCTTTGGGGATGGATGGCAAGGGAAGTTTACAAAAATGGACAACAGTTCCACACAGTAGATGGCCTTCGTGCGGCCGTCTTCACCACTTGGAGAAATGTTCCCACTCACCTCATGGAAACGCTTGCATCAAGCATGCCGAAACTAATTTTTGAAGTGATAAACAATAAAGGCGGAGCTACTCATTACTGAGTTCATGTTTGGAAGTTGGATTTCTGTTTTGGGGGGGGGGGTTTAGTGTTTTTTTGGAGGTGGGGTCCTAAACTTTTGATCAGCTGAAAAACAGCCTGTTTCAGTTTATTCGTTGTTTTCATTAAATTGAATGCTCAAAAAATGTTTTGTCTCACTTCTATTTCTTCTTGTTGCATGTTGAAGCTCTACTTGGAACTTTGTTAAGATCCAGCCATGCGAAATATGATTTTTTGCCATTTTTCAAGTGGTCTTAAACTTTTGATCAGGACTGTATTTATTCAAAAAATTTGCCAAAAGTGGGTGGATCAAAAATCAACCAGAGGCATAGATGATGGATGGATCCAATCTTTTTAATTTTCCCTTCTTTATTTATAAATGTATAAAACATTACAATTATAAGGTAATATATTTATTTTCCATTATTCCCTTCCAATATCCTTCCACCTCCCTTGCCCAGGGACTGCCCGGCTGGATAGATAATAATAATAGAGTTGTTACTTAGGATCAATCTCTTATCTGTAATAATGGTGAATGGACACTACAGTAGCAAAAGGGTTAAAAATAATTTATAATGTTTTATAGCCAGATCACTGTAGATTATTAATCAAAACGAAACCATGGAGGTTCCAACCGCTGTGCATTACAGTAGATTTATGCAACACCTACAGTCTATAAGAAAAGCTAAACCTTACACCTTCGAGACTTGGCTTCCATGCATTTCCAGAAAGGTGGCAGTGACTGGTTTATCCCGGACATGACTCGGGTGTATTAGTATGTTGCTAAGGCCTCCTGCACACAACCGTTTTTTTCCCCCGTGTACTGGCCGTTTTTTGCGTTCCGTATACGGTCCGTATACAGAACCATTCATTTCAATGATTCCGCAAAAAAAACGGAATGTACTCCTTATGCATTCCGTTTCCGTATTTCCGTTCCGTTTAAAGATAGAACATGTCCTATTATTGCCCGCAAATCAGGTTCCGTGGCTCCATTCAAGTCAATGGGTCTGCAAAAAAACTGAACACATATGGAAATGCATCCGTATGTCTTCCGTTTCCGTTCCGTTTTTTGCAGAACCATCTATTGAAAATGTTATGCCTAGCCCAATTTTATCTATGTAATTACTGTATACTGTATATGCCATACGGAAAAACGGAACGGAAAAACGGAACAGAAACGGAAACACAACGGAAACAAAAAACGGAACAACTGATCCGTGAAAAACGGATCACAAAACACTGAAAAAGCCATACGGTCGTATGCAGGAGGCCTAACTTTGTTTATTTCCCATGCTTACTGAAGGTCAAGTGACAGATTAAGGGCACATTCACACAAACGTGGTTTGGTTCCGCAGCCGAGACACATTTTTTGCGGCTCAGATGCTGACCCATTCACTTCAATGGGTCCGCAAAAGATGCGGACAGCACTCCGTGTGCAGTCTGCATCCACTGCTCCGTTCCGTGGCCTCACAAAAATTATAGATTATGTCCTATTGTTGTCCGTTTTGTGGACAACAATAGGCATTTCTATAGTGGGCCGCCCGTTTCGTAAATTGCGGCAGGCACATGGGCAGCATCCGTGTTTTGCGGATCCACAATTTACGGACCGTAAAACACGGCACTTTCGTGTGCATGAGCCCTAAAGGGAATGTATCGCTTATATTTCTTTTACAAATTACAACTGTATGCTGATACATATTATTCTTAGGCCTCATGCACACGGCCGTTGTTTTGGTCCGCATCCGAGCCGCAGTTTTGGCGGCTCGGATGCGGACCAATTGACTTCAATGGGGCCGCAAAAGATGCGGACAACCCTCCGTGTGCTGTCCGCATCCATTGCTCCGTTCCATGGTCTGCAAAAAATATATAACCTGTCCTATTCTTGTCCGCGTTTTGCGGACAAGAATAGGCAGTTATATTAATGGCTATCCGTGCCGTCCCGCACACGGACGCCATCCGTGTTTTGCGGATCCTCGGTTTGCGGACCGCAAAACACACAACGGTCGTGTGCATGAGGCCTTATTGTAAACTGTTTTTATTTTCTGATTGTAGTTTTAGTGCAGTTAGATAAATTCAGACATTTGCTTTAGGGCTATTTCACGCTAAAGGTAAAACTGATCCGGCAGCACGCAGCAGTTTCCGTCCAGCCGCTCCTCGACATATTTTCTGGGTTGCAGCTGGATGTCAATGGGCCCGGACAGATTGCTGGCAGCGCATGGCTGCGCCTGGCAAGGACGGATCCGAAAGGCTGTTCCTGTTTTACCATAAGTGTGAAACAGGCCTTACAGCAGCCACATGAACCAGAAGAACCTGAAGTCTGGAGATTCGTTTATTTAGGAGAATTTTGTGGGTGCGCCCTGCAACCTGTGCAGGGGTCACTTTTTAAGAAGAAGGCGACCTGTGACCATCACCTATTATGAATGATGAAATCTCTATGTTGCCAGCCTCTTTTTATTGCCTTAAACGCATTTGCTATACCCCTCAATAAGGCATGCTTAGGATATAAAGGTTGTAAAGCCCTGTTTATGAAACAGAAATATAATTTCCCAATTAATAATAAAAAAGAATGGGAGGCATAAAGTTTCCAGGTGATAGATAACCTAACAATAATTGATTTTATTCAGATCTATGCATATGAATAAATATGATCTACTTACCCAATAAAATCAAGAAGACCGGAGTCGTCATCATCATCCATGTCAGCTACACGAAAAATACACTTCTGTTTAGTGTGTTCAAACCCAAACATAGAAAATTTCAATGTCCAATGAAACAGGTCAAATCCACTTTAATTACACACAAATATGCAGATACTTCAAAGTTTTTTTTTCTCTCATTCCTCAAAAATGTGTCATACAACAGGGAGTTTCAAATTAAAAACACTTTAGGCGCTGGCTGACCGCCAGATAACTATTCTTCACTTTTAATAAGAACATTTACTGCACCATCTAATTTTTGTAAACATATAAAGTTGTTTTTTCTTTGCAAAAAGTACCTTGTTTTCCAAAGAATTACCACAACTTCTGATCATGCCATTGATAAGAGGAGCCATATTGAAATGGGTTCAGAAGGTTCATTTTGACAAGTAAATACTACTGCAGAAAGCCGGGACCTACGAGAGAAGAAATATTACAAAATGTTAATAATTGTCATATCAATATAGATTTAAAAACGTTTACCGGTAGGTTAAAAATGAAAGGGGCTATTCCGAAGAATCACTGACACAACAAAAGTTCTGGAACTGCGTTTAAAGTTATTGCATGATTGATGTAAAAAATGGAAATCAGACGTCATATAAGACATGACAGTCTCGTTATAACAAAGCTAGAACCAGCCCTGCACCTCACATGGATCCAGAGATCTCTCTATTCACTGCTCTGCTAGATTTTCTTCAGGCTGGCAGCACAAGGCGTGTGTCCTTTCTGCTGCGGCTTTCCCTATCACAGCCTAGGGGGTGTCTTTTCTTGCTGCAGCTCTCTCCCTGTTACAGCCTTACAGCTAGTGGCAGTTGAAGGATGGAAATGAGCATGTGTGACCACCTTGTTAGGTGGACATACACATTGTTATACAGATTAGACCACTGGGAAGCCATTATAATGAAATAAAAAGAATGTCTCACAAATGGAGCATTTTTGTAACAGAAAGTAAATAGTTTTTCATACAGAATTATATTAAAATAACATTTAAAGGTGCCACAACCCCTTTAATGTCAAAGTAATTTGCAGGTTTACTAGCATAAATAACCTTTTTTGCTTCTATATTTAGTTCTGCTGTTATTTTTTTTGTGGACCCATTGAAATAAATGGTTCCGCATACGGTCCGCAAAAAAAAACTGAACGGACACGTAAAGAAAATACATTTGCGTGCATGAGCCCTTAAGCAGTTTCCTTTGTAATTCCTCCTGAAATTAATAAATTATGAATTGACAACTGGGTGTTACCATTCCTCTTCTAAATGGGTGTGTCCCCACACAGTTTGACACTTGCAGCACTGACTAGATAGCTGCAGACTGTGTCGGGACAACTTCAACTGCTAACACCCAGTTGTCAATTAATTCAAACATTTCTAGGAGGAATAGCAGAGTTCCAAATTGCAAAGAAATGTTATATTACAGGGAATACAATTATTTAGTAAAAAAAAAAAAGATTTGTCATAAGCGCACTATTTCCTTATACCACATAGTAATTGTTAGGGAGATTTGTTCAACTCTCACTCAATCCCTCCGACTAGACAAGTTCCATTACAGTACATCCACAGGGTACTTCATTTGCAGCAGACAAATCAGCCAGGCATCTTGCTTTGGAAGTGACAAAATACTAGTTGCTATAGTCAAGTACTTAAAATCTACTTTGCTAGTAACCATAAAATGCTGTAGATTTGCACATAAAAATCCACAGCGTTTCAGTTCAATGTGGATATACCCTTAAAGGGAGTCTGTCACCTGAAAATTCACTGTTCAACCAGACACAATGCCTTGTAGGGCTAGCTCAGCTGAATGATACCTTTTGATATGTTGCTTCATTCTGGAGCAAAACAAACCATTAATCTATATGCAAAGTTAAGTGTACTGGGGATGGGTCCAAGCAGCCTTTGCTCCTCCTGCTACCTCTGCCAGCCCTTTCCTCTTCTTGGAGGACAAGGCCAGGCGAGATGACAGTGCAGGAACCTGGTCCTGTCAATCAAGCAGAGACAGGGTCTGGCAAAGAAAGCAGGAGGAGCAAGGGTGCACAAAGTGACTTGCATAAAGCAATATTTAGTTTCTTCACATACCACTGTTTTCTTTGAGTTTTTCCCTTAGTTACGGCTGTTTAAACATTTACAATATGAGGACCTTCTCAAGATGGATCCTCTGTCAGTTCTCTGAGGCCAAATCTGCTTTCCCTCACTTCACATACACACTTGCTGTAGCCAGCAGCTCCCTGCCAGCCAATCAGATTGGATTACTGAGAGACACGCCTCCTCACTCTGAAGCCTAATGCAGGCATGCAGTGTGGAAGACCGCCCCTCTGTCTTCTGTTTATACTAAAAGGAAGACAGACAAGCCCTAGTAACGGTCTTTTATGGGAGCAGTGGAAAGGGACAGAGAACAATAATGAAAGCTGTTATTATAAGGTAATTACAGATCTTTTGACAACCATTCACAGACTAACTCAAGTATACATGCCTAGCTCTAATAAACTAGCAAATAAAAAAAATATGAGTTACCCTTTAACCTTTTTCTCTGTCTTTCCAGCACCTGACTTCTTTTTACCAGACTGCCTGCTACTAGGAATTGTGCAATCATCTATATTTTGGCTCCATTCCCATTCTGTATCTCATCTGTGTTTTAGAGACTACTCTCCTTCATAGCCATATAAGCCATCCAGTGGCTCAGAGAAGTGCAGTACTGCATCCTGGCAAGCTCTACAGCAGTGATCTCCAAACTGTGGCTCTCCAGCTGTTGCAAAACTACAACTCCCAGCAAGACCTGACGGAATAAGCTGTTTAACAACAGCTGGAGATCACTGATTTACAATGTATGGCTCCATTATCCTAAGATCCTTAGGCCCCTTGCAGACGAACGTGAGCGGATTAGGTCCGGATGCGTCGCGGATGAGTTCAGTGAAAAATGCGCTATTTCGCAACCAAGTTTATTCAGTTTTGTATCCCATCGCGTTCAGTTGTTCACTTTTTATTGATGTGTTTTTCACGCGCGATAAAAAAAAATCTCTTAGCAACCATTCATGAAAAACGCATTGCATTCGCACTTGCTTGCCGATGCGATTTTCACGCAGCCCCATTCACTTCTATGGGGCCAGTGGCGTGAAAAACGCAGAATATAGAACATGCTGCGATTTTGACGCAACACACAAGTGATGCGTGAAAACCAACGCTCATGTACACATCCCCATTGAAATTAATGGGTCTGGATTCAGTGCGGGTGCTATGAGTTCACATTATGCAGAAAATTCTGCCAGAAAATATGCAACATCAAAACTTCCACCATGTTATCTTATGACAAAGTGGATTTTTTGCTGATTTTCACGCAAAATTTTCTACTGCAGAGTCAGTTTGCCATTGAATTGAATGGATAGATTCTCATACAGGGAATCTGCCACACAATCTGCACCATACTTCACACCAAAAAATCTGCAACAATCCTGCAGATTTTCCGGCAGAACTTTCCACAATATGTCAAGGCACCCTTATTCTTGTAGCTGTGTGCTCCTGGTCCTGTGTGCCAGCAGTCTGCCTACCTTTATTCCTAAATATTCCTTTATGTTTTTCTGTTCCATGCTGTAGTTTTCTTCTTATAACTTTTTCTTTTTATAACTCAGGTTATAGTTACTAGATTTATGGAGAAGGGTCGTTGATCCCAGGACTTAGGGTCCATTCACACGTCCGGTGAATGGGTCCGCATCCGTTCCGCAAATTGCGGAACAGGTGCGGACCCACTTATTCTCTATAGGGGAGGAATGGATGCGGACAGCACACAGTGTGCTGTCTGCATCCGCATTTCCGGAGCGCGCCCCCGATCTTCCGGTCCGCGGGTTTCAGAAAAAAATAGAACATGTCCTATTCTTGTGGACAAGAATAGGCAGTTCTATGGAGGTGCCGGCCGGGTGTATTGTGGATCCGCAATACACTACGGACGTGTGAATAGACCCTTATTCTGATTGCCTGATTAGAATCGGGAAGGACATTTTTCCCCCAAAAATGAGGAAAATTGGTTTCTACCTCATGGATCAACTTGCAGGATAACAGGCTGAACTGGATGGATGTCTTTTTTCAGCCTTACAAACTATGTTACTTTGACTCCTTGCTCATTCCCTGGATGTATTCTGGGCACACCTATAGCTGGCTTTGTTTCTGACCTCTCCCCCCTATAACCAGGAAATGCCCACCTTGCTATTGTACATCCAATGACTCAGCTGCTGAATTTCCATCTCAGAAAGGTCAAAAGCTGTGGGGTAAAACCTGCATCACATATTGACATGCTGCAGAAAACCCACAGCGCAGGTCAGTTAAATTAACTTGTCATGTTGAACTTAGTTTTTGAGCTGCAGGCAGCATGTTATAGAGCTGGAGGATATGAGCAGATTGGCGTATCATTTTATAGGAAAAGATTCAGTAAAACTTGTAATTTATTCATTTAAATTCCTGCTCATTCAGGGCTTGAAGTTCAGGGGGCGGTCCTATCAGTGATTGACAGCTATCTCTGTATACACAGTCATAGAGGGAAGGCTGTCAATCACTGATAGGACCGCCTCCGGGACTTCAAAGCCCTGAATGAGCAGGAATTTAAATAAATAAATTACAAGTTTTACTAAATCTTTTGTCATATATTAATCTGTTCAGCTCATCCTACTCTATCACAGGCTGCCTGCAGGTTATTTTACATTTTCATGGTGACAAGTTCCCTTTAAAGCAATTTTTTTTTCTAGTACTGTAAACTGTGGAAAATCCACAGCATTTACTCCACATGTGACATGCCCTTATACCTGAAAACACCTATTCTAACCAAACCTCTAGATAGACCTTCCCATCACAAACCCACAAACTCTGCTTTTAGGCTTAAAGGGGTTGTCTCATCACAGACAATGGGGGCATATTGCTAGGATATGCCCCCATTGTCTGATCGGTGCGGGTCCCACCGCTGGGACCCGCACCTATATCGGGAACGGAGCCCCGCAAGGTGGTGGCTGAAGGACTCCGATCCGGCCCCCAACAAGCACACTCCCCATAGAACAGGCCAGCGCTCCCATTCACCTCTATGGGCCAGACAGGATTAGCCGAGCCAGTGCTCGGCTATTTTCGGCTGCCCCATAGAAAATGAATGGAGGGCGGCTGCGCATGCACAGTGCGCCCTCCAACATTTTCGGTGCTCCGTTCTCGATATAGGTGTGGGTCCCAGCGGTGGGACCCGTACCTATCAGATAATGGAGTAATATCCTAGCGATATGCCCCTATTGTCTGTGATGAGACAAACCCTTTAAACCTCATTTACAGGTTAGTGTTTGGTCAGAGATTTCCATTAGTGATTGTGAGCCAAAACCAGGAGTGGAGCCTCCACAGAGATAAGGTATACAGGAAAGATCTGCACCTGATCTGTGTTTAGAGCCACACATGGTTTTGGCTCCCAATCACTGACCAAACACTAACATGTGAATGAGGAATTACTCTGGAAGGCTATGTACACCTTTGGTGCAATTATATTCTTCTTATTACTACTAATTTACACTCACCTAAAGAATTATTAGGAACACCTGTTCTATTTCTCATTAATGCAATTATCTAGTCAACCAATCACATGGCAGTTTCTTCAATGCATTTAGGGGGGTGGTCCTGGTCAAGACAATCTCCTGAACTCCAAACTGAATGTCAGAATGGGAAAGAAAGGTGATTTAAACAATTTTGAGCGTGGCATGGTTGTTGGTGCCAGGCGGGCCGGTCTGAGTATTTCACAATCTGCTCAGTTACTGGGATTTTCACGCACAACCATTTCTAGGGTTTACAAAGAATGGTGTGAAAAGGGAAAAACATCCAGTATGCGGCAATCCTGTGGGCAAAAATGCCTTGTAGATGCTAGAGGTCAGAGGAGAATGGGCCGACTGATTCAAGCTGATAGAAGAGCAACGTTGACTGAAATAACCACTCGTTACAACCGAGGTATGCAGCAAAGCATTTGTGAAGCCACAACACGCACAACCTTGAGGCGGATGGGCTACAACAGCAGAAGACCCCACCGGGTACCACTCATCTCCACTATAAATAGGAAAAAGAGGCTACAATTTGCACGAGCTCACCAAAATTGGACTGTTGAAGACTGGAAAAATGTTGCCTGGTCTGATGAGTCTCGATTTCTGTTGAGACATTCAAATGGTAGAGTCCGAATTTGGCGTAAACAGAATGAGAACATGTATCCATCATGCCTTGTTACCACTGTGCAGGCTGCTGCTGGTGGTGTAATGGTGTGGGGGATGTTTTCTGGGCACACTTTAGGCCCCTTAGTGCCAATTGGGCATCGTTTAAATGCCACGGGCTACCTGAGCATTGTTTCTGACCATGTCCATCCCTTCCCATGACCACCATTTACCCATCCTCTGATGGCTACTTCCAGTAGGATAATGCACTATGTCACAAAGCTCAAATCATTTTAAATTGGTTTCTTGAACATGACAATGAGTTCACTGTACTAAAATGGCCCCCACAGTCACCAGATCTCAACCCAATAGAGCATCTTTGGGATGTGGTGGAACGGGAGCTTCGTGCCCTGGATGTGCATCCCTCAAATCTCCATCAACTGCAAGATGCTATCCTATCAATATGGGTCAACATTTATAAAGAATGCTATCAGCACCTTGTTGAATCAATGCCACGTAGAATTAAGGCAGTTCTGAAGGCAAAAGGGGGTCCAACACCGTATTAGTATGGTGATCCTAATAATTCTTTAGGTGAGTGTATATGTATTTTGGACTAAAACATGTATGTGATAGATTTTTATTAAAAATGCTTATATCATTTGACATTTGCAGATTCTACATTTTACCCTACATAGCTAGCTCCTTTGACCTATCCGGAATAAATGCCCAAATTATAGTTGAACTAGTTGTGCTTAAAGGGGTATTCTCATCTAGTATATTTTAGGCATATCCACAGGATACGCAATAAAAGTCTGATAGGTGCAGGCCACGTTCGGCTATTTTTGGAAGTGCTACTGAAGTGAATGGAGAAATATGTGAAGCAAAGTAAAATCCTCGATAAAGCGGTGCTTGAAAGTTTGCGAACCCATCAGAATTTTCAGTATTTCTACATAGAATTGACGACCTAAAACTACATCAGATTTTTACAGTTCTAAAAGAATATAAGATAACAAATCAAATGAATCAAAAATATTAGACTTCATCATTTATTTATCTAGGAAAATTAACCAAGATCACATGTCTGTGAGTGGCAAAAGTATGTGAACCTTTGTTTTTAGTATCTGGTGTGATCCCCTTGTACAGCAATAACTGCAGCTAAACTTTTCTGGTAATTGTTAATTAATCCTGCACATCGGCTTGGGGGCCAAAACAGCTGTAACTTTGTTATGTTGGTGGGTTTCCTCCCTTGAACTGCTCACTTCAGGTCCTTGTATAACATTGGATTAAGTTCAGGACTTTGACTTGCCCATTCCAAGACTTTATTCTTCTTTAATCGTTCTTTGGTAGAACGACTTGTGTGCTTAGGGTTGTTGTCTTGCTGGATGACCCATGTTCTCTTGAGATTCAGCTCACAGACAAATGTTCTGACATTTTCCTTTCAAATTTGCTGGTATAATTCAGAATTCATTATTTATTTCCATCAATAATGGCAAGCCGTCCTGGCCCAGATGCAGCAAAACAGGCCCAAACCATGATACTACCACCACTGTGTTTCACAGATAGGATGATGTTTTTATGCAGGAATGCAATGCTTTCCTTTCTCCAAACACAACGCTTCTCATTTAAACCAAAAAGTGCCATTTTGGTCTCATCCATCAAACAACAATAGCCTTCTGGCTTGTCCAGGTGATCTTTAGCAAACTACAGATGGCCAGCAATGTTACTTATGAAGAACAGCAGCTTTCTCCTTGCAATCCTGTAATGCACACCATTGTTGTTCAGTGTCTCCTGATGATGGACTCATGAACATTAAAATTGGCTGATGTGAGAAAGGCCTTTCTTTACTTTACACTCCTTGCTTTTGGAGTAATCTTTGTTGGTCGACCACTCCGGGGAAGGGTAATAATGGTCTTGAACTTCTTCAATTTGGACACAGTCTGTCCAACTGTGGATTTGTGGAGTCCAAACTCTTTAGAGATGGTTTTATAAGTTTATAAGTTCCAGCCTGATGAGCATCAATATTTCTTCTTCTGAGGTCCTCAGAAATCTTTGTTCGTGCCATGATATATTTCCACAAACATGTGTTGTAAAGATCCGACGTGATAGATCCCTGTTCGTTAGATAAAATAGGTCACCCGCTCACACCTGAACACTCTACTTTCAACTTCAAATTATCTGCTAATACTAAAGGTTCAAATACTATTGCCACTCACTCATATAATATTGGATCATAATCCTCAATAAATAAATGACCGTCTAATATTTTTGACTCAGTTTTTTTTTATCTACTTTTAGGCCTGTGAAAATCTGATGTAGTTTAGGGTCAAATTTATGCAGAATAATTTAAACTTCTTAAGGGTTTAGGGTTGTCAAGATACCAAAATTCTGATTCGATTTTGATACCATTAAAAAGTATCACAAAGTATTGCAATAAAACACCAAAAAAGCAGTGTGCATACGGCATTTTATGGAATGTCCGGCCCATAATAGAACATTCCTATCCTATTTTTTGGGGTAGAGATCTATCTATCTAGATAATAGAGATCTATGAGGGCGAAGAGGATTTTACATTGTCCCTGCTGCCCTGTGCTTTATGCACACAGAAGCAGGGAGCTTACCATGGCAGCCATGGAAGGCTTCAGTAACGTCCTAGCTGTCATAGTAACTGATTGGAGCCCCGCAAATTCTCTGTTGGGGCTCCGATCGGAAGCTGCCACTGCCACAAATGAATATACTGGGGGGAGGGACACTGCGCCACCAATAAAGATAACATTGAGGAGGGTGGGGGGCACCGTGACCACTGCACCACCAATGAAGATAACAATGAGGGGGGTAAGGACTGTTACCACTGCACCACCAATGAATATAATTAACCTCTTAATACAAATGTGGGCTGAAGGTATCACACAGCCGGCACCCAGCCTCAATGACAGGGCACAGTGATCCTGCAAACCCCGTCAATTAACAGGCATGGCACCTGAGGGGTTAATTAAGAGGGTTCGGCAGTTCGCTGCGATACAGCAGCACCCGCCACCCACATTTCTTTTTAGGGGTTAATTATATGCATTGGTGGCGGCGCGTGCCATGTTCTCAAAAATATACTAGGTAGTTTGGTATTGGAAAATAGCAAATCCCAGTATCGGATCGATCCGGGGGTAAAAGTATCGCTTGGGTATCGAAAGTTCGATACCCGGTGCAACCCTAGAAGGATTCACAATCTTTCAAGCTCCACTGTATATAGTAATTAAATATTTCAGACTATACTCACCACTGGCCCAAAATTGGATGTTTATAGTTCAAAGCTTAGGGTTATTACATTTAGTTCAGCTTGCAGGTTGAGCATGCTCAGATCCAGTTCTGGGATTTATAGGAGGCTGTAACTGGGTACTATTGTGAGATTCTCAACAGCGAGGGACCACAATATGAGATGCACAAAAGAGGGCGAGACTTGGTCTTCAGTAGTCGTTGGAATACAGTGGGAGGAGAACATCCTGGAATAGATGGCAGCAATGCGACATGGGAACTGCTACTCTCACAGGCTGCTGCTGAAGACAATCGATCTCTTTCTGCACCTGGAGAGCCCAGTGTGGCACAAAGATGTAATTATATATGGTCTGGATATAGTATTGGTATTGTACTATGGTTCCATGTGTAATGACTCTGCTTTCTTGTTTCAAGTTTCTCATCTGAATGCCAGAAAATTTCTTTAGCTGTCCATACATTTTAGACAGTTGTTGGGAAAATGAGTGCTCTGCCAACAGTTGTTTCTCCTGCCCCCGCCCTTCCATACACATGTACTCTTGGCCCAGCAGAACATACATGCGCTGTGACCGGGGAGAGGGGAGTAAGCCACTACCAGACTTCTCTCCTGCAGCGCAATTATGGTACCACCACAAGGTCAGGTTTCCTAATGCAGTTTTGGAACCACAAACCAGGAGTGAATTCAAAAAAAGAGGAGTAGTATCTGTCTTTTATACTTTCTCTCCTTTTATGATCCACTCCTGATTTTGTCTTCCAAACCTGCATGCAGAAACCTGAATGTGTGGCTGCACCCTTACAGCTTTGTCCCATTTAAGTTAACGGGATGAAACTGCAATTACCCTACACCGCCACTAATGGTGTATAAGGAATTGTCTGCAGCCTGCCAACATTGTGTTCCTTTTATAAGACTGGGCTTCTGTGATAAGGCTGCCGCTTAAAGCTGGAACTACCCTCACCCATGATGGCACGGGCAATACCTGTTGTTAACCCACAAATTTGGGCAGCTACTGGCCTTGCAGCAACCGTTATGTGGAAACTCAGACGCATAAATGTGTTAACTTTCCTTGTGATCATGCCAACTCAAGACAATTAGATGACTGTGGTGATCTCTACAAAACAGGTAGTGTCAGCCTATTATGAGGGTTCTGTGGGCACTGCGAAACCAACAAGGTTCCAATATTTCAATTAAAGCCTATTACAGTCAATAATATTTATCACTAGTCCATAGGATTGATAATAAATATTAGACTTATGGGGGTCTAGCCTTAGGCCAGAGTAAGGCACAGACTCACCCCATACCTATCCACCAGTAGGGAGGAGTTGTATGGAGCAGTGCCCGAGTATGTTTGTTGCCACTCCATACCAGTCTATGGAAGATACAGAAACATTCAAACAATTCATTTGTTGACGATTACCATAAAACAAAACAAAATGTATGAAACATGCATTCACTATCCACCTCCCACAATTCACTGAATAAACCAATTCCATTAGGACTCACCATATGCACAATCCCTTTTGGGAAGCTGAAATTTAAAAATACTGATGAAGTTAAACTGTGAATAAGCAAATTGGCTCATTCACTGTTGTAAGTCTTCCTAATGTAATGTGATGTTTTCTATTGATGGCTATTGAAGTGGCTGCATATGTAGCTTTGAGTCACACGGCTGTTTCAATAAAAAAAAAAAAGGGGGGTCTTTTTTTATTTTATTTTAAAAAATCATATTGAACTTTATTTTATGTCCTAAAGCAATTGAACACATTGTTGAACAATACACTGCAATACTTCTGTGGTGCAGTGTATTGTTCATCTCAGTGCTTAATATGTGTATCAAGATGGCAGGCCCGAGGGCCTCACTTGGCCCCTGGCTACTATGACAATCTCTCAGAACGCTGTTATTGTGTCGTTTATTCACTTGGATGCCATGGTCAGCACTGACTGCAGCATCTGATGGGTTAAAAAGGCCATATCAGAATTACATAGTGTCGCTCTCCATATATTGAGTCCCTGCACACATCCACCAAATATGTACAGTGGATGTCTCTAAGGAGTGGAAAGCTATAGACAGCTTTGACATTGAGATAATGATTTTTACACATGTTGGTGGTTACCTTGCTTTAAAAAAATGCTTTTAATTTTTAGTCTGCAATTCTCATTCCTTTTTATTCCCCTTATATTCAGTTTGCAACCTGCTTCTAGTTTCAGACTTTTCTCATTTGGCTGTGTCCCGCACAGTAATATATACTGGATGTGAGGTCTGTGTGTCCAGGATGCTGCTGTCATCACTAGTTCTCATATATGAGAAAAGTTCATATTCTACATATTCTAATTTCATATTCTACAACTCAGAAGGGACCTATTACATGCTTGACATTTTTGAGTAAACCGCTTGCTGAAATCATTTATTCCCCGATATCCCTGACCTCATGAGACCACACTCTCTGCACGTTGGGGGTCATTTACTAACACTAGTTTGGCATAAAAAAGTTGCAAAAAGTTGCAAGACTAAAATATTTTTTATGTCCTTTCCATAATTCTCATTTTTGAATATAGGGTGCATGGTTTATGGTGGCTGGGGATGGGGTTAGAAACTGTGGTGCAGCGTGTAGTCATGGATTTCTTAATTATTTTTTATTTTACACTTTTGAGCCCCAAAAAGGTCATATAAAACCTTTCTGCACAGCTTATCTGGATCTGCTAAGACCCACCAGCTCGCACAGACTCCTGGCCCCCAGCAATCACTTGACTTCTGGGACCAGAGCAGAAAGTAGCATTGCCACTTCCTGATCCCTATACAAAGCAATTGAGCTCTGTATATAGAGCAATGGGGAAGGTAGGGACGGTGAAAAAACATCCCAGCTTTCTCTATGGGCAACCCTACTATCAATGACAGCTGGCTTACTGATTCCGCACGATTAGCACACGGCTGCGATCTCTGCACGAATGTTTTAAAATGTCTGTGCAGAGATATATGCCAATCGCCCTGACGTATATAGTCAACGGACAGTTGCCAATGGGTTTAATCTTGATTTTCTTTTTTTCTGCTCTTTGGCAGTTAGATAGAAAATAGATGGATCACTCAGCATACTCTCCCAATCAGTGGGGTCCCAGCAATTGGACCCACACAATAAGTCAGTCATACCCTATACTATGGACAGGGATAATTTCATCCCCTGAAGTACAAAGAATATTTTGACATTAAAGGGAACCTGTCACCTCCAAATACCATCCCAAGCCGCCAGCAGTACCTGACAGTAGCCAGGAGCGTGTTTCCGATGATCATTTTCTTCCTGAAGGCCAATGCGGCTAAAGCGCAGAAAACGTTCTTTTATCCCCTGACGGCGCGCTTCTCTAGTCATGCCTGAAGTCAAGGTGTCAGCGGCCTCCTTGCTTCAAGTGAAGATAACCACGCCCCCTTCCCTGTGACTGACAGCGCTTATGAAGATAGTTCGGCAAAGCCAGCCGAACTGCCGGCTGTCAGTCACAGCGAAGGGAGCGTGGTTATCTTCACTTGAAGCAAGGAGGCCGCTGACACCTTGACTTCAAGCATGACTAGAGAAGCGCACCGGCAGGGTATAAAATAACGTTTTCTGAACTTCAGCCTTCGGGAAGAAAATTATCGTCAGAAACACGCTGCTGGCTACTGTCAGGTACTGCTGGCGGCTTGGGATGGTTTTTGGAGATGACAGGTTCCCTTTAAGGCCACAGGTTGTTTTTTTTCTGTCACATTCATACAGCCATAACATTTTTGTCCAATGATATAACCGTACACTGACTTCTTTTTGCAGGATGAGTTTTTTCAATGCCAACATTTCTGGGGAGAATGGAATAAAACAGAACCTCTCCTATTGATTTTGTGACTTTCACTGTGCACCACAAGTTCAACTAACATGTTACTTTTAGGGGTGCACCGAAATTTCGGCAGCCGAAAATATCGGCCGAAAATGCACCTAATCCACTTCGGCCGATATTGTTACATATCGGCCGAAAATATGGGGTGTGGGATTTGTCACCCACCATCTGCGGGCGGGCGCCGGGCGGGCGGTTTACTTTGTCACTGCATCTTTATTTTACCTTACAATCGTGAGGCTCCAGTAACTAACAACTCTGCAGGCAGAGCGGAGGCCGGCGTAACGTCACTTACTCACGTGACGCGCCTGCTCCGCCTCCTTCATTCATAAAGTGGGCGGAGCAGGTGCGTCACGTGAGTAAGTGACGTTACGCCGGCCTCCGCTCTGCCTGCAGAGTTGTTAGTTACTGGAGCCTCACGATTGTAAGGTAAAATAAAGATGCAGTGAGTAGTCTGCTGTGAGCAGCAGGGCCGGGGCTGTTATGGGTAGGGGGATCGGTCTATGGCACTGCTATGGGGAGGGGGGATCTGTGCACTGCTATGGGGAGGGGGGATCTGTGCACTGCTATGGGGAGGGGGGATCTGTGCACTGTTATGGGGAAAGGGATCTGTGCACTGTTATGGGGAAAGGGATCTGTGCACTGTTATGGGGAAAGGGATCTGTGCACTGTTATGCCCATAACAGTGCACAGATCCCCCTCTCCATAACAGCGCCACCCACAGATCCCCCTCTCCATAACAGCGCCACCCACAGATCCCCCTCTCCATAACAGCGCCACCCACAGATCCCCCTCTCCATAACAGCGCCACCCACAGATCCCCCTCTCCATAACAGCGCCACCCACAGATCCCCCTCTCCATAACAGCGCCACCCACAGATCCCCCTCTCCATAACAGAGCCACCCACAGATCCCCCTCTCCATAACAGAGCCACCCACAGATCCCTCTCCATAACAGCGCCACCCACAGATTACCCTCTCCATAACAGCGCCACCCACAGATCCCCCTCTCCATAACAGCGCCACCCACAGATCCCCCTCTCCATAACAGCGCCACCCACAGATCCCCCTCTCCATAACAGCGCCACCCACAGATCCCCCTCTCCATAACAGCGCCACCCACAGATCCCCCTCTCCATAACAGCGCCACCCACAGATCCCCCTCTCCATAACAGAGCCACCCACAGATCCCCCTCTCCATAACAGAGCCACCCACAGATCCCTCTCCATAACAGCGCCACCCACAGATCCCCCTCTCCATAACAGCGCCACCCACAGATCCCCCTCTCCATAACAGCGCCACCCACAGATCCCTCTCCATAACAGCGCCACCCACAGATCCCCCTCTCCATAACAGCGCCACCCACAGATCCCCCTCTCCATAACAGCGCCACCCACAGATCCCCCTCTCCATAACAGCGCCACCCACAGATCCCCCTCTCCATAGCGCCACCCACAGATCCTCCTCTCCATAGCGCCACCCACAGATCCCCCTCTCCATAACAGCGCCACCCACAGATCCCCCTCTCCATAACAGCGCCACCCACAGATCCCCCTCTCCATAACAGCGCCACCCACAGATGAATTTCATTCATGAAAAAGAATTATTAATAAAATCATTAAAAAAAAAGTATTTTAAAAGTATTTGGGCAAAAAGGCAGTTTCGGTTTCGGTTTTCGGTCAAGGGCATCCTGAATTTTCGGTTTCGGACCAGAATTTTCATTTCGGTGCACCCCTAGTTACTTTTATTCCATAGGTTGGTATGATCACAACTTCTCATCAGCCGGTCTTCTTCTGTCCCAGCAAGTGAAGAAACGCCCACCTGCCGCTAGATTGACAGAGGTGGACATTTAGCCCAGCCCTGACAATTTACTGGCTGCGGCAGAGCAGCACCTAGAATTATCGGGATTATCTCCAATACCGGCCATTACAGCAGGTGCCTGTCTGTCGTAAAGTACCATGCTCCTGTGGTATCCGTGCGGTCTGATATTAGCCCTGCTAGCAGAGCAGGGCTAATATTGACTGCATTATTCTGATGAAAGTAAGAATTGTGCTAAATTGAAAGGGGACATTTAAAAGGGTTCTCCGGTTTCATCTGCCCAGGGTGCCCCAAGCACTGCACATTTTTTTTTTTGCCCCATATAGCTGTTTTTCATGTCAGCATATTCCTTCCATAGCCAACACAGAGAGGAGAGGTGCAGGGGTGTGACTATTGCAAAGAGGACAGTGTGGAAGGCAGAGCACAACAGAAAGGTGATGAAAACAGGAAGTTCTGTATGTAAACATCCTGCCAGGATGCAGTGATGCCGAGAAGGAAAGTGCTGACATTAAAATTACTATGAAACTGGAGAACCACTTTAATAAATATTAATAAATAAGTCCCACTTACCCCAAAATGGTACCAATGAAAACTATAGCTCATACTGTAAAAAACAAGGTCACCATACAGCTACACTAAAGGGGTTGTCCGGGTTCACAGCGGAACCAGGACATACCCAGAATTTCACCCAGGCAGCCCCACTGACAAGAGCATTGGAGCATTTCCTTTGCGCTCCGCTGAATCGCGCAGGGGAAAGACATTTTGAGAAGTTCCGGTGACAAACCGGGCTCTCCTTAGGGCTGCCAGGCGGAGGCTTCCGCCCAGCAGTGAGCCTGGTGACGTCACTAGCACTAATGGGCGGGCTTTAACGCTGCCCTAGACTGTTAAACAGCTAGGGCAGCGCTAAAGCCGGCCCATCAGAGCCGGTGACGTCACCGAATAGACCTCCATGCCTACGCCCAGCAGTGTGTTATAGTAAATAAAAAAGCCTTTGCCCTGTGCAATCCAGCACAGGGCAAAGGAGCTCATCGGAGCACAACATGCTCCGATGCTAACATCAGAGGGGCTGCCTGGATGAAAATATGGGTATGTGCGGGTTCAGATCTGAAGCCGGACAACCCCTTTAACCCCTTAAGGACCTCCGCCGTACATATACGGTGGAAGTCCGGTCCCTAAACATGGTGCCTGCTCGCACATGCAGTGGGCACCATAGCCACCGGGTTTCTACTATTTTAAATAGCAGAGACCTGCGGCACATGTATGCGATCAGCCATAAAGCTGATCGCATACAATTTACCCTTCAGATGCTGTGGTCAAATGTGACCACGGCATCTGATCAGTCCGGAAACAGAAGTCGCACGCTTCCACTCTGGTAACAGCGTCCCCCGACTGAGATAATGGAACCTGTTACATCTCTGAAATAGTCCGAAGCCTCAAGCAGGCTTCTGTGCCTATTTCAGGAATATACCAATACAGGCCACTAGGTGGCAACATTGTATTGTTATATTCCAAATGAAGTGTTCAATGATGGCTATATAACCATTAATGAAAACAATGGGCAATCTAATGATTGCCAGTTATTGTCACCCAAGGTGACTTAAAAAAAAAAAAAGGTAAAAAAAGTTTTTACAAATACAAAAAAATAAAAAAAATAAAAGTTTAAATCAACCCCCTTTCCTTAAAATATAAATACTTAACAAAAAAATAAAAAATAAACATCATGGGCATCGCCGTGTGCAAAAATCCCCATACAATTAAAATATAACAATATTATTGGCATACAGCAAATGGTGTAATGGGAAAAAAAAATAAAAACAGCCAATTTGCCATTTTTGGTCACTTCAACTACCCAATAATTATTTTATAAAAAGCGATCAAAAAGTCAAACACTTCTAATTGGTATCACTGACAAGAACAGATCATCCAGCATAAAAATTTCCCCTCACACAGCCCCGTACACATAACTACAAAAAGGTTATAGGGGTCAAAATATGGTTATAAAAAAAAAAAAATTTTACTCAAAGGTTTTACGTTTTTTTTAGTATTAAAACGCAAGAAAAATGCTATTGCTATATGATCTTTTATTATTATTTTTTTTGCAAGAGACATGCTATTATTGTACAAAAGTATTTTAAAAAAAAATAAATAAAACTATACACAATTGGTATCATCATGATCGTACTGACCCGTAGAATAAAAGTAACATGCTAGTTATGCCGCATCGTAAATGTAAAATTTAAAAGTGCAAAACAACAATAGTGGAATTGCTTTTTTTTTTACCGGCCCAAGAACGTTAATAAAAGTAATGTAAATCAATAAGTTAAATCTACCCCAAGATACAATTCCCACATCTAACAAGCCCTCACAACTGTTTTTCAATATAAAAATAAAAAAGACTAAATAGTACTTTAGGGTGTTAAAGGGCATATGTTAGGCTACTTTCACACTTGCGTTCGGAGCGGATCCGTCTGATGTTTCATCAGACGGATCCGCTCCGATAATGCAGACGTTCGCATCCGTTCAGAACGGATGCGTCTGCATTAAAACTTAGAAAATTTTCTAAGTGTGAAAGTTGTCTGAGCGGATCCGTTCAGACTTTACATTGAAAGTCAATGGGGAACGGATCCGCTTGAAGATTGAGCCATATGGTGTCATCTTCAAGCGGATCCGTCCCCATTGACTTACATTGTAAGTGTGGACGGATCCGCTCGCCTCCGCACGGCCAGGCGGACACCCGAACGCTGCAAGCAGCGTTCAGGTGTCCGCTCACTGAGCGGAGCGAAGGCTGAACGCTGGCAGGCGGATGCATTCTCAGTGGATCCGCCTCCACTGAGAATGCATTGGGGCCAGACGGATGCGTTCGGGGCCGCTCGTGAGCCCCTTCAAACGGTGCGCACGAGCGGACACCCGAAACGCTAGTGTGAAAGTAGCCTTAGGGTACTTTCACACTAGCGTTTTTCTTTTCCAGCACTGAGTTCCGTCAAAAGGGCTCAATGCCGGAAAAGAACTGATCAGTTATATCCCCATGCATTCTGGAGAGTACCGTATTTTTCGCCCCATAAGACGCACCTTTTTCCCCCCAAAAGTGGGGGGAAAATATCTCTGCGTCTTATGGGGCGAATGCTTCCATTTTACATTGCAGTCTGCGATGCTGCAGCATCGCAGACTGCGATGTATGAGCCGGGAGAGAGGAGGGGCTGGAGTCCGGAACTAGGGGCGGGGTCCGGTGCAGTCACTGTACTCTTACACCGGCCCCGCCGCTCACCACTGTATTTATAAACATTAATCCTTATCCTGTTATTAAGTTTAACTAACGCTGCGCTCTCCCCTGTTCCCCTGTATCCATACAGCACTTACGAACAAGCTTCCATAGCAGGCAGAGCGGACGGCAGCAGTAACGTAACGTCACTCACTGACGTCGAGCGCCTGCTCCGCCCACTTTATGAATGAAGCAGGCGGAGCAGGCGCGCGACGTCAGTGAGTGACGTTACTGGTGCCGTCCGCTCTGCCTGCTATGGAAGCGTGTTCGTAAGTGCTGTGGGGATACAGGGGAACAGGGGAGAGCGCAGCGTTAGTTCAACTTAATAACAGGATAAGGATTCACGTTTATAAATACTTCGGTGAGCAGAGGGCCGGTGTATTGGGGGACACTGTTATGAGGGGGATCTGTGGATGACATATAGCAGTGCCATCCACAGTTCCCCCACCCCATAACAATGCCATCCACAGATCCCCCACCCCATAGTAGTACCATCCACAGATCCCCCATAACAGTGCCATCCAGATCCCCCATAACAGCGCAAATCCACAGATCCCCCATAACAGCACCATCCACAGATCCCCCATAACAGTGCCATCCACAGATCCCCCATAACAGTGCCATCCACAGATCCCCCACATGACAGTGCGTCATCCACAGATCCCCCAAAATAGTGTCATGCACAAACCACCATTAATTCAAAACCCACCAAAAGCACACCTTTTGGTTAAAAATTGTTTTTTTCTTATTTTCCTCCTCAAAAACCTAGGTGCGTCTTATAGGCCGGTGCGTCTTATAGGGCGAAAAATACGGTAATCCATTCAGGATGCATCAGGATGTCTTCAGTTCAGTCATTTTGACTGATCAGGCAAAAGATAAAACTGCAGCATGCTACGGTTTTATCTCCGGCCCAAAAAACTGAAGACTTGCCTGAAGGCATTTTTTTTCCATAGGAAGGTATTAGTGCCGGATCCGGCATTCAAAATACCGGAATGCCGGATCCGGGGGAAAAAAATAAATGCTGGATCCGTTTTGCCGGATGACACTGGAAAGACGGATCCGGCATTCCAATGCATTTTTCTGACTGATCAGGCATTTTTAAGACTGATCAGGATCCGGATCAGTCTTACAAATGCCATCAGATGGCATACGTTTTGCCGCATCCGGCAGGCAGTTCCGGCGACGGAACTGCTTGCCGGATCACTTTGCCGGAAGTTTTGAAAGTACCATTAGCAGATTTGAACAGAAGAAGCTGGACGATCTGTTGCATGTGCGCTTGGCAGCTTTAGGCATCTGTGTTGGTCCCATGTTCATATGTTCCCGCATTGCTGAGAAAAATTAAGTTTCGATATATGCAAATGCACCTCTAGGAGCAACAGGGGCGTTGCCATTACACCTAAAGGTTCTACTCTCTCTGCAACAGCTGCGCCCTCTCCACTTTGATTTACAGGGCCAGGCAGTGAAAACAACATCATGCCTTTCCCTGTCAATCAATGTGCAGAGGGCGTGGCAGTTTCAAACAGCAAAGCCTCTAGGAGGTGTAACGACAACATTCCTGTTGCTCCTGTAGGCTCATTATATTAAATATAGTATATATTAAAACTTCATTTTTCTCAGCAATGCGGGCACATATGAACATGGAACCAACACAGATGCCTTCAGCTGCAAAGAGCACATGTAACAGATCAGCCAGTGTCATAGGTACAAATCTGCTAAGGCTATTTTCACATTTGCGGCACAGTGATTCGGCAAGCAGTTCCGTATGCCAACTGATGGCATTTGTAAGACTGATCAGTCAGAAAAATGCATTGAAATGCCGGATCCGTCTTTCCGGTGTCATCCGGCAAAATGGATCCGGCATTTATTTTTTTGACCTTTTTTCGGTCTGCGCATGCATTCCGGTATTTTGAATGCCGGATCCGGCACTAATACATTCCTATGGAAAAACAATGCCGGATCCGGCATTCAGACAAGTCTTCAGTTTTTTGGGCCAGAGATAAAACCGTAGCATGCTGCGGTTTTATCTTTTGCCTGATCAGTCAAAATGACTGAACTGAAGACATCCTGAACGGATTACTCTCCATTCAGAATGCATGGGGATATACCTGATCAGTTCTTTTCCGGCATTGAGCCCTTTTGACGGAACTCTGTGCCTGAGAAGAAAGACACAAGTGTAAAAGTACCCTAACATATGCCCTTTAAAGGGGTTGTCCGGGTTCAGAGCTGCCATATTTTCACCCAGACAGCCCCACTAATATGAGCTGAATCGCGCAGGGCAAAGGCATTTTACATAGATCCGGTGACGTACCGGGCTCTCCTTAGGGCTGCCAGGCGGAGGCTTCCGCCCAGCAGTGAGCCCGGTGACGTCACCAGCACTGATGAGCGGGCATTAGTGCTGCCCTAGCCTGTAAAACGGCTAGGACAGCGATAAAGCCGCACCATCAGAGCCGGTGACGTCACCGAACACACTGCTGGGCAGAAGCTTCCGCCCGGCAGTGTGTGATTGTAAATGGAAGAGCCCTTGACCTGTGCGATCCAGCGCAGGGCAAGGGAGCGCATTGGAGAATGACTGGGTAAAAATATGGGTATGTCCGGGTTCAGAGCCCCTTTAAAGTAATCCCTATATACATGACTAATGAGACTCCGACTGTTCCCAAGAATATGGGTTCCATTTTCCTATTCGATTGGAGCAACAGGTCAAGCATCTGTACTGCCTTGTGTGTGACCTCATCCCTATCCGCTGGATGTCTGACCTACCCTCCTTAGTATCTTTCCCTCTTCCCCAAACTCTGATCTGTTGTGTTAAACCACCTCTCCCTCCCTGCTGCTACATCTAACACTGCAAGAAAATAAGGGGTAGTAGTACAGAGCTGTCAGGAGCAGCGCTCTGATGAATGTATGTCAGATTCAGCAGCACCAGCAGCTAGGTGAAGGAGTTGCATATACTCAGCAGCAGAAGCTAAATAGTAGGAAATTTTTAATAAAGACGATTTTGAAATCTGATTAAAGGAGTTGTCCGTCCTATGAAATGTTTTGAAAAAGCAGAGGATAATGTAAAACAATAAAAATAAACCATATTCACCTTATCAATATCCTACTGCTCTTATTCCCACACTTCCCAGTCCCAATCCCTCTCGACGCACACAGGAAATGACGGCCACAGCAGTGATTGGACTCGGTCACTGAGTGAGGGGTCGTTTCCTATGAATTGAGAGGGACCAGAAAGTAGAGACCAGTAGAGGGACTGGGAAGTGTGGAAACGGGGGAAGGGTCGACAAGGTAAATCCAACTTATTGTATTACATCACCCTCGGCCTTTTTTCAAAACTTTTCACCAGATGGACAACCCCTTTTTATTTTGCTTTTAGGAAGTAAATGATCAATCCAAAGGAGTCCATAACTTTTAACAAGGTTGTCCGGAATTAGAAAAAGATGGACGTTTAAAAAAAAAAAAAAAAAGTATTTGCCTTATTTTGCTCGACAGTGATGCGTAATTAAAGAGGTATTCCTGTCCTGTGAATACCTATTAGATTGGTGGGGGTCCTACTGCTGGGACCCCCACGATCACAAGAACAGCGGCCCCGTACCCCTGTAACGAATGGAGCGGCTGGTCGCACATGTGCGTGGTCGCTCCATTCATCTCTGAGAGTTCTGGAGATTGCGGAGTACAGCGCTCCCCTATCCCCAGAATTCCCATATAAATGAATGAAGCAGCCGCATGCATGCCCTAACGGCTGCTCCATTCTTTTTAGGCCTCTTTCACACTTGCGTTGTCCGGATCCGGCGTGTACTCCATTTGCCGGAGGTGCCCGCCGGATCCGTAACACCGCAAGTGAACTGAAAGCATTTGAAGACGGATCCGTCTTCAAAATGCGTTCAGTGTTACTATGGCAGCCAGGACGCTATTAAAGTCCTGGTTGCCATAGTAGTAGTGGGGAGCGGTATACTTACTGTCCGTGCGGCTCCCGGGGCGCTCCAGAATGACGTCAGAGCGCCCCATGCGCATGGATGACATGTCCATGCGATCACGTCATCCATGTGCGTGGGGCGCCCTGACGTCACTCTGAAGCGCCCTGGGAGCCGCACGGACGGTAAGTACACTGCTCCCCCGCTCCCCGCTACACTTCACCATGGCAAACAGGACTGGCAGCCATGGTAACCATTCAGAAAAAGCTAAACGCCGAAACGACGTTTAGCTTAAGGGCGGATCCGGATTAATGCCTTTCAATGGGCATTAATTGCGGATCCGGCCTTGCGGCAAGTGTTCAGGATTTTTGGCCGGAGCAAAAAGCACAGCATGCTGCGGTATTTTCTCCGGCCAAAAAACGTTCCGGTCCGGAACTGAAGACATCCTGATGCATCCTGAACGGATTTCTCTCGGCATAGAGCCCCGACGACGGAACTCTATGCCGGAGCAAAACAACGCAAGTGTGAAAGAGCCCTTAGAGGGGGCTGTAGGGGGTCTCGTGATCGGTGGGGGTCCCAGTGGTAGGACGCCCACCCAATTGTTATCTTCTATCCTGTGGATAGGGGATAACTTCAAACGGAAATTTAATGCAATTTTCTATTTAAAAAAATAATACAATTCCACCGAAAACCGATGGAACGTGGCTAAAAGCAATAGTCTGGACATACCCTTAAATACAATCTATTGTTCCCTGGTATCAACCATTTAAATGAAGTCTAGTAACTTTCCAGCACTAGGTTCGGAGAAGAACCTCCAGAACCACCTACAGGTCACCCCATTGAAGATGGCTTCAGTCAGCCTTCTCTTCAGTCCCTCATGGCTGATAACAGAGGACAACAGAACACAGTAAAAAGGAAGAAAGGCTATGTTTTAGGGCAGATCCCCTTTAAGAGAATAAACATACTGTTATACACCAGTATCTAGGCTCCCGCCACCGCCGCCAGCCCAGACCCTGAAGAAGAGGAATCAGAAGCCTCGCTCATAAAATGGAGGCCGCGCTGAACTGCGCCAACCTGACTGGCCGCCTGCCAGCAGCCGGCGCCATCTTCCCGAATCCCTCACAAACACATTATTTGACAGAAATACCGCCATTAAATAACATCTTATGTACTCTTTCCGTAACATCGCCACATACAAACGCCACACACTCCCCGGGGAAGACATTTTAATTACAGATAAGTCATAAAAACAATCAGACATATAAACGGCGGCTGCGGTGAACACGAAGGCACAAAAAGCTGAGTAAAAAAAACAAACCAACCAACCCCGTCAGGAGGAGATTCCCGCCGAGCCGACGAAGAAGACGACGACGAGCGGCCGCGACTGAGCGGCGGCGTCAGCAATCACCCCATGGAGGTGCCGCTTCTTTCCCCGACCTTGAAAGTGAGGGGAAATAATGGAGCTGCCATGATAGAAACTAATAAAAGCCCGTCAGGAAGCCAGCCAATTCCCGCCGCGCCATAACCACAGTAACGCATATTCTTCCGTCCTGTCATGGCGGCCTCGTCGATTTTCCTCATCGCTTTGAAGGAAATTTTTAAGATGAAATACCAAAAAGGCGAGGTGAAAAAAATTATCGACGACGGACGGTGTGAAAAAAAACAACTCCTGCGCGCCGCTGCACGACTTCCGACCGCCGCTAGGCCCAGGAAGAAGCCGGGGAGTCGATTTCAAAAGCAGCCGGCGGTCGTGAGGTAAAGATCGGCGAGAGGACCAGGCGACGTCTCCCATCTCCACAAAAGACACCTCGAAATAAATCGTCGTGGGCAGCGAACGATGCAGCTTTCGAGAGAAGGAAAAGAGGGGAGGGGATTGCTAAAGATTATTTTTCTTTTTCTATTTTTTCCTCCCTGATGGTGATCCAGGGCGGGGAGGGTAGGGGTGGGGGGGAGGTGATGGTGGTAGTGGGAGTTAAAGACAGAGAAAAACTAATTTTAACCAGCTCAAATCAATGAGTCATTGAAAGAAGACTTTTCCTTTCCTCCCTTCTTCAATTTGCATCGGGAAAAAAAATAAAAACTACCCCTCCCTTGTCACACCGTCACCTTTCTTGGCAACTTTTTTTTTTTAACCACCTCCGACGGGAGAAAAAAAAAAGAGTTAAAAAACAACAACAGCCCCCTTCCCCTCCTCACGATCCTGGTTATCCCTCCACCCCTCGCCGTCTCACACGGAGCGATAGGAAACGTATAATAATAGTATATTTTATTCACATAGCACCAACCTACTCGGCAACGTCTGCGACGGAGAGTCGACCACAAAAGGGAAAAAAATAGCACAAAAATAAACCACAAACATAAAAAAAACACATCGAACAACTATGAGACGAAGAAAGGAAGGAGCGTACGATAAAAAAGAAACTGTATATTCGCCGTAAATATTTTATTATTCCAACCCCCCGTAGCTGCCAAATTGTAATCCCAAAAAAAAAAGAAAGAGGAGTAAAGACCGGGGGGACGCACTAGCCAATAGCTCTCTAAGCTGAAACCTAATATGCAGGCTTTTTTGGCAACTGCTTTTTATTATTATTATTTGCTCCTCTTTTCCTTTTTTTTTTCTTGTCTGGAGATATATTTTCTCCCCCCCGTTTCTTTTTTTTTTCTCCCTCCCTCGAAGGAAGGAAGGGAGGAAGGAGGTTGTGTGTTTTTTTTTCCTTGAAATTTTTATCACAAAATTATAATACACTCAAAGGGAAACTCACCGTCATGAAAAAGCAGTGCCTTGTCAACGGGGTTTCTTCGCCATCACATCAGGGGCTGGCAGTGGAGAGAGAGAGAGAGAGCAACATGAACCTCGCTCAGCCACAAGGAGCAGACGGGGAGAGAGAGAGAGAGCGCACACAGAGAGGGGGGAACATACACACGCACTCACACACACACACACAATCCGTAATAAAACTATATTTGCATATTTTTAATATTTTAAGTCACAACTATTTTTCTGATAGTTTTTGGCTTTTTTTGTTTTAATTTTTTATTTATTTACAAACTGATTTGTAAAGTATTACAGATTATCCCTTTAATTTTACGTTGGATTTTTTAATATATTTTTTTTTTTGGTACTGTTTTATTTTATTTTTGGAATTACCGTACATAAAAAAAAAACGCAAAATGCAATTTTGTGAGCTTTTTTAAAAGGTAGTTTCTCCTGGGAGAGGGGTGGGGGGGAGCGAAGCTGGTACATGCTCCTCATAAAAATATACTTTGTATATTGTATTATCTGTAACATAGCTAAGACGGATCCGTCATGAATCCCATTAACAGTCCATGGGAGACGGATCCGTTTTCTATTGTGGCAGATTGTGTCTGCTGTTTGGCTCAGTTTTGTCAAGCGGACAGCAAAACTCTGCCGGCAGCATTTTAGTATCCGCCTCCAGAGCGGAATGGAGACTGATCGGAGGCAAACTGATGCATTCTGAGCGGATCCTTTTCCATTCAGAATGCATTAGGGCAAAACTGATCCATTTTGACCGCTTGTGAGATCCCTGAACGGATCTCACAAACGGAAAGCCAAAACGCCAGTGTGAAAGTAGCCTTATAGACGTGGTTGTCTCATAAGTAAAGTTTTATCCGTCAGATAGAGGACCCACTAATCTTAAAGTGTACTTTTAGGTGCATTTACAGTAGCAGATTATTTGGTGCTCAGTCAGTGGCGGTAAAACTCTGCATTTACATGAAGTGATCACCTCCATAGTATGAGAACGAGCGGTCACTATTGCGATCCCTCTTCCCCATATAGAATCATTGTTTCTGGGCAGCAGATACGATAATTTAGGTGCCTAAACAGGTTCACCCGATGGACAAGCGTTTTGCTCGTTCATTGGGTGATCAGCTGCACCTTTATACAGGCCGATTGTCAGGAACGAGCATTCCCAGGAACGCTTGTTCCCAATAATCTACCCGTCTAAATTTATCTTTACTTTTCAGAATAAGCTGTCACGTGTGTACATAGGGGATAAAACTGTACCTGACCATTATGTGACTTGTATTCAGATTTTTCACCTGTTATCCCCTCTGCAGGCTTCATCTCTGATTGAAAGTTTTTCCGTCGCTCAGCTCCAGAGTGGGTGGAAAATAACATCCATACACAGAGATCAGAGAAGAGGAGATCCTGGTCCCTTATCTCTCTGTAGAACACCCCCAGAAGCAATGGCAGCATGGAGGACATAATACAGCAGTACTGGGCGGTGTAGTTGTGAATCCAGCACTCGAGTGAGATGGAAAACTTACCAGAGTCAGCAGCAGCAGCTCTGTGTCTCTGTCTCTCTCCAGCAGGTCACTCCTCTATAGACTTTTATGGGCAGCATGTAACCTCATCCCTCAGTGAGCTGATAGTCCATCTTGTCTTTTAAGATGGATTTTAGCAGTGAATTGAGGGTGAATGATTGATTGGTGCAGGGGAGGAGAAGTGGCTCATAATTGTAAAAAAGCATTTTAGTCTACTAAAATATATTACGTTTCTGTCACAAACGTACCTGTCTGGGCTCCAGCAGCAAGATCTCCAGCGTTGGCGCGACTGCGCTGGGAGAGATGCTCTGCTAGGCCACGCCCCCTGGTGACACGACAGCATCCATGGCAACAGGATGTAATGCTCTTCCTCCCCAGAGCGGGCGTGTGCTAGAGGAGACTAGCAGTAGTCTGATCGCTCAGCTGTTCTGTTGCTATGTGCTAGTGTTCTGACTGATGGAGCGCAGAGTCATGACCTGTCAGGTTCTGATCCTAGGACGCGGTGCTCTATTTAAACCCTTTCCTGGCCATCAGAGGTCACAATAACGCCTGTACAAGCGTCAATGATGCCTGTTCAGGCTATTTTACTCCCTGGAAAAAGTCTAAGGCGTACCACTACGCCTTAGACTTTTCCCTTACATTCAACCGCATAGGGAACGGCACAGACAGCGCAGCGATGCTGCTTTTCCCTGAAATGACCAATAGCAAAGCTCTATACAGTAAGGAGCTTTACTATTGGATGGTTTGGGTGGGCGCCGGAGCAGCAGGGGGAGCTCAATGGAGGAGGGGCTGGCTCCCAGTAGTTTCTACAGTGAGGATAGCGGGGCGTGCTGCATCACACACTGATGCATGTAGTATAGTGTATGTAGTGCAGTGTGTAGTGAATGCAGGCAGGCTATTATAGCCAACTGATAAAGTACAGGGTTAATTCTGCTATATTGGACTGGACTTTATCACTTGGCTATAATTGCCTGATGGTATTTAGTCCCCTGCATAAATACTCACCTCCTAGGCCATGTTCACACAACCACTATATATTTCTGTTGTTCTGCTCCGTTAGATTAGCAGAGCAACAAAAATAACAGAAGTGCTGGATCGGGCAAGTAAGGGTGGGCTTTTGTCATACTTTCAACATACAAAAAAAACATATACATTAACAGACGTTTCAGACAGATGCAATACTGTGGCATTCATCACCAAGGAGTTCCATTGTAAAAAAAAAAAGTATACTTTTTTTGCAGAACTCTGCAGTATGGGAAAGTGTAGTGTACCACGTTTTTCCATCCTGCAAGGTTCAGCAAAAAAACATGAAGGCTAATGTATACTTTTTTCTTTTTACAATAGAACTTTGTGGTGACGGATGCAACAGTATGGCATTTGTCTGAGGCATCTGATGACATATATACGTTTTTTGTGTACATTAATGTGATGTGAGCCCAGCCTGACTGACAGGGAAGAAGCTGAACAGACTTAGCCGACTATGAAGGAGTCTGTTCATGAGCCTGTCTTTTAACCCCTTAAGGACATAGGGAGTACAGGTACGCCCTATTTCCCGAGTCCTTAAGGACTCAGGGCGTACCGGTACGTACTAAGTTTAAAGCGCGATTGCGCTGCCGCGGGGGTTAATCCGAACAGGATGTCCGCTGAAATCATTCAGCGGGCATCCTGTCACAACGCCAATTTACCCCAAATAAAGTTAAAAAAAATTGGTAAAAAATAGGGGAAAAAAGTATACATATTAGGTATCGCCGCGTCCGTATCGACCGGCTCTATAAACATATCGCATGACCTAACCCCTCAGATGAACACCGTAAAAAATAAAAACTGCTAAATAAACCATTTTTTTGTCACCTTACATCACAAAAAGTACAACAGCATGCGATCAAAAAGGCGTTTGCCCACCAAAATAGTACCAATCTAACCGTCACCTCATCCCGCAAAAAATGAGCCGCTACCTGAGACAATCGCCCAAAAAATAAAAAAAACAATGGCTCAAAATATGGAAACACTAAAACATCATTTTTTTTGTTTGAAAAAAGCTGTTATAGTGTAAAACTTACATAAATAAAAAAAAGTAGACATATTTGGTATCGCCGCGTTCGTATCGACCGGCTCTATAAAAATAACCCCTCAGGTGAACACCGTAAAAAATAAAAACTGTGCTAAATAAACAATTTTTTGTCACCTTACATCACAAAAAGTGTAATAGCAAGCGATCAAAAATAGTGCCAATCAAACCGTCATCTCATCCCGCAAAAAATGAGACCCTACCTAAGATAATCGCCCAGAAAATGAAAAAACTATGGCTCTCAGAATATGGAGACACTAAAACATGATTTTTTTTTGCTTCAAAAATGAAATCATTGTGTGAAACTTACATAAATAAAAAAAAAGTATACATATTACCGGTAGGTATCGCCGCGTCTGTATTGACCGGCTCTATAAAAATATCACATGACCTAACCCCTCAGATGAATGTTGTAAATAACAAAAATTTTAAATGGTGCCAAAATAGCTATTTCTTGTTATCTTGCCTCACAAAAAGTGTAATATAGAGCAACCAAAAATCATATGTACCCTAAACTAGTACCAACAATACTGTCACCCTATCCCGTAGTTTCTAAAATGGGGCCACTTTTTTGGAGTTTCTACTCTAGGGGTGCATCAGGGGGGCTTCAAATGGGACATGGTGTCAAAAAAAACAGTCCAGCAAAATCTGCCTTCCAAAAACCGTATGGCATTCCTTTCCTTCTGCGCCCTGCCGTGTGCCCGTACAGCTGTTTACGACCACATATGGGGTGTTTCTGTAAACTACAGAATCAGGGCCATAAATATTGAGTTTGGTTTGGCTGTTAACCCTTGCTTTGTTACTAGGAAAAATGGATTAAAATGGAAAATTTGCCCAAAAATTAAAATTCTGAAATTTCATCTCCATTTGCCAATAACTCTTGTGGAACACCTAAAGGGTTAACGACGTTTGTAAAATCTGTTTTGAATACCTTGAGGGGTGTAGTTTATTAGATGGGGTCACTTTTATGGAGTTTCTACTCTAGGGGTGCATCAGGGGGCTTCAAATGGACATGGGTGTAAAAAAAACAGTCCAGCAAAACCTGCCTTCCAAAAACCGTATGGCATTCCTTTCCTTCTGCGCACTGCCGTGTGCCCGTACAGCGGTTTACAACCACATATGGGGTGTTTCTGTAAACTACAGAATCAGGGCCATAAATATTGAGTTTGGTTTGGCTGTTAACCCTTGCTTTGTAACCGGAAAAAAATTATTAAAATGGAAAATCTGCCAAAAAAGTGAAATTTTGAAATTGTATCTCTATTTCCATTAATTCTTGTGGAACACCTAAAGGGTTAACAAAGTTTGTAAAATCAGTTTTGAATACCTTGAGGGGTGTAGTTTATACTACATTTTTGGGTGGTTTCTATTATGTAAGCCTCGCAAAGTGACTTGAGACCTGAACTGGTCCCTACAAATTGTGTTTTTGAACATTTCTGAAAATGTTGAATGCTTCTAAACTTCTAAGCCTTGTAACATCCCCAAAAAATAAAATATCATTCCCAAAATGATCCAAACATGAAGTAGACATATGGGGAATGTAAAGTAATAACTATTTTTGGAGGTATTACTATGTATTATAGAAGTAGAGAAATTGAAACTTGGAAATTTGCATTTTTTTTTTACAAATTTTGGGTAAATATGGTATTTTTTTATAAATAAAAAATAATTTTTTTGACTTCATTTTACCAGTGTCATGAAGTACAATATGTGACGAAAAAACAGTCTCAGAATGGCCTGGATAAGTCAAAGCGTTTTAAAGTTATCAGCATTTAAAGTGACACTGGTCAGATTTGCAAAAAATGGCCAAGTCCTTAAGGTGAATTAGGGCTGAGTCCTTAAGGGGTTAACCAAACAAAAAAGTGCTGCATACAAGTTTTTTTTGTCTGGTCTTTTGAAAGAATCTGGAACAGAGGCTCCAAAAGCAGCCTCCAACTCAGATGTGAACAAGCGAAGGCCTACGTATTATGTATTTGTATTACTGCAACTTTCGTACTCCTTGGGTAAAAATACTCCTCAGAAATGGTCACAGGAGTATTTTTACTCTTCTGGAAAAAACATAGTGCGACCTCTGCTGGCCATATACCAGTGCCGGTGATAGCCTTGTTTGGGCTCACTAGCTAGGTTCTTGGATTCATTTAGATTTGTTTGTGCTTTTGACCTCTACTTGTCTTTTGACCACTCTCACTCTCTCGATTTTGTACTGAGTTGTCCACCTGGTTCTGACCCATTTTGTGTTGTTTTTGCCTCTTAGTGTTTATCTGTCTCTGCACTTTAGTAATATAGGGACTGTCGACCAGTTGTGGTCTTGCTACCTAGGGCTTGAACTGCAAGTAGGTAGGGAAAGTGGGCTGGGTTTCAGGTTAGTGCTCACTGTCTGTGTCTGTCCCTGTCTACAAGCGTTACATTATTTCTGTCCATAAAATATTTTTCTGAGCGACCTTCTCATTTATGGACGCCATGGCAGCATTGACCAATCAGATGGAGGGTATTGCCCAACTGGTTCAGGATTTAGCAGAGAGGGTCCAGCAGCAAGAGTCCTACCAGACCAGTCCTGTTGTTACAGCTCCATCACCGGTAGAACCTAAGATTAAACTCCCTGACCTCTTCTCTGGTGACGGTAATGAAAGCGACGGAATGGGGCGCAGCCATAATGTAGTGCGAATTGACTTGGGGGGAAGACCGTAGGACAGTAGGGGGTTAATGTTGTGGGGTAGGGGTGGGCCTAAGGAAGGAAGGGGAGGACGTGCAGTTTGGCGGGCAGTATATGTAGGCCGGAGGTGGGGCGTCAGTCAGTGGCTGGCATAGTGAAGCGCGTTTGCAGGGCCAAGATGTCGTCGCTGGAAGAGTTATTGGAGGCGGTTAGGGCGGCTGTACAGGTACATGGTGCGGCCCGTTTACAAGAGACCATGCAGTCGGTCCTGAACCCCCCGTCTGCAACTGGTGAGGCGGTGCGTTCCGGCCGGGCTAGGCGTTCAGTTCCCCCTGAGCCCTGAGACGACTCCGAGACTGCGTCGGCGAATGAGGAGCCCCATTAGGAACCCTCCGCTGCAGCCTGCGATGCCTGTGGCTGAGCCGGCTCGCAGACGCAGCGGGAGGACGGCGAGGAGAGAGGGCAGGACGACGGGAGAGGGACGGTCTGGTGCGGGTCCCGTCTCCCGGCAGACGAGAGGAAGAAGGCAGGCGCGTGCGGCTGTCTCCCCGCGAAAGGCGGTGCGGGAGAGACGAGGCGGGTCTGTATTACCTGCAGGCGGCGACGGTGTGGCTGCGGCCGGGTCGCTCCACGGCCTGGGCCTCGTGGATGTCGGGGTGAGGAGTTGTCCTGCGTCGCGGTCAGGCTCTGCTGATCGGCGACGTCATCAGGGAGGGCCTGAGGCTCAGAGCGATGATGCAGGGAGAAGAAGCGCGTCGCGACCCCTGGTGGTGGGTCGGCGACATGGCGCCTTTTCAAGGGATGCGGTAGAGGATGAGCCCCCGGAACGGCTGCATGGGACCGCGGCTCACAGTGCTGGTGCTGTGGAGCCAGCTTCACTGGGAGTCGCCGGGATGAGAGGTGTGCGGCGAGGATTGAGGGCCTCTTCTTCACAAGGGGCTGCGGACGTTGGCCCTTTGCAACAGGAGTCAGAGGAGGAGTCTTTCCAGTTGGAGGAAGGCGAAGTGGATCCGGGTGAAGAGTCTGCGGCTGGTGGTATGGACGACGCTGGGCCATCTGGAGGTGACGTCTCGTGCGTGGTATCAGAAGGGAGGTCTGCGGCTGCCGGAGACACCGCCCGGGGACGGCCAGGTGAGAGAGCGGCGTGTCAAATGCATGTTGGGGGGGTCGGGAATTCAGGGTTACATAGTGGGGGGGGTTCTGAAGCTTTGGTGAGGGATGTATTATCGGGTATGCTTGCTTTGTTATCAAGGTTAGGTCCGGGTGCAGTGGGGAATCCGGCGGCTGTGTGGTCTCCTGCGGCTGATTTGGCGGTGGTCCCAAGGGCGGCGCAGGGTTTACTGAGTGTGAGTGGGGGTGCGGTGGCCGGTGGCCAGGCCTGTGGTTCTGGGCGGGTAGCTGGGGAAAAAGGTGATGTGGTTGATGGTGTTAGGTTGGCGGATTCAGCAAAGGGTGAGATTTATGTATGTTTTGAGGGGCCGCTGGGGGCTCATTTGAAGCCGGAGGTCAGGGAGAAGATATGGAAGGATGAATATGTGGAGATCTTCTCTATGCTCCCTTTGGAGAAATTTAATTTGGATAGGGGTAAGCTGGATGAGAGTAAGAAGGAGGAGGAAGAAAGGAGGAGGTTTAGGTTGATTCCGCGTACTTTTCAGAATTGGTTGCAGGCTTTTGCAATTTTGGCCAGCGTCATTGGGGAAAAGACGCCAGAGCACTGCTCGGCTCTTTTCTGCTATATGGATGCTATTGGGGAGGCGCATCGGACGTATGGTGGTGTGGCTTGGCTTAGGTACGACGAGCAGTTCCGGCAGCGGAAGGCGGTCAGGCCTAGCATTCGTTGGGACCATAAGGATATTGGTCTGTGGATGCGTTTGATGGCAGCACCTCGGGGTGGAGGGTCTCAGCCCTTTCGTGGAGCGGCCGGGGGTGCCTCGGCTGCGGAGTCTCAGGTTGGGGGAAAAAAGTGTTATTGCTGGCAATTCAATGAAGGACATTGCCGGTTCTTGTCCGATTGCAGGTTTAAGCATGAGTGCTCCGGTTGCGGAGGTTCCCATAGCCTGTCCCGGTGTTTCCGGAGGGGGAAAGGTAAGGGATCCGAGGTTATGCAAAAGAGGGGTGACTCCGGTGAGGGTGGAAGAGATGGAGCCGTATTTAAGGATGTACCCAAATAGGGAGGCGGCTCGGTTGTTGTTGGAGGGGTTTACCGCGGGGTTTATTATCCCGTGTAGTTTGGTGGGGACGCGGGTTGCTTCCCGGAATTTGATTTCAGCTTTGCGCTACCCTGATGTGGTGAGGGATAAAATTGTGAAGGAGGTTGCGGCTGGCAGAGTTGTAGGCCCCTTTTCAGAGTGTCCTTTGCCGGAGTTATGGGTATCCCCATTGGGTTTGGTTCCTAAGAAGGAGCCCAATAAGTTCAGGCTCATTCATCATTTGTCCTATCCGCTTGGTGGGTCTGTGAATGATGGGATAGCGGACGAGTTATGCTCAGTGTCATACACGTCTTTTGATGAGGCAGTGCGGTGGGTGCGGAGTTTCGGGCAGGGCGCCCTGCTTGCTAAGACTGATATTGAGGCTGCTTTTCGGTTGTTGCCCATTCACCCTGACAGTTTGCACTTGCTTGGTTTTAAGTGGGATGGTTGTTTTTATGTTGATTGTTGTTTGCCGATGGGGTGCGCGATCTCGTGCTCCTTGTTTGAGTCGTTTAGTTGTTTTTTAGAATGGGTGGTGAAACAGGAGGCGGGTTGGAACTCGGTTTTGCACTACCTGGATGATTTTTTGTTTCTTGGTCCGGCTGGATCTAGGGTGTGCGCAGTGCTGCTGCATACAATGGAGAGGGTTGCGGCGCGTTTCGGAATTCCGTTGGCTGCGGATAAGACGGAAGGCCCTGCCACGGTCATTAAGTTCTTAGGTATTGAGATTGACAGTTTGGCTATGGAGTGTCGTTTGCCTGAGGATAAGGTGCGTGATCTCTTGCAGGAGGTCGTGTTTCTGAGGAAGGCTAGGAAGGTGCAGCTTAAGCGGGTTCAATCAGTTTTGGGAAAATTGAATTTTGCTTGTCGCATCTTGCCAATGGGGCGGGTTTTTTGCCGTCGCTTGGCGTTAGCCACTGCGGGCATTACTGCGCCTTTTCATTATTTACGGTTGCCAGGGGCTGTGAAGGATGATTTGGTGGTGTGGGAGAATTTTTTGTTGGATTATAATGGTAGGTCGGTGTGGATGGAAGCGGTGGTTAGCAATGTGGACTTGGAGTTGTTTTCGGATGCGTCTGGTTCTTGTGGTTATGGTGTATTTTGTAGGGGACAATGGAGTGCAGGTGGTTGGCCGGCGGAATGGAGGCAGGCTGGCTTACTTTCAAACTTGGTGTTGTTGGAACTTTTTCCTATTGTCTTGGCCACTGAGTTGTGGGGGGACTGGCTGAGGAATCGGCGGGTGCGTTTTTACTGCGATAACATGGGAGTTGTGCAAGCAATTAATAGTCAGTCGGCTAATTCACCGCCTATGTTGAATTTGCTGAGGTACTTCGTGCTGAGGGGTTTGCGATTGAATGCTTGTTTTGTGGCGGAGCATGTCCCAGGAGTGGATAACTCATTGGCTGATTCCCTTTCTCGTTTTCAGTGGGAGCGTTTCCGCGGCTTGGCGCCGGGTGCCGAAATTCGGGGGTTGCCCTGTCCTCAGTGGCTCTGGAGCGTGGCCTTGGGGTGTCAGCGGGCCTGATTAGGCGGTCACTTAGTAACGGTACGTGGGCTGCTTATTCTTCTGTGTGGTCTTTGTGGGAGGAATTGATTGCGCAAGTTGGGGGTTGTAGCTCGCTGGACGATTTTCGAACGTTATTGGTTTTCTGGTTAGGAACGTTTTATGCAGCAGGTTTATCTTTTTCAGTGGCGTCAAAGAGGTTAGCGGCTGTCGCCTTTTGGTTGCGGTTGCGAGGTATGGCCGATGTGTCTAAGTGTTTTATGGTACGGCAGGCGTTGAAGGGATACCGCCGTTGCGGGGTACGGAGGGACAATCGCAGGCCGGTTTCATTTGCGGTGTTGCAGAAGTTATGGTCAGAGGCGGGATCGGTGTGTATGTCGGCATATGAAGTGTGTTTGTTTAGGGCGGCTTTTTCTCTGGCATTTTTTGGAGCGTTTCGCATCTCAGAGTTGGTGGCAGCGAGTCGCACGAGCACTGGGGGTTTGTTATGGGAAGATGTTGGTTTGGTGGATGGTGTTTTGCGGTGTTGCATTCGCAGGTCTAAGACAGACCAGGAGGGTAGAGGGGTTGTTTTATGGCTGAGGCCATTGGTAGGGTCTGTGCTTTGTCCTGTGCGTTGTATGGAGGATTTCTGGGAGGTGCGGCCGAGTGGGAAGGGGACGTTGTTGATTCATCAGGATGGGTCTCGGTTGTCTCGTTTCCAATTTGTCGCTGTTTTCAGGAAGTGCTTGGTGGCTGCTGGTTTGCCCGCTATGGAATACGCTTCTCATTCTTTTCGGATAGGCGCCGCGACAGAGGCGGCTAGGTGGGGCCTAGGTGAGGAGGTCATTCGGCGTATAGGTCGTTGGGAGTCGGATTGTTTTCGGTCATATATCCGGCCCCATTTGCTGTGAATGGCTGGTGAGGGCTTTGAGGTGGGGAAGTTGTTAAAGTATCTGACAATCTTGGATGTGTTTTTAATTGTGTTTGTTTTGTTGCAGGGTCGGCTCCTTGTTTGACTTGGATTTTTGGGCATTCATATGTTCATTGGGGTGCCTTGCGAGCGGACGTCAGGCGGAACGGACGCCAGTTGGGTTTTTCGGCGGAGGACATGCGGATTAGGTGGATTGGTTTGCGGGGGCTTCTTTGGGGGAGAGTCTTGCCGGAGATCTATTTGAATGTACAGTTGGATCGGCCGCCGGACGTGTTGGTTCTTCATGTCGGCGGGAATGATTTGGGGGTACGTCGGTCCCGGGATGTGATCCGGGATATTAAGTTGGATGTGTTGCGTTTGCTGGCGGATTTTCCTGAGATTTTGCTGGTTTGGTCGGAGGTGGTGGCGAGAAGTAGTTGGAGGTTCGCCAGGTCGGTTGAGCGGATCAATAAGGCGCGGGCGAAATTGAATAAGGAGGTGGGGCGCTTTGTTCGCAGGCAAGGTGGTATAGTGGTGCGCCATCGGGAATTGGAGGCGGCGTCGCCTCAGTTCTTGAGAGCGGATGGTGTGCACCTTAATGATGTCGGTATTGACATGTGGGCTTTGAGCATTCAGGAGGGTTTGGAGACGGCCCTGAGGGTTTGGCGGGATGCCCACAGGTGAGGTGTCACCGGTGGTCTTCTCGTGGCTGATTGTTAGGGGATCCTGGGGGAGCGATTCAATGGTTAAGAGATGCGGGACATGTTGGAGCCTGCATCTCATGTGGTTTCTGAATGCCGAGGATGGGGGCTCCTGTCTGGGCTAAAAGGCCTACAGGAGGAGATACTTGGTTACTTCAAGCAGTTGGTGCTCTTGGGTCGGTGAGTGCGGCCGAGGGTAAGCTTGAAGTACAAGGTGAGACGGTTAAGGAAGATGGCGCTGGTTTGGGTTGCCCTCCAGGATCCTTTTGTTACTGTGCAGTGGGTCATAACATTGAAGGTTGTGTTAATGTGTCGGTTGTTATTATTATTGTCATTATTGTCGTGATTATTTATTATTATTATATGTGAATAATAAAGTTCGGCCATCACGGTCAATTTCTCCAACCAAGTCGGTGTCGGTGTGGTTTATTGAAGGGGAGGTTAGTGGTACGGACAGAGGAGATTCTTCCATCCTATTAAGTCAAAATTCCTTCCGTGAGATCAGTAAACTTTATTTTCTCCTTAAGACACACTCATTGGGTGTGGAAGCTCAGAGGGTGGGCCTCATTATGTCCCTGCTTCATAGGGACCCTCAGGACTGGGCATTTTCGCAATCGCCCAACTCTTCTGAATTATTTTCTGTTGACTTTTTCTTTTCCATGCTAAGTCTCATGTATAATGAGCTAGACCGACCGGCTAAGGCTACTTTCACACTAGCGTTTGGTGCGGATCCGTCATAGATCTGCACAGACGGATCCGTTCAGATAATACATCTGCATCTGTTCAGAACGGATCCGTTTGTATTATCTTTAACATAGCCAAGACGGATCCGTCTTGAACACCATTGAAAGTCAATGGGGGACGGATCCATTTTCTATTGTGCCAGATTGTGTCAGAGAAAACAGATCCGTCCCCATTGACTTACATTGTGTGTCAGAACGGATCCGTTTGGCTCAGTTTCGTCAGGTGGCGCCGGCCCTGTGTGTGTGCTAGAGCCACGGTACCCAGGAGACGTCCTGCAGGTTTACTTTTCCCTCTGCCCATTCCCTTGGACCCACATCTCAATGGATTTCATTACGGACCTTTCACCCTTTCCAGGGAAAGACGGTTGTCTGGGTGGTCATTGATAGGTTCTCTAAGATGTGTCATCTGATTCCATTGAAGAAACTTCCTGACGCCAAAGAATTGGCTACTTTGTTTGCCAACAGTGTTTTTAGATTACATGGGATACCCAAATTCATTGTCTCAGATAGAGGTGCCCAGTTTCTCTCAAGATTCTGGAGAGAATTTAGTGACAGGTTACAGATCAAACTCTCCTTATCTGCGTTCCATCCAGAGACGAATGGACAAACTGAAAGGGTCAACTAGATTTTGGAGCTTTGTTTCTGTCAGAATGAGTGGAAGAGGTTTTTTCCCCTAGCGGGGTTTGCTATTAACAACCACGTCAGCTCCTCTAGTAGCATCTCACCTTTTTATTGTAATTATGGCCGTAATCCACGCTTTTCTTCAGTCTCTAAGTCAAACTGTGTGAATCCTGCGGTGGATGGTATTAGCATTGTCATGATATCAAAATTTTTAATTTGATTTAGATACCATAAAACAGTATTGCGATATTCAATACCACGCGAAAGAAAATTTAAACACCAAAAAATCTGTGTGCATTCCTCATTTTTCGGAACAGTCATCCTATTTTTTGGGGAGACAAGGTGACTAAAATATGGCGAATTGCGTTTTTCTTTTTTTTTTAACGTTTCGCCGTTTACTACATAGGGGATATTTTTTAATATTTACAGGGAGTGCAGAATTATTAGGCAAATGAGTATTTTGACCACATCATCCTCTTTATGCATGTTGTCTTACTCCAAGCTGTATAGGCTCAAAGCCTACTACCAATTAAGCATATTAGGTGATGTGCATCTCTGTAATGAGAAGGGGTGTGGTCTAATGACATCAACACCCTATATCAGGTGTGCATAATTATTAGGCAACTTCCTTTCCTTTGGCAAAATGGGTCAAAAGAAGGACTTGACAGGCTCAGAAAAGTCAAAAATAGTGAGATATCTTGCAGAGGGATGCAGCACTCTTAAAATTGCAAAGCTTCTGAAGCGTGATCATCGAACAATCAAGCGTTTCATTCAAAATAGTCAACAGGGTCGCAAGAAGCGTGTGGAAAAACCAAGGCGCAAAATAACTGCCCATGAACTGAGAAAAGTCAAGCGTGCAGCTGCCAAGATGCCACTTGCCACCAGTTTGGCCATATTTCAGAGCTGCAACATCACTGGAGTGCCCAAAAGCACAAGGTGTGCAATACTCAGAGACATGGCCAAGGTAAGAAAGGCTGAAAGACGACCACCACTGAACAAGACACACAAGCTGAAACGTCAAGACTGGGCCAAGAAATATCTCGACTGATTTTTCTAAGGTTTTATGGACTGATGAAATGAGAGTGAGTCTTGATGGGCCAGATGGATGGGCCCGTGGCTGGATTGGTAAAGGGCAGAGAGCTCCAGTCCGACTCAGACGCCAGCAAGGTGGAGGTGGAGTACTGGTTTGGGCTGGTATCATCAAAGATGAGCTTGTGGGGCCTTTTCGGGTTGAGGATGGAGTCAAGCTCAACTCCCAGTCCTACTGCCAGTTTCTGGAAGACACCTTCTTCAAGCAGTGGTACAGGAAGAAGTCTGCATCCTTCAAGAAAAACATGATTTTCATGCAGGACAATGCTCCATCACACGCGTCCAAGTACTCCACAGCGTGGCTGGCAAGAAAGGGTATAAAAGAAGAAAATCTAATGACATGGCCTCCTTGTTCACCTGATCTGAACCCCATTGAGAACCTGTGGTCCATCATCAAATGTGAGATTTACAAGGAGGGAAAACAGTACACCTCTCTGAACAGTGTCTGGGAGGCTGTGGTTGCTGCTGCACGCAATGTTGATGGTGAACAGATCAAAACACTGACAGAATCCATGGATGGCAGGCTTTTGAGTGTCCTTGCAAAGAAAGGTGGCTATATTGGTCACTGATTTGTTTTTGTTTTGTTTTTGAATGTCAGAAATGTATATTTGTGAATGTTGAGATGTTATATTGGTTTCACTGGTAAAAATAAATAATTGAAATGGGTATATATTTGTTTTTTGTTAAGTTGCCTAATAATTATGCACAGTAATAGTCACCTGCACACACAGATATCCCCCTAAAATAGCTAAAACTAAAAACAAACTAAAAACTACTTCCAAAAATATTCAGCTTTGATATTAATGAGTTTTTTGGGTTCATTGAGAACATGGTTGTTGTTCAATAATAAAATTAATCCTCAAAAATACAACTTGCCTAATAATTCTGCACTCCCTGTAGACACGACTATACCTAATATGTTTATTTTTTTATTGTTTATATGTAAAATTGGAAAAGGGGGTGATTTAAACTTTTAATATTCTGGTGTTTTTTTGTTTTTTTTTACTTTTTATTTATGGTTCAATAAGATTTTATTATCTTTTATAATCATAAAGGAAACATCACAAATTGCAGTTTAGAAGCCACATATATAGTTACAGTGCGACATGCAATCGTAAACAGCAGTATAGCATCAAGGACTTGGTATAAGCATGTATCTGTAACTGTATTGCAAACAACCAGCTGTCATATAGTCAGCGGAATCAAAAACCCAAAAGGGCTTAACACGGCCTCAAACATATGATATATAGGCCAATAATTCTAGACAAACATTGACAGAAAAGGGGGGAGACAAGACGACACACACGTGGAAAGGGGGGGGGGGGAAGGGGAGAAAATCGCAAGGCATAGCTGGTGAATAACTAGGCACTTTTATGGAGGGGCATCAGGGAGAGCCCCAGAAGCCACCCAAACCGTGAACGAGGGAGAGGCTCTAAACCTGGACCATGGATCCCAACCCTTAAGAAACGCTGGAATCTTGTTATGGTCAGAGGCACACATCTCCTCTCTGTGGATCAGCACATCTAGTGCCGAGGCCCAAGTAATCCTTCTCAAACTCTCGGTCGACTTCCAATTGCGCGGTATAATTTGTCTCATGGCCAGCATAAAAAGCCGCAATGACCCCTTTTTAATATGTAAGATCCGCCCCGGGAAAATAGATAGAAGAGCTATGGAAGGGGAGGATGCTATGGTGGCCCGGAATAGAAAATTATAAAGCTTGAAGACATCTACCCATAACGGGTTAAGCTTCGGACATTCCCACCATATATGGGTCATGGTCCCCCTAGCACCCAAGCACCGCCAACATAGCTCAGAAACCGAGGGGTAGAAACGATGCAATTTCTCCGGTGTCCGATACCATCTGGTAAGTATTTTATAATTGAGTTCTTGTAAATTACACGATATAGAGATCTTATGCGTAAGAAGCAAAGAACATCTCCATTGATCCCCAGTAAAGGTTTCACCCAATTCCGTCTCCCAATCCAGCATAAACTTGAGTTTGGGGTAGGAATCTCCAGATTGGCTGTCCCCAGTCACCTCGGCGTTCAGTATGGCATAAAGTAGAGAAATAGCATGGCCAGGGGCCGCCTGAGCAACACATAACTTTTCAAATTCCGTTAGAGATGTGCGGGACTGCAAACCAGGCATCAGAGAACTAACGAACCCCCTGAGCTGAAAATAGAGGAACCATCTACCGGGAGATGGCGGGAGTATGTGCGATAGGTCCTTAAGAGGGTGTATCCCAGTAGAAGAACAGACGTCTCTCAGTCTGACAGTAGATGTGTAATTATCTCGAAAGGCGGGCACCTGTTTAAGTCCCACAGGTAAATCTGGATGATCAGTGAGCATTGAGAGGGGACCTGGGATCTTAGCTAAATTTAGTTTAGGTGCAAACTTTATCCATGAGGCGGCTAATGTAGGGAGGAGCATATCAGATTGGGCATGAGGGAGATTACATAAGGAATTAGGGGGCAGCCAAAATATGCCTGTTGCCAGGTGGGGATTCGTAACATGCTCAATTTCTACCCACATCTTAGTATCCTTGTTGTGAAAAAGATCTAAGACGCAGTTCGTGACTGCAGCCCTATAATATGTCAAAAAGTTAGGTAAACCTGTCCCTCCCTCTAATTTAGGGCAAGTCAAGAGACTATGGCCAAGCCGTGCTCTGGACTGATTCCACACGAATTGAGAAGTCAAGCGCCAGAGGCGAGTAAAGTAGATCAGGGGGATATTACAGGGAATAGTTTGAAATAAATAGAGCAGGCGAGGTAATATGTCCATTTTAAGGGTATTAATTTTACCAAACCAAGAAATTCGTAGGGGCGCCCAGTTCTGAAGACTCGCTGTAATGGATTTAAGGAGAGGAGTATAATTAAGTTTAAATAGGTGTGAGGGATTGGCAGGTATGTGAACTCCCAAATATTTGATAGTCTTCCGCCCATTTAAAGGAGAAGGATTCTCCGAGGGATTGCACTTCCCTATGGGGAAGTGTAATATTCAGAATTTCGGACTTATGTACAATAACTCTGAAGTTACTGAGGCGTCCAAATATACCAAATTTCTTAAGAACGGACGGAAGGCCTATTCTGGGGGACGTGAGATATAAAAGCAAGTCGTCCGCAAACAACGATAACTTATGTTCGGTTTGTCCGATCCGAAAACCTTTGATTGTTTTGTTTGCCCTAAGGGCATTGGCCAGGGACTCCATAGTCAGTATGTATAAAAACGGGGACAAGGGACAACCCTGGCGTGTGCCGTTTCGAATCTGAAATGGTGAGGACAGAGTGCCATTGACCCGCACACATGCCGAAGGAGAAGAATAAAGAGCCATGATGCGCTGGAGCATCTTGTCACCTAGTCCTAGGTGGGCTAGGGTTTCAGACAGAAACCTCCAGTCCACCCGGTCGAATGCCTTCTTGGCATCAATTGACAGAAGACATAAAGGTGATTTATATTGTCTAGCTCTGGCTATGAGACCCAGAGACTTCATGGTATTATCACGGGCCTCTCGGCCGGGGACAAATCCCACCTGTTCTTTATGAACACTACCAGGTATGTGTGGGCGCAATCGCATGGCTAGTATCTTAGCATACATTTTCAGGTCGACATTAAGAATCGAAATGGGCCTATAGTTTCCACATACCGTGGGATCTCTACCCGGCTTAGGGATGACTACTACGTGCGCCTGTAAGGCCTGATATGGAAAGGGGAATACCGAAGAAATAGAATTAAAGGTCTCAGTTAGAACTGGAGCTAAGTCCTCTGCCAGGACTTTGTAGAAACGGGGTGTGAACCCGTCGGGTCCGGGGCATTTCCCTATTTTCAGGTCCTGGATTGCTGCTTTAATTTCTGAGATGGAAAAATCACTTTCCAGGTCAGAAGAAGTCACAGTATCTAAAGGCTTGGGGCCGTTAGAGGCTATGTACTGACGTATGTCCTCCGACGGGGGTGGCGAAGATATATCTCTAGAGGCCTGTAGATCATAAAGGGCGGAGTAATAATTTTTAAATTCCGTGGAGATCGCCGAAGGGGCATGGGCCAAGCCATTTGTGTTTGTATTGATAGCATGCACGTGTGTTGCTGAGGGTTTGGGATGGAGGGCTCGTGCTAACCACCGCCCGCTTTTATCACCATATTCATAAAAACCATGTCTAACTCTATCCCTGGCACACAGGGATTTCTGATCTAATATCTTTAAAATCTGCTGATGAAGGGAAGAAATGTCCGCCCTCAGGGAATCCGCAGGAGACAGCTTATTCCGTTCCTCACTCCGAGTAAGCTCAGAGAAAAGATTGGAAAGTTTTAAGGTACGTTCTTTTTTCAACCGCGACCCATGTGAGATAAAGAGGCCTCGTAACACACATTTGAGGGCTTCCCACTTCACTGGTTGAGCAGTAGTGTCGGATTTGTGATTTACAGAAAAATCCGCCACGGCTTTCCTGACGTCAGCCATACACACCCCATCGTTCAGCAGATTGTCGTTTAGCCGCCATGAGGACGCCCGATTTCCTAGCGCGGAACCCATCAGAAGGCCATATACAGGGGCATGGTCGGACCACACAATAGTGTCTATGGAGCATTTGGGATTGAGGTCAAGAAGTTTCTGTGATATGAAAAGATGGTCCAGCCTGCCATAACTATTATGACTATGGGAAAAATGGGTGTATTCTCTGATGCCTGGGTGCAGGACCCGCCACATATCCACCAATCCAAGGACACCTAAGTCCTTCTGAAATTGATGTACCGACACCGAGGAGACTGAGGACTTACCAGTGGATGAGTCTAGGGCCGGGTCCATCACTAAGTTAAAGTAGCCACCTACGATGATCGGGGAACCATCCGCGAATTTAGCCACTTTCCTCAAGACTTTAGTCCCAAATGCAGCCAAAAGAAAAGAAAAACGCAAGGGGGGAGGGAGAAAAGAAACTAGACTAGAAAGACAAAAAGAAAGAACTTAAGTCGTGACTTCAGTCACAGGTGGGAGAAGGAGAAGCCTAGAACTAAGTGGACTCCACCTTAGACTCCAGCAACATAAGAAAGTGAACTTATAACAGTGCAGGACATATAAAATACACAATGTGACCCGTATAAATGGCAGGAAAAGAAAAAACTAGATGAGTAGTACAACCGCGACGATGGCACAGCCTCCAAACTATAAAAGAGTAGCATATTATTCAAAGTCACAAGGGACAAGCGAGATAATAAAGGCTAATCAGAAATCGCAGGAGGACGTCTGGGTGGCCTCTTTGGTTTAGCTGCCACACTGCCATTGCTCACGACGTGGGGCCGCCGAGATTTCTCGAGGTCTAGGCCACTCTGGCAAGTCCAGATCAGGTAGATCGAAGGTCTCCAGAAACTTAGGAAGGTCCGTTATAGATTTGAATGACCCCATCTTCCGGTCTTTGTTGGCGATTAGTTGAAATGGGTAACCCCATCTATATGGTATGGAGCGCTTCTGTAGCTCAGAAAGAAGGGGTTTCAGGGCCTTTCTCAGGACCAAAGTGCGTCTGGCCAAGTCTGGCAAGATGAGGATCACTTTATCTTCAGACCGGACAGGTTCCGCATTTCTGTAGGCTTTCAGGAATGCTTCCTTATCCTTGTAAAAGTGCACCCTGCAGATAACGTCACGGGGACGCGATAGGTCACTTGGCTTGGGGCCCAGCGCCCTATGGATCCTGTCCAGTTCAATATGTTGATCAGGGTTTTTTTGTAGGAGTGATCCGAAGAAGGACAAGGCCCATGCTTCAAGGTCTTGAGGGACTATTTTCTCAGAGAGGCCCCGTATCCGGAGATTATTCCTCCGGTTACGATTTTCAATGTCCTCAAGATGGGAGAGGATACCTTGAATCTGGTCAGTGTGATCTTGCAAGACCAGCCTATGCGATTCTATGGTCGCCTGAAATTGCTCTTGGGCAGATTCAATTTCCTCCACCCGGTTGCCGACATGCTGTATGTCGTGCTGTATAGCCGCCATGTGTTGTTTGTGGGACGCCTCAAGTCTCATAAATAATCCATCTCCTGTTTAGTGGGAAGGGACTTGAGATGAGTTTTCCAGTCCCAGTCACCCCCCTCATTTTGCAGGACACACGGGCTCACTGACCTAGGTGATGTCTCTGGAGAGCTGCGGACATGTGGTGAGGAGCTCATGGATGCGTCCACCGTCTTGAAGAGGGCTGGAGAGGACGAGGGAGCTGAGGATGGATTCACCGCCGCTGCATAGGAAGTAGGTGAGTGACTATCCGGCTGGTTCCCATTACCAGGTATAGTGTCCTGATCGGGGTTGTTCAGCGCACTGCTGGAGGAAGCGGCCGTCTGTCTCGGAGCCTGCGCCATCTTGGGCACCTCGTTGTTCCCGCCGTGAGCACCCGACTGGCTGGGGGTGCTAAAAAAGCGGGTTATCGCTCTCGAGGATCTCAGGGCAGGAGTAGATGGGGCCCCTCTTCTACGGCCTCCCATGGGGTCTTGAGAGTAAACTAAGTCTTGCTGTAAGTGTAAATGCTGGAGTCTTTCAGGAGCTCATACAAGACGTGTCTCACTCAGCCATTGGCAAGCTCCGCCCCCTTTACTTTTTATTTAATAACTATTAGCCCTTTGTCCCTTGTCCTATTCACCCTAATAGAGATATATTAGGGTGTATAGGATTTTACAGTGTCCCTGCTGTGTTTACTGAGGGGGTGGGGACTGTAGGCCGCTGGCCACTGCGCCACCAATGAAAACAATTAACCCCTAAATGCAAATGTATGGAGCGGGTTGCTGCAGTGACCCTGCTCCATACGCGGCGGGTGCCGACTGTATCATACAGCTGACACCCGTCCGCAATGACGGGGAAAGGCAATCCTGCCGAACCCCATCATTTAACCAATTCAATTTAAACAACCTAATAAAAAGAATTCTTTGGGTCTGAACTTTGTCTTGGCTTTTGGCTTTCTGCAAAAAATTTGCATCTCAGAGTACCATCTGTTAAACTTGCTCCTAAGTTTATTGAACTATATAAGATCAAGTCTGTTATAAACCCGGTATCTTTTCGCCTTCAATTACCATCCTTGTCCAACATACATGATGTTTTTCATAAATCATTGCTTTAAGAAGTACATTTTTCCTGTGATTCCTCCACCTAAATATCCTGATCCAGTGGTAATTCTAGGCGAGGTTGAGTATGAGGTGGAAAAAATTCTTGACTCTCAGAGAGTTCAGGGCTCTCTGCAGTACCTAATTCATTGGAAGAGATATCGTGCCGAGGAGAGAAAATGGGTGCTGGCTCGGGATGTTCATGCTTCTCATTTATAAAAAAAAATTTTTTCCATCAAAGCCTGCTCCCCACCAGGGTCTGGTGGCCCCTCTTAAAAGGGGGGAGGTAATGTCACAAACTTACCTGTCCAGGCCCCGGGGGCAAGATCTCCAGCTTTGCTGCGACCAGGCTGGGAGAAATGTGCTTAAGCCATGCCCACTGGTGCCGCAGCAGCATCCTTAGCAACAGGATTCAATGCTCTTTCTCCCCACAGCGGGCATGTGCCGGAGGAGACTACTCTGCTGCTGTATTCCTATGTGCTAGTGTTCTGACTGATGGAGCGCCGAGTCAGGACTTATTAGGTTCTGATCCTGGGCTCACTAGCTAGTTTCCTGGTTCTTGGATTAATTTAGATTTGTTAGTGCTTTTGACCTCGGCTTGTCTTTTGACCACTCTCTGTCTCACTTGATTTGTACTGGTATTTCATCTCGGCTTGTCTTTAGACTACTCTCTGTCTCCTGTTTTTGTACTGCGTTGATTCTAACCCATTTTCATACGACTATTCCGTTGTGTTGTTTTTGTGTCTTGGTGTTTGTCTGTCTCAGCACCTTAGTAGCATAGGGACCGTCAACCAGTTGCTACCTACCTTGAACTGTAGGTATGGAAAGTGGGCTGGGTTCCAGGTCAGGGACCACTGTCCGTGTCTGTCCCTATCTACAAGCATTACAGTTTCTTATTTTTGCTATTGATTTGTGCAAAATTTGTTGAAACAGTGTCTTTTAAGGAATGCCTGACACAAGACAGACCCCTTTAAGAAAAAGCATCCTCCCCTGGGTATAAAGGATGCATCCTGCACTCAATACTTTGAACTGAAAAAAAATAGCAGCCATTTTTCAATCATATTATACAAAGTTGTATTCCCTCCATTCAGAACTCCCTAGAGATCCTGATGTCAGGGCCCAGATGTTGGACGAATATCTGTCTGACTGCACTTTGCCCACCCTATCTCCAGAGGCTCTAGCAGACCTGAACCAGCAGATCTCACCAGAGGAACTGGAGGAGGTTATAAAGGATATGCCGGGTAACAAAGCACCAGGACCTGATGGTCTCACGTATCAATATTATAAAACGTACATAGAGATTTTACTTCCACATATGGTCACCCTATTCAACTCCTTTTTAGCAGGGGAACCTATTCCGCAAACTATGCTTCACTCTTCTATTACAGTTATACCTAAACCAGGAAAAGATCCCTCAGAATGTGCTAGCTACCGCCCAATTAGTCTGCTAAACTCGGATCTTAAGATATTTACCAAACTACTTGCGAATTGATTGAGCTACTGGCTCCCCCAGATGATTCACAAAGACCAGGTGGGGTTTGTCCGGTTCCGCCCGGCGGGGGATAATACACGTCGGGTGGTAGACTTGATTGATGAGGTTAAGAAGGAATCGACAGAGGATCTTCTCCTCAGCCCTGATGCAGAAAAGTAATATAGCAGGCTAGTTTTTTAAAATCTGTAACAAAACAGATGGGCGCACCATAGGGTAATTCTGTGAGTGTATAGTAATATACGGAGAAAGATGGTAAGGCTCACCTTGTGTGGTTGTGCAAATGTAGGCACAACACTATTGCAGGTATTTTCAAACAAGCCTGGACGTCTGGATATGGCGGTCTGCAGCCACGGGACCACAAGAGATCTTCAAAAGGAGAAGCCTGGAGCCCCCAAGAAGATGATGATGCAAAAGAACAAACCACGTCCCACGGCGCAAATTACCGTCAGCCAGTCACCAGGATCAAGAAGGAATCTTTTATTGCAGCGATACAACGCGTTTCGGGGAATCACTCCCCTTCATCAGGTACAAAAAAAGCTGCAAAAAAAAAAAAGGTGCAGCTTTTTTTGTACCTGATGAAGGGGAGTGATTCCCCGAAACGCGTTGTATCGCTGCAATAAAAGATTCCTTCTTGATCCTGGTGACTGGCTGACGGTAATTTGCGCCGTGGGACGTGGTTTGTTCTTCTGATGCAGAAAAGGCCTTTGACCGTCTTAGCTGGCCTTTTATGTTTCATACTCTGCAGAGGTTTGGGTTTACAGGCCCATTTCTGCAAGCACTTTACTCGGCTCCTATGGCACGTATCAATCTACCCCATGCCTGCTCCTCGGTGTTCCCTATTAAAAATGGGACCCGGCAGGGCTGTCCCTTATCCCTGCTTCTTTATATACTGAGTATTGAGCCCCTGGCCTCTCGGATTCAGATAAACCCAGACACCCATTAAAATAAGGGGCCGGTCCTTCACCATCTCCCTTTTTGCAGACGATGTCCTTTTAACGTTAGCGATCCCAATTATCTCGCTCCCGAATTTGCACGCCACCATAGGCACATATAGTAGGCTATCAGGTTGTAAAATAAATAATACAAAAACGGAAGCATTACCCTTAAATATACCCCCACGAACTCTCTTAGCCTTACAACACTCGTTTAAATACTCCTGGCAAAACCGCTCTCTTAAGTACTTGGGAGTCCATATCACCCCTACTTATCCTGCTTTATATGGAGCAAACTTCCCGCCGGTCATAGCTACTATATAAATACGCTCCTTAATAAGTGGAGACCCCTACACATATCTTTACTGGGCCGCATAACAGCAATTAAAATGTCGATCTTACCCAAATTGCTTTACTTCTTTGAAACGCTCCCAGTTAGAGTATCGGCGGGGACCTTGCGCCAAATTCAATCTGCCTTTCTTACATTTGTATGGCATAACAAACGACACCATATCGCTAAATCTGTCCTGACCTCAAAGAAATCTCAGGGCGGCCTGTCCCTACCTGATATAGCCCTCCTGGACTACCTTAAATTCCTTCAATAAATGGACAGAAATAGAGAGGCTTTGGTTAGCCCCGATTTATATGGGAGCTATGATCTGGGGCCGTCCGGCGGACATAACACCCCAGAGACTGCTAGGCCCAATGACATTCACCAAAAAACTATGGCTGACCTGTAGGATTAAATTCGGCCTCTCTACATTATACTCCTGTCTTACACCTTTTTGGTTACTCCACATTTAGGTAATAGTAGCAAATCAAATATGGCTAACCCCTAGATCAGGAGCGGACTCTTCCGTCTTCATGATTTATGTAATCCCCTAACAAACCGCCATTTGTCCTTTGCAGATTTACAAAATAAATATAATCTACCCTCCTCTTCCAACTATCACTACAACCAAATAGCACATTTCTGCCACTGAGAAATTGTGTGTCCGAGGCCCATCAATTACAGGTCTCATCTCGGATATATATGATCTGCTTCTCACCCAGACTTACTTACTGGGGGGAAAGCACTTATATATGCTAAAATGGGAGAAATGGCTAGATAGGGAAATCCCGATAAACCTTTGGCAGGTGATATGGTCCAGAGCTTTTACTAGCTCATCTTGCATAACTTATAAAGAAACTTACATAAAATTACTGATGCACTGGTACCACACACCGGAGGTGCTGCATGCCTTAAATAGGAATATCCCTAATGTTTGCTGGAGATGCTCAGCCAACGGGGCTTCCATATATCACATATTCTGTACGTGTCCCCTGGTAATACCCTTTGGAGGATGGTAGCTTCTGTACTGCAGGACGTTTTAAGGATTTCAGTGAGGTTGGATCCCCTTTCATACTTGTTGAATATCCCACCTAGGGATATGAGGGGTCGCGACTCCGGGCTGCTCTTGCAGGATATTCGCTCTTTAAAATATTATACGGCTTTGTCGCAGGGGACTGTGGACAAGTTCCTACAGACTTGGTCCTGTTGGGATCTCGACCACGAAGAGCTCCGCTTATAACGAAGGAGAGAACTCCTAGCTTCTTATTTCCTCCCCCCACCCTTCCCTTCTTTGGTTTCCCCCTTTCTTTTAGTTTCTACCCTTATCTACATAGACTATGGATGGACTCTATCAGCTGTTATTATGTAATCTTATATTTTTGCAACATTACCAAAGTCATGTTGTTTGTGGAAGATTTTGCTTCATATTTTGATACTTGGAAAATGAAAAATGTTTAATAAACATAAACTTAAAAAAAATGAAAAATGAAAAAGCATCTTCCACAGGTAAGTATTAACTGTTGCTCGAGAGGAATTGTGGCTGTTTCTCTGTCCCCAAGTACTAAAAAGCCATGGTCACGACCACATGGTACCTTGCAACAAACTTTAGAAAAATAGGAAAGCATATGCTTATGGTCCAAAGTAACAGATAGGCAGATATTCACTTTGTACAGTTGCCGCCCCATTAGTGCTGTTCTCTTCTTACAGCAAAAAAAAAGCTTCCATCACCTTGGATTAGAGAAATATGGTAAAACTGTAATTAAAACTGTTGTCCTAGAAAATTATAAGTCTAGGACAAGACACCTTTAAATATCTAAAATAAAAGATTATCATGTTTTTGTCATATGGTTAATGTACGCAAAAAATGTCATACGTTAAAGGATGCCTCAGACAAATGTCATACTGTGGCATCTGTCACCATAGAGTACCATAGTAAAAAATAACTTATACGTTAATGTATACTTTCTGTACAGGATGGAAAAACATAGTGTACCACGTTTTTCCATCCTGTAAAGTCCAGCAAAAAACGTATACGTTAATGTACACTTTTTTTTTAATGATGGAACTTTATGGTGACAGATTCCACATTATAGCATCTGTCTCAGGCGTCTGTTAAGTCATAAGTTTTTTGTGTACGTTAAAAGTACGACAAAAACACAGTGTGAACCCACAGTAAGTCTACTGTGTTGATTGCAGAGAAATGCAAAAACCCCTATGATGCCAATTGCACTATAATATTTTTCCTGATTTCAAATATGGCAATCTGAATAAATCTCTTTATCAGTGTCCATTAGCTAGAAGTCTAGTACCAATAACGTGGTCTGATACCCGCGACCCCAGCCGATCAACTGCTTTCACAGACGTTCCTGCTGTCACAGACGTTCCTGCGACAGGTGGCAGGAGATCTGTGAGACTGGCAACACATGGTTTGATCTGACATGTTTTCCCCAGGTGTTGCTATTGTGGTCATTTAACCTTCTGTATTTATTGTTGTTTCTCCCACTATGCTATGCGGTTTAAAGCTTAGCTTATGTTTGGTTCTTGGCTGAGTTCCTGTTGCTACCAAAGCTTCATTGAAGATAAGTGTTTCCGTTCCCTTTTGTATTTTGTTTTGATATATATGTGTGTGTTGCCTTTCCCTGTTTGTCATTAGGCCTGAGGGAGACTCTTGTTCGTCCTTCCCTTTGGAGGAACAGGTAGACTCAGTCCTGACATTAGTTCCATGGTCCTATAGGGTGAGATAGGATTCTAGGTATCCGGTGTATGAACTTGCCTACCTTTGGGGCCTGTCCATACTGGTATTCAAAGAAAATCCCAGCAGTCATGTCTTCAAGTATATGATATTTTATTGCATCAAATCAAAAGATGTCCTCAATCCAGGACGCGTTTTGGCTAGCATGCCTTTATCAACAGGTACAGGTATACAAAATGACCAAGTATAAAAAACTCACCTAAAGAATTATTAGGAACACCTGTTCTATTTCTCATTAATGCAATTATCTAGTCAACCAATCACATGGCAGTTGCTTCAATGCATTTAGGGGGGTGGTCCTGGTGAAGACAATCTCCTGAACTCCAAACTGAATGTCAGAATGGGAAAGAAAGGTGATTTAAACAATTTTGAGCGTAGCATGGTTGTTGGTGCCAGACGGGCCGGTCTGAGTATTTCACAATCTGCTCAGTTACTGGGATTTTCACGCACAACCATTTCTAGGGTTTACAAAGAATGGTGTGAAAAGGGAAAAACATCCAGTATGCGGCAGTCCTGTGGGCAATAATGCCTTGTGGATGCTAGAGGTCAGAGGAGAATGGGCCGACTGATTCAAGCTGATAGAAGAGCAACGTTGACTGAAATAACCACTCGTTACAACCGAGGTATGCAGCAAAGCATTTGTGAAGCCACAACACGCACAACCTTGAGGCGGATGGGCTACAACAGCAGAAGACCCCACCTGGTACCATTAATCTCCACTACAAATAGGAAAAAGAGGCTACAATTTGCACGAGCTCACCAAAATTGGACTGTTGAAGACTGGAAAAATGTTGCCTGATCTGATGAGTCTCGATTTCTGTTGAGACATTGAAATGGTAGTCCGAATTTGGCGTAAACAGAATGAGAACATGTATCCATCCTCTGATGGCTACTTCCAGCAGGATAATGCACCATGTCACAAAGCTCAAATCATTTCAAATTGGTTTCTTGAACATGACAATGAGTTCACTGTACTAAAATGGCCCCCACAGTCACCGGATCTCAACCCAATAGAGCATCTTTGGGATGTGGTGGAACGGGAGCTTCATGCCCTGGATGTGCATCCCTCAAATCTCCATCAACTGCAAGATGCTATCCTATCAATATGGGTCAACATTTTTAAAGAATGCTATCAGCACCTTGTTGAATCAATGCCACGTAGAATTAAGGCAATTCTGAAGGCAAAAGGGGATCCAACACCGTATTAGTATGGTGTTCCTAATAATTCTTTAGGTGAGTGTATAATGGGATAACTCCTCCCATTATGACATCATCACCAACTCCCATCATCTACACAGGTGATGGGAGGGGAAAGTAACAAACACACAAGTGTATCAATCAGTAACTCAAAGGCTTATACCACAGGGTTCATGTCTCAAACTATGTTTCAAAAAATATATATGTATTACAAAAAAATTATATATATCAACCACCAATCATATTTCATAATTCCTGGTGTATGAGATCCCTCAACGGATATTTGATGTCTGAAAAATAAAGGTTATATATAAATAACACAGCATCAAATGTGCATAATCTCATAATCTCTGTTAAGGCCTTTAGGGTGTAGAGTATCCAACATATGGATCCAATACGCCTCTCTACGTAATAGCAGCTTCTTCAAATCTCCTCCTCTCCTAGGTCTTTTAACCTGTTCCAGTACCTGGAACCTCAATTGAGAAATCCCATGTTTGTACTGATCAAAATGAAATGGGATAGGGAGCATCAAATTCTTAGTGCGAATAGTAGATTTATGTTTCCCAATACGATCCCTAATCGTTTGAGTGGTCTCTCCAATGTATAATAAACCACAGGGACATTTTATCAAATAAATCACATTGGTGGATTCACATGTGAAAAAACCTTCAATTGCAAAAGGTCGACCACTGTGTGGATGATAGAATGTGGAACCTCTAATAATATGGGAACATTGAGAACAGTGCAAACATGGGAATGTACCCTTACGTTGAGTAGCTAACACCATTTGTTTTAGCGTCTTTTTTGTACTCCCAATATCAGAGTGTACCAGTTTATCCCTATAACTAGGATTCTTCTTGTTGCATATCAAGGGAGGTTTTTTAAATTCTTCTATAGTAGGATAAGCCTTCTCCAACAAGTGCCAGTGTCTACGTATGATATTATCCAATTTCTGGTTATAGGGATGAAACTTATGTACAAGTGCCACTCTAGATAATTTGGTTTTAACTGATTTATCAGGATTAGTGAGTTCTCTTCTAGTTTGGCTCAGAATTTAATGGGGATAACCCCTTTGTTCAAATTTATGAGTCATCTCATCAATCCTGATAAGCTGCCTATCAGAATCAGACACAATACGCTGTACACGCTGATACTGGGATTTCAGGATAGCTCTCTTTAATGCTGGTGGGTGAGAGCTTGAGAAATGAAGAATGCTATTCCTATCAGTATCCTTTTTTCAACAAATCTGTGGATAGCATACCGCATTGATCCTTTTCTACCATTGTATCAAGAAAGCTCACCTTATGGTTGTCAGAGACTAATGTGAATTTTAACCCTTCATGTGCATGGTTCAAGTGGTCAAGGAAGAACAACAGGGTCTCCTGTGACCCCGCCCATATGCAAAAAATGTCATCAATAAATCTCTTCCAAACGAGGACATTATTTAGATACCAACTGGTATTATATACATATAGATCCTCAAATTGTGACATATAAGCATTTGCATAGGGCGGGGCCACATCGACCCCATCGCGGTCCCTCGCCGCTGAAGGTAGTAGTCGTCCTCAAACATAAAATAATTTTCATAAAACACAAGTTTTAATAATTGCAGAAAAAAATCCTGTTCTTCCTGAGTGTACTTACTACTACCTAGTAATGATCTAACTGCTGCTATGCCAATTACATGGTCAATAGAAGTATACAAACTAACCACGTCTATAGTTACCAAGAGACTATCAGAGGGGACCGATTCCAAACTGGCAATTGTGTTAAGAAAATTTTGCATATCAGACAAAAAAGATTTAGTATCCTTGATTAAAGGAGTCAATGCCTTTTCTAGCACAATTGCCAGGGGTGATAATATTGACCCTACAGAGGCTACAATAGGTCGCCCCGGAGGGTCCACTAAGGTCTTGTGCACCTTAGGCAAAATATAGAAAACTGGGGTGATAGGTGTATGATTAATCAGAAACTTATGCAATTTACCATCAATAACCCCTAGGGATAAAAATTGGTTAACAGTTTGCATGATTTTATCCTTAATACGAAACACTGGATCACCCGATAATTTTTCATAAGTATTTCCATCCGAAAGTTGGCGCATAACCTCTGCGACATATTTTCCTCGATCCATCAGAACAATCGCGCCTCCCTTATCCGCAGGCTTTAGGACAAGCTCTTTATCCTCCATTAATGATCGGATAGCCATTTTATCCTGCAGTGTTACATTATGCGAAAAACCGTAATTCACCCCTCTTTATCGAATCCATCTGACTCTGTATATCTTTATTAACTAAATGAACATAAGTCTCAATAGGGTGGTATACCTTAGGAGGCATATAATGACTCTTTGTCTTCAGATCTAAGTCCGCTAGGCGTAGACCAGAATGTCCCTCCTCAACCTCATGCACACCATGCGATTTTTCATGAGATTCCAAGAAATGTGCTTTAAGTCTTAATTTTCGAAAAAAATGATTCAAATCAACATCAAACTGAAAAGAATCGAATGGAGTCGAAGGACTAAAAGAAAGTCCTTTCTGTAAAGCTTTCATTTGATCGACATTAAGACTCCTGGAAGACAAATTATTCACGAGTGACGTGCTCTTACCTGAGAGCGCGTCTGGATCACTTGACTCGATCCCATCCCTTTGCCAGCAGCTACGATGCTTCCGGCCTGCGCGCCTCCTCCTCCGCGCGGACGCCGACCGCCCCTCCGAAAAAAAGAGCGAGTCTCCTGTGGTCCCGTGGATTCGTTTCCCGAACTGGAGGTATATGATCCCGGTTTCGCAGGTCTCCTGTAGCCCGACCTCTGGCGGGATGACGTGTCTTTCCATCTATACACTTTATTTAGATGATAGTCCTCACTATCACGTAAGAACTTAGATCTTTTTCTGTCTTCCGTCTCCTTTTTCTATGTAGCAATCTGTAAATCGACAGAATCTTTCAGTTGCTGAAATTCTTCGGATGTTATCGAATCTTTCAATTGTTGTTCGGTGACAGCAATTTGTGCTTGTATCTCACCAATAGCAATCTGGATACAATTAATAGTCAGCAGCATAAGATCGTACGATCATTTATTAATGATCCGTTTGAAATCTTTACAATATTCGATATCCTCTGGAAAAAAGGTTGGACTCAAATGCACCCTAAGGCCCCTCAGGATTCTCTTCACCTTGTGGTATTCCGCCAATGTGATGGCATGCAACTCATATAATGTGAGTCATCTGAGTTTACGTTCCCCGTTGTTCTTCCTTGACCACTTGAACCATGCACATGAAGGGTTAAAATTCACATTAGTCTCTGACAACCATAAGGTGAGCTTTCTTGATACAATGGTAGAAAAGGATCAATGCGGTATGCTATCCACAGATTTGTTTAGAAAGGATACTGATAGGAATAGCATTCTTCATTTCTCAAGCTCTCACCCACCAGCATTAAAGAGAGCTATCCCGAAATCCCAGTATCAGCGTGTACAGCGCATTGTGTCTGATTCTGATAGGCAGCTTATCAGGATTGATGAGATGACTCATAAATTTGAACAAAGGGGTTATCCCCATTAAATTCTGAGCCAAACTAGAAGAGAACTCACTAATCCTGATAAATCTGTTAAAACCAAATTATCTAGAGTGGCACTTGTACATAAGTTTCATCCCTATAACCAGAAATTGGATAATATCATACGTAGACACTGGCACTTGTTGGAGAAGGCTTATCCTACTATCGAAGAATTTAAAAACCCTCCCTTGATATGCAACAGGAAGAATCCTAGTTATAGGGATAAACTGGTACACTCTGATATTGGGAGTACAAAAAAGACGCTAAAACAAATGGTGTTAGCTACTCAACGTAAGGGTACATTCCCATGTTTGCACTGTTCTTAATGTTCCCATATTATTAGAGGTTCCACATTCTATCATCCACACAGTGGGCGACCTTTTGCAATTGAAGGTTTTTTCACATGTGAATCCACCAATGTGATTTATTTGATAAAATGTCCCTGTGGTTTATTATACATTGGAGAGACCACTCAAACGATTAGGGATCGTATTGGGAAACATAAATCTACTATTCGCACTAAGAATTTGATGCTCCCTATCCCATTTCATTTTGATCAGTGCAAACATGGGATTTCTCAATTGAGGTTCCAGGTACTGGAACAGGTTAAAAGACCTAGGAGAGGAGGAGATTTGAAGAAGCTGCTATTACGTAGAGAGGCGTATTGGATCCATATGTTGGATACTCTACACCCTAAAGGCCTTAACAGAGATTATGAGATTATCCACATTTGATGCTGTGTTATTTATATATAACCTTTATTTTTCAGACATCAAATATCCGTTGAGGGATCTCATACACCAGGAATTATGAAATATGATTGGTGGTTGATATATATAATTTTTTTGTAATACATATATATTTTTTGAAACATAGTTTGAGACATGAACCCTGTGGTATAAGCCTTTGAGTTACTGATTGATACACTTGTGTGTTTGTTACTTACCCCTCCCATCACCTGTGTAGATGATGGGAGTTGGTGATGATGTCATAATGGGAGGAGTTATCCCATTATACACTCACCTAAAGAATTATTAGGAACACCATACTAATACGGTGTTGGATCCCCTTTTGCCTTCAGAATTGCCTTAATTCTACGTGGCATTGATTCAACAAGGTGCTGATAGCATTCTTTAAAAACTTGTGTGTTTGTTACTTACCCCTCCCATCACCTGTGTAGATGATGGGAGTTGGTGATGATGTCATAAGGGGAGGAGTTATCCCATTATATATACTTGGTCATTTTGTATACCTGTACCTGTTGATAAAGGCATGCTAGCCGAAACGCGTCCTGGATTGAGGACATCTTTTTGATTTGATGCCATAAAACATTATATACTTGAAGACATGACTGCTGGGATTTTCTTTGAATATTCGTGGAGACCCCTTCCTATTCCGTGCAACATAGAGTGAGTGCCGGAAGTTTTTTCCTGTGATTGTCCATACTGGTATATTGAAACAAACAATTGGACGGCACTGCGCTCTGTTAAGGTCCGGGTGCACGGTCAGTAGGTCGGATCCCTCTAGTAATATATTAGAAAGACCAGCACTCCGTTTTGCTGAGCTGAAAACTTCTTTATTTGTCACCCATGTGACGTACGTTTCGGCATAAAATTTGCCTTTCTCAAATACAGGTGATGGTAGCTCAATACAACATATGCAATGCACCATTTAAATACACCTTTTGAATAAACCGCCCCTCATCATGTGAGCGGTCATGTGGCTGTAATTGAAGGCATACGCCCCCAGCCACATGACCAGTCACCTGACCGCGGCATCATGTTGCTATGTAACTCAGTATAAACAAAACTCAATCAATGGAAAAGAAACAAGATACGGCAGAGTATGTATCTACATTCATACATTACTACAGCGTCTGAGTTATCAATGATCCATTATAGAACCAAATACAAACAAACCTATTATAATACATATATATTCTTTCAAGTGAAACTGCTCAATGAATATTCTTTATTGAGGCCTTTGGGGGCAAGCGTCTCGAGTCGATGGATCCAACATGCTTCACGCTGGTGGAGCATCTGGATACGATTTCCTCCACGTCTTGGTAGGGTCACTTCCTCTATAATTTGGAAACGTAATTGTGAGATGTGATGTTTTTTCTCAATGAAATGTTGAGGGATAGGCAGCAAAATATTCTCTTTCCTGATTGTGGATTTGTGTTTTCCCACTCTATCTTTAATACGCATTGTTGTTTCTCCAACATAGCACAACCCACACGGACATTTTAGTAAGTAGATAACAAAGCTACTGTCACAAGTAAAGTGACCCCGTACTGGAATTTGTTGTCCTGTGTGTGGGTGTGATATGTTGGAGACCTTAATGACATTGGAGCAATGAACACAGTTCAGACAGGGAAATGTTCCCTTTCTGACTGTGGAGAAGGTGAGCTGTCGCAAGGGCGTCCTGTCACTACCTATGTCCGCCCGGATGATCTTATCTCTAATGTTGTTATTGCGTTTATAACACATCATAGGTAACTCCCTATATTCCTGAATTGTTGGGTATGATCTTTGTAAAATATGCCAGTGTTTATTGGCAATTGCTCTTACTCGATCCATCCAGGGGTGATATTTAACGATAAGTGGTATTCTCTGTGTTTTTGTCATCTTTTTTTTGTATTATTGTGGGATTTTCTACCTTATGCCTTTGTTCATCTAACAGCTTAGACGGATAACCTCTGTTGGCAAATTTTTGTGTCATTTCCTGCATCCTCAAACTACGTGTATCAGGATCCGTTACAATGTTGGCCACTCTTTTAAACTGCGAAAAGGGTAGTGATTTTTTTACAGCTGCAGGATGATTGCTGTGAAATAACAGACTATTTCTGTCAGTCTCTTTGACATATAGATCAGTTGTAATCCTGTTATTAATACCCCTAATTAAGCCTAAGGAAGTTCAAGACGGAAGGCTAAAGGGTTAACAATGGCAGTGATCTTATATGGACCAATAAATCTTGGGCCCAACTTCCAAGAAGGTATCTTAAGCTTAATGTTTCTTGTGGACAGCCACACAGAATCACCCACTCTCAGGTCCATTCCGTCTCCTGTCAGCCACACGCTTATACTGTTGCCCATCTTTTTCAGGTTATTTAGAATTTTCTGCCAAATCGAAGACAAAGAAGAGAAAAATCTTTCCTCGTCAGGAATACTGGAAGTTTGGGAACCAGAAAATGTGCCAAACTGCGGATTGAATCCATATGCCCCAAAAAATGGCGACTTATCAGTGGACTCATGTCTACGGTTATTAATGGCAAACTCAGCTAATGACAAGAATGAAGACCACTCCTCCTGGTTCTCCGAAACAAAACATCTCAAGTAAGTCTCCAGATTCTGATTGGTGCGCTCCGTCTGTCCGTTTGAATGAGGATGAAAAGCCGAAGAAAAGGACAATTGTACCCCCAGTAGAGTACAAAACGCTTTCCAGAATCTGGAAACAAACTGAGTCCCCCGATCAGACACCACATCAGAAGGAATGCCATGTAGTTTCACGATGTTATTGACAAACACCTGTGCAATAGTCTTGGCATTAGGTAGAGTCGGCAATGCTATAAAATGCGCCATTTAGCTAAACTGATCAACTACCACCAGGATCACGTTTTTTCCCGAAGAATTCGGTAAATCCGTGATAAAGTCCATGGACAAATGCGTCCAAGGTCTGGACAGAATGGGTAATGAAAGAAGAGATCCAGAAGGCAGAGTATGTGTCACCTTAGCACGAGCACAGGTACAACAGGCTGACACATAGTCCTCAACACATTTACGCAGCCCCAGCCACCAAAATTTGCGGGACTACCCCTTAAGACAAAATAGGACTAGGATCTTTAGAATCACCCCCCTCAGGAAAGCTGCACAACTAAGCATCCGCCTTGATGTTCTTAACCCCAGGGCGATAGGTGACAATGAAGTTAAATCAGGTGAAAAACAGCGACCATCTGGCCTGACTTGGATTCAGTCATTTAGCCAATTCAAGGTAAGCCAGATTTTTTTGATCAGTAATTGCCGAAATAGGATGAATTGCTCTTTCCAACCAATGGTGCCATTCTTTAAAAGCCAACTTAATGGTCAGCAATTCCCTATTACCCACGTCATAATTTCTTTCAGCAGTCGAGAGTTTTCTAGAGAAAAAAGCACATGGGCGCCATTTACTAGGTGAAGGACCTTGCGACAAAACTGCTCCCACCCCTACCTCGGATGCGTCAACCTCTACAATGAATGGCTGAGACACGTCTGGTTGCACCAGAATAAGGTCTGAAGCAAAACATTCCTTCATAGCAGAAAAGTCTTGTAATGCTGCCTCCGACCAAACAGAGAAATCGACACCCTTCCTAGTCATGTCTGTTAAAGGTTTAACCACAGTTGAATAGTTCAAGATGAATTTACGGTAGTAGTTGGTGAATCCCAAAATCTGCATAAGCGCTTTCAGATTTTCGGGTCGATCGCATCGAGAATCTGTCTCGCTTGCCAGTCGATGGTAGGGTTATGTTTGTTTAACCATGGTAAGCCCAAAACCATCTGAGCAGGCAGACCCTCCAACACATAACAAGAGACAGATTCCTGATGGAAATCACCCACTCTTAAATGGATGTCATTTACCACCTGCGACAGGCATTTTTAGGTAAGAGGTGCAGAATCAATTGCAAAGACAGAAATGCTTTTCTCTAGTGCATTAGTAGTCAACACATGAATAAGAACAAACTGTCCATCAATCAGGTTAACCCCAGCCCCACTGTCAATAAATACCTCGATTTCCACCGTTTTGGACTCTAGCGCCACCTCGGCAGACAGGAGAAATCGGGTACTACCAGTAAATGACAAAAGTAAGTTTTCTTGCTCCCCACCCACATCACCAATAGTAATTCGGGGATTAAGCTTTTTTTGTTTGTTTACACCTTGACGCTGAATGTACAGACAAATATTCACGAAATGTCCCTTCTTTCCACAACAAAAACAGACTCCCTTCATATGGGCAGAGCTCTTACCAGCAGTCCCAGGAGTAGCTCCCCCCAACTGCATAGGCTCCTCACAAGGCGTAACCACAGGTGTCTCTTTACCATAAGTGTCAAAGGAATCCGCCACCTTATTTGACAGTACGTCTTGAGGGTGAGGACCCTTAGATATCCCCCTCAAGCATCTATCCAGACGTACAGCAAGGGACATAGCTGCTTCCAATGACTCAGGTTTTTCATGAAAGGCCAACGCGTCCTGCAGCCTCTCAGATAGACCCTGACAGAACTGGCTACGGAGAGCAGGATCATTCCACTCCGTATCCGTAGCCCATCTCCTAAATTCAGAACAATAGATTTCCACGGAGCGTTCTCCCTGCGGTAAACCACGTAATTTGGTCTCAGCCTGAGAGATCCGATCCGGGTCATCATAAATAAGATTCAAGGCTCTAAAACATTCATCTACCGACTGGAGGGACGGTGATCCGGTCGGCAGAGAAAAAGCCCAAGATTGTGCATTATCCTTAAGCAAAGAAATTATTATAACCACATGTTGACACTCATCCCCAGAAGAGTATGGGCGCAGCTTAAAGTACAACTTCCACGATTCCCTGAACTGAATAAAACTGTGACTACCCCCAGAAAATCTGTCCGGGAGGGCAACCTTAGGTTCAGGGCAGGCCTGGTACCCACCATCGGAACCAGCCGCCTGTGGTCTCTGAATCTGTATAGGTCAGCTACCTCCAAAGACAGTCCCTGCAGCTGTTCGACTAGTACAGACATAGGATCCATAGCTGCACTGACCTGAACAAAATGGTGTTAGATAATGTCACGATTAGGTTGGGGGGAAAATCCACACTGAACACAGGAGGGAAGGGGAACACCTAGACAACCCTAATCCGTGCCCTAACTATCTATCAATATGAATAGACCTTGAAGGTAGGAATATTCATATGCAGGATACCTAGGCCTTTATATCCCTATAAGGCCCTGGAAAAGGTTAGGACCAGAGACAACCCATTCCTCCCCAGATGGACGAATGGAAGTCTCTGTCTAGCCCAGATACAAGCAACAGGGAATATAACAAACGCAACACTTAACTTCTGTAGAGACGGGCAAGAAGGAACACCAGAGACAAACTCACACCAGCTCAGCCAAACCCAAATGAAGCTAAAAGGATACACCGAATGGAAAAGGATCTATAGAGGGAGAGTCAAAAATCTGGCAACTAAAATTTAATGTTTAAAAGTGCAAGATAATGCACCTGGGGCGTAAAAACCCAAGAGCAGAATGTAAAATCAGTGATACAGTCCTAACCTCAGTATCTGAGGAAAGGGATTTAGGGGTCATTATTTCAGAAGACTTAAAGGTAGGCAGACAATGTCATACAGCAGCAGGAAATGCTAGCAGAATGCTTGGGTATATAGGGAGAGGCATTAACAGTAGAAAGAGGGAGGTGCTCATGCCGCTCTACAGAGCACTTGTGAGACCTCATTTGGAGTATTGTGCGCAGTACTGGAGACCATATCTCCAGAAGGATATTGATACTTTGGAGAGAGTTCAGAGAAGAACTACTAAACTAGTACATGGATTGCAGGATAAAACTTACCAGGAAAGATTAAAGGACCTTAACATGTATAGCTTGGAATAAAGACGAGACAGAGGGGATATGATAGAAACTTTTCTACATAACGGGAATCAACAAGGTAAAAGAGGAGAGAATATTTAAAAAACTGCTACAAGAGGACATATTTTTAAATTAGAGGGGCAAAGGTTTAAAAGTAATATCAGGAAGTATTACTTTACTGAGAGATTAGTGGATGCATGGAATAGCCTTCCTACAGAAGTGTTAGCTGCAAATACAGTGAAGGAGTTTAAGCATGCATGGGATAGGCATAAGGCCATCCTTCCTATAAGATAGGGCCAGGGGCGATTCATAGTAATCAGTATATTGGCAGACTAGATGGGCCAAATGGTTCTTATCTGCCGACACATTCTATGTTTCTATGTAAGCTAACTACCATAGTCAGAAGGGTGGGGTCAGACTATAAAGGGTAGAAGTGATGACCACTGAGCAACAGCTGAGGAAAGGGACGTGGTCATACAGCAATGAGATCCTATCAACACTGAATCAAGAGAAATCAAGGTGTCACAGATGATGTTGCAGATAGCTGGAACTTATGAATAAACGTCCGACTGGCTTGATCCCAAACTAAGGAGCATATAGGTGAGCCCTATAAAACCCTAAGAGCACTCCCTGACTGCTATGCCCATGCAAGGGTCTCAATGGTAGACGATTGCATGCCCACGTACCTAATACTGTGCGACACCTGAAAACCCTATAATAGTGAGGGGACACGACCACCGGCTCCCTGCACTTAATACGGATGGATTTAGGGTCACCTAGAATCAAGCCAGCAAGGAAACACAATACATGAAAAGACTTATCTGAGTAAACAGCAGCAGCAGCCTCCAGCAGTGAACACTTCATCCAGGAAGTAGTATAAACCGCAAAGTGAGGCAGTATGGGAGGGAATATAAAGGGAGATGATTAGTCTAAATAGGTCACACCTGGGAGAAGGAAAGGAGATGACAAAGTGAAACCAAAACAAAGAACATCATGCAAGAGGTAGAGAAAGACGTCTGCCAGACCTTCTCACAGAACTGGCGGTGACAGTACCCCTCCCTCTACGGGTGGACTCCGGACACTCAGAGCCCACCTTCTCAGGATGAGACCTATGGAAAGCCCTGACGAGACGAGTGGCCTTAATGTCTGCCACTGGGACCCACATCCTCTCCTCAGGACGATAACCCTCCCAATGAACGAGGTACTGGAGAGAACCGCGGATAATGCGAGAATCCACAATCCTAGAGACCTGAAATTCAAGATTGCCATCAACAACAATCAGAGGAGGAGGCAAAGAGGAGGGTACAGTGGGTTGGACATAAGGTTTAATAGGGACCTGTGAAAAACATTATGGATCTTCCAAGTCTGAGGAAGATTAAGACGGAAGGCAACGGGATTGATGACGGACAATAAACTTAGGACCCAACTTCCAGGAGGGAACCTTCAGTTTGATATTCTTTGTAGACAACCACACCAGATCACCCACATTCAGGTCCGGACCAGGTACACGTCTCTTATCCGCCACACGCTTATATCTCTCACTCATCCTTTTCAGATTACCCTGAATCTTTTGGCAAATAAATGACAAAGACGAGGAAAATCTCTCCTCATCAGGTAAACCAGAAGACCCCTCTCTAGAGAATGTCCCAAACTGCGGATGAAACCCATATGACTTAGAAGACTCCTGGCGACGGTTATTTAAAGCAAACTTAGCAAGGGACAAAAAAGAATACCAATCCTCCTGATTCTCCGCCACAAAACAGCGCAGATATGTCTCCAGATTCTGATTGACGCGTTCGGTCTGACCATTCGACTGCGGGTGAAAAGCAGAAGAGAACGACAACCGAATCCCCAAGCGAGAACAGAAGGCCTTCCAGAATCTAGAAACAAATTGTGTGCCCCTATCAGAAACGATGTCTGAAGGAATGCCATGCAATTTAACAATGTGATCAACAAACGCTTGCGCCAACATCTTAGCATTGGGTAACCCATGAAAGGGAATGAAATGCGCCATTTTGCTAAAACGGTCCACTACCACCAGAATCACAGTCTTCCCCGAGGAACGAGGCAGGTCCGTAATGAAGTCCATGGACAGATGCGTCCAAGGACGGGAAGGAATGGGTAACGGGAGGAGAGAAACCGATGGCCGTGAATGAGGGACCTTGGCACGAGCGCAGGTCTCGCAGGCTGCCACAAAACCCTCAACCGTGTTACGAAGAGCCGGCCACCAGAATCTCTGAGCAATGAGATCCACTGTGGCTCTACTCCCTGGGTGCCCAGCAAGGACAGTATCGTAGTGCTCCTTAAAAACCTTGTGTCGTAAAGCGAGAGGCACAAACAACCTCCCAGGAGGACAAAGATCAGGAGCCTCTGCCTGGGCTGCCTGAAACTCTGCCTCCAAATCAGGATAAAGAGCAGAGACGACCACCCCTTCAGCCAAAATGGGACCCGGGTCTTCAAAGTTCCCCCCTCCCGGAAAACAACGTGACAGGGCATCCGCCTTCACATTTTTAACCCCAGGGCGGAACGTGACAACAAAATTAAATCTAGAAAAGAACAAAGACCATCTGGCCTGTCTCGTGTGCAGACGCTTGGCCGATTCTAAGTAGGCCAGATTGTTATGGTCGGTAAACACGGTAATAGGGTGTCTTGCTCCCTCTAACCAATGGCGCCATTACTCAAAAGCTAATTTGATGGCCAACAACTCTCTATCTCCCACATCGTAATTTCTCTCTGCAGAGGAGAGTTTCCTTGAGAAAAAGGCACACGTTCGCTATTTGGCAGGAGAGGGACCCTGAGATAAGACCGCACACACACCCACCTCAGAAGCGTCCACCTCAACAATAAAAGATAGAGAGACATCAGGTTGTACCAAAATGGGAGCGGAAGCAAAACTCTCTTTGATACTAGAAAAGGCTTTAAACGCATCTACCGACCACAAGGAAAAATCTACCCCCTTTTTAGTCATATCAGTGAGTGGCTTAACAACAGAGGAATAATTTAAAATGATATTAAAAAGAAAGGGCTGGGCACTCTCTATATCTGGAGTCAATGGTACTTTTATTCAATAATAAAATATAATATATATAATAATCACAATGTTAAAAGTTGAATTAAATTATAAATGAATAATACACAGGTCTGGCCAGACTAAAAATAGTACCTACAAACACTTGTCCAACCACAAAATTCCTAAACACAATGGTTTTCTTGTAGACCAATCTTCAAATTGCATATACATTTTCGAATAAAATTCGGATATATAATCACAAGAAAAAAATTTGGATATATAGTCACAAGGAAAAAATTTCAGATATTCGATCCGAATATTCGATCCAATGTCCAACACTTTTTATATATGAACTTGTCCAATTTTCGCTGTAAGCTTGGTTAGTCTCTTTAGTCAATATAATATGACATCAAAACATATCTGTCGATTATATGCCGATTATATTTTTCATCGCTAAGTGCTTGTTTTGTCTACTCACCAGGTACACGTAGGCGGCTCCGATCAACAGTCCGCGGCGTCCCGCGTGGCAATCAGAATAAAGTCTTTCGCTGTTGCTTGTACGTGTGAGTATCGACTTTATTATAGAGCAAAATAATGCAATGTATCCAAGGATTTTCGACAGATTGTCCTTTATTATAACCCTGTAGGTTTTAACTTACTGGCACCAGCGATTTCCTTCTAGTCCACAGCTTTGCAAATACATACGGTGCAGTCTCAATGGATTTCCTCCAAACAGGTTCAAAGCTGCAAAGGTTAAAAAGGTTGATGCTCCTTGTGTTGAATCGGGGGGTCCAGTACCAGACGCATTTCGGGGCTCTTAGTGGCCCCTTCCTCAGTGGTCAACCGAAAGACCATGGCAAAATTGACTTCGGAGTGCAGCATCATTCCAACCAGTATCAGCTGCCCATCTCCGAAATATATCTCTGTGGACTGTTTACCCTGGCATAAAAGACGCAGTTTAGATTCAGCCAGAGCAATAGGATCCGGGTCATCATATATCTGCCCCAGGGCTACAAAAAATTCATCCACTGCTCTGAGGGGCCGTGCCCCCACCGGCAGCGAAAAGGCCCAAGACTGAGCGTTATCCCTGAGCAGCGAGATGATGATCCCCACCCTCTGCTCCTCATCACCAACGTCTGATTCGGCGTTGCAAGCCTTTTCTGCAGTTAAGGAGTGCTTTGCTTCTGCCCCTATATTAGTGCAGCTGGATGTATCACAACCTTTCATTGTGGAGGTTGACGCGTCCGAAGTGGGGGTAGAAGCAGTTTTATCGCAGGGCCCATCACATGGTAAATGGTGCCCATGTGCATTTTTCTAAAAAAAAAAACTCTTTGCCACAGAGAGAAATTACAATGAGAGTTGCTGGCCATTAAGTTGGCTTTTGAGGAGTGGCGTCATTGGTTGGAAGGGCCGATTCATCCGATCATTGTGTTCACAGATCACAAAAATATGGCTTACCTGGAGTCGGCTAAATGACTGAACCCGAGGCAGGCCAGATGGTCTTTGTTTTTGATCAGATTCAATTTCATTGTCACTTATCGTCCTGGGGTTAGGAACGTCAAGGCAGATGCCTTGTCACAGTTTTCCTGGAAGTCGTGATTTTGAAAATCCGAGTCCGATACTGTCAGAAGGGGTGGTGATTAGAGTTGAGCGAACACCTGGATGTTCGGGTTCGAGAAGTTCGGCCGAACTTCCCGGAAATGTTCGGGTTCGGGATCCGAACCCGATCCGAACTTCGTCCCGAACCCGAACCCCATTGAAGTCAATGGGGACCCGAACTTTTGGGCACTAAAAAGGCTGTAAAACAGCCCAGGAAAGAGCTAGAGGGCTGCAAAAGGCAGCAACATGTAGGTAAATCCCCTGCAAACAAATGTGGAAAGGGAAATGAATAAAAAAAAAAAAAAATTAACCAATATCAATTGGACAGAGGTCCCATAGCAGAGAATCTGGCTTCACGTCAGCAGAGAATCAGTCTCTTCATGCCATAGCAAAGAATCTGGCTTCATGTCAGCAGAGAATTAGTCTCTTCATGCCATAGCAGAGAATCTGGCTTCATGTCAGCACAGAATCAGTCTTCATGTCATAGCAGAGAATCAGGCTTCACGTCACCCACCACTGGAACAGGCCACTGTCACACATTTAGGCCCCGGCACCCAGGCAGAGGAGAGAGGTCCCGTAACAGAGAATCTGGCCTGATGTCAGCACAGAATCTGTCTTCATGTCATAGCAGAGAATCAGGCTTCACGTCACCCACCACTGGAACAGGCCACTGTCACACATTTAGGCCCCGGCACCCAGACAGAGGAGAGCGGTCCCGTAACAGAGAATCTGGCCTTATGTCAGCGCAGAATCTGTCTTCATGTCATAGCAGAGAATCAGGCTTCACGTCACCCACCACTGGAACAGGCCACTGTCACACATTTAGGCCCAGGCACCCAGGCAGAGGAGAGAGGTCCCGTAACAGAGAATCTGGCCTTATGTCAGCGCAGAATCTGTCTTCATGTCATAGCAGAGAATCAGGCTTCACGTCACCCACCACTGGAACAGGCCACTGTCACACATTTAGGCCCAGGCACCCAGGCAGAGGAGAGAGGTCCCGTAACAGAGAATCTGGCCTTATGTCAGCGCAGAATCTGTATTCATGTCATAGCAGAGAATCAGGCTTCACGTCACCCACCACTGGAACAGGCCACTGTCACACATTTAGGCCCCGGCACCCAGACAGAGGAGAGCGGTCCCGTACCAGAGAATCTGGCCTTATGTCAGCGCAGAATCTGTCTTCATGTCATAGCAGAGAATCAGGCTTCACGTCACCCACCACTGGAACAGGCCACTGTCACACATTTAGGCCCAGGCACCCAGGCAGAGGAGAGAGGTCCCGTAACAGAGAATCTGGCCTTATGTCAGCGCAGAATCTGTATTCATGTCATAGCAGAGAATCAGGCTTCACGTCACCCACCACTGGAACAGGCCACTGTCACACATTTAGGCCCCGGCACCCAGACAGAGGAGAGCGGTCCCGTAACAGAGAATCTGGCCTTATGTCAGCGCAGAATCTGTCTTCATGTCATAGCAAAGAATCAGGCTTCACGTCACCCACCACTGGAACAGGCCACTGTCACACATTTAGGCCCAGGCACCCAGGCAGAGGAGAGAGGTCCCGTAACAGAGAATCTGGCCTTATGTCAGCGCAGAATCTGTCTTCATGTCAAAGCAGAGAATCAGGCTTCACGTCACCCACCACTGGAACAGGCCACTGTCACAAATTTAGGCCCCGGCACCCAGACAGAGGAGAGCGGTCCCGTAACAGAGAATCTGGCCTTATGTCAGCGCAGAATCTGTCTTCATGTCATAGCAGAGAATCAGGCTTCACGTCACCCACCACTGGAACAGGCCACTGTCACACATTTAGGCCCAGGCACCCAGGCAGAGGAGAGAGGTCCCGTAACAGAGAATCTGGCCTTATGTCAGCGCAGAATCTGTCTTCATGTCATAGCAGAGAATCAGGCTTCACGTCACCCACCACTGGAACAGGCCACTGTCACACATTTAGGCCCAGGCACCCAGGCAGAGGAGAGAGGTCCCGTAACAGAGAATCTGGCCTTATGTCAGCGCAGAATCTGTATTCATGTCATAGCAGAGAATCAGGCTTCACGTCACCCACCACTGGAACAGGCCACTGTCACACATTTAGGCCCAGGCACCCAGGCAGAGGAGAGAGGTCCCGTAACAGAGAATCTGGCCTTATGTCAGCGCAGAATCTGTATTCATGTCATAGCAGAGAATCAGGCTTCACGTCACCCACCACTGGAACAGGCCACTGTCACATATTTAGGCCCAGGCACCCAGGCAGAGGAGAGAGGTCGCGTAACAGAGAATCTGGCTTCATGTCAGCACAGAATAAGTCTTCATGTCATAGCAGAGAATCAGGCTTCACGTCACCCACCACTGGAACAGGCCACTGTCACACATTTAGGCCCCGGCACCCAGACAGAGGAGAGGTTCATTCAACTTTGGGTTGCCCCGCAATATAATGGTAAAATGAAATTAAAAATAGTATTGAATGAGGAAGTGCCCTGGAGTAGAATAATATATTGTTAAGGGGAGGTAGTTAATATCTGATCTGCACAAGGGATGGACAGGTCCTGTGGGATCCATGCCTGGTTCATTTTTATGAACGTCAGCTTGTCCACATTGGCTGTAGACAGGCGGCTGCGTTTGTCTGTAATGACGCCCCCTGCCGTGCTGAATACACGTTCAGACAAAACGCTGGCCGCCGGGCAGGCCAGCACCTCCAAGGCATAAAAGGCTAGCTCTGGCCACGTGGACAATTTGGAGACCCAAAAGTTGAATGGGGCCGAACCATCAGTCAGTACGTGGAGGGGTGTGCACAGGTATTGTTCCACCATGTTAGTGAAATGTTGCCTCCTGCTAACACGTTCCGTATCAGGTGGTGGTGCAGTTAGCTGTGGCGTGGTGACAAAACTTTTCCACATCTCTGCCATGCTAACCCTGCCCTCAGAGGAGCTGGCCGTGACACAGCTGCGTTGGCGACCTCTTGCTCCTCCTCTGCCTTCGCCTTGGGCTTCCACTGGTTCCCCTGTGACATTTGGGAATGCTCTCAGTAGCGCGTCTACCAACGTGCGCTTGTACTCGCGCATCTTCCTATCACGCTCCAGTGTAGGAAGTAAGGTGGGCACATTGTCTTTGTACCGGGGATCCAGCAGGGTGGCAACCCAGTATTCCGCACACGTTAAAATGTGGGCAACTCTGCTGTCATTGCGCAGGCACTGCAGCATGTAGTCGCTCATGTGTGCCAGGCTGCCCAGAGGTAAGGACAAGCTGTCCTCTGTGGGAGGCGTATCGTCATCGTCCTGTGTTTCCCCCCAGCCACGCACCAGTGATGGGCCCGAGCTGCTTTGGGTGCCACCCCGCTGTGAACATGCTTCATCCTCATCCTCCTCCACCTCCTCCTCATCCTCGTCCTCCTCGTCCTCCAGTAGTGGGCCCTGTCTGGCCACATTTGTACCTGGCCTCTGGTGTTGTAAAAAACCTCCCTCTGAGTCACTTTGAAGAGACTGGCCTGAAAGTGCTAAAAATGACCCCTCTTCCTCCTCTTCCTCCTGGGCCACCTCCTCTTCCATCATCGCCCTAAGTGTTTTCTCAAGGAGACATAGAAGTGGTATTGTAACGCTGATAACGGCGTCATCGCCACTGGCCATGTTGGTGGAGTACTCGAAACAGCGCAACAGGGCACACAGGTCTCGCATGGAGGCCCAGTCATTGGTGGTGAAGTGTGTCTGATCCGCAGTGCGACTGACCCGTGCGTGCTGCAGCTGAAACTCCACTATGGCCTGCTGCTGCTCGCACAGTCTGTCCAGCATATGCAAGGTGGAGTTCCACCTGGTGGGTACGTCGCATATGAGGCGGTGAGCGGGAAGGCCGAAGTTACGCTGTAGCGCAGACAGGCGAGCAGCGGCAGGGTGTGAACGCCGGAAGCGCGAACAGACGGCCCGCACTTTATGCAGCAGCTCTGACATGTCGGGGTAGTTGCGAATGAACTTCTGCACCACCAAATTCAGCACATGCGCCAGGCAAGGGATGTGCGTCAAACCGGCTAGTCCCAGAGCTGCAACGAGATTTCGCCCATTATCGCACACCACCAGGCCGGGCTTGAGGCTCACCGACAGCAACCACTCGTCGGTCTGTTGTTCTATACCCCGCCACAACTCCTGTGCGGTGTGGGGCCTGTCCCCCAAACATATGAGTTTCAGAATGGCCTGCTGACGTTTACCCCGTGCTGTGCTGAAGTTGGTGGTGAAGGTGTGTGGCTGACTGGATGAGCAGGTGGAAGAAGAGGAGGAAGCTGAGTAGGAGGAGGAGGAGACAGGAGGCAAAGAATGTTGCCCTGCGATCCTTGGCAGCGGAAGGACGTGCGCCAAACAGCTCTCCGCCTGGGGCCCAGCCGCCACTACATTTACCCAGTGTGCAGTTAGGGAGATATAGCGTCCCTGGCCGTGCTTACTGGTCCACGTATCTGTGGTTAGGTGGACCTTGCCACAGATGGCGTTGCGCAGTGCACACTTGATTTTATCGGACACTTGTTTGTGCAGGGAAGGCACGGCTCTCTTGGAGAAGTAGTGGCGGCTGGGAACAACATACTGTGGGACAGCAAGTGACATGAGCTGTTTAAAGCTGTGTGTGTCCACCAGCCTAAATGACAGCATTTCATAGGCCAGTAGTTTAGAAATGCTGGCATTCAGGGCCAGGGATCGAGGGTGGCTAGGTGGGAATTTACGCTTTCTCTCAAATGTTTGTGAGATGGAGAGCTGAACGCTGCCGTGTGACATGGTTGAGATGCTTGGTGACGCAGGTGGTGGTGTTGGTGGTACATCCCATGTTTGCTGGGCGGCAGGGGCCAACGTTCCTCCAGAGGCGGAGGAAGAGGCCGAGGTGGCGGCAGCAGCAGAAGAGGCCGAGGCAGCAGCAGCAGAAGAGGTAGCAGGGGGAGCCTGAGTGACTTCTTTGTTTTTAAGGTGTTTACTCCACTGCAGTTCATGCTTTGCATGCAGGTGCCTGTCCATGCAGGTTGTGCTAAGGTTCAGAACGTTAATGCCTCGCTTCAGGCTCTGATGGCACAGTGTGCAAACCACTCGGGTCTTGTCGTCAGCACATTGTTTGAAGAAGTGCCATGCCAGGGAACTCCTTGAAGCTGCCTTTGGGGTGCTCGGTCCCAGATGGCGGCGGTCAGTAGCAGGCGGAGTCTCTTGGCGGCGGGTGTTCTGATTTTGCCCACTGCTCCCTCTTTTGCTACGCTGTTGGCTCGGTCTCACCACTGCCTCTTCCTCCGAACTGTGAAAGTCAGTGGCACGACCTTCATTCCATGTGGGGTCTAGGACCTCATCGTCCCCTGCATCGTCTTCCACCCAGTCTTGATCCCTGACCTCCTGTTCAGTCTGCACACTGCAGAAAGACGCAGCAGTTGGCACCTGTGTTTCGTCATCATCAGAGACGTGCTGAGGTGGTATTCCCATGTCCTCATCATCAGGAAAAATAAGTGGTTGTGCGTTAGTGCATTCTATCTCTTCCACCCCTGGGGAAGGGCTAGGTGGATGCCCTTGGGAAACTTACAGCAGAGTCTTCAAACAGCATGAGAGACTGCTGCATAACTTGAGGCTCAGACAGTTTCCCTGATATGCATGGGGGTGATGTGACAGACCGATGGGCTTGGTTTTCATGCGCCATCTGTGCGCTTTCTGCAGAAGACTGGGTGGGAGATAATGTGAACGTGCTGGATCCACTGTCGGCCACCCAATTGACTAATGCCTGCACCTGCTCAGGCCTTACCATCCTTAGAACGGCATTGGGCCCCACCAAATATCGCTGTAAATTCTGCTGGCTACTGGGACCTGAGGTAGTTGGTTCACTAGGACGTGTGGCTGTGGCAGAACGGCCACGTCCTCTCCCAGCACCAGAGGGTCCACTAACACCACCACGACCATGTCCACGTCCGCGTCCCTTATTAGATGTTTTCCTCATTGTTCCCGTTCACCAAAATTTTGAGAATGGCAAATTTGGGAATGGTTTTTCAACCCAGAAAAAAAAGTGTGCTTTTACGGTCACTACAAATAACTTGACCAGCTAAAACAGTACAGATTTGGTTAAATAGAGATGTGAGGCCTGTTTTTTTTTGCGCTGTGTGACAGGTATAGGTTTAATCACAGAATCAGATTTCTATCAGCACGCTAGCGTGTGTCTTAGGTTTTTCTGAATGACACTATCACTAGCTTCAATGTAAGATATTCTTTTTGGGATAGATTTCAAGTAGGCCTCAAATACCAGAAACTAGTTATTTTGAGAATGGCAAATTTGGGAATGGTTTTTCAACCCAGAAAAAAAAGTGTGCTTTTACGGTCACTACAAATAACTTGACCAGCTAAAACAGTACAGATTTGGTTAAATAGAAATGTGAGGCCTGTTTTTTTTTGCGCTGTGTGACAGGTATAGGTTTAATCACAGAATCAGATTTCTATCAGCATGCTAGCGTGTGTCTTAGGTTTTTCTGAATGACACTATCACTAGCTTCAATGTAAGATATTCTTTTTGGGATAGATTTCAAGTAGGCCTCAAATACCAGAAACTAGTTATTTTGAGAATGGCAAATTTGGGAATGGTTTTTCAACCCAGAAAAAAAAGTGTGCTTTTACGGTCACTACAAATAACTTGACCAGCTAAAACAGTACAGATTTGGTTAAATAGAGATGTGAGGCCTGGTTTTTTTTGCGCTGTGTGACAGGTATAGGTTTAATCACAGAATCAGATTTCTATCAGCACGCTAGCGTGTGTCTTAGGTTTTTCTGAATGACACTATCACAAGCTTCAATGTAAGATATTCTTTTTGGGATAGATTTCAAGTAGGCCTCAAATACCAGAAACTAGTTATTTTGAGAATTGCAAATTTGGGAATGGTTTTTCAACCCAGAAAAAAAAGTGTGCTTTTACGGTCACTACAAATAACTTGACCAGCTAAAACAGTACAGATTTGGTTAAATAGAGATGTGAGGCCTGTTTTTTTTTGCGCTGTGTGACAGGTATAGGTTTAATCACAGAATCAGATTTCTATCAGCACGCTAGCGTGTGTCTTAGGTTTTTCTGAATGACACTATCACTAGCTTCAATGTAAGATATTCTTTTTGGGATAGATTTCAAGTAGGCCTCAAATACCAGAAACTAGTTATTTTGAGAATGGCAAATTTGGGAATGGTTTTTCAACCCAGAAAAAAAAGTGTGCTTTTACGGTCACTACAAATAACTTGACCAGCTAAAACAGTACAGATTTGGTTAAATAGAGATGTGAGGCCTGTTTTTTTTTGCGCTGTGTGACAGGTATAGGTTTAATCACAGAATTAGATTTCTATCAGCACGCTAGCGTGTGTCTTAGGTTTTTCTGAATGACACTATCACTAGCTTCAATGTAAGATATTCTTTTTGGGATAGATTTCAAGTAGGCCTCAAATACCAGAAACTAGTTATTTTGAGAATGGCAAATTTGGGAATGGTTTTTCAACCCAGAAAAAAAAGTGTGCTTTTACGGTCACTACAAATAACTTGACCAGCTAAAACAGTACAGATTTGGTTAAATAGAAATGTGAGGCCTGTTTTTTTTTGCGCTGTGTGACAGGTATAGGTTTAATCACAGAATCAGATTTCTATCAGCATGCTAGCGTGTGTCTTAGGTTTTTCTGAATGACACTATCACTAGCTTCAATGTAAGATATTCTTTTTGGGATAGATTTCAAGTAGGCCTCAAATACCAGAAACTAGTTATTTTGAGAATGGCAAATTTGGGAATGGTTTTTCAACCCAGAAAAAAAAGTGTGCTTTTACGGTCACTACAAATAACTTGACCAGCTAAAACAGTACAGATTTGGTTAAATAGAGATGTGAGGCCTGGTTTTTTTTTGCGCTGTGTGACAGGTATAGGTTTAATCACAGAATCAGATTTCTATCAGCACGCTAGCGTGTGTCTTAGGTTTTTCTGAATGACACTATCACTAGCTTCAATGTAAGATATTCTTTTTGGGATAGATTTCAAGTAGGCCTCAAATACCAGAAACTAGTTATTTTGAGAATGGCAAATTTGGGAATGGTTTTTCAACCCAGAAAAAAAAGTGTGCTTTTACGGTCACTACAAATAACTTGACCAGCTAAAACAGTACAGATTTGGTTAAATAGAGATGTGAGGCCTGTTTTTTTTTGCGCTGTGTGACAGGTATAGGTTTAATCACAGAATCAGATTTCTATCAGCACGCTAGCGTGTGTCTTAGGTTTTTCTGAATGACACTATCACTAGCTTCAATGTAAGATATTCTTTTTGGGATAGATTTCAAGTAGGCCTCAAATACCAGAAACTAGTTATTTTGAGAATGGCAAATTTGGGAATGGTTTTTCAACCCAGAAAAAAAAGTGTGCTTTTACGGTCACTACAAATAACTTGACCAGCTAAAACAGTAGAGATTTGGTTAAATAGAGATGTGAGGCCTGTTTTTTTTTGCGCTGTGTGACAGGTATAGGTTTAATCACAGAATCAGATTTCTATCAGCACGCTAGCATGTGTCTTAGGTTTTTCTGAATGACACTATCACTAGCTTCAATGTAAGATATTCTTTTTGGGATAGATTTCAAGTAGGCCTCAAATACCAGAAACTAGTTATTTTGAGAATGGCAAATTTGGGAATGGTTTTTCAACCCAGAAAAAAAAGTGTGCTTTTACGGTCACTACAAATAACTTGACCAGCTAAAACAGTAGAGATTTGGTTAAATAGAGATGTGAGGCCTGTTTTTTTTTGCGCTGTGTGACAGGTATAGGTTTAATCACAGAATCAGATTTCTATCAGCACGCTAGCGTGTGTCTTAGGTTTTTCTGAATGACACTATCACTAGCTTCAATGTAAGATATTCTTTTTGGGATAGATTTCAAGTAGGCCTCAAATACCAGAAACTAGTTATTTTGAGAATGGCAAATTTGGGAATGGTTTTTCAACCCAAAAAAAAAAGTGTGCTTTTACGGTCACTACAAATAACTTGACCAGCTAAAACAGTACAGATTTGGTTGAATAGAGATGTGAGGCCTGTTTTTTTTTGCGCTGTGTGACAGGTATAGGTTTAATCACAGAATCAGATTTCTATCAGCACGCTAGCGTGTGTCTTAGGTTTTTCTGAATGACACTATCACTAGCTTCAATGTAAGATATTCTTTTTGGGATAGATTTCAAGTAGGCCTCAAATACCAGAAACTAGTTATTTTGAGAATGGCAAATTTGGGAATGGTTTTTCAACCCAGAAAAAAAAGTGTGCTTTTACGGTCACTACAAATAACTTGACCAGCTAAAACAGTAGAGATTTGGTTAAATAGAGATGTGAGGCCTGTTTTTTTTTGCGCTGTGTGACAGGTATAGGTTTAATCACAGAATCAGATTTCTATCAGCACGCTAGCGTGTGTCTTAGGTTTTTCTGAATGACACTATCACTAGCTTCAATGTAAGATATTCTTTTTGGGATAGATTTCAAGTAGGCCTCAAATACCAGAAACTAGTTATTTTGAGAATGGCAAATTCGGGAATGGTTTTTCAACCCAGAAAAAAAAGTGTGCTTTTACGGTCACTACAAATAACTTGACCAGCTAAAACAGTACAGATTTGGTTAAATAGAGATGTGAGGCCTGTTTTTTTTTGCGCTGTGTGACAGGTATAGGTTTAATCACAGAATCAGATTTCTATCAGCACGCTAGCGTGTGTCTTAGGTTTTTCTGAATGACACTATCACTAGCTTCAATGTAAGATATTCTTTTTGGGATAGATTTCAAGTAGGCCTCAAATACCAGAAACTAGTTATTTTGAGAATGGCAAATTTGGGAATGGTTTTTCAACCCAGAAAAAAAAGTGTGCTTTTACGGTCACTACAAATAACTTGACCAGCTTTTCTTGCAGCATACTGGTAGTCTGTCAGGACTGTAGTTAGGGTTTTCTCTAGGAGGTGTCCATCTTCCTTCCCTAGTTTCCAGGCTTTTTTCCGGTATCCCCTTTCCCTCCTATGCTCGGTGTGGTGTTTTCCTCCCACACACGAGCGTGACAGGCGCTCCATGAGCGCCAACGGCTTCTCGCAGCTTACCAAGCATGGTGCTGTACATTGTATAGTGGCTCTTTAGGAACCCTATTGAACTTATTCAGTGAATAAACCATCACAACTACAGATTAGTAAATCAGTTCTACATGAATAATTTTTTTAAATGATTTTTACAAACTTTACATGAATTGCTCAAAATAGCATCTGCTATTTTACATATAAGACTATGGGGAAGATGAGAAAGCGAAGATGGAGGGTCACATGACCCCAGCATGTTGGGCTTTCCCATAATTCCTAGCGGTCAGCCTCAGCCAATCATGAGGGACTATAGCTGGGATGTCAGTGGACCTGTTATAGGCAGTGTATTAAGACCCCAGGCAAGATCTGTCATGTTTTTCACCGTACATTGGAGGGATAGCATGTGTGTTAGATAGAGGAAAAATATCTTAAACTACAGAATACAGCTAGTTCAAACGGGTTATGCCATAATTAATGCAAAAAAAATGAAAAAAAGGCATCGTATAGTACATGACAATCTCTTTCTAACAAAGCCTGAACCAGCCGTGTACCTCACATGGAGCCAGAGATCTCCCGAATCATTGCTCTGGTAAATTTATATTAAGCCAGCAGCTTAAAGAGGACCTTTCACCTGTATAAACTATGTGAACTGAGTATGCTGCCATATAGAGCGGCGCCCGGGGATCTCACTGCACCTACTATTATCCCCGGGCGCCGCTCCATTCTCCCGTTATAGGCTCCGGTACCTTTGCTTTTTAAGTTATAGTAGGCGGGTCTTCCCTTGTCCGGTGGGCGTCTCCTTCTCCTAGGCTGCAGCGCTGGCCAATCGCAGCGCACAGCTCACAGCCTGAGAGGTTTTTTTCTCCCAGGCTGTGAGCTGTGCTCTGCGATTGGCCAGCGCTGCAGCCTAGGAGAAGGAGACGCCCACAGGACAAGAGAAGACCCGCCTACTATAACTTAAAAAGCAAAGGTACCGGAGCCTATAACGGGAGAACGGAGCGGCGCCCGGGGATAATAGTAAGTGCAGTGAGATCCCCGGGCGCCGCTCTATATGGCAGCATACTCAGTTCACATAGTTTATACAGGTGAAAGGTCCTCTTTAAGGTGAATATCCTTTTTTCTGTAGCTCAGGCGGCATGTCCTTTCAGCTCTCTCCCTATCAAAGCCCAGGAGGCAGTTGAAGGATAAAACTGAGCATGTGTGGCCATGTCAGTAAACCAGACAAAAAAAAACAGCAGGCAGTGCTATACAAATCCATTTTATTGAATAACTCAATGGCTATACTAACTTTTAAATACATGCAATTACAAAAATATTCAGGTGCTGGTTTGAAAACTGTAGAATATTTTTAGTGGGACAACCCCTATAAGGTCAGAAAGGATATTTCACAGTGAAGAGAATAGTCTATACTACTTAAAGGGGATTTCCAGAAATGATTCAAAAAGTTGCATAGCTGCCTTTGACGAATAAAGGGGAGGGGCCTCACTCAGGGTCGGCCATAGATCCTACAGAGAAATTTCCCGGTTGGCCGATGCCTTATGGTGCTGCCCAAGCCCTCCTCCCGGCCAGCAGCCGGGTACATAACGATTTAATTCTCTCCTATGCACCTGGCCAATGACCGCAGCTGCCCTCCTGAATTCAGCTGTATAGCTGTTCTCAGAACGGTGATACAGTTGAATATTGTGGTGCAGGTGGCAGTATTTTGTGCTGAACTATTGTCATGCCCTGCTCTGACTATGTGCGGAGGTCGGCCAGAATAGCAGCACGTGTTTAGTTTTGTTTTGTTTTGGAGTCGTGCTGAACCCGCCTCCCATCAGGTGCACTGGGTGGGGTCACTGGTTTAAATATCACCTTAGTCCAGTGTTCTGAGCGGGTTATAGAAATCAGTCTGGCCTTGGAAGCAAGGAAGGAAGGTTGTCTGTTCCAGCTCAGAAAAGATAAGTGTGGTTTCAGTTTTTGTTGATTGCTGTCTATGTTGTGTTTGTGTCATCTTTCCCATCCAGGTTCTGTGCGAGCAGGCTGCTCCTTTTCCCCTTTTCACCATCTCAGGGAATCTAGGGTGTTTTAGCCCAGGCACGAGGACACATCATTCCTACCTTCAAGGTCTGAATGTGGGCTGTGCAGTGCAGGGAAAGAGGTCAGGGTTTAGCTAGGAGGTGACCCTTCCCCTGCTTCTCGCCTAGAGCCTGGTTGTTGGTTTATCTGTGTGTCTGAGTTCCCCGTCTGCCGTGACAACTATGGTATTTGGTTCTACTGGGGTAGTATATTGTTCTGCGCTATAGTATTGCTGGCCCTGTTTACTTCTGTTGTCCCTGCTTACATATGTTGGCCCTGATTAGTTGTGTTGCCCCGCTGTCACGGATGTAGTAGGGGAGAACACCAAAAGACAACAAGAAGAAAGGAAAAAGACACTAGGCCTCACCACTAGGGAAGGAAAAGGGTCACCACCTATAAAACCCTGCTCCTGGCCCTAACTCCTATCCGAATGGGCACCTCTCGATGGTAGAGATGCCCATACACAGGAACCTAGAAAACCCTGGTGGCCCTCGGATGCCCTAATGGTAATGACAGGGCAGAGACAACCCGCTCCTTACCTGGTGAAGGAACCAGCGTCTCGATGAGGCCTAGTAAACAACAAAGGTGGGGGGAATACAAAACACAACAAGCGGAACACTTAACTTCTGAGGCTGATGGATGATGGATGAACAGGACTTCAACTAGAACCACACTCCAGCTCTTCCAAAAACCAAATGAAGCTATCCAGAGCAAGGAGTGATGGGTAAAGTCAGGCTAAATAGGGGAAGGTAAAGGTCACATGATCCACACCTGAACAGGAGGTGTGGACATACCAGCATCACACAGACAAAGTGCAACCAAAAGAGGCAGTCAAATCAGTAAAGTGCAGATAATCTTTCAGACCTTCTCAAACCTGTCACCGGTGTGACAGTACCCCCCCCCCTTCTACGGGTGACCTCCGGGCACCCAGGACCGACTTTATTAGGATGAGCTCTGTGGAATGCTCTCACCAGACGACTAGCATTAACATCGGTAACTGGAACACACATCCTCTCCTCTGGTCCATACCCTCTCCAATGAACGAGATACTGGAGGGATCTCCGGAGAACTCGGGAGTCCACAATCCTGCTGATCTGAAATTCTAAATTGCCGTCCACCATGACAGGAGCGGGAGGCAAGGAGGACGGCTCAACAGGTTCAACACATTTCTTTAACAACGATTTATGAAATACGTTATGGATTTTCAATGCCTGAGGAAGTTCAAGACGGAAGGCTACAGGGTTAACAATGGTAGTGATCTTATATGGACCAATAAATCTTGGTCCTAACTTCCAAGAAGGTACCTTAAGTTTAATGTTTCTTGTAGACAGCCACACAGAATCACCCACTTTCAGGTCCGGACCACTCATACGTCTGCTGTCAGCCGCACGCTTATACCTGTTACCCATCTTTTCCAGGTCATTTTAGATTTTCTGCCAAATAGAAGACAAAGAAGAGGAAAATCGTTCCTCCTCAGGAATGCCGGAATTATGAGCACCAGAAAATGTACCAAACTATGGATGGAACCCATATGCCCCAAAAAATGGCAACTTATCAGTGGATTCCTGTCTACGGTTATTTATAGCTAAACTAAGCTAACGATAAAAATTAAGACCACTCTTCCTGATTCTCTGAAACAAAACATCTCAAGTAAGTCTCCAGATTCTGATTAGTGCGCTCCGTCTGTCCGTTCGACTGAGGATGAAAAGCCGAAGAGAAGGACAATTGTACACCCAGACGAGTACAGAACGCTCTCCAGAATCTGGAAACAAACTGAGTCCCTCTATTGGACACCACATCAGAGGGAATGCCATGTAGTTTCACAATGTTGTCGACAAACACCTGCGCAAGAGTTTTAGCATTGGGTGGACTAGGTAATGCAATAAAGTGTGCCATTTTACTAAAACAATCGACAACCACCAGAATCACAGTCTTTCCCGAAGAATTCGGTAAATCCGTGATAAAATCCATGGATAAATGGGTCCAAGGTCTGGACGGGATGGGCAATGGAAGCAGAGATCCGGAAAGCCGAGTATGTGTCACCTTAGCATGTGCACAGGTACCACAGGCTGACACATAGTCCTCAATACACTTACGCAACCCCAGCCACCAGAATCTGCAAGAGATGAGATCGACAGTCGATCTGCTGCCAGGGTGCCCAGCAAGCACCGTACAGTGATGTTCCTCGAACACCTTGTGACGTAATTCGGAGGGAACAAACAATTTCCCCTGAGGACAAGAGTCTGGAGCATCCTCCTGTGCCTCCAACACCCTGGCCTCGAGATCAGGATAAAGAGTGGATATAACTACCCCTTCAGATATAATGGGACTAGGGTCATTAGACTTACACCCCCCCCCCCCCCCCCAGGAAAGCTACGTAAAAAAGCATCCGCCTTGACATTCTTAACCCCAGGGCGGTAAGTGATGATGAAGTTAAATCTGGTGAAAAACAATGACCATCTGACCTGCCTTGGGTTCAGTCGCTTAGCCGACACCAGGTAGGCCAGATTCTTGTGATCCATAATTACCATAATAGGGTGAATTGCTCCTTCCAACCAATGCCGCCATTCCAACTTAATGGCCAGCAATTCCTTATTCCCCACATCATAATTCCTTTCAGCAGTCGAGAGTTTTTTAGAGCAAAAAATGCACATGGGTGCCATTTACTAGGTGAAGGACCTTGCGACAAGATTGCTCCTACCCCTACCTCGGACGCGTCAACCTCAACAATAAATGGCACGTCACGTCCGGTTGCATCAGAATAGGGGCCGAAGCAAAACATTCTTTCACAGCAGAAAAGGCCTGTAATGCCGCATCAGACCAGACAGAAATATCTGCACCCTTCCTAGTCATGTCTGTTAAAGGTTTAACCACCGATGAATAGTTCAAGATAAATTTACGGTAGTAGTTGGTAAACCCCAAAAACCGCATAAGCGCTTTCAGATTTTCGGGTCGATCCCAGTCCAGCACGGCACGGAACTTCTCGGGATCCATACGAAAACCTGAGGATGAGAGCAGGTAACCCAGAAATTGCACTTCCTGTACAGCAAATACACACTTTTCCATCTTAGTATACAACTTATTCTCTCTTAGGCTCTGTAACACCTGTCTCACATGATCCTGATGAGTCTCTATATTAGGTGAATAAATTAGTATGTCATCAAGGTATACAACGACAAACCTCCCCACCAGATGATGAAAGATGTCATTGACAAAGTGTTGAAAAACCGCAGGAGCATTGGTTAACCCAAAGGGCATGACCAGGTTTTCAAAATGACCCTCAGGGGTATTAAATGCAGTCTTCCACTCATCCCCCTCCTTGATCCTTACCAGATAATATGCCCCCCTCAGATCCAACTTAGAGAACACCTTGGCACCGACAATCTGACTAAACAAATCCGGAATCAAAGGAAGGGGGTAAGGATCACGGACGGTAATACGATTGAGCTCACGGAAGTCCAGGCATGGTCTCAGGGTACCATCTTTTTTCTTTACAAAGAAAAACCCAGCAGCCACTGGGGACTTGGATGGTCTAATATGTCCCTTTGCCAAACTCTCGGTGATATACTCTTTCATGGCCTTTCTTTCGGGTTCCGAATGATTATACAACCGAGATTTGGGCAATTTAGCTCCGGGAATAAGATTGACGGGACAGTCCTACTCCCGGTGCGGAGGTAACTCCTGATTACCACTCTCAGAGAAAACATCAGAAAATTCAGAAATGAACGAGGGTACAATTTTAGTGGTCACCATAGAGAATGATGCATTAAGACAGTTGTCCATGCAAAAAATCACTCCAATCGAGAATCTGTCTCGCTTGCCAGTCGATGTTAGGGTTATGTTTGCTTAACCATGGTAAGCCCAACACCAACAATACATAACAGGAGATAAATTCCTGATGCAAATCACCCATTCTTAAATAAATGTCATTCACTACCTGCGACAGGTATTTTTGGGTGAGAGGTGCTGAGTCAATTGCAAAGACAGAAATACTTTTCTCTAATGCATTAGTAGTCAACCCATGAATGCGTACAAACTCTCCATCAATCAAGTTAACTCCTGCCCCACTGTCGATAAATGCTTCGATTTGCACAGTTTTGGACTCTAGCGCCACCTCGGCAGACGGGAGAAAACGGGTACTACCAGTAAAAGACAAAAGTAGTCTTTCTTGCTCACCATCCACACCACCAATAGTAATTTGAGGATTAAAAGTTTTTTTCTTTTTGTTTACTGCAAGTACGGACAAATATTCACAAAATGTCCCTTCTTGCCACAATAGAAGCAGACTCCTTTCACATGACCCAAGCTTTTGCCAGGAGTAGCTCCTCCTAACTGCATAGGCTCATCACAAGGCGCAACTACCAGTGTCTGTCCAGCATAAGTGTCAAAGGAAGCAGTACCCTTTTTGGAAAGTACGTCCTGAAGGTGAGGACCCCTAGATCTCTCCCTCAGGCGTCTATCTAGACGTACAGCAAGGGACATAGCTGCCTCCAATGACATAGGATTTTCATGAAAGGCCAACACGTCCTGCAGTCTCTCAGAGAGACCCTGACAGAATTGGCTGCGGAGAGCAGGATCTTTCCACTCAGTATCGGTAGCCCATCTCCTAAATTCAGAGCAATAGATCTCTGCGGAACGATCTCCCTGCTGCAAACTCCGTAACTTGGTCTCGGCCTGAGAGATCCAATCCGGGTCATCGTAGATGAGACCCAAGGCTCTGAAGAATTAATCTACCGACTGGAGGGACGGTGATCCAGTTGGCAGAGAAAATGCCCAAGATTGGGCGTCCTCTTTAAGCAATGAAATAATAATACCCACACGTTGACACTCATCCCCAGAAGAGTATAGACGCAGCTTAAAGTATAATTTACATGACTCCCTGAACCGGATGAAATTGTCACTACCCCCGGAAAACCTGTCCGGGAGAGCCATCTTCGGTTCAGGACAGGCCTGGGACCCACCACCGGAACCAGCAGCCTGTGGACTCTGAATCTGCAAGACAGTTGCGCGGAGGTCTGCTACCTCCAAAATCAGATTCTGCATCTGTTCGACCAGTGCAGACATAGTATCCATAGCTGCACAGATCAGAACAAAAATGGCGGTATCGGCTTGGGATAATGTCGTGGATGTAGAAGGGGAGAACACCAAAAGACACCCAAGAAGGAAGGGGAAAGACACTAGGCCTCACCGCTAGGGAAGGAAAAGGGTCACAACCTGTAAAACCCTGCTCCTGGCCCTAACTCCTATCCGTATGGGCACCTCTCGATGGTAGAGATACCCATACACGGTAACCTAGAAAACCCTGGTGACACTCAGATGCCCTAAAGATAATGACAGGGCAGAGACCACCTGTTCCTTCCCTGGTGAAGGAATTAGCGTCGCACTGAGGCCTAGTAAACAACCAGGGGGGGGGGGGAATACAAAACACGACAAGCGCAATACTTAAAGGGCTTCTATCACCAGATTTGGTCCTATTTAGCTGACTGACACTAGCGATATGCTAGTGTCAGCAGTCCATAACAGTGTTTTTACTTATCATCTGTCTGCTGCCGTTCACCTTAAAAACGTACTTTTAGAGATATGCTAATGAGCCTCTAGGTGCTATGTGGGCGTCATTAGCACCTAGAGGGCTCCGTCCACTAACCATTTCAGCCGCCCATCGCGTCCCTCCAGCCCGCCCCGCTCCTGTTGATTGACGTGAAACTTTTCAGTATCTCGTACCAATTCCCGCGCCTGCGCCGTGCGCTTCTGTATTCGGCGCAGGCGCAGTGAGTGAATGCCGCGCTTCTGGTGCCGGCTTCCTCACTGTAACGTAGTTGGCGCTGGCGCAGTGAGGAAGCCGGCGCCGGGAGAATACAGAAGCGCACGGCGCAGGCGCGGGAATTGGTACGAGATACTGAGAAGTTTTACGTCAATCAACAGGAGCGGGGCGGGCTGGAGGGACGCGATGGGCGGCTGAAATGGTTAGTGGACGGAGCCCTCTAGGTGCTAATGATGCCCACATAGCACCTAGAGGCTCATTAGCATATCTATAAAAGTACGTTTTTAAGGTGAACGGCAGCAGACAGATGATAAGTAAGAACACTGTTATGGACTACTGACACTAGCACATCGCTAGTGTCAGTCAGCTAAATAGGACCAAATCTGGTGATAGAAGCCCTTTAACTTCAGAGAATGAAGGATGAACAGGACTTCAACACGAACCACATTCCAGCTCTTCCAAGACCAAATGAAGCTATCCCAAGCAAGGACTGAAGGGAAAAGTCAGACTAAATAGGGCGAGGTAAAGGTCACATGATCCACACCTGAACAGGAGGTGTGGACATACCAGCAACACACAGACAAAGTGAAACCAAAAGAGGCTGTCAGATCACTAACGTGCAGATAATCTTTCAGACCTTCTCAAACCTGTCACCGGTGTGATACCCGCCTTCTGTCAATTTGACCCTACAACATGGGGCCACTTTCATTTTTTTTCCAGGGCCACTTTAGTTTCCTAGTCCACCCCTGGCCTCACTACACACTACGCTGCGCTACATTAGATGATGACGATATGATCCTGCCTGTGATATGCCATCATGGCTGAACAGACAGGAAACTCACTAATATCTGTTACGACTATTGGGTGGGACCCACTGGTCAAACCCGAGAGGGTGGATTCTCTGTGGCAGCCACTAACCCCTAGGATGTTATTCAGCACTGTCACTGGGACAGGACAGAATGCAGCAAGAGAGAAACAGAACCAATACCTACAGGATTAGCTAATATGGTTGACAGCTGACTGACAGAGTCAGACAACAGGAAATGCTCCAATAGCTCAAGTTGCAGTAAGAACCGCAGTTAGTCCAATAGCAGACATGGTGGTGAGAAGGAAGCAGGCGCCCTTATGGGAGGCCAGCATGGGATGGAGCTTCTGGTAGGCATGTGCCTGCCACATCTGGTTGAGACAGCAGCGGGAGTGAGGCAAAAGATGCTGGGGACATGACAGGTGAAACAGCGGGAGGTATGGCAGGAGGCCGGGGCCTAACAGTACCCCTTTCCTTAAGCCTCCCGCTCCTCTTATTGGACCTGAGGGCAAATTTTGTGAGATCCAGAGGAGCATCGATGTCTTCAGGTTTCCAGGATCTCTCTTCAGGACTGTATCCTTTCCAGTCAACTAAATAGAATATTTTACCTCTGACAATTTTTTTTGTCCAGAATGTCCTTGATCTCATATCCACCATCCGTGGTGACTGGAGGAGGTTTCTCAGAGGCACCTTTACAGAATGTTAAATACAGCAGGCTTGAGTAATAAAACATGGAATGAGTTAGGAATGCGAAGAGATGCTGGCAGTTTGAGTTGCACATAGGGTTAATCTTCTCTGTGACAGGAAAAGGACCCAGGAAGCGAGGAGCCAACTTATAAGATGGAAGCCTTAAATTGATGTTCTTAGAGAAGAGCCATACCTTGTCTCCAGGTCAGAATTGAGGAGGAGTGCTGCATCTCTTATCCACATTTCTCTTCATCTGACCCATGGCTTTTTGAAGAGAGTTCCTGGTATCCAACTAGATCTTGGAGAATTCTTCGATAGAGGCATCTGCGGCTGGTACCCCAGAGGAAGAGGACAATGGAAGAGGAATATTAGGGTGGTGATTATAGACAACAAAAAAAGGGAGATTTACCTGTAGCATCACAGACGTGATTATTGTGTGAAAATTCAGCCTAGGGTAGGAGTTCGACCCAGTCATCTAGATGAGCATTAGTGTAGTTCCGCAAGAATCCAGTAAGGATTTGATTGACTCGCTCCACATGTCTATTAGATTGAGGATAATAGGCTGAAGAAAAATCGAATGTGACATCCAGTAGTTTGCATAATGTTTTCCAAAAACAAGAAGTAAACTCTACACCCCTATCAGAAATGATGTGGAGAGGAAATCTATGTAATCTGAAGATATGGAACAGGAACAGCTCAGACAGGTACAAAATGCGCCATTTTAGAAAAACGGTCAACTACCGCCTAGATGACCGTGCAACTTTTAGAGGGTGGAAGATCAGTGATAAAGTCCATTCCTATATGTCGCCAAGGGACTTTAGGTAGAGGCAGAGGAAGAAGGAGACCGGCTGGTTTCAACTTAAAATACTTATTTTGGGTCCATAGTGTACAAGAGGAGACAAAGTCTTGAATATATTTGCTTATGAAGGACCACAAGTAAGGACAAGCAATTAATTTCTGAGTTCCCCGAACTCAGGATGACCAGCAGTCTTAGACTATTTTCACACTTGCATTTTGGGCAGATCCGCCATGGATCTGCAAAAACTGATCCGTTACATTAATACAGCCGCATGCATTCATCATGAACGGATCCGTTTGTATTATCTGTAACATAGCCAAGATGGATCTATCATGAGTTCCATTAAAAGTCAATGGGAGACGGATCCATTTTCTATTGTGTCAGAGAAAACTGATCCGTCCCCCTTGACTTACATTGTGCGACCGTTTGGCTCAGTTTCGTCAAGCGGACAGCAAAACGCTGCAGGCAGCATTTTGGTATCCGCCTCCAGAGTGAAATGGAGACTGATCGGAGGCAAACTGATGCATTCTGAGTAGATCCTTTTCCATTCAGAATGCAATAGGACAAAACTGATCAGGTTTGGACCACTTGTGAGAGCCCATGACGGATCTTTCAAACGGAAAGTCAAAATGCGAGTGTGAAAGTAGCCTTAGAGGCATGCCCCCATTGAAGGACCTTAATACGTTGGGCTTCAAGAAGAAAAATCTTACCCATGGGTACTTCCTATAGTTTGACAGGTGCCACCTAAATGCATCTGGAAGGATCAATTATGTGTTGTGGATCGTCCTCAACATCAGAAACATCAAAGGACCTGGAAAGAGCATCGGCTTTAATGTTCTTATCTGCAGAACAGAAATGAAGCTGAAAGTTAAAGCGTGCAAAGAAAGGTGGCCATCAAGCTTATCTGGGATTGAGCCTCTGAGCAGTAAAATTTTTATGGTTAGTGAAGACAATTACAGGATGAAGAGCTCCTTCTAATAAATAAAGAAATTCTTCAAAGGCCATTTTTATGGCTAGTAGTTCTCTGTCTACGATTGAATAGTTCCTTTTGGCAGCAGAAAAAGATTTTGAAAAGAAGCTACATGGTAAAAACTTGCCAAAATTTTTTTTTTGAGAAAGCACCAGCACCAGTTGTCACTCCTGTGTGTGGGAGGGAGACACCACACCGGACGAAGAAGGAGAGGGAACAATGAACAAGACCTGAAAGCTAGGGAAGAAAGAAGGACACATCCTAGTCAAATCCCTAGTCACAGTCCTGACTGGCTATCAGTATGAACAGTCCCCAAAGGTAGGTGAGTTCATATGCAGGAGTACCTAAAGTCCTAACTCACCCTATAAGACCCTGGCAATAGTGATAGGACTGAGACTACCTGTTCCTCCAGAAAGGAAGGACGAACAGGAGTCTCCCTCAGGCCTACAACAAAGGGCAGGTAAAAAACAATACACAGGTAAACCAAAACAAAATGCAAAAGGGAAAGGAAACACTTAACTTTTCAGTAGTTATGGCAGCAACAGGAGCCAAGAACCAAACAGCAGACCACAGATACCACTGAAGCTATAAAATGCACAGCATTGCGGGAGAAGCAACTATAAATAAGGAAAGGTAAATGACCACAATGGCAACACCTGGAGGTTAGAGGTGTGGCCAGTATCAGAAACAACACAGATGCCTATTGATCCACAAGGAAACCTGTCAGATCTAAGCACGTGTTGCCAGTCTCACAGATCTTCTGTCACCCACTGTCGTGGGGACATCCGTATGTCTCAGTACATCCGTGACACCGGTGGAGGATGCGTCCACCTCCAAGAAAAATTGTCTATTCACATCAGGACGATGAAGAATGGCTGCAGAGGCAAAAGATTTCTTCAGGGTCAGAAAGGCATTTTTAGCCTCAGGAGTCAATTTTTTTGCATTGGCACCTTTGGTGAGGGCAGAGAGACGAGTGATCAGAGAGAAAAAATTAAGAATAAACTGTCAGTAATAATTAAACATAACCTATATAGTAACCCAGCGAAGCCACACAGAATTGCATAATACCTACATAGATATAGTGTATAGCCAATTATAAATTACAGACAACCATCTCATTGGTAAAAAAAGATCTCTTTATTAGATACAGATATATAACAGACATGTAAAAAACATATACACAGGAGTCCCCACCATTTCTTTTTAAATCAGATAAATTTTTATTATTTTGTAAAAATAAACAATATCATTTTACAAAATTCTTGTGTCTTATATTATGTTCAACACAGTGCAAAAATACTCATTGTACAAATTAGGATAATCAATAAACAGGATCCTTAACATAAAGATCCAACAACCAAACTCCCCTCCCCCTCCCCCCCACTGTGAGACCTTGTTGTGAGTAGATAAGCATAAACATGTGTAAGACCTATTTGTTTTAGTAACAGACCATGACATCACCTATGCACTATAAAGCTTAAGCACACTAGGCTTAAACAAACACAATCAGCCCCATCTCTCCCCTCCCGGGCTAGCCCGAAGATCCTCTCCCCTCCCGGGCTAGCCCGAGAAGATCCTCAGACTAGTTAGCCATGTACTACAAATTCCAGATCTGTCAATCCAGGGGCCCCAAATGGTATCAAATTTCGACATGCTATTACGCTTCATGTATACTCTTTCCAATCTTATGACTGTATTCATTCTGGTAATGAATTCCGATATGCTTGGGGGAAGCGGCTGTATCCATTTAGCAGCTAGGGTTTTGCGTGCCTAATATAAGATTCTGTTGATTCCGATAGTAACATTTGGTGGCAAGTTATCCGAATCTAACATACCAAGCAAGCAAAACCTAGGATCCAGTTTATAATTAGCGCTATAAATTTTGTTTAATAAATTGATTATATCTGTCCAATAACCCTGTAGCGTACTGCAATTCCACAGCATATGGAGCAATCCGGCCCCTTCTTCCCTACATTTCGGACACTTGGAGTCAGATCTATATCCCACCTTCCATAAGAAGATTGGAGTTCTATATACCCTGTGTATCCTAAAGAGTTGAGACAGTCTGGCCGCTTCGCTAGGGGTTAGAGTAGGAATCTGTGCAAGGACTTCCTCCCATTGGCTGTCTGAGATGGGGCCCACATCCCTCTCCCACTTCAACTTAGAGTCCCCACCATTTCAGTGGGACTAAAGAAGTGAAAGAGGGACAACTGGAATGAGACTAAATGTATAAAGTATATAAGGTGAGCACAAGAAAGATATCTTCCTGCTGATGACACATATATTACCTAATAAAGTGCTTAAGAGAGGAGAGACACAGGTAATTGGATCTCTACTCCAGGTTGCACATGTATAAATAAGAAAGTGCATCAATCATTATGAAGTCACACACAGGTATAATATAATGTTGAACCTGTGGCAGTAAAATCAGGAGGCGACCATATAGGGGAGAACCAAAAAACCGAAAACAGGCTTATCAATATGTAACAGAGTGTAATCACGTCTCTCATATGAGTAATAAAGTACTTAAGCAAGTGAAAGTGAAGGTAAACGGATTTCCACTGCAGGCTGTTCATATATGAATATAAAAAAATCTTAACACATTACAAAGTCACTCACACGTATAGAAGAATATATTTAGACTTGTAATAGTAAAAACATAAGATAGCCATATAGGGGAGAGCCAGAGAAACCTCAAACAAGCTCACCAATGCATAAACAGAGTATAATCACATGTCCCATACCAGTGTCCCTAACTTACCCAATGCATTTCAACAAATAGCTTTGTCAATGCAGGGATGAGGTCCCACCGTCACACAATTAAAGAGAAGAAGCTACACTTTCCTATGGCTAAGCATTTCTGTAGCCCAGGACACAATGAAGAACACATGAAAGTTCTCATATTAAAAGGTAACTTCAAATCCCAAAGAGCTAGAAGAATTTGGGAATACAAATTTACAGTATAACACTGCTTGACACTTTGAATACTGGACTGAATTTGTCCCTGGGATTTATGACACACTACAAGATCTAAAGAGTCTTCTATAGACATAGTCGGGGCACCAGGTCTCTGAGATAACATCAATTTAGAGACCATAAAACTTTCACACCCCTTATCTGTAAGATAATTAAGGACTCATTCTCAAGATCTTTGATATGTTGTTCTGTTATTTTTCAAATGTCCATTCATTCCCCCATGTCTCTGTTCTTATTGCTGTTTCTTCATATATTCTTGTAGTACACCTGATAAAGGGACTGGTGATGTCTCGAAAGCTCGCTATGTAACATCATTACTTCTATTTTTGTTAGACATTAAAATGTATCAAACCTGCAATACTCTTATTTAGTTTCTCTTAATGAGAGCACTAAACTAGTTTTCTATTGCTTAACACGTTACCAGACTTTTTCCTTTTTCTTTTGGTTGCTTGTACTACTGATTTATGCAAAGTTGTGTGAAAAGTTAATGACAATTTAACCACCTCCGGACCGCCTAACGCAGGATCGCGTTCCGGAGGTGGCAGCCCTGCGCACAGTCCTGCGAGACGCGAGATTTCCTGTGAACGCGTGCACACAGGCACACGCGTTCACAGGATCGGAAGGTAAGCGAGTGGATCTCCAGCCTGCCAGCGGCGATCGTTCGCTGGCAGGCTGGAGATGCGATTTTTTTTCAACCCCTAACAGGTATATTAGACGCTGTTTTGATAACAGCGTCTAATATACCTGCTACCTGGTCCTCTGGTGGTCCCTTTTGTTTGGATCGACCACCAGAGGACACAGGCAGCTCAGTAATAAGTAGCACCAAACACCACTACACTACACCCCCCCGTCACTTATTAACCCCTTATTAACCCCTGATCACCCCATATAGACTCCCTGATCACCCCCCTGTCATTGATCACCCCCCTGTCATTGATCACCCCCCTGTAAGGCTCCATTCAGATGTCCGTATGTTTTTTACGGATCCACGGATACATGGATCGGATCCGCAAAACACATACGGACATCTGAATGGAGCCTTATAGGGGGGTGATCAATGACAGGGGGGTGATCACCCCATATAGACTCCCTGATCACCCCCCTGTCATTGATCACCCCCCTGTAAGGCTGCATTCAGATGTCCGTATGTTTTTTACGGATCCACGGATACATGGATCGGATCCGCAAAACACATACGGACATCTGAATGGAGCCTTATAGGGGGGTGATCAATGACAGGGGGGTGATCACCCCATATAGACTCCCTGATCACCCCCCTGTCATTGATCACCCCCCTGTCATTGATCACCCCCCTGTAAGGCTCCATTCAGATGTCCGTATGTTTTTTACGGATCCACGGATACATGGATCGGATCCGCAAAACACATACGGACATCTGAATGGAGCCTTATAGGGGGGTGATCAATGACAGGGGGGTGATCACCCCATATAGACTCCCTGATCACCCCCCTGTCATTGATCACCCCCCTGTAAGGCTCCATTCAGAAATTCTTTGGGCCCAAGTTAGCGGAAATGTATTTATTTTTTCTTACAAAGTCTCATATTCCACTAAATTGTGTCAAAAAATAAAATCTCACATGAACTCACCATACCCCTCACGGAATCCAAATGCGTAAAAATTTTTAGACATTTATATTCCAGACTTCTTCTCACGCTTTAGGGCCCCTAGAATGCCAGGGCAGTATAAATACCCCACATGTGATCCCATTTCGGAAAGAAGACACCCCAAGGTATTCCGTGAGGGGCATATTGAGTCCATGAAAGATTGAAATTTTTGTCCCAAGTTAGCGGAAAGGGAGACTTTGTGAGAAAAAAAATAAATAATCAATTTCCGCTAACTTGTGCCAAAAAAAAAAAAATTCTATGAACTCGCCATTCCCCTCATTGAATACCTTGGGGTGTCTTCTTTCCAAAATGGGGTCACATGTGGGGTATTTATACTGCCCTGGCATTTTAGGGGCCCTAAAGCGTGAGAAGAAGTCTGGGATCCAAATGTCTAAAAATGCCCTCATAAAAGGAATGTGGGCCCCTTTGCGCATCTAGGCTGCAAAAAAGTGTCACACATCTGGTATCGCCGTACTCAGGAGAAGTTGGGCAATGTGTTTTGGGGTGTCATTTTACATATACCCATGCTGGGTGAGAGAAATATCTTGGCAAAAGACAACTTTTCCCATTTTTTTATACAAGGTTGGCATTTGACCGAGATATTTATCTCACCCAGCATGGGTATATGTAAAATGACACCCCAAAACACATTGCCCAACTTGTCCTGAGTACGGCAATACCAGATGTGTGACACTTTTTTGCAGGCTAGGTGGGCAAAGGGGCCCACATTCCAAAGAGCACCTTTAGGATTTCACCGGCCATTTTTTACAGATTTTGATTTCAAACTACTTCTCACGCATTCGGGCCCCTAAAATGCCAGGGCAGTATAACTACCCCACAAGTGACCCCATTTTGGAAAGAAGACACCCCCAGGTATTTTGTGATAGGCATAGTGAGTTCATGGAAGTTTTTATTTTTTGTCACAAGTTAGTGGAATATGAGACTTTGTAAGAAAAAAATAAATAAATCATCATTTTCCGCTAATTTGTGACAAAAAATAAAAAATTCTAGGAACTCGCCATGCCCCTCACGGAATACCTTGGGGGGTCTTCTTTCCAAAATGGGGTCACTTGTGGGGTAGTTATACTGCCCTGGCATTCTAGGGGCCCTAATGTGTGGTAAGTAGTTTGAAATCAAAATGTGTAAAAAATGACCTATGAAATCCTAAAGGTGCTCTTTGGAATGTGGGCCCCTTTGCCCACCTAGGCTGCAAAAAAGTGTAACACATGTGGTATTGCCGTACTCAGGAGAAGTTGGGCAATGTGTTTTGGGGTGTCATTTTACATATACCCATGCTAAGTGAGATAAATATCTTGGTCAAATGCCAACTTTGTATAAAAAAATGGGAAAAGTTGTCTTTTGCCAAGATATTTCTCTCACCCAGCATGGGTATATGTAAAATGACACCCCAAAAAACATTACCCAACTTCTCCTGAGTACGGCAATACCACATGTGTGACACTTTTTTGTAGCCTAGGTGGGCAAAGGGGCCCACATTCCAAAGAGCACCTTTCGGATTTCACCGGCCATTTTTTACAGATTTTGATTTCAAACTACTTCTCACGCATTCGGGCCCCTAAAATGCCAGGGCAGTATAACTACCCCACAAGTGACCCCATTTTGGAAAGAAGACACCCCCAGGTATTTCGTGATGGGCATAGTGAGTTCATGGAAGTTTTTATTTTTTGTCACAAGTTAGTGGAATATGAGACTTTGTAAGAAAAAAATAAATAAATAAAATCATCATTTTCCGCTAACTTGTGACAAAAAAAAAAATTCTAGGAACTCGCCATGCCCCTCACGGAATACCTTGGGGTGTCTTCTTTCCAAAATGGGGTCACTTGTGGGGTAGTTATACTGCCCTGGCATTCTATGGGCCCTAATGTGTGGTAAGTAGTTTGAAATAAAAATGTGTAAAAAATGACCTGTGAAATCCTAAAGGTGCTCTTTGGAATGTGGGCCCCTTTGCCCACCTAGGCTTCAAAAAAGTGTCACACATGTGGTATTGCCGTACTCAGGACAAGTTGGGCAATGTGTTTGGGGTGTCATTTTACATATACCCATGCTGGGTGAGATAAATATCTTGGTCAAATGCCAACTTTGTATAACAAAATGGGAAAAGTTGTCTTTTGCCAAGATATTTCTCTCACCCAGCATGGGTATATGTAAAATGACACCCCAAAAAACATTGCCCAACTTCTCCTGAGTACGGCAATACCACATGTGTGACACTTTTTTGCAGCCTAGGTGGGCAAAGGGGCCCACATTCCAAAGAGCACCTTTCGGATTTCACCGGCCATTTTTTACAGATTTTGATTTCAAACTACTTTGCACGCATTTGGGCCCCTAAAATGCCAGGGCAGTATAACTACCCCACAAGTGACCCCATTTTGGAAAGAAGACACCCCAAGGTATTTCGTGATGGGCATAGTGAGTTCATGAAAGTTTTTATTTTTTGTCACAAGTTAGTGGAATATGAGACTTTGTAAGAAAAAAATAATTTAAAAAAATCATCATTTTCCGCTAACTTGTGACAAAAAATAAAAAGTTCTATGAACTCACTATGCCTATCAGCGAATACCTTAGGGTGTCTACTTTCCGAAATGGGGTCATTTGTGGGGTGTTTGTACTGTCTGGCCATTGTAGAACCTCAGGAAACATGACAGGTGCTCAGAAAGTCAGAGCTGCTTCAAAAAGCGGAAATTCTAATTTTTGTAAACGCTATAACTTTTACCCAAACCATTTTTTTTTTACCCAAACATTTTTTTTTTATCAAAGACATGTAGAACAATAAATTTAGAGAAAAATTTATATATGGATGTCGTTTTTTTTGCAAAATTTTACAACTGAAAGTGAAAAATGTCATTTTTTTGCAAAAAAATCGTTAAATTTCGATTAATAACAATAAAAGTAAAAATGTCAGCAGCAATGAAATACCACCAAATGAAAGCTCTATTAGTGAGAAGAAAAGGAGGTAAAATTCATTTGGGTGGTAAGTTGCATGACCGAGCAATAAACGGTGAAAGTAGTGTAGTGCAGAAGTGTAAAAAGTGGCCTGGTCATTAAGGGTGTTTAAGCTAGGGCTTGGCTGAGGTGGTTGAGAACAAGGCCATAACTAGTGACATAACCTTATGAGGGCTTATTTGTTTCTGGGACAATTATATTTTTTAATGGCACCATTTAATTTACCATATTTTGTATTGAAAAATGGAGAAAAAATATATTTTATAGCATGAAATAAAAAAAAAGAAATGAAAATTTTCTTTGCATTGTTATACAACAATGGTAAGGTAGAGGGGATAAACTGTCTGTAGGGAATCATGTAACATTAGTTTTACTAAGCTATGTTACATACTTAGGGAGGCAGAAGTTAGGACAGGGAGATTAGATTAAATGTCCTTTTCAGATATTGTAAATGCTCATCCCTGTCCCCAAACATATTGAAAAGTCCATCATCTATAGTAAAGCCATCAGATATAACCGAATCTGGTCCAGCCCATCAGACAGGGATGAGCATTTACAATATCCGAAAAGGACATTTTTACACCAGGGCTATCATTCTGCTTCAATTGAAGATCAAATCACAAGAGCCACCAAGATCCCCAGAAGTCAACTTCTCCAACACAATAAAAAGAAACAGAACCAGCGCATACCTCTGGTTGTGACCTACAACCCACAACTAGAGGTACTGAGGAAAACTGCCCAAAAATTACATCATGTCCTACGTAAGGATGAACGACTAAAAACAATCTTCTCAGATCCCCCCTTACTAGCTTACCGACAACCTCCAAATCTAAGGAATATTCTGATCAGATCAAGTTCAAGGTCACGTACCACAGAAAAAGGAACCCATCCCTGTAATATAAAAAGATGCAAAACCTGTTCCCATATAATGACAACAGATAAGATCCGGATCCCAAACACACAGCAGGACTTTAAGATCCCTGGGACGTTCCCATGCTCTACATCTAATGTTATTTATCTGTATATCTTATTCTCTGCACTAAATGTCCTGTTGGAGGCCTCTACGTTGGAGAAACAGGACAGAAACTCAATGCAAGGATGAGGTCCCACCGCCACACAATTAAAGAGAAGAAGCTACACTTTCCTATGGCTAAGCATTTCTGTAGCCCAGGAAACAATGAAGAACACATGAAAGTTCTCATATTAAAAGGTAACTTCAAATCCCAAAGAGCTAGAAGAATTTAGGAATACAAATTTATAACACTGCTTGACACTTTGAATATTGGACTGAATTTGTCCCTGGGATTTATGACACACTACAAGATCTAAAGAGTCTTCTATAGACATAGTCAGGGCACCAGGTCTCTGAGATAACATGAATTTAGAGACCATAAAACTTTCACACTCCTTATCTGTAGGATAATTAAGGACTCATTCTCAAGATCTTTGATATGTTGTTCTGTTATTTTTCAAATGTCCATTCATTCCCCCATGTCTCTGTTCTTATTGTATATATATTGCTGTATCTTCATATATTCTTGTAGTACGTCTGATTAAGGGACTGGTGATGTCTGGAAAGCTCGCTATGTAACATCATTGCTTCTATTTTTGTTAGCCATTAAAAGGTATCAAACCTGCAATGCTCTTATTTTGTTTCTTTTAATGAGAGCCCTAAACTAAGCAACCAAAAGTAACTGTATGGGCAGCTTACCCCCTTTGCTAATTGCTTTTCTCTTTGAAATATGATTTAAATCCATGCAGGACTATCAGCTCCACAGAATGATCATATAAATACACTTAGCTAAAGAATTATTAGGAACACCTATTCTATTTCTCATTAATGCAATTATCTAGTCAACCAATCACATGGCAGTTGCTTCAATGCATTTAGGGGTGTGGTCCTGGTCAAGACAATCTCCTGAACTCCAAACTGAATGTCAGAATGGGAAAGAAAGGTGATTTAAGCAATTTTGAGCGTGGCATGGTTGTTGGTGCCAGACGGGCCGGTCTGAGTATTTCACAATCTGCTCAGTTACTAGGATTTTCACGCACAACCATTTCTAGGGTTTACAAAGAATCGTGTGAAAAGGGAAAAACATCCAGTATGCGGCAGTCCTGTGGGCAAAAATGCCTTGTGGATGCTAGAGGTCAGAGGAGAATGGGCCGACTGATTCAAGCTGATCGAAGAGTAACGTTGACTGAAATAACCACTCGTTACAACCGAGGTATGCAGCAAAGCATTTGTGAAGCCACAACACGCACAACCTTGAGGTGCATGGGCTACAACAGCAGAAGACCCCACCGGGTACCACTCATCTCCACTACAAATAGGAAAAAGAGGCTACAATTTGCACGAGCTCGCCAAAATTGGACTGTTGAAGACTGGAAAAATGTTGCCTGGTCTGATGAGTCTCGATTTCTGTTGAGACATTCAAATGGTAGAGTCCGAATTTGGCGTAAACAGAATGAGAACATGTATCCATCCTCTGATGGCTACTTCCAGCAGGATAATGCACCATGTCACAAAGCTCAAATTATTTCAAATTGGTTTCTTGAACATGACAATGAGTTCACTGTACTAAAATGGCCCCCACAGTCACCAGATCTCAACCCAATAGAGCATCTTTGGGATGTGGTGGAACGGGAGCTTCGTGCCCTGTATGTGCATCCCTCAAATCTCCATCAACTGCAAGATGCTATCCTATCAATATGGGCCAACATTTCTAAAGAATGCTATCAGCACCTTCATGAATCAATGCCACGTAGAATTAAGGCAGTTCTGAAGGCAAAAGGGGGTCCAACACCGTATTAGTATGGTGTTCCTAATAATTCTTTAGGTGAGTGTATGTCTGTACAAGTCTATGGAGAGGAGATGAGTGAGCAAGAAATCAGAGACAGGCACAGCAAAAGACACTGTTAAAGCTAAATAGGAAGTTTATATCTCAGCTCAAGCGCTTTATTCACAGCCATACAGGTTAGTACTTCTCTGTAATGTCCTCTATAATCCTGGACCTGCCTCTGAAGGAGTGTGATAAAATTAAGAAGCAAATTCTCCTCTACTTCTTGTGTGCTGTAATTAGCAGCCAGTCTCCACCCACCAGATCTGGAGGAACTACAAACTAGACATTCAGCATGCACAGGGAAAAACAGCTAAAAATGCTAGAAATATAATGGCCAGAATTTTTTTATTCCTCACTATTTATTAATGCAAAGTTTTTTTGTAAAGGGGTATTCCCATCACGCTGTTTTATACTTACCTGCTCCCAGCGCGCTGTCCACTTCCTGGTTTCGGCAGGGGGTGGGCTCCATCTTGATTGAAGTCTTCGCGCATGTGCCCTGGTGACTTCTTCCTGGCAAGTATACTATACTGGCCAGGAAGAAATCACCATAGCGCATGCGAAGCCTCGGCGTGCGCTTTCGGGACTGCGCGCGGACGGCCGGGAGAAAAGAAGAAGTCGTCTGCGCAAGCGCGGCCACCGCGATTCCGGAGAAGAGTGGTGGCCGTAACCAGGGTAGACGGAAGACAACAGTCAGGTAAGTATATGCTCATTTTCTTCTAAGGGGTGGAATTAGTTAATTAAATAGATTTAGAAAAATGATAACTGTTAAATCATTAACAGATTTAACAGTGATCATTAAGATGGGAATGCCCCTTTAAGGGAGAAAAACTCTCTACTCCATATATGACATTCAGAATAAATATCTGCCTCAGTGCTTAATCTCTAGAAATTTAGGGGATCATGTATCAAACTGGTGTAAAGTAAAACTGGCTTAGTTGCCCATAGCAACCAATCAGATTTCACCTTTCATTTGGGCAACTAAAACAGTTTTACTTTACACCAGTTTGATAAATGACCCCCGTAGTATGTACTTTTTAGAAAGGCTTCCTCGCACTTGGCCTTGTACAATAAATCGACCATCACAACATCTTGTGGAAGAAGGTTCCATAGTCATGGTAAACCCTGCTTTCCTCTAGATGTAGAGGATGTCACGGTTACATGCCTAGGTGTAAAAGATCGCTAGAAGGATCTCTTTATTGTCTAGATATATACTTTTACATTATAATTAGGTCGCCCTTAAGCCGTATTTTTTTCCACACTAAACAAACTCAAGTTTCAGAACCTGTCTTGGTAATGCAGTCCACCAATTCTTTGGTCACTCTCATCTGCATGCGCTCTAGTTCGGCATTTGACACTGTACCACATAAAAGGTTAGTATAGAAAATGAGAATGCTCGGACTGGGAGAAAATGTCTGTATGTGGGTAAGTAACTGGCTCAATGATAGAAAACAGAGGGTGGTTATTATTGGTACACACTCAGATTGGGTCACTGTCACTAGTGGGGTACCTCAGGGGTCAGTATTGGGCCCTATTCTCTTCAATATATTTATTAATGATCTTGTAGAAGGCTTGCACAGTAAAATATAAATTTTTGCAGATGACACTAAACTGTGTAAAGTAACACAGAAGAGGACAGTACACTGCTACAGAGGGATCTGGATAGATTAGAGGCTTGGGCAGGGAAGTGTCAGGTGAGGTTTAACACTGACAAATGTAAGGTTATGCACATGGGAAGGAATAATGCAAATCACCCGTACATACTAAATGGTAAAACACTCGGTAACACTGACATAGAAAAGGACCTAGGAATTTTGCCTTCAGAATTGCCTTAATTCTACGTGGCATTGATTCAACAAGGTGCTGATAGCATTCTTTAGAAATGTTGGCCCATATTGATAGGATAGCATCTTGCAGTTGATGGAGATTTGAGGGATGCACATACAGGGCACGAAGCTCCCGTTCCACCACATCCCAAAGATGCTCTATTGGGTTGAGATCTGGTGACTGTGGGGGCCATTTTAGTACAGTGAACTCATTGTCATGTTCAAGAAACCAATTTGAAATGATTCGAGCTTTGTGACATGGTGCATTATCCTGCTGGAAGTAGCCATCAGAGGATGGATACATGTTCTCATTCTGTTTACGCCAAATTCGGACTCTACCATTTGAATGTCTCAACAGAAATCGAGACTCATCAGACCAGGCAACATTTTTCCAGTCTTCAACAGTCCAATTTTGGCGAGCTCATGCAAATTGTAGCCTCTTTTTCCTATTTGTAGTGGAGATGAGTGATACCCGTTGGGGTCTTCTGCTGTTGTAGCCCATCCGCCTCAAGTTTGTGCGTTTTGTGGCTTCACAAATGCTTTGCTGCAAACCTCGGTTGTAACAAGTGGTTATTTCAGACAAAGTTGCTCTTCTATCAGCTTGAATCAGTCGGCCCATTCTCCTCTGACCTCTAGCATCCACAAGGCATTTTTGCCCACAGAACTGCCGCATACTGGATGTTTTTCCCTTTTCACACCATTCTTTGTAAACCCTAGAAATGGTTGTTCGTGAAAATCCCAGTGACTGAGCAGATTGTGAAATACTCAGACCGGCCCGTCTGGCACCAACAACCATGCCACGCTCAAAATTGCTTAAATCACCTTTCTTTCCCATTCTGACATTCAGTTTGGAGTTCAGGAGATTGTCTTGACCAGGAGCACACCCCTAAATGCATTGAAGCAACTGCCATGTAATTGGTTGACTAGATAATTGCATTAATGAGAAATAGAACAGGTGTTTCTAATAATTCTTTAGGTGAGTGTATTTCTGGAGTGTAATAATATTACAGGCTATAGCTACTAGAGAGGGGTTGTTGATCCAGGGAGTTATTCTGATTGCCTGATTGGAGTCGGGAAGGAATTTTTTTCCCCCTTAAGTGGGGAAAATTGACTTGTACCTCACAGTTTTTTTTTTTGCCTTCCTCTGGATCAACTTGCAGGATAACAGGCCGAACTGGATGGACAAATGTCTTTTTTCGGCCTTATATACTATGTTACTATGTCCTTATACGAAGGAGACAAAATAATACACTGCATTCCATATGTGGTCTGTAAAGTGATTTATACAGAGGCAAAACTATGTTCTTGTGATGAGCATCTGCGCCTCTTTTGATGTATCCCAATATTTTCCTTGGCAGCAGCTGCCTGGCACTGGTCACTAAAGTTTATTATCCACAAATATCCCCCAGTCTTTTTCAAAGGCAGCTTTTCCAGTGTTTCACTGTAAATTACATAATTGTACATTATAGTTCCTCGGCCCAAACCTGACCTTACCATTTATCCACATTGACCTTCATTTGTAATTTCTCTGCCCAGATCTCCAACTTCCTCAAATGAATCTGTAATCTGCAATCCTCTGTTTTGATTAGTTTGCAGAATTTAGTATCATCTGCAAATTATAACGACACCCAATTGTTTGCAACACTGCAGAACTTAATTCACCTATAGAAGTCACTTTTCCAAGTCCTAGCCAATGGCTATGGTACTCAGAATCCCCTAGGACTTGAGTAGGGCAGAAATATATAACAACCGGATCATGGCAAGAAAAAAAATATACACAGCACATTTAAAATTGACAGACATCAAATACAGAATAATAAAATAATGGATAGATGACAGAAAACTGGGTGAGGATGGCAACAGATGAGGGAGATGGGAATCGGCAACAGAACAGATGGCAGACTGCAACGGCGTATAGATGAAGACCAATGGCTGTAGGTAAGAGGAATAAAAACTAGCAGAAACTGACCCTCAACTGCTAAGTCCAAAGAAAGAAAACCAAAACCCAAGAAAGCTGAACCCACAACAAACACAACTACAATACAGAGAACAATAAGACTGTGGAACTACATATCCCAGGATGCACTCAAGCAAAGCCAGTGAACTAAGATTCAAGACCCTCTAACAACTGCACATAGCATTTGCTATACCCGACAAAGAGGCCCAGAACCTAAAAGTGTTTAAAGGCAATCACCAGACTAAGCAAATTGATATCAGATTCAGGTATAAGGCAGTTGGATAACACCTACCGCAGAAAAAGTTAGTGAGCAATAAACAGGAGATTCCTGTTGCCTGTAACACAGATATTAAAATTCTAATTTGTACGTTCTCTACAAGGTCATTAATAAATATATTACATAGAAGAGGACCCAATACTGACCTTTCTGGTACCCCAATGATAACTGTGACCCAGTTTGAGGCTGTACCATTAATAACTACGTCCGGAACATAACCAGAAAAGGCTGTCCTCATGGCAAATTTTTTAACTGGGCCCCTCCCAAGTGACTACAAGAGGAATAGTAAAGAATTTACTGTATGCCATTCTGGGTCTTGTATACCCTCTTAGTGCCCCACACAGTAGTTATCCCTCTTTAGTGCCCCACACAGTAGTCATGCCTCCTTAGTGTTCCCTTCACAGTAGAATGTCCTCTTAGTGCTCCCTTCACAGTAGTCATGCCCCCTCAGTGCCCCCACAGAGTAGTCATGCCCCTTTTGTGCCCCCATACAGTAGTTTCCCCCCTTACAGTAGTGCTGCCCCTTGAGCATTAATACAATAAAACAAAATAATTCTCAAATAGCCCTGTTCTCATGAACGAAGCACATCCCGCTCTCCCAGCAGGCGCATTGCAGTGATGTCATGATACCTGCTGGACTGAATAGGGGAGAGCACAGGCCAGGGAATGACCCTCAACCAGTGTGAGCTTCTGCTCAGTCCAGCGGGCGCGATGACGTCACTGCATTGCACCTGCTGGGGAGAGCTTGGCCGGGGAATAAGGCCTAAGCCCTCATGGATGACATACACAGCACTTCTATGTCTGTCTGTCATTACAACCAGGGCCTCTCCTGCCAGTACACATATGGTAATCATTACTCTTTGTGAGGATACAGCTGTAGTTCTGTCACTGTGTCCTTTCACTGAACCAATTGTTTACCCAATTACACATTCTCCCCTTGCACCAGTATTCTCATTTTATGTACCAAATTTATATACACCTGTACTATATCAAACACCTTTAAAAAGTCTAAATACACAACATCCACAGCATTACCCTCATTCAGTCTTGAACTCACCTCCTCATTGAGGTTGATCAGATTAATCTGACAGGCTATTTTAAAGGGGTTCTGCAGTTTGTTTAAACTGATGATCTATCCTCTGGATAGATCATCAGCATCTGATCGGCGGGGGTCCGACACCCTGGACCCTCACCGATCAGCTGTTTGAAAAGGCTGTTCACTTGAATGGAGCTTAGCCCCACCCAGGCCAGTTGATATTAGTTGTGACGTCACTGGGCCTCCGGTAAACAGTGAGAAGGCCGCAGCACTCCTGGAGTGCCGCTGCCTTCTCAAACAGCTAATTGGCGGGGGTCCCGGGTGTCGGACCCCCGCCGATCAGATGCAGATGCTGGATAGATCATCAGTTTAAACAAACTGCAGAACCCTATTAAGGAAGGTTATTTTGTAAGAAAACCTTCAATTACAGTACTGTGCAAAAGTAGGCAAGTGTGGAAAAAAATGCTGCAAAGTAAGAATGCATCCAAAAAATAAAAGAGTTAATAGTTTATTTTTATCAATTAACAAAATACAAACTGAATGAATAACAGAAAAATGTAAACCAAATCAATATTTGGTGTGACCACCCCTGGCTTTCAAAACAGAATCAGTTCTTCTAGGTACACTTGCACACAGTTTTTGAAGGAACTTGGCAGGGAAATTATTCCAAACATCTTGGAGGACTAACCACATATCTTTTGTGGATGTAGGCTTGGTCAAATCCTTGTGTTTTATCATGTAATCCCAAACAGACTCAATAATGTTAAGATCAGAGCTTTGTGGAGGGGGAGGTGGGGAAGGCGGAACATATCATCAATTCCAGTACTCCTTGTTCATCTTTACACCTTGTTCTTCTTTACACCTATCGGACATTGCCACCAATGTCCAATAGGTTGGGTCCTATCTCTAGAATGGGTCCTCCAAAGTGAACAAGGGTGCACCGTTCAAGCACCACCACCTTTATTCACTTCTATCGGAGTACTGAAAATAGCCAAGCGACCGCTAGGCTATTACTAGAAATTCCATAGAGGTGAATGGAGAAGTGGCCGTGCTTGTGCTGAGTGCTCTCCATTCACTTCTATGGGAGTTCCGGAAATAGGCGAGCAAATGCACTCAGCTCTTTTGGGAACTCCCAAAGATGTTAATGGAGGGCATACCACGTATGCATGATGCACTCTCCTTTGTTTTGGGAGCCCTGTTCTAGAGATACGTGCAGGTCCCAGAGGTGGATATGCCACCAAAGTTCGAGATGGACCAACCCTTAAAATGGCACCCTCTAAGGAGTGCTGTAGCCATCAGGTGCCTGGTGTTTTACACAGCAGAACCTGCCATTAGTGTCTGTTATCAAAGACCCCATGCCATGGTCAATTACCGGACGCAACATGCTCCCAGTGAGCGAACACCCCTGCAACAAGATTACAATTGCTGTTCATTTGCTATGAAGTCACATTTACAGTGGTGCTTAAATGTTTTTGAACCCTTTTTCTAGATTTCTGAATAAATTTGACCTAACATGATCCACACTCTGGCTGTAGAATTTAATTTATTCAACTTTTAGAAAAGAAAAATACACAATTTTTCGACATAATCTGTCTTCTTTTTCAATACACTTTTGTACAGATTTCGTATTCCCTCATTAAAAATTTTTTTTTAGATTGAGCTGGGAGCTGTCTTCATCTCTTCATCAGATGTGAATTTTCATCCTTGTAGGGCCACATAATCCACTTTCACTTGTCTATCCAACAGAATCGATTCAAGTGCACATTCAATTTTGTCATCGGTCGTGGACGGGTGTCTGGTTTCTTCATGGTTGACACTTGTGCAACCTTCCTTGATCCTATCTATCCATTCATACACACTTTCTCGCTACAAAACACTATACTGTGCACAAAGTCTTTCATAAATATTGGCACCAGACATACCTTCAGACCACAAAAAACACACTGTTCTTCTTTTGTGCAAATCACAAGTGGTGCAGCCATTGTTTCTCACACTGCAGTCACAAATGGACTGACGTAACATGTTTAAACCTACACAGCAGTTACTAGGAAGACTATGTCAAAAAATTATGTATTTCTTTTTTCTCAAAGTTGATTGAGATGGATGGCTATTTGGCTTGGTTGTTTTCCCTTGTCATGCCACTAGGCTTTTTAAAAAGTCAGATTATGAGTCATAGGGAGCCACTTCCACAAGGTGGCACTAATGACGGCTTGACAATGAATGGGGACAAACCGGAAGCGTTTTTTTTTCCAGTATTGAGAACCTATGACGGATCTCAATACCAGAAAATGTTAACGCTAGTGTGAAAGTAGCCTTAGAGATGGATAGTCTTACATTGCAAAAAGAATTTGCCTAAGGCAACATATATATTTATGTGTGCTGAACAAAGAATCCTCAAGGTGAGGACTCTTGCCAAAGATAAGTAAGCGGATGACATTTCAGCTGTAAGAGAAGGAGGGCATTGTTATAAATCCATAGTATTATATAACAGTAAAGAGGTTGTCTCATCTCAGACTTTGATAGTACTGTATATCGCTAGGATATGTAATCAAAGTCGAATAGGTCAGGGATTCATCTCTGGAACCTGCACCTATTTCCAGAACAGGCTCCCTGAAGCTAATGACAGCGCACCACGCAACCACAGCCATCCTCTATTCACCGATATGAGAGTTGCGAAAATAGTCCTATAGAGTTGAATAGAGCTGTGGCCACACTATAAATTTCTATGACATTTCCGAAAATTACAGAGAGTGCTTCACTTTGGGGGCCCTGTTCTAGAGATAGGAGGGGGGCCCAGAGGTAGGACTTGCACCTTCTTTGACTTTGATGGCATATCCTAGGACCCTTAATAAAACAGGATTCTTAAAGGGTTTCTGTCACCTGAAAAATGGGTATTAAGCTGGCTGACATTAGCGATGTGAAGGATGCTCGGCGCGAGATTTACACTGCAGACACGGCCTGAGGGAGGAGAGCAGCGCTGCCCTGGCCCTGTCAATCAAGAGAAGAAGGGCGTGAAAAGAGGTGGGCAAACGGAGCTTATAGGAGCACGTGCTCCTAGAGGCAAATTAGCATATTATTAAAAAAAATTCTCTCAATAATGGCTTTAGGCAGTGAGATGACACTAATATAGTTTTGTTCAGCTGACATTAGCACATCTCTAATGTCAGCCAGCTTAATACCCATTTTTCAGGTGACAGAAACCCTTTAAGGTCCTGTATAAACAGAGGGTGGGCGCTCAGAATAATTTCCTTTGGTGGGCCCAAGGGACCTCAGTCTGATGTTGGAAGGACCTAAATCAATAGAGCCGTCTTTAATGGTGGTTTAGACAGGAGTGCACCCGTCAAAAGCCCATAAAAATAGGTACACTGTGTAAAAAGTGGGCCATTACTTATACTGGAGGACACTAAGGGGGCCATTCTTTATACTGGGTGCATTATCGGGGCATTGGATGTCCAGGGGGCACTATGGGGGCATTATGTATACTCAGGGGACTGCAGGGGAGAGGATTTAAAAAAAAAAAAAAGCCTATTAAATTCATCTATTTTTAACAGCTGTTAATGGCCATTAGAAATGGATAAACGGCCAGAAAATGGATGCACACACTGATGCAAAATGGCCATGAAAAACTGAGTTTATCCGCTTTTAATAGATTTTTTTTTCACTGTTGTGTGAATGCACCCTAACAGACAATAGCATTTTTTTTATACTAAAAGCCATCCTCCTAATTCTGCCCAATAATTATCTATACATGCCCATTCCTGCCAAGTGCCCTTTATGCATTCATACAGTAAATAAGGTATCCCCCCTTACTGCCGCCACACAGTAAAATATCCCTTTAGTGCCACCAGACAGTAGTGATGCTCACCTGGTGCCCCCTGAGTGCCGATTTTGAATGTGTTTTTTTCCCCACAAAAAAAAAAAAAAAAACAACATAGTATGGAAAGACTTCAGGTCACAAGGGTAAAAAATAAAATAAAAAAAAGACTCACCTGTCCCAGGCGCTTCAGTTTCAGTTCCACTTGTGATTTCCATTCTCCTCCGCTTCCAGCCCCCATGGGTCCAGAAATATGATGTGTCGTCTACACGCACATAACCGCGGCCGGCCCGCCTCAGTGGTGACATGTGCAGGCATAGGACGTGACTGCTGCCATCGCTGAGGCCATTGATTGGCCGATAGCAGTGATGTGCATTTAGACAGCACATCACACTTTGTTCATTTCAGTTATGATCCGGCATTTCCGTTATTCCTGTAATGGAGCCAAACAATGGAATTCATAAGCACAAAGCCGCTTAACAGTAGAAATAATACAATACAGACTCAAAACCACCTCCGATAGATCAGGGGTAAATAAAAAACAAAGTTGGCTCAGTTACAAGGGGTTCACAAAGTGCGGGGGCAATCCATGCAAAACTTGCAATTATATGACCTCCTTGCAATCATTTGAAAATTCCGACCACTCGTGCAGTTTTCCAATTCAAAGTTACATCAATTGTAACACTGCAGGAGTAGTGTATATTATTCGCTGCACTGAATGCGATTTGATGTACATCGGGAGCACGATTCGGAAATTTAAAAATCGACTCCTAGAGCATCTGAATTATATAATTAACCCAAATGCATTGAACATTTCAAATGTTGCGAGACATTTCGTGCAGAAGCATGCTCGCAAAGTGAAAAGCTTTAATGCCGCCTTTGCAATAGAGAGGGTGTTTGCACCCACGAGAGGGGGTGATCATCGCAAAAAACTCCTCCTATGGGAGGCTTTCTGGATATTCAGACTGAATAGTAGAGTTCCAGCAGTTCTGAATTTGAAAAGGGAGCTAATGTATATTTATCAGTAAATCCCACTTTCAGGAAATTTAATGTATTATTATTATTCTCCTCATAGCAACCATGTATGTAATCCCATGCAATCCCTTCAATCAGGAATGCAAAGGCAGGTTTAAGGTCATTTTAGTTTGATAATAAATGTTTTTATATGTAAGTATGATATTCACACTGTGCGGTTTCTCTTTTCACTTCCCTTAGCCAATATGACGGGACTATAGTGCCCGAGGGGTTAATTTGATCTAGAGTTCCAGCACAATGTGAAACACATCTATCTGGTGATTACCAACCCAGAAGATGGGTGTGACACATAGTGAGACAACCAATGAAAATTTTTCCCTCCTCCCTTGAGTTTGAAGGGACTGGCACTGAATTCATTTAAATTGTAGTGTCTCACTATGTGGCAATGTTACGACTAAGGGTCCAGTACCCGAAACGCGTCAACGACTGTTCCGTGTACCTTGTGGCGATGTCTGCTGTAAATTGTATGTTCTAATAAAGAAGAAGTTTTTAAAGAGGATCTCCATTTGAATCCAAGACCAATCTTTTCCAAGTTATTTGCAGTCTGCAACGGGGACACTCCCCCAAAGGTTTGGAGTCGGGAGCATATATTGACCAGGAAGGTGAGCTGGATTAAGAGTGTTTTGCTAGTAAAAAGAGAAAACTGTTATTTTCAGGTGGAGCACATGGATGAAACATCTACCTCCTCCGGGCAAAACTTCTACACTAGGCTTGATCAACCTTTTATGGTCCAAGGGCCTATGACACTTATGACACTTCTGACATTTTGAAAGTGCACAATGACGGTCACTTATCAGAATCCCATTCTCCCATCACTCCAGAAAGTACCCAGCAGCGATGTGCCGTTTGGGGATACGTGACTGCTGAAGTTGACAGCGGGGAACGGGAAGTGCATTGAAGACTGCCCAGGAGCTGGAGTAGAGCAGGTGAGTATAGATCTCTTTAAAATTACCTCTGGGTGGGTGTGAGGGGTTATTAAAAAAAAGTCCTGGACAATCCCTTTAAAGTCTACCTGCACTTTGAAAAAACTTTTGAGATGTCATAGCAACAAAGGTTTTGTCATTTTGGAATCACCTAATAATACAGATTTTATGGAGATGCTGACGTCATTTGAAGTCTTTTGGAGTATATCAAAGGTTTTGATCAGTGGAGGTCTGAGGGCCTAGACCCCCACTGATTGCTAGAACGAGGAGACAGAAGCTTTCACACAGAGCTCACAGACTCATAGCATATGTTAGCACTTCTTTCTCCTCGTTCTAGTGATCGGTGGGGGTCTCTGCACTCAGACCTCCACCGATCAAAAGCTTTGATATACTCCAAAAGGCTTCAAATGACATCAGCATCTCCATAAAATCTGGTTTATTAGGTTATTCGAAAATGACAAAACCTTTCATATGTTACTATGAATATCCCCACACTAGTATTTATCTCTGTACTACAGTAACTGGGAAGCTGAGCCTCTGGCTGGGGAGCACTGGTGTAGAGTATCGACAAACTTCCTGATGTTAGTCCACAGGGGAACAGAGATGACACATCTACATTAAAAGGGATATCATTATTTAAAAAAAAAAAAAAAATTCATATTCATCTGACCTATACCCTGCTGCTTCTGTTGCAATGCTTACCCACCACTTTCTGCTCCTGATCCCTATGGATGTGGATTTCCAATGCGGATTCCACTCTTTGTGATGTACAGGGCACAAGGCTTAGCACTGCCAATAAGTCTTCATACCACTGAGCACTTCCAGTAAGTCTCCGTACAGAACTGGTCTCTTTAAGGACAGCCAGTCAGGGGAAGACTGGCTATAGACCATACAGGGAGTTTTCCCAGTGGGCCCTTGGGCCCCCCTAACTGCCGCTGGCCAAGGACATGGAACTGAGGTAACTATAAAGGTCCTTATTAGAGGAGGTCCAGGAAGCATGCTGAAGGTAGGGCTGGCTTGGTGTTGTCGCTCACATCTCACCTCCTGAGCCACCCCTCGCTTCATATCCACATTAGAGAGAATTGGAGGACAGAACATGGAGGTTATTGATGGCCACCACAGGGACAGGTACTGGGAAGGTATTTGATTCTTTGGGATGGTATTCTGTGCTGCACTATGGTTTTACAGACCCTGATGACATGTATTGGCCCCATCTTACTTGTGTTGCCCCACCTTTTGTCAATTTGGACCCACCTACAATGATGGGGCCACTTTTGAGTTGTTTTTTTTTCCAGTCTGCCCCTGGAGCCAGTACCCTACCTAAGCTAATGTACTGGGTAAAATTCAAGGCAAAGCCACAGAAAAATCTACCACTTCTGTCATTATTCATCCGCGCGAGCCTGCTGCTTTAAGCCATACCTCCCAACCATCCCAGATCCGGAGGGACAGTCCCGGATTTCAGTGGCTGTCCCGCAGTCCCCGTACGGGGGTGGTATGTCCCACTCTCTGGTAGTTGTCCCTGGTTCCATAGGATGCAGAGACAGTTGCCTATAATGATGAAGCAGAGAGACGTCCATTGGCTCCCTGCTCCATCATTTCTCCCCCCTGCCGACGCTCCACACTGCAGGTCTGGGCAGGGGGCGGGCCAGCCGGGAGCTGCGTCTATCATCCTGCTGCTGCTGGGGAACTAGGTAAGTATGTGGAGTTTATTTTTTACTGCCTGAGAAGGGGGCACAGCTGGGCATATTTCTGTGAGGAGGCACATAAATGGGTATAACTACTGTGAGGATGCACAAAACTGGGCATATTACTGTGAGGGGGAACAACTGGGCATATTACTGTGAGGGGGCACAGCTGGGCATATTACTGTAAGGGGGCACAGCTGGGCATAACTACTGTGAGGGGCACATATCTGGGCATAACTACTGTGAGGGGCACATATCTGGGTGTGAGGAATATGGATCATTATTTAATGGTAGCCATGATTTTCATCTGATTCACCTTTGTCAGTGTACATGCAAAATAAGTTCTCAGGGGGGATGGCTGCTTCAAAGCCAGAAGATGGCAGAGAACCTCTAGCAGTCCACCAGTGTTTACAACTTTTCACGCTTCCATCCAGTCAGTCAGGAACCAAGCTGATGTGACAGGAAGAATCTATCAGCATGAGGTCTAAGCCATTTTCACCACTTCAATCAGATTATCAGACAGGTTTGAACCGGCGGTTCATAAGGAATTATGAATCGCCCGTGCATTACAAACATGAACCAGATACATATTTGTGTCCCTGTAGCCACGACGAACAGGTCCGTGGTCTTAGTGTGGTGGTGGGAGGCCAGGGAAGGCAGATATACATATCTCCCCACAGAAACAAAATAACGGTACCATGCTTGGACTCTACTTGTAGCCGGAACCCAGGCGGGTCTGTTGGTCCCAGAACCATCTCCCTGTGACCTTCTGGTCTGAAGCTATGAACCCTAAAGCGTTTTGTGGGTCATTGAGCTGCCAGGATCAGCAGGGAGGGGGGACCCTTCCCATAGGTGGGAAGAGAAGGGGCCAGCTACAGTTTAAAAGGCTTGTGCCAGCAAGAGGGCAGGTCTTTCTCTTAAGGAGGGTCACATCGTGCCATGTGTTTAGAGGGACCTGCAACCAGCTGACATCACTGCCCTCCATGTGACTACCCGGTAACTGACTTGTACTCTGTGTAATCCTGTTTGTACCCTATTACCTGTATTTGTAACCTCAGACCACTGTATACATTCCTGTATATTGTGTTATCTAGTGGGACTGGGTAATTATAGGATGGGAAGATAGGGCAAGGAAGTGGGACTGGGGGAGCAATGGAAGGAGGGACTAGAACAGTTCAGAAAGAAAGGTGTAGGGTAAAAATATTAATTGTATGTAAACTAATGCCAGAAGCCTGACTAATAAAACTGGGGAACTGGAATTAGTGATGTGTGAGGAGGACTATGACATAGTGGGAATAACTGAGACATGGCTGGATGATAGCTATGACTGGGCAGGTAATGTACAAGGTTACAGTCTGTTTAGAAAGGATCGTCAAAACTGGAGAGGGGGAGGGGTCTGCCTTTATGTAAAGTCCTGTCTAAAGCCCACAGTCCGAGAAGATATAAGTGAGGGACATGAACATGTGGAGTCACTGTGGGTAGAAATACATGGAGGCAAAAATAATAAATTAGTAATAGGAGTTTATTATAAACCACCTAATTTACTAGAGTCCACAGAAAATCTACTACTAAACAAGATAGACGAGGCAGCAAATCATAATGAGGTGGTTATTATGGGGGACTTCAACTACCCAGATATAGACTGGGAAATTAAAAGCTGTACATCTCATAAAGGAAACAGGTTCTTGGCAATAACCAAAGACAATTACCTTTCCCAACTGGTTCAGAATCCAACTAGAGGGACGGCAATACTGGACTTAGTATTAACCAATAGACCTGACAGAACAACAGATGTGCAGGTTGGGGGACACCTGGGAAATAGTGACTATAAAGTAATAACCTTACAATTATCCTTCAAACGAGCGTTTCTACAGGGAGGAACAAAAATACCAAACTTCAAAAAAGCTAAATTTAGCCAACCAAGAGAGGCCATAGGCCTAACTAACTGGAACAAAGTCCTCAAAAATAAAGATACCGCCACAAAATGGGATATTTTTAAAAGCATCCTAAAATCTAATTGTGAGAGGTACATACCTTATAGGAATAGAGGGTTAAGGAAAAAGAAGAAACCAATGTGGATAAATAGAACTGTAAAGAAAGCAATAAATGACAAAAATAAAGCATTTAAATCACTAAAGCAGGAGGGTAGCGAGGAAGCACGGAAAAACTATAAGGAAAAAAATAGAATATGTAAAAAACAAATAAAAGCCGCCAAACTAGAGACAGAGAGATTAATTGCCAAAGAGAGCAAAAATAACCCTAAAATGTTCTTCAATTATATAAATGATAAAAAGTATAAATCTGAAGGTGTCAGCCCTCTACACAGCGATGAGGAGAAAGCAAAGCTATAAAATATTTTTTTCTCCACTGTATCCACTGAGGAAAATAAACTGTCAGATGAAATGCAGAATGTAAAAGTAAATTCCCCATTAAAAGTGCCCTGTCTGACCCAGGAAGAAGTACAACAGCGACTTAAAAATATTAAAATAGATAAATCGCCAGGACCGGATTGCATACACCCCCGTATCCTAAGATAATTAAGTAATGTCATAGCCAGACCCTTATTTCTGATATTTACAGACTCTATACTGACAGGGAGTGTTCCACAGGATTGGCGCATAGCAAATGTGGTGCCAATATTCAAAAAGAGTGCAAAAACAGACCCCGGAAATTATAGGCCGGTAAGTTTAACATCTGTTGTGGGTAAACTGTTTGAAGGTTTTCTAAGAGATGCTATCTTTGAGGATCTCCATGAAAACAAGCAAATAACATCATATCAGCATGGCTTTATGAGGGATCGGTCATGTCAAACTAATTTAATCAGTTTTCTATGAGAAGGTAAGTTCTAGACTTGACAGTGGTGAATTAATGGATGTCGTATTATCATTTGACACTGTACCGCATGAAAGGTTAGTATATAAAATGAGAATGCTCGGACTGGGAGAAAACGTCTGTATGTGGGTAAGTAACTGGCTCAATAATAGAAAACAGAGGGTGGTTATTAACGGTACACACTCAGATTGGGTCACTGTTAGAGTTGAGCGGACACCTGGATGTTGGGGTTCGGCCGAACTTCAGAAAAAAATTTGAGTTCGGGACCCGAACTTGACCCGAACTTGACCCCGAACCCCATTGAAGTCAATGGGGACCCGAACCTTTGAGCACTAAAATGGCTGTAAAAATGTCATGGAAAGGGCTAGAGGGCTGCAAATGGCATCAAAATGTGGTTAAGAGCATGGCAAGTGCTCTGCAAACAAATGTGGATAGGGAAATGACTTTAAATAACATAAAATGGTAAAAATAAAAAATAATAATCTTGATCTAGGAGGACAAGGTCCATATGGAGTAGGAGGTTGAGGAGGCGGTGGATGTGGCGGTGTAGGTGGAAGTGGTGGTGGAGGAGGAGGAGGTAGCCTACACTGCTTTTTCTTTTAAATTTATAAAAAAAATATTAAATCAGGGTATACCCCAAAACATTGGGAAATATAACCTGTGATAACCCCCTCCAGTCGTGCTAAACACACGTTCAGACAATACACTGGCTGCAGGGCAGGCCAGCACCTTCAAGGGGTATAGGGCAAGCTCAGGCCATGTGCCCAATTTAGAGACCCAGAAGCTGCAGGGGCTGACCCCTGTCAGTCAGTTCGTGTGGGCGTGTGCACACTTACTGCCCCACCATGTCACACGTCCCCGCGATGTTCACGATACAATTTGATATCTGCTCTATCAACTTTTGATGTTCTTTTATGCGCCTACCATGGTGATCACGGTTGGCGGGGAATCAGGGTTCCGCGCCGGAGAGGGAGCGTGAGAAAGAGAGACCACATCCAAGGGAGGATTCGTTTTTTCAAATTTAAAATTATAGAGCAGAATTATGGGACAAATTATTAAATCGTAAAAGTGGGACAACTTTTTAAAGTTTAAGCATTGAATGAAAGGATGTGGCGCATTAATTAATGAAGAATTTCTTAAATTTTATTCCCTGTCAACTATGCAGAGCAGGGGTTTCTATCCGGCAAAATTTAAAAAATGTCACCTGACAATGTAATTGACAATTTTTTAAAATGTATGTTCCTGTCACCTATGTAGAGGTGCCCCAGTGAAATCCACCATCCATTTCGATATCTTCTCTATCAACTTTCGATGTTCTTTTCGGAGCCGACCATGTTGATCACGGTTATCGGCGAATCAGGGTTCCACGCCGGAGAGGGAGCGTGAGAAAAAGAGACCAAATTTAAGGGAGATAAATTTATTTTTAAAAATTGGGATCGAGCGGAAATTTGGGAAAAGCTATTGAGGCGCAAATCTGGGACAATTTACAGAAGCCCAAATGTGGGCCAAAAGAGTAAAGTGGAAATATGGGAAAAGCTATTGAGGCGCAAATGTGGGACAAATTACAGAAGCCCAAATGTGGGCCAAAAGAGTAAATCAGAAATTTTATTCCCTTTCACCTATGCAGGGGTTTATTCACGTCTAAAATTGTATAATGTCAACCAGAGGCGTAGCTAAAGGCTCATGGGCCCTGGTGCAAGAGTTCAGATTGGGCCCCCCTTCCTTCAGTGCTTTATGGCCAGGGGCAGGGAAGCACATTGCCTTCGTGCTGTCTGTACAAATTCTTGACATTACCCCTTTCCCTCCAGCCAGAGGTGTAACTTGACCAGCATGCACTTTCTATAATACTGGTGTCTTCTTATGTGGCACAAGGGTCTTTGGGCCCCCTCAGGCTCCTGGGCCCGGTAGCGACTGCTACCTCTGCACCCCCTATAGCTATGCCCCTGATGTCAACCCAAGAATGTAACAGAAAAATTACAGAAATTTATTAACCTGTCTACTTGGTAGAGCACGGGTCTATGACAGAAAAACATTGTTTATTGTCACCCTAAAATGTAAAATAAAAATGATTGAAATTTATTAAGCTGTCAACTAGGTAGAGGAGGGGTATATTACACCCAAAAATTTGTGAATTTCACCCAAAAATGTAACAGACAAATTATAATTTTTTTTTACCTGTCTACTCGGTATAGCAGTGGTACTTCACACCCAAAAATTGTTGAATTTCAACTGAAAATGTAACTGACAATTTTTTTTACCCGTCTACTAGGTATAGCAGTGGTACATCACACCCAAAAATTAGTGAATTTCACCAGAAAATGTAACTGACAATTTTTTTTTTCAACCTGTCTACTAGGTATAGCAGTGGTACTTCACACCCAAAATTTGTTGAATTTCAACTGAAAATGTAACTGACAAAGTAGTGAAATGACATAAAATAAAATACGTACAAATAAAATTAGATTTATGAGGTGGAGTTCCATATGGAGTAGGAGTTTGAGGAGGCGGTGTACGTAGCGGTGTAGGTGGAAGCGGTGGTGGAGGAGGACAAGGTAGCCAACACAGGTTTTTGGTTTTAATTAAATTTTTTAAAATTAGGGTACACTCCAAAAGAGTGTGAAATATCCAAAATACAAGAATGAGCAATTGCGCTGCAGTATACCAATGGCTGGTTAGTGCCGGTATACATGTCTATTCTGCACAAGGTACGGACAAGTCCTGTGGGATCCATGCCTGGTTCATTTTAATGAACGTGAGCTTGTCCACATTGGCTGTGGACAGGCGGCTGCGCTTCTTTATGATGACGCCCCCTGCCGTGCTAAACACACGTTCAGATAATACACTGGCTGCAGGGCAGGCCAGCACCTTCAAGGTGTAAAGGGCAAGCTCGGGCCATGTGCCCAATTTGGAGACCCAGAAGTTGAAGGGGGCAGACCCGTCATTCAGTACGTGTAGGCATGTGTACACATACTGCTCCACCATGTTGGTGAAATGCTGCCTCTAAGATGTTCCATATCAGCTGGTGGCGCTGGTTGTTGTGTCGTGCTGACAAAGCTTTTCCACATTTCGGCCATGATAACCCTGCCTTCTGAGGTGCTGGAGGTGCCCCAGCTGCGTTGGCGACCTCGCCCTCTGCCTTCGCCTTGTGCTTCCACTGTGCCCCCGCTGTCAGGTGGGAATGCCACCAGCAGCGCGTCTACCAGTGTGCACTTGTACTAGCGCATCTTATGATCACGTTCCAGTGACGGAATTAAGGACGGTATGTTGTCCTTGTAGCGGGGATCCAGTAGCGTGGCCACCCAGTAATCAGCAGAAGTTAGAATGTGGGCAACTCGGCGGTCGTTGCGGAGACACTGCAGCATGTAATCGCTCGTATGTGCCAGGCTGCCCAGAGGCAACGAAAAGCTGTCCTCTGTGGGAGGTGTATCGTCTGTGTCCTCTGTATCCCCCCAGCCACGCACCAGTGATGGCCATGAGCTGGTCTGGGTGCCACCCTGCTGTGGACATGGTTCCTCCTCCTCCATCTTCTCCTCCTTATCCTCCACCTTGTCATCCTCCAGAACTGTGCCCTGGCTGGACAATTGTGTACCTGGTGTTTGTCGGTGCAGGAACCCACCCTCGGAGCCACTTGGGAATGACTGGCCGGAAAACCTACGAAATGATCCCTCTTCCTCCTCCTGTGCCACATCCCACATCCTCTTCCATCATCGCCAGCAGCGTTTTTTCAAGGAGGCATAGAAGTGGGATAGTTATGTTGAGAACGGCGTTATCGGCACTGGCCATGTTGGTGGAGTACTCGAAACAGTGCAACAATGAACACAGGTCTCGCATGGAGGCCCAGTCATTGGTGGTGAAGTGGTGCTGTTCCGCCGAAAGACTCACCCGTGCATGCTGCAGTTGAAACTCCACTATCGCCTGCTGCTGCTCGCACAGTCTGGCCAGCATGTGCAAGGTGGAGTTCTTAAGGACATTTTTTTTTTGCATAAAAAAATACCTAATTTACCAAAAAATTTAAAAAATTTGCAAATTTCAAAGTTTCAGTTTCTCTACTTCTGTAATACATAGTAATACCCCCAAAAAATGTGATGACTTTACATTCCCCATATGTCTACTTGAATTATTTTGGGAATGATATTTTATTTTTTGGGGATGTTACAAGGCTTAGAAGTTTAGAAGCAAATTTACAAAAACCTAATTTTTAGCGACCACTACAGGTCTGAAGTCACTTTGCGAGGCTTACATAATAGAAACCGCCCAAAAATGACCCCATTCTATAAACTACACCCCTCAAGGTATTCAAAACTGATTTTACAAACTTCGTTAACCCTTTAGGTGTTGCACAAGAGTTATTGGCAAATGGGGATGAAATTTGAGAATTTCATTTTTTTGCCCAATTTTCCATTTTAACCAATTTTTTCCTCTAACAAAGCAAGGGTTAACAGCCAAACAAGACTGTATCTTTATTGCCCTGACTCTGCCGTTTACAGAAACACCCCATATGTGGCCGTAAACTACTTTACGGGCACACAGTAGGGCGTAGAGGGAAAGGTGCGCCGTATGGTTTTTGGAAGCCAGATTTTGCTGGACTGTTTTTTTGACACCATGTCCCATTTGAAGCCCCCCTGATGCACCCCTAGAGTAGAAACTCCATAAAAGTGACCCCATCTAAGAAACTACACCCCTCAAGGTATTCAAAACTGATTTTACAAACTTTGTTAACCCTTTAGGTGTTGCACAAGATTCAATGGAAAATAGAGATACAATTTCAAAATTTCCCTTTTTTGGCAGATTTTCCATTTTTTTTCCCCAGTAACAAAGCAAGGGTTAACAGCCAAACAAAACTCATTATTTATGGCCCTGATTCTTTCGTTTACAGAAACACCCCATATGTGGTCGTAAACTGCTGTAGGGGCACACGGCAGGGCGCAGAAGGAAAGGAATGCCATACGGTTTTTGGAAGGCAGATTTTGATGGACTGTTTTTTTTGACACCATGTCCCATTTGAAGCCCCCCTGATGCACCCTTAGAGTAGAAACTCCAAAAAAGTGACCCCATTTTAGAAACTACGGGATAGGGTGGCAGTTTTGTTGGTACTAGTTTAGGGTACATATGATTTTTGGTTGCTCTATATTACACTTTTTGTGCGGCAAGGTAACAAGAAATAGCTTTTTTGGCACAGTTTTATTTTTTTTTGTTATTTACAACATTCATCTGACAGGTTAGATCATGTGGTAATTTTATAGAGCAGGTTGTCACGGACGCGGCGATACCTAATATGTATACAATTTTTTTTATTTATGTAAGTTTTACACAATGATTTCATTTTTAAAACAAGAAAAATGTTTTAGTGTCTCCATAGTCTAAGAGCCATAGTTTTTTCAGTTTTTGGGCGATTATCTTAACTAGGGTCTCATTTTTTGCGGGATGAGATGACGGTTTTATTGGAACTATTTTGGGGTGCATATGACTTTTTGATCGCTTACTATTACACTTTTTGTGACGTAAGATGACAAAAAATGGCTTTATTTACAACATTTTTATTTTTTTTTATTTTTTATGGTGGTCACCTGAGGGGTTAGTTCATGTGATATTTTTATAGATCCGGTCGATACGGACGCGGCGATACCTAATATGTATACTTTTTTTTAATTGACTTAAGTTTTACACAATGATTTCATTTTTGAAACAAAAAAAATCATGTTTTAGTGTTTCCATAGTCTAAGAGCCATAGTTTTTTCAGTTTTTGGGCGATTATTTTGGGTAGGGTATGATTTTTGCGGGATGAGATGACGGTTTGATTGGCACTATTTTGGCGTACATGAGACTTTTCTGATCACTTTTATTACCTTTTTTGGGAAGTAAGGTGGGCAAAATTTCAATTTCATCATAGTTTTTTATTTTTTATTTTTATGGCGTTCACCGTTCGGATAAAGTAACATGACCGTTTTATAGATCAGGTCATTACGGATGCGGCGATACAAAACATGTGTATTTTGATTTTCACTTTTTTTTCACTTTTCTTTACTTTTTGTTTTTACCCAGACCCACTTGGTTCTTGAAGATCCAGTCGGTCTGATGTTTGTATAATACAGTACAGTACACTATATAGTGTTTTGTATTGTATTTTACTTACACTTTGTCTGAACAGATCTATGCCTTCAGCACCATGGACAGCAGGATGCCTGAGAAGGCGTATTGTTGCCATGGGAACCTTCCCCGTCTGCTCAGTTGTGTCCACAACTGCGCAGACGGGGAAGGGTAAGGAGGGGGGCTCCCTCCCTCTGTCACCCCATCCTGTCGGGGGGCTGCAAAGGCACAGCAGCCCCCCGATGGGAGAGGGAGGGAGCTCCCGACTGTTAACCTCTGCTCTTCCATACCGCGGTCCGTACGGACCGCGGTATGGAAAGGGTTAAACGGCTGACATCGCATCACAGATGTCAGCCGTTTATACCAGGGTGTCAGCAATGTAGATCAGAAACCAATACTAGCTTTTAAAAGATGTCGTACATTTGGGGACATCTTGGTGCGTAGCCGCTACAGCGAGCGTAAACCACGCGATTGGTTGTCACTCGGTAAGCCGGTTGGCAACTATCGCTGTGGTGACTGCTCCCTATGCGGTTATATGCTTCAAGGTCGCCATCTCTTTTTTGGAGGCATTGAACACTGTGCACATCAATTTATTAATTGCAGAACAACATTTATAGTCTATGTATTGATCTGCGTATGCGGGTCCTTCAATGAAGGAAAAACCAAAAGATCTTGAACACCGCAATTCTATTAAAACAGGCAAGGGACATACTCGCCTCACTGAGCATGTACGGTGCCAACATGGAGGAGATGCGAGCGTCCTACGATTTGCGGGGTTAGAACAGGTTCCCCCATTATTACAGGGAGGTGATAGGAACCGCATCCTGCTCCAAAAGGAAGGTTTATCATCAAAACCAATGCTACTGGTTACTTGGGCCCAGGGCCGTCTTTACCGCGGGGCAAAAGGGGCAGCTGCCCCGGGCCCAGTTGCTCCTGGGGGGCCCAAGCAGCATTTTACTTGGAATTTACTTGGGCCCCCTATATTTTGTTGCCGCCGCCGCCCACTGGCCATGTAACATCACAAAGTCACGGTTCGGACTATAGAAAGAGACTGAGTGAGTCTCTGCTGCCTGGCCTGCCTGTCTCTTTAACAGAGCAGACCAGTGGCTGCTGGAGCGTGACGCAGCTGCCGCACAGGCAGAGAGAAGAAGGAGGCGGAGCGAGCGCCAGCCAGCAGCCACAACAGACACAGCCTGAGCCAGCCAAGCAACTAACAGAACTTATAGGTATTTGGTAGTACAAAGTACAATTTTGTACAAAGATAACAACTGGATGGATCCCATCTGCCACTGGCCCATGATGGAGTGGGAGAAGAGAAATGTGCCATGGGGGGGGGGGGGGGGGGGGCTCATATAGGACAGGGGGACAGTGTGTGCTTTCCTGCTACTACATCAACCCCCCCCCCCCCCCCAGGGATTTTGGGGGCCATTAAGGGTTGGACTTTAACTCCTTGCTGCTGATGTTGAGTGTGCCAGTGTGTGTGTCCGTCCCTGTGTGTGTGACTGTCCGTCCCTGTGTGTGTGTGTGTGTGTCTGTCCCTTTGTGTGTGTGTCTGTCCTTTTGTGTGTGTGTGTGTCCGTCCCTGTGTGTGTGTGTCCGTCCCTGTGTGTGTGTCCGTCCCTGTGTGTGTGTGTGTGTGTGTCTCTCCCTGTGTGTGTCACCATGCCCACAGTGTTCCTATGTCTTGACGCAGCTGCTTCAGAACGTTCTGTGTGGGGCAAGAAGAAGAAGATAGAAGAGGAGGCAGCGCCAGCATGGAGTCCGTGCGATAGACATAGGGAGGCACACTAAGGACGAAGGTAACACTTCCACATGATCTACACTAGTGTTATCTGTGGTTTTACATAGGACTGCAGGTAACACTACTACATTTTTCAGCACTAGTGTTATCTGTGGTTTTACATAGGACTGCAGGTAACACTACTACATTATTCAGCACTAGTGTTATCTGTGGTTTTACATAGGATTGCAGGTAACACTACCACAAGGTTAGCTCGCACAGGGCACCTGAACACCTAAGGCCGGCCCTGGCTGCGCACCCCAGCGCCAAGACCCCCCCCCCCCCACACACACATCCGGCGCTTTCCCTCAATATAGCGGCGGAGCAGGTGCCTCATCCCTTGTACATATAGATATATATACTGTATGGAGACCAACCCCGCCGCCCGCTCATTTCCCGGGGTTCCCCCCTCTAAACAGTTTGTGTGTGTCAGGCACATGTCTGATGTCTCACCCTGCAGCTTTATAATCTCCTGTGTCATACAAGAGAACGAACTGTAATCTGTAGCGTCATATAGAGGGATGCCGTCAGTGCTGTAATATGCCTCTTATATGTGGAGAGCGGTGATGTCACAGATGTAATATATCACCTATATGTGGACAGCGGTGATGTCACTGATGTAATATATTACTTATAAGTGATATATTACATCAGTGACATCACCACTCTCCACATATAAGTAATATATTAATTCAGTGACATCACCGCTGTCCACATATAGGCGATATATTACATCAGTGACATCACCGCTCTCCACATATATGTGGAGAGCGGTGATGTCACTGATGTAATATATTACTTATGTGTGGAGAGTGGTGATGTCACTGATGTAATATATTACTTACCGATATATGGGGACAGCAGTGATGTCACTGATGTAATATATTACTTATGTGTGGAGAGTGGTGATGTCACTGATGTAATATATTACTTATATGTGGAGAGCGGTGATGTCACTGATGTAATATATCACTTATATGTGGAGAGCGGTGATGTCACAGATGTAATATATCACCTATATGTGGACAGCGGTGATGTCACTGATGTAATATATTACTTATATGTGGAGAGTGGTGATGTCACTGATGTAATATATTACTTATAAGTGATATATTACATCAGTGACATCACCACTCTCCACATATAAGGCTACTTTCACACTAGCGTTCAGGTGTCCGCTCATGAGCTCCGTTTGAAGGGGCTCACGAGCGGCCCCGAACGCATCCGTCTGGCCCTAATGCATTCTCAGTGGAGGCGGATCCACTGAGAATGCATCCGCCTGCCAGCGCTCAGCCTCCGCTCCGCTCAGTGAGCGGACACCTGAACGCTGCTTGCAGCGTTCGGGTGTCCGCCTGGCCGTGCGGAGGCGAGCGGATCCGTCCAGACTTACAATGTAAGTCAATGGGGACGGATCCGCTTGAAGATGACACTATATGGCTCAATCTTCAAGCGGATCCGTTCCCCATTGACTTTCAATGTAAAGTCTGAACGGATCCGCTCAGGCTACTTTCACACTTAGAAAATTTTCTAAGTTATAATGCAGACGGATCCGTTCTGAACGGATGCAAACGTCTGCATTATCGGAGCGGATCCGTCTGATGAAACATCAGACGGATCCGCTCCGAACGCTAGTGTGAAAGTAGCCTAAGTAATATATTACATCAGTGACATCACCACTCTCCACACATAAGTAATATATTACATCAGTGACATCACTGCTGTCCCCATATATCGGTAAGTAATATATTACATCAGTGACATCACCGCTCTCCACATATATGTGGAGAGCGGTGATGTCACTGATGTAATATATTGCCTATATGTGGACAGCGGTGATGTCACTGAATTAATATATCACTTATATGTGGAGAGCGGTGATGTCACTGAAGTAAAATATCACTTATATGTGGAGAGTGGTGATGTCACTGATGTAAAATATCACTTATATGTGGAGAGCGGTGATGTCACTGATGTAATATATCACTTATATGTGGAGAGCGGTGATGTCACTGATGTAATATAACATTATATGTGGAGAGTGTTCATGTCACTGATGCAATACAGCGCTCCAGATGGCGACCAAAATGGAGTGCATGCGCGGTCAAATTCGTAGCGGGCGCATGCGCAATGCGATGCCCGCTCCTGGCAGGGCATCGCAATACCTACTGCGCATGCGCCCGCTACGAATTTGACCGCGCAGCTGCAGTGGAAAAGGACAGAGGAGGGGAGTAATCGGACGGGCAGAGGCACACGGAGGGCGGGGTTATGAGCCGTTGAGGAGGTGCTGCCTGGGGCTCGGAGGATTGAGACGCCGCCCTGGGCACTTGAGAGGGCTCATTAACATAATGTTCAAAGTTCATTTTTGGCCAAAAGAAAAGTCCGTTTTCCACAACAAAGGTACCGTTTTTAAGTTCTGGGTGGCACATATAACACTATTTGATCAGTCTAATATGCCCAAATGTGGTGACAGACTCCCTTTAAGCCGTGAACTCCGCTGTCCTGGATAGTTGGAGGAGGCCAGGTATTGGTTCCGTGTCAATACAGGTGGGAAGACGGTGCCCTCAGCACTTCTTGTTGTATTTATGCTGGTGCACTGAGCTTGCATTAAATGGCCGCCGCCCGCCTAACTGACTTATAAAAGTTATTTTTTTTAGGTCACTGGGCTCAGGGCAGGATAAAAAAATTGTGCCCTGCACCCACACAACACAATGTATGTAGATCGCTGAGTTAGGCCTCATGCACACGACTGTTGTTTGGGTCTGCATCCGAGCCGCCGTTTTGGCGGCTCGGATGCGGACCCATTCACTTCAATGGGGCCGTAAAAGATGCGGACAGCACTCCGTGTGCTGTCCGCATCCGTGGCTCCGTTCTGTGGCCCCGTTAAAAAAATATAACATGTCCTATCCTTGTCCGCGCTTTGCGGACAAGAATAGGCATTTATATTGTCGGCGCCTGTTCCGTTCCACAAATTGCGGAAGGCAACACGGTAGGCTTCCATTTTTTGCGGATCCGCAGTTTGCGGACTGCAAAAAACTGCACGGTCGTGTGCATGAGGCCTTAGATTCACGTTTTGAACAAAGATTCTCTCCTATTCTCTCCCTGAAATCACCAGCAGTATCCTCTCCCTACACTAAGCACAGCAGAGTGACGTGCAGCGCTACGTGACTCCAGCTTATATTGCAACATCCCAGAGTATGTCACTAAAACTCTGTCACCCAGCTTCATGATGTTAAAGCGTAGATGTGTTGTCATCTTATGTATTCTAACATTGCATTTATATTGTATGCCATTTCTATGTCTGTATTGAATATATTTGCTGTAATTCCAAATGTACACCAGCAGGTGGCAGCAATATGTAGACAGAATAAGGCCAGTTAGTATACCTAGACTGGAATATACCATTCCAGGCTAGCTTCCCCCTATCTGAGGAGGAGTGGAATGTTCCCACATCCTACTTCAGAGGGAGGACAGAAAGTTCTAGGCAGTGTACCAGCCACCCCCTGTTGGGGTAGGCTGTGTGAATAGGAGCTCCCAGAAACAGGGATCCCAACCAAGGATTCAGGCCTAACCTGAGGCCCAAAGCAACATTCCCAGCCTGAGTTCCTTACCTCAGCTGGATGACAAAGAAAGCAGCAAGCTTCAGAACTATCAGATCTCCAGGAAGAAACCACCATTCCCTGCGAGCAGTCCTGTAAGTACAGATTCCAAATACAAGGAGAAGATAAGTACCTCCATAGCTAGTCAGGCCCATACTAAGCAGACCTCAGACAGAGCAGAAGACAGATACCTGCCAGATTCTTAAAGGCGTATGTTCAGATGCAGAATATAGATATAATTCCTGCCACATATTGCCAATACCTGCTGGGACCTAAAGACTATTGCTGTAACATTGTATGGATCTAGAGCTGCATAAGATAACCTCAAGTAAAGACAAATTGGACCCTATTCTCTGTGTGGAATTCCATCATTCCTCCATTACTCCTATTAACAACACTCAATTTGTTGCATGTGAGCCAGGATACAGGAGTCCGGCCGTACTAAGGTAGGAGACACCATTGACACAATACAGAGACAATATCCCCCTCTGGCATTCCTTACCTAGTACGTGAGCTCATAACATCTTAAAGGGCCCTTTTACAGTACCTGCGCAAGCTGCAACTGGCGTCACGAACTTAGTTACACCTAAATCTGACCCACTGCATAGCATGCCCACTGACCCAGTGTCCTGCTCATTGCAATATAGAGGGTGGGTCACATGCTACACTGGCCAATCACAGCCATGCCATTAGTAGGCAAGGCTGTGATGGCTTCTAATGGCACAGAGTTAAACGCTTGTTGATTGGCTGCTCTGCAGCCTTTCAAAAAGCGCCAAGAAAGCGCCGAACACCGAACCCGAACTTTTACTGAAATGTTCGGGTTCAGGTCCGGGGTCCAAAAATCCTAAAGTTCGGTACGAACCCGAACTTTACAGTTTGGGTTCGCTCAACCCTAGTCACTGTCACTAGTGGGGTACCTCAGGGGTCAGTATTGGGCCCTATTCGCTTCAATATATTTATTAATGATCTTGTAGAAGGCTTGCATAGTAAAATATCAATTTTTGCAGCTGACACTAAACTGTGTAAAGTAATTAACACTGAAGAGGACAGTATACTACTACAGAGGGATCTGGATAGGTCAGAGCAGGCATCCTCAAACTGCGGCCCTCCAGCTGTTGCATCCTGCCGCTAGTGACCGTGTGCCTCCGGACTGCTGCTCCGTCCCCATTGACTATAATGGTGGCGGGAGCGGAGTTCCGGCGAGGCACGGCGAGAGGCTGCCGGAATAAATGTCGAACATGTTGTAGTTTTATTCCGGCAGCCTGTCAATGGGGACGGAGCGGCAGTCCGGGGGAACACGGTCACTAGCGGCAGGACGGATCCGGCAGGCTGTTCACCCGACGGAACAGCCTGCCGGAGGACCGTGCCGCTAGTGTGAAAGTAACCTTAGGCTTCTGCGTGGCCATGCAACAACTCCTGTGACATCATCTTCCTAATGAACATAAATTACAATGGGAAAATTTATTGGAATGCATAATAATTAAGTAAAAAAAAAAAAAAGCATACAGTAGATATGAATATTATTAAGGTGAATACTAAATATTATTCGTTAACAGATAAATGATTAGATGTCATGAATGATTTACAATGAATTTCTACACTTTCATCAAATTGTCATGATGAGGGAGAGAACCCGCGGACGCTGCTGAGGGGGGGGGGGAGGGGACACTTTCCCTTTAAGAAAACGTACGAAACAACGCAAACATGGCGCCCTGCAGGCTGCAGGCTTCACGCTCCTCCCCTTTTCTGAACAGATGTTTCCCGACCTCCCGCTGGGCCCGGAGCAGGTCAGCCAATCAGCGCCTCGGAATCTTTCCTCTTCTCAACCAATCAGCGAAGAGCAGGTCCACAGTCGTCACTGGGCGGTCTCCCTGACAAGAATTCTGCGCCATTTTGGCTTCGTTCTTTGCGAGGAGGTTGAGCGGCCGGGGGCTTATTCTCTGAGCTGTAGCCGCCGGTAAGTGTCACTCCGGTTTTCGTTATTTTCAGGTATATTCCTGGGTGTAAACGGCAGGACCCGTTATGGAAGACCCGCGGCTCTGGCAGCGGTTGTAGGCGGCCGTGTACTGCAAATGAATGGAGCTGTGAGGGGTAGAAGAAGCATCTTTGTTCAGCACATCATCCTATGTTTTGCTGTTAGAGTGCATGTCTCCTCCTACTGGGCCTTCTACACCATGCAATGCCTCATGTGTAGGTGGCAGTTGGTATATGCTATACTGATGGGACTACAAGTCCCAGCAGTCAGTGCAGAAGTCGCAATATCTTATGTAGTGTGATGGTGGAGCCCAGGCTGCAATGTACCCAGGTGCACTATAGATGTATGATATGGTGGGATCCTCCCCGGCCTCCTCCATATGGATAAAAATACTGTGTTTTTTAAAAACGGGAACTTGAGCATGCGATGATTACACTGCCATTGCAGCCTGTGGGCAATTCACTAGGTTCCTATGTGTGGTAGCCTTGGATTCTTCAGAGGGACTGAGGCTACCACAGCGAGTGAAGGGCTTCCCCGATCTCAGTGCCGGGAAGCCGTTTGGGCACCAGTAGCAGCTCGGTGCTCCTCGGGAAAAGCCATCGTTGACCAAGGCATCGTTGCAGGGAAGGGGTTAAATGAGCCCCACTCCTCTCCTTTTGCGTTTGATTGACGGCTCCCCGCAGGCGCGGTGCGTTTCAAGTTTGTGACATTTCTATGTCTCTGTTCATGACAGATTGATTTGACGTAGGAACTGGCAAAAAAAAATATAGAATAAAAATACAGCCCCTCTGCCAAGCCTCTCTGCTGTAGGAGCGGGTTACAGGGGTCCCCCGGGAAGGGAAACATCGACCGCAGCTCCCCTCAACTGAACTGCGTGTTTATGATACGGTCAGCTCATATCTGAACTTTAAAGGGGTCCTCTCAATTCAGTAAATTGTATTATAAAGAGGAGTCAATACAAGGCACTTACTAATGTATTGTGATTCTCCATATTGCCTCCTTTGCTGGCTGGATTCATTTTTCCATCACATTATAAATAAGCAGCTTGTTTCCATGGTTACGACCACCCTGCAATTCATCAGTGGTGGTCATACTTGCACACTATAGGAAAATGCACCAGTCTATATGAGCTCCCACGGTCCCGACCACCGAGAGGCCAGCGCTTTTTCCTATAGTGTGCAAGCACGACCACTGCTGATGGATTGCAGGGTGGTCGTAGCCATGGAAACCAGCAGTGTCTAATGTGATGGAGAAATGAATCCAGCCAGCATAGGAAGCAACATGGACAATGACAATACATTAGTAAGTGTCTTATATTAACTTCCTCTACATGATGAATGCCATCTGCTGAAGTGACACAACCCCTTTAAAGTTCCTCTGTTATTTCTCCCAGAAATATATGAACTGGACATTACCATGATCCTTGTGATACTGCGCTGTCACCATGGCTGATATTGTTAGACTTTGTAGATACACCTCCTGTTGACCAGGGGAATGGATTTATGTGCAGATTCCTTTTGCTTTAAAGGGGTTGTGTGAGATGATAAAATCAAGACATTGTGAGAAGACGACAAAAACGCCAGTAGTCATGTGAGATTCCCCCTACTGCTACGACCATGACCTACCCCTCTACCCACATGATAGCAGTCATTGGTCTCTGTGGTGCAGAAAGAAGCACAAGACTGCAGAGGCCAGTGATTGGCTACAGAGGTTGCTTGGGTAGACGCACGTGTCATCAGCACAGCCAAGTAAACCCAGACTGATGGGGAGCATCAGTGCAGATGCTTTGGAGGTCCCCCACGGGTCTTTGTTTACAAGCTCCCAGAGGAGAGGTGAAGTGCCATACTGGCGTGTGACTTCTACGCCCAGTCAGTGGCCTCTGCGGTCACCTGCCAGATTGCTGGCAGCTTATAAACAGGAACCGCCGGATTGATAAGGGGAGTATTTTTTTCCCCCATTTATTTTATAACATTTGCGGTTTGGTTTGATATGTGTCCGGAGAGGACCATTGTATATTTTAACCTACCAATATGTTTTGTATTTTAGAAACTGACCTGAAGATGCCAATGGACCGGTTCGAGCTCGGCTACGAGCCCAGGAAATTTAGGTACAGTCTCTGCTGAAGAATGTGATTAAAGGGGTTATCCAATCCCTATAATGACCCCACCAATGCCCAGGCCCCTCCTCTAGGTCATACTTACCTGTATCCATGCGCAGCTGCCAATGCATTTCCCCGTTGCAGGGATCAAAACACAGTGACTAGCATCTCAGGTGACGCTAGGGAGGCTGGTCACCATCGCGGCCTGCCATTGGGATGGGAAAACTCCTTTAACAAACATTAAATCTAAAAATTGGCACAATATGGTTGCTGTTAAAGAGGACCTGTCACCTCTCCTGACATGTCAGTTTTAGTAATTGCTTTCATTCCCTATGTAATAACAATTCTGGGGCATCTATTTTTATAGCTCTATGTCTCGATGTTGTGCCATTCCTCTTTTTCCTTCTAGAAGTTTATGAATGAATTACTATCAGTCTGCAATGAAGGTCCAGTTTGGGGGGGGATTTCTCCTACAGTGTCGTAGGGACACCCCCATGTATATTGCATCGACCAGTGTAACAGGCCGACGGAATCAAGTGCTGACTGACGCGTGTCCAGCCCTAACATCGGGCAGTGTAATGGTGCCCTTAGGGCTGATTCACCTGACTGTGATCATGGCTGGGAAACATGGTCCATGTATCGGCTGCATCTCCATATTAATTTATAATCCAGTCAATGTCTGATCACAGGGCTATTGCAGTGTACTCACATGATGATGTGATCAGATACAGACTGATAAGGGTCAGGGGAGCCGTGGCCAGCACATGCACTGTGTTTCCCAGGCTGGTCATGGTCGTGTGAATCAGCCCGTAATATGTCTGTACATGTCCCTGGGTGAATAAAATAAAAAAATGTAGAAGTGGTATCTGTCCTGTGCACTCTCTCTCTTTTTATGATTCACAGCTGGTTTTGGCTTCAAACTGCATAAAAGAACCTGAATAAAACCTGTGCATGTACCTCTAAAGGATGAATGACACACTCCTGGTGTAACCGTACAGCGCAGAGGGGAGACGCAGTAGTCTACCGTGTATTGGCTCTGCTTTGTCCTCCTCTGTTTACAGTGCCTGCAGGAAACCAGTGGGGAATTTGATATTCCAGCGTCCACCCCCTCCTCCATAGTTTAACTTGGTTTGCCCCAGTTTTTACGTATTTTTATATTTTTTTCACAGGGGCCGAGGAAATCGGGGCAGGGGGAACTTCATTGGTAGAGGCATGAAGGTTCAAGCGTCATTTGGAAGGGAGAAGTTTGTGAATAAACCAATGAATGGCATTGTACCAATGAGGTAATATTATTTACCAGCCTCTCAGTAAGTGTTGATTCTGCACCTTAAAGCAGCATGTAGGCTTCGTTCACACGGGCAAAAGCTTCCGCTGATTCAGTGGACAACGGTGTTTTCCACTGTGTAATCCACATCCAAAACGATATAAACATCTTCCCATTGTCTTCACTTTAAAAAGAAAAACCTTTACAATAGCTGAAAGGTTGAGAAGTGACATGTTACTACTTTGAAGCAGATTTGATGGCAGTTTTCCATTGAAGTCAATGGGAAAGGGGTAAAATAGTAGAAAGAGAGAGAGAATAGGAGACGTATTTGGCGTAGTTTCCTCCACCAAATAAGATTTTGTTACCGAGTGAACATAGCCTTAAAGGGGTTGCCCGAGCGCTGCCATCTACTCATTGTTTACCTGCTCGCCGTCACAACCGCAACAATGAGCAGGTGTAATTACATCTCGGCCATCCCATTCACTTCTATGGATGGCTCTGTAATACTCACTTGAACAGGTAGGAGCCGTCCCATAGAAGTGAATAGGATGGCTGCGAAGTACTTATACCTGCTCACCCCTTCGATTGCAACGGTAAGCAGATAAACACGCAGGAGAGCTGCTTTCTCTTCAAACAGGTGATCGGCGGAGGTGGTGGGAGTCGGACCCCCGCCGATCTGATATTAATGACCTATCCTCAGGAATGGTCATTAATATAAGTGAAGGCTACATTCACACAACAGTGAAAGAAACGTCAGTTAAAAATAGATAAACTGCAATTTTTTAACGAAGTTTTTTTCACTGATGCCTTTCTGAGAAACAGACGTTAACGGTCCCATAATTGTGTGGGGGCTGTCGGTCAGTGGAAACGGAAAGATGGAACATATTCTATTTTTTGACGTCTGTTATTCACTAGCCGTAAAAAAAAAACCTGCATTGTGAATGACCATGCAGACCACCATTGTTCTTAAAACCGACGCGTGACAGCTGTTAGTTTTTTTTTTTTTTTTTTTTTTTTTTTTTCTCACTGTCATGTGAATGTAGCCTCAAAAATAAGGCCTAGCCCTGCCTTCCCTGAGTCGTAACTTTTTTATTTTTCTGTTCACATGGCTGTATGAGGGCTTGTTTTTTGTGGGACAAGTTGTACATTCTGATGACACTGAACCCGGACATACCCACAATTTCACACAGGCAGTACCCCCCCCCCCCCCCCCCCCCCTCCCCGTTATGAGCATCAGAGCATTTCATGCTCTGATGCTCTCCTTTGCCCTGCGCGATTCAGGCATGGAGTTCCGGTAACATACCGGGCTTTACCAAAACGGCCTGGGCAGCGCTAAAGCCTGCCCCCCCCATCAGCGCCGGTGATGTCACCGGGAACACTGCAGCAGTGTGTTATAAGCAAAAAAAAAAAAAAAAAACATTGCCCTGCGCGATACATTGCGGGGCAAGGGAGAGAGCATCAGAGCATGAAATGCTCCAATGCTAACATCAGCGGGCCTGCCTGGAGAAAATGTGGGTATGTCTGGGTTCAACTCTGAACCCGGACAACCTCTTTAATATTGCATAAAATGTAGAGGGAAAATATTCCAATTATGGTGGAATTGGGGGTAAAAAAAAACTAATTCCACCATAGTTTTGGGGCATTTCGGTTCTGTTTATACAGCGTTCCTCAATGCGGTAAAAGTCACTCTACTCGGCTATCTCTGGTGCTTTCATAAAAATGAATGGAGCAGCGGCCCGTGGCGGAGCTCCACAGGGTATGGGGCCCCTGTTTTCGTGACCAGTGCGGGTCCCCGCTGTAGGAACCCCACCGATCTAATAGTTATTAACTTTTCCTAAATGGAATAACCCTCAATTTTTGTAGGACGATTTGTATTTTGTATTGATAACATTTTCAAGTGCGTGAATTTTTGATCACTTTTTATGAGATGAGATGAAGAGACCGAAAAATGTGAATCAGCCTTTTTTTCCATTACAGCATTGAGGGTACGGGATAAATGTGTGTGTGTGTGTATGTATATATATATATATAATATATTTTATTTATGAATCAAACAATATTTTCCATACAAATACATATCCAAATCATTATTACTTTATTAGTTTTCAACCTCATAATACCCTCCCTACCCACTGCGGTGCGTGGGATAAATGTATATTTGAATAATTGTAGCATTTTGGGATGTGACGATGCAAATGATAATTTTTTTTTTTTTTTATAGACTACAATGATTTAAGGCTAGTTTCATATCTGGCAGGCTCTTCCAGCAGGGAACAGCCTGCCGGATCTCTCTGCATTCCAGCATTGCCTACAGCTTTGCCATCCGGTCCCATTAACTATAAAACTAGCCTAATATTGCATCCTATGGAAGACTTGGTGCACTACTATCAAGCCCTGGGCCTGATAGGAACTTCACTGTAGCAGGCTTTGGAGTCTTCATAAGGCCCAAGGCTGCCATAGCAAGAGAGAGGCTCCCTTGATCTCAGCACTGGGAACAAAAGACCACTCAGGTGCCATGGTTGCAATTGACCACAGCATCTGATGGGTTAAGGTTCCTGCTCAGCTCCTGTGCGGGTGCCAATCTTTAAAGCCCCAACTTGCGCTGAACATGTACAACGCAAGTCCTTAAGAGGTTAATTGTGGAGTCTATGCGTAAATCCGGAGAATCAGTTTGCCGGCAGTGCATGTGAACAGGACTTCTCTCATACCAGAAAAAATCAATACTGGATAATAAACATGCCACAGATTGTAAATCCACAACATGGACTCTTGGAGAATGCTAAATGTGTCTTTATGTGTTTTCTAGACGTGGTATTGGGAGAATGCATCCGTACATGGACCCTCGAGGACGTGGAGGTATGAGAGGACGACCTCCAGGATTTATGCCACCACCACCACCACTTCCTCCAAGGGAAATGGGAGAACCCTTTCCACCACCACTCCCTCCACCACCACCTCCCCTCGCTCCTCTAAGGTTTTTTTTGGGCATAATTCAATGTATTAACTTTATGTTTATGGCTAATAATGGGCAGTAATGCAGTTTATAATGTGTTTTTTTTTTTTATTATTATTTTTTATTTATTATTATTATTATTATTTATTTTACGTGAAGGCGTGGACACCCACCACCTGGACTGATGGGGTTTAGAGGCATGCCACCTCCCCCCCGTGGTAGAGGTATGTTGCCGCCACCACCACCAAGAGGAAACTTTTCTCAACTAAGAGGGTAAGACCACTTAATATTTGTTCCCATATTAAAGTTAATACCATATTATATAAATTAAGAAGCTACTAAGGATATATTGGCTTTTATTGTAGAGGCATAGCTTTAGAGTAATAACCGTCTAGGTGCCATGTTACTCCTGCATGCAGTACTTTATATAGTTATGTGTATATATAAATAGTATACACTATTTTTTATTTATTTAAACCAGTTTCCCATATAGCAAACACTTGTGATTTTATCCTTCCACACAGCTTTCCCAATGGACGCGGTGCTGCAGCACATCCTCCGCCACCTGGCCGGGGCCAGAGATGGCCCGGACCGCCAGGTGGCAGACGCTTTTAAAGAGACACACTGTTTACAATCCATAGCAGTTTTTATGTGGCCGGAGAGTGAAACCCGTTTTATTTTTAATTTTTTGGGTCCTTTTATTGCCAAATGAGTTTTTTTTTTTTTTAGTTTGAGTTTTGAAAGGAATGTTTTCCAGCAGCCCTCATGCATTAAGCGGCATAGACAAAAAAAAAAAAAAGCCAGACCGCATCACATAAGACAAATGATCTTTCTCTTTGGACATTTTATCAAACACGTATTCCGTAATAAAACGCGTGGACATTTGGCTGTTGCACAGCAGGAAAGAACTTACAAGATGGGTCAAGCGTTAACCTTAATTATAATTCTAAGTATCGGACTTGTGTGCAACGTCCTCATTGTATTATAAGCACTCTATACCAATCTAGCAGAATCTGCTGTCGTACATATTTGTAACGCTAAGTGTTAAAGTTGGGGGGGAGAAAATTGTGAACACTAAGAAGCAGAAATGTTGTGTAGTAGAATACAAAAGCCGACCTCCTAGTCACCTATAGGAACGCTTGACCTGCTGTGAAGGCTGCGTACTTGGCATAATTGTAATCTGTACCATTTTCAAGTGGCTACGTAATGCCATTTGGAGAAGTAAAAAAGTAAAATTTGTAAAACAATCCATTTAACGTTAAGATTTGTATGCTTTGTAAAACTTCAACAAGACTGTATTCTGCATCTAAAGGTGTTTTATAATGTGAGCAAAATCTATAATTTACCAAGTATTACTGTTCATAAATGTAATTCACTTTAGCATTACTGTAAAAATGGAGCTACAACGGCATATTGTACGCACTGCATTTCTCTCCCCCCCCCCCCCCTCCCACTTCTCTCTACTATTCTGCTGAGGGCTGAATTGAAACAAAAAGGGGGTGATTCATACTGAGGCACTGTAATATTCCCAAGCCAACGTGCAAAACATTGATTGAGTACCTTAATTTATGAATATCCTTGAATCGGTTTCTTGCTCACACACAAGGAAACTGTTGTATTTTTTTTTTTATATTTTAACAGAATTGTTGCATTTCTTTAGTTCTGAAGTTAAGCTATGGTTTACATTGTAACACTAAGCTAAATGTATACTCCTGCCTCGACAGTATTTATTCTAAATGTTTAATACATTTTTTTTTTTTTCTTTTACGTGTCTCCATTTTTTTCCCCATCGAAATACAAATGTACAATATTAGCAAGGCTAATGTTTTTAGTGTAAGTTTAGTTTTTTTTTTTTTGCTGATGGAAGGTGTCTATAAACCGTGTTGCAAATTTGCCTCCTACACCGCTAAAAGGAAAAAAAACGAAAAACTATTTGACCGCATACCTATCCATATATACAAGCACCTCCTTGACTGTGCAAGCATATATGAAGATGTGGTATGTCTCACTTATTCTAGACATATAGCCAGAATGATATAACACAAGGGATTACTTAAACCTCGCAGTTTACCCCAGACGTTGCAGAAGCAGACGATGTCAAGAGAATGTAGTTATATTCATGGAGAAAACATCAAGCAAATGTCCATCTATTCAATACAATTGCAGTAAAACAGAGCTCCATCTAAAGGGTACCTAAACTTTCATGCAGTGAATGGAAGGCGGTGCAGCAGCGCTGCTCAGATAGATCTACCCCTTCTGCTTGCCTCGGCTCTGCGCTGCAGAGTACGGATCCTATATTCTTTCTATGGATCCGTACCTGGCATGCTGTAAATGTAGAGCAGTGCTTTGCGTGAAGGTTCATATACCTTTTTAATCCGTACAAAAACGTTGGAACTAAAACTGACCTGGTGTGAAAAAGTAGACATTCATTTTAGGATTGATGTCAAATAGGCTGCATGTGAAGAGTGATTCAGCTCATGAAGGGGATGCCGGGCTGCACTGATCATGTGTAGAACAGAAAAGTTTGTACAATGACAAGACAAGGGGGAAGATTTAGCAAAAATATTGCAAAGTAAAGCTGTTGCCCATAGGAGCCAGTCAGATTCCATCTTGGGGCTTTTGTAAATTGAAAGCATCAACTGGATCCTGATGGACAACTGCTCTGTGTTTTTTTTTTTTTTTTTTTTTTTTATACAGTACAGACCAAAAGTTTGAACACACCTGCTCATTCAAAGAGTTTTCTTTATTTTCATGACTATGAAGGCATCAAAACTATGAATTAACACATGTGGAATTATATACATAACAAGCAAGTGTGAAACAACAGAAAATATGTCATATTCTAGGTTCTTCAAAGTAGCCACCTTTTGCTTTGATTACTGCTTTGCACACTCTTGGCATTCTCTTGATGAGCTTCAAGAGGTAGTCCCCTGAAATGGTGTGCCCTGTCAGGTTTAATAAGTGGGATTGCTTGCCTTATAAATGGGGTTGGGACCATCAGTGGTGTTGAGGAGAAGTCAGGTGGATACACAGCTGATAGTCCTACTGAATAGACTGTTATAATTTGTATTATGGCAAGAAAAAAGCAGCTAAGTAAAGAAAAACGAGTGGCCATCGTTACTTTAAGAAATAAAGGTCAGTCAGTCAGCCGAAAAATTGGGAAAACTTTGAAAGTAAGGGCTATTTGACCATGAAGGAGAGTGATGGGGTGCTGCGCCAGATGACCTGGCCTCCACAGTCACCGGACCTGAACCCAATCGAGATGGTTTGGGGTGAGCTGGACCGCAGAGTGAAGGCAAAAGGGCCAACAAGTGCTAAGCATCTCTGGGAACTCCTTCAAGACTGTTGGAAGACCATTTCAGGGGACTACCTCTTGAAGCTCATCAAGAGAATGCCAAGAGTGTGCAAAGCAGTAATCAAAGCAAAAGGTGGCTACTTTGAAGAACCTAGAATATGACATATTTTCAGTTGTTTCACACTTGTTTGTTATGTATATAATTCGACATGTGTTAATTCATAGTTTTGATGCGCATATATATATATATATATATATATATCTCCCCTATACGCTTGAGAATGGGTTTTCCATTATATTATAGTCACACCGGTGTGCAAATATATAAGACTATATCTAAATAATGTTACTGAACTGAAAGAATGATGCTATTGTTGTCGTCCTTTGAAGCACATAGAAGATGGCACGCAGACCATTGAAGATCGAGCCTTTTTTAAGGTGAGAGTGATTGTTTTCTTCTGTGTCCTCATCCTCTGGGGTTTCTTTAGCAGGTAAGGTTAAGTGCAAAGCCATGCTGCCATCTGGAAATCACGCTGCCTTGTGTGCTCATAGCTTAGGAAAAACCTTCACTTCTTAAAATAGGAATAACCTTTCTGTTAAAGTCCCTTTTTAAAATTCTGTGCAGTCAGATTGATCAGGTCACAGTAAAATTTCTCTATAGCTCAACATCTTGAGGTGCTGCATGGACGAATAGAGGCACAAACTAGACTGTTTAAAGGGGTCAGCCATGAAAAGATATTTGAGTTATCCTTAGGATAGGTTATCAGTAGGGATGAGTGAAACATTTTACCGAACTCTGGTTCGGTTCCTGGGTACCACCTGGAACCGAAACAGAGTTTGGTAAAAGTTTTTTTTCAGTAGAAATTAATTTCTGAAGTTATTACCCGAAGTCTCGCAAGAATTTGTGAAGTAATAACTTTTGGCTCATCGGAGCCAATACATTCTAATGCTGTACGGAGTGAGCTCCGTACAGTATTCAAACAAAGTTTTATGTGAATCGACTTCGGATGTTTCATCCAAAGTCTTTTCGCTCATCCCTAGTTATCAGAATTATATCTGCGGGACTTGAGCGCTGCAGCCCCTTCCTAGGCCAGTGACATTACTGTGCATTGGTCACATGGCCTAGTTGCAGCTCAAACCCATTCAAGTCAATGGCTGAGCTGCAGTACCAAGCACTGCCTCTATAAGGTGTACGGCGCTGTCCTCGGAATGGTGCAGGGAGCCTGCATTGCTGACCGGAGCTTCCGCATGTTTCCTATCCCACCAGGACAGTTGTACAAAGCTTCTATATGGACACTATAGGTGGTCAATGTTAGTGCAGTTTACACTAACTTACTACTAGACAAAGATGTTGGGGGTTCACATACATAGCTATAGCCAGCAATGGTTAAACAAGTACAATTCTCTAAGAAAATTGACATTTTAAGAACTTCAGACAGTAATTTCTATAAGGCTACATGCACACGACCATATGTGTTTTGCGATCCGCAAAAAAAAAGGATGACATCCATATGCAATCTGCTTTTATTTTTTTTTGCGGATCTATTGTAACTGCCTAAAACGGACAAGAATAGGACATGTTCTATTTATTTATTTTTTGCTTGGCTATGGAACGGACATTGAAATGAATGGGTCCGCATCGTATCAGCAAAAAAACTGAACGGAAACAAACAACATTTGTGTGCATGTAGCCTAAAGCGAATGTATGGCTTAAACTTTCACCATTTTAACTAACAGTATTGCACCACAGAAGATTGAAAACACATTCCAAACATACCCCTGCGTACTTTTGGGGTCATTTATCAAACTGGCGTAAAGTAGAACTGGCTTAGTTGCCCATAACAAACAATCTGATTCCACCTTTCATTTTCCAAAGGGGCTGTCAATGAAAGGTGGAATCAGATTGGTTGCTATGGGCAACTAAGCCAGTTCTACTTTACGCCAGTTTGATAAATAACCCCATTTGTGTCTTTATTCCATGTCCTGAAAAAGTTCATTTATGCTGCTGAAAAATAGCTCCAAAGTCCCCGTCAGCAAACCAAACTTAAGATGGGCTGCTTTAGCTGCTCATATCTTGGGATTGGTAGCAGTAGAGATATGGGCTTGTTCTTGCTTGAAAGGTGGCATTCCAAGCTTTAAAAAATAAAGTTGGAATCGCGGCATTACATCCACTACACTGGGAGATATAGCTGTTAAAAATTGAGTTGGCAAAGAAAGCAGTGACACCTGCTTTTACTTTCAGCTGCATTCACTGCCATCCTAATTTCTAACAGTGATATCTTCCGATGTAATCGATATAATGCTGCGATTCTGGTATTTGTAACTATGATGCTTCAGTACTTAGGGACATTTCCATATCTTGTTTTAGATTTATGAATGTAAAGTAAATGGAGAATGCTTGAAAACGACTCCAGCTCATCACTAACTCCTAGGAGACCCTTAAAGGGGTTCTCCAGGAATTAAGAAAATGAAAATACATAAAGTAATATTATAAATAAATTCCCAAATACCTTTCATTTGTTATAAAGGCTCATTTTCACTGGGGAGCAATCATTAGGACGGAGAGGACAGACTATGGTAATGGAGGCTGCATACAAGAGCTGCTGCTCATCAGCCACATCCCCACCTCTTCTCTGTACCTCATGGGATCCACTCCTACAGAGATTCAGCTGAAGATCATAGATCATCAGCGAGGAGGATGAGGCAGCTCTTTAGCTCAGTGATGTGAAGTAACTTGTCCTCCTGTGATTAGAACAGGTTTTGTATGTACTAATAGGACGGCGGCCATTTTATTTCTCCTAATCATTGCTCCCTAGACAAAATGAGCCATTATAACTAATGAAAGGTATTTGGGAATATATTTATAATTAAAGTAATATTTAGGTATTTTCATTATCTTCATTCCCAGAGAGCCCCTTTAAACATTTTCCATCTTCCTCAAGATTCATTTTATTACATACCTCCATTTATCAAGGTCACTGCGGTAATACCTCTTAGGTTAGAGCAGGGTCTCCCTGTGGCCGTTTGTGGGGGAAAAATTCAGTGTGTCTTGTATTTTATCTACTGAAATTTTATCTACTGAAATTTCTGTTCTTTTTAGGTTTAGGAGTAAATTGGGTGGTGTGATTAGTGCTTGACAGCTCTGTGTGTGTATATATTCAGGGACCTCTAAGTATAGAAAGGGCAGAGGTTTATGTGGATAAAATACAGATTATGCTGAATTTTCTCCCACAGAATTGTATATCATTCTGCTTGGCTCTCCCTGTTCTAGAACGTGTTTAATGTGAGAGGTTGCCTTCAGACTTCCTGAAGATTTTACTGTAACTTAGGCCTCAATAATTCAGTAATAAAGGCCCATGTTTTCTGAGTTGCATCTTATTATTTGGTACTGCTGTTTGTTTTACAGTTTTCATAAAATAGGTCCTGCAAGTAGTAAAATTATATAGATTTTTTTAAAATTTACTTTCCAGCCATCCTTACTTTTATCTTCCATTCTTTATTTTTTCCAATTTCTGCTGAATGTAGTGTCATGTGCCACCACATCAAAATTTGAGGTAGATATATTAGAAATGTTATTTTCTCAAATAAAAAAAAAAGGTGATGCGTTAGTTGAATCAGTGAAGTTAAGTGCAGCTGTAAGGACTAACGTATTAAAGTAGAATAGAACACCTTTCCATTGGTCACAATAGATGGCTCTAGTCCCTTGGACACAGCAGTTCTCATAAGGGTACCTGCACTAGATTGCCGTTTGAGGTTTTTTTTGGTGGACTTTTTATGTTAACCAAATTGAAGTCTAGGGGAAAAACAGAAGGTACTTAATCACACAAAGTATCACAAACATTTGACATGCTGCAGATTTTAAAATATGCACAACAGGTAAATTTCAGCATTGAAGAAAACAGCAAAGTGTACATGAGATTTATCAACTCTCTCATCACTTTGCTGGTACTTTATTAGGGCTCATACACACGGCAAACAGTCGGTCCCCAATGCACGGAACGGGTGGCACACATGAGCCCTTAGACTGTGGCTTTTCTGCACTTAATCTGCAATGCGTGCATGTACTCTTAAAGGGATTGTGAGAGATTGAATATAATTTAAAGGGCAACGGGTGGGTTTAAAAGGAAAAAAAAAAAAAAATCAAGCACTTCAGCACTCGCCTCAGACTGTCCTGTTCCAGCACTGCATCCTCTGTGAGGATATGCTCTCTCTAATCTATCTCTACACACAACTGCTGCCAGCCGATCTGGTCACATGTTGTCCGAGCAGACATCGCTGCCAAGCATCTATAAGGCATGTCATCCCTCCCTCTCCAGCCCCACTGTAAATTTTAGTCTCAGACAATCCCTTTTTAATAGGGAGAGGGGAAAAGCCCACTTCTCAGACGTGTTAAAATTCAACCCTTATTTCCTTCGACATGTGGGGGACGGTCAGGGCACCTGCATACACAGTAGATGGTCATTTGATCCAGTCACAATGGCGAGGCATGGCTGACTTTCTCATATTATGGCCACCTGTAGGGTAGGCACAAGCTCCCCTTTTCAGGATCAGCAGTAATGATTTTGGATGGACATGCAACCCACAAATACGGTATGTTTATTTCAGCTCTACTTAGAAGAGGATTGCAGAGGTAGGCAGCAGCCTTCTATCACTAAAATAGCACAATGACATTGCTTGGTCTGGACAAAATTGAAGGAAAAGTTCTTAGAATAGATCCTGTTTGTTTCTGAAATTTCAGTTTATAAATTGTTTTGTCTTTCAACAAGAATTTTTCAACATAAAGTAAAACCTTTTGTTTTGCGCAGATCTCAAACTATTATAAAACAATACTACTTAACCACTTGCCATCTGGGCCATTTGCCCCCTTCCTGACCAGGCCAAATTTTGCAAAACTGACATATCTCACTTTATGTGGTAATAACTTTGGAACGCCTTTATTTATCCAAGTCATTCAGAGATTGTTTTCTCGTGACACATTGTACTTTATGATAGTCATAAATTTGAGTCAAAATATTTCACCTTTATTTATGAAAAAATCCCAAATTTACCCAAAAATTTGCAATTTTCTAAATTTCAATTTCTCTGCTTTTAAAACAGAAAGTGATACCTCATAAAATATTTATTATTTAACATTCCCCATATGTCTACTTTATGTTGGCATCATTTTGCAAATGTCATTTTATTTTTTTAGGACGTTAGAAGGCTTAGAAGTTTAGAAGCAATTCTTCAAATTTTTAAGAAAATTGCCAAAACCCACTTTTTAAGGACCAGTTCAGGTCTGAAGTCACTTTGTGGGGCCTACATAGTGGATACCCCCATAAATGACCCCATTGTACAAACTACACCCCTCAAGGTATTCAAAACCGATTTTACAAACTTTGTTAACCCTTTAGGTGTTCCACAAGAATTAAAGGAAAATGGAGATCAAATTTTTAAATTTCACTTTTTTGGCAGATTTTCCATTTTAATCAATTTTTTTTCTTTAACACATCGATGGTTAACAGCCAAACAAAACACAATATTTATTACCCAGATTCTGCGGTTTACAGAAACACCCCACATGTGGTCATAAACTGCTGTATGGGCACACGGCAGGGCGCAGAAGATAAGGAACTCCACATGGTTTTTAGATGCCATGTCCCATTTGAAGCCCCCTGATGCACCCTTAAAGTAGAAACTACCAAGAAGTGACCCCATTTTGGAAACTAGGGGATAAGGTGCCAGTTTTATTAGTACTATTTTTGGGTACATATGATTTTTTGATCATTCATTATAACACTTTATGGGGCAAGGTGACCAAAAAATTGGTTGTTTTAGCACAGTTTCTATTTATTTATTTTTACAGCATTCACCTGAGGGGTTCAGTCAAGTGACATTTTTATAGAGCAGATTGTTACGGACGTGGCGATACCTAATATGTATACTTTTTCTCATTTATTAAAGTTTTACACAATAGCATTTTTGAAACAAAAAAATTATGTTTTAATGTGTCCATGTTCTGAGAGCTATAGTTTTTATTTTTTGAGAGATTTTCTTATGTAGGGGCTCATTTTTTGCGGGATGAGGTGACTGTTTTATTGGTACTATTTTGTGGGACATACGCATTTTTTATCACTTGGTGTTGCACCTTTTGTGATGCAAGGTGACAAAAATTGCTTGTTTTGACAGTTTTTTTTTTTTTTTTACGGTGTTCACCCGAGGGGTTAGGTCATGTGATATTTTTATAGAGCTGGTTTTTACGGACGCGGCAATACCTAATATGTATACTTTTTTTTTTATTCCTTACTTGGGAACTTTTTTTTTTTATTTTTTTTCAACCCTTTATTTTTTTTATTTTTTTTTACACTCTTCGTCCCCCATAAGGTCATACAAGACCTCTGGGGGACATTTGCTTCACTTTTTCTTTTCACTGTTGATTTCTCCTGTAACTGGGGCTGACATAGTAGCCCCAGTTACAGGACAAATGTACCCCTAAAGAGGCTGTACAGCAGCAATCCAGCGCTGTACAGCCTCAGAGCAGGGCTGATCGAGGTCTCTGAGAGCGCTGTGTCTCGGTGAGCGCTGTGTCTGCAGGGATCGTGAAGGCAGGGACACCTGGGAACTGTCCCTGCCTTGTCTTAGGGTTGCCCTGCTGTCACTGACAGCGGGCAACCCGATCAGCGTGCAGCTGCTATTTCTGACAGGACGTTTTAAAACGTGCTGTCAGAAATAGACGTCCACCCATAGGACGTTTATAGTCTATGGGCGGACGTGAAGCGGTTAAAGATTTGACAATACACACTGCATATCTTATTAAAGGGGTTCTCCTGGAATTTAGAAAATGAAAATACTTAAATATTACTTTATTGTAAATATATTCCCATATACCTTTTATTAATTTATAATGGGTCATTTTGTTTAGGGAGCAATCATTAGGAGAAACAAAACACACAAAACCTGTCCTAATGACACAGGAGGACATGTTATTTCCGAGCACTGAGGTAAAGAGCTGCCTTATCCTCCTTTCCTACTTGTCAGGGGCTATGATTAGAGATGAGAGAATTTCATGTTATGAAATTCATTCACTCTTCGTTTGGTGGTAAAAGCATAACTGCGTTATGGATTCCGTTACCACGGACCATAACGCAATTCTATGATGGAATGCCTTTAGAGGCATTCCATCATAATAGAAGTCTATGGGCTGCAAAACGGAGTCCTCTCCTGCATAACAAAACGAATCCGTTATGCAGGCCAGACTGACCGCTTCTTTTTAGCCACACTAATTTCTAAGTTTTTCTTTACAGACCAATTATATGTAGGTTCCCCCCCAATAATAAAGCATTGGGTAAGGGGAAAATATTATATATTTTTTTATCTTCCTTCCCCCCCCCCCAATCCCATTAGGGACTTGAAGTTATGACACCATGATCCCTGAAATACATTGCAATTTCGGTACTGTAGTGTAGATCAGGCTGCCTATTAGATCCAGCAGACGTCATTGTTAGGACCACAGCTGCCATGACAACCCTGAAACAAATAAGACTGGTAAGCGAAGCAGTACCTGATGTGATAATTACAGTACTTGACCTGTGCATCATTTATGAAAAGGGGAACAGAGAGATTATAAAAGTCCATTTTAGTTGGAAGCACCTTGATCTAAGTGTTCAATTCTCATCCAGTTAAATCTCTTCCCCTTTTCGCAACTAATGTATTCAGAGCATTAGTGACAGCAGATTATACTGTTTTCACAGACTCATTGGCGCTGCTTCCCCGGAACATGAGAAGCCTCACTGCAAGTTTATGTGCAGCCTTGTTCCTGCTATGCAGAGGTATCTATCCATGGTACTGACCATTTCATATGATTAAGACGTATATGTGCAATGTAAGCGACACCAAGTGATGTATGGAAAGGTATTTGAGATTTGCAGATGTCCCTGTGGGACCATGTATGTCCTTATTCTTCTGCGCTGGAGGGGATACGACTTTTTTAGGTTTACCATGTGAGTCTATTGTAAAATGCAGTTAGTAATAAGATGACATGAAGCTAGGATTGGCCCAAATTAAGCAACAGTTACAGGCCTTGAGTGGCAGGTGGTCTACTGTAGAGATTAGCGCTGTAGGCAAAGAGGACGCAGAAAGCCATGTGATACACAACATATTTTATTACAACAGGTTTACTATAGGCTCAGAAGGGCAAAGACGATTCAAGTCTGCTCCACGCTCTCCAGTTTGTCCCATATTGGCTGTTTTAGATGTTCTGGTAACTTCTCAAGTTTGGTCTGAGAGCAGAATAAAATGTTTGGGTTAATTTTTCCCCCCAGAAGTCTCTACACAGATAACACTAGGTTGTGTTTCATACCTTTGTGATCTCTAAGGCCACACCTTCAGGGAGATTGCGCTGGATGTATTCTAAGTAAACGTTAGCAGTGCTTCCGGTCAGGTGTTTTAACTGTAGAGAAAGTTTAGGAAACTAATGTCCAGGTATTATACCAAGACGATGAATGACAAGATTCCTTTAAGAGATTATGACTTCAGTTATAAATGAACAGCAGCTCCTGGAACGATTTTATATAACCACAGTCCCAGCTCCTCAAGTCTAGAGTCTATTGTCGTACAGTCTTACCTCAAAGCATCTGTAATGTGTCCTCATCTCATACTGCACCCTGTGCTTCTTAAAGATGTGTATTGATTTTAAGAGGGTGAAACGTTCAATCTTCCTCTTTGGCTCATTCCTAGAAAGGAGAAAAACAGTGTAAAGGAAAAGATGACGAGTATGTGTAGTCATTTGGCTGGCCTGTAATACTACATTTCCCCATTAGAGGCCACTGCAGGGAAAAAATGTGGTCGGCTGCTGCAACTTCCACTGGCAAAATCGGCTAATCTGTATAAAGTGATCTATCCCAGCATGAAGTGACCCCCAAATACTTACACTTCCAGAGACAGGCCAAGCTCCTTAGCTGCCAGGACTGTGAAGTATTCGTAACTATCCAGCACAGATTTGTCATGGCCCTTTGCTAACACTTCTATCTTCTTGTACAGGACGTCTGGCTCATTAGTAGTACTTATCTGTATTAATGAAAATAAATGAATTGAAAACCACTTTTGTTGTGTCCTCGTGATTATTTTTCTCTTTACTACACAGTATAAAGAACTACCCCCTCCCTCCATGAATGGAAATTAAAACCCATTCTGTTCCAATTAAGTGTTTATGAAGTTTTTTTTTTTTTTACGCACTTATATAGCGACACTATAGTCCATAGCGCTTTGGGCTCTCAATTAGAGTTGAGCGAACCTGCCTTTTTGGCAGCTTCGGATTTTAAGTGAATTACATTATGGATTCAGTTCTCACGGAATCCATAACGTAATTCAATTCCAGCATGCCGCATAATACAAGTGTATGGCTAGCAGAACGCAACTCTCGGAGCTGGCCATATACTTATATTATGCGGCAATTACATGATGGATTCTGTAATTCACTTAAAACCCGAACTCAACTCTCACAATCTAAGTTCTCTATCAGTATGTCTTTTAAGTGTGGGAGGAAACTGGAGTACCAGGAGGAAACCCAGGCAAGCACGGTGAGAAGATACAAACTCCATGCAGAGCAGGAAAGAACATACTCCAAGATCAGGGGTGGATTCAAAAAAGAGAAGTCATACCTGTACTTAATCTTTTATGAGCCACTCCTGATTTTGGTTTCAAAAACTGCATAAAAAAAAACATGAAGCCTCAGGGTTTGGCTATATGTCGAGCATGGTTGCGCGATTTACATGTGTGACCATGCCCATCCATTGCCAGATGTAAACAGTCTGAGGGCAGGAACATAGACATGCAGTAGCCAGCGCTGAGGACTGGGGAACAGGCAAGTAGGAATCTTCTATTTACGGAGGCAAGCTGCGGGCTGATAAAAAGTTTTTATTCCCATAGAACCCGAATGGGATTCAACTGCAATACTAGGCACAGCCACTATGCAGTGTACTGTACTGTGCCTGGTATAGTATCAAGAGACCCCAGTGCTCCTCTGAGGCTGATTGACAGGGGAGTAACACCCCTGCCAATGAGATACTGATGACCTATCCGAATATTTCATTTCTGGCAAAACACCTTTAATGTTATTCCAGAAAATGTCTTTCACAACAGCTTTTAAATAGAGATTATATATATATATATTTTATACACACAAGGGTGAGTCAAAAATTATTCACACTCTGGCGGTAGAATTAATTTAAATCAACATTCACAAAAGACAAATACATCATCTTTCGACAGTCTCCCCAGTCACTGCTGTGCAGGTTTAAACATCTTACGTCAGTTCTTATGCGACTGCGGTGCGAAAAACAATGGCTGCCCCACTTGTGATTTGCGTGCAGCGATTGTTTTTTGTGGTCTGAGGTTGTGTCTGGTGCCGACATTGACCGAAGACTTTGTGTACAATATGGAGAAAGTGTTTATGAATGAATACAGAAGTTCAAGTGTCAGCCATGGCATCCTTCCACGACTGATGAAAACAATGAACGTGCGCGTGGATAGATGAGTGACAGTGGATTACGTGGCCCTACAAGGATGAAGAAGTGACGACAGCGGTGCATTCATGGCTTGCAGCTCAGCATTTTTTAATGAGGCAAAAAGAAAGCTTGTTGACAGATGTACAAAGTGTACTGAAAAGCAGAGAGATTATTTTGAAAAATGAAGTATTTGTCTTTTCTGAAAGTTCATTAAAATAAATTCTACAGTTAGAGTGCGGATAATTTTTGACTTGCACTCGTATATTATCTCCTAAATTATTGTGAAACTTACCAGCTTCTGCACTCTGGACTGTATGTCATTTGGAGGAGTCCCTGGCATCGCAGTAGATGCAGCATGGCTGCTAGTTCTAAAAGAACAGAAACCAGTCAACAACACTTCAGTCAGACAGTGGCATTCATGTTTGAGGTTATACTTTCATCTGCAATCAATTGTTTCTGTTGTCGGCCATTGCAGGTTGGGAAGAGGCTAGTAATTATTACTTAGGTATTCTGCCTCAGAATCACTACCTTATCTCCTATATCTTCAGGGGTGGCACAGCTTGATGTAGGGGGGGCCGTGGCCCCCTCTGGCGATGCCACTGTTCACACTACCATATCCGTTTGGCCACGTGTTTGACACATTTTTCCCTTCTGCAGATACTGCACTATGTAACGAATACCTATTTTTGTCCACAAAATGGACAAAAATAGGGCATGTTCTAGCTTTTTTGTGGGGCCGTGGAATGGACATATGGATGCGTACCATCCGCATCTTTTGAGGTCCGATTAAAATGAATGGGTCCGATCCACATTTTTTGGATCGGTCGTGTGAATGGACCGTAATGCCTCATTCACACGTCAGTGATTTCCATCAGTGATTGTGAGCCAAAACCAGGATTGGAGCCTCCACAGACATGAGGTATAAGGGAAAGATCTGCTCCTGTTCTGTGTTTAGAGCCGCACCTGGTTTTGGCTCAAAATCACTGATGGAAATCACTGACGTGTGAATGAGGCCTAAGGAAGATATCTGTGTTGTTAAAGTTAATCTATGGTGATGTATATTTTTGGTCAGTGACAGGTTCTGTCGTTCATGCCAAAGGACAAATCTGCGTCCCATCAACAGAAGCTTGAGACCAGGCCACAGATCACGTCAGAGATCAATAACCAATTTGTCATTTTAATGTATGGCACTGCCGTCCAAAACAAACTTTGTACAGATGAATCGAGAAGAAAACGTCCACCTGAAATCTCATGTGTGACCCAGCTCAATGTTCACCCTTGTGCCCAGGGGTCTCACTACTGTGCTTACCTTACATGTCTGTAACCCTGGGTAGCAGTACAGGCACACGAGGGAAGCTGCCTTGTTTTGAGCACCTAGGACAGAAGAAGAAATAAAATGTGGTCAGTGTTCCTTGGTTGTTGACCTTGCACTCCAGCATGAATGGTTCAGCAAAAGAAAGTGAACCACCAACCCAGCCTCTCCAAACATTAAAGATATTCTGGAGTAACAGACAAGATTAGTGATCTCTATACAGAAGACCAGACCATATCCTCTTGACCCTAGGGGGAGCGGGGGCTCAGGGTTAGGGGAGTAGGACTCACAGGTGTTCTCCACGATTAAGGGGGGGGGGGAACAGAGTTGATACCACAGACACTGTTCAGCATTGCCCCTCTCTCTTTTGCAGCACTGAGGAGACACTGCGGATGACACTATGATCTGAACACAGCAGCTGATCCTAGCGGTAAAGTGTGAAAAACACCATACCCTATCGGGGTCCCGACACGCCACTCTATCGCAGTTGCAAAGGGCACGCTGCCCCTTGTGGTACTACAATACTCCCTGGCTGCAGCGAGCCCCTCGGCTACCTATCCCGCTGTCACATCCATGATTACCTGACAACGCGCCGCTGCCCGCACAGTGCGGGAGAGAAGGGCAAATCCTCTACAGGCGCTCATGTTTTTCTGACAGGCAGCGATGCCGTCACTTCCGGCGCATCTTCATGACGTTTTGACAATATGCGGTATTAAGGGCGGAAAAAGGAAGTGTCGCGTCAGATTCACAGAGAGGCTTACCGGGCGGAAATTGTGAGCGGCCATTTTTTATTTGGGCACTCTGACTTTTCCCTGACACGATGACACCTTATTTTTGTTAAACTTTTAATGTGTTTGTATCGGTGTGACTAATATATAAATAATTTTTTACTAATATATCAGTGATTTTACTTGTAAATTGTGTTCGGTAATTAATTCAAGGCATTTCCAGGCAGGGGCTTTTCATACATGATGCAGTTAGGCGTTAATACAATAATAATAATAATAATGTAAATAAAAACAGGAAGATGTTTGGTTCTTCTTTCTGTGCAGTCTGACATCTATAATTTCGTGTTTCATGCAGGTAAAGTTTTACATTTTTTGTAGTTGATGGCATTTTGGGGTACGTACATATAATTTTGTGTTTACATTTTATTATAGGGGAAATTCAGCAATCACCATGAGTAATATTATATATACCGCTATGTATGTGCTATGTAATATTTTATGCAGTTAATTCTATATAGTTTCCTTTTTTTGCAATATGGTTGTACATTTTATTTTTTGTAACTTTTTTGGGGAGTTTTAAATGATTTTTCATAGTGTGAAAGCAGTGTAGCTGTCAATCATAACCACTATTCTGTTCCATTAACAGCTCATGCAGACCTCAAACTGCAGATCCGCAAAATACAGATGCAGTCCGCATTTTTTTGTGTGGATCCATTGACTTCAGTGGGTCCGTGGTCCACATTTTGCAGACTTATTGTGGAAAGCGCATAGATGATCCATGTGCTTTCGAAATCCGTATGTCCGTTCCGTAAAAGGGTAGAACATGTCCTATACTTGGCCACAAAATGCAGACCCCGGACTCATTGAAGTCAGTGGGTCTGCAAAAAAAAATAGCAGATGCAACATGGACGGTATCCGCATTTTGTAGATCTCCATTTTGCCAACCACAATTGCAGGTCCACAATTCAGATATATAGGGTATATCTCAATGTGTGGAAGCCCTACAACAGGTGGTGGAGAGGAGCTGGGACTGGAGCAGCGGATGAGGATTGGGGAGGTGAGCATTATTAGTTTATACATTTTATTCATTCTGACCCTGTTTTTTTTTATTATTTCCCTGATATACCACTTTAAGTACTTACCTGCTCGCAGTACCTCCTGTAGATCACAATCAGGTGAATGCAAATTATTTGTGACTTTCGGGAGCTGCCAAACAATTGCAGATCAAACGTTTTCAGATTTGGATATTTTTTAAAAAGGTGTCATTTTGAAGTCTTTGTATCCCTCCTCCCTAAAGTTTTCTCTTAAAGGGGTTGGTCCAAAATAATAAAAAAAATCTAGAAGTAGCCATAAAATGGTTTAAAATAATAAACATGTCCTACTCCCCCTTTTCACCATCGCCGCTAAGGGCAGTGATTGGCTGCAGTGGTCTGTGCTGTATACAAGAATGTCACCGTAAACAGCAGCAGGAGAACCTGACCAGCACCACAGAGAACGGTGATGGAGAGGGTGCGAATAACCTTTTTTTTTTTAGACCATTTTAGGGCTTGTCCAAAAATTTTTATGATCTTGGATAACCCCTTTAGGGCTGGGTTCACATTAGCGCTATCAATGTCCATCATTCTGCTCTGTTATAGGAGCAGAACAACAAAAATAACCTAAATGGAAAAAAATCCAGCACAAAACTGAACCGAACAGTGCAGAACCAACACAACTGACTATAATGGTGTCTCTTCGCTTTCCGTTTTGGGATCTCGCTCTTTTAGTGAAAAAAAAAAAAAAGGTCCTGCATGGAGAATTTTTATTGGTCCGCTGATTTTGACAGTCTAGTGTTGAGCAAATCGAAGTGGACTTTGATCCGAATTTCAGGATTAAATTTGATTCATCGAGAAGCAGAATTTCCTTGTGCTTTGTGGTAACCAATCGATTTAACCTGAAATAGTGTAAAAAAAAAAAAACATACTTCATCCATTTGCAACGGGCTGGCTTCCACCATCTTGCTTGAAGATCTCGCACAAAATCCCGTAAGATGTCACCATGGGCCGCGCGAGATTTCGCACCAGATTTTCAATCAAGATGGTGGTGGCCGTCCCATCGCAAGCAAATGGATGAGGTAAGTATGATTTTTTTTATATTACACTGTCTTATCTCATTCATAGGTGATCGCAGCATCTGAGGGGTACAATGACGATGAGCGGCTACTTACAAACGACTACTTACAAACAAATGCGCTTTGTGACGAAGTAATTAATCAGAAAGCGTTTTTTTTGTTTTATTCGTCAAAGCAGCCGAATAGTTTTTTTTAATACTTCGCTCATCACTAGAAGTTCCCTAATGAAGCCGCCAACCCAGATAAGATGATACATGTGTAACAATTACACAAGGAAGCCAAATACCACCTGAATAAAACTCAATTTTATTGTGAAAATAGGTACAAACCCAACCACAAATACTGCCCCCTTGTGGCGAAGAACGGTAATAAGGCAACAGTTTGTACAAAGTCGTACAGTGGATATGGGCAGAATTTCAGCTTTAAATGTACAGTAAAAAAAAACAATAACAGTTTTCTATTAGTAATTCACAAATCATCAGCAGCAGCGATAGAAAGGCACAGGGATATGAGAAGGGGAAGCACTGTCAGCCCATGAGAGAACTGTACATATGGCTATCATCTCTGCTTTATACAATTTACAGTCAAAAGCCTAAAAAATATTTACATCTTCTTACTGAAAAATCTAACAACAGTTAAATATTCTCATAAAACACATAGTAACATCCTATAATTCAGTATATATATTTACATAGCTGTTTTTTCCCCCCAGAAAACAGCTCCACACCTGTCTATGGGCTGTGTCTGGTAGTGCAGGTCGGCTCCATTGATGCGAATAGGCTTGAGCTGCAATACCACATACATCCCGTAGCAGGGGTGGCGCTGTTTCTTGAAGAATGCAGCCATGCTTTTCTAAACATTTTCTGTACAACCCCTTTAATGGCCGCAAAGATTGAACGTTATACAGGGGGGACAATACAGTATGACTGGTGGGCCCGAGGCAAGTCGCTAACACTAACCGCAATCTTAAAATTCTTATTCGTGAAGAGTCTGCATGCAGTGTTAATAAACGGATTGTACAGGATTCAAAAATCATGGCTGCTTACTTCTAGAAATAGCACCACACCGGTGCACAGGTTGTGTCAGGTACTGCAGCTCAGCTCAACTGAAGTGGATGGCGCTAAGCTACAATAGCACACACAGTCCGTAGACAGGTGTGGCAGTATTTTCGAAATAACCCAGCAATGATTTTCTAATCCTGGACATAAATCCTTTAGGCTAGTTTTGCCCATGGGAGACTTTTATTAAGGCCTCATGCAAACAAACATATTTTCCATTACGCCCCATGACAGCACCTGTGAGAGATCCTCCCCCTTCCGGACAGGAACTTCCCAGATCTTTAAAAGGGTCCTCTGTACTCCACTGCTCAGTTTCTTCCTGTTTCCTGTCCGTAGGACAGGGGGATGGTTCTTTCCCAGGTCTATTAGGGGCCTGCAGGACCTCTAGGGTTAATTACCTTAGGCCTAGTGGAGCTACCTGACGGCGTAAGTCTCCACTAGGAGCTGCTGTAAAACCTGGTCATTCCCTCTTCATTATGCCATTGGGGGATCCCTGGTGGCCACCTCGTACCCTTCGGTCTGCGAAGTTCGGTGAAGAGGGGGGAGGAGTCGTCCTCTACTCGTGGTTAACGGCAGGCCTGTCCTGGGCGCACGGGAAGTAACACGTGCGTTTCACCTGAACAGGAAGGGCCAAGAAACATGGCGGGCGGTGCACGGCCTTTTTGAAGAGGGGACGCCAGCCAGCATGGAAGGAAGCAGCAGCAGGCTTTGACCAGACAGCCAGATCTTCCTCCCATACCCCTTAAACGCACGCAAAATGCAGGAAGGAGGGGAGATGCAACAGCGCACTGAAAGACAGGAGATACACTCCGAATCCTGCATGGTACTACTGGGGGGTAAGAGGGGTTATCCCTGCTATCTCCTTTTTAGGAGATTATTTTTTCCTTTTGGTAACTGATTATGGGCTATGTGTTAATGCAGGTTAAGAAGGCCCCAAGAAAAGCTACGCACAAGACTAAAGCCAGAGAATGTGGAATTTGCAAAAGAAAATTGAGCCCATCTTACCCCAAAGCTTGTTGTCAACCCTGTCCGGATAAATTGGTAGCGGAATAATCCCCATCCTTACTCTAGAATATTCAGGATTTAGTCAAAATGGAGGTTCGTTCCTCTGTGGAACAATTTAAAAAGTCACTTCCAGGCTCGTCGAAACATAGGAAAACTGATTCAGCGGAAGGAGCAATTACAAGCTCGGATTCTTCCTCTGAAAAGCTTGCGGGGAGGCCACTGTTCAAAGTGGAGGATACAGATTTATTACTAAAAGCAGTGAGGTCCACAATGGAGGTAGAGGAAGAGAAAGAGTCTAGATCCAGACAAGAAGTAATGTTTGAGAGTCTGAGATCAAGAAAAGCTAGAGTATTCCCCATTCAGGATTGCATTAAAGAACTAGTTAAACATGAATGGGACAAACTGTATAAAAAGTTCTTTATCCCTAGAGCTGTTAAAAGAAAATACCCATTTAATGATGAAGAAATTGCGGCCTGGCAGGATGTCCCTAGGGTAGACGCCCCGGTAGCAAAAGTGAATAAAAGATCAGCACTTCCATTTGAAGATCTTGTATCCCTTAAGGATCCAATGGATAAGAGAGGGGACACCTATCTAAGAAAAAATTGGGAGGCATCCACATCGTCTTTTAAGCCCAATATCGCAACGACTTCAGTGGCCAGATCGCTTAAAGTCTGGTTAGGAGAATTAGAATCACATATAGTGAATAAGACCCCCAAGAGAACAATTACTGGAGGGGATACCTACCATGCTAAAGGCAGTAGATTTTATTTCAGACGCCTTGGCGAATGCACTAAGGTTATGGGTTAGAGCAGCTGCATTATCTAACTCCGCCAGGAGATCCCTCTGGTTGAAGGGATGGAAGGGTGATGTGGCATCCAAATCTAATTTATGCGCCCTCCCTTGCCAGGGAAATTTCTTGTTCGGGTCAGCATTGGATGACATACTGGACAAGTAGTCAGATAGAAAAACTACCAACTTTTCCCAAACAAAGCAAGCCATTTTGGGTGGAGAGAAAAAAAGGGGCTTAGGGGACCAAGAGAAAGGTAGTGATTGGAGAAGTAGCAAATCAAAGGGTTTGTTGTTCAAATCCAAACCTCAAACCCCAAATGTGTCTCAGCAATGACGCCAAGCCTCAGGTTGGCGCTGATCTTTCTTTATTTTCTCAAGCCTGGCAAAATATCACAACAAGTGCCTGGATAAAAAAATATTATAAAAGGAAAATTACAGTCTGATTTCAAAAAGCTTCCACCAAAAAGATAAAAAATCGCTGCTAATCAAAACTCACCAAAGCAAACAGCATTGATAGAAGAAGTAAAAAACCTACTGACCAAGTCGGTACTAATACTGGTTCCCACGGAAGAAATAGGGAAAGGATTTTAGTCGACTCTCTTCCTTGTCCTCAAACCCAACGGGACTTATCGGACGATAATAAATCTAAAAGAGCTGAATCAGTATTTAACATACCGAAAATTTCCAATAGAATCAATATCCTCAACAGTTCTTCACCTATTCCCCAACTGTGTGATGGCCTCTATAGACATAAAAGACGCCTACTAACATGTACCCATACATCTTTCATCTCAGAAATTTCTCAGGGTGGCAGTACGGATGGGGAATCGATAGCTCATCTACAATTCAGAGCGCTCCCCTTTGGATTATCACAAGCGCCAAGAGTGTTCACGAAACTAATGGCAGAGGGGTTGGCACAAGTAAGGAGATCGGACATTATCATAATTCCTTATCTAGACAACCTCCTTATGGTAGGGCAGTCCCCAGACATTCTGGCGAGCCAAATTCAGATAGTGTTGGGGATTCTGACAAAACTAGGTTGGCTCATAAATTGGGACAAGTCATGTCTAACACCAGCTTACCGCTGCATTTTTCTAGGAATTCAACTAGATTTATTAGCCCAAAAATCCTTTCTTCCAGTAGAAAAGAGACTGGCATTACAACAGACGATGAGGGAATTCAGCAGAATATCCACGCTGAGAGAAGCTATGTCCATTTTAGGTCTAATGACTGCATGTATACCAGCGGTAAAATGGGCCCAGTTCAGGTACAGAATACTGCAGTCATACATCCTTTCGCATTGGGACGAGGGAATGTTATCCCTAGACTGCAAATATGTAATCCCCAGGTCAGTAAAGGATTTCCTTTTGTGGTGGATGAAGGAGCTGAACTTGATTCAAGGAGTAGAATGGGTGAAAGAAGATCCATTGATAATTACAACAGACGCCAGCCCCAAGGGGTGGGGGGCCCCCTCAGTTTTGGGGTTTTCCCAAGGTCAGTGGTCAAAATCTCAGAGTCTACAATCCCAAAACTCCAGGGAATTGAGGGCAGTACGGGCTGCCTTGAAGGAAGGTCTTCCCTTTCTGATAGACAGACATGTCAGAATTCTATCCGACAGCACGACAGTGGTGGGCCTATATCAACAGACAAGGGGGGACAAGATCTCCTCAGTAGTGTTGAGCGAACTTGTGTTTTAAGTTCGGCGTCTAAAGTTCGGGTTATCGAAGTATCCCGTTATGGATTCTGCTACCATGGACCATAACGGAATTTAGAATCCATAACGGGATGCTTCGATAACCTGAACTCAAACTTTAGACGCCGAACTTAAAACACAAGTTCGCTCTACACTACTCCTCAGCTACTGAATCTAGCGTCCTTAATTTTCTAATGGAGGGGAAGGTTCCATCTCTCTCAGCAGTACACCTGAAAGGCTCAGAGAACTGCGAATCAGACTTTCTGAGCAGACACAAATTCAGTCAAGGAAACTGGTGTCTAAACCAAGATGTCTGTTATCAGATAGAAGCTCTGTGGGGGTCCCCAACAATAGACCTTTTTGCATCCAGAGAAAACAGGAAATGCCAAAAAAAATAATTCTCAGTTTGTCAGATCAGTCCCTGGGGATGATGCCCTGTCTCAACATTGGGGCAGAGATCTGGTTTATGCTTTCCCCCCTCTCTGCCTATTACCCAGGGTAATTCAGAAGATCAGGAGGGAGGAGGCAACGGTGATCTTAATAGCTCCATTCTGGCCGAAAAGAGTATGGTTTGCCTGTTTAAGGAGGCTATCTCTTTCGGATCCCTGGATACTGCCAGAGATGGAGGACTTGCTGTATCAGGGCCCTCTACGTCATCCGGAAGTAAAGAAGTTACACTTAACGGCCCGGATTTTGAAAGAGAGAGTTCTTTAAGGCCAGGGGTCTGTCAGAACAAGTGGTAGAAACTCTACTAGCTAGTAGAAAGGAGGTTACCTCTAACATTTATTTGAGGGTTTGGAAGACCTTTGTTCAATTTGCTGGGTCAGGCCTAGATCTGGTTTCGCCACCAAATATTCTATTCATTTTAGATTTTCTACAGGAAGGTCTTAACAAAAAATTGAAACCTAGCACTCTAAAAGTCCAGATTTCTGCCTTCAGTGCGCTATTTGACTTCAGGTTGGCTACCCATCCCTGGATTAAGAGGTTTATTAAAGCGCCATCCAGGTTATTCCCTTCTGTTAAGGTCAAGACAGCTCCCTGGGATCTTAATATAGTACTTTCTAGGTTAACAAAAAGTCCATTTGAGCCCATAGATTCTATTTCCTTGAGAATGCTGTCATACAAGACTGCATTTCTGATGGCTGTTACATCTGCTAGATGAGTGGGGGAGCTTTCCGCCTTATCCGCCTCTCCACCTTATACCTTGGTACTGGAAGATAGGATAGTGTTTAAACCAGACCCTGCTTTTCTGCCAAAGGTTGTCTCGGATTTTCATAGATCCCAGGAAATTGTTCTCCCCTCTTTTTGTCAAAATCCCAAAAGTGAAGACGAGGAGACATTTCATACACTTGATGTGAGGAGATGTGTCTGTAGATACTTAGAGTCAACAATAGGAAAGCCTCTCAACTTTTCGTTCCGTTCTAGGGTGCTACAGAGGGTTAAAAGTTACAAGTCGCACTTTAGCCAGATGGATTATGAAGACAATAGGCTTAGCTTATTCTCTGGCAGGTCTCCAGGTTCCTACTGGCTTCTCGGCCCATTCAACGAGCGCAGTGGCATCATCTTGGGCAGAGAAGGGGTGTGCCACCATTGACCAAATTTGTAGAGCTATGACCTGGAACTCTCAGACCACGTTTTACAAACATTACAGATTGCACTTCTTGTCTGCTCAGGAACTGTCCTTTGGGAGAAAGTCCCACCCTAAAATTATCTAGTCTAATCTCTCACAGGTGCTGTCATGGGGCGTAATGGAAATACATTGATTACTCTTACCGGTAATCTGTTTTCCATGAGCCCATGACAGCACCTACATTATTCCCCTCTCCCCCAAAAATAAAATAAAAATTACACATATATTTAGTTTCATAGAAGTTATCTTAAAGAGGAGATATGCTGAATGGCATATATTTAAGATATTTATGTATGAGGTGTTAAGTTTCACTGTATATAGGGGTTTTGAAGGTCCTAGGAATCTTGTCACAAACTGAGCAGTGGAGTACAGAGGACCCTTTTAAAGATCTGGGAAGTTCCTGTTTCCTGTCCGGAAGAGCGAGGATCTCTCACAGGTGTTGCCATGGGATCATGGAAAACGGATTACCGGTAAGAGTAATCAATGTATTTTTGTCCACGTCCGATCTGCATTTTTTGCAGATCGGATGCGGACCCATTCAATGGGGCCGCAAAAGATGCGGATCGCACACAGTGTATGTCTGTTCTCTGTATGTCTGTTCTGTCCGCGTTACAAAAAAAGGATAGAATTGTTCTATTATAGGTCGTATAAGTTGAAAAAGTGGAACGCACATGGACGGTATCTCTGTTTTGCAGATCCACAATTTGAGGACCGCAAAACAGGCTACGGTCCGGTGCATGAGCCCTAAGACAGGTGTTTTGTAAGCCAGTCTTAACTTGTGTCAGATGCACCACAATTATGAAGAGGCGCATTCTCCCTAATAACTGGGGGCATATTGGGCCATCTGTGCACCAAAACTGAAATCTACAGCAGCAAGGGGAGTTTTTATTTTTATTTTTTATTATTGTAAATTTTATACAGGTCGTTTTTCAGAAGTTTTTCCCTTAGGTGTCTGCGTGTATAAAATTGACAATAAAAAAGCCATAAAAAATATGGTAACACCAGGTGAAGCAGAGATCTGATTGGCTACGGTGGCGGTTGCCCCATTTTCTCTCTGCGCTACTTAAGGCCTAGTATATACATTTTCTTTCATCCTGGTGTACGCTCGAGGCCCCATGTGAGGAAGGTTGCACTTTAGAAAAACTTTTTAAGAGACCAGTCTGATAATAAAAAAATAAAACATTTTAAAAACACATTAATTAAAATAGAATCCCGTTTCAAACACTCATTTAGTACATCACGACATCCACCCTAAACAAAACAAAGAACGAGGACACCATCTTGTTTCTAAGGATGGTTAAACAAAAGTCAGGGATCTGGGAGGAGCCCAAAGCGAAACTTAGAATGACTTACGTACCGTAATGGGGGAGAAGCTGCCGATAGTATCCAATCGGATCACAGGTTGAGAACTGCAATCTGGGGGGTTACCACGGGCAACATCACCACCATTCCTGGGCACAGCTCTTCTGGTATATCATCGAAGATGTCCTTATCTGAATAACGGGGTCCAGCAGCTAACTGCTTGGGTTCATATTGCTGGTAGCCCCCCATTAGTAGGGGGAGACAAACAAGGGGCTCCAACCCAATGGATAGCCGTAGTGTCCTTCATTTAAAATGGACATCCCTATGATCCTCCAGTACTACAGCTCCCATCATCACATTGGGTTTGGTGGATGGAGAGTATTCGGTATAGTAGTCATGTACAGTCAGCTTCTAGAAGAATCTTCCTTATATGTAAACATGTCGTTCCCTTTGGTTCCTGCCTGTAATATTTTTCATCGTTCATTGACGTTATAGCCCCATGACACTTCCCTCCTATGCTCTGGGTTTTTCCAGACGACTTGTCATAGGGACGCTGTAAGAATCCAGATAGTCATTTACACCAATCTCCACATCTTCAATGGCAGCTTTGTGTGGATAATCACAGGGACGGTGTGGATTTGGATCCACGCAATGTCCCTATGAAAAACCAGCAGAGAAGACTTCTCATGAGAACACTATTGATTTTTCATATTTTTATCCCAAAATAACCATGGAGATCGCAGGCTTGTGTATTTACCAGAATAAATGAACCTTGTTGGGGTCTGAATAGGTAACTGCTACACTGCACAACGGTCTGACCACAAAATGGTGGCCACCATGGTCACGGTTTTGCCTGAGCAATGAATGTAAACAGCCTTAGAGGGGTATTCCTATCTCAGGCATTGATATATCTCTAGGATATGCCATCAATATCAGACAGGTGCAGGTCCTACCTCTGTGACCCGCTTCTAGCTCTCATAGCTGTGAATAGAGAGGTGGCTGTGCATGTGCGGTGCGCTCTCCTTTCACTGCAATGGGACTTCTGGAAATAGCCGAGCAAGCTCACTCCGGTATTTTCAGAATTCCCATAGTAGTGAATAGAGAGCAAGCTATGGATGGGCTCTCCTTCACTTTGGGGTCCCATTCCTAGAGGTGGGACCCGCTTCTGTCTGACACTGATGGCATATTCTAGCGATGTGTCATTAATGTCTGAGATGCGCCAAGCCCTTTAACAACGGCAAACAAATTCGAATTCAGTAAAGCTTCACATCGTACTTTGTGTTACAGCGAGTTGGTGGCTCCAGGGCATATAATGCTCAGCCAACAAAATGAACCCCCAACTATAACTGAAATGGATGCAAGGATCCATGTTGGTGGCTACAAGTCCCCATCCTGCAGTAGATCCACATCCTCATCATCCAAGATCAGATCGGGGTGCATGACCTCTGTCTCCTTTAGGACATCTTCTAAATCCTGGGCCACATCGTCATCAAACTCTTCTTTCAAGCTTTTAATCAGGCTGAAGGGATCAAACGGCATGATATTGTCCGTGGGCAAAGTAGTCCTTACTATAGTCCTTGCAATGGTGTCGGCCATTTCCGCTGCCACCGCCGCCTTCTGTGCCTTCTGCCTCTGCTGCTCCTCCTGCTGCCTGTGAGTCTTCATGTGCGCGTTACGACTCTTGATCTTGTAGAAGACCCTAGGACCACAGATGGTAGGTATAGTTATACACAGGTTGTATTGCCTGCGCCTGTCAGTATGCATCTACACCAGAGGAGTAACTTGATGCCTCTGGGCCCTACAGCAAAAGGGCCCCCAAATATTACGTATCATTTTATAACACTGGTCTCCTCATACATGCCCCCTTAGATTGATCGCAACCGATGTATCCAGGGCTGGACTGCGACTAAAATGCTTTTCTGTTTGGTCCCGGCTGTACTCCTTATAGTTATGTCCCTGGATATCTTATAATAAATTATTAGCCTAAAACTATAACATACAATCATCTGAGTACGTGAGTAACAAGGGAGGGCTTGCAACTGAGGAATGTTTCTTTAATCAGAACGTACAAGGAATAATTTCTCTGTCTGGGACCATTTATGTTACAGCCATGCACTGTACGGAGTATCTGATACGATGCACTTTCCTGCGACTTGGGGGGAACGATTGGGAAGATGTGGGTAGTAAATGAAAAATAAAACAAGTGAGCAGGGAGCAACAGCGAGCACTGGTGTTTCGGATTGTGGAATACCAGGCCTAAACAGTGACACCTACAGGCCACATTAGAGAACACCTCTCTGTAAGGGCTCTTTCACACGAGCGGATGCCGTGCGGGTAATCTGCTGCGCGAAAGAGTACAAAGCCCCGTTCTGGACAGCAGAGACACGGAGCATTACCATGATTGATAATGCTCTGTGCCTCTCTGTGACCTTTTTACTACAAAATCACAGCGAGATAAAATTGTCACCGTGATTTTGTAGTAAAAAGATCACAGAGAGGCACGGAGCGTTATCAATCATGTTAATGCTCTGTGTCTCTGCTATCTGGAACGGGGCTTGGCACTCTTTCACGCAGCGGATTCCACGCACGGGATCCGCTCCTGTGAAAGAGCCCTAAGGGTTCGGCTACACAGCGGCAAGTGTTGTGCGACAAAAAGGGTACAGCTAGACGGCAACACTTGTTGCGCAACTTCTCGTCGCAGAACAGTCGCACAACTTTTTTTGTAATGATAGTCAATGGCGTCGCAATGTGACATGCTGCAACAGTCGCAAAAAAATCCAACTTGGATCGATTTTTTTACAACTCGCGTCATAGCAAGCATGTCACATTGCGACAACATTGACTATCATTACAATAAATGTCACGAGACTTTTCAGTGTCTCCGTGTAGCCGGACCCTAAGACTGGATTCACCTGCTGTGTATGTTTTCTCTGCGTTTTTTTTTAATATTTTTTTTTAGGTGGCGCTATAGAGATATTTTATTGAATAACTCGTGACTGTAATAAAAATTTTTATTGCACACAATTCCAAAAGTATTTACCCCTAGGTGCTGGTTTAAAAACTGCTGAATATTTTTTTTTGGGACTCTGCGTTTTTAGTTGTCAAAAATACTACAGATGTTATTTTAAAGTCTATAGCAAACTAATGAAAAGCCTGCATGCACAGCATTTTTGTAGAAATTTTTTCAAAACTCAGTATGCTCTGGGAATGGATTTTTTTCTCCGTCTCCCCCCCCCTCCCGCACCTATATAGGACCCAAAAAAATGCACGTAAAAAATGCCACCAAAAAACTTAACTCAAGGAGGCCTAACATAGCTAACATCTGGATTCACAGTTAGGCTACTTTCACACTTGCGTTGTTCTTTTCCGGCATAGAGTTCCGTCACAGGGGCTCTATACCGGAAAAGAACTGATCAGGTATGTCCCCATGCATTCTGAATGGAGAGTAATCCGTTCAGTTTGCATCAGGATGTCTTCAGTTCAGTCGTTTTGACTGATCAGGCAAAAGAGAAAACCGTAGCATGCTACGGTTTTATCTCCGGCTAAAAAAACTGAAGACTTGCCTGAATGCCGGATCAGGCATTTTTTCCCATAGGAATGTATTAGTGCCGGATCCGGCATTCAGAATACCGGAATGCCGGATCCGTCCTTCCGGTATGCGCATGCGCAGACTGAAAAAAAGGTGAAAAAATAAATGCCGGATCCGTTTTTGCCGGATGACACCGGAAAGACGGATCCGGCATTTCAATGCATTTTTTCGACTGATCAGGCATTTTTAAGACTGATCAGGATCCTGATCAGTCTTACTAATGCCATCAGTTAGCATACATTTTGCCTGATCCGGCAGGCAGTTCCGGCGACGGAACTGCTTGCCGGATCTCTCTGCCGCAAGTGTGAAAGTAGCCTAAGTTACATAAATAGTAGTTTTCTTTAGTTTTTTTTTAGATTTGTGTTAAAAAAGAAAAAAAAAAAGAAAAAAAAAGTATTCAAAAAGTGAAATAAAACACCACAAAAATGCAGTTTGTAGTGTGTTTAACATTTTCCTATTGACTTGGCGTCTTTCAGACGAGCGTATTAATCCCGGGAAACACTCCCCTTGTGCGAGCGGTAAATCCCTGCCTGAACGCTGCACCTGTGAAGTAAACTCCCAGCAGTATAATGATTTATGATGTGATGAATTCCAGTCTCACCGCCGGTCTACTGAACTGTTATAACGTAATGCGGTGACTACAGTTTGGTAGATCGAAGGGGAGACTGACATTCACATCATCATAAATTATAATGTTGCACGGTCACTTCAAAAGGGGCAGTGTTCAGAGTGGGAAATACCATTCACAAGTGGAGAAGGCTTCCTGGAATGAATACGCTCGTCTGAAACTACTTTTACAGCGAATATCTGGCCGCAGCAATAAAAAAATAAATAAAGGAAACTCCCCCCCCATAAAAATAAATGGTTGTTTTTTTTTTAAACCACTCAAATTCAGGTTTTATTTATGTATGCCAAGAGTTGGAAAATTTGCCCCAAAACCCTGACAGAGGAAGGGTCAAAAAGTGTCCAAAAGGTGACCACCTAGAAATCAACATCATGGATACAGCCTTGACGCTGGCGCATAGCCGCTGCCATTTACTCTGGCGCCCTGACATGGCAAGAATGAGCTGCTACTTACTTGCCACAGAGTTTACATGGGAATACGGATGTAGCGTCGGTCTCCCCGCTGGTGGTGCTGTGCGCCGGGGAGCTCTTCACAGAACAGTATTCACTCTGAGCCCCTGATTTGGGTCTTCCTGTACTTGTAGCTGTAAACACCTTGGCGGGGGTAGCTGTTCCTCCGTGAATACGGGCATGGCCGTTCAGAGCCTGCCTGGAGCAGAATATCTGTAAACCAAAGGACAGGATATAATATGACAGGGAGAAAACTGCGCTCAGTGCAACATAGTATCATGAGAATCTTGTCAGGGTGGTAGCATGTCCCTGCGCTGTATGCCTGCCACTAATGACCGTGCACTTACAGCTCCGCAGTTTCCCATTTCACACACAAAGTTGGCGGCTGGAGGGCCAGGGTGTGCAGGTACAGAATGGTCGATCACTGCTGGATGTAGTAGTTCTGCAGTTTTCTGCACTGGTTGATGGGCTGAATCGTTCTTCTTGGGTTCATCGCCATCCTCCTCATCCACGTCATCCACACTGGTCTAAACAAAAGAAATGATCTTTGTCAGTGCAATACATGTGATAAACTGAGGCCTAATCACTAGTCTTGTGTGCAGAGGGAGTTACATAGCGGGATTATCCAGGAATACCATCCTGGCCGCTCTGACATCAGGCATGGTGAGGCCCCACTGCATCCTGGGAGGTACAGTTACCAAAGCAAATGTCAGATACCTAGCGAGCGTAGCATGCAAGGGTCCTGTTCTAATTAATACTAACTGGGCATCAGACGATTGCCCTGGCCTGCAGTGGTAGATCGGGGGAAAGACTATGCCTGGATAATACCCTTTAGGGCTCGTTCCCATGGCAGAAGTTGTGTGTGGATTTCTGCACCAAAATCCACACGGAAAACCGACCCCCGTTGTTTTCAATGGGAATCTGCTCTGCCAACCATACGACGCGGGATCATTTCTGAGCAGATTTCCAAAGAAAGGACATGGACCTTTATGGGGTGGTTTCTGCAGAGAGGTTGTTCACTTGCAGATTAGCGCCACTGAATGAGGAGGATCCACAAAATTGTGGCAGAAATCCATGGGTCGCTCATGGATTCTGTGGTAGATTTTTCTGATGGAAAAATCCAGTGTGACTATAACCTCGATGGGACAGAAGAGAAAACCCCACCAATGTTTGATGGCGGAGTTGATGTTGTAATGTACGGTTGGGCTTCATGTTACATATTTGGAAATAGCCCTGTTCACATTTTGGGGGATGTTTATCACTGCAAGATGCATGGATAGTTTGCGGCAAATTGATCAAAATGTCATAGGTGGCTTTAATTGTCACTATTGTCCCCAAAAAACTTTTTGATTGATAGGGGTCCAGGTACTGAGACCACTAATGATCGCTGGAATGAAGGGGCAGAAGTGCGTAACTAAGGAGCTTATATGGACTTGATCAGCCTTGGGCTACATTCACACATTGAAAAATCGCTGTCATGCGGTCATTCTTAGAACCAATTGAGGTAAATAGGGCTATTCACATGACAGGTTTTTTTTAAGTGCACCTGTCAGCCGTTAAAAATGGGTACACCAGTAAAAAAATAAATAAATAAAATAGCCTTTTAGGGGTTAAAATAAAAATGCCTCTGCCCGTGCAAGTGGATACGTTTTTTTTAACCCCTAAAAGGCCATTTATTCACTAGTGTACCCATTTTTAAGGGCTATTAGATGGGTGCACTCCTGTCTAATGGCCGTAATGAAGTATTAAAAAAATCCTGCACATTATTAATGCTGGGGGCCACTCGGGGGAGGGAACCTTATTACCGCCGTCAAAAAAAAACTGACAAAAAACAGATGCAAAAATGACAGAAAAACTGACAGTGACTGTAGTGTGAATGTAGCTTTAGGCTAGGTCTACACGACGACATTTTGTCGCGCGACAGTTTTTATAATGATAGTCTATGTATGGTGTCGCATGCTGCGACTGCGATGCAACAGTCGCAAAAAATCCATTCGAGATGCACTGTAGTTGTGCCCTATCTGTTGCGCAACTTATTGTCGCGCGACACATGTCGTCGTGTAGACCTAGCCTTAGATGTAATGGAAGTGATGCAGCCAGAACCACAGGGCACAAAACACATGCATTTTTACTGCTTGCTGATGTGGTCTCATCACTTTAATGCGTTTTACCTGTGTCCGCTGCCTAACCGCGGCACTTGGAGGTAAAATCTGAGGTTTCAGATCACTCAAACAGCAAAAACTGCACTACAGGGGCTACAAACAAAGCCGGGTGCACAGAGCCTGTACCTCATGGAGGCCGTGTGGACTGGACTATATAGAGATGAATGGTTTCCATGAGCTTCTGTACAGGCGTTAGGCCCCTTCGTTCCAGCAGGCAGTGGGGTCTTAGAACCACAACTCCCATCCAGATATCCCACCATATTCATGTGAGCCCCCTCCTCAATATGAAATATCACATCCCGGGCCGTCCTAGGACAATACCCTCACCGTATCATCCTCATGCAGTTCAATGAGACGTGACCTCTTCCTGCGGCCCATGTGCAGGATCTTCTTCCAGGTGTAATAATATTCTACGCACTGCGACACCGTCTTTGTCTTTATCTAGAAAAAACAACGGCAACGCGGCTTCGTTAAGATCCTCTTGTTTTATCTGTCCATGCATGGAGGTCACACAGGCTCACCAGTACGTGCTATAATTATAAAGGTCTGCTAATAAATCACAGAAATGTAATAAAATGTATATCTCCAGAAGGCCAGTTTCACACCAGAGTTTACAGATGCAGCAGGGTGTTCCTGTCGGATCCTTCACTGCCATAATGGCGTCTGGCCCCATATCTATAATGGGATCCGGCGAAGATCTAGCCAAAACCCAGCAAATATGCCGAGAATCGGCTGGGCAAAACGGTTTGTGTCTGGCTGATTCCTGCCGGCAGTGTGAAACAGGGCTGACGGGTGTGCAAATGCTCATACAAAACCAGTCGCATAAGAATAATTCGGATAGCCAGGACCGCATGGTAGTAAAAGCCCCAAGCATATCCACCGGCCCCTCCTAAGGAAGTTGCCATAGATGTTGACAATACACGTGGGGTTCGTGGTCATTTATACTTATTTTGGGTAGAGTTAGGGTGGCCCTATTCACTTTATGACTATGCTGCTAATTATATTTAGTGTTATGAGTCATTTCCGGATACGGAGTATATCATTTTCTGTGCGGCCAGAAGTAGCAGCATAATGCCGTCATCCGAGGTTCGTGTGTACTCCCTTTCCTTAAAGGGCATCTGTCAGCAGTTCTGTACCTATGACACTGGCTGACCTGTTACATGTGCGATTGGCCGCTGAAGGCATCTGTGTTGGTCCCATGTTTATATGTGCCCGCATTGCTGAGAAATGAATACTGATGTTTTATTATATGCAAATGAGCCTCTAGGAGCAACGGGGGCGTTACCATTACACCTAGAGGCTCCACCCTCTCTGCAACTGCTGCACCCTCTGCACTTTGACAGGGCCAGAGATTGAAAACATGATCACACCTCGCCCTGTCAGCTGCAGGCTCGGCAGCTGGAGAGAAAGCGGAGCCTTTAGGTGTAATGGAAACGCCCCCGTTGCTCCTAGAGCCTCATTTGCATATAATAAAACATCATTTTTCTCAGCAATGCGGGCACATATGAACATGGGACCAACACAGATGCCTTCAGCTGCCAAGTGCACATGTAACAGGTCAACCAGTGTCATAGGTACAAATCTACTGATAGAGGCCCTTTAAACAGTGCTCCTTGTAGATGCCACAAGTCCCGTCTTGTGAGGTCAGCCATGGAGCAGTCTGCTATAGACAAGCTATAACGTTTCCATCAGTTGCTGCTGTCTGTCCTACATGACATCAGAACATTTGTTCTTGGCTTGTGTTGGGAGGAAATGAGACTGATGGCCATCTCTGCCCCGGGGCTGAACCCAACACTTATCACAGCACTTTCTCCTTGTGACGGTCGGGCGAGGAGCTTTGGTATCTAATGTCCTATCATCGTTGTGCACTCTGCACATACCGCCCACCGTTTATTTCTATTCTACAGTATACAGCAACCATTTTAGGTTTTAAATTATGATTTAAGAATAATAATACATTTCTGACATGAAATGTTCATGAAACTGTATATAAGACCCCCGTGTAGTCACTGTTCAGCTGGTACCCATTTTAGGATTTTATTCCCCCCCCCCCCCACCCCCACCCCACTCTGGATTATCAGTATTTCTGGCCGATCATATATCATGTGCTGCATTAAAGGGGTTGTCATAAAAAAAAAAAAAAACTACAGGAATGGTCTTAAAATAATAAAAGAACGTATATTCACCTACCTTCTTATCCCCCTGGACCGGCTTTGTTTGTTTGTCTGCAGCAATGTCGCGCCCATATACCTCTCCATAACACTGCAGCCAATCACTGGCCTCATTGGTCTTGTGCCGTGTACTGCTGAGGCCAGTGATTGGCTGCAGCAGTGTTTGGGATGTCATTGCTGCAGCCAATGAGATGACGTCATGGATGCAGCATCGGGTAGGATCGGAGGCAGGTGCAATTGATTATTTTATGACTATTTCTGCCTGTCAGAAGTTTTTTTTTTTTTTTTTTTTTTTATCTCAAACAACCCCTTTCATGGATTTTTACCATATTCTCTACTGTCCATATGACAACAGGAGGAATTTACCATCTTCTGGACATGGAATAAATCCTTATTGCAGGTGTTTATTGCTTTGTTAAAACTCTTCTTCTCGTTGGTGGTCCAGTAATCGGATCCTGGAAAAAGGAATATAAATAGAGTTTCAGTTGGAGGCTGAAAAAACGGTAGGTACATCCCTCTACCACCCGATGGCTTTGGGGGAAGGGGGATTGGTTGGTGTCAGATTGGAAAACATGCACATGGGTTTTTTGACTTGACAGGTGAAACATATTAAATAATGTGTTTTAACCAAACAGTCTAAAAACACCTTAACGGCCTTGTCTGCAGGCATGCTGGGAGTTGTAGTTAGCAGTAGCTGGAGAGCCACAGATCAGAGGCTACTCCTGCATCCTCTCTCTGCTTTGGTAATGGAGATATCTGGCAGCTACACACCCTCCTCCCTCCATAGACGGAATGTGTTCTTCTGAGCCAACCATAAATATTAGGGTCCATTCACACGACCATAAGCTGTCCGTGCTCATACTGCAGACCGCAAACGGCGGTTCAGCAATATATACGGGCACCAGCCCTGTACGCTCCATATCCTGGATGCGGACCCATTCATTAAATGGGTCCGCAATATACGGAGCAGTGTGGAGTGGAAGCATTATGCAGCACTTCCGTGGGATTTCACTCCGTGCCTCCGCACTGCAAAAAAAATGGTCTATTTTTTAGCAGTGCGGAATGAATCGTGTGGATCGCAAACCCATTCAAATGAATGGTTCCGCATCCACAAACGGGGGCCACAATGCCGGTGCCCATGCATAGTCACAGGGCGCACATGTTTGTGTGCATGAGCCCTTAATGGGAGAAGGTGGTGTGAAAAACAGCAGCCGGATAACTTTTGTTAGTTATTTTATGTCTATGGCCGGCTGACATAGGTGGTAGGCACTATTTTTTTTCTATCCAACAGCCCTAAAGTTGAAAACATGCATGGATACATCTTGCATCCAGAGCATTTTTGGTTAAATACACAGTATATACAGTCAAGTCCCATTATTCTGACCCCCTCCTACTCTCAACATCAGCAGTGTTTAGCTCATGAAGGAAGTCACATATGCTGAGCTGGCTCGGTGGGTATATAAGGTGTGCTGAGCTGGCTCGGTGGGTATATAAGGTGTGCTGAGCTAGCTCGGTGGGTATATAAGGTGTGCTGAGCTAGCTCGGTGAGTATATAAGGTGTGCTGAGCTGGCGGTGAGTATATAAGGTGTGCTGAGCTGGCGGTGAGTATATAAGGTGTGCTGAGCTGGCTCGGTGAGTATATAAGGTGTGCTGAGCTGGCTCGGTGAGTATATAAAATGTGCTGAGCTGGCTCGGTGGGTATATAAGGTGTGCTGAGCTGGCTCGGTGAGTATATAAGGTGTGCTGAGATGGCCCGGTGAGTATATAAGGTGTGCTGAGATGGCCCGGTGAGTATATAAGGTGTGCTGAGCTGTCTCGTGAGTATATAAGGTGTGCTGAGCTGGCTCGGTGAGTATATAAGGTGTGCTAAGATGGCTCGGTGGTTATATAAGGTGTGCTAAGATGGCTCGGTGGTTATATAAGGTGTGCTGAGATGGCTCGGTGGGTATATAAGGTGTGCTGAGCTAGCTCGGTGAGTATATAAAGGTGTGCTGAGCTGGCGGTGAGTATATAAGGTGTGCTGAGCTGGCTCGGTGAGTATATAAGGTGTGCTGAGCTGGCTCGGTGAGTATATAAGGTGTGCTGAGCTGGCTCGGTGAGTATATAAGGTGTGCTGAGCTGGCTCGGTGAGTATATAAGGTGTGCTGAGCTGGCTCGGTGAGTATATAAGGTGTGCTGAGCTAGCTCGGTGAGTATATAAGGTGTGCTGAGCTGGCTGGGTGGGTATATAAGGTGTGCTGAGCTAGCTCGGTGAGTATATAAGGTGTGCTGAGCTAGCTCGGTGAGTATATAAGGTGTGCTGAGCTAGCTCGGTGGGTATATACCATGTGCTGAGCTGGCTGGGTGGGTATATAAGGTGTGCTGAGCTGGCTCGGTGGGTATATAAGGTGTGCTGAGCTGGCTCGGTGGGTATATAAGGTGTGCTGAGCTAGCTCGGTGAGTATATAAGGTGTGCGATAGGTTGTCTGCACACATATCCTACTGTAATGGGTAATAGGGGATATTTATCAGAGTTGCAAAAAGGGATGATAATTGGCTTTCGGGCCAAGGGTGGCCGTATTTCGGACACTGAGCAGTGTGAACAGTTCACATGCTTCTGAAGTGAAAGTGTATGGGGAGTGGACAAATTGCACCATTGTGAATAAGCGACATGAAAACTTCAGAGCACCATGTGCCACTGATGTGAGAGGTGAACGTCGGCTACGAAGGTGCATGAGGGTGAACCAACCAGCTACAGTAAAAGCAGCTTACCGCCAGAATGAACCAGGGGGCACCAGACGTGTGTCTAATACAACAATTCAGGGAACCCAACTGCATATGGGGCTCCAGAGGAGACATTGCACCTCTGCTAACGAAGCTGCATCAGCGGAAAAGCTTCAATTTACATGTCTGTGTCCGAACTGGACCTCAACTGATTGGTAAAGGGTTGTCTTCTCCGATGAGTGACATTTTCTACTTCATCAGGACGTTGGCATGTCAGGTGAGAAACATCAGAGAACAGACACCCTGCAGCCATTGCTGGAAGAACACAAGCTGGTGGTGACGGATAGGATTTTCCAGCAAGACAATAAGACATGTCATACGGCTAGAAATGTCCGGCATTGGTCGGAAGAGCATGACCAAGACTTTAAGTCTGGGGAATTAGGGGCCAGGGTAGTACCTGAACAGAATTAAGCATCCGTGGGACCACCTCGATGGTCGTGTTCGCTCTATGGATCCCCCTCCAGCAGCTGTGGGATGCAGTCAGCATGGCTCCAGATACCTGGGACAACCTACCAGGACCTTACGGAGTCAGTCCCAGCCCGTCTAGCCGCTGTCTGTGCTACACACAGCGGTTACTCTGGATATTAGCTGGTGGTCAGAATAATGGGACTCGGCCATGTAGTACATAAACTCTAGTACTTCATATGACATCTGCAAAACCTTCACCAGTCTCTAGGCACTGGAAACCATAAACAAGTTGCTGATGATGGATCTATTATTTTTATTGTATGCGTCTGTTTAGTACTTTCAGCATATAATGTTTCCATATTGTGAACGGGCTGTGGGTCTGATAGCCAGCACTTCAACACATTAATAACGCCTGTTATTAACAGTAACATGACCAATGTAATAAATACTGTACATTCAATATTCATAGTCATCAAATACTGCGTTAATGACCTTGACTTGGATGTAATGTACAACCTATGGTTAAAAAAATAAAATAAAATCCATAATATAATTTGTTGGTAGCAGTGGCCTGCTTGTTGGTGGTTTCCATATTTGTAGATACCAAAGAGAATAAAGAATGAAAGCACATTTTTGCAGAGTCTGGAATGGCATTGTTTCCTTCTGTGTTCTTCCATCCAATATAGTGTATGGTAAAGCACTAATGACTATCTCCATCGAGATAGTCTTCTGTTACCTCCTTTGTGCAATGGATCTACTGTCGCACAGATAATGAGAGGTTTTATTGTGGAGGGTCGTATCACGCAGGATCAGTAAGACCTGGTCACGAGGTGATAAGTAAGTAATAAGTAGATTGTGCTCCTCGGTGTCAGTGTGCGGTCAGGGTGAGGCTCTGCACATAGTCGGAGCTGGTTTCGCTCTAGCATTGTTCTTCATGTCATTTTGACATACAGTACAGACCAAAAGTTTGGACACACCTTCTCATTCAAAGAGTTTTCTTTATTTTCATGACTATGAAGGCATCAAAACTATGAATTAACACATGTGGAATTATATACATAACAAACAAGTGTGAAACAACTGAAAATATGTCATATTCTAGGTTCTTCAAAGTAGCCACGTTTTGCTTTGATTACTGCTTTGCACACTCTTGGCATTCTCTTGATGAGCTTCAAGAGGTAGTCCCCTGAAATGGTCTTCCAACAGTCTTGAAGAAGTTCCCAGAGATGCTTAGCACTTGTTGGCCCTTTTGCCTTCACTCTGCGGTCCAGCTCACCCCAAACCATCTCGATTGGGTTCAGGTCCGGTGACTGTGGAGGCCAGGTCATCTGGCGCAGCACCCCATCACTCTCCTTAATGGTCAAATAGCCCTTACTTTCAAAGTTTTCCCAATTTTTCGGCTGACTGCCTGACCTTAATTTCTTAAAGTAATGATGGCCACTCGTTTTTCTTTACTTGGTTGCTTTTTTCTTTACTTAGAATTTGTATTATGGCAAGAAAAAAGCAGCTAACAGTCTATTCAGTAGGACTATCAGCTATGTATCCACCTGACTTCTCCTCAACGCCACTGATGGTCCCAACCCCATTTCTAAGGCAAGAAATCCTACTTATTAAACCTGACAGGGCACACCTGTGAAGTGAAAACCATTTCAGGGGACTACCTCTTGAAGCTCATCAAGAGAATGCCAAGAGTGTGCAAAGCAGTAATCAAAGCAAAAGGTGGCTACTTTGAAGAACCTAGAATATGACATATTTTCAGTTGTTTCACACATGTTTGTTATGTATATAATTCCACATGTGTTAATTCATAGTTTTGATGCCTTCAGTGTGAATCTACAATATTCATAGTCCTGAAAATAAAGAAAACTCTTTGAATGAGAAGGTGTGTCCAAACTTTTGGTCTGTACTGTATATTTGGTAAATTATGCATACTAACTCATTTTTATGGAGGAGAGGAAACTGATGCCAAAATGCAGGATGCACTTTCAGTCCAGATCCAAAAAATGCAATGTGTTGCTTTGTTGGGTTTTGTAATAACTAAACCTGCTTCAAAAGCTGATGTGAACTGATATAACTGTCTGTAGTATAGAAAAACATAGCTGCAGCTTTGTGTCCGGTCATAGAAACTAAAATAAAATAAACGGATCCGGTACTGAAAACAATAAAAGTCAGTGGTGACAGATCCATTTTTTTAACAGCCTAAAAAAACGGATTAGTCACCCATTGACTTTCAATGTACTTAGCGATTGATCCATTTTGATTTCACACAACCGCATCCTAACGGAAAGGATAAATCCTGATGTGCAAGATCAAAACTGATCCGTTTAATTCCGGTATTGAGATCCGCTGCTGGATCTCAAAACCGGATTTAAAAAAGCAAGCGTTAAAGTAGCCTTACTTACTCCTCGTAGCCTCCATCCCCTCTGGTCCTGCGCACTGGATGATGTTCGTCCATATTCTGGTCTCCAGCTTGTTTTCTTCACGTGCGCTGCTTCAGCATCACTGCTGAAACCAGTCATTGACTGCAGCAGCGCAGGCGACAATGTATCTCAGAAAAAAAACAAGCTGGAGACCAGAACATGGATTAGCGGGAGCCAGTGCTCAGGACTGGAACGACAGAGAGCAGGTAAGTATGAATCTTTCAATAGGTGATGCAGGCTACAGGGCGCAAGTATGAAAAATCTGGCCTATTAATTAAATCAGGATTTTATTTTACACAAATATTTATTCAATTTTTGTTTTACATTTTCCACATCACTATATTTAGAACAAAATATCTCAAATCATGCAGTTATCGCACTGGCCACTAGTCCTAAAAATAAGTTGAGACTTCCGGTTCTTTATAGGTAACTTTTCAGTAGCCATCGCATTATCATTACAGGCAGAATTACAATGACAGATATCACCTCTGTATAGATAACACAGGATCCACTGTGATATCACAGCTTATTTCCTCTCTCCTGACCTCTGCACAGGTCACAGAGCACGCCTAGAAAACTCTACCATAGAAGTCAATGAGGTCCGTCCTCTCTATTGTGTCGACGGCCCATGTGGCTGCGCTCAAAGAACAGGATAGGAAGTCTTGACGTGTTTTAAGCCTAGTGGCCAGTGTGAGAATTGCATGATTTTAGGATTATTTTTTAAATACAGATAATGACATGGAAAATTTTAAAAAATTGTCACCAAAAATTCTAAATAAAATGTTTAACATAAAAACTTGATTTAAACAATAGGTCATTTTCATGTCCCCTTTAAAGGTACACTACCATGAAGGTACTTGCATCCATACTCCGTGATGAGAATGTTTACCAGCATATTTTTGTCTGTTCAGTTCTGACGACTTTGTGAAAATAAATTTAGGTGTTGGGCGTCTCAGGCTCTGCTTCAGTTCAAAACTTTAATATGATTTATGTACCATAATTATTATTATTATTATTATTTTTTTAAATAAAATGTTACATTTGGATGCAAAATTGCATGAAGGAGCTGATTAGTGTAAAATATTGTGTGATATTGACACAAGGTGGCAGGTTTCAGAAAATACAGTATGATGATGTTATAAAACTTTTAGCCTTTATTTCAGGTACTATTTCTATACTGAATGTCATTAAAGGGCTTCTGTCACCCCACTAAAGTGATATTTTTTTTTTTGGGCTAGTTAAATTACTTATATTGCGATATATGAAAATATAATGGTCTTACTTACTTTGATCCAGCAGTTTCTTCCAAAAACGAAGTTTTATAATATGTAAATTCGGTCTCTACCAGCAAGTAGGGCGTCTACTTGCTGGTAGCTGCTGCAGAAAACCGCCTCCCTCGTCGTGTTGATTGACAGGGTCAGCCGGGATCTCCTCCTCCGGCCAGCCCTGTCGGCATTTCAAAAATCGCGCGCCTGTGTTCATGACATCACCGAAATAGAAGACGTCATCGGCGCAGGCGCACTGAGGGAGTTCTGAGGAGACGAACCTCCTCATCTCAGAGCGCCTGCGCCGAATGAACACAGGCGCGCGATTTTTTAAATGCCGACAGGGCTGGCCGGAGGAGGAGATCCCGGCTGGCCCTGTCAATCAACACGACGAGGGGGGCGGTTTTCTGCAGCAGCTACCAGCAAGTAGACGCCCTACTTGCTGGTAGAGACCTAATTTACATATTATAAAACTTCGTTTTTGGAAGAAACTGCTGGATCAAAGTAAGTAACACAATTATATTTTCATATATCGCAATATAACTAATTTAACTAGCCCAAAAAAAAAAAATCACTTTAGTGGGGTGACAGAAGCCCTTTAAAGGGCATCGTCAGCAGATTTGTTTCATAGGTAACAAATCTGCTGACAGATGGACTTTAATTGTTAAAAATGTGTCCATAAATTCCTGAAGCTCACGGAACGATCCATACAAAAGAGTTATGTTTAGTGCAGGGGCTGGAGGGGGTGGAGCATGACTCATGGATTCTCTTTTTAATCTTTTATGCTTCGCCCCCTCAAAAATAACACCGTGTACCATTTATGCTTGGAGAATTCCTTTAAGAACACCCAGTGTGTCCTGGAAACACTGCTGTTTAGTGCAATACATAATGTATATATATAAAAAGCAAACACTATGCCTGAGCAGCAGCACAACACTAATATAAATGATCTTACTGTACAGGGAGACTTGGCGAGATCATTATCTGGCAGCTACGACTTGCACATAGAAGGCTTGATTGTGGCTTTCTATCACTATTATATCAGACAGCCAGTGCCATTCTGACTGACCTCAAACGTATGACTAAACAATCACATTTCAACCACGCGGCTGCCACCGAACACCACAAGTAACCTTCAAAGTCAGCATCACCAGAGGAAGATCACGTAAGAACCACAGAAAAGCAGAAGGTAAGTAAATGGGTTTTTAGATAGTCCTGGCAAACCAGTGACGCACCCTCATTCCTGAATCTTCCACACTTGGGTTTCATAAATTTGTGTGGTTTCGGGAAACTGTATGCAAAGCACCCAGGAAATGCCTACAATGCCAACTCTGGGGTAAATACTGTATGTAAAAACACCCACCGATCTTTACAAATGCTTGCATTCAAGGACTGTTGGCAACTATGAAATCAATCCCACATACTTAAAGGGGTTCTCCGGGAATTAAGAAAATGAAAATACTTAAATATTACTTTATTATAAATGTATTCCCAAATACCTTTCATTAGTTATAATGGCTCGTTTTGGCTGAGCAGCAATCATTAGGAGATATAAAATGGCTGCCGTCCTATTAGTGCACACAAAACCTGTCCTGATCACACAGCAGGACAAGTTACTTCACAACACTGAGCTAAAGAGCTGCCTCATCCTCCTCTCTGCTCTACTTGTCATTGATTATGGTCCTGAATACAGATGATAAGAACTTCAGCTGAATCTCTGTAGGAATTGAGTTAACGAGGAGACATGAAGTACAGAAAGGACGGACAGGACAGACTGCGGTAATGGAGACTGCATACAAGAGCTGCAGCTCATCAGCCACATCCCCACCTCCTCATGAACTCCATTCTTACAGAGATCCAGCTGAAGATCTTATTATCTGTATTCAGGATCATAATCCCTGACTAGCAGAGCAGAGAGGAGGATGAGGCAGCTCTTTAGCTCAGTGTTGTGAAATTACCAGTCCTACTGTGCGATTAGGACAGGTTTTGTGTGTACTAATAGGACGGCAGCCATTTTATTTCTACTAATGATAGCTCCTTAGACAAGACGAACTAATGAATGGAATGTGGGAATATATTTCTATTAAAGTAACATTTAAGTATTTTCAGTAATTTTATTTTCCTAGTTCCCGAAGAACCCCTTTAAAGGGGTCGTCTTGTGAAACATATTCTACATTAGATCTGAATACTTTTGTAATTGCATGCAATTCAAATTTTAGTATAGCCACTGAGTTATGTATTTATAAACATGTACTTGCATAGCGCCATCTGCTGCTAATTTCTCTGTCCACCTCAGTAGCATAAGCTAAGGAGGTCGCACATGCTCAATCCCATCCTTCAAATGCCACCTGCTTTATCTAATGTTAGAAGCTGTGACAAGGAGACAGCTACAGAAGAAAGGACAAGCCCCCTGAGCTGTGATAGGTAGAGAGCTGCAGCGGAAAGGACATGGCCCCTGAGAAAGGACACATCCCTGAGCTGAGATAGAGAGAGATGCTGCAGAAATGACATTCCCTCTGAGAAAAGATACACCTCTTGAGCTGTGATAGGGAAAAAGCTTCAGAAGAAAGGAAACCCCCCTGAGCTGCAGCAGAAAGCCCTCACCCCCATGAGACAGGACACACTCCCTGAGAAAGGACACACTCCCTGAGAAAGGACACACTCCCTGAGAAAGGACACACTCCCTGAGCTCCCAATCAGAAGAGAATCTAGCAAAGCAATTGGAGCAATGAATGTGGAGATCTCTGGATCCATGTGAGGTGCAGGGCTGGTTCTAGCTTTGTTAAAAGAGATTCTTGTGTACTATATGGCGCCTGATATTCACTTTTTCTATCAATCACAGGATAACCCCTCTAATAGAGTTGGGTTGGCCCACTAGAACAGCAGAGGATGCTCCGCTGGGCCCAGGCTCTGGCACAAGAATAGTCTCCAAAGGTCCTGCAGAAGACAACCCTATTTGGAGGCGAGTCACAAATAACCTATTATCTATTAAAGAGATGTCCTGTGTATACAAGGATACAACAGCAAACATTACATGAATCTAATAAATAGTGGGCATGCACGTCTTCTGTACAGATGGCAGTTGGGCCCCTAAGAGTCATCTAGGAACCCTGGGGTGACACTGCACATGGGTATTAAATTCTCCCTTTTATTTCTTGTATTTATGATCTCTAATCAGGATAAAATGTCAGAAATTTGAAACTTACTGATATCTGATCGGCACAACCAATGTATTCAATGTATACATTAGATGCCCTATTTTTCTGCTTCTCTTCGTCAACATGCCCCATTAAAGGGAACCCGTCATCAGCTTTATGCTGACCTCACTGAGGGCAGCATAAATTAGTGACAGAAATGCTGATGTCAGCGGTGTGTCATTCATGAGCTAAATGTAAGTGGTTGCCGAGAACCAGCATCATAATCATTGCAGCCCAGGCCTTGAGAAGAGTCAGATCTACCTGAGAAGAGTCCTGGTTATTCCTAGTCTCCTGCTCTCCTCGCCCATCTGCTGATGACTGGCAGTTCTCTCCTAGAGAGAAAGGGAGAAAACTAGGTAGAAGACTGTCAGCCATCAGCAGGTGGGCAGGAATACCCATGACTCTTCTCCGGTGGCCGTGACTCTTTTCCAGGCCAATTCTGCAATAATTGTGATGATGGTTCTCGGCAACCACTTACTTTTAACTTATAAATGACAGACCCCTGAAATCAACTCACCTGTCTCTACTTTATTCTGCCGATAGTATGGGCAGCATAAAGTTGACGACAGGTTCCCTTTAACAAGATGCATAGTACTGACCAGTTATCAATGTATTCATATTTTTCTAGGAGGAATAACAGAGGAACTAGCCAAGATAGGATTCTGAGGAAAGATGCTTCAGAGTTGCTAGAGTATTTGGTCTGCATCCAGGTAACATCTTTTCAAATGCCCCTTTACACTTTACTCATCTCCTGCATCTCAGAGGAGGCAAAAAGCTTCATACAAAATATAAGAAGTCACAGGAATAACCCCCCTTATAATCTAATCCCAAACCCAAACAATTTCCCAAATTATATAGCCTCTAGCTATGAGAATCAGTTTGTGGCTGGACGTGTCAGCCACACAGCCTATTGGACAGTGTTACCTGCATAGTGGTAACTTGCCAGTGGATGGGTTTTCAGCCTTGGTGCATTTCTTAAAAGCAGCAGCTCCAATGCAGTCTGTAATTTAGAATAAAATAACAGCAATTATACAAAACTGTACCAAATCTCCATATAAACAAAAGGGGTTATTTCAGATTAGAACAAAATCTGAGCTGCAATACCAGGCACTGCCCCTGGACAAGAGTGGCGCTGTTTCTGGATAAAAACAGAACTTTTTTTCATTTATACAACCCCTTCAAGGGTATTTTTCATATGTACAACTCTGCTGACATTTCCTTTCTATGTGCATCCTGAGCAGTAATGCACACTACAGCTTAAAGAGAACGCATCACTAATTAAAACCAGAGAGAGATTTTTTCCTGATCTAGTTATATTTTCTAATTGTACTTTTTTTTTCCATTTAATTTTCTGTATTGTGATTAAGGCAATCATCCTGTAATGCTATTAAAAGCATTCCAAGATACGCTTTACAGCAGCCACATGGACCATAGACACAATAGTCGGGAGATGTTCAATGACTAATATAGGAAAGCGTAGTGGGCATGCTCTGTGACCTGTGCAGAGATCACTGTACAGGGAGGGGGAGTATATAAGCTGTGATCTCACCTATCCTGTGTTATCTATATATTGGCATTGATGATGTGTGATGACAATGAGATGACTGCTGAGATGTGATCTCAACAGAACAGGAAGCTTCAGAGTGAAAACTGTAAAATTTGAGGATTAATTGTTAATATAAATAGTGACAGAAATTTTTAAAAATCATCTGATTATGGGGGCAGCCATCCTGCCTGTGTTGTTGTTAAAAGACTTCCGAGATACGCTTTACAGCAGCCACATGGACCATAGACACAATAGTCGGGAGATGTTCAATGACTAATATGGGAAAGAGTAGTGGGCATGCTCTGTGACCAGTGCAGAGATCATTGTGCAGGGAAGGGGAGTAGATAAGCTGTGATCTCACCTATCCTGTGTTATCTATATATTGGCATTGATGATGTGTGATGACAATGAGATGACTGCTGAGATGTGATCTCTACAGTAGTGTTAAGACTTTTATGAGGCTCAGTGATCAGAGTGAATAATTGTAAGATTTCAGGATTACTTATTATAAATAGTGACTTAGAAAAAAATTAAAAAATAAATCTGCAATCTCCAATATGTCTGCCCCCTAAAAGGAAAAGAATAAATCACAAAAATATTCTCACCATGATGTTTCCATTGGCTTCAAAGAGAGAATGCAGAGCGTATTCCATGTTGGTTCCTCCTCCTGGTAGTACGCTGGAACACGACATGCTCAGGAACACCTCCACTGTGGACAAAACAGAAAGAGCATTACCATAAGGGGGGAGTCATTGGACCGAACCTGAACATCTCATTACCAAGGCTTCTTTTACAGGGGTGGAGTCTCAGCCCCCAACTAGTGCCCATACAGTTCACGGTCGCTCATTTATCTCCTTTGACACAGGAAATGGGGATGACCCTTCTCGGCCGGTGATTGGCTGAGCGGACAGTCCAAGCCATTTCCGGTGTGATGAGCCCTGGATGTGTAAGTCTAGAGCAGCAGCTTGGGAATAGAATCACAGGAGGATCGGTGAGGCGAGTAATGATTATTTCTGACCCATTCTGCTCCATTTAAAAAAATATATAATTATTCCCATAGAAAACTCTATTCATGTCCTCATAAAAGACGCGATCAGCCAGTAGACTAGCGTCGGACATGTTAACGGTTGGAAAAGAACACTCCCACTGACCAGTGAGAGGACAAAGCGGGATATGAGGCCTACAGGGTGACTGGTCATGGGAGAGGTGGAAGATAGACGCTGGCCTGAATATTAAAATGGAGTTGTCCAGTATGAGCAATGACTTTTTTATTAGTCTCTCACAAAGGCCCCGCTGCTGGGACTCCCAGCGATCAGCTGTAATCTCTCAGGGGAACTTGCCAGCAGGTGTCTCATTTCCCTGCAGCATCACCACTGGACAAATTATGTATTACACAGTTCCCACTGAAATCAATGGGCTGTTTATATAATGCTGAGTCCTCCAGGATGAGACACTCTTTGTAGCTGGTCTAAAATATGGGTCTTGAATGAGGAACCGTGTCTATTAACTCTTTATTACCTAACAAAGGATATGAAAATGTGTGTTTTTTAAGCAGTCAAGGCTCCTACATAAATAAAGCTTAATCATCAGAATAGCATATACTTTATTTCCTGCGTTTCATTTGTTTGCGGTCAATGAATATTTAGAAGCAGAAACACTGCCCTCACTGCTGACATAGTCAGATGACTTGTTACAGTGTACCAGTTTAGGCAGCCCACTGGGATATAAATGCAGCAGTGCAACTTTCTCTTTCTACTCCAGATCTCACCGAAACTAACACCATTGTAACACGCTGCAGTGTGAGAAAGTCTGGAGTAGGGCGGGTCTTCAGTAATGTAGTGAATGTTTCAATTCGCTGTTGGCAAGCAGAGATCTTAAAATTGGTGAGGAAACACAAAGTATATTAGAAAACTATGTAACCCTTTCCATCCACGGTGACTTAAGGGCAGGGTGCTGAATCTCCTTAAAAAGAACAGTCCTGTATGGAGACTTATTGGCAATGCTCCATGGGAAATTAGGTATCCCCAAAGAAAGAGAACCATCTCACTAGCGCCACCTATTGGAGTGTATTTCTTATAAGTCAAGATCTGACTTTCTATCAAGCACTAGGATATGACAAAAGTCTTGTTGGAAGATCTTGACTCATAGAGAATACACTTCCAATAGGAGGCGCTGGCAAGATGGTTCTCTTTCTTGGGAAATACCTCTTTGCTCAAACACCAAGTTTTATTGACTGCACCACCTTGTAACACTCAGTCACCACGTACACAATTATGGCAGAGAATGCATGTGTTTTCAATGGAGAGAGAGGGAAGTAAGCAGTTGCTGGACACCTCCATTGGCAGCTTAAATGGGTTGTCCAGGTTCAGAGGTGAACCCGGACATATCCCCATTTTCACCCCGCCAGCCCCCCTGACTTGAGCATCGGAGCAGTTCATACTCCGATGCTCTCCTTTGCCCTGCGCTAAATTGCGGAGGGCAAAGACATTTTCTGGAGTTCCTGTGACGTCCCGGGCTCTCCATAGGACTGCCAGGCGGAGGCTTCCGCCGAGCAGGGTGCCCGGTGACGTCACCGGCACTGATGGGCCGGCTTCAGCGCTGTCCTAGCTAAAGCCCGCCCATCAGAGCCAGTGACATCACTGAACACACTGCCGGTCGGAAGCCTCCACCCGGCAGTGTGTTATTGTAAATAAAATAGCCCTTGCCCTGCGAGATCCAGCGCAGGGCAATGGAGAGCATCGGAGCATTTCCCTAACATCAGGGGGGACTGCCTGGGTGAAATTATGCGTATGTCCGTGATCAGCTCTGAACCCGGACAACCCCTTTAACTCTCTGAGAACAGAAGGAGCAGACATGTTGAAAACCAGCATTCTTCTTTTCCCCTGACATCTACACATTAGATGTTTGGCCAATACAGGCGTATTAGTCTGATAATAATCTAATGTGTATGGTCAGCTTACTGCAGGGGCTGCCCTGAGAACGGCGCACACGTCAGCACTCCCAGCCTACCTCTGTGTTGCGATTCTTCACTCTCTAGGTCCGGCCACGGTTTCCACACCAAGGTCGCTTTGTGCGTATCTTTCTCAAGCAATGAGCGGTGCTGAAGATCTGGGATCTTGGCCTGGAATCTTGATCCAATATTGATTTTCCTTTAAATACAATAAAGTTTTTCTGAGTCGTTAAGAAACCGATCATCAGACCTGAGCAGCCATCCCATTAATGTTCATATACTTGGAGAAGTAGGCGAGATCAGTGGACCATGTGATGAACGCAGTGACGTCACCAAAGGTCCTTTTCCTCCCAGGTCCTCCTATTATTATTTTTTAACCCCTCCATCCCTACTTAGCATTCTGTATTAAGAATGCTATTATTTTACCTTATAACCATGTTATAAGGGAAAATAATAAAGATCGGGTCCCCATCCCGGTCGTCTCCTAGCAACCATGCGTGAAAATCGCACCGCATCCGCACTTGCTTGCGGATGCTTGCGATTTTCACGCAGCCCAATTCACTTCTATAGGGCCTGCGTTGCGTGAAAAACGCACAATATAGAGACTGCTGCCATTGTCACACAACGCACCAGTGATGTGTGAAAATCACTGCTCATGTGCACAACCCCATTGGAGTGAATGGGTCCGGATTCGGTGAGGGTGCAATGCGTTCACCTCACGCACTGCATCCGCACGGAATTCTCGCCCGTGTGAAAGGGGCCTTAGGCTTTGTTCACACATCATTGTTTCATGGACGTGTGCTGTCTGTGTTCTCCATGGACAGTACACACACCCATTCATTCACACATCCGTGTTCTAGTGCGGTCCGTGGGTCCATGGTTTTAGCACAGAAGCATGCTCTATTTTGTCCGCGTTTACAGTTCCATCATGCCCACTACAATCAGTCTATGGGTACGTGCATAACACATACCCAAAACGGACGCAATCCGTGTTTTGTCCGTTTCACAATAGGAGATGCTCTGAAAATTCATTTTCAGCTGTGCAGTGTCAGTGGAACATGGAAGACACACAGAGAAAAAATGGACACATGGACCAAACACGGATCCTCACAGATAAATTACTGACCATCTTATCACTGATTTCATTATAGACACGGTTGTGTGAATAAGGCCCTAGCTATATGAGAACTTGAATTTTGCAGGACAAGTTGTAGTTTTTTTTTTTAGGAACTATTTTGGGGGACAGAAAGATAAAAAAAAAATGGAATTTTAATAATATTTTGTGGGATTTATTTTTATAGCGTTCACTGTGTGGTATAAATAACTTGATTCTGTAGGTCACTCTGATTATGACTTTTCAAAACTTGTATATTGTTTTATATTTTTTCTCTACTATACTGCAGGCTGTCATCTCCCCCACTTCCCTCTTCCTCCTCCTCCAGGCTGGCTGAGATCACAGCCAGCTGAAAGGGGTGGGTTGCTTTAACTCTTCGTATCTCGGGCTGGGTAGCAGCTAGAGATAAGAGTCTGGTCTTGTTTGAAAACTGATAATCTAATATTTAATATTATGTTACAAATAAGGTTGGGAGTGAAAGCAGCTGAAACTTGCTTTCATTTTTAGGTGCTATCATTCCCGACCTGATTTCTAACAGCTATATCTTTTGATGTAGAGGAGATAATGCTGTGATTCAGGCGTTGTTTTAAAGCTTTTCAAACTTTCCTATATCTCTAGCTTCTTCCTAGCCTTTAAAACCAGCCCCCCCTCCCCCTCCCCATTCACACCTTATTGCCCAAGCTGAACTGTTAAGTATATTTCTCTTGGGCAAAACTGTTAAGTGGTTAAAGGAGTATTCCCATCATATAATGTTTTGGCACATTGGGAAATGATACCTTAAAATTGTGGTCAGTGGCGATTCAACCACTGGGACTTCCACCGATCCAGACAACTAAGGGACAAAGATCTTATTGGTCTTTATTCTAGTATTTTATAGTTCCCTGCACAGAGGGAATGTGCTGCTGATATATAACTCGGTCAAAGGCGAAATCCAGCTTTTAACATTGGTGGCTTGTGCAGTCGTGTCTTGTACTGTGGCTCAGACCCCTGAAATGAATGGAGCTAAGCTGTGGCTGGAGTTGCAGACCATAAATATTAAAAGCTGGTAAATTCCCTTTAAACTGATAGATCTATTCCCTTTTTGTGAGGCATATTCATCTTCATTTTGATGACATCAGGCTCTCTCTGGGTTGTAGTCAGTGCTGAAGATACCCAGAACATGCTGTGAACTAACTGAGGACATAAAAATGTATGAAATATATCTACTATTTCTTACGGTTCAACATCAACAGTTTGTTCTCCAGGTCCTGGCGTTACTGTAGCAGTGGTCCCATCAATGCATTCTGAGGAACAAATACAGCATTACATAAAGTTGTCACTTATTACTGAGATCCAGTAGGTTGTCGACCCTGTCCTACAACATGGAAGTCAACAGACCCACTAGCATGGAAACATAATTGACTGCAGGTCAATTTCACCAATAGATTTTTCTTATATTTTTAAAAATCTTATCCATTTTGCTGGTACTGTAATACGATGCAGAAAATCAGCAGTGTATCTGCCATGTGTGAACATACCCTAAGGGTAAGGCCATACATGCAGTGAATATGTAGGAAAATCCATGTGTTTTACACAAAGATTTAGCTGCGGATTGTGCCATGGATTTCACCCTTGCCACATTGAAGGTAGTGAAAGTGTGTGTGTGTGAATTCAAGGACGGAATGAAAATGCTGCCGATTTGAAAACCCGCAGCATGCTTGATTACCTGTATAAAAGTCTAAAGCACAATCCTCAAATCGGCAAGGTCTAAATTTACCCTTATAGGGACTTTTATTGAGTTGTCTACAAAATCCCTTTTTGTTAGAAGTGTTCCTGTATGGTAGGTTAATATGGCACCTCCAGCAATCGTGGGAGAACCTGGATATGTTCATTTTTCCTACAGTGCCACCACAGGTGAAATGAGGTATTACTCAATTCTCATTAAAACCAATGTGTGTCTGCATAATAATTTGGCGTTCTGCGTCCTTCACAGCAATACACTGTTCTTTGCTTGATGAATTCTAAATGGAGGATTCTCTCATATTACTCTAAATCCCATAATAGTGTCATTGAATATATGTCTTCTAAACCAGACAACCCCTTTAAGTACATTCTTAATTGAAGTGTAATACTTACTATATCGGCAGAGCAGCACTCTTGGAGTGGGTGTCAACGGGGTGAGCGGAAGATGAGCATTGTGTGCTGATGTGATGACGCTACTGAAAAGTCCGGATCCTTGGCGCACAGGGCTAAGCATAGGCGGTGGAGTGTAGGTGAGTGGCTCCTGAGTTCTCAGAAGCAAGGGATCCGCAATGAGGCGAGGGGAGCGGAGCTGGCTTTGGTACAATGTTGCCCCAAAATGAGATAGATTTGCACCGAGGAAAGGAGGAGGGATGAACAGAGGTTCAGGTCTGTGGCGATATTTCCGCCTTTCTTGCTGAGGTTTGGTTCCCTGTGCTTTGACCAATTTCGTACTGGGTTCTTGAAGTTTTCTGATCATTTCCTAAATGTAAATGTATAAGAATCACAGGCTTATACTCTGGAACCGTGCATAGCACATTTTCCATCACAGTAGTCTGAAGAGTGCCATGTGGTTTTCCTGTGATAACCAAGAAGACTAGACGATGACATGGTTTACTTGGTTTATGTACAGAGATAAGTAGGCAGAAGCTGCTGGTGGCTCCGATGCGGACTCAAAACAACGGTTACATGCAAGGATTTTGACAAGCCATCGGACATTGGAGGAGTTAGAGGTAGGGATCACTACTCCACCTTATTTTGTAAGTAAATCTTGACCCATCTGCTCTTATATGCTATGAAGGTTGAAGTACAGTATCACCCTATTTAGCACTAGAACAGAGTTTCCTTTTTCCCCTCTTCTATACTTGCTAAACAGTGGCCTATATAAAAAAGTAACAAAAAGTGTATACACAGTATATACAGTCACATGTTCTGATCACTTCCTACTTTCAATGTCAGCAGTGTGTAACTCATGAAGGTCATGGAAGTCAGGTGTGGGTATATAAGGTGTACAACTAGAAATGTCCAACATTGATTCGAAGAGCATGACCAAGACTTCCAAGGACTACCCTGGCCACTAATTCCCCAGACTGGAACCGAATTGGGCATCTGTGTGATTGTGTTCGCTCTATGGATCCTCCCCACGTCCCCCCAGCAGCTGTGGGATGCAGTCAGCATGGCTCCAGATACCTGTGACAACCTACCAGGACCTTATGGAGTCAGTCCCAGCCCGTCTAGCTGCTGTCCGTGCTGCACACGGCGGTCACTCTGGATATTAACTGGTGGCCAAACCAATGTGACTCAACCATGTATTTTATTTCTTCAACATATATATCTACCACTGCAAATACGGTTTAGTACTCCAATGATTCTATAATAAAACAAATGCAGCAACTTTACAAATAGACTTTACTGTTCTCATACCATTTTGTGTATACCGTTCCTATGCAGTCCCCAGCTTTCAGATTACTGAAACTAGGGTATTAGTTAAGATATTAAGAAGTTAAAATCGAATCTATCTTTGTCTTTCAATCTAAATATCTACATCTGCTACTGACAACAGAAGGGAGAAAGTACTACACTAATTCAAGTCTTATCCTATTCTGGAAATTAATTGAAATACTACACAATTCCTATCACAAACTGAAGCCTTACATTTCCATTATTTTTTCTTCTTTCCTATCACCTTCCCTTCTTCATTTCTATCAATTCTTCTTCTTTTCTCCCTCCTTCTGTGCGTCATTATCTATCTACACTCTATCTAACTGATATGAGCAGGGAGAAAGTAAAGGACTGCACTCTTTGTATTCCACCCCATATGTAAATTAATGGAGTGTGCAACCTATAAGTGAAGAAAGAGTTCAAATGATCATGACTTCTACATGTCAGCAATGCTATACTTGAAGTTGAGAATAAAATTGTTTTCACTGGACAGAAATCTTTTTCAGGTAAGTAAAAGACAATCATGGTGATGAATCACCAAATGAATCATTTACAATTACATGATGTTGGAAATGTAGTTTAAGTTGTAATCCTCTCTTGGCCAAATATAATACAGAATTTAAATGGGTTGTCTCATCATGGACAATGGGGGCACATCGCTAGAATATGCCCCCATTGTCTTATAGGTGCGGGTCCCACCGCTGGGACCCGCACCTGTATCGAGAACGGAGCCCCGCAAATGAAGGAGGGCACACTGCGCATGCGCAGCCGCCCTCCATTCATTTTTTATGGGGATGGCGAAAATAGCTGAGCACTGGCTCGGCTATTTCCGTCGGCCCCATAGAAATGAATGGGAGAGGGGGCCGCGCATGTGCGGTACGTTCCCATTCACTTCTATAAGAAGCCGGCTTGGTGGTGGCCGGACCGGAGTGCTCCAGCCAACACTTTGCGGGGCTCCGTTCTCTATATAGGTGCTGGTCCCAGCGGTGGGACCCACACCTAAACTACAATGGGGGCATAGCCTAGCGATATGCCCCCATTGTCTATGATGAGACAACCCCTTTAACAGCACTAAAGATGGATTCAGCTTGAGATGTGGTGCTTCAGATGGTTTACTACTTTACAAACAGGGCATACAAACATAACTCTAATAAAGCCTCAGAGCACCCATTCAGCCGGGAAGCCGCCCATCACTCCCTCCAATGTAGAGGTTTCACCAGGAAATGGTTCTGACTTCTATGACTATGTTACTTGCACTACTTATATACATCTCTTCCTCTTACTACACTACCAATCTTTAAAGTTTTTCAGGAGTTTTTGTATCTACTGTTATTTCCATGTCAAAGGGCCTGAAGTACAACATGTCCAGGGGTGGACTGGTCGTAGACCCTACAAGGAAATGTCCTAGCGGCCCACCCAAACTCTACTCATGGCTGCCAGCAGGATACATAATGATCTCATGCTCTCAGTAGTTATTAATGCAAGGAGTATCAGGCACTTATGCACTTGGCCAGCAGCCATAGGTGCCCATCTGTATTCAGGATGGTAGTACAGTTAAATACTGCAGCGTGGGTGGCAGTATTTTGTGCTGCACTACGGTATTGCTGGTCCCATCTACTTGTGTTTTCCTTGCCTACTTGTGTTGGCTCACCGTCTGTCAATTTGGACCCGCGTACAACATTGGGCCTATTTTAGGTTTCTTCCAGGGCCACTTTAAGTTCTCAGTCTGTCCCTAGACACGTCATCAATCACATGCTGTAAAATGGGGCAGGGCTAGGGTTTTAAGCATGCACCTCTGGCGCATGTTCGCTGCGTATGTGGGCCCCCCTTCCCCCAAATGCACCATACATGGGGTTGTTCTATACTGAGCACAGCAGCTGGGACGGCCGCATTAGGATAGCATTTTTCATTGTATTGCTGAGACTATAAAATACCGCAATTTCTAGAGAGAGGACTCCAACTGTTCCTAACAAAATAGGATGGAGAACATCAGAACATCTGTAATAATTTGGAAAAATCGCACAGACACAAGGACAAATATCATGAACACACATGGATTAGTTGCTGCTGGAGGCCAAATAGAATTGATTTTATAACTTTCTGCAGAATTTCCAGCAGAAGAATCCAAATTGTATCTTTGTTTCTAGATATTTAGACGATGATGATTTTAGACCAACCATCAGCAACGTGAGATAAATACGACAAGACATGGAAGCAAAGAAAGACGAGCACTCACAGAAGACGTGCGGGAGCTGTCCGCCTTTGGGGAGGATGTTGGGGAGCAAGTCATCCTGGTTAAGATGGGCATTTCGTCATCGGACATGCTGTTCGCTGGCTGATCTGCTCTGCAGCTGAGCTGAGCATTGGCATCAGGTGGCGTAAGCTTTACAGGTACAGACACAGGCATGACGATGGGCGTGAGGTTTTCCGCCTCGCTAGTCTGTGACTTCTGGCCTTCGTCCTGCACAGATAAGTACACACGTTCAACCTCAAACAGCCACAACGCTGACAAGGCACATGCAGAAAATGCTAGCAAGTCTTCAGAGTATGGAAAAAAAAAACTGAAGAATTATAATGTACAGGATGAGGAACCAAAGAACGTGGAGATGGTGTTGGGCTTCTTTCACCCCACAGGAGTCAATAGAACCCCCCTAGTTCTACTGAACAAATATATAGCAAGATAGAGCCCTACAGCACTGTAGGTTTGGTTCAGTAGAACCACACAGGCCTGGGTGCTACATCCAGGCTATGCACAGTTAAACATGGGTCATGTACATACATCTTGTTACACATCTCTCCAGGGTCCCATGTAGTTCTATTCCTCTGTACTCTGCGCATTGCCGCAGCAAAGACATGGTTTTTATCTGGGTTTTGAGCTCTACTGCTATTCCGTTGTTCTGAGATGCTCATCAACATTGCTATGTCTACTCCATCAGACCTCTCACTCCCTACCTGGAGATAAAGGGGGTCATTTACAAGGACCGTTGTTTGACCCCGGTCCGATTCCTCCCTGTGCTGACAAAAAATGCCCATAATTTATAAACGAAGCTTTCGCTTTGTCATAAATTAGGCTACTTTCACACTAGCGTTTTTGCTGGATCCGGCAGGGTTCAGCAAAAACGCTTCCGTTACTGATAATACAACCATCTGCCTCCGTTATGAACGGATCCGGTTGTATTATCTTTAACATAGCAAAGACGGATCAGTCATGAACTCCATTGAAAGTCAGTGGAGGACGGATCCGTTTTCTATTGTGTCCCCATTGACTTGCATTGTGGTCATGACGGATCAGTTTTGCTCCGCATCCCAGGACGGAAAACAAACCGCAACATTCTGCGGTTTTCTCTCCGGTATGAGAACGGAACGGAATGCATTTTGCAGCACTCCATTCTGTTCAGTTCAGTTTTGTCCCCATTGACAATGAATGACGGATCTCAATACCGGAAAATATTAACGCTAGTGTGAAAGTAACCTTAGGTGCACCTTCAGCAGACTGTGCTCCTGATGTAAAAACGACTTCACCCCCTGACTGGAGTAGTTTTTCGCCAACATTTAGCCCTGTTTCCAGTTGTAAATATTAGTAAGTTTGTGGAGATTGATCTTGGTTCCCACCACTGTCAAGAATTCGCATTGCATGGGGAATGCAAGCAGTTACTAAAACAGACAAGAGAGGTCCTCTACTATCACTTGTGCAACAGTAACGACATCCTCTGCAGAAAGGTGCAGAACACATCTGAATGAGGCCTAGGAGCGTTCATGGCAAACTGCTTTTGTATCTGCTATTCTTATGTCCCAGATGAGTGGAGACAAGAGACTGATCACATTTCTATTGACTGGTTAGGCATGGTACTGGCTCTTCTTAGGGCTCTTTCACACTTGCGTTCTTGTCTTCCGGCATAGAGTTCCGTCGTCGGGGCTCTATGCCGGAAGAATCCTGATCAGGATTATCCTAATGCATTCTGAATGGAGAGAAATCCGTTCAGGATGCATCAGGATGACTTCAGTTCCGGAACGGAACGTTTGTTGGCCGGAGAAAATACTGCAGCATGCTGCGCTTTTTGCTCCGGCCAAAAATCCGGAACACTTGCCGCAAGGCCGGATCCGGAATTAATGCCCATTGGAAGGCATTGATCCGGACTTAAGCTAAACGTCGTTTTGGCGCATTGCCGGAGCCGACATTTAGCTTTTTCTGAATGGTTACCATGGCTGCCGGGACGCTAAAGTCCTGGCAGCCATGGTAAAGTGTAGCGGGGAGCAGTATACTTACCGTCCGTGCGGCTCCCAGGGCGCTCCAGAGTGACGTCAGGGCGCCCCAAGCGCATGGATCACGTGATCGCATGGATCACGTCATCCATGCGCATGGGGCGCTCTGACGTCATTCTGGAGCGCCCCGGGAGCCGCACGGACTAAGTATACTGCTCCCCAGCTCCGCGCATGGCAACCAGGACTTTAATAGCGTCCTGGGTGCCATAGTAACACTGAAAGCATTTGGAAGACGGTTCCGTCTTCAAATGCTTTCAGTACACTTGCGTTTTTCCGGATCCGGCGGGCACCTCCGGCAACGGAAGTGCATGCCGGATCCCAACAACGCAAGTGTGAAAGAGGCCTTAAAGAGACCCACTGTGTATGGAGACTTAGTGGCAATGCTTCATGGGAGAATAATATGCAAATAGATAGCTCCCAGGGAAAGAGAACCATCCCACTAGAGCCACCTTTGGAAGTAGCAAACTATGAGTCAAAGTCTGGTTTTTTAACAAGCCTTGGAACATGACAAGGGAAAATAGCTAAGTCAAATATCCATCCGCTAACAGCTGTTTTAGAGGTGCTTGCCCCTCATCGGTACGGAGCAAGATTCTGGCTGGCTGGCTACCATGCCTTGGATGCAACTTAGGTAGGGTAATGATTCTATGGTTCTTCTTAACGAGACCAGCAGTGTATGGAGAATTAGTGGCAGTGATCCATGTTATGGAGACTTATTGGATGGTCTCTTTAAGCACAGCCAGTACCCTGCCTAAGCTGTCTCCAAGGCGCCTCACCCAGCCAGACAGAATCCTGCTCCGTACTGATGAGAGGCAAGCACCCCAAAACAGCTGTTTGAAGATGGATATTTGGCTTGGATATTTTCTCTTGTCACGTCCGAAGGCTTGTTAAAAATTCAGTCTGACTCATAGGGAGACACTTCCACAAGGTGGCGCTAGCGAGATGGTTCTCTTTCCCTGGGAGATACCTTTGTGCATACTATTCACCGGTTAAAAAGGTTTTGCAAAAAAAAAAAATTTCTATGCTGAAAGGACATGGTATTAAATATGGAGCGTCGGGGGTCCTGACACTGGGACCTGCACTGATCTGGGTCATCTCCATGCATGCTCTACAACATCTATTTATTTCATTGGTAAATGATCATGCATGCACAACCCTTGTCTACACTAAAACTAACAGGCGTCAACCCCCACCTATGAGCGTTATATAGATATATATATATATCACTGCAGAGATCGATCGTCGGCTTCAAATATTCTATGAAGAACCAGGATAGAAACTTGAATCTTTTTGTTCATTGCAACATTTAGAGCACGGACTGGCTATACAGGAATAGCAAGATACCTTACTGGATGCTTCTGAGCAGAGCTATGTATTTGCAAACAGTAAGCAAAGCACAGGACAAGCAAGCACCAAAAGTAACTCGTCTCATCTCACCTAATGCCAGGGGGTGCAGTTACAAAGTAATACGAGTGAGGTGTCCGATTCACCAGCACTACAGGCGGTAGAAGTAAAGACCACATAGACAACATAGCTGTACCTGTTTGGGGACTGTTCGCACCCCACCATGTGACCTCAAGTGTCCGTTCAGGGCTGGAAGGCTCTTGAATTCCTTGAAGCATACTGAGCACGTGAGCCGGCTTTTCGACTCGTCCAGGAATAACTTGCTGGTTTATGTTCCAAAGTGATAAGAACAAAAATGTTGAATGTTTACATGGCTGCTTCCATTCTACAACGTATGCAAAACGGCACTTGAAATCTGGTTATTCCTAACTACAATACTGCTGTTCCTACGTGCAATATTATAGATGAGCCTCGTCATACAGGAGCGCAGCTATAAGGGGCGCATGTAGCAGTAGCATCTGAGCCCTGGTGTCTGAGGGGGCCCAAAGCGCCTTATCCACACAAGACACCAATATTATAGCATTTATGTTGTTTGCTATGTGCGGTCATAGAGCAACCACACATTGATGGTCATGCGTCTGAATTTACCTGTTGTCTGGAGAGACAGTCCCGACTTTCCCATCCGACACATGCTACAAGAAAGTAAAAAACATTCTTACATGTTTATGGCATAATAGTGCAAAAGGCAACAATGTATTAAAGGGCTTATCCCATGATTAATGTAACAATAAAAATCAGACATCATATAGTACATGACAACCTCTGTCTAACACAGCTAGAACCAGCCCTGTACCTCACATGGATCCAGAGATCTCCCCATTCATTGCTCTGCTACATTTATTTTAAGCTGGCAACTTAGGGGGCATGTCCTATATACGGCAGCTGAAGGATGGAACTGAGCATCAGCTTCCATCTCAGTGAGCAGGACAGAGAAATTAGAAAAAGAGCAAACAGCAGGTGGCGCTATACAGATAGATTTCAGTGAATAACTCAGTGGCTATAATATTTTTTTAATTACATGCAATTACAAAAGTATTGAGATCCAGGTGCTGGTTTTAAAATGTAGGAATATTTTTTTCATGGGACAACCCCTTTAAAAGTAATTCCTCCTCATTTTGCAATTCACACGTGACGATTTCTACCGGACAGTGGAAAAAGGGTCTAATGAGAGTTTTTTCCAACTGACCTACAATACCAGATGCAACTGATGGATCGGACATCTTTGTTCATTACACGGACAGCCCACCGCCGTCAGTGAGAACTGTGCAATACTTTAATTCTCGTACCTAATCCTCCGCCCCCCCCCCCCCCCCCCCCCCAATTGAGTCACACTAGCCTACAAGTGGTTCCAAAATTCTAATATCTAGGAATTATAATTTCCCCATGTCAACATGTGGAACACCTTCTGGCTAAATTCAAGAGGAAGATTAATATGTGGTGTAAACTACCTCAGATGCAGTAACCTTCTTAAAACGGTGCCTATGCCCCACCTATTGTATATCCTCCATAATTCTCCTGTATTGCTGCCTCAGAAAAATATTTTTTTAAATACAAGGGTTGTTTAGAGCTTTAATCTGGAAGACAGAGCAGGCGAGAATTAAATTGGAGACCTTTCAGGAGGGGAAAGAACTCCAGCGGGTTGTCCATCCCGAACCCTTGGCTATACTTTATGGTCTCAGAGCTTCACCATCTCAAGGGTTGGGCGCGGACTGAATACTTCTGGGAAGAAGACAGCTGTTCTTAGTAGCCAAAGGTCCGGCTCTTGAATTGGGTGGGATTAAGGCTCACGCCCGTATGTTTCCCCCAAGCAACCTTATGGTTAAGGTTAGTTTCACACATGTGGCATAGCAATTCGGCAGAAAACAGCCTGATGGAGTTCTCTGGATCTAACATAGCCAAATAGTGCAGCATGCCCGCCAGACCCCAATGACTATTATGGGAAACGGCGAGTTAAAAATTTCTGCGCGCAAAGTTTTTGGTCTGGCTGAATTCCAGCATTTTTGCCGGGGAGCGAATGGATCCCTGTCGGTTCCCATTATAGTCAATGTGATCTGGTGGGCACACAGCACTATCCGGCTATGCCGGATCCAGAGAATTCCAGCAGGTTGTTCTCTGGCGGGACAACCTGCCAGATTGCTGTGCCACATCTATGAAAGTAGACTAAGACTTGGAATAAATTCAGAACTATTACACATCGAGGGTTACACCCTTATGGCGAAATCCGAAGCTGCCAAAATTGTTCCGTGTGTAGATTAATGGTGTGGTTTAAATCCTTTGCCCAAATTAAAGATGAATTTGGTCTACAGCAAACCTCATTTTACCAGCTCTTACAATTATGACACACCTTGAGTAGAGATGGCCCTGCTACATTTACTTCTAAGGCCTCATGTACACGAACGTATATTCTCTGTGTCCGTTCTGTTTTATTTTTTTTTAAGGACCATATGCAGAACCATGAACTTCAATGGGTCCCCCAAAGAAACGAAGTTACTCCATATCCATTTCATTTCCATGTCCGTTCCGCCCCAAAAAAAAAAAGAACATGTCCTATTATCGTCCACATTACGGACGAGGATAAGACTGTTCTATTAGGGGCCAGCTGTTCTGTCCTGCCAAAAAACAGATTGCAAGCGGACGTCATCCATATTTTTTGCGGATCTGTGTGTTTCTGCAGACCGCAAAATACATATGGTCGTGTGCATGAGACCTTATGCTGTGATGTAACAGGTTTTGGAAGATGGCACCGAGGGGTTTATCTCTCTTGTGTAGACACTAATGCTGGGTTTACACAGCTAGGTGTTCAGCCGAATATCGGGAGCGAACGTGGCTATGAACCCTCGTTCACGATAATCTGCTTGTCTAAAGGGGCAGCCGAAATGCTCGATCATCGGGTCAAACAATCATTAATACAGACACCTAAATTATCATTTCTGGGCAGCAGATTGTGTTGGCTAAAAAGCGATCTGCTGCCCAGAAACAATGCAGCTGTATGAGGAGGAGCGATTGCAGGAACCATTGCTCGTCCTCATACAGTGGAGGGGATTGCTGCATGTAAATGCAGCACTTCACCTCCACTGAACCAGCAGCCAATTGTCGAAAAGGAACATTTCCCTCCCGATAATTGGCTGCGGATCGGAGCGTGTAAATGCAGCAGCACTCTCTGATTCACTCCAGCCTTCCTTATGCATCAAATTGGGATTCAGAGAGATCCCTCCTGCCCTTGATGCGAATTTGCTCCAGCTAAATCTTCTACATATGGTTTGGGAATGTACGTAATTGGGGGAGTATTGGATAGACGTTTTGGGAGTTGTTCAAAATGTATTTGGCATTTCTATCCCATTGGATCCTACGATATGTATAGTAGGTATTTTGAGGGATTTAGTGACATGACTACCTTGGGTATTCAGAGGATCTTATCCTAGGTACAGAAGCTAATCGCCCGGTATTGGATTTAACCTAACCTTTCCACCAATTCATTAATAGAATGAACACTTTCATTAAATTCGAAAGGAGAATCTATTTGAAAAGAAAGTGAATTTATAGATTTGAGGCCCTATGGAATAGATGGCTTGATGCCTCTGGGGTTTACCTTCCAAGTTTTACTGGTTATGAGATGTAGACCATCATAAAAGTATTGTTTTTCTTTATTCTCCTATGCAGGATGCTATCTATGAAGATGTTACACAGTGGAGTCCCATTTTTATGACCAGGAGCTAATATCCAGAGTACTGTGCAGCATGGACAGCAGCTAGAGGGGTTGGGAGTGACTAAATAAGGTCCTGGTAGGTTGTCAAAGGTCTGGAGCCATGTTGACTGCATCCCACAGTTGCTGGAGGGGGTGTGGGATCCATAGAGTGAAAATGACGATCGAGGTACTCCCACAGATGCTCAATTGGGTGTAAGTCTGGGGAATTAGGGGCCAGAGTGGTACTTGGAAGTCTTGGTCATGCTCTTCCAACCAATGTTGGACATTTCTAGTCGTGTGACATGTCGTATTGTCTTGCTGAAAGATCCGATCGGCCCCAGGGAAGACAATCAGCATTTATGGGTATATGTGATCTGCAAGAATAGATTCATACCCAAATCGGTGAAGTGTGCCTTCCACATAAATGAGTGGCCCAGAGAATGCCAAGAAAGCATCCCCAAACCATAATGCCGCCACCACCAGCTTGTGTTCTTCCAGCAATGGCTGCTTGTTCTCCGAAGTTTCTCGTCTGACACGCCAACATCCATCCATTTAAAGAAGCAGAGAATGTGACTCATTTGAGAAGACAACCCTTTGCCAATCAGCGGAGGTCCAATTGCGATACTGCTGTGAAAATTTTAGCTTTTCTGCCAATGCAACTTGTTTAGCGGCGGTGCAGTGACCGTCCATTGGCTTTGGAGCCCTATATGCGATAGGGTTCACTGAACTGTTCTGTTAGACACACGTCTGGTAGCCTCGTGGTTCATTTTGAAGGCGAGTGACCTTCACGCACCTTCATAGCCGATGTTCACCTCTCACATCAATGGCACGAGGTGCTCCACAGTTTCCACGTTGCTTATTCACAATGGAGCCATTTTTCCACTCGCCATACACTTTCACCACAGCAGCACGAGAACAGTTCACAAACTACTAGTTTGAGAAATACCGCCACCCTTGCCCCAAAAGCCAACAATCATCCCTTTTTGCAACTCTGATAAGTCGCTCTTTTTACCCATGACTGCAATATGGGGATATGTGTGCAGACAGCCTATCACACACCTTACATACCCACCAAGTCGCATGTAACTTCCGTCATGAGCGTCATGCTGCTGACGTCGGAAGTAAAATGTGACTCAACTGTGTATATTACTTCAGTTTGTCAATATATTGGTGATAGAAATAAATGATATTTATTACTTATAAGTATATACTGCCTGGTTATGTCATTATGCCTTATTATGCTGGAAGTGTATTATTTATACCTTGATTACATTGGATTGAGTATACATGCTTTGATCTTCAGCCCACGTATCTGACTGATTTCTGAAGACATTAAACAAAACTGTCTCTCTGTTTTCTCCTTATATATCTGATTAAAAAAAATACTTTACTTCTCCTGTGGAGGCACTGAAGGAAAAAGGAAGACTTGTCGCCAGGTTTCCCTGCAGATTACGGCTCAAGCAAATGGAGACTGGTGGGAGAATGTTTCAAGACTGGTGTTTCTTACGCCAGTCTTGATAGCAAACGCTGCTGATGGACGTTGCGTCAGAATTATTAAGAGGTAATAATTTGTCGAGAGTCACGGTGCTAGCTAGGGAGCTGGTGTAGATTTCTGGTCTGAGGTGCACCAGTTTTCTGGCACACATTTTGTTAAATTAGTTGGACTGCGGACATCCCACACACCGACTGCCTCCTCCGGTAAAAGTGTCGAGAGAGGAAGTTGCAACTTTTGATCCAAAAAATTGTGCCTTTCGTACAACAGAAAACTGTCATACACAGAGATGATACATTCTTACCTTCACGAGAATGTTCTAAAAAAAGGGACTGTCCAAAGCAGACAGCCCCTATAATTAGATGATACCATAATATAAATGGTGTAGCTTTATGCATTCCCCATGTAATAACAATTCTGGAGCATCTATTCTTATGGCTCTATGCTGTGCCGTTCCTTTATTATTTCTACTAGAAGTTATGAATGAATTGCTAGCAGTCTGCAGTAAGGGTACAGAGGGGAGGTAACCAGCTGGGGGGGGGTGTACTGCTGCCATTTTCAGACTGTGCAGGTACCCCCCCCCCTTCCCAACTGGTTGCCTCCCCCTCTGTACCCTTACTGCAGACTGCTAGCAATTCATTCATAACTTCTAGTAGAAGTTATGTCGGACCTCCGCCGATCAGATGCTGATGATCTATCCAGAGGATAGATCATCAGTTAAAACAAACTGCAGAACCCCTTTAAGTAATCTATCAATGAACAACATTCACATCATCTAATGCTGAAGTATAGGGGGAAATAGAGGGCTGGTTTGCAATCGAAACGATAACTAGGAAGACAGTAATCTAGTAATGAGATTGTACTATTGAGAGATCGGTACCCTACCTGGGGCCATGCCGCGCTTGGAGAATGCCGCGCTCCTTGATTACTTAGCAAGTAGGAGTTATCCTGCGTTAAAGCATGTCGTTGAGGGGCACCATCCGCCATTATTCCCATACTGTCCTGGCTGTAGTCATTTAAGTTGTCTGTATTCGATAGCCCCACAGATCTCCTCATAAGAGCCGGAGGTTGAGCTTCATTTTTATATGGCTTTTGAGCACTGTTATCCTGATGAAGGGGCAGTTGCGGGGCTACATGCTGTTTATACGAATTTCTGACTGGTTGTGCGTTCTGAAACATGTACTGCGGCACTGCACCTAGCTGAATCAGATGCATGTCGTGGGACTGATTTTGGGCATACTGCTCGGCTTTGGAATTGCTGTACGGTGGTTGCTGATGTTGAAGCTGCACATGATGGTGATGGGATTGCAGTACGTTGTGATGCATTTCTTGCCCTGCTGCCTGCACTTGGTAGTACTCAGACAGCTGACCAGAGAACGGACCCTGCTGCTGTACTCCCTGGTGTAAGAGTCGATGCTGTTCTGGCTGTTGATGCTGCACATAATACCGAGTCTGTTGCAAGCCCTGTCCGTGTTGTGCTAGAACCTGATTGGACTGTCCCTGCTGCCCATACTGCTGCATTGAAGGCTCGGGCGGCATCTGAGTGGCATGCGGGAAGTAATCATAGTAAAATGACTGGGATTGCTGCATGGGCTGTAGAGGAGGCTTCTGCTGTTGGTTGGATAGGCTTGGATGCATCTGCTGAGAGACCTGAGGATACCTGTCCATAGTGGTAGCTTGCTGCACACCCGTTGGTTTGACTGACAGCAGCTGCCTGAGAGCACTGTCACAGTCCGCCAGCGACTGTTCGGGTAAACCCTGAGCCATGGCATGGATTCTTAAGTTCTGCCTAGCAAACACCTGCGTGAAAGAATCCAACTTATGTAATGCTCTGCTGGTCATTTTCGGACGATTATCCAGTTCGGGATAGTAAGACATCTGGTAGGCGCCAGATGTGGGATCGTTTGGTACCTGTGAATTCCATTGTAAGCTTTGGTCATAGCAATTCATATTATTGCCTCCCTGAGTGTGGTTACCTACATTCGACCAATGTAAAGTTCTAGATGCATCGACCTGTCCGGTATTTTTAGCTCCAGGATTTAATGTGATCTCTCTGGAATCTTGGGACAAGTGAGGAGAGGATGAAGAGGACTCGGAGGCGTTCAAGTCCAGAGAGTCGTAACTGTGGTTGAGCAGCTGGCTGTTTGCCTGATGCTGCATTTGTTGATAGTACAAACTATCGCTACTGTTGGAGACGAGCTGTGTCTTGTACATCTGCTGGTCTTCCATAGTGACTGGGGTAACCAGATCTGGTTGGAGCAGTGCCCATGTAGGATAATGTCCCTGAGAGATGAGAAGAAATAAAGTGTGCAGCTAAGTATTGAGCGTGCCCATTTATTTGGAAGAAGCTTTTCTTCTAGTTAGAACGGCTTAAGCTCTCCGAAGGAAAAGGCTTAGATTCTTCAGAAGGAGACCATAGAGGACAAGGCAACAATTCTGTAGAAGAGCCATCCATCTGCAAAAAACAAGAACATTTGGTCATTATTTTACTATAAATCAGCAGATATATCCTTGGTACACGGCGGCAATAATTTCTAAAAACTGAAGTATTAATACTTACAGCAAGGTCACCAACCTCTGAGACAGAGCTTTTACTTTGAATGGCTGAAGGTTTGTTCAGTTACCAGGGTCGAACTAGGGTTCCTTGAGGAAATTATTCTCGGGGCCCAACCCCCAAAGCATAATACGTTTTGATTCAAAGAAACAGACCCTAATGACAATTTATTGTCTCCAAAGGCAGCTCCAAAAGTATTATTTTTTTTTCTAGGCCTTAGGGGCCCACTATGGGATCAGAGATGGGGCCCACAAGAGGATCCTGTGGTACTCTGGTGGGCCAGTCTTACGCTGCCAGTTACCCTAGCCGAAAATTCTGAGTTGATAGAAGGGGTTCCACTATTCGCGTGTGGAGAGCGGTTACAAAGCCCCTCTCACTCTGGAGGACCTATCCGGTACTACTTTACACAGACAACCCACCGATGTAAATGGGCACTGTTTAATACCTACCTTCCCCTGTGCTGACACTGCAGAGTAATTAAAACACTTACGGCAAGGTTACCCCACAGATTACAGCTGGTCGCTGCGGGCCTCGGCAGGGGGACACTTTGGTATGTATTGGTTGTCAAAGTAGGAATTGTACAAGCAGAGAACTAATTAAGAGTTATTATCCAGCAGATTTCAAGTTTAAGTTAGTTTTTGTATTGGTCTAGTGCATCTAAAACAAGCAACTCTGCAAATATTCCTAATGAAGTATTTCCTATCAATTGTGCCTTTAGATAATGTTATGTGTCTCCATGGTAACAGACTACAATCAAGGCCTGTGTAGTCTGATCCTGCAGTCCCCTTCTTCACATGGTATGTTGGCAAGAAGTAGGTGACACATGGATGACGATATTGCAAAAGATACATTTGTAGCTGAATAAATAGACTACAAAGTGTTTTCTAATGTTTTCAATCACTGTGAACTAGACTTTTCTGCGTAGCACCGTGGTACTTAAGTGGTACCTGTCACCAGTGACCTCACAATCACGCTGTTTGCATAGACACATAGCTGTAGTTCATATGATTAAAACCCCATTTGTCTTTTGTTGATCCGAGACTCTGTTCCCAAGTTAAATACTTTTTCTTAACATGCAAATTAGGCCTTTGGTGCAATGAGGGCATCACCATTGCTCTTGTTGCACCCAAACTCCACTCTTCTCTGTAGACAGCTCCTCTCTCACTGCTTTGATTGACAGGGCCAACCAGTGGCAAAGCAGCCAGGAAGGGACTGACCACAGAAAGCAGTGGAGCTTGCGTGCAACATAATACACCCTCATTGCACCAAAGGCCTAATCTGCATATTAAGAAAAAGTATTATAGCTTGGGAACAGAGTCTCAGATCAACAATAGAGAAACAGCATTTTAATCCGGTAAACCACAGCTATGTGTCTATGCAAACAGTTTGATAGGGAGTTCGCTGGTGACAGATTCCCTTTAAGTCCAAGGTCATCCCCATGTTTTGGCAGGTTCATACTGAATACAGCAGAGCTTGCTAAGTGGGTGGATGGCAATGTGACTGCAGGATCAGACTACACAGTAGTTGTCTGTAGTCTGTTACTATGGAAATATATAGTTCTGTATAGAAACTTAGACAAAAACATATTTTTAATATTTGCTTAATTTTAAGGTGTACAGGAGCATGCAAATCTGTGAGAATTATCTTTAGTATTTCAAGGATGTCCACAAACATTAAATATGTCATTTGTATCTCAACAATTTTCATGTAATCTGGCGACAGTATAGGCTTAGCATACCTTCACCCAGGTGAAAATGAAAAGTCAAACAAGCAGACTATTCTGCTCCGCTATCTCTCTGTAGCACACCCACAGAAGCAGCACCACGATGGACATTATACAGCAGTGTTGAGCGGTGTAGCTGTGAATCCTGCACTGGAGTGAGGCAGAAGTGCACTTACTAGAAGCAGTAGCAATGTCTGTGTCTGTCTCTCTCTCCTCCCATCTCCATAGACTCCTATGGGAAGCTGCAACCCTTTCACTCAGGGAAGCTGATAATCTGTCTCTTATCTGCCTCACTGAGAATGGATTTTTACCAGTGAATTGACAGGGGGGGAAAGGGGGGGGGGGACTGGTGGTAGAGGATCTTGAGAACTGGAGAAAAGGGCATTTCAGGTGGCCCCTATCTGTTAGATTGTAGGTAAGGAAGGAAGGCAAAAGTGGGATGTTGCACTAAGCAATTGTACAATAAAAACGGTACCTGGATGATGTAAAACTGATGAATGAGTTTTGCAACCGGTAAAAAACTTGTACTTAAACCAAAGTCTATATACGAACTTGTTATGTCACAAGTAATACATGGCATCAAATATCATACATACATGCAGTCATTCCAGTTTTTAGATTTATATCAGGAAGTATTTCATTAAACACACAAACCTCGCACATGATGTGAGTGTAACACGCAGCGTACCTTCTCTCTGTCGGTAACCGTCCACTTCCTGTCGTCACACAGAATGTAATGAGATGAACTGTTCAAGCGCTTTTCTAAACAGAAGTTACAGTCTGGATCATATTTCAGATCTTCCTCCCTTTCACACAAATGGTATGTAATGCATAAGATCTAAAAGGTGACAAAATAGAACAAATCGTTAATTAGGGAACAGAAAAAAAAAAAAAATCTGCATTGATTTCAGTAAAAAATAATAATTTTGTTCTACATGATTTTTCTGTACAAGAGCTCACGGCAAATACCTTTTTTACTTCTTATTGGAATTTTCTACCTATTATGCCCAAGGTGGATCAAATATTTTAAATTCTTCGAGATCTTAAAGGGGAAATCAGGTTATATAAAGTTACCCCCTATCCACAGCAGTCCTACCAGTGGGACCCCCACCGATCAAAAAAAAAAATTGGGCCTACCCTGTGTGGCCCCCCCTGAAATGAACAGAGTGGCTGGTCGGACATGTGTGTGGCTGCTTCATTCATTTTTATGAGCGTTCCAAAGATAGCCGAATGTTGTACTCGGCTGGGAGTCCCAGCGGTAGGACCCCCATGTATCTAATAGTTATCACCTAGGGCAGTGGTGGCGAACCTGTGGCACAGGTGCCAGTGGTGGCACTCAGAGCCCTCTCTGTGGGCACCCGCACCCTGGAAAAAGTCTATGGTGTACAATACGCCTTAGACTTTTCCTGCCATTCATCAGCGCAGGGCGCGCTATGAACAGCACAGGCAGCGCACTGAATGTAGGCAGGCTGCTATAGCTAATTGACAAAGTACATGGAAGATATACTATATTAGAATTCAGGGTAAATTGCTGTGTTGGCACTCTGCGATAAATAAGTGGGTTCTGGGTTGCAATTTGGGCACTCGGTCTGTAAAAGGTTCACCATCACTGACCTAGGGGATACCTTTACATAACCGTAATACCCCTTTAACATTAAAAACAGAATTCGAAGGTCAGTAAATATTTCTTTTTCTTTTGGTTTAAAAATGGGTAATGACCCTTTGCTGCTAACCTGAAGTAGTTCCAATGCCGGTGTCTGCTGTGTATCCAGTCTAGCAGATGACCTTGCCTCTCTGCTGCAGTCCTCTGGACCTAGCGATGGCTCTTCTACGCTACTCGATCTTCTACCTAGCAGATTGTGGCCCGTGCATATTCTGCCCATTGTTCCCTGGGATCTTGATTCAACCTGATCCTGACCTCAGCTTAGTTCTTAGATTTCACTCCTGCCTGACCCTCTAGACTGTTCAGGTGGCACCTAGAGTTAAACTCCTGGCTCTTCCCATCGTCTCTGCTCCTCACTATGATCCTGTCTTGTCCTCAGGCTTGATGCATCCTGAACGCTCTCCTGTTGACAACTCTTTGCCCCATTCTTGACTACTCTACTTTTCCCATCTGTGCTGATGGTGGCAATGGCATGGGGCTGATGGCACTGGCTGGGGGACATGATGATGGTGACAATGGCATGGGGCTGATGGCACTGGCTGGGGGACATGATGATGGTGACAATGGCATGGGGCTGATGGCACTGGCTGGGGGACATGATGATGGTGACAATGGCATGGGGCTGATGGCTCTGGCTGTGGGACATGGATGATATGGCAATGGCATGGGGCTGATTGGCCTGGATGGGGGACATGGATGATGATGGTGGCAATGGCATGGGGCTGATGGCGCTGGCTGTGGGACATGGATGATATGGCAATGGCATGGGGCTGATTGGCCTGGATGGGGGACATGGATGATGATGATGATGGCTATGGCATGGGGCTGAAGGACACTTCATCTTTACATTGTTTGGAAAAAGATCTGTTACACAGTACACATCTTAAAAATTTCTTGAACAGTTTTGTAATTTGTAAACATACAGAAGAAAATAATATATTGCGATATATATCATTATATCGCACATGCTTCAAATTATTTTGCGATATAGGTTTTAGGCCATATCGCCCAGGCCTAGACTCAAACAATCGATGGCCAGAGAAGTGACCGACCTCACCATACTATATGGGGGCGAATTACTATGTGGGGGCAGAGTGCGGGAAAATTACTATGTGGTGTAAGTGTGGGGGACATTGCTATTGGGGAGACACTGTAGGGGCATTTCCATTACAGGGGCATATAATGGGACATTATTTTTGGGGACACTATTCAGGCATTATTACCTGGAGCACAATATAGGGTGTTGTTATTACTGGGGACACTCTAGGGGACATTATAACTGCTGTGTACACTAAAGGGACATTTGGGGTCATTTATCAAACTGGTGTAAAGTAGAACTGGCTTAGTTGCCCATAGCAACCAATAATATTCCACTTTTCATTTTTGACAGCTTCTTTAAAAGGTGGAATCTGATTGGTTACTATGGGCAACTAAGCCAGTTCTACTTAACACCAGTTTGATAAAAGACCCCAAATGTTAAAGTTAAAGTTAGACACCACATTACCATTTCACTACATTTAACATACATCTACAGCTGTCAATGGAGTAAGTATGATTTTTTTTATGTGTGTGTGAGATGACGGGTACTCCGAGACTGATTCATACTGTAATCTTGGTCCCCTCAGCAATATTAAAGATATTTTACCATTTTAAAAGGAGTCCGTCATCTCTCTACAGCACTATTAACAACAGTAATACATGAGTAGTCCTGGGATGGCTAATTAATATCTTGATCCCCCTTCCCCGTTGTAATACATTAAGAAGACTCATGAACTCTGACCCTTTGCTGTTGGCCCCGCCCATTTCCTCATCTGCTACTGTAGCTTTCAAAACAATTCTAATGTAACATCTACTAGTGCGATTACATCAGTAGTCACGGTAACGATGGCGCCATAAGACCTACCACTTTTCCGATAGTGATTAAATTTAATGTGTTATGGGCTAAAGGCATTTTAAAAGTCAGTTTTTGCTAAAAAAAAATAAAAAAAAATTAAAATAAAATATTAACCATTTGGCTTCTGCAGCCTGTATGTATTACAATATATAGCAAGCTGCATTTACAGTTAATTCTGTCGGAGGATCTCATTCTGCAGCTCCTCTCTCTGTGCTCCTGAACGTTCATAAAGCTGACATGCCTTTTGATTTAAGGCTCAGTTCACACCTGAGCGTTCTGAAAGGAGAGCTCTGTATGCGCGATTGTACGGGCGTTTACAAGCGCGCATACAGAGACAAGTGTACACACAGTGTCGCGCGTTCCCGAAAGTCTATGTACGGGAATGCGCGACAAGCGCCCAAAAAAACCGCTCCTGTACTTGTGTGAGCGTCGGGCGTTTTACAGCGCGATCGTACGCGCTGTAAAACGCCCAGGTGAGAACCATTCCCATAGGGAAGCATTGGTTTCTCCTTGTTGAGCGTTTTACAGCGCGTAGGAACGCGCTGTAAAACGCTCAGGTGTGAACTGAGCCTAAAGGGGTTGTCCAGGATTAGAGAATTAAAACATGAAAAGCTTTCTTCCAAAAACAGCATCACCCCTGTCCATGGGTTATGTCTGGTATTGCAGCTCAGCTCAATGGGGCAGTGCTACAATTTCAAACACAACCTATGGACAAGGGTAGTGCAGTTTTTGGAAAAAAGCAGCCATGTTTTTCTATGCCTGGACCTGTACCCAATCCTGACGTGTCTGTTTCTGATAACTACTTGCACTTCCCATGTAATAACAATTCTGAAACATCTATTCTTATAACTCTAGGTTGTGCCATTCCTTTATCATTCCTTCTAGCAGTTATAAATGAATTACTGGCAGTGTACAATGAAGGTACAGATGGGGGGGGGGTCCCTTCACAGTCTGAAACTATCCAATCAGTGCTCACGTCAGTCTGTGCAGGGACACAACCTCGACTGGTAACACCCAACTGGACCGTCATAGTAAACTGCTAGCAATTCGATTATAACTCCTAGCAGGAATAATAAAGAAATGGCACACTATCGAATCATAAGAATAGATGCTCCAGAATTGGCAATACATGGGGAATACAAGGAATTACTAAAACAAACATGGTCAGGAGCGGTGACAGGTCCTCTTTAAAGGGGTTATCCAAAAGCCACCCACAATGCCCGAGCCCCACATACAGAGAATACTCACCTGGTCCCAGACAGTGACCTGCCCCCTTTCCTCACATGTGACACGAGGGGAGCAGGTTGGGATGCGGCCTGCTATTGGCTGCACCCCCCCGTCGATGGATGTTGTGATCTGCATGCCAGGGAGATGCAGAGACGGCTGTGGAAGTATTTGGGAGGACACAGGTGTCGGGACCAGGTAACTATTTTCTGTATGAGGGGCCCTGGCATTGTGGGTGGGTTTTCCAGGTTTGGATAACCCCTTTAAATGTATTTCATTTGGTTATAAAGAAGTAATTTAACATTTTTAATTAGGAGGGCGTAGAGAGGGGGCGGCCGTGTGAGCCGTCAGAGCTCTGAATAGTATCCAGCGGCTGGTACTGTAGTGTAAAACAGAAAGGCTGCAGAAGGCAGACTGTCCAAAAATTCTGATCCGAAGCCGTCCATGGCCTTTAAGGTTATATTAAGATATAAAACCTTGAGTAACCCCATGCAAATTATTTCTTCAGATTGTTAACCCAGGAAGCTCTTAACCGCAGAATGTGTCAATCATACCGACCATTATAAAGAACAGAAGGAAGCAAAATAGGGGATACTTTGAACAGACATGGGGACAGATTTACTAAACCTGTGTAGTCTTCAGCCAGTGTATACTTAGAACAGACAGATGTATGACAGCGGCTGATGCTGGGTGATAAATCTGCTGCACCTTTACACTGTCTCGCCTAACTTTACACCACCCATCGTGACAGAAGGCTTCCTTTACGCCAAAGCACTGCTACAGTACATCCTAAACCATCAAATTTTCCCCTTGGTTACTTCCCTTTCCACCTAAATTATAGAAGTCGAACACAGTGGGTGAGTCCAGGTGTGACTTTTTAAAAAAAATTTATTACAATTTATTTTGAATTAAAATTTCTTTCGCTTACGCTACTTTCATACTAGCACCAAAATGAACTGGTAGAGAAAAAAAAAATATATTAATTAACTGGTAGAGGAACAGCCTGCCACAGTTCATTGCATCTGGCATAGCCAGAAGGGGCTGGGGCTCCGCCAGGCACCATTGACTTAAAAAGGGACTTGGCCTGTTTCTGGCATTAGGGCCGAGATTCCTCTAGACAATTAAAGGGGGGTCATTTATGATGGGAAGTACGCCACTTTGTGGTGTATATTTGTTGCAGATTTGTTCGCAAAGGGGGTTTGCGGGCCAATCTGCAACTTTTCCCCGCTCACTCCACTTTTCTAAGGTGGCGGGAAAAGGGGACGTGGGCGGGGAAGAGGAGCTGCCATCCCATTTTCTACGCCAGTTTATGGCGTGGAAAATTGTGTTAAACGACTTCAGCAAGGGATCTGGTGTAGTTTAACCCATTTCGCGAGGCCGGCGGAACCAAGCGGCAAAGTTAGGTAGAGGCCTGCGCCTCACAGGGGTATTAAGACCAGTGTATAAATAGCCGGTCTTAACAAATGACCCCAAAGGTTGTTTTCTGTCTGAATACAGGCACTAATGCCAGAAACAGGCCGCATCCCCATCGGGTCCCATTATAGTCAAAGAGTCCCCGTTGGGAAAGGTAGTATCCGACAATGCCAAATACAATAAACTCCAGAAGGCTGTTCCTCTACCGGATCATATTAATTCATCTGAGATCTGGGTCATTGAACTTTGCATGGGAGTGATAGACGCACACATAATCAGAAACTGGGTAGGGCAGGGGAGACCATTTTAAGTTTTGCTATGAGGCCTTACAAGATCTGTCTGATGAGTCAAAAAAGATCTAAATGTGGTGCAAAGCATGTATGCCATTATTACTGTATCAATGGGGCACTCTGTTTGGCACTATATTTCTGGGGCTACCTACAGTTATAGGGTGCCTAAGCTAAAATTGGAGGAAAAGCAGAATGAGGCTACTCTAAAACTTAACCTTTAAAAAATATACATAAAAAAGTGTCAAAATAACAAAGGTTATGTTGAATCATCCCAAAAAAAGACAATCTGAGAAATTTCATGCAAAGCAAATAGGAAAACACAAAGAGGGGTCACATATCGAGGGGAGACATATCGGATTAACCACCATATTAGTTTGTGGAGATTACTGCACAAAAATAATAATAATAATGCAACACTATGCTGTACTTATCAAACAAACAGTACGAGTAACGAGTAGACCACTTTCACAGAGTCAGGAATTTGGTCAGTGATTGTGAGCCAAAACCAGAAATAGAGGCTACACGTATAATGGAAAGATTTTCACCTGTTCTGTGTTTCTGACTCGCGCTTGGTTTTTGGCTCACAATCAATGATGGAAATCAAACACTGACCAAACACTGTGTGAAAACAACCTTACTGTGGACTCACCACCCCTAGTCAGAAGCTCAGTTGAAGCATGGAGAGCCGCCTCCTCTTCAAACAGCTGATCGTCTGGGGTGCCGGACACCCACAGATCAGATATTGATGACCTATCTTAAGGATAGGTCATCAATATAATACCACCTGCACAACCCCTTTAACCAGCTTCATCAGTGGGCAACAAAGCTAGGACAAAATCCTTCAGTAAATGTGCATGGTCAAGTGTAAAATGACTAGTGCACCAATTGGATCTGACTAACGGGGGAATTTACAGGGGCATCAAAATAAGAACTTTGTGTAAAGAGTGAACATATGCTGGAAAAGCGTGGAGCCAAAGACATCTGAGTGGCAAACTCTACAGAGACGAAACAAGGTTGGTAGAAGTCTTCATGGTGGTTTGGGTCAGATGGAGAGGAGAAGGGAAAGGGAATGACTCCAATTACAGAAGATGTCATATCTACGTCAAAATCTTTCCTACTAGTTTATCAAAAAATTGTCAACCGTCTAGCTTTAAGACAATCCAATATTGTAACCCTAGTGTGAATGTGGTCATTTATTAAACTAGAAAGTCTTCTAGTTAAACAGAAATCTAGGAGTGCAATATTTAAATTTTATGGCCTCAAAAAAGATCTCAATGCTAATTCTAGATTTCCTGTTGAGGTATAGTTCAGTGTTTCCTGTCACACGTAACTCAAATTTATTTAAGCAATATAATGGAGGTATCAGTGCCCGAAATATACATTGAGATATACGCACAAAAATAGAAATGAAGTACACCAGGGAAGATTTACCAATGTGACAACTGAAGATAGACCATATTCAAGATAGACTGGCCACTGTGACACATTACTGCCCTGGCCTTGGGTTACAATGTAGTGAATAAGATTTTATGAAAACTCATTCACAAAGTGAGGTTAAAAACCATTTAAGGTTTGGACTTTTTTTTTAAATTACCTATTTAGGGTGTTTTTGCCATCTTTTGCCTCTAAGGAAATCAATAAGCAGCATCACAGTATTTAAATCATCACTATCACCACCCATCAAATATCCACTAAGACCCAACTGCCCACCCTACACAGATGAAGACTATTAGTGGACTGTTGCCTGAAGCTGGAGCACATTACCTTCTTCTCGAGACTGTCTCAGGCAGAGATCGCGCTACATTTTTTCCAGAAGAGTAAAAAAAATTTGAGGAGTATTTTTAGCAGAGGAGGAGTAAAAATTTTGTGGTAATTCATATATATAATACATAACGTTATGAGGCTGATATTTCTGCAGGAAACCATTGCTAGTCTCCCATGCAGAAATAAATGTAGACAATTTTACATTTATCCAACATCATACACTAAACAGAAGACCACTGCTGCCATACACAGCGCCCACCTGACGATGCCATACACAGGGCCCTCCTAACGCTGCCATACACAGGGCCCTCCTGACGCTGCCATACACAGGGCCCTCCTGATGCTGCCATACACAGGGCACACCTGACGCTGCCATACACAGGGCACACCTGACGCTGCCATACACAGGGCCCACCTGACGCTGCCATAAACAGGGCCCACCTGACGCTGCCATACACATTACATACACAGCTCTACCACATGCACATTACACATATAGTTTACTATATACACATTGCACACACACAGATCTACTACATGTCCATTACACAGATAGAACTACTGTGTGCACATTACACACAGAAAACTGTACAATAGACTGGTTACACTGACATAGCCCTGCTTTATACACACCTTCCATACATAAAGTACCTCTGCATTCTCCACCAGCACAGTCCTACAGGGAGCCTGTGTTCCCCTAACTCCTCCCACACACATGGCTGTGACATCACCACAGGTCCTGTAACCACAATGTAGTGTTTAGTCCAGACTCTGGAGCTGCTCCTTGTAAGAGAGATGTCCGTGAGGGGTGGGGCTTCTCAGGAGATGGGCGGGGCTTCATGCGTGCCGAACCTGACAGCTTCTAATACAGCGCTCCTGACTAGAAAAGACCATGCATAAAAATACGCATGAGTCTTTGTCCATGGAGTAAAATGGCCTGAACAGGTGTCTATGACTCTTGTTCAGGCGTTATTGCGACCTCTGGTCTCAGGTAAAAAGTTAATTTATGCACCATACCAAACCAGGACAACCATCAGGCTAAGAGGGTAAAGAAGAAGGGCCAAGTAAGGGCTCTGATGTGTTACCTGCCATCATTGAACTAGATCTGTGATGGCTAACCCCCGGCACTTCAGCTGTGCTAAAACTACGACTCCCAAGATGTACACTTGCTTGGCTGTTCTCAGAACTTCACAGAAATGAGTGGAGCATGCTGGGAGTAGTGGTTTCACCACAGCTGGAGTCTTGGAGGTTAGCCATCACTGAACTAGATAAAATTATTCCACCCTTCATCCACCACCAGGAGGAGCTCCTTACACACAGATCCATGCAGTTGTTATTGCATGACATGAGCTCCCCCTAGTGGTAGGTGCAGGCAGCCAAAATGTTATCATTTACAAAGGCATTTGCATCCATGCTATTTTGCTTGGTGCAACAGTTTTCAGCCATTTATTTGTTCTGTAATGCCATGCTATATTTAATAAAGACTGTGCCCTGTTGGGTAACGCAGCACACAATGGAGTACAGCACAGCAGGGTACCCCTAACATTTTATTGTATGGGGCCTAGAAATTTCTGATGATGGTCCTATATCAAATTTCAGCTTTTTTGTTTTCAAAACTGCACTGGAGAGAAGAAACTGCAACATGTCCACTTTTTGTCTGAGAAGGTTTTGCTACACGACGCCCGTACAGCACTGTGCAAAAAACAATTGAGAAAATGGAATGAAAGTAAAAACGTCTGATAACCGAGTCCTCACCCACAACCTCAATAGACTCTTTAGTAAAAGAGTGTATTGGCTGTGTTGAAGGGGTCAAAGGGGTATCCCACGAAAAAAATTAAATAAAATAAAATCTGGAATAACGCACACCATTTTTTAAACTATATCAAAGCAAGATATCCAGTGTCATTTTCATCCTTTTTTTGATATTTTATTCACTCCTCTGGTCTGCCCTCACCCCTCACGCAGCTCTGGTCTCTTCACTTTCTGTAGGTCGGCAGCAGCTGGTCACATGAGACAGTCAAAGCAGCTGCATCTCACAGGAGTGCATTGTATTCAGTTCTTGTTAGTCCCTCACATATAGCCCCAGAGATACATAGGGTATGTAACGTCCCCACAATTTCTATTTTTCCCTGTCTGTAGAGAGATATACGGTAGCTATATATTTCTATGAATGGCTGAAAGGCATCAGGGCCTCTCTACTATGAGATCACTATGTCAGTACTGAGAACAGGGACGCTACTGAGCATTAGTCCACTTTTGAATGCAGGAGAAGGTGGACCAGAAGGAGAAACAGCAGGGGGTGCGTCCAGAGTGCAAAATGTAATCTATGTCATATATACAAAAATAAAAAAAAGAATATTTTTATTGCCGATATATTGTGCTAATACTTTATTTGAAATGCTCTTTTCGTTACATAGTAATATTTTTCATGGGGTAACTGATTTAAGAGGGTTTTCAGAGATGCAGCACTACTACGAGCACCGGTGCCTTCTCAAACAGCTGATCAACACAGGCCCCCCCCACCGATCAGATATTAATGACCTGTCCAGTTCAAAAATCTCGGAAAACCCCTTTAAAGGATACACGATTATTTTATGCTGTTGCCAAAATGTCTCCTTTTAAAGTGCTATTTATTTCAGCTAAATTATCAGGGAAATGATCTCCCTCTGTATGAATTGGCTCACCCGAGCTCTAGGCTGGCAGCACAAAAGTCACCACACCTCTGTAATTCCACACAACAAACACTTTATAGGATCTGAAAGGAGCACACAGTCCTCCCGCTGACAGTGTCAGTTAGGGTAAACCCGTCATCCAGTGCCCATAGAACATTGCATTCTCGTGTCTCCTCGGTGCACCTGTCTTATATAAATGACGAGACTGTTAGAAGACATTTTTGTAGACCTGTTGTAGTCAATCAGTCTCTCCACAATGGCTTACCAACATCCATGGCTGATGAGAAGTCTTCCCCTTCTTAGGCACTATGCAAAACGATGCCCAACCCAATTGTCTGTCCACCCCAGCCTCTTGGAACTGAAACAGATTGTATGGCCACCCCAAGCCTGTATTCACACATGCACTATTTGGTTCAGTTTTTGATGCAGTTTTTTTTAGCCACAGTCAGAAGTGGGTCCAAAAGGAGTCACAGAAATTAATATTTTATTTTTGTATCTACTGTGCCAAAAACTACATGTGTGAATATGGCCTGAAGGAAAAAAACTCAGTACAAATATTTTTTGTATTTTTGAATATTTTTCATGGCAAATGTTCAACAGTCTGCAGCAGCACGAAGGATACCTAACTTAAGAAATTAAGAGGGGGGGGGGGGGTCTCACTGCAGACGACCCATCTTTCAGGGGGAAGCCATGGACATTTCACATGAAAGGTAGTCTATGTAGCTGTGTCCAGTAGAATGGCTCTCGGCCACGGCATATGAACAGGGGTTGTCTGTCGGGATTCTTTTAAGAAAACATATGGTAGAGCTTCCAATTATGTGAACAAAGCCTATTATGGTCCTTGAATTTTAAAATAGAGAAAAAAAACTCTTAATAATTCTAGAGTACCTTTTAGCAGGCTCAACCCTATTTAATTAGGCATACTGTCTGGTAGGGCAGAATTTATTAAACTGGTCAATCCTGTCTATTTCTGTATGCCACAAAACATTCACTTCCACTTCCTCTTTTAATTTCCTGCGCCTCTCCCTCCGACTTACGAATGTTATTTTTCCTGCAGATAAATGTATTTCATCCTGAAATCTGTTCTAGAGAAGACACACGGTGGAAAATGTATAAGTCCCCCTGAAGTAAGAAAAGTTGTACGTTTTCGCGCAAGCCCCCTTTTCATGTAGAAATTTTTTTCCGGCGCAAGGACCTCCAGAAGATGCATCAAAATCATTTTAATATTTTTTTTATAAAAGGTGCCAGACTTAAGGGAGTTATCCCATGATTAATTTTTATTTTTTACATTAGTCATCATATAGTACATGACAACGTCTAAGAAAGTCAGAACCAGCCGTGTACCTCACATGGATCCAGAGATCTCCCCATTCATTGCTCCAATTGCTATGCTTAGATTAGCGAGGAGTCTACTTTCTAAAGGGATGTGTCCTTTCTGCTGCAGTTGAAGGATGGAGCTGAGCATGTGCTTCCATCTCAGTGAGCAGGACAGAGAAAATCGGAAAAAGAGCAAACAGCAGGTGGCGCTGTACAGATACATTTTATTTAATAACTCATTGCTTATACAAAATGTTTAATTAAATGCAATTACAAAAGTATTCAGATCTTGGTGCTGGTTTGAAAAATGTAGAATATTTTCTATATTACATTCCTATCAAGCCAAAATAAACATAATACTGTCTTTAGATGTTGAGCAATAGGTTGTTCAGTAGTAATTATCAAGCCACACCCCTTCTACTTCCTTACCTAACCCCTATCATAAGGCAAGATTCAACTGAAGACCATAAGAATCCATAGCAAAACTTAGAATGGACCATATACCCTAAAAAAAAAAAAAAAAAAAAAAGAAGAAGAAGAAGAAGAACAAAAAGGCAAAGAAAAAAAAAGTAGCATTTAAAACTGGATATACCGGCATTTATTAATAACGGAGCATTTATAGAGAGAAGATGGCAAAACTTGTGCCTAATTTATAAAAACATCACTATTTTTAAATCACTGGGCGCAGCGTTCTTGTGATTGGCTGCAGCGGTCACATCATCGCTGCAGCCAACAGCCTGGGAATAAATGGGTAAGGAATGCTTCTTCTTTCCCCTTAGGTATTGTTAATCTCCAACTCAGACAACCCATTTGAAGTGAATTTCCACCTTCAAAGGGTGTCAGTAGTTAAAGGGGTTGTCCATGTTCAGAGCTGAACCCGGATATATCCCCATTTTCATTCAGACAGCCCCACTGACATGAGCATTGGAGTATTTCATGCTCCGATGGTCGCCTTTGCCCGGTGCTGAATCGCGCAGTGCAAAGGCATTTTATGGAGATCTGGTGACGTACCTGGCTCTCCATAGAGTAAGCAGTGAGCCTGGTGACGTCACTGGCAATGATGGGTGTAAAATGGCTAGGGCAGCGCTAAAGCCCGCCTATCTGTGACGGTGATGTCACCGGCAAGACTGCTGGGCGGAGGCCTCCGCTAATCAGTGTGAAAACATAAAAAGCCCTTGCCCAGCGCAATACAGCGCAGGGCAAGGGAGAGAATCGGAGCATGAAATACTAAACTGCTGACAGCACTAGGTAATGCCTGGGGAGAGCAGGACAACATATAAATACACCTTTTGTGGGACTTTTATTATCAGCAGGAGTGTGAATAGGAAGTTTTAGTCCACCAAATTTTACTCTTGCAAGTGCCCGGTAGGCAGAGCTTCACTGTGAGGTCCTCTCTGCTTCACAGCCACAAGCATCTTCTTTGAGTAACTGTAGCATTCAACCAGAAGACCACTACAGCTGTCACAGAGAGTGGGGGAGAAGCTGTACAGCAGCTCCATATGGAGAGCACTTTATAGTAAAGCTCCACCTACTGGACATTTACAAGAGCAGAATCTGGCAGAATAAAAGGTCATATTCACACTACTCCTGATGATAAAAGCTCCACAAAAGGTACGTTTTCCCTGCTCTCCCCATCCGCTACCTGGTGCGGTCAGCAATTTAGTATGGTCAATACTGCTGACAGACTCCATTTAAACACTGCAAGCGTGACACAGGTCACATGTAATACTACATTTGTCTGGCCAGGCAAGGCTTGCTGGAAACCAGACTCACAGGTCAGACAATCAGTATAATCGCTGGGAGTTTCAGAAATAAGATTCAGCATGATAAACGTCACCGGGTTGGGTTTAGTACAGAGAAGAGCCAAACATTTCCACTAATCATTTGTACCAACTAATTGTTTAATCAATGGGGCTCCTGGTTTTAAAATCTGCAGCATGTCAATTTATTTTACTTTTCCTGTCTGGATTTTCTCCATTCACTTCAATGGGGACAGTAAAATCCGCATGTAATTCAGCACCATTTGACGCGGATTGACCGCATGGATTTCCCTGCGAACCTGCAGATTTCAGGGCGGATTGTCCACACATAAATCCTGAACGTGTGCAGTTATCCTTAGGGTGCATTCACACGATCGTAGTGTTTTGCGTTCCGAAAAACAGCGATACCGGCCTGTGTGCGTTCCGCAATTTGCAGACTGCACATGGCCGGCACCATGACAGAAAATAGTACACGCGCTATCTTTTTTGCGGTGCAGCAGAACGAAACTACAGATGCGGCCCCCCTTGAAATGAATGGGTCTGCACCCATTCTGCAAAATTGCGGAACGGATGTGGAACCATTCATAGTCGTGTGAATGTGCCCTTATGATGAAGGTTGATCCCCGATTGGTTGCGATAGACAACGAAGCCGCTTTCTCTGGGAAGGTTTTGATCCATGGGGCGCATTGGATGAGACTGTAATAATGCAAATGTAGACATAAGGGTTGGGTTTAATGAATCATAATGGGATTAATTTATTCTGAAATGGCCTATTTTCCCAGGAGGTAAAGCGTGTCCTAGATAAGCGCGTTCTCTAGATGGAAATCAGATCCGTGTACTTACATGTTTACCTCTACGCCATAATTACATTCTATACGCTTTGCTTTTTTATGAACTACATTAGTCCTGAAAAGTGACAAAATACTAACTTTTTAGACGTTTTACTGTCTTTATTGCTAGAAAACCCGTGAAGTCCCATATATGAAGCTGCTTTATCCAATATAAAGCACGAAGATGGAATAGTTGGCAAAGATTTTCCCTTTTCTTGGGATCCAGAGTTTTTTTTCAGCCTAAGGGCTCATGCACATGAGCGCAAAAAAACGGATCCGCAAAAAGTACGGATGACATACGTGTGCATTCTGAATAGAACAGCTGGCCCTTAATAGAACAGTACTATCCTTGTCCGTAATGCGGACAATAGGACATGTTCTATTTTTTGGCGGAACGGAAATACGGACATACGGAAACGGAATGCACATGAAGTAACTTCTGTTTTTTTTGCGGACCCATTGAAGTGAATGGTTCCGCATATGGTCCGCAAAAAAAAACGGAACAGACAAGGAAATAAAATACGTTTGTGTGCATGAGACCTAAGTTTTTTTCTAAAGTACTAGAATCTTTACAGCATTCGTTAAAAATTTCTTAAAGGGAACGTGACATTTTTTTTGGTGTCAGTTAAAACCAGATAGCAACACAAAGCCTTTTTTTAAATCTGTTTTTATTTTCTGATTGCAGATTTTTTTAATTCTATTTCCTGTACATGATTATGGGGGTGGCCATCTTGCCTGAGCTGTTCTTAGCAGCATTAAGAGAGCATTTCCAGAATCGCTTTACGTCAGCCCCATGGTCCATAGATACAATGATCAGGAGAGGATCTCATTGACTTCTATGGGAGAGCTTTCTAGGTATGCTCTGTGACCTGTGCAGAAGTCAGGAGGGACTAGGTAAGCTGTGATATATCACCTATTGTGACAGGTAGATCCTGTGTCATCTATACACAGAAATGATATCTGCCATTGCAATCCTCCCTGTAAGGATAAGCAGATAACTGCGGTAAACTGATTTGTACAGACCAAGAAGTGGTGCCTTTTATTAGACTTCGTAGCCTGTGTGAACACTGCAGGAATTTATAGTTTTTGTTTAAATACAGATATTGACATGAACAATTAAAATAACATCATTAAAAATTATTTAAAATTATGATTTAACATAAAAAAGTGACTTAAACAAAAGGTAATTTTTGATGACACATTTCTTTTAACATTTTGTTTCTACAGAGCATGTAAATCTTTCACTTCTGACATAAATCCTTAAGGCCCCTTTCACACGGGCGAGTATTCCGCGCGGATGCGATGCGTGAGGTGATCGCATTGCACCTGCACTGAATACCGACCCATTCATTTCTATGGGGCTGTGCACATGAGCGGTGATTTTCACGCATCACTTATGCGTTGCATGAAAATCGCAGCATGCTCTATATTCTGCGTTTTTCACGCAACGCGGGCCCCATAGAAGTGAATGGGGTTGCGTGAAAATCGCAAGCATCTGCAAGCAAGTGCGGATGAGGTGCGATTTTCACGAACGGTTGCTAGGAGACGATCGGGATGGAGACCCGATCATTATTATTTTTCCTTATAACATGGTTATAAGGGGAAATAATAGCATTCTGAATACAGAATGCGAAGTAAAATAGCGCTGGAGGGGTTAAAAAAATAATCATAATAATTTAACTCACCTTAGTCCACTTGCTCGCGTAGCCCGGCATCTCCTTCTGTCTCCTTTGTTGAATAGGACCTGTGGTGAGCATTAAATACAGTTACAGGACCTTTGATGATGTCACTCCGGTCATCACATGGTACGTCACATGATCTTTTACCATGGTGATGGATCATGTGATGACCGGAGTGACGTCATCAAAGGTCCTTTACCCAGGTCCTAAAGAAAGAATAAAGGAGATGCCGGCTGCCTATCAAGTGGACTAAGGTGAGTTAAATATATATATTTTTTTTAACCCCTCCAGCGCTATTTTACTTTGCATTCTGTATTCAGAATGCTATTTCTTTTCCCTTATAACCATGTTATAAGGGAAAATAATACAATCTACAGAACATCGATCCCAAGCCCGAACTTCTGTGAAGAAATTCGGGTTTGGGTACCAAACATGCGTGATTTTTCTCACGCGAGTGCAAAACGCATTACAGTGTTTTGCACTCGCGCGGAAAAATCACGGGTGTTCCTGCAACGCATCCGCACATTTTCCCGCAACGCCCGTGTGAAAGAGGCCTAAGAGCTCTGCTTGCGCCTCTGATGTTTCTCTCTGCTCTCCTCCTCCCTTCTCTCAGTGTTTGACAGCAGCAGAGAGGGGGAGGAGGTTGTACACAACAGATCATAGAGTGGAGAATTTGGAAAGCATCCAGGTTAGAGTAGGGTAGTAACTTCAGTACTCTGTTCCAGCAGAGGAGCAGACTACCAGAGTTACCATATGAGGCATGGCCAAATACCGCCAGATCCCAAATGGGATTTGGGGGGTTTCTGACATAAATGCTGGCTTTCTGTAGGAAAAAGATCACTGCATGTGGTTACTGAACGTAGATGTGAATCTACCTTTAACAGGAAGGGAAGATCAAGAAAGCTGCAGATAGGCAGGAAAGCACACAAAGAGTCTGCTTTATTCCGCCCAGAAACAGCTCCACTCGTGTCGAAAGGTAGTATCTGGTATTGCAGCTCATCCCTATTCACTTGAGCTTTAATACCAGACACAAAAAGTGGTGCTCTTTGTGTGGGCGGGGAACAGACCCCATTTTTTCTAATCATGCGCATCCCTTTCACTTCTGGTTGTCTGTCCTGCCTTCCTCATGACCTAGATCGCACATGGATTGATCTGACTTCTCCTCCAGTGTCTATTCCCAACAAGTAAGCTGTCTTATCTCATGCGATCAGTTCTACCCCTCCCGTATCTTCTGTTCTCTCCAACAATACATTATCCACATGTGGCATTACTAGTTCCAAAAAGAAAACCGCACAAAAAATCTGTTCACATTGCACCTGTAAAGGGCGTCCAGGCTCAATCCTTCTGGTCAGAACATACTAGGGGAGACTGATCAAAACTGGTGTAAAGTACAACAGGCTTAGTTGCCCAAAGAAACCAATCACATTCCACCTTTTATTTTCCAAAGAAGCTCTAAAAAAATGAAAGGTGGAATCTGATTGGTTGCTATGGCTTTGCTGGCTTGATTCATTTTTCCATCACATTACACACTGCTCGTTTCCAGGGTTTATGACCACCGCTGCAGCGCAGATACAAGGTGGTCGGGACGGGAGCTGCTGCGCATGTGTGCCTATGCGCAATCACACGGTCCTAGCCACCAGAGAAACCCGAAACTTTTCCTACGGTCTGCAAGCACGTCCACTGCTGCTGGATTACAGGGTGGTCGTAACCCTTGGAAACAAGCAGTGTATAATGTGATGGAAAAATGAATCCAGCCAGCAAAGGAGGCAATATGGACAATCACTATACATTAGTAAGTACCTTGTATTAACTTTCTCAACATGACAAATGCCATTTGCTAAAGTGAGACAACCTCTTTAAGTCTCATCATCTCTTGAACCAAAACATTAAAAAGAATAAAATCCCCATGTGAAGCTGGCTCACATCCTAAGTTCCCTATCAGTATGTCTTTGGGGTGTGGGAGGAAACCGGAGAACCCTGACTAAACCCAGGCAATCACGGGGAGAACATACATACTTCATGGAGGTCCTTGGTCGGAATCGAGCCTAGGACCCCAGCGCTGCAAGGCACCAGTGCTAACCACTGAGCCACCCTGCCGACCACCATTCCTTTATATTGCAAACGTCAACACTGGTTTTTACTTCTGGAATATTGCTATAAAACTAAGGCTTCGTTCACATCACTGTTCAGCCTTTCCGTTCTCCTGCTCCGTTTAGGAGCAGGAGAACGGAAAGGACGAATTCGGCACATAACTGAGCCAAACGGAGCCCTTAGGACCCCATAGACTATAATGGGGTCCGTAATGTCTCCGCTCATGCACAACTTTTGTCTCCGCTCCAAAATCATCTTCTGAGCGGAAAGATAACGGACCCCATTATAGTCTATGGGGTCCTTAGGCTCCGTTTGGCTCAGTTATGTGCCTTCTCCGTCCTTTCCGTTCTCCTGCTCCGTTTAGGAGCAGGAGAACGGAAAGGCTGAACGGTGATGTGAACGAAGCCTAAGAGTGGTTGCTAACCTGAGAAAGGCCGCCTCCGAAATGTGTTGCCTCCTGCCACCTTTACGTGTTATTGTTTTATATGTTTTTAGCCATTTTTGGTATGTTTTTTAATAAAACTTCATTATAGTGATCAGCGCCCCAGAAACCATTTTCTCCTTTGCTACCTCCCTTTCTCAGGACCTTCCTTTGTACTTTTGAGAATTTACGTAAAGGGATTCTGTCACCCCGATTTTGGACATGCGTAGTACTGCATATAAGGAGTCCAGATCACTATATTGTATTTTCCCGCTGCCCCCAGTTCCCCCGTCGTCAGCACTCAAAGTAGTGATTTGGACTCCATACCTAGAGTACTACTCGTGTATTACTGTAGATGATCAGGGCTTCCCTTTAAACAAGCAGAACAAGAAGAAGCGGCAGAGTGTGATTAATAAAATAGGTCAGTAAGATAGGCAAACATGGACTAAAAAAAGAAAGTGAAGAAAACAAATAGAAAGGGGCTATACCATAAATCTCTAAGTAGAATGCATTACATAGAGTCCATACTGTGCTTGGTGCAGATCCACAAGATGTCTCGTGATGAGACAATCCCTCCAATCTGATCTCCGATTGTCCCTTGGGATGATGGCACCTGCTGCTCATTTCCCCTGCAGTCATTCAGATAAATGGTCGTTCATATAACACATGACCAGCTTTCTGCCAAAGGGGAGGTTCGAACAAAAGACCCTCTATTTTGTTCATGAGGGGCTGTGCTCATGGGATTATCATCCTTAAAGGATCTCAATAGCGGGGGAAAACGCTTCCATTTTGTCCCCATTCATTAGCAATGTGGACAAAACTGAACTGAACAAAACGGAATACACCAGGATGCATTCCATTGCGTCCCCATCGCGGATATAATAATGCTTCAAGCAGCGTTTTTCTGTTCGCGATGTGGTGCGAAGCAAGACGGATCTGCCCTGACACACAATGTAAGTCAATGGGGACGGATCAGTTTTCTCTGACACAATAGAAAACGGATCCGTCCACTATTAACTTTCAATGGAGTTCATGACGGATCCGTCTTGGCAATGTTAAAGATAATACAACCGGATCCGTTCATAATGGATGCAGACGGTTGTATTATCAGAACAGAAGCGTTTTTTGCTGAACCCTGCCGGATCCTGCAAAAACGCTGGTGTGAAAGTAGCCTTACTAATGTATTGTGATTCTCCATATTGCCTCCTTTGCTGGCTTGATTCATTTTTCCCATCACATTATAAGCTGCTTGTTTCCATGGTTACAACCACCCTGCAATCCATGGTCTCTTCAGCAGCACAGGGGAGAAGAAAGCACTCTCTCCCTCCCCCAGTGCCACTGCTGCCGCTTCCACCAATGAGGAGAGAGGGGCGAGCGCACTGCGCCACCAATGAAAGTAAACGTTTAATACAAATCCAGGAGGCAGGTGCTGGCGGGGAGCTGCGATCAGCGGCAGTTAACCCCTCAGGTGCCGCACTCCTGTATTAAATGTTAATTAATCATTCGTGGCGCAGTGCACCCTCCACCCTCCTCCCCAGTATTAAAATCGTTGGTGGCAGTGGCCACAGGGTCCCCTCCCCTCCTCCTCATTGGTGGTGCAGTGGCAGTTGTGATCGGAGCCCCAGCAGTATAATCCTGGGGCTCTGATCAGTTACCATGGCAGCCAGGACGCTACTGAAGCCCTGGCTGCCATGGTAACATCCCTGATGCTGTGTGCACAAAGCACAGAGCAGCAGGGAGAGTGTGAAGTCCTATTCATCCTAATAGAGCTCTATCAGGGTGAATAGGACAAGGGATGAAAAGATCCCAGGTTCTAGCCCCTAAGGGGGAAATGGTTATTAAATAAAAAGTATAAATCACCCCCTTTCCCAATTTTACATATAAACTATATAAACAATAAATAAATAAACATATCACATATTGCCACGTCAAAAAAGTCCAATCTATTAAAATATAAAAAAAAGTCCTATGCAGTGAACGCCATAACAGAAAAAATAAATAAAAACTGCGCGATTCACCATTTTTTTTTTTTTGTCACCTTGTCCCCCCAAACAATAGGATCGGACTGTTCTATTATGGGCCGGACATTCCATAAAATGCAGAATGCACGCAGCTTTTTGGGGTGTTTTTATTTTTTTCGCATGGTATCGAGTATCGCAATACTTTTTGGCATCGAAACAACCCTAGTCATAACCATGGAAACGAACAGTGTAAAATGTGATAAAAAATGAATCCAGCCAGCAAAGGAAGCAATATGGAGAATAACAATACATTAGTAAGTGCCTTGTAAGTGTGCCTTCTATCCCAGTGCTAAGGCTAGCTTTAGCACTGGGATAGAAGGCACACCTGCTAAAACGTTGCAAACCTGCAATCATAAAAATTCTAGAAATGAATTAACTTGCCTCATGGATGATGCTTCCCTAATCACATCATTTAGTAGGTTTTTATTAATCCTTTTGGGAGTATTGTTATTATTGTTGCAATTTTTAGTTATCCTTTATGCACACAAACTCAACAGTAAAACGTGATATCATCAGGCCGCTAATAATCAGGGAACAAAAGGAAATCACTACCTCCCCTGAGGGTCCAATCCCTTGTTGTAAAGCAGAATGCTCCTTAGGCCTCATGCACACGGCCGTGGAACACAGCCGTGAGCGGTCCGTGGCATCCCGGCCTGGCATCCTGCTGAGAGCAGGAGCGCACGGCGTCACTGGTTGCTATGACGCCGTACGCTTCATGCCGCCGCTGCACTACAGTAATACACTCGTATACAGTCGTGGCCAAAAGTTTTGAGAATTACATAAATATTGGAAATTGGAAAAGTTGCTGCTTAAGTTTTTATAATAGCAATTTGCATATACTCCAGAATGTTATGAAGAGTGATCAGATGAATTGCATAGTCCTTCTTTGCCATGAAAACTAACTTAATCCCAAAAAAACCTTTCCACTGCATTTCATTGCTGTCATTAAAGGACCTGCTGAGATCATTTCAGTAATCGTCTTGTTAACTCAGGTGAGAATGTTGACGAGCACAAGGCTGGAGATCATTATGTCAGGCTGATTGGGTAAAAATGGCAGACTTGACATGTTAAAAGGAGGGTGATGCTTGAAATCATTGTTCTTCCATTGTTAACCATGGTGACCTGCAGAGAAACGCGTGCAGCCATCATTGCATAAAAATGGATTCACAGGCAAGGATATTGTGGCTACTAAGATTGCACCTCAATAAACAATTTATAGGATCATCAAGAACTTCAAGGAAAGAGGTTCAATTCTTGTTAAGAAGGCTTCAGGGCGTCCAATAAAGTCGAGCAAGCGCCAGGATCGTCTCCTAAAGAGGATTCAGCTGTGGGATCGGAGTGCCACCAGTGCAGAGCTTGCTCAGGAATGGCAGCAGGCAGGTGTGAGCGCATCTGCACGCACAGTGAGGCGAAGACTTTTGGAAGGTGGCCTGGTGTCAAGAAGGGCAGCAAAGAAGCCACTTCTCTCCAAAAAAACATTAGGGACAGATTGATCTTCTGCAGAAAGTATGGTGAATGGACTGCTGAGGACTGGGGCAAAGTCATATTCTCCGATGAAGCCTCTTTCCGATTGTTTGGGGCATCTGGAAAAAGGCTTGTCCGGAGAAGAAAAGGTGAGCGCTACCATCTGTCCTGTGTCATGCCAACAGTAAAGCATCCTGAGACCATTCATGTGTGGGGTTGCTTCTCATCCAAGGGAGTGGGCTCACTCACAATTTTGCCCAAAAACACAGCCATGAATAAAGAATGGTACCAAAACACCCTCCAACAGCAACTTCTTCCAACAATCTAACAACAGTTTGGTGAAGAACAATGCATTTTCCAGCACGATGGAGCACCGTGCCATAAGGCAAAAGTGATAACTAAGTGGCTCGTGGACCAAAACGTTGACATTTTGGGTCCATGGCCTGGAAACTCCCCAGATCTTAATCCCATTGAGAACTTGTGGTCAATCCTCAAGAGGCGGGTGGACAAACAAAAACCCACTAATTCTGACAAACTCCAAGAAGTGATTATGAAAGAATGGGTTGCTATCAGTCAGGAATTGGCCCAGAAGTTGATTGAGAGCATGCCCAGTCGAATTGCAGAGGTCCTGAAAAAGAAGGGCCAACACTGCAAATACTGACTCTTTGCATAAATGTCATGTAATTGTCGATAAAAGCCTTTGAAACGTATGAAGTGCGTGTAATTATATTTCACTACATCACAGAAACAACTGAAACAAAGATCTAAAAGCAGTTTAGCAGCAAACTTTGTGAAAACGAATATTTTTGTCATTCTCAAAACTTTTGGCCACGACTGTAGATCATACGAGTGTATTACTGTAGTGCAGCGGCGGCATGAAGCGCACGGCTTCATAGCAACCAATGACCCAGTGCGCTCCTGCTCTCAGCAGGATGCCAGGCTGGGATACCACAGACCGCTCAAAGCCATATTCCACGGCCACGTGCATGAGGCCTTAGAGACACTTACTGATGATAAATAAACCAGAGAATATAGAATTCCATAAATCTTATACAAACCCAGATGAGACTACAACACAAAAAAAAGGAGTATCCTATAGGTTTTTATGTTAACACCAATGTACACAAAGCTAGCAAGTTAACTCTTCTTTCGAGAGATTATAGAACTGGCGAGCTGCCAGCTGTATAGTCAGGCCTCTTCAAGAAATATCACCTACGTTTTGGTGCCGGGTCATCCTCTGACACGTGTTCAAAATCATTTAAAAGGGACAGGACACAATTCAATGACTGCTACTGTAGTCATGTGCATTTATAAATCAGATTTATGGTGACCTTTATTCTGTCAATACATTGTAGAAACTAGTCTGTAAAGGTTATCGTACTTCCAGGTCATTATTTATCTTAATAAAATGGGAATGGTTGGTGATATTAACTTCCTGTTTGTGGCACATTAGTATATGTGAGGGGGGAAACTTTTCAAGATGGGTGGTGACCAAGGCGGCCATTTTGAATCCAACTTTTGTTTTTTCAATAGGAAGAGGGTCATGTGACACATCAAACTTATTAGGAATTTAACAAGAAAAACAATGGTGTGCTGGGTTTTAACTTTATTCTTTCATGAGTTATTTACAAGTTTCTGACTACTTATAAAATGTGTTCAATGTGCTGCCCATTGTGTTGGATTGTCAATGCAACCCTTTTCTCCCACTCTTCACACACAGATAGCAACACCGCAGGAGAAATGCTAGCACAGGCTTCCAGTATCCGTAGTTTCAGGTGCTGCACATCTCGTATCTTCACAGCATAGACGATTGCCTTCAGATGATACGAGATGTGCAGCACCTGAAACTACGGATACTGGAAGCCTGTGCTAGCATTTCTCCTGCAGTGTTGCTATCAGTGTGTGAAGAGTGGGAGAAGAGGGTTGCATTGACAATCCAACACAATGGGCAGCACATTGAACACATTTTATAAGTGGTCAGAAACTTGTAAATAACTCATGAAAGAATAAAGTTACGTTAAAACCATTGTTTTTCTTGTGAAATTCCCAATAAGTTTGATGTGTCAAATGACCCTCTTCCTATTGAAAAAACTAAAGTTGGATTCAAAATGGCCGACTTCAAAATGGCCGCCATAGTCTCCACCCATATTGAAAAGTTTCCCCACTTACATATACTAATGTGCCACAAACAGGAAGTTAATATCACCAACCATTCCCATTTTAATAAGGTGTATCCATATAAATGGCCCACCCTGTATATATATATTATATACACACATACACATTACTCACAAAAAGTTGGGGATATTATGCTTGCGGGTGAAATTTCAGGATGAACCTAAACTGCACTCTAACCTTTACAGGTGAACTTAATGTGACCTTCTCTAAACTTCTGAATGCACATGTCTCACTGTTCAGTGCTTCACTACTTTTTGCACAACTTTCTGTTCTTGAACAAGGAGCTTAACAGCAAAATTCACAACAGGTGTTTGATCCATTTCCTGGTTTAATTAGAATTGGTATTTAAACAGTCCTCCTCATCATGCTGTTCACATTTTGACATCATGAGACCAAGATGACCATTAACAATTGATTAACTGTACCTCGCCCTTGCGAAGCTTCAAGCAGGATGTTCTCAGCTGGAAGTGGCTGCTGAGCTTAGAGTGTCACAGAGTGTCATCAGCAGGGAGACTGGAAATGTCACAGAAAGGCATAGAAGTGGACGACCTTTGGCCATCAGCTGAGTCGCCGTGTAGAGGCTGGTAACTCTGTACCCCAGAACCTCAATGACCTGAGGGTCGCCCTTCAAGAAGAGTGGGATGCCATGCCTCAGAAGACAATAAGCCGAGTTGTGAACAGCATGAGACGTCGTTGTCAAGCTGTAATTGATGCTCAAGACCACATGACAAGTTATTGAGACACTGACATTTTTGTGGGGGTATACCCAGCACTGGTGTCAGCTTTTGTTTCAATAAATTGTTTGAGATGAGGAAATCACCGATTCTGCTTCTACTTAAATGCCCTATTTTCATGATATAATATCATTGTAGTGGGAACTACGTTTTCCATAAATGTCACCTGAAAGCCAATTATCCCTAACCCTACTATATATACAGTACAGACCAAAAGTTTGGACACACCTTCTCATTCAAAGAGTTTTCTTTATTTTCATGACTATGAAAATTGTAGATTCACACTGAAGGCATCAAAACTATGAATTAACACATGTGGAATTATAGACATAACAAACAAGCGTGAAACAACTGAAAATATGTAATATTCTAGGTTCTTCAAAGTAGCCACCTTTTGCTTTGATTACTGCTTTGCACACTCTTGGCATTTTCTTGATGAGCTTCAAGAGGTAGTCCCCTGAAATGGTGTGCCCTGTCAGGTTTAATAAGTGGGATTTCTTGCCTTATAAATGGGGTTGGGACCATCAGTTGCGTTGAGGAGAAGTCAGGTGGATACACAGCTGATAGTCCTACTGAATAGACTGTTAGAATTTGTATTATGGCAAGAAAAAAGCAGCTAAGTAAAGAAAAACGAGTGGCCATCATTACTTTAAGAAATGAAGGTCAGTCAGTCAGTCAGCCGAAAAATTGGGAAAACTTTGAAAGTAAGGGCTATTTGACCATGAAGGAGAGTGATGGGGTGCTGCGCCAGATGACCTGGCCTCCACAGTCACCAGACCTGAACCCAATTGAGATGGTTTGGGGTGCGCTGGACCGCAGAGTGAAGGCAAAAGGGCCAACAAGTGCTAAGCATCTCTGGGAACTCCTTCAAGACTGTTGGAAGACCATTTCAGGGGACTACCTCTTGAAGCTCATCAAGAGAATGCCAAGAGTGTGCAAAGCAGTAATCAAAGCAAAAGGTGGCTACTTTGAAGAACCTAGAATATGACATATTTTCAGTTGTTTCACACTTGTTTGTTATGTATATAATTCCACATGTGTTAATTCATAGTTTTGATGCCTTCATAGTCATGAAAATAAAGAAAACTCTTTGAATGAGAAGGTGTGTCCAAACCTTTGGTCTGTACTGTATATATATTATATATACACTCAACTAAAGAATTATTAGGAACACCTGTTCTATTACTCATTAATGCAATTATCTAGTCAACCAATCACATGGCAGTTGCTTCAATGCATTTAGGGGTGTGGTCCTGGTCAAGACAATCTCCTGAACTCCAAACTGAATGTCAGAATGAGAAAGAAAGGTGATTTAAACAATTTTGAGCGTGGCATGGTTGTTGGTGCCAGACGGGCCGGTCTGAGTATTTCACAATCTGCTCAGTTACTGGGATTTTCACACACAACCATTTCTAGGGTTTACAAAGAATGGTGTGAAAAGGGAAAAACATCCAGTATGCGGCAGTCCTGTGGGCGAAAATGCCTTGTGGATGCTAGAGGTCAGAGGAGAATGGGCCGACTGATTCAAGCTGATAGAAGAGCAACGTTGACTGAAATAACCACTCGTTACAACCGAGGTATGCAGCAAAGCATTTGTGAAGCCACAACATGCACAATCTTGAGGCGGATGGGCTACAACAGCAGAAGACCCCACCGGGTACCACTCATCTCCACTACAAATAGGAAAAAGAGGCTACAATTTGCACGAGCTCACCAAAATTGGACTGTTAAAGACTGGAAAAATGTTGCCTGGTCTGATGAGTCTCGATTTCTGTTGAGACATTCAAATGGTAGAGTCCGAATTTGGCGTAAACAGAATGAGAACATGTATCCATCCTCTGATGGCTACTTCCAGCAGGATAATGAACCATGTCACAAAGCTTGAATCATTTCAAATTGGTTTCTTGAACATGACAATGAGTTCACTGTACTAAAATGGCCCCCACAGTCACCAGATCTCAACCCAATAGAGCATCTTTGGGATGTGGTGGAACGGGAGCTTCGTGCCCTGGATGTGCATCCCTCAAATCTCCATCAACTGCAAGATGCTATCCTATCAATATGGGCCAACATTTCTAAAGAATGCTATCAGCACCTTGTTGAATCAATGCCACGTAGAATTAAGGCAGTTCTGAAGGCAAAAGGGGGTCCAACACCGTATTAGTATGGTGTTCCTAATAATTCTTTAGGTGAGTGTATGTGTATATTTCAAATCTGGCCAGCACTGCCCTTAGCAGTAAAGTCTGGGCGCCAGCGTCATAAACCCTTGATCATGGGTGCATCAATAAAGGATTAAAAAATCCACGCAACTCCTGTAGATATGGTGAAAAAACGTGTCCTTTATTCACATATGACACAGTGACGTTTCAGTCCTGTCACGGAACCTTTCTCAAGCCAGGTTTTTTTTTCCCATTGGTAATCAGTTATGCTATTCCAAATAGAGGTTGCCAATAAAAAAACATATTTGTTATCCTGGGAGCCTACTGGTTGTGTATGTCCCTGAATGCCTACACAATGGCAAATGATGAAGACTTCTGTTGAAAGTATACGTCAGGACATTCCTGCACCGTATACCTCAGTGTGAATGTAACAAGACTTAACTCTCAATTGGGTTTTAACAGAAATCAATATAACAGCACTGTGGCTCAGTGGTTAGCACTGGTGCCTTGCAGCGTTGAAGTCCTGGGTTTGAATCCAACCAAGAACAACATCTGCAAGGAGTTTGTATGTTCTCCCCGTGTTTCCTCCGGGTTCTTCGGTTTCCTCCAAAGACATACTGATAGGGTTCTTAGTGAGCCCCACTGGGGACAGAGCGATGATAATGTCTGTAAAGTGTTGCAGAATATAACAGTGCTATAAAAGTGCATAAAATAAATAAGTCCTGAGGTATAAATTATTTTTTTCTTCACGTGCCTCTACCCACACTCTAGTTCTGCACTGATACCAAGTACAAAATGGCGGCCTCCTGTGCAAGTGAAATGTGAACAGGTTTCAATTTTGCATTCAAATTCATTTAGAAACTTGACAAAATGAGGTGTCAACGGCATGTCAGGTCCAAGTAAAAAAATAAATAGAAAAATAGCACCATAAAAGGAGAATACAGTTTAGTCTATGTTTACTGCATGGTGTTAAATCCCGCCCCCCAATTTTTTTTTTTTATGAAATAATTAAAACCTATTATAGATGATTTTCCCTACTTTAGGAAAAGACTAATTCCCAGCCCCAAAAAGGCAATGTATAATCAGAAAATGACATTTAAAAAAAAAAAAGGTTTTATTAGAATCATATGTATTTTTGCATTTTGTGTTTTTTTTTTGTTATACGAGTAGCCATATAAAAGAATCCTGATATATTTTACTTCTTACACTAGCCACTGGAGCAATAGGCTGACATTTCCTGGTTTCTGCAGCTCACTTGTCAGCTTTGTTGTGTAGACTGGAAACGGGTAAGCAGAGTCACCTCATTATCATTACAGGGTGTCGGATTTAGGCTACATGCACACGAACGTTGTTTGTTTTCATGTCCGTTCCGTTTTTTTTTTTGCAAATAGGATGCGGAGCTTGCGGACCCATTCATTTCAATGGGTCCGCAAAAAATGCAAATGCTGTCCGCATCAGTATGTCCATTCCGTAGCCCCGCAAAAAAAAGAAATAAATAGAACATGTCCTATTCTTGTCCATTTTTCGCACCGTTACAATGGATCCGCAAAAAAAAACAAAAAAACGGATGGCATACAGATGTCATTTTTTTTTTTTTTGGATCCGCAATTTGCGGACCGCAATACACATACGGTCGTATGTATGTAGCCTTAGTGTGAAACTAGCCTTACTGCCAATTTGCTCCTGCATGAGACAACGCTACATTTCCACACTTTTATGGTAGCATCTATCTATCTATGGCTGTTGCCAGAACTTAAAGTGTATCTGCCACCGGCGACCTCCCTATCCAACTGTGCATAGACACATCACTGTGCTTTACCCCGATTAAAACACAGTTTTTCTTTTGTTGATCTGAGGCTCAGTTCCCGAGTTATGATACTTTTTCTTAATATGCAAATGAGGCCTTTGGTGCAATGAGGGCATCACCATCGCTCTTGTTGTACCCAAGCTCCTTTCCTTTCCTCTCTCACTGCTCTGCCACTATCTGGCCCTGTCAATCAAATGAGGGGAACTTGAGTGCAATGTTGACGCCTATATTGCACCAGAAGCCTAATTTTTATATTAAGAAAAAGTATCAGAACTCGGGAACGGAGCCTCGGATCAACAAAAGAAAAACAGCATTTAAAATGGGATGAACTACAGCTGTGTGTCTGCAAAGACCTGGAGGTTGCTGGTGAGAGATGGAGGTTGCTGGTGAGAGATTCCCTTTAAAAGGGGTATATCAGCCAGAAACATTCAACACCTATCCACTGGATTGATAATAAAAGCTAGCATGGCAGAGGTCCACCACAGGGCCACAGCTAGGAGAAGTTTTATTGGAGTGGTAGTCAAGCCTGTGCCCTGCCACTCCATTCAAAGTCTATGCTCTGACAGAAACAACTAATGGCTGAAAACGCCTTTAAATGGATATCGAAAGGATAAGGAAAACATGTCCGATTTCTTTCATAAACGGAACCACATTTGCCCAAGAGTTGTGTCTGGTGCTGCAGCTCAGCTACATAGGGAAAAGGGTTGAGATGTAATACCGCACACAACTTGTGAACAGGTACGTCTGTTTTTGAATGAAAGCAACCATGCTTTTCTAACCTTTGGCAACTGCTTTAAAGGGGTTGTCGCATAAAAAATATTCTACAGTTTTCAAACCAGTATCTGGATCTGAATACTTTTGTAATTGCATGTAATTAAAAATTTAGCATAGCCACTGAGTTATTCAATAAAATGTATTTGTATAGCGCCACCTGCTGTTTGTTTTGTTCATATTTATTTGTCAAGCTGACTGAGATGGTCGCACATGCTCAGTTTCATCCTTCAACTGCCTCCTGAGGGAGAGTATGGACACGCCCCCTGAGCTGCAGCAGAAAAGACACGCCCCTTGAGCTGCCAGCTTGATATAAATCCTGTAGAGCAATTTATGAGGAAATCTCTGGATCCATGTGAGGTACAGGGCTGGTTCTAGCTTTGGTAGAATGAGATTGTCATGTACTATATGATATCTGGTTTCCTATTTTTACATTAGCATTGGGAGAACCCCTCTATGGTCCTGGATGCAGTTGCAGGAAGACATGGCTGACACAGAGATAAAGCTAGAATTACATCTGGTTACATGCAGACTTCTTTAGACTATAATACTAAATTTGGACATCCCGCACCCCCTTTCTTTTTGCACATGCCTAAAGATATTCCTATGGATTTTGTTGTAGCAGCCGTTGCCCTGTGCTACATACGGCTAGCGTATAGGCTCAGTGTGAATACAGTGACAGATGCTGCCCCGTACGTATGCACTGGCAGGACCATGATGGAGATTTTCCAGGACTGCAGGATGAGATGGCGGCTGTTCCACCAGACAGTAAACACTAATGGCATTCTGCGCCGTGAACAGAGATAATCAAGTTAACGCTCAAAGGCAACATGCCGACCAGCTTTTCCAGTTTAGCTCACGCTCATGAAATCCTCACTCTGGTTAGAAAATACACATAATATCTGATTTAGAAAAACCTTCCGTCCTAAGAGAACATTGCCCTCCATTTTTCAGAGAAGACCCCCACCAGTGAGGCCAACAATGCATCCTAAAATGTTCACTATAGTGGAATTGGATTGGTTGTGATGGACAACTAAGCCAGTTTTTCCTTTACACCAGTTTTGATATATCTCCCCCCCAACCTAGGAGAGAGTGTTGTGAGCATGGCTCTGTGACATTTGCAGAGGTCACATTGTGGTAAAGGACAAGAAGAGCTGCCCCCCAAATCCTGACCTAGGTCTCTCACCCAGTTAAGCCAGTATTCTCTGTGTACTGATGAGGGGCAATCACCCCGAAACAGCAGTCTGCAGATGAGATGCAGGCTTATTTATTATCTAAGTTATGTCTAAATGCATAGTTAAAGTGTTGCACATTGTCTTATAGGATAGCTGCCTTACATCTGGTGGCATCAGAGGCAAAGCTTGTTAAGAGCTCATTTGCATACATTTCTTCCCAGAATTCCAGAGGAGCATGTATGGCCTATACATCTCCTCACGCTGATTAAGGCGCTCTCCATAAGGAGAGACAGTGCCCCCCAAATCCTGACCTAGGCCTCTCACCCAGTTAAGCCACTGCTCTCAGCTCTGTACTGATGAGGGGCAATCACCCTGAAACAGCTGTCTGCAGATGAGATGCCGGCTTATCTATTATCCAAGGTCTATTTAAACAGTTGAACACTGACTTATAGGATAGCTGCCTTACATCTGGTGGCATTAGAGGAAGAGTTTGTTAAGAGCTCATTTGGATCCCTTCTTCCCAGAATTCGAGAAGATCATGTATGGCCTACAAGTCTCCTCACACCAATTAAGGGACTCTGTCTCCATAGGGAGATACAGTATTCCCCAAATCACAATCTTTATATAATCATCCAAACTCTCCCCTGCCCATCTATCCTGAATTCAGCAACCAGGCTCATCTCTCCATCATGGAAGGCTCTACTGGGTGCCAGTCACTGGGCGCCCACTCGCTTTAGAACACAATTTACAGACAATTTACAGATATTAATCTCACCCACAAAGCTCTGCACAATGCAGCACACCCTAAATCTCCTCTCTCACCTCTATCTACCGCACCAATGTCAAACATCATGCTGCACCAGGTCCATGGTGCAGTACAAAGATTGTCATCCCGTCTTTCCCTGTCCCCACTGAAATTCAAACTAACCTATCAGTATGTTTTCTGGAGCAGGACAGAAAACTCAGGCAAACAAGGGGAGAAGATATGAACTCCATGCAGATGTTGATTCTGGTCGGAGTCAAATCCTGCCGCATTATGTGCACTACCTTATGTGACATAAAAGATGGCTGGACCATTCTACCAAACAAGCTATCAATTTTACCTACTGCATCATCCTCATCTTAATTGCTAATTGTTTTCATTCTAAATTTTCTTTAAGGGGTTGTCCTATGAAAAATATTGAACATTTTTTGATTCCAGTGCCTGGATCTGAATACTTTTGTAATTGCATGTAATTAAACATTTAGCATACCCACAAAGTTATATAGTGTAATCCTGTGGTATCTACCTTCAGCTTAATAAGTGACTAGCTGAAGGACCCGGCTTCGCTCGGGTATATTTACTCTATTTCATTTAATGTTTGTGTGTGTCGTTAAAAGATATCAACACTATCCACTATAACAGTGACCTCTACAGCACCCCCACCCCTTAACATTGACCTCCCCCCACAGTGCCCCGTCCCTTAAAATTGGACCTCCACAGCAGCCCACCCCCTTAACTTTAACCTTTACAGCAGCCTTCCCCTTTAACAGTGAGTTTCACAGCATACCACCCCCTTGACAGGAACCTCCACAGGGCCCCGCCCCTTAACCCCTTAAGGACACAGCCTTATTTCACCTTAGGACCAGGCCATTTTTTGCAAATCTGACCAGTGTCACTTTAAGTGCTGATAACTTTAAAACGCTTTGACTTATCCAGGCCATTCTGAGATTGTTTTTTCGTCACATATTGTACTTCATGACACTGGTAAAATGAAGTCCAAAAAATTATTTTTTTTGCACAAAAAATACCTAATTTACCAAAAATTTGGAAAAATTAGCAAATTTCAAAGTTTCAGTTTCTCTACTTCTGTAATACATAGTAATACCCCCAAAAATTGTGATGACTTTACATTCCCCATATGTCTACTTCATGTTTGAATTATTTTGGGAATGATATTTAAATTTTTTGGGGATGTTACAAGACTTAGAAGTTTAGAAGCAAATCTTGAAATTTTTCAGAAATTTACAAAAACCCAAATTTTAGGGACCACTACAGGTCTGAAGTCACTTTGTGAGGCTTAGGGCTCTTTCACACTTGCGTTCTTGTCTTCCGGCATAGAGTTCCGTCGTCGGGGCTCTATGCCGGAAGAATCCTGATCAGTTTTATCCTAATGCATTCTGAATGGAGAGAAATCCGTTCAGGATGCATCAGGATGTCTTCAGTTCCGGAACGGAACGTTTTTTGGCCGGAGAAAATACCGCAGTATGCTGCGCTTTTTGCTCCGGCCAAAAATCCGGAACACTTGCCGCAAGGCCGGATCCGGAATTAATGCCCATTGAAAGGCATTGATCCGGATCCGGCCTTAAGCTAAACGTCGTTTCGGCGCATTGCCGGAGCCGACATTTAGCTTTTTCAGAGTAGTTACCATGGCTGCCGGGACGCTAAAGTCCTGGCAGCCATGGTAAAGTGTAGCGGGGAGCGGGGGAGCAGTGTACTTACCGTCCGTGCGGCTCCCCGGGCGCTCCAGAGTGACGTCAGGGCGCCCCAAGCTCATGGATCATGTGATCACATGGATCACGTCATCCATGCGCATGGGGCGCTCTGACGTCATTCTGGAGCGCCCCGGGAGCCGCACGGACTGTAAGTATACCGCTCCCCTGCTCCCCGCTCCTACTATGGCAACCAGGACTTTAATAGCGTCCTGGGTGCCATAGTAACACTGAACGCATTTGGAAGACGGTTCCGTCTTCAAATGCTTTCAGTACACTTGCGTTTTTCCGGATCCGGCGTGTAATTCCGGCAAGTGGAGTACACGCCGGATCCGGACAACGCAAGTGTGAAAGAGGCCTTACAGAATAGAAACCGCCCAAAAATGACCCCATTCTATAAACTACACCCCTCAAGGTATTCAAAACTGATTTTACAAACTTCGTTAACCCTTTAGGTGTTGCACAAGAGTTTTTGGCAAATGGGAATGAAATTTGAGAATTAAATTTTTTTTTTCCTAATTTTCCATTTCAACCTATTTTTTACCACTAACAAAGCAAGGGTTAACAGCCAAACAAGACTGTATCTTTATTGCCCTGACTGCTGTTTACAGAAACACCCAATATGTGGCCGCAAACTACTGTACGGCCACACAGCGGGGCGTAGAGTGAAAGGTGCGCCGTTTGGTTTTTGGAGGGCTGATTTTGCTGGACTGGTTTTTTGACACCATGTCCCATTTGAAGCCCCCCTGATGCACCCCTAGAGTAGAAACTCCATAAAAGTGACCCCATCTAAGAAACTACACCCCTCAAGGTATTCAAAACTGATTTTACAAACTTTGTTAACCCTTTAGGTGTTGCACAAGATTTAATGGAAAATAGAGATACAATTTAAAAATTTCACTTTTTTGGCAGATTTTCCATTTAAATTTTTTTTTTCCAGTTACAAAGCAAGGGTTAACAGCCAAACAAAACTCATTATTTATGGCCCTGATTCTGTAGTTTACAGAAACACCCCATATGTGGTCGTAAACTGCTGTACGGGCACACGGCCATGTCCCATTTGAAGCCCCCCTGATGCACCCCTAGAGTAGAAACTCCAAAAAAGTGACCCCATTTTAGAAACTACGGGATAGGGTGGCAGTTTTGTTGGTACTAGTTTAGGGTACATATGATTTTTGGTTGCTCTATATTACACTTTTTGTGCGGCAAGGTAACAAGAAATAGCTTTTTGGCACAGATTTTTTTTTTGTTATTTACAACATTCATCTGACAGGTTAGATCATGTGGTAATTTTATAGAGCAGGTTGTCACGGACGCGGCGATACCTAATATGTAAGTTTTACACAATGATTTCATTTTTAAAACAAAAAAATATATTTTAGTGTCTCCATAGTCTAAGAGCCATAGTCTTTGGGCGATTATCTTAAGTAGGGTCTAATTTTTTGCGGGATGAGATGACGGTTTGATTGGCACTATTTTGGGGTGCATATGACTTTTTGATCGCTTGCTATTACACTTTTTGTGACGTAAGATGACAAAAAATTACTTTTTTTACATCGTTTTTATTTTTTTACGGTGGTCACCTGAGGGGTTAGGTCATGTGATATTGTTATAGAGCAAGTTATTTCGGACGCAGCGATACCTAATATGTATACTTTATTTATTTATGTAAGTTTTACACAATGATTTCATTTTTGAAACAAAAAAAAACATGTTTTAGTGTTTCCATAGTCTAAGAGCCATAGTTTTTTCAGTTTTTGGGCGATTATCTTGGGTAGGGTATGATTTTTGCGGGATGAGATGACGGTTTGATTGGCACTATTTTGGCGTACATGCGACTTTTTTGATCACTTTTATTACCTTTTTTGGGAAGTAAGGTGGGCAAAATTTCAATTTCATTATAGTTTTTTATTTTTATGGCATTCACCGTTCGGGTAAAGTAACATGACCGTTTTATAGATAAGGTCGTTACGGACGCGGCGATACCAAACATGTGTAGGGAATTTAATTTTTTTCATTTTTAATCAGTGATAAATGTGTTTTTTGATTTTTACTTTTTTTTTCACTTTTTTTTTTTTGACCCAGACCCACTTGGTGCTTGAAGATCCAGTGGGTCTGATGTCTGTATAATACAGTACACTATATAGTGTTTTGTACTGTATTTTACTTACACTTTGTCTGAACAGATCTATGCCTTTAGCACAGATCTGTTTAGCACCATGGACAGCAGGATGCCTGAGAAGGCATCCTGTTGCCATGGGAACCTTCCCTGTCTGCTCAGTTGTGGCCACAACTGCGCAGACGGGGAAGGGTAAGGAGGGGGGCTGTCTGGGGGCTCCCTCCCTCTCCATCGGGGGGCTGCAAAGGCACAGCAGCCCCCCGATGGAAGAGGGAGGGAGCTCCCTGAGCTGTTAACCTTTTCCATACAGCGGTCCGTACAGACCGCGGTATGGAAAGGGTTAAACGGCTGACATCGCATCACAGATGTCAGTCGTTTATACCAGGGTGTCAGCAATGTGCTGACACCCTGGTATACCCACTGGCCACCAACGATTATTCAAGGGGAGGCGGGCGGGGGATCGCGATCCCGCCTGCCGCACCGCCCACAACCCCCCCTGCACCTCCCGCCGCCATCAAATCATTCAGGGGTGCAGGGGGGGTGAAACATATACAGTTTAGGCATACTAAAGTTTCTGATCCCCGTGGTTAGGGACCGCGGGGATCAGAAACTGCAAAAAGCGCAGCAAACCGCAGGTCTGAATTCACCTGCGGTTTGTTGCGATCGCCGTCATTAAGTACCAGGACACAAGGATGTACCTGTACGCCCTATGTCCTTAAGAGGTTAACAGTGGCCTTTACATCAATCTTCCCCATAACACTGACCTTCATAGCGGACCATCCCCTTAACTGTGACCTCCATAGCAGCCTGCCCCTAGGGTGGCCAGAGGTCCAGTTTTAGGCCGGACAGTCCGACTTTCAGACTCCCTTTCCTCTGTCTGGCACAGGGCCTGGATGCACACAAAGATGTCCTTTTTAACAGCTCACTCTCAGACAGCAGCACTGTGCTGTCTGAGTGTGAGCTGCAGGAGAACCTTCCATCCCACCCCTGCAGCTGACAGAAGTTGATTTTTAACTTAATTTTTTCAATCCCTGTCGGCTGAGGAGTGCGAGGGGGTATGGCCTAACCAGATCGGAGCGTGACATAGCGGGACCTAGAAGTTGATTTTTAACTTCATTTTTTCAACCCGTCGACTGAGGAGTGGGAGGGGGCGTGGCCTAACTGGTTTGGGGGAGTGTCCTTTTGAACAGCTCACTCTAAGACAGCAGCACTGTGCTGTCTGAGTGTGAGCTGCAGGGAGAAAGTCATCGTCCTTCCACCTCTGCAGCTGACAGAAGTTTATTTTTACCTTCATGTTTTCAATCCCTATCGGCTGGGGAGTGGGAGAAGGCGTGGCCTAACTGGATCAGAGGCGTGGCTTAGCGGGACCTGGGGGCAGGGTTTTAAGTCTGTCTTTTGATGGTGGCCTAAATGGCTACCCTGCCTGCCCCCTGAACTGTGACCTCCACAGCACTCTGCTCCCTTAACAGTGTCATGCACAGCGCCCTGCCCCTTTAAAGCTGATCTGCAGTAGTGAAGAAAAATGTTATGGAAACCTGGTGTAAAACTGTGTACGTGGAGACTGGAGGACCTGCAGGCTTCTATTGGCTGATAAGGGACATGTGACCGTGCATATGGCAGTTGGGATATGAAGAGAAAGACCTGCAGGCTTCTATTGGCTAATGTAGGTCATGTGATGTGTCATATTTGCATTTTTTGTGGACTATCTCAAGAACGGTACGTCCGGTCTAAAACCTTCCTGGACACCTGATGTGCCCGTGTGCCAAATTTCGTGATTGTAAATGCGATGGTGCGGATTTCTTTAGCGGACATACACTCACACATACACTCAGCTTTATATATTAGATGTGTCTGTGATCTGCTCATTGACGGTTATCATCTTTCTACAGACCAAGCCCTAGTGTACGCAGCACAAACTGAAAAGTAATCAACACAGTACCGATTAAAGGCTAAGCTGTCAGTGTAAAACCTGCAATATTAAAAAAAATATTACAAGGTCAATTTAAAAAATATTACTAAATATTACCAACCTACAGGTGACACTCAAAAAATTTGAATATCGTGCAAAAGTCCATTTATTTCAGAAATGCAAATTAAAAGGAAATGCATTCAAGGCGTTCTACAGTTTGTTTTAACTGATTATCTATCCTCTGGTATTTTTCGAGTTTCACCTGTATATATATAATTTTTTTTAAATAATTAAACCTTGAATTAAATAATAGGTAACCTTCTTACAATAGATTCCCATTTATAAGGGCTTGCTAAACAATTTAAGGTGTTATCTAAAGTCTGAAAGATCTCCCCCCAATGCCCGGGCCACTTGAATAGCAACTAGGGAGGCTCCTCCCCATCATGGCCTGCTATTGGCTGCTCTCCTCCGTTTTAAACCGCGTGATGGAGAGGATCCTGAGCGACCCGGGTGCTGGGTAGCAGGTAAGTATAAGATATATGGGGGCCTGGGCATTGGCGGAGATCTTTTAGAGCTTATTCCAGGCAGAATCATTTCTATAGGTGGGGGTACAACCACTGGGACCTACACGGATCATGAGAACCGGGACTCCATGTGCTCAGTTTGAATGGAGCAATGGTTGAGCATGCACATGACCGCTCCATTCAAAGTCTATGCTGGAAACAACTGAGCGCTGAACTCTGTTGAGGTGAATAGAGTGACAGTGTGCAGATTTATTCATGCAGGGGACCCCAATTTCCGTTATTGGTGAGGGTCACAGTGGTCAGAACCATAGCAATCCAGCAGTAGAACCCAATTCAGTGGACAGGAGGCATCTTGTTCTAACCAGAATATCACTTAGAATTTTTAAAAAAAATAAAATAAATAAAAGACTTCCCAGAAATCCCCTTGAAGGAGTCTGTCTGGTAACACAGCCACTATCTGTTTCAATTTAGAAGTGGAAAAAAGAAAAAGAAAAATATCAACAAAAAGTAGTGGAGGCGAAATTACCGTAAAAAAGTGCTGAATGAGCAAATCTTCTGAGTAAGGTTCTCAGATTAACTCACTAACGAGGAGTTTCACAACTAGCACTAAACTTTCATTATGAAAAACGCTGTAACTCGGAATATTTTTCTCTTCAGGTTACACAACATCTGCCAGTGATACCTTCAATTACTGTAATACTGAGTGGTGGTGATGTAAAGAGACCTCTTTACCTTTGGCCACAGTTACTGGTGGCCCAGGCCAGGTAAACACCAGCTTTCGCATGCGGGGGCATCCCATAAAAAAATAAAATCAGAAGCATGGGATGTGTGTGCAAAGTTGCCAATCAAACAGCGGTGTTTATTCAGACATTGGTGTATAACAAAATGCAGATAAGGTGTATCACAAAATGCAGGTGGTTTGGCGTTTGTTCACACACAAGGAAAGTCCATAAACAATAAAAGTCACCTCTTTATCTGGGTGTTCATTCACACCCGGTTAGCAGTTCAGCCTCATCAAGTCCATAGGCGGCCTGTCCGCCTTTAGATGGGCCCGAGTCCGCCAAATCCCAGCACAGCCCTTAGTTCACAGCACACAGACTCCTGAGCTCCACTGTCAGAGGGAAGTAAATCCACCCACCTGGCAGTGCTGGCTGTTTTTTATGCCTGGCAAAACCTGGCCTGAAAGATGGGGAGTAGTCACCCACCCAGCACTTTGACTAATCCCAGTAAAAGCCATCCCGGATCAGCTATGATAGCCATTCTAACTCTCAAGGTGTCAATTAGCAATAGCTGCTGCTGACACATAAAATACCGGCTCTTACTTCACCGAGGCCAGGAACCTCGGTGACACATACCTTCCATCCACGATGATTCCAGGTACCTTCTTACATACACATGAGGTGGTGAACACCTGCCATACAGTATACCCGGGACAGGGCATCCGCGTTTCCCTGCAACCGGTCTGCCTATGTTCCACGGAGAACTTAAAATTCTGTAAGAACAGGAACCACCTGGTGACTCGGGCATTTCTCTCTTTGGCCTGGCTCATACACTTGAAAGGGGAGTGGTCAGTCACCGGGCGGACTTTCTCCCCAACAAATAGTAGCAGAGACTCGAGTGCCCACTTGATAACCAGGCACTCTCTCTCTCCCTATTGAAGTCGGGCGTCACCGGTGACCCGCACAGGGCTGACTTCAAAGTAGAAAAAGCCTCTTCCGTCCGCTTATCCCAGTGAACCATCACCGATTTTTGTCCCTTCCAGAGCTCTGAGGGCGCGGCTATAGTGGCAAAGTGGTGAACAAATCTCATGTAATAGCCTATCATTCCTAGGAACGACTTTACTTGTTTAGTGGTGACAGGTCGGGGCCAACTTCTTATCGCCTCTATTTTGTTTATTTGGGGTTTGATCACTCCGCGCCGAATTACATACCCCAGGTATTTTGTCTCCTCTAACCCCATCGCACATTTTTTTGGGTTAGTAGTTAGTCCAGCTTTTGGAAGGGAGTCTACTACAGCCTGCACTTTTGGGCAGGTGACTTTCCCAGTCGGCACTGTGGATGACAATATTGTCCAGGTAAGCTGAAGCGTACCGATGATGTGGTCGCAGCACAATGTCCATTAGCCTTTGGAAAGTGGCGGGGGTGCCATGTAGACCAAAGTGTAACACCTTATACTAGTACAGCGTCTCCGGTGTGATGAAGGCCGTTTTCTCTATGGCAGCCTCCATTAAGGGTACCTGCCAGTACCCTTTGGTGAGGTTCAAAACAGAAAAATACCGGGCTTGTTCTAACCTCTCAATCAGCTCATCTACCCGGGGCATGGGATACGCGTCGAACTTACATACCTCGTTTAAATTTCGAAAATCGTTACAAAACCGCAACGTTCCGTCAGTACTATATGGCTGGCCCACTCACTTCTAGACTCCTCGATCAGGTCTAGTTGCAGCATTAGTTGTACTTCCTCAGAGATCGCCTGAGGCTTACTGACGATGTCATGCTGGATTATGTGCAAGAGGTCTGAGAACACATCCATGTTCCTGCCTCCTGAACTCCCTGGCCTCCTGAGTCTGTTTAGAGGAGAGGCTGTCAGCAATCTTCACTGTGGCAACCACTTCCCTTACATCAGACTTAGGGGCCGGAACCTCTCCCCCTAGAAAACTCGGCCGCGGGCTATCGTCAGTACTGGTCTCCCTATCCTTCCACGGTTTGAGTAAATTCACATGGTACACCTGCTCCGGCTTCCATCGCCCTGGCTGGTGTATCTTGTAGTTTACTTCTCCAACCTTTTCGAGTACCTCATAGGGTCCCTGCCACCTAGCCAATACCTTACGGTCCACTGTCGGTACCAGAAACAAAACTCTTTCTCCCGGCTTAAAGATCCGAACCCGAGCCTGATGATTATACATCAGACTTTGAGCTCGCTGAGCTGCCTCCATATGTGCCTTTACCAGTGGCAACGCGGTTTCCATACGTTCCTGCATCCGGGTGACGTATTCAACAACACTTTTATATGGTGTGGGTTGTTGCTCCCACTCCTTTTTGGCTATGTCCAACAGACCACGTGGATGTCTGCCATATAGTAGTTTGAAGGGCGAGAACCCAGTAGAGGCCTGGGGCACTTCTCGCACTGCGAACATACGATAGGGCAGAAGGAGGTCCCAGTCCTTTCCATCCTTGGCTACTACTCGTTTTAACATAGTTTTTAAATGTTTGATTAAACCTTTCTACTAGGCCGTCAGTTTGCGGGGGATAGACGGATGTTCGTATCTGATATTCAGCAACTTACAGAGCTCCTGCATGACCTTGGACATAAAAGCAGTCCCCTGGTCAGTCAGAACCTCTTTGGGTATCCCCACTCGGGAAAACATCTCCATTACCTCTTTTGCTATGAGTTTGGCCGATGTATGTCGCAGTGGCACCACGTCCGGGTACCAAGTGACGTAGTCCAGGACGACCAAGATGTGTTCGTGCCCCCTGGCGGACTTCGGTACTGGGCCTACGAGATCCATAGCGATTCTCTCAAATGGTACCTCGATAATCAGGAGGGGCACTAAGGGACTGCGGAACAGGTGCTGGGGGCTAGTGTTTTGGCAGGTCGGGCAAGACTTACAAAAGTCATCCACCTCTCTAAAGACACTGAGCTAGTAAAACCGTTGTAGTATCCGGTCCTGTGTCTTCTGCAGTCCGAGATGACCCCTGAGAACATGTTGGTGGGCTAACTCTAACACAAGTTTTCGATAGGCCCCGGGCACCACCAACTGTTCAACAGGTTCACCTAGCAGCTGGTTTACCCGATAAAGCATATTCTGGTGGACCACAAAACAGGGAAACATTGACTTGGCCCCAGGTTGTTGGGGTACACCATCAAGTATTACTACATTCTCCCAGGCCCGGGATAGGGTTGGGTCTTGGCGTTGGGCTGTACCGAAATTCTCCCCGAAGACGTTGAGGTCTGCCAACCCAGACCTGGTGGCAACTCCTCCACGTCTCCCACCATTACCCTACGCAGGGTTGTCTCCCCCTCTTCCACCGAAGTGGCAGTCACCCCTACAGCTGGCCCTTCGGCCTCAGGTTCCCAGGGTTCTGGCCATTTCCCTGAACAAGGCCAATCTCCTGGGCTTATTCCGGTCTCAGAGGTATCCGTAACTCTCACAACCGGCCATAGGGCCGGGAAACCTGGAAAGTCTCTCCCTATTATGAGTTCATAGTGGAGATTTGTGACGACTGCCACTTCGTGGGTCCAAATGCCGGCCACCATGGTTAGAGACACCAGCTCAGTGGGGTAGTCTTTCAAGTCTCTATGAATGCACATCACCCCAACTTTCCGGCCACTATACTCAGCGGACTGCACCAGGGTAGCCCTTACCAGGGTCACCAAGCTCCCTGAGTCCAGCAGCGCCTCCGGGGTACCTGTGGCACACAGTTTCCTAGCATATAGCTATTGTCGGTAACCACAGTTAGTGTCCATGGGCTCAACCCGATGAGGATACTCAGCCCTGGTGTGGCGAGGTTCCTGACACCGCCAGCAGGTTAACTGGGTCCAGCCCATAGGGGGAACCTCCCGGGGAGGGTTTCATTGGCTCATACCAGTGGGCCTGGGGTGGGGAGTTCTGGATTTTGCCCGCATCCTCCACCAATTGTGGGGATTCGCTCTGGTAGTTAGGACTAGCTGATGCAGTATAGTGGCAAAGTACACAGTTCTTGAATCAAACAGCGGTGTTTATTCACACATTGGTGTATAACAAAATGCAGATAAGCTGCATCACAAAATGCAGGTAGCTTGGTGTTTGTTCACAAACAAGGAAAGTCCATAAACAATAAACCCTTGTTTCCTGGGTGTTAATTTACACCCTGTTAGCAGTTCAGCCTCATCAAGTCCATAGGTGGCCTGTTCGCCTTTAGAGGGGCCTGAGTCCTCCAGCCCGGCTCAAACCTCAAATCCCAGCACAGCCCTCAGTTCACAGAACACAGACTCCTGAGCTCCAATGTCAGAGGGAGGTAAATCCACCCACCTGGCAGTGCTTGCTGGTTTTTGTGCCTGGCAAAACCCGGCCTGGAACATGGGGAGTAGTCACCCACCCAGCACTTTGACTACTCCCAGTAAGAGCCGTCCCGGATCAGCTATGACAGCCATGCTAAATCTCAAAGTGTCAATTAGCAATAGCTGCTGCTCACATAAAATACCGGCTGTTATTTCAGTGAGGCCAGGAACCTCGGTGACACATACCTTCCATCCACGATGATTCCAGGTACCTTCTTACAATACATATTAGATAAATGTTGGCCAAAACCAAGGTTTTAAAGGCTATGGACACCTTTGAGGGCAATTTTTAATTACAGTATTCCACTCATTTTGGACTCAATTATTTATTTATTTTCTTCTACAGCTTTCACTTTCAGTGCATTTGCAGACTAGCGGCCTCTCAGCTTTAGGCCTTATGCACACAAACGTATGCCAGCCGGGCCCGTGCTGCGGATGGCAAATTGCAGTCTGCATTGAATGTGCACCGACCATAGGGCCACCATATACGGAGGCAGGACCCATTCACTTGAATTGAGTTCGCGATCTGCATGCTCTACTTTTTTACGGTGTGGAGGCATGGAAAGAAACCCCATGGAAGCACCTCCGTTCCAGACCAACCTTCAGGATTGCGGACCCATTTACGGCCGTGTGCATGAGGGAGCTGTTCTGATGGCTTAATCTACAGCCCTTATCTTTGAATTCCTGACAGAACATAAACACGAGAAGCTCCCTGATGGCTTCAGTGTAAGGCCTCATGCACAAGGCCGCATCGCGGCCTGCAAACAGCTGGTCCGGAATACACCGGCACCGGCCGTGTGCACCCCGCAACAAGGATGCAGGCCCATTCACTTGAATGGTTCCGCAATCCGGAAGGTTGGTGCAGAGTGCTTCCGGGTGGTTTCTGTCAGGGCCTCCGCACCGCAAAAAAGAAGTGCATGCACTACTTTTTTTGCGGTGCGGACCGTCGGATAGGGTTCGCGGACCCCATTCAAGTGAATGGGTCCGCATGCGGTGACCCTACGGTTGGTGCCCGTGCATTGCGGACCGCAATTTGCGGTCCGCAGAACGGGCCCGGCCGGCACACGTTTGTGTTCATGAGGCCTAAAGTTGAGAGGCCACTAGTCTGCAAAAGCACTGAAAGTGAAAGCTGTAGAAGAAAAACTAAAAAAATGTGAGTCCAAAAGGAGTGGAATACTGTAATTAAAAATTGCCCTCAAAGGTGTCCATAGCCTTTAAATCCTTGGTTTTGGCCAACATTTATCTAATATGTATGGTGACCTTAAAGGGTTTCTGTCAGCAGGAAAATTCTTATTAACCTGGCTGACATTAGTGATGTACTAATGTCACCTGAAGTTACATAACTATATTACTGCCATCACACTGCGTGCCGCCGTTATTGAGAAAAATAACGATCACAAGTCAATAACGATCACATTTAAAAATGATGCCTAAAGTAAGCACGGTGCAATAATAATAATAAAAATCATAATACATGCACCTAAAAGGTGTCTATAGCCTTTAAGCAGGATCGGCTAGTTATCTGATGAGCAAATCTTAGTATATGTCGGCGTAAATAAGAATGGGCCATGTTGGATCTTTCGCTCCTGTAGGAGATAAGCTGTCCGTGGTATCGCTCTCTCCCCAGTGAAAAGCAGGTTTAGATGAGCACGTTAATGGGCGATGCGGGAAGACTAGCTCTTGGCTTCAATCCACAGCCATTTACGGAGTATGGGTAACCTAACTCTATGACGTTGCTGCTGTATTATACAGACTTCCACATACAGTATGGTAAGCCTTAAATGTGTTTCTATCATTTTTATGAAATTATACAAACAGGGTTCCCTCAGAAAATGAACCTTTTTTTATTCCTATAAACGAGGAACAATTTTTTCTTATCAATTCCAGAGAACTCATGTATAAGTCCTTATCTATGCATGGCATTTTTGTATGAGATTACACTATGAGATACATTTAAGGAGGGGTTACCTCAAAAGGCAAAAAAATTTTTTTAGCTGCCCATAAGTAATATTACACAGAAATGCATACTATTTCTCTGTACAATTTGCTATCCTGCTACATTTTCACCAGTAAAGATAAGAATTCCGCACAAATGTACTCTTATAGTAAACATGCATAATACAAGGCATAGACTAGAAGAAAATAACTTTTATTACACTTTGTGGACCCTTCATCTGCTCCTCAGGGGTCAAGATGCCCCAATCTCATGTAGTTAATATATCCTAAAGACAAACCAATAATAGGAGGTCCTGAGAGACCCAAGTAATAAGCCGGCTGCAGGCCCCCGTGCACAGAGCACCACCGATATCTTCTGGCACTTTCAAGAGATAATTAGGCTGGGTCTACAAGGAGATCTTGGCCGTGACACCCATAGTGCGACCAAGGGGTTGCTGCATAGCAGTTCAGCCTTTGAACCAAATGGGGTCAAATCGTGACGTGCAACTTGCTGCTACCATGACCCCAGAAATGTAAAAAAATCCAGCAGTCTAGAATTTTATTTATTCAGGAGTTGCAGTAGCTTGCGAGTCGAGCTGCGACCCCTTTCAGTTCAATGACTGCGTTGCCACAAAACAGTCCTTCATCGGACATCGCTACATAGCCCCAGCCTTAAAGTCAAATATTACAGAGGCATTCCTTGCTTTTTTATCCCCATACAGGCCTAAGAGGCAGCATTTGAGACTACAGAACTGGATATCTTTAGAATCTGATTTCTGTTGAAGACCTTTCTGACTTGACTTGGTTTCTAGGACTTTCTGGGAGGCAGGGAGGCTGCTGCACCAAAATTCCACGGGAAAACCGGCAGTGTGAACGGGCCCTAAGTCGACCATGTCTGTGAGAGCAATGATAAAGAATACAATGTAATTAAAACTACCTGACGCTTGCATGTGCGGTACGGGGCTGCTCAGGTCAGTGACTTGTTGCACCCGTCACGTGGGTGTATAGTGACATCATCGCTGCAGCAAAGTAAACAAAGTCTGGCAGGGACCTCAGGGGTGGACAGGGCCAAAGCGGTGGGGGATTTAACGGGATAGGTTAAGACATAGATGTTTTTTAGCAGGCCAGTGCCAAATCTGCATATTACGTGCATTTTGTTATGTTGCTCCTTGTGCTAAAATAAAATAAAAATTCAAGTCTTCCCCCCCAAATCAATCTGCAGTCAATACCCCATAATGAAAAAGTTAAAACAGAATTATAAAAAATAATTGCAAATTTATTGAGAAGAAAACAAATACATTTCGTGTGGACAGTATTCAGACCTTTATTGCTCTGGGCCTTCCATTTTTCTTGATCATCTTTGAGATGTTTCTACACCTTGATTAGAGTTCAGATGTGGTGTTGATTGGACATGATTTGGAAACACAGCCCTATCTACATAATGTCTCACAGCTGACAATGCATATCAGAGCAAAAACCAAGCCATGAAGAGAAAAGAACTGCCTGTAGAGATCAGCGATAAGATTGGGTGGAAGCATAGAAGTTCCCAAGAGTAAACCTGATCCAGAGTGCTCTCGACCTCAGACGGCAGAAGGCTCACCTTCCAACAAGACATTCACTCTAAGCACAGTCAAGACAACATAAGAGTGTCTTAGGAACAACTCTGTGAATGTCCTTGAATGGCCCAGCCAGAGCCCTGACTTGAACCCAATCAAACATCTCTGGAGAGACCTGAAAATGGCTGTCCACCGATGGACCCCATCCAACCTGACAGAGCTTGAGAGGATCTGCAGAGAAGAATGGCAGAAAATCCCCCAATCCAGGTGTGCAAACCTTCATCATCCCCAAGACTGGAGGCTGTAATCACTGCCAAAGGGGCTTCAACTAAGTCCTGAGTAAAAGCTCTGAATACTTATGTCAATGGAAGATTTTAGTTTTTCCTTTTCAAAAAAATTAGCAAAGATTGTTTACATTCTGTTTTAACTTTTGCGCCTTATTTTTTTAAAAATTTTGCACAAGGCTGCAACATAACAAAATGTGAAAAAGTCAAAAAATTAAGTGCATTCTAATAAAACACAATTCTGTCTCTGAGCTCTACAGGAAGTTCTTTCCTCCTCACGGCTTGTTTTTTTTTGTCTGATATGTATTGTCAGCTGTGAGACCTTATATAGTAAGGGCTGTGTCTTTCCGAATCATGTCCAACAGAGAAATGGGCGGCCCCCAGAACTAAATGAGGATGGTTGCATCCAAGACGGGTGACTCTAAGGCTGTTAGAAATTGACAGCTGGAGTCTAGGACCCAGTTTTAACCCCCTAACAGTAAAAATTAGAATTGTAAAAACCATCCCAAAAATGTAACTTTTTTTAATTGTAGATTTTTAAATGTGTGTCTGCAGTAAATCTTGTTGGCGCAAAACTCAGGGGACACTATTGCATTTTTAACCCCTTAGTGACAAAAATTTTAGCCTTAAGGACCAATAATATTTCCGCCCTTCGTGTTCCAGCAGTCATAACGTTTTAATTTTTTCTTCTAAATTCTTTTTATATTTTGCAGGATTAGTTGTAGGTTTTTTAGATACCCTTTTGGGGGTATTTATAGTGTATTAAATAACTTTTATAATTTTTTTGTTAGGGGAGGGAAAAAAAAAAAGCAATTTCAACATTATTTTGTGGAATGTATTTATGGTGTTCACTGTGTGGTAAAAATAACAATTTTATTATGTCGGTCACTACACTGATGATAATGTCACATTTCTACATATTTTTACTATTTTTCCTTTCTTCCTGCAGCCTGTCAGCTCTGCAGCTGCTCCCTCATTCTCCTCCAGACTGAACAGGAGGAAGGGCAGCTGCTTTAACGGCCTATATCTCTGGTTTGGTAGCAGCTAGAGATATTGTTTGAAGGCGGCCATTCCAAGCTTTCAAACAATACCAGAATGACAGCAATATCCTCATTACATGGGAAGATATCGGGATGCAGTGAATACAGCTGAAAGTGAAAGCAAAAGGTTTTACCCGTGATTATTCCTGAATCGATTTCCAACAGTCATATCTACTCTTTAATGTCTGGAATGCCAGCTTTAAAACCATGCTTCTAGCTGCTACCATTCAATAGATATCAGTAGCTAAAGCAGCCCCCCTTCCCTTCCACTTCTGCCTGAGCTGAGCTCTGGCAGAACAGTTAAGTACTTTTCCCAAATCCAGAGCTGAGCTCGGGCAGAACAGTTAGGCCTCTTTCAGACGGGCGTTGCGGGAAAATGTGCGGGTGCATTGCGGGAACACGCGTGATTTTTCCGCGCGAGTGCAAAACATTGTAATGCGTTTTGCACTTGCGTGAGAAAAATCGTGCGTGTTTGGTACCCAAACCCGAACTTCTTCACAGAAGTTCGGGCTTGGGATCGGTGTTCTGTAGATTGTATTATTTTCCCTTATAACATGGTTATAAGGGAAAATAATAGCATTCTGAATACAGAATGCATAGTAAAATAGCGCTGGAGGGGTTAAAAAAAATAATAATTATTATTATTCGCGGAGCCCAGCATCTCCTCTGTCTTATTTGCTGAACAGGACCTGTGGTGAGCATTCATTGCAGGAACAGGACCTGTGGTGACGTCACTCCGGTCATCACATGATCCATCACCATGGTAATAGATCATGTGATGGACCATGTGATGACCGGAGTGATGTCACCACAGGTCCTGTTCCTCCAATGAATGCTCACCACAGGTCCTGTTCAGCAAAGGAAACAGAAGAGATGCCGGGCTGCGCGAACAAGTGTACTAAGGTGAGTTAAATAATTTTTTTTATTTTTTTTTAACCCCTCTAGTGCTATTGTACTATGCATTCTGTATTCAGAATGCTATTATTTTCTCTTATAACCCTGTTATAAGGGAAAATAATAATGATCGGGTCTCCATCCTGATCGTCTCCTAGCAACCGTGCGTGAAAATCGCACCGCATCCGCACTTGCTTGCGGATGCTTGCGATTTTCACGCAACCCCATTAATTTCTATGGGGCCTGCATTACATGATAAAAACGCACAAAGAGGAGCATGCTGCGATTTTCACACAACGCACAAGTGATGCGTGAAAATCACCGCTCATGTGCACAGCCTCATAGAAATGAATAGGTCGGGATTCAGTGCGGGTGCAATGCGTTCAACTCACGCATCGCATCCGCGCAGAATACTCGCCCGTGTGAAAGGGGCCTTAGGGTTAAAGGGAATCCAGACATCCAAAAATCTCAATAGATCTCAGCAGGGCAGCAGGTGTCACCACTGATAGATCTGGTCCAGCACACAGGTGGGTAGGTGTGAAATTCACATCTCTTGGGTTTTGCTGTTCTCTACAGCAGATATTTATGTCGTGTCATGTGCTCACTGAGCCATTTCCCTTGTCATATGTGACTTGTGCATTATTAGCTTACTTCCTGCTCACAAAGGATAAGAAACCCTGACGCGGAAAGTTATTTTCTAATTTGCTTTTCTTAATGAAAATGAAAAGACTTCTACAGAGGACGCAATCTACAGATACTGATATGTGGGGAAAAGTCTGAATTTGGCAAATAAATTGGTATCCGGATCTTTTTCAGTGAGACGTGTCAGCGGATAAGATAACTGGAGGGGCGGCTGTAACGGGTGTGAGGCGCAGTACCATTTCCTGACTGCAGGGGGCGAGCAATTTGTCACATTAGGCTAGTGCTACAGGGCAGCATGTGCTGTGCGTCAGCTCGGCTACGAAGTTCCGTGCAACTTGTGACCAAAAATCCAACAGGGTTGGATTTTTTGTGACTGATATGTCTCGGTCGTAAAATCATTAGATGCAATACCAGGCGGCTACATTCATGTTGTGCAACACATTCGCCATGTAGAACTGGCCTTTAAAGGGAGTCTGTGACCTCCGGTAAGCCTACCCCTAGCTCTGGATAAGTAATTTGTATGTCAATATGCAACCTGCTAGAATGCACTGAGAGGACTCCTGCGCATGCGCACATAATAGAGAGGAGTCCAGGAGAAGTCCTCTCTATGTGGTGGAGGAATGAGGATATGAGTATCGACATACAAATTACTGATCTAGACTCGGTCTACATATCAACAAATAGGGGCAGGGGCCCTAAGGTAGTAGAAATGTGAAAAGTCCCCCTGGTTCTGGAAGCCTTACTATTTTCAACAGACGGGATCTGATACCATCAAAAAGAACTACAGTATGCACCTTTACCGGGTTTGCAGATTTTCTCTGTAATGGGCATGCTTTCTGATTTCAAACATATTATAACTGATCAGAGAGCAGTTGCCTCTGTGCAGCTAATGCTAATTTAAAGGGGTTATCCAGTATCTACAACAGTCCCCCTATGTGCCGGGCCCCTCCGTGGGAATATACTTACCCATCTCCCTGCGCCGCTCCTGGTCCCCGCACGCCGCTGTCGCTTCTTCTCCCTGTACACGGATGAAAACATGCAGTGTCGTGGGGGGTAGGCAGCCAATGGCAGGCAGGGACGGGGACGAGCCTCCCTAGCACCGCGGGTGACGCTAGAGAGGCTCGTCCCCGCCTGCCATTGGCTGCTTCCCCCCCCCCCCCCCCCGACACCGGATGTTTTAAATCAGTGTACAGGGAGAAGAAGCAGCAGCGGTGGTGGTGCGGGGACCAGGAGCGGCGCAGGGGGATGGGTAAGTAAATTCCCACGGAGGGGCCCGGCACATAGGGGGACTGTTGTAGATACTGAATAACCCCTTTAAAAACCATACACTTCCCCTGTTATTCCACTTAGAAATGTAAAGGGACAACAGTCCCAAACACACGATTTTGAAATGTAAAGGGGCTGTTCTAAAGAAAAACTTTGGAAAATTTAGAAATGTTTTTATGAATTCCATTGAGGATTCCCTATGATTAACGGACGATTGGCAAGACTGCCGGCAACAAGGTTGACTAAGGTTGTTAGGTCTAAAGTACATACAGATCAAAATGGCGCGTTGCCAAATAAATCTACATCTGATAATACTGGGAGTTTTTTTTTCTTTTATGAACATGCAGACCAGCCCATCCAAAAATTTAAAATAAAAAAAAAAAAAAATAATATGTTAGTTTTAAAGTGCCATTAATTTTTTTCTTTTTTTTTGTAATGTGTAAGGGAAGTGACAAGGAAAGTTTTTCTAATATACTTTATTAAGTGAATTTATACATTTGTATGAAAAAAAATGCTCCTGAAGTGTCTCTTTCTCTCAAAATGAGCTTTGCTAAGGAATATCCGTTTTCACATCGCAGTGCAGTGCAGTAAGCGCTGACAGTGTATGATCCTTCTGTATCCCCGAAGGGCTGAATAACTAACCACCTGCCATGAGATGCAGTAGCAGGGACAGTCGGGAGAAGTTGTTCTACAATATCTAGAGTCAGTTACCGTATTTTTCGCCCCATAAGATGCACTTTTTACCCCCCAAAGTGGGGTAAAAAGTTACTGTATCTTATGGGGCAAATACTAATGAGCGCTTCCATTAGTACCGGAGGAGTGGGAAGTGGTGAATGTAGTGCTCCCCGGGCTCTGTACTCACCGCTTCCTGGTCCTTTGCTGTGCTGTGGCTGCACACAGCGTGAGGACATCAGAGCTCTGTGACTTGACTTGTAGGGTGACAGCACAGTCGACAGCAGGAAGAAGAAGGGCACAGGAGGTGAGAAGTGGCGGTGTCCAGAGCAGGAGAGGTAAGTTGATTTTTTTAAGTTTTATTTGGTCTGAGGCTGGGGGCTGATCTGAGGCATGGGGGGGGGGGGTCTCATCTGAGGCATGGGGGGGGGGGGGTCTCATCTGAGGCATAGGGGGGGTCTCATCTGAGGCATATGGGGGGGTCTCATCTGAGGCATATGGGGGGGGTCTCATCTGAGGCATGGGGGGGGTCTCATCTGAGGCATGGGGGGGGGTCTCATCTGAGGCATAGGGGGGGTCTCATCTGAGGCATAGGGGGGGTCTCATCTGAGGTCTGAATGGGGGATCTTATTTATAATGGGCTCTTATCTCAGGTCTGATTGGGGGTTATTCACATTGGGGTCTAATCTGAGGTCTTATTAACACTGGGGGTCTGATCTGAGGACTAACTGAGGGTCTTATTAACATTGGGGGTCTGAATGGGGTTGTGAGCTGACTATTGTGGAAAGGTGGAGAGAAAAACAACTGTATAAAGCCTCCCTAGATTGTCCTTAACAGTAAGCACGTTTAGGGTAGAAAAACTTTAATTTTACATTTCCTGATGCTCTAGGGTTGCAAATGTTAATTTTACATTCCCTGGTGGTCTAGGATATCAAAAGTGAATTTTACATTTCGTGGTGGTCTACAGAAATGAAGGGGTCAATGGTAAATTCTGGTTGCTTCTGGTCATCCTAGGCAATGGGGACCTTGGAAAATTGCTCAGTTTCCTTTCGCCCTAAAACCGTAGCTTGTGGATTGAACTGTAGTTCACCAAATTGATGAGAATTAATTATAGAGGAAAGCCGAGAAAACCCCCACTCTCTTTATGGCAACTCTTTGGGCTTCCTCCGAGTATGTAGCCCCCTGATAGCTAGACGACCACTCTGGCTCTACAAGGACCCTTGCAGATCTGCAAGTGATGGCAGCATGATTTTGGGGGGTCACAACAGTTAGACCCCCCGATCAGACATTGGTCACATGTCCTAACTATCTGATCCTAATATCTGTGAAGAGACAACCCCTTTAAACTAATTCACAACGGTTCTATTGATTTTCAATAAGCACCAAAAATAAGATTGTTTACCATAGGTAATATGAACATTAGACCACTGTTAATATTCAAGGGGCTCTCCGAGAATGATTTAAAATGGCCACCAGCAACCTGTACTAGAATGTGAGCAGGACTGGTTGCCTCTACTTGGAGAGCTGCCTAGGGGGTGAGGGGCAAGTGCTCACTACACTGCCCTACAATAGATAGTAATGATGTGATACTGCCTAGGATATGCCATCATGGCTGAGCAGCCTGACAGGAAAGCTCACCAATATGTAGTATATGCAAGTGCCAGAGTATAGTGTAGCGAGATCCCACTCCTCATCCCCCTGGGCAGCTCTGCAAGTGGAGGCAACCAGTCCTACTCCATCCTAGGACAGGTTGCTGGTGGCCATTTTAAATCATTCCTGGAGACCCCCTTTGAAAGGGGACGTTCAGGATTTTCATATTGATGGCCTATCCTCAACATAGCCCATCAATTTCTGATAGGAGTGGTCTGACACCCCACTGATCAGATGTCCCGAAGTAGCTCCAGTGTGGGAAGTAGGAGGCGGAATTACTCTGTCCATTGTGTAGTGGACCGACATGGTCACAGCAGAGCTGCACCCACTCACTTCAATGGCAGTAATCGCTACACAATGGATAGAGCTGTGTAGTACTGCGCCAGTTACTTTTGGAACAGCTGATCGGCAGCGGTGCGGGGGGTTGGACCCCCCACCAATCAGAGATTAATGGCCTAAAAAAAATAGATAGATAGAGATATATCTATCCATCTCTGGACAACCCCTGTAAATTAAAACAAAAAGTGGGAGGTTCTCTTTAACCCCTTCATGACTGGGCGATTTTTCCAGTTTTGGCTTTTTACTCCCTCCCAAAGCCATAACTTTGATTTTTCTGTTCACATAGCTGTATGAGGGTTTTTATTTTTGCGGGATAAGATTCCCTTTCTCATGGCAGTATTGACGATTGCATACAAAGTGGTGAGAAGGAAGGGGGGGGGGGGGGTTATAAATGGGGTGAAATAAAAAAATTAAAATAAAATTCCTGAACAGTTTTTGGGGGTTTTCTTTTTACTGTGTTCCCTATATTATATCATAGTTACTTTCATTCTCCAGGTCAGTACGAATGCGTCAATACCACATATATATAAATATAATCTATAACAACGGAAAATGGCTGCACTGGCCAATAAGCAAGTCTTGCTTGAAAAAGGCTCTAGTATTGAGCCGAAACGTTGCACTGCATGGGTGATTAAAGGAGTTCTTATTTTTTCATGAGACATTGGAGTGCTGTTCATTTTTCTGGACTAATTATATATATATATATATATATATATATATTATTATTTATTTATTTTTTATTGCATTTCTATACTGAAAAATAAAATAAAAATCTTGAAAATAATATTTTTTTCTCTTTTAGTCTCCATATTCTGACCGCTATAACTTTTTTGTACACTGCTCAAAAAAATAAAGGGAACACTTAAACAACACAATGTAACTCCAAGTCAATCACACTTCTGTGAAATCAAACTGTCCACTTAGGAAGCAACACTGAGTGACAATCAATTTCACATGCTGTTGTGCAAATGGGATAGACAACAGGTGGAAATTATAGGCAATTAGCAAGACACCCCCAATAAAGGAGTGGTTCTGCAGGTGGTGACCACAGACCAGTTCTCAGTTCCTATGCTTCCTGGCTGATGTTTTGGTCACTTTTGAATGCTGGCGGTGCTTTCACTCTAGTGGTAGCATGAGACGGAGTCTACAACCTACACAAGTGGCTCAGGTAGTGCAGCTTATCCAGGATGGCACATCAATGCGAGCTGTGGCAAGAAGGTTTGCTGTGTCTGTCAGCGTAGTGTCCAGAGCATGGAGGCGCTACCAGGAGACAGGCCAGTACATCAGGAGACGTGGAGGAGGCCGTAGGAGGGCAACAACCCAGCAGCAGGACCGCTACCTCCGCCTTTGTGCAAGGAGGAACAGGAGGAGCACTGCCAGAGCCCTGCAAAATGACCTCCAGCAGGCCACAAATGTGCATGTGTCTGCTCAAACGGTCAGAAACAGACTCCATGAGGGTGATATGAGGGCCCGACGTCCACAGGTGGGGGTTGTGCTTACAGCCCAACACCGTGCAGGACGTTTGGCATTTGCCAGAGAACACCAAGATTGGCAAATTCGCCACTGGCGCCCTGTGCTCTTCACAGATGAAAGCAGGTTCACACTGAGCACATGTGACAGACGTGACAGAGTCTGGAGACGCCGTGGAGAACGTTCTGCTGCCTGCAACATCCTCCAGCATGACCGGTTTGGCATTGGGTCAGTAATGGTGTGGGGTGGCATTTCTTTGGAGGGCCGCACAGCCCTCCATGTGCTCGCCAGAGGTAGCCTGACTGCCATTAGGTACAGAGATGAGCTCCTCAGACCCCTTGTGAGACCATATGCTGGTGCGGTTGGCCCTGGGTTCGTCCTAATGCAAGACAATGCTAGACCTCATGTGACTGGAGTGTGTCAGCATTTCCTGCAAGACGAAGGAATTGATGCTATGGACTGGCCCGCCCGTTCCCCAGACCTGAATCCAATTGAGCACATCTGGGACATCATGTCTCGCTCTATCAACCAACGTCACATTGCACCACAGACTGTCCAGGAGTTGGCAGATGCTTTAGTCCAGGTCTGGGAGGAGATCCCTCAGGAGACCGTCCGCCACCTCATCAGGAGCATGCACAGGCATTGTAGGGAGGTCATACAGGCACGTGGAGGCCACACACACTACTGAGCCTCATTTTGACTTGTTTTAAGGACATTACATCAAAGTTGGATCAGCCTGTAGTGTGTTTTTCCACAATTTTGAGTGTGACTCCAAATCCAGACCTCCATGGGTTGAAAAATTTCCACTTTTTAAATTTTTGTGTGATTTTGTTGTCAGCACATTCAACTATGTAAAGAACAAAGTATTTCAGAAGAATATTTAATTAATTAAGATCTAGGATGTGTTATTTTTGTGTTACCTTTATTTTTTTGAGCAGTGTATTTATGTGTGCAGAGCTGTGTGTGAAGACAAATTTTTTGTTGGGCGATCTGTACTTTTCAGTGATAACATTTTGGGTACCGTGTACGGCTTTTTGATCACTTTTATGATTGGGCATTTTTGAACGCCGGGATACCTATGGTGTGTATTTTTATTTTTATTTTTCATTTTGAGGAAAGGGGGGTGATTGAATTGTTTATATTTTTTTTATAAAAACATATTTTTTTTTACACTTATTTTTATAGTTTCCATAACTGTAACTAGCACTTATTGGATTGCTTTTCTTATAGACTACAATGCATTAGCATTGAAGTCTATGATGATTTTACTGTGTTTCCATGGAACCCTGCTACAGGCAGGGGCTCCATAGAAATTAGTAAGCAGCAGCCTCCTGTCACACAAGGAGTACAGGGGCTGCTGCTTGCACATTCCGTCTCTCCCAATCCCCTCCGGGGAGAGCCGGAGCACACCCGTAAGCGCGCGCTTCCGGGTTTTCAGCACTCAGATGCCGTGGTCAGGATTAACCATGGCATCTGAAGTGTTAAATGTCTGTGATCGGCAAGTACCGTCGGTCGTTGACATCATCTACAGGTGCCTGAGCGGAGTGGGCGCTTTTTATATTAAAAAAATATGTAAAATCAATATATACCCGAGTACAATACTTCCCCGTGAGCTATCATTCATAGTATTACCATTCACTTAGAAGTACAGTATAGTTTTCAGTTTCATCACAGGGTGTGTAGAAATCTGACACCTGGACTGAGGCTTCAGTTAGATATTAAAGGGGTTCTCCGCGAATATATAAATAGCACTTAAACCACTGAGCACTATTCTTACATTATGTGGTCAGTTTGCCCGCCTTCATCATTCTTTTTCATTCACCAATTGTCCAATTTCTTTCTATGTTACCTTTCTACGCAAATGCAGGGGTGGACTGGCCACAGACCCTACAGGAAAATTTCCTGGTGGGCAGGTGCCCAGGGGCCCCTGGAGCCCTTCTCAAGGCTACCAGCCGGTTAACAATGATCTGATCCTCTAAGCATTAAATAATTCTGAGAGCCTAAAGGTACATATGCACCTGACCAACACCGCAGGAGCCCTCCTGACCTCAACTGTATCACCATCCCCAAGACTGGGATACAGTTGAATACTGTGATAAAGGCAGCAGTATATTGTGCTGCACTTTGCCATTTGGTATTTTTTGCTGCGCACTTCTGTTGTCTCTACCTACTTGAGTTGCCGCACCTTATGTCAATTTCGACCAGTCTACAACATAGGATAACTTGCAGTCTTTTTTTCAAGGGAGTTCCGGGTCCGCCCATACCCAAATGGAATAAAAGTCCACTAAAGGAGTTGTATGAAGCTGCCCGATCACAGGTCTGGCTTCTCCACCGCTAGTAGTCAGCTGTTGTTGCCAAGAGAAGCTGCTTCTAGCTACACAGCGCCCCATGCATGAGGAAATGTAGCATTACATGGCAGCCACCCAACGCTGGATGTGCACGTCCTCCAGGTTCTCCATTCTGGCTCAGAGTGGTGGCATGCAAGCAGGGTCTGTCTTTATGACACAACCTCTATAATACTGCTCCCAGTGGTTTGGATATCTTGCTAATAAAGAATGGATGATAAGTATTTCTAGTCCTTCTTCTGTTAGTGGCATTGGCTTTTCTCAATTATTTCTATACTTTTCAGGGATTGTCCACTTTGAACATTAGAAGGGTCGTTTGACTATAAGATGACGACAGGTTGTCTCCCTGGTGCAATCTTAATGATCAGTTTTAGGGCTCGTTCACACAACACGAAGCCCGTGCTGTGGACCACAAATTGCGGTCCGCAATGCAGGGGCACCGTCCGTGGGGCAGGTGCATGGGGATTGCAGACCCATTCACTTGAATGGGTCCGCGATCCTTCCGTTCCGCAAAAAGATAGGGCAAGTTTTAGCTTTTTGCGGTGCGGAAGCACGGAATGGAACCCCAGAAAGCACTCCGTAGTGCTTCCATAGTGTTCTATTCCGTTCCACATTTCCGGATTTGCGGACCCATTGAAATAAATGGGTATCCGTGATGCGGAATGGCCATGGAACAGTGCCTGCGTATTGCGGATTCGCAATACGGCAACAGGCAGCACACTGAACGAGCCCTTAATCTGTGGGAAAATCTGGCAACAAAACGCTCAAATTCCCAGCAGTGCCCCCAGAGGGGAAATGAAGTATTACACAATTATTATTTAAATCATTTGACTGTCCGTGTAACGAATGGCTGTACCGGGTCCTCCAGAGTGAGAGACACACTTTGCAGTCACGTCTGCTTTTGAACAGGAGACCCTCCTATTAAATAGGAAATTCCATTAAAGGGTATTTGAAAATGGGTTTTTCAAACCACATCTGCACCTGGGGCAGTCTACATTGCGTATTCTTGTCTGGCTCTATTAATCTATGGATCTGGTCCCAAGCAAGCAAGATTATCAGAAGCTTACCAGAATTTGATTCAATCTCTATCATATAAATCTAAAGTACTAGGATGAGGAAAGTCTAAAGTCCTCTAAGGTTCATATGTTGAGACACACAGCCGGTTAGGAGTCCACTGATTATACAGTCTCTTTCAATGTACAAGCAGTTTATAGAAACTAGTATTTCGGTTCCTTAAATTTAGTCTTCTACATAGACCTACTTTCTGTTTCTTACTCTCTAATCCACAAAACTCTGTACCGTTAGTGTGGGTCCACCTACCAATGATGAGAGCGGGGGCCCCATACACCAAAATGAATGGCTCAGCTAGAACACCATGCGCTCTATGGGACTGCTGGAGACAGCCAACTACAGTGCCACATTTATTTCTGGCAGTCCCATAAAGAATGAATGGAGCTACATGGTGGATGCTAGACAAGCCACTCCATTTATTTCAGGGCACAGGGTTTCTGTTCTTGTGATCGGTGAGGGTTCAAGCAGTTATCCCCTGTCCGGTGGATAGGGGATAACCTTTATAACCGGAATACCCCTTTAAAATATCTTTATATCTGTCAGAGCTTTTTTCCTGAAACAGAGCTCTGATTTCCCTGTATAAATGTAGCATAGACAAAGACAAATTTCTGTGCACTTGCAGCTACCACTAGGGGGAGCACTGCATACTTTTTTTTATACATGTAATGTTAAAGGGAATCTGTCACCTAAAAAACGCCTCCCAAACCACCAGCATTACGTTCCTAAAGATCCTTTTCTTCCTCCGTCCAGATGCACCAAAATCTTGAAAAACTAACTTTAATCCCCTGCACGCGCTATGTAACAGCAGAGTTTGAAGTCAAGGGGGCAGCGGCCTCCTCGCTTCAAGTTAAGATAACCACGCCCCCTTTCCCTGTCTCTTCGCTTTTGATTGACAGCCAATAGCTTTCGGCTGTTCAGCAAAGCCGGCCGACTGAGTGTGAGTGTGTGCGTCAGACGTTCACGTGCGCGGCTGTCAATCAGAGGTGAAAGGGCAGGGAAAGGGGGCGGGGTTATCCTGACTTGAAGCGAGGAGGCCGCTGCCCCCTTGACTTCAAACTCTGCTGTTAAATAGCGCGTGCGGGGGATTAAAGTTCATTTTTCAAAGATTTTGGTGCATCTGGCCAGAGGAAGAAAAGGATCGTTAGGAACATACTGCTGGCTACTTTAAGGTAATGCTGGTGGTTTGGGAGGCGTTTTTTAAGTGACAGGTTCCCTTTAATTTAAACAGCTGAGGGTCCCAAGAGTAGACACCTTATGATGATCTTATTTTTGGGCGACTCCACCAACAAAGTGAGATTATCCAAACTGAACAACCCTAAAAGGGTACATACAAACATTCATTCACTTCAACTATGATGCAAAATGCACTCTTCATCCCATGTCTTATTACATTTATTTCTGGTTAGTTATGAATGATCAAATATCTATCTTTCTTTTAAGTTTCGATTTATGTTTTATTACTTTTAATGAATACAAACACATTTTTTTAAAATATTTATTACCGAGGGGGGAAAATGGTGGTGGGACTTATAAAGTGAATACTAGTCAGTGCTTCCATTTTGGAAGCGCTCACTATTATGTATTAGGTGCAGGGAGCGGGTAAAGCGCTGTCGGTACTCACCCTCCCTTGTCTTCTTCTCTGGCCTGTGCAGGTCCTGACCGCATACAGTGTCAGGACGTAGTGCGCGCATTATGACCTGCCGTTGCAAGCAGTCAGGTGACAGTGCAGCGCAGGCCGGAGAAGACAAGGGTGCGTGACTGGAGGAGCGATCACCGGACCTGGAGAAGAGCGGCGGAGCAGGAGAGGTAAGTGAAGTTCTTTATTTTATCTCTGATCTGAGGTCTGAAATGGAAGTTTGATGGGGGTCCGACATGGAATTCCCATAGGGTCCTGGCATGGAAGTCTCTGATCTAAGGTCTGACATGGAATTCTCATAGGGTCCTGGCATGGAAGTCTGATCTAAGGTCTGCCGAAAAATATTTTTTTCTCATCTTCCGCCTCTAAAACCTGGGGTGCGTCTTATAAATTGAAAAAAATGGTGATTGTTTTAAATGTTTGCTCCTTTTTTTATGTTACCTATGTCTTCCAGTAAATTGATGCAGGTGCAAAAAAAATAAAATAAAAAATAAAATAAAAATGATAGCTGCTCTCCCCCCTGCAGGTGAATGCTAGCTCACAGTGCCATACATCTATGGCAGTGAATGCTTATTTTGCGGCTCAATGTATTTTACTGCTAAAATAGGGGACAGGGTTAATCTAATATGCTCAGTGTCAGATGCTGGCCTCAGAGTCTGGATCACTGTGTGGTTTGTGGCTGCAAAGGGATGTTACAACTGGTAAAATAATTTAAGGGGTTTCCCAACCCTCAGGATAGGTTGTCAGTATCTGATCGGTGGCAGTGAGGTGAGCACCACGGCCTTCTCGCAGTTTACCCCAAGGTAGTGACGTCCCATCACTCACATGGCCTAAGCGCTGCTCAGTCCCATTCAAGTGAATGGGGATGAGCTGTGATACCAAGCACAGAAACTACACAATACGGCACTGTGCTTGGTAGGCGCCGCAGCCGCCTCAAACAGCTAATCAGCGATGAACCTGGTTGTCGGAATACTCACGGATCAGATACTGATCACCTATCCTGAGGTGTATAAAACAGTCGGAAAACCCCTTTAAAAAAAAACGTCATCTTTGACATCTTGCATATAAATGCTTGATATGATACATTATGTATTTCCGTTCACAATTTTGCCCCATAATAGATTAATAAATAACTCCCTATGGGCGATAGGAGAAAGTCAATTATTAACTGCAGAAGAGTTGGAATTTATGACAGTGTTGCTGAGGAGCTAATCATTACGGTATTAAATATCATATGACTCAATTTTCGAGGCAATTTCCTTTTTACTGTGTTTGCCATATAACAATTATGCCTTAGGTCTGGGATGGCTAACCTCCGGCCCTCCAGCTGTAGTAAAACTACAACTCCCAAGATGCACACTTGCTTGGCTGTTCACAGAGCTCAATAGAAATGAATGGAGCATGCTGGGAGTCGTAGTTTCACCACAGCTGGAGTGCCGGAGGTTAGCCATCACTGCCCTAGGTAACATAAGATGTTCATACAAAGATGATTTTTCAAGATGTCAAATATAGATACCTGCATACGGCTGCATTTGTTCCACTAGTAACCATAAAAACTCCAGCAAACTTCCATAGCGAAGGCTTTATTAGATTCTGTAAGGAATAAAAGATACAAAAACAATGGTTACATGTCAGCAATATTATGCAAAATCAGCACAAAGATATCGGAATAATATACGAGGTGAGAAGTTTTAGAACGTTACACTTCACATTTACTAGGGGCTACCAAATATGCATTTTAGGGATGAGCGAACCCGACGTTTTCAGGTTCGGGCGGTGGAAGAATTTAAAACGGAATTCTATGACAGAAGGCAAAACGGAAGCCATTTAAGAGCAATTCCGTCATAATAGAAGTCTATGGGCAGCAAAACAGATCCGTCTGGATGGAAAACAACGTCCTGTCCGACATAACGGAAACCAGATGGATCCATTATGCGGCCCACAGACTTCTATTACGGCAGAATGCTTAAGGCTTCCGTTTTACCTTGCGTCATAGAATTCTGTTATATTCCATGCTAACGGAATCCATAGCGGAATTCCTCCACCGCCCGAACACCGAACCCGAAAACGTTTGGTTCGCTCCTCCCTAGTGGCAATCAAAGGCATGGAGGGGAAATACTCTACATTTTGTACAAAGTAGATAAGATTTTTTTTATCAGACAATATAACTCATATATAGAGATAGATAGATAATACAGAATAAATGGATAATGAGATAGATACGATTGATTGAAAGAAAGATAGATAGAAAGTTAAACTATATTCTATCATAATTACTAACTCAACATAAGACAGCAACACAAATACAATTTTGAAAAATGTAATTTTCTTTTCAATTCCTGTTTTTAATTTCCTGTTTTAAGCTAATACGGTATATCCATAGCAACCGCATTCCGTGTTTTTCTACATTCATTATTCCTCACAATATCAATGTCTAGTTGTGGTCCTAAAAAATACATAGAAAAGTAGAAATACAGTCATACAATATAAATAAAAATTCCAAAAAGAGATTTTGACAGAAACAAGAACATACAAAACCGCCATAAAGAAATACCGTGTAACTAAAAGTGACAGGGCGCATATACGCTGCCTGTCCCAAAAAAAAAGTCGCCACCTGGAATTAACTAAGCAAATAGTTATGAGCCTCCTATTGGATAATTACTGCAGGGACGATTATCTTTCAGCTGGTAACAAGTTATTTAACCCAAACTGGTGCAATGAGTTGCTTCTCATTTCTTAAACAACCATGTCGAAAGACACATCTCGTGGTTGTGGAAAAGATGTTAGTCTGTTTGAGAAGGGTCAAATCATTGGCAGCATCAAGCAGAGAAAACATCTAAGGAGATTGCAGAAACTACTAAAATTAGGTTAAGAACTGTCCAACACATTATTAAAAACTGGAAGGATAGTGGGGACCCATCGTATTCGAGGAAGAAATGTGGCAGGAAAAAAATCCTGAATGATCGTGATCGGCGATCACTTAAACGTTTGGTGAAATCAAATCGAAGAAAAACAATAGTAGAACTCAGGGCTATGTTAAATAGTGAAAGTAAGAGCATTTCCACACGCACAATGCGAAGGGAACTCAAGGGATTGGGACTGAACAGCTGTGTAGCCGTCAGAAAACCACTAATCAGTGAGGCAAACCAGAAGGGTAAGAAGAGAGGCAGATGAAGTGATGCACCCATCATGCCTAGTGCCTACTGTACCAGCCTGTGGGGGCAGTGCTATGATCTGGGGTTGCTGCAGTTGGTAAGGTCCAGGTTCAGCAACAGTATGTGCTCCAAGAATGAGGTCAGCTGACTACCTGAACATACTGAATGACCAGGTTATTCCATCAATGGATTTTTTCTTCCCTGATGGCACGGGTATATTCCAATATGACAATGCCAGGATTCATCGGGCTCAAATTGGGAAAGAGTGGTTCAGGGAGCATGAGACATCAATTTCACACATGGATTGGCCACCACAGAGTCCAGACCTTAACCCCATTGAGAATCTTTGGGATGTGCTGGAGAAGGCTTTGCGCAGCAGTCAGACTCTACCATCATCAATGCAAGATCTTGGTGAAAAATTAATGCAACACTGGATGGAAATAAATCTTGTGACATTGCAGAAGCTTATCGAAACAATGCCACAGCGAATGTGTGCCGTAATCAAAGCTAAAGGTGGTCCAACGAAATATTAGAGTGTGTGACCTTTTTTTTGTGGTGGAGACTTTTTTATTGGACAGGCAGTGTATGTAGAAATGGATAAATACATTGTAGATGAGTTATACTTAGGCTATTCAAAGCCATGAGTTCTTGCTACGATAGATAAGGACGGATGGATAGACAGATAGATAACTGTGAATTTAGGACGAATCATCAACAAAATAAATAGTAAATTGCGTAAGTCATGGAGCTGGTAAATCTGTTTGTTTAAAGAATCATAGATTATTTCATGTAGAAATAGAAATTAAGATTTGCTAAACCTATCAGTTACTATATAGTCACAGGTAAACGCTGCACCTGCTTTCACGATTACTCCTACAAAAGGCCAAACTGGTCTGAAATGAGACTTTTTGTCATCAGAAGTTACAAATGTGGCTTATATGATCTTAAGGCCTCATGCACACAACCGTGTCGTTTTTTGCGGTCCACAAACCGCGGATCTGCAAAAAACGGAAGCCGCAATTTGCAGAACGGGTGGGCCCACTGTAGACATGGCTATTCTTGTCCGCAAAACAGACAAGAATAGGACATGCTATATTTTTTTGGCGGGGCCTCGGAACGGAGCAACGGATGCGGACAGCACACGGAGTGCTGTCCGCATCTTTTGCGGTCCCATTTAAGTGAATGGGTCCGCATCCGAGCAGCAAAAACTGTGGTTCAGATGCGGACCATAACTACGGTCTTGTGCATGAGGCCTAAAAATAAGTTTTTTGGAAGCAGATTTTTCTACATATTTTTTTTTTGCCAAAAGTGCTTTAGAAAGGAATCTGGAATATAAAGTACGGACTTGTACTTCTCCCTCCAGCAGGAAGATCTACATCAAAACCTCCTCCAAAAAAAACTCTGTGTGAACCTACCCTTAGTAGTAATCCTCAGGAGTAGTGTTGAGCGAACTTCTGTTTTAAGTTCGGCGTCTAAAGTTCGGCTTCCGGTTAGCGGAGAATCCCGATATGGATTCTGAATTCCGTTGTGGTCCGTGGTAGCGGAATCAATAATTGGCCATTAAAACAGAAGTTCGCTCAACACTACTCCTGAGGATTACTACTAAGGGTAGGTTCACACAGAGTTTTTTTCTCCCAGGCTGTGAGCTCTGCGCTGCGATTGGCCAGCGCTACAGCCTAGGAGAAGGAGACGCCCAGCAGAACAAGGGCAGACTCCGCCTACTATAACCAAGTCCCCTAAGTCTCCGCCTACTATAACCAAGTCCCCTAAGTCTCCGCCTACTATAACCAAGTCCCCTAAGTCTCCGCCTACTATAACCAAGTCCCCGAACATACCAGAGGACATAACAGGAGAACGGAGCGGCGCCCAGGGATAATAGTAAGTGCAGTGAGATTCCTGGGCGCCGCTGTATATGTCATGATACTTAGTTCACAATGTCAGGATCGGTGAAAGGTCCTCTTTAATGGTTAAAACTGGTGAGTCACACATTAGTCCTGTTATCTATCAGGACAAGGTGTCATATAAGGCCAACAGGAAGACGAGGAAAGCTTCTCAGGCTACTTTCACACTCGCGTTTGGTGCGGATCAGTCATGGATCTGCACAGACGAATCTGTTCAGATAATACAGCCGTCTGCATCCGTTCAGAACGGATCCGTCTTGAACATCTAATTATATAATAAGGCCTTACTATATTGAGAATAGTGTTGTTGTTTTTTCTAAAACCTGTTACTGCTTTATTCAGAGACACAGACACGATTATGAAGAAACCAGTAATATTTATTAGCTTTCTAAAAAAAAACACTATTCTCAATATAATAAGGACATAGACTTTTCTTATGGGATAAATGTGGAAGAAAAAAAATAATAAGTGAAGTAAAGTCTCTACTAAGATTCAAACCTCTAATGACGGCATTAGAAGATGGATCACTGGATAGACTGGGCAGTGATATTCCGATACTTCGGGTGATTCATAAGGTCTGGTGGAAAGGCAAGACAATAGCTGGGGTACAGGGTTATACCAGGTTTACCGCAATTTGGCCTAATCTTATGTATACAGAACTACACAAAGTGTCTGATGTTCAGGTCTGGGGTAGATTCGGTCTCATATACATGCATCAGCTGTATGAGGGGAATACTCTGAAAGAATATGCTCACCTACAAAGGGAATTTCAGCTCCCACATTCCCAATTTTACTTATACTTGCAGATACGGCACGCTATACGCGCCCAGGATGCGGCTGGGGGGGTTGCGCCGGCCTCCAGAAATCCGATGATTGATTTAGCAAGCTCAGGGGGATCCACCAGTGGGGTCATATCACTGCATTATAGCAGTCTTATGGAAATGCAGATTAAAAAGCAACCTCTTCAGTTGTACGAAAAATGGCGGGGGGATATCGAAGACTTGTCAGAGGAGCAATGGCAGACAGTTCTGGAGGGGTTCACAGATGTCGCGGTTGGTGAATCGCACAGAATGTCACAATTACTGCTGTTACATAGAGTTTATCGGACGCCTGTCCTTTTAAGGAAAATGGGGTACAGGTCAGATGACATGTGTCCCAGATGTGGTGCACCCAATGCTACGCTGATACACCTTATGTGGAACTGCCCCAGGCTGAGGAGATATTGGGAGGACATAATAGATCTAATCCGAAAAGTGTTTGAGACAAGAGTGGAGTCAGATGCCAGATTATGTGCATTAGGCTGTACGGAGTCTGTACAATTAGCCGCTGAGCAGAAATTAGCGGTTACCCGCATAATATATCAAGCAAGAAAGGTGATTGCGTACCATTGGGTGGATCATGATCCTCCAGAGGTGGGAGAACTTGTTCGTAAGGTTCACACACTGTTGCAAATGGAAAAATATGTATACCAGAAGAGGAATAACAGTAAAAAATATGAGAAGATCTGAGGACGGTGGAGGCAATACCACAATATGGTAGATTAATGGTGTTTAAGTAGATAATGGAATTTGCATCGCCCCGGCTTTACTGATGTTTTTTATTTATGTTCTTAAAGACCGCACACGGGATGTATGGGTGTTATTGTTCACCGGGGGGGCATGAGGGATAGATGCTGTAAGAAGTAATGGGGTGTAGTCTATTGGGCGGAGGGGTGGTATATATGCTTTGCTATGCTGCCGTGGAATGTACTGATGTATTCGAAATACTGACATATGATTTGTGCTTAAGGATTAGATATCGGGTGTCCAGCTGTACTGTATAATTATTGCATTTCAATACCGAACTCTTTTTGGAGAGGAATTTTGGAAATGTTTTCCTTGGATTTAGGTCGCTTGGGTATGGGGAGGGGGAGAGGGGGGGGATGCTCTGTTTGTTTTATAAAATGTTTAGAAAACTCAATAAAAACAATCTGATTTAAAAAAAGATTCAAACCTGGGATCTTCACTAGGGATGAGCGAGTCGGTCTCATCAGGGATGAAACATCCGAAGTCGATTTGCATAAAATTCGTTCCAATACTGTACGGAGCAGGAGCTCCATACAGTATTAGAATGTATTGGCTCCGATGAGCCAAAGTTATTGCTTTGCGAAGTCTCGCGAGACTTCGGGTAATAACTTCATAACTTAATTTGGACTGTAAAAAAACATTTTTCCGAACTCTGGTTTGGTTCCACCACTTCGAGAAATGTTTTTTTTTTACAGTACAAGTTAATTTATGAAGCTATTGCACAAAGTCTCGCGAGAGGGGAGATTTATACATCACAGGGGGTGTAATGGAGCAGTGGGTACCAGGTGAATGTGATTTTAATAGGTATCACATGCTCCAAGGGATAGTTTAAGGGGGCAAAATCCTGTAAAACCCATTTAAGGGCCAATTGTTATGACAGTGCCTCGGCCCATTGGAAAACACTTTGGTGGACCAGTCTGCTGATTGTTAACATATTGGTCAGACAGATTTCTGGGGCCTTTTAGTAAATTCCCCATGAAATATCAATTCAAGGGTCCTGTAGTGTTCTGTGTTCTAATGTTATTACTCCTGGAAATTTATGAAATGACCACTAAACAATATCACCCACCATGCCAGGAGGGCGAGTCCCTTACATGGACACCCTCATTACTGACTGAAGAGTGTTGGAGTGTGCAAGGATACACCTTATTGACAAAGGCAATGGTAACACCCAGTCAATTCATTCATACAATTCTATGAGGAATAACAAAGGAATGGTATATTGTTGAGTTCTAAGTAAAGATGCCCAGAACTGATGTTTTATGGGGAAACAAAATGTTTCCGAAAGTACACAGGTCAAGAGAGCGGAGAGATCCTTTTTAAAAGGGACTTTAAGTTGATAATCTGTCAATGGGCTGAACGTATCTGACTGTCGCTGCGCGGTCTACTGTCATAGGGATGTGGCAGTCCAGTGCCCTCCGTTTCAACATTATTCTGCTAATAAGTGTGGGTTCCTGGGGTCAGGCTCCCACTGATCACACACCGATGGGCTATTCTAAGGACAGTCCATCAATATTACAAACTTGAAAACTCCTTTAAATGTGCCTGTGATGAATCATATACAGTGTAAGTGTGTGACGTACAACTTATGAGAAAACACACTTTACATGGCAAAGCTGAAGACGCTGTAGTAGAAACCCAACTGGAACCATAAAGCTTCAGTGTCTTCCTGTGGTTTACAGAATGAAAATGTTCTAACTGTCATTTTGTCATAGAGGAAGCATGAAAACCTCTAAAGAAATATGCAGCAGGATATATATATATATATATATATATATATATATATATATACACACATATACACATATACATACACACACACATATACACACACACACGCACGCACATACATACAGTGGCATGCAAAAGTTTGGGCACCCCTGGTCAAAATTGCTGCTACTGTCAACAGTTAAGCAAGTTGAAGAAGATAAAATGATCTCCAAAAATGCATAAAGTTAAAAGGTGGAACACACTTTAAAAACATTTTAACCCCTTCCTGACACATGACGTACTATTATGTCATGGAAGCCACTGCGTTCCCGCAACTTGACGTAATAGTACATCTTAGTGATCGGGCGGGCACCGGAGCGGTGCGCGCCCGATCACTGCAGCGGTCCAGCAGTCCCTGGTAGCCGGGCCCCTGCTGTATCCGCCAGCATCGCTGTAAAAGCCGATGCCGGAGGATTAACCCCCTACTATGCCGCAGTCCACGCTGACCGTGACATAGAAGGGGTTTGTGTCGAGTGAGGGTGCACATCGAGTCCCCGCGCTGCTGTGGCGGGGACTCTATCTGTCAGAAGGCAGCCCGATGCCTTGCACGGCATTGGGACCTGCCTTCTACGGGAGCCGAGGAGATCCAGCCTCAGGCACGGTCTCCTAGGCAACCTGTTTGTGTACTACTCACTATAGCTCTCAGAACATGGAGACACTAACCCTAAGTTCACACTTGCGCGTTTTACATCGCGTTCGAACGCGCTGTAAAACACATAACCGATGCAAACCAATGCTTCCCTATGGGACTGGTTCACATTTTCGCGTTTTACAGCGCGTTCGAACGCGCTGAAAAAACGCCCGACGCATAAACAAGTTCTTGAGCTTCTTTGGGGCGTTTTGTCGCGCGTTTGCGGCCATAGGACACTGCTGTCAATCACACAAACGCGCGTAATACGCGCGTTGACTATGGACAAAAACGCGCATATCAAATACGCTCAGGTCTGAACCCAGTGTAAAACATCAATTTTTTTTGTTTCAAAACTGCTATTATTGTGGTAAAGTTAAATACATAAAAGAAAAATACATATTCGGTATCGCCACGTCCGTAACAACCAGCTCTATAAAAATATCACATGACCTAACCCCTCAGGTGAACACCGCAAAAAATAAATAAATAAAAGGGTGTAAAAAAAGCCTTTTTTGTCACCTAACATCACAAAAATTGCAACAGCAAGACAATCGGTCAAAAAATTAAAAAGCTATGGCTCTCAGACTATGGAGACAGCAAAACATTACTTGGGTTTCAAAAATGCTATTGTGTAAAACTTAAATAAATAAGAAAAAGTAGACATATTCAGTATTGCCAAGTAACGATCTGCTCTATAAAAAAAAAGTCACATGACCTAATCCCTCAGGTAAACGCTGTAAAAATAAAAAAACTGCGTCGAAACAACTAATTTTTTTGCCACCTTGCCCCATAAAGTGTAATAATGAATGATCAAAAAATCATATGTACCCAAAAATGGTACCAATAAAAACGTCAACTCCTGCAAAAAACGAGCCCCTGCACAAGACGATCGGCAGAAAAAATAAAATAAAAATAGGGTGTTCAGAAAATGGAGACACAAAAACATAATTTTTTCCCCCAAAAAATGCTTTATTATGTAAAACAAACAAACAAAGAAAGTAGACATATTTGATATAATTGCGTCCGTAACAACCTGCTCTATAAAAATAGCACATGATCTACCCTGTCAGATGAATGTTGTAAAAAATAAAAACGGTGCCAAAACATCAATATTTTGGTTACCTTGCATCACAAAAAATGTAATATAGAGCAATTCAAAATCATATGTACCCCATAATAGTACCAATAAAACCTGGCACCTTATCCCGTAGTTTCCAAAATGTGGTCACTTTTTTGAGTTGCTACTGTAGGGGTGCATCAGGGGGGCTTTAAATGGGACATGGCATCTAAAAACCAATTCAGCTAAATCTGCCTTCCAAAAACCATATGGTGTTCCTTTCCTTCTGCGCCCTGCCGTGTAGCCATACAGCAGTTTACGACCACATGTGGGGTGTTTCTGTAAACCGCAGAATTAGGGTAATAAACATTGAGTTTTGTTTGGCTATTAACCCTTGCTTTGTTACCGGAAAAAATTGATTAAAATTTAAAAACTGCAAAAAAAGTGAAATTCAGAAATTTAATCTCCATTTTCCATTAATTTTTGTGGAACACCTAAAGGGTTAAAAAAGTTTGTAAAATCAGTTTTGAATACCTTGAGGGGTGTAGTTTCTAAAAATAGGGTAATTTTTGGGTGGTTTCTATTATTTAAGCACCACAAAGTGACTTCAGACCTGAACTGGTCCTTAAAAAGTGGGTTTTGGAAATTTTCAGAAAATTTCAAGCTTTGCTTCTAAACTTCTATGCCTTCTAACGTCCCCAAAAAATAAAATGTCAATTTTCAAAATGATCCAAAACTAGACATATGGGAAATGTAAAGTAATAACTATTATATGAGGTATCACCATCTATTATAAAAAATAGAGAAACAGAAATTCTGAACATTTGGGAATTTTTAAAATTTTTGGTACATTAGGAATTTTTTCACGAATAAAGGTGAAATATATTGACTCAAATTTATGACTATCATGAAGTACAATGTGTCACAAGAAAACAATCTCAAAATAGCTTGGATAAGTACATAAAGTGACACGTCAGATTTGCAAAAAATGGTCTGGGCAGAAGGGCGAAAACTGGCCGGGTAGAAGGGGTTAAGCAATATCAGTGTATTTGGGTTGTGTACAATTTTAGAGTGAAAAAAGGAAAGCAGTACCTTGCAAAAGCATGGGAACGCAAGGAGATGTGGGCGCTCACATAACTTTGACTGAGGTCTCAGACCTTAAATGCCTGTTAGGGTTAAGGCTTGTTCACAAGCATCGTTAGGAAAAGCCAGGTATTGCAAATTTCAAAGCTTACCCAGACTCCTCTAAACTTGTTCCAAAAAATGGCAGTCACGGGTTCTTCTAAGCAGTTGACTAAAACTCTGTAAATGAAAACAGTTGAGGCCCACAAAGCAGAAGAAGTGTATAGGACCATAGCAAAACGTTTTCAGGTTGCCATTTCCTCAGTTTGAAATGTAATTAAGAAATGGCAGTTAACAGGAACAGTGGAGGTCAAGAGAAGGTCTGGAAGATCAAGAATAATTTCTGAGACAGAAGCTCGTAGGATTGCTAGAAAGGCAAATCAGAACCCTGCTTGACTGGAAAAGACCTTTAGGAAGATTTAGCAGACTCTGGAGTTGTGGTACATTGTCCTATTGTTCTGCGACACCTGCACAAATATGCCCCTCATGGAAGAGTCATCAGGAGAAAATCTCTCGTGTCCACACCACAAAATTCAGCATCAGATGTTTGCCAACGGAGATCTAAACAAGCCTGATGCATTTTGGAAATAAGTCCTGTGGACCGATGAGGTTAAAATAGAACTCTTTGGCCACAATAAGCAAAGGTATGTTTGGAGAAAAAAAAAGGCACAGAAATTCAGGAAAAGAACACCCCCTCAACCATTAAGCACGAGGGTGGATCAAGCATGCTTTGGGGTTGTGTTGCAGCCAGTGGCACGAGGAACATTTTAATGGATACAATGAAATTCCAGCAAATTCTGTAAGCAAATATAACACCAACTGTAGAAAAGCTGAAGTTGAAAAGAGAAAGGCTTCTACAAATGGATAATGATCCTAAATACACCTCAAAATCTATAATAGACTACCTAAAAAAGGTGCAAGCTGAAAGTTTTACCATGGCCCTCACATTTCCCTGATCTTAACATCATTGAAAATCTGTGGATAGATCTCAAAAGAGCAGTGAATGCAAGACGGCTCAGGAATCTCAGAACTGGAAGACTTTTGAAAGGATAAATGGATGAAAAACCCTTAAACAAGATTAGAAAGACTCTTGACTGTGATACTTGCCAAAGGGGGTGCTACTAGGTACTAACCATGCAGGGTGCCCAAAGTTTTGCTTCAGGCCCTTTTCCTTTTTTGTTAATTTGAATATGTAAAAGATGAAAATAAAAAAAGTTATTGCTTAAAATACAAAGAGAATTTGTCATCTTTAACTTTATGCCTTTTGAAAAAAAATTCATCTTCCACTTGCTTAACTTTTCACAGTAACAGTAATTTTGACCAGGGGTGCCTACACTTTTCCATGCCACTGCATATATAGCTTTATATATACATTGCAGCTCAAAAGTGTAAATTATCCAATTGAAACTCGACAGGGTTGCGATCCCATAGTTGAGCTGGCCGACCCATTACAGACATAATTCCAGCAGATTAGTGCCCTCTGCTGTTTCTCCTGCAATCAGTGGTGGACCGACATGCTCAGTATCTTCCCAGCTCCCTTTCTCCTCTCAGAGCCAGCGTACTGATCTCAGTGAAGCGGGCCAACATATTTTATGTAATTATATCTAGTTCTAAGCTCATATTAATATATAGCTACTAGGGCTGCACGATATGGGAATTTTGTGCGAGTGCGATTGCGATTAGGGCCCTAAAAATTGCGATAACGATGTGCGATGCGATATTTTAAAGGGAATTGTGCTAGAGGTCTATTTGCTTGGATTTTCCCATATGAGCCGCTGACGCGGCTGGGTATGACGCTGTTATGTGGGGGATCTGTGGATGACGCTGTTATGTGGGGGATCTGTGGATGACGCTGTTATGTGGGGGATCTGTGGATGACGCTGTTATGTGGGGGATCTGTGGATGACGCTGTTATGTGGGGGATCTGTGGATGACGCTGTTATGTGGGGGATCTGTGGATGACGCTGTTATGTGGGGGATCTGTGGATGACGCTGTTATGTGGGGGATCTGTGGATGACGCTGTTATGTGGGGGATCTGTGGATGACGCTGTTATGTGGGGGATCTGTGGATGACGCTGTTATGCGGGGGATCTGTGGATGACGCTGTTATGTGGGGAATCTGGGGAGGACGCTGTTATGTGGGGAATCTGGGGAGGACGCTGTTATGTGGGGAATCTGGGGAGGACACTGTTATGTGGGGGATCTGTGAAGGACGCTGTTATGTGGGGAATCTGTGGATGACACTGTTATTGGGGATCTGTGGAGGACACTGTTATGGGGGATGTGTGCTATGACACATGGGGCCATGAGGGGGGCCAGCATAAGACACACATATAGCATCTTATGCTGGTCCCCCTCATGGCCCTATGTGTCCCCTCATGTGTCCTAAACTGCGCACATAACTCTCCTATTCATAAAATGGCCAGCCTCTGTACTTTTACTATGAATGCACTGCAGTGCAGAGAGCGTCAGAGAGCGAGCCGGCCGGCGCGTGACTGACGTCACTGTTACGCTCCTCCCACTTAGTCACGCTCCTGCTTCCTGAATTAAGTGACGTCAGTCACGCGCCGGCCGGCTGGCCGCCTCGCTCGCTCCCGCTCGCTGCAGTGCATTCATCGTGAAAGTAAGTACAGAGGCTGGCCATTTTATCAATAGGACAGAGGACATTTTATCAATAGGGGCCCCTTCATACAGTCTTGTGAAAAAATTAGGACACCCTTTGAAAGCATGTGGTTTTTTGTAACATTTTTAATAAATGGTTATTTCATCTCCGTTTCAACAATACAGAGAGATTAAAGTAATCCGACTAAACAAAGAAAACTGAAGAAAAGTCTTTTCAAGATCTTCTGTAAATGTCATTCTACAAAAATGCCTATTCTAACTGAGGAAAAAGATAGGACACCCTTGCCCCTAATAGCGAGTGTTACCTCCTTTGGCTGAAATAACTGCAGTGAGACGGTTCTTGTAGCCATCTACCAGTCTTCGACATCGGTCTGAGGAAATTTTACCCCACTCCTCAATGCAAAACTTTTTCAGCTGTGAGATGTTTGAGGGGTTTCTTGCACGTACAGCCCTTTTCAAGTCACCCCACAGCATCTCAATGGGATTCAAATCTGGACTTTGACTTGGCCATTCCAGGACTCTCCATTTCTTCTTTTTCAGCCAATCTTTGGTTGATTTACTAGTATGTTTTGGGTCATTGTCATGTTGCATGGTCCAGTTCCGCTTCAGCTTTAATTTTCTAACTGATGGTCTCACATGTTCTTCAAGCACCTTCTGATACACAGTAGAATTCATCGTGGATTCTATGATGGTGAGCTGACCAGGTCCTGCTGCAGCAAAGCAGCCCCAAACCATGACACTTCCACCTCCATGCTTCACAGTTGGTATGAGGTTCTTTTCTTGGAATGCTGTGTTTGGTTTACGCCAAACATGTCCTCTGCTGTTGTGTCCAAATAATTCAATTTTGGACTCATCTGTCCAAAGAACATTATTCCAGAAGTCCTGGTCTTTGTCAACTTTATCGCTGGCAAATGTCAGTCTGGCCTCGATGTTTCTCTTGGAAAGCAAAGGTTTCCTCCTTGCACACCTCCCATGCAAGTTAAACTTGTACAGTCTCTTTCTGATTGTAGAGGCATGTACTTCTACATCAACAGTAGCCAGAGCCTGCTGTAGTTCTCGAGATGACACTTTAGGGTTTTTGGATACCTCTTTTAGCATCTTGCGGTCTGCTCTTGGGGTGAACTTGCTGGGGCGACCAGTCCTGGGCATGTTGGCAGTTGTTTTGAAAGCCCTCCACTTGTAGACTATCTTCCGGACAGTGGAATGGCTGATTTCAAAATCTTTTGAGATCTTTTTAAATCCCTTCCCAGACTCATAGGCTGCTACAATCTTTTTTCTGAAGTCCTCTGACAGCTCTTTTGCTCTCACCATGGTGCTCACTCTCACTTCAACAGTCAGGAGCACACCAAACTAAATGTCTGAGGTTTAAATAGGGCAAGCCTCATTCAACATGCAGAGTAACGATCTACTAATTATGTGCACCTGGTGTGATATACCTGTGTGAGATCTGAGCCAATTTAAGAGGGAATACATGTGAGGGTGTCCTATCTTTTTCCTCAGTTAGAATAGGCATTTTTGTAGAATGACATTTACAGAAGATCTTGAAAAGACTTTTCTTCAGTTTTCTTTGTTTAGTTGGATTACTTTAATCTCTCTGTATTGTTGAAACGGAGATGAAATAACCATTTATTAAAAATGTTACAAAAAACCACATGCTTTCAAAGGGTGTCCTAATTTTTTCACATGACTGTATATAATCGCTGCATTTTCGGGTCGGCCGAATCGCAATATCGCATTTGCCGATTATCGCGATTCGATTATTTTTGCGATATATCGTGCAGCCCTAATAGCTACAGTATATCTCTCTCTAGGAAATTGGGGGAAGGGCATTACATACCGCAGTGCTATTTAATAGTGGAATAGCCAGGGTTGTGAGTGCTACACTATTTCCTATGCAGGGGAGGGAGGAGTTAATAAGAACCGATTTCAATGCACTCGTGGGAGATGCAGGTGCATGACTGTTACATGCTTCCCACCCACAGAAAGTGAAGAGACCAGAGCAGCAGAGGGGAGAGTAAAGAAGCTAAAAATCTGAAAATTACATTTGCCTTAATACAGTTACCTCCAGAATTGTATTGATACAGTTAACCCTAGATATTTTAATTTTTTTAATTTGTGGGATAACCCTTTTAATGGCAGAGCCCACAATACAGAGCTCTAGAATTAAACAGATTGGGCTGGCATTTTGTCTGTCGGAGCCTACTGAAGTGAAAAGGTGTTAAAAACTCAACGTAAGCCACCCACATACTACTTTAGGTTATGGCAGGAAAGAATACAAATTGTTACCTTTCTTCTCAGGTATTTGGTAGAAAAAGAAGAAAATGTAACATTTTTGCCCATTTTTTCCTATGTAAAATCTAAAAGATACATGTCCTATTTTGGTATCATATGAAAACCCATTCCGTGCCAAGTGCTGTACTCTGCATTTCTTTGACAGTCCCTTAGAATTGAATGGAGCAGTAACGGGCATGCGTGACCATTGCTCCATTCACTTCCTGGACTCATAATTGGCAGTGGGACCCCCACCAATCAAATACTTATCCCCTATCCAGTTGATAATAGATTAGTAGTTATGGTGGGACAACCCCTTTTAACTATTATATTCGTAAATTGCATTATGGGTATTATTATGATATTGGGTGGGAGGAAGAGTGACATGTGAATAGATAAAATGGTGGGGGGCTAAGAGTGGGAGCAGAGTGACAGGCTAGACCGACATGGCGGAGGAGTGTGTCTGTGATGATCAGACAGAGGGTGTTGTTAGCGGAATATAAAGTGGAAGACGACCACTTTAGCTCAGGGGGTGTGTCTTTTCTGCTGCAGCTCTCTCTCTGTAACGGATACAGCTCCTAACAGAAGATACAGCTGGTGGTAGTTGAAGATTTAAAATGTAACTGTCATTCTTTTTTTTTTGTGTGTGTGTAATGTGTAGAGGCAGTTATGCTTAACATTTTTGTAATATACTTTAATTACTGAAATCATACATTTCTATTAGAAAAATAGCTCTAAAGTCACCCATTTTGAGCCTTAGCAACGCTCCTCTGTCTTCTGTTTACATAACTCTGGAGACTCTGTGCTCAACACTGACTGTGTTAAGTAAACAGAAGACAGAGGAGCGTTGCTAAGGCTCAAAATGGGCCACTAATAGAAATGTACGATTTCAGTAATTAAAGTATATTACAAAAATGGTCAGTATCACTGCCCCTACACCTTACACAAATAAAAAAAAAAAGAATGACAGTTACACTTTAACCACCTCAGCCCCCAGTGCTTAAACACCCTGAAAGACCAGGCCACTTTTTACACTTCTGACCTACACTACTTTCACCGTTTATTGCTCGGTCATGCAACTTACCACCCAAATGAATTTTACCTCCTTTTCTTCTCACTAATAGAGCTTTCATTTGGTGGTATTTCATTGCTGCTGACATTTTTACTTTTTTTGTTATTAATCGAAATTTAACGATTTTTTTGCCAAAAAATGACATTTTTCACTTTCAGTTGTAAAATTTTGCAAAAAAAACGACATCCATATATAAATTTTGCTCTAAATTTATTGTTCTACATGTCTTTGATTAAAAAAAAATGTTTGGGTAAAAAAAAAAATGGTTTGGGTAAAAGTTATAGCGTTTACAAACTATGGTACAAAAATGTGAATTTCCGCTTTTTGAAGCAGCTCTGACTTTCTGAGCACCTGTCATGTTTCCTGAGGTTCTACAATGGCCAGACAGTACAAACACCCCACAAATGACCCCATTTCGGAAATACACACCCTAAGGTATTCGCTGATGGGCATAGTGAGTTCATAGAACTTTTTATTTTTTGTCACAAGTTAGCGGAAAATGATGATTTTTTTTTTTTTTTTTTTTTTCTTACAAAGTCTCATATTCCACTAACTTGTGACAAAAAATAAAAACTTCCATGAACTCACTATGCCCATCACGAAATACCTTGGGGTCTCTTCTTTCCAAAATGGGGTCACTTGTGGGGTAGTTATACTGCCCTGGCATTCTAGGGGCCCAAATGTGTGGTAAGGAGTTTGAAATCAAATTCTGTAAAAAATGACGAGTGAAATCCGAAAGGTGCTCTTTGGAATATGGGCCCCTTTGCCCACCTAGGCTGCAAAAAAGTGTCACACATCTGGTATCTCCGTATTCAGTAGAAGTTGGGGAATGTGTTTTGGGGTGTCTTTTTACATATACCCATGCTGGGTGAGATAAATATCTTGGTCAAATGCCAACTTTGTATAAAAAAATGGGAAAAGTTGTCTTTTGCCAAGATATTTCTCTCACCCAGCATGGGTATATGTAAAAAGACACCCCAAAACACATTCCCCACCTTCTCCTGAGTACGGAGATACCAGATGTGTGACACTTTTTTGCAGCCTAGATGGGCAAAGGGGCCCACATTCCAAAGAGCACCTTTCGATTTCACTCGTCATTTTTTACAGAATTTGATTTCAAACTCCTTACCACACATTTGGGCCCCTAGAATGCCAGGGCAGTATAACTACCCCACAAGTGACCCCATTTTGGAAAGAAGAGACCCCAGGGTATTCGCTGATGGGCATAGTGAGTTCATAGAAGTTTTTATTTTTTGTCACAAGTTAGTGGAATATGAGACTTTGTATGAAAAAAAAAAAAAAAAAAAAAAAAATCATCATTTTCCACTAACTTGTGACAAAAAATAAAAAATTCTAGGAACTCGCCATGCCCCTCACGGAATACCTTGGGGTGTCTTCTTTCCAAAATGGGGTCACTTGTGGGGTAGTTATACTGCCCTGGCATTTTCCAGGGGCCCTAATGTGTGGTAAGTAGGTAAATGACCAGTGAAATCCGAAAGGTGCTCTTTGGAATGTGGGCCCCTTTGCCCACCTAGGCTGCAAAAAAGTGTCACACATCTGGTATCGCCGTATTCAGGAGACGTTGGGGAATGTGTTTTGGGGTGTCTTTTTACATATACCCATGCTGGGTGAGAGAAATATCTTGGCAAAAGACAACTTTTTCCATTTTTTTATACAAAGTTGGCATTTGACCAAGATATTTATCTCACCCAGCATGGGTATATGTAAAATGACACCCCAAAACACATTCCCCAACTTCTCCTGAGTACGGCGATACCAGATGTGTGACACTTTTTTGCAGCCTAGATGCGCAAAGGGGCCCAAATTCCTTTTAGGAGGGCATTTTTAGACATTTGGATACCAGACTTCTTCTCACGCTTTGGGGCCCCTAGAATGCCAGGGCAGTATAAATACCCCACATGTGACCCCATTTTGGAAAGAAGACACCCCAAGGTATTCAATGAGGGGCATGGCGAGTTCATAGAAATTTTTTTTTTTTGGCACAAGTTAGCGGAAATTGATATTTTTTATTTTTTTCTCACAAAGTCTCCCGTTCCGCTAACTTGGGACAAAAATTTCAATCTTTCATGGACTCAATATGCCCCTCACGGAATACCTGGGGGTGTCTTCTTTCCGAAATGGGGTCACATGTGGGGTATTTATACTGCCCTGGCATTCTAGGGGTCCTAAAGCGTGAGAAGAAGTCTGGAATATAAATGTCTAAAAAATTTTACGCATTTGGATTCCGTGAGGGGTATGGTGAGTTCATGTGAGATTTTATTTTTTGTCACAAGTTAGTGGGATATGAGACTTTGTAAGAAAAAAAAAAAAAATTCCGCTAACTTGGGCCAAAAAAAAGACTGAATGCAGCCTTACAGAGGGGGGGGGGGGGGATCAATGACAGGGGGGGTGATCAATGACAGGGGGGGTGATCAATGACAGGGGGGTGATCAGGGAGTCTATATGGGGTGATCACCCAACTGTCATTGATCACGCCCCTGTAAGGCTGCATTCAGACGTCCGTATGATTTTTACGGATCCGATCAGTCTATCAGTGGATCCGTAAAAATCATGCGGACATCTGAATGGAGCTTTACAGGGGGGTGATCAATGACAGGGGGTGATCAGGGAGTCTATATGGGGTGATCACCTCCGTCATTTATCACTCCCCTGTAAGGCTGCATTCAGACGTCCGTATGATTTTTACGGATCCGATCAGTCTATCAGTGGATCCGTAAAAATCATGCGGACATCTGAATGGAGCTTTACAGGGGGGTGATCAATGACAGGGGGGTAATCAATGACAGGGGGGTGATCAGGGAGTCTATATGGGGTGATCAGGGGTGATCAAGGGCTAATAAGGGGTTAATAAGTGACGGGGGGGGGGGGGGGTGTAGTGTAGTGGTGCTTGGTGCAACATATTACTGAGCTGCCTGTGTCCTCTGGTGGTCGATCCAAACAAAGGGGACCACCAGAGGACCAGGTAGCAGGTATATTAGACGCTGTTATCAAAACAGCGTCTAATATACCTGTTAGGGGTTAAAAAAATCACATCTCCAGGCTGCCAGCGAACGATCGCCGCTGGCAGGCTGGAGATCCACTCGCTTACCTTCCGATCCTGTGAACGCGCGCGCCTGTGTGCGCGCGTTCACAGGAAATCTCGCGTCTCGCGAGAGGACGCACCGGCGCGTCCACCCAGAACAACAGGACCGCCGCAAAGACGCAATCCTGCGTACGGCGGTCCTGAGGTGGTTAAACAGAGCGTGTGACCACCTCAGCGAGGTGGACAAGAGACAAGAAAATGAAAGAACAGTAGGTGGTGCTATCCAGATACATTTCATTGAATAACTCACTGGCTATACTAAATTTTTAATTACATGCAATTACAAAAGTATTCGGATCCAGATGTTGGTTTGAAAATTGTAGAATATTTTTTGTGACACAACCCCTTTAATGGGCGTGTATTTACAATCAATGGCTGCAGAGCTTATGGAATGGCTTTGTGAGTAAAAGAAGAAAAATTTGTCACACAAGTATGAGGGTGCAATTCTGCAGTTATTCATTAAAAGGTAATAGTAATAGAGTTAGGGCCAGTGCCTTGCGCAATTTGCGGAACGTAACGGACGACCCTTTATAGAAATGCCTATTCTTGTCTGCAAAACGGACAAGAATAGGACCAGACACTGAGTGCTGTCCACATATTTTGCCACCCCAAATGCAGCTTGGATGCGTAACCAAACCACGGTCGTGTGAATGAGCCCTTAATAAAAGGTCAAAACCTTCTGTGTATTAGTCAGAAAAGTGCTATAATCTAAAATTAATGAATAGCCATCTCTGGTTTCATCAGAAGCACCAGGAAACCATCTTATCAGCTTTTACCTCCTTTAAGTTGTAAAATACACCCTCATCCGCACAAAAAAAAAAAAGGTTGAAAATACTAAGACTCGCAGGAGAGCGGATGACGACCGTCATATTGGTTGTAACCTATATTTTCCAGAAATATGTATGTAAAAATCTAACTATAAACCATACAACGGGAGAGATTATATTGGAATTTTTTTAGGCACGGACAAGCCCCTTTTTGGGACTCCACCCCCTTTCCATGATGCATCACCTCCCCTCCCCCAGAGCACATGCGGGTGGGTGCCAAGGCTTCATCTAGAGATGCAGCATCCCAGGACTGAATACAGTTAGGAGCACTGTTTTCCAGTAGAAAGCAGCGCTTTAGACGCTACTTGTGAAATTTGCCAATTTTCTAGGAGTCCGGGAGGTCTCCTCTTTTTCTGGGACAGTTGGCAAGCACACCATCAACATGGCTGGTTTTCTTGGTCTCCTAGAAGGAAAAGATTTTGGCTCTGGATAAAGAACCAGACACCTCTGTGGATTTCTATATCCTGCCATAGTGTCACGTTCCACCGGCTCACCTTTCTCTACACATGCTGGCTCGTGGATTCTTAAAGGGCCAACGTGCATTAAGGCTCCTTCACTCCAGCCAATGGCCAGTCATCCCAGGGTTCCTAAGGGCCCTTCCTCCAACACCCAGTGCCTAAGCAATAGGTTTCTGCAATCTACAGAGGTGTAATTTTTTTAAGTCTTGCTTGGCATTAACCTGACTTTTGATTTCTCACTTTATCAGTTGGCTGCTGCCTACCTTGACCTCTGTCTGACTCTGGTTTACAAGCCAACTTTTACGGCCTCGGCTTGTCTGTCTACATTTCCTGTCTGCTGTTTTGGTACTATAAATGGGTCCCTTCTGGCCACACTGCTAACCGAGAATACTCTAGTGGTAGTGACCAGAAAATTCCCGATGTCCACATCACCAGTGCAGGATTAAAGGCTATGCACACCTTCGGAGGCAGTTTTTGTTTATGATGGCATTTTACACATTTTTGGCTAAAAAACATATTTTCAATTGGCCTTTTTAAAAAAAAAATATTGAGCCATTCTGTCACAAAGGGTTAACTGTTTTTCTAACTGTGTGACTGGTACTTTCACATTGTGCTGGTCATCTAATAAACCTTCTCTCTAAACTACTGACAGGTTATAAACACTTATTTAAGCCACATTCTTATCAGTAAGATAAGAACTGAGCTATAATGTGTTTATAATGTCAGAGACCAGAAATAAGGAGTCTGTCAGCTCCCCAACTGACGGAAAAGAGAGAAAATCCACAGGCTGCTACTACAGCATCTCAGCTATGTACACAAAAAAGTACTCCATATTTTTTTTAAATAAAGACCAATAATTTTTTTTTTATTTTTAGATCAAAATAAGTACAATGCAATAATAAAAAAAATTGCCCCCAAAAGGTGTACATAGTGTCACGAACCAGCGGGTGTGAACCCACTGTGCCACCTCCTCTAAGGGCGTTGTCTAAGTATACCCCTCGATTCTTCACAGTACCCCTGTTGGTGGGGATAGACTTTCTCGAGGGGAACATCAGGTCGCTACCTCTTGAGGAAAGAAGGCACACGAGGCAGCTGGTCCAGGCAGAAAAGGAGATACCGCTGTTACATATAGGCTTTAAAGGGGTTTTACCATTACATACAATGGGGGCCTATCGCAACTACAAGAACGGAGCGGGGAAATGAATGGAGGGCGCACTGCACATGCGCAGCCGCCCTCCATTCATTTCAATGGGGCTGCTGAAAATAGCCGAGCACTGGCTCGGCTATTTTAGTCTGTCCCATAGAAATGAATGGGAGCAATGGCAGTGCGTGCGCGGTGAGCTCCCATTCACTTGTATGGAAGCAGCGCTTGGTGGTGGACGGACTCCTGGAAACCCAGAATCCTCCAGCCACAGCTCTCCCCGCTCCGTTCTCCGTGTAGGTGTTCTAGCGATATGCCCCCATTGTATGTGATGGGAATACCCCTTTCAGGACGCAGATGGCACAACTCCTTAGTCTCTCTGGTTTAGCTGCGAGCCAAATCTCTAGCACACCTCATTACAAGTGTGGAACTTTTTATGACATGCCTAAAAAAAAAAAAAAAAATTACAAAACAGAAGACCCCTATAGAGCTACCATATACCGACTGTGAATGGGCACCAGCTCATGAAAATAGGTAATTGGTAGGGGTGGAGGAGTTGGAAAAACTGCCAATCTTATACTGATGCAACCAACGAATACTTTTCCCATATATGTATATGCGATCCAAAATCACAATAGACGGAACCAATAACAAAGAATATATGGATCAAAATTTAAGCAAACAATAATTTCACCACACAATATATACTCAAATAATCACAATTTTTATTAGTGTTTAATAAAAATTTTGATTATTTGAGTATATATTGTGTGGTGAAATTATTGTTTGCTTAAATTGTGATCCATATATTCTTTGTTATTGGTTCAATCTTATACTGATGACCTGTCCTAAGGAGAAGTCATCAATAATGGAGTCCTGGAAATCCCCTTTTTGATGTAAGACCTCCGATCTGCCATAGTAACCCATTAACGCAGGGGCATTGACTGAGTAACGGAGGGAGACCCCCCCTTCATTAACATATGCAAATAAGACAAGTGGGACATTGACGTTACACCTGGAGGCTCTGCTCTCTCTGCAACTGCCACGCCTTCTGCACTTTGATTGACAGGGCCAGGTGTGGTGATGTTTACAATGTCTGGCCATGTCAATGTGCAGAGGGTGCAGGAGTTGCAGAGAGAGCAGAGCGTCTAGGTGTAATGGCAACGCCCCCGTTGCTCCTAGAGACTCATTTGCATACATGAACACATCATTTTTCTCAGCAATGCAGGCACATATGAACATGGGACCAACACAGATGTCTTCAGCTGCCAAGCGTACATGTAACAGGTCAGCCAGTGTCATAGGTACAAATCTGCTGACAGATGCCCTTTAACCTTCTATTTTCTCCAATAAGCAAAGATTCTTTAGGGAATGATTGTGGCTTTTATTAGCCAAAACAGAAAGGATTTGCGGCATTTGCAGGTTCTGGCGCATGGTTTGCTGCACATAAATCTAGTGCTGGCACCTTTAACCTCAAGCAGTCACCTGCGCAGATCAGATGCTGGATGTGGTTATGTTACTGCACGCTGGTCCTAGGACGGTGGGATGATCATAGTCATCGCTGAACAGACACCTGTCATATCTGAGTGACTAAAAGTGAACGTGGGTGGGTGTCAGTGTGAAAAGGTGAGGTGGAACTTCTAAAAACGTGCAATTACCTGGCTTCCCGCTATCACGGAGGAATACAGAGGCTCAATACACATAAAAAAATTCTACATAAAAGTCACCATGACTAAGGACCGCAGCTTATCTACAGTGTACAGTCGTGGCCAAAAGTTTTGAGAATGACACAAATATTAGTTTTCACAAAGTTTGCTGCTAAACTGCTTTTAGATCTTTGTTTCAGTTGTTTCTGTGATGTAGTGAAATATAATTACACGCACTTCATACGTTTTCAAAGGCTTTTATCGACAATTACATGACATTTATGCAAAGAGTCAGTATTTGCAGTGTTGGCCCTTCTTTTTCAGGACCTCTGCAATTCGACTGGGCATGCTCTCAATCAACTTCTGGGCCAATTCCTGACTGATAGCAACCCATTCTTTCATAATCACTTCTTGGAGTTTGTCAGAATTAGTGGGTTTTTGTTTGTCCACCCGCCTCTTGAGGATTGACCACAAGTTCTCAATGGGATTAAGATCTGGGGAGTTTCCAGGCCATGGACCCAAAATGTCAACGTTTTGGTCCCCGAGCCACTTAGTTATCACTTTTGCCTTATGGCACGGTGCTCCATCGTGCTGGAAAATGCATTGTTCTTCACCAAACTGTTGTTGGATTGTTGGAAGAAGTTGCTGTTGGAGGGTGTTTTGGTGCCATTCTTTATTCATGGCTGTGTTTTTGGGCAAAATTGTGAGTGAGCCCACTCCCTTGGATGAGAAGCAACCCCACACATGAATGGTCTCAGGATGCTTTACTGTTGGCATGACACAGGACTGATGGTAGCGCTCACCTTTTCTTCTCCGGACAAGCCTTTTTCCAGATGCCCCAAACAATCGGAAAGAGGCTTCATCGGAGAATATGACTTTGCCCCAGTCCTCAGCAGTCCATTCACCAAACTTTCTGCAGAAGATCAATCTGTCCCTGATGGGTTTTTTTGGAGAGAAGTGGCTTCTTTGCTGCCCTTCTTGACACCAGGCCATCTTCCAAAAGTCTTCGCCTCACTGTGCGTGCAGATGCGCTCACACCTGCCTGCTGCCATTCCTGAGCAAGCTCTGCACTGGTGGCACTCCGATCCCACAGCTGAATCCTCTTTAGGAGACGATCCTGGTGCTTGCTGGACTTTCTTAGGCGCCCTGAAGCCTTCTTAACAAGAATTGAACCTCTTTCCTTGAAGTTCTTGATGATCCTATAAATTGTTGATTGAGGTGCAATCTTAGTAGCCACAATATCCTTGCCTGTGAAGCCATTTTTATGCAACGCAATGATGGCTGCACGCGTTTCTTTGCAGGTCACCATGGTTAACAATGGAGGAACAATGATTTCAAGCATCACCCTCCTTTTAACATGTCAAGTCTGCCATTTTAACCCAATCAGCCTGACATAATGATTTCCAGCCTTGTGCTCGTCAACATTCTCACCTGAGTTAACAAGACGATTACTGAAATTATCTCAGCAGGTCCTTTAATGACAGCAATGAAATGCAGTGGAAAGGTTTTTTTGGGATTAAGTTAATTTTCATGGCAAAGAAGGACTATGCAATTCATCTGATCACTCTTCATAACATTCTGGAGTATATGCAAATTGCTATTATAAAAACTTAAGCAGCAACCTTTCCAATTTCCAGTATTTATGTAATTCTCAAAACTTTTGGTCACGACTGTATGTCTGTGATACTCTAAAACCCAACTGCATCAGGTGGTAGTTCTGATCCCTCATGCTCTACACTGCAGACCTGCTTGTTCAGAAGCTGCTCAAAAGAAACCAAAACATCACTGTGAAAAAGATGATCAGGTGACTGTCAAACATATACGAGACAACCTGCATCTTATTAAGAGGGAGCTTGAGATCCCTTTTCAAAGTGTCCTAAAATACTGTAAAAAAAAGACAAAGACTACGGACACATTCGGTGCAATTTTTTTATAGGATTGCATTTCACTCAAGTCATTTTTTTAATAGGTCTTTATTAAAAATGTTCAGCCGTTTCTGAGATACAACTGTTAAACACCAGTATATTTGCAGGTGGTTAGTGTATTTTCTTTGAATCCTATCATCTGACAGGTCATGTGTAGCTCTTATCTCTGGACCTCATTATACATCAATTCTTATCAAACTGATATAAACATGGCTTAAAGTGTTTATGAGGTCAGGAGATCAGAGACAAGAGCTACACATGAGCAGTCAGATGACTGGATTCAAAGAAAACAGAAACTGACAGCCTGCAAACAGGCTGATTTTTAACTCTTGTATCTCAGAAACGGATTAACATTTTTAATAAAGATCAACTAAAAAAAATAAGTGAAATGCAATCATAAAAAAATTCAGACATTGAAAAAGGTAAAATCACCCATCTTTCCCCAAAATCAAAAATACGCAAACAATAAAAAAAATTACAAACGGAAAATACAAATGTGATAGCACTCTGCATCCAGCATTCTGCCCTGCCTCCATGCTGGATGAGGCATTGGTGTACATTTTGGCCAAAGCGTAATAAGCCACTCACCACGTCAAGGTCGCCTCTATTGAGTGGTCCCTAACACTAGTTCCTACCTGTTTATGGGCCATGACAGCCACACAAAGTCCAGGGAATGCAGGTCAGCATGCAAGCCAAGCACACTCTGCTTTTAACCCCGTCCGGTGCCATTACAGCTTTCATCGGATCCAGGGATGCAAGTACCAACATGCACGCTGAGCCCACCATATCCTTCTCCTGGAGCCAAATGGCTACTGGTAGGTTCTATATAAGCAGACTCAGTTTTATACTGACTTTAAAACCAGCCTCCAGGACAGATTGACTGGTCAGGTGTGCATGACTCAAAGGAGATCGCCACGCCACCAATATATACTACAAAGAAAAAATGTGGGGGATTGGGTCAGCACAACCTGTATGTAGGTGCACATCACTATGGCGAAATACATATACAAAACGGAAAATACAAATGTGATAGCACTCTGCAACCAGCATTCTGCCCTGCCTCTATGCTGGATGAGGCATTGGTGTACACTTGGCCAAAATGTACACCAATGCCTCATCCAGCATGGAGGCAGGGCAGAGTGCTGGATGCAGAGTGCTATCACATTTGTATTTTCCGTTTGTATATGTATTTCGCCATAGTGATGTGCACCTACATACAGGTTGTGCTGACCCAATCCCCCACATTTTTTCTTTGTAGTATATATTGGAGGCATGGCGATCTCCATGCAGTCATGCACACCTGACCAGTCAATCTGTCCTGGAGGCTGGTTTTAAAGTCAGTATAAAACTGAGTCTGCTTATATAGAACCTACCAGTAGCCATTTGGCTCCAGGAGAAGGATATGGTGGGCTCAGCGTGCATGTTGGTACTTGCATCCCTGGATCCAATGAAAGCTGTAATGGCACCGGACGGGGTTAAAAGCAGAGTGTGCATGGCTTGCATGCTGACCTGCATTCCCTGGACTTTGTGTGGCTGTCATGGCCCATAAACAGGTAGGAACTAGTGTTAGGGACCACTCAATAGAGGCGACCTTGACACGGTGAGTGGCTTATTACGCTTTGGCCAAAATGTACACCAATGCCTCATCCAGCATGGAGGCAGGGCAGAATGCTGGATGTAGAGTGCTATCACATTTGTATTTTCCGTTTGTATATGTATTTCGCCATAGTGATGTGCACCTACATACAGGTTGTGCTGACCCAATCCCCCAAATTTTTTCTTTGTAATAAAAAAAATTACACATCATGGGCATCTCCGGGTGCAAAAACGCCCGTACTATTAAAATATAACAATATTTATCCCATGCGGTAATGGCGTAATGGGAAAAAAATCTAAATGGCCAATTCGCCATTTTTGTCACTTCAACTCCCAAAAAAAAAAAAAAAAAAAACGTAATAAAAAAGTGATCAAAAAGTCACATTTTAAAATTGTACCGCTGAAAAGTACAGATCACCCCGCAAAAAAAATGAGTCCTCATACAGCAATGAACATATAACTAAATAAAATAAAAAAGGTTTTAGGGGTCAGAATTTGGCAAGGAAAAGAAATTATTATTATTTTTTTCAAAGGTAAACGCAAGACTATAATGGTATCGTTGTAAGTCAATTTTTCTGCAAATAAATTCTGTAACAAAAAAAAAAAAAAACGGCAGAACGACATCATATGCAATATTAAATAGTGCTAGTAGAAAGTACAACTTGTCCCGCAATAAAAAAAAAAAAAAAAAAAGCCCTCATAAGGCCACGTGAACGGAAAAAAAAAAAAAAAAAAAAAATGTATGGCTCTGGAAAGGCGGGGAGCGAAAAACAAAAACAGAAAATCGCAAGGGTTAAAAGGTTGTGTCTGCCTTCGCAGCCATTTTTCTTTATTGTTCCAATGATTCCAAAATGAAAAACAGATTAGGGTACTTTCGCACTAGCGTAATTCTTTTCCGGCATAGAGTTCCGTCCTAGGGGCTCAATACCGGAAAAGAACTGATCAGTTTTATCCCCATGCATTCTGAATGGAGAGTAATCCGTTCAGGATGCATCCGTTCAGTCTTTTTGACTTTTCAGGACAGAGATAATACCGCAGCATGCTACGGTTTTATCTCCGTCCAAAATGCCGGAATACTCTTTTTTCCATAGGAATGTATTAGTGCCGGATCCTTCCTGCGCAGACCGAAAAAAAGGCGAAATAAAATAAAACGCAGGATCCTTTTTTCCGGATGACACCGGAAAGACTGATCCGGGCATTTCAATGCATTTGTAAGACGGATCAGGATCCTGATCAGTCTTACAAATGCCATCAGTTGGCATACGTTTTGACGGATCCGTCGCCGGAACTGCCTGCCGGATCACTCTGCCGCAAGTGTGAAAGTAGCCTAAATCTCTTCCATTTCATTAAAAGAAAAACCTGCTATTATTTGGGGCTACAGGATCTATGTTTCCATGGTAACAGACCACAATCTCTGTAGTCGGATCTTGTAGTCATATTGCCTTCCATCTGCCCCCTGATTCTCACACACATATATATTCTGTAGGTAAGCAAGAACTGGATGGCAGATGAAAGGGAGTATGGCTAACCGGATCCGACTACACAGGGTTTGCTTGTCGTCTGTTACCATAGCGACATACAGATTTGTATAGGCGCTGTAGAGACAGAGGATGGGAAATGTTTCCCATTATTTGCAAGGTTGATTCTTTTTTTCATTTTATATACAGGAACACAAACATTTTAGCCTAAGAGGTAAACATATGTTCACCGAGGATTCCTTTACTTCTAGCGTCTCCTGGTCTTGACAGCTGTCACTTTGCCAAAAACTACTCGCAGAGCTCTGCTACTCCGTTTCCCATTGATATACTGTATGGGAAGTAGTTTTAGGTTAAAGGTTTTTTTTCCACCACAGTCTTTTAAGGTATATTGACTTGGCATGCCATAAAATCCTTATCCTTGAGCTGCTGACGGATTTACCCCCACCAGCCCCATCCCTGGACAGGTGACTGCACATTACAGTAAAAGGGAGCTGCGTACACAACCACACACACAACTAAGGCTGGGGTCACATTGCGTTTTTCCCATCCGTTTAATGTATACAAAAAATGGATCCGTTCAACAAAGAGTTACATTTAAAAAATAAAATAAAAACGTATATGTTTAACGGATGCCTCAGACTAATGCCATAAAGAGATAGGCTTAGGTTTTTTCTGGATCCATCATGGATCATCAAAAACGCTTCGGTCACGATTATACAACTGTCTGCAACCGGTCTAAACGGATCCAGTTGTATTATCTCTAAAATTAGCCGTTTTCTTTTGTGTCCGAGAAAACGGATCCGTCCCCGTTGATTTACATTGTGAGTCATGACGGATCCGTCTCGCTCCGCACCACATCGCGGACAGAAAAACGCTGCTTGCAGCATTAGTCTGTCCACAATGGGGACGCAGCCAAACAGATCGCATTAAGGTGCACTCTGTTTCGTTCAGTTTTGCCCAAATTGACAATGAATGGGGACAAAATGGAAGCGTTTCCCCCCCCCCCCCCCCCCGCTATTGACGGATCTCAATAGAGGAAAGGGAAAGAGGAAAGGGAAAGCGCAGATGTGAAAGTAGCCATATCTGTTCACCATAGAGTTCCATTATAAAAAAAAAGTTTTTTACCATTGTAAAAAAAATTATTATTACATACAACTCTATGGTGAACAGATACCACTGTATGGGCTCTTTCACACCTGCGTTATTGTCTTCCGGCATAGAGTTCCGTCGTCGGGGCTCTATGCCGGAAGAATCCTGATCAGGATTATCCTAATGCATTCTGAATGGAGAGAAATCCGTTCAGGATGCATCAGGATGTCTTCAGTTCCGGAACGGAACGTTTGTTGGCCGGAGAAAATACTGCAGCATGCTGCGCTTTTTGCTCCGGCCAAAAATCCGGAACACTTGCCGCAAGGCCGGATCCGGAATTAATGCCCATTGGAAGGCATTGATCCGGATCCGGCCTTAAGCTAAACGTCGTTTCGGCGCATTGCCGGAGCCGACATTTAGCTTTTTCTGAATGGTTACCATGGCTGCCGGGACGCTAAAGTCCTGGCAGCCATGGTAAAGTGTAGTGGGGAGCGGGGGAGCAGTGTACTTACCGTCCGTGCGGCTCCCCGGGCGCTCCAGAGTGACGTCAGGGCGCCCCAAGCTCATGGATCATGTGATCACATGGATCACATCATCCATGCGCATGGGGCGCTCTGACGTCATTCTGGAGCGCCCCGGGAGCCGCACGGACTGTAAGTATACCGCTCCCCCGCTCCCCACTACTACTATGGCAACCAGGACTTTAATAGCGTCCTGGCTGCCATAGTAACACTGAACGCATTTGGAAGACGGTTCCGTCTTCAAATGCTTTCAGTACACTTGCGTTTTTCCGGATCCGGAGTGTAATTCCGGCAAGTGGAGTACAAGCCGGATCCGGACAACGCAAGTGTGAAAGAGGCCTATGGCATCAGTCTGAGGCATCCGTTTAACGTGTAATTTTTTTTGCATCCGTTAAATGGATAGGAAAAACACGACGTGAACCCAGCCTAACAGTATCTATTTTGCATCCAGACAGCTACAAACATTATTCGCTTATGGACGAGCATCTGTATTTCAATTTTAAATGGCTGTAGTTCCACTTTTACATATCTTGTGTTAAAACAGCACCCACATAGGTTGGGGGTTTCTCAACAAGTAATGTATTAAAAAATCCCCCAAAAAATCCCTTAAATGTACAGTATGTTTGCTTTTTGCGCATAAGAGAGGAACTGCAATAACCATGAGAGGCACGATGCAGGAGGCACAGAAATCCAGCAACCTCTTTGGATTATTTTTTTGGGATCAGGTATATTCTGCTTTTTATATATATATTAGCAAAAAGGCAGCACTCCAAAAATCAGTAAAAAAAAATGAAGAAAATGCTTTTATTCACCTATGTGGATACGCAACGTTTTGACTCAACACTAGAGCCTTTCTAGTTTTGGCTCTAGTGTTGAGCTGAAACGTCGCGTATCCACATAGGTGAATAAAAGCATTTTCTTCATTTTTTACAGATTTTTGGACTGCTGCCTTTTTGCTACTTTGTCTAGTCCCTTCGGGCGTGCACCTTTTTTTTTTGTTAAAGTTAGATATAGTGCTGCCAGATTAATGCCAATATATATATATATATATATATATATATATATTTTATGTCTGTAAAGACATAATTATATATTTAATGTCTGTAAAGTGTATAAAAAAAAAATATTATTATATTATAATTTTACATGTCTTACACATTGCAGGTATAATTAATTGAGGGAGTGTATAAAATTAAGCAGATTCCGAAATGGCTATAATGTTTTTTTTTTTTTGTTTTTTTTTATTGTTTAACCCCTTCAGAACATTTTTTTATTTTTCCTCCACCCGTTTCAAGGGCCACAACTTTTTCACTTCCCATCATCCTAGGTGCAGGATCTGGGTGGATGTCACTGGAAGACGTGGTCCTGGTTTTTTTACAATCAAGTCCTGTTTTTTTGCGGGAAGATTTGTACTTTTTTGCGGCACTCCTTAATTTTCCAAATAATGTTAGTCAAAAAATGTATTGGGAGTTTTTTTGGGTTTTTCATTTACGGAGGTAAAGGTGATACGACGACCTTGTTCTGTGGGTCAGTAGGATTACAGAGATACAAAATGTATACAGTTTTCCTACTTTTGATTTGTGTCGCCATATTCTGACAACCGAAACTTTTTTATTTTTTAGTCAATGGTGCATTTTCTGATGCTGTTTTTCACTTTGAGCGCTGTGGATCTGGTTGTGGCTAAGCTCCACTGAATGGAGCTAAACCGAAAGTGGACATCTACCGCGACTTCCAGTGACGTCCATCCAGACCCTGCGCCAAGGATGTGACCTTTATTGGAGTGGTTGTGGCTTTGAACCACCGGCTGGACAAACAGCAGCGTGGCCTCCCTTTGAAAACAAAAGGGGCAAAACCCCTGCCAAAATTCTTGTATCAAAAGAATAAAAGCATTTTCTTCATTTTTTACAGATTTTTGGACTGCTGCCTTTTTGCTACTTTGTCTAGTCCCTTCGGGCGTGCACCTTTTTTTTTTGTTAAAGTTAGATATAGTGCTGCCAGATTAATGCCAATATAAATATATATATATATATATATATATATATATATTTTTTTATATCTGTAAAGACATAATTATATATTTAATGTCTGTAAAGTGTATAAAAAAAAAATTATTATTATATTATAATTTTACATGTCTTACACATTGCAGGTATAATTAATTGAGGGAGTGTATAAAATTATGGGGATTCGCACAGCAGGAACTCGCCACGTACACCCCTCGCGCACCTGGGGCATACAGTTACATTCAGGTAAGTGAAGGGGTTAAGCTAATATTTTTCTACGTTTTTTTTTATGGGGATTAAATTTTTTACCATAGTTACACATATACGATTTGCTTTTTACAATCATTGAGTTTTTAGAGTATTTGTATTCGTTATTGTCTTCTGGTTATATTAATGTACAGTATAACACGACCTCTCTAGGGATCACACCCACACAATTGTATCCTCTTCTCAGCTGAGGGCAGGACTAGAACAGGTTTCCAGACTGTTCTCGTTCACTGACAGCAAACAGTTCTTGCAAATGGTGAGGAATCGAAACACAAAGCGTATGAGAAAATTGTAGAACGTTTCATTTATAGGGCAATTTTGCATAAAACTAGGACACTCCCTTGAAAGGGTCAAAGTAATTTTGGAGTATTTTTTCATTCTTGCTTTCCGTCAACCATAACTTTATGTCTTCGTAGCCTTTATTATTTTTTTGTGAGAGTGGTGTAGATATTTTAGACATTAGGCTGGAAGATGATGTATAAGGCCCCTTTCACACGGGCGAGTATTCCACGCGGATGCGATGCGGGAGGTGAACACATCGCACCCGCACTGAATCCGGACCCATTCATTTCTATGGGGCTGTTCACATGAGCGGTGATTTTCACGCATCACTTGTGCGTTGCGTGAAAATCGCAGCATGCTCCTCTTTGTGAGTTTTTTCATGTAATGCAGGCCCCATAGAAATGAATGGGGTTGTGTGAAAATCGCAAGCATCCGCAAGCAAGTGCGGATGCGGTGCGACTTTCACACACGGTTGCTAGGAGACGATCGGGATGGAGACCCGATCATTATTATTTTCCCTTATAACATGGTTATAAGGGAAAATAATAGCATTCTGAATACAGAATGCATAGTACAATAGCGCTGGAGGGGTTAAAAAAATAAAAATAATAATTAAACTCACCTTAATCCACTTGCTCGCGCAGCCCGGCTTCTCTTCTGTCTTCTTTTTTGCTGTGTGCAGGAAAAGGACCTGTGGTGACGTCACTCCGGTCATCACATGGTTCGTCACATGATCTTTTACCATGGTGATGGATCATGTGATGACCAGAGTGACTTCACCACAGGTCCTTTTCCTGCACACAGCAAAAAAGAAGACAGAAGAGATGCCGGGCTGCGCGAGCAAGTGGATTAAGGTGAGTTTAATTATTTTTTATTAACCCCTCCAGCCCTATTTTGCTATGCATTCTGTATTCAGAATGCTATTATTTTCCCTTATAACCATGTTATAAGGGAAAATAATACAATCTACCCAGCACCGATCCCAAGCCCGAACTTCTGTGAAGATGTTCAGGTTTGGGTACCAAACATGCCGATTTTTCACTCACACGAGTGCAAAACACATTACAATGTTTTGCACTCGCGCGGAAAAATCGTGCATGTTCCCGCAACGCACCCGCACCTTTTCCCGCAACGCCCGTGTGAAAGAGGCCTAACAGATTCCATTATCAGCCAGGCTGCTTCTTAGTCACCCAAAAACCTCACTCCTGTTTTTAAGCTGGCCTTACACATAAGGTTGGGTTCACTTTACGTTTCCGTCTTACATTTAATCTATGTGTTTGGGGGGGGGGGGGGGGGGGAGATACAAAAGCATATTACACTACGTTTTTCCACCCTGCAGCCCAATAAAAAAAACGTATACACTAACTTTTTTCTTCTTTTTTTTTTTACAATGAAATGGTGACATTTGCCACTGTATGGCATCCGTCTGAAGCATCCTTTTAATGTATACTTTTTTTTTATACTTTAAACAGAAGACAAAAACGTGATGTGAACCCGGCCTTATATGTATATTGGCTAAACCCACCAATTTCAGAGGGACTGGCCAACTATTTAACCACTTTAGGACATCCCCCACGTTTTACACAACAGAGGCCTGGGTCTGCAAAAGTGACCACGCAATCTGTGCGGTGAAAATGCCAGAGCCACATGCTCCTGCGCCGGTAAAAGCTTCCCCTGCCTGAGGTCGGGGAAGCTTTTACATTGCAGTGATAGGCCGGAGCCTGCTGGAGCCTGGAGGCTCCGATGCCTATCATTGTTACATTCCAACACAGGCCTGCAGGTGGTAGCACTTCATTGGAATGTACTGAATGCTGTATTCTGTAATGAATCAATCTAATCTAATAGTTGTTTGTTATAGTCATTTAGGGTGATTTAAAAAAAAAATATATATAATAATAATAATTATTATTATAAAAAAAAACAAAAAAAAAAAACACACAACACGTTCAAATCACCCCCTTTCCCTAAAATTAAAATGAATAAGCAATAAAAAAAAACAAAAAAAAACATCATAGGCATTGCGGTGTCTGAAAACCTATGTACTATTAAAATATAAAAATATTTATTCCATATAGCAAATGACGTAACAGAATATATATATATTTTTTTTAAATGGCCAGTTCGCCATTGAATAAAAAGTAATCAAAAAGTCCTACAGACCGCAAATTGGCATCAATGAAAAGTACAGATCGCCCTGCAAAAAAGGAGCTCTGACACATCTCCATACACATAAAACTAAAAAAGTTACGGGGGGGTAAATCAGAATATGGATACTGTAGAGGAAGCTCACTGATTCTTCTGGAGCCCAGTCTACTGAGCACCTCTCAGTATAACCAAAAATAATAATAAACAATAACGGCTGGCTCACAGTGATTTGCATATAAATTCACTATTTAATATCACAATACATAAAAAAAAATACACCTATATAAAACTAAAAACATAATTCATATCAACCATTTCGTGAACCAAGTCCCTTTAAATGCAGAGCTCACGCATATACTTCAATATATAAAAAAAAATACATTTAAAAAAATGACTAATCTAGCAAACTGTGAATGTAGCTAAATAACAACTAAAATTACTAATCACACGTCCGGAGTGAAGAAACCAATAAGGAAATTGTGTTTTAGATCATCATTTTTTATATATTGAAGTATATGCGTGAGCTCCGCATTTAAAGGGCATTTTTAGTTTTATATAGGTGTATTTTTTTATGTATTGTGATATTAAATAGTGAATTTATATGCAAATCGCTGTGAGCCAGCCATTATTGTTTATTATTATCAGAATATGGCAATAGGAAGAAGAAAAAAATAATTCCCCAAATTTTATTTTTCAGTATTAAAACACAAGAAAAACTATATGAATGTGTTATCGCTGTCATCGTACTGACCCAGAGAATGAATTTAACAGGTCAGTTTAACCGCATAGAAAATGCAGTAAAAAAAAACAAACGATAAAACTGTGGCAGAATTGAGTTATTTTTTTTCCAATTCCGCTTTTTTCCAGCTTCCCACTATATCATATGAAAAAAATCAAATGGCGCCATTAGAAAGCACAGCCTGTCTCGCAAAAAACAAGCCCTCATATGTGAATGGAAAAATAAACACATTATGGCTCTGGGAAGGTTGAGTGTAAAAAAAATTAAAATGCAAAAAAAAAAAAAAGGAAAATCTCCAGGTCCTGAAGGGGTTAATCCTAATGTGTATGGGGGTTTCCTGACTCCACCTCAATGGCAGAGGTCAGAGGAGAGAGGGATTGGGCGGCTGGATTTCAACTGCCCGATCCTTTTGTTCTAGAGCAGATCGGTTGCAGCGAATTACTCCCCTCTCCCCATTCAGAACACAGGCATACTCAATCGACCCGAGGGCGCACTCACACGTAGATTTGCTGATTTTTTTGGTGTGAATTATGGTGCGGATTTTGTTGTGGCTTTCCTATATGAAAACCGGATTTTTCAATTTCCCATTTAATTGAACAGAGATTCTCATACAGAAAATGCACAGCAGAACAGAGGGATCGATAGTTTTCAGTCAAGCGGCCGTATACGCCAGCCTTAACGCTTCCTGAACGATGTTAGGTATGGTCACCCAGGGAACTTCCAGATCTTTCAGTAAGGGCTGGGGGGAGAGGGGTGTAAAGTTCACTTAAGACACAAGATGCACAGAACAGGAAGTATACCAAAAATAAACTCTACCTTTACTTTCAAATACACTTTACAAGTGCACAGAACGGACAGCAATAAACCTGCTATATAAAGATACAGAGCAGCCGTGGTGCACATAGGAAAGGGGGGCCCAAAGCAAAAATGGGCCCCTTTTCAGGTGTTGGGTCCATTTCCCCAACCCCATTGTCTGCTAACAATGCAGGTCCTCGGGAGACAGGAATCCCGCATGGGTTCTCACCACCCAGTAAAAACGGTGCCCTGATGGTACGCACGCTCTTGCACTACAGAGTTAGGCCTCATGCACACGACCGTTTTTTTTTTAAGGTCCGCAAAAACGGGGTCCGTTGGTCCGTGATCCGTGACCGTTTTTTCGTCCGTGGGTCTTCCTTGATTTTTGGAGGATTCACGGACATGAAAAATGAAAAAAAAAATCTAAGTCAAGTTTGCCATTGAAATGATAGGAAAAAACGGACACGGATCACGGACGCGGATGACAATCTTGTGTGCATCCGTGATTTTTCACGGACCCATTGACTTGAATGGGTCCGCGAACTGTTGACCGTGAAAAAAATAGGACAGGTCATATTTTTTTCACAGCCAGGAAACACGGATCACGGATGCGGCTGCCAAACGGTGCATTTTCCGATTTTTCCACGGACCCATTGAAAGTCAATGGAGCCGCAAAAAAAAACGGAAAACGGACCCACGGACGCGGATGCACACAACGGTCGTGTGCATGAGGCCTTAGTCATACGGCACAACTTACACATTGTACTTTCTACTTATTAAAATCTGCAGAATCATTATTTGTTTTTTTTACATTTTTTGATTTAGATATTTTACACTAGGGCTATTCTTACTACAACAGGGCAACGAGGGTAACACAACGTACTATATATGACTGTTATAAACATCTGCCAGATCCATTTAAAGGCACAGGGGCTTTATTAAAGGGGGTTTTCCAGGAATTAAGAAAATGAAAATACTTAAATATCACTTTGTTATAAATATATTTCCAAAATACCTTCCATTAGTTATAATGGCTCGTTTTGTCTAGGGAGCAATCATTAGGAGAAAAAAATATAGCCGCCGTTTTTTTATTACACACAAAACCTGTCTTAATCACACAGGAGGACAACGCACTTCACAACACTGAGCTAAAGAGCTGCCTCATCCTCCTCTCTGCTCTGCTTGTCAGGGGTTATGATTCTGACTACAGATAAGATCTTCAGCTGAGTCTCTGTAGGAATGGAGTTCATGAAGAGACATGAAGTACAGAGAGGACAGACTGTGGCAATGGAGACTGCATATAAGTGCTGCTACTCATTACCACATCTCCACCTCCTCTTTGTACTTCATGTCTCCACATGAACTCCATTCCTACAGAGATTCAGCTGAATATCTTATCTGTAGTCAGAATCTCAATCCCTGACAAGCAGAGCAGAGAGGAGGATGAGGCAGCTCTTTAGCTCAGTGTTGTGAAGTAACTTGTCTTCCTGTGTGATTAGGACAGGTTTTGTGTGTACTAATAGGACGGCGGCCATTTTAATTCTCCTAATGATTGCTCCCTAGACAAAACGAGCCATTATAGCTAAAGAAAGTTATTTGGGAATATATTTATAATAAAGTAATATTTAGTATTCTCATTTTCTTATTTCCTGGTGACTTACTTCAGGATAGGCCATCAATATTAGATCGGTGGGGATCTGACTCTCGGCATCCCCCCCAGTGATCAGATGTTTGATGAGGCTGCATTTTCATAGTAAACCAAGCAGAGCACCATGCATCGTCTAGTGGTTGTGCTTAGTATTGCAGCTCAGTCCCAGTCACATGGAAGACCATGTCATCGATGGACGTGAGGTCACAGGCCGAGAAGTGGCCGCTGCTCTTGCTTAGGTCGTCAAGATTTACTTTTCGGAAAACCCCTTTGACTATATTTTGGAGAATTTTCTCACGGTTATTTACTTGTATTGTTCATGAAACCAAAATGTAGAATATAAAGTCGTAGTATGCTGTTATAAAACCACAATGCAACACGCAGATGTCCACATAAAAGAGACCATGCAGCAATACTTTCATTTCTAAGAATACTTGGGTATATACGGGCAGTAACGGGTTCCTCCCCTTTATAATAATACAGACAACCTGGAAAAAATGGTAAAACTGCCCATGTCATACAGCACTGCTCGGGATCACACCCAACTGGTCGTCACAAGGCTGGTGGCACATAATTCACTGGAACGTCATTACATGCTGTAGATTTAATTTCACCAGGAAGGACGGTCACCAACTAGGAGAAGGCCCCAGCCCAACACACAGGCCGAACCCAAGCTCATCTGCCATACTGCCACCGATCATCACCGATCACTGCTGATTTCTTAAAATTCTCATGAACTTTGCTGGTCCTGTAAAACACTGTGGATTTGCTGGCAGCAACAGAAAATCTGCAACGTACCCATCCTAAACCCGGACACTAAAGGGTTATTCTGGGAGTGGTGAGTAACAATATACGGCTAGGATGCTGGGACAGCTTGGAGCACCCATTACTTTCTAAAATGAAGCAAGCAAAGTGCCATTTTTGGCACATTTAAAGAGGACCTCTCACCACTGCTGACATGTCTGTTTTAGTAACTACTTGCATTCCCCATGCAATAACAATTCTGGAGCGTCTATTCTTAGGACCATGTGTCATTCCTTTATTATTCCTGCTAGAAGTTATGAATGAATTGATAGCAGTTTGCAATGAAGGTCCAGCTGGGGGCGTGACCTTGCATAGTCTAACACTTGCCAATCAGTGTTGCCGGTGTCAGACTGGGCAAGGACTCCCCCCCCCCCCCCAACTGGTAACACCCAGCTGGACCTTCATTGTAAACTACTAGTAATTCATTCACAACTTCTAGCAGGAATAATACAGGAATGGCACAACATATAGCCATAAGAATAGATGCTCCTAAGTTACTCTTTACTACATGGAGAATGCAAGTAGTTGCAAAAACATTAAAATGTCACAGCACTGTAGCCAGAGTCCCACCAGTTCTGAATGATGGAGCCATGGGCACTCTGTATGACCTTCTTTGGTGTCTCCATGCGGAGAACACCTCTGTAATAAGGTGTACAACATGCCCTGATTTTATGAATCACTGAACAGACGCCCCCTTGCACCTCCGTATGATTTACAATGCACACTGGGGTACAGTATGGACCCATAGCGTCGTATGGTAGCGGTATTAAGGGGTTTTCCTCTGTATCCCCATGTCCTCTTCCATCAGATCTTGTATTAGGGATTTATTCTGCCCTGGAAGCATTGCACTGGGCAGAAAGTACTTCTAAAGATGGTAGACAAGAGAGTAACATACAGAAGTACCGGTACATAGACTCCCTGCCGCTGTGCCGGCTCACACACATCACATGTAAAGCTGACCGAACCCGCTGATATCAATGGGATCAGATCTAGTGTGTGTTAGGGTGTCCGGTACCCTCAACAGCAGACGTCGGGGCTATCAAAGATGGGGCATGTTCGATTTCAACATGTCTGATCTCTCCTTTGTCCCTGCAGGAGATAAGTGGCCGCCAGAGAGGTCTGCAGTGGTTGCTCCCCTGCGTGTATATGGGGGGAAGTCATGCTCCTATCTCCAGAACAGGACCCCAAAGTGAAGGGAGAACAAGCCACACATGCGCGCCCAACGCTGTGGGGATTCCAAAAATATTTCAGAAGTCCTATAGTGGTCAATGAAGATAGTGGGGGGGGGGGGGGGGGGGGGGGGGAAATGCTTGCGCAGTGCACTCTCCATTCACTGCTATGGGACTTCCAAAAATACTTGAAAGGGTTCTCCAAGACTTTTAGGCCGAATGCACACGACCGTTGTTGTGTTCCGTGTCCTTTGTTCCGTTTTTCGTGATTTTCTGTGGACTCTGACTTTCAATGGGTCCATTGAAAACTCGGCTAATGCACCGTTTGCCATCCGCGTCCGTGATCCGTGGTTCCAGTCCGTCAAAAAAATATAAACTGTCCTATTTTTTTTTCACGAAAAACAATTTGCGGAACCCATTCAAGTCAATGGGACCGTGAAAAAACGCGGAGGCACACAAGATTGTCATCCGCGTCCGCTTTTTTCCTATCATTTGCATGGCAAACTTGACTTAGATTTTTTTTCACTTTCCTTCATGTCTGGTGATCCTCCAAAAATAAAGGAAGACACACGGAAACAAAAACGGAACCCCATTTTGCGGAACGGAACACAACAACGGCCGTGTGCATTCGGCCTTATACTGATGACTAGTGTTGAGCGAACTTGCGGTTTGCAAGTTTGCCCTTCGAGTTATCTAAAAATTCCGTAATGGATTCTGTTACCACGGACCATAATGGAATTCTAGGATGGCAGGCACCCCGGATGCTTATAAGAGGCCAGCATAGACTTCTATTACGACGGAATACCTCTTATAGGCTTCCGTGGTGCCTGCCGTCATAGAACTCCGTCATGGTCCGTGGTAACGGAATCCGTTACGGAATTCTTAGATAATCTCAACGCCGAACTAGCGATTCTCTGGATAGATCATCAGTATCTGATTGGTGGGGGTTCGATACCTGGGAGCGCCATGGCCTTCTCTCAGCTCACCAAGTAGAGCGCTGTACATTGTATAACGCTCAGCCCCATTCATTTCAACCAGAAGTAAAAGCCGTACTGGTGGCAGAAGTCTAAAAATGACAATAAATAGCAATAAAGGTCACAAATTAAAATATCCGATAACAAACTGCGGAACAAGCCGGAAACGACTGCTCAGAGGTAACGTCTAGTAACCGGGCTGGTTCTCTATCACCAGACAATAAAAGGCATCTACATAATCTACATCAACAGGAAAGAAAACACCACAAAGTAAGGAGAAGCCGTCCCCTCTCCGACATGTCCGTTTTAGTAACTACTTGTACCCCCCATTTAAATGGGGGCGCTGCAGAATGTTGGCAATATATTATATATATATAAGAAAATAAAATAATAAATAAATAATAATAATGATAAATAAATAAAAACACAAACATTCTTAGTGTCAGACCGTACAGGGGCACGACCCCAACTGGCAACAGCCAGTTGTCAATTCATTCATACATTTCTAGAAGGAATAATACAGGAACACTCCATGAAGTATTTCGTACAGCAGACAGGTCAGGAGAGAGGACAGACCTTCTTTAATACCTATATACATCGTAGGAACACAGGGAATGCAAGGACTGGGCTCAGGAGCAAAACCAGCCCGCAGATCACTTACACCCAGTCTATTTAACACCAGAGATGCTGTCATCAATAGCGACCGCAACATCTGACCAGTAAGGCCCCATATGCATGCGACCACATTTTTAGCGGAGCCACTGTGGACCTATTCAATTCAATGGGGCTGCAAAAGACGCGTACAGCGCACCGTGCGCTTCCACATCCGTCTGTCCGTTCCATCGGCCCGCAAAAATTCACTTTCACATAGAAGTGAATGGGGCTTGTGTGAAAAGTCGGAAGGCATCCGGATGTAAAGTGTTTTTCACTGATGTACACTGTTAGGGCTCAAAAGTAATTTCTTTCCGTGTTTGTTACGTTTCTTTTGGCGGGCCGTATGCGGAACCATTCATTTCAATGGGTCCTCATAAAAAAGGAAGTTACTTTGTGTGCATTCCGTTTCTGTATTTCCGTTCCGCAAAAAAATAGAACATGTCCTATTATTGTCCACATTACGGACAACAATAGGACTGTTCCATTAGGGGCCAGCTGTTCCATTCCGCAAAATACGGAATGCACACAGAATTTTTTAGCGGAATGTTGCAAATACATACGGTCGTGTGCATGAGCCCTTAAAGAGGTTATCTGAAGTCTAAAAGATCCCCACCCAATGCCCAGGTCACCGTCACAGCCTGCTATTGGCTGCACCATTCTAAACCCTACCCCCCCGGCAGAGATTTTGAGCCGAGCGACAGGTAGATGCAGTGGCGGCCGTGCAGGGACCTGGAGCAACGTGGGTGAGTATCATGTATACGAGGGGATATCTTTTAGACTTTGGATAAACCCTTTAATCAGAGAAAACGCACACACTGAACACAATCGCACAGAAAACTGATAGAACTTGGGTGCAAAACCATCAGTTATTTCCTAAATAGATCCGGACACAATCCGTATTGCTGGAGTTAAAGAAGCCTTATATGCCTGAGCTATTAAGAGATTGGTGAATACCATTAAAACAAATCCTAGTGCCAGAATTTCCTTTTTTTTTGGTGACTTTGCCGTCCCCAAAAAAGGATACTGATCAGTGGGTCCACCACTGGTTCCAAGAATGGGGTCCTGTTCTCCCATCCAAATGAGCGGCAGGCCGAGCATGCACCCTGCCGCTCCATTCATTCTCTATGGGACTGCCGGAGATAGCAGAGTACACCTCTTGGCTGTTTCCGGTGGTTCCATAGAGAATGAATGCAGCAACGGGGTGCATGCTCGGCCTGGACAGGACGGGACCCCTGCTCTCAGGATCCATTGGGGGGGTTCCAGTGGTCAGATCCCCACTAATCAGTTAGTTATCCTCTATCCTATGCATAGGGGATAACCTGAAGACGTGGCACAACCCCTTATATTTCCACAAAGGGCACTTGACCGTGCCATCATGGTTAGATAAAACGCCAGCGATACTTCTGCTACTTACACCGACAGGCAACCTATTAGGTCCCGCCAGGGCTATTGGACATAGCAGACCTGGCGACCATTGTTGTGGGGCGGCTATTGGTTTACTGAGAGAGGTCGCTCCTCCTGTAAAGCCATTTAGATGCTGTGCTCAATATGGACTGCAGCGTCTGAGGGGTTAATTCCGTTCCCAGCTGCTGAACCAGATTGTCAGCTATATGTTAAGGCAGACACTGACGGCGCATAATGCGGTCACAGCTCCTGAGCCTGTGCTGCAATGGTATGGCCCAGTGCGGGAACTATCCGCTCCATATGCTGTACTATTTCGGCACTGTGTGGGAAGGGGTTAACGCTACATAATAAGCCTAAATCCACTCTACAGTCCCCATAGTTACAATTTGCTTCATAATATATTATACCGTATATACTCCAAAAACAGAAAATAGTTCAATGACTAAATAGGAGCAGCAGTAGACACGGTGTGCCGCTATATAGTGCCTCTAGACAGGTCCATATTACCGGCAAATTATGCTCTAGAACAGGGATCAGCAACCTTCGGCACTCCGGCTGCTGTGAAACTACAACTCCCAGCATGCAAACACATAGTCAGTGAATGGAGCATGCTGGGAGTTGTAGTTTCAAGAACAGCTGGCGTTGCTAATGCCTGATCTAGAAACAATGCTTCTAGGGGAGAATCCAACTAAACAAGAATCTGGCATAACAAAACCCTAAACCTCTTATCCCATGTATGAATCCGAAAGGGTTACAGGGGCCCAAAATGGCCGCATGGGTGCTTTATTAGGGATCTGAACAACTTGGCACTTCTACGGAGCCGCAATACACCTGTGTGCATGGGGCCCTTAAGCAAAACTTAACAGTGGGTCCATGACCAAATCAAAAAAAGTAAAAATACCGCCATATCCTGTTGACAGGTCACTGGCTGGACTTGTTACTTTGCAATCACGAATGGGAAATTGTTATCGTAGAATCAATATCCTGATCAATAATTGTAATCATTTCCACAGTTATCAGCAGCACACGTACGTTGAAGGCGCCATTGCAGATGTGTTTTCTGATAGAAATCCAACATATCTCGCTATAATCAATGGGGTCCATCGGGAGAGGTCGTTATCGCCATTTGGCGTCTCTGACGCTTCGTTATCTCTGAAGCACGGCAGCATAATGTTTCCGCAAGAAATGGGAGGCATAAAGACATACAGAAGATGCCATATTACGGTATGTCTCTGCACAACTGAAAGGTTGTATGGAGCCACAATATGGATGAGCCCTAACGCAGTATATAAGGGGGTCATATTCCGGCGTCGGAGACGCGACCGTAATACGAGTGAAAACATTGTTGGTAAGCGTTTTGGCGCGGTTCGCAAATTGATGGTTAATGTCTGCAGGTCTAGGTCTAGGTCTAGGTCTAGGTCTAGGTCTAGGTCTAGGTCTAGGTCTAGGTCTAGGTCTAGGTCTAGGTCTAGGTCTAGGTCTAGGTCTACACGATGACAATAAGTCGCGCGACAGATAGGGCACAACTACATTGCAACATTTTTGTCGCACCCATATCGCGCAACAATTTTTTTAAATGGTAGTCTATGGTGTTGCAATGCGACATGCTGCAACTGTGACGCGACAGTCGCAGAAAAAAACATTTCGAATGGATTTTTTGCGACTGTTGCGTCGCAGTGCGACATCATAGACTATCATTATGACAAATGTCGCTGTGTAGACCTAGCCTAATAATCTGCAAAACGGTCCAGCCATTAAGGGTCTATTCATTGTGATTCTGCAGATGCGGGGTGCTGCGTCTTTATTGGCTTTTGTCGAGTTTTTTTTTAAGTTTTTTATTTTATTTTTGGGGGGGGGGGGGGGGATTTTTAGTCACACATTTTACTTGTATTTTTTCAGATTTTTTCCCTATGGAGAAATCTATGGGAAAATGGCCGAACAACCTCACACCCAGACAACGCTGCCAAGTGAAAAAAAAAACGCCGGTACATTCCTAAAAACGCCGGTACAAATAAAAATTTTTAAAAAATGTGGCGTTTGTAGGACCTTTGATAATTTCCTATTGGCCAACAAGTAACATCGGGTTGTGAAAGGTTTTGTGGTCCCAAAAATACAGCGCTGTTTTGGTTAAAAAAAAAAACACACACAGTGTGAAACCTCCCTTAGGTCTCACGCACAGGACCGTAAGTGTTTTGCGTTCTCGGCCGTGCTCATGCCTCAGTTTTTTTAAACTCCTTCAGAAATGTCCTATTCTTGTCCGCAAAAAGAACAGGAACAGGGCCGGCGGAACGGTAGGCTAGCCGTATTTTTTGCGGCCCCACTAAAATAAATGGATCTGTATCTGACTTGCAAAAAAAAAATGCAGATCATCGGTTCACGTTGTGTGCATGGGGCTTAACAGAAATCTGACCCGAGAAACAGCTTGGGGGTGCGGATTTCTGCCACATCGTGGGCGGCTGCTCCGCGTGGCCGGGGCTCCTCACATCGACGATGTATACACCATAGCAGATTTCAATGCCCCATAGAGCGTCATCTCGGCCTTCCTAACCGTACTGACTACGCCTTTCAATACTGGGCGATATTTCCTAAGAATACTGCCTATACCCCTCGCTGGGCGACAAATGTAACTGCGGGCTGCAAACATCCGCACAATTTCTAATAGAGAGAGAAAATAACAAAAAAAAAAAAATGTGCAAACAAGTCCCAGCACGATTCCCATTAGAAATCCATAGGTCAGTTTATGTCAAGGGACATTTAAAAAGACGTCCAATTTTTATTTACATTTTTTTTAATAAAAAAAATACATATATCTATACAAACTATACCCATCTATCCATACGACACGCTCTATACGCCTCTACCTACAACCTGACATTCCCCTACAGCACATCCCAGAAAAGTTTTCCCCACCCCCACACAGTCAAAAAAAATTAAAAAAATTCCCTATGAACCAAACAGATTGAGGCAGGAACCCCCCCCCCCCGATTTCCATATGTCACTTCTGACAGCAACACAGCCTCATGGACTCTGCCCACTTCTTCCCATTACAAATAGAGTGCGAGCCCCCTGGTCAAGCGCCCCCTTCCTTCACACAGCTGACCCCCCTGTGACTGTTCTGCCCTCGGGTCGATCCCTGTGCAGCCTGCGGCACCTGTCATGCAACCGTGCGCTGCAAAGGGTTAACTCCGAGGCACCGCGAAATAAAATATATTATATAATATAGAGAAATAACCAGGATCTACCTGTTCCGTCTTCTTGTAAAAGTGAACGTGCAGCAGGAGTGGTAGGAGCTAGGACTGCCAGGCGTCCATGTGCAGCAGGGGCTCCGCGGGCACTGCCAGTCCTGCCCATGCACCCTTCTCCCTTTCTGGCAAGCAATCTCGAAAGCAAAGCCAGTTCCTGAAGTTGGATGTAAGGCGGGCGGTGATTGGTGCGTGCAGGGCCCGCTCCTCATTGGTCACTGTGCCCGGCCCCGGGATTGGCCCGCTCTGACTCCCCCTGCCGGCGGCTGTCAGTAGGTGATCACGTTGCCTCCTGATTGGCTCGCTGCATTATCTCTCTTGTCATTTTCCTCTACTTAGTATGTGACAGCACAAGGCGGCGGCGGCGGAGGAGGAGGGCTAGGGCCGCTGACGGCTGCTGCTGCTGCTAGTGGTGTTGTCGTTCAGGAAGCAGAAGACAAACACAAAGTTTGAAAGAAAACTTTTTTTTTTTTTTTTTCGTGCAATTTGCAGGGACTGAAGTGAATGGCTCTGCATACGGGCCGCAAAAGACCGGAACGGACATGGACAAAAAAATACGTTTGTAGGCATGAGCCCTAGGATCTGCGGCAAATGAGATTAGGATGAGATCTGCGGCAAAACTGCATCAAATCGGCAAGTTACACGCACAAATTGAAACCGCAGAGAAATCCGAACGGAAATCTGTGCGGAATTTGTGTTAGATCCGGGAAACACGCTCCGTGTGATGGCCGCACTTCCCGGACCGAACACTGCCCCTCTAACATGAACTCACAGCATCATAATGATCTCCGATTCTGTCAGTTTGCGCCCCACCTCATGTCTACTGAACTGCACCCTCACAAGCGCTCAGTGCCTGTATCGGGGACGGTCCGCAATAAACGGGCACTGGCCGTGGTGCGGACCCATTCACTTGAATGGGTCCACATCCGCCAGATAGGACCAAAGATAGGACTTCACGGATCGGAAGCACTACGAAGCCGGGGGATTTGGGTCCGTGCCTCCGCACTGCAAAAAAATAGAACATGTTGCGGACCATCTCTTCCGGATCGCGGACCCATTCAGGTCAATGGATCCGCAAACGGTGTGCACACGGACAGTGCCCGTGTATTGCGGAACGCTATCTGCGGTCTGTAACATGGGCACAGATGCTCGAATGCTGTGACTACTGTACAGAAGACTTGTGGTCCGGCAGGAACTGGCAGCTTCATAAGTCTTTCTGATGCTGTGAGTTCCTCTCAGAGGAGCAGTGTTCGGTACAAGTGCGGCGACCACAAGGAACGTTTCCCAGATGGAACACGCTCGAGTCAAACTGGCCTAAAGCTATGTTCACTCTGATGCAGATTTCCCTGTTAAAACCCAACCTTATTACAAGCCAGTGAGGTATGACGAGCGCCACTGGCTGCCATTTTTCAGCTCTGGCGCTGTGGTTTCCGTTTATTACAGAAACCAAATTGCAGATGTGAACAGAATCTTAGCAGAAAATAAAAATGTGGTATATAAAATTCCAATTTTTTTTGTTTTTGTGCATACCCCAGGCCACATTAGCTTTCATGGGGGCAGATACATATAAAAAGTTTGGCATATTTTTGACTATTCAAATCTCCCACTTATGCGAAAGACATAAACCCCGCAATGTAAGCCATAGGGCTCGTTCACACAAACGTTTATTGCGTTCCGTATATGGAACCATTCATTTCAATGGTTCCGTAAAAAAAAAATGGAATGCACTCCGTATGCATTTCGTTTCCATATATTCGTTCCGTTCAAAGATAGAACATGTCCCATTATTGCCCGCAAATCACGTTCCGTGGCTCCATTCAAATCATTAGATCTGCCCAAAAAAATGGAACACATACGGAATGTACTCCGTATGTCTTCCGTATCCGTTCCGTTTTTGCGGAACCATCTATTGAAAATTTTAGGCCCAGCCCCATTTTTTCTATGTAATTATTGTATACTGTATATGCCATACGGAAAAACGGAACGGAACCGGAAACACTGCTGAAAAAAAAACGGATCTGGGAAAAATGTCTCGCAAAACACTGAAAAAGACATACGGTCGTGTGCATGTAGCCATACAGTTACATAGGTCACCCACAGACTCCAATGATAAAAAGAAAATACAGTGTGCGTTTCTTTGCGCTGAGGCCCCATTCACACGGCCGTAGTTATGCTGTGCCAGTCTTGCGGTCTGCAAAACACGGGCACCGACTGTGTGAACGCCCCATCGTGTGCCTTCAATGGGATTGCGATCCGCAAGAGATTTGCTATCTTTTGTGGAGCGGAGGCACGGACCCGGTAGCCCACGGAAGGGCTTCCGTGTGTTTCCACAACACAGACAACCGTATGAACGGCTGGCTACACTTTCTACATACCACAAAGAAGCTGTTACGTTGGGTCACATGGGGGCCTATGGCTACATTTGGGAATGCTCCTGACCCACATAGGCCCCCACTGACCCAATGTCCTCTCCCATACATGCTGATGGTCTTCCCTGGGGCGGATGAGATCCTCCAGTAAGACAATGTCATACGGCCAGAAACGTCCAACATCGATTGGAAGAGCATGACCAAGACTTCCAGGTACTACCCTGGCCACTAATTCCCCAGACTGGAACCCGATTGAGCATCTGTGGGACCGGGGTGCATTACCTTTCTGTTACCTGAGGCGAAAACTGAGATGCCCCCCCCCCCCCCCCACATGCCAAATTTTCAACCTAGCCCCTGGAAAACATGACATATAGTGCTACAAAACATACTGGTTAGTATAGCGATACAGTTGAATATGAAGAGATGAACGCTTCCACAATGAAAGCGCTCGTTGCCCAAGGTCTTTCCGCTGTCCCTACTTGGTGCTGCCTCACTTGGCCTCATTGACGGTGCACCCCTGCTGTGGGACCCGCACCTACAAGGAGAACGGAGCAGCCGCCCTTCATTCATTTCTATGGAGCCGCCGAAAATAGCCGAGCTGCCTCGGCTTTTTCTGTCGGCCCTATAGAAATGAATGGGAGCGGTGGCCGCACATGCGCGGTGCACTCCCATTCACTTCAATGGGAGAGGCGGGGAGCTACGCCTGGTGGTGGACGGACCTCTGGAAACCCGGGGGTCCTCCAGCCACAACTCTCCCCGGCTCCGTTCTCCTTGTAGGTGCGGATCCCAGAGGTGGGACCCGCCCCTATCAGACAATGGGGGCATATCCTAGCGATATGCCCCCATTGTCTAAGATGGGATAACCCCTTTAATGGTCGTGTTCTCTCTATGGATCCCCCCCCCACGCACCCTCCAGAAGATGTGGGATGCAGTCAGCATGGCTCCAGATACCTGTGACAACCTACCAGTCACTCCCAGCCCGTCTGGCTGATCGCCGCGCTGTACGCGGCGGTTACTATGGATATCAGCGGCTGGTCATAATAATGGGACACCGCTGTGTATGGCAGAATCTATGGCAAATCTGAACAAACTGCCCAAAACTTAGATCTCAGCTTGGTGCTCTCTATGATAACACTGACGGGACGGCGCCTGTCAATGGCTACAGTGCCCGTTAGTCCCAGCAAACTTATGGAGGGCATGGACTGTATCAATAAAAATGATAACATGGTCCGGCAGAAATTTTTACGGAGGAACACTTTAAAATGAGAACCTTTTGAGTGATAAAAAAAACTTTACAGAAACTCAAGTGAAAAGCTGGATCTGTAGTGAAAAAACTGGATCTGTTGCCTAGTAACAGGCGCTGCAGGTAGCCGGTGATACCGCTGGACCTCCGCGCTCCTTGGGTAAAAATGGAAGTCACCCACTGATTTCACGTGGAATAATGACATTAGTTAAAGATACCTATGCGTTACTACTGGGGATGAGCGAATCGACTTCCGATGAAATATCTAAAGTCGATTCGCATAAAACTTTGTTCTAATACTGTACGGAGCAGGAGAAATGGTTTTTTACAGTACAAATTAATTTATGAAGTTATTGCGCGAAGTCTCCCGAGACTTCGCAAAGCAATAACTTCGGCTCATCATAGCCAATACATTCTGAGGGCTCGTTCACACGAACGTTTTTTGCGTTCCATATATGGGCCGTTTTCTGAGTTCCGTATACGGAACTAAATATTTCAATAGTTTCGCCAAAAAAAATGAATTTACTCCGCATGCATTCCATTTCCGTATTTCCGTTCCGTTGAAAGATAGAACATGTCCTATTATTGCCCGCAAATCACGTTGTGTGGCTCCATTCAAGTCAATGGGTCCGCAAAAAAAAACGGAACACATGCGGAAATGCATCCGTATCCGTTCCATTTTTGAGAAACCATCTATTGAAAATGTTATGCCCAGCCCAATTTTTTCTACGTAATTACTGTATACTGTATGTGCTATACGGAAAAACAGAACAGAAACGTAAACACAGCGGAAACAAAAAACTAAACGGATCCATGAAAAACGGACCGCAAAACACTAAAAAAGCCAAAAGGTTGTGTGAAAGAGGCCTAAGGCACCCCGTGGTCGTGCTGCGGGCCGCAATGCACAAACACTGTCCGTGGGGCAGCTGCAGCGGATCACAGACCCATTCACTTTAATGGGTCCGCAATCCAGCCGTTCTGCAAAAAGATAGGACATGTTCTATCTTTTTGCGGAACGGAAGTACGGGACGAAACCCCACGGAAGCATGCCGTAGTGCTCCCGTAGGGTTCCGTTCCGCATCTCCGGATTTGAGGACCCATTGAAGTGAATGGGTCCGCATCTGTGATGCGGAATGCACACGGAGTAGTGCCCGTGTATTGCGGATCTGCAAATGCTCCGCAATACCGCCACGGAGCGTACACGTTCGTGTGCAATAGGCCTAATACTGTACGGAGCTCCTGCTCCGTACAGTATTAGAGCTCATGCACACAAACTTTTTTTTTCCCGTTTAAGTACCGTTTCTTGCGTTCCGTATACGGTACTATTTATTTCAATGGGTCCACAAAAAAAAAATGGAATGCACTCCATATGCATTCCGTTTCCGTTCCATTCAAAGATAGAACATGTCCTATTATTGTCTGCATAACGGACAAGGATAGGACTGCTCTATTAAGGCCCCTTTCACACGGGCGAGTATTCCGCGCGGATGCGATGCGTGAGGTGAATGCATCGCATCCGCACTGAATCCTGACCCATTCATTTCTACGGGGCTGTGCACATGAGCGGTGATTTTCATGCATCACTTGTGCGTTGTGTGAAAATCGCAGCATGCTCCTCTTTGTCCGTTTTTCATGTAACACAGGCCCCATAGAAATGAATGGGGTTGGGTGAAAATCGCAAGCATCCGCAAGCAAGTGCGGATGCAGTGCGATTTTCACACACGGTTGCTAGGAGACGATCGGGATGGAGACCCGATCATTATTATTTCCCCTTATAACATGGTTATAAGGGGAAATAATAGCATTCTGAATACAGAATGCATAGTACATAGTATAGTGGTGATGGATCATGTGATGGACCATGTGATGAGCGTCATTAAAGGTCCTATTGCTCACAGATGAAGACAGAAGAGATGCGGGCTGCGCGAACAAGTGGATTAAGGTGAGTTATTTTTTATTTATTTTTAACCCCTCCAGCCCCATTGTACTATGCATTCTGCATTCAGAATGCTATTATTTTCCCTTATAACCATGTTATAAGGGGAAATAATACAATCTACACTACAACTAACCCAAACCTGAACTTCAGTGAAGAAGTTCGGGTCTGGGTACCACAGTCTGTTTTTTATCACGCGCGTGCAAAACACATTGCACCCGCGCTTTAAAAACTGAACATCGGAACGCAATCGCAGTCAAAACTGACTGCAATTGCGTACCTACTCGCGCGGGTTTGCCACAATGCACTAGGACGCATGCGGACACGCTCGTCTGCAAGGGGCCTAAGGGCCAGCTGTTCCGTTCCGCAAAATACGGAATGCACGCGGACGTCATCTGTATTTTTTGCGGATCCCTGAAATACTGAAAAAGCCATACGGTCGTGTGCAATAGGCCTTAGAACAAAGTTTTATGCGAATCGACTTCGGATGTTTCATCCGAAGTCGATTCGCTCATCCCTAGTTACTACTATGGGGCGTGAAGAGAGTTCAGTGAGCGACTGCAAACATAAGCTGTGGTTTAAGGCTGGGTTCACACTTGAGCGTTTTACAGCGCGTTCAAACGCGCTGTAAAACGCTCAACACATGATAACCAATGCTTCCCTATGGCCCTGGTTCTCACTTGAGCGTTTTACAGCGCGTTTGAACGCGCTGAAAAAAGCCCTACGCTCAAACAAGTTCTTGAGCTTCTTTGGGGCGTTTTGACGCGCGTTTGTGGCCATATAGGACACTGCAGTCAATCACACAAACGCGCGTCAAACGCGCGTTTACTATTGCAAAAAACGCACATAAAAACGCGCGACAAAAACGCGCGTTAAACGCGCATATCAAATACGCTCAGGTCTGAACCCAGCCTTAGGGTTTTATTTGCGGTTGTTTGTCATTTTTACACCTGTCAAAAGCCCCCGACCAACCAAGAGGAACTAAGGTCATGGGAAAAGGCGCTGATCGATTAAACACAATATATGAAAGAGGTACTGCTACCACAGAAACACGCGAGAATACTTCCAGTAACACACAAGAAAAAAGCTTTTTAAAGGGAACCTCTAACCTCTCCTGACCTCTCAGTGAATGCCTGCTGTATTCCAATGTACTTTGGAGCACCTTTTCTTACAACACTATATTGCACTGTTCCTCTGTTATTCCTTCAGGAAATTCTCAAAAAAATAAAATAAATGGATGCTACTATTCTCCACGTCAATGGGGTCCATACATAGTATAACACTGACCGATCAATGACTGGTAAGGCTGAGTTGTCTATTCATACATTTCCAGGAGGAATATCGGAGGAATATCGGAGGAATGTCACAAGGCAGAGTTCTAATAAAAAATGCTTCAGAATGGCTAGTCGGGGAACACAAGTATTTGCTAAAACAGCTAGCTCCTCTTTAATGTGAATGTTAAAGGGGTCGTCTGAAATTGATGACCTATCCTCAGGCTGCCCCCACCGATCAGCTGTTTCGGACAGCCTCTCCACAGGAAACTATACAGTGCACGGAGCGGAAGCAGAAGGTTCTGTACACCGGGTGGTTTTCATCGCTGACCGAAAGAGCTTATCTGTGGAGGTGTCAGACCCCCGGCCGATCAGATACTGATCACCTACCCTGACCAAAAGTCATCAATATCTGTGGCCTGGACAATCCCTTTAAGTCTTGTGTGATACGAATATTCCTCCTGTGTGACATCTATGAAATGCACCAAAGGACTGTTAAAGGGTTGTCCACTAGATAGTCACTTTTTATTTACATCCAGCCTCCATGCTCCTACACCTTCCAGTGACAGATCATTAGACCGCTGAGGAGGTCCATAAGGACCGAAACGTCCGGTCAAACGATTTTTGTAACTGGATCATGGACTTTTCTATCTAAATGTGCCGCAATTTCATATTACTACTGCAGCGCCACCACAGGTAAAATGAAGCACTACAGTGATCCCAGTTTAAAGGGGTTCTCCGGGCTTTTTAAGAAAATCCATGCTTTATTTCTAACTTATGGATCAAAGACAACTTAGTACTTACCCCTCTGTGGCGCCGCTGATGCAGTCTCCGCTGCACAAGTTAAATCTCAGAGAACCCCTTTAACTCTATTTTATCTTATGTGTAAGGCTACATGCACACGACCGTGGCGTTTTTTGCGGTCCGCAAACCGCGGATCCGCAAAAAACTGAAGGCGTCCGTGTTGCCTTCCGCAATTTGCGGAACAGGCGCCGGCAATATAAATGCCTATTCTTGTCCGCAAAGCGCAGACAAGAATAGGATATGTGATATTTTTTTAGCGGGGCCACGGATGCGGACAGCACACGGAGTGCTGTCCGCATCTTTTGCGGCCCCATTGAAATGAATGGGTCCGCATCCGACCCGCCAAAACGGCGGCTCAGATGCGGACCCAAACAACGGTCGTGTGCATGAGGCCTAATTCACAGATTAGTGCCGGGTCCTCCAGTAGTGAAGGCCAAGGGCTCAAAGAGATTGTACAGCACCACACCTGTCCACAGGTGGTGTGCGGTGTTGCAGCTCTGCCCCATTGACTCCAATGGAGCAGAGCTGCAATACCAGACACAACCAATGGACAGGGGTGGCGCTGTTTTTGGAAGAAAGCAGCCATGTTTTTCTACTCCTGGACAACCCCTTCAAATCCATATTACCCACCAAGGCAAACCTTGATTTGCCCCCGCACTAGAAATAAACGCTGATTTCCAGTGAAGTTTGCCCCAGCATTTACATGGGCTTGTCTGATAAAAGGAAATAAGACTGTGACCCAAACAAGAGGCTGATCAAAGGTAATACAGTCTGTGATAATACTTCAGCGCAGTATGCAGACATTTCATGGATAGCGGGACCACCAGCACCACCAACAGGGCATTGCAGGTACTGAAACTCGAGATGTAGGTCTACCTGTCTGATGTATGCAAATGTATATTGTAAGGTTCCCAGAGGAACAAACCCATCTTGTTCCATACTCAACTATACAGTCTAAGGGCTCATGCACACGACCTTATGGGTCCACCAAAAATAAAAATAAATAAAAAGGATGACGTGCAATATCAGTTTTTTATTTTATTTTGTGGATCGATTGTAACAATGCCTGCACCTGTCCACAAAACGGACATGACTTGTGGATATACGGATATGGAATGCCCACGGAAATGAATGGTTCCTCATACGGGCCGCAAAAAAAAAAAAAACGGACACAGACCTACAAAACCGTGTCCGTTCCTTTTTTTTTCGGCTCGTATGTGGAACCATTCACTTCAACGTGGCCGCAAAAAATGGAAATGACTCTGTGTGCATTCCGTATCCGTACGTCCGCAAGTCCTTTCTGCAAAAAATAAATAGAACGTGTCCTATTCTTGTCCGCATTAAGGGTTAGGATAGGACTGTTCTATTGGGGACCAGCTGTATCCGTGTTTTGCGGATCCGCAATTTGCAGACCGCAAAACAACAGTTGTGTGCATGAGCCCTAAATGTGAACGGAAAATTAAAGGGGTACTCCAGCTACATCAAGGTATCCACTACCTACAGGACCTCTGAGATCATCAACGATCATAAGAATGGGGGGGAACCCCAAAATGAATGGAATGGCAGGTCGAGCACGTGCACTGCCGCTCCATTCATCTCCATCGGACGGCCAGAATTAGCTGAGCGCTTGTACGCCATGATCTCCGGAGGTCCCATAGAGATGAGTAGAGATGAGGTGTGCACCCGCGACCTGCTGCTCTTGGAGCTAATACACCCTATTTTGGAGCTAATACACCCCATTCTTGGGATTATTGGGGGTCCCCGCCCACCCCCCCACCCTCAATCTAAGGCCTCTTGCACACGAACGCGTGCGCCCCGTGGCCCGCAATGCATGAAGACACCGTCCGTGGGGCAGCCGCAGCGGATCGCGGACCCATTCACTTTAATAGGTCCGCGATCCGCCTGTTCTGCAAAAAGATAGGACATGTTCTATCTTTTTGCGGAACGGAAGTACGGGACAAAACCCCACAGAAGCACTCCGTAGTGCCTCCGTAAGGTTCCGTTCCGTGCTTCCATTCCGCATCTCTGGATTTGCGGACCGCCAACGGAACGGCGCCCGTGTACTGCAAATGCGGTCCGCAATACGACCACGGAGCGCACACATTCGTGTGAAAGAGGCCTAACAGTTATCCCCATTAGTTGTTGAGCAGCAGAAGTTGGGGAGATAAGGATGGGGCTGTCAGATTTGAACATGTCCGATCCATAAGCCGCCAGAAGCATCTCAGAAGCTCTCTCGCGCCTGGCTGAGCGTATGTGTGCACGAGGGTCGTCGGGACTAATCGCCGCCTGCAGAATGAGAATTTAGCCGACAGGTATCTCCTGTGTCTGGCTAGCCTAAGGGCTCATGCACACGAACGTATTCTTTTTCTGTGTCCGTTACGTGTTTTCTGCGGACCGTATGCAGAACCATTCATTTCAATGGGTCCGCAAAAAAAAAAAAAAATAAGTTATTCCGTGTGCATTCCGTTTCTGTATGTCCGTTCCGCAAAAAAATGAAAAATGTTCTATTATTGTCCACATTACGGACAAGGATAGGACTGTTCTATTAGGGGCCAGCTGTTCCGTTCCGCAAAATACGGAATGCACACCGACGTCATCCGTATTTTTTGCGGACCGCAAAATACATACGGTCGTGTGCAAGAGCCCGTACTGTGACATCTGTGACAAGATGGTCAATGGTTCATCCATGAAGATGTCCGTGAAAGATCCGTGTTTGGTCCTTGTGTCATCCATATTGTTTTTTCCGAGCATCTCCTACCAATAGTCCGTGAAAGCCACAGATCAATCATGGGTGACATCCGTGTTGTGTCCGTGTTTTTTTTTCTCGGACCCATAGACTATAATGTGCGGTAGGGACAAAATAGAGCAGGCGTCCGTGGTAAACCGCTGATCCGTGAATGACTACACTCGCTGTCTGTGGAGACCATGGACAGGACACGTGTGCGATTCACGGAGGTGTGAACAAGGCCTTAGTCACAGCGCCGCGTCCTCTAACGCTAGGGCTTCGAAGTTTCCCAACTGAGGAATAAAGCCGTAAGACGGCGAGAAGTCATCTCTATTCCGCATAATATGGACGCAAGAGCGCTGCTGGCGAAACTCCTTTAATCTAGCGCCCAATAATCCAGAAAATCTCATGATCAGGCAGTACAAGCACCAAAGCACAAAATAGATGAAACCTATTTTTTTACCGATGACTAGAGACGAGCGAAGCAAGCTTGGTACGCTACATCCGAAGCCGCTTTGCTAAAAAAACGTATTGGAATACTGCACGGAGATCCGTCTGGTGGCCCAGACCGTGGCCGTGTGCATAGGCCGATGCTTTTTTTTTTCTATAGTGTGCAAGCACGACCACTGCTGATGGATTGCAGGGTGGTCGTAACCATGGAAACGAGCGGTGTATAATGTGATGGAGAAATGAATCCAGCCAGCAAAGGAGGCAATATGGACAATCACAAGACATTAGTAAGGGCCCTGTATTAACTTTCTCTACATGATAGATGCACTTGCTGAAGTGAGAGGACCCCATTAGATACTATATTACCACCTCCACTGCACTGGACTACCGGACCCGTCACACACTCCTTATTACATGACTACTCCCAGCCGCCTCGCCCTCACATGCTGCTGACGCGGTCACGCTGGGACTTGTCGTTCTCCGGGAGGCTCGCGCACGCCGCCCTGGTGCCTAGACGCCGCTGGCTCCCGCGCGCCGGCCACGCCTCCTCCCGTGACGCGTTTCCGCTTTCGGTGCAGTCTCCTGCTAAGCGAAGATGGCGTCTCCGTTGCGGGAGCCCGAGGAGCTGGGCACGGAGAGCGAGCTGCTGGGCTGCTCCGCCCGGGACGTCGCCCTGGTATGTGACCCGGGGAGGGGAAAGCGACACGACCCGAGGGGGACTTCTGTCACGGGGGTTCACTCATGTGGGGGCCCAGGAGCCCCGGCCGTGGTGGGAAGTGACAGTGGGTTTCCCAGCTGTGTGTATGTGAGCTGCATCCATGTCACCCCGAGCGGCAACTACAGCTCCCAGCATGCCCTCACTGGGACGGGCTGACGGGGGGATGCTGGGAGTTGTAGTTTTCACAGCAGCTGGAGTGTGTGAGGTGACAGGCTGGTGTTGTGTAACCAGTGTGCAGGGGACAGATCTCCTCCACAGTCCTGTCTATGTCCTCACAGCACAGCACACACCGTGTATATATATATCCTCCACAGCACAGTCCTGGATGTGTCCTCACAGCACACACTGTATATATATGTATATCTGCCACAGTCCTGTATATTTCCTCACAGCACACACTGTGTATATATATATCCTCCACAGCACAGTCCTGTCTATGTCCTCACAGCACAGCACACACCGTGTATATATATATATCCTCCACAGCACAGTCCTGTATATGTCCCCACAGCACAGCACACACCGTGTATATATATATATCCTCCACAGCACAGTCCTGGATGTGTCCTCACAGCACACACTGTATATATATGTATCCTCCACAGTCCTGTATATGTCCTCACAGCACACACTGTATATATATGTATATCTGCCACAGTCCTGTCTATGGCCTCACAGCACACACCGTGTATATATATATAAATATTTATAGATATATTTATATAGCCATCTGCTGGACATGGAACATAATACCCCTCATACAGAAATAGGGGTGGGCAACCTGCGGCACTCCAGCTGTTACACTACAACTCCCAGCATGCATACTTGCTCTGCTCTTCTCAGAATCTCGTAGAAATAAATCGAGCCTGCTGGGAATTGTATCCCTTTAAGGCAGCCATCCTCAAACTGCGGCCCTCCAGCTGTTGCAAAACTACAACTCCCAGCATGCCCGAACAGCCTACAGGTATCAGCCTACAGCAGGGCATTGTGGGAGTTGTAGTTTTACCACAGCTGGAGGGCCGCAGTTTGAGGATGCCTTCTTTAAGGCCTCATGCACACAGCCGCAGTTTTGGCGTCTCGGATGCGGACCCATTCATTTCAACTGGGCCGCAAAAGATGCGGACATTACTCCGTGTGCTGTCTGCATCCGTTGCTCCGTTACGTGGTCCGCAAAAAAAATATAACCTGTCCTATCGCAGACAAGAATAGGCAATTATATTAATGGCTGTCCGTGCCGTTCCGCAAATTGCGGAACGCAAACGGACACCATCAGTGTTTCGCGGATCCGCAATTTGCGGACTGCAAAACACACAACGGTCGTGTACATGAGGCCTAAAGGGTGCATTCACACGACCGTATAAATGGATCCGTTCATTTCAATGGGGCCGCAAAAGATGCGGACAGCACTCCATGTGCTGTCCGCATCCGTTGTCCCTTTCCGCGGCCCCTCAAAAAACATGGAGCCGGCCATTTGCGGTCCGGAAAATGCGGAAAGCACACGGCCGTTATCTGTGTTTTGGGGATCCGCAACTTGCGGACCGCGAAACACTTACGGTCGCGTGAATGCACCCTAAGGCTACTTTCACATTAGCGTTTTTCTTTTCCGGCACTGAGTTCCGTCACAGGGGCTCTATACCGGAAAGTAACTGATCAGGCATATCCCCATGCAATCTGAATGGAGAGTAAGGGCTCTTTCACACCTGCGTTCTTGTCTTCCGGCATAGAGTTCCGTCGTCGGGGCTCTATGCCGGAAGAATCCTGATCAGGATTATCCTAATGCATTCTGAATGGAGAGAAATCCGTTCAGGATGCATCAGGATGTCTTCAGTTCCGGTACGGAACGTTTGTTGGCCGGAGAAAATACCGCAGCATGCAAAATCCGGAACACTTGCCGCAAGGCCGGATCCGGAATTAATGCCCATTGAAAGGCATTGATCCGGATCCGGCCTTAAGCTAAACGTCGTTTCGGCGCATTGCCGGATCCGACATTTAGCTTTTTCTGAATGGTTACCATGGCTGCCGGGACGCTAAAGTCCTGGCAGCCATGGTAAAATGTAGCGGGGAGCAGCATACTTACCGTCCGTGCGGCTCCCCGGGCGCTCCAGAGTGACGTCAGGGCGCCCCAAGCGCATGGATCATGTGATCACATGGATCACGTCATCCATGCGCATGGGGCGCTCTGACGTCACTCTGGAGCGCCCGGGGAGCCGCACGGACGGTAAGTATGCTGCTCCCCCGCTCCCCGCTCCTACTATGGCAACCAGGACTTTAATAGCGTCCTGGGTGCCATAGTAACACTGAACGCATTTGGAAGACGGTTCCGTCTTCAAATGCTTTCAGTACACTTGCGTTTTTCCGGATCCGGCGTGTAATTCCGGCAAGTGGAGTACACGCCGGATCCGGACAACGCAAGTGTGAAAGAGGCCTAATCCGTTCAGGATGCATCAGGATGTCTTCAGTTCAGTCATTTTGACTGATCAGGCAAAAGAGAAAACCGTAGCATGCTACAGTTTTATCTCCGGCGACAAAAAACTGAAGACTTGCCTGAATGCCGGATCAGGCATTTTTTTCCATAGGAATGTATTAGTGCCCGATCAAAATACCAGAATGCCGGATCCGTCCTTCCGGTCTGCGCATGCGCAGACTTTTAAAAATGAGAAAAAAATAAATACCGGATCCGTTTTGCCTGATGACACCGGAAAAACGGATCCGGTATTGCAATGCATTTTTCTGACTGATCAGGATCCTGGTCAGTCTGAAAAATGCCTGATCAGTCAGAAAAAATGGCATGCGTTTGCATACAGTTTGCCTGATCAACCGAACTGCCTGCCAGAATCAAACAACGCAAGTGTGAATGCACCTAATCCAGAGGCTGATAATCCCGACTCTTCGATTATGTGGCCTTTGTGTCCGACACAGAACTGTCATCAAATCTGGGTTTTTACAAAATCCAATATGAACAAAAAACTGTTTATGGCTCACTTTACACTCAATTTTCTATTTTTTATTTTATTTATTTTTTTAAACTTGAGGTGCGATAGTGTAAAGCAGGGATGCCCAACGTGCGGCCCTCCAGCTAGTGCAAAACTACAACTTCCATCATGCTTGGGCAGCCTATAGCTATCAGGGCATGCTGGAAGCTGTAGTTTTGCAACAGCTGGAGGGCCGCGGGCTGGGCATCCCTGGTGTAAAGGAAAATTGTCTTAGTTGCCCATAGCAACCAATCAGATTATACCTTTCATTTTCCAAAGGAGCTGTGAAAAACGAATGGTGGAATCTGATTGGTTGCTATGGGCAACTAATCCAGTTCTACTTTTACACCAGTTTTGATAAATCTCCCCCACCCACTCCAGACATTAGCTGAAAGTCTATAGCAGGGACGTCCAACCTGCGGCCCTCCAGCTGATGTAAAACTACAACTCCCGGCCGCAGGTTTGGCATCCCTGGTCTATAGGAATTGTGACATGCAGGACAGTTATGCGTTGTTAGCGTTTTTTGTGTCCATGTTTTTTTTTTTTTTGTCTAAGCACGTTGTAGCCATGGCATCATTTAAAAAAAAAAATCCAGGAAAACACATTTCATCACAGGGGAAAAAAAAACATTTAACGAAAGAAAAAACTCTTGCAGTTTAGGTCCTCGCACGCATGACTTGGGCTCTGGCTCATTTCACACTTGCATTTTTTTTTTTTGCATTTTTTTTTGCATTTTTTTGGATGGATTTTCCCTGGATGTCAAAAGGACACGGAAATGTGAGTGAGGCCTAAGGGGTCGTTAACGCACCGGATTTCTGGCCAGAATCTCTTCTTTTCTCGCAACGGCTAGAAGCCTCCTCCGCAGCCACGGACAAGAATAGGCATTTCTATCATAGTGCGGTCGTGAAATGCAGAACGCATGTCATCGGTGTTCGTGTTTTGCGGATCCGCAATTTGCAGACTGCAAATTACTTGCGGACGTGTGAATGTACCCTTAAGGTCCATTCACACGTATCCGCAAATTGCCGGCACTCTCATAGAAAATGCCTTTTCTTCTCCGCAATTGGGGTCAAGAATAGGATATGTTCTATTTTTTTGCGGATCCGCAAATGCGGATGCTAATAGCCCATTCCGGCCTCATTGAAAATGAATGGGTCCACACCTGTTCCGCAAAATTGCGGAACGGATGCGGTCACATTTTGTAGACTTGTGAATGGACCCTTAGGGCTCATTCACACGACCGTATGTCTTTTTCAGTGTTTTGCGGGCCGGATCCGTTTTTTATTTCCAGTAGTGTTTCCGTTCCGTTCCATTTTTCCGTATGGAATTTACAGTAATTACATAGAAAAAATTGGGCTGGGCATAAAATTTTCAATAGATGGTTCCGCAAAAATAAAACTGATACGAAAGACATACGGAGTAAGTTACGTATGTGTTCCGTTTGTTTTGCGGTCCCATTGACTTGAATGGAGTCACGGAAAGCGATTTGCGGACAATAATAGGACATGTTCTATCTTTCAACGGAACGGAAATAGGGAAACGGAATGCATACGGAGTACATTCCATTTTTTTTGCGGACCGTTAAAATGAATGTTTCCGTATGCAGACCGTATATGGAACGCAAAAAACGTTCGTGTGAATGAGCCCTTACTTTGAGACAAATTTTTACACCAGAATTGTGGTGCAGTCTTGTCACTAAATGGCGCCTCTTTCTTAGGCCACGAACCTTTGTGCTAAGCACCACCCCTTGTCTAGCATGGTGGGAAAAAGTGTAGAACCCCCTAGATGCGCCAAATTGTGCCACTTTGTTAGACATATATTTGGCGTATGCGCATTAGTAAGTCTGGGGCCATATGTTTTCCAGCTAACGTTCCAGGGCGCAGAAGCCAGAAAGACCTAAAACCCCGACCTAATGAACAGCGCGTGTGTCCTGCACTTCCTATAGACCCTCAGCTTACATCTGGAGCCGGAGTTTTTACCCATGAAAAACGCCAGGAAAAAAAACCTACGGATGAAAGCACCCGAACGCGCAAATATACCATGGGCCAAAAAAGTCCTGTATTTCATATTTCCCATAGACTTTCCGCCAACGCCGGGAGCTGGCACAAAAGTTAGGCCGTTTTTGGCAGCATGGAAACGCCAGACTAAATTTGTGTGCATGAGCCATTAAAGGGGTTGTGCCAAGTGGGGACGTTATCCCATATTCAGAATAGGGGGTGACTCGCTGTCTGTGGGAGTTCCGGTGATAGCCGTGTACAGATCTCGCCCGTCTCTGACACTCCCATACAAATGGAAGGAGCGGCTGCGCATATTTCCGACCACCACTTCCGTCCATTTCAGTGGGACTCCATGGGGGACGGGGCCCCCGTTTTCGGTGGGGTTCCTACCCCTGGGATCTAATAGCTGTCCCCTATCCTGTGGATAGGGGATAAAGTTCTGTAATCAGAATACCCCTTTAAAGGGCTTGCGTCACTTCAGCAAATGGTATTCATCATGTAGAGAAAGTTAATACAAGGCACTTACTAATGTATTGTGATTGTCCATATTGCCTTCTTTGCTGGCTGGATTCCTTTTTCCATCACATTATACACTGCTCGTTACCATGGTTACTACTAGGGATGTGCGAATCGATTTGCATGAAACATTGTTCTAATACTGTACGGAGCAGGAGCTTTTAACCCCTCAGATGCTGCGGTTAGAAGGATGGGACGTGTACTCCCTCTGTCTCCCAATCTGTTGTTGCTTGACCAAGTGGCATGCCTATTTCTGTCCTGAAGAAAGGATCAGCACATCAGAATCTAATCTTTCTCCGCACATCTGGTGTCAGGTGACCCCCCCATACACTTTGGGTTTCGTCTAAACCTGGCTGCCCAGGAAACAGCGCCACTCTTGTCACTAGACTGTGTCTGGTATTGCGTTTACTTGAATAGGGCTGAACTGTAACAACCTATAAAGTCCATGGGCTGGAGAGGCACGACTCACAGCCGGTTCAGACCTGCTCAACAAAGAGAAACCAATGCTTCCCTGTCGGCATGGTTCTCACCTGGGCGTTTTACAGCTCGTACGATCGCGCTGTAAAACGCCCGACGCCCCAAAAAGTTCAGGAGCTTCTTTGGGGCGTAGTGTCGCACGTTCCCGTACATAGACTTCCGGGCACGCGCGACAATGGGTGTTCGCTTGTCTCCGCTGCGCGATTGTAAACGCCCGTACAATCGCGCATACAGAGCGTACGTTCAGTACGCTCTGGTGTGAACCCAGCGTTATAGAAAAAGACAACCATTCTTGTTTTTCCAGTGTCATAAACCCTTCAGTTCTCACTTCATCATATACTGTCGAGTGAATACATAGAGACCGTTCCTTCCACATATCTGTCAGCCTTGTTGATTTAGTACATTAAAGGGCATCTGTCAGCAGTTCTGTACCTATGACACTGGCTGACCTGTTACATGTGCGCTTGGCAGCTGAAGGCGTCTCTGTTGGTCCCATGTTCATATTGCTGGGGAAAATTATGTTTTAATATATGCAAATGAGCCTGTAGGAGCAACGGGGGCGTTACCGTTACACCTAGAGGCTCTGCCCTCTCTACCACTGCTGCACAAGGACAGGCATTATGTTTTCTGACCCTGGCCCTGTCAAATAGCAGAGAGCAGTTGCAGAGAGAGCAGAGCCTCTAAGTGTAATGGTTACACCCCCGTTGCTCCTAGAGGCTCATTTGTATATAGTAAAACATCATTTTCTCGGGAATGTGGGCAAATATGAACATGGGACCAACACAGATGTCTTCAGCTGCCGAGCGCACATGTAACAGGTCAGCCAGTGTCATAGGTACAAATCTGCTGACAGATGCCCTTTAAAGGCTATGTATACCTTTTGGGTTAACTGTTTTTCTAAGGGTAATTTCACACTAGCGTTTTTGTTTTCTGGCATTGAGTTCCATTCTAGGGCCCTACCGGAAAAGAACTGATCAGTTTTATCCTAATGCATTCTGAATGGAGAACAATCCGTTCAGAATGCATCAGTTCAGTCCCTCTTACGTTTTTTTTTTACGGAGAAAATACCGCAGCATGCTGCAGTTTTCTCTCCGGCCAAACATACTGATCACTTGCCGGAATGCCGGATCCGGCATTAATTTACATTTAAGTGTGTTACTGCCGTCATTAAGTGTTCCGGCAAAACGGATCTGGCTTTCCGGTCTGCGCATGCGCAGACCTTTAAAAATGCAAAAAAAAAATCATACCGGATCCGTTTTTCCAGATGACACCGGAGAGACGAATCCATTATTTCAATGCATTTGTCACACGGATCCGTCTGACAAATGCCATCAGTTTGCGTCCGGATTGTCGGATCCAGCAGGCAGTTCTGGCGACGGAACTGCCTGCCGGAATCCTCTGCCGCAAGTGTGAAAGTAGCCTAACTATGTGACTGGTACTTTTCACTTGGTCATCTAACAAGCCTTATTATCTTAAACTACTGAGCAGTTATAAACACTTATTTAAGCCACATTCTTATCAGTAAGATTGAGATTTGATGAGTGTTTATAATGTCAGAGAGCAGAGATAAAGAGTCCATCTGCTCCTCAGATGACGGAAAAGGCAAAAAAGAAAGTGTCGCACATGTGGTATCGCCGTACTCAGGAGAAGTAGGGCAATATGTTTTGGGATGTATTTTTACATATACCCATGCTGGGTGAGAGAAATATCTCTGTAAATTGACAACTTTGTATAAAAAAAATTAAAAAGTTGTCATTTACAGAGATATTTCTCACACACAGTATGTGTATATGTAAAAAAAAACACCCAAAACACATTGCCCTACTTCTCCTGAGTACGGCGATACCACTTTTTTGCAGCCTAGGTGCACAAAGGGGCCCAAATACCTTTAGGATTTCACAGGGCATTTTTTATGCATTTGGATTCCAAACTACTTCTCACTCTTTAGGGCCCCTAAAATACCACGGCAGTATAAATACCCCACAAGTGACCCCATTTTGGAAAGAAGACACCCCAAGGTATTCCGTGAGGGGCATGGCGAGTTCCTAGAATATATTTTTTTTGGCACAAGTTAGCGGAAAATGATTTATTTATTTTTCCTCTTACAAAGTCTCATATTCCACTAACTTGTGACAAAAAATAAAATTTTACATGAATTCGCCATGCCCCTCACGGAATACCTTGGGGTGTCTTCTTTCCAAAATGGGGTCACTTGTGGGGTAGTTATACTGCCCTGGTATTTTAGGGGCCCTAAAGCGTGAGAAGTAGTTTGGAATCCAAATCCGCAAAACACATACGGACGTCTAAATGGAGCCTTACAGGGTGGTGATCAGGGAGTCTATATGGGGTGATCAGGGGTTAATAAGTGACAGGGGGGGTGTAGTGTAGTGTGGTGCTTGGTGCTACTTACAGAGCTGCCTGTGTCCTCTGGTGGTCGATCCAAGCAAAAGGGACCACCAGAGGACCAGGTAGCAGGTATATCAGACGCTGTTAACAAAACAGCGTCTGATATACCTTTCTGGGGTTAAAAATATCGCATCTACAGCCTGCCAGCGAATGATCGCTGCTGGCAGGCTGTAGATCAACTCGTTTACCTTGCCATCCTGTGAACAGGAAATCTCGGCTCATGCGAGATGACGGATCTATGCGTCCAGGAGGAATAACCCGGCCGCCCGCAGGACGCATCCCTGCGTTAGGCGGTCGGGAGGTGGTTAAAGGGATGCTGTTCAGAAAGGTGTTTTTTTTTTAAACTGAATATTCATAGATAACCATAGAATTTTGGCAGTTTTTCTTTTTCCTCTCGGCAGTGCTATGCCATTGAAAATGAAATGCACAGAGAGGCAAAACATCCTTTTGTCCTCTGTCAATTTACTGCTGCTGTGAGGTGATGTTTACTGAAGGGTAGTCCTCATGATTATAATAGTTGTAGAATTGGGGTGACAGTATGACGGCTCTATTCTCTTGATAGGACTAGATAGAGAAGAACAGTATTGCACTATCAATGTAACATGGGATGCTTTAATGGATGATGATCAGCTTGATTCGACACTGCATCCTTGCTGAAACCTTAGCCCAAAATCCTACATCTGGATGTCCCTAACCTCTTCTGGCCGACCACCTTTACAACTATTTTTTAGCTACTTCCTAGTTATGTCTGCGTCTGACACACAGTATGGTCAGCGTTACCACAACAGAGGACTCGTTCCTGGTCCTGAAATAAGGAAGGAAACCATAAAGGAGGCTGAGCGCACATGTGGCTACTTCTCGGGGTCTATCGAGTCTATGCCTTGTCATCCCTCCTGACGTGTCTCTCTTAGTAAATACGTGTTTTCCCCCTGAAATAACAGTTGTGGAGCTTTTTTTTCTTAAATGGGTTGTGTCGGCTGAGACCTAGTGATGTGCCACCAGTGTCATATCTGGGATCTGCACCTATCTTTAGAATGAGGTCCCCAAAGCAAAGGAACACACACCGCGCATGCGCTTCATTCTCTTCAGTGAAAGGAAAGAGGTGAGCGCTTGTGTGGTGTGCCCTCTTTTACTTTGGGGGGCCCGTTCTAGAAATAGGTGTGGGTCACAGACGTGGGACTCCCACCTATCAGACATTGGTGGCATGTCCTAGCATATCCCTTTTAAAGGAAACCTGTCATCAACTTTATGCTGCCCATACTAATGGCAGAATAAAGTACAGACAGGTGAGTTGATTTCAGGGGTCTGTCATTTACAAGTTAAAAGTAAGAGGTTGCCGAGAACCATCATCACAATAATTGCAGAATTGGCCTGGCAAAGAGTCACGGCCACCTGAGAAGAGTCCTGGTTATTCCTGCCCACCTGCTGATGACTGACAGGCTTCTACCTAGTTTTCTCCCTCTCTCTCTAGGAGAGAACTGCCAATCATCAGCAGATGGGGAGAGAGCCGGAGATTATGTATAACCATGACTCTTCTCAGGTAGATTTGACTCTTCTCAAGGCCTGGGCTGCAATGATTATGATGCTGGTTCTCGGCAACCAATTACTTTTAGCTCATGAGTGACACACCGCTGACATCAGCATTTCTGTCACTACTTTATGCTGCCCTCAGTGAGATCAGCATAAAGTTGATGACGGGTTCCCTTTAAACTACATTCACATCTCCTCCATTTAGTCATTCTGTAGTCTGTTCTGGCAGAGGAACAGACTACCAGAATTCTGTATCTGTCATAACTGGACACCGCTGCAAACGGCCATGCACTCCCAGATCCTCGGCCTAAACCCTCTGTTATTCCTTCTTGAAATAAATAAATACCATTCCTGACATCAATAGGGTCTGTTCTTAAACAGTCTACCACTATCTGCGCTGATATTCCTCAGCTAGGATTCTGCAAAAATGCTTGAATATGCCCTCACCGTTTCCTGCCTAGACTACTGTAACTTCCTCCTCTGTGGCCTTCCATCTAACCCTCCAATCCTCAACTCTGCTGCCCAACTAATACTCCTCTCACCCTGTTACTCCTCTGCCTCTCCCCTCTGCCAATCCCTTCACTGACTCCCCATTGCCCAGTGAATTCAGTTTAAAATACTAAAAAATACATATAAGGGTTCCCGGCCGTATTGCGTTTGTGTGCATGAGCCCTAAGGCCGTCTACAACCTGTCCCCTCCATACATCACCAAGCTATCTTCCCACACGGAGTCTCCGATCCTCACAAGACCTCCTTCTCTCCTCTTCCCACAATCACTTCCAAGATTTCTCCCGTGAATCCCCCACACTCAAGAACTCGCTACCCCAACATATCAGACTCTCACCTACAGTGTAGTCCTTCCAAAGAAACCTGAAAACCCACCTCTTCAGACAAGCCTACAACCAGTGACCCTGCTGCCTCTATACCGCCATGACCTGCTTCACCCGCACCTACTGTGTCCTTCCTCCATACCTCGTAGATTGAGTCCTTGTGGGCAGGGCCCTCTCTCCTTCTGTACCAGTCTGTGACTCGTCTTCCTCATGCTTATTGCAATTGTTTGTATTGTGTAGGTATATTAACTAACCGCTTAAATCGGTGTAAAAAGTAGACGTTTACAATTGTCATTAATTCTCAGCCTGGTAATGAACGTTAAAATAAAACGAAAACGAACTTTATTGCGGATTCAATACTAAAATCTGGGGCAGTACAGCCCACCTAAAGCGTCAAATGCAGGCTCGGGTGCAATAGTTAATTAATAGAAAATCACGGCCCACGGCTTTTGTCTGCAGTTCATGGCATTTTATTCATGCTACATCATACAAAATTCATGATCCAGTAATATCTCTGAAGCGCAATTGATTATAAGTGTTAGATTAGGTGACCGGACGTTTCGGCCTATCAAGGCCTTCCTCGGCGGTCTATTATCTAAGGCCTCTTTCACACTTGCGTTGTCCAGATCCAGCGTGTACTCCATTTGCCGCAGGTGCCCGCCGGATCCGGAAAAACGCAAGTGAACTGAAAGCATTTGAAGACGGATCCGTCTTCAAAATGCGTTCAGTGTTACTATGGCACCCAGGACGCTATTAAAGTCCTGGCTTCCATAGTAGTAGTGGGGAGCGGGGGAGCAGTATACTTACAGTCTGTGCGGCTCCCGGGGCGCTCCAGAATGACGTCAGAGCGCCCCATGCGCATGGATGACGTGTCTATGCGATCACGTCACCCATGCGCGTGGGGCGCCTTGACGTCACTCTGAAGCGCCCTGGGAGCCGCACGGACGGTAAGTATACTGCTCCCCACTACACTTCACCATGGCAAACAGGACTTTAGCGTCCTTGCAGCCATGGTAACCATTCAGAAAAAGCTAAACGTCGGATCCGGTAATGCGCCGAAACGACGTTTAGCTTAAGGCCGTATCCGGATTAATGCCTTTCAATGGGCATTAATTCCGGATCCGGCCTTGCGGCAAGTGTTCAGGATTTTTGACCGGAGTAAAAAGCACAGCATGCTGCGGTATTTTCTCCGGCCAAAAAACGTTCCGTTCCGGAACTGAAGACATTCATTCAGAATGCATGGGGATAATCCTGATCAGGATTCTTCCGGCATAGAGCCCCGACGACGGAACTCTATGCCGGAACAGAACAACGCAAGTGAATAAATGACCCCCATCGTTTTTAAAAACAGACATCGCCCATAGAATTGTATGGGAGGCAGTGCACAAGCTTGGCCACCATACAGCTCCTTCTCACCAGAGACTTGCTGCTGGCATTTTATTTTCTAGCAAATGATGGGGGTCCCAGTGGTCACAGCCTATGGATAGGTGAAAAGGGGGGGGGGGGGTGTCCGGATTCAGAGCTGAACCCGGACATAGCCCCTTTGAGTGGAGCATCGGGGCATTTCATGTTCCGATGCTCTTCCTTGCACTGCGATGCATTGCACAGGACAAGGGCTGTTTTGTTTATATTTTTACACTGCTAGGCAGAGACTTCCACCTAGCAGTGTTGCCAGTGACATCACCGGTACTAACGGGTAGGCTTTAGCGCTGCCCTAGCAGGTTTACAGGCTAGGACAGCGCTAAAGTTCGCCCATTAGTGCCGGTGACATCACCGGGCTCACTGCTAGGCGGAAGCCTTCACCTAGCATTCCCATAGTAAAACCCAGTATGTCACTGGATCTGGTAAAAAAAAGCCCCTGTCCTGCTCGATTTAGCGCATGGTAAGGCCTCATGCACACGACCGTTGTTGTGTTCCGTGTCCGTTGTTCCGTTTTCCGTGATTTTCTGCGGACCCATTGACTTTGAATGGGTCCGTCGAAAACTCGGATAATGCACCGTTTGTCATCCACGTCTGTGATCCGTGTTTCCAGTCCGTCAAAAAAATAGGACCTGTCCTATTTTTTTCAGGGACAACGGTTCGCGGACCCATTCAAGTCAATGGGTCCGTGAAAAAACACGGAGGCACACAAGATTGTCATCGCGTCTGTTTTTTTTCTATCATTTGCAAGGCAAACTTTTTTTTCACTTTCCTTCATGTCAAAAATCAAGAGACACGGAAGCGGAAACGGATCACGGAACAACGGAACCCCAGTTTTGCGGACCGTGAAAAAATACTGTCGTGAGCATGAGGCCTAAGGGAGAGCATGAAATGCTCCGATGCTGTGCTCAAAGGAGCTGCCTGGGTGAAGAAGGGGTTATGTCCGGGTTGAGCTCTGAACCCGGACAACCCTTTAATTAGTGACTGGTATACTGCTTTAATATGTAGCTTTACTTCACATAGATATATATCTTTCTCCTTGATTGCGAGGATGTTGTAGCTCCAATTTATCATGAGTTTATGTATCTTTGCCCCTATCATTGCATTCTACTCATTTTGGGCTAAAAATATATATATTTTTTAATTGGTTTTTATTAAAAATTGTCAACGCAGACCTTTAAATCTGTGAAAAAAAGAAATACTGGATCCGTTTTTTACAGATGACACCGAAGAGACGGATCCGGTATTTCAATGCATTTGTCAGACGGATCCGCATTCGGATCTGTCTGACAAATGCCATCCATTTGCGTCCGGATTGCCGACGGAATCCTCTGCCGCAAGTGTGAAAGTACCCTTAGTTACAGCTGTTTTGAACCCTACAATATGAGGACCTTCTCAAGATGGCTCCTTTGACAGTTCTCTGAGGACATATCTGCTTTCCCTCACTTCCCATACACACTTGCTGTAGCCAGCAGCTCGCTGCCAGCCAATTAGATTGGATTACTGAGAGACACGCCCCCGCACTTGGAAGCCTAATGCAGTACCGCCCCTCTGTCTTCTGTTTACACTGAAGGGAAGACAGAAAAGCCCTAGCAGCGGTCTTTAGGGACTAGATAGTATGTATTCGGTGGCTCACCAGTTGGACACAACAAAATGGGTGCACACTTCAATGGACTCGCCCGTCCCAAAAAAGAACTAAATAGAAAATGGATTGGAGAAGGGCACTCACTATATGGGAATACACAGAAATTTAATAAAACTCCACTTGGATGAATACAGGAGTTAAATCAATAAAATAACACAGTAGTAAAACCAATTGTAATGACACAGCAATAAAACCAATTGTGATGGCACAGCAATCAAATCAGCTGAAATAAACTGCCTAAAATAGCCAACCTGCTAACTAAAATGTAGTAAACATACACGTCCACACCTAGTTATGCAGAGTATATAGCCCGTAAGTTCACACTTGTAGAGTATCGGATTATGAGGTGTCCCTCATAAATTACACAAGCCTGCTGTGTCCAAAAAAACTCCAGGTTATTATGGGCAGACGAATGATTACTAGCGGGATTAGTATGGTATGTTAAAGAGGACCTTTCATCGGTCCAAACATTGTGAACTAAGTATCATGACATATACAGCGGCGCCCAGGGATCTCACTGCACTTACTATTATCCCTGGGCGCCGCTCCGTTCTCCCGTTATGTCCTCCGGTATGTTCGGGGACTTGGTTATAGTAGGCGGAGACTTAAGGGACTTGGTTATAGTAGGCGGAGTCTGCCCTTGTTCTGCTGGGCGTCTCCTTCTCCTAGGCTGTAGCGCTGGCCAATCGCAGCGCAGAGCTCACAGCCTGGGAGGTTTTCTCTCCCAGGCTGTGAGCTCTGCGATGCGATTGGCCAGCGCTACAGCCTAGGAGAAGGAGACGCCCAGCAGAACAAGGGCAGACTCCGCCTACTATAACCAAGTCCCCGAACATACCGGAGGACATAACGGGAGAACGGAGCGGCGATAGGGATAATAGTAAGTGCAGTGAGATCCCTGGGCGCCGCTGTATATGTCATGATACTTAGTTCACAATGTTTGGACCGATGAAAGGTCCTCTTTAACATACCATACTAATCCTGCTAGTAATCATTCGTCTGCCCATAATAACCTGGAGTTTTTTTGGACACAGCAGGCTTGTGTAATTTATGAGGGACACCTCATAATCCGATACTCTACAAGTGTGAACTTACGGGCTATATACTCTGCATAACTAGGTGTGGACGTGTCTGTTTACTACATTTTAGTTAGCAGGTTGGCTATTTTAGGCAGTTTATTTCAGCTGATTTGATTGCTGTGCCATCACAATTGGTTTTATTGCTGTGTCATTACAATTGTTTTTACTACTGTGTTATTTTATTGATTTAACTCCTGTATTCATCCAAGTGGAGTTTTATTAAATTTCTGTGTATTCCCATATAGTGAGTGCCCTTATAAGGTAATTACAGACCTTTTGGCAATCATTAACAGACTAACTCAGGTATACATGCCTAGCTCTAATCAACTAACAAATAAAAAAAAAAAAAAAAAAAAAATATATATATATATATATATATATATATATATATATATATATATATATATATGACAGTTACCCTTTAAATGAGTGTTAATAAGCTATCGGGAGCACAGAGATAAGGACTGTACATCCAGCTGTCGGAAAAGCAACCTGAAGGTTCAGTGTGAACGTGTAAGATACTCTGTATATAAATGTGCAGATAGACTGAAGAGTAACCATGTAGGGCAAAAATTGTTGAAAAATTTTAATAAAGACCAACTGAATTTTTTTTAGCCCAAAATGAATGAACTGTAATAATAAAAAAATAAAAATTGCTTTAAATAGCTTTTAAAGGGGTTTTCCGACATTTTAATACTGATGACCTATCCTCAGGATAGGTCATCATTATGTGATCGGTGGGGTCCGACGCCCGGGACTCTCGCCGATCAGCTGTTTCAGAAGGCCCTGACACTCCTGAGAGAGCCGTGTCCTTCTCCAGGTTTTCCTAGACCAGTGACGACACGTTCATAGGTCACGTGGCCTAGGCATAGCTCAGCCTCATAGAAGTTAATGGGCCTGAGCTGCGATACTAAGCACAGAACAGCGATGGCTCACCTTCGGCACGCCAGCTGTGGAGAAACTACAACTCCCAGCACGCTCCATTTGTTTCTATGCAGTTCTGAGAATAGCCAAGCAAGTGTGCATCTTGGGATGTTTTACCACAGCTGGAGTGCCGGAGGTTAGCCATCACAGCCCTAAGGGTCCATTCACACATCCGCAAAATGGGTCTGCATCTGTTCCGTAATTTTGCGGAACAGGTGCGGATCCATTCATTTTCAATGGGGCCGGAATGTGCTGTCCGCATCCTCATTTTCGGATTCGCACTTCCATTCCGCAAAAAAATAGAACATGTCCTATTCTTGTCCGCAATTGCGGACAAGAAAAGGCATTTTCTATAAGAATGCCGGCGATGTGCGTTCAGCAAAATGCAGAACGCACATTGCCGGTGTCCGTGTTTTGCGGATCCTCAAAACACATACAGACGTGTGAATGGACACTTAGGCATAATTGTTATGTGGCAAACGCAGTAAAAAAAAATTGCCTCGAAAATGGAGTCATATGATATTATACAACGTATTGCGCTGCGCTTGGTAAGCTGCAAGAAGTCAGCGGCAGCACTCACAGCTCTGGCGACTTCTGAAACATCTGATCGGTGGGGGTCCCGGGTGTCGCACCCCCACCAATCAGTTACTGAAGATAGGTCATCAGTATTAAAATGTCGGAAAACCCTTTTAAGTGCAGGCAGGCATTTTCTTGGCTGTACCAGTATAATTGTCATCTGTTCGCTTGTAGGTGGGTCTGACCGTTAGGTGCCAGCACATAGTTTTTATTGGTGGGGGATATTAAACAAGGGAAATTCCTATCTGGACATGTATTGATACCGGTAGTTTATCTATAGTATATATCTAGTATATGCCATAATATCCCAAATAGGTGTGGGCCCGACTATGGAAGGACAGGGGCCCACTGAATGGAGAGCACATTGCGCTTGCACGACTTTCTCCGTTCTTTGCTGTGATAGGCGAGCACTGGCTTAGCTATTTTTACAAGTCTCGTAGCGGTGACTAATTCTTTAGATCGCCACGCATGTGCAATGTGTTTTCCAGCACTTATGGGACCTGCTCCTATCAGATAGTCATAGCGTGTCCTATTGATATACCATAAATATCCTGATGGGGATACCCCTTTACACTTTACTTTGCTCATCGAAAGCAGTATTTGGGATGATTGGTAAAAGGGTTAAAAGAGGGTTCACACCTTCAGCATGAAGATATAACTGTGGGTTTTCTTTGCTTTTAAATAGAAATGGCTCCAAGCAACGGATCTTCCCAAAGAAGTCTACCAGCACCTGGCCTACTATGTCCCCAAAATCTACTGCAGACAAGCGGATCCGGTCACAGATCACGAGGAGATGTTGGCACAGCACACACTGCTGGGGGCACTGGAGTGGTATCTGTGCGGGGAGGATCCTGCCATTGGCATGCAGAAGCTGGAACAAGCAAGCAAACCGTCCCAGCTCTGCGGCCGCGTGTTCAAAGTGGGAGAACCAACATATTCCTGCAGGTGGGTTTACATGGATGTAGAAACCTGGGATTCCATACTTTTCCCAAGGACTATAACTTGATATACCAAAAAGTACATTTTTGTTTTTGGCAACCATCAGAATGTCTACAGCAGATAATGGCTAGGACATGCCCCCAATGTCGGATAGGTACACCTCTGGGACCCGCACCTATACTTAGAGCTTGCAAGGTTCCGGGGGGCACACCACGTATGGGAGTGCAGAAGTTCCATTAAAATTCATTTCTATGGGGCAGCCAGCTCTCAGCTATTTTCGGCAGTCCCATTGAAATGAATAGAGGGTGGCCGCACATGTGTGGTGCCCCCTCCAGCACTCCGCGGGCTCTGTTCTAAGTATAGCTGTCCCCCTGATATTCCCCCAATGTCCATGATGGGAATTTATTTTTATTTGAAAATCTCCTTTTCATGCAAAGGTAATTGCTAAAGGTGATTATAGGGCATCCTGCTGCTGGGACCCCCCAACTATCACAGCAGAGAAGCATGTGTTAACTTCCCCTGAAGCACCACCATGGGGGAAATGAATCATTACTGGCATGGTGGTCAGTGTAGTCTTTGGGCTGTCTGTATAATGGTCTTTCAAGGAATATTCCCAAGTGAGCCTTAGTACCCCGAGTACAGGGGCCACGGTGTTCAGCACTGCACAGCTATACGGCCGGGATTGCTGCTGTGGAGGGAAAACATAAAAGGGGACACAGTGCTGCTCCCTGTTCCTTCTCAGGATCGGTGGGGGTTCCAGAGGTTGGAGAATCCTATAGGTCCTTCCTTTATATTTGATTTTTCTTTTGAATCCATTCATGGCTTTGGTTAAAAAAAAAAAACTGCAGTGGTGTTTGTGTCTGAAACCACCCTTAGGATATGTTGACATGAGACGGAAATGCTGCCAATTTTCTGTGCTGAAATATTTTCAGCATATTACAATAGCAGCAACGTAGATTTGGGCAAATCCGGTCCATGCGTTGCACATTTTTACCATGGATTTGACCCTTTTTGATGTAGATGGGTAAAATCTGCAGCAAAATCTGCATGTTACCCATTTTGCGGCAGATTTGCAGTTAATTTCTATGTCGCTGGTGGACGTATCCTTATGGTTGACATTTCAGCTGTCTATCCACATCTCCCCCATAAACGTGCACGCCTGGGTTGGCTGCTCATGCATCTTTATTGCCATGGTATAGACGGGATAAGTGGTTGTCGGCTCTGGCATCACTTATCACCTGTTGGAGCACAGGGTTAATATCGGAAATGCCCAATCCTTGTTTCAGTGGGACAGTCAGGCCGTCCCAATACCAAAGCTATTGCTGCTGAATCATCTGGAAATAGATGCCGGTCACAGATCTGTAGCCCCAGCCTAAAGCTGGCCACACACATTAAATAAACGTAGGCCGAACCTGACGACCACGTAAGGCGTATGAGGCCCCGTGACACACTCTCAGTGGTAGATTTCATTTGAGATGAGGATCCTTTGTTTCTCAGGGCGAGAAGCCAGAGACTGGCAGTGGCTTTCTCCCCCTCTCCCCTTTCAGGATACTTGCATGCTGGGATGAGCTGAGCATGCATGTGTATTGGGGAGTTGAGATAGAGATGTATGGGCAGCCTTAGTGGAGCTGAACAGTGATATAAGGCTTGTCCTAATTGTTTTACAGACAACACTCCCCACCCCCTTGTAATTATATTTTTTTTTTTGTTGATCGTTAAGGCTTGTTTGCCGGCAAACAGGAAGTCGACTCAAAGCAGGCTTTAACTATGACCTAATTTACAGTTTGGTGTGAAGAGCGAGCGTAGCTTCCCGTCACATATATATTTATGCCATTCTCACCTTATCTGGCCCCGATCAGCTTGAGAAAATAGCAGCCTCCAAAATTACGTCTATTGAGATCTGGCTTTAAGAGCCAATGTCAGGAAATATTTTTACACCGAAAGAGTAGTTGAGTCTTGAAACAACCTGCCAGCAGAGGTGGTTGGGAAACCGACAGTAAGGCTACATGCACACGAACGTATTTTGTTTCGGTGTCCGTTCCATTTTTTTTTGCGGATAGGATGCAGACCCGTTCATTTCGGTGGTTCCGCAATCAGTGTGTCCATTCCATAGCCCCGCAAAAGAAATAGAACATGTCCTATTCTTGTCCGTTTTAGGCATTGTTACAATGAATCCCCCCCAAAAAAAACAGATGGCCTACGGATGTCATCCCTTTTTTTTTTTGTTTTGTTTTTTTGCGGACCGCAAAACACATACGGTCGTGTGCATGTAGCCTAAGTGAAGTTAAACCTGCCTGATAAACACACGTCTGTCCTAAGGTGAGGAATGCTATAAGGGCAGGCTTGATGGACCATGCAGTCTTTTTCTTCTATGTTTCTGTGATACTTGACAACTCAATCCGTCGACATACCGCTCAGTATTTGTGTAGTGCGGCAAGCTGACACGTACATGTGATATTGATCAGTATATGTTACAGTGAATGGGGGTCCGGCAGTGCAGGATACAGTGACCTTGGCAATCTGTTCACCTTTGTACACCTCGGCTGGAAGGCTCCGTCCTACGCCATTGTTTAGATATACAGTGCCAGATATCATTTACGTGCCACAAGGTTAAAAAAAAATTAAAAAAAAAGTGAACCACATGGTATACTGGCCCAATGGAGGCCAGGAGGACACACATCCTGGTAAGGTGGCAGCCGAGAATGGATGGAGAGGCGGCTGTGCTTGTATTCGGCCCTCTCCATTCTTTTCTTTGGGGGTCACAGATACGGGTGAACATGCTTGGTGTTTCTCTTTCCCATTCATGGATATGGCGGCCTCCACAGCCGTAAAGACAGGGGTCGGGGAGACCGATGTGAGTCGTGTAAGTATGCAGTAAGTTTCTGGGGATTCCCCTTTAATTATTGTATGGCTTTCTTGCCATCAGGGGAGTATATACTTTTCCTGTTAGTTGTATTGATGTTGTGTTGTATACTTATTGCTTGTTTTTTTTTGTTTCTTGACAGAGATTGTGCAGTGGATCCAACATGCGTCTTGTGCATGGAGTGTTTCCTGGGAAGTGCCCACAGAGAGCACCGATACAGGGTTAGTAGCTTTGTATTTTATTCTATAAGGGTGCGGCTTGGCGGCTGGTACTGCAAAGGGACACGGCCACAGGACAGGCCATCGATTAGGTCGTGAACAACACTAAACCTAGAAATGAGCCGTACAAGTAAACAGGAGATATTCTTGCCCCCTCCCCCATTGTTTCAGTCTACAGCGGGGTACTCAAGTGGCGGACCATAATTGCCTGTTCTCCGGACGCTTGCATGACGCGCTTTCAACTTTTTCTCCGTCCTTAAGGGGGCATCTAAGGGATCATAACTGTAAGGTGTGGGGGCAACTAGAGGTATAACTGTGTGTGGAGTGGGCTATCTAGGAGATATAACAGTGTGTTTTCCCCTCCTGTAGACAGGGCGGAGAGTGGGGGAGGCTTCTGGTGCAGCCAGTTGTCTTACAGCCAGAAACAGAAACAGGGGAGGGAGGCCTGGCTAAGCTCCTGGGACACATGAAGACGATTTCTTTATATATATATATATATATATATATATATATATTTCTCCATGTTCCTTGTAATGAAGAGCAAAATGGAATCAACGGAGAGGACGAGGGAGGCAGAAGTGGTTTGTTTTTATGTATTACCTAGGTTTAGTGAGGAAAGAGGGGGTTGGGCATGCTCTCGGTGCACTTACCAGCTTATCTGCATACCCATTAAAAGGTAGATTTGTCAACAGTGCAGCCACTGATTAAATACCGAAAGATAGCGTTTAATCAGGTAAGCGAACACTGCAAAGCGGCATGCTTGGTTTAAAACTCATTTTGCTGGTGACAGACTCAATTTAAAGGGGCCACAGCGCCGCTTTACAATTTTTGTCTCTCAATTTGCGCAATTCTGATGTAGACTTGGTTCCCTTATGTCTCAGATGACCACATCAGGAGGAGGAGGCTTCTGTGACTGTGGAGATGCTGAAGCATGGAAAGAAGGACCCTACTGCCAGAAGCATGGCCTTAACATTTCTGAAAATGAAACTGAGGTAAGGACGGCATGTCATGATTCGCTGCTGATTCGTTACTTTGTGGTCTTTGCTTTACCACCATAGTGTGCACATCAAGTGGGTTTCATACTTCTAGACTGTGCATAGACTTTGGGAGCAATATTAGGGGAACCAATTCTCCTGATAGGTGCAGGTCCCAGAAGTGGGATCTTTATCTGTCGGTGCTTTGTGGCATATCTGTACCCCTCTATTGTCGTGGCATTGTTCAGGCTTGGGTTACACTTAGAAACTGACAGTTGTTCAAGAGTAGAGAAAAATGGTACTGGCTCAAGCTTTCTCAAAAAATCCATAAAAACTATTTATATTAACCCCTTAACACTTCATACCATTTGCACCCTCCCCTCAACAATACAATGACTAAATGCTCATCAATAAAGTATATGAACATCAGAATGGTGGCATTGAAAAATGCAACTGGTCTTTCAGAAAAAGCAAAAAGTCATGCAGCTTTACCAATGGAAAAGTTATAACTTGGAATTCAATTGTAAAAAGCAAAATAATTGCTTTGCACCTTTAAAGGTCACCTTCGGAGAAATTTGTCTAATGCATTTTCCTTATTTTGGGCGAAAAATCATTTTTCTAATTGGTGTTCATTAAAAATGTTCAGCCATTTCTGAGCTGCAGCGGTTAAAAATCTGTCTATTTGCAAGCTGTCACTCTGTTTTCTTTGAATCCTGTCAACTGATGGCTCGTGTAGCTCTTACCTCTGATCTCCTGTCCTCTTCAACACTCATTATAGCTCAGTTCTTATCAAACTTAGAATATGGATCAAATAATAAGAGATCATATAAGAGCTACACATGAGCCATCAGATGACTGGTTTCAAGGAACAGCTTGCAAACAGACTGATTTTAACCCCGTCTTCTCAGAAATAGCTGAACATTTTTAATAAAGTCCAAAATGAGTAAATGCAATTATAAAAACAAATGTCCCCCGAAGGTTCACGTAACCTAAGGCCTAAAACAAACCAGTCCCACATGTGCCAGAATACGCAGGGTACGGTTGCACTTTTTGCAGTACAGACTTCTTGCATAGTTTTCAGAGTACGTTACCAAAGTCGAATTTACCATCGAGTTCAGTTGAAGTTGTATGAATGTCTTTAACTCCCTCTAGTGGCAGCTGCATCCAATGGATATGTCATAAATGTCTATTTTTGGAAGACACTACCCCTTTACTTTGCACTGCGTGTTTTTTATGTACATTTAAGGGGTTGTTCTGCTCAAGAAATCATTTTTTCATATGATGGACGTCCTACGGTAGTCCGTCAGTTTACACCCCCCCCTTCCCCCCCAACTCAGCTCCCTATCTGTTCTCCCAAACCAGCTTCATTGTATTTAACTTCATGGTACTGTATTTCCATTATTTATCGTTCTTTTATATGCATCTAATCTCCTGGAACATTTATCACTCAAACTCTATTACACTTTGATAATATTTTGTTTGCGCTTTCCTTTTTTTTCCTTCCAGGATCCTCTTATTAACTTGTCAGATGATATGGTGGCACGGGCGTACAACATTTTTGCTATCATGTTTCAATACACAGTGGACATACTCACATGGGAAAAGGAAAATGAGCTGCCTCCAGGATTGGAGCATACGTAAGTATTGACTTATGTAGGGCATAGCAGGCTGTTCCATACCAGAGCGCATATGAAAGGAAAACTCATAGGAGGTCATTTACTGTTGGCACCACACCAGTTTTTGGTGTACAAAAAAAAAGTCTTGACCCATCTTGCGACTTTCACAAGCCTCTGTAACAATATTTTGTCCCATGGGCATTTTTGCGCCGTGCACTTTTAGGAGTGACGGAGGCCGAGACCTAAGCCGCGAAAAATGTACTAACATTAACGCTTGGAAACAACTACTCCAGTTGGGAGTAGTGTTTACTCTTGTCGCAGAGGTGTGCCTAATTTATAACTAGGCCCGTGCCTCGTCAAAAATTATCCGCTTCCTCTGGCGGCACAAGGGGCTATCAACGATTGGTGTAAAAAGCTGGTCTTTGAGCAATGACCCCCCCTTCATAATTTCCAATCTGACTGAAGTATGATTTTTCATTTATATCTGGAAGAACACTTTAAAAGAGTTCTTCCCTCTTATAAAGTAATGGCATATCATTATACCATCTCTTTATGATCGCGGGGGTTCGACCACTGTGACCCGCACAATCCTGAAAATGAAAAGGCTGTAGCACTGCGTTTCCTTCTAACATCCAGGCTTTGCATATTAAATGATACCTCCATAATGAACTGTACTAAGGATTCTAGGGTACTTCTCACCAGAATTAAGGGGTATGAAAAAAAACCTATACAAACAAAGAGCTATTGGGGGAAAAATGGAAGAGGATATGGTCAACCTGGGAGGACTAGGTACCATAGGTGTACAGTGCTGCCCATAATTATTCATACCCCTGGCAAATTTTGACTTTTATTCAACCAGCAAGTAATTTCTTGACGGGAAATGACAGATGTCTCCCAAAAGATAATAAGACGATGTACAAGAATCATTATTGTGGGGAAAAAACACTTCTCAGCTTTTTTTTACATTTGAGCAAAAAGTGTCCAGTCCAAAATTATTCATACCCTTCTCAATAATCAATAGAAAAGCCTTTATTGGCTATTACAGCAATCAAACGCTTCCTATAATTGCAGACCAGCTTTTTGCATGTCTCCACAGTTATTTTTGCCCATTCATCTTTAGCAATGAGCTCCAAATCTTTCAGGTCGGAGGCTCTTCTTGCCATCACCCTGATCTTTAGCTCCCTCCACAGATTCTCAATTGGATTCAAGTCTGGACTCTGGCTGGGCCACTCCAAAACGTTAATGTTGTCTGCTAGCCATTTCTTCACCACTTTTGCTGTGTGTTTTGGGTCATTGTCATGGTGAAATGTCCACTGGTGCCCAAGGCCAAGTTTCTCTGCAGACTGCCTGATGTTGTCGTTGAGAATCCTCATGTATTGCGCTTTTTTCATGGTGCCGTTTACTGTGATTAGGTTCCCTGGTCTATTGGCTGAAGAACACCCCCAAAGCATTAGGTTCCCACCACCATGTTTGACAGTGGGGATGGTGTTCTTTGGGTTGAAGGCTTCTCCTTTGTTACGCCAAATGAAGGAAACCTCATTGTGACCAAACGATTAAATTTTTGTTTCATCTGACCATAACACAGAAGACCAGAAGTCGTCTTCTTTGTCCCAGATGAGCTTTTGCAAAGGCCAAGCAAGCTTTTGTGTTCCTTATCTGGAGAAGTGGCGTCCTCCTTGGTCTGCCAAGGGTATGCATAATTATGGGGAGCACTGTATTTGATAACTCCTTGAACTCTGTTCCTCTTCAAAGCAAGTCCCGTACCCCAAGAGACACATCGCAAATAGGTTGGGTTAAGGGTGGTTTAAGGGTTTGAATTAACAGAAATATTTTTGATCTCAGATGGATTGTTTGTTAAGAAATTGTGGTCAAGCCATTTGTATACCATATACTGCCACTGGCTACCTCAGCAATAATATATGTGTAAAGTGTAGAAGCAGATTACTATATTTTATTTAGAGAACTGAATATTAAAGGATAACTGTCATATTATTATTATTATTTTTGCTAAAGTGTAGGGCAAGTGATGGGTAACAATTTAGCCAAAACGTTTATTTTTGGTAGAAAACTGGGGATGAAATGGCCCTTAGCAGCACTCTTCAAATGAGCGTTGCTAAGGGCCATCCGTCCATTAGAAAAGACTGGCTGTGCAGACGCTGTGCTTCAGCCTCCCGTGCTTCCCTGGGAGCCAGAAGGCTGGGCACAGGAGTCTTAGTAGTTTAAATTACATTTATATTCCCCCTTTCTATGCAATCTAATGCTCCGTTACATTGACTGACCTGCGATCCCTGTGATAATAATTCATGAAGCAGCAGCCGGCTCTCTGCGCACAGTGCTTCTACTTCCGGCGGCTGCTTCATGAATTATTATCACAAGGATCGCAGGTCAGTGAATGTAAGGGAGCATTAGAAGATTGCATAGAAAGGGGGAATATAAATGTAATTTAAACTACTAAGACTCCTGTGCCCAGCCTTCTGTCTCCCAGGGAAGCACGGGAGGCTGAAGCACAGCGTCTGCACAGCCCGTCTCCCCTTTGCTAATAGGAGACGGATGGCCCTTAGCAACGCTCATTTGAAGAGTGCTGCTAAGGGCCAATTCAGCCCCAGTTTTCTACCAAAAATAAACGTTTTGGCTAAATAAAGTCTATTGCAAAATTGTTACCTATCACTTGCCCTACACTTTAGCAAAAAAATAATTAAAAATATGACGGTTATCCTTTAAGTGGAGCGCTAATTAAATGTGTAATGAAAAGTCAGTTCTTATTCCTGCTCAGAGCCAATGCATCAAGTGTCAAATGAAGGTTTTTCTTTGCTAGAAGATGAATAAAGATCCCCATAAATTGTGAGGGGGGAAAAAAACAAAAACATCCAGGCTATGTATGACATTATAGCTGACGCGCCCCCTTCTGTGCTGCGGTTCCCCTACGCGGCGAGTGCCCGGCAGCACGAGTCGGCGACTTTGCTGGTGTTTTCAAGAATTCCATTTCCACTTATTTCAATTTGACGGTGGCATCGAATGTATAATTTGTTATAATAGTTATAAATGCAGCAATTCGGCACTATGTACAGTAATATATTGTTTTCGGTCTGCTACAGGGAGAAAGAAGACAATTATTACTGCATGCTTTTTAATGATGAAGTCCATACCTATGAGCAGGTTATCTACACCCTGCAGAAAGCTGTGAATTGTAGCCAGAAGGAAGCCATTAGTTTTGCAACAACTGTGGATCGAGATGTGAGTACTTGGTTTTCTTCACACATTTCACGTTTAGCAGGAATATATTGTGGCCACAAAAAATAAAATAAATACGAAAAATATTTTGTCTTTAGGGACGGCGATCTGTGCTTTATGGAAGTTTCCAAAGCTGTGATCAAGCAAAATCTGTTATAGTGGTGAGTGACTTTTCATGGTTTTGTAAGTAATAAAGTGACACAAGAAGTAATGACAGATACATTTAAGGGATGTGGCTCTTTTTATGTGTCTGTTCTAGGGCATATTCAGACACAGTGGATGAAATGTAGAAATGACTGCATTTTTTGCTTTATAAGACGCACCTGATAAGACGCACCCCCAGGTTTTAGAGGAGGAAAAAAAAATAAAAAATCATACTCAGTTCACACCCATATATCAGAACTTAAATCAGACCCCCCCATCAAACCTCCATGACAGACCCCCATCAGACTTCAATGCTAGACCCCCATCAGACCTTGGATCAGAGATTAAATAAAGAACTTCACTTACCTTACTCTCCTGCTCCACTGCTCCTTTCCAGGTTTCACAAACACTCCTCCAGTCGTGCTCCCTTGTCTTCTCCGGCCAGCGCTGCACTGTCACCTTACTGCTTGCTGAGTCGGATCATAGTGCGCGCACTACGTCCTGGCGCTGTACAGGGTCAGGACCTTCATTGCAGTGCAGCCTCAGAGAAGAACACAAGGGAGGGTGAGTACCGGCAGCTTTCCACCCACTCCCTGCACCTAATGCATACTAGTGAGCGCTTCCATAATGGAAGCGCTCATTAATGTTTTTTTTTTTTTATAAAACGCACCACCTTCCCCCCCCCCTTCTTTTAGGGGGGGTGCGTCTTCTGAAGCGAAAAATACAGTACATAAGCAAGCCCTCAATAACATGCTTGAACACAAAAAGATGGCAGTGACTAGTTCCTCAAAAATAAACAGCTGTGTCCTAAAGTAAGAAAATATATGTGCCGTGCTATTATTCCAGTAAATTGTGGAGCCTCTACACTAAATTGCTGGGTGAGTAAAGAGATGAGTGCTGTTTTGTGTGGTCGTTTGGGGGGGGGGGTCATTTTAGGCCATTTTCAGCCTTTTTGTCTTTAACAATTAGCTCCTTTGAAGGGGTTGTCCAAATTAAAGGGAATGTGTCACCTCATACCTTCATATAACTCCATTGCCGATTCTATTGCACTTGCTCCTATCTCAATCCATTAACCCGGTCCAGAGAAATCGGCCTTTTAATCATATGCTAATTTGGTGGAACAAGGCTCCGCTTATTCTCGCCCAGGCCACGCCTCCACCTCCTTGACTGACAGGGCCAGGCAGTAAAGATGTTCTCACGTTTGGCCCTGAATTCCAGGCATGTAGTGTGTGCGTGCGCCAAATGCACTGCAGCGAGAGTTCAGGGCCAGACAGGAGTACATCCGCATTGTCTGGCCCTTTCCGTTCTAGTGGTGGGGGCTTGGCCTGGAAGAGAATGAGCAGAGCATCTGGGTGCAATGAGGCGCAAAGTCAACAACCCGCATTGCACCAAGGGGCTAATTTGCATTTTATTAAAAGGCTCATTTCTGTGAATTACGGGAATGGATCGATATGAAAGCAAGCGTTAGAATGTGCTGACACGTGCACATTTACCATGGCAGGTGGATTTATATGTGAGTTTGAGGTGACAGAAGTGTGATAAAATAACAAAAGAAGTCGCACAGTTCCCCCCCTCCCCCCTCTTCTTGCGCTGTACTCCATTTCTCTCCGCCTTTGTTTTCTGGGCTGCAGCAGTGATGTCCCGTGCAGACCACATCACCGCTGCAGCCAATAAGTGATCTAAGCAGTCACCTGCTGTATACTGCTCAGGCCAGTCATTGGCTGCACAGAGACCTGGTTTTCATGGGATGTCCCCGCTGCAGCCAGGAAAATGGCTAAAAAAGCCCTGTGTAAATCCAGCCTAAATTATGAAATTCAGTAAGCTTTCCTAGCTGGAACTGCAGGCAATATGGTCGTGTATTTCCAACAAATACATATCACTTACACAGTCCATTAATGCAGCTGAAATCTTGACAAAACTTCAGACTAAAAAGTTGAATCAACGATCAACACTTCGATACAGGCTATTACATCAACAGGACTTCTCTTTTTTACTTAAAGGAGTATTCCGGTAAAGTAACTTAATTTTTGAAAAACTGCATTAAGGCTGCAAGCTGTGATCCAACCAGAACCTACACCTATACATATAACCAGAGCTTCAATTTACCTTGCAATCCATTTGTCTGGCTCCTGGGTGAGCCTGCAACAGACAGTGTCATGGCGCCTGATCTTCCTTCATAAAACTTCAAAAACGACAATCCCCACAATCCCTAGCTTTCCTGCTGTGAATGTTGATGTTTATTGATTGGCTGCCTGATATCACAGTCCGGTCACGCCCCCTCTCCTCAGTGATCTCCAGCACACTGACACGCCCTTTGTTTCACAAGACATTTAGCTAGAGAATTGATAGCAACACACTGAGCATGCTCGACCTAGAGTTGAGCGGTAAACCTGTGTCAGCGATATACCGCAGTATTGAATAACAGCGATATGGCGATATTGCTGTTTCCTAATAACCGTGGTATTTTGTGACGTCATAGAAGCAGTCACATTTGCGCTGACAGCTTCTAAATCTGTGTCCGCTGGCCCCTGCATAACAGTACTCCCAACCATATTACTGCCTGCAGAGGCTGCCCCGGCTCTTCCTAGCTCCCCATATTCATGTCTCCGTCCACCAACGTTGGAGTTGGATAACAGCAGAGGCGAGCACAACAGCCAGGCGGGAAGAGTCTCCAACTCAGAGTTTGGCCTGCGAGGAGTGAGAGAGACGAGACCTTAAACATAGAATAGAAACAGCCCAGGTGTCATACATAAAGGTCCTCTGTCTGTCTGTCTGTCTGTCTTCTGCGGCCTGGTCCTTCCTTCCTGGCTGCAGTCTGCACACTGATCTATAATAGCAGGCATTAGGGAATAATGAGGCCTCCATACATGAGCAACATGACATTATTATACTGGGGGGGGGTCAAAACTTGTTCACACAGTAGAACGTCTCCTTGTGGCTGCCCCCACACAGTAGAACGTCTCCTTGTGGCTGCCCCCACACAGTAGAACGTCTCCTTGTGGCTGCCCCCACACAGTAGAACGTCTCCTTGTGGCTGCCCCCACACAGTAGAACGTCTCCTTGTGGCTGCCCCCACACAGTAGAACGTCTCCTTGTGGCTGCCCCCACACAGTAGAACGTCTCCTTGTGGCTGCCCCCACACAGTAGAACGTCTCCTTGTGGCTGCCCCCACACAGTAGAACGTCTCCTTGTGGCTGCCCCCACACAGTAGAACGTCTCCTTGTGGCTGCCCCCACACAGTAGAACGTCTCCTTGTGGCTGCCCCCACACAGTAGAACGTCTCCTTGTGGCTGCCCCCACACAGTAGAACGTCTCCTTGTGGCTGCCCCCACACAGTAGAACGTCTCCTTGTGGCTGCCCCCACACAGTAGAACGTCTCCTTGTGGCTGCCCCCACACAGTAGAACGTCTCCTTGTGGCTGCCCCCACACAGTAGAACGTCTCCTTGTGGCTGCCCCCACACAGTAGAACGTCTCCTTGTGGCTGCCCCCACACAGTAGAACGTCTCCTTGTGGCTGCCCCCACACAGTAGAACGTCTCCTTGTGGCTGCCCCCACACAGTAGAACGTCTCCTTGTGGCTGCCCCCACACAGTAGAACGTCTCCTTGTGGCTGCCCCCACACAGTAGAACGTCTCCTTGTGGCTGCCCCCACACAGTAGAACGTCTCCTTGTGGCTGCCCCACACACAGTAGAACGTCTCCTTGTGGCTGCCCCCACACAGTAGAACGTCTCCTTGTGGCTGCCCCACACACAGTAGAACGTCTCCTTGTGGCTGCCCCCACACAGTAGAACGTCTCCTTGTGGCTGCCCCCACACAGTAGAACGTCTCCTTGTGGCTGCCCCACACACAGTAGAACGTCTCCTTGTGGCTGCCCCCACACAGTAGAACGTCTCCTTGTGGCTGCCCCCACACAGTAGAACGTCTCCTTACGGCTGCCCCCACACAGTAGAACGTCTTTTTTTAGTTTCTGGGGTCGTGCATGCGGCATATGTGCCAGTTTACTCTGCTACCCCATTCATTTCTGTGCTAGCACCGCTAGAAATGATGGCACAAGGGGGGAGAGACAATGGCACAAGGGGGAGGGGCAGAGGAGCTGAAGGCACCCGGGTGGGGGGAGAGGAGCTGATGCACTTGGGCTGATGGCAGGGGGTCTGATGAGTTTTTATGAAGGAAAATAGTCTATTAATTCATTTTTTCTTATTAGAGTACTTGATTAATCGTGAAAAATAATCGTTTGCTGCAGCCCTAGTCATAATTAATTCACAAAGTTATTACACAAAGTCTTGCAAGACTTCGCGAAGTAATAACGTCGGCTCAACAGAGCCAATACATTCTAATACTGTACGGAGCTCCCGCTCCGTACAGTATTGCAACAAAGTTTTATACGAATCTACTTCGGATGAAGCATCCGAAGTCGATTCGCTCATCCCTAGTGGCCGTGCTTGCACACTGTAAGAAAAAATGCCAGCCTCTCTGGTGGCCGGGACCGTGGGAGCTCACGTAGGCTGGTACTTTTTCTATAGTGTTCAAGCATAGCCATGCTGCTGGCCTGCAGGGTGGTCGTAACCATGGAAACTTTCTCTGCATAATAAATGCTATTTGCTGAAGTGGTAAGACCCCTTTAAATGATAGGAATTGTTCCAGTACTACAACTAAGCAGTATTAGGATAGTCAGAAGAATTTTTGTCTTTGTTCAATGTTCTTTTGTTACCACCTTTTTGATGTTACTGACCTGGTCCTGTCTTCTTTGTAGAGAAACACCAGTCGTCAGACGAAGCCTCTTAAGGTTCAAGTCATGCATTCAGCTATTGTGGCCCACCAGACATTTGGACTCAGAATCCTCAGCTGGCTTGGTCAAATAATTGGTTACTCAGGTAAAGTAATAGTTATTGCATCTCATTTACAAATCTACTGAAAATCTGCTCTGTATTACAGCAGGTATATAGATGACAGGCATTCTGAGGGTGCAGTGTTTGGGATCCATGTGACACCTATAGTAGAACTTTTGTGTGTTCACACATCCTCTTTGCAGCATATTTGCTGAGATTTGTACAAAATTTTAACAAAAAAAGTGTGCAACTAAATAACTCCACAACCTACCATATATAAATACACCTGAACTCGCCAAGTCAAAAACAGAACTTAGTTGTTCATCACTGAATATCCTAAAGGAAGAATCCTAATCTTTATGCTTTATTTCTCATCTTTTCAGATGGATTAAGACGAATTCTGTGTCGAGTCGGTTTGCAGGAGGGCCCAAATGGTGAAAACTCCTCTTTAGTGGACAAACTAATGCTATACGATTCCATCCTGTGGAAAGGTACAAGAATTTATCATCAATGTCAGATGTGAGATTTGTATTTTTTTTTTTTTGCGCTCTTGTGACCGATGGACATTTTCTGTTCCTTCCTAGGTGCAAGAATCTGCTACCACCAGCTGTTCATGAGCAGTTTACTGATGGACCTCAAATACAAGAAGCTTTTTGCCATCCGTTTTGCGAAAGTAAGTTGCTAACTCCCTACCTTCAATTCTACACTGTATTTATCAAGATATTGCCAAATACAAAAAGAGGCCTTGTCCCATCTTACACTCCGGCATATATACATATATTATATATACACTGCTCAAAAAAAATAAAGGGAACACAAAAATAACACATCCTAGATCTGAGTTAATTAAATATTCTTCTGAAATACTTTGTTCTTTACATAGTTAAATGTGCTGACAACAAAATCACACAAAAATTAAAAAATGGAAATCAAATTTTTCAACCCATGGAGGTCTGGATTTGGAGTCACACTCAAAATTAAAGTGGAAAAACACACTACAGGCTGATCCAACTTTGATGTAATGTCCTTAAAACAAGTCAAAATGAGGCTCAGTAGTGTGTGTGGCCTCCACGTGCCTGTATGACCTCCGTACAATGCCTGTGCATGCTCCTGATGAGGTGGCGGACGGTCTCCTGAGGGATCTCCTCCCAGACCGGGACTAAAGCATCTGCCAACTCCTGGACAGTCTGTGGTGGTGTGGTGGATAGAGCGAGACATGATGTCCCAGATGTGCTCAATTGGATTCAGGTCTGGGGAATGGGCGGGCCAGTCCATAGCATCAATGCCTTCGTCTTACAGGAACTGCTGACACACTCCAGCCACATGAGGTCTAGCATTGTCTTGCATTAGGAGGAACCCAGGGCCAACCGCACCAGCATATGGTCTCACAAGGGGTCTGAGGATCTCATCTCGGTACCTAATGGCAGTCAGGCTACCTCTGGCGAGCACATGGAGGGCTGTGCGGCCCTCCAAAGAAATGCCACCCCACACCATTACTGACCCAATGCCAAACCGGTCATGTTGCAGGCAGCAGAACGTTCTCCACGGCATCTCCAGACTCTGTCACGTCTGTCACATGTGCTCAGTGTGAACCTGCTTTCATCTGTGAAGAGCACAGGGCGCCAGTGGCGAATTTGCCAATCTTGGTGTTCTCTGGCAAATTCCAAACGTCCTGCACGGTGTTGGGCTGTAAGCACAACCCCCACCTGTGGACGTCGGGACCTCATATGACCCTCATGGAGTCTGTTTCTGACCGTTTGATCAGACACATGCACATTTGTGGCCTGCTGGAGGTCATTTTGCAGGGCTCTGGCAGTGCTCCTCCTGTTCCTCCTTGCACAAAGGCGGAGGTAGCGGTCCTGCTGCTGGGTTGTTGCCCTCCTACAGCCTCCTCCACGTTTCCTGATGTACTGGCCTGTCTCCTGGTAGCGCCTCCATGCTCTGGACACTACGCTGACAGACACAGCAAACCTTCTTGCCACAGCTCGCATTGATGTGCCATCCTGGATAAGCGGCACTACCTGAGCCACTTGTGTGGGTTGTAGACTCCGTCTCATGCTACCACTAGAGTGAAAGCACCGCCAGCATTCAAAAGTGACCAAAACATCAGCCAGGAAGCAGAGGAACTGAGAAGTGGTCTGTGGTCACCACCTGCAGAACCACTCCTTTATTGTGGGTGTCTTGCTAATTGCCTATAATTTCCACCTGTTGTCTTTCCCATTTTCACAACAGCATGTGAAATTGATTGTCACTCAGTGTTGCTTCCTAAGTGGACAGTTTGATTTCACAGAAGTGTGATTGACTTGGAGTTACATTGTGTTGTTTAAGTGTTCCCTTTATTTTTTTGAGCAGTGTGTGTGTATAATTTATTTTTCTTTTCTTTTTTTTTTTTTTCTGTGTAGGCTGCACTAAAAACATAGAAAACAATAAATTTGTGATGATTTTTCCATAGTCTGCTTCGGCGGTCTTAGTAGTTTAGATAGGAAGGATAGAGCCACAGACGGCACCTTTCCTCCTGTCAGTATGACAGAAACCACAGCTCAATCGGACAGACCACATTCGGGTCAGTCATGTATACCTGGTATCAGGTGTTTGAGGGGTCTGACAGTGTTGTGGCTTTCTTTATAATTGCCAGTGGGATTGTAGCCTTACTGTGTTAATTGTAAAGCAAGAAGTAAATAATAAAATTATACCAACTGGTAATTAAAAATGGCGGGATCAAATTATTAATTTAAAGGGGTTGTCTCATCTGAGACAATAGGGGCGTATCACTATGATATACCCCCCATTGTCTGATAGGTGCGGATCTCACCTCTGTGACCCACACCTATTTCAAGAACGGAACAGGCCAAAGTGGTGGCTGGAGGACTCCGGTCTGACCACCACTAAGTGCTTTCCCCATAGAAGTGAATGGGATCGCACCGCGCATGACCGGCCACCCCTCCCATTCACTTCAATGGGCCCAACGTAAATAGCCGAGCCAGTGCTCAGTTATTTTCTGTGGCCCCATCCAAATGAATGGAGGGCGGCTGCACATGCACTTTCGGGACTCCATTTAGGAGATAGGTGAAGGTCCCACCGCTGGGACCCGCTACTATCAGACAATGGGGGGTGTATCCTAGTGATATGCCCCCATTGTCTCAGAAGAGACCACCCCTTTTAGGGTCAGTTCACACGGCTGATTTTAATTTTTTTAACCGCGTCAAACGCTTGTAAATAGCCTAACATTAATTTGCATGAGTCAGCACTTTTATAAACTTTAAAAAAATAAGTGTGCAAAAAATAAATAAATAAGCAGCATGCCTTATCTTGGGGCAGAATAATGGAAAGTAGAAATGCAATGTGCCAAAAACACTTGAGGGGGAAAAAAGGGGAGAGTAGTTTTATTTGTTTTGGTACATAAAAGGGCAATTCTGGATATGTTTACAAAAAATTTTCATTAAAAGGTTTCATTTCTGCGTACTTTAATCTGATTTTTGGAGCTCATAGCGAACATACAGATGTGCTCTTATGTTATCCAAAATAGCTCCTGGGATGAAGGGTCGAGTTTCTATGGTTGGCATAGAAACCAACCTGTGGATTCTAAAAATAAAAAAATTAAAACAATCTGCCTAAAAAAAGCGTCAAAAAAAATGTGCATAATTTTGAGGCGTAAAAATCAGATTGATTTTCAAAATCCACATGTAAAAAATCAGCATTGAATCCAGTCATGTGAACTCACCCTAAAAGAGTTTTTAGGGGAGAAAAAAAAAAAAAAGGCAATGTATAAAATAAAAAAGTAGTATTACTCACCTCTACCGAATCACTGCCGTTCACACACTTCTCCAGTCCCTCCTGCTCTCCACTTTTTGTCTCAGCTCAATATACAATTCCGTTCAACCAACACAGGCCCTAGCTGCGACCTCCGCCATAAAGGATTTGTCTGAGTTATGAAAAAAATTATATATAGCACTGTAAATCTGATGGTCAGCAATATATAACTAAGCTAAGCAAGTTTTCAGCAACCAAATATCTATTTTCTCATTTCCCTCTTCTGCCCCTTTGTTTACCTACAATAACATCAATCTCTGCCCCTCCCCCCTGCTCTGCAAAGGGAGTGAATACAAGTGCTGCTCTGAGTGACATGTCTGCCTGCTGGGAGACTCAGCAGCATGTTGTTTGTGTAGGACTACAAGTCCCAGCTGTATAATGACACTGCTGATACACACAGGATTTTCCCCCTACCTGTTCCTGTGCAATGCTCTGCAGAACTCCTCTGTCAGCTCCTGTGCCCAGCATTTGTTTCCTCACTGCCTGCAGCTACTCAGTAAAGCCTTCAGTCCTGAGTCTGTGCAGCTGAAGGGGTTAAGCATCCAGGGAGAGAGCAGGGGGGCGTGGCCAGCACAGTGACGCCTTGTGTACAGACTCATATCTGATCTCTCAGGCTTGTGCACGAAACATAATCAGAGCAGGGAGAGAAGCTGACATCACAGGTCATGTGACCGTCGGTGAAATCTGAGAGGAGCAACTACAGATGCAGTAAGTGCATGGTAAAGCTGTTACATTTGCCTAGTTAGAAACCTACAAAGAACAAAAAAATAACTGACAGTGATTTACGGAGCAGTCCTTTTTGGGCTTCTCTGGCATGTCCTGTGGGAGTAATGGTGGTGTCTCGCTGGAGGTGAATAATGCTGCTTTTAAATTTTTTTAGACAATGGCCCCCTTTTAGTTAAAAAAATAATAATAATAATTTCTCCCCAGAAAACCTCTGCCATCTTATAAAATGTCGGCTTATCATTAGGATATGCCCTCACTTTGATTGATGGTGGTTCTTTTTCTAGGATCCCTACGACCCTAAGAATGATTTGTCACTGCTTCCCCTTTCTGAGGTCTCCATCCAGCGGTGCACTTTGGTGGCTGGGGCACAACTTCAAAGGGGAAGCAGCGTAGCACATCCTTCATTCTGAGTCGTTCGGACCCCAGAGGCCGGGCCACCATCCCTGATTTTTATGCAGAAGTTTGTTCTCAGCTTAGCTTTGTGTTAAAAGTTGCTTAAAAGTCTCATAGCATTTTCATGCTTTGAGGCAAGGGTCTGTGAAGAGGCGTGAGGTACAGCAGATACAGCCATGTATTGCACTGATTTACTGGATGGGGGGCGGCATTCCCATTTCGCCCCTTCGTCTTTTAAAGCTCTTTAAGACTACCATGAGAGGCCAGTGTGGATTAGAGGTGAATTTCCCCCTTGTTGTTTAGAATTACCAGCAGTTGCAGAGAGATTTTATGGACGATGATCACGAGCGAGCAGTGTCCGTGGCTGCTCTGTCTGTGCAGCTCTTCACTGTACCCACAATGGTGAGTAAATGCCCGTTGTTTTTGAACTGATAGATGCCACCCCTTGTCTTTCTCACCTTCCTCTCACTAGAACTATGAGCGATTGCAGAGTGATTATGTCAAAGATGACCACGACAGCGAATTCTCAATCATTGACCTTTCGGTACAGATAATCACAGTGCCATCACTTGTAAGTATCAGTCTTACAGTACATAGCCAGACACACACCTTCCATCATCTAGTAAGTATTAATACCACAGACATGTTTATCCATTAAACCTGCACATTTCAGCATTCAATGTGTTTGTTTTATTCCTTCTCCAGTTTTGTATTTTCTCCTGTATGATTGTGTTATTTTACTAATGTAACCGTGAACATATACCGAAAATGTCACATTTCAGAATATATTTTTTTTGTTAAAATGGTTTGTCCAGCCACTAAATTAAAATTATAAATAAATCATCTCTGATTGGCATGAAACGATAAAATAAGGAATACTCACCTCAGGCTGCTTTCACATTTGTGTTTTACATTTTCCGGTATAGAAATCAGTCATAGGTTCTCAGTATAGGATAAGAACAGAACGGAGTCCACCAGAATGGATTCCGTTCCGTTTGGTTGCGTTCCCATACCGGAGAGCAAACCGCAGAATGCTGCAGTTTTCTTTCCGTCATGGGATGCAGAGCAAAACCGGCATGACCCACAATGGAAGTCAGTGACTTTCAATGGTGTTCATGACAGATCCGTCATTGCTATTTTAAAGATAATACAACCGGATGCGTTCATAACGGATGTAGATGGTTGTATTATCAGTAACGGAAGCGTCTTTGCTGATCCCTGCTGGATCAGGCAAAAACGCGAGTGTGAAAGTAGCCTTACCATCCACCTCTCCTGCTCTGACATTTACTAGATCTCTGCCCGTCTTGACATATAGGAAATGTCCGCTTAGCCATTTATGACTCAGAGTGGTCACTCACCAGTGGTTGACTGAGCAAGCATTTCCTGTGTGTCGAGATGGGGCCAGGAAGTTTAGACCAGCAGGGACCCAATAAGTGTCAGACCGGGAGAGGAGGGCCCATTTAAAGTTGGGCATCCTTCCGCAGCCTTCTTTCAGCTTTCCCTAGGCCAAGTGATGACATGTTCATTGAAATGAATGGGAGTGAGCTGCAATACCATGCACCACTATACAATGTACGGCGCTGTGCTTGGTGAGCAGGGAGAAGGCACCGGCACTTACAGGAGTACTGGTGCCTTCTTGAACAGCTAATCGTCAGGGGTCCCGGGTGTCAGTCCCCCACCGATCAGATACTGATGGCCTGTTCAGAGGATAGGTCATCAGTATTTGTCTCGGAAAACCCTTTTAACCCCTTAAAGGGGTTGTCCGGGTTCAGAGCTGAACCCGGACATACCCTTATTTTGACACAGGCAGCACCCCTGATGTTGGCATCGGAGCATCTCATGCTCCGATGCGCTCACTTGCCCTGTGCTTGATCGCGCAGGGCACAGGCTCTTTTGTTTACAGTAACACACTGCCGGGCGGAAGCTTCCGCCCAGCGGTGTGTTCGATGACGTCACCGGCTCGGTTGGGCTATCTTTAGCGCTGCCCTAGCTGTTTTCCTGGCAGCCCCATGAAGAGCCCGATACGTCACCGGAAGTCTTGAAAATGCCTTTGCCCTGCGCAATTTAGCACAGGGCAAAGGAGAGCATCGGAGCATGAACTGCTCCGATGCTCATGTCAGGGGGGCTGCCTGGGTGAAAATGGTCATATGTCTGGGTTCAGCTCTGAACCCGGACAACCCCTTTAAGTATCGGGCCCATTTTTTGTTTTGCATTTTTGTTTTTCTTGTCCCCACGTTCCAATAGCCGTAACTTTTTCTTAAAAATTTTCCGTTCATATGAGGGCTTATTTTATTTTTTGTGGGATAAGTTGTATTTTTTAAGGGCACCATTTAAATAAAAACCTTTGAAACAATGCAAAGGTTTAAAAAATTAAGAAAAAATGTAAAGTTTAAATCGCCCCCTTTCCAAATTTTACATATAAAAATATATTAACAATAAAAAAATTAAATTTTGAACTATTAAAACATAAAAAAAAAATGAAAACCACACAATTCACCATTTTTTGTTTAGTCCCCTTGATCCCCCCCCCCCCCCCCAAAAATTAAAAAAGTTGAATAACAGTAATACAAAGGTCACAAAAACCAAAACCAAGCCTCACTCAGCTCTCTAGACCGAAATATAAAAAAGTTATGGCTGTCAGAAAATGTCGATGCAAATAATTTTTTTTTGCTTTTACAGTAATAACTTTTAAGCCCCTTAGGAAGCTAGAACCTGGGATTTTTTGATCCCTTGTCCTATTCACGCTAATAGAGATCTGTTTGGGTGAATAGAATTTTAGACTCTCCCTGCTAAGCTGTGCTTTGTGCACAGTTCAGCAGGAAGCTTACCATGGTAGATCTGGGAAGCTTCAGAAGCATCCAGGCTGCCATGGTAACTGATCTGGTTCCCGCAATTTCACTGTGGGGGCTCATATCGGAAGGCAGAGGGAGCTGCATCCCTCTGCCTTGCCTCACAGATCTCGGCATTTGAGGGGTTAAAAGACGGCTGTCGGCACGATCGCCGTTCCCAGTCATCGCGGCCAAGTGTCTGCTGTATGATACAGCCAGCTCCCACCCGGTATGGAGCTGCTCACTGCAGCAGCCTACTCCATACATTGCCTCAACCACCGTGACATACTGGTATGTCTCAGTGGTTGAAAGGGTTAATGAGGATTATCATGGTGACAGCCCTTTTAGAGCATTGGTTAGATGCCCTAATTGAAGCAAATTACCTTTCTTGCTAAAATACCATGGATGCGGCCATGTTATCCCTCTTAGGGTCCATTCACACATCCACAAGTGTTTTGCAGTCCGCAAATTGCAAAACATGGACACCGGCCATGTGTGTTCCGCATTTTGAGGATCTCACATGGCCGGCACTATGATAGAAATGCCTTCTTGTCCGTGGCTGTGGACAAGAATAGGACATACTCTTATCTTTTTTGCTGGTCCGCGGAACGAAACTACAGATCCGGACAGCACACGGTGTGTCATCCGCATCTTTTGCGGCTCCATTGAAATGAATGGGTCCGCACCGGTTCTGCAAAATTGTGGAATGGATGCAGATCCATTCATGCAGACTTGTGAATGGACGCTTAGACTGAGAGTGCTTTTGCATCCTTTTTTCCAATGTATATGTAAGCCAGTAAGGCCATACTCTGTGACTGTTGCTTTCTTATGGTGCCCTAAGGCCTCATGCCCACGAATGTATTTTCTTTCTGTGTCTGTTCAGTTTTTTTTGCAAACCGTATACTGAACCATTCATTTCAGTTGGTCCACAAAAAAACGGAAGGTAAATGTGCATTCCATGTCCGTATTTCCATTCCGCAAAAAATAGAACATGCCCTATTATTGTCCGCATTACCGACCAGGATAGGACTGTTCTTTCAGGGGTCAGCTGTTCTGTTCCGCAAAATACGGAATGCACACGGATGTCATCCGGTTTTTTTGCGGATCCGTTTTTTTGAGAACCGCAAAATACATACGGTTGTGTGCATGAGGCCTAAATGAGGAAGTCACCATTTAGTAGTTGCACTACTACCTTTGGTCTCTTTCAGGACATCCCATAGATACTCTGATTTAAAGGAACCTAGTACGTGGATTACTAATACTAAACTGTTACCCCTTTATTCCTCTCTTAAGCAGCATTACTGTCCTCCTTGTACATAAAGGATTTGATGAGGTGTGGTGTTAATAAAACATATCCGGCAGTATGCCAAAAATTGGCGAATAGTCATCTGAGCAGGCTGCTGCGAGTGGTCCCACTGTCATCATCTTTATACTTGACTGATCATCTTAACACAAGAGGAGTTTATCAGCCAAAGGGGACAACTAATACGTTCACGGAAGCTAAGGGCTCATGCACACGACCGTGCCGTGTTTTGCGGATCTGCAAAACGCAGATGCTGGCTGTGTGCGTTCCGCAATTTATGGAACGGGTGGCCCATGATAGAAATTCCTATTCTAGTCTGCAATGTAGACAAGAATAGGACATGTTCTATTTTTTTTTTTTTTGCGGGGCCACAGAACAGAGCAACGGATGCGGACAGCACACGCATTGAAGTGAATGGGTCCGACCCAGACCCAAACAATGGTCGTGTTTATGAGCCCTATGGGGGGAGTTACTTCTCGCACACCGAAAACATACTGATAGGTTGTTTCACCTTCTATGAACCAGACCCCAAGTGTGAGCCCCAGTGGGACAGGACTGATGTGAATGATAGTCTCTGTACAACGTTGCCGAATATGTTAGCGCAATATGCGCTTCAGAGGTTGCATTGCAGTCTCTGGCCATCCATTACTCCTCATAGCTTACTATATCACACATGAAAATCAGCCATTTTTTTCTGGTCTAGGCTCGGATGTTGATCACGGAAGAAAATCTGATGACAACAATAATAAAGACGTTCATGGATCATTTGCGGCATCGGGATATCCAGGGCAGGTTTCAGTTTGAGCGATACACAGCCGTGCAGGCGTTCAAGTTTAGGAGAGTTCAGAGCCTGATTTTGGATCTAAAGTAAGTTCCCCAGCAATGGCTGCATTACTTTTCATGTACATACTGTATATTGTGTACTCTGCCTAATAACTATTTGATTTCAGTGAAGGCGGGTTTACACTGCACACTTGATTGTTGGGATGATTATTGGAATGATTATTGGGCCATGTAAAGGTGCCGCAGATCGCCCAATTAATGAGCAAAACGCTTGTTTATCGGCTGAAATCATCATCAATGTGGACACTTAAAATCATTGTTTCCGGGCAGCAGATTGTGCTGTGTAAACAGCGAACTGCTGCCCAGAAATAGTAGTCGTCGCTCGTGGAGGTGTTGGTAATGTAGCTCTTTAGCTCCACTGATGATCGCCCCATTCTCGAGAAGTAACGGTTCCTTCCGAATAAATGCCTGCTCAGTCGGCCCGTGTAAATGTGCCTTTATTGTTCATGTTGGGATGGTCCTCGGGTTACTGTATTGTTTTTTTGATTGGTTGGCAGGTAGTATGGTTTGCGGAGAACCTGCTTTTCTACTGGTTTACTATTCTAGATCAGACATTGTATTAAATTCCGAGAAAATCACAGCAGAAGCCGCTACAGAGTGAGGAATGGCAAATAAAAGCTAAAATAAACATTTTATACGTGTTTCGCCATCTCTGGTTACAGTTGACGTACTCCTGCACAAAACTAGGAAAAACTTTGTTGTGTTTTTCACAACTGTTATGCTCTTTTTCTTTCTTCCTTTTTGCTTCTTTATTTTCATAAAAATATACCTAATAAAAATTGTCTGATTAAGGCCTCATGCACACTGCCGTTGTTTTGGTCCGCATCAGAGCTGCCGTTTTGGCGGCTCGGATGCGGACCCATTCATGTCAGTGGAGCCGCAAAAGATGCGGACAGCACTCCGTGGGCTGTCCGCATCCGTTGCTCCGTTCCGTGGCCCCGCAAAAAAAATATAACCTGTCCTATTTTTGTCCGCGCTTTGCGGGCAAACAGGTACAGAGCAGCCACAGAGAAACTTTCTTGGAGCATCCTGGTAAACCATACAGTGTTGCCGACGATTGTTTTGTAACAGGTGTTGGAAAGTAATCTCCCTTTCTCTTGAATGCATTGGGGGCCACTGCACCATGGGTATATGCCCGGCTGACACTAGGAGGCTGACACTAGAAGTAAAAAGTGTTGGCTCCTCCTATCTGGGCTACACCCACTGCAGATGCAGGAGCAAACCAGTTTTTTTCTAGTGTCTATAGGAGGCAGACACGACCTGCTTTTTTCCTGCAGGTCTTGCTGCTATTTTGTGGTTTTATTTTTTCTTCATGTTTATTTTTTTCTTCTTTGTGCAGGATTTTCTCCTGCTGCAGGTGGGTGCTCCATCGTGGGCTGCCACTTTAATTGCACCCCCTGCGGGCGCGTACTTCGGTACCGCTGGTCACCCAGTCCCCATTACTGCCTCTGCAGTGGCTTGCCAGCATTCCCATGGGGCCAGTGTTGAGTCTGCTGATGGGGTGACCCTGCTGCGCCTGAAGATGTCAGAGGGTAAGTACAGCTCTCTCCCCTCTCCCCCCTCTGGGCCACTGATCCCTTACTACCTTGGCAAGGGCTTCTGTTCATGGGGCTCCTGGTGTAGTTACTGAAGGGGACTCTTCCATTCAGGGACGCATGTAGCTGTACATAAGGGCCTGCAATCCTGCCTCTGGTCGGTTCCTCCTCTTTCTGGTGGTCTCCTGGGGCGTCGCGGCTCCCTCCGCTGGGGTCCACATTTTTCCAGCCCCCTCCCGGAGCTCCGGTCCGGCCGCTTCAACTAATTTAGTCCCTGGCTTTTCGGCCTGCTAGACTTGGCTCCGCCCCTTTTTTTTCTTTTCGGGCTTCGGCTTGACTCCTTCTCTCACTGGGAGGGACCTCCTGCTTAGCTCTTATCACTGCTAAGGGTCCATTCACACGTCCGCAATTTGGTTCCGCATTTTGCAGAACGGAATTGCGGACCCATTCATTTCTATGGGGCAGCATGATGTGCTGCCCGGATCCGGAATTGCGGACCCGCACTTCTGGTCCGCAATTCCGTTCCCGAAAAAAATAGAACATGTCCTATTCTTGTCTGAAATGGCGGACAAGAATAGGCATATTCTATTAGTGCCGGCAATGTGCTTTCCGCAAAATGCGGAACGCACATTGCCGCTGTCCGTGTTTTGCGTATCCGTACCTATGTGATGTCTCCCTGGTCTCGTTTTCTGCCGCTCCTGGGGACACCTGACTCCTATTCTGTATCAGAGCAGAGTTCTACTTTATCTGCGGCCATGCAGGACCTCATTAAGGCGGTTAGAGACACTCTCCATGTGTAGGTGGGTACTCCCTCCTCTTCTCAGGACTCTGTGTCCTACCGCCGTTCCAAGCGTTCCGTGTTAGTTTTTCCTAACCACCCGGACCTCGACGTACTCCTGGCCAAGGAATGGCGTCAGCCTGATAGGCGCCTGCAGACCTCTAAGGGTTCGGACGCTCTGTTTCCTTTCAGTGCAGAGTCTGTGAACCTCTTGTCAGTCGCACCCCTGGTTGATCCTCAGGTGGCCCGTTTGGCCAAGGACACCACCCTTTCCTTGGCTGATGCGGCTTCCTTGTCGGATCCTGCTGACAAGAAGATTGATTCCTTGGCTAAGGCTGTTTTTGTAGCGGCAGGCTCCGCTGTTCAGCCTGCTTTTGCCGCCTCCTGGGTCGCCAAAGCCTGTGTGGTCTGGGCCAAGCAGCTCATCCGTTTGCTGTCGGATTCTGCTCCAGGTGAGGTTTCCATTCTTGCCTCTCAGCTTCTCCAGGCTTCCCGGTACCTATGTGATGTCTCCCTGGAATCGTCTAGCAGGGCGGCTGCTAACTCTGTGGCCATCCGCCATACGGTCTGGCTCCGTTCATGGGCTTCAGATGCAGCTTCCAAAAAGGCGCTGATCTCTCTCCCTTTTCAGGGTGAAAAGCTGTTTGGGAAACGCCTGGTGGAGCTTATTTCAGAAGCCACGGGAGGAAAAAGCTCCCTCCTCCCCCAGAACCGCCCTCGTCGCCCTCCCTTGGTGGCTTCAAGGTCCAAAAACCTTCGCTCCTTTCGGGACTCTTCCTCCCGCTCGGACAAGAAGTTGGGGGGGGCCTTCCTTCAAGGCCAGGCCTGCCTGGCATTCTCGCCCCAAGTCTTCAAAGCCCCAGTCTGCAAAAACCTCTTCTGCATGACTGCCCTCTACCACATGTGGGGGGCCGCTTGCTCTACTTTCAGGAGGTCCTGGAGATAGTCTCTTTCAGGTCGGTTTTTCATGTCGCGTCCCCCCAAGTCTCCCGTAAAGGCGGCAGATTTTTTCCGGGCCATTCATTCCCTTCAATCCCTCGGAGTGATCGTTCCAGTCCCCGATTCGGAACGCTTCCAGGGATTTTATTCAAATCTTTACGGTCCCCAAGAAGGACGGCTCCTTCCGCCCTATCCTGGATCTGAAGTCGCTCAACTGCCTTGTTGGGACCTGGCACTTCCGCATGGAGTCGCTCAGGTCGGTGATTGCCTCCCTGGAGGAGGGCGAATTTTTGTCGTTCCTGGACATACAGGACGCATACCTCCATATTCCCATTGCCGTGGCCCATCCGCGGTTCCTTCGCTTCGTGGTGGGTTCTCTGCATTTCCAGTTTGTGGCTCTGCCCTTTGGCTTAGCGTCCACCCAGAGGGTCTTCACAAAGGTACTGGCCCCTCTTATCGCTCTCCTCCACACTCGGGGGGGGTGGCAGTGATTCCCTACCTGGACGACCTGTTGGTGAAGGCTCCGTTCCTGGAGGACAACCTGGCCAGCCTCCGTATCACCCGGTCTTTCCTGTCTCAGTTCGGGTGGTTGGTCAACTAACCCAAGTCCTCCCTGGTTCCCCGCCAGAGAATGGATTTCCTGGGCATGACCTTAGACTCTCGCCTCTGTCGAGTGTTCCTTTCCCAGGTGGCTCTCCGAGATGCAGTGGTTCGCCTTCGCAAGCCGCCCCCTCTACCTCTTCGGACGTGCATGCAGGTTTTGGGCCAGATGGTTGCCTCTTTCGAGGCAATTCCCTTGCACAATTCCACTCCAGGCCTCTTCAGCTGGCGATCCTGTCCAGCTGGGACAAGTCCCAGCTGGGCCTCGACCATCTGGTTCGTCTTCCCCATCTCGTCCGCAAGGAGTTGTGCTGGTGGCTTCTACCTTGCACCTTATTGCTGGGCAAGTCCTTTCTTTCCCCTCGTTGGCGGGTGATCTCCCCCAGCGCCAGCCTGACTGGGTGGGGAGCCATCTTTGGGTCCCTGTCTGCTCAGGGCCTGTGGTCAGCAGCGGAATCCTCCCTGCACATCAATATTCTGGCGCTCAGGGCGATTTTTCTGGCTCTCTCTCATTGGACACACCTTCTCTCCGGTCTTCCGGTCCGAATCCAGACGGACAACTCCACTGCGGTGGCGTACCTGAATCATCAGGGGGGCACCAGAAGTGTGAGGGTCATGGAAGAGGCCTCACGCATACTTCGGTGGGCGGAGTCCTTGGTTCTGGTCCTCTCCGCAGTCCACATTCCCAGGGTTGACAATTGGGCAGCAGACTCACTCAGTCGCCAAAGCCCCGACCCGGGCGAATGATCCCTTCACCCAGAGGTGTTTCTTCGACACTCGTTTGGGCATGCTGGACATAGGCCTCTTCGCCTCCTGTCTCAACCACAAGGTACCGTGAGGTCCCGGGACCATCAAGCACTGGCCTCTAATGCTCTGGCTAGGGGTGGGCGATATAGGCGATATGCGATATAAATTTGGGCCACGATATGGATTTCCGCCGGAACGCGATATGATCGTGCTTTCTGCGCACACCATTTTCTCCTGAGCCGGCACAGTGAAGGAGGGAGCCCCTCCCTCCCTCCCTCCACACTGTGTGTGGCTGCCGCTGAACACCAATGAGGACAGAGTAGGAGGAGGAGGGGAGTGTGGCCACTGCGCCACCAATGAATGTGCCGGCCATATCCCACAGGGTCCCTCTCCTCCCCCCCATCATTGGTGGCAGTGGGCAGTTCCGATCGGAGTCCCAGCAGTGTAATGCTGGGGCTCCGATCGGTTACCATGGCAGCCAGGAGTCACGCTACTGAAGTCCTGGCTGCCATGGTATGTTAGTGAGCAGCATTATACTCACGTGCGACCGGCGGCCACGGCGCACGTGAGTATAATGCTGCTCACTAACATACCATGGCAGCAGGGACTTCAGTAGCGTGACTCCTGGCTGCCATGGTAACCGATCGGAGCCCCAGCATTACTCTGCTGGGACTCCGATCGGAACTGCCCACTGCCACCAATGATCGGAGCGGGACCCTGTGGCCACGGCCACCAATGATTAATACTGGGGAGGGAGGGGGCGCACTGCCCACTGCCACCAATGATGGGGGGGGGGGGGAGGAGGGGGACCCTGTGGCCACTGCCACCAATGATTAATACTGGGGAGGGTTACTGGTTTTTGAGTTACCAGAGGGGGGCGGATCAGAGGGAGAGGCTGGGGGGCACATGAAAGGGTTGGGGGGGCGGATGAGGGGCTGGGGGGCGGATGAGGGGCTGGGGGGCGGATGAGGGGCTGGGGGGCGGATGAGGGGCTGGGGGGCTGATGAGAGGCTGGGGGGCACATGAGAGGCTGGGGGGCACATGAGTCTGGCTGCCATGGTTAGTTCCCTGCTGTTGTGTGCACAAGGCAGCAGGGAGAGTGTAAAGTCCTATTCACCCTAATAGAGCTCTATTAGGGTGAATATGACAAGGGTTCTAGCCCTTAAGGAGGCTAATAGTTATTAAATAAAAAGTAAAAAAAAAAAAATTTAAACAACCCCCCACCCCCCTCCAATTTAGAAAACTATATATCGCATATCGCACATGCTTAAAATTATATCGCAATATAGATTTTAGGCCATATCGCCCACCCCTATCTCTGGCCCTTCCTTGGTCCCAGTTCAGTCACTTGTACCTCTTTATTCCCATTCCGCTCCTTCCCAGGGTTCTCAAGCACCTGAAGTTGGCCTGGGTTCCGGCGATTCTGGTGGCCCCGGACTGGCCTCGCCGAACATGGTACGCGGATCTTCTGTTCCTACTCGCAGACTCACCGTGGCGTCTCCCTCTACGTTCCGACCTCCTTTCCCAAGGTCCGCAACTCCACCCGAATTTAGCTGCATTTAACGGCGTGGCTGTTGAGGCCGCGGTACTGAGGTTCCGCGGTCTCTCGGAGTCTGTTATCCAGACTGTGCTCCACGCACGCAAGCCCCAGTCTTCCAGAATTTATCATCGTACCTGGAAGACTTATTTTTCCTGGTGTGAGGCTGCTCAGTTTCACCCCCTCTACCTTTCTGTTCCCAGAGTCTTGTCTTTCCTCCAGACGGGCTTTGACAAGGGACTTCGACTGGCCTCTCTCAAGGGTCAGATTTCGGCACTATCTGTTCTGTTCCAGAAACCCCTGGCTTCTTGCCGCTAAGTGAGAACCTTTCTGCTGGAAGTCGCTCACCTCGTTCTGCCTTTTCGTCCTCCTGTGGAACCGTGGGACTTGAACATTGTTCTGGACGCTCTTCAGGCCTCTCCCTTTGAGCCTTTACAGGATATTTCTTTCCTTTGTCTCGTTTAAGGTCGCCTTTCTTTTGGCGATTACTTCTATTCGCAGAGTTTCTGAACTTGCTGCGCTCTCTTGCAGATACCCATTGTTGGTGTTTCATCATGATAAGGTGGTTCTGGGTCCGGTCCCTTCCTTTCTCCCTAAGGTGGTGTCCTCATTCCACATTAATGAGGAGATTGTCCTTCCGTCCTTCTGTCCTCACCCCTCTCATCCTAGGGAGCGTTCTCTTCACCATTTGAATGTTGTTAGGGCTCTTCGCCTCTATCTTCGGTTGCCTGGGTCCTTCCGCCGGTCGGACTCCCTCTTTGTGGTCCCTAAAGGGGTCCTTGCAAGGGCCTGCAAGCTTCCAAGGCCACCATATCCCGTTGGATTAGGTCGGCAGTTAAGGAGGCCTATGTTGCGAAGGGTCGTGTTCCTCCCTTTTGGTTGACCGCTCATTCCACTAGGGCGGACGGGGCTTCTTGGGCGGTTAGACATCAGGCCTCAGCTTCCCAGGTCTGCAAGGCCACCACCTGGGCCTCTGTCCATACGTTTTCCAAATTTTATCACATCCACTCCTTGGCTTCTGCTGATGCCAGATTGGGTCGCAGGGTTCTGCAAGCAGCCATGAGTTAGTTGCATTGCATGGCTGCTCTGCCTTGTGGACTGCTTTAGGACTTCCCATGGTGCTTTGTCCCCCAATGCATTCAAGTGAAAACTGGATTTTTGTACTCACTGTAAAATCCTTTTCTCGTAGGATGCATTGGGGGTCACAGAGCCCACCCTCTGTCGCTAGTTTTTTCTGTTGGTCCTCTTTGGTTTAGGACTTGTTGGCTTATAGTTTTGTCTTGTGCTCCTACTGCTTTTCTACCTACTGGTTTGCTCCTGCATCTGCAGTGGGTATAGCCCAGATAGGAGGAGCCAACACTTTTTTACTTCTAATGTCAGCCTCCTAGTGGCAGCTGGGCATATACCCATGGTGCTGTGTCCCCCAATGCATCCTACGAGAAAAAGATTTTACGGTGAGTACGAAAATACAGTTTTTGTTTTATAAGCGTTTAACCTTTTGTTAAATTATTGGTTAATTTATCAGAATTGTAGACTCTGGTTGATCCCACCAGGGGAAAGTAAGTAAACATGCGGCTCTAAGGCTAATGAGGTATAGTTGTCATCCGTGTCATTGGGGGACACAGAGAGACCTTTGGTATAGCTGCTGCTCCTAGAAGGCGTACACTTTTACACCTCCAATCAGCTGTACCCATGATACAGGGATTAACCACGTAACAGTTCTGCCCGAGCACAGCTCGGGCAGAAGGTGAAGGGAGGGAGCAGCTTTAGCTGCTCATATCTCCGTATTGGTAGCAGCTAGAGACATGGGCCTGGTCTTCTTTTAAAGGCTGACAGTCAAAGCTTTCGTATCGGCTGTCACTACCGCTCGCAGTACTGCCGTGGTCTTCTCCAGGTTTCCCTAGGCCATGTGACATCTCGTTCATCAGTCACATGGCCTAAGCACAGATCAGCTCCATTGAAGTGAATGGGGCTGACCTGCAATACCAAGCACAGTCACTATACAATTTACAGCGCTGTGCTTGGTATGCTGAGAGAAGACCGTGATGCTACTATGAGTTCCGGGTTCCTTCTCAAACAGCGGTTGGGGTCCCGGTATCAGATCCCCACCGATAAGATACTGATGACCTATCCAGAGGATAGAAAAGTGTCAGAAAACGAGAAGATCATCTTGCCTACAATTTGTCCATCCCCTTGTCAAGCGAAGGAACATGCCCTATATTCCCTGGAGGTTGTGCAGGCAATACGCATTTACCTGTCCTCTACATCCTTGTTTCTGAGGTCATATTCTCTTTTTGTTATTCCCGATGCTCTTAGGAAGGGTCTGACGCCTCCAAATGAAATGTCTTTCAGTCGATCCGCCTTGAAGTTTCTGAGGCATATTTCTCTAAGGGCAAGGAGTCTCCCCTTTTGACGGCTTAATCTACCCTTTTCATAGGCGCCCCTTGGCCGATGCGTCACCAAGCATCTGCTTTTCAAGTGTGTTAAGCGGCTACCAGATCATCTCTACACATCTTTACCAAATTCTGTCGTGTGCACATCTTGGCATCCGCTGACGCAGCAGTGGGTAGCAAAGTTCTGCAGGCGGTGGTCTGCTAACCACACACAACTATTCAGAACACATTTTTCCCCACCGTGGGTACCGCTTTGGAACACCCTAAGGTCTCTCTGTGTCTCCCATTGACACGGATTAGAAAAATAGATTTTTGTCACTTGACATAATATTTTTCTCTGCCGTTCATTGGGACACAGCTCCCACCCTTTAATTTCTTCTGGCCTTTGGTTGACTAGTTTGGATTAGTCAGAGTTCTATGACCTGCTCGTTTGAGTTCGTTCTGTTCCAGATTCCCACATTGTGATTGGCCTAATCTTCCTTGTTCAGCTACTGCCTTGGAACTCTTAGCTTAGTCTTTTTAGAATGGGTATAGCTGATGGGAGCAGTAACACTTTTTAACTGCTTAGTGTCTGACTGCTAATGGTGTCTCTGTGTTCCTCAATAAACGGAAAGAAAAGATTATAAGGTAAGTGGCAAAAATCCATTTTTCTTCCTTAGTGCAAAAATAGAGATATATGTTGCAGCAGTTCTTATTCAAATTGAATAGGCGGCTGTGCTACACAAATAGCACAGCGCTGCCACAGTTGTGTGCTATGGCAGTCATGTTGGCGGCTGCTGTTTATGTAGTTATAGGAAACATATTTTCAGGTTTTGACCGAATACGTAAGTTATTTTTTTTATATATGTTTTTTTTTTACTTTAGATATCTACTCATCAGCAAGCCACCCGAGTGGACTTCTGGCTTACGCACAAAGTTTCTTGAAGGGTTCTTCGTCTTTCTAGAATTGTTAAAGTGCATGCAGGTACGGTTTGTGATGGCACATTTATTTCTGATGTAACTGGTGATATAACGCATTTTTTTGTATATGTAATACTAGACAGAGGGGGCACACTGACCATAAAGAGAAGTGCAAAAACGGTTTATACACTGTAATAGACAAAAACCACAAACAAAACTGCAATAGGAATGCACCTCCAATTGAATAAAATGAATAGAGCAATTTTATTATGAAAAACACACAAACATTTAAAATTTGTATGCTATAAAGGGTGTTCCGGTATAAATGAGACCAGGCCCAGGCAATAGCTCACCAAAGTCCACAAATAATGAACAATCCCGTACAGTCCAGGACAATATCAGACTCCATCAACTATCAAAGAAATCCTGATAATGCAGCATCAATGAATGTAGCACAATACCTTAAAATGAATGGAAATGAAATACGTCCCGAACTATTAGGTGAGCATTGGCAGATAGACTGCCCTTGGCTCGGCTATTTCCGTCTGCCCCATAGAAATGAATGGGAGCAGTTGGCCGCACAAACGCGGTGCACGCCCATTCACTATTACAAAGACACCGCTTGGTGGTGGCCGGACCCCGGAAAACCCGGGTTCCTGCGGCCACCACCTTCCCCACCGTAGGATATGCCCCCATTGTCTCAGATGGGAATACCCCTTTAAGCCTCGCAATGGCGAGCTACTGTTGATCAATTGTTAGGTGTCGTCTTGGTCTCATGTCAAAATGTGAACAGCATGATGAGGAGGACTGTTTAAATACCAATTCTAATTGAACCAGGAAATTTATTGGGCGATTCATGGATCAAACACCTGTTGTGAATTTTACTGTTAAAGGGGTTGTCTCATCATAGACAATGGGGGCATATCGCTAGAATATGCCCCCATTGTCTTATAGGTGCGGGTCCCACCACTGGTACCCGCACCTATATAGAGAACGGAGTCCCGCAAGGTGGTGGCTGGAGGACTCTGGTCCGGCCACCACCAAGCCGGCTCCCCATAGAAGTGAATAGGAGCGTACCGCGCATGCGCGGCCGCGCTCCCATTAATTTCTATGGGGCTGACGGAAATAGCCGAGCCAGCACTAAGCTATTTTTGCCAGCCCCATAGAAAATGAATGGAGGGCGGCTGCGCATGCGACCTGCACCTATAAGACAATGGGGGCATATCCTAGCAATATGCCCCCATTGTCCGTGATGAGACAACCCCCTTTAAACTCCTTGTTAGAGATTAGCAAGTTGTGCAAATAGTACTGAAACATTGAACATTTGGCCATGTGCATTCAACAGTTTAGAGAAGGTCACATTAAGTTCACCTGTAAAGGTTAGAGTGCATTTTAGGTTCATCCTCAAATTTCTTCCATAAGCCACACATCCCTAACTTTTTGTGAGTAGTGTACACTGCCCGTCTAAAAAAAAAAAAAAAAGTACCCACCAAAAATATTTCGTTGGACCGCCTTTAGCTTTGATTACGGCACACATTCGCTGTGGCATTGTTTTGATAAGCTTCTGCAATGTTACAAGATTTATTTCCATCCAGTGTTGCATTCATTTGTCACCAAGATCTTGCATTGATGATGGTAAAGTCTGACCGCTGCGCAAAGCCTTCTCCAGCACATCCCAAAGATTCTCAATGGGGTTAAGGTCTGGACTCTGTGGTGGCCAATCCATGTGTGAAAATGATGTCTCATGCTCCCTGAACCACTCTTTCCCAATTTGAGCCCTATGAATCCGGCATTGTCATATTGGAATATACCCGTGCCATCAGGGAAGAAAAAATCCATTGATGGAATAACCTGGTCATTCAGTATGTTCAGGTAGTCAGCTGACCTCATTCTTGGGGCACATACTGTTGCTGAACCTAGACCTGACCAACTGCAGCAACCCCAGATCATAGCACTGCCCCCACAGACTTGTACAGTAGGTACTAGGCATGATGGGTGCATCACTTCATCTGCCTCTCTTCTTACCCTTCTGGTTTGCCTCACTGATTAGTGGTTTTCTTATGGCTACACAGCTGTTCAGTCCCAATCCCTTGAGTTCCCTTCGCATTGTGCGTGTGGAAATACTCTTACTTTCACTATTAAACATAGCCCTGAGTTGTACTGTTGTTTTTCTTCGATTTGATTTCACCAAACGTTTAAGTGATCGCCGATCACGATCATTCAGGATTTTTTTCCCGCCACATTTCTTCCTCGAATACGATGGGTCCCCACTATCCTTCCAGTTTTTAATAATGCATTGGACAGTTCTTAACCTAACTTTAGTAGTTTCTGCAATCTCCTTAGATGTTTTCTCTGCTCGATGCTGCCAATGATTTGACCCTTCTCAAACAGACTAACATCTTTTCCACGACCACGAGATGTGTCTTTCGACATGGTTGTTTAAGAAATAAGAAGCAACTCATTGCACCAGTTGGGGTTAAATAACTTATGGCCTGCTGAAAGATAATCGCCCATGCAGTAATTATCCAACAGGAGGCTCATAACTATTTTCTTAGTTAAATCCAGGTGGCGATTTTTTTTTTTTTGGACAGGCAGTGTATATCTCTATCTCTCAGGTTTGCATTATGGAAATAGGATCTAAGGGCAGCACAGGGGTTGTTTCTTTGCAGCACTTGGGTCCTAGGTTCAAAACCGACAAAAGACGGCATCTGCATTGAGTTGGTTTTCTCCATATTACGTGGGTTTTTTCAGGTATTCCAGTTTCCTCCCACATTCCAAAAACATACTGACTTTTGCCCTGTACATGTCTGAGGTAGGGGACTCGCTTTGTAAGCCCCATTGGTGACAGATACCTATGTGTGAGTGACGGCAGTATCTGTACAGCATTGTGGAATATGTTGGAGTTACGATACAACACAAATAAGATAAATTACAACATTTTGTATATTTTCAACATTTATTGATCATTTATGAATTGTCCTGTGTGAGGCAATAGGCAGGAGCAGCCATGTGCTCCACTCTCAGGCAAACCTGTACCAATGGGCTATGGAAGGTTTTCGCAGAGCGATCGGGCAAACGTTAATGCATGAAGCTAATTTTTGCTGAATTTTATGCAATTGAAAATCCGTTCCATTCATCTGAATGGAGCTTGCAGAAATCCATGTGCTTGCCGCCCCATTCATATGAATGGAACTGATTTTCAGTGGTGGAGAATTCTGCAACAAAATCTGCAGAGTGTGAAGGTGCCCTTAAAGTAATCAGGCCCCAGACCAGACAACTAAAATTAATTGGACACCAGGGCCCTAAACTGAATTCATGCTCCAGACCAACTCCCTAACCTATATTGCACTCCAGACCAGACCCTAAAATTAATCAGACCAGACAAAAAAGAAAAGTATATATTGGCCACTCCCAGGTCCCTTTCTCTTCCAGGCACTGCCACACACAATGGGGGAGATTTATCAAGACTGGCATCTTCTGCTCTGGCCATTATATCACCTGGGCCGCCAGAGGATGCTTCTAATATGAGGTGGAGCATCCTCAGGCAGATTGCTCCCATAGTTCTGGACCTTCTCTGCTGGGCCCTGGCAGTAGCTCTACTCCCGAAGTAGACACTGTTCTCCAGATAGCAGGTCAGCAGGGTGTGTACAGCTGGCATACCGTCCAAGATTCGGACTGTGGTCCACCAGTTGAGGACCACTGGAGTAGATAGTGTGGCAAGTGTGGATCTGCTATGAATGACTGTCAGATGCCTGTGTTCCTGCAGGGAATGGATCCTATAACTCGACAAGTTGGACAGCATATCGAGATGGAGCCGGAGTGGGAGGCTGCCTTCACCTTGCAGATGAAACTAACACATATCATATCCATGATGCAAGACTGGTGTTCTACTGATGTAAGTAGCAGTTCCAAGTATAAAACTGCTGAAATGCTGTACTTATCCGAAGGTGCACTTGTGAAGAGAATTGCAGGAAGAAATATAATCCTTTAGCAAATAGAGAAGGTAGTTCAAGGTTTTGTGCCGCTATTACATGTCATACTCATTTTATAGATCATAAAAATGAAGCATGTTTGCTATTTTCATGCTCTTAAAAATGATCCATTGAGTAGTTATAAGATCTACTTACCTAGTATGCCGCCACCTGGTAATCACATTGTATAACAATGTGTAGTGCTGCTGGTTACACGTGTTAAAGGGGTTGGCCAGTTTCCTATATTGATGACCTGTCCTTAGGATAGGTCATCAATATCAGATCAGCGGGGGTCCTACTCCCGGCACCCCTTTCAATCAGCAGTTTGAAGAGAACATAGCGCTCGTACGAGCACTGCTTTCTCTTAACTGTTTGCCTCCTCGCTGTCGACATCGGGTTTAATTGCAGCAGCTCCTTCCCCATTCACATCAATGGGAAGGAACAGATGGAATGTAGCTGCTCCTTTCCTTTGAAGTGAATGGGGACGGGGGAGCTGCATTTACACCTGCGCTCCGCTGCAATGTCAGTGGTGAGCAGGTACAGTGAAGAGAAAGCCGTGCTCGTACAAGCGCTGCATTCTCGTCAAACAGCTGATCGGCAGGGCGCCAGGTGTCAAGGCAGCTGCCAATCTGATATTGGTGAGCTATCCAGGGGATAAGTCATCTATATAGGAAACTGACCAACCCCTTTAAGTCATTCTCCACAACCGTTCACGGCAGGGGAGCTAATTAAAAAAAATGTCTCTTCCCTTCAGAAAGCCAGTTTACAGTAGTGCCATCAGAACAGAGCAAACTTGCATCAATGCCCCCTGTAACAGAGACTATTTTCATCAGAGCCATTTTGAAACTGTGAGAGAGGGAGAAAAAGGTCTAGCAAACGCACGAGCTAGAGGCACCACACCTGCGTCCTAGACCTGTGTCGCCATAGCCCCTAAGAAAGTGATGGCGAACCTTTTTATAGGGCGAGTGCCCAAACTGCAACTCAAAACCCACTTATTTATTGCAAAGTGCCAACACAGCAACTTACCCTGAATGCTACAGTCCAGTATTGTATATCTTCCATGTACTTTATCATTTAGCTATAACAGCCTGCCTACATTCAGTGTGCTGTTCATAGCGTGCCCTGTGCTGATGAATGGCAGGAAAAGCCTAAGGCATATTGGTAACAGAGCCTGAGAGGGCTCAGAGTGCCACCTCTGGCACCTGTGCCACAGCTTCGCCACTGCTGCACTCGGATATGCGTACCACAAAATGAGAAGTAGTCATATTGTACATTATAACAGCTGTTCATGTTCTACATGGATTTGAATTGTTAACTCCACAACAATAGGTTTGCTCTCTGGATGAAAGGGTTAAAACATTTGGTTAGAGGACCCGTCCCCTCTCCTGACATGTCTGTTTTAGTAACTACTTGCATTTCCCATGTAATAATTCTGGAGCATCTATTCTTATGGCTCTGTGTTGTGCCATTCCCCTGTTATTCCTACTACAAGTTTGAATGAATTGTCAGCAGCTTGCAGTAAAGGTACAGATGGGTGTTACCAGTTGGGGGGGGGGGGGGGGGCACTGACACTGGCAGCACTCATTGGACGGAGTCAGGCACACCTACTACTGGTAGCACCCAGCAGTACCTTTATTGCAGACTGCTGTCAATTTATTTGTGAACTTTTAACTGGAATAATAGAGGAATGTCACATCATAGAGTGTTACAGAATTGTTATTACATAGGGTATGAAAGCAGTTACTAAAACTGACATGTCAGGAGAAGGGACAGCTCCTCTTTAAAGGGTATTTCAGTAGTTTCAAGTTATTTCCCTATCCACAGGATGAGGGATTACTATTATATCAGTCGGAGGTCCCACCACAGGGACACCCTGCTATCACAAGAATGGGGGCCCCATATCCCACTGGGCCCTCTCGAAATGAACGGTTCTCTCTCTGTGAGACTGCCAGAGATAGCAGGTTACAGCGCTCAGCGATTTCTGGCAGGTTCCATAGAGATGAAGCATCAGGGTCCATGTATGACTTGACACTGTTCATTTTGGGGTCCCTGCAGGGTACAGGGCCCCCATTCTTGAGATCAGTAGGTAGGTCCCCCACTGATCTAATAGTTATCCCCTATCCTTTGGATAGGGAACAACTTGAAATGATCAGAATACTCCTTTTAAATGGTTATGAATGGGCGCAAGTGCAGATCAATGTAGTTTTCCATGATTGTGAAGTAGTACGGCATTTGCATTATATTTTTTAATTACTAGATATCCTGAGTACAGTAGATGACTAACATTTGGTGGGTGTTTTCCAGGAGCATGTTCTGATAGAAGCCTACAAGAAGTGCCTGGCCGTACTCACACATTGTCACAGCGGCTTCACCGATGGAGAGCAGCCCATTACTCTCACCTTAGCCGGGCATTCAGTGGAGACCATGCGATACTGTGTGTCACAGGAAAAAGTTAGCATTCACCTTCCAGTCTCTCGCCTTCTTGCAGGTAAGAATTGCATACTTTAAAGCAGGCATGCCCAACCTTTGGCCCTCCAGCTGTTGAAAAACTACAACTCCCAGCATGCCCGCACAGCCTACAGCAGGGCATGGTGGGAGTTGTAGTTTTACAACAGCTGGAGTCCATGTAATTATCAAAAACCCCTCTATTTTCTATTTAATGTCTCTTTAATGTCACTTCAGAAAATAGCATTTATTATGCAGAGAATGTTAATTATCCTTATTATTTTCTTTGCTGGTTGCATTTTTCCATCACATTATACACTGCTCGTTCCCATGGTTACGACAACCCTAACATTCAACAGTGGTTGTCGTGCTTACACACTGTAGAAAAAAGCCTATGTGAGTTCCCACAGTCCCGGCCACCAGAGAGGCCTGCTCTTTTTTCTATAGTGTGGAAGCACGACCACCGCTGCTGGATTGCAGGGTGGTCGTAACCACTGGATACGAGCAGTGTGTAATGTGATGGAAAAATGAATCCAGCCAGCAAAGGAAGCAATATGGACAATCACAATACATTAGTAAGTGCCTGGTATTAACTTTCTCTACATGATAAATTTGCTGATGTGAGACAACCCCTTTAACTCCTCGAGAGCCCTGCGATTTCGTTTTTTTATTTTCCCCGCCTTCCCAGAGCCTTTTTTTTTTCTCGTTCACATATCCATATGAGGGCTTCTTTTTTTTCTTTTTTTTTGCAGTACAAGTTGTACTTTCTAATGGCACCATTTACTGTTGCATATGATGTAGTGGGGAGCTGGGGGAAGAAAAAAAAAAAGGAATTCTGCCACAGGAGCAGGTTTTGGAGTGTGCTTTTTCTTGTGTTTTAATTCCAAAAAATAAAATAAAAACTATGACCTTTTTGTATTTATATCTATGGAGCTCTGTGAGGGATCATTTTTTGCGGGGTGATCTGTACTTTTCAGTGATACCATTTTGGAGTATGTTTGACTTTGTGATCACTTTTTGTTAAATTTTTTCGGGGGAGGTAAAGTACCAAAAAAGCGCTAATTGGCCGTTTAGATTTTTTTTCCAGTACACCATTTGCCTTAGGGGATAATTATTATTGTATACGGGTGTTTTTCAGATGTGGCAATGCCTAAGATTTTTTCCAATTGATTTGAACTTTTTAAAAATATATATGTATGTATGTGTGTGTATATATATATATATATATATATATAGTGTGTGTGTTTTTTAAAATTTATTTTAGGCGATTATAACCAGCAATCATTAGATTGCCAATTGTATTCTGTGAAGGATTTTGTGCCACCTGCAGGCCTGTATTGGAATATACCAGTGATGGGTATCAGAGCCTGCTTGAGGTCCCGGGCTATCACTGTAATGTAACAGCTTCCCCGATCTCAGTGGGGGAAGGGTATTAAGAGCTCAGGAGCATGCAGCTCTTGCATCTTCACTGCTCAGATGCAGTGGCCACATTTAACCACGGCATCTGAGGAGGAGTTAAATGTCTACGATCTGCCTTATGGCTGATGGTAGGCATAAGCCCTGGGCCTCTGCTGTTTGGAACAGCAGAAAACTGGCAGCTATGGCACCCACTGGTGTTGTGAGCAAGCACCATCTTTAAAGTGACGACTTCCCCGGTACATATATGGTGGAGGTCGTCAAGGGGTTAAGAGCACATAGGAAAGCGCAGATAGCCGATTGTGTTGCGGTTTGTCCCGTTTCCTCTTGCATATTGGTAGCGTTATTCTTGTCATTTTCATACGCTTCCTGCTTGCCTAAGTTAAAGGGTTTCTGTCACTAGAATTTTCTGTATTAAACTGGCTGACATTGGCGATGTGCTGCACCTAACTCTGCTATTCTAATGATTATCCGTGCCCCGTTACTGTAGAATTCTTACTTTTATAATATGTAATTGAGCCTCTAGGAGCAGGGGGGGTGGGGGGGTTGCTCCTGCACCTAGAAGCTCCTGTCTCCCACCTCAAGTCACACCTTCCAAGTGTTGATAGACAGGGCCAGGCATCGTTCGCATCCTTCTGCCTGCCCTGGGGAAATCTCGCGCCTTTCTGTCTTCTGCGCAGGTGCAGTGAGAAAGCTGGCAGCCTGCGAGCGTCCTTCCCTCACCGCGTCTGCGCAGAATACCGAACGGCGAGATTTCCCCAGGGCAGGCAGAAGGATGCGAACGATGCCTGGCCCTGTCAATCAACACTTGGAAGGCGTGACTTGAGGTGGGAGACGGGAGCCTCTAGGTGCAGGAGCAAACACCCCCCCGCTCCTAGGGGCTAAATTACATATTATAAAAGTAAGAATTCTACAGTAACGGGGGCACGGATAATCGTTAGAATAGCAGAGTTGGGTGCAGCACATCGCTAATGTCAGCCAATTTAGTACTAAAAAATTTTAGTGACAGAAACACTTTAAAAGTGGTATTCCGCCTAAGAAAATGATCACATATCTCTAGCATATGCCAACATGTTACGCTCAGTGAGGCGTCCCACCTTGTATTCTGCCAGTAGCTGTCCTTTTTTTTCACTTTTAGGTCTCCATGCTCTGCTCAGTAAGAGCGAAGTGGCGTACAAGTTCCCCGAGCTGCTTCCATTTGTAAGTGAATATCTGTTTTTCTCATACAATAATTCCAGCTGCAATAAAGTCACCAAAATGCTGCGTCTCTCGGTAAGATGGACACTTTTTCCCAAATGTTGCTGGCTCAGCAATCGGCGTGGTGTGTGTTCAGAAACCCACAGTCGTCAGGATATCAGAGTAGACTGGACAACTGTGTTATACATGGCTGGGCTGATCATGCTAGACTCACTCATAGTTGGTGTCTTTCTCCTCTGCCCAATAACAGAGAGTCCCTGCATTTTTTTTTTTTACTGCCTCTGCAAGAGACTAAGGGTACTTTCACACTTGCGGCAGATGCCTCCCAGATCCGTCAAAATACATGCAAACTGATGGCATTTGTAAGACTGATCAGGATCCTGATCTGTATGACAAATGCATTAAAATGCCGGATCCGTCTCAACGGTGTCATCCGGAAAAACGGATTCGGCATTTATTATTTTCACGTTTTTTGTGGTCTGAGCATGTGCAGACCGCAATGCCAGATCCGTTTTGCCGGAAACACTCAGGGCCGGATTCGGCATTAATGCATGTCAATGGGAAAAAATGCCGGATCCGGTATTCCGGCAAGTGTTCCGGAGTTTTGGACGGAGCTAAAACCGCAGCATGCTGCGGTATTATCTCTGTCCTGAAAAGTCAAAATGACTGAACTGAAGACATCCTGAACAGAATGCTCTCCATTCAGAATGCATTAGGATAAATCGATAAATCTGATCAGTTCTTTTCCGGTATTGAGCCCCTAGGACGGAACTCTATGCCGGAAAAGAATAACGCTAGTGTGAAAGTAGCCTAAGGCCGTGTGTACACTGTGTCAGAGCACTGCATCTGGAAAAGCTTCTGATGCATAAATGAGAGTGCTCCATTTACTCAACCACAAGATTCTTTTTATTTTTTTAAATTTTTTATATGACAATGACAAACATTTGTAATGTGCTTTTCACACATGGACTCAAAGTGCAGGGATAGTTGTGTGGCTCCCTGGGAAGGCACTGGCCGCCATATAGGCTCTCGACCCTAACACACAATACACACTAGGGTCAGTTTGCCTATTTGTGTGGAGTGCGGAAGGAAACCAGAGTACCCAGAGGAAACCCACACAAACACAGGGAGAAGATACAAACTCCATGCAGATGTTGGATTCAAACCCCGGACCCAGCGCTGCAAAGCACCAGTTGTAACCACTGAGCGACCGTGCTGTCCTTCAGCCCAATGGGCTACCACAAATAACCATATACCACAGATGGATGTGTGGTATATACAGGGTCATACGCCAGAGCCTTCCATTGGGAGTATACGCAAATTATCTATGTATGTATCTATTAAAGTATGCATCCAACAGAAAGCTGGAGTATAGTCTGTACAGGGCCTAATACAACCTGGTCACTTGTATTGACACGTGTGTCTTCTGCTGGTCATCATCAAGGTTCTGGTGCTGATGAAACAAAACCTCTAGTAATGCCAATCGACATATTATAACGTCTTATTGGAGCTTGAAGCATAGAACTGTAATCGAACCTTAATCAGGTTCCACTGATTATCATGTGAATTCCAAATTAGTAGAAAGCTACCGAGCTCGGAGAATAAACACAGTATGTGTCCAACAAGATCAAGAATTGGAAGTTGCTTGTAGAAGTAGAAACGCGTAACACTGCGTTGTGTGTGAGATGGAAGTGTAAGTTCTCGGATTATTATTTTGCAGAGTCAATTGAGTCCACCAATGCTGATTGAACACCCACTGCGGTGTTTGGTGCTATGTGCTCAGGTGCATGCTGGGATGTGGAGAAGGAATGGGTTTTCCTTAGTCAACCAGGTAAGGAGATCTTTTCTGTTTCTTTTGACTTGATTTGCTATAAATATTGTGTTGTATGAGCGAAAAATATGCTTCAGTAGTAGAGCAATTCTGAGGTAGACAAATCTATGGGGTCACAAGTGGTTTTGCCAAGTTCCCATATAATATGTACGGACCAATTGAATAAAGACACTAATGGCGGCGTTGCTGTTTTGTTTTCCAATTCCATTCCCAGAAATGGTTATTAGAGAGAGTCTGACACCAGCTGAGTTATCCCTACAATGCAGTGTCCATGGTTTAACCATGAATTTGCTTTGGATACGTTATGAATACCCTGTAAAAGTGCTATTGAGAAATACCCCTTGTTCTGCATCAGAACAACCCTTCATGAGTGGCTGGCTCTGTCTGTTCTCCCCCGCCCTTCTCCCAGTCTTAGGCTAGTTTCAAAGTAAGGCCTCCTGCACACGAGCGTTTCCTTCCGTTTCCATTCCGTTTTGTTTGCGTTCCGTATACTGAACCATTCATTTAGATGGATCCGCAAAAAAAAAAACCTTAAGGTACTCCGCATGCCTTCTGTTTCCGTATTTCCATTCCGTTCAAACATAGAACATGCCCTATTATTGCCCGCAAATCACATTCCATGGCTCCAAGTCAATGGTTCCGCAAAATAAAAACGGAATGCATGCGGGATGCATCCGTATGTCTTCTGTATCCGTTCCGTTTTTGCGTAACCATCTATTGAAAATTTTATGCCCAGCCCAATTTTTTTATGTACTTACTGTTTAAACATTATTGTATGCTTCCGTTTCCGATCTGAAAAAAAACGGATCACAAACGGAAACCAAACAGAAAAATGGAACAGAATCGGAAACATTACTGAAACAAACTGAAAAATGGACCGCAAAATACTGAAAAAGCCATTCGGTTGTGTGCAGGAGGCCTAAGGTGAAATTTTGCACGTCGTATGGGTGAGTGTGCCCAATAGCATCATAGGGGTCTACGAAGTTTGTGTCATTAGGCCGAGAGTAAGGCCAGGACACTCACTGTACACACAGCAGGGAGAGCGATGGAAGTTGGACAGTGGAGAGGAAGGAAAGCCTCCAAGTTTTCCAGGCTGTAGATGGGAAGGGAAAATTATAGGTAGGGAAGATGAATCACAAAGCCTGTGTACCTGCACTGAAATACACAGTCTGGCCTGTTGTGCCACACTAACATAATGAAACCGTCCTGACAGGGTGTTTCAATACAGTTCTGAGCGCGGACAGTGGGGAAAAAATAGTACTGCTAACGTTTTACTGTAGGTAATAGTCCAGAATCAGTGTGACAGATTCCCTTTAAAGTTCAGAGATATGATTTGTGACCCAAATAATTTATCTTTCTGACAGCATTGTTTTAGATCATAACTCAGACTTTTTCATTGTAATCAACCTATTTGTATTTGCGGATGTTTCTAATTTTTATTGTGTTTTTTTTTTTTTATACTTTTAACAGATCTACTACTATCACAATGTCAAATGCAGAAGAGAGATGTTTGACAAGGACATTGTAATGCTACAGGTAACATTTATACCCGTCCTGTCACAAAAAAAAATATTAGAATTTCTAATAATGAGATCTCTGCCATTGACTTCACTCATGGCTGCAATGTGAATAGAGTTCCCTGCAGGCCCCGCAGCCGCTGCAGTGATTGAGTCCCAGTATGTTGTCATATCTTTCAATAACAGTATCCAAAACTTATTAGACTTTATTAGGCTGGGTTCACAAAGCGTTTTTCCCATCATTACAAAAAGGTATACGTTAATCGGATGCCTCAGTCTGATACAATACAGTGGCATCTGTTTGCCATAGAGTTCCATTGTAAAAATAAAAAATATATATTTGTATGTATATATGTGTGTGTATATGTGTGTGTATATATATATATATATATATATATATATATATATATATATATATATATATATATATATATATATATATATATATAGCAAACAAATAACAGTAGCAGCACACCACTATATGCGCTAAGACTAAGTGAACAGGTAAATGTGTGAACAGGGTCAAATACATGACGCCATATAGTATATAGTTACTGCAAAGCAGTGGAGAAGCTCTTAGCGCATATTATTGATCAAAAATATGTCGGGCCCACCTACCAGACGGCAAGGTCGCTTCTCATCAGGTGGGACCTACTCTAACACGGAATGTCCAGCTCCATTGTTTCTCTGATTAAAAGCACCAAGGGGTGGGGGATGGGCAGGGAGTGCTAAGTTCCACAGAGGATGCCTTCTCCACTGCTTTGCAGTAACTATATGGCGTCATGTATTTGACCCTGTTCACACATTTACCTGTTCACTTAGTCTTAGCGCATATAGTGGTGTGCTGCTACTGTTTTTTGTTTGCTGTATTATGCCGGGTAGCTTGCACCTGCGATTTGTCAGGAGATCCTGGCTCGTACGTACATCACACAGATGGACCTTGACAGATGCTAGGTCAGGGATCAGCATTTTCGGCACTCCTGCTGTTCTGAAACTACAAATCCCAGAATCCACCTTTTCACATCTATAGGAGTTACAAGAACAGATGCGTAAGAGTGCATGCTGGGAGTTGTAGTTTCACAGCAGCTGGATTGCCGAAGGTTGCTGATCCCTGTTGGGTAATGCTTTGCTTCTACATGGGATGTGGGGTCTCCTCAATGATTCTTTATTGCAGCATCTATGATCTATGAAAAAGGGTTGTCCAGAATGTAAAAATGAATACCCCTCTGATATATTGTTTTTATAGGCTGGAGCTTCCATGATGGACCCCAACCATTTTTTGATGATTGTCCTTAGCCGATTTGAAATTTTCCAGATATTTGGCACTCCTGATTATGGGAAGAGGTTCAGGAAAGACAGCACAAACAAGGTACTACTGTTCAAAAAATGGGATGTGTTCATGTTGAACTGCTGTTACGTCAATGGAAGGGGTCAGGTTGAGGGACTTTAAATGTGTTGTCCCACCATTAAATATCATATTCATTGTATGGATCAATAAAACCAATGGCAGGCACCACTCAATAATTAGAAGGGCGCTGCAGCTATCATACTTCACTGGTGAGATAACTGCAACAAACAAGTGTGCACAAACTCCTGCACCTCCACATAATGGAAAAATAAACCAAAATGAAAATATGAAAAATACAGTTCGTTATTAGTACAAAGCAGCCAGAATAAAAAAACAATTAGAAATGTCAGATGCACATATGAGGGGGTATGATAAATCCCTAAACCCACACACACACCACCACCACCAATACCACCACCACCAATAATGTGTATAGGAGGACCAAATCATCAAAATAAATTGCAGATCTAAGAAGAAGAATAATAACCAAAGATTAATAAATAATAACTTTAAATATAGCTGAGGTCAAAACAATGGTGGTTGAGGACAAGAGCCCCACTACCACTTAGCAGCGGCATTACGTGTGAAGAAGCCACTGAGTGGTGGCTCTTGTCCCCCACACCACATTGCCATGGTCACACATTCTCAGTCACTCTGCCCACAGCCAAGTATTTGAATTCTGTGTATTAGTTTTCTACCCTGCCAATCGGCAGAGGAGCAGAGCCTCTTCAGCAGTTCGATAGTATAGCTGAAAAGAATCCCTCTCCAAGGGAAGTAAGAAGGGACTATATTGTCAGCTGCCAGAGGGGGAAGGAAATTGATTCTGTCAAGAGCCCGCCCCTAGCAGCACAGATGAGCAGCAGCAAGAGGAAGACCGGGAAGAATAATGAAAACTGTATGTCCCGTACTATAAATTACTACCCTATAGGACTGTTAGTATGAAAATGATTCATGGGATAACCGCTTTAAATGTTTATCAGGCACTGATATGTTTGTGTGATGAGTCTTTTCTGTTCTCTCTGATCAGGATCTAGTGCAGCAGAATAACACCCTTATTGAAGAGATGTTACATGTGATCATTATGATAGTTGGTAAGTTACTATTAACACATCGATATGTGAATTATAACATTGACTTGCTCTTCTATACGTTCCTTCATTCAGGACCACCATCTCAGGGCAAAGCATAACTACTAAGAGTTTCGACATCTCCCCCGAGGGTACTTGGTCTTTCCATGCATTACATAGTGCCCAGTGGGATTTATGGAATGCTTCACTTCCACTGTGGTGTTGCTGTAGGGGAATTAAACACTTGGGCCCAGATTTATTAATGCGTTCAAAAAAATCTGTCTAAAAAGTGGTGCCAAATAGCGCAGTTTGTTGCAGGTAGGGTTTCTACAGTGTTTTCTGACTAGACACGCATGACAAGGTGGAGGGATTTCGGGGGGAAATGGGCGGAACTTTGTACAAAAGGGTTGGGGTCTAAACTGCACCATAGTGTAATAACCCTAAGCGGGATCTCGTGGTGGAGTGCACCCAACCACAAGCTTTGGGTTGCATTGCATCCTTATTGAAAACAGAAGTTTTGCTGACAGGACTGATAGTTTTTATTTATTTTTTGGTCTGTAACAGGTGAGAGATTTTGCCCTGGCGTTGGGCAGGTGACAGTTGCTGATGAGATAAAACGTGAAATCGTCCATCAACTGAGCATACGGCCCATGGCTCATAGTGAGCTGGTGAAGGCGCTGCCAGAAGACGTGAGTATAGTAGGTTTTCTTTGCTGTTACTTTGTAAAGCTGCGTCTCTGAACCGATTCATGCATTTTCCCTCATGTTGGAGGAGTCGTCCTGCTTTTATAAGCTGATAACAGATGCTCCAGATAGGTCATCAGTATCAGATCAATGTCATCAATCAGCCATTTGCGGCATTGACGTTTTATCAAGACCGGAATGTTCTGCACTGGTCTGTTATATCCCTTGTGCTGACGGAGCATGTACCAAGTTTATGTTGAGGTTCAGGACTGGTCATAATTTAGGCACATCTTCCGGGAGTCTGCGCGCCTACACTTAAAGCTGCAGTACAAAACCGGTGTAAATGAAGATAAATGTACCGGCCCTGCTGGCCCCGCCCTCTTTTTTGGAAAGCGGTACGGGCGGCTTAGAAACTCCATTTGAGGCAAAAGTTTGTTGTTGCAGTGGCGTTTAAAAAGTTTCGAACACTGTTTGCGACTTTTTTTCTACTCCATAAAAATGGTGTAGGGAGATGATAAATCTCCCCCAAGTGTCTGCAGGAGGGTGATAGCTGTTGGGAGGAGCTTTTTTTTCACTTGTCGCCTCCTAGTGGTAGCAGCTATACCAGCAGTCTCCCAATCACACAAGCAAGAAATATATATGGGTGTGTGTGTGTGTGTGTATATGTATATATATATATATATATATATATATACATATATATATATATATATACACTGCGTGCAGAATTATTAGGCAAATGAGTATTTTGACCACATCATCCTCTTTATGCATATTGTCTTACTCCAAGCTGTATAGGCTCGAAAGCCTACTACCAATTAAGCATATTAGGTGATGTGCATCTCTGTAATGAGAAGGGGTGTGGTCTAATGACATCAACACCCTATATCAGGTGTGCATAATTATTAGGCAACTTCCTTTCCTTTGGCAAAATGGGTCAAAAGAAGGACTTGACAGGCTCAGAAAAGTCAAAAATAGTGAGATATCTTGCAGAGGGATGCAGCACTCTTAAAATTGCAAAGCTTCTGAAGCGTGATCATCGAACAATCAAGCGTTTCATTCAAAATAGTCAACAGGGTCGCAAGAAGCGTGTGGAAAAACCAAGGCGCAAAATAACTGCCCATGAACTGAGAAAAGTCAAGCGTGCAGCTGCCAAGATGCCACTTGCCACCAGTTTGGCCATATTTCAGAGCTGCAACATCACTGGAGTGCCCAAAAGCACAAGGTGTGCAATACTCAGAGACATGGCCAAGGTAAGAAAGGCTGAAAGACGACCACCACTGAACAAGACACACAAGTTGAAACGTCAAGACTGGGCCAAGAAATATCTCAAGACTGATTTTTCTAAGGTTTTATGGACTGATGAAATGAGAGTGAGTCTTGATGGGCCAGATGGATGGGCCCGTGGCTGGATTGGTAAAGGGCAGAGAGCTCCAGTCCGACTCAGACGCCAGCAAGGTGGAGGTGGAGTACTGGTTTGGGCTGGTATCATCAAAGATGAGCTTGTGGGGCCTTTTCGGGTTGAGGATGGAGTCAAGCTCAACTCCCAGTCCTACTGCCAGTTTCTGGAAGACACCTTCTTCAAGCAGTGGTACAGGACGAAGTCTGCATCCTTCAAGAAAAACATGATTTTCATGCAGGACAATGCTCTATCACACGCGTCCAAGTACTCCACAGCGTGGCTGGCAAGAAAGGGTATAAAAGAAGAAAATCTAATGACATGGCCTCCTTGTTCACCTGATCTGAACCCCATTGAGAACCTGTGGTCCATCATCAAATGTGAGATTTACAAGGAGGGAAAACAGTACACCTCTCTGAACAGTGTCTGGGAGGTTGTGGTTGCTGCTGCACGCAATGTTGATGGTGAACAGATCAAAACACTGACAGAATCCATGGATGGCAGGCTTTTGAGTGTCCTTGCAAAGAAAGGTGGCTATATTGGTCACTGATTTGTTTTTGTTTTGTTTTTGAATGTCAGAAATGTATATTTGTGAATGTTGAGATGTTATATTGGTTTCACTGGTAAAAATAAATAATTGAAATGGGTATATATTTGTTTTTTGTTAAGTTGCCTAATAATTATGCACAGTAATAGTCACCTGCACACACAGATATCCCCCTAAAATAGCTAAAACTAAAAACAAACTAAAAACTACTTCCAAAAATATTCAGCTTTGATATTAATGAGTTTTTTGGGTTCATTGAGAACATGGTTGTTGTTCAATAATAAAATTAATCCTCAAAAATACAACTTGCCTAATAATTCTGCACTCCCTGTATATATATATATATATATATATATATATATATATATATATATATATATATATATATATATATATACGTACACACATACATACATACATACATACACACATGTACATACATACACACACACAGTATATTACTGAGTGATGGGTGACGTTCCAGTAAGTGGCCATGTTTGTGTGCAACATTTTACTGTCCTGTTTTTTAACCGATAGGAAAACAAGGAAACTGGAATGGAGCAAGTGATTGAGACTATTGCACTATTTAAGTAAGTTGTGATGTCTTTTCTTGATTTTACCACACTCGGAACCCGTTCAGTATCTAAAAGTCATTTTTGTCGTTATCTCGTGTTAAGAAAGCCAGGCCTGACGGGAAGAGGATTATATGAGCTAAAGCCGGAGAGCGCTAAGGATTTCGACCTCTTCTATTACCATTACTCAAGAGCAGAACAGTCAAAGGTAAATTCACTTTTCTACCTTTTCGACTTTTTGGTCAATTTATAAATATGTTAAAGAATTGGTCGGCGATCAGCCACATTTTCACTGTATAGGTCAAGTTCTGATGGGAGACACGGCAGCTCAAAGATGAAGATGGCTGCCCATCCTCTGTACAGGAGCCAGTGTAGAAGATGTCTACAAGAGGATTGCTAGTGGTCTTGTCATGCCATTGTGTCCCTTTTATTAGCGACTGGAAATGAAAGGAATACTAGAATAACCTCCATGCTTTCAAGGATGCAATGTCATTAACTGAATGCGTCTTCTCTCATTTTGCAGGCTGAAGAGGCCCAGCGTAAGCTGAAGCGTCTCAGTGAAGAGGATACAGGTACACGTCATTCATTTATTGGGAAAAATAATTGTGTGCTTACCATCCAGCAAAGCATCTGTGGGATTCCAACCTTCAGGCCCCATGCACACAACTGTATTCGTTTTGTGGCCCTCAACTCGCAGATGCGGTCCATGTGCCATCTGCATTCTTTTGCCGACCCATTGACCTCAATGGGTCTGCGGTCTGCATTTTGTGGACATATTCAATTTTTTGGTGGAACCCACATATGGATGCAGAAAGCACATGGATCATCCATGTGCTTTCTGCATCCGTATGTCCATTCCTTAAAAGATAGAATATGTCCACAAAATGCAGACCACAGACCCAGTGAAATGAATGGGGACGCAGCACGGACAGTATCAGTATTTTGCATATCCACAATTTGCGGACCGCAAAACGATTACTGTCGTATGCATGAGGCTTTAAAGTGTAGCCTCAATTCACACACAGCTTTTTGCTGTTTCTTGCTGTATTTTTGTTGGTGTTTTTAACGACTTTTTTATTTATTTATTTTCGACACAAACATCGCATTGTGACACAATGTTAAATGTTATAGAATGCACTATATCCATAGCATTTTTATTTGTTTATTTGTTTTTTTTTCTTCCCTAAACGTCAATCTTGTATCTCCCCCATGGTTTTTTTGTAAGACATTTGAGGGAAAAAACTGTGAAAAAATTGTTGTTTAGGAAGGAGCCCTAAGGCCATTCTTAAGAAATCAAAATATGGTCACAATATCTGGACTAAAATTGTTCAGAAAATGTGATATTAAATTGTTATAAAACCCTGTGGTGATGTACAGTGGACTTCTCCCTGACTTGTCTGTTTTAGTAAATGCTTGTATAGTAATTCTGAAACCTCCTTCTTAAGCGCCTCATTGTGTCGTTCCTTTGTTGTCCCTCCTAGAAGTGTATGATTACATTGACAACTAGCTGTTACCAGTTGGGTTTGTCCCCCTATACAGTCTGGCATCGTCCAAACAAGGCTGCCCGTGTCACACCCCTTTGACAAGGGGAACGGTACCCCCTCTTTGTCATTTGATTCATTCATTTTCAGTTGGAATAACAGAGGAATGGCTCAGTGCAGGCTTTGAAGGGAAGAGGCTCCAGTATTTTTGTTTCATGTGGATACGGATAACAGACATGTCACTACCAATCTATTCACACATGGGACTTGGGGACGCCCATTCTCATGATCAGTGAGGGCCCCAAGGGACGGGCCCCTAGTGATAATACATTTATTATCTGTCCTGGAGAAAGGTGATGAATGTTATTCTCAGACAATCATTTTAGTACATGGTTGCTTGCTTCAGGAAGGTTTCCCCAGCAGTTTGTAGACTTCTGCCTGGCACCATAATGTGTATGATGTAAAAGTAATAAACTGTGTATATGAAGAGCATTGTGAAATGTAAATAATTCTTTCAATTTATCCCAGCTTTGCCTCCTCCGGTGCCGCCTCCATTTTGCCCTCTGTTTGCCAGCCTGATCAACATTCTCCAGTCAGATGTCATGCTTTGCATCATGGGCACAATTCTTCAATGGGCAGTAGAGCCCAATGGATATTCCTGGTCTGAGGCCATGCTGCAGAGGGTAGGCACATGCTGCTTGAACTGAATGATTTCATAAACGCCATAAATGTCTAAAATAGGGGAAACAAACCCTTTTAAAGTGTTTTTTACATTTTGTAATCTGGATCAGACTTTGCAATTAATAAGTCATGCTCCGAGAACTCGCTGAGCAGTGATAAGTGACAGTCACTCTGAGCACTTCTGTGACTGCAGTTTCCAGCCAATGACCATTAACATTGTGGTTCAGCTCATGTGACAGTGCGACTATATTATATATTTAAAGGCTGTGTCCACCTTTTGCAACTATTTTTTTTAATTTTTCTTGTGCCTCTGAAATGAGCAATGATTTGCAGTAGGACATGTACCGTTGTGTTTAGCTCCTATACAGACCTATGTGTTTTCAAGGCAACAGACAAGAAGCAAACCCAGTGCAGTGAGATCCTGCAGTCGTATCCTCCACTGTCCTTTACGTCTTGCTAAAAACATAGTAACATAGTTTGTAAGGCTGTAAAAAAGACATTTGTCCATCCAGTTCTGCCTGTTATCCTGCAAGTTGATCCAGAGGAAGGCAAAAAAAAAACTGTGACGGAGAAGCCAATTTTCCTCATTTTAAGAGGAAAAAATTCCTTCCTGACTCCGATCAGAATAACTCCCTGGATCAACGACCCCTCTCTAGTAGCTATGGCCTGTAATATTATTACACTCCAGAAACACGTCCAGGCCCCTCTTGAATTCCTTTATTGTGCTCACCATCACCACCTCCTCAGGCAGAGAGTTCCATAGTCTCACTGCTCTTACCGTAAAGAATCCTCTTCTATGTTTGTGTACAAACCTTCTTTCCTCCAGACGCAGAGGATGTCCCCTCAGTCCTGGGGATAAATGTAGGTTAGCATAAGCTAGGGTGAGAATGGAAGGAAATACGACTGCAGGATTAGATCCCACAGGGTTTCGTCTGTTACCATGGGACATGCGTTGTTTGCATGGAGCTGTAGAAACTAAACTCTAGGAACTTACTGAACCTTCAGTTTTTTTACTTTAAAGGAGTTGAAACAGAAAACTAATATGGTTGCAAAAGGGGACATTAGACCAATTAATTAGACAGCTATCAGCTACTGCCTTGTCATATTCTTCATATTCATACTGTTCAAGGACCCTTCTAATATGCAGGGATTGCACAAAGTGGAGAACCCCTTTAAACGGGTATTTCAGGATTTTACTGTTCAATATCCTCATTATAGGCAATCCGGATCTGATTGGCGGTGGTCTGACACCCAGCACCCCTGCCAATAGATTGAGCTGGTCACTGCAGAGCTTCTTCCATTAAAGGGAATGGGAGCAGCTCTTCAGTAACCAGCACCAGAGTCACTGCAGATATTGATGCCCTAACATGGGAACTCCTTTAGTGTTTATTCTATAGTGAGTGATTTTTTTCCCATAACTGTTTTTTTTTGTTACTTTTAAAGGGGTTTTCCAGGCGCTTGATATCTGACCTGTCCTCAGGATAGGTCATCCATATCTGATCATTGGAGCCTGACCCCATGTGCCCCCACCGATCAGAAGCCTCTGACCCTGGAACTAGCACAGTGAATGGAACGGGAAGCACAGCTCCATTTACAGCATAGTGGCCGTGCTGGGTTACTGCAACTCAGTCACTTCAATGGGAGCTGATCTACAGTAACCTACCACAGCCACAACACTTCACCAAACTGTTCCATTCAAGAGATAATTCCAGCACCGGAGGCTGTAGGGAACTGCTTAACGGTGGGGGTGTGGGGCATCAGACTTTGGTCAGATATTAATGACCTATCCTTTGGATTGGTCGTTTATAGTGGGAGCCTGGAAACCCCTTTAAATTTAAAATGTTCAGTGTAAAAGTAATACATCAGATTAATTCTCTGGTTGCAATTCTTCAGGTTCTGCATCTGATTGGAATGGCGTTACAGGAAGAGATCCAGCATCTGCAGAACATCAGCGAGGACAATGTTCTCACCTTCACATTCTCGGAGAAGATCTCAAGTAGGTCATGGCTTTCAGGTTACTTCAGACTTTGTATGAACTTGCTTTCAGGAACCGATACTGACCTGACACTAAGGACTGTATTACACCAACAGATTATCTGACAGATTTTCTGACCCATCTTTGGTCCAGTGGCCTATTACACACACAGATCTTTTGTTATACACACCGACTATTGGTCTGATTGGACAGATATTGGTCAGATAATCTGTTGGTGTAATACAGCCCTTAGTTTTCCCCTATCAAGTAGTGTAATTAGTCCCAGTTGATTAGCCACATGGAGCTTTTTAAGCAATCACATGGGACTACTCTGTGCTTGAAGCATACTAGAAAAAATATTACAAGTAGGAGCGTTTATTAGGTTTATATATCTACGTGGTGGCACAGGTGACATATAAAGTTAATATGCTCATGTCTGTCTTGTGCAAAGACACAACAATTTTGCAGGCTTGAAGAAATGGTGCTTCAGAGTCCTTTAGGTGCTATATATTAGATATAGTTGTGTGCAGATAAATACCTGGTCAGGATTTTCCGATATTTTTGAAATTCATGTATTTAAGATGGTTGTCCAGGATTTTAATATTGATGGCATTCTCAGGATAGGTCTGACTTCTGACACTCCTGCCGATCAGCTTTTTGAAAGGGCTTAGCGCTGCTTCCCGGGTGCATTGTGTAGTGTCTGTGCTCAGTCTTTCAGCTCAGTCCCATTCACTTGAAAAGGACTGAGCTGCTCAAAGACTGTGACAGACAAATGTGGCCTCACAGGCTGAGGAAGAGGCCACGGCACTCGGGAAATGGCTGATGGATGGGGGTGCCGGGAGTTGGATCCCAACCGATCAGATATTTGTGACCTACCTTGAGGATAGGTAATCAGTATTAAAGCTGCATCTCCCCATCAGGTGGATGAAAACCAAAGGATGGGCCAGACAAAAATAGTATACTGACTACAGTGACTGTGGATGTGAGCTCTTCAGTCTGTGCATGTAAGGCTACTTTCACACTCGCGTTTTGTGCGGATCCATCTTGTATCTGCACAGACGGATCCGCACCGATAATGCAAACGCTTGTATCCGTTAATAACGGATCAGTTTGCATTATTCCTTCAAAAAAAAGTCTACGTCAAAACGGATCCGTCTGGACTTATATTGAAAGTCAATGGGGGACGGATCAGTTTTCAATTGCACCATGTTGTGTCAGTGAAAAACGGATCCGTCGCCATTGACTTACATTGTAAGTCAGGACGGATCCATTAGGCTTTGCATAGTCAGACAGTACCAAAACGCTGCAAGCTGCGTTTTAGTGACCGTCTAAACGCAACGGAGACCAAACGCAGCCAAATTGATGCATTCTGAACAGATCCTTATTCATTCAGAATGCATTGGGGCTGAACTGATCTGTTTTGGGCCGCTTGTGAGAGCCCTGAAACGGATCCCACAAGCGGACCCAGAAACGCCAGTGTGAAAGTAGCCTAAGGGCGTGACTGACAGATCTTTACATCTGCGTCAAAGACAGGCTAATGTGAGTTAGCAAGGGCACATTGATGCAGGGTAGAGATGAGCGAATCTATTCGTGTTTTTGGCCAGACTTCTTCACCTGTTGGTGGGTAGTCCCCACAAGTGAAGAAGCACTCACTTGCCATATGATTGACAGGTTTGCACATGTTCTGCTTCCTTAATATACAAGTGTTTTAAAAAGTTGCAGGACTTTAATTAGTATTTATTCATTGTCAGGACCAGGTGAAGCTCCAAACACGTCGCCCAGTATCTTGGCTTTGTTGGAGACATTGCAGAACGCAGCTCACTTGGAGGTTCATAAGGATATGATACGCTGGATTTTGAAGGTAAGATTTCATAGATCACTGTAGCATAGAGAAAACTTTTTTTTAAATGAAATAGGATTTAGATTCCAAATCGTTAACAGACTTGTGGGTTTCACACCGTAGCAGTTTGACATGTTTGTGGGACATCCCAATTCAAAGCAGTCAAAAGCACCTTTAGTCCTTCTAGTGTTTTGCTTTATTCTGCCACGCCATTCAGAACTGCGACTGAAGTGTGGGCAGAATGTAATAGATATAGGACGGCAAACGCGAATGTTTTTGGATATTTTTTTATTGGCATCAATGATGTGGAATTGGATTGTTCCCTTTGGAAGAACTTTAAAAGCTTATTCAGTAAGGCTACTTTCACACTAGCGTTCGGGGCTCCGCTTGTGATCTCCGTTTGAAGGCTCTCACAAGCGGCTCCGAACGCATCCGTACTGCCCTAATGCATTCTGAGTGGATGCGGATCCGCACAGAATGCATCAGTCTGGCAGCGTTCAGCAAGCGGACACCTGAACGCTGCTTGCAGCGTTCGGGTGTCCGCCTGGCCGTGCGGAGGCAAACGGATCCGTCCAGACTTACAATGTAAGTCAATGGGGACGGATCCGTTTGAAGTTGACACAATATGGCTCAATTTTCAAACGGATCCGTCCCCCATTGACTTTCAATGTAAAGTCTGGACGGATCCGTCTGAACAACTTTCACACTTAGAATTTTTTCTAAACTATAATGCAGACGGATCCGTTCTGAACGGATCCCAACGTCTGCATTATAGGAGCGGATCCGTCTGTGCAGACACCAGACGGATCCTCTCTGAACGCTAGTGTGAAAGTAGCCTAATAATGTACCCATTTAAAGTGGTGGTGCCATATTTCATTTGCTAGTTTTGTTGTCAATAGAACATAGGTGGTAGTCAGACCTCTGTCACCACTACCACTTCTGAGAACAGCGTCAGGCCGTGCATGCATTTCTCCTTTCTATTGTAATGTGATTAGTGTTTACAGAGATGGCTGGGCATCCTCAGAGTGAAAGAAATGAATGTTTTCCTGATTCTTGTTTTTGCTTCTTTTGGAGGTATATGTCAGGATTATTTCCTGCTGTATACCTCAGACAGAAGCCTCTCAATTTACGCCACTCTATAGTCATACGGTGGCATATGTCTGCCATTGACACCCATTTTAAAGAGGGTCTTTCCAGGTATTTGAGTATTTTTGTAAGTGCTATTGAAGTGAATGGAGAGAGACGTGGAAGTAAGGCCACCTTTTCATTCTCAGCCAGGCATGACAATGCCTCATTCTGAAGATAGGAGCAGTTCCGCCAAGTGGGACCCAGTTGACATGCCATAAATGTCCTAGATTGGGCAACCCCTTTATTAACTTCCTCTTCAGGAACATACTGGAGTGTTGAGGCTTAAATATAGATCATGGTTGCTCCTATGTTTGTTTTCTAGGCGTTCGGAACTATTAAGAAGATCAGAGAAAGTTCTTCTTCAACTCCAGCGGTGGAGATCGGGGGCAATGTGTTGGAAGAGGTATGAATCCTAATTGCCACCATAATTGATCATTTAACCACCTCCGGACCGCTGTACGCACAGACGCGTCCTGGAGGTGGTTGATTCATTCCTCCTGGACGCATATACGCGTCCTCTCGCGAGACGCGAGATTTCCTGTGAACGCGCGCACACAGGCGCGCGCGCTCACAGGAACGGAAGGTAAGAGAGTTGATCTCCAGCCTGCCAGCGGCGATCGTTCGCTGGCAGGCTGGAGATGTGTTTTTTTTAACCCCTAACAGGTATATTAGACGCTGTTTTGATAACAGCGTCTAATATACCTGCTACCTGGTCCTCTGGTGGTCCCATTTGTTTGGATCGACCACCAGAGGACACAGGTAGCTCAGTAAAGTCCCACCAAGCACCACTACACTACACTACACCCCCCCCCCGTCACTTATTAACCCCTTATTAGCCCCTGATCACCCCTGATCACCCCATATAGACTCCCTGATCACCCCCCTGTCATTGATTACCCCCCTGTCATTGATCAACCCCCTGTAAAGCTCCATTCAGATGTCCGCATGATTTTTACGGATCCACTGATAGATGGATCGGATCCGCAAAACGCATCCGGACGTCTGAATGAAGCCTTACAGGGGCATGATCAATGACTGTGGTTATCACCCCATATAGACTCCCTGATCACCCCCCTGTCATTGATCACCCCCCTGTCATTGATTACCCCCCTGTAAAGCTCCATTCAGACGTCCGCATGATTTTTACGGATCCACTGATAGATGGATCGGATCCGCAAAACGCATCCGGACGTCTGAATGAAGCCTTACAGGGGCATGATCAATGACTGTGGTGATCACCCCATATAGACTCCCTGATCACCCCCCTGTAAAGCTCCATTCAGATGTCCGCATGATTTTTACGGATCCACTGATAGATGGATCGGATCCGCAAAACGCATCCGGACGTCTGAATGAAGCCTTACAGGGGCATGATCAATGACTGTGGTTATCACCCCATATAGACTCCCTGATCACCCCCCTGTCATTGATCACCCCCCTGTCATTGATTACCCCCCTGTAAAGCTCCATTCAGACGTCCGCATGATTTTTACGGATCCACTGATAGATGGATCGGATCCGCAAAACGCATCCGGACGTCTGAATGAAGCCTTACAGGGGCATGATCAATGACTGTGGTGATCACCCCATATAGACTCCCTGATCACCCCCCTGTCATTGATTACCCCCCTGTCATTGATCACCCCCCTGTAAAGCTCCATTCAGATGTCCGCATGATTTTTACGGATCCACTGATAGATGGATCGGATCCGCAAAACGCATCCGGACGTCTGAATGAAGCCTTACAGGGGCATGATCAATGACTGTGGTGATCACCCCATATAGACTCCCTGATCACCCCCCTGTCATTGATTACCCCCCTGTCATTGATCACCCCCCTGTAAAGCTCCATTCAGACGTCCGCATGATTTTTACGGATCCACTGATAGATGGATCGGATCCGCAAAACGCATCCGGACGTCTGAATGAAGCCTTACACGGGCGTGATCAATGACTGTGGTTATCACCCCATATAGACTCCCTGATCACCCCCCTGTCATTGATCACCACCCCTGTCATTGATCACCCCCCCTGTCATTGATCACCCCCCCTGTCATTGATCACCCCCCCTGTCATTGATCACCCCCCTGTCATTGATCACCCCCCTGTAAGGCTCCATTCAGACATTTTTTTGGCCCAAGTTAGCGGAATTATTATTTTTTTTTCTTACAAAGTCTCATATTCCACTAACTTGTGACAAAAAATAAAATTTGACATGAACTCACCATACCCCTCACGGAATCCAAATGCGTAAAATTTTTTAGACATTTATATTCCAGACTTCTTCTCACGCTTTAGGGCCCCTAGAATGCCAGGGCAGTATAAATACCCCACATGTGACCCCATTTCGGAAAGAAGACACCCCCAGGTATTCAGTGAGGGGCATATTGAGTCCATGAAAGATTGAAATTTTTGTCCCAAGTTAGCGGAACGGGAGACTTTGTGAGAAAAAAATAAAAAATATCAATTTCCGCTAACTTGTGCCAAAAAAAAAAAATTTCTATGAACTCGCCATGCCCCTCATTGAATACCTTGGGGTGTCTTCTTTCCAAAATGGGGTCACATGTGGGGTATTTATACTGCCCTGGCATTCTAGGGGCCCCAAAGCGTGAGAAGAAGTCTGGTATCCAAATGTCTAAAAAGGCCCTCCTAAAAGGAATTTGGGCCCCTTTGCGCATCTAGGCTGCAAAAAAGTGTCACACATCTGGTATCGCCGTACTCAGGAGAAGTTGGGGAATGTGTTTTGGGGTGTCATTTTACATATACCCATGCTGGGTGAGATAAATATCTTGGTCAAATGCCAACTTTGTATAAAAAAATGGGAAAAGTTGTCTTTTGCCAAGATATTTCTCTCACCCAGCATGGGTATATGTAAAAAGACACCCCAAAACACATTCCCCAACTTCTCCCGAGTACGGAGATACCAGATGTGTGACACTTTTTTGCAGCCTAGGTGGGCAAAGGGGCCCATATTCCAAAGAGCACCTTTCTGATTTCACTGGTCATTTACCTACTTACCACACATTAGGGCCCCTGGAAAATGCCAGGGCAGTATAACTACCCCACAAGTGACCCCATTTTGGAAAGAAGACACCCCAAGGTATTCCGTGAGGGGCATGGCGAGTTCCTAGAATTTTTTATTTTTTGTCACAAGTTAGTGGAAAATGATGATTTTTTTTTTTTTTTTTTTTTCATACAAAGTCTCATATTCCACTAACTTGTGACAAAAAATAAAAACTTCCATGAACTCACTATGCCCATCAGCGAATACCTTGGGGTCTATTCTTTCCAAAATGGGGTCACTTGTGGGGTAGTTATACTGCCCTGGCATTCTAGGGGCCCAAATGTGTGGTAAGGAGTTTGAAATCAAATTCTGTAAAAAATGACGAGTGAAATCCGAAAGGTGCTCTTTGGAATATGGGCCCCTTTGCCCACCTAGGCTGCAAAAAAGTGTCACACATCTGGTATCTCCGTACTCAGGAGAAGGTGGGGAATGTGTTTTGGGGTGTCATTTTACATATACCCATGCTGGGTGAGAGAAATATCTTGGTCAAATGCCAACTTTGTATAAAAAAATGGGAAAAGTTGTCTTTTGCCAAGATATTTCTCTCACCCAGCATGGGTATATGTAAAAAGACACCCCAAAACACATTCCCCAACTTCTCCCGAGTACGGAGATACCAGATGTGTGACACTTTTTTGCAGCCTAGGTGGGCAAAGGGGCCCATATTCCAAAGAGCACCTTTCGGATTTCACTGGTCATTTACCTACTTACCACACATTAGGGCCCCTGGAAAATGCCAGGGCAGTATAACTACCCCACAAGTGACCCCATTTTGGAAAGAAGACACCCCAAGGTATTCCGTGAGGGGCATGGCGAGTTCCTAGAATTTTTTATTTTTTGTCACAAGTTAGTGGAAAATGATGATTTTTTTTTTTTTTTTTTTTTTTCATACAAAGTCTCATATTCCACTAACTTGTGACAAAAAATAAAAACTTCTATGAACTCACTATGCCCATCAGCGAATACCTTGGGGTCTCTTCTTTCCAAAATGGGGTCACTTGTGGGGTAGTTATACTGCCCTGGCATTCTAGGGGCCCAAATGTGTGGTAAGGAGTTTGAAATCAAATTCTGTAAAAAATGACGAGTGAAATCCGAAAGGTGCTCTTTGGAATATGGGCCCCTTTGCCCACCTAGGCTGCAAAAAAGTGTCACACATCTGGTATCTCCGTATTCAGGAGAAGTTGGGGAATGTGTTTTGGGGTGTCATTTTACATATACCCATGCTGGGTGAGATAAATATCTTGGCAAAAGACAACTTTTCCCATTTTTTTATACAAAGTTGGCATTTGACCAAGATATTTATCTCACCCAGCATGGGTATATGTAAAATGACACCCCAAAACACATTCCCCAACTTCTACTGAATACGGAGATACCAGATGTGTGACACTTTTTTGCAGCCTAGGTGGGCAAAGGGGCCCACATTCCAAAGAGCACCTTTCGGATTTCACTGGTCAGTTTTTACAGAATTTGATTTCAAACTCCTTACCACACATTTGGGCCCCTAGAATGCCAGGGCAGTATAACTACCCCACAAGTGACCCCATTTTGGAAAGAAGAGACCCCAAGGTATTTCGTGATGGGCATAGTGAGTTCATGGAAGTTTTTATTTTTTGTCACAAGTTAGTGGAATATGAGACTTTGTAAGAAAAAAAAAAAAAAAATAAAAAATCATCATTTTCCGCTAACTTGTGACAAAAAATAAAAAGTTCTATGAACTCACTATGCCCATCAGCGAATACCTTAGGGTGTGTACTTTCCGAAATGGGGTCATTTGTGGGGTGTTTGTACTGTCTGGGCATTGTAGAACCTCAGGAAACATGACAGGTGCTCAGAAAGTCAGAGCTGCTTCAAAAAGCGGAAATTCACATTTTTGTACCATAGTTTGTAAACGCTATAACTTTTACCCAAACCATTTTTTTTTTACCCAAACATTTTTTTTTTATCAAAGACATGTAGAACAATAAATTTAGAGCAAAATTTATATATGGATGTCATTTTTTTTGCAAAATTTTACAACTGAAAGTGAAAAATGTCATTTTTTTGCAAAAAAATCGTTAAATTTCGATTAATAACAAAAAAAGTAAAAATGTCAGCAGCAATGAAATACCACCAAATGAAAGCTCTATTAGTGAGAAGAAAAGGAGGTAAAATTCATTTGGGTGGTAAGTTGCATGACCGAGCAATAAATGGTGAAAGTAGTGTAGGTCAGAAGTGTAAAAAGTGGCCTGGTCTTTCAGGGTGTTTAAGCACTGGGGGCTGAGGTGGTTAACTAAACGTAGAGACACAAAGAGACATATACATAGTGCCAATAATCTAAAATGGGATGGGATGACTGGATCTACTGCAAAAATGCTAATAGTCTATTTGTGAACTGCAAAGTTTAGTGAGCATTCATAGAGGAGTTGTTCCTAATTTACCTGTTGTCTGCCTACAAAGGGGCCATATTATGATCTAAACCAATGTTCATGAAGAAATAGACTACCAGTGACAGTAGGGCCATTACTAAGACCACCCTTTGTACATTGAAGGCCTCTGAATTATTTTTTTATTCTCCCGATACATCTGAAATGAATCAGCTTTAATTGGAAGCATTAACATAGGTTTGTGTCTGCAGATTGTCATGGTAACAGACTACAAACAAAGTTTTTGTAGTCTGATCCTGCACTCATTTTCCCTGTGACCTCTCCTATACTTGCTGAGATACATTTGGTAGGTTGGCAGATAGGAAGTAGTATGATAAACACAGGGTTTTCTTGTAGCCTGTTAACATGGAGATGCACAGGTCTGCATAGAAGCCGTTCACAAAATCATAGGGAGAGTTGTTTAATTTATGAATTGGCTCAGTGTTCTTGCACATTTTAATGAATGGTTTTTCATGACTTTCAGAACACTCGCGATAAAGACAAAGCAGAGAGGAAACGGAAAGCGGAAATTGCCCGGCTCCGCAAAGAGAAGATCATGGCCCAGATGTCTGAAATGCAGAGACACTTCATTGATGAAAACAAGGAGCTTTTCCAGCAGTCGATGGATGAACTCAGCGTGTCCGCATCAACATCTCATGATAACAGGTGAGACGAGCACTTTATATTGATACGTCCAATTGATGTTCCTGTAAACTAAAGACCCCCATATACATACAGCTATTATAGACCAATCCCACCATTTTCTGTGGAACTGGCCGAAGGTCTAATGATTTCAAGAAAAGGATCCGCTGACTTGAATTTTAAGGCCCAGTCCTTTTATTCTCCCAGAATATGAGTTGCCACTAGAGGTGTCTGGCAGAGGCTTCCTCTCCTTTCTCCATTGAAAGGCAGTACATGCACGACTGAAAAGAGCTTATATGGGAGAAGTGGGAAAGAGCATTGTCATGAAGCCAACATCTATTTGAGTGGTGGAGGTCTGCCTACATGGACCATTAACTGCATGCAAGTTAAAGGAGTATATACCTGCCTTCTAAAGTAATGACCGATCACTGATACTGAAACTGAAGGACCCCTAGTTTAGTGCTGCATCTCAGACGTGTTCAGGTGAATGGAACTGTGCTGTAGTTCACTGTGCATGTGTAGTGGGTTGCCTCTGTGCAGGAGAAGCTGAAGGCCCTATTACACGGGCAGATTATTGCTAAGATGATCACTAACAAGCGCTCATATGAACACTCGTTAGAAATCATCTGGCAGGGTAAAACTGCCACCAATTCCCCGATGAACGAACAAACACTTGTTCATCGGGTGATCAGGATCTTTTAACATGTTAAACAATCCTGGTTTGCCGGCAGCTGATCGCACTGTGTAATAGGCGCTCTGCTGCCAGCAAGCAATGACACAGTATAGGGACAAGCGATGCATTACCGATTGCTCATCCCTACACTGTGGAGGAGATCGTTGCATGTAAAAGCCGCGGTTTCCTCCTCTAGTGAGCAGGCAATTGACGGGACGGAACACTTCCCTCACAACAATAGTCTACTCTATCTGCCAGTGTAATAGGGCCCTTAGAAAGGGGACACAGCCCTAAATGAGCACTGCAACCTTCCATTCTACAGATGGGTGGGGTATCCCAGAGGTCAGATCCTCACCAGTCATAAAGTGATGTCATATCCCAGCACTTTACAACATGAAAGTAACTCTTTAATTCCTGTTTTAACCTGATGGCTCGTTAGAGGTTTCTGAATGTCATGCAAACCATATATTATTTATCTGTGATCTTTATAGTGGTCCTGCTTTGCTGGACTCCAAGCTGGTTGCACTCGGCCCCCACCAGACCCGGTTTGGTGAACAGAGTCAGCTGGTCACTTGTATCCTGTGTCAGGAGGAGCAGGCATACAATGTAGAAAACAAAGCTATGGTCCTGGCTGCCTTCATCCAACGTTCTACAGTCTTCTCTAAGAACAGAGCAAAGATTATTCAATACCCAGGTATGGAGACAGATCGTAAGGGGAAGATATTCATGGTTTCTGGCTTTTTATAGATGGGTTTGCTGTTTGTAAGTGGTCATCAGCAATATTAGATGTGTTGCAGTCATTGAATTATAGTCTAGAGAGGTTGCTGCTCCTCTTTATGATGCATACGTGATGGAAATCTAAGAGTTAATGGAGGGCTTAAATCTCATAAATATTATATCCTCTAGTACTTGGTATAGTATCATTGATGGATGTACAATACTGCAGATTATGTTGTTAATTGAGCTCATTTTCTGTGCAGACAACTATGATCCGCTCTTCATGCATCCAGACTTGGCTTGTGGGACACACACGGGAAGCTGTGGGCACATCATGCACGCTCACTGCTGGCAAAGGTATGTAGTGGATATCCGTCTTCTGGATGTGGACTTACTGTATATGACATTCTGCAAGTATGCACAATTTGTGGTCAGTGGAGGAGAGAAAATACACCATTTAAAATCATAAATCATATGATAAGTATATGATATGTTAAAAAATATTAATGCTTCCAACTTTTTCAGGTATTTTGATGCTGTGCAAATGAAAGAGCAGCGCAGACAGCAGCGTTTACGTGTACACACGAGCTACGATGTGGAAAATGGTGAATTCCTCTGCCCCCTCTGTCAGTGCTTAAGCAACACAGTCATCCCTATGCTGCCTCCAGCAAGGAGCTTCTACCACAGGTACGCAGCTGTATTCATTATATATACATATACAGTGCTTTTAAACAACACAGACCGAAGATATCTTGGCTTTATAGCAAGTATCCCTGGGTCTGTGTTGTATGTGAAAAGAGTCTTAGGGTCCATTCACACGTCCGCAGTGTTTTGCGGATCCGCAAAACACCGGGCCTGCAACCCAATAGAAATGCCTAATCTTTTTTTCTTTCTTTTTTTATCAGTAAATTTTTATTGGTTTTTGATATATTATAAGGTTACATTTCATATGTTTAGTTTAACATTTGATCAGTAAACAGAACTTATACAACAGTTTCTTTGTATTATCGTTATTTGTTAGAGTGGTTGAATTATATAATATTAGTGAGTGGAGAATAATTTGTCATTATAACATCTGGTTTTCAGTTAATAATCCATGTACATCCATACGAAAAGACACGTGTATACGTGCATGTACATATATACCTACATATACACACACGTGAGTGTCCTATATACATATCCATACATTGACCACGACTAATTATTATATAAGTTATCAATCACTCAAGTGATATAAAAATTAATTAGAGGGATAGGGGGTAGATTGGACATGCTGATATGAGTTAATGAATAGTTAATAACATTGATTTTAAATATGAATAAAAAACGTGCACAGGCATTAACTAACATAACTAAATAACAGTTCAAATATACACTGCTCAAAAAAATTAAGGGAACACTTAAACAACACAATGGAACTCCAAGTCAATCACACTTCTGTGAAATCAAACTGTCCACTTAGGAAGCAACACTGAGTGACAATCAATTTCACATGCTCTTGTGTAAATGGGATAGACAACAGGTAGAAATTATAGGCAATTAGCAAAACACCCTCAATACAGGAGTGGTTCTGCAGGTGGTGATCACAGACCACTTCTCAGTTCCTATGCTTCCTGGCTGATGTTTTGTTCACTTTTGAATGCTGGCGGTGCTTTCACTCTAGTGGTAGCATGAGACGGAGTCTACAACCCACACAAGTGGCTCAGGTAGTGCAGCTTATCCAGGATGGCACATCAATGCGAGCTGTGGCAAGAAGGTTTGCTGTGTCTGTCAGCGTAGTGTCCAGAGCATGGAGGCGCTACCAGGAGACAGGCCAGTACATCGGAAGACGTGGAGGAGGCCGTAGGAGGGCAACAACCCAGCAGCAGGACCGATACCTCCACCTTTGTGCAAGGAGGAACAGGAGGAGCACTGCCAGATCCCTGCAAAATGACCTCCAGCAGGCCACAAATGTGCATGTGTCTGCTCAAACGGTCAGAAACTGACTCCATGAGGGTGATATGAGGGCCCGACGTCCACAGGTGGGGGTTGTGCTTACAGCCCAACACCGTGCAGGACGTTTGGCATTTGCCAGAGAACACCAAGATTGGCAAATTCGCCACTGGCGCCCTGTGCTCTTCACAGATGAAAGCAGGTTCACACTGAGCACATGTGACAGACGTGACAGAGTCTTGAGATGCCGTGGAGAACGTTCTGCTGCCTGCAACATCCTCCAGCATGACCGGTTTGGCATTGGGTCAGTAATGGTGTGGGGTGGCATTTCTTTGGAGGGCCGCACAGCCCTCCATGTGCTCGCCAGAGGTAGCCATTAGGTACCGAGATGAGATCCTCAGACCCCTTGTGAGACCATATGCTGGTGCTGTTGGCCCTGGGTTCCTCCTAATGCAAGACAATGCTAGACCTCATGTGGCTGGAGTGTGTCAGCAGTTCCTGCAAGACGAAGGCATTGATGCTATGGACTGGTCCGCCCGTTCCCCAGACCTGAATCCAATTGAGCACATCTGGGACATCATGTCTCGCTCTATCCACCAACGTCAAGTTGCACCACAGACTGTCCAGGAGTTGGCAGATGCTTTAGTCCAGGTCTGGGAGGAGATCCCTCAGGAGACTGCCTGCCACCTCATCAGGAGCATGCACAGGCGTTGTAGGGAGGTCATACAGGCACGTGGAGGCCACACACACTACTGAGCCTCATTTTGACTTGTTTTAAGGACATTACATCAAAGTTGGATCAGCCTGTAGTGTGTTTTTCCACTTTCATTTTGAGTGTGACTCCAAATCCAGACCTCCATGGGTTGAAAATTTGATTTCCATTTTTTTATTTTTGTGTGATTTTGTTGTCAGCACATTCAACTATGTAAAGAACAAAGTATTTCAGAAGAATATTTAATTAATTCAGATCTAGGATGTGTTATTTTTGTGTTCCCTTTATTTTTTTGAGCATTGTATGTGCATATGTGTTAAAACCGCGCACCTACATCCGGACACATATGTATTCTGCTGCGGACAAGAATAGGACATGTTCTATTTTTTGCGGAGCCGTGGACTGGAAATGTGGATGCGGACAACGCACTGTGTGCTGTCTGCATTTTTTTTGTCCCCATTGAAAATGAAAGGGGCCGCACCCGTTCCGCAAAATTGCAGACCGGATCCGGACCCAAAGTGCGGACATCTGATTGGAGCCTTAACCCCTTAGGGACCCATGACATACCGGTACATCATTTGTTGTTCCGATCACCGGCGGGCGGTCATCGGTACCCAGTGCCTGCACAAATCATTGAGCAGGCACCTCGGCTAAATGCGCGGGGACCCCCCTCCCCCCCCCCGGTGTCCGCGATCGCCGCAAACCGCAGGTCAATTTAGACCGGCTGTTTGCGGTTTTTCTAAGTTGCGGTGGTGGTGCCATGGGGCTGTGGGGGGGACCCGATGGCATGGAAGGCAGCGCGCTGTCTAAGGAAGGCATTGTGCTGCCTTCCGGTGACGAGCCTGTGAGATCCAGCCCCCTGGATCTCACAGGCCGGAAGCTGTATGAGTAATACACACAGTATTACTCATACAGCCAACGCATTCCAATACAGAAGTATTGGAATGCATTGTAAAGGATTAGACCCCCAAAAGTTCAAGTCCCAAAATGGGACAAAAAATAAAGTGAAAAAAAAAGTTGAAAAAAATAACTTTTCCCCCTAAAAAAATTACGTTTTAAGTAAAAATAAACAAAAACGTAATTTTCCCCAAATAAAGTAAAAAAAAAATTGGTAAAAAATAGGTGGGGAAAAAAAAGTATACATATTAGGTATCGCCGCATCCGTATCGACCGGCTCTATAAACATATCACATGACCTAACCCCTCAGATGAACACCGTAAAAAATAAAAACTGTGTTAAATAAACCATTTTTTGTCACCTTACATCACAAAAAGTGTAATAGCAAGCGATCAAAAAGTCACACGCACCCCAAAATAGTGCCATTAAAACCGTAATCTCATCCCGCAAAAATCATACCCTACCCAAGGTTATTGCCCAAAAACTGAAAAAATTATGGCTCTCAGACTATGGAAACACTAAAACATGATTTTTTGTTTAAAAAAAGAAATCATTGTGTAAAACTTACATAAATAAAATAAAAGTATACATATTAGGTATCGCCGCATCCGTGAGGGTCACTTTTTTGGCGTTTCTACTCTAGGGGTGCATCAGGGGGGCTTCAAATGGGACATGGTGTCAAAAAAATCAGTCCAGCAAAACCCTTCTTTCAAAAACCGTATGGGATTCCTTTCCTTCTGCGCCCTGCCGTGTGCCCGTACAGCGGTTTACGACCACATATGGGGTGTTTCTGTAAACTACAGGATCAGGGCTATAAATATTGAGTTTGGTTTGGCTGTTTGCCCTTGCTTTGTAACTGGAAAAAAATCATTAAAATGGAAAATCTGCCAAAAAAGTGAAATTTTGAAATTGTATCTCTATTTTCCATTAATTCTTGTGGAACACCTAAAGGGTTAACAAAGTTTGTAAAATCAGTTTTGAATACCTTGAGGGGTGTAGTTTATAGAATGGGGTAATTTTTGGGTGGTTTCTATTATGTAAGCCTCGCAAAGTGACTTCAGACCAGAACTGGTCCCTAAAAATTGTGTTTTTGAAAATTTGTGAAAAATTTCAAGATTTGCTTCTAAACTTCTAAGCCTTGTAACATCCCCAAAAAAAAAAATATCATTCCCAAAATGATCCAAACATGATGTAGACATATGGGGAATGTAAAGTAATAACTATTTTTGGAGGTATTACTATGTATTATAGAAGTAGAGAAATTGAAACTTTACAAATTTTGGGTAAATAAAAAAGAATTTTTTTTTACTTCATTTTACCAGAGTCATGAAGTACAATATGTGCTCACCCCCCCCCCCCCCCCCCCCCCCCCCCCCCCCAAGGCCTCCTCACCTGTCTAGCATATGCTGTGGCAGTCAAAAGGGGAGTTTATCTTGGTCAACCTGCTCCAATTCACCTCAAGAGCGGACCCTGGGACAACATCAGGCGCCCTACTACAGGCTAAGTGCCTTCATTCAGCCGCAGCAGGGGCATCCAGGCTACGATCGCAGGCAGGCAAGGCCTGCCGCAACAACAAGCAGCCGGCACACTTACACTGCCGGCCGGCATCGCGACGTCCGGACGCAGGGAATAGCGGCGATCGCTCTATCCTGCGGGGGTGGAAAGGCTCTCCCTTACTCTGCGGCGGCCGTATACTAATTGTGGAGGAAGGCTCGGCATTCAACTGTGCGATATGGAGTCGCGGCCTCTCATTACAGCGCCACAGACTGCCCCTCCCCTTCTCTATATATTCGAATCGCGTGCGCGAACGGAGCATTGGTGGGGGCGGGGCTTCGCTTCCCGCTCCCCTCTCATTCCCGCCTTTCCAATTCACCTCAAGAGCCTGGCCACTGCTGCTGCCTCTTCTCCTCTGCTGCCGTGACGCTGTTGGATCTCTCCAACCGCTGCCGCACTGCCCTGAGGTCTTCAGTCTGGTAGGACTGTTAGCCCCTAGCCTGGACAGCCCTCCCCTCTCTTTTTTTCTGCAAACCTTATCACGAACATGTCTGACCCCTCAGGGCGGACCCTGCACCGCCTGTGAAGCACCCTTTCCACGGGGGCAATCAGACCCACGTTGCTCTGCATGCCAGGCCCCAATACAGGGTCCGCCACTTGCTGTGCCGCCCCCTGTTTCCTTGGATCCACCTGATTGGGCAAGATCCCTGTCCCAGGCCGTGGAAAGCCTCACTCATGTGGGCCGCCTTGTAGACACACAGCCTGCCACGCAGTCTGCTACACCCCCTGTCGTACCCTCCGGGTCCGCTACTTCTGCCGACCCGTCTGGGTCCCTCGCTCCCAGTGATGCCTCCAGGGCCCGGCACCTCCAGAAGTGCTCCAGGGCGGACTGCTCGTCTTCCTCGGGCGCGTCCCTATCTCCTCCGCGGGTGCGGACTCAGTCGGGTCCCTCCTCCTCACAGGACATGCCCTCTGAGGGAGAATTGGTGGATTCGGATTGGGACATGGACTCGGCATTGCCGTCCAAGCTAGCCTCTGCTGTGGGTTATCTCATTACCAATATTCGCACCACCTTTAAAATTCACGACGACACTCCCGGCACTGACAAGGCCGGCGTGTCCTTTTTCCGCCCCAAACAGGCGTCCACGGTTTTCCCCCTCCACGCCGACTTCTCTTCGATGGTCTCTAAGGCTTGGACTCGCCCCGATGCCCGTTTTACCCCCCCCCCCCCCCCCTAAGAAGTTGGATATCTGTTATCCCTTCCCAGCGGATTGCATCTCCACTTGGGCGTCTCCACCTTAGGTCGACCCTCCCGTTGTCCGTCTGTCTTAAAGCACGGCCATTCCTGTGGTGGACGGCTCCTCTCTTCAGTCCACTGAAGACCGTCGCATGGAATCCCTTACAAAAGCCATATTTGCCGCCTCCGGTTCAGCCCTCAGACCGGTCTTTGCTTCCGCTTGGGCTGGGAAGGCGGTCTCGGAATGGGCTTCCCAGCTCGACCAGGAACTTGATTCGGACGTCTCCCTTCAGGTCCTCCATTCTTTAGCCCAGCTCGTTGTTCAGGCAGGGAAATTCATTTGTGAGGCCTCACTTGATGCGGATGCCCTCATTGCCCGTTCCTCTGCTCTGGCTGTCTCAGTCAAGAGAGAACTTTGGCTAAAAGTTTGAACGGCGGATGCCGCTTCCAAACGGTCTCTTGCTGGACTTCCCTTCGTGGGTTCCCGTTTATTCGGGACCCGCTTGGACGAGATCACTTCTGAAGCCACGGGGGGTAAGAGCACCCATCTTCCCCAGCCCAGGACCAAGGGCACCACTCAAGGCCGTCCTGGTTTCTCTCGTTTTAGGTTCTCCGGCCCTCGACCCGTGACCGGTCCCTCCTCTAATCCCTCCCAGGATAGGCATAAAAAGCCCTTTTTTCGGACTCAACCCTCCTGGCGTAAGTCCCAACCTGCTCGCCCCTCCTCGGCCAAGCAGCCCTCCGCCTGAAGGTGCGCCCCCCCCCCCCCCCTCTGGGGGCCGCCTCCTCCTTTTCAGGGACATCTGGCAGGCACACGTCTCCGACGCCTGGGCACTCGAGATTGTGTCATCCGGATACAAAATTGAATTCGCGTCCCTCCCTCCGAATCGTTTCTTTCGGTCCCGTGCCCCGAGGGACCCCCAGTGTGCGGCCGCCTACTCCGAAGCCATTCGCACCCTTCTGGACAAGGGAGTGATTACTTCCGTTCCTCCAGATTCAAGGGGTTCTAGTCGAACCTTTTTGTGGTCCCCAAAAAGGAAGGCTCGTGAGACCGATCTTGGACCTCAAACGGTTAAACCGGTTTCTCCATCTTCGCCGGTTCAGGATGGAGTCCCTCCTATCCGTGGTGGCTTCTCTGGAGAAAGGGGAGTTTGTCGTCCATCGACATCCAGGATGCTTACCTCCATGTGCCGATCGCTCGTGTCACCAGCGTTTTCTTCTCTTTGCGGTGGGGAACGACCACTATCAATTTATCGCCCTCCCCTTCGGCCTGGCGACGGTTCCTCGAGTGTTCACCAAGATCCTAGCCCCTGTCCTGGCCTTGCTCCGCTCCAGGGGTGTTTTTCTGCTTCCCTACTTGGACGACCTGTTCATTAACAGGTTGGATTATCAACCTTCCCAAGTCTTCACTTACCTCCTCCAGACAGCTCGTCTTCCTGGGAATGCTGCTGGATACCGAAGCAGCGGAGGTTCGTCTCCCGCCGGAAAAGCGTCTGACCCTTCACCGTTCGGTTCGGATCCTCCTTCTCCACCGCCGTCCGTCCTTCCGGTCCAGCATGCGGGTATTGGGACAGATGGTGTCCTGCTTCGAAGCGATTCCATTCGCGCAATATCACTCCCGCATCTTCCAGACAGCGATCCTGTCTGCCTGGGACAAGTCCCCGGAGAGTCTGTATCGGCCCTTCCCATGTTCGGACCTCCCTCCTCTGGTGGTTACGGACCCCTCTCCAAGGGAAATCCTTTCTGCCGATGACCTGGTCGGTGGTCACCACAGACGCCAGTCTGCAGGGTTGGGGAGGGGTGTTTCCTCCCCAGTCCGTCCAGGGCACTTGGTCCCCATCGGAATCCAAGCTGCCGATAAACATCCTGGAGCTGACGGATTCTCCTATCGCTCCGGCACTGGACTCCCCTGCTTCAGGGCCATCCCGTCCGTATCCAATCGGACAACGCCACGGCCGTAGCGTACATAAATCATCAAGGGGGCACTCGCAGTGCAGCGGCTATGCGGGAAGTGTCTCACATCCTCCGCTGGGCGGAAACTCATGTTCCGGCCCTGTCGGCTATTTACATCCCGGGGTGGAAAACTGGGCGGCGGACTTCCTCAGCCGGACCACAATCGACCCGGGAGAGTGGTCTCTGCACCCCGACGTGTTCGAGTCCATTTGCCTCCGTTGGGGTCGTTCGGATGTGGATCTTATGGCCTCCAGGTTCAACCACGAGCTCCCCACCTTTCTGTCCAGGTCCAAGGACCCAAGGGCGTATGGCGCCGACGCTCTCGTTCTTCTGTGGACGGAATTTTCCCTCCTGTATGTGTTTCCCCTCCCCCTTCTGCCTCGAGTTCTCCGAAAAATCGCGACAGAAGGCATGCCTACGATCCTGATAGCCCCAGATTGGCCTCGCCCGGCCTTGGTACGCCGACCTGATGCTACTTCTGGGAGACGCGCCTTGGCCGCTGCCTCTAAGAGAAGACCTTCTCTCTCAAGGGCCGATCTTCCACCAGCATTTAGGGTCGCTACCGTTAACGGCGTGGCTGTTGAGACCGCAGTTTTGACGCGACTGGGTTTTTCAGCGGATGTGGTTCATACCATGATCCGCGCGCGGAAGCCGGCCTCGTCCAGGATTTATTACCGGACTTGGCGGTCTTACCTAGGTTTCTGCGAGAATCTGGATTTTCACCCTCTTCGTTTTTCCCTCCCCACGGTCCTGTCCTTTTTACAGTCTGGCCTGGACCTGGGTCTGGGTCTGTTTGTTAAAGGGTCAGGTCTCTGTGCTTTCCATCATCTTCCAGTGTTCTTTTGTCCCATCTCGGACCTGTCAAAACCTTCATCCAGGGAGTCGGTCACTCTGTTCCTCCTTATCGCTCTCCCATTCCACCCTAGGACCTTTAATGTTGTGCTCTCGGCGCTCCAATCCTCCCCCTTCCAGCCGTTACGGAAGGTCTCTCTTCGCCTTTTGTCCTGCAAAGTCATGTTCCTTGTGGCCATCACGTCTCTACGACTGGTGTCTGAATTGGCGGCGCTTTCTTGTACTGAGCCCCTTTTGGTCTTCCACCAGGATAAGGCTGTTCTCCGTCCGGTCCCTTCCTTCCTCCCGAAGGTTTTCTCCGCCTTTCATCTCCAAATCAGGACATCGTCCTCCCTTCCCTTTGTCCGTCTCGCCCTCGAGAATGGGAGCTTCACCGCCTGGCCCTGAAGATTTACCTGGAGGTCACCGGACTTTTTCGGCGCACGGACACTCTTTTTGTGGTTCCAGAAGGCCCGCGCAAGGGGTTGGCGGCGTCCAGGGTGTCTATTGCCCGCTTCATCAAAATGGCTATTGCCGAGGCTTACCGCACCAAGGGCAAGGAGACGCCTTTTGGTGTTACCGCTCATTCTACCACAGCGGTCTGGCTTCGGCTGAACAACTGTTCAAGGCGGCCACCTGGTCTTCCTTGCACACATTCACCAAGTTCTACAGGGTGAACACCCATGCATCGGCGGATGCTGCTTTGGGCCGCCTGGTCTTGCAGGCGGCGGTTTCTTAATACCTCCGGTGGTTTCGCCTTGGGCTGTAGTCCCTCCCCTCTTGGACTGCTCTCAAACGTCCCAAGGTTTCCTGTGTCCTCCAAAGAATTGGGCGTGAAAACGAGATTTTTGTATAACTTACCAGTAAAATCTCTTTCTCGCTCTTCCACAGCACCCACCCATTGTTCTGGTTTACTGTTACGGTTTGGTTGCCCCGGTCGGGTAGTTGACTTGTTTGGTTTTACATGGTTGGTCATTGCATTTTTTTCACTACTTGGGCACGCAACTGGTAGTCTCTCTCTCCAGGCTGAGGGTATAGCTGCTGGAGGAGGGACTTAACAGTTTTCACTTAGTGTCACGCCTCCTAGGTAGTTGAGCTATACCCAAGGTCTCCTGTGTCCCCCAAGGAAGAGCGAGAAAGAGATTTTACTGGTAAGTTATACAAAAATCTCGTTTTTATTTTATTTGCCAGTTTGAGAGCTAGGCATGTATACCTGAGTTAGTCTGTCAATGATTGCCAAAAGATCTGTAATTACCTTATAATAACAGCTTTCATGTTCATGTCCCCTGTCCCTTTCCTACTGGTCCCTTAAAAGACCGTTGCTAGGGCTTGTCTGTCTCCAGTTAATTGTAACAGAAGACAGAGGGGCGCTCCTCCACACTGCATGCCTGCATTAGGCTTCAGACTGCTGAGGCACCAGCAGTATCATATGCTAAAATGTATTTTTTGATGAAAACATAAGTTACACTTTATATATTTTTTTTTTTTGGAGTATTGGATTGTGGTGATTAATATCACCTTGGTGGCCCTATTTAAACTTTTCACTGTGTATTCAATTACCCCTTAATTCCAAATTTTTGTTCCCTGTACTGCCTACTTTTGCCTGTGCTTAAAATAGGGTTGCTAGGCATGGTCGGTCTAAACAGATAGACAGAGCACGCAGCGTGCAGCGTCACATTACTGACAGCCAGGGACTGTAAGTAAATGATTAAAGCCAGGTCCTCCCCAGCAGCTGATAACAGTGCCTGGGCTGTGTGCACTTCTCCCTGTCCCTGCGCTTGGCAGACGCTCCCTCACTCAGCAGAGCTGGAGAATGCAGAGTTGGAGCAGCGCAAACCAGGGAAGGGAGATCTGCCATCTGCTCAGTGTATAAATGAAAGCAACATGTGGTAAGAGGACCCCTTTGTGCTGCAGGAGATTAACCCTTTAGGGGGGAGGGCTCTGTTTACTGACACTTTTGGGGGGCTATTGTTACTGGCTAGTGCATGTGAGGAGCTCAATGCATTGTGGGTAGTGAGGGCAGGCGGGATTAGCCTCGGGGTGAGGGCAGTGGCGGCCATCTTAACTGAATTGGGAAATTGCAGTTTTATGCAGACTGGTTGCTAAGGCCTGAATCTTATTAAATATGGGGTAAGTCAGTCTAATAGTAACTGATTCTGGAATATCATGTTATTAGTAACTACATATATGAAAATTGAAATGAGGTTCTAAATGTGACCGTTATCCTTCAAAGAGGTTCCCTGGGCTACAGATACCGATGACCTATACTCTGGTCAGGGGGGGTCTGACGCGTGGCACCCCCACCAATGAGCTATTTTGGCCTGTCGTGGTGTGAAATACTATACAGTGTACAGAGTTTGAGGCAGACAGCTCCATACGCTGTGTAGTGGCTGTGTCGGGGTACTGCAGCCCAGCTCCCATTCAAGTGAAACTATACAGTGTATGGGACCTTCTACTTTTGCTCTGTTCACAGCTCTGCGGCAGCCCAAAACAGTGGATCATTGGGGGGGTGCCAGGAGAGTCCCCCATCGATCTGATATTAATGACCTGACGATAGGTCATCCATATCTGTACCCTGGAGAACCCAATCATCAACCTCAAGAAAATAAATATGTTTGGGCCAAAGATTTTTTTTTTTTCTCCAGACCAGGGCAAATTTAAGTCGAAGAATGCAGTCCTCGCTCTGGCAGAACCAACCAATCCGAGTATTACAATGCAAGACCAGCATTTTATGCCACATTTCCCTGGCAGAAGCCAAACATGGGTTCCCCTGGCATCACCTGATCGTTGAGAGGGGGTGCACCTGTGGTAGTTTAAAGGAATTGTCCAAGATTAGAAAAACATGCTGCTTTCTTCCAAGTAAAGTACCCAAGTGTCCACAGTTTGTGTGTGGTACTGAGGCATGACCCCATTAAGTATCAAACACAACTAATGGAAAGGTGCGGTGCTGTTTCTGGAATAAAGCAGCCATGTTTTGCTAGTGCTGAAGCACACTTTTTAAAAAGCGGTTGTCTGTGTTAGAGCAGAAGTTGGTCGAAGCTGTTCAGTCTTCACCTTCATTAATGTCTTCTGTGTTTTATTTCCACAGGTTAGATTTTTCAGATCAACCAGATTTGTCCGAATGGGTAAATGTAACAGGACAGCAAATCAGAGTACTAAAAGAGCTTAATGCAGAGAAGAGCATGGGTGAGTTAACCTATTTTTGTGGATTTGTATGTTTGTGTGACGCTGTAACCAGATCTACTCATAATTATCTAATTATTATAGATGAACCAGACTCTTCCAAGCAATCAAACGTCCCTGAAGGTTTCCGGCCTGCTTTCCAACCAAAGTACGTATATAAATGATCCTTTACTTAAAGGGGTTTCCAGTAAGAGCAAGCTATCTCCATTCACTGGATAGGTTAAGATTGTTGGGGGTCTAGTTCTAAACTACACATCTGCTTCTCCCTCACTACCAGAAGAGAATTCTACCTATTCCCTCACTTGACAGGTTAGATGTTGGGAGACTGTATAGAAACACGCAGAACCACTCAATATCTTGGGTGCTCCTGCACCTTCTGCCTTCTAGTACACAGGACAACTCCTATTTCCATCTTGAGAACAATAAGAGACAATGGACAGCCTATAGTTTAATTGTTTACTGGATTATTTAGTTAATATGTTAGATTTCAAAATATAAGTACATGTCTATCATTGAAAATGTTGCTGTATATACACTCACCTAAAGAATTATTAGGAACACCTGTTCTATTTCTCATTAATGCAATTATCTAGTCAACCAATCACATGGCAGTTGCTTCAATGCATTTAGGGGTGTGGTCCTGGTCAAGACAATCTCCTGAACTCCAAACTGAATGTCAGAATGGGAAAGAAAGGTTATTTAAGCCATTTTGAGCGTGGCATGGTTGTTGGTGCCCGACGGGCCGGTCTGAGTATTTCACAATCTGCTCAGTTACTGGGATTTTCACGCACAACCATTTCTAGGGTTTACAAAGAATGCTGTGAAAAGGGAAAAACATCCAGTATGCGGCAGTCCTGTGGGCGAAAATGCCTTGTGGATGCTAGAGGTCAGAGGAGAATGGGCTGATTGATTCAAGCTGATAGAAGAGCAACGTTGACTGAAATAACCACTCGTTACAACCGAGGTATGCAGCAAAGCATTTGTGAAGCCACAACACGCACAACCTTGAGGCGGATGGGCTACAACAGCAGAAGACCCCACCGAGTACCACTCATCTCCACTACAAATAGGAAAAAGAGGCTACAATTTGCACGAGCCCACCAAAATTTGACTGTTGAAGACTGGAAAAATGTTGCCTGGTCTGATGAGTCTCGATTTCTGTTGAGACATTCAAATGGTAGAGTCCAAATTTGGCGTAAACAGAATGAGAACATGTATCCATCCTCTGATGGCTACTTCCAGCAGGATAATGCACCATGTCACAAAGCTCGAATCATTTCAAATTGGTTTCTTGAACATGACAATGAGTTCACTGTACTAAAATGGCCCCCACAGTCACCAGATCTCAACCCAATAGAGCATCTTTGGGATGTGGTGGAACGGGAGCTTCGTGCCCTGGATGTGCATCCCTCAAATCTCCATCAACTGCAAGATGCTATCCTATCAATATGGGCCAACATTTCTAAAGAATGTTATCAGCACCTTGTTGTATCAATGCCACGTAGAATTAAGGCAGTTCTGAAGGCAAAAGGGGGTCCAACACCGTATTAGTATGGTGTTCCTAATAGGGCTGCACGATAAATCGAAAAAATAATCGAATCGCGATAATCGGCAAATGCGATATGGCGATTTGGCCGACCCAAAAATGCCGCGATTATATATGAAGGGGCCCCGCGCACATAACTGGCTTTGTGTGTAAAGTATTTTACTAGTGTGTGAAACAATCTCTCTCCTATTGATAACATGGCCAGGCTCTACTAACTTTCACGATGAATGCAATGCACTGCAGCGAACGGCAGCGAGCAGGCCGGCCGGCGCGGGACTGACGTCACTTAGTAACGCTCCTGCTTCCTGAAGTGGGAGGAGCGTTACTAAGTGATGTCAGTCACGCGCCAACCGGCCAGCTCGCTGCCGCTCACTGCAGTGCATTCATAGTGACAGTGAGTACAGAGGCTGGCCATGTTATCAATAGGAGAGAGATTGTTTCACACACTAGTAAAATACTTTACACACAAAGCCAGTTATGTGCGCAGTTTAGGACACATGAGGGGACACATAGGGCCATGAGGGGGACCAGCATAAGATGCTATATGTGTGTCTTATGCTGGCCCCCCTCATGGCCCTATGTGTCATAGCACACATCCCCTATAACCGCGTCCTCCACAGATCCACCCCATAACACTGTCCTCCACAGATCCCCCATAACAGCGTCCTCCACAGATCCCCCATAACACAGCGTCATCCGCAGATCCCCCACAACACAGCGTCATCCGCAGATACCCCACAACACAGCGTCATCCGCAGATCCCCCACAACGGTGCGTCATCCGCAGATCCCCCACAACGGTGCGTCATCCGCAGATCCCCCACAACGGTGCGTCATCCGCAGATCCCCCACAACGGTGCGTCATCCGCAGATCCCCCACAACGGTGCGTCATCCGCAGATCCCCCACAACGGTGCGTCATCCGCAGATCCCCCACAACGGTGCGTCATCCGCAGATCCCCCACAACGGTGCGTCATCCGCAGATCCCCCACAACGGTGCGTCATCCGCAGATCCCCCACAACGGTGCGTCATCCGCAGATCCCCCACAACGGTGCGTCATCCGCAGATCCCCCACAACGGTGCGTCATCCGCAGATCCCCCACAACGGTGCGTCATCCGCAGATCCCCCACAACGGTGCGTCATCCGCAGATCCCCCACAACGGTGCGTCATCCGCAGATCCCCCACAACGGTGCGTCATCCGCAGATCCCCCACAACGGTGCGTCATCCGCAGATCCCCCACAACGGTGCGTCATCCGCAGATCCCCCACAACGGTGCGTCATCCGCAGATCCCCCACAACGGTGCGTCATCCGCAGATCCCCCACAACGGTGCGTCATCCGCAGATCCCCCACAACGGTGCGTCATCCGCAGATCCCCCACAACGGTGCGTCATCCGCAGATCCCCCACAACGGTGCGTCATCCGCAGATCCCCCACAACGGTGCGTCATCCGCAGATCCCCCACAACGGTGCGTCATCCGCAGATCCCCCACAACGGTGCGTCATCCGCAGATCCCCCACAACGGTGCGTCATCCGCAGATCCCCCACAACGGTGCGTCATCCGCAGATCCCCCACAACGGTGCGTCATCCGCAGATCCCCCACAACGGTGCGTCATCCGCAGATCCCCCACAACGGTGCGTCATCCGCAGATCCCCCACAACGGTGCGTCATCCGCAGATCCCCCACAACGGTGCGTCATCCGCAGATCCCCCACAACGGTGCGTCATCCGCAGATCCCCCACAACGGTGCGTCATCCGCAGATCCCCCACAACGGTGCGTCATCCGCAGATCCCCCACAACGGTGCGTCATCCGCAGATCCCCCTCAACTGTCATACCCAGCCGCGTCAGCGGCTCATATGGGAAAATCCAAGCAAATAGACCTCTAGCACAATTCCCTTAAAATATTGCATCGCACATCGTTATCGCAATTTTTAGGGCCCTAATCGCAATCGCACAAAATTCCCATATCGTGCAGCCCTAGTTCCTAATTCTTTTGGTGAGTGTAGATCTTCAAATCCATTGTGATTGTATCATTGATGACTGTATCTTCTATGTCTTGATAGTCTATACAGCCACAAAAAAGGAAAAAATAAATTGTTGGTGGACCGTCTATTGGGACCGATCACAAAAACAGGGTCCTTTGTCCTCTTCGCATAAATGGAGCACAGCAGCATACTCAGATCTCATAGGGCTCCATAGCAAAACTTTTTATTTTTCCAGTGTACATGTGTTAATCACTACCAGGCAATGCAGAACGTGCGCCACTCTCCAGATTTATGATTATTTTTTAGCTCTTTTTTTTAAATAAAAAATTGAATACATTTGAATTGAATTCAAATTGTAATAAAAAAAAAAGGTTGCCTTAGGCCTCACCCACTTTATTCAACTTTTATGTTAGAAAAAGTGGAAGAGCTTCTTCAAATATATGGCGCTTATTTTGAACACCATATTTTTCAATGTGTTTTCACCAGAAAATTGGCAAAAATACATTATTAAATTTCCTGCTTTTCTTCTATTACAAAGCTGTCAGCCTGCAGCCACCACTAGGGGGAGATCAGTGAATAGGAATGAATACAACTACCATGGAAGCTGTAATAATCTCTGCATTTTTAACGCCCCTAGTGGAGGCTGTGTGAAAATGCAGTGTTTTTACTCAGGGAAGAAAGGAGGGTCAGTAACCAGCCCTCCCTCCCCACTGAGCCCCATAGCAGGTAGGCCACTGTTGGAGCTTCAGTTGAGCATGTGCGCTACCACTCCATTCATAGCCACGGGACTGCCAGGGAAAATCGACTACAGCACTCGGGTATGTCCAGCAGGCCCATAGAGTTTGAACAGGATCTCCATTATTGTGATCAATTTGGTCACAGCAGTTGGACCCCCACCGATCTAACTGTACACGGAACAGCTTAACAACGGCCGTGTACAAGAGGCCTATGGGTGTATTACACCTGCTGATTTTTTGGCGAAAGTTTGGGCAGTCCAAATCTTTTGACAGGTTAAAAAAAAAATCATTGTTTGAAGACTACAGACCATGCTGTCTAATCACGATCTGCTGCCAGCAAACAATGATTCAGTATAGGGAAGTGTGATGGTATAACGATTGCTCCTCCCTATACTGTGGAGGAGATAGCTGCATGTAATACCAGCGGTCTCCTCCGCTAGCAAGCAGACGATTGCTGGGAAGGAACGCTTCCCTCGCCTGTTAAATCGGGCTGTCTAATACACTCTTTAGTTTAACCCTTGTTTGTAAAAAAGGAACATAATGAAGGGGTGAGGGTTGAATTACCAAAACAGATGATAAAAGGGTTGTTTGTAGTTTGTTACCATGGAGACCCATAGGTCCGACTAGAAGCTGTTGAGACAAAACGCTAAAGTTATTTGCAAAGCTGCTTCATTTCTTGTTTTAGGTGCATTTGAACAATAGATAAATTACTTGCAGTTGGACATATTTTTGTACTGGTGACACTAAGTGAACTTTTTGGTCTCCCATTCTTTACAAGGAACCCATACTCAGATAGTATTAAAGAAATGCTAACCACGTTTGGAACAGCAACATACAAGGTCGGCCTCAACGTTCACCCCAATGAGCAGGACCCTCGTGTCCCCATCATGTGCTGGGAAAGCTGTGCGTACACAATGCAAATTATTGGTAAGAATTGGTTATCTATAGTCAATCAGTGTTTCTCCATTAGACTACAGGTAACCATGATTTTGCACTCTTTCAGAACGCATATTAACGGATGAAGAAAGACCCTTATTTGGAAATCTACCATGTCGACAGGTGAGCATGATTTATGATGAATTTTCTGGGATTTTAATATCTAATCGGGGGGGGGGGGGGGGTCTCACTGATCATGTGTTTGAAGGGCTCACAAGCTCTAACAGTGCTGTGGCTTCATGCTATATGAAACACGGTGCAGTGCATGTTATAGCAGCCATGCTTGGTATTGAGATCAGTGTCAATCACTGGAATGGGCAAACAACAAATGTAGAGCAGCACTCAGACCTTCATGACCTCACCAGAACGCATCAGCCAACCAACGTCCACAGATCCTCAGTGGTCCATCAAGTAGCATAAAACAAAAGACTGCAGCATCTCCAGTGTATTTCTTTATTGGACAAGCCTTGATAAAGGCTAGGATATAGCAGAAACGTAGCTGTCTGGTGGTTCTTATTGCACGCATTCTGTAAATGCTTGTCCAATAAAGAAATACACTGGAGATGCTGCCGTCATCTTTTGTTTTAATCACTGAAATGGGACTGAGCAATAGAAAAACCATGTGACCGATGGGCCTGACATCACAGACCTAGGAAGAAGCTGCGGTGCTCAGCAAACAGCTGATTGGTGGGTTGCTGGGAGTTAGATGCCCACCGATCAGATATTGATGATAGGCCGTCAATATTGAAATCCCAGAAAATCCCTTTAGGCCACCTGCACCCAGATGTGGGTGAACATAAGTTCCGCACAAATTTCCTTGCTACAAATCCGCACCTAAATGCACAATGTCTAAATGCAGATTTTGATGCGGTTTTGCTGCTGATCTCGCCCTTCCATTGAAAAGGATGAAACTTTCAGCTAAAACCACAAACCTAATTGACATGCTATTGGATATTTTGAAATCCAATCCACTCAGTAGGTCCATTTCCGCATGGAAAAAAATCTGCAAAATGTACATGCGATTTGTGTAATCTCATACACTTTGCTGGTACTGTAATACACTGCGGTTTTTCCACACGAGAACCCGCGTGAAAAAAAAACCTTACGTATTCTGCAATGTGTGCAGCTGTCCTTAAGCTGGTTTGTCCTCGGTGTTAATCAGTAATGCTTGGCTTGCTTTTCTCCCGAGTACAAAGTTCTTTTCAAGCAACTGATTGATGGGTGCCAGGGGTCTGACCCCCAGCAATCAGATATTGATGACCTATCCCTGTGGTCATCAGTATCCGAGTCATGGAAAGCTCCTAAAACAGGGAATATATCTGGAAAATATGAAAACTTTTAGACATATATGGGGTCATTTATTAAGACCGGCATTTTAGATGACGTTTTAATAAGGCCCTGAGCTGGCGCTTAATGCGCCTAAGTTATGTAGAGGCATTGGCCTCTACATAACTATGCGAGATCCCTTGCTGGTGTGGTTAGATCATTTTCTACACCTGAGACGGGCCGGCCAGCCTGTCCTTGCTATGCCCCTGTTTTTAGAACTGGTGAACGTTGGCGTGGATGTGTAAGAAGTCACAGGTCCGGCCGCAAATCCTCTGCGACAGATATACATCAAAAATTGGAGCATATCTATTCATAAATGACTCCTGTAATGATCATTGATTGATGTTATTTTGTCTGAGTGAAAAATCTGATATCTCATTTGCCTACTTTTAGGATGACTGCTTGAAATCCCTGACAAGGTTTGCGGCAGCACACTGGACTGCGTGTCCTCTGGCAGTGGTGCAGAAACACTTCTCTCGGCTTTTCCAGTGTAAGTTATTACAAAGAGTAACAGTATGAACCGGATTTAAATCTTGGGCTCTGTTCACATCTTATCCAGTCTATACGTCAGGCGTATCCCCCCCCCCCCCCCCCCGACCTATGCCACATGTAGAACAATACAGTGGCACACATCAACCATTGACCACGGTGCAAAGAAATGTACTCCTCTTTGCGTTTGTATCTTTAAAACGTTTTTTCTCGCCCAATTTCCTTGGGGGACACAGAAGACCTTGGGTATAGCTCATCTCCATAGGAGGCGTGACACTAAGTGAAGACTGTTAAGCCCCTCCTCCATCAGCTATACCCTCAGCCTGGAGAGAGAGACTGCCAGTTTTTGCTTAGTGTCCAAGGAGGCAAGACACTCCCTGCTCTGCAGGGCTGCTTTCTCCTTGTTTCAATTTTAGATTTTTACTTTTTTATTTTCTTTTTGTTCCAGATCATCAGGGATAACAGAGACGCACTAGACCTCTCTGTTCTCCCGGGGTTGAGCTGCTGCCTCCCCCACAGAAGGCAAGGTGGACCAGGGCAGCCCAGCTCCCCTGCATCCCGCCAGCGCAAGGGTCGCCCGCACGCCAAGTCCCTCCCCCGGCGTCCTGCCACTACGGTGCCAGTAGCTGAAGGGGCGACCCTGCTGGAACGGACCGAGGGTGAAGACGGCTATGGTGAGAGATTGGCTTCTCCAGCCCTACGTCCCCCCCCTCCCCCCTCGGTCTCCTGCGTGCCTGACCCTTACCTGGGCCTATGGACCCTTCTGTCCCTGCTAGACCTAGGCTGGCCCTGGGCTGCCGCAGGTCGACATCTGCTCCCTCTCTCCTGGCCTCCAGGACATTGGCACCCTTGTTCCTACAAGAGGAATGCCTAGGGAGCTGCGGAGGTCCGCACCTAGCTGCCCCTGACGGAGGGGTCATGCAGGCGTCCCACCCTCACAGACCCGGTCTCAGGGTCCCCCTCCCTCTTACCGGCCACTACTTCAGGGCCAGAGGGCCCGCGCCTTGCTGCCACTGACCCTCCCTGCTCTCACCGGTCCAGGGGAAAGGTGGTTGTAGCTGCCGGCAGGGGTGAAATCATATGGAGCGCTGTTCTAGGCCAAGGGCCCGCTCCAGGGGTAAAATGGCTGCCGGGTGCAGGGTCCTGACTTCCGGACACCTGGGTGGGCACCGCGGCCTGCAAAGGAGCGCTTCAACAGCCCCGGCTGACCGTCGGAACCTTCCGGTCGGCCGGGCGCCGAAGTCTTGTGTTCCACTTCAAGACGATCCCGCTCTATCCGGGTCCCCGGCTCGCGGGGTGGGCACCCGCGGCCGGTATGTGCCGCTCCGTAGGCCCGGCTGGTACTTTAGGTACTTGCGGCCCCGGTCAGCCGGGCGCCGCTAAAAATTTAGGCCCCGGCTCTTCCGGCCCGCGGGGTGGGCACCCGCGGCCGGTATGTGCCGCTCCGTAGGCCCGGACGCTACTTTAAATACTGTGCGGCCCCGGTTCGCCGGGCGCCGCTAAAAATTTAGGCCCCAGCTTCACGGCCTACTAGGCCGCAAAAATTCAGGCCTCTGTTGGAGGGGGCTGGAACTTCTCCAGGCGCGAATTTTTCCCGCCTGGAGGTTCCCCCGCCCACAGAGGATAGGCCTGTATGGGTGGATCTGTGCCCTGTAGGTGGCATCTGCCTCAGTGAGGCTGTGTGTTTAAAAAAAAAAAAAAAAAAAATATTTATTATATATATGACTTGTGGGCTGCGCAGGACGCTGCAGCCTCATCTCAGAGTGCTGCCTGTATACATGCCCCCCTTCCATAGGCGGCATGGTGTCGCGCTCCCCGGCTGCGGCGCTGCCAGGTTCTTTTTTCCCCTTCTGGGGGTTTTTTTGCCCTCTCCGCGCTACGGCGCTGGTCAAGGTGCATGCTTTTTTCTGTAGGCAACATTCGTCACCCTCTCCAGTTATGGTGCCTGCCATGTGCAGGACCCCCCTCCTGGGCGGGATACTGCACTCTCCCTAACTGCGGGTTGGCCTTGTGCATGATCCCCCTTTCTTTGGCGGCCTACTGCAGTTTCTCCGGATACAATGCTGGCCATGTGCACGACCCCCTTACATAGGTGGAACACGGCACTCTTACTGGATTCGCTGCTGGCCATGTGCGTGCCCCCCTTCCATAGGCGGAACGCTACACTCTCACTGGATTCGTTGCCGATCATGTGCATGACCCCCTTTTTTAGGCGGAATACTGCATTTTCACCGGATACGGTGCTGGCCATGTGCACGACCCCCTTCCTTAGGCGGAACGCTGCACTCTCTCTGGATTCGCTGCCTGCCATAGGCATGACTCCCTTCTGTGGACGGCATTCGGCACTCTCACTGGATTCACTGCCAGCCATGTGCATGACCACCTTCCATAGGCGATATGATGTACTCTCATTGGATTCACTACCGGCCTTGGGCATGCCTCCTTCCCGGGTGGCGGCATACATACACTCCCTCGGTCGGTGGTTGTTCTCTCGCCTGTACATTGTTGGCCATGTGCATGACCCCTATACATGCACTCTCTCTGGATCCACCGTCGGCCACATCATGACCCCCCTTCCGTGGGCGGTGTACGCACTCTCACTGGATTCGCTGCCGGCCATGGGCATGCCTCCTTCTGGTGGCATACACACATTCTCACCGACTGCTCGCATTCTCCCTGAATGCGATGCTGGCCTTGTGCATGATTCCCCCCCCCCCTTCCTTTTCTGGGCGGCATACTACGCTCACCAGATACGTTGCTGGCCTTGAGCATGGCCTCTAACATGGGCGGAACGCTTGCGCTCCCCTTGGATACGGTGCTGGCCTTGGCGTGACCACCCCTCATTCCATGGGTGGAATTTTGCACGCTCACAAGATTCAAGGCTGTCCTTGTATGTGCTGTACTGGACTTGCACATGTTCCCCTTCATTGGCGGAGTAGTTACACTCTCACGAAATTTCGGTGTTGGGTGAATTGTCGCACACTCACTTAATGCTAGGATAGCCCTATGCATGTCCCCCTTTTCCCTAGGTGGACCTCCTGCGTTTCCGCTGGATACTGTGTGGCCATGTGCATGGCGCCTTTCTGGGCGAAGTATGGTATGCCCTACTTCTCTGACGTAGGTCCGGCCTTGGGCATCTCCCCCTTTTTGGGGCAGGCCTTTGCATTCTTGCCCACTGCAGTTTGCCAGGTACATTTCCTCCCTTTCGGGGCGGTCAGTTTGCGTTCCATCGCATTCCATATTAGTCTTGTGCATAACTCCTTTCAGTTTGCACTCCCGTAGATACTGTGGCACTCTGTGGCTGGCCCTCTTCGCGGTGTTATATTTTTGCAGTGAGCGGACGTTCTTGTGCGTTGTTTGGGCCGTGTATGCCTTCTCGTCCTGTAGGTGGGTTGGCCTTCTCACTGCTTACGGGGCTACTCGTACGTAGCCTCCTTCCTCCTGCGACATTCTTTTTCTCTTGGGATACGATGATTGCCGCAAGCCTTGCACTATTCTCTAAGGAGATCATTCTGGTGCAGTGTGGTATGATTCTTTCCGGATTGGCGCCCTCGGTGCTTCAGTCTGATCTGCTACCAGGTTCGGGCGCTCTTCTTGGGGAGGTCACCCAACTTCTCTTGGGTGCTCGCTTATACAGGTCCGGGGGACCTCCACCTTGGGTTCTTCAGGGTATTCGCCTTCTGCGTGGCGGTGAACCGGGCGTCTCTGTGTAGCGGTGTTCTGCTTTTGAGCTGTCCTATGGCCTCTCTGTTGCCCACCCCCCCCTTTTTTTGTTGGAGGGTGTTATACCGGCCTCTGTCTCGCCTGCCTTTTCTCGCCGGCTCTGTTTGACTCCCACTCGGTACAGATCATTCCGATGTGGCGTCTGTTCCGGCCACGCTTCAGAGGCTGTTCCTTCACTGCCCTTCCCTCTGGGGAGAGCATGTTTGTTCATTTGGATGGTTATGGTGTTCCTTTTCAGTCTCCCTTGTCCACACTGGCTGTACTAGCTGTGTGCCTAGTTACCGGGTCTACCGCTTTCTGTCCTCCCGCTGGGTGCAGATTGCGTTTTTTCCATTCTAGGCAATGTTTCGGCTTTGGATTCACCTTCTCGGTAACTTGGGAGGACTACCATTTGGTCAGGATTGTCTTTTGATCTCCCACACCGGAACTGTAGTCTGTCTTCCTGTGGTGGCTACATTGGCTTCGGCTTTAGCCTGTCTTGTCCTGGCGGTTGCTGGGCAGACCCTTCGGTTCCTGTCCGTTTGTCCTTCTGCTTCCCCACTCTGGGGGGATACGGGACAACCTTGCTCGGGGGCCGACGGGACCAGTTCTACCGACTGTTCTACCCGTGTTACTGGTCCGCGCCTGATCATTGGGTTTTCACCCGCTTGCCCAGGCGACTCTAGTGGGCTCGCTAGTGTTCGCTTCTAGCCGAGTTTTCGTCCAGGATCTGTGGTAGGACTTAGGGCTTTACCTGGGGTTCTGTGGGAAGCTGGGCGTTCCCCCACTCTGCCTTTCTCCATGGTTCTGTCTTTCTCCAGTCCGGCCTGGACCTGGGGCTGGGACTCTGTTGCTTGAAGTATCAAGTGTCATTCCTGTCCTTCCTCTTTCAGCGTTCCCCGTCCCTCTGGGCCTGTCAGGAACTTCTTCCATGGAGCGGCTCTTGGGTTCCTTTGTACTGCCCTCCGGTACCGTCCTGGGAACTACATACTGGGCTCTTGGCGCTCCAATTTTTCCTTGGAGCCGTTACAGAAGTTCTCTCTACTCCTTCTGTCCTGTACGGTTGGGTTTTCTGTAGCCATCGTGTCTCTGACGGGTGCCTGAGTGGCGGCCCTTCTTGTTCCGAGCCTTCTGTCTTCCCCCAGGACAGGATTGTTCTCCATTCCGTCTCTTCCTTCCTTCTGAAGGTGGTATTTGTCCTTCATTTCATTGAGGCAGTCGTCCTCCCCCTCCCCCCCCCCCCCCCCCCGGGAACGGACACTTCACCGATTTGGACGTTGTTTGGGCCTTGCAGTTTTTACTTGGAGATCTCCGACTCTTGTCGAGTTCGGTCTCTTATGTTTCCAGGAGGTCCGAGCAAAGGGTTGACGGCCTCCAGGGTGGCTTTCTTCCGCTTTCTCAGAGTGGCTCTTGTTGTGGTTGCCGCACCAAGGGCAGGGTCCTGCTTTTGGTGTCACCATTCATTTGGCCAGGGCCGTCTGTTTTTTCCTGGGCCGGAGGCTTTAGGCTTCGGCCATCCATTTGTGCAAGGCGGTCACTGGTCTTCCTTGCACACCTTACCGAGTTCTACAGGGTGCATACGCGGGCTTCGGCGTATGCTGCCTTGGGCCGCCTGGTCTGCAGGCGGCGGGTTTTTTTGATGCCTTCGGGTGCTTCGCCTTGGTGCTGTGGTCCCTCCCCCTTTGGACTGCTTTTGAACGTCCCAAGGTCTTCTGTGTCCCCCAAGGAAATTGGGCGAGAAAACGAGATTTTTGTATAACTTACCAGTAAAATCTCTTTCTCGCTCTTTCCTTGGGGGACACAGCACCCACCCATTCTTTGTTCTTCTCTGACTGTTTCCGAGTTTGTTTTACCCTTAGGGTAGTTGGCTTGTTGGTTCCAATTTTTTTGGACTTTGCCTTTTCTCACTACTTGGACACGCAACTGGCAGTCTCTCTCTCCAGGCTGAGGGTATAGCTGTGGAGGAGGGGCTTAACAGTCTTCACTTAGTGTCACGCCTCCTAGGGAGATGAGCTATACCCAAGGTCTTCTGTGTCCCCCAAGGAAAGAGCGAGAAAGAGATTTTACTGGTAAGTTATACAAAAATCTCGTTTTCTAGATCAGGATAATGTCAAATCGTCTGAATAGGCAATCAATATCAGAAAAGTAAGTGTCCAACTCTTGGCACCACAGCTGTTCGAAGCCCCCATAGTGCTCATACTAATGCTGCAACTTTCTTCATTGTTTACTTGAATGGGACGAAGCTGATGGGACCCTGTACCACCTCTACTAAGCCAGTGGTGAACAGCTCACAGGCGCACCTCTGCTTCTTTAAGCAGCTGATCAGCAGGGTGCCTAGAGTCAGACCTTCACCACTTATCCTGAGGCTAGACCATCAGTATCTTTGTGCTGGAAAAAACTCTTGTCATCTGACCTCTTACATGACTTCATATTCTCCTACAGCGATCGTACTTCAAGAGGGCAGCGAAGAGGCCCCCAGCATACTCGACATTGACATGTTCCATTTAATGGTGGGTATTTTTTATTTATTTTTTTCAATCTAATTTTTGATACTTATTAGCAATTTTTTTTACCAGATTCTAAATATTAGGTTCTGTTCACATTAGCATCATGACATTCCAGAGTAAAAGGCTTCAGTGTTGGAGCTACTCGCAGATTTCTAGAACTGAAAATTTGGCGCAAAATAAACAGAGGCCCATTTAGTCATCGTCATCGCCTTACTTCGTAAAGAGGTTTTCGGGGAATACAGTAAAATATCATTATGATTAAAGGGGTTGTCCGAGTTATGTAAAAAAAAAAAAAAATGGCACTGTGATTCTGATGGTCAGCGATATATAGCTAAGGGCTCTTTCACACTTGCGTTATTGTCTTCCGGCATAGAGTTCCGTCGTCGGGACTCTATGCCGGAAGAATACTGATCAGGATTATCCTAATGCATTCTGAATGGAGAGTAATCCGTTCAGGATGCATCAGGATGTCTTCAGTTCCGGTACGGAACGTTTTTTGGCCGGAGAAAATACCGCAGCATGCTGCGCTTTTTGCTCCGGCCAAAAATCCTGAAGACTTGCCGCAAGGCCGGATCCGGGATCAATGCCCATTGAAAGGCATTGATCCGGATCCGGCCTTAAGCTAAACGTCGTTTCGGCGCATTGCCGGACCCGACGTTTAGCTTTTTCTGAATAGTTACCATGGCTACCGGGACGCTAAAGTCCTGACAGCCATGGTAAGTGTAGCGGGGAGCAGCATACTTACCGTCCGTGCGGCTCCCCGGGCGCTCCAGAGTGACGTCAGGGCGCCCCAAGCGCATGGATCACGTGATCACATGGATCACGTCATCCATGCGCATGGGGCGCTCTGACGTCATTCTGGAGCGCCCGGGGAGCCGCACGGACTGTAAGTATACCGCTCCCCCGCTCCCCGCTACTACTATGGCAACCAGGACTTTAATAGCGTCCTGGGTGCCATAGTAACACTGAAAGCATTTGGAAGACGGTTCCGTCTTCAAATGCTTTCAGTACACTTGCGTTGTTACGGATCCGGCAGGCACCTCCGGCAACGGAAGTGCATGCCGGATCCCAACAACGCAAGTGTGAAAGAGGCCTAAGCAAGTTTTAGGTTAAAAAAAATATCTATTTCCTAATTTACTTGGTTCTCTTCTGCCCCTTTGTTTACTTGCAATAACAATCTCTGCCCTTCCCCCTGCACTGCTAAGGGAGTGAATACAAGTGCTGCCCTGAGTGACATGTCTGCCTGCTGGGAGACTCAGCAGCATGTTGTATGTGTAGAACTACAAGTCCCAGCTGTACAATGACACTGCTAATGGAGTGAATACAAGTGCTGCCCTGAGTGACATGTCTGCCTGCTGGGAGACTCAGCAGCATGTTGTATGTGTAGAGCTACAAGTCCCAGCTGTACAATGACACTGCTAAGGGAGTGAATACAAGTGCTGCCCTTAGTGACATGTCTGCCTGCTGGAAGACTCAGAAGCATGTTGTATGTGTAGAACTACAACTACAAGTCCTAGCTGTATAAAGACACTGCTAATACACACAGGATCTTCCCCCTACCTGCAATGCTCTGCAGAACTTCTCTTTCAGCTTCTGTGCCCAGCATTTGTCTCCTCGCTGCCTGCAGCTACACAATAAACACTTAAGCCCTGCAGCTGAAGGGGTTAAGAATCCTGGGAGAGAGCAATAAGCAGCAGCTGGCAGTGCAGGGGGGCGTGGCCAGCACAGTGACCTCTCCTGTACAGATCTCTCAGGCTTGGCTTTGTGCAGGAACATCATCAGAGCAGGGAGAGAAGCTGACATCACAGGTCATGTGACCCTCAGTGAAATCTGAGAAACCAGCCACTGGAGATAAAGTGAGTTAATTGGAAAGATGTTACATTTGCCTAGTTAGAAACCTAAAAAGAATTAAAAAAAATAACTCTGACAACCCCTTTAAATTCATTAACTTTGAATAGGAGAACATGCTCATTTTACCTCAAGGGTATTTAGTGTAGTACATTTAAATGGCTTCTAGCCTGTTAAGCCTTATTCACATGTCAGTGTTTCACCTACCTGTGCTGTACGTGTTCTCCATGGACAGCACACATACCCATTTACTATGGCCCGTGGGTCTGTGGTTTTAGCACGGATGCATGCTCTATTTTGTCTGTTCACGGATCCATCACACCCTGTATGGTCTATGGGTCTGTGATAACCACGGAGTCTGGAGGGCTAGCTGTAATACAGTGTTCCTGGTCGCACTGACATGACATGACCTATGTGCTCAGTCAGCCTGACAGGATGGTCTCATTGTCTAGGCACGGCTAGGCCCTAATCTCCCTGCTTGCTTTAGGTGACCGCTTATTTAGAGATGCATGCCTCTTAATAATTGTGGCGCATGTTTGCAGGTCCGTGCGACAAAGCCGAGCTCTAGACCAGCAAGGGAACTGGTCTAGATGTCTGCTATACCCTAGGGCGGATTTCTGGCTTACATTATAATACATGTGACGGACCGCCTACCCCGAACCCTCACCACTTTGAAAAGTGCTGAGTAAAACTGGACAACTGGTTTTCTGAACTGTACAATCAGTGAAATGACACGTGACTTTCTGTATATTACTTTAGATTTAGTTTTCTTGTGGAAATGTCACAATTTTTGGTGATGCTGTATTTCTCTTGGCAGGTCAGCTTGGTGCTCTCGTTTCCAGCAGTACAATGCCAGGACTTTTCAGGGTACAGCTTGGGTATTGGGGACCTGCATCTTTTTCACTTAGTAACCATGGCACATATCATTCAGATAGTGTTCACATGCAGTCCGGGTAAGTAGATGCCATAATGAATGTAGTATGTTTATCCGGCATAATGTTTTAATCCGTAATAACCCTGGTAACTGTACATTTTAAAGAAGTTGTTGGCTTAATAATTGTACCTTTTGGAGGTGAGGTCGGTTTCACACACAGCATTTTTTTGAAAAAACACTACAGATTTAGAGCCAAAGCCAGAAACAGATTCAAGGGTAATAGGAAATATAAAGAAAGGGCATATATTATTTTTTTCTTCCTGTGGGATCCCTTTCTGGATTTCGCCCAAAAAACTGTAGAAAAAAACTGTGTGAAACCACTGTAATACTCTACCAGCAGATTATTTTCTTCAGTTTTAACTGCCAGCTGTGATTTGCTACTGTATACTTCCTCAGATGTCCTCTCATGAGGCCAGAGTAGGCACATTGTAGAGCAAGTGGCCATTTTAAATTCACCTTAAGGGGGTTACCGGGAGTTTAAGCTCCTTATCCATCGGACATACGTTGTGGGTTCCCCTGCCAGTTGACATCTGCTGGCTGGGTTATCTATATTTGTGCATATTCCCTTCCCACTATTTGTTCTGTGAGATAAGTATCGTTCCCATATCTATCTTTATCTATTAGTTTGTTCTTCCCTACAATTTTTCTATATAGCTTTTCTGCCTTATCACCGCCTGATGAACTGCCAGGTGCAGGTGAAACGCGTTGGAGTCTTTTTCCCATTCTTATATTATTTTGTTCTTTTTCTCTTTCATACCTACTAGGGGCCATCTGTGCCCCATCCGATATGTATCGTATTTATTATTATGATACATTGATGTAGGGTCAAAATAGGGTAAGGATCATGTTTAGTTACGAGGACAGGGAACCTCTTCCATCAGGGGGTGTCCCTGGCCATAGGATCATTTAGGGTGTTACAGGGATAGTTTTCCCTTATCCCCCTCTCCTGATTCCTATACCATTTTTTATCTTCTTTACTTTTTTTCTTTTTTCGTTTTGGTGGGAGTCTCCCCTGATATTTATCATCACTGGGGCAATTTTTGCTCATTTACCCGTTTATAATTTATAATAAAGGTAGCTTTTAATTACCACGCTTACTCTGAGATGCTTAAACTAATTTTCTTCATGGTTCACTAATTCTGCCTTGGTATATCTAATAATTAATTTTTCTTTAATATTGATGGCTTATCCTCTGATAGTTCATCATTATCTGATCAGTGGGTGTGACTCATGGCGTCCACACCGACCAGCTGTTTGAAGAGGTCGCAGGGCTCCGGTGAGTGCTGCAGCCTCCTCTTAGCAAACTAAGCACGAAGTCAAACATTCTGTAGCAGTTGCCCTTGGTATTGCAGCCCAGTACACATGAAAGAAACTGAGCTGAAAATAGGCATGTGACCAATGAACATGATGTCACTGGCCAAAGAAGAGGCTACAGCGCTTGGTATGCTGTGAGGAGGCAACATCACTCGCCAGAGCTGATTGGTGGGGTGCCGGGAGTTGGACCCCCACGATCGGATATTGATGACCTGTCCTTAAAGATATGCCAGCAGTATTGAAACACAGAAAGACCTTTCACCACAGGTACTCGCTATGTCCGAACCCAGATCCCTGGCTCCAAAGCCGGTGGTCACTTCCGTCTGACATTTTGCATGTGCTTCTTGTTGTTCAAAATTCCCATGCGGTCAGTCAGGCCCCTCCTGCCCAGCCCATGGTAGAGCCCGAGTGGGTGCGCTCTCTGTCTAAGATGGTGCAGGACGTTTCTGTTTCCAACAGAGCCATTGTGGACTCTGGGGACCCCTCTACTGCCCCCTATCGCGGCAGTCCTGCAAAACGGGCCAGACCACCCTCTCCTCAAAGGTCGTCTGCGTCCCCCGTTTCATCCACCTCCCAGGGAGTCTCGCTCCGACGCGTCCTCATTAGAAGAGGCGTGTTCTGAGGAAAAGTTGTCAGACGCTGACTTTGTCTTACCGGAGGACCAGTCTCCCAAACTGTCCTCTATGGTAGACAATCTCATGGCAGCGGTTATAGAAACCTTACAGGTTGAGGACTCTGCGCCCTCCTCTGCCGGTTCTGTTTTTTCCTTCAGGCGATCCCGTTGCTCGCCAAAGGTGTTCCCCCAACCACCTGGCGTTTGATTCCTCCCTTTCTAAAGAATGGAACTTCCCTGACAGGCGTTTTGCTTTACGGAAACTCTTAGACGTCTTATATCCCTTTCCAGAGGATTTGATTCTTGATATTGTTGACCCTCCGGTATCCCGCCTGGCTAAGAATACCACCTTGCCTGTGGAGGATGGGGCTTCCTTCTCTGACCCAAGGGATAAGTAATTGGAATCCTTTGCCAAATCTTGTTTTGAAGCATTTGGCACTGCCCTGCGCCCGGTTTTTGCCTCGACATGGGTTAGTAAAGCTATGACCGAGTGGGCAAACTAGCTACGTCAGGGCCTCGTCTCTGGGGACTCCCCGGGGGAACTTTCGGATATTGCAGTGCAACTTTCCCATGCCAGCTCATACATCTGTGAGGCCTCTCTGGATGCGGCCAGGCTTTTAGCCCGCTCTTCAGCCCTTTTGGTGGCTATTCGCTGTACCCTGTGGCTATCTTGCTGGGCGTTTGGATAATGCTTCTAAACGGACCTTGACGTCCCTCCCGTTTGCAGGTAGCAGACTTTTCGGCAAGTGTCTGGATGTGATTGTCTCGGATGCTACAGGGGGTAAAAGCACCCATTTGCCGCAGAGCAGAACGCGATTCAACAAATCTAAAAATCGCAGACCTTTTTTTCGGCCTCTTCGCAGCTTTTCCAGCCCCGAAGCGGCTAACCGACAAATCTGCCCCAGAGCAGAAGCGCAAACCATCTTTCAAGCCTCGCCCTCCCTAGCATCCTGGCCGGCAGGGCTCCAAGCCCTATACCCCCAAGTCCTCCCCTGCATGACGTGTGGCCTCTGGCATTCCCCAGTCGAGTGGGAGGTCGTCTTCATCTGTTCCAGCATGTCTGGCTAGCTCACGTCTCAGATGCCTGGGTGCGAGACGTCATATCGGAGGCTTACAAACTGGAGTTCCGTTCCCCACCTCTGCCCCGGTTTTTTCGCTCTTCCCCTCCGACCTCGCCTTCCACCGACCATTCCTTTTTTCAGGCTATTCTCTCCCTTCTGCCACAGGGAGACCGTTTTCGCGGATTCTACTCCAATCTCTTTGTGGTCCCCAAGAAGAAGAGTACGGACTGTCACATCCTAGACCTTAAAGCACTCAACTGATTCCTTTTGGCTCCGCCGCTTCTGAATGGAGTCCCTGCATTCGGTCATTGCATCCATGGACCCGGGGAAATACCTGTCCTCGATAGACATCAAGGACGCCTACCTCCATGTTACTATCTGTGTTGGTCACCAGGAATATCTTTGGTTCGCAGTGAGACCTTTTTATTACCAGTTTGTGGCCCTCCCATTCGGTCTTGCCACAGCTCCCAGAGTCTTTACCAAGATTCTGGCCTCACTCATGGCTCTGCTTCATACCAGGCGGATAGTGGTGATTCCGTACTTGGACGATATCCTGATCAAGGGTCCATCATTCCAGGCAACGGCGGACAGCCTGCGCATCGTCCGTGACACCCTGGAATGCTTAGGATGGGTTCTGAATCTATCAGTCATGTCTTCATCCATCTCGGCACCTGAGGGGGTGGGGGGGGGGGGGGATCTGTGGATGGCACATAGCATAGGATGCTATATATGCGTCATCCACAGATCCCCTCCTTCCCCAATAGCAGTGTCATCCACAGATGCCCCCATAACAGTGTCATCCACAGATGCCCCCATAACAGTGTCATCCACAGATGCCCCCATAACAGTGTCATCCACAGATGCCCCCATAACAGTGTCATCCACAGATGCCCCCATAACAGTGTCAGCCACAGATGCCCCCATAACAGTGTCATCCACAGATGCCCCCATAACAGTGTCCTCCACAGATGCCCCCATAACAGTGTTATCCACAGATGCCCCCATAACAGTGTCATCCACAGATGCCCCCATAACAGTGTCATCCACAGATGCCCCCATAATAGTGTCATCCACAGATGCCCCCATAACAGTGTCATCCACAGATGCCCCCATAACGGCGTCATCCACAGTGCCCCTCCATAACGGCGTCATCCACAGTGCCCCTCCACATAACGGCGTCCTCCACAGTGCCCCTCCACATAACGGCGTCATCCACAGTGCCCCTCCACATAACGGCGTCATCCACAGTGCCCCTCCACATAACGGCGTCATCCACAGTGCCCCTCCACATAACGGCGTCATCCACAGTGCCCCTCCACATAACGGCGTCATCCACAGTGCCCCTCCACATAACGGCGTCATCCACAGTGCCCCTCCACATAACGGCGTCATCCACAGTGCCCCTCCACATAACGGCGTCATCCACAGTGCCCCTCCACATAACGGCGTCATCCACAGTGCCCCTCCACATAACGGCGTCATCCACAGTGCCCCTCCACATAACGGCGCCATTCACAGATCCCCTCCACATAACGGCGCCATTCACAGATCTCTCCTCCCCCCCATAACGGCGCCATTCACAGATCTCTCCTCCCCCCCATAACGGCGCCATTCACAGATCCCCTCCACATAACGGCGCCATTCACAGATCTCTCCTCCCCCCCATAACGGCGCCATTCACAGATCTCTCCTCCCCCCCATAACGGCGCCATTCACAGATCTCTCCCCCCCCCCCCCCCCATAACAGTGCCATTCAGATTCCCCCCCCCCCCCCCCCCATAACAATGCCATCTACAGCAAATGGACCTCTAGCACAATTCCCTTAAAATATTGCATCTCATATCGTTATCGTAATTTTTAGGGCCCTAATCGCAATCGCACAAAATTTCGATATCGTGCAGCCCTAGTGTAGGGATTGAAATATCAATATTTTCATTTTTATACTTGTTAGAGACCCAAAAGTCCTTTTAAGGACTATTGTGTGTGGCAGCAATATATATTTTTAGTGCAACCTGTGCTAAATAGCTTGCACTTGTTTGGCCGCTACATCTCCTGTCTAACGTGTGCGCAGCCTAAAAATATCTGACATCCAGTGTACTTTTTCCGTAGACGGTGTCCGCTGCGGACAGTTACATTACCTGCGCTACATCTCCTGTATAACGTTTGCGTATTCGAAATATCAGTGACATTCATTCAGTGTAATTTTTTATTAGGTGGTGGTGACAGCGACATTACTTGCGCTATACCTCCTGTTTAACGTGTGCGCATCCTAAAAATATCTGACATTCTGTGTACTTGATTTGCGCATACACTTAAAAAACCTTCGCTACTGTACATGTGACATACTTGCAAGCATATGTGCCATTTAATATGCGCAGTAAGGGACGGGGAAGTGGCTGTGCTGCTGATGGTGCACGCAGAGGCCGTGGCCCTGGGCACGGTGAAACTGTGCCTGCGGCCAGAGCACAAGAAGTTTGCAGGGCGGCGCAGGACACCACTCTCGAAGGTTGGATTGCAGCAGCACCACCCTGTCTTCCAGAAAGTCCAGTCTCAGTAGCCAAGAGTCTGGTCAACAGAATCCTCACCCTGATCCTCCTTCCACCCACCATGAAGAGTCTTGGCAAACAAGTGATCCCATACTCGGATATTCCGAGGAGCTGTTTTCATTGCCATTCTTTAATTTGGGTCTCTCGCCAAGCCCGCTTGAAGAGGGACATGAGGAGATCTTGTGCCCTGATTCCCAAACTCTGGAGCATCCACAGTCAGAAGATGATGATGGTGGGGAATGGCAATTAGTGTTTCACGAGGTGGATGATGATGATGACACAGTTGCCAATAAATCAACCGCAATTAGTGTCTCAAGAGGTTCATGATGAGCATGAGACACAGTTGTCACTAACGGAGGTTGTTGTTTGGTCAACAAGTCAGGAGGATGACCAGATTGAGTAAGTGGAAGAGGAGGTGCTGGACGATGAAGTCACTGACTCAACCTGGGAAGGTGGCAAGCCTAGCGAGGGATCCGCAGCACCGCAACAGGCTGGGAGAGGCAGTGGGGTGGCAAAAGGGAGAAGATGGGCCACACCAAACAGGCCCGCAACTGTTCCCCGGAGCACCCTCTTGCGGCAGTCTCCCTTGCCAAGGGGTAGGTGTTCCACATTCTCGTGCTTTTTTGAGGAAAGTGCGGATGATAAAAGAATTGTCATTTGCAACCTGTGCCGTACCAAAATGAGCAGGGGTGTGCACACTAGCAACCTCACCACCACCAGCATGATCCGCCACATGGCATCAAAGCACCCTAATAGGTGGGCCGAACGCCTGCGTCCACAACCAGTGTCTGCGGGTCACACCACTGCCTCCTCTTCCCCCTGTGTTACGTGCTGGCCAATCCCCTGTCCAAGACGCAGGCCCGGATGCCTCCCGCCATCTACCTGGACCTTCGCAACCACCATCAGCTAGCACATCCACTTCTGTGTCCCAGCGCAGCGTACAGATGTCAATACCCCAGGCTTTTAATGAAAGCGCAAATACCCAGCCACCCACCCACCCACAGGCCATAGCACTTAATGCGCACCTTTCTAAATTGCTGGCCCTGGAAATGTTGCCATTTAGGCTTGTGGACACTGAGGCTTTCCGCAGCTTGATGGTGGCGGCTGTCCCGCGGTACTCTTTCCCCAGCCGCCAATATTTTTCAAGGTGTGCAGTCCCAACCTTACACCAGCATGTGTCCCGTAAAATCACCCTTGCCCTGACTAACGCAGTTATTGGGAAGGTTCACTTAACGACTGACTTATGAACAAGTGCTTTTGGCCAGGGACGCTACATTTCCCTGACGGCACACTGGGTGAACGTTGTGGAGGCCGGGAGCGAGTCGTACCCTGGGATGGCACAGATGCTACCGACGCCAAGGATTGCGGATAGCACTGCAGTGGAGAAGCGGCAACAGGCCATGCTTAAACTGATCTGCTTAGGGAACAAACAGCACACCACCGCAGAGCTGTGGCAGGGGATAAGGGAACAGACTGAGCTGTGGCTTTTGCCACTCAACCTAGAACCAGGCATGGTTGTGTCTGATAATGGCCGTAACTTGGTGACTGCTTTGGAGCTTGGCAAGCTCACACACATACCATGCCTAGCCCACATGTTCAACCTAGTGTTTCAGCGGTTTCTCAAAACCTACCCCAATTTGTCTGAGCTACTGGTGAAGGTGTGCCGCGTGTGTACCCATTTCCGCAAGTCATCGAAAGCTTCCACCGGTCTGGCAATGCTGCAGCAGCGCTTACAATTGCCAGCTCACTGACTCATGTGCGGCTTTGTGAGCAGCAGAGGGCAGTTGTGGAATACCAGTTCCAATATGGTCGTTGCCTTTCCAGTCAGCTTCCACTATTCACAAGCGAGGAGTGGGCATTGATGTCTGACCTCTGTGAGGTTTTACGCAGCTTTGAGGAATCAGCACAGATTGTGAGCAGCAATAATGCTATTATCAGCGTAACCATCCCACTTCTGTGTCTACTGAAACGCTCACTGCTCACAATGAAGGCGGACCCTTTGCATGTGGAAATGGGGGAAGACAGTACACAGGGTGATAGCCAGAGCACCCTCAGTTCATCTTCTCAGCGCAAATTGGATGATGAGGAGCAGGAGACTGTTGCCTCTGCTACAGAGGGTAGTACCCATGGAAGTTTTATTCCATCTGTTCAGCGTGGATGGGTAGAAGAGGATGAGGAGATTGAGTCATCCTCCTGATGAGGACAGAAAAGTCTTGTCTGTTGGTACCCTGGCACACATGGCTGAATTTGTTAGTCTGCCTTTCCCGTGACCCTCGTGTTGTACGCATTTTGGCTAACACCGCTTACTGGTTGTTCACCCTTCTCGACCCTGGGACAGTTTTATGAACCCCCGCCAGCACCCTCAACCTGATGAGCGGCCTAGTGTCCCAAGGTGGGAAAAGTTTTGGAAGATGGTGAAGGAGTACGTAGCAGACCGTGTCAGCTTTCTCAGTGATCCCTGTGTGCCTTACAACTTTTGGTTGTCCAAGCTGGACACCTGGCAAAAGCTCTACGCCTTGGAGGTGCTGCCCTGCCCCGCCGCCAGCGTTTTGTCAGAGGTTGTATTTAGTGCTGCTGGGGACATAATAACTGATAAGCGCATCCGCCTGTCAACTGAAAATGCTGACCGATTGACTCTTATCAAAATGAACAAGGCCTGGATTGCCCCTGACTTCTCTACTCCACCAGAGGAAAGCGGCTGAACATAAAGGCACTCTAAATGTGCATTTTATTGTGTATTTAATACACTGTATTCCCATGCACCCCTTACACCACTAAAAAGGGTATATGGTTCAATCTCCCTTTTCTCGTCCTCCTCCTCCATCATATCAACATGCTTATTAGGCTGCCCTCGCTCCTAATGTTTTAGAGGGTCCGCTCAGCAGCAGACCCTCACCCATAATGTTTTTGAGGCTCACCAGCAGGCCCTCAACCATAATGTTTTAGAGGGTCAGCTCAGCAGCAGACGCTCACCCCTAAATTTTTAGATGGTCAGCTCGGCAGCAGGCCCTCGCCCATAATGTTTTAGATGGTCAGCTCGGCAACACGCCCTCGCCCACAATTTTTTTTAAATGGTCAGCTCGGCAGCAGGCCCTCACCCCTAATGTTTTAGATGGTCAGCTCAGCAGCAGACTCCCACCCCTAATGTTTTAGATGGTCAGATCAGCAGCAGGCCCTCGACCCTAATGTTTTTGAGAGTCACCAGCAGGCCATAAATTATAATTTTTCAAGGGTGTGTATGATGCCCACATAAAGGGGTGTATTGGAGTGCCGGTTCCTTGTAATTTTTGTAAGCCCTTTCCCTTAGTGCATTGGCTTTATCAGTGTAGGAGTCCCACTACCTGAACAATTGTACCACAATTAATGCCCTCCTTTATGTGATATACAGGTTGTATCGGAGTGCCTTTTTCTTGTAATTTTTGGCAGCACTTGCACTTTATATACAAGTAAATATATAGGAAAGAATGTGTCCTAACAATTTTTCCTCTAAAATCGATTTTATCTTTGGTTTTGTGCGTATTATTATTATTATCAGTCTGTAAAAGTGGCGTACTACTCGGACAACATTGTTCCCAGCAGCAACCTGGGAGTCCAAGATGCATCCAGACATCCTCCCCATGCTGTGCCCGAACCATTTCAGTGGTGTTTCCATCAATTTCTGACATTTTACTATGAACCAGACACCCTTCCCTCTTCAGAGCAGGGGGTGCCTGGTTTAATGCTCAGGTTCTCCCGTTGACTTCCATTGTGCTCGGGTGCTCTTTAGCTGCTACTGCAGTTTTCGGGTCATCGCTGGATGTCCTCTCTGATATGGCTGTGACAGGACTAGTGAGCGCCACACACCTACTTGGTGGGTGGAATTTTACACTGCTCGCTCTGGTATCGGACATGGTCCCGTAGTTCTTCAATGGTCCGGGTGTTCTTGGTACTACCTTATGTTCTCTGATTAGTTGTGCTACATGACAGAAGTGCCGTTCACTTGGGCCTTGCCGTTGTCTGCACCTGTCAGTTTCTTCCCCCTTTCTTAGGGGTTTCATTGTGCTCTGCTGGTAGCTGGTTTCTACATGTCAGTGTAGTCTCTCCCGGCTTCCCCTGGCGACTTCCGCATTCTTTTCTGACATATGGATGTCTGGCGATTCTTTTACAAAATTCAGGGTGCTGTACTTGCCCCTTCCGGGGCACTGTTATACAGTATGCTAGTCGCTACACTTAGGATGGTTGGTTATCCATGGCTGATGTTTTTTTCCCTATGGTTGTTACTTTTCATTTTTCCTTTGATAATCTGGCTATTATTGTCCTCATGTGGTCCAGTTCTGTGGACCCTTCTTGAGCCTCTGACTGGGTAATTCTGCTTGGAGTCCCTGCCCCAATGATTCTTTAACCATCTAGCTGGCAGGTTCCCTCTGGGGAAGCTATTCATGACATCTCTGACCGCACATGCTCTATATGACAGATGCTTCTTTGGGCCTGGTTTGGTTCTTTTCCCTCCTGGGTCCCCATAGGCTTGTTTCCCTCTTGAGATTCTAACCTCTCTTCCTGTCTTCCCAGGTTCAGGTCCTAGTACCTGGGAGTTTTTTGCTCCAGTTTGCAATTTACATTCATATTGGCCACTTCTGGGATGGAGCTTTCCCTCGATTTGAGAACTGTTCCTCCTCAGGCTGTTTGGAGTTCTCTCTCTTCTACTCCAATATCTCTCAGACGAGTGTGTCTCCACTTGTATTACCAGGACCTGTGACTTATTCCTTTTTCCTGAGACTTCATGTGGCCAGGGATTTTTCTGGTCTTACGTTTCACAGTGATATTTTGTTCCAGTTTTTCTGATTTTATTTACATTCCATTCTCCTGGCCATTACCAAGGACCCCCTTCTCCCCCAGAGGTTGTCTGCTTTCTCTGGCAGGATGGGGTGTCCACCTTCTCATAGGGTGTTTCTCTTTTCCCACCTGGTTTGCAGTGGAAGGAGGCTTGCTCCCTTCCCATGGTGAGTCTTTGCTATCCCTTCTCTCAATCGTTCAGCCTCCAGTGCTTCCTTGTTTCCTCTATACCCTAGCCTTCACATGGTGTTTGCCACGGACAGGCCATGTTTTTGGTCTGAGACGATTTATAGTTTTTTCCTTGCCGGGTCCTCTTACTTGTCCGTTTTTTTTTCTTCCAGGCCTTATGGAATCGCCTTCCTTTTGCCGAGGGGTGGTCCACAGGGTCTTCCTTTAGTTTGTCTCCAGGAATTTTATTTTTTTATTCTTTTTCCTTGGTTCAGGGCTGCTTATGTCCTTTTCAATGGCATTTTCTCTCCTGCCAGGTTCGCTCATGGTCTCATTTTTCTTGTTGGGTCTGTCCTCTTATAGATCCTCCTCCTGGAGCATCCTTCTATATGCAGAGCATTAGGCCATTACCAACAGATGCCTTCCAGTTGTGCTGCTCTCCTGTTTCTTCAGGGGGAGCCCTGGTTTTTCCAGATCCTTCCTCTGGCTCTCTAGTGCACACAACTCTCTGTTCTTGCACAGGACATCTAGGCCTGATCCCTATTCTCTAGCTTCTTTATTTTTCCCACCTTGGGTGGAGCTGGGTGTTTCCCTTTGTTCCTTTCTTGCATATGGCCTTTTTTCCCAGGCACTTGTCCTTGGGATCCTGGCAGTCTCCCACAATTTTTTTTTTGGACTCTTCCTGGTCCTGGAGCCTCTCGGCTCACTTCCTTAGTTTTCTATCTACCATTTCATGCTATGGCCTCTCCTGGTCCTGTTGGGTCACGTGGTTCTCCTGCACCTGTGCGCCCAAATTTTTGCATGAGATTTCCTTCCCACCCTTGGGGATTGCTTTGGGACGTCCCATGGTGCTGAGTCCCTAATGACATTAACGAGAAAATTGGATTTTTGGACCTACCGTACAATCCCTCGTTCAATTCATTGGGGGACACAGATCCCACCCATTTCTCTTTCTGTCACCGGACTGCTGTTCTTCTTTCCTTCCCCGGTCCAGGACATGTTGGTTCTTTTCTTTTGTTTCTCTCTCCTACCGCTATTGGTACAAACTGATTAGTCTAGTGTTTGTGGAGAGGGTACAGCCCACCTGGGTGGAGCCAACCTTTCTCGCCCAGTTTCCTTGGGGGACACAGAAGACCTTGGGTATAGCTCATCTCCCTAGGAGGCGTGACACTAAGTGAAGACTGTTAAGCCCCTCCTCCACAGCTATACCCTCAGCCTGGAGAGAGAGACTGCCAGTTTTTGCTTAGTGTCCAAGGAGGCAAGACACTCCCTGCTCTGCAGGGCTGTTTTTCTCCTTGTTTAAATTTTAGATTTTTACTTTTTTCTTTTCTTTTTGTTCCAGATCATCAGGGACAACAGAGACGCACTAGACCTCTCTGTTTCTCCCGGGGTTGAGCTGCGCCAGTGACGGTCACCCGCACTGCTGCCTCCCCCACAGAAGGCAAGGTGGATCAGGGCAGCCCAGCTCCCCTACATCCCGCCAGCGCAAGGGTCGCCCGCACGCCAAGTCCCTCTTCCAGCGTCCTGCCACTACGGTGCCAGTAGCTGAAGGGGCGACCCTGCTGGAACAGACAGAGGGTGAAGACGGCTGTGGTAAGAGAGAGGCTTCTCCAGCCCTACGTCCCCGTCCCCCCCGGTCTCCTGCGTGCCTGACCCCCATACTGGGCCTATGGACCCTTCTGTCCCTGCTAGACCTAGGCTGGCCCCTGGGCTGCCGCAGGGCGACATTCTGCTCCCTCTCTCCTGGCCTCCATAGGTCATTGGCACCCTTCTCCCTACAAGAAGAATGCCTGGGGAGCTGCAGAGGTCCGCAACTAGCTGCCCCTGACGGAGGGGTTATGCAGGCGTCCCACCCTCACAGGCACCCGGTCTCAGGGTCCCCCTCCCTCTTACCGGCTACTGCTTCAGGGCCAGAGCCTTGCTGCCCTTGACCCTCCTCTGCCCTCACGGGCACCGGCCCAAGGGCAAGGTGGTTGTGGCTGTCGGCCACATGGGGCGCTGTTATAAGCCAGGGCCCGCTCCATGGGTAAAATGGCTGCCGAGCGCAGGGTCCTCGCTTCCGGGCAGCGTGGTGGGCACCCGCGGCCTGCAATATGAGCGCTATGCTCCAACAGCCCCAGGCCGACCGTCGGAACAATCCGGTCGGCCGGGCACCGCAGGCTTTGCGGCCGCGATCCCGGCGCTCTATCCGGGTCCCCGGCTCTTCCGGCCCACGGGGTGGGCACCCGCGGCCGGCATGTGCATGCGCAGCTTCGTTCCCCGGCCGGTACTTGAATACTGTGCGGCCCTGGTCAGCCGGGCGCCGCTAGAAATTTAGGCCCCGGCTTCACGGCCTACAGTTACTAGGCCGCAAAATTCCGGCCTCTGTTGGAGGGGGCTGGAACTTCTCCAGGCGGGAATTCTTCCCGCCGGGAGGTTCCCCCGCCCCCAGGGGATCGCAGCGCCGCCCTCCAGGCCGGATCCCTGTTAACCCTTTGGGTACAGGCCGGCTTCAGATGGGCCTGTATGGCTGCCCCCAGGGGATCGCAGCGCCGCCCTCCAGGCCGGATCCCTGTTTAACCCTTTGGGTACAGGCCTGCTTCAGATGGGCCTGTATGGCTGCCAACCCCCGTGCCCCTGTAGGTGGCTCCCCTTTCTGCCTCAGTGAGGCTGTTATATATATAAGGAAAGAAGAAAAAAAAAAAAAAAAAAAAACATTTTTTATATATATATAACTTGTGGGCTGTGTAGGACGCTGCAGCCTCATGTCAGTACATGCCCCCCTTACTTAGGCGGCATGTCGCGCTCCCCGGCTGCGGCGCTGCCAGGGTCATTTTACCCTCCTAGCTCTCTCTCACGATACGGCGCTGGTCAAGTGCATGCGGCCCTTTCTGTAGGCAGCATTCGTCACCCTCTCAAGTTATGGTGCTTGCCATGTGCAGGACCCCCCTCCTGGGCGGGATACTCTACTCTCCCTGGCTGCGGGTTGGCCTTGTGCATGATCCCCCTTTCATTGGCGGACTACTGCAGTTTCACCGGATACGGTGCTGGCCATGTGCACGACCTCCTTCCATAGGCGGAACGCTACACTCTCACTAGATTCGTTGCGATCTGTGCATGACCCCCTTTCTTAGGCGGAATACTGCACTCTCACCAGATACGGTGCTGGCCATGTGCACGATCCCCTTCCATTGGTGGAACGCTGCACTCTCACTGGATTCGTTGCCGATCATGTGCGTGACCCCCTTCCATAGGCGGAACGCTGCACTCTCTGGATTCGCTGACGCCCATAGGCATGACTCCCTTCCGTGGACGGCATTCGGCACTCTCACTGGATTCACTGCCAGCCATGTGCATGACCACTTTCCATAGGTGGTATGATACATTCTCATTGGATTCGCTGCCGGCCTTGGGCATGCCTCCTTCCCTGTGGCGGCATACATACACTCCCTCGGTCGGTGATGTTCTCTCGCCGGTACGTTGTTGGCCATGTGCATGAACCCCATACATGGCGGGGTGCTTGCACTCTCACTGGATCCGCTGCCGGCCATATGCATGACCCCTCTTCCGTGGGCGGTGTACGCACTCTCACTGGATTCGCTGCCGGCCATGGGCATGCCTCCTTCAGGTGACATACACACATTCTCACCGACTGATCGCACTCTCCCTGGATGCGATGCTGGCCATGTGCATGACCCCCCCCCTCTTTTCTGGGCGGCATACTACACTCTCACCGGATACGTTGCTGGTCTTGAGCATGGCCCTCTAACATGGGTGGAACGCTTGCGCTCCCATTGGATACCGTGCTGGCCTTGTGCGTGACCACCCCTCATTCCATGGGCGGAATTTTGCACGCTCACGAGATTCAAGGCTGTCCTTGTATGTGCCGTATTGGACTTGCGCATGTTCCCCTTCATTGGGAGTAGTTACACTCTCACGAAGTTTCGGTGTTGGGTGAATTGTTGCACACTCACTTAATGCTAGGATAGCCCTGTGCATGTCCCCCTTTCACTAGGTGGACCTCCTGCATTCCTGCTGGATACTGTGTGGCTATGTGCATGGCGCCCTTCGGGGCGAAGTATGGTATGCCCTACTTCTCTGACGTAGGTACGGCCTTGGGCATTCCCCCCTTTTTTGGGGCGGGCTTTTGCACCCTTGCCGACTGCAATTTGCCAGGTACATTTCCCCCCTTTTGGGGCGGTCAGTTTTGCGTTCCATCGCATACCATACTAGTCTTGTGCATAACTCCTTTTCAGTTTGCACTTTGCACTTCCGTAGATACTGTGGCACTCTGGCTGGCCTTCTTCGCTGAGTGATATTTTTGCAGGGAGCGGACGTTCTTGTGCGTTGTTTGGGCCGTGTATACCTTCTCGTCCCGTAGGTGGGTTGGCCTTCTCACTGCTTACGGGGCTACTCGTACGTATGCCTCCTTTCCTCCTGTGACATATTTTTTTCTCTTGGGAGACGGTGTTTGCAGCAAGCCTTGCACTATTCTCTAAAGAGATCATTCTGTCCACCTGTGTAAGCCTAAGGTGTTGTCCAACAAACAATAAATGAATGCCTTATATATAAGTAGACGGCCTCTACCTGCTCGCTACTGCTCCGAGCTGGGCGGTGCTCATTCATTTCGTTGGCCCTTCCGCCGGGGAGTGTTCGTGGTTCCTAGACACGTACCCATTCGTCTTCCCGCAGCATTGTTTCCCTGCGCTAGTGGTCACATGGTCGAGAGTGCTGTCTGCAGCGCCCTTCGCATTCTATGTTGGCTCTGGCGGGACTACGGTCCCCTCGCCTACTACTATTTCCTCCTACCAGGTTCGGGCCGCTCTTCTTGGGAAGGTCACCCAACTTCTCTTGGGTGCTCGCTTACCCAGGTCCGGAGGACCTCCACCTTGAGTTCTTCAGGGTATTCGCCTTCTGCGAGGCGGTGAACCGGGCGTCTCAGTGTAGCGGGGTTCTGCTTTTGAGCTGTCCTATGGCTTCTCTGTTGCCCACTCCTCCTTTCTTTTGGAGGGTGTTATCCCGGCCTCTGTCTCGACTGCCTTTTCTCGCCGGTTCTGTTTGGCTCCCACTCGGTACGGATCTCTCCGATGTGGCTTCTGTTCCGGCCACGCTTCAGAGGATGTTCCTTCTCTGCCCTCCCCTCTGGGAAGAGCATGGTTGTTCATGTGGATGGTTCTGGTGTTCCTTTTGGCCTCGTACTGTCCCCCTAGTCCACACTGACTGTACTAGCTGTGTGCCTATCTAACGGGTCTACCGCGTTCTGTCCTCCCGCTGGGTGCAGATTGCGTTTTTTCCATTCTAGGCAATGTTTCTGCTATGGATTTACCTTCTCGGTAACTTGGGAGGACTACCATTTAGTCCGTCCTCCTGTGGTGGCTACATCGGCTTGGGCTTTAGCCTGTCTTGTCCTGGCATCGGGCGGGCTGGGCGGACCCTTCGGTTCCTGTCCGTCTTCTCCCCCACTCCGGGTGGATACGGGACAACTTTGCTCGGGGCCGACGGGACCAGTTCTACCGACCGTTCTGCCCGTGTTACTGATCATTGGGTTTTCGCCCGCTTGCCCAGGCGACTCTAGTGGGCTCGCTAGTGTTCGCTTCTAGCCGAGTTTTCGTCCAGGATCTGTGGTAGGACTTAGGGCTTTACCTTGGGTTCTGTGGGAAGCTGGGCGTTCCCCCACTCTGCCTTTCTCTCTCCATGGTTCTGTCTTTCTCCAGTCCGGCCTGGACCTGGGGCTGGGACTCTGTTGCTTGAGGTATCAAGTGTTGTTCCTGTCCTTCCTCTTTCAGCGTTCCCCGACCCTCTGGGCCTGTCAGGAACTTCTTCCATGGAGCGGCTCTTGGGTTCCTTTGTACTGCCCTCCGTTACCGTCCTGGGAACTACATACTGGGCTCTTGGCGCTCCAATTTTTCCTTGGAGCCGTTACAGAAGTCCCCTCTACTCCTTCTGTCCTGTACGGTTGGGTTTCTGTAGCCATCGTGTCTCTGACGGGTGCCTGAGTGGCGGCCCTTCTTGTTCCGAGCCTTCTGTCTTCCCCCCAGGACAGGGCTGTTCTCCATTCCGTCTCTTCCTTCCTTCTGAAGGTGGTGTTTGTCCTTCATTTCATTGAGGCAGTCGTCCTCCCCTTCCCACCCCCGGGAACGGACACTTCACCGATTTGGACGTTGTTTGGGCCTTGCAGTTTTTACTTGGAGATCTCCGACTCTTGTCGACGTTCGGTCTCTTGTGTTTCCAGGAGGTCCGCGCAAAGGGTTGACGGCCTCCAGGGTGGCTTTCCTCCGCTTTCTCAGAGTGGCTCTTGCTGTGGTTGCCGCACCAAGGGCAGGGTTCTGCTTTTGGTGTCACCATTCATTTTGCCAGAGCTGTCGGTTTTTCCTGGGCCGGAGGCATTAGGCTTCGGCCATGCATTTGTGCAAGGCGGTCACTGGTCTTCCTTGCACACCTTACCGAGTTCTACAGGGTGCATACTCGGTCTTCGGCGTATGCTGCCTTGGGCCGCCTGGTCTGCAGGCGGCGGTTTTTTTATGCCTTCGGGTGCTTCGCCTTGGTGCTGTGGTCCCTCCCCTTTTGGACTGCTTTTGAACGTCCCAAGGTCTTCTGTGTCCCCCAAGGAAACTGGGCGAGAAAACGAGATTTTTGTATAACTTACCAGTAAAATCTCTTTCTCGCTCTTTCCTTGGGGGACACAGCACCCACCCATTCTTTGTTCTTCTCTGACTGTTTCCGAGTTTGTTTTACCCTTTGGGTAGTTGGCTTGTTGGTTCCACTTTTTGGACTTTGCCTTTTCTCACTACTTGGACCCGCAACTGGCAGTCTCTCTCTCCAGGCTGAGGGTATAGCTGTGGAGGAGGGGCTTAACAGTCTTCACTTAGTATCACGCCTCCTAGGGAGATATGCTATACCCAAGGTCTTCTGTGTCCCCCAAGGAAAGAGCGAGAAAGAGATTTTACTGGTAAGTTATACAAAAATCTCGTTTTTTCATATCTAGTGTTGCCTCCTAGTGGTAGCTGTCCCCCAATGAATTGAACAAGAAAGGGATTTTACGATAAGTACAAAAATCCAATTTTTTTGCAATTTTCCCAAAATAAAAGAAAATGATAAACCCTAACGTTTTAATATACAGCCCTGTATGTCAGATAAAAAAAAAGTAGCAAAAATTATTTTGGTAGCCCAACAAATAAAAAACTGTTATTAAACTACCACATGCACAGAATCGCTAAAAAGTGAGGTCATTAAGAAGTTAAAGGGGTTGTCTGACTTCAGTAAGTTGCATTTATAATGTAGAGAAAGTTAATTCAAGCCATTTACTAATGTATTATTATTATCCATATTGCTTCCTTTGCTGGCTGGATTCATTTTTCCATCATTATACACTGCTTGTTTCTATGGTTACAGACCACCTTGCAATCCATCAGTGGTGGTCGTGCTTGCACACTATAGGAAAAAGTATCGACCTCTCTGGTGGCCGGGACCATGGGGGCGCACATAGGCTGGTACTTTTTCCTATATTGTGCAGGCACAACCACCACTGATGGATTGCGGGGTGGTCTGTAACCATGAAAACGAGCAGTGTATAATGTGATGGAAAAATGAATCCGGCCAGCAAAGGAAGCAATATGGATAATAATAATAATATTACATTAGTAAGTGGCTTGTATTAACTTTCTCTACATGATAAATGCAACTTACTGCAGTGAGACAACCCTTTAAAGTTCACTTTTAATTGTGTCTGGTTAACACTATGGGGGAATTCATCAGTTTTGCTTGAGTCTGTGTTGGAGTACTTTATGCCACATTTATCAAATGTCACAGGTTGTTTTATACATTTGGCTGGTCTTTAAACCTAACACTTCTGTCTAGAGAAGCTATTCCAATTTTCCTACTTCACCCTCCTCCTGAAGAGAGATTGTGACTTTTTTAAAGTCACAGTGATAAATCTGGAGTGAAACTCATTAACATAGCTAACCACACACACCTTTCCACCCATATTAGAAAACTGGAGTGAGGGTATGATAAATCAGGGCCTATGTCTCTGGCTTGGATAGAGTCCTTCCTTAGGTCAGTATTACATTGGATGTCTGAACTACCCGCCACGCCGATCCCTGAAGAGCCGGTAGACCTAGCGAAACGTGTTGGCCCATAGAGGGTTTAGCCAGGCATAGGGTTATTTAGTGTAAGGCCCGAGGTTCCAGCAGGCTGGGGGTCGCTCTTTTCGGGGCGGTTACTCCGACAGCCATTGAGGTGCTCCCCTTGAGAAGAGTAGTATCAATAGGAACAGAGTACCCAGGCAGTTATTTGGAATGCTTCTGAGTCTATAAACCGCCACTGAGATGTATGAGCTTTATCGGACCCTATCTAGCCGCAATTACCTCGACCTCCATGTGAGTCTACTTTCACACTGGCATTTTGAATTTCCTTTGTGAAATCCATTTCAGGGATCTCAAACTGTTCAAAACAGATTAGTTCAGCCCCAATGCATTATAAATGGATAAGGATCCGTTCAGAATGCATCAGTTTGGCTCCGTTCCGCCTCCGTTCCGCTCTGGATGCGGACACCAAAACGCAGCTTGCAGCGTTTTGGTGTCCGCCTGACGATGCGGAGCCAAACTGATCCGTCCTGACTTACAATGTAAGTCAATGGGGGCGGATCCGTTTTCACTGACACAATATGGTGCAATTGAAAACGGATCTGTTCCCCATTGACTTTCAATGAAAGTCAGGACGGATCCATTTTGACTTAGACTTTTTTTGACAGAATAAAAGTAATAGTAAAATTTTACACTAATTTTGTAAGGAGAACCCAGCCTATAGTATTACATGTTTATTACTCCCTGGGTCAAACTGACAGTGATCCATACCACAAGTCAGAAATGTTGGTTTTACATTGGATGTCTGCTATATAACATTTCAGGATTTATAACTGTTATGATAGGTGTCTGCGCTCTGTTGCAGATTGAGAATTTAAAAGGGTTTTCCAGAAACAACTAACTTTTAAAGGGGTTGTCACTTCAGCTAATGACCTTTATCAGGTAGACAAAGTTAATACAAGGCACTTACTAATGTATAGTGATTGTCCTTATTGCCTCATTTGCTGGCTTGATTCACATTTCCATCGCATTATACACTGCCTGTTACGGCCACCACCGCAGTGCAGGTGGCAGAGACGGGATCTGCTGCACATACATGCCTATGCCACCAGAGAGGTCAGTGCTTTTTCCTATAGTGTGCAAGCATGGCCACCGCTGCTGGATTGCAGGGTGGTCTTAATCCCTGGAAATGAGCAGTGTATAATGTTATGGAAAATTAATTAATCACAATACATTAGTAAGTGTCTTGTATCAACTTTGTCTATATGATCAATGCCATTTGCTGAAGCGAAACAACCCCTTTAAGTGATACCCGCTGCCTTCCTCTGTTTTTAAAAGACTCCCCACTGCTCCGATCCTGCAATTTGCACCCATGTCTCCATCTTCTAGTCACAAGCTTTGTTTACTTCTGGCCGGCCATGGTCACCTACTCCCTTGCCGCCAATAACTGGCTTCAGATGTGCTGCAGTGGACTATGTCTGGCCAGAAGTAAACAAGCCACAGGAGCCATTGTGCAGATTCGGAGCAGCGGGGAGTTGGCAGGTATCCATCTTTCAGTAGCGGAAGCTATGTCCTATAGGATAAGGAGACAATGCCTTTAAATATATGATGCAGTGAAGAATTTGACATTCTCACATAGTATGGCACCACCTGGTGGTCAGAGTGTATAACAATCTGCACGTCCATGTATTGCACTGAAGACACTCACTCATTCTACCCACTGCCAGGTCTCTACCTAGCCAATTGAAATAGCTTTCAGTTCTGCTTTTCAAGTGACGTTCAGAGTCTGTGCAGTTGCAGAGTACGGGCCGTTTCACATGAGTGTGCAGTCTGATCCTCCGTTCTGGATACTGCTCTTCTCTCTGGAGCACACAGCATTATACTGATTTATAATGCTATGTGCCGCTGCATAACCTTACTGCTACAGATTCGTACCGTCAGTATAACTTTGTAATAGTAAGCTCATGATTAGGCACATTATAAATCAGTATAATTCCATGCGCTCCTGCAAGACGAGCAGTGTCCAGAACGGAGGATCACGCTCACAAATGGAGTGTTATTTCCGGAATGTACATGCTGGTGTGAAAGAGCCCTATGGGTCCATTCACACGTCCGTTTTTTCTTTCCTGATCTGTTTAGTTTTTTGCGGAACAGATCTGGACCCATTCATTTTCAATGGGTCCTGTAAAAAATCGGACAGCACAATGTGTGCTATCCGTTTCCGTTGTTCCGTTCCGCATGTCCGTTTAAATATAAAACATGTCCTATTCTTTTCCGCAAAATTCGGATCCTGGTACAATACAAAGTCAATGGATCCGCAAAAAACGGAAGACATTCGGATGTCATTACGTATGTCATCCGTTTTATGCGGATTCCGTTCCTGGAAATTACATTAAAAAATTTTTTCAATGTATTTATTTCTTTTTTTTCAAAGAAATCCAAACAACTTTATTTGCTTATTGAAATTGATACATGTTTCCGTTTTTTGCGGATCCGCAAAAAACGGATGACATACGGAAACATTTTCAGGAACAACGGATCCGCAAAAAACGGACCGAAAATCGGGATATAGAAAAATACTGACGTGTGAATGTAGCCTTAGAAGGGGATGATATTTTCCTCTGCCAGAGGGGTAAGGGAACTGACTCTATCCAGAGCACGCTCCCAGCTGCAGCAGCGCCAAGAGGGACACATGGAAGCAATAAATGATGAAACATGGGAAACACTGTTTAAGGCCCCTTTCAGGCGAGTGTCTCGCTGTGGACTCGCAGCGAGGAACCTGGCCTGAACTTTCAGCACTGCCGGGGTCGCATAGCATTATATTGATTTATGACGCTATGTAACTCTTATAGTTCTGGAATGTATTGGATAACACTGACAGCGTTATGTCAGTGTCATCTAATACATTCCAGAACTGTAAGGGTTACGTAGCATCAGCAAGACACTCGCTCGTCTGAAAGGGGCCTAAGACAGCTAGTAACATATAAAAAGCCATGGAAGACTAAGAATGATTCATGTCATAATCTCTTTATCATATATTTATAGATGAAGATGGAATGGAACAGGAATGCCCAGATGGAGAAGAGGAACAAATGGCATTAGCTCTGTACAGGACAGTCTGCCAGTGTACTGGAAGGTGGGGGGCTATATGTTGTTTCACTCACAGATCTGATTGACTGTTATTGCCGTATAATAATAGTGCTGTGACGTAAGCTGTGAACGAATGGAAAAATACATTACAGAATCTATAGCACAAATATTGTGCTTTCTGTATTTTGTCACCAGAAATTCACCGCTAAAACTCAGCCGAATGTAATGATACCTTTCACTTACCAATCCATTGCTTCATTCTGGAGTAAAACAGCTTTTAATCCATATCCCAATGAGCAGTTAAGAGCACTGAGGGCGGACCTAAGCCACTGTGCACCCTAGCTCCTCCTGCTTCCTCTGCCAGTCCTTCCCTCTCCTTGATTTGCATTGTCATCTCAGCTGCTGCTCCCAATCAAGTAGGAGAGGCAGAGGAAGCAGGAGAAGCAAGGGTGCAGTTTTTTTGGCCCGCCCTCGGTGAACTTAACTGCTTATTTGCATATGGATTAAAATTATATTTTCTCCAGATTGAAGTAAAAAAATCAATAAGGCCTCATGCACACGGCCGTTGTTTGGGTCCGCATCCGAGCCACCGTTTTGGCGGCTCGGATGCGGACCCATTCACTTCAATGGGGCCGCAAAAGATGCGGACAGCACTCCATGTGCTGTCCGCATCCGTTGCTCCGTTCCGTGGCCCCGCTAAAAAAATATAACATGCCCTATTCTTGTCCGCACTGTGCGGACAAGAATAGGCATTTATATTGAAGGCTGTCCGTGCCGTTCAGCAAATGGCAGAACGCGCACGGACGCCATCTGTGTTTTGCGGACCGCAAAACACACCACAGTCGTGTGCATGAGGCCGAAGTGAAAGGTATTACATTCAGATGAGAGAGCCCTACAAACTAATGAATTTTACTGGTGACAGATTGCATTCAAAGGGGTTATTTTGGGAATTTGATATTGATAATCTATCCTCGGGATGGCTTATCCTGTAGATAGGCTATCAATATCATATTTTTGGATAACCCCTTCAAGAAGACCAGTCAACTCTTGTGACATGTATGTTGTAGTGCAGTGACCATGTCCCTCACATATCACATCACTGGGTCACTCGACGCATGGGGGACACCCCCGTTTAATGGCAGATACTATGTTTCACCTTGTTTGAATCCACCCCTGGTTTTGGCTTCAAAAGCCGCATCTAAAACCTGCGTGTGTGGCTGTACCCTCAGTGTGTAGGGCCATTCCCTATTGGCAAAGAGGTTGGTAACGCCAAGCTGTCTATACCAGGGATCTGCAACCTCTGGCACTCCAGCTATTCAGAAACTATAACTCCCAGAATCCTCCTTTCACTTCTATGGGTGTTACAAGAACAGCCAAGTAAATGTGTATGCTGGGAGTTGTAGTTTCACAGCAGCTGAAGTGCCGGAAGTTGCTGATCCCTGATCTATACAGTTCCCAGATGAATGACTTGGGAATGGCACAATGCAGAGCTCCCAGCAAAAATACTCCAGAACCTGCCACATGGAACGTGGTGTGTGAGCTGCAGGCAGCAGGTTATAGAGCAGAAGGAGCTGAGCAGATGGATATATAGTTTTATGAGAAAATATATTTAGTATAATTACTTCATTTAAATCCCTGCTCATTCAGGGTTTTGAAGTCCTGGAGGCGGTCCTATCAGTGATTGACAGCCTTCCTCTATCACTGTGTATACAGAGACAGCTGTCAATCACTGATGGGACCGCCCGCTGGACTTCAAGCCCTGAATGAGCAGGGATATAAATTAGAAGTTCCACTAAATCTTTTCCAATATAACCATTTATTCATTTGGTCAGCTCATCCTGGTCTAGAACATGCTGACTGCAAATGATTGTTGGTTGCATTTTCATGGTGACAGGTTCCCCATAACACTTGTGCTATGTAAAATATTGAGCAGTATTTACCCTCTGTCTGTACTTTTGTATTAACAACCTTGTGTCCCTTTTATTTTAAAGCACAGCGACGAAGTGGTCCTCCGGTTGGCACCTGTGCAGGGCAATAAAAACCGCAGTGCTGCCTTTCCTTAGGAGTTCAGCTCTGTTTTTCCATTACCTAAATGGTGTGCCAGCACCCACTGAATTGCCAGGTATGTTAGTAGCAGTAACGCCTGTTACCTCGTAGTGATGTCACTAACTGACTGGGCAGAATACTGATATTTCCATCATGCTTGTATTATGGGTATGTTTCCAATGCTGACAGACGATGCAGTGGCCTGCTGTACTGACATGTAATCGCTGGCTGCAGCAGCTGTGTGCTGTGCATGAGGATGGCATCACCGCAGCCAGGAAGTGCAGTGGGTCACTGTCAGTACGGCAGAGCATTACCACAGCAATAGTCAATAGATCAGTGGGGCCATGGCACTGTCTTTCAGCAGTGGGATAATTATAAGCATTGTGTGCAAGCAAAAAAAAGCTGGAAAGTGCGTGAAGCTCCCATTAATTTATACATAACATTTTATATCTTCCCTCGAATTTTAGTTTGCTGCAAAATATTTCTTTTTCATGTTTTTTTAGTGAGTGGATTGAGCAGATTGACCATCTCTGCAGTTTCCTCTCATTCCCAGCAACCTCCTCAGCATTTTTCAACAAAATCCCCAAGTGACAGATGCACTCATCAATAGGTAACTGACAAGCTATCAAAAGGCTTAAATTACGGTATCTTTAAAGGGGTTCTCCAAGACTTTCATATGTACATGCAGGGTTTAAAATAAAACACTCACCTGCCGCTGGCATTCAGCTAGTAGAGCCGAGCTCCCTTCTTCTCGTCCCTGCTGGAGCAGAAGTGTTCTGTACTGTCTACGTGTACATCACCACTGCCAGCACTCACATGCCAAAAAACTGAGCCTCGTCTCCCCCCTGCTGGACTACAAGCGTGACGCGTCATCTTCACGAACGTCACCGCATCCTGCCTGCACATATGAAAAGAGTTCCCGGTCTTGGAGAACCCCTCCAAAGCTAGCCTGAAACTGAGTGATGCTATAAGCTTAGTACATATTTGTATGTGATTAAATGGCCCCCATACACATTAGACTGTCCCCCATTTAATGTGTCTGGGGAGTACATATCTGTATGTGATTAAATGGCCCCATACACATTAGACTGCTGTTAATCGGACCTGCCATTTAATGTGTGTGGGGAGCTTCTGACTAGATGATGTCGGGGATGAGGATGATTGGGCACTTCAATTTCAATGCATGATGCTTTTGTTCTCTGGGGAAATAAGCTGCTATCAGAGATGTCTGACATTCTCCTCTCTCGCCATTGAAGAGACACCCTCTACCAAACAGAGCACGTGTATATGTAATGGGGGAGTATGGAGAAGTGCGTGCCCACCTAAAATCCTTACCTCCATAGTCTTTCTGCAGCAGGCTCTCCTCCTCTGTGATCACTAGCTGGTCATTCTCTAGTGACTACCATGACATCTCTTGCAATTGCATAGTAAAAGCATTAAGATATTATTATATTTTTTTTATATATTATTATGTCATTAATTATAGTTGTACCTTTTTTCTCACTTTTATCTTTTCTTTTTTTGTGCAAGTTGGTGTAAACACAAAGATGTAGACTGTTTTGGATGCTGAACGGACGGCTATAAGGTAAGATTTTTTTTTAACATACTATAGTTTGTAAAGCTCCTTTCCTTACAGTATACTGAACTGTATAAAGCAGTAGGCTAATAGTCTATATGTAAACTTAATTAAAAAAAACTACTGTGGCATGTCTGACCAGCTCTCTATTCACTTCAGAGTACAGCACTTTCACACTAGCGTTATTCTTTTTCCGGCATAGAGTTCCGTCCTAGGGGCTCTATACCGGAAAAGAAATGATCAGGTTTATCCCCATGCATTCTGAATGGAGAGTAATTCCGTTCAGGATGTCTTCAGTTCGGTCATTTTGACTGAACAGGCAAAAGAATAAAACCGCAGCATGCTACGGTTTATCACCGTTGAAAAAAACGGAAGACCTTGCCTGAATGCCGGATCCGGCATTTTTTTCCTTAGGAATGTATTGGTGCCGATCCGGCATTCAAAATACCGGAATCCGGCATTTCAATGCATTTTTCTGACCAGGCATTTTTAGGATTGATGAGGATCCTGATCAGTCTTACAAATGCCATCATTGGCATACGTTTTGCCGGATCACTCTGCCGCAAGTGTGAAAGTAGCCTTAGCTATCTCCGGCAGCTGCATAGACAATAAAGGGGGATAGTTTGGTAGATGTAGTCTCCCAAGGATGAATGCAGGCATGTGATTGCATACTGAATGCACATCCACAGAGAACAGGTTCAAGACTGATAATAGTAAGCACTGCGGAGAAGTACAAAGGTATAAAAAAAAAAAAAAAAAGTTAGATTTATATGAAAAACTACATGATATTTATCCACTAAGTAATGCAATACCATAAAGTTTATGTGATAGTGGCTCAGTGGTTAGCACTGGTATCTTGCAGCGCTGGGTTCATAGGTTCAAATCCGACCAAGGACAACATCCTGCCTGCAGTTTTGTATGTTCTCCCCGTGTTTGTGTGGTTTCCTCCAGGTCTCCGGTTTCCTCCCACACTCCAAAGACAGACTGAAAAAAAAATTCCAAAAATAAAATCTCCCCCACCATGTTTAGTATTGCTGCGTCTGTAACAACCCGCATTATACAAATATCATGTAAATTATCCACTACTAAAAAAAAAAATTATAATTGCTAGAATTCTTGCTTAGGCTACTTTCACACTTGCGGCAGGGACGGATCCGACAGGCCTGTTAACCATGTCGGATCCGTCCTTCCGCTATTTCGCTGGACCGCCGCTCCGGCGCAGCTCGGCGGTGCACGGCGAGAGCCGCCGGACTAAAAAGTCGGACATGCTCCGCCCCTGTCCCCATTATAGTCAATGGGGACGGAGCGGCGGCATGGCGAAATAGCGGAAGGACGGATCCGACATGGTGAACAGCCTGTCGGATCCGTCCTGCCGCAAGTGCGAAAGTACCCTTAGTCGCCACCAAAATAAAAAAAACTTAACAAGCAATTAAAAAGTGTTATTTACCCCAAAATGATACCAATGAAAACTACAAGTCGTCCCGCAAAAAATCAAGCTCACACATTACGATAGAAAGGAAAATAAAAAAAAGTTTTTGATGCAAAAAAAAAGATTTCTTCTTAAAAAAAAAAGGGGTTTTATTGCACAAAAGTACTAAAACGTAAAAAAAAAAAATATATAGGTATTTGGTAATGCTGTAATTGCACTGAACCCAGAGATTAAAGATATTATGTTATTTATGCCCGAAAAATGAACCCTGCAAAAACTCAGTGGCAGTATTGCTGGTTTTTTTTTCCATCTCCCTCCCAGAAAGAGTTAATCAAGAGTTATGTATACCCCAAAATGGCACCATAAAAACAACTTTTCCTTCAAAACACAAGCCCTCATACGGCTACATAGACAGAATTTTTATAATAATTGCTCTTGGAAGGCGACAATGAAAAAAATGAAGGAAAACGCTTGGTCAGTAAGGCCTAAAACAGGCTGGTCACTAAGGGGTTTAGAAACTAAATTCAAGAATTGTTTTAAAATGGGGAATACAAGTCATATTTACTAAAACGGACATGTCAGGAGAGGCGAAAGGTGCACAGGATACTTGACTATAATTTGTTATCTCTCCCTCCTAGTTACCCACGAGAATCCAACAAACTAATAGATCTGCCAGAAGATTACAGCAGTCTGATCAATCAGGCCTCAAATTTTTCGTAAGTAAGAAAGTTGTGTGTTAAAAGCATTTTCCTGTCGTTTCAGCAAACTTTGCGTAAATCAGAAGTGCAGGTGAATGTAAGAAAATTGTGTACCAGGCACAGCGTCGTACACTGTAACGGCTGGGCCTGATTTTGCAGCTCTGTCGCATTCAATTGAATGGGACTGAGCTGCGGAAAAGGCCGTGTGACCGATGGATGTGACGTCATTGGCCAAGAAAGAGGTCGCTCCCTTTTTTTGAACGCTGCGACTCCTTCCAACAGCTGATCCAGCAGGGGTCCCGGGAGTCTGCTCCAGAGATCACACGTCTATTACTAAATATTTATCCCCCAGACAAACCCTTTTAATGCTTAAAATGATTAAGAATAGGTTTATAATTCAACTTTCTTTCTGTATTTAAATTAGATGTCCGAAATCGGGAGGCGATAAGAGCAGAGCCCCCACGCTGTGTCTGGTTTGTGGTGCCATGCTGTGCTCTCAGAGTTACTGCTGCCAGACTGACCTGGAGGGGGATGATGTGGGCGCCTGCACCGCACACACTTACACTTGCGGCTCAGGGATGGGGATCTTTCTAAGGTCAGTAGTAGTCCATCGTCTCTTACAGAAAACCTCCAGCAGAGGGACAGGAAGTAAATGATTATATCATTATATATTTATTCTGCAGAATGTTTTGGATCTGACAGTGCCATGTATAATGCTGTATCATTTGGGACCTAGATTTAAAGAAGTTTATTGTAAATAAAAATTGCCTTTTTTTTTTTTTTTTTTATAGGCTACTTTTACACTAACGTTATTACTGGATCTGGCAAGGTTCAGCAAAAACGCTTCAGTTACTGATAATACAACTGTCTGCATCTGTATAAACAGATCCTGTTGTGTTATCTTTCACTTTTTTTTTTAACATTGTCAAAACTGACCCGTTTTGAACACCATTGAAAGTCAATGGAGGACGGATCCGTTTTCTATTGTGTCAGAGAAAACTGATCTGTCCCCATTGACTTGCATTGGGGGTCATGACTGATCCGTTTTGCTCTGCATCCCAGGGACGGAAAGAAAAAAGCAGCTTGCTGCGGTTTTCTCTCCGGTCTGCATTTTGGAGCATTCAGTTCTGTTTAGTTCAGTTTTGTCCCCATTTACAATGATTGGGAGCCAAACTGAAGCGTTTTTCTCAGGTAGCCCCTAGGACGGAACTCAATACCAGAAAACGTTAACGCTAGTGTGAAAGTACCCTTAAACGTCACTTTTTTTTATCCCATAGGTGATTTCTTTTTTTTTTTTTTTTAAATACTGCAGATGAATTGTCAATTTAGATATTTATTTATTTTTTTACTATCTATAGACTAGTACATTAGCCTCTCTACCCAAGTATGCCCTACCAGGGAATATGGGCAGGCAGCCATAGGGTTATTCAGTGGACCCTGTTCTGTCTGCCCGTACCAGATGTGGATTCTCCCTGTGCCTTAATCAAAGTGGGGGGGGGGGGGGGGGCAAAATCTATGCCTTTTGAATGTCACAAACAAAATGTATTGTGGCACTCAAAGGGTTAAAAGTCAACTCATAGAGCAGGGCTGGGGAAGTTAATTCAAAAAGGTTTTCCAGGCTCCTGATAACTATCTATTCTCAGGATAGTTCATTAGTATCCGATCGATGAGGGTCCGACATCCTGTACCCCCACCGATCTGCTGTTCCCCTGCAGCTCCAATTGAAGTGATTGGGAGCTGAGCTGCAGTACCCAGCATGACCACTACACTTTGAACAGCGCTAGTGCTGGAGGCTGCAGGGAACAGCTGATAGTGGGGGTGCGGGATGTCCTGAAGATAGGTCCTCAATATGAGGAGCCTGGAAAACCCTTTTATACTGTTGTCATCATGGAGCAACTGCTTCCCACTCACAATGAGTATTCTCCCCCTACTTCCTCAACCAGTACTTTTACAGAATGTTATCAGTCAGGTGGATGAAGTTTAATTCTTTTCGCTTTTTTTTACGTTTGTCACTGTTGCTTTTACAGAGTAAGAGAATGTCAGGTCCTCTTCTTGGCTGGTAAAACCAAGGGTTGTTTCTATCCACCTCCCTATCTGGATGACTACGGAGAGACTGATCAAGGGCTCCGGTATGTGAGATGGCTTATGTGGTCATGTACAAGTGCCAATGTATTTTAGACAGCAGAATTGTCCCCCTTCCAGAAGAAATGTTGTACCTGTCATTATAAAAACCTTTGCATGTCTGCCGCACCCACAGCTCTGATTGCCGGGCAGAGTTGTGCACTGTTTGTACTGACATGAAATTTCTCTCCCTTTAGACGAGGGAATCCTCTTCACCTCTGCCGAGAGCGTTTCAAAAAGATCCAGAAGCTTTGGCAGCAGCACAGTGTCACAGAAGAAATAGGGCACGCACAGGAAGCAAATCAGACGCTCGCTGGCATCGAATGGCAGCATTTATAATACAGGCACAGTTATTTTTTTTTTCTGTCTGTCCTTTTTAGTTTTCTTTTTTTTTTCTTTTTTTTTTTTTTTTAGCAGCCCCATTTTCTTAAAAAAAAAAAAAAAAGAAAAAAAGAAAGCTCCATTGTTAACTTTTGCATAAACAGTGCAGATCTTTAATTTATATTTCAGTGTCTAGTTTATGGAATAAAGCGGAATTTTCTTAAAACACTATCAACGTCATATCTATGTCAGATTTCTCGATTCTCTCATTTCACTCTTCCGTTATAAGAAGTGGTGAAATCTGCAGGAGAAATTCCTTTAAGGGACATCATCATAGGGACTGTGTAGTCTTGCTAACCGTATTTATAACCGCCAGTCCATTTTTTTTCTTTTTAATTATTGTGTCCCTTTATAATAGCTGTAGTTCTCTTTCCTCTTCCCAGTCAATTTCTTCTTCATTATTATTTTTTTTTATAGTCATATCTTTTAGCCTAAAGGGGCATTCTCGGTACAAAGTCAAGTTGTACAGTTTTCCGATATACGTTCTCTATTATTTCCCACGATCTCTGCTTGTAGTCATTGAATGGCAGCATGGATTGCTTACTTCCATAGTATAAAAAAAAAAACTTTTATTCACAGGAAGCGACCAGTGGAGGTTCCTGTTGATTTCACAGCAAGCAGAGATAATGAAAACCGAGAGGAAATGATGCAGAAAGTATATTAGAAAATGGTAATTGCTGAAAGTGGAATACCCCTTTAATGCTTCATGAAACGAATCGGCCATTGAAGCAATACAACGGAGAGCTAGTCAATGCATTTGTTGCTTCCTAGGATCTGACCTACCACTACTACGCTTACCTCTTACTTCCAAAGTGTGCAATTAAGATAATCCATAGACAGGGGGCTTGCTTTTAAAGGGGCAGTTTGCAATAAGCCACTTTTGCATAGAATGCTAAACAGCGGTCCTGTAATGTGTCCTATATAGATGTGTACCTATCGCAATGGGGTCTATAGCAATATGTAAATAGGAAGCATCCTCACCCCTGTATTCACCTATAGGCCTCCTTCACACACACAATTTTTTTTCTATCTGTACCCGGAGCATGCCGCGTTTAAAAAAATAATAGTTTTCAATAGTTTGCTGTAGACTTTAACCGTGTGGCTGCAATGATTTCGACCTAAAAAAAATAAGGCCAACGGCCGTGCCGAAAAAATAAATGCGTGTGAATCCAGCCATATAGATACAGAGTTATAGGGCACATCCTGGGGTAGCCTCCTTTCTGCCATAGGGGTGGAAAGGAAACTACGAATGAGCACAATTAAAACACCATAGGGAAGCTACAGAGAGCGTATCACCCCCTATACTCGCATTACTGCTGCGCTTGAGAGATTGACTTCATTATCTTATGCCGTATGTGAAAGTCATTTCAGTTTTTTTTTGCGCCTGTTCAAAGGGGATCGTACGTGAATAGAAAAACATGGCCGTCCTCGAACGGTGTCAGGTGTTGCTGCTCATCTGTTCACCTGAGTAGAGTTGCAGTACCACGGACAGGACTACAGCAGCCATTTTTTTTCTAATTTCATAGAAACCCATTTACTTAAGCATCCAGATACATAATACACATATAACCATGGCAGTTTGCAGATCTATGGTACAACCCATAGTCATTTTAGCTCATATTTTAATCATGTCTCTTGACGCAGGGCTCTGGACTCCCTAAAGATGTCGCCCAGTTACCAGGGGTTAACTGATTCCAGAGCTGCTTCCTTCTGTAGGTGATGCCACGTACTGCTGTAGAGGGCAATAGCAAGGGAATATGGACAGTGCCCATGTATACTGCCGAGTCAAAATGTATGACTTTTAGGCCCACCGGCAGGCACTTTCTCCAGAAACACACGATCTGGTTCGTCTTTGGTAGTCAAGGCTTGTGCCTGTGATTTTCATCCATTGCATATATTTGACATAATTCTGAATAGAGCTGATTCCCCCCCCCCCCCCCCCCCCCCCCCCCGAACACGCTTTATATCACTGACTACCAGGTAGTCTTACCTTATAACTTGTGCTCATGACGTCCTTAACAGGATCTAGTCTAGAATCTCCCATTTTTCTTCCGATCCGTTCGGTAACCTTCCACATATCCCCCCCTCCCTTGCGATTTTGTTTCTTTGCCAGGACATTTGGCACGTTGGTGATATAGCTGTGAACGTTTTTTTTTTTTTTTTTTTTTTTTTTTTTTTTTTTTTTTTTCGTTTGGACGATTTGTAGTCATTTATGAGGTTTTCTTTTTTTTTTTTTTTTTTTTTTTTGTGGTGTGATTTGTAGAAGGCGATGCTCCTTGGCTAAACGTGTTCAGTCTGGAAAATAGTGCATCCCCTGGACGCAGCCATATATTATGAAGATTCAGTACCTCTTATCTGCCTTGTGGCTTTAACTGCAAGAGTCTGGTAGTCTGGAATCTCCTTTGGTTTGGCATATGCAGGCATAGAATCGCCACCAGCACTGGTGATTGTCTACCTATTAGAGTGTTGTCTGACAAACATGCCATTTTTGGTGGGACCAGCCAACAATCTAGCATGTTTGGAAGCCATGACTGATGAGGTCAGTGGGAAAATCTTTTCACCAGACTGTTTTCCCAGTAGAAAAGCCACTGCCAAAAATCTTTGGCAGCAGCTTTCTTATCTTTCTCCATAGAAAACACTAACACGCTCGGCCATAGAGGGTGCGGGGGAGTAGAGAGCGAGAGAGAGCTGTCGAGCCCAACCAAGATATTAAAGCGGATAGTGGTGACGCACCCTCTACCATAAGCCTGTTCCACAGCAACCAGAGGTCCACAGTGCTCACCATGAATCAGTGGAACCTGTTGATTTTAGTTGGCTTTCTGTACAGTATTTAAACCACTGCAGCAATAGTTTAGCAGATGCCACCAACAACAGGCATTTCAGATAGTGTTGCACTATCGTACAGCTTTTTTTGAGGGTCTCGTGGAGAACACTTGTGGAGGCCACATGTCGAGTAGATGCTGCAGAAAATCCACTGTGCTTACAGTAGCTGCAAAGTGCATGAGATTTTCACAAATCTCAACCGCACACTGCGGTAAGTGTCCACGAGAAAGTCCACCGTACATCAGTTTATGTTGCGGATTTCACCATTTGCAATGCACCATTTCCAAAAGGATTTCCTTAAAATTCTGGCAGATACACTGCAGATTTTTCATTGGGGAAGATCTGCAGCAGACCCACCACCTCTATACCGTGCCCTAATATAGACACCAGACTATTGGAGTCTTGCTATAGTTCCTAATAATTTGATGGAGTACAAATCGTAAATTTGTTCTGGCACAAAATGGCTGCCTCCGGGATGACACCTGCATTAACCCTTAAAATCCCTTTGATTTAGCCCATTAACTCTTGGAGAATCCTCTTCCTCTGTCAGCATGTATTTATGTCTAATGTAGAAATATTCATGTAAAAATATGTATGAATGGAATTCAATTTGGAAAAAGTTTTAACTCTTTAATATACATTAAAAATTCTTGTAATATTTGAATGTAACATATGTATAAAAAAAAAAATAAAAAATAAATAAAAAAAGACACGACTTATCCAAAATAAATGCATTAGCTGTTACCGCTCTCTGTGTCTTCTTATTGACCTCCTCTGTGTTCTGCTGACTAGGACGCCACAGGCTCAGTGTTTTAAGTAGCCCAGATATGTCAGCGCTAAGCCGGGATTACCTGGATACTTGTAGCATGGGCAGGTAGGACCAGAAAGTAAAGGTGATTATGATATTGGGTTTAATAAGAGCCAGGTAATGCTTACTCATCAATTTAAGACTTTAGTGCAGAGTAGACACTTTGCTTGTAGTCAGAGGGTCAATGTCAAGTCCGCTGTAGTAGAACTGCTTGGTACGGTTGCAGTGTAACTCCATTTTGTACACCTATGCATAAAGGTTGCAACATATAGTATATACCAAGGCCTCCCATTTTTTCAGTTTCTGAGGAGGTTCTTTGCTTTGAACTATGCCCCTTTTTTATGTTATTAGGGTCCCTTGACAAGAAGTGGATGACTAAGGCAGGTTTCACACAGGCGGCAGAGCAATACCGAAATAATGTTTGGGAGCGGACATATTCCCTCCAGATCCTATTATAGTCCATGGGGTCCAGTGGCGCTATCTGGCTATGCCAGATCCGGAGTGCTCTCTTTGCTTTCTGTGTGAAAGAAGCCTAAGTGAATCCCAGCGATCAGCTGTAATCTGTGGGGAAACCTGCTAATAAGTGTTCCATCTCCCTGCAGCACCACCAGAGGTAGAATTCAGTATTACACACAGTGACCATTAAAAATGAATGACAAGTGGAGGATAGGTCAGGTCCTCCAGAGAAGAGACTTTTTCTAATTGCTTTTGCTCTGTGGCCAAGAGATGAGGATCTGGAACAGAGAATCTGCCCTGTATTCACTCAGAATGTGACAGCAGTTTTAGTCTAGGAAGTCAAAACGTGAAGGTAAGTTGCCTAATGGTATAAATAACTGTCTAACATTATACCACCTATTGGTTCTTACTTTGAATTTTGTAGAAAAATGTGGATGAAAAATTGCGCATCTCCAGCCATGCTCCCAAATAGCGCCAGAATTTGGGCGCATCCACAATAGTTCATGAGAGTCTCTGTATACAGAGCCTAAAGTAAGCACAAAATGAGTCGGGTATGTTGGTAAACCAAGGATTGTGCAGCCTAGATTTTGCTTGCCCCAAAAATTTGATTTAATCAAGAAAATAAAAACCATTGCACAAGATTAAGGCGCCACAAAAATGTTTTATGGTATATGGCTATTTTCCCATAGTATATTATTACTCTCACCTTCAGATATGTTGGTACACTGATAGCAAAGAAAGAAAATGTACTAATCTGCCATTTGCAAAAATTTCAGGAGTGGATCCCTAAGGGACAAAAAATCTAAAGCAAACTCTTATGCTGCTACTCATTATTATTATTTTCTTTGTGTTAAAGAATAGGCATAAAAATGAACTTTGTAAAGAAAAGCATCTTTTTAAAAAAAACTTTTTAGTTACTCTTTTAACATGAACACATCTCGTCACAACCCCACTGAGTGTTCACCTTTGACATTGAAAAAGTGCAAATTCATTTCTTAATATATTTTTATAGTAGCTTTGTTATTTTGATGCATGCTTCTGGCCTGCAGCCACCACTAGGGGGAGTATAGGAGCTCACTGTAGACCCTTATACTTAGAATTACAAAGTATCCAGTCAGCTGCTAAGCTCCCCCTAGTGGTAGGTGTAGGCGGACAGAATGTGATCTTTTCAAGTGTACCTGTACTTATAACATAATTTTGATATGTCATAGTGAGATATCAAAGGTTTTGATCATTGAGGGTCCAAGTACTGAGACCCCCACCTATCACTAAAACGATGAGATAGAAGTGCTCACACAGAAGACAATGGAAAGTCTACGAGTCCAGCTCCTGCAGTGAGAAGAGACAGCGCTCGCTTCCTTCTCGTTTTAGCAATCGGTGGGGGTCTCGGTACTCTGCCTCAATCAAGGCCTTTGATATTATTATTATTATTATTAAAGCGCCATTCATTCCATAGCGCTGTACATATGATAAGGGGCGCACATACATAATACAGACAATTGCACTAATCATAAACAAGATGAGTTACAAACTGGTACAGAAGGAGAGAGGGCCCTGCCCGTGAGGGCTTACAATCTACATGGTATGGGAGAAGGACACAGTAGGTGAGGGTGAAGTTGGTCATGGCGTATAGAGGCAGCAGGGGTCACTGTTGTAGGCTTGTCTGAAGAGGTGGGTTTTTCAGGTTTCTTTTGAAGATTCCAATGTAGGTGAGAGTCTGGTAAGTTGGGGTAGCAAGTTCCAGAGTATGGGGATGCACGGGAAAATCTTTAAGTCGATTGTGGGAAGAGGCGATAAGAGGAGAGAAGGAGGTCTTGTGAGGATCGGAGAGTGCATGTGGGGGTGTATCGGGAAAGTAGCTCAGAGATGTAGGGAGGGGACAGGTTATGGATGTAGTAGTTAGTACTTTGAAGTGAATTTGTTGGGCAATGGGGAGCCAGTGAAGGGGATTGGCAGAGGGGAGAGGCAGAGGAGTAATAGGGGTGAGAGGTGGATTAGTCGGGCAGCAGAGTTGAGGATAGATTGGAGGGGTGCGAGAGTGTTAGATGGAAGGCCAACAGAGAAGAATGTTGCAGTAGTCTAGGGCGGGAGATGATGAGAGCATGTACAAGCATTTCGCAGATTCAAAGTTAAGGAAAGCGCAGATGCGGGAGATGTTTTTGAGTTGGAGGCGGCAGGTTGGAGGAAAGTGCTTGGATGTGCGCTCGGGAAGGAAAGGGCAGAATCCAAGGTCACTCCAAGGCAGTGGGCTGATATCTCACTATGACATATAAAAAGTTTGTTAAAAGTACAGGTACACTTTACATCATATCTATGAAGGGGGCTTGGAGCCCTGTCTCATAAAAACTGAGCTCCAGCCACTATAATAAAAAATAACCAGCACAGATTTTTGGACCTAGAAATGACTCTTCCGGTGGTGACTATATTTTGTCTCCTTAGCTAATGATCGATGTAATGCATGGAAAAATTATTTACATATACGCATAATTGGTGGTTGCCTTAGTTTTAAAAATTTGCGCTGCGTTCAGTCTGAAATCTTCATTTATTCATTTTCGGACCCTGATATTCAGTTTGCAACCTACCAAATACATTGTGGATCTGAGGTCTGCGTGTCCAGGATGCTGCTGGCTTCACTAGCTCTCATGTATCAGCACAGCTTAATTTGCGGACTGATTACTCCTTTTCAAAAACATGAGGGATTTCTTCTCTCCCATGTGCTGATAATCGCTGTTAGTGAAACGTGTGTGATTCCTCTCCCCCTGTAGACTCTGCCATGGGTATTTTTCTTTATCTCTACACCCATACACAGCATGCGTGATCTGCCTCACACACACACACACACACACACACACTCTCTCTCTCTGATCTGCCCTGCACAACCTTATCCCGGACTGTCTGCTATCTACAGGACTTACACACGCTCTAGAGCAGTAAATTCATAGGGAATTTGTAATCAAGATGATTTAGAAAGCTGCTTCATTTTGGATGAATTCACTATTTAGAAATCTACTTTATTTAGGAAACAAATGTACAATGTCCATTGGTTGGCAGTTTGTAAGAAACTCTGACTGCACTTCAAGGCAGGAATAACTAAACTTTAAAAATGAAGGTTATCTATAAATATAACTTTTCTTGTAAAGTGATATTCGCCTGCCTCTGGCAGTCTGTAGTGCAAATGAAAGGATAAATGAAAACTAAAGCAATGAGCCAAACCCACCTGAAATTCTCAGGAAACCACTGTAAATTAATGTACTTGCAGCCAACAACCCCTAGGTGGCGATGATCCACAAACAGCAGAGATTACATTAAGTTGCAGTCAATTCTATTTATCATTGGTATGTTTTATTGGTCCTCCACTTAAAAATGTATAAAGCCTGCATCTGCTCTTGTCAAACGGGTCTTTCGCTAAAATTATATTGACATTTAAAAAAATTTTTTTTATCTGTTTACCATTTTAAACAATATTACACAAAGTTAACACGCTAAGCCTGTTATTCTGTATATGATGATCATAAAATATACAAGCAAAATCACATTTTTAAATGTATATGCTTTTTCCCTTTTACCCAGGAGCCCATGGGAGTCATGGACCTTAAGCAGCACCCAGCAGTAGTCAGCATTGTTTGAAGCTTAGCAGAATAGTTCAGATGATTTAGGTTAAAATGTCTAATGCATTTCAAGGCCAAACCGACTTGGTCGCTTCAGCCCACGCGGGAGCATGTCTACGTAATGCATTAAACTACTGTGGCTGAGGGTGTCAGGGGAAGAGTTAAATGTACACAAACCAATTCTAGATCACCCAACTACCAATTTACATTCTACCAACATTCAGTTCTGTCTCAGGTCCTTCCATATGCCCTTCCTATATGTAATATATATGTAGTACAATATGCCTTCCTGTCTGCCTGCTACTATGAGAATTCCTTATCGCTGTATTATCTACCTGCACCATTTAAAGGGCAGAGTCAATTATTAATGGTCCAGTCCCCTTCATGTAAAATTTTGTAAGGATCAGTAGAAATATAGAGTGTGTTCCATATACACACATCACACTGTTATCATATGTCATTTGTGGTATATAACTGCATTATAGCAATTTAATATGTATTAGGAAAGGAAATCTATGGGATTGAAAGCTTTGCACGTCTGTTTTTGGATATTACTTTTTGTTTCAAAGTGATAATTTCACATTTGAAAGCTGACTTATTAAGAAAGTCCTGGCTAGTCCTGGCCTTCAGCTGACGGTGGCCACTGCTGGGGTCTTGTCTTCTCCGTCACCTTCGGCATTTTCCACCTTGTTAATCTTAAACAGACTTTTTAGGAATCCCAAGAAAGACGCGATAGTCTCTTTTAGGCTTTTCTCCACAGCCAGCCCTCACTTTCACATTCAGGATCTTCGGGATTTGCTATGCTGTCCAAGCAGTGTGCAGTAACGGAGCCCAATCATGTCGGCCATCTGCAGAAAATGCAGAAAAAAACGTGATTAGGAGTACGAAAAGTGATATTACAAAACATGGTAAGACTGATTACATTGGTGTGGTCGTCTGCATTCCCAGTGCTTTTGACTGACAAATGACGTAATCTTGTCAAAAACACTAGAACGCCCCAAAAAAACCTTAAAGGAGTTGACCTACAAAAAAAATTTCTACATTTTGCAAACCAGCAATTGGATCTGAATAATTTTGTAATTGCATGTAATTAAAATGTAGCATAGTCACTGAGTTATTCAATAAAATGTATGTGTATGGCGCCACCTACTGTTTGCCCTTTTTATAAATTCTCTGTCCAGCTTATGGAGATGGGAAGCACATGCTCAGTTCCATCCCAGCTGCAGCAGAAAGAACAGGCCCTTGAGATAGCACATACCCCTGAGCTGCCAGCTTGATATAAATCCAGTAGAGCAATGAATGGGGAGATCTCTGGATCCATGTGAGGTACAGGGCTGGTTCTAGTTTTGTTAGAAAGAGACTATCGTGTACTATATGATGTCTGATTTTCATTGTTTACATTACTCATGCAATAACCCCTTGAAGGATCCTATTATATGTAAGTGGGATTTGTTAAAAAATGGATTTGTCATAACCGCACGGCACATTAACCATAGCCACCATGATGGTAGTGTGAACAGAGCCTCTATTACATTTTTCACAGGCACCCTGTCCAGAGCCTGCTATATACATAGTAACATAGTACATAAGGCCGAAAAAAGACATTTGTCCATCCAGTTTGGCCTGTTATCCTACAAGTTGATCCAGAGGAAGGCAAAAAAAAAAAACCCTGTGAGGTAGAAGCCAATTTTCCTCACTTTAGGGGAATAAAAATTCCTTCCCGACTCCAATCAGGCAATCAGAATAACTCCCTGGATCAACGACCCCTCTCTAGTAGCTATAGCCTGTATTATTATTACACTCCAGAAATACATCCAGGCCCCTCTTGAATTCCTTTATTGTACTCACCATCACCACCTCCTCAGGCAGAGAGTTCATAGTCTCACTGCTCTTACCGTAAAGAATCCTTTTCTATGTTTGTGTACAAACCTTCTTTCCTCCAGACCAGAGGATGTCCCCTCGTCACAGTCACAATCCTGGGATAAATAGATGATGGGAGAGATCTCTGTACTGACCCCTGATATATTTATACATAGTAATTAGATCTCCCCTCAGTCGTCTTTTTTTTCTAACGTGAATAACCCTAATTTTGATAATCTTTCAGGTACTGTAGTTTGCCCCATTCCAGTTATTACTTTAGTTGCCCTCCTCTGGACCCTCTCCAGCTCTGCTATGTCTGCCTTGTTTACAGGAGCCCAGAACTGTACACAGTACTCCATTGTGGTCTGACCAGTGATTTGTAAAGTAGTAGGATATGTTCTCATCACGGGCATCTATGCCCTTTTGATGCAACCCATTATCTTGTTGGCCTTGGCAGCAGCTGCCTGACACTGTTTTTTGCAGCTTAGTTTGCTGTTTATTAAAATTCCTAGATCCTTTTCCATGTCAGTGTTACCGAGTGTTTTACCATTTAGTATGTACGGGTGACTTGCATTATTCCTTCCCATGTGCATAACTTTACATTTGTCAGTGTTAAACCTCATCTGCCACTTTTCTGCCCAAGCCTCCAATCTATCCAGATCCCTCTGTAGTAGTATACTGTCCTCTTCAGTGTTAATTACTTTACACAGTTTAGTGTCATCTGCGAAAATTGATATTTTACTATGCAAGCCTTCTACAAGATCATTAATAAATATATTGAAGAGAATAGGGCCCAATACTGACCCCTGAGGTACTCCACTAGTGACAGTGACCCAATCTGAGTATGTACCGTTAATAACCACCCTCTGTTTTCTATCATTGAGCCAGTTACTTACCCACTTACAGACGTTTTCTCCGAGTCCGAGCATTCTCATTTTATATACTATGAGGTACAGTGTCAAATGCTTTGGAGAAGTCCAGATACACGACATCCATTGATTCGCCGCTGTCAAGTCTAGTACTTACCTCCTCATAGAAACTGATTAAATTAGTTTGACATGACCGATCCCTCACGAAGCCATGCTGATATGGCGTTATTTGCTTATTTCCGTTAAGATGCTCTAACATAGCATCTCTCAGAAAACCTTCAAACAGTTTACCCACAACAGATGTTAAACTTACCGGCCTATAGTTTCCAGGCTCTGTTTTTGGACCCTTTTTGAATATTGGCACCACATTTGCCATGCGCCAATCATAGGGAAACCTATAGTACCAATCGGAGTTAGTGTTTTACGCTATTGAGGTTGCATTTTTGGGGTTTCTAAATTATAAGAACAAACACTCTCAGTCAATCAGGTGTGACGAGAGGTTCCACCTGTGTGGTCTTATTCATTTCTACTCTTGTGGTAGTTGCTACTACTTCATTACTGACGATACTATTGTTTCTCATCCGTATCATTGGAGGACACAGGCTTGACCTTGGGTATAGCTATTGCCACTAGGAGGCGACAGCACAAAAGTGTGAGCTTCTCCCTCCAGCTACCGTATACCCTTCCTACAGGGACTAAGCCAAAACAGTTTTAGCTTAGTGTCCGTAGGAGGCAGACCTTCCCTGCTTTTTTTTTTTTTTCTTTTCTTTCAGCGGGATTACAGGCAGTCCTAGCTGCTTGGACTCCCACCCAGGAGATGGGAGACCAGGGGGTCCCCAAGCCTGCTGCTCCTTCCCAGTCTCCAGAAGACAAGGAGGACCAGAGGTTCTTAAAGCCTCAGCATCCCGCCAGCCTTACGGTCACCACAGCCGACTACGACAAGTCCCCTCTGTTCCGGTGAAGCTGCCCTCCCCAAGGGGCCGCACACCGAAGGTGTCCCCAAGGGGGGCAAAAGACACTGGACGGGTAAGTATTCTTAGCTCCAAGCCCCCCTTTCCCCCCTCCCCCTTCACAGGTTACTTGCTAGGATGGCCCCCATGAAGCCTTGTCCCCCCAGGCGGGTAAAGAGTTAACAGATGCATGTCAGCTCTCCTGTGGGGGTGGGGTGAAGGGGAAGTCCTCTGTACTTTCCAAGCTTCTTTCTGGGCCCTAAACCCTGCGCCACCTGTTTCATGTGGAGTTCCGCTATTCTCCGCCGGGGCCGCTTGTAAATTGAGGCCCCAGCTTCTACTGCGGCCTACTTCTGACCCACTCGCTGCAGCTACTTCTCACCCGGCCGGCATTTCCGCTCGGCCAGGGCTCATTGCGGCACCACCGCTGTACTGGGGGTGTGGGGGAGAGTCCTGGGGAGTCAGTTGATGTGCTCCTTTTTCTTTATCACGGGCGGCTGACTCCATCATGGTGGCGGAGCATGAGTTCTCCCCGCTTCCCCTCCATCTGGCTTCCTGGCGCGAATTTTTTGCGCTCGTTTCTCTGACTCCGCCAATCTCCTGCTCAGGAGGACCTCTGCGGACTCTGGCACCAGGTTTTTTCTGAACAGGCTGCAGTAAGGGGCACAGGCTGGGTAAGCTCTTTCCCCTCCTTTCTACAGGGTCTAGCTTTTCCCTTCTACCCTTCACCATAGGTACTCACTATGTCCAAACCCAGATCCCAGGCCCTAAAGCCGGCGGTCACTTCCGTACGACATTTTGCATGTGCTTCTTGTCGCTCAAAATTCCCATCCGGTCAGTCAGACCCCCTCTGCTCCTCTTGCTCTGCTCCACCACCAAGTGACTCTGACCCTGTCCCAGTCGCCCCTACTGCCCAGCCCATGGTAGAGCCAGAGTGGGTGCGCTCTAAGATGGTGCAGGACGTTTCCCATTCCAACAGGGCCATTGTGAAAGTGCTGGGGCATTTAGCTGCATGGCCACCCTCTGACCAGTCAGATTCTGGGGACCCCTCTGCTGCCCCCTATCGTGGCCGTCCTGCAAAATGGACCAGACCACCCTCTCCTCGAAGGGCGTCTGCGTCCCCCATTTCAGCCACCTCCCAGGGAGTCTCGCGCCGATGCGTCCTCATTAGAAGAGGCGTGTTCTGAGGAAAAGATGTCAGACGCTGACTTTCTTACCGAAGGACCAGTATTCCAAACTGTCCGCTATGGTAGACAACCTCATCGCAGCAGTTATAGAAACCTTACAGGTTGAGGACCCAGCTCCCTCCTCTGCTGGTTCTGTTTTTTCCTTTAGACGATCCCGTCGCTCGCCAAAGGTGTTCCCCAACCACCCGGAGTTTGATTCCTCCCTTTCCAAGGAATGGAACTTCCCTGACAGGCGTTTTGCTTTACCGAAATGCTTAGACGTCCCATATCGACCTCTCCTATTGTTGACCCTTCAGTATCCCGCCTGGCTAAGAATACCGCCTTGCCTATGGAGGATGGGGCTTCCTTCTCTGACCCAAGGGATAAGAAATTGGAATTCTTTGCCAAATCTTCTTTTGAAGCAGTTGGCACTGCCTTGCGCCCGGTTTTTGCCTCGACATGGGTTAGTAAGGCTATGACCGAGTGGGCAAACAAGCTACATCAGGGCCTTGTCTCTGGGAACTCCCTGGAGGAACTTTTGGATATTGCAATGCAACTTTCCCACGCCAGCTCTTACATCTGTAAAGGCCTCTCTGGACTCGGCCAGGCTTTTGGCCCGCTCTTCGGCCCTTTTGGTGGCTATTCGCCGTACCTTGTGGCTATTTTGCTGGGCGGCGGATAATGCTTCTAAACGGGCCTTGACGTTCCTCCCCTTTGCAGGTAGCAGACTTTTCGGCAAGCGTCTGGATGAGATCATCTCTAATGCTACAGGGGGTAAAAGCACCCATTTGCCGCAGGGCAGGACGCGCTTCAACAAAACATAAAAAGCGCAGACCTCTTTTTCGGCCCTTTCGCAGTTCCTCCAGCCCGAAGCGGCCAACCAACAAATCTGCCCCAAAGCAGAAACGCAAACCATCTTTTAAGCCTCACCCTCCCTGGCCCTCTGGGCAACATGGTCTCTTCCTTCGAAGCAGTGCCCTATGCTCAATTCCATACCAGGGCCCTGCAGCGGTGCATTCTGTCCATTTGGGACCATTTCCCAGCCTCACTAGATTGACTCTTCAGTCTCCCTGCCCCGAGACCTCCGGTGGTGGTTGATTTCCGATGCTGATGTCTGGCAGCTCCTTCCTTCCCCTCTACTGGATAGACAGACCGTCTCGGGGGGTATCCAGCTTGGGTTCAATCCGACAATTCCACGACAGTTTGCATATCGAAACCACCAGGGTGGCACCCGGATCCCCGCAGCCATGTCGGAAGCAGCGCTCACCCTCTCCTGGGCGTAGATCCATGTTCCAGCTTTGTCGGCAGTTCATATCCCTGAAGTCGACAACTGGATCGCTGACTTTCTCAGCCGAGAGAGACTCTACCCCGGCGAATGGGTTCTGCATCCACAGGTCTTTCTCGCGATCTGCGAGCGATGGGGTCGGGTCATTGGGGGACACAGCTCCCACACATATTCTCTGGCTGCGGGCATATTCTCTGGCTGCGTGTTTCTGGGTTTGTACATTGTTTGGTTTCCTGTTTTTTCTTTTGCTTATCCTACTGCTTTTGCACAAACTGTTTTAGCTTAGTCCCTGTAGGAAGGGTATAGCTGGAGGGAGGCGATCACACTTTTGTGCTTAGTGTCGCCTTCTAGTGGCATAAGCTATACCCAAGGTCAAGCCTGTGTTTCCCAATGAACGGAAGAGAAACAGATTTTACGGTAAGTGCAAAAATCTAGTTTTTAATGCAGCTAAGTATCCAGTTAGGACGAGGCATGCTAGCTTGGAAATGGGTGTCATCTAAATCCACCGTAGAAGAAGGGACCAAGTCAATGCCAGATATATTTTTCAATGTTTGAGGCCTAATTCAGATTGAATTAATTTACGTCTGTGTGCTACTTCATTGTACACCATTCTCAACCGTTTTCCATCGAAAACCAACTGTCCAAAAAAAAAAATCACAGAAGTGTCCAGACGCCATAGAAACATTCAGATGTGTCTGTATTTTGCGGACAGAAATTGGAATAACGGTCTGTAAAAGCCTTATGGTAGCATAAAAACAACATTTCAGCACACTGGCCTTGCTCAAGCTTTAAAGGTGTTTTTCCAGTCTAGATACTGATGACCTATCTTTAGGATAGGTCATCAGTGAAAGATTGGTGAGGGACCAACCCCAGTGATAAACCCCTTTAAAGTTTGCTGAAATTGTGACATGAGTGTTAAACAGGACCTGTCACCTCTCCTGACATGCCTGTTTTAATAGCTTCAGCATTCCCCATGTGATAACAATTCTGGAACATCTATTCTTAGACTCTATGATGTGCCATTTTTTTGTTATTTCAACTAGACGTTATGAATTGCTAGCAGTCTGCATTAAGGGTACAGAGAGGTGGTAACCAGTTGGGGGGGTGTCCATGCACAGACTGAAAATGGTAGCACTGATTGGATAGCGTGAGTCTGTGCAGGTACACACCCCCCCCCCCCCCCCCAACTTGTTACCACCCCATTGTACCCTTACTGCAGACTGTTAGTAGCAATTCATTCATAACTTCTAGTAGTAATAATAAATGAATGGCACAGCATAGAGTCATCAGAATAGATGCTCCAGAATTGTTATTACATGGGGAAGGATGCATGAAGCTAATAAAATAGGCATGGCAAGAGAGGTGACGGGTCCTCCTCAAGTTAAATATTGCTACATGGAAAATAATTTTATTAATGGTCGGTATATGGGTTAATGAACTAAGTAAAATTATCTGTTCACACTATGGTTGTGGAAGCCACAAAAATGCCAAATCCATACTTTTTTCATTAGGTCCTGTTATGAGGTTCAGTTTGATGGACAGAACCGCACCACATACTATACTATTCTATCCTCAAATGTGTCTCTGACGGAAGTTTGAACACTGCCTAAATCATTTGCCACCATGTGGGCTACTGAATTGTTCACATCTAGAGCAGTGCAGGACCCAGGAGACCTCTTGTACTTCCTATTCGGAAAGGTATTCAAGTTCATGTACCAAGAAAAACTATTGCTGCTCTTGGTTGAGAGTGAGTCACCGGCACAGTCACAATAATACTGCAACCACATTGTTTCCCTGTGAAAGAAAATCTCACAAGTGACTTGTAACAATAGCAACTTTTTTCCCATCGCCACCATTGAGACAAAGCACAAAGTAGTAAATAAAGGGGGTCAGTCAGCACATCCCAATGTGCAGGTGCACGCTGCCATGGCTAAAAGAACAATGCAGCAGCACTCTGCAAACAAAAATAAAGTGGTGGCCATTATAGCCCACAACAGGTAGGATTTAGTGTTAGGTTCCCGTCTGATAAGAGATCGCCTTGAAGTTTGGCAGATGGGCTCAAATACTTTTGTATAAAATGTATTTGCCAAGAGTCTCTACTTTGATAAGCGTAGCATTTACACCAGAATGTTTCTAGAATTATGTATGGCATTACTGTTCTTTATTTTAGTTTGCAGAGTGCTGCTGCATTGTTCTTTTTTTTCTGTATGATTCTAGCCATGGCAGCGTGCACCTGCACATTGGGATGTGCTGACTGACCCCCTTTTTTTGCAGTTTGTACTGGAGGTGTGGCTGACTCCATTTGGTCTTGCACTCCTGACTAGCCTGTCTGCCCCATAGGCTGATTTTAATTGGAATAAGTATAAAGCTGTAGCCTTCTCTCATTGTATGTATTGGAAGCCATTTGGCACCAGGATAGGCATAGAGTGGGCTTGGCATGCATGTTGATACCTGCATCCCTGGACTTAATGGAGGCCGTTATGGCACCAAAAATGGTAAAAAGCAGAGTGGACCCAGCATGTATGTGGAACCTGCACTCCCTGAATTTTATGGTGGCCATTATGGCACACAACAGGTAGTATTTAGTGTTAGGTTACCGTCTGATCGCCTTGAAGTTTGGCAGATGGGCTCAAATAATTTTGCATAAAATGTATTTGCCAAGAGTCTCTACTTTGATAAGCGTAGCATTTACACCAGAATGTTTCTATAATTATGGCATTACTGTTCTTTATTTTTGTTTGCAGAGTGCTGCTGCATTGTTCTTTTTTTTTTTTTCTACAAGTTACAGTAGTGCCATAATTTTACAGTAACTCTCAGTCCTAAGGCTACTTTTATTTCTGTGGCGGTGGTATCTGGCAGGCTGTATCAACAGAGGAACAGCCCGCCAGAGTTCACCCAATCCAGCCTACCCCGATAGGGCCATGCATCGCCAGACCCCATTGACTATAATTGGACTCGGGGAGGATTCGGTCAGTCTCTGGAATAATTTACTCTGGTGGAACCAAGGATACCCCACTCAGGATAGGTCATCAATATCCGAATGGGAGGGGTCGTATGAGCGCTGCCTTCTCCTCACTGTTTACCTGCTCACTGTCGCAACAGCCATACAGTGTAATTAAAACTGTGTCCACTTCAATGGGACTTCTCCTTCCTGTTCAAGTGTATAGGATGGAGACGTCCCATTGAAGTGAATAGGTCGGCATAGCTGTAATTACACCTGCTCACCGCTGCAATGTCAAGGGCGAGCAGGTAAACAGTGAGGAGAAGGCAGCGCTCATACGAATTCTGCAGTCTCTTCAAACGCCTGATCGGCAGAGGAGCTGGAAGTTTACCCTTGTGGAACTGATATTGATGACCTATCCTGAGTATATGTCATCGATATATTAAAAAAAAAAAAGCAGACAACCTCTTTTAAGGTCATTTTCACATGCTAAGTATTTTGCATCAGTATTTTTAAAGGGGTTGTTGCACTTCAGCAAATGACATTTATCATGTAGAGAAAGCTAATACAAAGCATTTACTAATGTATTGTAATTATCCATATTGCCTCCTTTGCTGGCTGGATTTATTTTTCCATCACATTATACACTGCTCGTTTCCGGGGGTTACGACCACCCTGCGAGCCAGACCGCCTATGTGTAATACCCCAGCCTGGTATTACCATTCCTACACCCTGCTACTGTCTCTAATGGGCTAACCATATTGTTATCTGGGTTACATAGTTGATACGGTTGAAAAAATACATAAATCCATCAAGTTCAACCAAGGGATGGGTGGGGATGCGAATCCCAGAAGGAAGTGAGACTCCGATTTCTACACGTTTTCATAAGCATAAATGTTGTTTACTTTTAAGAATTCATCTAAACCATTTTTAAAACTGTCCACTGTTTCTGCTGTGACCACGTCCTGAGGAAGTCTATTCCACAGATTCACAGTTCTTACAGTAAAGAAGCTTTAACGCTTCTGAAGACTGAACTTTTTCTTCTCCAGTCGGAGGCAGTGCCCCCTTGTCTTTTGAGGGCATTTTACATGGAAGAGTTTTTCACCGTATTTTTTGTATGGCTCATTTATATATTTGTATAGGTTAATCATGTCTCCCCTTAGACGCCTCTTCTCAAGACTAAATAAATTAAATTCTTTTAATCTTTCTTCATAACTAAGACCCTTCATGCCCCTTATCAGTTTAGTCGCTCTCCTCTGTACTTTTTCCAGCTGCAGAGCGTCCTTTCTATGTAGTGGTGCCCAGAACTGAACTGCATATTCCAGAGGAGGCCACACCAACACTTTGTAAAGTGGTAATATTACATCCCTGCCCCTCGAGTCCATGCCTCGTTTAATGCATGACAATATCCTGGTGGCCTTAGAACAGGGATGCACAACCCACGGGACGCATGTGGCCCCTAGAACCAAGTTATGCGGCCCCCGTCTTCCTGGGCAGTAGCACAGCCGATTGTGCGATCAGCTGTGTTTCTGGCGGCAGCGCCGCATGACGATGGATGACAGCTCCTGCTCCTGCACTGTAGCAGGAGCAGGTCGGGCCCCCCGCTGGAAGTGATAGTGAAGGAGCCGAGGAGAAGGCAGAAGCACTTTATTAGCGTTTCTACCTTATCCTCAGATAGATGAGCGGCTTGGGGCAGAGGAGTGCAGAGCTGCAGGGTCAGGAGAGCCTGATGAGCTCTGCCTTCTACAAACCCCCACAGGAGGCTGGTTTCTCCTGTAACTGGGGTTCCTTTGGATGCCCCAGTTACAGTGGAAATAGTACAAAAAAAAAGTCTCTCATTGTCTCCAAAAGGTCAAATTATGTGGAAAAAAATATATTTAAAAAATGTATAAAAAGATAAATTTGTAAACTAAATAAAATGCAAATAAAAGAAAAAATCAAATAAAATATGTGGCAAAAAAATTGAATATTATAAAAAAAATACCATAAAAAGGAAAAAGTACAAAATAAAAGTGTGCACAGTCTTTTTATGACCATTTGGGAAACATATTATGTGTCAAAAATATATTTTAAAAAAATAGTTCAAAAAACAAAATTGAATACAAAAAAAATAAAAAGGAATTTAAAAAAAATAAATAATACAAATAAAATAAGAAGGAAAAAGGGCAAAATAATAGACCTCTTGGGGGACATATTATGTGGCAAAAATATATTTAAAAAAATAAGTGATAAATCAATTATAAAAAAAATACAATAAAATATTATATGGATTATATTGGAAGGAGATGAGAATCACCCTGACTCCTTACAGGTTGACCTGCTCACAACAGAGTGTTGCGAGGGGGGTCAACAGCCAAAGGCACCCCACTCCAAAGGTACCAGAACAGCCCTAAAGTCCAGCAATCAGACAAAAGCAGAGTTTAGCACAGCAGAGAGATAAAGCAGAATATTTATGTTTGCCTGCCAGTATATGCTGGAACCCACAGAAACGCCACTTCTTGTACGGATGCAAGTTTATTCAAGTAAAGCTGCTGAACCTTATAAAAGTCTGGACTTGACTATTTCTCCACCATTACTCTCCCCTTTATTGCCTTGGAGCCTAATCCTGGGGAACGACGGTATCCAGGTAGGAGCACTGTGACCCACAGAAAACTATTGAGGCCGCACCACACCACTCGGCATTCCGATAAATCTGGGACATGATCGGCCCCGGGGGGAAAGGCACGTTGCATATGCTTACTCCCGGACACTGGAGAGGCCGGCGCCTTTTCCTGTAGTGTGAAAGCCTCTGCTGGATTGCAGGGTTGTCGTAACCCCTGGAAATGAGCAATGTATAATGTGATGGAAAAATGAATACAGCCAGCAAAGGAGACAATATGGACAATCACAGTACATTTAATAAGTGCCTTGAATTAACTTTATCTACATGATAAATGTCATTTGCTTCAGTGAGACAACCCCTTTAAGCCAAAACCAGAAGTGAAACCTACAGAGAAATGGTATAATATTAACATTTGTTCCTCTTCTGTGTTTTGGACCCACTCCTAGTTTTGGCTTGCAAATTTTGCTAAAAAAAAATACTGACGGTGTGTTATGTGGAATGGGAAATCTTCTGGCGTATATCTCAAACATATCTCTAGGTCTCCATTCACCCAAGTGTCCTTTTGGCTTCTGTCTTGCAGTGAATGGGGCTGAGCAGCAATACCAAGCACAGCTGCTATACAATGCATGGCGGCACACTTGGCAAGCAGTGAAGAGACCGTAGCGCTCACCAGAGCTCCAGGGAAGAGCACAGTGGCCTCTTCAAACAGCTGATCAACGGGGGGTGCCGGGATTTGAACCACCCGCTGTTTTGGTATTGATGACCTATCCTGAGGATTGGTTGTTAATATCAAAATCCTGGATAACCCCTTGAACCTAAAATCTAATACAGGTATCTTCAAAATGAGTATATAACAAATATACCGTGGCTCACCCAGATCCAAAGTATGGTTGAGGTGCTCTGCTTTTTGATGATTCACCCAATCATCTCCATAAAAGTGCAGTATATAAATTTTAAAACAGGCACTCACCATCTGACAGTTTAAAATATTTTTTAATTTATTGTTATTAAAATTACACAAATTACCCCTACAATATTCTGCGATTAAAGTGTTCACACTATTCTGCGATGATAAATATTCTGCGATTATTTTGATCTCGAATTTTAACTCTTTGCAGTTAAGAAAATAAAAAATGTGCAGTGTGAAAATAATCGATATAACAAATATTCGACAAAGTATCCCTTAGTGCTTAAACATATTATCAAATAATCAAGTGATTTAGCGTGTACAAATATAGAACTTATCCTAATAAAACATTAATTATAATAGAGGTGATTATACTTTCTTCCCAAAATAATTGTCACTGATGTTAAGTGATGATATGGGAGATAACTTTTTCGTCACATAAGCAATTTGCAAATTTGGTATATAGAATTCGATGTAAGCAGATAAATCGGGGAGGTCCGGTATCTTAAATAAGGCTGGCGTCTGGGGCGTCCCCCTTGCACAGCCTCTTACCTGTTCCCTCCGTTCACTGCTCTCCAGGCTGGGTCTTTTTTATAAATATCTGGACTCCTGCGATAGTTTGCAGTCTTTCGATATGTCGCTTGTTGTTCACCGACAATTCAATTTTCCAGCTATGTAAAGCATAGACCTCGATGTCTCACACAAGAGATGTCTGCAATCTTCACCGCAGGATAGCAGCTGTAGCTTGAGGTCAGCTCAAATCAGATGCTGGTTTCACTCTGGTTCGAGTGTGAAATGCTCTTAAAGGGCCCAGTGTCCTGTATAGAGCCTCAATCAGAATATAAAATGTAGTCACTTTGTGGTGGTCTTGGGTGGAAAGTTGTAGATCCAAACACGGCCAGACGCGTTTCGAGGTAACAACCTCTTCCTCAGTGGCTTTATCTTCAAATGCAACTACCCCCTTCTTATATAGTCAGTGACTATCTATCCCACCCAAGACATGGTCTGGAATCCAATGATTTCCATCCAATCACCGAGAATTTATTCCTCACCTGTTGTGGTCAGATTTTTTCTCCATACGGAGGGATTTAGTTTCTTTTTTTTTTTTATAAAAAGAAGAACTCTTTAGTCACAGTTATATAGAGGTTCAAAGTCCATATCCTTTGCATTAATAATTCATTTTCCATATAATAAAAATATATAGGGCTCAGTACCATATATATATTTAATTCATACAATACAATTCATACAATGAATTAAATATATATATGGTACTGAGCCCTATATATTTTTATTATATGGAAAATGAATTATTAATGCAAAGGATATGGACTTTGAACCTCTATATAACTGTGACTAAAGAGTTCTTCTTTTTATAAAAAAAAAAAAAGAAACTAAATCCCTCCGTATGGAGAAAAAATCTGACCACAACAGGTGAGGAATAAATTCTCGGTGATTGGATGGAAATCATTGGATTCCAGACCATGTCTTGGGTGGGATAGATAGTCACTGACTATATAAGAAGGGGGTAGTTGCATTTGAAGATAAAGCCACTGAGGAAGAGGTTGTTACCTCGAAACGCGTCTGGCCGTGTTTGGATCTACAACTACCCACCTAAGACCACCACAAAGTGACTACATTTTATATTCTGATTGAGGCTCTATACAGGACACTGGGCCCTTTAAGAGCATTTCACACTCGAACCAGAGTAAACCAGCATCTGATTTGAGCTGACCTCAAGCTCCAGCATCTGATTTGAGCTGACCTCAAGCTCCAGCATCTGATTTGAGCTGACCTCAAGCTCCAGCATCTGATTTGAGCTGACCTCAAGCTCCAGCATCTGATTTGAGCTGACCTCAAGCTACAGCTGCTATCCTGCGGTGAAGATTGCAGACATCTCTTGTGTGAGACATCGAGGTCTATGCTTTACATAGCTGGAAAATGGAATTGTCGGTGAACAACAAGCGACATATCGAAAGACTGCAAACTATTGCAGGAGTCCAGATATTTATAAAAAGACCCAGCCTGGAGAGCAGTGAACGGAGGGAACAGGTAAGAGGCTGTGCAAGGAGGACGCCCCAGACGCCAGCCTTATTTAAGATACCGGACCTCCCCGATTTATCTGCTTACATCGAATTCTATATACCAAATTTGCAAATAACTTTTTCGTCACATAAGCAATCTCCCATATCATCACTTAACATCAGTGACAATTATTTTGGGAAGAAAGTATAATCACCTCTATTATAATTATTGTTTTATTAGGATAAGTTCTATATTTGTACACGCTAAATCACTCGATTATTTGATATGTTTAAGCACTAAGGGATACTTTGTCGAATATTTGTTATATCGATTATTTTCACACTGCACATTTATTATTTTCTTAACTGCAAAGAGTTAAAATTTGAGATCAAAATAATCGCTGAATATTTATCATCGCAGAATAGTGTGAACACTTTAATCGCAGAATATTGTAGGGGTAATTTGTGTAATTTTAATAACAATAAATTTAAAAATAATTTAAACTGTCAGATGGTGAGTGGCTGTTTTTAAATTTATATCTTCAAAATGACATGTTTAAAACCTACCAATATTGGTAAATGTAAAACCATATACAAAACTTCTTCCTGTTTTACCTCCATTAGCCAGACGAGTAAGACCAGAGCCCCCATGGAACTCATCATGCTGGTGTAGTAGTACAGCACAGCCTCCCTACAGCCGCTGGTCCATAAGTTCAGTTCTTCTGTCTGAAGGTCGTAGCTGTAATGGGCAGAGTTATTGGTAACCTGCAGCTGAATGCATGGTCGGGGGGAGCTGGGGTTGCAGCAGCTGAATGGTACTCCATCGATCAAGTATTTACCGTCCACGTTACTTTTAATTCGACTACAATGAAAAAAAGACAGAAACAAGGAAATTCAAACAACCTTAAATTACAGGCAATGGAAGCATAGTCTCCAACCTTTCTCTCCACTTCTAATGTGGCCCTAGCCATAGGTCCATGCTTTCCTGCACAGTGGTGACCCTGTGGGATGGAGTCCTCAACCTTATGACCTAATGGGATGGTCCTCGCTTCCTACTCGCCTAGGTGACACATGTCAACTTTCAGGTGACATCATGGCTTAGTGTCCTAAGCCCGCCGTCCCACTGAGTTAGTGTCCTGGATCTGATGACACATGGCTTAGCCCACAACCTCAGTCACCTGCTAGATAATGTCAAGATTTTGGTGTCCATTGGTCACTTACCTCACAGACAGAAAGTCTCATTTAATTAAAATATAACTTTCTAAATGTACGTGACTTTTTGTTATGTGGTTGGAACATAAGATGCCCTGGTGCTGGCCACGTGCTCCTATTCTTAGCTTCTTCATCATGATTTCTCCTTATATGAAGTAGTTTCTATGCATTAAAGTGGGTTTCACACTTGGCATCCTAATCACAATCTTGATGACCATTCACCTTCTGTAGCTGTCAGCCATTAGCTATTGCTCCGAACTCCCTCATACAAATGCTTGGTTCAACCAAACGTGCATGTGTTTTCAGTTGGTAGGGGGCAATAAGTCGCTGCCAGTCATCTTTGGCGGTGGCTTATCTTCCGTGAGAACATACCCCCATACACATAGCATAGTCGGATGGTTCGGCCAAAATTGCCAGATTCTGCTCAGTTTGCTCTTATGTAAATGGACCCCTTAGGATTTTTGAGCTGCAATAATTTTTTTGAGCACAAGAGTACCTAAAATTTTCCACCTTATTCCATATATACATGCAGCATTTCAGGCTCTGGTTATCTTTTTTTTTATATAATTTTTTATTTTTTTATTTTTATTATTAGACTCATATATATAATATTTTTATTAAATTGATGCATACTTTAGTGCTATGTAGGTTGGTATAATCTATTTTTGCTTGCAGCCTCCACCCAATGTAATCTACAGATTGCGTCAATTCAAGTTGCCCATCAACAGCTTGGCTGACTGACTGGGTGACCACCATTCAAATACATAGGTATGTGAACTGAAGAGATGACAGAAAGTCTGATACACACAGTCTTCAGGCTACACATTTGATTTAGGTCAATCACGGACGCAGGGCGTGACTTGAGGTGTGAGAACGGAGCCTCTAGGAGCAGGAGCAACCCCCCACCCCCCCTCCTAGAGGCTAATTTGCATCTAATCAAAGTTAAAATTGTGCAGTAAGGGGCGCATCGATAAGCATAAGAATAGGCTAGTTGGGGTCTGCTGACATTAGCACATCGCTAATGTCAGCCAGCTTAATAGGGTTAATTTTGGTGACAGAAACCCTTTTAACATATGGTTCAAATGCTTACATTCTATAAACTGTGTTGAGGATATAAAGCTGAGGACTGTTTCAGCTGGCTGGATATTACGCACATGGTGTCCTGCTGTGACTGCCAGTGATCAGGTGTAATCTGCGGGGATCCCAATGAAAAGTGTTCAGTTTCCCTGCAGTGCCACCACAGGTGAAGTGAAGCATTACACAGTGGTTAATGAAATCCTTTAAAAATATGAACATGCTGGGTCCTCCAGAACCCTCAAATTTTGGACAGAGGTGGCTGCTTGCTTCAGGTTTTATTGACTACAGATGGCCTAGATGGACAGTAGTGATCTGGGAAATAAGCTAGGAGGACCGTAGTCTGCCACACAGCAGAGAGAAGAAATTATTAGCTTAGCATACAGAGGTGTAGAGTAACGAGAGGCGGATAAGGAAGTCCTAGAGATGGAGTGGTCTGATATACAGAAGAGCATGGACGGAATAAACGTACCTGTTTGTACCCTGGTTATACCTCTGCCTCAATATCAATAATTTGTTCAACTACAGACTACACCTTGTTTTATTGAAGACATACCATGACATTTTTCATTGACATGTGGACCACTAGTGAATATTTAGTTGTGAGTCTAATCTTCTGCTCTGGTCCATAGTTCAGCTTATCCTTGGAGTAAACCTGGGAGTCCAGCAGCTCCTGGCATATACGCTATTATGTTCAGTGGCATCCATTAAAAGAATCTATACAATGCCAGTATATATATATATATATATATATATTTTTTTTTTTTTTTTACAAATGGGTGACATTATATACCTATGTAGTGGCATCCATCGGAGGTATATATTGGGAAATCCAGTGTAAAAGCAACTTAACCAACCCTTACTGACTGGGACATCTTCTGACAGATCATAAAAATGCATAGTGCCTATTCCACCCACTTTGTGACTCTTCTTGTCTTGATTTCAGTGTGTTTGCTGCACATAATGATTATAGATTATTAGAAAATAATTGTGCGTAGATTTAATGTGGAAGAACATCAGAAACATTGACCCCCTCCCCCGCCCAGTATTAAATTTGCAGTAAACATGTAGAATAACCAGATACATTGCAGAATGTTCAGGGCCTCAGGCACTGCTGTGAAGTCTACAATGGTAGGGCTCGGTTTACAATTGCTTTACCTGAATCTTTGCTCCCTTTAGTCTTTTTTCCATCTCAAGTGGAATTGGATTCCAGAAGCAGAGAGAAATTATAGGGCCGAGTCCCACGGTGAGCTCCACCAAATGTACTGCGCCTTTATTAAAGTTAAAAGGTTTTTCCAATCTGATTATGTTTTTGTTTCAGAAAACCACGTGGATTTGACTCAAGCAGTAGACATCGATCCTATTACTGTGTTTTGACAGTTTGCCAGCTAGACAGTGGGTGAAACGCTTTTAGATAGAGATTTGGATTTTTTTGGTCATTACAGATACGCCACAAACAATTCTTTGGGAGACTCATTAAGTTGTTGTGCGTGGAGAACTCATAGCTTTAGGTAGTAAAATAAAAAAATAGAGGTAAAAGACTCTCCACTCCTCGCTTTCCAAAATAACAGCCATTTAAACGATTTACAAACGTCAAAAAGCAAATCAGGCTGATAATGAGTTGGTTGCAATGAGACAACAACGTAAAGACCATTTAAATGTCCAACACAAAAAAACAATATCAGTACTATAGAATTACGTAGATTCTATGCTCACGGAGTCAGAGGTAATAGACTTATAATTTATTCAAAAAATAAATTCATCTATTTTCATCACACTAGCATATCTATTTTCCGTTATTGAGATCCGTCGGAGGGTCTCAATACCGAAAAAAAAAAAAAAAAACGCTTCCATTTTGTCCCCATTTATTGGCAATGGGGACAAAACGTAACTGAACAGAACGGAGTGCTCCAAAATGCGTTCCGTTTGGTTGGTTCTCATACAGGAGAGCAAACAGCATCATGCTGCAGTTTTCTTTCCGTCATGGGATGGGGAGGAGAAAAATTGATGATCCATAATGTAAGTTAATGGGGATGGATCCGTTTTCTCTGACACAATAGAAAACTGATCCGTCCCCCATTGACTTTCAATGGCGTTCATGACGGATTCGTCTTGGCTATATTAAAGATAATACGACCGGATCCATTTATAACGGATGTAGATGGTTGTATTATCAGTAACGGAAGCGTTTTTGCTGAACCCTGCCGGATCCAGCAAAAACACTAGTGTGAAAGTAGCCTAAATTAATCTATTAAAACATCCTCTGGGGCCAAATATTCAAAAACCCAAGAGATAGCGGAGGATTTTATAAAACCTAGATACCACTGGCCAATCATCAGGACCAGATGGCTGTAGATACCGTCCTTAGCATTGTACAACTACCTCAATTTTCCACCGAAGATTGCACCTCACTGCTCAAATCTGTCTCCACAGAAGAAGTCTCAGCCATTGTAAAATCTGTGCCTATTGAGAAAAGCCCTGGCCCTGATGGTTTCCCTTCTGGTTATTAACCGCCTCCGGACCGCCTAACGCAGGATCGCGTTCCGGAGGCGGCAGCGCTGCGCACAGTCACGCATATACGCGTCATCTCGCGAGACGCGAGATTTCGCTCAAAGCCGGCCCGCGTATGCGCATCGCGGGCCGGCAAAAGTTAGAGGACAAGTTCGTCACCAGCCTGCCAGCCAATGATCGTTGCTGGCAGGCTGGCGATTTTCAAAAAAACGAATCCGAAGCCACATAACACATCATATTAGTAAATATGATGTGTTAAATGGCTTGTCTGCTCCTCTGCTGGTCCTTTTCGTCGGTTGGTTCCAGCAGAGGAGCAGACATCACTGTGAGTACCCACCAAACACTACCCTTAGCCCCAGATCACCTTCCATCACCCTCATCATCCAAATTAACCCCTTGATCGCCCCCTGTCAATCACTTAGTGAAAGACAAAAAGTGATCAGTGTAAACTGTCACTTTTTTTTCCACTAGTATTGGCTGTTAGGTTTTAGGATAGTTTAGGCCCCTTGGTTAGGTAGTTAGCAATCGGTTAGCGCCCAGCCCACCGTACCGCAGTCGCTGATTAGCGTATCGCTAATCAGCATTTGTACTTTTATAGTATCTGTAAGTGATCAAAACTGATCACAGTCAGATCTATAATTGTATTAGTGTCACCTTAGCTCACCCTCCACCCAAAACGCAGTGTTTGCCCGATCAGGCCTGATCGGTCGTCCACACGTGCGTTCACCCACGCCCGCCCCGCCGCAGTGACAAAAAATATATATTTTTTTTTATCACTGCACATTCACTTTACACGCACTGCGGCGATAAAAAAAATCAGTTTTGATATTTTTTATCAACCGCAGCGGCCTCCGGTACTTCTCTAGCCTCCCCTTTGTAAGACAGGCTTGCTTTTTTTCTTGGGTAGTCTCAGGGAATACCGCTAAATTTAGTAGTCCAAATGTCAAACAGGGGGTATTCTTCTGAAGAGGCCTACAGGATTCTGACCCAGTCGGATGAGGAATGGGAACCCTCATCTGACGAATCTAGCGGGTCAGAATATGAACCTGTAGAAAGCAGTGGCTCTCTGACCCAAAGTTCAGACGAGGAGGTCCCTGATAGAACCAGGCGTACCCGGCCCTGTGTCGCTAGACCACAGGTTGCGCAGGATCCGCTTCAAGAGCAGCAGAGTGGGGCTGGCGCTGTCGGATCACGTGGTGAGGCATACACCAGCAGCGCAGCCCTTCCTGGACCTAGTACCAGCACTGCCGTACAACATGGTGAAGTGGCGAGCACCAGAAGGGCAGTTGATGCTGGTACGGTGGCACGTGCAGTAGTTACCCCGTCGCAGCCACCGCACAGACAGGCCCGTAGACCCCCTAGAGTCCCTGAGGTGCTGGCAAATCCTGATTGGCAGTCACCAACTTCAGCTGCACCATTAGTTCCCCCTTTCACCGCCCAGTCTGGAGTTCGGGTTGAGACAGCTCAGATCGGTTCGGCCCTGGGATTTTTTGAGCTGTTCTTGACTGCGGAGCTCTTGGACTTAGTCGTGGCAGAAACAAATCGGTATGCCACACAATTTATATCCGCCAACCCGGGAAGCTTTTATGCCCAGCCTTTCCGGTGGAAATCAGTCCAAGTTTCCGAAATTAAAATTTTTCTGGGCCTTCTCCTCAACATGGGTCTAACTAAAAAGCATGAATTGCAGTCATATTGGTCCACGAACCCGATTCATCACATGCCCATGTTCTCTGCTGCTATGTCCAGGGCACGATTTGAGGCCATCCTCCGTTTCCTGCATTTTAGCAACAACACCACCTCCCGTCCCAGAGGCCACCCAGCTTTTGACCGGCTCCACAAAATTCGGCCCCTCATAGACCACTTCAACCAGAAATTTGCAGATTTGTATACCCCAGAGCAAAACATCTGCGTAGACGAGTCCCTAATACATTTTACCGGGCGCCTTGGCTTCAAACAATACATCCCAAGCAAGCATGCCCGTTATGGGGTCAAATTGTATAAGCTGTGTGAAAGGGCCACAGGCTATACCCACAAATTTCGGATCTATGAGGGAAAAGATCAGACCCTGGAGCCGGTCGGTTGCCCTGACTACCTGGGGAGCAGTGGAAAGACAGTCTGGGACTTGGTGTCACCCTTATTCGGCAAGGGGTACCATCTTTATGTGGACAATTTCTACACAAGTGTGGCCCTCTTTAAGCATTTGTTCCTAGAACAGATTGGCGCCTGTGGCACCGCGCGAACTAGTCGCGTGGGCTTCCCCCAACGGCTCGTTACCACCCGTCTTGCAAGGGGGGAGAGGGCTGCCTTGTGTAACGAAGAACTGCTCCCGGTGAAATGGAGAGACAAGCGTGACGTTTACATGCTCTCCTCCATTCACGCAGACACGACAATACAAATTGAGCGAGCAACCCGTGTCATTGAAAAGCCCCTCTGTGTCCACGACTATAATTTGCTCATGGGAGGGGTGGACTTCAATGACCAGATGTTGTCTCCGTATTTAGTTTCCCGACGCACCAGACGCTGGTATAAGAAGGTGTCTGTATATTTAATTCAATTGGCTGCATATAATAGTTTTGTCCTCTACAGTAAGGCTGGGAGAACAGGATCCTTCCTCAAATTTCAGGAAGAGATCATCAAGAACCTCCTGTATCCAGAAGGTTCCGTGGCCCCATCCACCAGTGTAGTTAGCCGTCTACACGAGCGACATTTCCCCAGTGTCGTTCCTGGTACCTCAACCCAACCGTCACCCCGAAAAAGATGTCGTGTCTGTAGCAGGAGTGGAATATGGCGTGACACCCGCTATTTCTGTCCTGACTGTCCTGACCACCCTACCCTATGCTTTGGAGAGTGTTTCCGGAAGTACCACACACAGGTACACTTAGCATAGGGATTGCATCTCACAGGACAGGACAACACACAGGGCTATTGGGGCTCTTTTACTCACAGCTGCTGCAAACCTCTCCTTTCACCTGGGATAAAGTGCATAACGTACTTCACCACATCTTTGGGCGATTTGCGCTTTGCACATTGTCCCATGGGGAAGGAGAGGTTTGTTCTATAAAGGTTAAAAAAAATAATAATAATTACCGGTAAGTAAAAAAGTTAACGTTCAGTTGAAAAAGTTAAAGTTTATATGTTCTGTTCAAATTTTAATATAAAGTTAATAAATTTATTGCGTTGCGGCCTGTTTTTTTTTTTTTTGTTTTTTTTTACCTTCCAGGTGGACCAACCGATCGACTAGCTGCAGCACTGATGTGCATTCGGACAGAAGCATTGCGCTGCTGTCAGATTACACACAAGTCGGTGTATGCGGCGCTGCAAGACGAGATTTCTCCTCTGCAGTAAAAGATACGTTTGCCGAGGCATATGAGCTGAGGAGGTGGCGGTGTTCATATGCTTTGGCAAACACTTTGTATATATAAAAAAAAAATTAAAATCCCGGCAATGATTTATTTATCCACATCGATTGATGTGAATGGATAAATCTGGTTTGCCTATGTCCTGGCAGACGCCTTTCCCCTCCTTTTTTTTTTTTTGGCAGAGATTTTTTCATCCACATTGATCGATGCGAATGAAGAAATCTGTGCCATTCATTTTTTCTTTCAGCCCAGAGGCTGAACGGAAAAAAAAAATCTCATTACCCGTATGCTCAATATAAGGAGAATAGCAGAAACTCCTAATGCTGGCCATACATGTAATGATTGCGGAGACCCTCAAATGCCAGGGCAGTACAAACACCCCACAAATGACCCCATTTCGGAAAGAAGACACCCCAAGGTATTCGCTGAGGGGCATATTGAGTCCATGAAAGATTGAAATTTTTGTCTCAAGTTAGCGGAAAGGGAGACTTTGTGAGAAAAAACCCCAAAAAATCAATTTCTGCTAACTTGTGCCAAAAATTTTTTTTTTCTATGAACTCACCATGCCCCTCATTGAATACCTTGGGGTGTCTTCTTTCCAAAATGGGGTCACATGTGGGGTATTTATACTGCCCTGGCTTTTTAGGGGCCCTAAAGCGTGAGAAGAAGTCTGGGATCCAAATGTCTAAAAATGCCCCCCTAAAAGGAATGTGGGCCCCTTTGCGCATCTAGGCTGCAAAAAAGTGTCACACATGTGGTATCGCCGTACTCAGGAGAAGTTGGGGAATGTGTTTTGGGGTGTCATTTTACATATACCCATGCTGGGTGAGAGAAATATCTTGGTCAAATGCCAACTTTGTATAAAAAAATGGAAAAGTTGTCTTTTGCCAAGATATTTCTCTCACCCATCATGGGTATATGTAAAATGACACCCCAAAACACATTGCCCAACTTCTCCTGAGTACGGAGATACCACATGTGTGACACTTTTTTGCAGCCTAGGTGGGCAAAGGGGCCCACATTCCAAAGAGCACCTTTCGGATTTCACCAGCCATTTTTTACAGATTTTGATTTCAAACTACTTACCACACATTTGGGCCCCTAGAATGCCAGGGCAGTATAACTACCCCACAAGTGACCCCATTTTGGAAAGAAGACACCCCAAGGTATTCCGTAAGGGGCATGGCGAGTTCCTAGAATTTTTTATTTTTTGTCACAAGTTAGCGGAAAATGATGATTTTTTTTTTTGATTTTTTTTTTCTTACACAGTCTCATATTCCACTAACTTGTGACAAAAAATAAAAACTTCCATGAACTCACTATGCCCATCAGCGAATACCTTGGGGTGTCTTCTTTCCAAAATGGGGTCACTTGTGGGGTAGTTATACTGCCCTGGGATTCTAGGGGCCCTAATGTGTGGTAAGTAGTATGAAATCAAAATGTGTAAAAAATGAATGGTGAAATCCGAAAGGTGCTCTTTGGAATGTGGGCCCCTTTGCCCACCTAGGCTGCAAAAAAGTGTCACACATGTGGTATCTCCGTACTCAGGAGAAGTTGGGCAATGTGTTTTGGGGTGTCATTTTACATATACCCATGCTGGGTGAGATAAATATCTTGGTCAAATGCCAACTTTGTATAAAAAAATGGGAAAAGTTGTCTTTTGCCAAGATATTTCTCTCACCCAGCATGGGTATATGTAAAATGACACCCCAAAACACATTGCCCAACTTCTCCTGAGTACGGAGATACCACATGTGTGACACTTTTTTGCAGCCTAGGTGGGCAAAGGGGGCCACATTCCAAAGAGCACCTTTCGAATTTCCCCGGCCATTTTTTACAGATTTTGATTTCAAACTACTTACGACACATTTGGGCCCCTAGAATGCCAGGGCAGTATAACTACCCCACAAGTGACCCCATTTTGGAAAGAAGACACCCCAAGGTATTCGCTGATGGGCATAGTGAGTTCATAGAACTTTTTATTTTTTGTCACAAGTTAGTGGAATATGAGACTTTGTAAGAAAAAAACAAAACAAAAAAAAACATAATTTTCCGCTAACTTGTGACAAAAAATAAAAAATTCTAGGAACTCGCCATGCCCCTCATGGAATACCTTGGGGTGTCTTCTTTCCAAAATGGGGTCACTTGTGGGGTAGTTATACTGCCCTGGCATTCTAGGGGCCCTAATGTGTGGTAAGTAGTATGAAATCAAAATGTGTAAAAAATGACCGGTGAAATCCGAAAGGTGCTCTTTGGAATGTGGGCCCCTTTGCCCACCTAGGCTGCAAAAAAGTGTCACACATCTGGTATCTCCGTACTCATGAGAAGTTGGGCAATGTGTTTTGGGGTGTCATTTTACATATACCCATGCTGGGTGAGAGAAATATCTTGGCAAAAGACAACTTTTCCCATTTTTTTATACAAAGTTGGCATTTGACCAAGATATTTATCTCACCCAGCATGGGTATATGTAAAATGACACCCCAAAACACATTGCCCAACTTCTCCTGAGTACGGAGATACCACATGTGTGACACTTTTTTGCAGCCTAGGTGGGCAAAGGGGCCCACATTCCAAAGAGCACCTTTCGGATTTCACCAGCCATTTTTTACAGATTTTGATTTCAAACTACTTACCACACATTTGGGCCCTTAGAATGCCAGGGCAGTATAACTACCCCACAAGTGACCCCATTTTGGAAAAAAGACACCCCAAGGTATTCGCTGATGGGCATAGTGAGTTCATAGAAGTTTTTATTTTTTGTCACAAGTTAGTGGAATATGAGACTTTGTAAGAAAATTTTTGTACCATAGTTTGTAAACGCTATAACTTTTACCCAAACCATATTTTTTTTTACCCAAACATTTTTTTTTTTATCAAAGACATGTAGAACAATAAATTTATAGAAAAATTTATATATGGATGTCGTTTTTTTTGCAAAATTTTACAACTGAAAGTGAAAAATGTCATTTTTTTGCAAAAAAATCGTTAAATTTCGATTAATAACAAAAAAAGTTAAAATGTCAGCAGCAATGAAATACCACCAAATGAAAGCTCTATTAGTGAGAAGAAAATGAGGTAAAATTCATTTGGGTGGTAAGTTGCATGACCGAGCAATAAACGGTCAAAGTAGTGTAGGTCAGAAGTGTAAAAAGTGACCTGGTCATTAAGGGTGTTTAAGCTAGGGGGGCTGAGGTGGTTAAAGGTAATTTCTGCCCATCCTTCTCCCGCATCCGATGGTGGTGTAATGCACTTTTGAACGGCACATTTCTTCCCAAACAAGCACTAGAAGACACAATTACAACCATGCCTAAAGAGGGGAAAGACTTAGAACGACGTGGAAGATATCACCCTATACCATTGCTCAACGTTTATTCGAAAATATGAGTTAAATGGTTGAGTAGTTCTCTTTCAAAATTAGTAAATCCTGAACAAGTAGGTATTGTCCCAGGTAGGAAAGGTAATCATAATTCTTGTAAAATACTTAAAGGGTTTGTCTCACTTCAGCAAATAGCATTTATCCTATATGGAAATTTATGTTTCAAATGCTTTATTGAAAAATAGTTTTTCATCTTCATATAAGCATCATGATACAGCAAAAACATATGCATTTCGGTCATACATAAATTGTTAACAAAAAATAAAATAATAATAAAGAAAAATAACAATGACAATAACAATCGTCAAAGGGAGATCCAAAAGCGATTATCAGCTCTATATGGAAATTTAATGCACTTACTAATCTATTGTGATTGTCCATATTGTCTCCTTTGCTGGCTTGATTCATTTTTCCATCACATTATATACTGCTTGTTTCCAGGGGTTACGACAACCCTACAATCCAGCGGTGCTGGTCGTGTTTACACACTATAGAAAAAAGTGCCAACCTATGCACGCAGTCTCGGCCACCAGAGAGGTGGCGCTTTTTCCTGTAGGGTACAAGTGGGACCACCGCTGCTACATTAGAGGGTGGCCGTAATCCCTGGAGGATATGAGCAGTGTATAATGTGATGGAAAAATTAATCCAGCCAGCAAAGGAAGCAATATTAACTTGAGAGACAACCCCTTTAACGTGATCCAGTATGCTCTGGGCTTCCTCTAGTTCTTCTTGGCACTGATGCTGAGAAGGCTTTTGATTGCGTCAACTGGCTGTTCATGCAACAAGTCTTGGCCAGATTTGGTATGCCGTCCAAGTTTATTAGGCGATCATGTCCCTATACAGTAGTCCTAGTGCGATAGTCACGGGTAGGGCTCATGCACACGACCATTGCCCGACCGTGGCCATATTGCGGCCCGCATACGGTGGGTCCACAATACATGGGCACCGGCCATGTGCATCACGGATCGCGGACCTATTCATTTCAATAGGTCCGCAATCCTGGAGATGCGGCACAGAGGCACGGATCGGAAGGACTACGGAGTTGAATGGGACTGGATCTGTCTGCAGCAGCCACTTCTCTTCTGTCTTCATCTTTGAGGAATAGGACCTTTGATGACGTCACTGCGCTCATCACATGGTCCATTGCATGATCTTTTACCATGGTGATGGATCATGTGATGGACCATGTGATGAGCGCAGTGACGTCACCACAGGTCTTTTTCCTCACAGATGAAGACAGAAGAGAAGCCGGACTGCGCGAACATGTGGATTAAGGTGAGTTAAATTATTTATTTATTTTTTTAACCCCTCCAGCCCTATTGTACTATGCATTCTGTATTCAGAATGCTATTATTTTCCCTTATAACCACGTTATAAGGGGAAATAATACAATCTACACAACCTTGAACCCAAACCTGAACTTCTGTGAAGAAGTTCGGGTCTGGGTACCACATTCAGTTTTTTATCACGCGCGCGCAAAACACATTGCACCCGCACGATAAAAACTGAACAACGGAACGCAATCGCAGTCAAAACTGACTGCAATTGCGTACCTTCTCGTGCAGGTTTGCCGCAACGCATCCGGACCTTATCCAGACACGCTCGTTTGCAAGGGGCCTTACCCCAGTCCTCAGTCAAGATCTGCACAAATATCAACTTCTTAATCGAGCTTATTATCATTATAATTATTAGTATTACTTTTATTTTCTATTACAATTTACTGTATTTTTAATGCAATACCTGATCTATGGCAGCTTTGGAATACTAATGTTTTAAAATATTGACCCAAGGGAGATCCCAAGAATAAGGGCTCATGTACCATATTTTGCATCCATGTTGCATTTTTTGTGGGTCGCACACTAACCCATTCATTTCTATGAGACTGCAAGATAATGGACAGCATATGGATGTCATCCGTGTGCTGTCCGCATCCTTATATCTGTTCTGCAAATTATAGAACATGTGCTATTGTAGTCCACATTGCAGACGAGAATAGCCATTTCTATGGAAGGGAGAGAAAAATGCGGATTGTACATGGAAGCGATCCATATTTTCAGGATCCGTGGTTTGCCGACTGAAACACGGATTTAGTTGTGTGCGTGAGGCCTTAAAGGGGTATTCCCATCACATACAATAGGGGCATATCGCTAGTATATGCCCCCATTGTCTGATAGGTGCGGGTCCCACCTCTGGGACACGCTACTACAAGGAGAATGGAGAACGGTGCGGGGAGAGCTGTGGCTGGAGAACCCCGGGTTTCCTGGGGTCCGTCCTCCACCAAGAGCTGCATCCCACTACAAGTGAATGGGAGCGCACCGCGCACGCGTGGCCCCTGCTCCCATTCATTTCTATGGGGCAGATGGAAATAGTCTAGGCAGCGCTCGGCTATTTTCGGCGGCCCCATTGAAATGAATGGAGGGCGACTGTGCATGCGTAGTGCGCCCTACACTACTTTCCCCGCTCCGGTCTCGCTGTAGGTGCGGGTCCCAGAGGTGGGACCTGCACCTATCAGACAATGGGGGCATATCCTAGCAATATGCCCCCATTGTATATGATGGGAAAACCCCTTTAAGTTTTACAAAAACTGGACATGTTATCTGTTATATAACTGGTAATATTTTCTGACTCAATATACAGAAAATGCAAACCACGTATCCAGGGGCGAACTGGAAACTTAAAGTGGCCCTGGAAAAAAAATACCAAAAATGGCTCTGTTTTGTAGTTGGGTCTAAATTTTTGGAAGGCAGGGCCAGCAATACCATATTGTGGCACATTATACCACCCCAACAGAGCCAAATACCACAGTCCATCATAAAAAACTGCCAGCAATGCAAATACATCCCCAAAAACTTCCACTGACCGGCTGTGAGGAGGGCCCAGGTGGACCCCTGGGCATCGGCCCACCGGGAAATTTCCCTGTAAGGTCTATGGCCAATCCGCCCCTGCACGTATCGATGATCAAGGACTCCCACCGTGAAATATATTTGCTGTATCTATGTAGTGCTATCAAAGTAACAAAACACAAATGTTCACCAACTGGTCAAAGCTACACAAAAAGAGGAAATCCCTAAAACGTCTGATCCTATGGATTGTTTCAATTCGTGTAGCTTTGACCAACATTGGTGTTTTGTTGCTTTGACAGCACTACATAGATACAAATGGCAGCAAGTATCTTCTCCTGTGGGAATTAAAGCGGTTCTCCCCGATTTTTATTTTTTTTCTAAATTTGACAAGGGCCTGATGATCCCGCACTGCCACTCTGGTCCCCATCGTTCCAATCCCCAGTGAGCCTATAATGATGATGTCACGTTAATCATTCACTGCACCGCTGCTGCAGCCAATCACTGGTTTGGCTGCGGCTTTCATGGGAATGAGGCAGGGATTGAGGCGGTAGGGACTGTTGCAAAAGAGCGGGAACGTCTATACATTTTAAAGGTGATGGAGATAGGAAAGCACTGAATTTATACAAAGAGGATTCCTGTGTACCCCTATGTGAAGAGTGCAGCAGTCAAGCATGAGAGCTGCTGTTCCATTCATCTCTATGGGACTGCCAGCCAAGAGCTTTTCTCAGCTTTTCTTCAGGGGTCCCATAAGGATGAATGGAATGGCAGTGCTCATGCTCGACAACCATTCTACAGTATTTATATAGTGGTCTAAGAAGCCCCATTCTCCTGATCTGTGCGGTTCCCAGCGGTTGGAAAGCCACCGATCAGACACTTAGGATCGGGGATAAGTTTAAGTCTTATTACAACCCTTTATAGTCAGTTGGCGCCAGTGGCGGATTACAATAGGGACGTTCGGGTCGGCAGCCCCGGGCCCAGCGCCGCTGGGGGGCCCAACGCTGACCCGAACGCCCACATACTGCGGCGGGGCACGGGAGCGCATAGCTCCCTGTCCCCTCGCCGATCACCGCCATAGGCTTCAGGCCTTGTAGGCCTGAGGCCTATGCGGTAGTGAAATCCCGGCGCAGGCGTGCGTGATGACGTCATCATCGCGCGCCTGTGCCGGGACGCAGCACTGTGACGCGCCTGACTCATCCCGCCTCTGCGAGCAAGCGCCTGGCCCTGGACATAGGTGAGTATTTATCTTTTCATTTTTTGTTCATTTTTTATTTTTTTATTTCATGTGCCTACATTTGGGGGGTGGGGAGCAAATGGGGGCAGTGGTGGGGGCAAATTATTATGAGAGGGACTACACTATGTGGGGGCAAATTATTATGAGAGGGACTCCACTATGTGGGGGCAAATTGCTGTGTGGGGGCAAATTATTATGAGAGGGACTACACTATGTGGGGGCAAATTATTATGAGTGGGACTACACTATGTGGGGGCAAATTATTATGAGAGGGACTACACTATGTGGGGGCAAATTATTATGAGAGGGACTACACTATGTGGGGGCAAATTGCTGTGTGGGGGCAAATTATTATGAGAGGGACTACACTATGTGGGGGCAAATTATTATGAGAGGGACTACACTATGTGGGGGCAAATTATTATGAGAGGGACTACACTATGTGGGGGCAAATTGCTGTGTGGGGGCAAATTATTATGAGAGGGACTACACTATGTGGGGGCAAAATGCTGTGTGGGGGCAAATTATTATGAGAGGGACTACACTATGTGGGGGCAAATTGCTATGTGGGGGCAAATTATTATGAGAGGGACTACACTATGTGGGGGCAAATTGCTATGTGGGGGCAAATTATTATGAGAGGGACTACACTATGTGGGGGCAAATTGCTGTGTGGGGGCAAATTATTATGAGAGGGACTACTATGTGGGGGCAAATTGCTATGTGGGGGCAGTGTGGGGGAAAATTGCTATGTGGGGGCAGTGTGGGGGAAAATTGCTATGTGGGGGCAGTGTGGGGGCAAATTGCTATGTGGGGCAGTGTGGGGGCAAATTATTATGGGAGGGACTACTATGTGGGGGCAAATTTCTATATGGGGGCAGTGTGGGGGAAACTATTGTGTGGGGGTAATTGCTATGTGGGGACAGTGTGAGGAAATTGCTATGTGGGGGCAAATTACTATGTGGGGGCAGTGTGGGGGAAACTGTGTGGGGGAAATTGCCATGTGGGGACAGTGTGGGGAAATTACTACGGTATGTGGGGACAGTGTGGGGAAATTGCTATGTGGGAAAATTGCTATGTGGGGGCAGTGTGGGGAAAACTATTGTGTGGGGGAACAGTGTGGGGAAATTGCTATGTGGGGGCAGTGTGGGGGGAAATTACTGTGTGGGGGGAAATTACTATGTGGGGGCAGTGTGGTGGAAATTACTATATGGGGGTGTTGCTATTGGGGAGGCACTGTAGGGGAAATTCTATTATTTCTGGGGACACTATACAGGGATTATTGCCTGGAGCACAATAGAGGGTGTTATTATTACTCGGGGCACTCTAGGGGACATTATAGCTGCTGTGAACACTATAGGAACATTTGGGGTAATTTATCAAACTGGTGTAACGCAGAACTGGCTTAGTTGCCCATAGCAGCCAATCAGATTCCACCTTTCATATTTGACCGCTCTTTTGGAAATCCAGTTCTACTTTACACCAGTTTGATAAATTACCCCAATTATGTCTATTAGGGTCACTATTTTTTCAGCAGTATAGTTCCTGGGGCATTGGGGAGCACAACGGGCACAGTATTGGGGGTGGCAGGATGACGCTGTGGGGACACCAGGATGGGGAGGTTGATGGAAAAATTGAGAAATCTAACGTGTCTGTGTTACAAACTGTAGAGACGAGATGTGGCTGAAAGAATTTGCCATGGTGGTCTGGGTCAAATGGAGGAGAAGAGGAAAGAGAAGGTCTACATGACAGGAGATGTCACTGGATGTAAGAGGTATGTGGTGCTGTATTCTCCTCCATGTCTTTTTTATTACAATTATATGTATTTTAAATTTGGTGACCAAATTTTTCAGTTTAGGACCCAATTTGGGGTATTCTTTTTTAGTCTGAAGATGTCATATGGCCTAAGAAGAGACTGTGGCGCCCATGAAGCACCGCAGCCTCTTCATACAAAAAAAAAAAACTAAACTAAAATGGAGGGGGGGGGGGGGGCCCAAGTTGGGTAGACAGCCCCGGGCCTATCATGCACTTAATCCGCCCCTGGTTGGCGCAGAATGCGCCAGGCACAGGCCTCTTCATAAATTTGGCACATTTCCAAACAGCCCTTGCCCTAGACTTTCAAATCTACGCCAGTTATGAGCTGGCGTAGATTTGAACTTTTACGCCAATTTCTGCTGCAGTAAATCCATCAGACGGAGGGAGACCATCAAAAAGAACTTTCAAAAGGTGCTGAGACAAGCAAATATTTGCAATTTATGATGCAAATATGGTGTGTCCCATAACTTGAACTCTTTTAGGCGTAAACAGTTTGATAAATGCCCCTCAAGGAGTTATACCAGACATAGGCCTCATGCACACGACCGTTGTTTTATTCCGTGTCCGTTGTTCCGTTTTTCGTGATTTTCTGCGGACCCATTGACTTTCAATGGGTCAGTTGAAAACTCGGCTAATGCACCGTTTGTCATCCGCTTCCGTGATCCGTGGTTCCAGTCCGTCAAAAAAATATAACCTGTCCTATTTTTTTTCACGGAAAACGGATCGCGGACCCATTCAAGTCAATGGGACCGTAAAAAAAAACGCGGAGGCACACAAGCTTGTCATCCACGTCTGCGCCCGTTTTTTTCCTATCATTTGCATGGCAAACTTGACTTAGGCCTCTTTCACACTTGCGTTGTCCGGATCCGGCGTGTACTCCACTTGCCGGAATTACACTCCGGATCCGGAAAAACGCAAGTGTACTGAAAGCATTTGAAGACGGAACCGTCTTCCAAATGCTTTCAGTGTTACTATGGCACCCAGGACGCTATTAAAGTCCTGGTTGCCATAGTAGGAGCGGGGAGCGGGGGAGCGGTATACTTACAGTCCGTGCGGCTCCCGGGGCGCTCCAGAATGACGTCAGAGCGCCCCATGCGCATGGATGACGTGATCCATGCGATCATGTGATCCATGCGCTTGGGGCGCCCTGACGTCACTCTGGAGCGCCCGGGGAGCCGCACGGACGGTAAGTATGCTGCTCCCCCGCTCCCCGCTACACTTACCATGGCTGTCAGGACTTTAGCGTCCCGGCAGCCATGGTAACCACTCTGAAAAAGCTAAATGTCGGCTCCGGCAATGCGCCGAAACGACGTTTAGCTTAAGGCCGGATCCGGATCAATGCCTTCCAATGGGCATTAATTCCGGATCCGGCCTTGCGGCAAGTGTTCCGGATTTTTGGCCGGAGCAAAAAGCGCAGCATGCTGCGGTATTTTCTCCGGCCAACAAACGTTCCGTACCGGAACTGAAGACATCCTGATGCATCCTGAACGAATTTCTCTCCATTCAGAATGCATTAGGATAATCCTGATCAGGATTCTTCTGGCATAGAGCCCCGACGATGGAACTCTATGCCGGAAGACAATAACGCAGGTGTGAAAGAGCCCTTAGACTTTTTTTTAACTTTCCTACATGTCTGGTGATCCTCCAAAAATAAAGGAAGACACACGGAAACAAAAACGGAAACGGATCACGGAACAATGGAACCCCATTTTGCGGAACGGAACACAACAACGGTCGTGTGCATGAGGCCATTAGGGGGCCAAAAATGTGATTTACCATCTGCCATTTTGCTGACGTGGGAATAAAATAAAAAAAAAATAAAAAAGAACGTAAATGTTTCCTATATAATATCACTCATTTTACTATCCAATCCTTGCTTTTGGCTTCAAATACTGCATCGAAAAACTGCATCAGGAGAAAGCATCTTCAATACGAAAAATCTGTGCGTTTAATTGTGGTAAATTCCTCTCCAAGTGTTGTGTCACTATATGGATCAAGGGAAATTCTCTGTATCTATGGCCGGAAAATAGCGCCATTATAGTTTGCATGATTACAGTCACGCAGATTTCACTATTGTTATGGCTCTCAGGGGTTAAGATACGTTCTCCGCGTTATCTCAGCGAGTGGTCGTTGTGCTAAGATGGCGCGTGTGTATTTTCTGACGGATTAACCTGCAGGATCCAATCCTTAAACATGGATAATAGTGAGCTAATAAGCCAGCTCTGCTCTATTTATAACCTGGAAGCATGTCTTCTGCTTACATGGCGTTTCCTCGCTCGGATTGGCATGCACAGCAGCGCTATGTAACATCCACCGGGCATATAGGTGGACACAGGTAACACTGATAGGGCTGTGTAGTTGCACTAAGCATAAACTACAGCAAACAATATAATACACAACACATGTGCTAGAATTAAAGCCTAATATATAAGAGGGCGAACCTGGTACAATCAGTTATATGCATCGGAGTAAAAACGGAGGCAATCAATGAATCTACTGATACAGTATATATCCACCCGACAGGGGACAAACTGAAGTTTGTCTTCACGTTTGTCTACTTGTGTAAAGGTAACGGTCCGGTCCGTGCGCCACAGAACTTGTGAAATTTATCACGTTCTGGCTTACATTCGCTTGCCACAGCTATGGCAAGTCAGGATTGGAGTGCAGCTGAGACAATTTTTTGGTTCCTTTCCAAATGCCCCAATGATAAATAAGGCCAAAACCCAACATACTGTACACCATAGGAACGCTCACAAAACATCTGGAGATCTGAAATGAAAAGAACACTGGCCCCTTGCTTGTTGATAAATCTGCCGTAAAAGTAAAACGACAGAAAAGTCACGATTTACTCCAAAATGAAGACAAAGCCAGTTTGGTAAATTGGGGTCATAGCCATAGGACCAGTAGAAGACACCACCATTGGAGGTGACCAATCACTCACCATTAGGGTCAGGGGCGTAACTAGTAAAGGCTGGGTACGATAGCAAATTTTTGAATTGGCAACCCCCCGAGCATCTTCCCTACAAACCCCCCTCCCATGTCTTGTCACCCCCCACCCACTCAGTATTTATGCCTCCTTAGTGTCTCCTTCACAGTAGAATGCCCCCATGGATTAGTTATTTCCCCTTGGAGCCCCCACACAGTATGAAGCCCTCTTAGTGCCTCCACACAGTAGTGCTCCTCCTTAGTGCCCCCCTTACGTTAGTAAAGCCCCTGTGGTGCAAATTTTTTTAAATTCCATTAATACTCACCTAGCTCCATTCCCCTGATGAATGAAGCACGTTTCGCCTTCCCCAGGCGGCGTGATACAGTGACGTCATCATACCTGCTGGGCTAAGACAGCGCACAGGCCGGGGGTCATATCCTAGGCCAGTCTGTTCAGAATAGAGCGCACAGGCCAAGGATTATTGCAGCAGGCCTGATCATGTCACTAAATCATGCCTGCTGGGGAGAGCACAGGCCTGGGAATAAGGCCCAGCACTTAATAGATGACGGACATCGATTACGGCCCGGGCTCCCCTGCCACTGCGGGACCCATAGCAGCCTCTATGGTAGTTCCATCCCTGAGTAAGGCCAATTTATTACGGAATGGGTGACATATAAGCTTAATAGATCTCATTGATGATACGTCCTGTGTGTACAGTGATTAACTATAAAGATTATTATGCAATAAAAAATGGCCAGGTACGTGATCTGTGCAGGTAGAGGGTGGGACTCCATTGCATTTTGTACAGGAAAATGGCTGCTGATTCCTGGAAGGGAGTTACAGAAAAATAACATGGTTTATAAGGCGGAAAATAAAGACAAAGGAGCAGATTTATTAAAATCAGCGTTTTAGATGCCGGTCTTAATAAACCCCTGAGCTGGCGGTGGTTCTGCTGAAGTTATGAAGAGACACCGGCCCGTCCCCTTCCCCGCCACCTTTTTTAGACCTGGTGTGAGCTGGGAAAAGTCTCAGATTGCGGCACAACTAGCTGTTGCCCCACAATCTGCGCCTGAAATGCACCTAATATAGCACCTAAAAAAGCCCATCCAGCGCAGCCTCCATCAAGGTGAGCAGCGGAATGGGCTCCTGCCAGGAGGCATGTCTCTAATTGTAGGTAACTAAAACGCTAGCACTGGGGCTTAGACTACTTTCACACTTGCGGCAGAGGAATCCGGCAAAACGTATGCAAACTGATTGCATTTTAAGACTGATCAGGATCCGAATATGACTGATCAGAATATTCTAAAAAACTAATATATAGCAATATAGCAAATATATTCGTTATTTAGAGAATATTCCTCCCCGTCACCATGGGAACGCCTGTGGGTTACAAAATACCATCGGATCTGAGTTTTCTCTGAGATCGTGGAAATTCAGATCCGATGGTATATTCTAACCCACAGGCGTTCCCATGGTGACGGGGACGCTTGTCGGGGAGCAGTATGCCAAAGTGGAATAACAGTACAGATTGAAAAAAAAAAGACGAATATTCTAAATAACGAACATATTCGCTATATTGCTATAACTTTGTTTTTTAGAATATTCGTCATATTCTAAAACAAGAATATATAGCAATATAGCGAATATTCGTAAAATACACATATAGACTGCAATTTAGCTATAGTGCTATATAAATTTTTTCCAAATCTGAAGTTCAGAAGAGAAAAAAAAAAATTGACTATAAAAAAAATACTATAGCACTATATTAGCTAAATTACAGTCTATATGTTTATTTTACGAATATTCGCTATATTGCTATAACTTAGTTTTTTAGAATATTCGTCATATTCTAAAAAACAAAGTTATAGCAATATAGCGAATATTCGTAAAATACACATATTAGTCATAGCCATAGCCAACCAATAGGAAAGTTGCCTTATACAGTTAACAGAAAATCGCAATACGCGAATAATTAAATTGCATATTATTTGCGATAAATAGAATAATGATGAATATTAGATTTCGACGAATATAAGACGAATATTCAATCGAATATTTGCGAAATATCGCGAAATCGAATATGGCACCTCCCGCTCATCACTAATCCTGATGCATCCTGAACGGATTATTTTCCATTCAGAATGCATGGGGATAAAACTGATCAGTTCTTTTCCGGATTTGAGCCCCTAGGATGGAACTCAGCGCCGGAAAAGAAAAACGCTAGTGTGAAAATACCCTTAGCGTTCTAAACGAGCCACTGTCAAAACTGTTCATTTTAGGATTTTGTCTAAAAAGGAAGTTATAATACCACACAACGCATGCGCAGTGATGTGAGACCTACTGCCCTTATCTGCACACTGCAACCAGGAAGTTATAATGCCACACATGTGTATGTAAATTATTGGAGAACAGTCCAGCAGCGTGCATTATATGTAAATTACCAGAGAAAAGTCAGGCGCATGCGCAGTCTTATGAGGTACAGTGGCCTCATCTGCACACTGCCGTCAAGAAGTTATAATACTGTGCACATTGTATGTAAATTACCAGAAGAGAGTCATGAAAAGTGGCCAGTGGCAGTTTGCAGATGAAGTCAAGGCCAGTACACATATGTTTGCTGTGCATGCGCCAGGTACCACTGGACTCTCTTCCCATGACTTTTCTAAGGTAATTTACATACATACTATTATAACTTTTTTTCAGCAAAATACTAAAATGGACAAGTTTATGTTTAGAATCCTAAACCTTGGCTGTGGAATCTTTCCAACCATGATCAACTAATAGGAAATCTCTACCATACAAAGTACACCTTAGGGTATATTCACACAGGGCAGACTCCAAATCAACTCCATTTATCTGAAAGGGTTTGTTTTGGCGGCAAGCACGTGTTCACACTATGTAGTGTACATTTCACATCTAAGCTGCTGGTGAATACACTTGAGAATTGTATCCATAGGCCACCATTACACGGAGGACAACATATTGTCCTTATGGACTCCATCAGGGTGGTACACGTTGCTGTACTTTTTTTTTGCTTGATTGAATAGTGTTCAACAGTATATTTGTTTTTTCACATCGGAACCTCTGGATGATGGAGGAGCGGCATCTAATAGAGGGGGCCCGATGCCCCCAATGAACGCTGCAACATAGTATGTAATATGGCCCCTTAAAGAGGACCTTTCACCGATCCTGACATTGTGAACTAAGTATCATGACATATACAGCGGCGCCCAGGGATCTCACTGCACTTACTATTATCCCTATCGCCGCTCCGTTCTCCCGTTATGTCCTCCGGTATGTTCGGGGCCTTGGTTATAGTAGGCGGAGACTTAGGGGACTTGGTTATAGTAGGCGGAGTCTGCCCTTGTTCTGCTGGGAGTCTCCTTCTCCTAGGCTGTAGCGCTGGCCAATCGCAGCGCAGAGCTCACAGCCTGGGAGGTTTTCTCTCCCAGGCTGTGAGCTCTGTGGTGCGATTGACCAGCGCTACAGCCTAGGAGAAGGATACGCCCAGCAGAACAAGGGCAGACTCCGCCTACTATAACCAAGTCCCCGAACATACCGGAGGACATAACGGGAGAACGGAGCGGCGCCCAGGGATAATAGTAAGTGCAGTGAGATCCCTGGGCGCCGCTCCGTTCTCCTGTTATGTCCTCCGGTATGTTCGGGGAGTTGGTTATAGTAGGCGGAGACTTAGGGGACTTGGTTATAGTAGGCGGAGTCTGCCCTTGTTCTGCTGGGAGTCTCCTTCTCCTAGGCTGTAGCGCTGGCCAATCGCAGCGCAGAGCTCACAGCCTGGGAGGTTTTCTCTCCCAGGCTGTGAGCTCTGTGGTGCGATTGACCAGCGCTACAGCCTAGGAGAAGGATACGCCCAGCAGAACAAGGGCAGACTCCGCCTACTATAACCAAGTCCCCGAACATACCGGAGGACATAACGGGAGAACGGAGCGGCGCCCAGGGATAATAGTAAGTGCAGTGAGATCCCTGGGCGCCGCTCCGTTCTCCCGTTATGTCCTCCGGTATGTTCGGGGAGTTGGTTATAGTAGGCGGAGACTTAGGGGACTTGGTTATAGTAGGCGGAGTCTGCCCTTGTTCTGCTGGGAGTCTCCTTCTCCTAGGCTGTAGCGCTGCCAATCGCAGCGCAGAGCTCACAGCCTGGGAGGTTTTCTCTCCCAGGCTGTGAGCTCTGCGGTGCGATTGACCAGCGCTACAGCCTAGGAGAAGGATACGCCCAGCAGAACAAGGGCAGACTCCGCCTACTATAACCAAGTCCCCGAACATACCGGAGGACATAACGGGAGAACGGAGCAGCGCCCAGGGATAATAGTAAGTGCAGTGAGATCCCTGGGCGCCGCTGTATATGTCATGATACTTAGTTCACAATGTCAGGATCGGTGAAAGGTCCTCTTTAAAGGGGTCTTCCAGAGCAACAATAATTGGTGGCAGCAGGGTCACAGCATCTTAAGAGCATTATATTCACCACCTCGACACACAGGAAGTGCCTCAAATTACCTGCTAAACCAATCACTGGCTGAGTCGGTTCTTCGCTGTGGCAAGTGCTTGGCTAAGAGGGCATATCAAGGCGTTTTCTGTGTGTCAAGACAGGAGCTGTTGAAAAGATGGTGTTGGAACAGCATCAATGGAGGATCGGTGAAGGTGAGTATTGCTTCTTTCATGTTTTTAAAGGGCACCTGTGACCATGAAAATGCATATTAATCTGCAGGCAGAATTTTACAGAGCAGTAAGAGCTAAGCAGATTGATATATAGTTTTGTGGGGGAAAAATTAAGAAAAACTTGTATTTCATTAATTTATATTCCTGCTCATTCTGGGCTTTGAAGTGCAGGAGGCGGTCCTATCAGTGATTGACAGCTGTGTATGCACAGTCATAGAGGGAAGCTTGTCAATCACTGATAGCTCCGCCTCCTGGACTTCAAAGCCCTGAATGAGCAGGAATAAAAATGAATGAAATACAAGTTTTTGCTGAATCTTTTCCTATAAAACTATATATCAGTCTGCTCAGCTCCTCCTGCTCTATAACATGCTGCCTGCAGCTCAGACACCACGTTCAACTTGACAGGTCCCCTCTAAGCCACTCTGACACCACTGCTACCAATTTTACTTTCCCTGAAAAAACACTTTCTAAATACACAAAGAGAACAATATCAAAAATAATCTTGAACTTTTTGTTTTCTCCATTTCCAAGATCATGAACTCAACACATTTTCTATAAGTTCCTCACTATGTAGCCAACTGACTATGTCCATCCTCGTGTCCCAGCAAGAGCCTCCTTAGTCTGTTGCTCTGTGAAAAACCCATATCCCCATCTCCAATCAGGCAATGCAATATTTAGACCCGCAGAGATGACACCATCACCAAATATAACACGGGGCAAGAACAGCAGCCTAACATTTCTTTTTAGCATGACTGTACCTATAGTAATAATACAAGTAAAAATGTACACTGCTGAATTATAGGTAAGATGGACTCTGCTTCAGGTGGCCTCATGCAGGACCTACCCCGATCAGAAGAGAGGTTGGGTTCAATACGGCAACTCTGGATGATAGGACTGGCCAAATATTAGATAGTCGTTACTGCTTCCAGTCTAACATTTTACCATTACCAGGACATTTCCAATTTATAAAAATTAAAATGTTAAAATTGGAATAAATGTATGGTGCTCGGAATGATGGTTGTCAAGTGTTCTTAAAAGTATGTATCTGATCATAGTCTTTGTGTCTATGGCCAACTTTACCCAGAATCTGCAGGTAATCCAATCAAAGACTGTAGTCCAGATCTGTAGTAAGGGGATCCTTCCTTAATATACACATACTACATATATACACTATTACACTATATAATATGAATTCCACTTTCCATCCTCCTATATGTAATATGGCCACATTTATCATCCTATCTACCCCCCTATATGTAACAGGGCCACATTATATTACGTTATCCATCCTCCTATATGTAATATGGTCTCATTGTATCATCTTATCCGCCCCCCTACATGTAATATGATCACATTGTATCATCTTATCCATCCTCCTATATGTAATATGGCCACATATCATCTTATCCGCCCCCTATATGTAATATGGCCACATATCATCTTATCCGCCTCCTATATGTAATATGGCCACATTAGATCATCTTATCCATCCCCCTATTTGTAATATGGCCACATTATATCATCCTATCCGCCCCCTATATGTAATATGATCACATTATATCATCTTATCCGCCCCCTATATGTAATATGGCCACATTATATCATCTTATCCGCCCCCTATATGTAATATGATCACATTATATCATCTTATCAGTCCTCCTATATGTAATATGGCCACATTGTATAATCTTATCCATCCACATCTATGTAATATGGTCAAATGTTATCATCCATATTAAGGCTGCATCCCCCCTATGATGGTACCAAACCAAACTTAGATGTGCCGGTTATTGAGGATATAATAATGACACATAAGGGTTGTCAGGACTAGAAACAGCGTCACTTCTGTCCATATTTGGCATTGCAGTCCAGCTTCACTAGATTGGGGTTGAAGGGCAGTACTAGACACAGCCCATGGACAAAGGGGGCGCTGTTTCTGGAAAAACAGCAAATCATTTAAAAGGTGGCTGTATTACAGATTATTGTGGTTTTACATAGGACTGCAGGTATGAGCACAAACAAAGCAGCTCTGAGAGTTACAACTCGTGTAGCCCATCTAAGCCCTATTGCTTTTAGGTCACAGTGATAATTGATGTGCATAATTGAGCAAAATGATCGTATGTACTTCAGTCAGTTGGCCCGTGACTAGTAAGTTCTTCAAAGTTTAATTTTACTGGGTAGACAAATGTATTTCTATAAACACTCATCCCTCCAGGTGTAGCAGAGCTGAGTTAGTCATTTGGCACCAGTCATGATGATATCACAACGTCTTGTATATGGCTCCTCTACTTACTCTTTCACCTCCTTGGAGCTGAAGTCAAGGTATCGGTTGCTGACCCACTGGATCTCAAACCAGTCTCTGTATCCGTTATTCCCACAGCATTTGAACTCGATCTGGAGCAGATCTATGGTCCTCTTCATGAAGCATCTCCCCGGGGTGTCCGTATCCTTGTAATAACGCATCCCGTTCTTCAGCCCATGGGCCAGGGTGCTCTCTAAAGACCCCCTGGTCACCAAACACACCACGGCAATGAAGAACATGAAGATGTTAAAGAGCAGACAGACGGCCAAGTAAGGTTTCAGCATTGGCTTCCACTTTGCAAACTTTGCAGGATCCAGAGAATCGTAACAGATTTTACCAGCGAACGCGTTAAGCAAACAGGCCAGCACCCCCATGAGGATGAGGGAATTGGGCACAAAATGGCTTTCGACGTTATCCATCACCTCACTTCTCTTCCTCAGCTCGATCTTGAGGAACAATCCCATGGAAAACAGGACGATGCCAGCGACCACACTGCACCAATTCATCAGCCATATCCCCTGAGCCAACTTGACTCGTTTCTTCAGGTTAAATTTCATTTTCATCATCGCCATGGTGCCAACCTGGAGAACGGGATTTTGCTTGAAATTTTAGTGATTCTTTGGATGAACAAATCGACTTGGAGGACGCCGGTCAGTCCATAAGTGGCTGCAGGGAGTGTGACTTTTTCATATTGACCACCCTACCCTAAAGATGGAGGGAGAAAGTGCCTATGGCACCTAAGTGCGCGTGATAGCACAGTTCTAAAATGTTATTGACCGACAGGAGCTACAACTATCTCTGGTGGCCTACTTCCCATCGAAGAAGAAGAAGGAGTCTGAAAGTTTCAGATGATTAAACCTACAAGTGCTGTACGTCACCTAAATACCTCTAATCTCCTTCATCCCATTTTGCCAACCTGATAATCAGCAGATCTAATCCTCGTTCTACTGGTTACTGCATTTCTCCTTCCACAAAGTATGAGGCATTTTACAGCCTGGCGGACATTACTCTGTACTAAAGGAGGAAATGCACTAAAAGGGAATGTGTCATCAGAAAATCATGTTTTTTAAGTTTAACATATTTTTAAAGGCTTTTTGTTGTAATTTCAATATCTATATTTGAACAAAAACCCTAAAATCCTGCATCGGCCACTAAACCTTATAATAGGTGCCAATTCTAATCCTGCCTGTAATGATATCACCTCTGTGCAGGGGCATTGCTGGGGTCTCAAAAGATCCGGGGCCCAAGCCCCAATGATTATGGCCCAGTTCCATAAGTTGCCTCCCCCCACAAACCACATTTTGCTGTACTTGCTATACAGCAGCACATACCTGTCATATCCAGGGCCTCCCACGTGACGTCTTCTCCGATGTAGATCTTCTCTGTCATCATCTTCTCCATTCGGTCCAGACAACTTCTCCCAGCCACTCCTCGTCTCTGCAGAGTGTGACACACAGACATCTTAGCCTCCTCACATTTCTATTATCATCCCCCAACCTGGAGTCCCCCCAGTGTTATCCTGCTGGTCGCTGTGCTGCCCAATACTCCCAGATATTATCCTGAAGGAAAATGAGTGGCCCCCATAGTAATAGTGTTCCTCATAGTCCCACCAATAGTAATTCCCTTCTAGAATGCCCCCATTAGTAATACTGCCCCTACAGTGCCCCCAACAGTGATAATGCTCCCAAAGTGTGCCCCCATTAGTAGAAGAGCCCTCCAGTATTAATACCCTCACAGAGCCCCCCAGTATTAATACCCTCACAGAGCCCCCGGTAGGAATAAGGCCCCCTATTGTTCCCCCAGTGGTAATAAAGCTCTCTACAGACCCCTCAGTAGTAATAAGGCGGATCTATAAGTCACTCCTATAGAGGCCCCCAGTAGTAATAAAAATGCCTATAATGTCCCCTGGATTTACACTACAGTGCACCCAGTATTTATACTGCCCCCCACTGTTATAATGCTCGCCTGAAGTGTTCCAAGTATTAATAATGCCCCCTATAGTTATATTCCTATCTCCACTATACAGTCCCATGTAAATAACTCCCTTACTTCCTCCCTCAGACCCCTGTAACATTTAGTCCCATGTAAATAACATCACTGCCTCCCACAGCCGCCTTCAACATACAGTCCCATGTAAATAACATCACCCTGCCCTAGCCCCCTTCGACATACAGTCCCATGTAAATAACATCACTCCCGCCCACTGCCGCCTCCAACATACAGTTCTATGTAATTAACATCACTCCCTCCTACAGAGACATTGTTAGAGAGCAATCCCACTACTAGGTTTAAAATGGAATTAGACCAGATTCTTGAATCTGGGGTCGAAAGACGTGTACTTACACCAAGACTTAAGGATGGCCTAATGGTAGATCATCCTGTAACACCTACTTTATATCTCTTGCCCAAAGTTCATAAACAGCTGACTAGTCCTCTGGGGCGCCCTATAGTGTCTGGGGTGGGGAGTCTCTGTGAATGTGTGAGTAGGTATGTTGACTTTTATTTGAGGGGGTGCGTGGAGACCCTACCATCCTATATTAGAGACACCTCTGATGTTTTGAGGAAGTTCAATGGTGTGTCGCTCGAGGAGGAGATGTGGTTCATCACTTGTGATGTGGAAGCCCTGTACACGTCGATATGCCACGACCAAGGGACCAGGACTTGTCAGTACTTTATGCAGATGGCATATTTAGATCCGGATGTTATTGACTTTGTCATTGAGATTTTGGACTTTATTCTGAGACACAACTATTTTACATTCAAAGATCGCCTCTTCCTACAGCTCCGGGGAACAGCGATGGGGGCGACTTGTGCGCCCTCTTACGTAAATTTGTTCCTCGGGCTGTGGGAGAGGGAGACAGTCCAGAATCTTCCGGACTATAGCTCTGTGGTCTTGTGGTCGCGGTATATCGACAATGTTTTGTTCATCTGGCAGGGCACTGAACAGCAGCTTCTTGCCTTCCTCCAGCGACTTAATGATAATGCCCTCAACATCAGGTTGACATGGCACTATAGCCAGGTAAGGATAGAGTTTATTGATATCCTTATAAGTAGGGAAAGGGATGGGTGGGTCTCCACGGACCTTTATAGGAAACCGACCACCACTAATACTCTCCTGTATGCTAAATCATCTCACTACCCACAGACTGTTAGGGCGATTCCAGTCGGACAGTTTTTACGTCTTCGCCGTATCTGCTCAAGTGACCAGCGATTTGAAGTCCAATCGAGAGACCTTTCCAGGAGATTCCAAAACAGAGCATATAATCAACAGGATGTTATGAGGGGCTATGCGCGAGCCAAATCTACAACCAGAGATTCTCTTTTGGTAAGTAATAAGAAAAGGACTGACAATATAAGCTGCCGCTTTATTACGTCTTTTAATACACAATGGCGTAAAATACGCCAAATACTTACCAACTACTGGCCCATATTGCTATCGGATAATGATCTACGGGCAGCACTCTTGGATTATCCACAAGTTACATGGCGACGCTCTAAAAAATTTGGGAGACCTGTTTACGAATAGCCATTATGTTTCTCTCCATCTTACATCTTTGGGAGCAAGGGTCCGAGGTGGGGCTCCTTTCCATGTAACTACTGCCAGGCGTGTAAATACATGATCAGGACCTCCACATTTACTGATACAGAGGGCTTGCGTGATTATCAAATTGTGCATCATATCACATGTAGAACTACATCAGTGATATATTTGATATCATGCCCCTGTAATCTTTTTTATGTGGGGATGACTTTCAGGGAGCTTCGCGTGAGGATTTTTGAGCATGCTAGTAAAATTCGCCAAGCAGCTACTATGGAGACTGAGGAGCTGAATAAGCTACAACCCATAGCTTTACACTTTAGGGAGAGACACAATTGTGATCCCCAACATTTAAAAGTTAGGGGCATTGATAGGGTTAAAATGGGTTGTAGAGGAGGCGATATAAAAAAACGCCTCCTGCAGCGTGAAACAAAATGGATAGTGTTACTTAAAAGTGAGATCCCAAGAGGTCTAAATGAGACAGTTAGCTTTAGGTCTTTTTTGTAAATCGCGTTTTTTTTTATATTTTGTGTCGTCTTAATATAATATATTTATCATATGTTTGTTTGTTCTTTTATAGTATACATAATTGTGCTATGATGATGTGAGGTCTAATTGGAGGCATAAAGAATATGGACTCTGTGAAGAAATATTATAAAGCCTATTTTGCACCTTATTATATGAAATATTTTTATTTGAAATGGTCTTTTCATATATATTTTGCACCTTATTACATGAATTATGTTTTTTTAAGGTAGCACTTATATATCTTTTATCGCAAATATTTATTCACTATTAATATATGATCAGGTGAGGAGTACTATTATGTTTATTTTGCAGACTTTTTAATATGTATGTGTATTGGATGCAATGTATGTTTTTATATGATTTTAATTGATGTTTATACTTCTGCAATCATTGTATACAAAATCGCAATGATTGTATATAAAATCGCATCAATTATTTGTATTAATTATATGTGGGGTGCTGATTTATAGTATTGTACCCATTATCTGTGGGGTGCCGAGATGATACTGTGACGGCCGTCCTTATATTTGTTCTGTTTTTATGACCTCCACCAGGTATTAGCGCATCGTATTGGTGCGCTGTGGTGTGATATCATGGGAGTCGGGTGATGCACGCTCCTGGGCTGTGCAAGCAGGCTAGAGGGTGCTGTGGCGCGCATTGCTTGTGCAAGGCCTCACCCCGCGGCTGGGTCGTGCGGCGCATGGGGTGCGCTATACGTGGTTCTCTGGCAACTGGCGGCACGCTCCTATGATGTCGGATCCTCATTCACCATGCTCATGCGCACTAGTATTACCTGGCGTGGACCTCACTATTTAAGATGGACACCTGTGCACATTTTTCACCTCCTGACGAAGCCTTCTCTTGGCGAAACGGCGTCGAGGTGCAGCCCTGTCCAGACATCCGGTGCCTCCACACATCATGGGTAATTGACGCATTTCTTGTTTGTTTTGAGTGTCATTATGTATCAGTTATTTCCTTAGTATATCTACTATTGCCGTGCTTTCACTCTGTTTATATTTACACAGTTGCGACCAGACCTCTTGCTTTTTAGCAATTGTAGGCTGGCCATTGTATTTTTTATGGGTTACTGTGACACGGCATTTGATACTATGCACATTTATTATTTGGATATGTATCTAGTTATATGTCATTTTTGGGTCATTTATATTGGACCCATTAGTGTGTGGCTGACTATTTTCGGATTTTCTGGTCCGTCTCCTTGTTAGTACGGTACATGCGAGGATGTGGATTATTTCCCTGCTACATGGGGTTCCCCGTCTTCCCATGACCGTGTGCCTTTAGTAATTTTTGTTTATATTTCATGTATTAATAAATTCCATATATTTTATATGAGTGTTTTTCTTACTTTCTTTGGGGTTATTGGTTGGTCTTCTTTTGGTTATAGTGTTAACATCACTCCCTCCTACAGCCACCATCAACACACAGTTCCATGTAAATAACACCCCTCCATTAAGCCCTAACATACAGTCCCATGTAAATAACTTCCCTTCCTTCAGCCCTAACATACAGTCCCAGTTAAATAACCACAACTACCGGAATTGCTCTGCCTTTCCCTTCACTTACCTCTCCTCATGTACAGACATCACCACAGCTTCTTCTCTTCACTGCCGTCCTTTCCTGCACTGGTCACATAATTTAGTAAAGCTCATGAGAGAACTTTCATCTGCAGCTAATTATGATGAAGTTAAAGCAAGAAGTAGAATGAACAAGCTTTTTATGAGAGACTATGCTAAATCCTTAGGTGGTACCACAATCTCAAGTGTGACTTCCTTCACTAGCAGAAGTGCCACCCATATATCAGAGTCCTCAAATACCGAAAAGAAAGGAATTAGATGAACAACTTGCTGTCAAGAGAGCAGAAATTGAAATGGAAGCTGCCATCGAGGCGCAGCGCCAACTGATGGCTGAAAAGGAAGCTGAAAAGGATGCACAACGCCATCAGATGGAAGCTGAAATGGAGGCACAGCGCGATCAGATAGAATCCAAAATGGAGGCACAGGGCCATCAAATGGAAGCTGAAATGGAGGCACAGCGCGATCAGATAGAATCTGAAATGGAGGTACAGTGCCATCAAATGGAAGCTGAATTGAAAAGTCTGTAAAGACAAAAAGAAGATAAGATCATAGAAGCCAGACTCAGAGTACACGAAGAGGATATGAATCAGAGTAGTCATATGTTAAAATCTGTACTAAGTGAAGAGGCAGACTCCTACTTTCCTACATACTCCCAGGAGAATGGAGTGAAATCTCCAGCACTTAGTGAGGAAATAAGTTATTATCCTTCCATCCCTGCTCAGAAAGACAAAGAGAGGCCTAGTCCAGTGTTAGGAAAAAGGTGTGTGGATTTACCCTCTATCTCAACCGGAAAAGAAGAAGAAAGGGACTCACCTAATTCAGAACAAAGTGAGAAAATAGAACCGGAGGATTCTATTCCTAGATGCCTTGGCAATGCTCAGGAGAATGTTACAATCATTGTCCCAGCAAGACCATCGAGAACAGTCCTAGCCAGACTTCCCGTTCCGGAACCTACTGTATTTTCAGGAGACGTACTGAAGTTCATAGAGTGGAAGGCAAGTTTTGAGATGATTATTGAGCATCATTGCCTTAGTCTAGTTGACAAGTTATTGTACCTTCAGAGATATGTTGGTGGAGAAGCCAAGGAAGCTCTTGAAGGTAACTTCTATAGAAAAGACGAAGAAGCCTACAAGCAAGCTTGGGAAAAATTTAATGCAAGATATGGTCATCCTTTCTTAGTACAAAGAGTCTTTAGAGAGAAACTGAATAACTGGCCTAAATAGGTCCCAAAGAACACTTCAAACTCCAAAAGTATGGTGACTTCCTGCAAGCATGTAGCAATGCCATCCCACATGTACGAGGACTAGAAGTACTGAGCGATTATCTAGAAAACCACAGGATGCTAACTAAGTACCTGAAGAAGTGGCTTCAAGATGGAATCGCTATGTGACTGAACAGTTAGATCTAGGTAAGGACTTCCCAAGTTTTAAACAATTCTCCGAGTTCATCAATAAGGAAGCACGGATAGCATGTAATCCGATAACAGCATCTTATGTCTTTAAACTAGCCTTAGAAGAAAGGCCTGTGAGAGATAAAAGACGCGCAAGAGCAACTAGCTTTGCAACCAACACAGCAGCTAAAGGTCCAGATACCTACGAGAGCAAGTCCAAAGTCACTACTGGGATCAGTAGATAGACAGAACCGACAAATCTTCAGACTACCTTCAAATGTATGTTCTGTGGAGAGAACCACTCCATACACAAGTGCCAACAATTGAAGGAGAAGTCCCCAGATGAAAATAAAAGGTTTGTACTGGATAACCAACTGTGTTTCGGATGCTTAAGAAAAGGCCATGTTACTAAGGAGTGTAAGAAAAAGGCCACATGCAGCGTTTGCAAAGGATGCCATCCTACACCACTACATAATGAACGTCCAAAGAAAGATAAAACCTCAGTACCTAAAGATACTGAGGAAGGAAAGAAAGTATCGGTATTCTCTTGCAGAGTGAGGGAAGGAGAAAGCAACGGCACATCAATGGTTGTACCAGTTTGCATTTCAAATCCTAAAAGGAAGAAAAAGAAGGTATACGCCTATGCGCTACTGGATGCCCAGAGTGACGTCACCTTCATTGATCAAGAAATCTGCCAGAAATTACAAGTGACTACAGAACCAATGACGCTCAAACTCACAACAATGATGGGGAGAGACACATTAGTGAACAAAGGGTCAAATGACTGAGAGTTAGAGGACTTCATTCAAACTGCACATAAGATCTACCTCCAGCTTATACAAAATATGATATACCTTTAGATTGAGATAGTATACCTACCTGTGAAACAGCCAATAAATGGGAGCACCTATCTGTCATATCTCATGAAATGTCCCCGCTGAAGGAGTTTGGTGTTGGACTGTTGATAGGCTACGATTGTCCCGAAGCCTTGGTACCACAAAAGGTAATTACAGGAGGAAAGGGTGAACACTACGCTGTTCAAACTGATCTAGGATGGGATGTTGTTGGAGGAAAACAGCAGATCGCAAACTCACGACAGGTGACAGGATTGTGTCATTGAATATCTGTCCAAGAGTTACCAACTGTAAGTCCAGCAAAAGTAATCAAGATCCTTGAATCCGACTTTGCAGACATAAGTTTTAAAGAAAAGAGTGTATCCCAAGAAGACATAAAGTTCGTACACACTCTAGAAGAAAGTATTCAGCAGAATCAACAAGGTAATCTTGAAATGCCCTTACCTTTTAGAGAACAACCTCATCTGCCAAATAACAGAAATCTTGCCCTAGAAAGATTGAAATGTTTGAAAAAAAGGATGGTAAGAGATCCCAAACTGAAGAATTATTACTTGAAATTCATGGAAGGCATCCATGAAGAAGGACATGCAAAGAAAGTTAATAATCAGCCTAAAGAAGAAGTGTGGTACATCCCACATCAAGGTGTCTACCACTCAAAGATACCAGATAGGATTAGAGTGGTATTTGATTGCTCAGCAAGTACGGTGGTGTTGCATTGAACGATCATCTACTAAAAGGACCAGATCTTGCAAGCACTCTGCCTGGAGTGCTCTGTAGATTCAGAAAGTATCCCGTAGCAGTCATGTGTGACATTGAAAAGATGTTCCACCAGTTTCATGTGAAGAACGAAGATAGAGACTTCCTGAGGTTTCTATGGTGGGAGAACAGAGATACAGATTCAGAGCCAGCAGAATACAGAATGAAAGTACACTTGTTTGGAGCAGCATCGTCTCCAGGTTGCGCCAATTATGGTATGAAGTACCTGGCCAATCAGAATGAAAAGGATTGCCCATCAGCAAATTTTCTGAAGAAAAACTTTTAGTCCACAGAATCTGCAATCAAACTAGTGAAAGAAAGCCAAGAGTTATGCGCAAAAGGAAACCTGCACCTTCATAAATTCATCTCAAACAACAGAGAGGTACTGGAATCCATCAGTGACTCTGAACGTGCATCAACAATGAAGAATGTAGATCTCAATTATGATCATCTTCCAGTTCAAAACGTACTTGGATTGGGATGGAATGTAGAGAATGACAAGTTCTTCTTTGAAGTATCTATTGAAGAGAAAGTTGCAACTAGACATACCATTCTTTCCGCAGTGGCTTCTATATATGATCCATTAGGATTCTTGGCCCCAGTAATCCTCAGAGAAAAAGAAATATTACAACAATTATGCAGACAGAAGTTGGGATGGGACAATCCCAAACCTGAAAATTTGAGGCCAAGGTGGGAGAGTTGGATAAGAGACTTGCAAAACTTAAGAGAAGTTCGGATACCCAGATGTTTTTTACCTCATGATTTCGGAAAGTACAAGAAAATAGAACTTCATCACTTTTCAGATGCCAGTAGTTATGGTTATGGTCAGTGCTCCTACATCAAAGTGATAGGAGAAGAAAAGATACACTGTGCCCTGGTTATGGGGAAGGCCAGGGTTGCACCTACCAGTATTCAGACAATACCAAGACTTGAACTGACAGCAGCCGTGGTTTCAGCATCAGTAAACAAGTTTCTGAGAGAGGAATTGGAATTGAAAATAGATGAAGAATATTTTTGAACAGACTCACGGGTTGTTCTAGGATACATAAACAACGAAGCTCAAAGATTCCATATCTTTGTCGCCAACAGAGTTGAGAAAATTCGGGAAATAACAAATTCAGAACATTGGCATCACATTGACACAAAGCATAACCCAGCAGATCATGCTTCAAGAGGCCTGAATGTAACAGAATTGAAAAATTCAAACTGGTTCACAGGCCCAGAGTTCCTTTGGAAAAAGGAAATCACGCCCAGTAAAGGTTACACAGAATTATCTATGGGTGATCCAGAAGTAAAAGTTGTACAAACATTGAGCACTGCTGCCAAGTGTTAAGATTACATACTTGAAAGACATTATGGAATACGGTCATAAATGTAGTAGCTGGAATTCAACGTTTGGCAAAGGGAATCATAAAGAAGGAGTTGTTGAATGTAGAGGAAAGAATGAAAGCTGAAGAAACAGTCATAAGAATCATTCAACAGAGATTCTACAGTGAAGAGTTGAAGAGACTTAGTCAAGAACCTAAAAGGCTTCCAAACAACCACCCATTGTACAAGCTTAATCTTGTTCTGCAGGATGGTATACTGAAGGTGGGAGGGAGACTGGATAATGCATCGTTCCCTAGCAGAGTGAAGCATCCAGCAATTCTACCCAAAAACTCTACCTTCACAACATTGATTATTGATCACTACCACAACAATTCCTTGCATCAAGGAAGTTTTACCCAAAGCTGTTTGAGAGAAGGTGGTTACTGGATTGTGAAAGGAAGCAAAGTTATAGCAAAGTATATAAGTAAATGTGTAGTCTGCAGAAAGGCACGTAGACCTACCGAAGAACAAAGAATGGCAGATTTACCGGCAGATCGTGTAAACTTATCACCACCATTTCTTTATAGCGGAATGGATTGTTTTGGCCCATTCATCACCAAACAGAACCGCAAGGAGTACAAAAGTTATGGACTAATATTTACATGTCTAAGCTCCCGAGTAATTCACCTGGAAATGTTAGAAGATATGTCAACTGACGCATTCATCAACGCCTTGAGATGTTTCATAGCCATTAGAGGTACTGTCAGAGAGCTTAGATCTGACCAAGGATCTTATTTTGTCAGAGTGAATAATGAATTGAAGAGAGCTCTAAAAGAGATCGATAAAGAAAAAATAACTAAAGTATTTGTTAGAGAAACAGTGTGCTTTTCATATGAATTCTCCACATGCAAGCCATACAAAAGGAGTTTGGGAAAGACAAATCAGAACTGTAAGAAATGTGTTAAGTTCAGTGTTGAAAAAGAACACCGGAAGAATAGAGGATGCTTCACTTAGGGCTCTATTCTATGAAGTAATGTCTATTGTTAATAGTCGTCCACTTACAGTTGATAACATCAACGATCCAACAAGTTTGGACCCTTTAACTCCCAACCATCTACTTCACCTTAAGCCTGATTACATACAGCCACCACCTGGCAAGTTCACCAAAGAGGATTTATATGCCAAAAGGAGATGGCGAAGAGTTCAATATCTATCACAACAGTTTTGGAATAGATGGAGAAAAGAGCACTTAGCCAATCTTATGCTAAGAAGTGAATGGCAAACACCCAGAAGAAATGTCCAAATTGGTGACATAGTGTTAGTAAAAGAAGAAGATTTACCTAGAAGTCAATGGAAATTGGCCAAAGTTCTAAAAGTTCAAAAGGATGAAGACAGACTAGTAAGAAGTGTTGTTACAAATAGGACACTCAAAACTTGACAAAAAGGGAAAACGTCTCACTACTCCACTCAAGTTGGAACGTCATATACAGAAGTTAGTTGTTCTATTTGAGAGTGATAAAAGACACTAGGAAGTTGAGAACCTGATGGAAAATTCCTCAAATTCATGTTTAAGTCCTACCACTGAGAACATAGAATTATAGGTAATTTTGGTGTAGCTAAACTAGTATTGCCTGCTGGAGGGGCTGTAATGCCCCAGAGTGCCGTTACCACTTCTGCACCTCGCTACTATCCCCTATGGTTAACTACATGTCATCATATGTATTAATTTCCAGGTCTTGCAAAATGTGTGCATCTAATTCTATGCAACTGTTATGTTTAAGTGTAATGTGCCTGGTTCACCAGCAGATGGCGGCAACATTGGCAGAACTAGTTTACCTAGGATGGAACCACTCTTTCCATTCTAGCTCTCTCTAAGAGGGGGAGGAGTTTAGTTTTAAAAGAGTCAGTCTAGTCTACCCCCTGCCAAGGGAAGGTGTGCAGCAGGGGCTCGTCCCTGCTGGACGAGCCTTGCCTAAGCCGGCTAGAGCACCTTCAGCTCTGCTGGACCCAGAGGCCAAAGCCTGAAGCCTCACAGGCCAGGAGTAGAGTGTTGCCTGGACAAAAGTTAGAGACAGCCTACCAAGTGAGAATTTGCAGCACCCGAAGAAGCTGAGTTCCAAAGCCAGCCTGTTAGCACAGCAGAGCCAAAGAGCAACTCAGAGTTGAGTTGTTTGCCTGCCAAAGTTAATGCCAAAGCCTGCTGGGAACCAAGATAAAGCCTGTGAATTTGGAGAAGAGTTCATGCAAGTAAAGCTGTTATCAACTTCATCACAAGGTCTGGACTGAATTTATTTATCATCCGCTTCATCAACCATCCCTTTTCTGCAGTTTCGGAGGGCCACAGCTGGGGTTACAGTGTATCCAGGTAGTAGCACCGTAACAAGTGCAACACCAATAAGGGACATTAGGCCACCCACGACCACTCTGGCATTCCTACCCTGGGTACCATCCATATCACTAAAAGGGGCCCTTGTTTCTTCACTGCAACTGGCGTCACAACAAAAATATATACTTTTGCTTCTTCGTGAGTAAACAGAGTGGGAAAATCAGGGAACACCCCCAACTAAGGCGGGAAAGTCAAACCCTGCCCGCCGGGAACGACATTATAGTGTAAAGAGAGGAAGTGGTAGCTCCTCTCCTGCAGCCCCTCCTCCATCTCCAGTCCGTGCCAGAGGAAGAGAAGGCAAGATGGCATGTCCTCGCCAGCCAGACTGGAGCAGCCTTGTGTGGGTTGACGAAGACCTCAAAGCAAAGTGAGCGCCTGAGGAGATCTACCTCTCGCAAGTGCAGCAACCCACCAAAAAGGTACCACGGGCATTCCCCGTGTCAACTGGCGTGGCGGAGGCGGTCCGGGTTTCCACTCCGCCGCCCAGAAAGCATGGTTCATTTAAGGGACTCAACCCCCTGGTTCCCAAAAATATAACAGCCTGTGCCTGCAATATGTGGGATTACCGCTGAGCCATTGAAGACTGGGCTATCAGGGTCTGGGACAGGCCTCAGCCCAGGAATCCTATCTTTGAAATGAGGACCGGATTTGTGGTCTGGTTTTCGGTCGAGTGAGGGTCTGGATTCGTCCAGAATGACAAGACCGGGCGGGAGCTGTATGTGAATAGGCGCTCCGTGAAGCGTCACTACCTGCCGCAGACCCGCAACAGCCTTTACATGGGAGACACTTTGGAATATACCCCCATGGAGTCCCTCCAATTCCCTTCGCCGTGGCAGTGGTCTGGCTAAAGAAGCCTATGGTCCCGTTGTCCGCCCCTGAAGAATGGCTGGACAATCCCAATGCTACACCCCTGGTGCGCTGTCTCCAAGAGTCAGCAGACGGCGTACTCCACTTCAGAGAGCAACCCCAGCCAGACTCAGAGCCGCTCATCCCTAATCTACATGCGCCCCAACACCTCTTCCACAGTAAGCCTGTGTATCCACCACGTCGGTGACCATCAGTCCCACAGTCGTCACCTACCAACTGCCGTGGAAGATGGAGGCGGCTATGAGAAGAGCAGTGCAAGACTCCCCACCAAGAGAGGAAGACTGTTTGACGGCCCCTATACAGCCAGAAATTCTGGACCCGTTTGGCCTAGTGGGAAATTCTAGACCCCTCAAGCAGAAAATGGCAGCTGCTGTTAGCAGTACTACCCACCCGGTCAATGTCAAGTTCCGCCACAGGAGGGCAGTGGCGCCCACCACCCAAGCCAGGATGGACTATAGACGGCAGGACCGGCCACTAGTGATGGACGAACATCGGCAGGGAGAGTTCACGAACGTGATCAAATGTTCATGAACTGCACTTTAATGGCAGGCGAACCTTAAAAACCTCCAGCTCATATTTGCAGCCACCAAATACTTAGTAGAAGTGCACAAATAGTCCCATAACATGGACAGTGACATACCAGAGGGAGATCAATGACAAAAATTCAAACAAAAAATATGTATCTTAATCAGGGGATATTTTTATGCGTCTTAAAGGGAAATTCTCAGAAACGTGCCCTGTTGGAGCCTAGAAATTTTTTATTTTAGGCCACTGGAGTACGGGCCTTAAAAATTAGGCATTCACCTGACATAAAAGAAATTCTGATTATGTGGCTCGAGGTACATTATGCGGTCAATGGATAAAAATTTTACTGTAGGCCACTGAACTACAGGCCCCAAACATTAGGCATTCACCGGACAGAAAAGATCAAGTGATTAGGTGGCCGGAGGTATATTACACGGTCAATGGATATCAATTTTACTGCAGGCCAGTACAAATACAGGTCAAATACATATGTTTAAAAGAACTAAAAATATAAAATTGGATTAAAAACATGGTTAACGAAATCACCCCTTTTGAAATAGTTGAAATTCGATAACACGTGGTCGTCACTGGTGTTGAATTCCTCCGAGGCCCCAACAATTATTCATTCACTGGACAGAAAATAACAAGTAAGTATGTGGCTGGAGGTAGATTACACGGTCATTGGGTATCAATTTTACAGCAGGCCAGTGGACTACAGGCCCCAAAAATTATGCATTCACCGTATAGAAAAGAACAAGTAAGTATGTGGCTGGAGGTAGATTACACGGTCATTGAATATTAATTTTACAGCAGGCCAGTGGACTATAGGCCCCAAAAATTATGCATTCAGCAGAAAGAAAAGAACAAGTAAGTATGTGGCTGGAGGTAGATTACATGGTCATTGGATATCAATTTTACAGCAGGCCATTGGACTACAGGCCCCAAACATTAGGCATTCACCGGACAGAAAAGATCAAGTGAATATGTGGCCGGAGGTATATTACACGGTCAATGGATAGAAGTTTTACTGCAGGCCAGTACAAATGCTGGTCAACTACATATGTTTAACCCCTTAAGGACGCAGGGCGTATCGGTACACCCTATTTCCCGAGTCCTTAAGGACTCAGGGCGTACCGGTACGTCCTAACTTGAAATCGGCATTCCGGCGCCCCAGGGGTTAATCGGAACGGGATTTCGGCTGAAATCATTCAGCCGGCATCCCGTAACAATGCAGGGGGGGGTCATTTGACCCCCCCGCATCGACGATCGCAGAAAACCGCAGGTCAATTCAGACCTGCGGTTTTCTGCGTTTCCGATCCATTCGGGTGTCCTGTGACCCGATGAACCGGAAAAAGACTGCGATCGGTGGCGTAATTATACACCACCTATCGCAGTCCGAGGATTTGAAGAGGCGGTGCTGGCCCTGGTGCTGATGCCTGCTGTCCAGGGTGCTGATTGGTGCAGGGGAGAGAGGCGCGAGATTCAAACTTCCTGCGCTCCTCTCTCCCCTCCTCTTCCTGTCCAGCACCCTGACCGTGCAGCACCGTCCAGAACGAGCTCCTGTGTCCCCACAATCGGCATCCATCACCCTCCTGCACCCATCGCCACCCAGGTAGGTTAGGGTCAGTGAGGGAGAGGCACCATTAGGCAGGGAAAGAAGGGAAAAGTTAGTTAGGAAAAAAAAAACACTTTTATTTCCAAACTTTCTTTGATCCATCCTTCAGACCCCAGATCCCCCCCTGCCACTTGCCCCCCCCACCAGACCCCCACCCCCACCCCCTTTCCCCACCACCAGCCCCCCACCACCAGACCCCCCCCCCTCCCCTGACCACCAGCCCCCCACCACCAGACCCCCCCCCCTCCCCTGACCACCAGCCCCCTTACCACCACTTTTTTTTTTTCTGCGTGCGCTGACTGGCCGGCACTTTGTAGCGTCCGTCCAGTGTTAGCGCATCGCCCGCCCCACCACCCCACCGACCGCTGATCAGCGTTGTACCGCTGATCAGCAAGTTTGGACTTTTTTTTTCCTAACACTTGCCCTTTCTTTTTTTGCCTTTTTTAGTACGCGAACACCCGTTGCCCCCACACACACGCACATATAATAAAGGTTTCCACACACGCACACATACACGCACACACACCCATGGCCCGCTGGATGTTCTCGGCCGAGGAGGCATACGCCCAGATTGCCTCCGACTCTGAGAGCCCCAGTGAGGATGAGGATGACCCCACGTTCCTTTTATCATCCGCATCCTCCTCATCATCATCTGATGACGATGAGCCACCAAGGCGGAGCCAGGGGCCCCACATGCTAGGGATCCTGTGGCCCACCCTAGTACGAGCCGCCCTGGGATTCGTACTGGTTTCCCGGCCCACCAAATAAGTCCACCGGAGCCCCCTGCCGATGAACTTAGCTGGTGTCCCCCAGTGGACTTTGAGCCTGAGATTCCGGATTTTGCTGGCAATCCTGGAATCCAGATTCCCACAGTGGGGTTTACTGAAATAGACTATTTTAGTTTTTTTTTCAGTAACCCACTGGTGAATCTGATGGTGGAGCAGACGAATCTGTACGCCCAACAGTTCGTCGCTCAAAACCCAGGCTCATTTTTGGCTAGACCCGGTGGCTGGACGCCGGTCAGTGCAGCCGAGATGAGGACATTTTGGGGCCTCGTGCTGCATATGGGTCTAGTCCAAAAACCCAGTGTCAGGCAATACTGGAGTGGGGACGTCCTATACCAGACCCCACTGTACAGTATGGTCATGACACGTCCCCGGTTGGAGGCCATCCGGAAATGACTGCATTATTCCGATAATGCAGCATGTCCCCCCCGAAGTGATCCTGCCTATGACCGGCTGTACAAGATACGGCCGGTCATCGATCACTTTGGGGCCACATTTCAGCAGGCCTACGTACCTGGAAGGGAGGTCGCGGTTGATGAGTCTCTCGTTGCGTTCAAGGGGAGACTCAGTTTCCGCCAATATATTCCCACAAAGCGGGCGAGGTATGGCGTGAAGCTATACAAAATTTGTGAGAGTACCTCAGGGTACACTTACAAATTTCGTGTGTACGAGGGGCGAGATTCCCGGATTCAACCCCCAGAATGTCCCCCCACTCTGGGTGTTACCGGGAAACTCGTGTGGGACCTTATGTACCCACTGCTGGATAAGGGTTACCACTTGTACGTGGACAACTTTTATACCAGCATTCCCTTGTTCAGGTCCCTTGCCGCCAGATCCACGTTCGCTTGTGGGACCGTGCGTAAAAATCAACGCGGCCTCCCTGCCTACCCCCTCCAGGTACCTATCCCCAGGGGTGAGACCCGTGCACTTACCAGTGGAAACCTGTTGCTGGTCAGGTATAAGGACAAGAGGGATGTCCTTATGCTGTCCACAATCCACGGTAACAGCATCACCCCTGTCCCTGTGCGAGGTACCGCGGCAACGGTCCTCAAGCCCGATTGTATCGTCGCCTACAATCGGTATATGGGAGGAGTTGATCTCTCGGATCAAGTCCTCAAGCCATATAACGCCATGCGCAAAACCCGGGCATGGTACAAAAAAGTTGCGGTCTACTTGGTGCAGGTTGCCATGTACAACTCTTTTGTACTATCCCGAAGCGCTGGCAGCACAGGGACATTCCTCCAATTCTATGAGGCAGTCCTCAAGGACCTGATCTTTTCGGACCGGGAAAGAGCAGGCCGGAGTACCTCGGGAATTGGAGGCGCCCGGATCGTCCCTGGCCAACACTTTCCAGGTGTGGTCCCCCATACTGGAAAGAAGGGACGAACCCAAAAAAAGTGCAGAGTGTCGCAGGAGGGGGATACGGAAGGACACCACCACTCAGTGCGACACTTGCCCCGATCATCCGGGCCTCTGCGTTATCGATTGCTTCAGGGAGTATCACACTTCCATGGAGTACTAAATTTTTATAATCCCCAACAGTCCACTAGAGAACATAAAAAACTATGGCTCTCAGACTTTGGAGACACGGAAACATTTTTTTTTTCCCAAAAAAATATTAGTTTTAGTGCAGGCATCCTCAAACTGCGGCCCTCCAGATGTTGTAAAACTATAACTCCCAGCATGCCCAGACAACCTACAGCCATCAGCAGGGCATGGTGGGAATTGTAGTTTTACAACATCTGGAGGGCCGCAGTTTTTAGGATGCCTGCTTAGTGTCTCCAAAGTCTGAAAACCATACATATTGGGCATCGTCGCGTGCGTAAAAGTCGTCGCTATAAAAATAACTTTTGCCCAAACGCCTCGGATGAACGGTGTTAAAAATATAAAATAAAAACGGTGCCAAAACACCCATTTTTGGGCAAAATTTCCATTTGAATCCTTTTTGCCGGTAATAAAGCAAGGGTTAACCGCCAAACAAAACTCAATATTTATGGCCCTGATTCTGTAGTTTGCAGAAACACCCCATATGTGGTCGTAAATGGCTATATAGCCACACGGCAGGGCATAGAACGAAGGGAACTCCATATGGTTTCTAGAAGGCAGATTTTGATGGACAGTTTTTTTTTTGACACCATGTCCCATTAGAAGCCCCCCCTGATGTAGCCTAGACTAGAAACTCCAAAAAAGTGACCCCATCTAAGAAACTACACCCCTCAAGGTATTCAAAAGTTACTTTACAAACTATGTTAACCCTTTAGGTGTTCCACAAAACTAAATAGCGAATGTAGAAACAATTTTAGAATTTTCTTTTTGTTACATTGCCTCAAAAAAGAGTAATATAGAGCAACCAAAAATCATATTTACCCCTAAAATAGTCCCAAAACAACAACCACCTTATCCCGTAGTTTCCTAGATGGGGTCACTTTTGTGGAGTTTCTACTCTAGGGGTGCATCAGGGGGCTTGAAAGGGTACATGGTGTAAATAAACCAGTCCAGCAAAATCTGCCTTCCAAAAACCATATGACGTTCCCCTTCTTCTATGTCCTGCCGTTTAGCCAAATAGTAGTTTACGACCACATATGGGGTGTTTCTGCAAACTACAGAATCGGGGCAACCTATTTTGAGTTTTGTTTGGCAGTTAACCCTTGTTTTACTCCTGGAAAAAATTGATTATATTGGAAAATTTTCCAAAAAAATAGAAATTTCAAAATTGTTTCCCCATCTGCCATCAACTCTTGTGGAACACCTAAAGGGTTAACAAAGTTTGTAAACCCAGTTTTGAATACCTTGAGGGGTGTACTTTCTTAGATGGAGTCACTTTTTTGAAATTTCTATTCTAGGGGTGCAACAGGGGGCTTCAAATGGGACATGGTATAAACAAAACCAGTCCTGCAAAATCTGCCTTCCAAAACCCATATGGTGTTCCCCTCCTTCTATGTGCTCCCGTTCGGCCAAACAGTAGTTTACGACCACATATGGGGTGTTTCTGCAAACTACAGAATCGGGGCAACCCATTTTGAGTTTTGTTTGGCAGTTAACCCTTGTTTTACTCCTGGAAAAAATTGATTATATTGGAAAATTTTCCAAAAAATAGAAATTTCAAAATTGTTTCTCCATCTGCCATCAACTCTTGTGGAACACCTAAAGGGTTAACAAAGTTTGTAAACCCAGTTTTGAATACCTCGAGGGGTGTACTTTCTTAGATGGAGTCACTTTTTTGAAATTTTTATTCTAGGGGTGCAACAGGGGGCTTCAAATGGGACATGGTATAAACAAAACCAGTCCTGCAAAATCTGCCTTCCAAAACCCATATGGTGTTCCCCTCCTTCTATGTGCTCCCGTTCGGCCAAACAGTAGTTTACGACCACATATGGGGTGTTTCTGCAAACTACAGAATCGGGGCAACCCATTTTGAGTTTTGTTTGGCAGTTAACCCTTGTTTTACTCCTGGAAAAAATTGATTATATTGGAAAATTTTCCAAAAAATAGAAATTTCAAAATTGTTTCTCCATCTGCCATCAACTCTTGTGGAACACCTAAAGGGTTAACAAAGTTTGTAAACCCAGTTTTGAATACCTTGAGGGGTGTACTTTCTTAGATGGAGTCACTTTTTTGAAATTTCTATTCTAGGGGTGCAACAGGGGGCTTCAAATGGGACATGGTATAAACAAAACCAGTCCTGCAAAATCTGCCTTCCAAAACCCATATGGTGTTCCCCTCCTTCTATGTGCTCCCGTTCGGCCAAACAGTAGTTTACGACCACATATGGGGTGTTTCTGCAAACTACAGAATCGGGGCAACCCATTTTGAGTTTTGTTTGGCAGTTAACCCTTGTTTTACTCCTGGAAAAAATTGATTATATTGGAAAATTTTCCAAAAAATAGAAATTTCAAAATTGTTTCTCCATCTGCCATCAACTCTTGTGGAACACCTAAAGGGTTAACAAAGTTTGTAAACCCAGTTTTGAATACCTCGAGGGGTGTACTTTCTTAGATGGAGTCACTTTTTTGAAATTTTTATTCTAGGGGTGCAACAGGGGGCTTCAAATGGGACATGGTATAAACAAAACCAGTCCTGCAAAATCTGCCTTCCAAAACCCATATGGTGTTCCCCTCCTTCTATGTGCTCCCGTTTGGCCAAACAGTAGTTTACGACCACATATGGGGTGTTTCTGCAAACTACAGAATCGGGGCAACCCATTTTGAGTTTTGTTAGGCAGTTAACCCTTGTTTTACTCCTGGAAAAAATTGATTATATTGGAAAATTTTCCAAAAAATAGAAATTTCAAAATTGTTTCTCCATCTGCCATCAACTCTTGTGGAACACCTAAAGGGTTAACAAAGTTTGTAAACCCAGTTTTGAATACCTTGAGGGGTGTACTTTCTTAGATGGAGTCACTTTTTTGAAATTTCTATTCTAGGGGTGCAACAGGGGGCTTCAAATGGGACATGGTATAAACAAAACCAGTCCTGCAAAATCTGCCTTCCAAAACCCATATGGTGTTCCCCTCCTTCTATGTGCTCCCGTTCGGCCAAACAGTAGTTTACGACCACATATGGGGTGTTTCTGCAAACTACAGAATCGGGGCAACCCATTTTGAGTTTTGTTTGGCAGTTAACCCTTGTTTTACTCCTGGAAAAAATTGATTATATTGGAAAATTTTCCAAAAAATAGAAATTTCAAAATTGTTTCTCCATCTGCCATCAACTCTTGTGGAACACCTAAAGGGTTAACAAAGTTTGTAAACCCAGTTTTGAATACCTCGAGGGGTGTACTTTCTTAGATGGAGTCACTTTTTTGAAATTTTTATTCTAGGGGTGCAACAGGGGGCTTCAAATGGGACATGGTATAAACAAAACCAGTCCTGCAAAATCTGCCTTCCAAAACCCATATGGTGTTCCCCTCCTTCTATGTGCTCCCGTTTGGCCAAACAGTAGTTTACGACCACATATGGGGTGTTTCTGCAAACTACAGAATCGGGGCAACCCATTTTGAGTTTTGTTAGGCAGTTAACCCTTGTTTTACTACTGGAAAAAATTGATTATATTGGAAAATTTTCCAAAAAATATAAATTTCAAAATTGTTTCTCCATCTGCCATTAACTCTTGTGGAAGACCTAAAGGGTTAATAAAGTTTGAAAAAACTGTTTTGAATACCTTGAGGGGTGTAGTTTCTTAGATGGAGTCACTTTTTTGAAATTTCTATTCTAGGGGTGCAACAGGGGGCTTCAAATGGGACATGGTATAAACAAAACCAGTCCTGCAAAATCTGCCTTCCAAAACCCATATGGTGTTCCCCTCCTTCTATGTGCTCCCGTTCGGCCAAACAGTAGTTTACGACCACATATGGGGTGTTTCTGCAAACTACAGAATCGGGGCAACCCATTTTGAGTTTTGTTTGGCAGTTAACCCTTGTTTTACTCCTGGAAAAAATTGATTATATTGGAAAATTTTCCAAAAAATAGAAATTTCAAAATTGTTTCTCCATCTGCCATCAACTCTTGTGGAACACCTAAAGGGTTAACAAAGTTTGTAAACCCAGTTTTGAATACCTTGAGGGGTGTACTTTCTTAGATGGAGTCACTTTTTTGAAATTTCTATTCTAGGGGTGCAACAGGGGGCTTCAAATGGGACATGGTATAAACAAAACCAGTCCTGCAAAATCTGCCTTCCAAAACCCATATGGTGTTCCCCTCCTTCTATGTGCTCCCGTTCGGCCAAACAGTAGTTTACGACCACATATGGGGTGTTTCTGCAAACTACAGAATCGGGGCAACCCATTTTGAGTTTTGTTTGGCAGTTAACCCTTGTTTTACTCCTGGAAAAAATTGATTTTATTGGAAAATTTTCCAAAAAATAGAAATTTCAAAATTGTTTCTCCATCTGCCATCAACTCTTGTGGAACACCTAAAGGGTTAACAAAGTTTGTAAACCCAGTTTTGAATACCTCGAGGGGTGTACTTTCTTAGATGGAGTCACTTTTTTGAAATTTTTATTCTAGGGGTGCAACAGGGGGCTTCAAATGGGACATGGTATAAACAAAACCAGTCCTGCAAAATCTGCCTTCCAAAACCCATATGGTGTTCCCCTCCTTCTATGTGCTCCCGTTTGGCCAAACAGTAGTTTACGACCACATATGGGGTGTTTCTGCAAACTACAGAATCGGGGCAACCCATTTTGAGTTTTGTTAGGCAGTTAACCCTTGTTTTACTACTGGAAAAAACTGATTATATTGGAAAATTTTCCAAAAAATATAAATTTCAAAATTGCTTCTCCATCTGCCATTAACTCTTGTGGAAGACCTAAAGGGTTAATAAAGTTTGAAAAAACTGTTTTGAATACCTTGAGGGGTGTAGTTTCTAGAATGGGGTCATTTTTGGGAGGTTTCTATTATCTAAGCCTCACAATATGACTTCAAACCTGAACTGGTCCATAAAAAGTGGGATTTTGAAGATTTCAGAAAATTTCAAAATTTGCTTCTAAACTTCTAAGCCTTGTAACATCCCCAAAAAATAAAATATCATTCCCAAAATGCTACAAACATGAAGTAGACATATGGGGAATGTAAAGTCATCACAATTTTTGGGGGTATTACTATGTATTACAGAGGTAGAGAAACTGAAACTTTGAAATTTGCTAATTTTTCAAAATTTTCGGTAAAAATTGTATTTTTTTATGCAAAAAAATTAACTTTTTTGACCCAATTTTAGCAGTGTCATGAAGTACAATATGTGACGAAAAAACAATCTCAGAACGGCCTGGGTAAGTCAAAGCGTTTTAAAGTTATCAGCACTTAAAGTGACAGTGGTCAGATTTGCAAAAAATGGCCAAGTCCTTAAGGTGAAATAGGGCCGAGTCCTTAAGGGGTTAAAAGAACTAAAAATATAAAATTGGATTAAATACATGGCAAACAAAATACCCCCTCTTGAAAAAAACCCTAATGATAATAGTTGAGATTCGATAATACATGGTCGTCACTGGTGTTGAATTCCTTCGAGGCCTCAGCAATTATTCATTCACTGTACAGAAAAGAACAAGTATGTGGCTGGAGGTAGATTACACGGTCATTGGATATCAATTTTACAGCAGGCCAGTGGACTACAGGCCCCAAAAATTATGCATTCAACAGAAAAAAAAGAACAAGTAAATATGTGGCTGGAGGTAGATTACATGGTCAATGGATATTAATTTTACAGCAGGCCAGTGGACTACAGGCCCCAAAAATTATGCATTCACCATACAGAAAAGAACAAGTAAGTATGTAGCTGGAGGTAGATTACACGGTCATTGGATATCAATTTTGAAGCAAGCCAGTAGACTACAGGCCTCAAAAATTATGCATTCACCATACAGAAAAGAACAAGTAAGTATGTAGCTGGAGGTAGATTACACGGTCAATGGATATCAATTTTGAAGCAGGCCAGTAGACTACAGGCCCCAAAAATGATGCATTCAACAGAAAAAAAAGAACAAGTAAATATGTGACTGGAGGTAGATACATTGTCATTGGATATCAATTTTACAGTGGGCCATTGGACTACAAGCCCCAAAAATGATGCATTCAGCGGACAGAAAAGAACAAGTAAGTATGTGGCTGAAGGTAAATTACACGGTCATTGGATATCAATTTTACAGCAGGCCAGTGGACTACAGGCCCCAAAAATTATGCATTCAGCGAACAGAAAAGAACAAGTAAGTATGTGGCTAGCGGTAGATTACACGGTCATTGGATATCAATTTTACAGCAGGCGAGTGGACTACAGGCCCCAAAAATTATGCATTCAGCGGACAGAAAAGAACAAGTAAGTATGTGGCTGGAGGTAGATTACACGGTCATTGGATATCAATTTTACTGCAGGCCAGTGTATTACAGGCCCCAAAAATTATGCATTCACCTTACAGAAAAGATCAAGTGATTATGTGGCTGGAGATATATTAGACCAGCCATGCTCAACATGCGGCCCTCCAGCTGTTGTAAAACTACAACTCCCACTATGCCCTGCTGTAGGCTGATAGCTGTAGGCTGTTTTGGCATGCTGGGAGTTGTAGTTTTGCCACAGCTGGAGGGCCGTAGGTTGAGCATGCCTGTATTAGACGGTCAATGGATATAAATTTTACTAAAGGCCAATACAAATACAGGTCAAATACATATGTTTAAAAGAGCTAAAAATATAAAATTGGATTAAAAACATGGCTAACAAAATCCCCACTATTAAAAAAAAAAACTAATGATAATAGTTGAAACACGTGGTCCTCACAGGTGTTGAATTCCTCCGAGGCCCAAAACATTAGGCATTCAGACAGAAAATACCTTTTATGCCTGATTATTTACATAAGACAGGGACCATTCATTGTTCTTGGTGTTGTAGGATATGTGTGGGCTGGTATGAGAAAATTCAATTAAACGTGGTCGTCACAGGTGTTGAATTCCTCCAAGATCTATGCCTCATTCATTTTTAGAAATGTGAGGTAGTCCACACTGTCGAGTGCGCTTATCGATCACGATCCCCCCTGCTGCGCTGAACCTCCTTTCGGACAGGACACTGGACGAGGGGCAAGCCAAGAGTTCCATGGCAAATTGTGCCAGCTCTGGCCACAGGTCAAGCCTGCACACTCAGTAGTCCAGGGGTTCCTCGCTTCTCAGAGTGTCCACATCAGCCGGTAACCTGATGTGGTCGGACACCTGTCGGTTTAGGAGTTCCCTGAGGCTGGATCCGGAGGGCGGCTGTCGATGGGTTGGCTGCAAGAATGATCTCATATCCGAAGTGACCAACACATCTTCAAACCGCCCTCTTCTTGCATGCGCTGTTGGATTGGTACCCGTAACAGTTTCTCTGTGAGTGGAAATTCCTCTGCCAGCGCCCGCAATAGCAGAATGCAGCATTTCTAGAAGCAAGGCCTGGAAGTGCTGCATTCTGACAGCCCTCTGTGATGCTGGTAACATGTCTGCCATTACGTTGCTACCCAGTACTGGTCCTTGCCCTTTATGCTTTTTATATGGGGGTCCCTCTTCAAACACTGGAGCATGAAGGCCCCCATTTGCACTAAACTGGAAGCGGTGGAGTGGCCTGGCTCCTGCTCATCGTCCAGGATAATTTCGTCCTCAGTCTCCTCCCCCCAGCCATGGACAAAACCAGGGATCCCAGGAAAGTTTAAAGCATGCTCTTCTTGCTCTTCCTCCTTCTCCGCCCCGGCACCATCCTCCTCTGACTCATCTTCAGACTCCTGTTGACTTGTCTCATATGGAGTAGCCCCCCTGGGAATTCATCCAGCATTGCGACTTCCTCATCTTCCTGCTCCTCGACGGCTTGATCAATGACACGACGCAATGCACGCTCCAGAAAGAAGGCGTAAGGTACGATGTCACTGATGGCGCCCTGGCTGCGACTGACCAGTTTAGTGATCTCATCAAATGGCCGCAGAAGTCTGCATGCGTCGCGCATGAGCAGTCACTGGCGAGGTGAAAAAAAAACAACCTGTCCTGCCTCAGAGTTCGTACAGGTAGTCGTTAACTGCACGTTTCTGCTGGAGCAGCCTATCAAGCATATACAAGGTGGAGTTCCAGTGCATCGGGCTGTCACAAATCAGACGTCTGACGGGCAGGTGGTGTCGCCGCTGAACGTCAGCAAGGCGAGCCATGGACTTGTAAGATCTAAAACTGCCAGAGATTTTCCTGGCCTGCTGCAAGACGTCCTGGACCCCGGGTTATTTGGCAACAAATCGCTGCACGACTAAGCTCAGGACGTGTGCCATGCATGGCACGTGTGTCATTTTGCCCTGTTTCAGCGCGCTCAGCAGCTTGGCAGCATTATCGCACACCACTTTACCAACTGTCAAATTAAGCGGGGTTAGCCACTGATCGGTCTGTGACTGCAAATCTGAAAGGAGTGCAGGAGCGGTGTGGCTCTTGGCTTCTGGGCACAACAGCCGCAGCACAGCATGGCAACGTCTCACCTGGTACGTCGAATAGGTTCTGGGGAGCTTGGGGGACGCAGCGGAAGAGGCGGTAGCAGTGGAAAAGGAGGAGTCAGCCGAGGAGGAGACGGATGATGGAGTAGGAGAAGAAGAGGCAGGCCTGCATGCAATCTGTGGCAGTAACACCAAATCCACACGGGTGCCATTGGTTGCATGCTTGACGGCCGTCAGAAGGTTTACCCAGTGGGCAGTAAAATTTATGCACCTTCCCTGCCCGTGTTTGCTAGACCACGTGTCTGTGGTCATATGTATCTTGGCACCGACAGAGATACATTCACTTTCCGCTGAACGTGGCCATATAGCTCCGGGATGCCCTTCTGGGAGAAATATTTCCTTCCGGGGACCTTCCATTGCGGTGTGCCAATGGCCACAAATTTTCTAAAGGCCTCTGAGTCCACCAGTTTATATGGCAGTAGTTGGCAGGCTAGCAGTTCTGACAAGCCGTCAGTCAGCCATTGGGCAAGAGGGTTATCCGGCGTCATCATCTTTTTACACTCGAACATTTGGACCATGTCAGACTGCTGGGTTGCGACTGTTGATACCTCCTCTTCCTGATCCGATGCCAAGAATGGCTGCGCATCTGTAAGGTCTTGGAATGGATGGAAAAATAATTCCTCTGACTCGAGCGGAGGGGATATGGTAGTGGTGGTGTCTTTGCAGGGTGCACACAGCAGAGAGTGAAGAGAGTGCAGATAGAGAGGATGAGGAGGGTGCAGAAGCGGAAGGCTGAGTGAGCCACTCAACCAACTCTGGTGCGTCCTTTGACGTAATCGCACGCACCTTCTGCAACTTCCCACTTAGGCTCCGGCCTGGTGCACCTGCCCGACCCCTACCACCCCTGTGGAATGGCCTGCCTCTTCCTCTGCCTGTCATTTACAAAATGACCCTGTGACAAAAGTCCCTATAGATTAGCAGTATTTGTGGAAGAAGGTACATCACACCCCTGCCTCAATCAGTTTTTTGGGGGGGGGTCACTGGTATATCACACCAGTAGAAATTATTTGTTCCAATAGCGTTTGTCACTCTATGGAGCTGCGGTAACGCAGCAAAACCGCAAACAAATGCTGCACTATACAAATGCACTATAAAGAATGTAAATTATTGGTATATAACACCCCTGCCTCAATCAGTTTTTTTTGGAGGGCAACTGGTATATCACACCAGTATAAATTATTAGCCTTTACCCCTCTGTGTAGCTGCAATATCGCAGCAGAAACGCACACAACAGCTGCACAATACAAATGCACTATAATATACTTTCTATGTTAGAACGTATATTATAAGTGTATTACACCCCTGTGTACTGCACACCTATCGATAGCACATCTATACCAGTCCTTAAAATGACTTTTGTGTACCTATTAGCTTGCGTTTGGTGTCCCTAACAGTCTGTCCCCGCTCCACACAGCAACCTCTCCCTACACTGGCAAAAGACTGAATGTAAAATGGCGGCCAGATTGTGTCTATTTATAAGGTAGGGGGTATGTCCATGTGCTGAAACGTCTCAATTGGCTGTCCTGTACCACCTGATGGCTGTGTCGTGGGTCAAAGTTCTTCACAATGTAAAAGTATATGGTGGCGGCGGACATCGCCATACGTTGGCCCGTTCGGTGAACCGTGAACGAGCAAAGTTTGCCGCGAAACGACCCCTGGGCGAACCGCAAGACCATCTCTACCAGCCACTGATGAGTTTCTCCAGCTAAGTAGTGAGGAGGACCTGAAGTCCTTCCTCTGAGGGGCTCATTTGCAACATCTCCTTTAAAGAAAAAAAAAACTGTGACTTCTGGGAGCCATTCCATGGACTGGACCTGAAGGGTGAGGCCCGTTGGCGTTTTATCTATGTTTTTATGTTTCAGGTTGCCCCTTGTTTCTGCCCTCACCTGGATGGCCATGCTAGTAAGGACTACTTACAGCTCACAAACCCCCCCCCCCCCTTTCAGGTTATTTGGAAGCCCCTATGCTAAAAGGTTCTTATACCATGGGCTGCTATTTTTATACCCATGTGGAATACAAATGATATTATTTCCCGTGGATTACAAATATTACCTCGCGTTGATTACCAATGTTGCCTTATTTGGATTACAAATAATGACATTGCCTTATTCCCTATGGATTACAAAATACTTTTTTTTGCACTATGTGATTCCAGTGTAGTGCATTTCATCCGCCAACCAAGAGGAAGAGACTCTCAAGTGAAGTTATTGCATTATGCTATTGCTCTCTTTTATTGCATTAAATATGCGCCTTATCTATATATTTGCATTAAATCTTTGCACTATATTTGCACTAATCTTTTACATTTTCAGCAACGTTTAAGTATCGTGCCCATTGTGTGTATTTCTTTTCCAGATACCGCAATGGGACCTAATATGCATTTTGGTATGGACTATGGACTTTACATTGTTGACCAGATAGTGAGCGACTTTACTTCTTTGCTTAGCATGGACTGCCTCTGAGGACCAATATATACGTCACAAGCAACTCTAACATCGCCAATGCTCATTATGGACTGCCTCTGAGGACATTTAATACTAATGGTTCTTTACTTCACCTTGTGTTAGGTATTATATTGCCACACAGGGGGAACCAAGTGGTATGTCACAAGCAGATCTAAGACCGTAAAGGGTGACCGGCTGCCGATACGTGTCCGGAGAGATTGGAGTGCGTTGCCTCATCCTCCTAATTGTTATATAGCTTGTGGTTAGTTTATATCCCTAGGTCTCCCTAGGTCTTGTGCTTAGCCAAGCCTAGAGGAAATGTGTTTAGCTACCTGTTGAGATATCAAGGTAATGAAGTGTAAAGCATTTTAAGACCTTGGTGCAATGAAGAGAATACAGGATGAAGCCACCCTTCTATTTGCAAGCGTATCACGACATGTGGAGGGATTACACTATATGACACCCCCACGCTCCATATGCGCCAATGGCCACGTCGTGGAGTGTTAAGCGCTCAGTGCAGTAAATGAGTATATCCATTTATTTGGTTGGTTCACTGCGAGAGGGAAAACCGTAGTAAGACACCCTACTCAGTCAGGAGTCCATAGGTAGCTATCTTATATGTCTGTATATGTATTCTTATGCAGCACTTACATTTTTTTTATGGTACCCTTATAGCACATCTACGCCTAGATACCCTAAGCACAAGCCGAGGGTGGCTTGACTCTTAAGTAAGAAGGTATGTAACGCCCCAGAGTGCCATTACCACTTCTGCACCTCACTACTATCTCCTATGGTTAACTACGGGTCATCATATGCATTAATTTCCACGTCTTGCAAAATGTGTATATCTTTTTCTATGCAACTGTTATGTTTAAGTGTAATGTGCCAGGTTTACCAGCAGATGGCGGCAACATTGGCCTAGCTAGTTTACCTAGGATGGAACCCCTCTTTCCATTTTAGGTCTCTCTAACAGAGGGAGGAGTTTAGCTTTAGAAGAGTCAGTCTAGTCTACCCCCTGCTAAAGGAGGATGTGCAGCAGGGGCTCGTCTCTGCTGGACAAGCCTTGCTTCACAGACCAGGAGTAGAGTGTTCCCTGGATAAAAGTTAGAGACAGCCTACCAAGTGAGAAGTTGCAGCACCCAAAGAAGCTTAGTTCCAAAGCCAGCCTGTTAGCACAGCAGAGCCAGAGAGCAACTGACGTAGCAGAGTTCAGTCTGTTTGCCTGCCAAAGTTAATGCCAAAGCCTGCTGGGAGCCAAAATAAATCCTGTGATTCGTTTGGAGAAGAGTTTATTCAAGTGAATCTGTTATCAACTTCATCACAAGGTCTGGACTCAATTTATTTGTCATCCCCTTCATCAACCATCCCTTTTCTGCAGTTTTGGAGGGCCACGCCTGGGGTTCCAGCGTATCCATGTAGGAGCACCGTGACAAGTGTAACACCATTAAGAGACATTAGGCCACCCACCACCACTCTGGCATTCCATCCATATCACTAAATGGGGCCCTGTGCCCTTGTTGCTTCACGGCAACTGGCGTCACGGCAAAAATATGTACTTTAAAAAGAAAACCCCAGGAGTGCAGTCTGAAGGGCCACATGTGAAACAGGGAAAACAGAATGGCCTTTATAGAGGAAACCATGTGTTACTGTGGCAGCTCGCAGCTGTTCAGACCCACCTCCTGCTATCTTCTTCCCAGTAGGTCCAGCCACCAGGTCTGCTCTGTCCCAAAGGCATCTCTTCTTTTGCCAGTAGGGCTCCCACACACCCAAATTGTCACTGGAAACCAATGGCTGGCAACCCTGTGAGATGGTGCCTGAGCCACAGGTGTTTGAGCATGCTAGTGTCCTAAGGTGTCTGTTCTGTTGTCTTCTCGTGCAGGGCCGGCCTTTGGGGTGTGCGGGCTGTGCGGCCGCACAGGGCGCCATAGCAACAGGGGCGCCGGGCAGGCGAGGCGGCACTTGTGTTCTCCCTCGGGGCGGGCCCCCCGCCCCCTCCCCTGTCTGACCTGATTCCTCCTCCCCTGTGTCTGACCTGTCACCTGATGATCCTCCGTGCCATGCGTCTGGCACGTCTGCACCATTTCACAGTTCACACTGGCCAATCAGCTTTTCGCAGCGCAAAGATCCTGCTGCTGATTGGCCAGTGTGTAGGACTGGAGCAGCAGGCGCTCCGCTCGCATACCGCTTGTTCCTGTGTCACTTACCGCGTCAAGGTCTGCCGACTACAGCCCGCCCCAGCCCAGACAGACTGAAGGACTGCTCCGGAGACTGTCGAACCGGACTATCAGGTAAGTTACCTTATAGTAATTTACATGCACTAGAAAACTTATCCGTACCCTGTCCAATTTAGCAAAGTGGCAAGATTGAGCAAAAAGTCACAATTGTTTGAGCAAAACAAAGCTTGTGCAAAAATGTGTGGCTTCTTAGTGCCACAATTCTGGTGCAGGGGGAATGATAAATCTTCTCATTGTGTTTTCTAGCACCTTCTAAACTATGTTATAGGCACAGGTGCTAACATTGTTGTGCCCATGGAGGGAAAAGTAGGGTAAATTAATGATGGCACACCAGGGCCGGTGTAACGTTATACTTCCCTACCTCGTGAGATTTCCCTACTCTCGTCACTTCCGGTCGCACCAGACATGACGTGAGGAGGTGTTCAGCACCGCGCAGGCGCACAACGACGGGTTAGGGAAATTTCACAGCAGAGTGCGCAGTGCACAGGTGCGGTGATCGGATGGATGTTCTCAGCTGGACACCGGCCGACACTGCGCATGCGCTGGGAGCCTCACCAGCGGTTAGGGTAGGGAAAAAGCACTGGCCCGTATGTAATTTTTCCCTTCCCTAAACGCTGAGAAGTATAACATTACACCGGCCTTTGGGGTGTGCGAGTTGGTAAACTACTTGGTTGGATAGTCAGCCAGCCTATGCCATGATGCCAGCAACAAGTGTTTTTTGTTTTGTTTTTTTTGGGTGGGGGGGGGGGGGCGCCACAAGGTTAGCTCGCACAGGGCGCCTGAACACCTAAGGTCGGCCCTGTGCCCGTGTATCGACTATCTGCCCATTTACTGAATATTGACCCTTCACTGCCTGCCCTAAAAAAAAGTGAAAGGGTCTGAACACTTTCCCCATGCACTGTATCTCTAGCCTTTACTTCAATGGAAATTCTGAGAACAACCCTTTCAGTTTTGCGCTAATCCCAGATTAATCATTTATGGCGGTCCATAGTGTTTTGGCCAATCTGCATGGTAAGGAAGGAATCTGTACAACATACTTCTCGCAGCTCTGTAATATGGAATGGTTAGGATTCCTTGCGCCGCCATATGGTGGTTTGTATGTCAGGGATAGCCTTAGAGCAATACTGTAACTGGTGGAACGGGGCAGGATTTATTTTATTTTTTTATTGGAAATACTTCTGTAAAGTCTCATATGAAATGAGGCATGTGGAAGTATAGTACGGTCCTGTTGTGCCCCTACAAGGAGCAGACAGTACGATGGCAGCAGTGAATGGGGAGGATACAAACATTGCATGCAAACATGTCTTAAGTCTATAAAAACCTTGCAGCGAGGACAGCAGTAATCTGACCTCAGCTAAACCTGTGACCAGTACAGATCCTGTGTGATTAGCCAGGAGACTGATAAGTGACCACTACAGCAGACTGACTGACCTAATAGCGAAAGGATATTTCATCAATTTATTGGCCAATTTTCAGAGGCTGATATGCTACCAGCTGAGAAACCTAGGGCAAAAGACGCTGCATCCAACGCCCAGTGCAATGTGTCGATTTATGAATCATTGTTCCTTCTTTCACGGTCAGCATTTCTCGCAATTTTTTTTTTTTTATAGTAGATTTTATTTTTTACAGTTTTTTATTATTATTATTTTTTTTTTCTTCTATAAAAGAAAGATCTATGACTTATCTAAGTGTAAACAGCATCCGGTAATAGCTGAATTGCACCATCTGCTGGAAATAACCTGGTACTACAGTACTTAACACTGGTAATAAATAGGGATGAGCGAATTTTATATTTTGAAATTCATTTTCGGTTGTGGTATAATGTGAATTGCGTTCTAGATTCCATTACCACGGACCATAACAACATGGAATCAATGATGGAATGCCTTTAGAGACATTCCGTTATTCATTCCGTCATAATAAAAGTCTATGGCCTGCATAACGGACTCCAGCATAATGGAAACCAGACGGATCAGTTTTGCAGCCCATAGACTTCTATTATGACGGAATGAATAACGGAATGCCTCTAAAGGCATTGCATTATGGGATTGCATTATGTTCCGTGGTAACAGAATCTATAACGCAATTCACATTATACCACAACCCGAACCGAAAACTAATCTCAAAATATTTATTACTAGGGATGAGCGAATTTCATATAACTTACCATATACACTACCGGAAAATGAAAAAAGAACAAGCAGGAAAACTTACTGTGATTGAGCTGTGATGTAAATGGCTAGTGGTGCTTGGTCCGTGGTCACACAGCCGTCTACCCATGGACTATATACAGTAAATCCAGGGTGTCGGCATATATCACTGCGTGGACTTTTTAAAACATTCGTGCAGAGATATTTTTTTACCATCCGGAGTGCTGTGTATAGAGATCAAAAAGTGGTAATGCCGTTTCCTGCTCCAGTTCCAGCAGTCGTATGATTGCCAGGGGCTGGAAGTCTGTGGAGCCGACGGGGTATTATCAGACCCAGACCATCTTTTTAGTAAGGTTGTACAGCCCTGTGCAAGCGCCCTGGGGGCTGTAATCCCCCTGTAAACAGAGGCTAATATGTCAGCCCCGGATATGGGAGAAATCAGCAATAAAAAAAATAAAAAAATAAATGAATAAAATGTTAAATTAAACGTCCTGCAATGGTTATTTATTGTAAAAATTTAAAATACAAAAAAATAACACCACCACATGCCACAGCTTCTAGCCCCACTCCAATAACCCATACATGAAAAATGACTTATAGAAAGGGGAAATAATACAAAAAAAATTTGTTGCACAAGGTGCTGTTAAAAAATAATTTTGAAAAACACTATTTTTCCCTTTTTTTTTACATTTTTCTTGGCTAAAATAAAAATGAATAAAAATAAAGCCCCATGTAACAAAAAACTAAAAAAATTATAAAAAAGGTACAAAAATTGTCTACATAACACACAAAAAATATGGCTTTCAAAGATGCATGTACTGAAAAAAAATTGCAAATTTGCCTGGTCAGGAAGAGAGTTAAAGGAAATCTGTCACAAGGATAATCACTATTGAAGTAAAGCCATGGCCTAATAGCACTTAGTACCTTATTTCCAGCAATAGATGGTTTTTATCCTCTGAAAATCTAGTTTATTTTGTATGCAAATGAGCCAGTAAGGTGCCCAGAGGGGCGTCACACTTGCAGGAAGGAGCCCAGGCACGCCCTCATGCTGGGAGCAGGGAAAAGGGGGGCAGTTATGGCTTGAATGTGATGTAGGAGGGGTCGGTGGACACATTGTGGCAGGGGGCGTGTCTGGGCTCCTTCCTGCAAGAGTGACGCCCCTCTGGACACCTTACTGGCTCATTTGCATACAAAATAAACTGGATTTTCAGAGGATAAAAACCATCTATTGCTGGAACAAAGGCACATCTGGAACTAAGGTACTAAGTGCTATTAGGCTATAACTTTACTTCAATAGCGATTATCCTGGTGACAGATTTCCTTTAAATGGCCTGGTCAGGAACTGGTTAAAAAATGTGAAGTGAGAACCGCAAAATGAGAAAAAAAAAAAAAAAGAACATTTTAAGCAACCACTGTTTGCAACTTTTATATGTCCAGAGGCACAAATAGGTTATTAAAGTCAGAGAAATCCCGCGCCTGTCCTGTTGGGTCTACCTAAATTCTTTGTTATTGACGCGATACCTGCAGTTGCCGTATATTGGTCCGTGGCCCATCTAAGATGATCTGGGGATTGTGGAGCCGTTGGAGTACGGCGAGGTCATCAGCATGCTCATGGAACCGCCTGGAGACTTGGTGACATGATGCATTACAGTCTAGAAAGTTACCATTAGACGATGGGGAAAACCAAGGCCATCAGGGCTTACAGTTAAATGATGCTCATTGGGTTTTAAGGGGCCTCTCATGTTCCATTATACACCACCAACCTGAACCAATGACCTAATAGATGAATGAATGGAGCCACATGGTTACACTACCTGACCCTACAGTCTGCATGGTTTAGAAGAAAAACAACAACTTTGGGACCCCTATCTAGCGAACCCATTTGGCAATCCAGGAGGACCAAAGGGGAGAGTATATAGGGGCAGGTAAAGAGGTCACACGTGTGCCGCTCTCTCCATTGAAGTGTGTGGGAGCAGGTTTGTTTCACGATCTCGTCCTATTTTCAGGTGCCGTCACTTCCCTTGAGTTATTGAACGGGGATCTGAGAACCTATTATCCTGTAACTGGGAGCTGAGCTGCAGTACACCGTCATGGCCTCTTCAGCTCTGTACACTGTGTTGTTTCCGAAACAGAGGAGAGTATAGAGGTGCTGGGTGTTCATTTTACGTTCTACCGATACCATGAATGTTTAATTATTGGACCAACCGCTTAAATCTCCGCCAATTGCTGAAACAAAGGGTCTCAGTACTTTCCCCAGTGCCCCTCGGTCTCTTGCTAGGCTTCTTTCACCCAGTTGACTACCATGGGTGGGCTCCTGAAACCTCCAGTAATTGGCATATATTGCCTAGGAAAGACTAGACTGGGCTGTGTCTGTCGGAGCGGAAACCAGTCTTACTGGGCAGATCTCCGCTTTGCCTAGTAAAAAGCGATCCATCTCTAGGACGCCCCATATTCCCTCAACAGGGCACGAGGACGGAAGTCTTCATGAGACACATATGGCATTAATGTTCAATTTATTTATTGATTTACACCTATTCTGCATTCCCATGGGATATGCCATAGATACATAAGTGCAGGTCCCTCTCCTACTCCATAATCCATGGCCACCAGGGACCTTTCCCCCCTCACTGAATTCATTGTACAGGAGGCCTGAATTCTATGGACCTTACAGAAAGATCATGTGGAATGCTTTCACTAAACTGCTGGGGGCCTTTTTTTTGTTAAATTCATGGGATAACGCAAATAAGTAAAAATAAAATTGAAAATGAGAGTTGTCGTATAATTTTCAACTTTTTACCATCAGAGAAGTGGCACCGAGCATTTAATGAATTACCCCATATTTTATTTTGCTGGGGCTAAAACGCTAAAACGATGCTGCCAGATATTTATCGGAAGCCGTCTGCACACCACATTACGTTTTTCAGTTCAATGCCACTCGTACGTGCTACAAAAGTCACATTATGGCCCAAAGACACTGCGGGTGTGAGGCTGGACAGCCTGAGCACAAGTCACTACAAGAGGCCATTTCTTCTGCACATTTATTCAGTGATAACAGAACATACTGGGATATATTATGCAATGCAAAATCTTTACTAAATGTCTGTTGGAGAATCCAAATAGGCCGATCAATAAATTAAGAGTTAAAGAGTAATTACATTTTACAAAAACTGTTAATACGTCATAGTGACACAAAGGGTTTGATTGCTGGGGATGAATGAGAAAACGAGAAGCGCCCAGCTGGAGACCAGTCTGTCCTCACGGCTGAAGAATTAAGCGCCGGCGGCCTCGCTGACTTTCTACTGAGGCCATCTTCAGCCTGTAGCGCCCCGTTTTATCATTCGGACCACCACAGATCAAAACAATGCAAAAGTTTTTGTACTCTTTAATGAAACAGTACAGGACAAAACAGGATAAAGCAACAAATGCAGCATTCAATGAATGTGGCTGAGCAGCAATACCAGTTACAGCCTATAGACACGGGTGGAGCTGTTTATTGGGGGGGTTAGAGACCTTTTTAAATTCTAGACAACCCCTGTTAAATAATATCCGAAATACTACACGCCACAAACTGACATGTTCATGGCGCTGTTCATCGGAGGACAGCTTTGTCCACGTCTATCTGCTGAACTGTCGTCATTTACTAGAAAACAGCCGGCTGCGAGGAACGCTCGTTAGCGATGATCCGGCTTAGGTTTTACAGCCCTGAAAGTGCCGCCAATTACCCGATGAACGAGCAAACGCTTGTTCATCGGACAATCCAGATTTATAACAATGCTTAAAAAAACATTGTTTGCCTGCAGATCGGTCTAATCGCGTCAAATAATGATTCTGTATGGGGGATGAGCAATGGCATGAGCGACCGCACATCCCCATACTGTGGAGGAGATCCTGCATGTAATAGCAGTGGTCTTGCTCCACTAACATGCAGGCAATTGCCAGGAAGGAACGCTTCCCTCCCGACAATCGACTGCGACATTGTTTAATGTAATACAGCCACAAACTGCTGACCAGCAGATTGTCACACGTTTCACATCAAATCCGACAATCTACCAGGAGCGTACCCCTTCACTAGGAGATAACTGAACTCCCGGTGTCCTGCTCCAGCGAACAGAGCGATATTAAATTCTTCTGGCACACGTTCCTGGTTCTTGTCATAGCAGTGCCCGGATCCACATCATAAAGATCAGTTCTGCTACACATAGAAATCACTCATTCTGTATCATATGAAGAGTGTTTGACTAGAGATCACAGTGGGAGATGATCTAGAAGGATCAGCCGAGATGGGGAATGTAAAGTGGTTCTCGGAGACCAGTAAATCGTGGTCAGCTTTGTTGCCTATATGGAGTCTCCCGTAATGCAGTACAGAATCCTCTGAAGCAGCAAGATGTGATCTCCCGCCACCTGAGGGACAAGACAGCGGCACTTTCAGATGTGACGCCTCTCACCAGAGAAGTAATGATATCTGCCACTGAATGTGGACTGGAGAATTTCCGACGCAGAGCTACATTATATAATCACTAATGTATCTGCATGAACATTAGGCTGCTTTTACACGTCAGTCTTCGGTCAGTGATTTTGAGCCAAAACCAGGTGCAGCTCTGAACACAGAACAGGAGTAGATCTTTCTCTTATACCTTATATCTGTGGAGGCTCCAATCTTGGTTTTGGCTCACAATGCCTGATGGAAATCACTGACCGAACACTGACGTGTGAATAAGGCCTCAGCATTTACAGGAGTATCAGGAGACCAGATACAATTCAATGAACTCAACCACAGGATCCCAGTTGTGATATGGTGATCTCGAAGCGATACTGGGCAATAGAGCTGGTGGTGCAGCAGTGGGTACAACCACATTTACTATCTGCCAAAAGATTACAGGGCATCTGTCGGCAGATTTGTCCCTATGACACTGGCTGACCTGTTACATGTGCACTTGGCAGCTGAAGGCATCTGTGTTGGTCCCATGTTCATATTTGTCCGCATTGCTGAGAAAAATGATGTTTTACTATATGCAAATGAGCCTCTAGGAGCAACGGGGGCGTAACCATTACACCTAGAGGCTCTGTTCTTTGTGCAACGGCCGCGCCCTCTACACTTTGAATGACAGGACCAGATGTAATGATGTTTTCAGTGGCTGACCCTGTCAAAGTGTAGAGGGTGCGGCAGTTGCACAAAGAGCGGAGCCTCTAGGTGTAATGGTTACGCCCCCGTTGCTCCTAGAGGCTCATTCGCATATAGTAAAACATCATTTTTCTCAGCAATGCGGACAAATATGAACATGGGACCAACAGAGATGTCTTCAGCTGCCAAGTGCACATGTAACGGGTCAGCCAGTGTCATAGGGACAAATCTGCTGACAGATGCCCTATAAGCAGAACCATTTATTGACACGACGATGTCTGACATCATTTGCTCCCTGTAATCCGGTGACGATTAGTCTGGCTGGAGTACATGGCTATAGTCATACAATTACAGGCGTTAAATAAGCTCGGTCTCCATGTGACCCGACGTATACGGCTGGAAATCAGTACGGCGCTCTGGTCTCAGTTCCAGTGTGTGATCCTCTCCTTCTCGGGGATGACTTCCCAGTTTGGGGATCGGACGTCCATCGCCAACCAGTTGAAGTCGTCTACCAGATCCCAGTTGTTCCAGCTCTGATCCAGGCCAGTCAGCTCGTAGTCCCGCTGGATGCCGGGGTAGCTCCAGGTGAACGGGGCGAAGTGGAGGCCGCTGCAGTCTTCTATGATGGCGCGGCTGGTGACGTGCAGGTAGAAGCGGCAGTCGGTGCTGCTGTGGGTGCGCAGCTGCTGACACGGGAAGGTGAAGAGGCAGTCGGAGCAGTTATCCACGAACACGGACGTGGCCACCGGGCCGCACAGCACCTTACATCCACTCAGGTCCCGCATGTGCAGGGTGGCCGGGCTCCCGCGCAGGGTGACGGTGCACTGCCGCAGTTGGCTCAGCTGCACGTCCTTCTGCCCGATCTCCTCGGCCTCCATGAAGAGCACTTGTCCGCTCAGGCCCCGCAGGCCGCACTGGGCAGCAGCCGGCTCCGCAGGGGTCTCCTTGGCCCGGGTCTTCGGGGGCGCGGGCTGGGCGGTAGCGGCTGGGGCCTCCTTTTTTCGGGACTTGAAGGCAAATTTCTTATTGGGCTGCAGCTGCTGGCGCCGGGTCTCCAGGGCGGCCTGCAGCCGGGTGAGGTGCTCCTGGGCCTGCCGGATGTCATAGGACGCCAGGAACATCATGCTGTCATTCAGCAGCTTCTGCAGCCGCTGGAGCCGCCCGGAGGCCTCATCCAAAGCCTCAGCCCCCGCGTCCTCCCCGGACAACGCCTCTTCAATGGCGGCTCTCTCCAGGCCGAAGCTGGAGCTGAAGTACCCGCTCTTCTCCTCCTGCACGGCCTGGCCGTCCTTCTCTTGCCGCTTTTTCTCCGCCTCCCGCTGCCTCTCGTCCTCTCTCCGCTGCAGCCTCTCCGGTAACCGGGTGCGTTCCACAGAATCCATCATCTCCATAGTGATAGCGGGTAAGCAAGGAATGGCAGCAAGCTCAGCAGCAGCCCGCTGACGTCACGCGTTAGTAGTCATATGACCTGTCTGCAACGTAGTCGGCTTTATGGTGACGCTCGTCACGTGACTGTGCGTGCGCTCTAGGAGCGGCTCGATGACGTATCGAGGAAGCGACGCTTGCCCAAATGCGCATGCGTAGTAACCCACGTGTAACAGAAAGCACAATATGGGGAAGAGAAGGAGAAGAGATGAGGATGTCAGCTCCCTGACCAAGAAGCAGAAGAAGCATCTGAAGGAGTTCGGGGAACAGCATCCTTTTTATGACAAGTAAGTGAGGACTGGAGAGATATTCTCTGGTAGGAGACTGCCGCATGTCCACCTACTTAAAGGAGTTGTGTCACTTCAGGAAATGGCATTTATCATGTAGAGGAAGTGAATACAAAGCAACTACTAATGTATTGTGATTGTCCATATTGCTTCCTTTGTTTCCTGGATTAATTTTTTCCATCACATTATATAATGCTCGCTACCATGGTTACGACCACCCTGTAATCCAGCGGCGGTGGTCGTGCTTGCACACTATTGGAAAAAGAGTCAGCCGAGACTGCGAGAGTGCACGTGAGCTACTGTTTTTGTGCAAGCACGACCACTACTGCTGCTGGATTGTAGGGTGGTCGTAACTAGAGATGAGCGAATCGACTTCGGATGAAACATTGTGAATACTGTACGGAGCGAGCGCTAGAATGTATTGGCTCCGATGACTTTGGGTAATAACTTAAAAAAATGAATTTGTACTGTTAAAAACCTTTTCCCGAACACTGGTTTGGTTCCAAGGTACCACTTAGAACCAAAACCGAGTTTAGGAAAAAGTTTTTAACAGTAGAAATACATTTTTGAAGTTATTACCCAAAGTCATCTGAGCCAATACATTCTAATACTGTACGGAGCGCTCGCTCTGTACAGTGTTCAAACTAAGTTTTATGTGAATCGACTTCGGATACTCATCCCTAGTTGTAACCATAGAAACAAGCCTTGTATAATGTGATGGAAAAATGAATCCAGCCAGCAAAGGAAGCAAAATGGACAATCACAATACATTAGTAAGTGCCTTGTATTAACTTCCTCTACATGATAAATGCCATTTGCTGAAGTGAGACGACCCCTTTAACCACCTCCGGACCGCCTAACGCAGGATCGCGTTCCGGAGGTGGCAGCCCTGCGCACAGTCACGCATATACGCGTCATCTCGCGAGACGCGAGACTTCCTGTGAACGCGCGCACACAGGCGCGCGCGCTCACAGGAACGGAAGGTAAGAGAGTTGATCTCCAGCCTGCCAGCGGCGATCGTTCGCTGGCAGGCTGGAGATGTGTTTTTTTTAACCCCTAACAGGTATATTAGACGCTGTTTTGATAACAGCGTCTAATATACCTGCTACCTGGTCCTCTGGTGGTCCCCTTTGTTTGGATCGACCACCAGAGGACACAGGTAGCTCAGTAAAGTAGCACCAAGCACCACTACACTACACTACACCCCCCCCCCCCCCCCGTCACTTATTAGCCCCTGATCACCCCTAATCACCCCTGATCACCCCATATAGACTCCCTGATCACCCCCCTGTCATTGATTACCCCCCTGTCATTGATCAACCCCCTGTAAAGCTCCATTCAGACGTCCGCATGATTTTTACGGATCCACTGATAGATGGATCGGATGCGCAAAACGCATCCGGACGTCTGAATGAAGCCTTACAGGGGCGTGATCAATGACTGTGGTGATCACCCCATATAGACTCCCTGATCACCCCCCTGTCATTGATTACCCCCCTGTAAAGCTCCATTCAGACGTCCGCATGATTTTTACGGATCCACTGATAGATGGATCGGATCCGCAAAACGCATCCGGACGTCTGAATGAAGCCTTACAGGGGCATGATCAATGACTGTGGTGATCACCCCATATAGACTCCCTGATCACCCCCCTGTAAAGCTCCATTCAGATGTCCGCATGATTTTTACGGATGCACTGATACATGGATCGGATCCGCAAAACGCATCCGGTCGTCTGAATGAAGCCTTACAGGGGCATGATCAATGACTGTGGTAATCACCCCCCTGTCATTGATTACCCCCCTGTCATTGATTACCCCCCTGTAAAGCTCCATTCAGACGTCCGCATGATTTTTACGGATGCACTGATAGATGGATCGGATCCGCAAAACGCATCCGGACGTCTGAATGAAGCCTTACAGGGGCGTGATCAATGACTGTGGTGATCACCCCATATAGACTCCCTGATCACCCCCCTGTCATTGATTACCCCCCTGTAAAGCTCCATTCAGACGTCCGCATGATTTTTACGGATGCACTGATAGATGGATCGGATCCGCAAAACGCATCCGGACGTCTGAATGAAGCCTTACAGGGGCATTATCAATGACTGTGGTTATCACCCCATATAGACTCCCTGATCAACCCCCCTGTCATTGATCAACCCCCCTGTCATTGATCAACCCCCCTGTCATTGATCAACCCCCCTGTCATTGATCAACCCCCCTGTCATTGATCAACCCCCCTGTCATTGATCAACCCCCCTGTCATTGATCAACCCCCCTGTCATTGATCAACCCCCCTGTCATTGATCAACCCCCCTGTCATTGATCAACCCCCCTGTCATTGATCACCCCCCTGTCATTGATCACCCCCCTGTAAGGCTCCATTCAGATATTTTTTTGGCCCAAGTTAGCGGAATTTTTTTTTTTTTTTCTTACAAAGTCTCATATTCCACTAACTTGTGTCAAAAAATAAAATCTCACATGAACTCACCATACCCCTCACGGAATCCAAATGCGTAAAATTTTTTAGACATTTATATTCCAGACTTCTTCTCACGCTTTAGGGCCCCTAGAATGCCAGGGCAGTATAAATACCCCACATGTGACCCCATTTCGGAAAGAAGACACCCCCAGGTATTCCGTGAGGGGCATATTGAGTCCATGAAAGATTGAAATTTTTGTCCCAAGTTAGCGGAACGGGAGACTTTGTGAGAAAAAAATTAAAAATATCAATTTCCGCTAACTTGTGCCAAAAAAAAAAAATTTCTATGAACTCGCCATGCCCCTCATTGAATACCTTGGGGTGTCTTCTTTCCAAAATGGGGTCACTTGTGGGGTAGTTATACTGCCCTGGCATTCTAGGGGCCCAAATGTGTGGTAAGGAGTTTGAAATCAAATTCTGTAAAAAATGACCTGTGAAATCCGAAAGGTGCTCTTTGGAATATGGGTATTTCGTGATGGGCATAGTGAGTTCATAGAACTTTTTATTTTTTGTCACAAAAAAATCATCATTTTCCGCTAACTTGTGACAAAAAATAAAAAGTTCTATGAACTCACTATGCCCATCAGCGAATACCTTAGGGTGTGTACTTTCCGAAATGGGGTCATTTGTGGGGTGTTTGTACTGTCTGGGCATTGTAGAACCTCAGGAAACATGACAGGTGCTCAGAAAGTCAGAGCTGCTTCAAAAAGCGGAAATTCACATTTTTGTACCATAGTTTGTAAACGCTATAACTTTTACCCAAACCATTTTTTTTTTACCCAAACATTTTTTTTTATCAAAGACATGTAGAACTATAAATTTAGAGCAAAATTTCTATATGGATGTCGTTTTTTTTGCAAAATTTTACAACTGAAAGTGAAAAATGTCATTTTTTTGCAAAAAAAATCGTTAAATTTCGATTAATAACAAAAAAAGTAAAAATGTCAGCAGCAATGAAATACCACCAAATGAAAGCTCTATTAGTGAGAAGAAAAGGAGGTAAAATTCATTTGGGTGGTAAGTTGCATGACCGAGCAATAAACGGTGAAAGTAGTGTAGGTCAGAAGTGTAAAAAGTGGCCTGGTCTTTCAGGGTGTTTAAGCACTGGGGGCTGAGGTGGTTAAGTGATGATGACGACCACTATGCCACGAGAAATATTTGTCTTGTTCGTTGTGGCTGTGACAGTTATCGGCATGCCTTGTGTGCTGTGACGTGAGATCTTGGCACCCTCCATTAAATAACCTTTCTGACGCATCCAGTCTTAGATCTGTCCATTGTGCTGATCCTCCAGTATTCCTCCTGGAAATGTACATATGTGTCCCCGCTATCTACACAGAATGATTGGACCCAATTGATAAGGAAAATGGTAACACCCTGAAAAGATGCTCTAGAATTGTTATTTTTTGGGGAATATAAGTATTTGCTAAAAACAGACTTGTCAGGAGAGGAGAGAGCCGGTACTGGGGATTATGGGTATTTTAGGTGGCTTATTAGGAAAGCTGGTGAGAATCCTAAAATAAGTTCCTTACAGTTAAGGCTTCATGCACACAAAAGTATTTTCTTTCAGTGTCCGTTCAGTTTATTTTTTTTTCCGGACAATATACGGAACCATTCATTTCAATGGGTCCGCCAAAAAAATGGAAGTTACTCCCTGTGCATTCCGTTTCCGTATGCCCGTATTTCCGTTCCGCCAAAAAATAGAACATGTCCTATTATTGTCCGCATTACGGACAAGGATAGGACTGTTCTATTGGGGGCCAGCTGTTCCGTTCCGCAAAATACGGAATGCACACGGACTTCATCCATATTTTTTTTGTGAATCTGTTTTTTCCAGACTGCAGAATGAGGCTTAAGGCTACTTTTCACATTAGCGTTTTCAATTCCGCTATTGAGATCCATCACGGAATCTCAATACCGGAAGAAAACACTTCAGTTTTTTCCCCCATTCATTGTCAATGGGGACAAAACTGAACAAAACGGAATGCACCAAAATTCATTCCGTTCCGTTTGGTTGCGCTCCCGTTGCGGACAGAATAACGCAGCAAGCAGAGTTTTTCTGTCCGCGATGTGGTGTGGAGCAAGACGGATCCGTCCTGGCTCACAATGTAAGTCAATAGAGACGGATCCGTTTTCTCTGACACAATAGAAAACTGATCTGTCCCCCCATTGACTTTCAATGGAGTTCATGACTGATCCGTCATGGCTATATAAGACATAATACAACCGGATGCGTTCATGACGGATGCATGCGGTTGTATTATGGTAACGGAAGCGTTTTTGCAGATCCATGACGGATCCGCAAAAAAAGCTAATGTTAAAGTAGCTTTATTAAAAGGTTGTTTCAGAGGTATTTATACTTTTTTTTTTTTATATCGCTCAAAGTGGGTAAAGATGAATAAAAAGATAAGGAAGCCATATTGTCCCCTCGCCAATCCGCTCTCCACTTCACGAGTCAACATTCTGGAGGAAAGGCCTGGTCAGATAGTCCTTGGCCATAGTGCTTAGCTGCCTCATTGAATAGCAGGCTGAGCAGGCTTTTTCGGGCATTTCCGGCAAGCTGAGCTGTGTCAGGAAGTGGGGACTGAAGCAGTGCTGAATTGGTGGCAGCATCAGGGAATCAGTGGGTATTCCGGCTATAACAAGTTATCTCCTACTACTGATAGGACCCCCACAGATCACGAGAATGGGTGCCCATTACTAAAATGGACGGAGCGGTTGGTGGGAAAAACGTGCCACTGCTCCATTCATTTCTATGGGAATGCCAAAGATAGTCAAGGACTGTACTTGGCTATCTCTGGCGCGCCCATAGAAATGATGGGACCCCCACCAATCTGATAGTTATCCCGTGTGGATAGGGGATAACTTGCTATAACCAGAATGTCCCTTTACCCCCTGTGATCCATATCTATATAGTAATGCCACTGGACGCCCCCTTTAAATGTGTTTAATTGTGCCTCAGTTTTGCATTTTCAAGCACTGGAATAAAATCGGTTATTGTTTGCTTATTACAGAGTCTCAAATGTACAAGAGAGAACGCAGCTGGTCGAGCTGGTGAGTAAACTGTCGCATTGTAATCTCATCAGCCTCTGTACTCTAAGGCTACATTCAAATCCGGCAGAGAACAGCCTGGACGGTGTTCACCAGATGCAAGGTTGCCAGATTCAACAGATCACCGCTGGTTCCCTTTTGATTATAATGGGATCTGGCGGTGATACGGCTGCTTTCCAGCATAAATGGCGGGTTTCTGCTCAATAGATATCTGTGTGCAGCGCTTTTTCTTCTCTCTAACGGAGATGTGAATGTATCATAATCCTGGCGCCTCTATGCTAACATAACGTACATTCTGTATATTATTAAAATGGTTGCTCAGTAAAAAAAAAACAACAAAAAAAACCTTCTGTCCATGGACTGTCTTTGGTATTGCAGCTCATCGTAAATGTCTGAAGAGGCTCCAGCACTCCATGGAGCATCACAGTCTCTTGCTTGGCCAGTGACGTCACATGCATTATGTGCAGCTTAGGCCGAGTTCACATCAGCGTTCAGCCTTTCCATTCTCCTGCTCCGTTACAGGAGAACGGAAAGGACGGATTCGGCACATAACTGAGCCAAACGGAGCCTACAGACCCCATAGACTATAATGGGGTCTGTTAGGTTTCCGCTCAGAAGATGATTTTGGAGCGGAGACAAAAGTCCTGCGCGCACAACATTTGTCTCCGCTCCAAAATCATCATCTGAGCGGAAACCTTATGGACCCTATTATAGTCTATGGGGTCCGTAGGCTCCGTTCGGCTCAGTTGTGTGCTGAACTCAGCCTTAGTCCCATTCAAGTGAAAGGACCTGGGCTGCAATACCAAGAACAGCCACTATACAATGTACGGCGCTGTGCTTGGTATGCTGTGAGGAGGCTGCAGCGCTCCTCTGAGGGCTATGACTCTTTCAGTCAGCTGATCGGCGGGGGTGATGGGTGTCAGACTCCCATTGATCTCATATTGATGACCTATCCTTAGGATAGTCCTTAACAACCCCTTTAATAACTAGGAGATGGAAGAGAGCCTAATGTAGGATCAGACTCGTTTAACCAAATCAGGAAGTGTCCAGACGCCTCTCTCTAAGGTAACGAATGAAAGAAAAAAAACACCATACCTCGCCGATTCCCCCACAGCGCCTGTTCTGAGGCTTCCATTCCAATACCGTTCTCTGCTTCCGGTTGCAGCAATGATGTCCCGATACATTGCCTTGTGACTGGGTCATTGGGTTGATCTGATGGGTTGATCAAATGATTTTCTTTCTTTTAGCCTGATGGTTCTGAGAATGAGTCACATTCAGAGAGTGAGGCTGAGAGTGAAGAAGAGAAAGCCAACATGTATCAGAAGCTGCTGGCAACATTAAAGAATGTCTCTGATGAGGAGGAGGAGGAGGAGGAGGATGATGATGAAGAGGAAGAGGTGGATGATGAGGATCAAATGCAGGATGAGAATGAGCCGTTGAGCTCTAATACAGAAGAAGAGGACAGTGAAGAAGAGCAAGAGGCAGAAGGGGACGAGGATGTCCAAGAAGGTAGGAACTCACCACGTCCATTACTCTAGATACCATTTAACTCCCAGCATGCTGTATGACCTGCAGTTTTAAAACTTCCTTGCCCTTTAAATCTGGACTCTGGCCCTAAAAATAGTGCTTTTCTTTTCATTCAAAATTAGTTGTTTTTTTTTGTTCCAGTTTGAAGGATTTACACTGAGTGTGTGTGTCTTGTTTTAGAGCATGTCGCTAAGGGTGAGGAGCGGGGTGATGATGACGACAAGCCGACAGAACCTGGAGATCCAGCTCAGGAAGACGGAGAGGAATTCACAGACAGCAAACATGAAACTAAATTTAGTTTAGAAGCCAATTTCTTGGAAGAAGATGCAGAAGGCCAGAAGAATGAGACTGCAGAGCCCTCTGTGATAACTTCTGAAGGTAATCCTATATTATCCAATCTGATTTCAATACAGACGTTAAAGGCTTGTCCGGGATTAGAATAAAGGAGCAGCCCCCCCCCAGGAACAGCGCCACTCTTGTACATGGGCCATGTCTGGTATTGCAGCTCAGGCCATGGACAGCAGAGGAGCTGGGTGGGCTCTTCCGTTGCTGTGTGTTCTGAACCTGTCAGGTGTCTCCTCCCTTATACTGCTGCACCGAGATCTTGAGGCACGGCAGCTGTACCCCTTCCCGTATGGCTATTATTATTAGTTTTACACTAGACATGACTTGGGGGGCCTGATGAGGTGTCTGACCATTTATGGGGAACCTGCAGGCTGCTGAGAGGTGAGGAAAACATTATAAGAAAGAAAGTAGTGATTATGGAGACAGGGGTCTATCTGTCAGTCACCTAATAAACCATAGTCAGGTTTTCCCCAGCCAGATGAGGCTGATAATACTCTGCATTTTTGAAGACGTCTTCTAAGATACAGAATATGCAATCGGTATTTGATCTCGTGGGGGGGGTCTGCCTGTTGGAAATTCAGCCAATCATGCGTACAACGTGGCAGCAGCACTCTGTGAACTCCGACCGATCACACATTGATAGCATATCCAAAACGGGAGATGGGATTCTGCAGCATAAAGCCAACTGATGGGCTAGAAAAATCCCTGAACCCATCGTAACATAGTCTTTAAGGTTAATGCCCCTTTAAATGGTTTGTCTGGTTTCAGAAGGAAACTGGACTAGGGTTGTTGCGGGTATTGAAATTTCGATACCCAATCGATACTTTTGTCCCGGTATCGATACTTTACTGGGATTTCCATTTTTTCAATACAGTCTAGTATCTCTGAACATGAGCGCGCTGCTGTCGGCGCACTCATGTTCTCTCAGCAGCACAGAGGAGAAGGAAGCAGTTCTCCCTCCCCCTGTGCTGCTGCTTCCACCAATGAACGGAGAGAGGGGTGGAGGAGAGGCGGACGCACTGCGCCACCAATGATACTACACAGAGCGGCGCCCAGCGATGTCCCAGCACTTACCATTATTCCTGGGCGCAGTGCGTCCGCCTCTCCTCCACCCTGCAGTGCACTGTCCCATCGCAGCGCAGGGAGAAGGAACGCCCACTAGAGAAGCTGATGTCTCCTCCCCATCGCTCCGATAGTAATTGGCATATGGAGCAGGAGAGGAGACAGTAATGGGGCACTGCAGGCGAACGGAGCGGCGCCCAGGAATAATGGTAAGTGCAGGGACATCTCTGGGCGCCGCTCTGTGTAGCCTGCTACTTAGTCTGGACTCGTATAAAGAAGTATTTAACACATAATACAGGAGGCGGGTGCCGGCAGCAGAATCGCATTGCCGGCACCCTGCCCCTGACAGGGAGCTGCGATCAGCGGCAGTTAACCCCTCAGGTGCGGCACCTGAGGGGTTAACTGCTGCTGATCTGCCAGTACCCACCTCCTGTATTAAGGGGTAATTATCATTGGTGGCACAGTGCGCCCCCCCCCCCCCCCTAAAATTATTGGCACAGTGCCCCCTCCCCCCATTCTTAAAATCATTGGTGCCAGTGGCCACAGGGTCCTCTCCCCTCCCCCTCATTGGTGGTGCAGTGGCAGCTTCTGATCGGAGCCCCAGCAGTGTAATCCTGGGGCTCCGATCGGTTACCATGGCAGCCAGGACGCTACTGAAGCCCTGGCTGCCATGGTAACATCCCTGATGCTGTGTGCACAAAGCACAGAGCAGCAGGGAGAGTGTGAAGTTCTATTCACCCTGATAATGCTCTATCAGGGGGAATAGGAGAAGGGATAAAAGATCCCAGGTTCTGGCCCCTAAGGGGGGAAATGGTTATTAAATAAAAAGTAAAAAAAAAAAAACCCACCAGAATATTAAAGGGATTCTGTCACCTCGTATAACACAAATTCAGATTTTAAACCAGTCATGCTCCACGGCTTACCTTGAATCGTCTGTGCTGTTTTTTTATTGTAATCCGTCCAGCAGTTTTGCAGAAAAACGACTTTTATAAAACCCTGAAGGTGCCCAGAGGGGCGTTATGTTCCCCTTTGTGTGCCCAGTAGTGCCCAAAACGCCTTCCTCCAGAATCCCTAACCGCCCACAGCGTCTCATCCCTCTCCTCCCCCCTCCCTGACGACCGAGCGAAGTCTCGCGCAGACGCAGTACCCACTGAGGGCTGCGCCAGTGCGATTTGCTGGAGACTGAGGGCAGGAGCTTCATCGTCGTCACTGGGCATGCGCCGAGCCCAGTGACGTCCGATGCTCGCGCGAGACTTCGCTCGGCCGTCAGGGAGGGGGAGGAGAGGGATGAGACGCTGTGGGCGGTTAGGGATTCTGGAGGAAGGCGTTTTGGGCACTGTAAGAGGGGCGTTACTGGGCACACAAAGGGGAACATAACGCCCCTCTGGGCACCTTTTAGGGTTTTATAAAAGTCGTTTCTCCAAAACTGCTGGACGGATTACAATAAAAAACAGCACAGCCGATGCAAGGTAAGAAGGTAAGCTGTGGAGCATGACTGGCTGAAAATCTGAATTTGTGTTATACGAGGTGACAGAATCCCTTTAAGTATGAATCACCCCCTTTCCCAATTTCACATATAAAATGTAAATAAATAACAATAAATAAACATATCACATATCGCCACGTCAGAAAAGTCCAAGCTATTAAAATATTAAAAAAATTTATGCGGTGAATGCCGGAACAGAAAAAATAAATAAAAACTGTGTGATTCGCCATTTTTTAAAATGCGGAATGCATGTGGCTTTTTTGGTTTATTTTTTCACGTGGTATCGAATGGTATAGAGTTTCGCAATACTTTTTTATGGATTCGAAACCGAATCAAAAATTTGGCATTGCAACAACTCTAAACTGGACAACATGGGATCACTCTGCAATAAAGAAGTGATCATTACTTACCTGGCAGATCCCGCTGCCACTCTGGGTCTCCTGGCCGACATCTGTTTACCTGGCTGCAGTGGTGACACCATGTTGACAACACGTGACCGCTGTAACCAATCACTGGCCTCAGCGGTGCACTGAAGAGGCCAGTGATTGGCTGCAGCAGTCTTGTGCTATCAGTGATGTCGCTGTTGCAGCCAGGTTAACAGATCTAGGCTAGGGGAAACCAGAGGGGCAACGCAGAATCTGCCAGGTGAGTAATGATCACTTCTTTATTGCAGGATGATCCCCTGTGTTGTCAGGTTTCCTCCTGAAACCAGACAGCCCCTTTAAATGAGAAAGTCGGAGATGTAAAGAATATATGTAGATAACGCTCATGTTGTTTCTTCTCCTTTCTTCAGATCCATTTAAAAAACACATTGACCGAGAACTAGAAGAAGACGATGTTAACCAGATCACAGCCAACCCTAAAACATCTTCATCTCTGAAGGTAAAGCACAACCCTTATTAGTCATGACTCAAATCTTCCCATTCTCCTCAAATAAGTGGTGAAAATCTCAGCCCGATTCCTAGATTTCAAAATGACAAGTGATCCCAATCTTGTAAGCTTTTTGGCACCCTCAGGCATTTTGGTTATTCAGATTTCGGATTGGCAATGGGTTTTGATGTAAAGGATTTTTACAGACCACATTTCTTGCGGTTCAGAATAATAACCAAACATTAAAACCAAATTTCTTCTGGCCGTGATTCAAATCATTGCACTGATCAATCCGGGGTCATAAACTTAGCATAAGCTTAGTCTGATCTGTCAGTACGTGATCTGGAGGCACGAGCCAAATACACCCCCCCCCCCCCCCCCCCAAAACAATTGTCGTTGAGCGTGATTTAGGAAACGCCAGGCACTTTTTCCAAGCATTGGTTTTCACATCAGAACCCATTGGTATAATAAATATTTAATTAAAAAAGAGCAGAGATAGTAAAGCTGTCCATACCCAGTCCTGATCTCAGACATTTAACCCCTCAGATTTTGTGGTCAGTTGTGTCCACAGCATCTGAGAGGCTTCTCCCTGGGGGCGCTGCGCTCAAACGACTCCCCCGTGCAGAGACTGAGGAAGACTTTCATTCATTTGGTAGCCTCTGCTAGAACCGCCGAGGCTTAAAGGGAACCAGTCACCTGTAAAATGCATCTACACCCGCCAGCAGTACCTCATAGCAGCCCTCAGCCTGTAAATAATGATATCCTGTTGTCCGATGCTGCGTAAGTTAAAAAAACTCAGTTTTATTCTCCATCAGCGCTATAGTGCCGGCCAGCTTGAAGTCAAGGGGGCAGCGGCCTCCTTGCTTCAAGTTAAGGTAACCAGGCCCCCTAACCGTCCCCTCTTGCCTGAGAGTGACAGCCTGCAGTGCGGCCGCGATTCCCCAAGTCTCGCGCATGCGCGGTGCACTCTGTAGTAATGCGCTATCCAATCTCTTGCTGCCGCTGTTAGCAGAGTTTCAGCAGGACAATGCGCATGCGCGAGACTTGGGGAATCACGGCCACACTGCAGGCTGTCACTCTCAGACACTCTCATCACTTGACCCCCCTCAAATTTTTTTTATAAAAAGTGATCAAAAAGTCGTACACACTCCAAAAGCAATAAAAACTACAGATCGCACAGCAAACAATGAACCCTCGCACAGCTCCGAAGACATAAAAGTGCTGGGGGTCAGAATATGGCGATGCAATGGAAAAAAAGAAAGTTGTTTTTTTCTTTTTTTTTATAATGTTTTAAAACACAGGAAAAACTTTATAAAAGTGGTAATCGTACTGACCTAGAGAATGAAGAGAACGTGTCAGTATTCCTGCATAGGGAACACTGTAAAAACGAAACCCATAAAACAGTGGCAGAATTGCGTTATTTATATATTTTTTTTCACTGCCTGGCACGCAATATTAAAGGGGTTATCCCATCTTAGACAATGGGGGCATATCGCTAGGCTATGCCCCCATTGTCTGATAGGTGCGGGTCCCACCTCTGGGACCCGCACCTACAAAGAGAACGGAGCAGAGAAAGTTGAGGAGGGCGCACCGCACAAGCGTAACCGCCCTCCATTCATTTCTATGGAGCCGCCGAAAATAGCCAAGCCGGCTATTTTCGGCAGCTCCATAGAAATGAATGGGAGCGGTGGCCGCGCATACGCGGGGAGGCGGGGAGCTGCGCCTGGTGGTGGACGGACCCCGGGAAACCCGGGGTCCTCCAGCCACAACTCTCCCCGGCTCCGTTCTCCTTGTAGGTGCGGGTCCCAGTGGTGGGACCCGCACCTATCAGACAATGGGGGCATATCCTAGCGATATGCCCCCATTGTCTAAGATGGGAATACCCCTTTAAATGGTGCCATTAGAAAGTACAACTTGTCTCGTAAAAACACAAGCCCTCATACAGCTATGTGAATGGAAAAATGAAAAAGTCAGAGGCAGAGAGTAAAAAAACAAAACGCAGAAACGGAAAATTGTTAGTCCTGAAGGGCTTATTGCACGCACTTGCAGATGGTCAGACTATCAGCATTTACTCCTAGATCCAGAAATCCCATCTTCCTTCCAGCTATCTGTATTGTAGCAATAAATGGCGAGCTGACATTCTGGAGATTATATGACCGCGTTCGATCTGGTTATCACTGAGCTGTGGTAATCGCTGTAATAAAGTTTATTCTCCGTTTTTTTTCAGTGGCCAGCGCTGGGTCAGTTGGTGTTTTCCTCCGCCTTAAAAAAGGTCCATCCATTAAAATCTGAGAAAGAAACTGATCTGACCAAGCTATATCTCCGCAAACCCCTGGATTCCATGTGGCCCAGCGTCAACAGCTCTTTTCTTACCGGAGAGAGCAATCCAAACTTCACCGCGCTACAGAGAGAACTGTTCACCGTAATGAACTCTTACAAAGACTTGTATTATCCGTCCAGGATGGCGACCGCTCAGGGGGAGGAGGTCCGACACATCTACTGCCTTCATGCTCTCAATCATGTGCTGAAGGCTAACGCGCTGGTGCTTAGCAACAACGCCAAAAAGAGAGATCAGAAGACGGCGCTGGATGATGAGGAGCTGCGTGACCAGGGCCTTACCAGACCCAAGGTAAACGGTTCTCATTCTGAGTTCTGTGTGACAGGGCTCGTCCTACAGACAACAATGACAACGTAAAACGGCAATTTTTGGATTGGAGTTTATGGCATCTTTCACCATGTACCTGAGTAATAAACCAAATAAACTGGTAGCTTCATCACGGTCTCCTGATTTCAAATGTTGTTGTCCCTGTGCAGATCAGTGCCTCCTTTGCTGAGAAATTAGGCCTTCTTATTATGCAAATGAGCCGTTTGGTGCAACCAGGATGTCACCATTGCACCAACAGCTCCCTTCCCTATTGTGGTGAGCTCCAAACAAGCATCAGGGTTGTACAGCCGGCACACGGACTAGAACACAGGGGACGGAGCTAACCGTGATAGGGAAGGGAGATGTTGGGGTGATGAGGTGCAATGGCTACACCCTTGTTGCACCAAACCTCTAATTTGCATAATAATAAAGGCTTAATTTCTCAGCAACAGAGGCACTGATCGTCAGGGGGACAACCATGTTTATTACTCAGGAACGTGGTGACAGATTGTCTTTAAACATTCTCCTGTGTGTAGGTATTTCAGTTTCATACTTGTTATGGCGCCCCCTGCTGTTATTTTCCTTTCCTTTTCAGAATGTCCACCTAAGGTGTCCAATTCTGGTGAGAAGAAGCAGCTTCTAGAGCTGATTTTTATTGACTGCACAGTACCATCAATCGCTCCACAGCCCATTTTCAAGAGGATCTGGGTGATGAAACTGAGCATGTGTGACCACCAACACTGGACACATGAGGTGGACGTTTTGAGAGAGTTGAAAAAGAACAGCAGGGAGTGCCATAACAAGTGCATAACTGCAATATCCAGACACAGAAATGTAAAGGATGGATGTCTTCATTCTGCTTGTCATGGCTACGTCAATAGTTAGGCCTCATACACACAAACGTATTTTCTTTCCGTGTTTGTTCCATTTTTTATTTTTTTTGCGGACCGTACTCGGAGCCATTCACTTCAATGGGTTCGCAAAAAAAACTGAAGTTACTCCGTGTGCTTTCTGCTTGTCCGTATTTCCGATCTGCAAGAAAAAAATAAAAAATTTCCTATTATTGTCCGCATTACGGACAAGGATAGGACTGTTCTATTAGGGGCCAACTGTTCCGTTCCCCAAAATACGGAAAACACACGGACGTCATCTGTATTTTTTGTGGACCGCAAAATACATACGGTCGTGTGCAGACACATAAGAAGACACCGGTATTATAAATGGCATATGGTAGGTGGGAAAATCCTGTAGCATATTTTGCACTGGGACCTTGGAGCTTCAACTTACTCCTCCAGATGCAATTATGTAACCAACAGAAACCGCCATTGTCCGCATTTAGAGAACTAGAATGTGATGTACAACAGACATAAGATTTATATCATAAAGTATCTTACGACTAAACAGGTTTATCTCCTCAGGTCCTCATAGTTGTGCCGTTCCGGGAATCCGCCCTGCGAGTGGTGCAGCTTTTCATCAGTCTCCTGGAGGTTCCAGGCAGGAAAGTGGATGTGAGCAACAAGAAGCGATTCAAGGATGAATTTGGCTCTGCCCCAGAAGATAGACCTCCTAATCTAAGAAGGCCTGAGGATTATGAAGCCATATTTGCTGGGAACATTGATGACCATTTTAGGATAGGTAAGATTGGAAGGCAACGACTAATATAAGGGCTAATGATTCCCGACTATATTACCAGTCTGCGATACGGTTATTGGCATGTACTGTACCTCTGTATACAAAGTCATACATGCTAGTGTCCTATTGTATGCGGTTTTATCCAGGTATTCTCCGCTCCAAGCATTGCTTTAAAGGCAGTGTACCGATACTAAGGCATTCTCTCTTCAAGGAGAGATGGTAACCCCCAAATCCTGACTTGGCCTCTCGGCCAGTTAAGCCAGTACTCTCTGCTGTGCACTGACGAGGGGCAATCACCCCTAAACAGCTGTCTGCAGATGAGATGCTGGCTTATCTATTATCCATGTCATGTCACAAGGCCTTACATCTGGTGGCATCAGAGGCAGAGCTTGTTAAGAGCTCATTTGCTTCCCTTTTTTCTTCGATGAATTATGGACGCATGATAGAGAGTCTTTGTGCCATCATACAGTGTCTGTGAACATGGTATTACAGGTTGCATAATCTTTAAAGGGGTTGTGGAACATCGTTAGGATATTCAATGAAAGTCAGATAGGTGCAGGTATCATCTCTGAGACCCACACTTATCTCTAAAACAGGCACTAAAATTGAAGCCTGCACAGTGTGCTCCTATCTCCAGATTGGAACCCCCAAAGTAAGCCAAGAGCTGCCTCTGGGACCAGCACCTATCTACAGAATGGGACCCCCGAAGTGAGCTGAGAGCAGCCACGCATGTGGCCTCCATTCATTTCTATGGGAGTTCTGAAAACCTCCTGCAGTCTGATAAAAGTGATCGGCGTGGTGGCCCATTTGCGCTGTGCGCTCTCCATTTATTTCTATGGGACTTCTGAAAATTGCTTGAGCGTGCTCGCTTGACTTTTTTTCAAAACTCCTGTAGAAATTAATGTAGGACGCGTGGTGCACGCTTCTTCATTTTTGGGACACCAGTCTGACATCAGATGAGACGACCCCTTCAAAGCTGCAGAGGTGTATAATTACACTCCATTATGAATTTTCACAGATCTAAAAAAAATAACTGCACCCCAACGGTCATGATTTTTTGTAGCCTATAATAATGAATGGTTAGGATTTATTGTTTCGAATCTCATGGGCAACATTTGCCTGGCGTTTGCATCATCTTTGTTTTGAGTGGTGGTTTCCTCCCACGGCCTTAAAACATTAAGTTAGAGGGGTTGTCCAGACCCTGAAAAAATATTGTGGATGGCTAAGCGTAGTGTGTGAGTCCCAATCTGGCTGGAAATGTAATGTGCCAACTCCCCGCACGTCACAGCTGCTGACCAATCGGTGGTCACATGCCGTGCCTGCACACGTCACCACTGAGGCCAGTGATTGGCCGGCAGCGGTGAGTTGTGGGGAGTCAGAACGTCACACTTCCAGCGAGGATTGAGACATGCCATGCCCGGCCCGGACAACCCCTTTAATTGACTTCTTATGAAAATTGACCCACTTGCTTATGTAGTATGAGCCCCAGGATGTACAAGGACTGATGCCATCACTGCATTCCTAAATCTCATCACTTCCCTTCTACAGGTTTGTCCATTCTCCAGAAGAGCGTGAGACTGTATTCGCCCTTCTACTCTTCTGACATTATCATCGCTTCTCCTCTCGGTCTGCGTACCATCATCGGCAGTGAAGGCGAGAAGAAGAGGGACTTTGATTTTCTTTCTTCTATAGAGGTCCTAGTCATCGATCAGGCTGATATCTACCTGATGCAAAACTGGGAGCATGTGCTGGTAAGTGTGCCTCGTTTTGTCTGTAGAATTTCCTAATTGCTTGCTGAATAAACCAAATTATTGATGTTAATATTATAGTGATCTAAAATTTTTTTTTTTTCCAGTTTTATATACATAAAGTTCAATCCGTGTATTTTAAGAAAGGTTCTACAACTTCCTAATACACTGTGGGGGGGATACATGGGCAGAGAATTGGGAATGAACATTTATACGGACGAACAGGGCAATTATCTGGAATAGGCAATCGTTCACAGTAATTGCCCTGTGTAAATGTGCCAATGAAAATCACTTGTTTGTCAGGGGAGCAGTCAGTTATGCAGCACATGAACTCATCATTTGTTAGCAGCGCATCGCCACGTGCTGGTGACAATATGTATGGGGGTGAACAATCGCAGTTATGATTACACATACATCCCCAATGGTCCCATTCACTGACATCAAACACTTCTTGAAAATGGCAATGAATTGAAACATAAAGGGGTCATTTATCAAATATCGACATTGTTCACTAGTCTATGATATCCCCTGAGCTGCTGAAGGATGCACTTAATTTATGACAAGGCCCATCCTCTGCTGGTCTGGGTGCCTAGATTATAATCTACTCCAGCCCCTCGGCCGATAGCCCTGCATGTGCCTAAATTTAGGTGCACGGGTGTTTAACGATTTTAAAAATGGGGTCTTGTATCATAGGATGTCTTGATAAGTTAGCCCCAAAGAATATTAGAAAGTTATAGAACTTTTCATTTATACAGTGATCAATAACCTAAAATTATTAACTTGTTTTACTTACCGTATTTTTCAAAGTGGGGGAGGGGGGGAGAGAGAATCTTATGGGGTGAATACTAATGAGCGCTTCTATTATGGAAGTGCTCATTAGTACCGGAGGACCGGGAAGCTGAGAAGGCTCTGTACCCACCGCTTCCTGGTCCTCGGCTGTCTGCTTTTGCTGTGGCTGCGCACAGCGGGAGGGCGCTCTGTGACCTCACGCTGTGCGCCTCAGTTCACAGGAGCGCCGAAGGTGAGGATCAGCGGTGTCTGGAGCAGGAAAGGTAAGCGGGGCTGCATACATGAGGCTGGGGGCTACGGGCTGCATATATGAAGCTGGGGGGCTGTTCTGAGGTCTGATTGAGGGTCTTATTAATATTAAGGGTCTAATTGGTAGTCTGATCTTAGGTCTAATGAAAGATATTTTTTTCCTATTGTCCTCCTCTAAAACCTAGGTGCGTCTTATGGGCCGATTGTGTCTTATAGGGCGAAAAATACGGTAATCATATCTTTGCCACCTGCTTTGGGTCTTAGAGCTGATATCAGCTACAAAGAGAGTCTCTCCCTTCCTGGTGCAGAGTCAACAACTCCTTTAAGGCTATATGCATATATAAGACAGTGGAAAATGGCCGTGCGACTGTTTTAAAAAAAATTAAAAAAATTTACGGCTGTTTTCAGAACCTTTTGAAGTCTATGGGCCTATTAATTATTATTTTTTCAACAGCCAGTGAACAGCATACATCGAAAAATACGTCTTATTTTTGGCCCCCATTTCTATCAATGAAACCGGCCACTCAGACAGGATTGCATCCGTCAAATGGCCGTTAAAAACGGGTACACTAGAACAATATGGCCTTTTAGCGGTTAAAAAAAACCTCATCCACTTGCACGCGCAGAGGCAGTCGCTCCTCTCTTTGATTGAAAAGGACCTGCGCTCAGAGTGATGATGTCTCCGCACGCTCATGCACTGGGAGTGCGCAGTGATGTCATTGTGCAAAGCACCGGTCCTTCGCCATTTTTTTTTTTCTCTCTTTTCTCTCATTGTGGGAGACATTATTACTGCTGGGGCCACTATGAGGAAAATTATTACTGCACGGGGTACATTATATGTACTCAAGCCACTACAGTGACTGGGATCGTTATTAAAAAGAAAAAAACTATTAAATTCATCCATTTTTAATCGCCATGAAAGACGGATGCAAAATGAACATTAAAAATAGACAGGCGGCCAGAAAATGGATGCAAAAATGGTTGAAAAATAACCATGAAAAACTCAGTGTGACATATTATTTTTTTTCTACCGACATGTGCAATGTTTGTTTTTTTTATAGCCGTCATATGTCCGTTTTAGGAATAATGGTAGTCTGTAGGGTAATCCACACAGCTTTTTATTTTATTTATTTATTTTTTATTTAACGGTCAGGGAATAAAGGACGTAAAAAAATAGAACATGTTCGATCTCTTCTGTTTTCACTTACTGACAGCCCCCATTCAATTGAAGGGTACAGTTTTTAGCGTTCGTTTCTCAGTGAAAAAACATCAGTTAAAAACAGTTTATCCGTTTTTAACAGGTGTTTTTTTTTCACTGTGCGCATGTAGCCTAAGACTTCTCTGTGCTGTGGCTGGGAATTCTGTGATTATCTCCTTGCATATTGGCCGACCTCTTCCACTCTTTTCCAATGAGCTTGGTTTCTTCAGGTCGGTATTAGACATCTAAAAGCTTACACGGTTCTTCACAATACTCGGTCTCTCCACTACATACTCCATACATAACTTCTTTATTTTCTCTTATCTTATTTCAGCATCTGATGTCTCACCTTAATCTGCAGCCGAAAGACTCTCATGGTGTGGATTTCTCCCGTGTTCGCATGTGGAACCTCAGTAACTGGGCCAAGTACTATCGGCAGACGCTGCTGTTCAGTGCCTTGCAGGACCCCCAGATAAACTCTATATTTAATAAGCATTGTTTTAATTACAGTGGACAGGTAAGTGCACAGGCTGCCCAACGGGTTTTGACGCAAGTGAATCTGTTGTGATGTCTTTTGGTAGCAGGAGCAGATTGGGTTGGCCCATCTCAGACATTAGGATATGCCACCAATGTCTGAAAGGTGTGGGTCCCACCTTTCTAGAGCCTTTCTCTTGGGGGAGGGGGTGTAATTGGATGTCCCAGTTACAGTGGGGAGGTTCAAATAAATAAAGTCTAAATGTCTACTAGAGGTCTTTTATTATGTAAAAATAAAAACTAAATAAAAAAACTTAAATAGTTCAAATCTGTGGCTCCGTTTTAGAGGAATATGTACTTTATTCAATATGCTTATCAGGTGTTTGGAGCACCGAGGGGCGGGCCTAGCCCCTTGGAGCACCGTTTCACCACAGCCTTTCCTCCTTAGCCACTCCCCTTAAGTTACCGGGCCAAGCATCCTCACTGTCTTCCTGGCTGGCCCTGTAATACCGGAGCATGAACAGAAGGTTGTACCGTCCCCAACGCTGCGATTGGCGTGTGCACCAGCTGCATGGTGGTCTTTAGCACCCGGACCTCCCACTGAAGAAAGTGTTGTAACTTATATGGCAATTTTTTATTTTAAATGAAAGGTTCTCTTTAGGTAGGCCAGATACATAAGTTCCGTTGAAATGAATGAAATGCGGATGAGATGCAGAGCAAAAATAAGGTCGTGTGGATGGGACCTAAACCTGATGATTTTGGCAAGTTGGGCCAACAATCCAAAGTTTATGAAGATTGCCTGATGTCAGGGATTGGAGCACTTTGGCTGTTAAGGTGCCTGGCTGCCCCCATATTGACCAGTTGCTTTATATTTGCTCTTATTCAGGTGGCTGTAAGAAACATGCCAATAACGGGCTCCATTAGTCAAGTCCTGGTGCAGCTCCCGCATGTCTTTCAGCGTCTGGAGGCAGACAGTGTGCTCTCTGTAATTGATGCTCGGTAAGATAATTATGCTATTTTATTTCTAGATGGTGAAGGTTGTTTTTTTTTTTTTTTTTTTTTTAATGCGTTTTGTTTACTAGAAAAAGAAAACTTTATTAACCCTTATTTTATAACTTTTTTTCTTAGCCCTATAAGGGGACATGTCCATGTGATTGCCTGTGCAGTACACTGCAGTGATTTTGTAAATTTATCATTATTCTATTACCGTGAAAATGTGACCCCTCTTTGCTGCCCTCCCCTGTTTTTGAAACATAAACCCCAAACCTATATCCCCACCTATAGTGAACCTATATACACCATAGAATAGAACACCAATAGAAGTATATGTGGTTGAACCATAAATACTATAATCATGATGGATGTGTGATTAGCTTATCACATTTTTATTAAACCTGTATTACAGACATGATTGGCATAGGCAAATAAATAAAAAAAACGATTAAAAACACCAACACAGTGGTGGTGACCGAACTGCAGGTTAAACATAATAAAGCGCAAGTGCGAAAAGTATTTTTAGGAAGGTACTATAAAGTGCAGATTCAAGAGTTCTTAAACGAGTATTATACACACAGCCTAATAGTATGGCTATGAAGAGTACAGATCAAATAGCATGTGAAAGAAAAAAAAAATATATATAAGCAATCCAGTATAATACAAAGTATAAAGGCAAATATCTATATAATACCAACCACCACAAATATCTATATAATACCAACCACATTATTGTTGGTTATCATATATAATAATATTAGGGGTGCACCGAAATGAAAATTCTGGTCCGAAACCGAAAATTCAGGATGCCCTTGACCGAAAACCAAAACCGAAACAGCCTTTTTGCCCAAATACTTTTAAAATACTTTTTTTTTTAAATGATTTTATTAATAATTCTTTTTCATGAATGAAATTCATCTGTGGGTGGCGCTGTTATGGAGAGGGGGATCTGTGGGTGGCGCTTTTATGGAGAGGGGGATATGTGCGCTGTTATGGAGAGGGGGATAGGTGCACTGTTATGGGCATAACAGTTCACAGATCCCTTTCCCCATAACAGTTCACAGATCCCTTTCCCCATAACAGTGCACAGATCCCTTTCCCCATAACAGTGCACAGATCCCTTTCCCCATAACAGTGCACAGATCCCTTTCCCCATAACAGTGCACAGATCCCTTTCCCCATAACAGTGCACAGATCCCTTTCCCCATAACAGTGCACAGATCCCCCCTCCCCATAACAGTGCCATAGACCGATCCCCCTCTCCATAACAGCCACGGCCCTGCTGCTCACAGCAGACTACTCACTGCATCTTTATTTTACCTTACAATCGTGACGCTCCAGTAACAACTCTGCAGGCAGAGCGGAGGGCGGCGTAACGTCACTTACTCACGTGACGCACCTGCTCCGCCCACTTTATGAATGAAGGAGGCAGAGCAGGCGCGTCACGTGAGTAAGTGACGTTACGCCGCCCTCCGCTCAGCCTGCAGAGTTGTTACTGGAGCGTCACGATTGTAAGGTAAAATAAAGTTGCAGTGACAAAGTAAACCGCCCGCCCGCAGATGGTGGGTGACAAATCCCACACCCCATATTTTCGGCCGATATGTAACAATATCGGCCGAAGTGGATTAGGTGCATTTTCGGCCGATATTTTCGGCTGCCGGAATTTCGGTGCACCCCTAATAATAATTATATATTATATATAATGTGGTTGGTATTATATAGATATTTGCCTTTACACTTTGTATTATACTGGATCGCTTATATTTGTATTGACAATTTGATACTATCATGATGGATGTGCGATTAGCTTGTTATTTATCGTTGAACCACGTATACTTCTATTGGTGTTCTACTCAGTTTTTTGGACCCACTTTCTTGTAACTGGAGTGAATCCTATGCGAATATTGTATTAGCGAATCATTGGCCGACCAGGGCCCCTGGCTGCCCCCTGCCTCTTGTGTGGTACGATCAAGTCTATTGATTACGTTTTCACAATAGACACATCTGGCCTATCGGTGGGATCTGTGCTTAACCTAATGGGACCTTTCCTAATCCCAAGAACCTGTGTCCTGTGCTACTGCTTCACCGTATTAAGGAGTTCTCCAGTATAAAGAGGCCGCCCTGTGCCCTGTGTATCACTCTATGGCAATTTTTTTTTCTCTTAGATTTAAGTTCTTCACTAACAAGATCCTGCCTCAGTATCGAGACGCCATCATGTCGCACACCCTGATCTACATCCCGTCCTACTTTGATTTTGTGCGGCTCCGAAACTACTTACAAAAAGAGGAGCTCAATTTTACACACATCTGTGAGTACACGGACAAACCCGGGATCTCTCGAGCACGCCAGTTCTTTCTGAAAGGAGAGAGACCGTTCCTTCTGGTCACAGAGAGGTTTCACTTCTACAAGAGGTGAGGATACTGGAGCTTGTTTGTGAAGCCGAATGTCTCCCCGGGGAGAGTGACTCATTAGTGCATCTCATTAATGCCTCAGCCCAGGGGTTTGATGTGAAGAGGAGTAACCTATTGTCACTAACTAACCTTATGGTCACATGCAGACCTGTTGGCCGCCCTTCAGTACATTCCCTGGTGCAGAAGCTCCTCTAGAGATGCTGTGATAACCTTGTTTGTATGAGAGATGAAGACTACAAAGACCTTCATAATGTATTTGAGGCATTACCGTCTTTTAATGTTATGGCATATTCTATAACATTACGATCATTTTGAGTCTGACCTCAGGGACCTCTGCAGATCTTAAGTACTAGAGGGCTTAGGCCCTTTGCATTTCTTCCTACTTTGCAGCAACCACTGAGAAGGAAACTGCAACGCTGCTCCGTTCCAGTGTTAAAGGCTATGACTACCTTCAGGGACATGTCTTTTTTTTTATGATAGCATTTTACCGATTTTGGGCTAAACTCTTTTTTTTATTTTTTTTATTGGTCTTTATTTTACATTTTCAGCAGTTTTTGTCTTAAAGGTTTAACTCTTGTCGTAGAGCCATTACCTGCCAGCTATGTATATTCGGTATCTTTGACCCTCTAACAGCTTATAAACACTTATAGAAGGGTACTTTCAAACTAGCGTTAGAAGAATCCGGCAGGCAGTTCCGTTGCCGGGAATCCGTATGCAAACGGACATCATTTGTTTCCGGATCCATCTGACAAATGCACTGAAATACAGGATCTGTCATTCGGAAAAACGGATCCGGTATTTATTTATTTTCACACTTTTAAAGGTCTGCGCATGTTGAAACTGGATCTGTCAATGCGGCAATTTCCTGAACACTTGGTACTGGATCCAGCATTAATACATTTCAATGGAAATTAATGCCGGATCTGGCAATCCGGCAAGTGTTCCGGAATTTTGGCCGGAGAAAATACTGTGTCGCATGCTGCAGTATTTTTTTCTTCGGCCAAATACTGTTAAAGGGACGGAACGGAAGACATCCTGATGCATACTGAACGGATTGCTCTCCATTCAGAATACATTAGGATAAAACTGATCAGTTTTTTTCTGGTATTGAGCGCCTATGACGGAACTCAATACCGTAAAACTTTAACGCTAGTGTGAAAGTACCCTAAGCCATATTCTTATCTTGCTGATAAGAACTGAGCTATAATGAGTGTTTGAGGTCAGGAGATCAGATATAAGGAGCAGTCAGCTGAGATGTCTGATACCTGGTACTAGAGAATCTCAAGGCTGTACAGAGAAAGGGACTGGAAATTTTTAATAAAGACCAATTGAAAAAAAGATTTTTAGATTAAAATGAATACAATCCAATAGTTAAAAAAAAATTGCCCCCAAAGGTGACCATAACCTTTAAGTCCCCGTGCAGCTGCAAATTTCTGCTGCATATCTTTCCTTGAATCTGCAGAAAAATCTGCATGTGCTACCTGTGGGATGTAGGGTGGATGCACTGCATGTTTCAGCTCCATTAAAACCGGTAAAATTGGCAACAGATCTGCCAGGGATTTCATAATCCGCGTCATGTGGATGATATTTGTAAAATCTGCGTCGAATCCACCACAAATCCCTTATTTTTGTAATATTTTTATTTTTTTGGACAGGTACGACATTATGACTAGCACTGTATGCTAGCACTTGACTAGCACTGTATGCCATGTAACGGTGAATTCACACGACCGTATGCGCTTTGCAGTCTGCAAATTATGGAGGCTGTCCATGTGCATCCTGCACTTTTCGTGGGCCTCATTGATAAAGTGCCTATTCTTGTCCGCAAAACGAACAGGAATAGGGCATGTTATATATAATTTGTGGAGCAGGTGCATGGATGCAGAAAGCACATGGATGACGGCATAGAAATGATTGGGGTGCGGCGTAAAACCATCGTCGTGTGAATGGACCCTTATTCTGAGGATTGGTAGTAGGACCCCTATTGATTAGGAAGCCATGCATATCCCATTGGTGGGAAACCCCTTTAAAGAGTCAGTAAACCTGCTGTCTGTCATACCTCCAGTTCTAAGAACCTCCATAGACATTTCCATACTGATCTGTGGTTGATGGCGGCCTTTCAGTCTATAAGTTCTTCCTTTTATTAGGTTTCTATGGATCTGTGTACTGCTCCTTTAAGAGGCAGAGGCCCTCAGACCTCATGCATGGTGTTGGGTATAGATCTGTAAGCCCATGGTTTATAGTAGCTGACTTGACATTGATACTGGAACTTCTTATGTTCTTAGGTACAGTCTGAAGGGCATCCGAAACCTGATCTTCTATGAGCTCCCTACTTATCCTCATTTCTACAGCGAGGTGTGTAACATGATGAAAGCATGGAACAAGGGTGAGGAAGCGACATGGACCTGCACAGTGCTGTACTCCAAGTACGACGCCCAGAGACTGGCGGCAGTGGTGGGTGCAGAGAGGACCGCCCAGATGCTGCAGTCTAAGAAGAATGTCCACCTGTTTGTCACGGGGGAAAATAACTAACCTTCCCCAGAGGAAAAACAGACTGAAGCTCACTGAAATCAAACCCTCTGTTGTACAGAATTATTTTATTATTTTGTAAGCTGTTCATACCATTGCTGGAATTTTTATTGTGCCGAGTTGTTTTTCTTTTCTTTAATTACAATTCTAATACATAGCAGTTATTTTGCTAATTTCATTGTAGAAGGTTAAAGGGCTTCTGTCACCCCCCATTGTGCAATTTTCATTAGCTATTGCTAATGTCAGCTGAGTGCAATCATACATGTCCTACCTTTGTCTGTGGCTTATTTCTTGTAAAAATCATACTTTTATCATATGCAAATTTCTTCACTACCAGCAAGTTGGGCGTGTACTTGCTGGTATCTGCCGCTTCTAGACACGCCCCATCTCCTCTTGATAGACAGGGCCAGCGAGCGCTCTCCTCCTCCCGCTGGCCCCGTCTGCTGCTGAATTCCCGCACCTGTGCCGTAACGCTCCTCAATCGGCGCAGGCGTAGTAAGTGAAGGACGCGCGCTTGCCAGCTCCTTCCTCAGTGCGCCTGCGCCGATTCCGTCACACTACACCCGGAAGAGAAGACTGCCGGCATCAGCGATAATCGGCAGTCTTCTTTTCCAGGTGTAGTGTGACGTAATCGGTGCAGGTGCAACGAGGAAGATGCTGGCAAGCGTGCGTCCTTCACTCAGTACGCCTGCGCCGATTGAGGAACGTTACGGCACAGGCGGGGGAATTCAGCAGCAGACGGGGCCAGCAAATAGCTATTGTTGGCTAATTAAAATTGCACAATGGGGGGGTGACAGAAGCCCTTTAAATAAAGGGAAGCTGAACCTTTACAGAGATCAATCATGGAAGGTACTTCTCAGCTCTCTGCATCATGGGGTTTCACCATCTCTGCACAGCTTTTCCAGCATATTCCGCAGTGATACAGACAGTGGGTGTGGACCCATTTGTGCCCACTAACCATGGTCTAAACCTTTTAGGGCATTGTCCTGGAGGTCCCCTGGTTTTCACCCTTTAACCCCCATACAGGGATGAGGATTTCACTGTAGGGAACCAACCAGGCCGCTACCTCCTGGAGTAGTACTGGTCTAGTTGGCAACTGACCCACGGGGTACCGAGGATTATGTGACACTCGAAGTCAGGAAGCAGGGCTAGATCAGGGCAAGCAGACTTTGTGCATATCCGAGGTCAGGGCATGTGCCAGAGTATCCGAGTTGTAAACGGGCAGAAGTTTGGTACATGACAGACAAAATAGCACAACTTCACTGGTTAACTAGACAACTAGGAACCTAAGCTTTGGTAACGAGTGAGAGGACAGAGCAGAAGCTGACTACAATTAGAAACAGGCGTGCAACTCCACACAGCCAGGATGGAGGTGAGTGGTGGCATCAGAAATGGGAGTAGTAGTTGCTGAATGAATAATGTCCTAAATAGCAAAGGAAATGGACCGCCAGTGTAACTACTGGATCCACATACTGGATGAGCAGAGTCCACGAAAGCCGAAGGTGCAGATCATTCTGGGAAGCGATTCTGCACGATTTCAGTTAAGGTTTAAGCTCCCATTAACCTGTCATTCTTCATATAGTGCAAGTCGTGCTCAGATTTTTTCACACACTGGCCCTAATATAGTGTTAATGTGCCATAAGTGGTGATGTCGGTGCTTCTTAAATGACTAGAGTTCAGGTGTGGATTGGCTACAGGTTTTACCTTGTGCACAGGAGGAATCCACAGTGAACAGCTGTGACTTTTCTGCACATGAATAAGCATAAGATTTCTGTGCTGATGGTCGTGGGTACTTGTCTATTGGCTGCTGTTAAATCATTAAGGAACCTGCGCTGGACATCCACCCTGTCTAAACATGACCTAAGGACCCTGTGATCCAATGGCAAAAACCCTGTGATTTTCCAAAATGTGCCAGTTTTTAGATCTGGCTAAGGGCGCATTCACTCGACCGCGTGCATTTTGAGGTCTGGCAAAAAATATGGATGACGTCCGTGTTGTATTTTTTGTTTTGTTTTGTGGAACCATAGTAACAATGCCTATTCTTGTCTGCAAAACACACATAAATAGGACATGCTCTATTTTTTTTTGCGGAACCGCAGAGTTGACATACAGATGCGGACAGCACGCGGTGTGTGCTGTCCGCATTTTTTGCAGCCCCATTGAAATGAATGGGTCCGCATCCAATCTGCAAAAAATGCAGACCAAAAATATAGTCATGTGAATCAGGCCTAATTGGAAGGGGTGGGGGCTTGAGTCTATATTACGTCTATATAGAATGGAGAAAGAATCAGACGGGTTGCAACTGATGACCCATGAAAAGTGGTTATTGCTCTGAGGCATTGACCTATGTGCGTTAGTGGGGGATATAGGGGCACAGTTGTGCATAGCTCTGGCCTATTTCATGTTTATGGCGACAGTGTGGAAACAAAAGAAAGAATTTAACAGATTCACAGAATTTTTTCAGGTGCTTGGAAAAAAAATGAAGAATAACACAGAGCCTTTCTTACTAATCATCTGTGAAGATTGCATTGAGATATTGAAAGGTTTCAGAAGCTGCAACTTCTGAAAAAACATACAGTCCTAGTCTGTTGTGTAGCAGCTATTATTTGTGAGGCCACCACTAGGTGGCAGACTGTGATCTCGGCTAGGGATCCTTTCACTGCAAAAATTCTAAAGGAGACACTATTTTAATTTATAATTTAATTGTATTTTTTTTTCGAATTGTAGATTTTTATTATCAAGAGATTCTGTTTAAGGCCTCATGCACATGACCATATTTTGTATTTATGTCCGATCCGCAGATTGCCCGTGGACCTTTCTGTGGGTGTGCAAATAAAACGGACAGCACACAGATGTCATCAGCAAGTTGTTCAGCAACTTATACATGTCCTATTCTTGTCCCTATTGTAGACAAGAATAGGCATTTCTAGTAAGGGGAGTGAGAAAATTGCGGATTAGACACGGAAAGCATTGCGTACCGTGATACAGACACGTAAGCTGGGGCCCACACAGCAGCTTTTGCATGGTCCCTGGCAGCACAGAGCGCTCGGGGAAACTGACACAAACATTGGATGTAGTTGTATCAGATTTCTCTTTAATTCAAAGACAAGCTCACAATAATATAGGCTTGAAGCAGAAAAAAAACATCACATGACATTTGTGGTTATAAGATACAGATCATAAGACCATACGAATGTTTCCATTCCTCTCTCCTCTTGTTTTTAGCTTTATTATTATCTGTCTATTTAACCCTGTAAGCTCCATTTAGGACCTGACCTAAATCTCCCATATACACAAGATGGAGGACATTATATACAAAATAGATTCTCATCCTTCACAATTCCCCCATTTTGAGATATCTTCAGTTCTGCAGCTGGCACAGGACAGAAGATTTTCTCAATAGTCTCTATAATCTCTTCTCTTGGTACATACTTTGTGCACATAAACAGTAGCCTAAGCAATACATATGCTATGAGGATAACTATGGCGACTTGGACAATCGTTTGAAGAATTCCCATGGACCACCCTCCCAAAGTTTTGAACCAGTTGGCAGGGTTGAGGAAGGAAAAAGGTGCCTCCCCACTATGAGTCTTTGCACTATTTTCCTGTAACCATTTGTCTCTCATGGCTTTCACCTTTTCTATTCCAGCTTTTACCTGTAGGTTACCTTGGGGATCTATATAATGGCAATAAGCAGGTCCTACAACCTGACACATAGCTCCTTCCTTTGCTGTCAGGTAGTCTAAAACCAAGGTGTGTTGATTGGTGACAATGATTATCTGGTTCTGGACAATGCTAGATGTGTTCATGAGTCTTAACACCTCCTATATCTGATCATCCAAATAATCAGTTGCCACCACTAGCCTGTCCTACATCTGCATTACCATAAGGTACAAGAACAAGGTACTAAAAATCTTATTGGAGATGCTCATCTCTACTACGTGAGGTTTACCATTTGGTCTGGGTGTATTGTCCTTGGCCCTTCGATACAGAGTGTTTTTTAAACTCGTTTTATTGAGAATAACAAGTGCAAATTGGTGCATGATCACATATTTCAACATTCCAGTACATAAAATTACACACTTGTACATTGCAATAGCATCTTCTAGTACTGGCAAAATAAAGCTTGTTTTTCACGTGTGGGACATCAGTAATATCAGTATATAACTTCACCTAGTAGTATACAAAGCTCTACATAACCCAGTATTGCATACATCATCACAACAAAAAGGATACAATGAAATGTATATTAAGCAGAGTGCATATGAGATGGAAGCGCCGTGATCGGAGAGGAGCACCAGGATCCCCATATCTTCTCAAATTTTTGAGGGCATTTCCTATTGCCATACATTATTTTTTCAAAAGGTAGTATCTGATTAACCAACGCCTTCCACTGACCTATGGTCGGCGACCTGTCCGCCATCCAACAAAGTGCTATTGCCTTTATTGCCAGGAATAAGGTCTCTCTCAGAAAGGTGCATACGTACAGTGTGCGGTTATCACTTTCCACTATACCCAAAAGACACAACTTGGGAAAACAGGATATCACCTCTGCTACCAAACAAGACAAAATGTCCACTACCCCTTTCCAAAAGGACTGTACATACTGACAATCCCACAGAAGATGCCAGAAATCCGCATTGATTTGAGCGCATCTGTGATATCTAGTGTGATCTATTCTGCCCATCTTATACAACCTGGTGGGTGTTAAATAGCCTATTATTAAGGGAGGGCGAAACATTAGACGGTGCACTCAGAGCATCTGACCATTCCTCATCAGTGAGTTGCGGTATCCGCTCCTTCCACCTGGTTTCCACTAGCAGGGGGCTTGGATCGTATTTTGTATATAAGGTCGAAATAATACCTTTCGGCCCTTGGGTCTTGAGTACGCCAATCAAAGGATATTTGGAGATGGCTCGTGTGTCTTTATGAAATTGCGCAGGTAGGGCATGTCGCAACTGTAGGAATCTGTAAAAATGAGAACGTACAACCCCGGCCTTCTCCTGAAGCTGAGTGAAAGAGAATAGGATACCTTTCTCATATAGCTCCCCCAGGGTGAGTATACCATAGTTTTCCCAAACAGTTCTACCCTCACAATGTAACAAGTGTGGGAACATAGGGTTATCCCATAGTACAACAGCATCAGGGAGGTCATGATATTGTTGGAGTTTTGCAGCCCTCCAAACCTGATGAGCCAGCTTGTGTACAGGCAGTGTTCGGCCGCTGATAGCCTATAGATTTTCCAGAACCGGCCACAGGGTGGAGAGTCGCAAATGGTGTCTTAAATAGAATTCTGAATTCGGGAGAGGTGATTGTGAGACCCAAGTGGTCAGAAATCTCAGCTGACCTGCTAAAAAGTATAAGAATAGATCGGGCAGAGCTGCCCCTCCCTGCTGCCAACCTCTCTGTAAATTAGCCAAAGACAGCTTCCTCCTTTCTTTTCCCCACACAAAATTTGCAATTGTAGAGTGCAGGCGCTCAAATTAAACATCTCACAACTGGGGCGCAGGCGTGTTCTAGTAAGTATAATGCCTTGGGTAGGAGGACCATTTTGACAAGATTCAATCTGCCCATTATGGATAAAGGCAAGGTGGTCCAAGTTTTAAATTTGTCTACAGCATAAGATTCAATGGGAACAATGTTAAGCTGGTGGGACATTGCAGGGTCTTTGGTGATAATGAGGCCCAAATACTTAAAGTGATCCACCACCATAAGATTGTGATATACAGGGGGCCAACTCGGGGACCATGAGGGCTGATTTGGACCAATTGATGCGCAGGCCCGAGAAATGACCAAAGAGATTAATGAGTTCAATTGCCCTTGTCAGAGATGTCTCCACTGCATCCATAAACAAGATGAGGTCGTCCACATACAGCCCCAATCTGTCCTCTCTACCTCCCAAGGATATCCCCTTAAAGATGGTATCTTAGCGTACCCTAATGGCTAGATGTACTATTGCCACTGCAAATAACAGGGGGGATAAAGGACACCCCTGCCGAGTTCCCCGAATTAATGGGAAGGTAGTAGATAGAGAGCCATTGATCAAAATATTAGCTGTGGGCCGCCAGTATAATACCCGGATCCAATTGACAAAGGTTGGAACGAAGCCAAAGCATTCTAGGACCTGCAACAAGAATGGCCATTCAACCGAATCAAATGCCTTGGCCGTATCTAGTGCGGCCAAGGCCCATTGACTGCCAGCCGCGCAGCCCACCTGTGCAATTACCTAGGTCCTCCTGATGTTGCTAGAGGTAGAGCGACCCGGTATGAAGCCGGATTGGTCCTCGTGTACAATGGAGGTGATCACCTTGTTCAACCTGTTTGCTAAAATCTTGGTTAGTATTTTATAGTCAAGGTTTAAAAGTGATATTGGACGGTAAGATCCACATTCTAAGGGGTTTTTATCAGGCTTCAAAAGTATAACAATAGAAGCGTCATATAATGAATCAGGGAGATTACCTCTTTCTAAGGAAGCAGTATACGTCATGAGCAGCTGAGGTCCCAGGATACCCTCATATTTAGAATATACTTCAAGAGGTATACCGTCTGGGCCCGGGGACTTCCCTAGATTCAGACCTTTGATGGCTGCAGTTACCTCTTCCAACGTAATCTCTTTGTCAAGAAGCCCCCTGGGGATAATTGAGGATGAGACACCTCCCCAAGATACAGTCTTGTGAAAAAATTAGGACACCCTTTGAAAGCATGTGGTTTTTTGTAACATTTTTAATAAATGGTTATTTCATCTCCGTTTCAACAATACAGAGAGATTAAAGTAATCCAACTAAACAAAGAAAACTGAAGAAAAGTCTTTTCAAGATCTTCTGTAAATGTCATTCTACAAAAATGCCTATTCTAACTGAGGAAAAAGATAGGACACCCTTGCCCCTAATAGCGAGTGTTACCTCCTTTGGCTGAAATAACTGCAGTGAGACGGTTCTTGTAGCCATCTACCAGTCTTCGACATCGGTCTGAGGAAATTTTACCCCACTCCTCAATGCAGAACTTTTTCAGCTGTGAGATGTTTGAGGGGTTTCTTGCACGTACAGCCCTTTTCAAGTCACCCCACAGCATCTCAATGGGATTCAAATCTGGACTTTGACTTGGCCATTCCAGGACTCTCCATTTCTTCTTTTTCAGCCAATCTTTGGTTGATTTACTAGTATGTTTTGGGTCATTGTCATGTTGCATGGTCCAGTTCCGCTTCAGCTTTAATTTTCTAACTGATGGTCTCACATGTTCTTCAAGCACCTTCTGATACACAGTAGAATTCATCGTGGATTCTATGATGGTGAGCTGACCAGGTCCTGCTGCAGCAAAGCAGCCCCAAACCATGACACTTCCACCTCCATGCTTCACAGTTGGTATGAGGTTCTTTTCTTGGAATGCTGTGTTTGGTTTACGCCAAACATGTCCTCTGCTGTTGTGTCCAAATAATTCAATTTTGGACTCATCTGTCCAAAGAACATTATTCCAGAAGTCCTGGTCTTTGTCAACTTTATCGCTGGCAAATGTCAGTCTGGCCTCGATGTTTCTCTTGGAAAGCAAAGGTTTCCTCCTTGCACACCTCCCATGCAAGTTAAACTTGTACAGTCTCTTTCTGATTGTAGAGGCATGTACTTCTACATCAACAGTAGCCAGAGCCTGCTGTAGTTCTCGAGATGACACTTTAGGGTTTTTGGATACCTCTTTTAGCATCTTGCGGTCTGCTCTTGGGGTGAACTTGCTGGGGCGACCAGTCCTGGGCATGTTGGCAGTTGTTTTGAAAGCCCTCCACTTGTAGACTATCTTCCGGACAGTGGAATGGCTGATTTCAAAATCTTTTGAGATCTTTTTAAATCCCTTCCCAGACTCATAGGCTGCTACAATCTTTTTTCTGAAGTCCTCTGACAGCTCTTTTGCTCTCACCATGGTGCTCACTCTCACTTCAACAGTCAGGAGCACACCAAACTAAATGTCTGAGGTTTAAATAGGGCAAGCCTCATTCAACATGCAGAGTAACGATCTACTAATTATGTGCACCTGGTGTGATATACCTGTGTGAGATCTGAGCCAATTTAAGAGGGAATACATGTGAGGGTGTCCTATCTTTTTCCTCAGTTAGAATAGGCATTTTTGTAGAATGACATTTACAGAAGATCTTGAAAAGACTTTTCTTCAGTTTTCTTTGTTTAGTTGGATTACTTTAATCTCTCTGTATTGTTGAAACGGAGATGAAATAACCATTTATTAAAAATGTTACAAAAAACCACATGCTTTCAAAGGGTGTCCTAATTTTTTCACATGACTGTATGTTCGGAGTTCAAATGGGGTATAATGGGACCGCGAGGTGTACAGTTCGCTCTAAAATTCTTTAAATCTATTCAAAATCCCACTAGGGTCCTCAACCACAGCACCCCCTGCATCCTGTATGCGAATAATAGGGGGGGGGGGGCATAGTATTACGTCTTACAACCTGGGCCAGGACCTTCCCTGTTTTGTTACCATGCTCAAATGCCTGTTGTCTGAGGAAAAAGAGCTTACGGTCACTCTTTTCCTGTAAACATAACAAATATTGTCTACCTTTTAGCATCCAATCTAATCTGTTCTCCTCAGTAGGATCAGAAACATATTTATGCTCGGCTGTCTTACAAAGTACGCCCAGCTCCTCCTCCTTAAGCCTCGCAGCTTTTTTGATGTAGGAGATAGAGGATTTAATGCAGCCTCGCAAAAAAGCTTTCAAGGTATCCCCCAGGGTAAGGACATCACTATCCCCTTCTTTGTTTAGGTCCAGAAACATTTGCAATTGATCCGGTATGCGGTCATTCATGGTCATCAGGGAGAGCCAAAACGAGTGAATGCGGAGACTGTGGCCTCGTGTCCCCCCGCCGGGCGGGGTTAGCGCCCCCACAATAGGCGCATGATCAGACGGTCCCTGAGGCCCATACTTTACTTCAGAGATCATTGAATAGGCCTGCGCATCACATAGCAAATAGTCAATGCGGGACAGCGCCCCCCTGGAAGGCGTGAAGCAAGGGAACTCCTCACTGGAGGGATTCCTCTCCCTCCACACATCCAACCACCCCAGCTCCGAGATAAAGGCTTAAGCCGCGAATCACTCGTGCGAATAGTGTCGTCACAGGGAGGGGCCTGGAACCTATCCATTGACTCATCCACCACTAAATTAAAGTCTCCCATACACAATACCTTGAGCTGCAAAACCCGCCGCAGCTTGTAGGACAGATGTAGTGTCCCACTAGGTAAAGGTGGGCACTACACAAGGGTCAATTGGTGTGCGTGTTACTCCTACTCACAAGGGACAGAAATGTTATATCTAACTATGCATTCAATGTATTTTCTAATGTGTTTTTATATGCAATGTTCCCCTGTGTAAAGGCTTAGCAGGCCTAGTTGGGTGTAGTTAGACATCCCAGACACTAGAGGGAAATAGGGAGCCCCTAGTATAAATGTTCAGGCCCAGACAGGGAGGAGTTAGTTCAGAGTCAGGAGTCTGCAGAGACAGAAGTAAGAAGGCACCAGCCAGAGATATGCTGAGGGCCTCCTCCTGACATGCAGCTTGATAGCCCTGGCTGCTAGCTATGACCAGGAGGCTAGTGAGGAACCCTAGCCTGCCTGAAGATCAAGAGAGCCTTAGTTGGCTCAGAAGTCACCCCAGTAGCAGGACAGAACCTCCTGGGAGAACCCTGCAGTCATCCTCAAGCCAAGTAAGGATATTTCCAGCCAAGATAAGTACACTAATAGGCAGAGGAACTATAAAGCAAAGCAAGGATTAATACGGGAGGAAGATATATATTTACCAAGGATTTAAGCCAGCATTTAGGCATCCGGGCCTTGGGATTGAAACCAGACAGGAGTTCTAAAAGAACAGTGTACACTATTTCTGAGGAAAGGTACAACCTGATTCTGAGTGTGTTATGGATTTACCCTCTGAGTATCTTGCATGATAAATACCTGCCATCTTGTGAAATAAGCCTGCTTGTGAAGCTTGTGATGTAAAGGACTGCATTACTATCTTGATGTACAAAGTTGGACTGTTAAGTAAAGCAACGTTTGGTTCACTATACCACCTGTGTACCTCACTTATTCCAACTATAAATCGGTGTGCCACCGTTACAGGCACTGGCGTCACGAATCCAAAAGGGACCTTGCCCCAGGCACACAAAATACCAGTAACATCCAGGGCACCTCATCCACCATCAGCCCTGGTCCCTACATACCGAGTGTGCCCCAGAGGAACTGTGTCTACCTCTCCTTCACTGCCGCATGCCTGCCCAGGGTTCTCCAATACAGTGAGCAACCCTCGATTTCCCATAACCGTGACCTCACTTCGCTATACCCTGCAGGTCTGGCATGCTGCACAGAGAGGTTGGCAGGAGGAGCTATATATAAGTTTAGTATAACACAGGGAATGCCGTTCAAATGTGCAAACACAAACACAAAAATGTACTTGCCCTCAGGATCGATCATTTCCTGATGTAGCTCCCACCTAACCGAGCCTGTGAACCAGCATAGACACCCCTCTGGAATAAGAATTACCATATGCACTAACTGCCTACTGCACCCACGGTTTATGTAGTCTACTCTCCGTTTCAGCTGTGAGATGGTTTTCCTGGAGACATAGTATATGCGGATTATATCTGCGGACTTGTGCGAACACTGCCATGCGCTTCCTGGGACCTCCCAGACCGCGTACGTTCCAGGAAATAATTGTTACAGACGTCATGAGTACCGGAGGGATATAAATGAAAGGAAGGGTCCAGGAAACCCGTAATCGCATAATTTAAAACTACCACAGCGATGTATACCACAGCAATAAGTGATGCACCAAGTAACATAAACACAGTTAGACAGGTAACTCAACATGAAAGCCCAGCGTACTGGGCAGTGAACATAGGTGGAACACGTAACTTCAGTGGCCATGAAGGTGGGTGACCTGCACAGTGTAGAGGTGGAACAAACTAGTGCAGGTGAGAGAACTGGCTCCCCAGATAAGTGAGCAGCAAGGCCAGTAACCTATTTCGGCTGAGACAGTACCTGAAATATGGTCCAGTGAAATCCACGGGCCTCTCACATCCGCTAGTTGACAGGGATATCATACACTTGGAAGTCCAGTATTACACACATAGCCCTTTATGTAAATAACGAGAGATAGGTATGTCCGGTCCCGGACAACAAGATAGAACTTCCCTTGGATAGGTATGACCTCATCTCTGGGGCAAATTCCGGGGTCTCACCGAGAGCCAGTCCTCAGCCTCCCTGGGATTATTGAAGAAATGCGACTTCCTTCCATCTAGGACTCTCAGGCGGGCAGGGTAGGCCATAGAGTATTGCAAGTCGAAGTCTCGCAGGCGCTTCTTAATAGATGTAAATGTGGCTCTCTTCTTCTGTAACTCCGCTGAGAAATCCGGGTACAGGGATATGTTAGCTGATCCAAGAGTGATGGTTTGCTTCACTCTCGCCTTAGACAGAATGAGGTCGCGATCCCGCCAATTGAGCATACGGGCGAGAAGCGGTCTTGAAGGGGCCCCAGGTGGGGGCATCCGAGCAGGAACACGATGAGCCCTCTCCACTGCGAAGGCCGTGGAAAAGGACGCGTCTGGGAACGTCGATCTGAACCATCCTTCCAAAAATGTAGCAGGATCGGATCCCTCGGTTCTCTCAGGCATGCCAAGTATTTGCACGGTTTTCACGGTCATCGCATTTCTGGCGCCACATTTCAACTGCACTTTCTACAGCAGATATTCTAGCCGTTAGAGGTCTGGTCGAGTCTTCCAGCTCAGACAATCTTTCCTCGGTGAGCCGGACCCGCTCCCGTAGCTGCTGAACATCATGGCGCAGGAGGCCTAGGTCTACTCTGACCTCCTCTATCTTGCCTGTTAGAGACGACTGGCATCCCATGATAGCTGCGATTAACTGGCTGTGGAAGGATTGCAAGGTTAGTTCTGGTTCCCCCTCCGTCTCCGTCGATGGGAGTTGCACGGATTGCCCTCTGGTTTGTGGCACACGAGGGGAAGAGGTGGCGGTGGCGCCATGATGTGCCTCCTGACGGGCAAACTCTTTTAGGCGGTCCGTCGCTTGTTGCGCCTTGCTAGGACCCATATTCAGAATGTTCGGCCTCTTGGGGCTCCTGGGCACTGGTTCTGGGTGAAAGATCTGGGTTACAAGCAACAGGATTAGTCAGGATTAATGGTGGGAGCCGAAGCAGCTCTCAGACACGTCCGGCCATGTCGGCAGTTGGCCCCCCGATACAGAGTATGTTTAGGTACAGCGTTTATATCTATGTTGTAATGGGGCATTATAAAGGTTGCAGCAGTAAGTCGGGCAATTGTACATAAACCAGTGACATTTCTGGGCAACCACTTGTATGCCTTATGCCCAAAGACCAGGAATATATCTTCTGGCACTGCAACCACTATACTATTAAACAACTGAGTTATCAATTTGGCCAGTTGGACACCTTCTGCCAGTTTTGGTCTCTTTTCCTCACCCTCTGAGGAGTTAGAGGTTATTCCAGCAATTAAATCAACTAAGGTACTGTTGTTGCAGGCCAGATTCTTACCCTTTACAGGATTTATACCAACACACTGCACCAGGCTGTTCGGGTTATTGCAGCCGAATTTGTTATGAGGACTAAAAGACATACCTTTTGACTGTATTTGCAAACAATAACAGTGTGTCTAACTTGGAAAGCATGACACATTGCACCATATGTTCTCGTTCCAGGGGGTAGAGCTATAATCAACTAGTGGCCCTGATCTGTTTACCATGAGCCAGGGGGGCTCAGCCCATCCTGCAACGGGTAAGGGTGCTTCCCTGTCTCTAGCTTTAGACTTAACCTGCTTCATGCCTGAAAAACAGGAGTTGGCCAGTTCAGTCAATTCAGAAAAATTGAGGGGCACGGCGAAATAGGGCATACTGGCTGAACTCACAGGACTGTGAGTACAGATCCAACAGTCCCTCAATTTTTCAATGTCATTCAGTCCTTCAAACAGCACCTGATGGTGCTGTATCAAAGCATTTTCCAATTCATCATTCAGTGGACGAAACACTGCTGACACGCTCAGGGTCAGTGCCACTGTCAGCAGGAGGATTTCTTGCAGTGAGAATCGTGTATCCAGTTGGGTTTTCCTTCAACCTTTACAGCGGTGTGGGTGGTCAACAGAACTTGAAAGGGACCATCGAATCTTGGATATAGTCCTTTTCTCACATGCCTCTTTATCTCCACCCAGTCTCCGGGCTGCAAGCTGTGAATTTCTTCTACTGAGTTAGGATCTGGAAGTGAAGCAAACACTTGTTTATGAGTACGTTCAAGCCGTTTTGTGAGGGCCTGGACATACCTAGCGAGATTTTCATTGTTCATCTGTAACTGCTGGGGGAAGTACAACCCAAGCCTGAGAGCGCACCCAAACAAAATCTCAAAAGGAGACAGTCCTGTTTTTCGGTTGGGAGTGGTCCTAACAGAATATAGGGTGAGGGGCAGGCATTCTGGCCAAGGTCTTTGGGTTTCCTGCATGGCTTTCTGGATCTTTAACTTCAAAGTGCCGTTGAGGCGTTCAACTCGGTCTCTGCTTTGGGGATGGTAGGCCGTGTGAAACGCTTGAGTGACCCCTAGCGCCTGCATGACCTCCCTCATTACATCTCCTGTGAAATGGGACCCCCTAACTGACTTAATGACTTCAGGAATATCGTACCTGCATACCAGTCCACTGACCAGTTTCTTGGCGGTATTCTTTGCATTTGCCTTTGCTACTGGGAAGGCTTCCGGCCACCCTGAAAAGAGATCAACACACACAAGAACAAACTCATACACACCTACCTTAGGTAGCTATATATAGTCTATCTGCAATCTCTCAAATGGGTAAAATGGCCTCGGGTGTGCTTGCTTGGAGTCTTCACCACTTGACTGGGATTATTCAATGCACACATGATGCACCCTTGTACAAACCGAGCTGCTACACTGGTGCAATCCAACCAGCATTAACAACACTTACCATAGCACCTTTAGCCCATGGGCCTCCTGTGCCATAACAGGATACATTGGACGAGGTAAACAAGTCCTTTCATTGTTTCTCCAGATTCCTTGTTCATCAATCTTGGCCCCGTACTTTGCCCAAAGTTCTTTTTGCTCAGGAGGGGCTTGACCAGTCATTTTCTGGAGCATACTTACACGTCTTCAGGATTTTTACCGGGTGGGGACTGTCTTTACGGGCTGTAGTGCGGCTTGTTTGGCCGCTTTGTCAGTTCGATCGTTACCTTTTGCCTCCACCGTGGTGTGCCTGGTGTTTGCCTTGACCTTGATGATGGAAACTTACTCTGGTAACAACAGAGAGTTACAGAGTCTTTTTTCTTTATAGGCTGGCCTGCAGATGTTAGGAAGTCCTAACTGCATATCCAGTATGGAACCGGCCATCCTGTCCCATGAACCTGCTTCCATCTACAAAATAGTCAGGATTAGAAAGAGGTTTTTCATGAACGTGTTCAAAACCAGACGTTTCCTGCTGCATTAATTGTACGCAATCATGAGAGTTATGTTCAACAAGATCAGTTAAAAGTTCTGATACACCTCCCTCCCCATTTCTGAATCTGTAATCGGTAACAGAGTAACAGGATTCAGAGTAGTACAACGTTTGAATGAGATGTTTGCAGGCATGAGGAGTGCACACTGTAGTTTCAGTTGCCTGGCCATGGAAATATGTTTTGGTTGCACTTGAGTGAGAATGCCTTGAATGTCATGAGGAGTTTGAACAGTTACAGGGTAGTCCAGAACAATTTCAGAAGCTTTTTCAATCATGGCTTGCACTGCCGCTACTGCCCTGACACAAGAGGGGGTGCCTCTGGCAACAGGATCGAGGCGAGCAGAAAAGTAGGCAACGGGGTGTTGCCGATCTCCGTGTTTCTGAGTCAGTACAGCAGTGCTATGCCCCTGCATTTCAGAACAAAACAAACAGAAAAGTTCATCATATTTTGGAATGCCCAGAGAGGGGCAGATAGTATGCACAGTTTCAAAATATGAAAGTTATTAACAGTTTCTTCTGTAAGATGAAAGGGATCAGAAGACCAACAGTGATAGGGTTGCTGCATTAACATAGATGTGTGCCGTATCCAAGGGCGGCAGTATGAGACAAGACCCAAAAATACTCTCAAGTTCTGTGCTCCTTTAGGCACCTGTATCTTTTCCACTGCCTCTTTTTGTTCGGGGGTGAGGCGCCAGGCACCGTGTGAGAGACAGTGTCCAAGAAATATCACCTTGTCTTTACAAAACTGCAGTTTATGTGTGTAGTACGCCAAAGAGAGAGAAATAGGGCTCGCACTCAATAATATTATGAATATATAAATTTTATTAGTGTCTCCATATGAGACAAATCACGATAAAAACACATAGAAAACAGTAGATGGTGGAAAATGAGCACACAAAAATGACAAGGAGCACAACTATTACCTGAAATGGCAAATAGATACAAACAATGGGTATATAAATATAGCACTAATGTGCATGTGGGCCAAATAGGATATCAGAAATACATGTAGTCAGGCAAAGCTATAGAGGCTAAGTAAAGGTATCATATATAGTAACCAAAATATACATATAAAGTGCAGAGTGCAAATATATCAAAGTACATGGATAGCAGAAGCTAAATAGTTCACTGTAAAGCCATAGACAAAGTACCTGTATAGTGCTCCAGCAACCCCGACGTACGTTTCACGCAAGGCTTCTTCAGGGGGAGGTGTGTATGGAGGGGGGGCTAATAGGATGGCTTATATAGCCAAGAAAATAGCTGATGAATAGGAAGCAGCTGCAGACACTTAGGGAGCAGAACATGTGTGGCCACACAAGGAAGGGAGACGAGTGCGCTCCAAGCTGGAGCGCATCGGGTCACTTCCGGTTCCTGTAGATGAACCGCATGGTGGAACGCAAAGCGCTACTTCCGGGATTAGGCAGGAGTAATGAATAGAAGGAACTATGACCTGTGATGCTCCAACAGAGCCGTGGAGCCTGACTATAACATAAGAGGGCAAATAGAGCTCATATATGACACAATGAAAAACAGACCCAGAGGAGACCACATACAGCGCTACAATATTAAGCATATTAATAGGTGAAATATATAGAGATATATAGACACAGAATATATCAAATATATATAAAAAATATATATAAAAAATATATATAAAAAATATACATGCAAGATACATACAAAACATATATATATATATAATACATACCCACAGTGATGCCCATAACGATATATGTATATATAGATGTCTAAAGTGAATAAGGTACAGAACCCGCTGTACATATAGGGAGAAAAGTGTTGTGATGTGTGTGGGTGCGTGTGGACGCACGGGCGCAAAGGAAAGTAACACATATGCGCACGTGAGTGCACACGCACACAGACACAAAAAAGTGCATAAATGTGTATAGATAAATAACCTACATTAATGGAGATGAGATTTTAAAATGCAATAAGAGCATGGAAGTGAAAAACATAATAAGCTAGTACATGTGACAAGTGTAATATACATGTAAATACACCATAAGGTGAAAATGCGAAATCATGGTCAATTGAACCAAGACGTAGATACATCTGTGGGGTCCTCAACGGCAATGGGCCTGGATAGAGAGGAGGAGAAAGAAGAGGCGCGGAATCCTGAGTATCGATGGCAACCACACCCAAATAGCTGACACAAGAAAGACATAATTAAAAATCCCACTACAGGAAAGACAAGTAAAATACATCATAAAATAATTGAGCCAGCCAAAAGAGAGGCAGCCCTCAAGGGTATTGTATTAAACCTAAAAGCACCCAAAGGTGGAGACATGCCTGCGAACAGACAAGAAACTACCCATGGGCATACGCACACACACAGAATATATATATCTATCTATTCTAAAGGAACACAAAAATACAAAATTACAACCAAATTTCGAGCTCAAGAAAAAAGAAGAAAGAAAAAGGTTGAATACAAGCCATGGATGTGGCCCCAAAAGCATTACGGCAGAAAAGGGGCAAAGTTTAAACTCTCATTTAAACCATGAGGGGTGACAGTGTGTAATTGGAAAATCCACTTAGCCTCACGTTGGGCTAAGAGGCGTTTCCAATTGCCACTCCTGCTGCCTGCAAAAACCCTGTCGATCCCTCTTACCTGGAGCAAAGAGCTGTCGCTGGCATGGTATGTCTTGAAATGGCGAGGGATGGTCTTTAGGGCGGTGTCGTCTTCCTCAGTCGCAGCTGACTGTATCCCCAGCACATGTTCTCTCGTACGACGCCTTAGTTCTCGTGATGTGAGACCAACATATAGAAGCCCGCAGGGGCAACTGGCAACGTAGACCACCCCGGTGGTGCTGCAGGTGATGGTATGTGTAATTTGATAGATCTTCTGTCCAGCGGAGTCAGTAAAGGAGGTGGTAGTAAGGATGTTGACACATGCCACGCAATTGCCGCAGGGGCGACAACCCCATTTGGGACCTTTGGATCCAAAAATGCGTGAGGGGGTGGCAGCCTGATGGTGGCTGTGGACTAGAACATCCCGTATATTCCTGTCACGTCGAAAGGTTAAGGATGGCCTCGAAAGTAAGTGTTGTTTCAAAATGGGGTCCATACACAAGATATTCCAATGTGTGTTTAATGATTGCAGTACTGCATTGTGGCCTAAATTATAGGTAGTGATGAAGCGTACCATGTTGTTCTGAGATTTCTTTGTCTTCGGACGCTGTTGTAAAAGGTCCTCCCTCCCAGATTGTTTGGCTCTAAAATAGCCTTTCTTCAGAGAGGATTCAGTATAGCCTCTCTCTCTGAAAATATTGGTCAACTCCTGGGCGCGCTTTTCAAACAGATCGTCGTTTGAGCATATGCGTCTTAGTCGCAGAAATTAGCCCGTAGGGATCCCTTCAATCAGTCTCCGTGGATGTGCAGAGCCGGCGTGTAACAGACTATTCACTGAAGTGGGTTTACGGTGCAGGTCGGTGTAAATGAAGCCATGATGATCTACCTGTAGAAGAACGTCCAGAAAATCCATATCTCTTCGACCGGATTTGTAAGTAAGATGGATATTGAGCTGGTTCTGATTCAGGTTAGTCATGAAGGAGTCCAGTTCTCCAGTCGTACCCTGCCAAATCATGAGAACATCATCGATGTAGCGATTCCACATACAGGGAGTGCAGAATTATTAGGCAAGTTGTATTTTTGAGGATTAATTTTATTATTGAACAACAACCATGTTCTCAATGAACCCAAAAAACTCATTAATATCAAAGCTGAATATTTTTGGAAGTAGTTTTTAGTTTTAGCTATTTTAGGGGGATATCTGTGTGTGCAGGTGACTATTACTGTACATAATTATTAGGCAACATAACAAAAAACAAATATATACCCATTTCAATTATTTATTTTTACCAGTGAAACCAATATAACATCTCAACATTCACAAATATACATTTCTGACATTCAAAAACAAAACAAAAACAAATCAGTGACCAATATAGCCACCTTTCTTTACAAGGACACTCAAAAGCCTGCCATCCATGGATTCTGTCAGTGTTTTGATTTGTTCACCATCAACATTGCGTGCAGCAGCAACCACAGCCTCCCAGACACTGTTCAGAGAGGTGTACTGTTTTCCCTCCTTCTAAATCTCACATTTGATGATGGACCACAGGTTCTCAATGGGGTTCAGATCAGGTGAACAAGGAGGCCATGTCATTAGATTTTCTTCTTTTATACCCTTTCTTGCCAGCCACGCTGTGGAGTACTTGGATGCGTGTGATGGAGCATTGTCCTGCATGAAAATCATGTTTTTCTTGAAGGATGCAGACTTCTTCCTGTACCACTGCTTGAAGAAGGTGCCTTCCAGAAACTGGCAGTAGGACTGGGAGTTGAGCTTGACTCCATCCTCAACCCGAAAAGGCCCCACAAGCTCATCTTTGATGATGCCAGCCCAAACCAGTACTCCACCTCCACCTTGCTGGCGTCTGAGTCGGACTGGAGCTCTCTGCCCTTTACCAATCCAGCCATGGGCCCATCCATCTGGCCCATCAAGACTCACTCTCATTTCATCAGTCCATAAAAGTCTTGAGATATTTCTTGGCCCAGTCTTGACGTTTCAGCTTGTGTGTCTTGTTCAGTGGTGGTCGTCTTTCAGCCTTTCTTACCTTGGCCATGTCTCTGAGTATTGCACACCTTGTGCTTTTGGGCACTCCAGTGATGTTGCAGCTCTGAAATATGGCCAAACTGGTGGCAAGTGGCATCTTGGCAGCTGCAAACTTGACTTTTCTCAGTTCATGGGCAGTTATTTTGCGCCTTGGTTTTTCCACACGCTTCTTGCGACCCTATTGACTATTTTGAATGAAACGCTTGATTGTTCGATGATCACGCTTCAGAAGCTTTGCAATTTTAAGAGTGCTGCATCCCTCTGCAAGATATCTCACTATTTTTGACTTTTCTGAGCCTGTCAAGTCCTTTTTTTGACCCATTTTGCCAAAGGAAAGGAAGTTGCCTAATAATTATGCACACCTAATATAGGGTGTTGATGTCATTAGACCACACCCCTTCTCATTACAGAGATGCACATCACCTAATATGCTTAATTGGTAGTAGGCTTTCGAGCCTATACAGCTTGGAGTAAGACAACATGCATAAAGAGGATGATGTGGTCAAAATACTCATTTGCCTAATATTTCTGCACGCAGTGTATATACCCTGTCAATAAAAGGAACGGGGTCTGTCAGAAAGAAACCCCTCTCCCACAGCCCCAGGAAAAGGTTAGCATAGGACGGCGCACAAGCCACCCCCATCGCCGTTCCCTGGAGCTGTAGGTAGAAGGATCCCTTAAAAACAAAAAAGTTGTGCCGAAGGGCAAAATCCAAGATTTGCAGAATGAACGTAGCATAATCACCTTCGACATCAGACATGGCTAGGAACTGCGACACTGCTGCCATCCCATCCTGATGGCTAATGGAGGTGTACAGTGATTCTACGTCGCAGGTGACGATGAGCATGTCATCCTCCAGTTGTATCCCATTTAGCCTCCGCAGGATGTTGCCAGTATCTTTAAAGGGTTTCTATCGCTTGGTATGACATAATTAGCTGTCAGACACTAGCGATCTGCTAGTGTCTGCTCTGGCCAACCATCCTACTATAATCACTTGTGGGGCAGCGGTTTTTCTAAAAAACTAACTTTTATAAATATGCTAATGAGCCTCTAGGTGCTATGTGGGCGTCATTAGCACCTAGAGGCTCCGTCTACCTTCATACACAGCCGCCGCCCAGCGCGTCCCTCCAGCCCGCCCATGTCCTCCTCCGTGTGACGCAGCGGACGAGTTCTCGCGCATGCGCCGTGCGCGGCTGTATTCGCCGCATTTGAGATCTCAGCTCGGAGCGGTCAGACATTCAATGCGCATGCGCGGCTGTATTCGGCGCATGCGCATTGAATGTCTGACCGCTCCGAGCTGAGATCTCAAATGCGCCGAATACAGCCGCGCACGGCGCATGCGCGAGAACTCGTCCGCTGCGTCACACTGAGGAGGACATGGGCGGGCTGGAGGGACGCGCTGGGCGGCGGCTGTGTATGAAGGTAGACGGAGCCTCTAGGTGCTAATGACGCCCACATAGCACCTAGAGGCTCATTAGCATATTTATAAAAGTTCGTTTTTTAGCAAAACCGCTGCCCCACAAGTGATTATAGTAGGATGGTTGGCCAGAGCAGACACTAGCAGATCGCTAGTGTCTGACAGCTAATTATGTCATACGAAGTGATAGAAACCCTTTAAGGTAGGAAGGGAGATTCTCAACCAAAGGTCGTAACACATGATCGCCCAGTTTACATATTGGTTCACATAAGTTGTTGTTACCTGCGACGATCGGGCGACCTGGCGGGGTGAAAAGCTGCTTGTGCACTTTAGGTAGCAGGTAAAAGGTAGGTATCGTGGGGGAGGGCACAAGTAGACAACTGAACTCCTTCTGACTGATGGTACCTTGATCGTAGGCCGAATGCAGTATCTTATTCAAGGAGTCCTGAAAGGAATTAAGAGGATTAAAAGTGAGTTTCTTATAGCAAACTGGGTTCTTCAGCTGACGGAAAGCCTCCCTTTCGTATAGTGTAACTGGCCAGACCACTATATTGCCCCCTTTATCGGATGGTTTAATTACCAGGTTTTTCATATTACTTAATTGCTTAACCGCTAGGCGTAGGTTACCATCCATATTGCCATGTTGAAACTTGGTGGATGCCTTGGTCAGGTCATCCGTAACCAATTTCACAAAGATGTCAATGTTGGGATACATATAGATAGGGGGAAATTTTTTTGGATCTGGGCATCAACGTATTAGGCAGCCTACTTACTGGAGGGGGATCCTGTTCATCCAGTAGATCACATAAATCCTGTATTGCTCTTTGTTCATTGGTCAGGGGGGACAGTGCAGAGTTGCCATCCTTGTGAAAAATCCTTTTAAAAACTAGATTCCTTGCGAATAAGTTCAGGTCCTTTATCGCTGTGAAAACATCAAATTTAGTGGTCGGGACAAAATTAAGACCCAGACTCAAGGCCTCAAGTTGGGCCTCAGTGAGAACAGTGTCGGAAAGATTAATTACCTGAGCCTAGAAGCTTTACACCCATTTTCTTGGAGAAAAATTAGGAGTGACAGAGAGTGGCGGCTTGACAGCTGGTCTCCGTTTCAGCACACAAAACTAAGTCATCAACATTTTGTAATAAGACCACAGTTCCAGGAGGGGACAAGTTGGCTAGGACAGACTGTAAAGCCTGACTGTACATGGTTGGCGAGTTCTGGGCCCAACAGTCCATGTATACTGGTTCCCCTTAAAAGTGAAAGCAAAAAGATACTGACAATCTGGATGCAGAGGTACAATAAAAAATGCATTTGCCAGGTCAATCACAGTGAAACAGGTAGCTGTGGACAGAACTTGGGACAGCAAACTGTGCGGATTGGGCACTATTGGGTTTTGTAGGACCGTGACTTTGTTGACCTCTTGAAGATCATGGACCATTCGATATGTGACTGGCTGATCCTTAACGGCCTTCTTCTTCACTGGAAATAGGGGAGTGTTTGCTGGGGACAGAGTCTTAAGGAAAACACCTGCTCGGAGAAAATGATCTATTTGGCTGGACACTGCCATTTCCTGAGCGTGACTCAATGGGTACTGTTTAATTTGCGGGGGCTGACACCCGGGCTTTAGAGACACCATCACAGGGGACACAGGTAATTTGCCTATGTCTGTCTTTGAGGTGGCCCAAAGGGTCTCGGGGACCTGGCTGAGCAGACTCTTTTCAGATTCTGTCCAATCAGGAAGATTTAATTTAGCCACCGTTATAGTGATAACAGTACTGTCTTTGATTTTTTGTTTGACTGATTCAGACTCACGGACAAACACAGTTTCTCCAGTGAAACCCATGGCTGGGACGTGGTATGGATTGAGTTGATAGGGTTGTAAAAAGTTCTGGTCAACAACTGTTTTGGCTGCCCCCAAAATGGTACTGCCTTTTTATTTCCTAGGGATACCAGGATATGTATTTGGGGGCCCACAGACTCTATTTTTACAGGCAGAACCATCACAGGGGTACCGGTATCCTAGTCTAAAGACGGTGGTGATGGTTTTGGCTGCCCCCATGTTGACCAGGAATGGTACTGCCTTTTTATTTCCTAGGGATACCGGGATATGTATTTGGGGGCCCACAGACTCTACTTTTACAGGCAGAACCATCACAGGGGTACCGGTATCCTAGTCTAAAGACGGTGGTGATTGTGGACTAAATTGGCCACTATTGTCTCTTGGTTTCCTAGGAGCCCTGCAATCTCTCTTCATGTGACCTGCTTTGCCGCAATTGTAACATTTAAAATCATGTTTGGGTTTGGGACCGTTGACCTGCCCCATGTATTTAACAGAGTAGGGTTTTTCTTCATGTCTAGTTCTAACCCTTTGGCTGCAGCAATTAATTGGGTTAAAGGAGTCACACGCCATTCAGGTTTACAATCTTTCAGCTTAGCCTGGACGGTGGGTCGAAGTCCCTCCATGAATGCACATGTCAACAGTCTTTCTCCCATGTTTCCAGCTTGATCCCAACCCATGTCGGTCTAGATAGTCCTTAGTCCTACAGCATAAGTCTCTACAGTCTCCTGAGGACCTCCCTTGTACTTGCCCATTCTGTAAAAACCCTTACAAATTCAGTCCCAGACTGTAAAGTCTTGACCTAGTCTCTAGTCATAATATCCATGGGGGCATTTCCGTGTTCGTTCATATAGTCATTCACCATTTGATTTTGTGACTCGCCCATCTTCAGCAACATCAGATCCTTCAAGTTAGTCCACCTAGCCTCATAAGTCACCTGTATCTGTTGAAGAGTCCTAGAAGTAGGCATAGGTCTCGTCAGAGGGTCGGGCAGTCGGATCAAAAGTCTGAGTTGGTATTTCGGACTCCAGGAGTCGTACTCAGTCACACTGGCATGAAGAAATTCAGGTTCCTGATTATGGCTGGTCGCTCCAATGACCTCTCCGGGTGGTCCTGAGGTTGTATCAGGTCCTCCTCCCGTCGCCCCCTGTTGTCCTGTTGTGGGTCTGGGTAGGAGTCTTGTCTTAGTCAGAACAGGGTAGAGTCCTACAGGTCTGTGGGGTCGGGGGGCGCCACAGGCTCGGCATGCATTGGCCCAGTCTGGATTCTGATTGCCACAGACATTACAAGTCCATCCCTTCGGTCCATTTCCTCTTGGAGGTCTAGGGGCAGTTGGATATGGAGGAGGTCGTTCGTCAGCGTCATTGTCTTTTGATTTCTGAGTATACAACAGTCTACCTCTGACTACTTCTCCTCGCCACCCCCAGTTTCAACTTCCCCTACCACTTTAACCCAGGTATTAACTACTTCTTCACATCCATGATTCTTTATCCAACCACTATGTGTACTTCTGAATCTTTCCCAAGTATCCACATTCAAATTTCCATGCTTCATTCCTACCTTCTTCAACACCCTGTCAATATCTTTCAAACCTTCTTTTCTTTCCCTCTCCTTCGACTTAAGTCTTATCTGTTTTGTAACCCTCTGGTATACTGAAATTGGTCCCCATTTTGTATGTCAATCTTTTTCCACAGAAAGTTAAACAATTATTCAGACATCTATTTTCCGTCAGTTTCCTCAGAATTTCCCCACTATGTTTACCTAGTGTATTCTGTTACTGAGTTTCTTAACCAATCAAAACCTCATAAACCGGACATTGGAGTCCAAAAACTTTGATTACCCTTCCTGTAATTCTCCAATATTTTTCACATACAATAAAGAGCAAATAAGGCATATACTGTACCAAAACTCCCTAAACTAAACGAAAGACTTACCAATTGAAACTGTCCATCTCTTAGGTCTCAAAATCCAACAATCATAGTCATTTTCAGGTTCTTACCAAAAATAGTCTCAACTATAAAAGGACTTATACGTACATTCAATCACCAGATCCTCGAACCGGACAAACCACTCAGGGAGACACAGATAGTGTAAGATAAAGTATCTTACATTTTAGCGCTTTTTATATCTGCAAATCCCGGAACGGAACGTCCAATTTGTCGGAGACCAGATGAAGTGTCCTTTAGTTGAGCCCCACATTGGGCGCCAAGATTTTGCTAGGGAAATATCCCTTCACCTATAATTGTTGGAATCCAAATTAACCGCCTCCGGACCGCCTAATGCAGGATCGCGTTCCGGAGGCGGCAGCCCTGCGCACAGTCACGCATATATATGCGTCATCTCGCGACGGCCGAGATTTCCTGTGAACGCGCGCACACAGGCGCGCGCGCTCACAGGATCGGAAGGTAAGCGAGTGGATCTCCAGCCTGCCAGCGGCGATCGTTCGCTGGCAGGCTGGAGATGTGATTTTTTTAACCCCTAACAGGTATATTAGACGCTGTTATGATAACAGCGTCTAATATACCTGCTAGCTGGTCCTCTGGTGGTCCCATTTGTTTGGATCGACCACCAGAGGACACAGGTAGCTCAGTAATACGTTGCACCAAGCACCACTACACTACACCCCCCCTGTCACTTATTAACCCCTTATTCACCCTTGATCACCCTATATAGACTCCCTGATCACCCCCCTGTCATTGATCACCCCCCTGTCATTGATAACCCCCTGTATGGCTCCATTCAGAGGTCCGTATGAATTTTACGGATCCACTGATAGATGGATCGGATCCGCAAAACACATACGGACGTCTGAATGGAGCCTTACAGGGGAGTGATCAATGACGGAGGTGATCACCCCATATAGACTCCCTGATCACCCCCCTGTCATTGATCACCCCCCTGTCATTGATCACCCCCCTGTAAGGCTGCATTGAGATGTCCGTATGATTTTTACGGATCCACTGATAGATGGATCGGATCCGCAAAACGCATACGGACGTCTGAATGGAGCCTTACAGGGGAGTGATCAATGACGGAGGTGATCACCCCATATAGACTCCCTGATCACCCTCCTGTCATTGATCACCCCCCTGTCATTGATCACCCCCCTGTAAGGCTGCATTCAGATGTCCGTATGATTTTTACGGATCCACTGATAGATGGATCGGATCCGCAAAACGCATACGGACATCTGAATGGAGCCTTACAGGGGGGTGATCACCCCATATAGACTCCCTGATCACCCCCCTGTCATTGATCACCCCCCTGTAAGGCTGCATTCAGATGTCCGTATGATTTTTACGGATCCACTGATACATGGATCGGATCCGCAAAACACATACGGACATCTGAATGGAGCCTTATAGGGGGGTGATCAATGACAGGGGGGTGATCACCCCATATAGACTCCCTGATCACCCCCCTGTAAGGCTCCATTCAGACATTTTTTTGGCCCAAGTTAGCGGAAATTATTATTTTTTTTCTTACAAAGTCTCATATTCCACTAACTCGTTTCAAAAAATAAAATCTCACATGAACTCACCATACCCCTCACGGAATCCAAATGCGTAAAAATTTTTAGACATTTATATTCCAGACTTCTTCTCACGCTTTAGGGCCCCTGGAATGCCAGGGCAGTATAAATACCCCACATGTGACCCCATTTTGGAAAGAAGCCACCCCAAGGTATTCCGTGAGGGGCATATTGAGTCCATGAAAGATTGAAATTTTTGTCCCAAGTTAGCGGAAAGGGAGACTTTGTGAGAAAAAAAAAAATATCAATTTCCGCTAACTTGTGCCAAAAAAAATAAATTTCTATGAACTCGCCATGCCCCTCATTGAATACCTTGGGGTGTCTTCTTTCCAAAATGGGGTCACATGTGGGGTATTTATACTGCCCTGGCATTCTAGGGGTCCTAAAGCTTGAGAAGAAGTCTGGGATCCAAATGTCTAAAAATGCCCTCATAAAATGAATGTGGACTTATTTGCGCATCTAGGCTGCAAAAAAGTGTCACACATGTGGTATCGCCGTACTCAGGAGAAGTTGGGCAATGTGTTTTGGGGTGTCATTTTACATATACCCATGCTGGGTGAGATAAATAGCTTGGTCAAATGCCAACTTTGTATAAAAAATTGGAAAAGTTGTCTTTTGCCGAGATATTTCTCTCACCCAGCATGAGTATATGTAAAAAGACACCCCAAAACACATTGCCCAACTTCTCCTGAATACGGCGATACCACATGTGTGACACTTTTTTGCAGCCTGGGTGGGCAAAGGGGCCCACATTCCAAAGAGCACCTTTAGGATTTCACAGGTCATTTACCTACATACCACACATTAGGGCCCCTGGAAAATGACAGGGCAGTATAACTACCCCACAAGTGACCCCATTTTGGAAAGAAGACACCCCAAGGTCTTCCGTGAGGGGCATGGCGAGTTCCTAGAATTTTTTATTTTTTGTCACAAGTTAGTGGAAAATGATGATTTTTTTTTTTTCTTACAAAGTCTCATATTCCACTAACTTGTGACAAAAAATAAAAACTTCCATGAACTCACTATGCCCATCACGAAATACCTTGGGGTGTCTTCTTTCCAAAATGGGGTCACTTGTGGGGTAGTTATACTGCCCTGGCATTCTAGGGGCCCAAATGTGTGGTAAGAAGTTTGAAATCAAAATGTGTAAAAAATGCCCGGTGAAATCCGAAAGGTGCTCTTTGGAATGTGGGCCCCTTTGCCCACCTAGGCTGCAAAAAAGTGTCACACATGTGGTATCTCCGTACTCAGGAGAAATTGGGGAATGTGTTTTGGGGTGTCATTTTACATATACCCATGCTGGGTGAGAGAAATATCTTGGCAAAAGACAACTTTTCCCATTTTTTTATACAAAGTTGGCATTTGACCAAGATATTTATCTCACCCAGCATGGGTATATGTAAAATGACACCCGAAAACACATTCCCCAACTTCTCCTGAGTACGGAGATACCACATGTGTGACACTTTTTTGCAGCCTAGGTGGGCAAAGGGGCCCACATTCCAAAGAGCACCTTTCGGATTTCACCGGCCATTTTTTACAGAATTTGATTTCAAACTCCTTACCACACATTTGGGCCCCTAGAATGCCAGGGCAGTATAACTACCCCACAAGTGACCCCATTTTGGAAAGAAGACACCCCAAGGTATTTGCTGATGGGCATAGTGAGTTCATAAAAGTTTTTATTTTTTGTCACAAGTTAGTGGAATATGAGACTTTGTAAGAAAAAAAATAAATCATAATTTTCCGCTAACTTGTGACAAAAAATAAAAAGTTCTATGAACTCACTATGCCCATCAGCAAATACCTTAGGGTGTCTACTTTCCGAAATGGGGTCATTTGTGGGGTGTTTGTACTGTCTGGCCATTGAAGAACCTCAGGAAACATGACAGGTGCTCAGAAAGTCAGAGCTGCTTCAAAAAGCGGAAATTCACATTTTTGTACCATAGTTTGTAAACGCTATAACTTTTACCCAAACCATTTTTTTTTAACCAAACATTTTTTTTTTATCAAAGACATGTAGAACAATAAATTTAGAGCAAAATTTATATATGGATGTCGTTTTTTTTGCAAAATTTTACAACTGAAAGTGAAAAATGTCATTTTTTTGCAAAAAAATCTTTAAATTTCGATTAATAACAAAAAAAGTAAAAATGTCAGCAGCAATGAAATACCACCAAATGAAAGCTCTATTAGTGAGAAGAAAAGGAGGTAAAATTCATTTGGGTGGTAAGTTGCATGACCGAGCAATAAACGGTGAAAGTAGTGTAGGTCAGAAGTGTAAAAAGTGGCCTGGTCTTTCAGGGTGTTTAAGCTAAGGGGGCTGAGGTGGTTAAAAGGGATTCGAGCACTCGGGGAAACTGACACTAACATTGGATGTAGTTGTATCATATTTCTATTTAATTCAAAGACAAGCTCACAATAATATAGGCTTAAAGCAGAAAAAAAACATCACATGACAAACATGACATTTGCGGTTATAAGATATAGATCATAAGACCATACAAGACCATACGTATGTTTCCATTCCTCTCTCCTCTCCCCCCCCCTCCCCACTTCCTGAGGTACAGACTGATTCCTCTGCTAAAGAGGAAACTGTGGGGATGGGTGAGGGGTGTGTTGGTGCGATCAACACACATAAACGGACTTTTTTTACCTTGTTTTTAGCTTTATTATTATCTGTCTATTTAACCCTGTAAACTCCATTTAGGACCTGACCTAAATCTCACATATACACAAGATGGAGGACATGTTTATACAAAATGGATTCTCACCCCTCACACCTTATAGGTAATCGTGGAGGTTGTGTGATACTTACGTTATCATCACATGACCATAAGTCACATTGAACCTGAGCCCATGTTCATATGTCACAGATTTGTTGCAAATCTTAAAGCTAAATCCACATCGATAAGTTTCAGCTAAATCTAAAATGATCATTCAGTTAATTCGATGTCATTATATTTGATATATAAGATAGTGATCATGAGGAAGAGTGGGCAACAAATTTCTAGACTTGCAGTCACTCATCCCTTTGACGCCAGTAGTCCCCACCCTCAAATAGTTGATAACAGGGAACAATAGATAGGCCTGATTCACACAACTATGACTGCGCTCGGCTTGGGAGATACGGCTTGTGTGTCTGCTGCATCTCCTGGGCTGACCACAGCTCCCCTGATCGGAACTGACCTCATCAAAGTAATTTATGATAGTTAGTTCCTATCTGATTGTGGATCTATTGTACTGTACTCACATCATGTGCAATACCCCAGATAGGGTATTTGTAAATTGTTTAGTTTGCAATGCTACTGTAATATTTTTCCATGTCATTACACCAGCAGTTGGCATATGAGTGGCTCTGGGAATGGAGCTAGCAACTCCCCCCCCCCCCTTTGATAGGAGTGGGCTAGTTTGACTTCCTGTCATGAGAGAGGCAGGGAGCACATCCATCAGCTCCTGCTCCTTAGGACTAGAATTCTAGCTCCACTGTGCAGAACAGTACTTTAGAGAGGCAGGAAGGTCCCAAGGCTGCAGAATCCATCTAAGCTACGATCTACAAGACAGCAGCGTGAACAACTACCACAGTTTACAGACACTGCTGCAAGGTGAGGGGGAACGAGTTAAGACACCCATCACCATAAGTCATTCACTGCGAGGTGAGGAAGAACAAGTAAAGACACCCATCACCCCAGTTCTGGATAGGTGAATCTGAAGACCTGCATTGCGGGCACCTACCATCACAGGTTCCAGCTTTATAGACATAGTAAAAAGGAATAAAGAGAGAGAGACTTTGTCAGCTAGTTTACCTCTGAGTGTCATCTTAACCTCATCATCTGGTGACAGAAACTGCACCTTGTACTTAATGCTGGATGTACCACAAGTTATCCTTTGTACTCAGTAAATAGAGACCTTTGATGTTCTCTTTTGTCTGGCTGATTCCTTCACACCACCATTTCACTGCACCGAACTCCAGGGAGCGACGATCTCATCAGGGCCACTACCACTCCCATCCTCTGCACCGGCTCCTCAGGGGCTCCATGCACACATGAGTACAGTACACTAGACCCATGATCACACAGCAATTGACTGTATCATAAATTACTATGATGCAGTCAGTTTGCGTCAGCGGAGCCGGGGTCAATCCGGGTCGAGTGCCGTTATGTGAATCAGGCCCATAGTTGGCTGTATAGCAAATTTCCCTTTAAGACCAATGAATGTCATCATACTATTCCTGCATTGGCATGATGATTCTAAAAGGCCAAAAATTGCGCAGAAAATCTCCGCTCGATGAGAAATCTCGCCCTCCTCGTGGATATCACTTCAGACTCGGGATGCTAGGATCTCATTTTGTTCAGCTTCCCTGCCATTTCAATCCAGCAGCCCGCAGAGCAGTACAATGGACAGCAGCGAGGAACATTTTATTCCGGTGCTGGTTGGTGCTAACTAGTGTTTTGAATCCCCCTTTGCGCTGTCCGCCGTGGGATAGTGATTGGTTGCTAAGCTATGGTGAAATCGCCCGCGGCGAGCAGCTCGGAGAAGGTGTAGGTTAAAATCTCCAGTGTGGAATAAAAATACCCAGCACAATAGGCAGGAACAGTGGAAGTGCAGAAAGACTGCGTGATTGCGGCGTAATTGGCTTTATTGTCATCCATTGAGAAGGGTGTGCGGATTGTTTAATTGAATTTGATTGCAGGGGAAACTAAGGGGAAAGAAAGAAACAGCTGGAGGCCAGGTTTACACTATCCCGTCCTAAAAGGAAATGTTCAAATGCAAAGTAAACATTCCTTATAAGCGCGCCTTTCCTCTATACACTTGTCCCCCTCCCTCCCCCATATTCTTGAATTATGAATCATGTTGCATTGTATTTCATCCTGAATACAAAATCATAACCTCCTTTCTAACGCATCCATTCACTGACAAACGAAATGAAGAGATGTCGGGTTTAAGCTTGGATAAAAGCGGCCATTGAAACAGGGTTCGGTTCCGCCGCGCACGTCCGTTCTCGAGAGGTGGGGCTGTCAATCAGGGCGCGCTGGAGAGCGAAGATTGACGGCTCGACGGGTCCATAAGGCTTCAATGGCTTTGTGTGTGTGACTGTATGTGGGGGTTCTTGACAACCAATTACTTGTAGTTACTCGTTAAGTCATATATATATTTTTTTACACTGTTACATTCCAAGACCCAACTTTTCTAAATTTTTTTCCATCAATGTATCTGTATGAGGGCTCATGCACACGAGCGTATTTTATTTTCATTTCCTTCACTTACACGGACAGTCAAAAGGAGCAATGGCGCACCTTCGCAGGATACTAGCTTACTATTGCTTAGGAAGGTGCCTTAATCCTCTGGGATGGATAGACAAAGCATGGAAAGCTTAGGGTGTGGGCACGCCCTACGGGCAGAAAAAAGCGTACGGGCAGGAAGCAGGCCTCAGCCTGCGTGGAGTGGATGGAGCAGCCCTACTCTGGTGGCCGGACCCAACGAGCAGGGGCAGAGGGTCTACAGAAGGTTTAAGACCACCAGCACAGAGGACAGAAGATCCAGGTGAGTGCTCCAGCGGCAGTGCCCTCTGGGAGGAGTGAAGTGGTGGCCGACACGGACTGCCGTTATAACAACCACATGCGGATTGGATGCTGTCCAAAAATACAATAAATTTGTGTGAATACCCCCTAATAGTAATTCATAGCTTCTAGTAGGAATAATAAAAGTAAATGACACAACATAGAGTCATAAGAGTAGATGACTCCAGAATTGTCCTTACATAGGGAATGCAACTAAACGAGACATGTCAGAAGAGGAGACAGTTCAGACAATTCAGAGGACATCTTGTGTGCTGCAAGCTCCGACAACTGAGGAAGAGGACGAAGGGTCTTATTCAGGAGTTTTTGAAGGTTTTATGAAAGTGGGGATCACGACTGAAAACGTGTGCTTCTATGCTAAAAAGGGTATTTTCATCTCAACGACATATACAGAAGATACGCTATAAGTGTCTGATAGATGTAGGTCCCACCTCTGGAACCTGCACCTCTTGGAACTTGCACGTTCTGCAGTTGGCAGCTGCCACATCCTCCATTGAGTTCTATGGCAAAGTGACAAGGCTTGAACGTGACCCTCTCCATTGAAGTCTATGGGAGTTACATAAAAAGTGTTTGGCTCTTTCCATCACTCCCATAATCTATTGCATGTTATTATACAAGATTTTCATACATTATGGAGCTATTGGTCATTTCCTGCACTGGCCGAATATGGATCACCCCTTGGTCATGTAATGTCGTTTCGCCAGGGCTGTATGCCACCTGTTGTCTGCTTCCAGTATAAATACACGTCTTGCACCAGTGCCATGGATGCCAGGATGTGCCTTCTGGGCAGAATTATAGCTGTGAATCGCTTGCCCAGACCAAAGAAGTCACTGCCAGGAAATTGATATCCCCATCTGCCCCGTCTGCCAGTTCCTGATTGATGCTGTCCATACAAATACTGCAAAAACGTCAAAGAGCGAATTACAGCGAATCTCACATCGTGCGCCCCATTTATGGGCTCCACCTGTCCAGGGAGGGAGGCTCAGGGTAGAAAGGCTGGAAGAAGTGTTGGAACTATAGGGGTTAAATGCTGAAGGAATCTATTGTCAGAAAATGACCTATTCTTCGTACATATATTAAACCCCTTCCCATCCTTCGGAGCTGGTAGTGCACTCACTATGCAGTACATTTATGGCGTTGCGATTGCAGCGGGATCCCAGACATTTAACTCTTGTGATGCCAGAATGAAAAGCGATCACAGGGGAAGAAACTAACAAAGGACCCCCATGAGGTAAACACAAGGAATCTGTCAGCAGCGACATCCCTATCCAACTGTATCTGTGGTTCATCTGATAAGAACACAGTTTTGATTTTGTTGATCGGAGGCTCCGTTCCCGAGTTATGATGCGATTTCTTAATATGAAAATTGGGGGGAGAATGGTATTAATTACACTAAGTTTGAATTTCCTTTGTGTATCTGTTTTGTATATCAATAAAGATGTTAAATAAAAAATAAAAAAAGGGTAAGTGGTAAATGTTTGTGGCTCGAATACCCCTTTAACTTATGTATCCAAGGGACGGAAAATCTGCACATCGGGCTACTTTCTAACTCCTTACCGCCACCCCTAATTAAAGGGGTTTTCCAACAGTTTTTTTTATTCTCTGGATAGGTCATCAGTACCTGATCGGCTGTTTGGGAAGGCAGTCACGCTCACAGTTGCGCGGCGGCCTTCTCGCTGCTTTCCCTACGCCGTGTGACATCACGTTCATCGGTCATATGGCCTAGACGCAGCTTAGCTCCATGGAAGTAAATGGAACTGAGCACAATACCAAATACAGCCGCTATATAAAGTACGGCGCTGTGCTTTGTGAGTTGTGAGAAGGTTGTGGCGCTACTGCGAGCACCAGAGCTTTCTTAAACAGTGGATCGGCGGGGGGTCCCGGGTGTCGGACCCAGAGGATAGGTCATCAGTAAGAAACTCTTGGGCAACGACACCTATGCGCACTAGCAAGTGTTACTATGTTACAAGAAGAAGCGACGTGCGCGTGTTGCTTGCAACAACATATGATGTGGAGGTGAACTATGGAGTTCTTGTTTCAGTGTTTGCCTGCAGCATATTCCCCAGAGGAGGCCGGCTGCGCAGACAGGTATATTGCATTTCATAATGTCCCTGGGTTAATCCGAGGGCAGGTGAACAATTGCTCTGTATCTTTTGTTAAAGAGTAATTTCATCAAACGGCCTCTGTCTTCCCACCCCGGCCGGCTCAGCCGCTTACCTATGATCACATTTCAGCTCTGAGGCATCGACCTCCGCTCAGCTCAAAGTACTGTCTGTAACAGGTCACCTTACCTAAGACCGGGGACTAAGCGAGATTACCTGCGGCTCATGAAAACTGACCTAATTGCCCATGTCAGATAGAAGAGCCTGCGGGATAAGCTAGTTGAGTAGAAGTAAGCAGTGTGATTTGATAGAAGGCGCGCATGTTTTTGTAAGGCTATATCACCTGTACTAATTATTATTGAATGATATAATAAAAAGGCAAAAGAATATAATATCAAATAAAAAAAATAAGAAATCTATGACTTTCTCCACTTTGGACAATCCCAGTTAGAAAGGTCTCTTGATCACAAAGTGTCAGTAAGTGTTCAGATTCACTGCAGCGCCACCACAGGGGAAATCAAGCATTACACTATGTACATTCACATCAATGGGTTGCCTGTGTAATACGGGACAGGACAGGTCCTCCAGAATGAGAGACCCTCTTAGTACCGCTCTTTGTACTACTTTGTCAAATATAAGTTAGAAAACCTTTTTTTTTACCTTCACAGAAATGCTCATTTTGGGGACACATTTACATCATAGGAAAATCATGTGCCAATGGGACGTTGCAGTAGACCTCTCCCAATGTATTGTCAACTCATCTGCTAACTTGGTCACCTGGAAACCTACTTTGGGGGCATCTTTCAAATTGGCTTTAGTTTTTGTGCCAAGCCTGTACTGCTTAACACTTTATAGTATGTATTCAGGGGCAGACTGGCTCTTACAGGGGCTGCCTGAGTCCTCCTGCTGACCGGGTAAATGACGATCTGATGCTATCTGTATTAATTACCACTGGGAGCATCAGGTACTTAAAGGGGTTGTGCCACAAATAATATTCTATATTTTTTAAACCCGCACCTGGATCTGAATACTTCTGTAATGGCATGTAATTAAAAATTTAGTATAGCCAGTGAGCTATTCAATAAAATGTATCTGTATAGCGCCACCTGCTGTCTGTTCTTTTTCTTATTTCTTGGCCATCTCACTCTGGTGGTTACACACGCTCAGTTTAAATCTTCAACTGTCACCAGCCCTATTATTTTGTTAGATGCTAGAGTTATAGGGAAAAGTTAAAGGGAAAGAACTTCAGCAGAAAACACATGTCCTCTAAGAAAGGACACGCCCCCTGAGCTGCCAGCCTGAAATAAATCTAGCAGAGCAACTGGAGCAATGAATGGGAAGATCTCTGGTTACATGTGAGATACAAGGCTGGTTCTACTGTATGATGCCTGATTTTAATTTTTTCTGCACTTACTCCTGTATTTTTCCAATAATAAAAATGGACACGCTCAGCAAGGAGCGAAGGGAAAAAAACAAAAGCACGCTACATTGCTTACTTCATTAAAAATAATTTATTAAAAAATACAATAAAAATAAATAAAATATAGATGCTAGCTATGCATTTCAGTGGCGGGCCGCCACCTTCATCTGGCCCAAATAAACATAGTGATGTCACAGTACAGAGGTAATAAACACAGTGATGTCACAGTACATGGATAATAAACACAGTGATGTCACAGTACAGAGATAATAAACACAGTGATGTCACAGTACAGGGATAATAAACACAGTGATGTCACAGTACAGAGATAATAAACACAGTGATGTCACAGTACAGGGATAATAAACACAGTGATGACACAGTACAGAGATAATAAACACAGTGATGTCACAGTACAGGGATAATAAACACAGTGATGTCACAGTACAGACATAATAAACACAGTGATGTCAGTACAGGGATAATAAACACAGTGATGTCACAGCACAGGGATAATAAACACAGTGATGTCACAGTACAGTGATAATAAACACAGTGATGTCACAGTACAGGGATAATAAACACAGTGATGTCACAGTACAGAGATAATAAACACAGTGATGTCACAGTACAGGGATAATAAACACAGTGATGTCACAGTACAGAGATAATAAACACAGTGATGTCACAGTACAGGGATAATAAACACAGTGATGTCACATTACAAGGATAATAAACACAGTGATGTCACAGTACAGAGATAATAAACACAGTGATATCACAGTACAGGGATAATAAACACAATGATGTCACAGTACAGGGATAATAAACACAGTGATGTCACTGTACAGAGATAATAAACACAGTGATGTCACAGTACAGAGATAATAAACATAGTGATGTCACAGTACAGGGATAATAAACACAGTGATGTCACAGTACAGAGATAATAAATACAGTGATGTCACAGTACATGGATAATAAACACAGTGATGTCACAGTACAGAGATAATAAACACAGTGATGTCACAGTACAGAGATAATAAACACAGTGATGTCACAGTACAGGGATAATAAACACAGTGATGTCACAGTACAGGGATAATAAACACAGTGATGTCACAGTACAGAGATAATAAACACAGTGATGTCACAGTACAGAGATAATAAACACAGTGATGTCACAGTACAGAGATAATAAACACAATGATGTCACAGTACAGGGATAATAAACACAGTGATGTCACAGTACAGAGATAATAAACACAGTGATGTCACAGTACAGAGATAATAAACACAGTGATGTCGCAGTACAGAGATAATAAACACAGTGATGTCACAGTACAGGAATAATAAACACAGTGATGTCACAGTACAGGGATAATAAACATGGTGATGTCACAGTACAGGGATAATAAACACACAAAAGGTCACCATGAGATTACATACAGATATTACAGTATCCCAGTGCTGGAATAATGCAAAGAGTAATGTAGCAGAGAAAGGGGCACTGCATGGGTATCCACGGGGCTCTATTGTGGAATTTAAAATGGGGCCACATTCAATAACCACGTCCCCTTCCATCATCCATTGTCATCACCAACTGTGTCTTAGGTCGCAGTGGAAATACACCCCCTTCATTGATGGACGCCAAAATAGCTGCCGTGCCCGGTAACCTGGTGGTTAAAAGAAAGCGGTTAAGATTTCGAATAAACACTGGATACAACATATATATTAAAGAAAACGTGAACAACTTATGTTGCCAATAAAGTAAAGCAAACATTGTTAGCATAAAACAATACAAAAGTCAAACAAACACGGCACAGTAATGGGCAGAAAAAAGCAACAATTATTTCTTTTTTCTGCTGTCAATTTTCATTGTGTGAATACAACAATCCTCGCGCCGAAATACAAGATACAGCTGTTACAAGAGTCACCGATCGCTGCCGGAGTCACACATTGTTTTCCAATGTTGGCAATTATATTTATCTGAATGTTAAATACTTGATGTATATCTTTCTTTCTCGTGTAGGTATTTTCATAAAGGAGAATAACACATAAAGGAATAAAACGTTGCATTGAATAGTTTTTAATTAATGGTCTTGAACAAGTAACATTCACGGCCTCACTGAGCATGACATTGCTGAGTATAAGGTTGTGAGGCGGTGTATAATGAGGTACAGAATAATGCTATATTACTTAGAATGTAGGTATGACCTCCCCCAAAACACACACCATATAATGAGTAGACAGCTGTACTGTCACCAATAATGATATAGGAGTTGCATCGGAGCTGCTCCCTTAGATCGTAATAACTGTAGCACATAGGCAATGTGCTACAGCTGCAACACACAAGCAAGGTGCTACAATCAATAGTTGCCCTAAATGAATGGACATAATAACAATTAAAGTTACACTCTGCGACCTAAGCATAAAGGTTGATCATTGTGAACGGTGATAATTACCCCACAGAATCAATATACGAGTAGATCCTATATAGGATGGACTGCTATGCACTATAAGCAGTGCTACCAATAGGCACCAGTGGATAAAGAGAGGACTATAAGAGCAACCAGTGTAAATACGAACTGCCTATTAATACTCACTGCACCCTGATAATTTAAGGGCTCTTTCACACTTGCGTTCTTTTCTTCCGGCATAGAGTTCCGTCGTCGGGGTTCTATGCCGGAAGAATCCTGATCAGGATTATCCTAATGCATTCTGAATGGAGAGAAATCCGTTCAGGATGTCTTCAGTTCCGGAACGGAGCGTTTTTTGGCCGGAGAAAATACCGCAGCATGCTGCGCTTTTTGCTCCGGCCAAAAATCCGGAACACTTGCCGCAAGGCCGGATCCGGAATTAATGCCCATTGAAAGGCATTAATCCGGATCCGGCCTTAAGCTAAACCTCGTTTCGGCGCATTGCCGGATCCGACATTTAGCTTTTTCTGAATGGTTACCATGGCTGCCGGGACGCTAAAGTCCTGTTTGCCATGGTAAAGTGTAGTGGGGAGCGGGGGAGCAGTATACTTACCGTCCGTGCGGCTCCCCGGGCGCTCCAGAGTGACGTCAGGGCGCCCCACGCGCATTGATGACGTGATCACATGGACATGTCATCCATGCGCATGGGGCGCTCTGACGTCATTCTGGAGCGCCCCGGGAGCCGCACGGACTGTAAGTATACTGCTCCCCCGCTCCCCACTACTACTATGGCAACCAGGACTTTAATAGCGTCCTGGCTACCATAGTAACACTGAACGCATTTTGAAGACGGATCCGTCTTCAAATGCTTTCAGTTCACTTGTGTTTTTCCGGATCCGGCGGGCACCTCCGGCAAATGGAGTACACGCCGGATCCGGACAACGCAAGTGTGAAAGAGGCCTTAAACAGTGTTCTTTGGTGTTTGTATGTCTTTAATAGATTAAATTAAATAAAGATAAGTTTTTTATATATATATTAGTTAGGGACCCCTAAAGGGATTATTGGTCCTACAGACCGTATATGAATTGCGTCTGTATTCGGCGCAGGCGCAGTGACTGTCAGACCACTCCCTGCGCCGGCATCTCCACTGCTTGAGGCCGGGCGTCGTCTGTTCCTGGGAGCACTCTGACGTCATCGGCGCAGGCGCAGTGGAGATGCCGGCGCAGGGAGCGGTCCGACAGTCACTGTGCTTGCGTCGAATACAGACGCACACGGAGAATTCGGCCGCGATGGATGTGATGGAGGCTGGAGATGGGCGGGCTGGAGGGACGAGCTGGGCGGCAGACATGGTGAGTAGCCGAGCCTCTAGGTGCTGAAAAGATGCCCCCATAGCACCTAGAGGCTCATTTGCATAGCAATAAAAGTTTGTTTTTTAGGGTAACCGCTGCAGAGAAAGGGATTACAATAGCATGGTTAGGTACAGCAGATCGCTAGTGTCTGACAGCTAATTAGGTCAAAATGTGGTGGTAGAAACCCTTTAATTCAATATCTCTATAACATGCCTTAAAGGGGTTGTCCGATTTTATAATATGGATGACCTATCCTCAATATCAGATCAGCAGGGGCCACCTGCCGATCAGCTGTTTAAAGAGAAAGCCTCACCGTCACAACCGTAGCGTTCAGCAGGTGAAATTACAGCTAAGCCATTCCATGCACTTGAATAGGAAGGAGCCATCACGTTAAAGTGAATGGGATGGCTTAGCTGTAATTACACCTGCTGACCGCTGCGGTTTCGACGGTAAGCAGGTAAACAATGGAAGGAAGAAATCGCTCATGTGAGCGCGGCCTTCTCTTAAAACAGCTGATCTGGAAGGGGGAGGGGGGTTTGGTGCCCGGAGTCGGCTCTTGCTGATCTGATATTGATAACTGATCCTGAGGATAGGTCTTCATTATAAATAAGGCTACTTTCACACTAGCGTCTCTATTGTCCGGTATTGAGATCCGTCATAGGGTCTTCTGTTCTGTCCACATTCATTGTCAATAGGGACAAAACGTAACTGAACGAAACGGAATGCTCCAAAATGCGTTTTTGCTGAGCCCTGCCGGTTCCAGCAAAAACGATGTTTCGAAGTGCGAAAGTAGCCTAAAGCAGGCAAACCCTTTAAAGGGGTTATCTGGGATGCGGCTGCGATCCTGTGCGGCTGACAATTCCATGATCATGTGCCATACATCCAGCACCTGATCCCAGGCTGGGATTACATCCTGCAGTGCATGTGTGAGCCTGTATCTCTAAAGCGCAAGCGAGAGATTCAGACTCACGTATGCACCGCAGGTTGTAATCCAAGGCTGGGATCATGTGCGAATGTAGGGCAGATGATTCCAGAAGTGGCAGCCGCACTGGATTTCTGCCGCATCCCAGATTTAATAATAAGTACCTAGTGGGTGTATCCAGAGTCACTAACTGCCCCACCCATAAGTATTTTTTGGCCAATCAAAAGTACTAAAAAGAACCTTGTCTGAGCAGTTTACCACCCAGGGGTGTAATAATAGAACCTGGAAAGCTTGTAAAGAAACTGAGGTGAGGAAGAAAAGTTACCGTCCGGGACCACAGTCAACAAACTCAAAGTCTGCTATTTATCTTCCTTCACCTCTCCAATTAATAGATCTAAGGCATTAGTGTTAGGTATTGACCAGTTGGACTTGGCTGCTAGGGACTCAGATTACGTCTGCGGAGTAAGGTGGCAGAAAACAGTTCCAAGCTCACAGCTATTAGACTTATCAGATGCCAAGGAGTAGCAGTAAAAATGTATAATACAGAGTCTAAGACAGGAAAGTCACTGGGAGTGAAATCAGCAGACAAGTGGTTAAACCAGAGACAATCTAAGGTCAGTTCACCAGGAGAGACAACTGAAGCCAAAATAGGTAGACAAGGGGTTAATCCAGAGACAAGTCAAGGTCTAACAGAAATGCAGCAGAGTTCTGAGCACACAGAACTAACAGGAGCTGGGGACAAAGTCGCAGTCAAGGACAAACAGACAATGCCAGATTTAAAATCCCCCACCTGGGTCTTGGATTGGACACCGAGCCAGAAACCTGATTGACTTGTTGTCCAAGCTCCCAAATAGGTTGGCCAGACGGGGCTTAGCAACCCTCCTAGAACATCCGTGCACTGAAAGTACAACATAAACGTACATTGGTTCTTAAAATGGCTTGCCATGGGCCATGTTCCACATTCTGCTTATGGCCCAGGGGCTTCAAGTTGTTCATATCAAACAGATTTCAGAGCAGCAATTCTTTAATAACTCTAAGGTGTCATGCACGCAGCAGACAGTCCCCTGTAATATTATAGTCTCTGCAATACATCTGATAGGGTAGGTGTTGTCCCCCTGCAACACCTACCCTATCAGATGTATTGCAAAGACTATAATATTACAGGGGACTGTCTGAATGCTGTATAATCCAGCCAAGCAGACTGTGCGCCGGTAGCACTAGCTGCCAGTACCCTCACGGTATCTTCCCAGCTGTGGCCTTTATCAGAACCCGCCGTGTGTTACATTGGGTCCCCATGTCCGTCACTACCTCGCTATTTCCCGTTTCTGCCATCACCAACCACTCCCCTCCTCCCTTTGCTCTGAGTGCAGTGGCTGCTTCTAAAGGTATGTTCACATGACTGATTTTGAAAACACGGAATCCACACTGATTTTAAAAGCAGGGTCCGGGGTGTCGGACCCCCACCGGTCATATACTGTACTGTTGACCTATCCAGAAGATTTGTACCTATGACACTGGCTGACCTGTTACATATGCGCTTGGCAGCTGAAGACATCTGTGTTGGTCCCATGTTCATATGTGCCCGCACTGCTGAGAAAAATGAAGGTTTAAATGAGCCTCTAGGAGCAACGGGGGCGTTGCCGTTACACCTAGAGGCTCTGCTCTCTCTGCAACTGCCGCACCCTCTACACCTGGATTGACAGGACCAGGCAGAGTAAATATGATCACAGCTTCCTGGTCCTGTCAATCAAAGTGCAGAGGGGGCGACAGTTACCGAGAGAGCAGAGCCTCTAGGTGTAATGGTAACGCCCCCATTGCTCCTGGAGGATAATTTGCATATATGAAAACACAATTTTTCTCAGCAATGCGGGCACATATGAACATGGGACCAACACAGATGCCTTCAGATGCCAAGCGCACATGTAACAGGTCAGCCAGTGTCATAGGGACAAATCTTCTGGATAGGTCATCAGTACAGTATCTTGCTGCACTGCAATGGGAGCTACTGTTAGCATGGAGCGCCGGCCTGTTTCAGGGCTACCTGGTGGTGACCTTCATAATGGTGAGATGACACAACCTCTTTAAGGATAGGCCATCAATATTATAATCCTGGAAAACCCCTTTAAATGGGCTGCCTGGGATTATACAAATTGTCTGCCTTTCCCACTAGACACAGCGCCACCACTGTTCATGACCTGGTATTGCAAGTGAATGATGCTGAAAAAAAAACATTATATTTTTTTTTGTAATCCCTGACAACTCCTTTAACAAGACCATCATCAACCTTCTAGCCTGACATCAAGACAAAGGCAAAAGCTGGCATTATAAAGGGTCGTACGATGCGCATTGTAAAGCTGACTGCACTAACCATTTTGAAAGGTCTAACATTGAGATGTGAGGATTTTTCATCTGACTTTTTTACCAGCTGCATTTCATCACCGTACAAAAGAGCAGAGAGCGTTTGAAAACTGTAGAAAAAAAAAATAGCTTGATTGTGCAAAAGAATGAAAAATGTATTATTTCCCCCAGCAGAATCACAATGGATGGTAATTTAGGCCTCGGATTATTAGGGTCTTATTATGTAAAGAATGACTTTCAATGCATGAGCTGATTTGTTCACAAAGTCGGGGAAGAAGTCGTTTTAGTTTAGCGGGGAATGGCGGCGGAGTGGAGTAAATCTGGAATTTATAGACTCATCAGTCATTCATCCGCCCGCGTTATGTATAGGGGATGAAGCTTTAATCTAATTTACAATGACTATTTTAAGATGACTTCTGCGACTGAGAAATCGTCTATTGCTGGCAATGAGTAAAAATGGAATCAGAAGCTTTTTTTCAGCGCTCCGAAAAAAAAGAGGTTTGTCGAAAGACGTGTCTGCTGTGTGTGCTGGGGTTGTGGACAGGAATGGGAGAGGAACTGGACAATATCAGCGACACAGGCAGTCACAGGTATATTACTTTACAAAGGCTAGATTTGTGAAGTTATCAGCTGGGATCTACATTAAAGGGGCTGTGTCACAAAACATATTCTACAATTTCCAAACCAGCACCTGGATCTGAATACTTTTGTAATGGCATGTAATTAAAAATGTTGTACAGCCACTGAGTTATTCACTGAAATCTATCTGTATAGCGCCACCTGCTGTTTGCTCTTTTCCTTATTTCTTGTCCGCCTCACTGAGCTTGTCGAACGCGCTCAGTTTAAATCTTCCACTGTCACCGGTTCTGTTAGAAGCAGTGGCAGTTACAGGGAGAGAGCTGCAGCAGAAAGGACACGCCCCTGAGCTGCAACAGAAAGGACACGCCCCTGAGCTGCAACAGAAAGGACACGCCCCCTGAGCTGCCAGGCTGAAAATAATCTAGCAGAGCAATTGGAGCAATGCATGGAGACATCTCTGGATACAGACGAAGTACATGGATGGTTCCAGCTGTGTTAGAAAGGTATTATCATGTACTAGATGATGTCTGATTTTCATTTTTTACATCAGTCATGGCATAACCCCTTTAACATTATGAACAAACTTTTCCCAGTGCTGACCTGGTCACCACCATTACATATAGCTGGCTATGCAGGGTCTCTCTCCCTTAGCAGGAAGTTACAGTAACCAAAAGATTTTTTTTTATAAATAGGCTCAAAATTCTGTGCAAATAAATGTTTTAATATATCATTATGGCAGTCGGACTGAAATTTTTCAGAGACAGAGCTCCAAATCCTCAGCATAGACAAAGACTTAAAGGGACGCTTCCATCTATTTTTGTATTGCATATTAACAACCTATATATGAATTTTTTTACAAGCAATGGGTGGATGGTTTTTCAGATATAATTTTTTGAAGTTATTGCATGTATTATGCTTTCTGAATTGGCTCGTTGTTTGGACTTTTAGCAGGGCATATGGTGTCACCTGTAGTGACTCAATTAGAGCATTGCAGATTACGCTAATCAATGCAATGCTCTTCTGTGGACATCTTCATCTAGGCCTATCATGAGAACAATAGTGCTGTCATGTTGTTATTCCAATTCTACACCTACTATTATCACAATGATTACCATCCAGATAACACCATCCCCTCAAAGCAGCAGTAAACTGACAATGGATTCCCTATCCATGTCTTGTCATTTGTGCTGACTTCTACACAAGGAGAATATTTTGTATTTCATTTTCGACGCCATAGTACTGCCGAAATGAAAAAAAAAAAAAGCCAAAAGTCCATTTAAAAAAGAAACATGAATATAGATTAAAATATAGTTAAAAAAAAAACCTTTCTGGATAGGCAGATATGTGATCGGCAGTGGTCCGACACCCCACACTCCCATTGATCTGCACTTGACAACTTGTATAATACACTGAAATGCTTCTGTATTATAGTGCATTGTGCCCGTAGAATCACCCGACTTACAGAGTTGTCAAAGATTTAGGCTACTTTCACACTCGCGTTTTGGCTTTCCGTTTGTGAGATCCGTCTGGGGCTCTCACATGCGGTCCAAAATGGATCAGTTTGCATTCTAATGCATTCTGAATGGAAAAGGATCCGCTCAGTTTGCATCAGTTCAGTCTCAATTCCGCTTTGGAGACGGACACCAAAACGCTGCTTGCAGCGTTTTGGTGTCCGTCTGACCAAACTGAGCCAAATGGCTCCGTCCTGGCACACAATGTAAGTCAATGGGGACGGATCCGTTTTCACTGACGCAATCAGTGTCAACAGAAAACGGATCCGTTCTCCATTGACTTCAAATGGTGTTCAAGACGGATCCGTCTTGGCTATGTTAAAGATAATACAAACGTCTTAACGGATGCAGACGGCTGTATTATCTGAATGGATCTGTCCATGACGGATCCGCACAAAATGCGAGTGTGAAAGTAGCTTTAACTGGGTTGTCTAAGATTGGACAAGAATTTTCAGGTTGCTGGACATGGTGTACAAAGAGGAATAAAAAAAATTACCTTGTCAGAGAGTCCCGAATCCAGCACTATGGCTCCTGTCCACTCCACTTCCAATCCCTGCCGGACAGGAGGTGTGACGTACCGTCTACATGAATATGGGATGGGATATGCAGCAGCATCACATGAACGCTAAGAATTTCTGATCAGTCTTGGAACACCATTTTAAATACTTATGACCTATACTCGTGGGTAGGGGTCTAACTCCCAACATCCCTGCAGATCAGCTGTTTGAAGGGCCCATCGAGCTCAGATGAGCACTACAAGCTCTTTACTGTATACAAGCACAGCGGTGTCCATTGTATAGTGACTGTGCTGGGCATTACAGCTCAATCCCATGCAGCTGCAGAAAGGCCATTTGACCAATGCATGCAACTTCACAGGCATACTTACAGACATTTTTGTTGGTAAATTCGATGCATTTAAAGGCTATGCACACCTTCGGGAGCAATTTTTTTAAAATTATTGCATTTTACTCATTTTGGGCTAAAAATCTTTTTTTTAAATTGGTCTTTATTAAAAAATACTGAGCCATTCTGTCACAAAGGGTTGACTGTGTCTAGCTGTGTGAATCGTACTTTCACTTTGTGCCTCTAAGGGTACTTTCACACTTGCGGCAGAGGATGGAACTGCCTGCCAGAACCGCCTGCCGGATCCGAAAATCCGGACGCAAACGGATGCATTTGTGAGACAGATCTGGATGCGGATCCGTCTGACAAATGCATTGCAATACCGGATCCGTCTCTCCGGTGTCATCCGGAAAAACTGATCCGGTATTAATTTTTGTTGCATTTTTAAAAGGTCTGCGCAGACCAGAAAGCCGGATCCGTTTTGCCGGAACACTTAATGCCCGATCAAGCACTAATACACTGCCGGCATTCCGGCAACTGATCAGTATTTTTTGCCGGACAGAAAACTGCAACATGCTGCGGTATTTTCTCCGTCCACAAAACGTAAGAGGGACTGAACTGATGCATCCTGAACGGAATGCTCTTCATTCAGAATGCATTAGCATAAAACTGATCAGTTTTTTTCTGGTATTAAGCCCCGAGGACGGAATTCAATACCGGAAAACTTTAACGCAAGTGTGAAATTACCCTAATAACCCTTATCTCCAAATTACTAAAAGGGCATAAACACTTATTTAAGCCATATCCTTATCAGTAAGATATAAATTGGGCTATAATGAGTGTTCATTATAATGAGTGGTCAGATATCAGAGATAAGGAGCCGTCAGCTGAGCTGCCGGATGGAAAAGAGTGAAAATTCTGATCTTGCTACTAGAGAAACTCAAGGCTGCACAGAGACAGGGGTTCAACATTTTTAATAAAGACCAAGTGAAATAATAATTTTTAGCTCAAAATGAGTACAATGCAATAATAAATAGTGTTTATCGTGAATATTCTAATCGCAAATTTTTATCCCGAATATTGGCACTTCGAGAATTCGCGACTATCTAGAATATAGTGCTATATCTTCGTAATCGTGAATATTCTAGATTTTTTTTAATCAGTACCCATGATCCCTCACTGCTTCTTGCTTGTGGGTCAATGAGAAGGATGCAATATCTTTGACCTTAGGAGTAGTGTTTATTGCGAATTTTCTTATCGCAAATTTTTATCACAAATTTTCCGATTGCTGATTTTCGCAATCAAGAAAATCATGACTGGAGATCATGAATTTACGAATATATGACGAATTTTCACCCAAATATTCGCAAAATATCGCAAATTCTAATATTGCTCCTGCCACTCATCACTGATAAATAAAAATGCCCCCAAAGGTGTACATACATAGCCTTTAAACCCCACCACGTGAACACTCCTGGGAAATCCCTGCATACCTGTGTACACATACATCACTGTGCACTAAGGGGTTATGCCTGCTAAAAAACAGTTCATCTCACGTTCTTCATGGGTGGCTCCGGACCCCTGCATTTCTGTCCACCTGTTGACTCTGCCCTGCCCCTCCACAGAGTCCCTGCCACTTTGTGTCTCACGCTTCCTTCCCCTCCTGAAACTTCCCGTTGTCCAGCCTCTACCAGTAATGAGGTTGGGTCCAGACTCTATATAGTGCCCAGAAAGGATTGCCGCTGGCCCTATCTGTAGCAGAACATTATACGAAAACAGTGCAATGCCCCCCACCAGGTGTTCAGATCACTGTGGTTCATCTGCTTACAGTCACACCATTAATTTTCTTACATCACCTTTCACACTCGCTCTTATTCACAGAGCTGCTGACACTTTCACAGCCCAATATGCTGCTAATTTATGTAGCTTCACTGTAGCCGTATTATACTGGGTCTCTTGCAGGTTACAAAAGGCATTGCGTAAAAAGCCTTATATCGATGTATTATTATTAATAATAGTTGCACTGAACGGAAATGCTTTATATTCTGCAAGTAACATTAAATAATTAATTTTATCTGGAAGAAGCTTTTATTACTAAGTAAATCCAGATCTTCATGTAAAGTTGTGGTTGGGGGTATGGGTAATGTGAGTAGGTGTTGCACAGGTTAAAAGATGGTAATGATAAATAATGCTGGACCAGGGCGCCTAGGGCCCACCAGCGGAATTGACTCTGGCAGCCCACCCTACAACTACTGTACATGCAAATATTAACCATTCACCTCATGCATTGTGTATGCACTTGGGATGACAGATATCAGAGTAAGTTTTTCCTTAGGCTTTCCATATCCGATGAGGTCTGGTATCTTCTTTCTAGGTCCCACCTGTATATGCTATAGGTACCTCCTGGCAATTAGCGATGTCTGCATACGTATCCTCCTGCCGGACTGCATAGTGTATGGACAGACATGACCTATACTTAGGGTATCCTTTCCCTGCCCTCTTGCCTCCAATGAACTACCCCTGAATGATTTAGTCACCAAATAATTCCTCCACACTAAATTACCATGAAAACCAATAATATCACCACATGGTGACTAAGGAGTGGTAGATACCAGTTCTAAACTGGTGCACGGTAGACCATTATCACACCGTACAGCACAGTTAAATCCAGTGACTTCCAGGAGATGTTCCCTTTCCAATTTCTGTCCATTCAGCCCAGACTCTGTGTTAGATCAGCGGTCCGTGCACATTGTGCTACTCTCCATTCTGCCCAGCCCCATACTGTGCAGGTTGCGACCTACATGCCGCCTTTTGGCCTGCCAGTATCTGTGCTCTTAAAGGGCCGGTGTGCGCACTTCCAAATTCTTCCACAGCCAATGGCTGGGGGTCCCGGGGTATTTAAGGCATGTTCCTCAGTCAGAGGGTGCCTGAGCTTTTAGGTTCGCTGGGACCAGCAAAGGTGTTTAAAGTCTAGTGCCTCTGTGATTCTCCCACGTTTTGCCTCTGTTTATTTCTGTTTGTGCTCCAACCCTGTACAGTTTTTAGTTCTGTTCATGTTTAAGTTAACCCTGTCCGTCTGCCTTGTTCGTGTTCCTGTCAAGTACCCAGCCTGCCTGCCCTGCCTGTGTCTTCACTACCATCCAGCCTGCCTTCTCTGCCTGTGTCTTCACTACCATCCAGCCTGCCTGCCCTGTCTGTGTCTTCACTACCATCCAGCCTGCCTTCCCTGCCTGTGTCTTCACTACCATCCAGCCTGCCTGCCCTGCCTTTGTCTTCACTACCATCCAGCCTGCCTGCCCTGCCTGTGTCTTCACTACCATCCAGCCTGCCTGCCCTGCCTGTGTCTTCACTACCATCCAGCCTGCCTGCCCTGCGTCTTCACTACCATCCAGCCTGCCTTCCCTGCCTGTGTCATCACTACCATCCAGCCTGCCTGCCCTGCCTGTGTCTTCACTACCATCCAGCCTGCCTGTGTCTTCACTACCACCCAGCCTGCCTGCCCGTGTCTTCACTACCATCCAGCCTGCCTGCCCTGCCTGTGTCTTCACTACCATCCAGCCTGCCTGCCCTGCCTGTGTCTTCACTACCATCCAGCCTGCCCTGCCTGTGTCTTCACTACCATCCAGCCTGCTGGGTTGTCCTGTGTCTTCACTACCATCCAGCCTGCCTGCCCTGCCTGTGTCTTCACTACCATCCAGCCTGCCTGCCCTGCCTGTGTCTTCACTACCATCCAGCCTGCCTTGCCTGTGTCTTCACTATCATCCAGCCTGCCTGCCCTGCCTGTGTCTTCACTACCATCCAGCCTGCCTGCCCTGCCTGTGTCTTCACTACCATCCAGCCTGCTGGGTTGTCCTGTGTCTTCACTACCATCCAGCCTGCCTGCCCTGCCTGTGTCTTCACTACCATCCTGCCTGCCCTGCCTGTGTCTTCACTACCATCCAGCCTGCCTGGCCTGCATGTGTCTTCACTATCATCCAGCCTGCCTGCCCTGCCTGTGTCTTCACTACCATCCAGCCTGCCTGCCCTGCCTGTGTCTTCACTACCATCCAGCCTGCCTGCCCTGCCTGTGTCTTTACTACCATCCAGCCTGCCTGCCCTGCCTGTGTCTTCACTACCATCCAGCCTGCCTGCCCTGCCTGTGTCTTCACTACCACCCAGCCTGCCTGCCCGTGTCTTCACTACCATCCAGCCTGCCTGCCCTGCCTGTGTCTTCACTACCATCCAGCCTGCCTGCCCTGCCTGTGTCTTCACTACCATCCAGCCTGCCCTGCCTGTGTCTTCACTACCATCCAGCCTGCTGGGTTGTCCTGTGTCTTCACTACCATCCAGCCTGCCTGCCCTGCCTGTGTCTTCACTACCATCCAGCCTGCCTGCCCTGCCTGTGTCTTCACTACCATCCAGCCTGCCTTGCCTGTGTCTTCACTATCATCCAGCCTGCCTGCCCTGCCTGTGTCTTCACTACCATCCAGCCTGCCTGCCCTGTCTGTGTCTTCACTACCATCCAGCCTGCCTTCCCTGCCTGTGTCTTCACTACCATCCAGCCTGCCTGCCCTGCCTTTGTCTTCACTACCATCCAGCCTGCCTGCCCTGCCTGTGTCTTCACTACCATCCAGCCTGCCTGCCCTGCCTGTGTCTTCACTACCATCCAGCCTGCCTGCCCTGCGTCTTCACTACCATCCAGCCTGCCTTCCCTGCCTGTGTCATCACTACCATCCAGCCTGCCTGCCCTGCCTGTGTCTTCACTACCATCCAGCCTGCCTGCCCTGCCTGTGTCTTCACTACCACCCAGCCTGCCTGCCCGTGTCTTCACTACCATCCAGCCTGCCTGCCCTGCCTGTGTCTTCACTACCATCCAGCCTGCCTGCCCTGCCTGTGTCTTCACTACCATCCAGCCTGCCCTGTCTGTGTCTTCACTACCATCCAGCCTGCTGGGTTGTCCTGTGTCTTCACTACCATCCAGCCTGCCTGCCCTGCCTGTGTCTTCACTACCATCCAGCCTGCCTGCCCTGCCTGTGTCTTCACTACCATCCAGCCTGCCTTGCCTGTGTCTTCACTATCATCCAGCCTGCCTGCCCTGCCTGTGTCTTCACTACCATCCAGCCTGCCTGCCCTGCCTGTGTCTTCACTACCATCCAGCCTGCTGGGTTGTCCTGTGTCTTCACTACCATCCAGCCTGCCTGCCCTGCCTGTGTCTTCACTACCATCCTGCCTGCCCTGCCTGTGTCTTCACTACCATCCAGCCTGCCTGGCCTGCATGTGTCTTCACTATCATCCAGCCTGCCTGCCCTGCCTGTGTCTTCACTACCATCCAGCCTGCCTGCCCTGCCTGTGTCTTCACTACCATCCAGCCTGCCTGCCCTGCCTGTGTCTTTACTACCATCCAGCCTGCCTGCCCTGCCTGTGTCTTCACTACCATCCAGCCTGCCTGCCCTGCCTGTGTCTTCACTACCATCCAGCCTGCCTTCCCTGCCTGTGTCTTCACTACCACCCAGCCTGCCTGCCCTGCCTGTGTCTTCACTACCATCCAGCCTGCCTTCCCTGCCTGTGTCTTCACTACCACCCAGCCTGCCTGTGTCTTCACTACCATCCAGCCTGCCTGTCTCTTCACTACCATCCAGCCTGCCTGCCCTGCCTGTGTCTTTACTACCATCCAGCCTGCCTGCCCTGCCTGTGTCTTCACTACCATCCAGCCTGCCTTGCCTGTGTCTTCACTACCATCCAGCCTGCCTTGCCTGTGTCTTCACTACCATCCAGCCTGCCTGCCCTGCCTGTGTCTTCACTACCATCCAGCCTGCCTGTGTCTTCACTACCATCCAGCCTGCCTGCCCTGCCTGTGTCTTCATTATCATCCAGCCTGCCTGCCCTGCCTGTGTCTTCACTACCATCCAGCCTGCCTTCTCTGCCTGTGTCTTCACTACCATCCAGCCTGCCTGCCCTGCCTGTGTCTTCACTACCATCCAGCCTGCCTTCCCTGCCTGTGTCTTCACTACCATCCAGCCTGCCTGCCCTGCCTGTGTCTTCACTACCATCCAGCCTGCCTTCCCTGCCTGTGTCTTCACTACCATCCAGCCTGCCTTGCCTGTGTCTTCACTACCATCCAGCCTGCCTTCTCTGCCTGTGTCTTCACTACCATCCAGCCTGCCTGCCCTGCCTGTGTCTTCACTACCATCCAGCCTGCCTGTGTCTTCACTACCATCCAGCCTGCCTGCCCTGCCTGTGTCTTCACTACCATCCAGCCTGCCTTCCCTGCCTGTGTCTTCACTACCATCCAGCCTGCCTGCCCTGCCTGTGTCTTCACTACCATCCAGCCTGCCTTCCCTGCCTGTGTCTTCACTACCATCCAGCCTGCCTTGCCTGTGTCTTCACTACCATCCAGCCTGCCTTCTCTGCCTGTGTCTTCACTACCATCCAGCCTGCCTGCCCTGTCTGTGTCTTCACTACCATCCAGCCTGCCTTCCCTGCCTGTGTCTTCACTACCATCCAGCCTGCCTTGCCTGTGTCTTCACTACCATCCAGCCTGCCTTCCCTGCCTGTGTCTTCACTACCATCCAGCCTGCCTGCCCTGCCTGTGTCTTCACTACCATCCAGCCTGCCTGCCCTGCCTGTGTCTTCACTACCATCCAGCCTGCCTGCCCTGCCTGTGTCTTCACTACCATCCAGCCTGCCTTGCCTGTGTCTTCACTACCATCCAGCCTGCCTGCCCTGCCTGTGTCTTCACTACCATCCAGCCTGCCTGCCCTGCCTGTGTCTTCACTACCATCCAGCCAGCCTTCCCTGCCTGTGTCTTCACTACCATCCAGCCTGCCCTGCCTGTGTCTTCACTACCATCCAGCCTGCCTTCCCTGCCTGTGTCTTCACTACCATCCATCCTGCCTTCCCTGCCTGTGTCTTCACTACCATCCAGCCTGCCTGCCCTGCCTATGTCTTCACTACCATCCAGCCTGCCTGGGTTGTCCTGTGTCTTCATTCATCTACACTACCAGTGTGCAGTTTGGATCTGGTAACCTACATCTCATCTAATCCTTAGTGACTGTTCAGAGTGCTCCTGCGATTTTCCTGCAGTTTTGGTGTGTTTTCTGTATCCTGAGCTCCCAGGGCTTGCACTGGAGTCCCTGATTTCAGTGGGTCAGCTGTCAACTACACCGCTGCTATCCCAGGAGGTAGTGGTCTGGTTGCTTTCCCTGCAGCGAAGGCCAGATCCCTGTACAAGGGTTAAACGGTGAATACCAGGGGAGCACCGGAATAACACCCTTAGGGATAGTCCACAGCCAAACCAGTTATTTGGCACAGTGGTTCCACACTCACTGATCCGTGACAGTCTACAGAGTTTACTGGCCAGTCTCTGTTGTCACCCATAGGCATTGCATTACTGGACTTTCCACAGTTACTGTAGATGTATTGACAGAACAAGTGAGTTACCTGCTGCATTTGAGGCATATTCTGGGCTTGGTCCCCGTACTCACCATTTACCAGAATTTCCACAGTTGAATCCGTTCACAGAGCAAGTAAATATTCTGCCTCAATTACCTCATACCACACGTTGGCTCTATACCCCCTTGCCTAGGGGATGGGTAGTCCCTCAGCTATGGTTCCTGGTGGTTTTCTCCACTGGGGTTTTTCCACCATCACCAGGACCATACAGTAATTTTATGAGCCGCAGAAACTAATGCATTATCCGACAAACCAGGGTTTTCCTGGCTTGTCTGGTGAGTAACGGCACATTTACATGGAGCAATTAACGGTAACAAGCGTTAGAATGAACATTCCTTCCCGATTATCTGCCCATCAGGCCCTCGTGACATTACAGATGGCACGTATTGTGTACTGTACACGAAAGATTCAACTCAGATGATACATCAATGTCTTCTGAGCAACCTTGTGGTGTGCCTCCTCTAATCACAATGTCCTTGTGTGAATAAACTTGTCCTTGTCTATAAAATCTGATAAATAGCGCAGATGCATAAAAGGAATATGATACATAACACACAAAGCACACATTAAGCTCCAGTAAAAATACTAGCAATAACAAATGGCAGCAACTAATCTACAAAATGTCAAAAAGAACATATGTAGGCATGAAAAATCATTACCATTTACTTTATATGTCTGAGCTCATTGTATACTGTCGCTGACTCATTTCCAGATTATAGTGATACAGAGGTCCAAATTCACTGCATAGTCATAGAGTTCAATGCATGCGGCCACCACTGGGGGGAGCTAATTCTATACTGATTAGTCACTGAATTCTAAAATAGCATGCAGCTACCTCCTACAGTCTGTAGTCTGTAGTGATGACTGCAGGTAGCCATGATGATGTTCGAGCTTGGAACTGTCGCTCCAATCAATGTCTATGAGGGTGGTGAGGATAACCGTGGACAGCACTCTCTGCCCGTAGAGTTTAAGTGGGGTGGTAGTGCACATCCTTGACTGCCGCTCCATTAAAACAGGAGACCTGCGACCCTGGACCCCCACCGATCTAGTTACCCCCTATCCAGTGTGTTTGCATTCACCACCATTTTCAAGATCTGTGCTTGCTGTCAGTGAATGAGAACATCCAGAGGCTGAAAACCTGTGCAGACCTTACTTCAGACTATGTAAACTAGAGCATCAGCAGCACAAATCTTCTTCTCTTCTGTCCTGTTTGCTACAATGTATCAGTATAGGTAAAATGTAGAGATGGGACGGGGGATTCGTCGAATCCACGAATCCCTCGAATCTTGCTGGATTCGTGGGATTCGTGGACTCGAATCCCGACGGAATTTACCTGATACGAATCCGACGAATCCTGGTGGGAGGGACTGGGAGGAGGAGCTGGGGGCCGGTGCGTTCACTGTGCTCCGGCCCCTCCGCTCCAGTACAGTTATAAAATGTGTAATTCTGATTATTAATGATTCATGCTGCCCCCTCTGTAGTATAACATTCAATATATCCTACTCACAGGGCTACTGATATATCGTAATGCAGGCCGGCCGGGCAGACGAGCGGCAGAGTGACTGACTGACGTCACGTGCCTGCTCGGCCTACTTTATGAATGAAGCAGGCGGCGCAGGCACGTGACGTCAGTCACTCTGCCGCTCGTCTGCCCGGCCGGCCTGCATTACGATATATCAGTAGCCCTGTGAGTAGGATATATTGAATGTTATACTACAGAGGGGGCAGCATGAATCATTATTAATTGAATAAATTACACATTTTATAACTGTACTGGAGCGGCAATGGGGGGTCTGTGGATGGCACTGTTATGGGGTGGGGGGGGGGGGTCTGTGGATGGCACTGTTATGGGGTGGGGGGGTCTGTGGATGGCACTGTTATGGGGTGGGGGGGTCTGTGGATGGCACTGTTATGGGGTGGGGGGGTCTGTGGATGGCACTGTTATGGGATGGGGGGGTCTGTGGATGGCACTGTTATGGGGTGGGGGGGTCTGTGGATGGCACTGTTATGGGATGGGGGGGTCTGTGGATGGCACTGTTATGGGGTGGGGGGGTCTGTGGATGCACTGTTATAGGATGGGGGGGTCTGTGGATGGCACTGTTATAGGATGGGGGATCTGTGGATGCCAGGGGGAGAGGTGAGAGGCACTATGATACTACTGGTACATTGGGGGGGGGGGGGGGAGGCACTATGATACTGGCACATTATGAGGGGAGATGGCACTATGATACTACTGGCACATTGGGGGGGGAGGCACTATGACACTGGCACATTATGGGGGATATGGCACTGATACTACTGGCACATTGGGGGGGAGGCACTATGATACTGGCACATTATGAGGGGAGATGGCACTATGATACTGGCACATTATGGGGGGAGATGGCACTATGATACTGGCACATTATGGGGGGAGATGGCACTATGATACTGGCACATGGGGGGAGATGGCACTATGATACTGGCACATTATGGGGGATATGGCACTGATACTACTGGCACATTATGGGGGGAGGTGGCACTATAATACTGGCACATTATGGGGGAGATGGCACTATGATACTGGCACATTATGGGGGAGATGGCACTATGATACCGGCACATGGGGGGGGGGGAGAGAGAGGCACTCCGCACTTGATACTGGCACATGATTAGGGGGGCATCTATGGGGACACTTACTGGCACATTATTGGGTGGCACTGTGGGGCCACTTCTTATTGGCACATTATTGGGGGGCACTATGGGGGCATCTACTGAGGCCACAAAGAAGAGGTATTTTATATGGGGGGCTCTGTGTGGTACTAGTATTATCAGGGGTATTATCTGTTTCTGCAGTATAGTATTGGGGAGCACAGCGGCACAGTATTGGGGGTGTTAGGATGATTTGTCCAGAAGATGGGAGGATGATGGAAAAGTAGTAAACTAAGATTTTTTTTTTGTCAAACTGCAGACGAAAAATGGCTGAAAATGGTGGTCTGGTCTAAAGGTCTGAAAGGAGAAGATGAGGAAGGACAAGATGAGGAAAGAGAAAATCTACATCAAAGAGACGTCACTGAATGTAAGAGGTATGTGTGCTGTATTACTCTGTATGTTCTGTAGTGATAGGAGCAGGGGTCATCGTGGTCATATAGGGTGTGACCGTGACTGGGAGGTGGAGGTTCAGACAAACTGACACGGTCTGACTTTGTTTCTTACACCGTTCACACAATTATGTACAGGATTCGTAGGATTTGAGATTCGAAAGATTCGATATATTCGAGAACCTTTTCGGATTCGGATTCGAAAAAAATTGGATTCATCCCACCTCTAGTAAAATGTATCAGACCATTATTTACATCATAGTATTGGAGGTTAGGAACCGCTCTACCCCAGGGGCAGGTTTGCCATTGATCATGTTAAAGCCTGAGAAGCAAATTTAGATAGAAGTAGACATTACTAATCAGTCCAAACCCCCCAGCTCATTAGGAGGCACCACAGGGGGGTGCAAAGCGCAGAAATAACAAATGGGGACATAGCACCTGCTCCTATAGCCTAGAGGCTACACCTACACAATGAGCAGTGACATGGTCTGCTACATCCTGTACTGTATGTACTGAAAGCCATAGCTTTGAGGGAAGGGGGGGGGGGGGGTGTAAGTGGGGTTACTGGCTCTCCTTAAAGGGGGTTGTCCCACAAATAATATTCTACACTTTGCAAACCAGAACCTGGATCTGAATACTTTTGTAATTGCATGTAATAAAAATGTATTATAGCTACTGAGTTATTCAATGAAATCTATCTGTATAGCGCCACCTGCTGTTTGCTCTTTTTCTAATTTCTCTGTCCTGCTGACTGAGATAGAAGCACATGCTCAGTTCCATCCGTCAGCTACCACCAGCTGCAGTAAAATGGACCCCCCCCCAAGCTGCCAGCGTGATATAAATCTAGCAGAGTAACTGGAGCAATAAATGTGAAGATCTCTGGATCCATGTGAGGTACAGGGCTGGTTCTAGCTTTGTTAGAAAGATATTGTCATGTACTATATTATGTATTTTCATTGTTTACATTAATCATGGGATAACCCCGTTAAGGAGACCTGCTGTGCAGGGGCGTAGCTAGAAATGCATGGGCCCCATAGCAAAAAAAATGTATGGGCCCCCCCCCCGTGCCATCCACAGATCCCCCTCCCCTAAATAGTGCCATCCACAGATCCCCCTCCCCTAAATAGTGCCATCCACAGATCCCCCTCCCCTAAATAGTGCCATCCACAGATCCCCCTCCCCTAAATAGTGCCATCCACAGATCCCCCTCCCCTAAATAGTGCCATCCACAGATCCCCCTCCCCTAAATAGTGCCATCCACAGATCCCCCTCCCCTAAATAGTGCCATCCACAGATCCCTCTCCCTAAACAGTGCCATCCACAGATCCTCCTCCCCTAAACAGTGCCATCAACAGATCCCCCCTCCCCTAAACAGTGCCATCCACAGATCCCTCTCCCCTAAACAGTGCCATCCACAGATCCCTCTCCCCTAAACAGTGCCATCCACAGATCCCCCTTCCCTAAACAGTGCCATCCACAGATCCCTCCTCCCCTAAACAGTGCCATCCACAGATCCCCCTCCCCTAAATAGTGCCATCAACAGATCCCCCCTCCCCTAAATAGTGCCATCAACAGATCCCCCCTCCCCTAAACAGTGCCATCCACAGTATCAGGTGCCTCCCCCCCCCCATGTGCCAGTCAGTATCAGGTGCCAACCCCCCCCCCCCAGGTGCCAGTATCAGGTCAGGTACCAACCCCCCTCCCCCCATGTGCCAGTATCAAGTGCCCCCCCCCCCCATGGCAGAAACAGTCGGGTATTAAAAAAAATAAAAATAAACACTTCTACTTACCTCCTCCATGTCAGCAATGCGATGCAGCCTCTTCCTGTGTCCCTCCCTGTATGTCCATATATGGAGTCAGTGCTTGTATTTCAGAAAAGGTTTCTGCTGGGATTCAAACCCACGACCCTTTGTATCAGAGGCAAAGCATCTAACCACTAGACCATAAAAGCTGCCTTGCTGCTGACTGAAAAATTATGAGACTTCTACCGTTATAGCTGGCTAAGTGTACATCTATACACATGACAGCTGCTCATATATAGAGATATAGCAGAGCTGAGTGTGCTGGGATAGCTGTCATATAGAGATATAGCAGTGCTGGGTGTGTTGGGGCAGCTGTCATATGTATAGATGTACACTTAGCCAGCTATAACAGTAGAAGTGTCAAATTTTTTCAATCAGTTGCAATGCCTCCTTTATGGTTGTGAGGGTAAATGCTTTGCCTCTGATACACTCATTGCAGGTTGTGGGTTCGAATCCCAGACACATCAGGAGACTTTAGAATACAGTAAGATTAGAGCACATTAGCGTCCACTTGCCGGAATTAAACACCGGATCTGGAAAAACGCAAGTGTACTGAAAGCATTTGAAGACGGAACCGTCTTCCAAATGCGTTCAGTGTTACTATGGCACCCAGGATGCTATTAAAGTCCTGGTTGCCATAGTAGGAGCGGGGATCGGGGGAGCGGTATACTTACAGTCCGTGCGGCTCCCGGGGCGCTCCAGAATGACGTCAGAGCGCCCCATGCGCATGGATGACGTGCCATGCGATCACATGACGTCACTCTGGAGCGCCCGGGGAGCCGCACGGAAGGTAAGTACACTGCTCCCCGCTACACTTTACCATGGCTGCCAGGACTTTAGCGTCCCGGCAGCCATGGTAACTACTCTGAAAAAGCGAAACGTCGGATCCGGCAATGCGCCGAAACGACGTTTAGCTTAAGGCCGGATCCGGATCAATGCCTTTCAATGGGCATTAATTCCGGATCCCGCCTTGCGGCAAGTGTTCCGGATTTTTGGCCGGAGCAAAAAGCGCAGCATGCTGCAGTATTTTCTCCGGCCAAAAAACGTTCCGTTCCGGAACTGAAGACATCCTGATGCATCCTGAACGGATTTCTCTCCATTCAGAATGCATTAGGATAATCCTTCCGGCATAGAGCCCCGACGACAGAACTCTATGCCGGAAGAAAAGAACGCAAGTGTGAAAGAGCCCTAACTTGCAAATAAACTGTCGGGCCCCGAAGCAGCTGCTTCCCCGGTAGTTACGCCACCTCCTGGCTGTCTGTGTGTGTTAATAACAAAAAATAAAATAAAAATGAATGCGGTCGGACGGGCCCCCAGTGGAGTAGGGCCCCATAGCCACTGCTATGGTTGCTATGGCGATCCCTACTGCTGCTGTGTATGGAGACTTGCTCCATGGGAAGATAAAATGCAAAGAGTTAGCTCACAAGGAAAGAGAACCATCTCACTGGCGTCACATTTTGTAAGTGGCCCCCTATGAGTCAAAGTGGATGAATATTTGGCTTGGCTATTTTCTCTGGTCATATCCTAATGCTTGTTAAAAAGTCAGACTTTGACTCATAGAAAGCTGTTTACAAAAGGTGGTGCTAACGAAACAGTTATTTTTCCTTAGGAGCTACTCTTTGCTTACTAAATGTCAAGAAGCCTAAGGAGGAAAGTGCCCCTGAAAGAAGGAGGATGAAGACCACATTAGCCTGAGATAGGTTGCAGATTGATGGTGTTTCGTATGTACAGCAGTGCGGACTGTTGTATTCTTTTAATACAGAGTTAAAAAAATGGCCCACTGGTATAGTCAAGAAAGTGCACCGTTTTACCATCTTATTGACTTCAGGTCTAGAGGCCTCTGAGGGTGAATGGTAGGGTAAGGAGCCATGGCTCCCCTGCTCTGCCACAGTAATCATATGTATACTTGTCCTGAGATCAGGGATACAATTCAATTCAGGAGGGCACCTGTGACTGCCGGCTGGGTACACTAAGGAAATACACCAAGAGGGTGAATACTTTCACAAGGCACAGTAGGTAGCTGAAGATAGTGTATTTTATACTTTGCAATGTATAGGATGAAATCCAAGCAAATCTGCACCATATCCACTACATATCCGCCATGTATTCACCACATATGAACAGCAGATTTATCATAGACCGGCAGCATACGCCAGTCTATGATAACGAGGCAAACTGCTGGAGGCTGCATCGGTGTAATTATGACGAGGCATACACCATCTCTGTGCTCCTCTCCCTCCCTCGCCACCTCTATTTCTGCAGTCCTCTCCCTCACTCTATCTCTGCACTCCTCCCCCTCCCTCGCTGCCTCTATCTCTGCGCTACTCTCCCTTGATCTCTTCTCTTCTCTCCCTCGATCTCTGCGCTCCTCTCCCTCCCTCACAACTTCTATCTCTGCACTCTTCTCCCTTCCTTGCCACCTCTATCTCTTTGCCCCTCACCGTCTCTAACCATGCGCTTCTCTCAATACCTCGCCACCTCTATCTCCGCCCCCTTCTTGTACGCTCCTCTGCCTCTCTCACCACCTCTCTCTCTGCGTGTCACGGTCCCTCCCATGACAGAGGTTAGAAGATCTGAGAGACTGGCAGCACATGAGGTTATCTGACAGTCTCTCTGTTTTCACTTGTTGCAGTGTTGTTGATGGTAATGACCACACCTCTTGTCCCAGGTGCAGCTTGGGGTCATTACTGCTACTCTATTTAGTCTGGACTCACACTTCTTACCATGCGGTTGATATTATCTGCCTGGAGTTGAAAGAGCTGGTGTGTGGTTCTTATCAGATTTCCTGCTCATCCATTTTCTATTGAAGATAAGTGTTCTTTGCTTTGTATTTTGTTGTTCTCTTTGCTCGTTGTTTACTAGGCCTCAGGGAGACGCTGGTTCGTTCATCTGGGAAGGAACCAGCAGTCTCAGACCCTGTCACTACTCCTAGGGATTTTTAGGGTTACGAGGGCTAGGTTTCCGGTGTATGAATATTCCCACCTCCAGGGTCTATTCATACTGACAGAAGTCAGGGCTAGGTTTAGGGTTTCCTAGCTGGTAACCCGTTCCCTTTCCTTAGCCTTGAGGCCTAGTTCCTGGTCATTTTCCTTCTGTGGTCATTCTGGTATTTATCCCTTCCCCCTATACTGTGACATTATCAACCGCCAAAAAAACGTCATTTTGTTTGTGTCAGTGCAGCGATGGATGCTATTTCTGCACTGGTCGGACAACTGCAGGGACTGTCTTTGGAGGTAGCTGAACTCCGCACGACCGTCTCACAAATCCAGAGACCACAGGCGGCGGGTTCCGGCAGCGAGAACCAGGCCTGTCCTGAACCTAAGGGCGGTCTCCCAGATAGATTTTCTGGGGGAAGTGACAACTTTATTCGGTTCAGGGAGTTGAGCAAATTAGATTTTAAACTACGTCCTAACTCTTCTGGGGATGAGAGTCAAAGAGTGGGTATAATCATTTCATTACTTAAAGGTGACGCTCAGTCTTGGGCTTTTTCGTTGCCGACCGGATCACAGTCCCTCCGGTCGGTAGATCAATTTTTCAGAGCTCTAGGTCTTATCTCCGATGACCCAGATCGGATCTCCCTGGCCAAGTTGCGTGGCTTACGGAAGGGAGAGCTTTCTGTGGAGACCTATTGCTCTGAATATAGGAGATGGGCTACGGATACAGAGTGGAATGACCCAGCTCTCCGTAGTCAATTCTGTCAAGGGTTATCCGAGAGCCTGAAGGACACGTTGGCGTTTCAAGAATATCCTGGGGTCATTGGAAGCGGCCATGTCTCTTGCTGTACGTATTGATAGACGCCTGAGGGAGAGATCTAAGGTTCCTCACACTCAGGACGTACCCTTTGGTAGTGGCCTCCTCCGACACTTTGGGTAGAGAGACACTTTAGTACATGTCTGGTGATGAGCCAATGCAGCTGGGGGGAGCTACCCCTGGTGATAAGAACTTTAGGCTTAAGAAGAGACTCTGCTTTTTCTGTGGAAAAGAGGGACATTTTGTTAACGTATGTCCTTATGTTAAGCGTCAAGGTGAAAAAGAAAAAAATATGTGTTTAGTCCTCATCTCACTCTTGGTGGTGTGGGTGGGGAACCTGAGAATTTAGTTTGTCATTTGCCGGTAGTACCCAATTTCTTCTGCCTGCCAAGGTGGTGCTAGACTCCAAAACTGTGGGAATTGAAGTATTTATTGACAGTGGGGCAGGGGTTAACCTAGTTGATGGTCAGTTTGTTCGTATGCATGGGTTGACAACAAGTGCATTAGACAAAAATATTTCGGTGTTTGCAATTGATTCTGCTCCACTCACACAGAAATGTTTGTCACAAATGGTGCAGGACATTCGTTTAAAGGTGGGTGATTTTCATCAAGAGTCAAACTCGTGTTTTGTGCTGGAGGGTCTGCCTGCTCCCCTGGTGCTAAGTTTATCATGGTTAAGCAAACATAATCCTACCATCGATTGGCAAGCGAGACAGATTCTTGATTGGAATGATTATTGCATAGACAACTGTCTTAGCACGTTGCTTTCTGTTGTAACCACTAAAGTGGTAACTTCGTTTAGTTCAGATTTTTCTGATGTATTCTCTGAAAGTGGAGACCAGGAGTTACCTCCACATCGGGAATATGATTGCCCCGTCAACCTTATTCCCGGAGCTAGATTGCCCAAGTCTTGGTTGTATAATCTTTCTGAACCCGAAAGAGTAGCCATGCGAGAGTATATCACCGAGAGTTTGGCTAAAGGCCATATTAGACCATCCAAATCCCCAGTGGATGCAGGGTTCTTCTTTGTTAAGAAAAAAGACGGAACTCTTAGGCCATGTTTGGACTTCCTTGAGCTTAATCGCATTACTGTGCGTGATCCTTATCCCCTTCCTTTGATCCCGGATTTGTTCAATCAGATTGTCGGTGCCAAGGTGTTCTCTAAGTTGGATTTGAGGGGGGCATATAATCTGGTAAGGATCAAGGAAGGGGGCGAATGGAAGACAGCCTTTAATACCCCTGAAGGTGTTTGAGAATTTGGTCATGCCTTTTGAGTTGACCGATGCTCCTGCGGTCTTTCAACATTTCATCAATGACATCTTTCATCATCTGGTGGGCAGGTTTGTTGTGGTGCATCTGGGTGAAATAATTGGGGAAAAAATCTCATAAAATATAGATTGTCCAATCCCACTTATTTCTCAGGGATAATTCACCGGAGGTGGGGGGGCAGCCAGCCAACATGCAGGCACCGCTATCCCCCTGGGGACACGGTTGATGTGGGGGAGGAGGAATATATGAACAGTTTAGAGGACAAAACAAAAAATGGTGACCAATAATTCCTCACCACATTGTGTATATCATTACACTGTTGCCTAATATGTGCACCTGGACCTCAGTCTATCACTGATCCTATTCACATTTAGTCAGTGAACTTATGAAAATAAGCTGACTGCTCTTGCTATTATTGACTCTGACTGTTATTGCTGTCATTCACTCATGCACTCTGCACTTGACGCGTTTCTGAGGTTGTCCCAGTGCCGCAGGCTATGTCTCTATGTGCTGTACACGCAATACTAATGGCGTGCAGTATCTTTGTATGTTGGTCTGTCTGTTGCCACAACTAACACTCCTGATGAGGAGGCTGATGTTTATGAGAAGCCTCAGAAACGCGTCGAGTGCAGAGTGCATGACAGCAATAACAGTCAGAGTCAATAATAGCAAGAGCAGTCAGCTTATGTGAGACAGCAAGATTTAATGGGTTCATAGCCAGCACTATAGGATAGTTGGTGGGGGGAAATCCTTGGAGGTGAACATCCAGAAAGGAAGAGTGTGTGAGAGGCCAGAGTTCACTGACTAAATGTGAATAGGATCAGTGATAGACTGAGGATAGCACATATTAGGCAACAGTGTAATGATGTACACAAAGTGGTGAGGAATTATTGGTCACCCTTTTTTGTTTTGCCCTCTGAACCGTTCATATATTCCTCCTCCCCCACATCAACCTTGTCCCCAGGGGGATAGCGGTGCCTGCATGTTGGCTGGCTGCACCCCCCGGTGAATTATCCCTGAGGAATACTGTAAGTGGGATTGGACAATCTATATTTTATGAGATTTTTTCCCCAATTATTTTAATACATACCTAATAAAAATTAAATTTTAGCGACATTTATTTGCTTAGTGAACCGCTCTAGTATGTTTAGTCGCCAAACTAATTACATGATTTTTGAGTTAACCGGTATATCTGGATGATATTCTAATTCATTCTCCTGACATGGAAACGCATCAGGATCACGTGAGACAAGTGTTACAGATCCTAAGAGAGAATAAACTGTATGCTAAGATGGAGTAGTGTGTATTTGCACTTCCGGAAGTGCAATTCCTGGGTTACCTACTCTCATCTTCAGGTTTTCGTATGGATACTGATAAGGTCAGTGCGGTGTCGGACTGGGATCGACCCGAAAATCTTAAAAGCACTTATGCGATTTTTGGGGTTCACCAACTACTACCTTAAATTTATTTTGAACTACTCGACTGTTGTTAAACCGTTAACGGACATGACTAGGAAAGGTTGGGATATCTCAGTCTGGTCTGATGCGGCATTACAAGCTTTTTCAGCAGTGAAGAAGTGTTTTGCTTCTGCTCCTATACTGGTGCAACCGGATGTGTCACAGCCATTCATTGTGGAAGTTGACGCATCCGAGGTAGGGGTAGGAGCAGTCTTGTCGCAGGTCCTTCACCTAGTAAATGGCGCCCATGTGCATTCTTCTCTAAAAAGCTCTCAACTGCTGAAAGAAATTATGATGTAGGTAATAGAGAGTTGCTGGCCATTAAGTTGGCTTTTGAGGAATGGCGTCATTGGTTGGAAGGAGCGATTCATCCTATTATGGTAATTACTGATCACAAAAATCTGGCTTACCTGGAGTCCGCTAAATGTCTGAACCCAAGGAAGGCCAGACGGTCGTTGTTTATTACCAGATTTTATTTCATTGTCACCTATCGCCCTGGGGTTAAGAACGTCAAGGCGGATGCTTTGTCGCGTATTCAAGGTTTATTGGTCCATATAAGATCCCTGCCATTATTAATCCGGTAGCCTTTTCGTCTTGAACTTCCACAGGCTTTAAAAATTCATAATGTGAAAACTCACTGAGTTTGAGCAGATGTGTGTTTCTCCCTCAGCGGTCCTACATCCCATATCTTCTGTGTACAGGCTGCTGATACACCGACGATCCTCATGCCTTCCTCCCAGGGCCGGCGCAACCATATAGGCGAACTAGGCGTTCGTCTAGGGCGCCGGCCTGCTGGGGGCGCCCTGGTGGGCTCCCCCTGACTGGGGCTGCAGCCGCCTCCAGCGCCGTTACAGGGGGGCCAGGAGGTGCAGGTCCTTCTTAAATATGGCAGAGCAGGCATCTGCTTACCCTGATGGCAGGTGCCTGCTCTGCCAGTAAATTACCGGAGGAGAGGAGGCGGGCGGCAAGGGAGGCTTTTCTAGCAGCTCCCCACTCCTCCTTCATGCGCCCTCTGTAATGCCGGAATATGACGTCATTCCGGCCACAGCATACTAAACGGCGCGCTGGAGGGCTGAGGAGCTGCACCACACTGGACCCCATGGAGGTGAGTGTTTAAGTGTTTGACTGAGTGTCTGCCTGTGTATTTATGTCAGTGAGTGAGTGAGTGTATGTATGTCTGTCCGTCTTTCTGTCAGTAAATGTATGTGTGTCTGTCATTGAGTGTCTGTGTGTGTATGTCAGTGAGTGAGTGTCTGTCAGTGAGTGTGGATGTCTGTCGATCAGTAAGTGTCTGTGTGTTTGTCAGTGAGTATATGTGTGTGTGTTTGTCTCAGACAAGTATATACCCTCAGGCGATGCCCGGACTCCTTCTTCTTGGCTTGTTTGGAGGACATAGTGGCTGACCGGGACCGGCGCTATCTGTTCGGCTATGTGCTGTACTGGAAGCGGCGCGTCTGTCGGTCGCTAGGAAACGAGGGCTGCGCGTCCATGTGGCGGGGGCACGCACCGGACGTCGCCGGTTACCTCAGTGTGTGTGTGTTCAGACACAGCGAAGTGCAGCCGGTACCGAGCTCCTGGCCCCGGCTTGTACGGTCCAATAGCTCCCAGATATCCCTCAATTCCTGCTACTTTTGTCCCAAATGCCTCTGTCTCTCATTACTCTTGAAATGCCGCTTCTGCAACTGCTCCATTGACCTGCATTTTGCTATATGTGACTCATATACAGTAGATAGTGTTATAGAAAATGTAGGGCTAACAGCCCAGTAGGCACTTCCAAACTTTAGAGAAGTAGAAAAAGGGGTATTTTGTGGGGCACCACATCCTGGCAAACTTTTTCATCATAAACTAAGCCTGTAACTCCCGCCTAAAACACAATTATACCCACCCAGTCCTCTTAATGCCCCCACACAGTAATTATTCCCCCCTTTATGACCTACATAGTAATTATCCCCCCCATTGTCTGCCAGTGAGTGAGTTTCTGTCAGTGAGTTTCCGTGTGTGTGTGTGTGTGTTTCAGTGGGTAGGTGTATGTCTGTCATTGAGTGAGTGTGTGTCTGTCTGTCAGTAAGTTTCTGTGTACGTCATTCAGTGAGTGTCTGAGTGTGCGTCTGTCTGTCAGTGTGTGTGTGTCTGTCAGTGAGTGAGTGACATGAGGGGGCGGCAAAATGGATCTTTGCCTAGGGCGGCAAAAATCCTTGCAGCGGCCCTGCTTCCTCCATATTGTCAGGCCTGGGAGCGGGATCTGGGTAATCACTATACCCCAGCCCAATGGAACAAATGCTTCCTCCTATCGCACAAATCAACAATTTCTGCCAAAGCTCAAGAAATGAGCTACAAAATTATATCTAGATGGTATAGAGTACCAGCGTTACTCCACAAATAGTTCCCGACAGTGTCGGATCGTTGCTGGAGGTGTCTCACGGAGGAGGGCACGATGATCCACGTGTGGTGGAATTGTAGCGGCCTACGCCCTTTCTGGAACTTTGTCCACAAAACAATCAAGGAAGTCACGGGGGTCCCCGCTCAAAATTCTCCAGAGGCCCTACTGCTGTTCGACTGTGTCCTGAATGTCCCAGCATATAAGAAATCCCTCCTAAAATATATGGTACAAGCGACGAAAGCGGTGATTCCCAGGCATTGGAAATCCACCTCTCCTCCCTCACCCGAGGAATGGTTTGATGAAATCGCCCTGTATCAGAGACTGGAGGACCTCCTCAGTATTACGCCTGCAGACATCTCACGATATGTGAAAACGTGGAGCCCCTGGGAAGCCTTTCGCTCCTCGAAGTCATTTAGGGATGCACATGTCTAATCTCTTCAAGGGAAACTGCAACCTCTTTCCCATTTCCCCCCTGCCCCTTTGTCTAATGTCTTATTTGTATGTCTCCTCTAGTAACTTTTATGTCCACTTGGGCATTTAACCCCATATTGTTTCATGGTTCATATTGTTTGATACCGGGTTATTTATACCCTTTACAGTGATATAAACACCATACTTGAAATGTTCATGTCACATGACTCTGTAACGGCTTTACTGTGTTATATTGGAAAATCTCAATAAAACCTAAATGAGAAAAAAATAAATAAATCATAATGTTTTCCACAAATCATTGCTGAAGAGATATGTCGAACCTGCTGAACCGTCCTCTCTGCCTCCCGCTCCTGTCATGGTGGACGGTAATCTTGAATTTCAGATCGCCAGGATAGTGGACTCACGAATTCTCCGTAGATCCCTGCAGTATCTCGTTCACTGGAAGGGTTACGGTTCAGAGGAGAGAATGTGGGTTCCAGCGGCCGCCGACGTTAATGCCAGTCGCCTTGTGAAAGCCTTACACAGGGCTCATCCGGAAAAGGTCAGTTCTGGGTGTCCGGAGGTCACCTGTAGAAGGGTGGGGGGGGGGGGGGGGGGGTACTGTCACGGTCCCTCCCATGACAGAGGTTAGAAGTTCTGTGAGACTGGCGGCACGTGAGGTTATCTGAGGTAGCTGCCTGGTGTGGTTCAGAGGAACCTAGTCATCTGGCAGTATGGTAGTAGCTGAGCGGCTGGTGGGTGCCCAGCTCGAAAAGTGTTTTGTTACATAGGTTGTGGCCTCCTTATGTTCTCTGACAAGTGACCCTTTAAAAGAATTTTCCAGTTTGCATCAACATTCCTTAAAATAATCATTTATGAAGGAAGCTGTAATTCTGTAATGTATTTCTTTTCTCTTTATTGCTCCTATCTCCCGGTCTGGGCTGTGGTCACATGACCATGTCCATGCAGCTCTTTCTTATTTCCTGTGATGTCATGTCCTTGGGTGGGGCAGTGATAGGGGAGTGTCTATGTAACTAGCTGGTGGGAGGAGCTATACACTACATGGGTGTTGTTAGGGGCGGTGCTGGAGCTGTGGCAGAGGAAGAAGAAGTGCATCATGGGTTTGGTTGGATACAGGAACAGGAAGTGCTACATACAAGATGGAAACAAACCAGAGGGATTTAAAGATAAAAGCAAAAAAACAAACAAAAGCAAAACAACTATTTTTAGCATAAAATACATTTCATTGTGCATACCTTGATTAATAGACGCTAAAAGACCCCTACAGATAACAGGTATCTACACAGTAATAACCCCCCAAAAATTTATTTAACAGCTTCTTTACAGCAAAACGTGGACCGTATATATAAAAAAGGACAACAAATTGATATCTGTGCAACACAAATAATATATATATTGCTTGATGGATATGCACCTGTGATTCTGAATGTTCTGGTCTAAATTTTCTTGTAGTATATATTGAGGTTAGCGCCTCTTTTAGACTGAACAACGCCCATCTACCTGGGACTTCTGAGCAGAGAATGTATGTAGCTGGTCTCTACACTGCCCTGAATGTTGTAGGCTTAGGTAAGTTCAAAGCGAGGCGGTATATTTAGTGTTAGGCCCCTTTCACACGGGCGAGTATTCCGCGCGGATGCGATGCGTGAGTTGAACGCATTGCACCCGCACTGAATACCGACCCATTCATTTCTATGGGGCTGTTCACATGAACGCATTGCACCCGCACTGAATACCGACCCATTCATTTCTATGGGGCTGTTCACATGAGCGGTGATTTTCACGCATCACTTGTGCGTTGCGTGAAAATCGCGGCATGCTCTATTTTCGGCGTTTTTCACGTAATGCAGGCCCCATAGAAATGAATGGGGTTGCGTGAAAATCGCAAGCATCCGCAAGCAAGTGCGGATGCGGTGCGATTTTCACGCACTGTTGCTAGGAGATGATCGGGATGGAGACCCGATCATTATTATTTTCCCTTATAACATGGTTATAAGGGAAAATAATAGCATTCTGAATACAGAATGCATAGTAAAACAGCGCTGGAGGGGTTAAAAAAATAAAATACATTTTTTACTCACCTTAGTCCACTTGATCGCATAGCCGGCATCTCCTTCTGTCTCCTTCTTAGCTGTGTGGAGCAACAGGACCTGTGGTGACGTCACTCCGGTCATCACATGACCCATCACATGATCTTTTACCATGGTAATGGATCATGTGATGACCGGAGTGACGTCACCACAGGTCCTGTTGCTGCACACAGCTAAGATGAAGACAGAAGGAGATGCGCGATCAAGTGGACTAATGTGAGTTAAATTATTTTTTTAACCCCTCCAGCGCTAGTTTACTATGCATTCTGTATTCAGAATGCTATTATTTTCCCTTATAACCATGTTATAAGGGAAAATAATACAATCTACAGAACACCGATCCCAAGCCCGAACTTCTGTGAAGAAGTTCGGGTTTGGGTACCAAACATGCGCGATTTTTCTCACACGCGTGCAAAACGCATTACAATGTTTTGCACTCGCGCTGAAAAATCGCGCGTGTTCCCGCAACGCAGCCGCACATTTTCCCGCAACGCCCGTCTGAAAGAGGCCTTAGGGACCCATCTGCGGAAGCCACCTTGACGCCTGGTAGATGGGCCCGACACACGTTTGATCAAATATGTGCGCTAAGAGCTTCCATTAACTCATTTATAGTCGGAATTGTACCACTTTTATTTAGAATGACCCCCATTTCTTAGATCTATTGTTTGTATATATAACGGTGTGCAGCCATTTTATTTTTTATCATCATGTTTGCTTGATGGAGATGCACCTGGAATTCTGAATGTTCTAGTATAAAACATACATACAATTTCTGCTGCTTTTCGGTTGCTGAAATGCAGAGAACTGTGAAAAAAATAAAAAATACTGTGTCAGTAAGACCCAAATAAACTTGGTCATGAAGGGGTTAAATTGGGTCCCCCTGTATGTCATATAGGTAGATGTCAGGGGTACAGGACTGTGCCCCTCATACATTTGAGGTATGTTTTTGTATATCTTTAGCTATTAAATCTAATACACTGAGTATATAACTGTATGAATGCTGCTGCTGAAAGGACTACAACCCCCCCCAGTCAGTGGCAGGACTACAACCCCCAGTCAGTGACAGGCAGCATCCCCACAGTCCTCAGTGCCGGGCAGAGAGTACAACCAGCGCGTGGTTCATTCCTTATCACTCTCCAGCTCACACTCCCTCCTCCTCCCTCCCCCATAACCTGAGAAGTTGGTACGCTCCGTGCTGGAAGAATCATGGCGATAGATGGTAAGTAGGCCAATAACCGTCCGCTGATCGGCTCATTACCGAGTCATTAGGGGGGTTCTGAGACCCTGCGGCCACCACAGGGCGAGGCCGCCCGGGCCCCTGTAACCCGTGGGTGTACCTGTGTCACCCGGCAGCTTCAGCTTGCTGTATACAGTGTGCAGGGCGCCTGTGGCTGCTGTTTACTGGGCATCCCCTGCCTGGGTATGACTGCTGCCAGGGCTTGGTAATGGCCCCTGTGAGAAGTGTCTGCAGTACATGTGCCACTTACTTGTGCCCGGGTTTTGTGGGTGCACAGAGCAACTTTAGTGCATTTCAGTGGGTGCACCCGTGATTCGTCATAGCAACCGTCGCCGCAAAAAGTTGCATTTTGAGTAATGCAACTTTTTCTGACCCTAGCAGGTCACGCCGGTCACCTGCAATATTTTTTTGGACGTTTAGTCCTCGTTGGAGACATAAAATAATAGTCCACCAATTTCCATGCAATCTAATGGGGTCACCTGGACTGTCCCTCGAAATCAACCATTGGGTTGAGTCTGTCTCCAGCTTATCCCCCTGTTCCTGTTGGATTTTATGGGGGGGGGGGGGGGGGGCCGAGGGAATATTGATGGAACCCGCACCTATCTCCCCTGAAAAGAGCGGAGAGGACCCGCCCTCCATTCATTTATAGGGGAGACAGTCCCATAGAAATAAATGGAGTGGTGGCGGCGCCTGCGCGGTACACTCTCCATTTATTTCTATGGGACCTAGTTAGGGAGCCGAGGGACTGTCTATTGGCCGAGCAACCCCAAAAAGTGACGTCCCACTAGCGGGTTTTCTATACAGGGCCCCGGGATTAGTCCAGTGCTGATGAACCCATAACCGTATATGACGTGAGGTTTACACTGTGTATTGTATATGCTCCATATATGTTGGTTTTGGCGACTGAACATCGTAAGACCCCCGACCATAGACTTTTATGGCACAATAATAGGATACGTTATAAATATCTTATTAGTGGTGGTCCCACCCTTTATTGGATACCATTGGTCATTATGCTTCATACATCTGCGGTGTCAGGACCCCTCTGTTCCCAGTAGGTGATGGGATTACGTCATAAATGTCTACGGTCAGAATATCCCTTCAGTGATATTTGTATACCTATTTGATAAAATATTGTAGCGGGCAGTGGGTGTGGACCCACTGCTCCAACTAACTGGTTTGACTTTGGGCTATCCCTGAGGGCGTTATCCTGGCGGTCCTCTGGTTTTCACACTTTAACCCCTATACAGGGATCTTGTCTTCGCTGCAGGGGCGCCACCAGGCCACTACCTCTTGGTGTAGTTGGCAGCTCACTCATAGGGATCATACACACCGGTGCAGGGCACCGAGGGACCAGACAATATTCATAGCAAGGAGACAGGCCAAGGTCAGGGCTGGCAGAGTTTCGACATATCCGAGAAACAAGTCTGAGATCAGGGCAGGTGGCAGTGGATCAATACGAGAAACAGATTAAGGTCAGGGCAGGTGGTGCAGAATCAGAATCCATATCAGGCCGGTACACAGGCCGACACTAAAGTTCAGGCACCCTCCCAGCTATAGGCCCTTTAAGAGGTACTGCCTTCTGATGTTCATATTTGTATACAGACGGCACATAACATCTTCAGATACTGCAAGACTCCATATGCCAACATGCCCATATAGCCTGCAGCATCCTGGGAGATGTCGTTGCAGCTGCTGGAAAATCTTGGTTTCAGACCTATATATAATATGCAGGAGACGTGGTGCTGAATGGACAGCTCCTGACCGGCTTCAGGCTCCGCAGCAGAGCAGAGGCTTCTACAGTATACAGTATATATGCAGTCCTGTAAAATACTATATACTTTTTGGATCTGAGTCTGAGGCATTGTGTGTTGAGTCTAGTTTCAACTTACGATGGGTCAGAAAAGACCATTGTATGTAATATTGTATCCTGAGGGCCTCGTATTTTGAGGGACCACTGTATTACTATAAGGCAAGGTTCACATTTTGGGTGCAGATTCCATGCCAAAAACACATGCAGAACTTCCCCATTGATTTCAATAGAGAATCTGTAAGTTATCCAGCGGATTCAGTGTTTTTTTTTCTACTTCGGGTTTCAAAAACTACACCGCAGTAGAAAGAAGTGTCCTGTTCAATCTTGACGGGCCCAGAATTCCTATTGAAAATGGGCAGGAATGAAAATCCTGAACAGAGCCACACCAAAAAATGCATTAAAGGGGTATTCTCATCTCAGGCAATGGGAGAATATACCCCATATGCCCCCATTGTATGATAGGTCACCGCTGGGACCCGCACCTATATCAAGAACGGAGCCCCACAAAGTGGTAGCTGGAGGACTCCGGTCCGGCCACCACCAAGCGCTCTCCCCATAGTAGTAAATGGGAGCCCACCGCGCGTGACCGGCCTCCGCTCCCAGTCACTTCCAGCGCTCGGCTATTTTCGGCTGCCCCATAGAAATGAGTAGAGGGCGGCTGCGCATGCGCAGTGCACCCTCCACCGCTTTCGGGTCTCCGTTCTCAATATAGGGGCGGTTTCCAGCTGTCTATCAGACAATGGGGGTATATCCTAGTGATATGTCCTCATTCTCTGAGATGAGACAACCCCCTTTAAAAAATGTGTTAGTGAAAAAAATGCATGCAGAAAAAACCTGATGCAGATTCCGCATCAGAATTTAAAAAAAAAATAGCGCTGAAAATACTCTGTGTGAACCTAGTCTAAACACGTAACCCCTGCTGTAAATGATAAGTTACTGAGAAAACGCAAGGTGCTAGAACTCTTGTGATATAGAATAGGGGGTGCATTACCCTTTCTAAGACATACCTCAGCTTCTGCAGAACCTCTTTTTGAAGAGGAAGGGGGAGATGTCTGTCCACCGCTGAATTAAGTGAGACTCCCTCATCCTTTTGATAAAGAAGATCTGCAGCAGTTGAGGTGTGTGGTGATGTTTCGCAGTGTGATCAGTGTGTGCAGAGCCTCATTCACACTAAGCCACCTCTTCTTTGCACTCATGTACGCGGCCATAAGTGTTTCGCGCTCCGCAAATCGCAGATCTGCAAAACAGGGATCCTGGCCGAGTGCATGCCGCCATTTATTTTTTAACTTCTGTAGAAATGGGAGCAAAGCGTCCGAGAACAGGACGTGTTCTATCTTTTTTTGCTGGGCCACGGAATGGACGTGCGGCTGCGGACAGCACAGGAAATGTACAACTAACCTCACATCTGGTGTTACCATTCCCTTTTCAAACAGGGTGCGTCTGATGCTGATGAGCCCAGTAGTGTGCCGACACATGGTGTCCGTCCTCAGGTTAGGCAACCTTCCTGGTCTATGTAGCATCCTTCAGTCTGTATGGCAGGGGAGATGATTGTGCTGACGCACGGCTTTGTATTATTGCCGCAGTATCCTGTATACAGCTATGGGCCTCGTGCACACAATCATTGTTTGGGCCTGTGTCCGATCCGCATTTTTTGCAGATCGCACGAGGACCCATACATTTCTGGGGGTCCACAAAAAAACGTGGACTGTACTGTCTGCCTCTGTGCGGCTGTTCCACAAATTATACAATATGTCATATTCTTGCCCGAATAGGCAGTTCTGTTATGAAAATGTGGGATGCACATGGCCGTTATCTGTATTTTGCAAATCTGCGGTTTGCAGACCGCAAAATACATATGGTCATGTGCATGAGGCCACAAAGACAAGGATAGAATTTCATGGCAATGCGGCATCTTCCTCAGAGCCTCTGTCGGCTATTGTGGTCCCGGGGGGTTCAAGAATGGGGCATGTATAATGTCATTATATCTCATTGCTATATTATATCAATGACGGACATGAAAGGGAATCTGTCAGCGGTTTTGCCCCTGCCTAGGTATGGGCTGTGGACAGCGGGCGGAACACCCCTTTATTGATGTTTTTATTAGCAGCATTACTGCAGAGAATATGCAACTTCTCCCCCTTCCAAGCCACGTACCCCAATTCTCAAAAAGGGCGTGGAAGGTGGCCCGGCTAATTTATCATTTTCTATGCCTGTTTTGGGCTACTTTTACACCTGCGTTCGGTGCGGATCCGTCTTGTATCTGCACAGACGGATCCGCACACAGATAATGCAAACGCTTGTATCCGTTCAGGACGGATCCGTTTGCATTATTCTTAAAAAAAAAAGTCTAAGTCAAAACGGATCCGTCCTAAATTACATTGAAAGTCAATGTGGGACGGATCAGTTTTCAATTGCACCATATTGTGTCAGTGAAAACGGATCCCTCCCCATTGACTTACATTGTAAGTCAGGACGGATCCGTTTGGCTCCGCATCGTCAGGCGGACATCAAAACGCTGCAAGCAGTGTTTTGGTGTTCGCCTCAAAAGCGGAACGGAGAGCAAACGCAGCCAAACTGATGCATTCTGAACGGATCCTTATCCATTCAGAATGCATTGGGGCTGAACTGATCCGTTTTGGGACGCTTGTCAGAGCCCTGAAACGGATCTCACAAGCGGACCCAGAAACGCCAGTGTGAAAGTAGCCTTAGGCGTAGAAAATGATCGAAATCTACGCCAGCAAGGGAGAGTGTCTCCAGCCCCGGGCACTCTGGAGATAACCACAGCCGGCACCCGTATTGCCGCCGGCACGTACAGAATATGTTGATGATATTACCACAGAGCCATATCGTTTATCACTGCTTTTAGACCAGCCACTAACAGACTGTGAATGAAGATAATAAGTGATCACCATTATGGGCGCACTACTTGTTGTCACTTTTTCAAAAATTCCCGTAAGATGAAGAATTTTGCTACGAAACTTTGGCTATTATTTTAACTTCTAAGTTACTAGTATATGGAAAATGTAACTAAAATATTTTCACCTCTAAATTTTACATCATTTTTCATATGGAACCATTTTAAACATGCTCCTGTTTTTTATGGTCTTTTGATTCCCTCTCAGAACGTCCACCTAATGTGTCCAGTGCTGATTCTTCTTGGCTGTGCAATAATAGGAATCACTGTACCAGCTGTGTACAAGAAGATAAGACAGAGCTACTGAGCATGTGCGACCACCCGTACTGGACACATTACTGATGGTCGTACATGCTTAGTACCACCTCTAAATTTTACATTTCTCTTGGAACCATTTTTAAACATGCTCCTGTTGCATGTATTTTTTTTATGGCGCCTCCTCCTGGTCTCTTAATTCCCTCTCAGAACGTCTGTTTACAAAAAGATAAGAACTGAGCATGTGCGACCACCAGTACTGGACACATTACTGATGGTCGTACATGCTTAGTACCGCCTCTAAATTTGACCTTTCTCTTGGAACCATTTTTAAACATGCTCCTGTTGCATGCTCCTCTGTTCTTTTGATTCCCAGTAAGAATGTCCACCTAATGTCTCCAGTGCTGGTGAGAAGAAGCCGCTTCCAGTGCTGATTCTTCTTGACTGCGCAATAAAAGGAATCACTGTAACACCTGTGTACAAGAAGATGAGACTGAGCTACTGAGCACGTGCGACCACCAGTACTGGACACATTAGTTGGATGTTCTAAGAGGGAATCAGATGAACAGCTGGGGGCGCCATGATTAGTGTGTAACAGCAATTCCTAGACACTGGATCGATTTTTTTAAATTGATTCCAACTGTAAACGTGTTCTGTTTCGCCTGATCTATTCACATTGATATCAGAGATCTACCTCACGAAAAACGCCAACGGTGTGCAACAGACCCCATTTCCTTGTCACGATGTCCATAGAGATCCGTCAAAGTGTCCGTCATCTTGATGGTAAGACTGAACCTAGCATGCAGATTCGAGAATAGCCTAACTGAGTAAATTAATGGGGTTTTTCCAAATGTTTTATATTGATGATCCATCCTCAGGATAGGTTATCAGTATCTGATCTTGGGGGTCAGATCCCCGGTACCTCCACCGACCAGATTTTTGAAGAAAACAGCTGCGCTTCACTGAGCAACACAGCCTCCTCGCAGATTACCTAACACAGCGCCATTCATTGGATAGTGGCTGTGCTTGGTATAGCAGCCCAGGCCGGATCACTTGAATGGGTCTGAGCTGCGCCTAGGCCACGTGACCAATGAACATGATGTCACTGGCGTAGGAAGAGGCTGCAGCGCTCACCGGAATGCGCACAGTGGTGTCGGGAGTCAGGCCGCCACCGATTAGATACTGATGACCTATTCTGAGGATAGGCCATCACAATAAAACAGTCGGAAAACCCCTTTAATATTTATTTGTGGAATAACAGATTCAATAGAAGCAGCTACATAACATCATTACTTACACAATCAGTTTTTATTTTTTCCACACCGCGTAAAAATGTTGATTCCTCTATAATTGCTCCTGCCATGTAAAACAATCATTAGGCCTCATTTGCATAATTGCTCATGAGGTTTGGAATAAAACCTTTATTTCTCCCTATAAATCGTCTGTGACACCGGCATTATCATTGGCTTGAGTGAGTATTTCCTAATTCCTTTCTTATGGTTGGAGATTATCCGTAGGAAATTCACTTAGTGGGCTAAATGTAATTCAGGTTTTAATAACATTTCAAAGTTCAAAGAAGGTGAATGATTATATAAGTGCTTTAATTGAGGTATTTTGTCTTCTTTTCTCTATTGATATCTGAAGCTGTTTTGAAAACTTTACCAGTCGCCCGTGGAAACAGACAACTTATCCTCTGTTGTCAGTCATGTGACCCAGAAACCTAGGTCCTTTCCTCTGAGCTCCCACAGTGCGCTCTTCTAAAAGGAATAGGCCAGAAGTTCAACCTAAATGTCATGAAATATCAAGAAAATATCATGTAGTAGAAAACATAAGATACAGGTTTTTATCCTCTACATTGAAGGGGGTGAAATCTGGGATGCAATTTTGCATCCTTTCCACAACATAAGCATGCTTGCTTCTCCGCAAAAGCAAGGACATGCCGTTCAAGCAGATATGAGCGCCCCGAGACCTGTGATTGGTTGCAGTGGGGATAGGACCAAGCCACTTTCTGGTCCTGCAGGGACTGGAAGCAGCCAGGAACGGGACAACAGCATGAGCACGGCAGGACTGCGGACAAGGAAGTGTGTATGTTTATGGGGCACGAGTTAGGACCACAGGGGATGTCAGATGGACAACCACTATAACTGACATCAATTTCAGTCTCCAATATCATAAGATGTCTTCTCCAACTCATGCTCCATGCAGGGGGGGGGGAACCTGCACCGTACCTTTCACTGAATAGAATGGCTTGAGCGATATTAACCTTGGACACAGTGCAACAGAGACCACCACATGCAGGGACTGTGCAGGTTCCGGACCCTCGCTGCACGGCGTATGCACAGGAAGACGTTCAAGGATGCTGGAGACTGCCGAGTGAAGATGTGAGGACACTTCATATGTAGATAAAATTCTTTCTGTCTACTGCCACCATTAGGGGGCGCTAAGGAACTTACTGTATACTGTATTGTGAGTTTCATTTATAAACTTCTATGCTGTAAGCTCCCTCTAGTGGTGGCCAAAAGCCAAGCAGAATTTGTTAATTTAAAGGTGGTTTCCAGTACTTAGATACTGATGGTCTACCCTCGGCATAGGTCATTGATATCAGATTAGTGGGGCTGCGACGGTTGGACGAACACTGCAGCCTATGACATCATGCTCATCGATCGCTTGACCTTTCTGCAGTGCAGCCCCATTCAAGTGAATGAGATTGAGCTGCAATACCAAGCACGGCTCTGCTGGGCTTCTAGGAGTTGGATCCGCACGGATCAGATAGTGATGAGTTATCCTGAGGATTGGTCATCAATATTTAAAGGGGTTTCCAGGCTTTTAAAGAGGACCTTTCACCACTCCTGACATGCCTGCTTTAATAACTCCATGCATTCCCCATGTAATAACTGTTCTGGAGCATCTATTCTGACAGAGTATACTGTCTGTCAGATGGTCTGGGATATGCTGTGTAATATCAGTGCGGTGTGAGCCCCATGCAGAAAAAACTTTCATTTTCATAGGGCAGTCTCTATGATTGAAGCCCATTGTGTTACTACAAGCGCAGCTCTTGGCAGACCAGACGTAATTACCGTTATACTGCCCCCTATGCACAAGAGTGTGAATCTGAATGAGACAGAATTTTCTCGTAAGCAGGGAGTTGCTCTTTAGGTACTTGGTTTATGATCTTTCCTGCCAAGTCATCTGGGTCAATGAGTCACCCTCGCTCGGTTCTTTCACTGTCCCCATGGTAGCGCGGAGACATTCTCTTTAGAAAAAGCCGCCCCCATGAAAGATTAATCTGAAGATTTCTTTGTAGTTTAGAATATATTACATGTCTTTATTCAATCGATTAGAGACTGCTTAAAGGGGCTGGTCCGCATGATAGGTGATCATTGGGGTTCGGAGCTTCTGGAGCCCCCACCGATCTTAAGAACGGAGGCACCCTGGGTGAATGGACCTCCTGCATTACCAGCACTCCAATGGGACCGCAAGGCTAGCTGAGCGCTCTACTTGGCAGTCCCAAATTTGCGTATTCGAGATCAGTGGGGTTACCAAAAGTCAGACCCCCCAAAATCATACATTTATCACCTGTCCTGTGGACCATGCACTCACAACTGATATGAATAGTAAGTAAAGGGGTGGATTGGTTTGTACAATTACTTGTCCTGGGTGCCCCATCATGTACTGGATCTTGCGGTGGTGAAGCAGTATTACACAGTGTCTTTTTTTTTTTTCTCATTAAATGTTTTATTAAAGTTTTCATTATAACAGATGTAATTCAAGCTCTGTGTTACATACATAAAGTCGAGTATCAGGAGGGCATACCCGATGCATTAAGCATAAAACATAGTGGTCCACACAACCTCGTGGAACCAAACATTAAATACAATAAGAACAAAAGAAAAAGTTAGAAGAAAAAAAAAAAAAAGGAGCATGGAAAGAGAAAAGACATTGGATAATAGGAGGAGGGGAGGAAAGGATTGAGGGAGGGGAAGAGTAGGGGAGGACTTGCAGCCGAGGGATGTGGAGTTTACAATTGTGTGTTTCGGAAGGTTTCCGAGGAACAAAACGTGTCCCACGGGCCCCAGGTCCTCAAGTATCGGGAGACGTCCAAGGGTGTCACACTTATAAGGTCTTCCATTCTCTTGTATTGAGCATTCTCCTCAACCCATTCCTCCAGAATGGGAGGAGAGGTGAATTTCCAATGTCGTGGAATTACCGCCTTCGCCGCCTGAATCATGTACTTCAGAAGGGAGTTCTTGTAGGCAGGGATATTCAGGTCAAGCACAAATAATCAAATAGCTTTAGGGGCATTCTGGATGGGAAAGCCCGTTACCTCCCCGATTATCCTGTGTACAAGGTTCCCGAAGGGGCGCAATATGGAGCAATGCCACCAAATATGAATCATCGTGCCCTCCTCCGTCTGACACCTCCAGCATCGATCCGACACTGTGGGGAACCATTTATGGAGCAATGTAGGTACTCTGTATCACCTGGATAGGACTTTATAGCTAGTTTCTTGAGCCTTAGTGAAGATCAGTGCTTTGTGTGATAGAAGGAAACATCTATTCCGTTGGGAAGAGGTGAGTTGGATACCCAAGTCCTGTTCCCAGGCCCGGCAGAATGAAGGAGGGCACGAAAAGCCTCGGCTCACCAGTAGTTTGTATATAGTGGATATGTTCCTGAAGACTGCCGAGGGGGAGATGCACATTTGTTCGAATGCAGACAGGGTTCAGGATAGTGTTTGGGTTTTACAAAAGGAAATGCTTGAGTTGTACATACTCAAAGCAGTGGCGAGCTGGGGGTCCCAATCAGTTGAGACAGGGGTTTCACTGAGGAGCCCGATAAGACATGGTAAAATCTTAGTGGGCGGGTCCGTGTGCCCTGGAGAAAGGTCTGAGTTGAGCGGCCTGGAGGGAAGCAGGGATGATCGGTTATAGGGGTCAGGGGATCTCTGGGGTGGATTAGGGAGGCTTGGCGACTGATAGACGCTAATATCGCAAGCATATGGTGAGTTGTGAAGGATAAATTAAAAGGAGTGGGACGTGGGCTGCCTATCAGCCACTGTACAACTGCTATATAGCAAGGGAGTGAGATCACGCGCAATGTGTACCCATGACTTAGGTATGTCAGTACGAATCAGGTCTCGGGCATAGGCAGTGGCATAGTAGTAAAGGTGGCAGTCCAGGAGGCCTACCCCCCTTGCATCCTTGGAACGGGTGTATTTCCCATTTAATTTGTGGCTTACCCAGTGCCCACACTAATTGCTTGAAACATCGGCGTATATGGGCCCAGAATGTGGACGGGATATGGAGGGGGGTGGTCTGCAGGAGATAAAGTAATTTAGGGAGCATGGTCATTTTCAAGATGCTAATCCTGCCAAACCAGGAAAAGTCCCTGCGGCGCCATGTCTCCAGGTCTTTTTGAAACTGTTGGAGAAGGGGGGTAAAATTTTGTCTAAACAGCTGCGTCAGATCAGCGGCAATTTTTATGCATAGGTATGTTATTCCGTTTGGGGGCCATGCAAATGGGAAAAAGGTTTTAAGGGCGGAAACCATGGTGTTGGGCAGAGAGACATTTAAAGCCTCAGACTTGGACATGTTGATTTTAAAATTGGTCCAAGCACCAAAACGGGATATCTTGTGGAGCAAAGGAGGCAGTGAGATGTGAGGGTTGGAAACATAGAGCAGGAGATCATCTGCGAACGCCGCGCATTTATGTTCGGATTCCCCAATCCTGATCCCCGAGATGTCCGGATTGGCTCGTATAGAGGCCATAAAGTGTTCCATGACCAGAATGTAGAGCAAAGGTGACAGCGGGCAACCCTGACTCGTCCCGTTAAAGATAGAAAAGGAGGAGAAAAGAGTGCCATTGATTTTTACTCGTGCCGAGGGTTGCTGGTATAGACAGAGAACCTTGGACAGAAAACCCTGGCCTATGCCCAGCTGAGAGACGGCAGTATGAATCGAGTGCCAGGAGATGCAGTCGAAGGCCTTCCCCGCATCTAGGGATAGGATCATAAGCGGAATTTTACTTATTTTTGCCTGATGGATGATGTCCAGTGTTTTAAGAGTGTTGTCCCAGGCCTTCCATCCTGGCACAAACCCCACCTGGTCAGGGTGGATAATCAAGGGCACAAATGCGTTTAGTCTGTTGGCCAGTAACTTGGCAACATTTTTTAGATCTACATTAAGGAGGGAGATAGGCCGGTAGCTGGCGCAGAGGTGCGGGTCTTTACCCGATTTTGGGATGACCGCGATATGAGCCTCAGTGGTCTGCGCCGGGAAGGGGAGACCCGGGGACACAGCGTTGAACACCTGGAACAGGAAGGGGGAGAGAGAGGTCGCAAGAGACTTGTAAAATCTGTCCATGAGTCCGTCTGGTAAGGATTTGAGGACCGCCAGAAGTTCTACCTCGGTAAATGGTATTTCCAAGCTGGCCGATTGTAGTGCGGATAATTTGGGAAGCTGGGAAGGGGGTTCAGGCGTTTGACCCGACCGTGTTGGAGAAGCTCGGGGCAGATTGTAGAGTTCTGAGTAGTAGGAATGAAAGGAGGACGCAATGTCCGTGGTTGTGTGGACCATATGATTCTTGGGGTTTTTAACAGCAGGGATATTCGAGGCAGCCAGTTTTCCCCTAAGAGCTCTTGCCAGCATACGCCCACTCTTGTTTCCATACTCGTAAAAATTAGCTGCGACATAGTTGGATCATACGTTTATAAGATGCTTCTAACAAACGTTTAGCGTCTAGCCGTGCATTTTGAAGGTCACGCAGGGTCGGCAAAGAGAGTGCTCTTTTGTGGGCAAGTTCCAAAGAGGCAACCCTCTGCAGGGCCAGTTTAAGGTAGTGCACTTTCTCCTTCTTGAGACGGGAGCCATGTTTAATGAAAATTCCGCGCAGGACGCATTTCAGGGCCTCCCACTTCATTGGGAGAGGAGTGGTGTCCTCACTGTGGTCCACAAAAAGTCCAACATAGTGGTTGTAAGATCAGCAGCGCACACTGGGTCAAGAAGTAGGGACTCATTTAACTGCCGTGTCCACTCAGTTTTAGTGAGAAAGGGTAGGTTCAAGGAACAAAATATTGGGGCATTGTCCGACCACAGAATATTGCCGATTTGTGTGGATTCCAGCCACGTTAGGGCCAACTGTTGGAGGAGAATGTAGTCTATGCGGCTGTAGGAGGAGTGAAGGACAGAATAAAAAGAGTAGTCTCTATCAGCCGGATGTTGGAGGCGCCAGGGATCGCATAGTTGCAATTGAAGTAATGCCCTTTTGACTTTTTAAATTGTGGAATAGGGGAGAGATGCGCGTCCAGACGAGTTATCTAGCGTGGGATTTAGGGTAAGGTTAAAGTCGCCACAAAAAACAACCGTTCCTCGGATGAAAGGAAGGGCTGTGTCCACTAGGTCTGATAGGAAGGAGGCCTAGTTTTGGTTGGGGGCATAGGCGTTAAGCAAGGTGAATTCATGTCCACCAATTAGTAATGAAAGGATCAGGTACCAGGGTCGACAGTACAACCTAGCACCTGGTGAGGCAAGGATTTGTGAATCGCTATGGCGACCTCCTTCGTCTTGTTCACCGGAATATTTGCAAGGTGCCAGGTTGTGTAGTGATGGTCACAAGTCCGCAATTTCGTTCCGCATTTTGCGGAACGGAATTGCGGACCCATTCATTTCTATGGGGCCGCACGATCTGGGTCCGCATTTACATTCCCGAAAAAAATAGAACATGTCCTATTCTTGTCCGCAAAAGTCCAGGGCCCGCAGGTCGTCGCTGCCTTCGTCCTCGAGGTGTTGTGCGACCAGTCCGGAGGTCTCGATGTTTCTGGCATGGGTGAGCCGGGCCTGACTCTGCGCTTTGAGAGCCGGTGGGAGGATAGTAGGCCAGGGACCCAATTCGATTTGCGGGAGGTCCAATTGATGGAGAAAGTGAGGAAGGTCCCCAGGAGTACGGATGGCAGCAGTATGTCCTTTGGGACCGGCAAATAGAGCAAAGGGGTAGCCCCATCGGTAGGGAATGCCACAGTCTTTGAGGAGATCCAGCAACAGGCGCAGGGCGGCTCTCTGTGACAAGGTGTGGCGCGAAAGGTCCTGCAGCATTGCGATAGGGGCTCCCTCGTGCGCCAAGGGGAAGACTTGTCTGGCCTTAGACAGGATCTGATCTTTGATGACATAAAAGTTGATTCTGCATATGACGTCTCTTGGTTTAGCACCATCAGGATGAGGAGGTCTGAGAGCTCTATGAGCTCTATCGATTTCTATATGAGAGTTTGGCGGGCGTCCCAGGATTCCACAATCGTGGGCAGTAGGTCCGTTGACGAAACAGCCTCAGGGAGGCCTCTAATCCTTATGTTGTTTCAGCGACTACAGTTTTCTACATCATCCAAATGTTGTTGCAGGGCATAAAATTGCGCGTCATGAGTTTGGACCTTGTCTTGTTGGGCCTTGACTGTTGCCGACAGGTGGGCCTGATCTTGCGTGACAGATTCGAGTCTGGTGTCAAGTGTAGCCAGCTCTGAGCGCACTTGGGAGAATTCCCGTTTGCATTCTTGTAATATGTCGGCAGCGAAGTTAGACAAGTCTGCCTTAGACGATAAAGAGCATATAAGGGTACGCAAATCCGCCATCGTAGGCGGTCTAGAGTCCATATCAAATAAAGGTGCAGAAGATAATGGCCTAGCTGACAGAAATGTGGAGGATCCCTGAAGAGACACCGCTGCGGGGCCATTCTGGGCTGCTCTGGACAGCAGTGGACGAGGGTCATCCCACGGGGAGCCTGTTGACCAGCGCAGGGATGCTGCCCAGGATGGGCTTAGGGAGTGAGAAGGAGGACAAACGGGTTCCTGTGCAGCAGGAGGGGATGGCACATGAGTTTCAGGCCGGGTGGGGGACCTCTGGTAGTAGTCCGGGTACTGCTCCAGAGGAAGGGGGTCCGGGCTCGGTGATTGTCGCCAGTACAGGGGCTCCTGGTGAATGGCTGGAGCTTTCAGCTCTGTGAGGGCCCTTAATAAATGGCTTCTTGGCCTGAAAGGACCAGCTGAAGGTCTCAGGACTTGGTCCCCTGAAGTGGCAGGGCTGGGATCTGGCGACGCTGCTTCAGCTGGCATGTTGGAAGAGAACCCTGTTCTGACCTATGATGTCGCTAGGAGCAGGGGCGCCGGAGGAGGTGATGAAGGCTCTGGTCTCCACTGGCTGACTGGTGTGCCACTCCTGTGCCTCCGGGTGGCGGAAAGAAGATCCCACGCGCTTAAGGGAGCGCTGCTGCTCCTCACCATATTCTAACCCTGATAACTTTTTTGTAGTTATGCGTATGGAGCTGTGTGAGGGCTCATTTTTTTGTGGGGCGAACTGTACTTTTCAGTGATACTATTTTGTGTGCATGACTTTTTGATCTTTTTTTACAACATTTTTTAGGGTAGTTGAACTGACAAAAAATGGGGAATTGGCCGGTTTTATTTTTTTTCCGTTATGCCATTCATCGTATGGGATTAATATTGTTATATTTTAATAGTACGGGCGTTTTCTCACAGCTTTCCCTAGACCATGTGACGTCACGTTCATCAGTCACATGGCCTAGGAGTAGCTCAGCCCCATAGAAGTGAATGGGGCTGACCGCCATACCAAGCACAGGCGCTATTAAATGGACGGCGCTGTGCTTGGTAAGCTGCGAGAAGGCCTCGGTGCTCAGAGGAGCGGGGTTCTCGGGTGTTGGATCCCCATTGATCAGAGCAAAGGTCATCAGCTGAAAAATCTTAGAGAGGGTTTTTTAAGGGCACAGTCTGAAACGCGTAAGCAAAATATATTTTTCTCCATCTGATGTTGTGACTTTTAAATGAATTGATAAAACGCAATGAGTGCATTCCTGCTGCTGGATTTCTATATGTTTGCGAACATTTAGCGCATGATATGTGTCTTTTATGTAGGATCCACTGGATGGAAATGCGTAGTTGAATATAGTAACAAAAAATGTGTTGGTCCCATGAAAGGTGTTGGTTGAAGAAGACATTCCTCTTGACCACCTCCATATACCATGCATGCGGGGCCTAGCCAAGCATGTTTACGTTCTCAATGGGTAGAGGGAAATGTCTGGCAGTGGATTATCTGCTGGGAGAACAAAGGGTTGGGCATGTTGAAATCCAATTGCCCGATCCTTCTTTTTCTCCTGATGTCTTACATGGGGTTAAAAATGAGACACCACCATACACATTAGATATCTGGTTCCTTGAGTATATGGGCACCTTACCGCCTATTGATAAGTAATCAATAACCACTTACGTAAATTTGGGATAAGACCCCTCTCACCTGTGGCAGAAGAGGAAATTATATTTTTTATTATAAGTCCCCACCGCCATGAGTGCATTCCCTTGAAAGTATGAACCGCTTTCCAGGGCTACTGATGTGTCAGGCACAGTTTGGCGGTACATTCATCTGGGTGTCACAGTGTCATTGCACAGGCCTTAAAGGGGTTATCTCACTTAGCAGTTTCATACTTACCTGCTGCCACCGCGCGTTCACTTCCTGGATTCTGGCTGGGGGCGGGCTTCATCTTGATTGAAGTCTTCTCCCGGCCGGGCCGCGCGCTGGACTGAACGCGCACGCTGCCGCGCATGCGCAATGTGACTTATTTCTGGCCAGTATAGTACAGAGCCGGCGTGCGCGTTCGCAGCTCTGTACTATTCTGGCCGGGAAGAAGTCACCGTCGCGCATGAGCGGCAGCGTGCGCGTTCAGGACAGCGAGTGGCCCGGCCGGGAGAAAAGAAGAAGTCTTCTGGGCAAGCGCGACCATCGGGATCTTGCGGAAGAGCGGTGGTCGTAACCAGGGGAGACCGAGTCACAACAATAAGGTAAGTGGGGATGAATTTTCTCCTAATCGGTGGGAATTTGTTAATAAAGTATATTTACAAAAATGATCACTGTCAAATCATTAACAGATTTAACAGTGATCATTATGATGGGATAACCCCTTTAAGTGCTCTAGACTCAGGTGGCAGTACATTGTTTGTCTCTTGTACACCCGTCACATGCCATCCCTGGAGACATCCTCTTGATGGGTTGCGGTTTATACTCGTCTAATAGGGAGATGGAGACGAAATAAACACCTCATTAGGGCTGCTCTGGCTGTAGACATCAAACCCTCTGCTCCGAGCGTCTCCTGTGGGAGTAGTAGTAGTAGGAGCAGTGTGACTTACAGCTTGTCACTAGTGTCAGCCACTGTCAGATCTGTTCAGACGATGTATGATGATGGTGCAGTGTCCGTAGATTAGTGGTGTGCAACCTGAAGTGCTCCAACTACAACTCTCAGCGTCCACTGATATCCAGCCGCTCTTGAGGCATAATGGGTGACACAGCCCCACAACTTCTTCAAATTAGTCAGACCATCTTGGTGTCCTTACTTTGGTACCAGATTGTAATTGTGAGGAGCATAGCTGAGGTGTGAACATGGAGCACATGTCTTCTCTGCCCTGTCCTTCAGCATCTTATGTCTGACCTACGGGGCATCTGGGGTTGTCTCATGAGATCCTCCAGGATGATCAGCTGATTTGCCATGGTCAGCCATCTATCTGTCTTTCTGTCTGTCTGTCTATCTATCCATTTGGACTGCGCACTACTGCTCACTTGTCCAAAGCTTTTAACCCCTTCCGGTCCTCTGCTGTATGTGTACGGCGGAAGTCTGGTTTTTAAAGATGGTTCCCTCTTGCGAGCCCCATAACAGCCAGGTTTCTGCTGATTTAAACAGCAGAGGCCTCGGTCTAATGTCTGTGATAGACGTTAATGCAGATCGCGGACACTTGACCCCTCAGATGCCGTTGTCAAATGTGACCATGGCATCTGAGAGCCCTAAAGCTGGAAGCCACTCAGGTCCCAGGCCGTCTTCCCTTGGCGAAGATCGGGGAAGGCTTCCCATACTTGTAATAGGCCTAAGCCTGTACAAGGCTTCCAGGCCAATTACTAGTATATTCCAGTGCTGGCTTGCAGGTGGCAGCACTGCATTGTAATATACTAAATTCAGTATTCTGTAATGGATGGATATTCATTAGAGAATGTTATAATCAGCTAGGGTGACTTAAAAATAAGTAAAAAATAAAATAAAATTAACTTTAAAAAAGAAACAATAAAAAAAATTAACATCATAAGCTTTGTCACATTCGAAAACGCCTGTACTATTAAAATATCAAAATATTATTACGGCATTTTTTGTTAAAGTATTTTTAAGGCAGTAGTCAGTCTACTGAATAATATCTTATGCAACTACTACAACTCACAGAATACAAATCATAAGAACCTGAACCAGAAGGACTTGCATGGAATGTAGACAGGACTAGGTATGATGATGTTTCACTGCCTGGTCCTGTCAATCAAAGTGCAGAGGGCGCAGCAGTTGCAGATAGAGCAGAGCCTCTAAGTGTAACAACAACGCCCCCGTTGCTCCTAGAGGCTCATTTGCATATATTAAAACATCATTATTCTCAGTAATGTAGACACATATGAACATGGGACCAACACAGATGTCTTCAGCTGCCAAGCGCACATGTAACAGGTCGGCCAGTGTCATAGGTACAAATCTGCTGACAGATTCCCTTTAAAATGTCGCAACCCGGCAGTTTGCAACTTTATTTGCCCCAGTAAACAGTAGGATAATAAATCTCCTCCATTCTTTTTTTTCTTATTTGTATGGAAGAGGTCGCTAATGGTAGCTGAAGATTAACACAGTTAACACATTAAATCTTTCTTTTTTTTTGTGTCTACGTTTTGCAGGCGGGGAGAGAACTTGTGGAGTCCATGAACTAATCTGCATTAGAAAAGGTAAGTGCTAACATTTTAACCTACATTTCCCAGAGTCAGAGAAAACATACCTTCTACACAATGCAGCCACACTTTGGGCTGTTTTTTCCTAGAATTGAATTTGCAAGTATGTTCTCCAGAATCTCTGTTTCCTTTTTATTGTAAGTATAGTTGAGGTGCAGTCAATCCTTATTCACCCTGTGTGTGATATGAAAACCTTTTCAAAATGGATCGCTTCCTGTATTTGGCAAAATATACAGTACAGACCAAAAGTTTGGACACACCTTCTCATTCAAAGAGTTTTCTTTATTTTCATGACTATGAAAATTGTAGATTCACACTGAAGGCATCAAAACTATGAATTAACCCATGTGGAATTATATACATAACAAACAAGTGTGAAACAACTGAAAATATGTCATATTCTAGGTTCTTCAAAGTAGCCACCTTTTGCTTTGATTACTGCTTTGCACACTCTTGGCATTCTCTTGATGAGCTTCAAGAGGTAGTCCCCTGAAATGGTTTTCACTTCACAGGTGTGCCCTGTCAGGTTTAATAAGTTGGATTTCTTTCCTTATAAATGGGGTTGGGACCATCAGTGGCGTTGAGAAGAAGTCAGGTGGATACACAGCTGATAGTCCTGCTGCATAGACTGTTAGAATTTGTATGATGGCAAGAAAAAAGCAGCTAAGTAAAGAAAAACGAGTGGCCATCATTACTTTAACCCTGCTTTCACACCTGAGCGTTTCTCGTTTTACGCGCGTTTTTGTCGCACGTTTTTATGCGCGTTTTTTGCAATAGTAAACGCGCGCTTGACGCGCGTTTGTGTGATTGACTGCAGTGTCCTATGGCCACAAACGCGCGTCAAAACGCCCCAAAGAAGCCCAAGAACTTGATTATGCGTCGGGCGTTTTACAGCGCGATCGTACGCGCTGTAAAACGCCCAGGTGAGAACCATTCCCATGGGGAAGCATTGGTTTTCATGTGTTGAGCGTTTTACAGCGCGTTTGAACGCGCTGTAAAACGCTCAGGTGTGAACTTAGGGTAAGAAATGAAGGTCAGTCAGTCAGCCGAAAAATTGGGAAAACTTTGAAAGTAAGGGCTATTTGACCATGAAGGAGTGCTGCGCCAGATGACCTGGCCTCCACAGTCACCGGACCTGAACCCAATCGAGATGGTTTGGGGTGAGCTGGACCGCAGAGTGAAGGCAAAAGGGCCAACAAGTGCTAAGCATCTCTGGGAACTCCTTCAAGACTGTTGGAAGACCACCATCAAGAGAATGCCAAGAGTGTGCAAAGCAGTAATCAAAGCAAAAGGTGGCTACTTTGAAGAACTTAGAATATGACATATTTTCAGTTGTTTCACACTTGTTTGTTATGTATATAATTCCAAATGTGTTAATTTATAGTTTTGATGCCTTCATAGTCATAAAAAATAAAGAAAACTCTTTGAATGAGAAGGTGTGTCCAAACTTTTGGTCTGTACTGTATATGGAGGCACACAGACCTAAAATACAGCCATATACAGGGCCGTATGCAGACATCATAGGGCCCCAGGGTAAAACTTAGGGCCTTTCCATGAAATTTCTTACAAATTTGCTATTTTTATTATTAATGGTGGAATCTTTTAATAAAAAAAAGTCATGGTATTACTCACTTTACCTGACTTCTGTGTTGGAAGAATGTATAATGGAAATATTTGCTCCTGTTTTGTGTTTTTGACCCGCACCTGGTTTGGGCTTACAATTACTGATGAAAATCACGGATCAAACACTAACCAAAAAGTGGCCTAAGAGATAGAGGCAAGGAGGAGGTTTTACAAGGCAGATTGGAGTTTGGAGACAGAGGGAAAGAATCCAAGTTACTAGGAAGGGAAGATCACTCACACACATGTTGTAAATGCAGAAGAAAGCACAGAGCGAGGGACTGCAAATCACATATCGGTCTACAGAGGGATGGCAAATCACACTTCTCAGCATCAATTACTATTAGTGCATATCATTGGAGACCCTTCACAATCTGTAGGAGGAAAAATCTGTTTAGGAATGAAGCTGTGCTGATACATGATAGCTAGTGAAGCCAGCAGCATCCTGGACACACAAACCTCAGATCCAGAATGTACAGTGTTACTGGGAGGATTCACATGGTAAAAGCCTGAAACTAGCAGCATGTTACAAACTAAATATACGGTGGTTTGAAAATAGATGAAGGAATTAACCCCTAACACATTAAAGTGTCAAATGTGTCCAAGATGTTTTCCATTACACTTCAAGATGAGCAAGATGTAAATCTTTTCATGTTCTTCAGGTGACTGGTGTCTTATTGACACCTAGAAGGATGGTTGTACTCAATTTTTGGCACAATTAGTAGATTTCTTTTTATGTAGCAGGTATGATATTTCATTGACCATTGAATTCTTCTCCAGTCTGGTGAGCCATGCACAGAGCAAATTTGTTTGAAATGAATACAGGTTACAGCTGTTCTTGGCAAAAAGTTTTTCCTTTGTCCTTAATTATGTATTGTATGCCTGCAGATCTCCTATTGCTTGTAAAATTTGTGCTCTCGTCTCCCCTGCTGCCGTGCTTTTCTTTGCGTTATGCTTAATGGCCTGGACTGTTCTTGCTGCCTTTCAGGGAGTGGTTTTGAGTCTTTGATGAAAGCTGAGTAGCACATTCTGCTTTGTCTAATGAGCCGTAGCATTATAAAGGGGCCATATGATGCGTAACACTCCGCAACTAAACATGAAAGATCTCTTGTGTTCTTCTAACCTTGGCCGACCAACCAAATCTTATTCATTTGATGTGTGGAAGATATTACAGGGTTTTTCCTTTTTTTTTTTTTAACAGTTTTATTAACAGAAGTAAATTACAAACAATCTTATACTCTTTTATTGCCGAATACAGTATAGAAATATAAGACTGAAGACCTATGTGGTCCATATCTCCTAAGGGCTCTTTCACACTTGTTGTGTTCCGGCATAGAGTTCCGTCGTCGGGGCTCTATGCCGGAAGAATCCTGATCAGGATTATCCCCATGCATTCTGAATGGAGAGAAATCCGTTCAGGATGCATCAGGATGTCTTCAGTTCCGGACCGGAACGTTTTTTGGCCGGAGAAAATACCGCAGCATGCTGCGCTTTTTGCTCCGGCCAAAAATCCTGAACACTTGCCGCAAGGCCGGATCCGGAATCAATGCCCATTGAAAGGCATTAATCCGCATCCGGCCTTAAGCTAAACGTCGTTTCGGCGCATTACTGGATCCGACGTTTAGCTTTTTCTGAATGGTTACCATGGCTGCCGGGATGCTAAAGCCCTGTTTGCCATGGTAAAGTGTAGTGGGGAGCGGGGGAGCAGTATACTTACCGTCCGTGCGGCTCCCGGGGCGCTTCAGAGTGATGTCAGGGCGCCCCACGCGCATGGGTGACGCAATCGCATGGATCACGTCATCTATGCGCATGGGGCGCTCTGACGTCATTCTGGAGCGCCCCGGGAGCCGCACGGACTGTAAGTATACTGCTCCCCCGCTCCCCGCTCCTACTACGGCAACCAGGACTTTAATAGCGTCCTGGCTGCCATAGTAACACTGAACGCATTTTGAAGACGGATCCGTCTTCAAATGCTTACGGTTCACTTGCGGTGTTACCGATCCGGCGGGCACCTCCGGCAAATGGAGTACACGACGGATCCGGACAACGCAAGTGTGAAAGAGCCCTAATGCAGACAGTTATATAAGCAACAAAAATACAGCAACTGTGTAAACAATTTCTCTAATCAGCCAGTGCGTTGTCATATATTCCCTATTCTTTCGGATAATTTATTGCAGTTGTATTCAGTACATGCATCCCTACTAAACCGACTGAGCTACGTTTCCTCGAGATATAGCTTGTCGCAGACTCGAGGTTGAGTACATGGTTTGTGCTGCCCCGCACCATAGGCCCCAAACTCTATCAAACTTTTGTGGTTTGTTGCGATGTTTGTATACTAGTACTATATATGGTAAAATCTGATTTATCTGCATTATCCACATGGTCAAGTTCGGTGTATTAGGGCTGTACCATCTCAAAGCAATACATTTGCGTGCCATAAACAGGGATTCCCTCAGGAATGTTGTCGTGTAATGATCCCAATTGTCTTCATTCAGTACCCCTAACAGGCAGACCTCAGGTATACAAGGCACTTGTACCGGAAGTAGATGGGAAAGAAAGTCAGTCACATCCCTCCAAAATATGGCTATTGGATTGCAGCTCCATATCATGTGCCAAAAGTCCGCCTCCAGTTCCCCGCACCGCGGACATGCTGTGGCGGGCACTCTGCCCATTCTATACATCCTAGTTGGTATTAGATATGTCTGATATTATTGATTGAGGGAGATACCTGTAAATGTGATTCTAATACATATGTTATGGATTCACCAGTGAGTGTGGGTATCTTTCTTTTCCATTTGTCAATTACTGGAAGAGGGTTTGCACTAATCTTTGCATGCCCCAAATGCGAATAAATTGCCGATCCTCTGCCGCCCTGGGTTTTGACAACTCCTATGAGTGGATATTTGGATACTCTGGTGCTGTTATGTGGAAACTTGCTCTGTATTGCCGCCCTAAGCTGCAAGTATGAGAAGAAATGGGTACGTGGTATATTATACTTTTGTGCCAAAGCCTCGAAAGTCATTATAATCCATTGGTCATAGAAATCCCCAAGGGTATTAGCTCCCTCCAGTTTCCACATTATTGAGGGAACACTACGTATAAGTGTGCCTAGTATTGGCGAGTGGTCTGATATTCCTCTGGGTAAATATGTAACGGACCGTAAGTTTAACAATACCAGTTTATTACCTAGTATACAGTCTATCCTAGTTAAGGAGTTGTGACTGCTACTGTGACAGGAGTAAACCTTAGACCCGGGAAATTTAGTTCTCCAGAGATCGTGCCACCGAAATTCTGTTAAGAATCTTTTAAGCTGCGAAGGGGACCCTGTATTTGATGGGCTTGCCATGTCAGTTAGTCTATCTAGTGCGGGATCCAACATCATATTCAAGTCTCCCATGCAGATTACTTTAGTATGTGGGTAAGCGGCCGCAAAGGTGGCTGCTAGGTGTAGGATCTGCATGGAACCAGGGTGAGGGTTATAGACGCCTAGTAAAACATACTGTACATTGTCAATAAGAGCGTGAACAAAGACATATCTGCCTTCCGTATCAGTGACCAGATCTTTTGCCTCCCATCTCAGTTTGTGAATTAGCAGAGATACCGCCCTTGAAGAAGAAGAATGACAGGACTGCGCGGACCATTGTACCCAAGGCTTCTCTAGGGCCATAGATGTAGTAGGCGTAAGATGTGTCTCTTGTAGACAAAGTATTTGTGGCTTGGAGTTTCTAATAAAGGCGAGCACCATTGACCATTTTTGTGGAGTGCCTAATCCCTTAATATTCCATGAAAGAATTTTCTACCCTGCCATGGAATCCTGGGCATGTATGTAGTATCAGGAGCTGAACATACTGCAGTGGTTGTAATGGAATATAGCAAACTGTACTCCTTAACCATATAATACTCTGGTGTACCTTCTTTCATACCAGACTCTGGGCCAGCGAAACCGGGATGCCTCCATCATTGGTGGTGTTATGACAGAGGCATGCAGGCTGCAGCAACTACTGTGATGCCTCTATTTGAGTACATAGGTATGATTGAGGTGGTCCTTAGGAAGTAGCTAAAATATGTAACAGTATAAACAGGAAGCTATAATAGATCATATCTAAATTATTTCAACTTAGCCTAGCCAGTCCAATGGCGCCATCTGGTGACCAGTCTTTAGAGAGTTTCAAGGGTTCTCTCTTCTTGGTGATCTTCACTGTAAGGCTAGCCACAAAACCGCTCTATCTCCGTCTACCACTCTTAATTTTGCAGGATATCCCATGGAATAGGGTATGTTGGCCTCTCTCAGCCGCCGTTTTTTACGTCCATGAAAGTAAGCGCGTTGTTTTTGCAGCTCCATGGAAAAATCTGGAAAGATGGAGACTCTGGTATTGTCGTATTTGATTTCTTGCCGTCTTCTGGCTAGAGCCAGTATCTTGTCTCTATCTTTGCAATTGAGAAATCTTGCAAGCATGGGTCGAGGTGGGGCTCCAGGTGGTGGAGGTCTAGCTGGCACTCTATGACCCCTTTCAACTGCAAAAGCCAAAGAGAAGTTTGCATCTGGGAAAAGTTCTTTTATCCAGTTTTCTATAAACTCATCTGGTGCTCGGCCCTCCGCTCTTTAAGGCAAGCCAATGATTCTTATGTTTCAGGTCATCTGCTTTCTGTTTCCAGAGTTCTGCTTTGGTGTTAAGCTCAAATATGGATCTGGGAACAGTGGCCGTCGCATCTTCTATGCGTGATATACGTTCTTCAGTATGTTGGACTCTGTCACGCAGGTTATGCATGTCTTTTCCGCAGAGGCCTAGATCAATCTTAACTTCATCCAGTTTCCCTGTAAGAGATGTCTTGCAGGCCGTGATGGCCTCTAGGACTTGTTCTGTTACTTGTTTAAGGGTAGGTTCATCATGAGCTTCCTCAGGAGCTGTTGCAGGGACTGCAGTATCTGATACAGTGCTAGCCCTAGTATGCATATTTCGCTGCGGTAAAGGAGACCGCTGCGCCTCGTCTGGTTGTCTTGCAAACTCCCTCAGAGTATCTGCAGCACTTTGTGCTTTTTGTGGCCCCATTATAATATCGTTTCAAAGGATGATACTGTATATCCGAAGCAGGGCTGTTGTGAGCACTTATATAGCGTAATTATTATCTTCCTTATGATGATTATGGTGCCTGCCAGGGAAGTGTGCAGGATATCTGGAGGCTGCCTTGCCCTCCTATATTAAGATTCACGTCCCAACAAAGGGGGTAGAAGACTCTTTAGGGCACTGACCACTCTGTGGTGGAGCTGGATTCTCCGCTGCGCTTGACTGCTGCGCTACTCAGGGATTCCTCCTCCCTCCTGATGCTGCTGGGGAAGCTGGCAATATGGCCGACTAGCGGAAAAATCGGCAGGGACTCGCAGCGCCCGCTGCACCCAGTCTTCCTCTGTTTTTGTGCCTCTCTACCCACTCCGACTTCTCTCCCCGTGCCTCTCACCTCTTCACAGGTGTAGCTGCACTGCGCACCTCCACTCCTTAGCTCTCCTCCCGGCGCTCGTGTTCGCGCCGCTCCCTCCGGTTCTCTGCAGGGTGAGTCGGGTGTGTGCCGGCTTCCTGATAGCTGTAGGGCCCCTTCAGGAGGTTTAGTTTGCTGGTGCTGGCTACAGAATTTATCCTATAGTGCTGCGCCTGCCACGGAGCTGAGCTCAAACACGTCCAGCCATCTTGGCTGCTGGCCACGTTCCCCCGGGGTTTTTCCTTTTTTTTAAATGTAATTTCAACTGAATGTCTTGACTCTTGACTTTTTCAAAGACATTTAGAAGGGAATCTCTCAATAATAGAAAGTGTTTCTAGGATAAATATATTCTTTTATATTTGAAGGTTTTTGTAAAATTTCATCAAAAAACAAAAAAACGTAACATATTGCAGTTTTCACCTTGACTACCAGTTACTTTTCATCCCGTGCCGTATACAGAAGGATTGGGGTCAGTAGTCATCTCATTGTCATTACTGGTATGATTATAATGAAAGGTAACACCTCAATTAAACAAGCTGGAAGCAAATAACAGGATCCTCCAGTATAGGTTTATGTGTGGAGCTCAGCTCCTCCTCTCTCCTCCCCCTCATTGCACAGTGGTCTCTGCGTATGACAAAAAGCATGCCCACAACCCTCTTATCATGGATGTCAATATGCTTTATGACAGCTATCTGCTGTTTGGAGTAGCACAGACATGATACCTGTTGCACATAACCATGTAAATAAAATAGCAGTAAATAGAATCTCATAATCAAAGATAAAAACAGTAGGTCATCAGTATCTGATCAGTGGGGGTCTGACACCAGGAACCGCCGCCGATCAGCTGTTTGAGACGGCAGCGGCACTCGCGGCCTTCTCGCAGCTTTCCCTAGGCCATGTGACGTCACGTTCATCGGTCACATGGTCTTCTAGACCAGGCATGCTCAACCTGCGGCCCTCCAGCTGTTGTAAAACTACAACTCCCACAATGCCCTGCTGTAGGCTGATAGCTGTAGGCTGTTAGAGCATGCTGGGAGTTATAGTTTTGCAACGGCTGGAGGGCCGCAGGTTGAGCATGCCTGGTCTAGACGCAGCTCAGTTTCATTAAAGTGAATCGGGCAGAGCTGCAATACCAAGCTCAGCCACTATTAAAGGGGTTGTCCGGGTTCAGAGCTGAACCCCAGCATACCCGTTTCTTCACCCAGGCAGCCCCTCTGAGATGAGCATCGGAGCATTTTGTCATACACACAACAAAGATCCAAAAATATCAATTAAAGGGGTCCCATGTCAAAATTCTTGGCATATAGGATATGCCATAAATATCAGATAGTTGCAGTTCCCACCTCTGTAAACTTCTCCTATCTCCAGAAGGGGGATGCCAAACTAAAGAGAGCACACCACGCATGTGCAACTTGCTCTTCATTCACTGCTATGTGACTTCTGAACATGCGCACCTATTTCTGAAGTCCTATAGCCATCAAGGCAAAGTTGCATAAGCAGGGCCACCTCTCGGTTCTCCACTATGGGACTCCTGGAAGTAGCCAGGGCAGAGCTTGGCTATTTTGTTTTCAGAACTCTTATAGCATTGAATGGAGGTTGGCCACACGGGCACAGCTGCTCTCCGGTCACTTAGGGGGCCCAGTTTTGGAGATAGGAGCCGGTCTAAGGGGTGGAACCCGTATCTATCTGACATTTGTTCCTAGCGATACGCCTTAGGCTACTTTCACACTACCGTTCAGAGCGGGTCCGTCTGATGTCTGCTCAGACGGATCCGCTCCTATAATGCAGACGTTTGTATCCGTTCAGAACGGATCCATCTGCATTATAGCTTAGAAAAAATTCTAAGTGTGAAAGTTGTAAGTCTGGACGGATCCGCGTGCCTCCGCACGGCCAGGCGGACACCCGAACGCTGCAAGCAGCGTTCAGGTGTCCGCTTGCTGAGCGGAGCGGAGGCTGAACGCTGCAGACTGATGCATTCTGAGCGGATCCGCGTCCACTCAGAATGCATTAGGGCAGTACGGATGCGTTCGGGGCCGCTTGTGAGCCCCTTCAAACGGAGCTCACGAGCGGACACCTGAACGCAGGTGTGAAAGTAGCCTTAAATGTTGAGATGGGACAACCCAGCCTTTATGCTTCAGCATATATCCATACATTTTAAACTTCCTTAAGGGTCCATTCACACGTCCGCAAATGGGTCCGTATCCGTTCCGCAATATCGGGAATGGGTGCGGACCCATTCGTTCTCAATGGGACAGAAATGGATGCGGCTCTGCAAAAAAAATAGAACATGTCCTATTTTTGTCCGGATCCGCAATACACTACAGACGTGTGAATGGACCCTAAAGGGGCTGTCCGGCCAATGAAAAATGTTTAAAACAGGATCAGAATGCTGTAAAAAAATAAATCCTTACTGATTCCTCTGCCGCTTACTTCTGAGATGTTTCTCATGTCCCCCACTGATGTCTATGTTCTGGTCCTCTCACAATAGAGTTGTGACCACTCAGTTAGTCACTGACTGAGACCGGCCAGTGATTGGCTGAGAAGTCACATTTCTTGTGCATGATGGGTCTAACTTCATGCATGGTCACTATTGGGTTAATAGTAATGGCTACGCAGCCTTCCCTTTGGAATACTTTTAAAGCTGTTTCCAGAGGTGCACTTATTATTGGCATGTCTTGATTTTGACGAGAGTGATCAGTGGGTAGGTGCTTTTAGTGCTTTTATTGAATGTCCAATTCATGCTGCATGTGGCGCGGAACGTTTTTCTCACTGACAAAGCTTGCACGTGCCTATTATACAAACCTGCTGCTGCCTTTAAAAGTGGAGGCAAGAATGGCAAGCTGTTCGCTTACATAAGCACAGCCGACAGACCCTTACTTGCAATTACGATTATTTGCAGCTTTCAGTCTAATACTTTTAAACCTCCGTGCATCACTTAGTCATGTAAATCTTTTTTGTGCCTCTCACACAGTACATGGCGTTGTGACACCTATTGGACTTGGCTTATTTCCAAAGTGCACTTTTCTATCTCCATTTTCTGTTCTTGGATAGCCTGAAAAAAGCCGTCCTAGCTTCTTGATCACATGGTTATTCGATCCATCTAAGATCCCTTGGATTTGCTTGAAGAAACAGTCTTTTCAGTTCAGGAATCTCTGCCAGATAACCAGATTCTCTGAACTGATGAGGAGCAAAAAGTCAGAAACAGTGCTGACTACAGATGGATGTCTCTGGTTTGGATGATAACCACAGTGATATCTCAAGGCTGTATAAAATGGGACGGAAAATGGTTTCTTCCTCATAGGGGAGAGGAAATTTCCATGTTTTTACCATTAAGACTGCCTACACGAGGTGAAGCTCCGCAAGGAGGACCAGTAGCTTTCATGACAACCGCTCAGGTAGTTAGGAAAATCAAGAAGAAAGCAGAGTATTTATGTAACAGCAATATGTAGGCTTCTTGGTCTACAGTAGCTTATCATAAAGCACCCCTTACACCTCACTAACAATCCATCAGTAATGGTGAACTCATCCATTATGTGCTATCTAATATACAAGAGGAAGTGGCCTAATATACAAGAGGACCTCTTACATGCTGGGCTCCTGGGAACAAAAATCAAGGTTGGAAGGGGATCAGCTGTAGGATTAGGGTCAGTATAAAAATGATCAAGGCTCAAGAATCAGTGGCAAATGAGGCAAGGGTAAAGCTTGCTATACACCTTAGATGGTTGAACACTTATTTGGCCCCCCCATACACATGCTTGGTGATGCATATATGTGTTCTTAACTATTTCTCTTCCTGGTTATCTACCTTGAGAAAAAAAGATTGGGCATGTAGACTCCACCATGTCTGACCCTTCTTTTCTTTGACATTGGCCCAGAGAGTTGATACACCTCATTAGATGGATGGCCGTATTTGGGAGGTTTTGCCGACGTTCATCTAATATGTATGGTCAACTGAAAGGGGTTTACCCAGATTACTATGGGTTTTGACATATACAGTCAATAAATATTGGGACATCGACTCAATTCTAACATTTCTGGCTCTATTCACCACCACAATGGATTTGAAATGAAACAAACAAGATGTGCTTTAACTGCAGACTGTCAGCTTTAATTTGAGGGTATTTACATCCAAATCAGGTGAACGGTGTATGAATTACAACAGTTTGCATATGTGCCTCTCATTTGTTAAGGGACCAAAAGTAATGGGACAGAATAATAATCATAAATCAAACTTTCACTTTTTAATACTTGGTTGCAAATCCTTTGCAGTCAATTACAGCCTGAAGTCTGAAACACATAGACATCACCAGACGCTGGGTTTCATCCCTGGTGATGCTCTGCCAGGCCTCTACTGCAACTGTCTTCAGTTCCTGCTTGTTCTTGGGGCATTTTCCCTTCAGTTTTGTTTTCAGCAAATGAAATGCATGCTCAATCGGATTCAGGTCAGGTGATTGACTTGGCATAACATTCCACTTCTTTCCCTTAAAAACTCTTTGGTTGCTTTTGCAGTATGCTTTGGGTCATTGTCCATCTGCACTGTGAAGCGCCGTCCAATGAGTTCTAAAGCATTTGGTTAAATATGAGCAGATAATATTGCCTGAAACACTTCAGAATAAATACAAGAGAACCAGTTCCATTGGCAGCCATACATGCCCACGCCATGACACTACCACCACCATGCTTCAGTGATGAGGTGGTATGCTTAGGATCATGAGCAGTTCCTTTCCTTCTCCATACTCTTTTCTTCCCATCACTCTGGTACAAGTTGATCTTGGTCTCATCTGTCCATAGGATGTTGTTCCAGAACTGTGAAGGCTTTTTTAGATGTCATTTGGCAAACTCTAATCTGGCCTTCCTGTTTTTGAGGCTCACCAATGGTTTACATCTTGTTGTGAACCCTCTGTATTCACTCTGGTGAAGTCTTCTCTTGATTGTTGACTTTGACCCACATACACCTACCTCCTGGAGAGTGTTCTTGATCTGGCCAACTGTTGTGAAGGGCGTTTTCTTCACAAGGGAAAGAATTCTTCGGTCATCCACCACAGTTGTTTTCCATGGTCTTCCGGGTCTTTTGGTGGTGTTGAGCTCACCGGTGCATTCCTTCTTTTTAAGAATGTTCCAAACAGTTGTTTTGGCCGCACCTAATGTTTTTGCTATCTCTCCGATGGGTTTGTTTTGTTTTTTCAGCCTAATGATGGCTTGCTTCACTGATAGTGACAGCTTATTGGATCTCATCTTGAGAGTTGACAGCAACAGATTCCAAATGCAAATAGCACACTTGAAATGAACTCTGGACCTTTTATCTGCTCATTGTGATAATGAGGGAATAACACACACCTGGCCATGGAACAGCTGAGAAGCCAACTGTCCCATTACTTTTGGTCCCTTAACAAGTGGGAGGCACATATGCAAACTGTTGTAATTCCTACACCGTTCACCTGATTTGGATGTAAATACCCTCAAATTAAAGCTGACAGTCTGCAGTTAAAGCACATCTTGTTTGTTTCATTTCAAATCCATTGTGGTGGTGTATAGAGCCAAAAATGTTAGAATTGTGTCCATGTTCCAATAGTTATGGACCTGACTGTATGTAGTTACTCACCTCATGTACATCTTCCCCATGCTTTATTTCTTTTTCATTTTGGACCCACCCTGACATGTTTTCACCTTGTAAACCGATCCCTCTGATTTGTTTCTGTCCTGTATGTAGCACTTGCTGTATCCAACCAAACCCATGATGCACTTCTTCTTTGTCTGCCAGAGCTCCAGTACTGCCCCTAACAACGCCCAGCTAGTTTATAGCTCCTCCCACCCAGCTAGTTACAGAGACACTCCCCTATCACCGCCCAGCTAGTTTATAGCTCCTCCCACCCCGCTAGTTACATGGACACTCCCCTATCACCGCCCCTAACAACGCCCAGCTAGTTTATAACACCTCCCAACCAGCTAGTTACATAGACACTCCCCTATCACTGCCCCTAACAACACCCAGCTAGTTTATAGATCCTCCTAACCCGCTAGTTACATAGACACTCCCCCGCCCATGGATATAACATCACAGGAAATAAGGGTAGCTCTCGGCTATTTTCAGTGGCCCCATAGAAAATGAATGGGGCTCCATTCTCGATATGGGTGTGGGTCCCAGCGGTGGGACCTGTGCCTATAAGACAATGGGCGCATATCCTAGCGATATGCCCCCATTGTCTGAGATGAGACAACCCCTTTAAGGTCAGACCATAGTCAAAAGTAACAAAGCAAGCAATTTTGAAGCTGTAGCAAAAAAAAAAAAAAATGGCGCCTCATTGAAAAGCACGGTCTAGAGACCCTCCACACAGTGCAGAAAATACGTTTGGTGCTTGAAAGATGCTTGATTATTTGCTTCTCTTTCTCTTCCTTTGATCTGCATTCAATTTTCTATAACCCCTTGCAGGACCCTTTCATCATGCAATAGTGGTCTTCTGGGACCCCCAAAAATTGAGGTAAAGGCAAGGAATTTCATAAAATAACAAAAGAAGCCCTACCCCCCTGTTCGATGCCCCACTGTTCTGGCACCATTGCTCTGGTGCTACCTGCAGATCTTTGCTTCCGCTGCTGCAGCAATGACATCCTGATTACCCCACTTAATCGCTGCAGCCAGTCACTGGCCTAAGCAGTTACAAAGGGTTTTTGGGCATGTCACCACTGTAGACAGTTCAGGTGACAGTGATAATGTCTCCCAGCTATCCAGTGGGCACACTGAAACTAGTGACTAGCTGATCATGTGAGGTAGTCAAGGACATCATTGATGTTGCATCAGAAACAACAACCAGCACTGGAATGGCAGGAAAACCCGGAGGGTTCACACATGGGGAGAACATACAAACTCCATGCAGATCTAGTCCTTGGGCAGATTTCAACCTAGGACCCCAGCGCTGCAAGGCAACAGTGCTAACCACTGAGCCAGTGCACTGCCCAATTATTTTTAACACTCCTTTACCCCAATTTTTTGGGGATTCTTGGAAAATCCTTTTTATCTACCTCAACTCTAAGGCCCCTTTCACACGAGCGTGACAGATTAGGTCCGGATGCGTTCAGGGTGCGTTCAGTGAAACTCGCACTATTTTGCAAGCAAGTTCAGTCAGTTTTGTCTGCGATTGCGTTCAGTTGTTCAGTTTTTTCCGCGCGGGTGCAATGCGTTTTGATGCGTTTTTCACGCGCGTGATAAAAAACGGAAGGTTTACAAACAACATCTCTTAGCAACCATCAGTGAAAAACGCATCACACCCGCACTTGCTTGCGGATGCAATGCGTTTTTCACGCAGCCCCATTCACTTCTATGGGGTCAGGGCTGCGTGAAAAACACAGAATATAGAACATGCTGCGATTTTTACACGCAGAACTGATGAGTGAAAAACAACGCTCATGTACACAGAGCCATTGAAATGAATGGGTCAGGATTCAGTGCGGGTGCGATGCGTTCACGTCACGCATTGCACCCGCGCGGAAAAATCGCTCGTGTGAAAGGGGCCTAAGGCCTCTTTCACACAGGCGTCGCGGGTGAGGGCCGGATGCGTTCAGGGTGCATTGCGGGAAACCCGCGCGAGTAGGCGCGCAATTTGAGTCAGTTTTGGCTGCGATTGCATTCCGTTGCTCAGTTTTTTCCACGTGAGTGCAATGCGTTTTGCACGCGCATGAGAAAAAACTGAATGTGGTACCCAGACCCGAACCCGGACTTCCTTACTGAAGTTCGGGTTCGGTGTTCTGTAGATTTTATTATTTTCCATTATAACATGGTTATAATGGAAAATAATAGCATTCTTTAATACAGAATGCAAAGTCCAATGTAATTTGAGGGTTAAAAAATAATAAAAACATTACTCACCTCATCCACTTGATCGCGCAGCCGGGATCTTCTTCTTTGTTCTTCTTGACGGACCTGCAAAAGGACCTTCGCTGACGTCATCGCGCTCACATTTTCATTGTACTTTGTATTCTGTATTAACCACCTCAGCCCCCAGTGCTTAAACACCCTGAAAGACCAGGCCACTTTTTACACTTCTGACCTACACTACTTTCACCGTTTATTGCTCGGTCATGCAACTTACCACCCAAATGAATTTTACCTCCTTTTCTTCTCACTAATAGAGCTTTCATTTGGTGGTATTTCATTGCTGCTGACATTTTTACTTTTTTTGTTATTAATCGAAATTTAACGATTTTTTTGCAAAAAAATGACATTTTTCACTTTCAGTTGTAAAATTTTGCAAAAAAAACGACATCCATATAGAAATTTTGCTCTAAATTTATAGTTCTACATGTCTTTGATAAAAAAAAAATGTTTGGGTAAAAAAAAAATGGTTTGGGTAAAAGTTATAGCGTTTACAAACTATGGTACAAAAATGTGAATTTCCGCTTTTTGAAGCAGCTCTGACTTTCTGAGCACCTGTCATGTTTCCTGAGGTTCTACAATGCCCAGACAGTACAAACACCCCACAAATGACCCCATTTCTGAAAGTACACACCCTAAGGTATTCGCTGATGGGCATAGTGAGTTCATAGAACTTTTTATTTTTTGTCACAAGTTAGCGGAAAATGATGATTTTTTTTTTTTTTTTTTTCTTACAAAGTCTCATATTCCACTAACTTGTGACAAAAAATAAAAAGTTCTATGAACTCACTATGCCCATCAGCGAATACCTTGGGGTCTCTTATTTCCAAAATGGGGTCACTTGTGGGGTAGTTATACTGCCCTGGCATTCTAGGGGCCCAAATGTGTGGTAAGGAGTTTGAAATCAAATTCAGTAAAAAATGACCAGTGAAATCCGAAAGGTGCTCTTTGGAATATGGGCCCCTTTGCCCACCTAGGCTGCAAAAAAGTGTCACACATCTGGTATCCCCGTACTCAGGAGAAGTTGAGGAATGTGTTTTGGGGTGTCTTTTTACATATACCCATGCTGGGTGAGATAAATATCTTGGTCAAATGACAACTTTGTATAAAAAAATGGGAAAAGTTGTCTTTTGCCAAGATATTTCTCTCACCCAGCATGGGTATATATAAAATGACACCCCAAAACACATTCCCCACCTTCTCCTGAGTACGGAGATACCAGATGTGTGACACTTTTTTGCAGCCTAGGTGGGCAAAGGGGCCCATATTCCAAAGAGCACCTTTCGGATTTCACTCATCATTTTTTACAGAATTTGATTTCTAACTCCTTACCACACATTTGGGCCCCTAGAATGCCAGGGCAGTATAACTACCCCACAAGTGACCCCATTTTGGAAAGAAGACACCCCAAGCTATTCCGTGAGGGGCATGGCGAGTTCCTAGAATTTTTTATTTTTTGTCACAAGTTAGTGGAAAATGATGATTTTTTTTTTTTTTTTTTTTTTCATACAAAGTCTCATATTCCACTAACTTTTGACAAAAAATAAAAACTTCCATGAACTCACTATGCCCATCAGCGAATACCTTGGGGTCTCTTCTTTCCAAAATGGGGTCACTTGTGGGGTAGTTATACTGCCCTGGCATTCTAGGGGCCCAAATGTGTGGTAAGGAGTTTGAAATCAAATTCTGTAAAAAATGACGAGTGAAATCCGAAAGGTGCTCTTTGGAATATGGGCCCCTTTGCCCACCTAGGCTGCAAAAAAGTGTCACACATCTGGTATCCCCGTACTCAGGAGAAGTTGAGGAATGTGTTTTGGGGTGTCTTTTTACATATACCCATGCTGGGTGAGATAAATATCTTGGTCAAATGACAACTTTGTATAAAAAAATGGGAAAAGTTGTCTTTTGCCAAGATATTTCTCTCACCCAGCATGGGTATATGTAAAATGACACCCCAAAACACATTCCCCACCTTCTCCTGAGTACGGAGATACCAGATGTGTGACACTTTTTTGCAGCCTAGGTGGGCAAAGGGGCCCATATTCCAAAGAGCACCTTTCGGATTTCACTCGTCATTTTTTACAGAATTTGATTTCAAACTCCTTACCACACATTTGGGCCCCTAGAATGCCAGGGCAGTATAACTACCCCACAAGTGACCCCATTTTGGAAAGAAGAGACCCCAAGGTATTCGCTGATGGGCATAGTGAGTTCATGGAAGTTTTTATTTTTTGTCACAAGTTAGTGGAATATGAGACTTTGTATGAAAAAAAAAAAAAAATCATCATTTTCCACTAACTTGTGACAAAAAATAAAAAATTCTAGGAACTCGCCATGCCCCTCACGGAATAGCTTGGGGTGTCTTCTTTCCAAAATGGGGTCACTTGTGGGGTAGTTATACTGCCCTGGCATTCTAGGGGCCCAAATGTGTGGTAAGGAGTTTGAAATCAAATTCTGTAAAAAATGACGAGTGAAATCCGAAAGGTGCTCTTTGGAATATGGGCCCCTTTGCCCACCTAGGCTGCAAAAAAGTGTCACACATCTGGTATCTCCGTACTCAGGAGAAGGTGGGGAATGTGTTTTGGGGTGTCATTTTACATATACCCATGCTGGGTGAGAGAAATATCTTGGCAAAAGACAACTTTTCCCATTTTTTTATACAAAGTTGTCATTTGACCAAGATATTTATCTCACCCAGCATGGGTATATGTAAAAAGACACCCCAAAACACATTCCTCAACTTCTCCTGAGTACGGGGATACCAGATGTGTGACACTTTTTTGCAGCCTAGGTGGGCAAAGGGGCCCATATTCCAAAGAGCACCTTTCGGATTTCACTCGTCATTTTTTACAGAATTTGATTTCAAACTCCTTACCACACATTTGGGCCCCTAGAATGCCAGGGCAGTATAACTACCCCACAAGTGACCCCATTTTGGAAAGAAGAGACCCCAAGGTATTCGCTGATGGGCATAGTGAGTTCATGGAAATTTTTTTTTTTTGTCACAAGTTAGTGGAATAGGAGACTTTGTCATTTGACCAAGATATTTATCTCACCCAGCATGGGTATATGTAAAAAGACACCCCAAAACACATTCCTCAACTTCTCCTGAGTACGGGGATACCAGATGTGTGACACTTTTTTGCAGCCTAGGTGGGCAAAGGGGCCCATATTCCAAAGAGCACCTTTCGGATTTCACTCGTCATTTTTTACAGAATTTGATTTCAAACTCCTTACCACACATTTGGGCCCCTAGAATGCCAGGGCAGTATAACTACCCCACAAGTGACCCCATTTTGGAAAGAAGAGACCCCAAGGTATTCGCTGATGGGCATAGTGAGTTCATGGAAAAAAAAATTTTTTGTCACAAGTTAGTGGAATAGGAGACTTTGTATGAAAAAAAAAAAAAAAAAAATCATCATTGTCCACTAACTTGTGACAAAAAATAAAAAATTCTAGGAACTTGCCATGCCCCTCACGGAATACCTTGGGGTGTCTTCTTTCCAAAATGGGGTCACTTGTGGGGCAGTTATACTGCCCTGGCATTTTCCAGGGGCCCTAATGTCTGGTAAGTAGGTAAATGACCTGTGAAATCTGAAAGGTGCTCTTTGGAATGTGGGCCCCTTTGCCCAGCTAGGCTGCAAAAAAGTGTCACACATCTGGTATCTCCGTACTCAGGAGAAGGTAAGGAATGTGTTTTGGGGTGTCATTTTACATATACCCATGCTGGGTGAGAGAAATATCTTGGCAAAAGACAACTTTTCCCATTTTTTTTATACAAAGTTGGCATTTGACCAAGATATTTATCTCACCCAGCATGGGTATATGTAAAATGACACCCCAAAACATATTCCCCAACTTCTGCTGAATACGGAGATACCACATGTGTGACACTTTTTTGCAGCCTAGGTGGGCAAAGGGGCCCAAATTCCTTTTAGGAGGGCATTTTTAGACATTTGGATACCAGACTTCTTCTCACGCTTTGGGGCCCCTAAAATGCCAGGGCAGTATAAATACCCCACATGTGACCCCATTTTGGAAAGAAGACACCCCAAGGTATTCAATGAGGGGCATGGCGAGTTCATTGAAAAAAAAAAATTTTGGCACAAGTTAGCGGAAATTGATTTTTTGGATTTTGTTCTCACAAAGTCTCCCTTTCCGCTAACTTGGGACAAAAATTTCAATCTTTCATGGACTCAATATGCCCCTCAGCGAATACCTTGGGGTGTCTTCTTTCCAAAATGGTGTTATTTGTGGGGTGTTTGTACTGCCCTGGCATTTGAGGGTCTCCGCAATCATTACATGTATGCCCAGCATTAGGAGTTTCTGCTATTCTCCTTATATTGAGCATACGGGTAATGAGATTTTTTTTTTCCGTTCAGCCTCTGGGCTGAAAGAAAAAAATGAACGGCACAGATTTCTTCATTCGCATCGATCAATGTGGATGAAAAAATCTCTGCCAAAAAAAGAAAAAGGAGGGGAAAGGCGTCTGCCAGGACATAGGAGCTCCGCCCAACATCCATACCCACTTCAGCTCGTATGCCCTGGCAAACCAGATTTCTCCATTCACATCAATCGATGTGGATGAATAAATCATTGCCGGGATTTTTTTTTTTATATACAAAGTGTTTGCCAAAGTATATGAACACCGCCACCTCCTCAGCTCATATGCCTCGGCAAACATATCTTTTACTGCAGAGGAGAAATCTCGTCTTGCAGCGCCGCATACACCGACTTGCGTGTAATCTGACAGCAGCGCAATGCTTCTGTCCGAATGCACATCAGTGCTGCAGCTGGTCGATCGGTTGGTCCACCTGGAAGGTAAAAAAAACAAAACAAAAAAGAAAAAACCAGGCCGCAACGCAATAACTTTATTAACTGTTGAACAGAACATAGAAACTTTTTTTAAACTTTTTTAACTGAACGTTTAACTTTTTTACTTACCGGTATTTTTTTTTTTGTTTAGTTTTTTTTACCTTTATAGAGCAAACCTCTCCTTCCCCATGGGACAATGTGCAAAGCGCAAATCGCCCAAAGATGTGGCGAAGTACGTTATGCACTTTATCCCAGGTGAAAGGAGAGGTTTGCAGCAGCTGTGAGAGAAAGGGCCCTAATAGCCCTGTGTGCCTGTCCTGGTGAGATGTGATCCCTATGCTAGGTGTACCTGTGTGTGGTACTTCCGGAAACACTCACCATAGCATAGGGCAGGGTGGTCCGGACAGTCAGGACAGAAATAGCGGGTGTCACGCCTTATTCCACTCCTGCTACAGACACGACATTTTTTTCGGGGTGGCGGTTGGGTTGAGGTACCAGCAACGACACTGGGGAAATGTCGCTCGTGTAGACGGCTAACTACACTGGTGGATGGGGCCACGGAACCTCCCGGATAAATGAGGTTCTCGATGATCTCTTCCTGGAATTTGAGGAAGGATCCTGTTCTCCCAGCCTTACTGTAGAGAACAAAACTATTATAGGCAGCCAATTGAATTAAATATACAGACACCTTCTTATACCAGCGTCTGGTTCTGCGGGAAACTAAATAGGGAGCCAACATCTGGTCATTGAAGTCCACCCCTCCCATGAGCGCATTATAGTCGTGGACTGAGAGGGGCTTTTCAATGACACGGGTTGCCCTTTCAATTTGGATTGTCGTGTCTGCGTGAATGGAGGAGAGCATGTAAACGTCACGCTTGTCTCTCCATTTCACCGCGAGCAGTTCTTCGTTACACAAGGCAGCCCTCTCCCCCCTTGCAAGACGGGTGGTTACAAGCCGTTGGGGGAAGCCCACGCGACTAGTTCGCGCGGTGCCACAGGCGCAAATCCGTTCTAGAAACAAATGCCTAAAGAGGGCCACACTTGTGTAAAAATTGTCCACATAAAGATGGTACCCCTTGCCGAATAAGGGTGACACCAAGTCCCAGACTGTCTTCCCACTGCTCCCCAGGTAGTCAGGGCAACCGACCGGCTCCAGGGTCTGATCTTTTCCCTCATAGATCCGAAATTTGTGGGTATAGCCTGTGGCCCTTTCACAGAGCTTATACAATTTGACCCCATACCGGGCACGCTTGCTTGGGATGTATTGTTTGAAGCCAAGGCGCCCGGTAAAATGTATTAGGGACTCGTCTACGCAGATGTTTTGCTCGGGGGTATACAAATCTGCAAATTTCTGGTTGAAATGGTCTATGAGGGGCCGAATTTTGTGGAGCCGGTCAAAAGCTGGGTGGCCTCTGGGACGGGAGGTGGTGTTGTCGCTAAAGTGCAGGAAACGCAGGATGGTCTCAAATCGTGTCCTGGACATAGCAGCAGAGAACATGGGCATGTGATGAATCGGGTTCGTGGACCAATATGACCGCAATTCATGCTTTTTAGTTAGACCCATGTTGAGGAGAAGGCCCAGAAAAATTTTAAGTTCGGAAACTTGGACTGGTTTCCACCGGAAAGACTGGGCATAAGAGCTTCCCGGGTTGGCGGATATAAATTGTGTGGCATACCGGTTTGTCTCTGCCACGACTAAGTCCAAGAGCTCCGCAGTCAAGAACAGCTCAAAAAATCCCAGGGCCGAACCGATTTGAGCCGTCTCAACCCGAACTCCAGACTGGGCGGTGAAAGGGGGAACTACAGGTGCGGCTGAAGTTGGTGACTGCCAATCAGGGTTTGCCAGCACCTCAGGGATTCTAGGGGCTCTACGGGCCTGTCTGCGCGGTGGCTGCGACGGGGTAACTAGTGCACGTGCCACCGTACCAGCTTCAACTGCCCTTCTGGTGCTCGCCACGTCACCATGTTGTACGGCAGTGCTGGTACTAGGTCCAGGAAGGGCTGCGCTGCTGGTGTATGCCTCACCACGTGATCCGGCAGCGACAGCCCCACTCTGCTGCTCTTGAAGCGGATCCTGCATAACCTGTGGTCTAGCGACACGGGGCCGGGTACGCCTGGTGCTGCCAGGGACCTCCACCTCCTCGTCCGAACTTTGGGTCAGAGAGCCACTGCTTTCCACAGGTTCATATTCTGACCCGCTAGATTCGTCAGATGAGGGTTCCCACTCCTCATCCGACTGGGTCAGAATCCTGTAGGCCTCTTCAGAAGAATACCCCCTGTTTGACATTTTGGACTACTAAATTTAGGGGTATTCCCTGAGACTACCCAAGAAAAAAAGCAAGCCTGTCTTACAAAGGGGAGGCTAGCGAAGTACCGGAGGCCGCTGCGGTTGATAAAAAATATCAAAACTGATTTTTTTATCGCCGCAGTGCGTGTAAAGTGAATGTGCAGTGATCAAAAAACAAATTTTTTTTTGTCACTGCGGTGGGGCGGGCGTGGGTGGACGCACGTGTGGGCGACCGATCAGGCCTGATCGGGCAAACACTGCGTTTTGAGTGGAGGGCGAACTAAAGTGACACTAATACAATTATAGATCTGACCGTGATCAGTTTTGATCACTTACAGATACTATAAAAGTACAAATGCTGATTAGCGATACGCTAAACAGCGAATAAAAGTGACTGCGGTGCGGTGGGCTGGGCGCTAACTGACGCTAACTACCTAACCAAGGGGCCTAAACTATCCCTAAAACCTAACAGCCAATACTAGTGGGAAAAAAAAGTGACAGTTTACACTGATCACTTTTTGTCTTTCACTAAGTGATTGACAGGGGGCGATCAAGGGGTTAATTAGGATGATGGGGGTGATGGAAGGTGATCAGGGGCTAAGGTGTAGTGTTGGTGGGTACTCACAGTGATCTCTGCTTCTCTGCTGGATCCAACCGACGAAAAGGACCAGCAGAGAAGCAGAGAAGCCATATAACAGATCATATTTACTAATATGATCTGTTATCTGGCTTCTGATTTGATTTTTTGAAAATCGCCAGCCTGCCAGCCAATGATCGTTGCTGGCAGGCTGGTGACGAAATACTTCTTTAACTTTTGCCGGCCCGCGATGCGCATGCGCGGGCCGGCAATGCACGAAATCTCGCGTCTCGCGAGAGGACGCACCGGCGCGTCCACCCAGAACAACAGGACCGCCGCAAAGACGCAATCCTGCGTACGGCGGTCCTGAGGAGGTTAAAGAATGCTATTATTTTCCATTATAACCATGTTATAATGGAAAATAATAAAGTAAATGGGGTCCCGGGTCGCTCATCCCTCGTCTCCTTAGCAACCATGCGTGAAAATCGCACCGCATCCGCACTTGTTTGTGGATGCGATTTTCACGCAGCCCCGTTCATTTCTATGGGGCCTGCGTTGCGTGAAAAACGCAGAATATAGAACATGCTGCGATTTTCACGCAACTCACAAGTGATGCATGAAAAACATCTCTCATGTACACAGCCCCATTGAAATGAATGGGTCAGGATTCAGTGTAGGTGCAATGCGTTCACCTCATGCATTGCACCCGCACGGAGTACTCGCCCGTGTGCAAGGGGCCTAAGAGTACGTAGCTGCTGGCCAATTCCCTGGTAGCTACTCCCATGTTGGAGATACCAGAAAAAAAATTAGGCATTGGTTTTTGAGGAAACAACCGAAATAGTATTCACATAGCACTTTTCCTGTTAAAACATGTTGTGTATAGAAAAATACCCCCTTATAATGTGTGCCAGTGCAAAAATGCCCCTTATAATGCATGCCAATGCAAAAAATACCACCGAATAATGTGCAAAAGTACACCCCTTATGTGTATCAGTACAAAATGCCCCTATTTAGTGCTCTCAGTAGATGCCCCCATAGTGCTCCTCCCCGCCCCATGGTGGCTCAACAGCATGGTGTCAAATAACAATACAATAAACTCAAATACCTCCATGCGACTGTCAGTGATGCCCTGCAGGCCTGTTTCCTGAGTTGTACGCTGCCCATGATATGCCAACCCCTTTCATTTTTTTTTAAATAAAACACAGACACCATTATTTAATTGAAATAAAATTTTGGCCACAGACTTTAATAATTAATCTTTTATTAACTAACCAATAGCTTCACCATGAATCAAATAATACCTTTTAAAGGGGTTCTCCCATGATTATTGTGAAAAAAATTAAAATTAGACATCATATGGTTCATGACAATCTCTTTCTAACAAAGCTAGAACCAGCCCTGTACCTCTCATGGATCCAGAGATCTCCACATTCATTGCTCTACTAGATTTATATCAAGCTGGCAGCTCAGGGGGCGTGTCTTTTCTGCTGGAGCTCAGGGGGCGTGTCCATGCTCTTCCTATCACAGCTCAGGAGGCAGTTGAAGGATGGAACTGAGCATCTGCGGCCATCTCAGTGAGCAGGACAAAGAAATATGGTAAAAAACAAACAGTAGGTGGCGCTATACAGATAAATAATTACTTGCTATTATAAAAGTATTCAGATCCAAGTGCTGGTTTGAAAACTGTAGAATATTTTTCGTGGGACAATCCCTTTAACGTAAAGACCAAATATCAAAATAACCACCATAATAATAACAATAATCATAAAGATAATAAGCTCAACCATAAGCTCGAGCTTCCTCACCTTTTCGCTTGTCATGAAGCAATTTTACCTCAGGTTAACCAAAAGACCATGACATAGAAAACAGGAGAGGGAGGGGTTGCCCAGAAGATTCCATGATGAGATAATACAAAATTGACCTAAAGTTCCCTTTATTTATACCCCAAACTCGTGACATTCTGCGTACACTTAGACCAATCAAACCGTTGTTGCTGAGGCCAGGAAGAAATTTACCTTGACCTCGCAACCATTGGTCACTACCATCCACCAATAAACACCTGTTGCCAACCTGGGCAAATTCTTCCCAAGCATAGCAACAGGCCTGAAACCCAATTACTGGCCGTTACTACCCTAACTTACTCTGCCTGGTGATGAAAACGTCTTCTTCTCTGGCGAGGAGATTCCCACCAAAAACGTCATGAGGGATCCACCAGGGATGACTATAGTCCCATGAGGATCCCTCCCAATAATCCGGGCTCCAGTCATTCTTACTCTTTTCTGATAGTTTTAGATACTGAAGCTTCATGAGCTTTCTATTGATTCCTGCTACCTAAGTAGTAGGGTCCACAAACAAGTCTGTGTCCATGGAACTGCAGTGTATAATATAGCAGATTGAGAGGGCTCTTGAGAAAAGGACCATGCTGTATGACATCTATGGAAAGGGGTTGTCACTAGTGCTACATTTTAGAGGTTGAGGGTTAAGCTACCCCTCTTCCCAGTTTTGTGGTAACCTTCTGTGTAGATGTTCCCTATACTACATAGAAGAAACAGATTCTTAGCATCAGGAACAGCGAGCATTAGTAAACAAGTCATGCTAAAATTAATCGTGATCACAAGTACGGTACAGCAAGCCATCTGTTACCGAAAAGTCAGCCTAATAAAGCCACACTGTGAAGATCTGGGCAAAGTCACTCTGCCAATAAAGTTTGAGATAAGAAAATGTGATCGTAAAGATAACTTTAGTCTTCATTTGATTGTCGTTGCAGAAGCCCAGGACTTTATTATCTCTCTCTACAAATTGAAGTATTTTAGGTTAGGGTTCCTTGTAGACCTCATTGCCTTGAAGGCTACATTGTCGCTCTATTGTGTAGCACCTGTATGCATCACAACATCTTGGTATATGTACCCTATTGTGACTTGTCAGTTAAGACCTGCACCTTAGGACCCATGGGCATGGTCGAATTACACATCCATGATAAGACACCCATAGACTGCTATGGGCCAATAATGTTCCTCCATGTTCCTCCAAGTTTGTAGGTCCCTCAACCACACCAGCATCACTATATGTTCTCAATCTAAACCAATTCAGAAAAGGGAGTGTCTTTTTACTATATTCTCATATTTTCTATAGTTAATATACACTGTTTGATTTAACAAGTAGCCTCAGTGGATTGGTTTCTGGGACTTTTAAACCAGCTCTGTCTAGTAAATGTTGCAAAGTATATCTAGGATATAACGGCTTAAAATGGTCATCCCAAGATTTAAACATTATTAAACCTGTTTAGCAGTTCTTGTCATAAAGGGTTAACTCTTTGCCTAGCTGTGAGCATTTCACTTTTACTTTGAGCCTTTATATGCTGGCAATGTATATCCCTTATCTTTGAACTACTAACAGCTCATAAACAATTATTTAAGTCATATTCTTATCAGTAAGATAATAATTGAGCTATAATGAGTGTTTATGAGGTCAGGAGATCAGAGATAAGGAGCCATCAGCTGAGCTGCCTGACTGGAAACCGTATAAACACAGAGCCAGGTACTAGAGAATCTTAAGAGAAAGGGGCAAGACATTTTTAATAAAGAATTGAAAGAATAATTTTTAGCTCAAAAGGAGTGCAATGCAATAATAAAAAAAATTGCCATAGCCTTTACCCCTTTGAGAGGGTCATTTGGTTTCATGATTACATTTTTATTTATCTGCCCACCTCAAACACTGCATATTTTTGTCACATTTTTCATGGCAGCACTTTACCTCCCCTGTTGTCAGCATCACTGCATCCTGGCTAGAGGTTTACAGTACATGCAGAACTTCCTCTTTTCGTCAGCTTCCTGCTGGGTTTTCTAATCAATCCCAGTACGTTTTGCTCTGTACTGGTTCTCAGGGCTTGCTCCACCTGCCACACTATTGCCTCTACAGTGGTAACACCCCCTACACCCTTCCCCTATCCATGTTAGCTAGACAGAGTAAGCCCTGTGAAACATTACAGCAAAGCATGCTGGAGTTGGTTAGAAACCACAGCAGGAAACAAATGAAAACAGGAAGTTCTGCATGTAAACCTCCTGCCAGGATGCAGTGATGCTGAGAACAGGGGAAGAAAAGTGCTGACCTGAAAAACAGGTATGTGGGGCAAACATATGCAATGTCTGGGGTACTCTGGGAAGATAAAAAAAAAATAAAGTATGAAACTGGAGAACCCCTTTAATGATGTTAGCATATTCATTAATGCATAAACTTTCTACTACTATACACTCCTCAACGTTAAAATTGCAACAACAAGAAGGAAAAGTTGTGGAAGTATGGAAATCATAGAATTGATAGACATGTTAATGACATGCAGATGATAAAAAATCGAAAACAAAATATACAAAACATCTTAATTTATTCAGTATTGAGTATGAGCACCCCACGCAGAAATACATGCACTTACACACATTGGCATGCTATCAATTAGGTTATTAATGGTGATTTCGGGGGGAATTTTCTGCTACGCTGAATGTACTTGGGCATGCAAATCATCAAGATCCTTTCCAATTCCCAACCAATGACGTCCCAGATGTGCTTGATGGGAGACCATAGTAGCACATTTAGGCCACTCAGACTGCCCACAGTTGCACAGACAACATGTGGCCTGGTATTGTCTCCTGAGACACTTTGGAGAAATGGCCGTACCACTGGTTCTATGACCTAATCAATGTAACACCACGCTGTTAGTTACCTGAAAAGAAGATTAGAAGGGTGCGACTACCATATGTTATGCGACCCAACACCATAATCCCGGAAATAGGGCTGATGTGATGTTCCCATGGTAAAGGTCTTTTCATGGAGTTCCCCATGTAGTCTCCAGAATCTCTGGCTACCATTGCATCCAAGACACAAGCAGGACTCATCGCTAAAGAGGATAGCGACAATGCAGTACAAGGTATGCCAGAGGAGACCAATACAATACAAAACGGCAAAAGCCAAAAACGTAGTCATAATACCAAATCCAGAAATCCAAGCCAAGTAGTCTTCAATAAACGCCATAATACCAAATCCAGAAATCCAAGCCAAGTAGTCTTCAATAAACGCAAGAGACCAGTAGGGGGAGCCAGAGGACAAGAATTCACCAGCACCTGCAGGTGCCGGCTTTTATACTGAAATAAGGCAGCTCACCCTGTTGCCTAAACATTGGGTGGAGCTGCCGCCCGCGTTCCCTGATGCTCTGGAGCTCTGATGCACCTCCTCATTGGCCTGGGGCTCCAATGTCAGCAGAGGCCACCCTGAAGTCTTGGTTTCCCCGGGAACCAGATGCTGCTGCAGCACGGAGGCGGATGGAAGGCCTGTAGCTGGACGTCTAGCTCATAGCCTAAAGTTGTGCAAACTTCTTCTAATGGTTTGTGTAGACACTGTTTACCGCCCTAGGCTTGGGATGTGACATCCAGTTTCACTTGCAATTTAATCATCTGCAGATCTTAATGTCACCTGCCACTTCCTCAATTTGCATAACCTTATGGCTTGTCCTTCTTGGTGTTGAAATTTAAATGTTGAGGAGTATATGTGGTTAGGATTTGGGCTCTGTTTGTTTGATATGTAGCTCCACATTTAGTTCTGCTCTCATGCATGACTAAAGGCAGTCTATTAAAGGGGTTGCCCGAGTTCAGAGCTGAACCCGGACATAAGCTCCCCTTGACTCATTTACCATGTCTGAAATTGGAGCATTTCTAGCTCCAATGCTCCCCCTTGCCCTGCATCGCTTTTTCTTTACTACTGGTGAAGTACCAGGCTTCACATGAGTATGCTAGGCAGAGACTTACACCTACCAGTGAGCCTGGCTGTTTTACAAGCTAGAGCAGCACTAAAGACCACCCATTAGTGGCGGTGACGTCACCAGGATCACTGCTAGGCGGAAGCCTTTGTCTAGCATACTGAGAAAAAGCCGGATACGTCACCGGCAGTAAACAAAGCCCTTGTTTGTGGAGGCACGGTGGAGCATCGGAGCTAGAAATGCTCAGATGCTCCAGTCATACATGGTAAATGAGTGAAGGAGAAATTATGTCCGGGTTCAGCTCTAAACCTGGACAACCCTTTTGACAGTATTGACCATGCTAAACTGCTGACAGCACTAGGTAGGGGATGGGGAGAGCAGTACAAAGATACAATTTGTGAAGCTTTCAAGATAAGGAGTAGTGTGAATATGAAGTTTTATTCTGCTAGATTCTGCTCCTGCAAGCGCCCAGGAGACGGGACTTCACTGTGAAGTGCTTTCTGCACTGAGCTTCATCACAGTCCTTCCTCTCTGCTCTGAGTGACAGCTGTAGTAGTAGTCTCCTGTTTGGATGGTATAGCTGTCACTCAGAGATAAGGGGCTGTAAAGCAGCTCAGTGCAGAGAGCACTAAACAGTAAAGCCCCGTCTCCTGGACACCTGCAGGAACAGAATCTAGCAGAATATAAATTTACATTTTCACTATTCCTAATCCTAAAAGCTCCATAAATGGTATATTTGCCCTGCTCTCCCCATCCCCTACCTAGTGCGGTCAGCTGTTTAGCATGGTGAAAACTGCTGATAGACTCCCTGTAACCGTCAAAATCCTGGTGCCTACTTCATAAGAGAAAGACTGGTGGCACACATTGATATGCACAGGAGCTGGATTATAGAAAGGAAATATGCCACACAAACCGTGAGGTCATAATGGGCTTTCAACCCCCCTACCACCAGATCTGTGCCTTTAAGAGGCTGTGTCGGAGGCTCTGTTCAGTAGCAGTCTGGAGCTGTGGTTATGTATTCTTAACTTGTGTCCTATCATTATCTTGAATTCTATTAAATTTGGTAATCAGAAGAAGACTTTATTCTCCTGAGGAACCACCATAGATAGAAAGATCAAGCAGATGTGTTCTTTTTTTGATGTACGGTTAGTGTTTTTTTTTTTATACCTTTTAATAAGCGCCGGTCATTTTTAAACGCTTTATTGCAGTGATAATTGACAGAAGATGACTGTCTCAGACCGCAATGAATTGAACGCTCTTTTAGGTAATTACATTAGAAAAGTGAAGGATACTTACAGTTTCAGATGACTGTCGCTCCCACTGTCAGGTTACATTTATAGATCAAGTGTTGTGAATACCAGGTGTGTTTGGTATCTTGGTATTTCCAGCACATGGCCTCCACCGCCTTATGTCAGTCCTTCTTTTATAAATGCTCTGTTTTATTGCCTTTTCCACATTGTATTGCAGAATGCCTTTGGATATGAATATATATATATATATATATATATATATACATATATACAGTACAGATCAAAAGTTTAGACACACCTTCTCATTCAAAGAGTTTTCTTTATTTTCATGACTATGAAAATTGTAGATTCACACTGAAGGCATCAAAACTATGAATTAACACATGTGGAATTATATACATAACAAACAAGTGTGAAACAACTGAAAATATGTCATATTCTAGGTTCTTCAAAGTAGCCACCTGTTGCTTTGATTACTGCTTTGCACACTCTTGGCATTCTCTTGATGAGCTTCAAGAGGTAGTCCCCTGAAATGGTTTTCACTTCACAGGTGTGCCCTGTCAGGTTTAATAAGTGGGATTTCTTGCCTTATAAATGGGGTTGGGACCATCAGTTACGTTGAGGAGAAGTCAGGTGGATACACAGCTGATAGTCCTACTGAATAGACTGTTAGAATTTGTATTATGGCAAGAAAAAAGCAGCTAAGTAAAGAAAAACGAGTGGCCATCATTACTTTAAGAAATGAAGGTCAGTCAGTCAGCCGAAAAATTGGGAAAACTTTGAAAGTAAGGGCTATTTGACCATGAAGGAGAGTGATGGGGTGCTGCGCCAGATGACCTGGCCTCCACAGTCACCGGACCTGAACCCAATCGAGATGGTTTGGGGTGAGCTGGACCGCAGAGTGAAGGCAAAAGGGCCAACAAGTGCTAAGCATCTCTGGGAACTCCTTCAAGACTGTTGGAAGACCATTTCAGGTGACTACCTCTTGAAGCTCATCAAGAGAATGCCAAGAGTGTGCAAAGCAGTAATCAAAGCAAAAGGTGGCTACTTTGAAGAACCTAGAATATGACATATTTTCAGTTGTTTCACACTTGTTTGTTATGTATATAATTCCACATGTGTTAATTCATAGTTTTGATGCCTTCATAGTCATAAAAATAAAGAAAACTCTTTGAATGATAAGGTGTGTCCAAACTTTTGGTCTGTACTGTATATACATATATTTTTTTGTAATACTATGCTATATATGACTGATCAATTGGTATGAGTAAACAGTGATAGTTTTCGGTACATAATTCACATGTCTGGAGCCTTTAGGCCCAGATTTTTTGTCTTTTTAGATTCCGCCTATCAATTTGACCACACCTTTATTTATGTATGATTTTAAAGGGGTTATTTTATACAAGTGCAATAGCTGGGTTTGGATTTGATCCAACGCTACGCTGGGTTCTCCGGGCAACATAGGGAAAACCACGTGTTGCTGCTCTCCAGAAAGGATGGTAATGCGTGGAGCACCCCAATGGGAAATAAGTCCAGAGAGTCAAGGTCTGCAGTAAACTAATGTGCTGCTTTACTGAAGTAACTCAGGTGCAAAACAATACAGATGAGGCATAGGGCTGGCTTCTCCAGTCTCCTCTCTGGCAGAATAAGGGTTTGATGCTGACCCTTTCTCTGTCTCAGAAGGCTGGTACCCTGTCCAAAGGCTGGAGGCTGACGATCTGTGTTTCAGTGTTCCAGCTGGCTCCTTGGTCACAGGGCTAGTGGCTTAGGGTCTGTGTTTTAGCATCCCCATCTTAGAGTCTTCTTCTGGTCACTCATGCAGTCTGGCAGAGTCTCGTCTTCTAAGCACTGATCCCTAACTGCAGAACTCTAGGGGCTCTGACTGCTTTCCTTATATACAGTTTCTAGCTGAACTAGAACCGTCTACTGGAGGGGTGGAGTGGAGAAACTCGGCCCAAGCAAATACAATGTTACAATTCTTCATCCCTCATAGACTTACATTAGACCTTCAGTAATACTCAATGGCAATGACACAGCAATTTTTCCAGAGAAAAACAAGTCTTTGGACAAAATAACATAGCTACACCTTCAAAAAGGTCAGTCTGTCTGGTTTTGGTGGTAAACAAGTCTGATAACAAACATGCAGCTACACAGTATTAAACAGTATAAGTCGGTGCAAGTTAACCTTTTAAAGTGATATAAAGTAAGGAATTGATGACTTGGGGAAATAGGGACAAATGTCCACAAATGTCCAGACATCAAAGTACCCCTGCTCCAGGGCACTACACAAGCAGTATGCCCTATTTATAAATATGGACATGGGCCCCTGCTTGTGACACATTCTGTGAACCAATTCTGGTGGACCCACTGTGTCCAGGCATTTCCACCATGTAATGTTACATGTCCAGTGAAAAAAACAAAAACGTGTTCAACTGTTTTTAATAGGGAGGGGGGAGTAAGATGTCAACCTGTATCCTGCGAGAATAAAGGATCAGGCATGTTGAAATTCAACACACCCTGCAAGAGGAGATTCGGCACGCCCCCATACACATAAAATAGTTGGGTGGACCAACTTAAACAAACTTTGCTCATATGTGTATGGGCACTTTAAGGGATTGTCCTATGAAAACTATTCTACATTTTTTAGACCAGCACCCGGATCTCAGTTCTTGTAACTGCATGTAATAAAAGATACAGTATAGTTACAAGTTATTCAACAAAATCTACCTGTATCCACCTGCTGTTTGTTCTTCTCATTTCTCCATCCACCTCGCAGAAGTCGTTGCACAGGCTCAGGTCCATCCTTCAACTGCTACCAGCTGTATCTACTGTTAGAAGCTGTGACAGTTACAGAGAGAGAGAGTTGCAGCAGAAAGGAAACGTCCCCTGAGCTGTGATAGGGAGAGAGCTGCGGCAGAAAGGACAAGCCCCCTAAGCTGTGATAGGGAGAAAGCTGCGGCAGAAAGGAAAAGCCCCCTGAGCTGTGATATAGCGTGAGCTGAGCGTACACGGCCCATGAGCTGTGATAGTGAGCTTCAGCAGAAAGGACACGTCCCCTGAACTGTGATATGGAGAGAGATGTGGCAGAAAGGACATGCCCCCTCAGCTATGATAGGGAGAGAGCTGCCGCAGTGTAAGGGTCAGCCCCTAGAAACACCTATTTACATTGCGCTGTATTGCTAATGATAAGGTTTCACACAGACTGTGATATCTTCCTCCAGCCACAAGAGGCCGCTGTGTTGTTGAGTAAGAGAGAAATTAAGTTGTTTGTTCCAGAGGATGTAGGAGGAGTTTCAAGTTCCCGGGCTCAGTCTGGTGTGTGTCTTCCTGGCTGGAGTGCGTTTTTCTGGCTGATGTGAGCAGAGACTGTAAAGTGATTCTTCCAGGCTGCTGTGGGACAGGATAACAGAGACTGTAAAGTGTGTCTGAGATGAGTGATATCGTTCAATTCAGAGACCAGTGATAGAACAGATACTCCTGTCAGAGCCAAACTATGTGGATGCCGGTACCTGCAATCTAGACAGAGAGAGGAAAAGACAGCGCTGGGACAAGCAAGTGACTGGATAAGGATTCAGACTACACCTGCCTCCACGTACCAGACCAAGACAAGCAGATGCCCACAGAACTGTGAGTGTGCACTGGTGCTAATCTGTGATAGGTCATAGAACAGTATACTGTAGTCAGTGCAATGCAGCAATGTGCCCTTAGTAGCAGGGTTCAGACAGGAAAATAGTAGAGGGGAGTAGCTTGTATTTTTATGTGCTTGCTGGTTGGGACGAGATTTTTGGATGCAAAGTTCAGTTATCCTTTCTGTAAATTTATGTAAATTTGCCCCTGGTGCATCGGCACAATACTGTTAATACGATTTTCCGGCCGTTATATTTTGTTCTTTAATAAAGCCGGTATCTGCTTCAGCCTCCTTGTCTGCTGTACTGTATTTGAACCCTGCCCTGCGATCTCTTCCTCCTCTGACCGCTACAAGAGGCGCTGCGAGCAGGGTACAGTCACAGAGATGGAGGCGGCTGAAGGCAATGTGCATGATGCTAATGTGAGTACCTCAGGCAATGGTGGAACCCCTGCAAGGGCCCTCCCTATGGGCACGCTGTTTAACTTGCTGCCCAAATTTGATGGCCAGAACATGTCACTGTCTGTCAAGGTCCCTCAGGTGACTGCTGTCAGGAAATCAAGGAGATTGGCTGTGCGTGGAGGAATCTAACAACCTCCTTGATTTCTCTTGATTCAGTGTTGATAGGGTTAATGACCACTTCCCTTTTCTCAGCTGTTGCTCAGTGTTCATCACTTCTACCCTTTATAGTATGACCCCACCCTTCTGACTATGTGGTAGATAGCGTCATTTGGGTTTGGCTGAGCTGGTGTGAGTTTGTTTTTGGTGTTCCTGCTCGTCCGTCTCTATAGAAGTTAAGTGTCGTGTTTGTTTGTGTTTGTTATATTCCCTGTTGTTTGTATCTGGGCCTGAAACAGAGACTTCCATTCATCCATCTGGGGAGGAATGGGTTGTCTCTGGTCCTAACCTTTTCCAGGGCCTAATAGAGATATAAAGGCCTAAGTATCCTGCATATAAATATTCCTACCTTCAAGGTCTATTCATATTGATAGATAGTTAGGGCCCGGATTATGGTTGTCTAGGAGGTGACCTGTTTCTTCCCTAGTTTCCAGGCCCAGTTACTGTTCCCCTTCCCTCCTCTGTTCATTGTGGAGTTTCCCCCCCACATTGATCGCAACACTGTCAGACTGGGTGACAAGGTTACAGAGCGCTGTCAGGGTTTACAATGTCAGCTCAGAACTACAAGTGGAAATCGCTTTGGCCACCCTAGAGGGTGAGGCCAGAAGAAATGTGTTCCTACATCCAGAAGCCACGCGCAATGCGTTGAAAAAGATTGTGCCATTTCTGGTAGAAATCCACGGGGAAACAGCTAGTGCAGGGGACCTCCGGGCAAAGTTCTTTTACCGGATTCAGCAGGAAGCCAAAGGGGTCTCATAATATGTGACGGCGCTACAGGAAGTATTGGCCGAGATACAGACAAAAGAGGCAGACGGAGTGACCAGCATGGGACCCGTAGACCGGACACTGTGGGAACAATTCATTCTGGGACTCTACAGCATTCCCCTGAGATAGGCCCTGCGGGAGCGAGTCAGGGTGGACCCTACCCTAACCTTTTAACAAATATTGGCAGAGGCTTTGGCACGAAGCAAAGAGGAAAGTTACGCCTCTGGAGTGATACGGACCCAGACTGTCAGACCCCTCGGGGTTACAAAGAATGAAGAGGCCCTGGTCAGGGTGGTACAAGACTTGCAGAGCTCCCTGAGTGCTATGCACGAAAAGTTGACGCACCTGGAAAGACGGATGGGGTCGTGCTATATCCCTGAGGCTGCCTATCTGGCCCGACAACAAACCTATCAGGCGACCCTGTGGGTTCCTACACCAGAACATCCTCACCCTAATTTACCTTCCCACCAAGTTCCTCAAAATCCTCCACTGAGGCCAGCCAGTCAAGTCCTAAGGGCACCTCCCACACGCAGGCAAAGGGAAGGTCGTCAAGAGGCACAGTGTTGGCGGTGTGGAAATTCCGGCCCCCGCAGTAGTGGGGCATACTGCTGGGGAGGTGGAGAGCCAAGTTTCCCATCACGGTTCCGAACACCTGGTCGCAGGGTGTCCCATCATACTGTCACGAATCAGTGGAAGTGGATCCACTGTGCTACAGACTGGCTGTACCCTGGAGGGGCGTGACTGAGAAGCTACCTGGTCTTTGCTAGAGCCTCTGGTGGTGAGGATAGACTTGCGCCGTTAGGGTAGCTGCCAGGTACCACTCCAGAGCAGTCCCAGGGTCAGTAGCAGCTGGTCCGGGCGGACCAGGAGGTACCTGCGAAGGTACCGACAGTATAGACATAGTTAGACAGGCAGGGTCGTTACCAGGAGCAACCAGAGAGGACCGGTGGACAAGGCAGAGACGTAGTCGAGACAAGCAATGGGTCAGGACAGGCGGCACAGGAATGAAGTCAGACAATCCGGGTCGGCAACAGGAGGAGCGATGCAAGCAAGCAGGGATTAGACGAAGAGCGTAGTCTAGGAACAAGGCACGTAGTCAGGAACACAAGTGGTAGCAAGCTCAATTGCACAGGGTAGGAACTTGACCTTGAGGTGCTTGGGTAGAGGGCTGAGCCACTTAAATACCTCCAGGAGACACAGGGTAGGTCAATGGAATCACCTGACACAACACAGCCCCGCCCAAGGAGTGATACGTACAGCAGCCGAGCACAAGCAGCGCTCAGGTTGACTGGAAGCTGTGGAGTGGAATCTCCAGAGCAGCAGCAGAGACAGGGAAGCACAGATCATGATCACAGGTGAGCACGGAGCCCGGAACCGTGGCGGCGAGCAGGGGGACAGCGTCGCACCGAGGAGGCTGTTACACATACGAGCTGAAATTTAAGGTGTTCCTGTCGACTGCTTAGTGGATACTGGGTCACAGGTAACAACTATGCCTGAGTGATACTTACCGTTACTTTCAAGCGCTGGCCAAGTCAGAGAGAGACATTGGTCCGGGTTACAGCAGCTAATCAACAACAGATCCCTGTCATGGGAGCCGTGTGGATGAATGTACAGCTATGTGGGCAAGAAGTGGGGAGAAAAGGTATCCTGCTGGTCCCTGAGACATTCAAAGAGGATGTACCGGTGATAACGGGCATGAATATTCTGCGAGAATTGGACCAGTTCATGTTCACTAAACGGGGACCGGGTTATTGGAAACAAGCCACTCCGCACAAACCCACCCAGAAAGCATTTCAATGGTTGATCCGATTCTGTGGGACACAGAAGAGTGTCCCAGCACATCAGTCCGTGGGTATGGAGGTGATCATTGAACTGGTGGGCCTAGGGAAGCTTGGCCAGGATGCCCTGTTGGCCCAGACACTGGCAGTGGTTAAGAATGGACGAGTACCCATAAGAGCTGATAATATGGGACATCTAGAAGTCTCCTTGGCGCCGGGAGTGGAACTGGCTCGTGTGTACCTACATCGGGGAGAAGTATTGAGTCGGAGAGAAGTGACTCTAGCTCTGGTAGGTGATGCTGTTTGGACCCTGGCAGTTACTGTCAGCGCAGAAGAGGCGCTGACCCCAGAATGGAATGGGAGAACCATCTTGGACCAAATGGAGATAGATGTGAAGGCTCTCAGGTCGGACCGTTTGCGAGTAGTTGAAACCATGCTGTGGGAGAGCCAGGCTGCGTTTGCCCACCATGCCGATGACTTTGGCTGCACACATGCTATCACGCATGAGATACCGATGGGGGACACTCCTCCAATTCGGGAGAGATATCGGCAAATTCCGCCCAAGTTGTACCAGGAAGTGAAGATGTTGTTGAAACAGATGATAGATTCCGGAGTGGTGCAAGGTAGCCAGAGCCCTTGGGCATCCCCAGTGGTGCTTGTCAAGAAGAAGGCACTATTCAATTTTGTGTGGATTACCGGCGTTTGAATGCATGCACCACGCGAGACTCATACCCTCTGCCTCGCATCCAAGAGTCTCTGACGGCTCTAGGACAGGCGAAATACTTCTTCACCCTGGATCTATCAAGCGGGTACTGGCAGGTACCGGTGGCAGAGCAGGACAGGGCAAACACAGCATTCATACTCCCCATGGGACTATTTGAATTCAACAGGATGCCATTGGGGCTCTCTAATGCCCCGGGCACCTTCCAGTGGCTGATGGAGAGATGTCTTGGAGACCTGAATTTTGAAGCCACTTTGATATACCTGGACGATATCATTGTGTACTCCGCTACTTTTCAAGAACACCTGAATCGACTAGGGCAGGTACTCGATCGACTGCGATCCCATGGCCTGAAGGTAAAGCCAAAGAAGTGTCATCTCTTCAAGAGGAAGATCGAGTACTTGGGCCATACGGTGTCCCAAGACGGAGTGCTGCGGTCCCGACACTGTGTGGCTGCAATACGAGAATGGCTAGTGCCCAGAACGCTGCGGGAGTTGAAGGCCTTCCTTGGACTGACCGGGTACTACCGGCGGTTCATCAAAGACTACGTAAAGATAGCGGGTCCTCTGAATGAGTTGTTGAGAGGAACGGCTGGGAGACCCAAGGGGCAAAGTGTTTCCTGGGGACAGAAGCAACAGGAGGCCTTCCAGGCCCTGAAAGAAGCCCTGACATCGGTCCCCATCTTGACTTATGCCGACCTCGACAAACCGTTCCTCTTATCTACTGATGGAAGTCTCTTGCAGGAACAAGATAGACACGAAAGAGTTATCGCCTATGCCAGTAGGTCCCTGCGGGATACGGAGCAAAACCCCCACAACTACAGTTCCTTTCGGCTGGAACTCCTTGCCCTGGGGTGGGCCATGACTGAGAAATTTGCAGGATATCTGACAGGGGCTAAAATCTTTGTACGGATTGACAACAACCCCCTGGCCCATCTGGACACTGCCAATCTGGGAGCCCTGGAGCAACATTGGGCAACTCACCTTGCAAAGTATGATTTCTCGATTCACTACTGCTCCGCTACAGAGAACACTAATGCCGATGGTCTGTCGAGGGTCACTTTTGAAACTCCGGTAGGGGATCTCGATGAACAAAAAGAAGAGAATGAAACTCCAGACTTCCGCAAGTTCGGACCTCCAGCAGTCGCGGCACAGACAAGTGGGGAGGCCCGTGCTCTACCCAAGACTTTAGGAAGAACTAATGAAGAATGGGGCCGAATACAAGATGAAGACGTTGGACTGCGGCAGATGAAAGGCTGGGTAACCCAGCGAAGGAAACCCGACAGAGAAAAAAGGACTGACCTTGATGCTGAGATGAAGTCCATTCTACATCAATGGGACAGACTGGAAGTCCACGGAGCTGTTCTGTCCCGCAAGTGGCAGCAGCCTGCTGATCTGGAGGCAAGGTGGTAGGTAGTAATTCCCAAAAACGTGGCACGGGAGATAGCCAAAGAGGCCCATGAATTCGGAGCTCATTTGGGGCCAGTCAAGACCTACCAGTGGCTGCAGCGTTATGTATATTGTCCGCAACTGGAGGCCACGGTTGAGGAAGTTTGCCAACAGTGTCGAGTGTGTGAACTCACTAAAAGCACGGAACAGAGAGCATGCCTACAAGCCATACAGACCAAAGAACCGCTGGAAGTATTAATGATAGACTATCTCCTCGTGGGACAATCAGACAGATTCCTACAGTACTGCCTGGCCAAGTTTGCAGTGGTCAGTCCAACTCGGGACCAGACAGCTGAGTGCGCAGTTCGGGCTGTCTGTCAAGACTTCATTCGGGTCTACGGGTGTCCAAAGCGGATTCACTCAGATCAAGGAGCGTGTTTTCAAGGGAAAGTGGTGGAGGAGCTACGCAGACTATCATTCCCAAGGGAATGGGGCCTACAAGCGCTTTAACCGGACACTGCTTCAAATGCTGAGGACGCTACAGAAAGATAAGAAGACACACTGGCCTGATTACCTGCCTGAATTGGTCTGGGCCTACAATAATCGGGTCCACTCCACCAGCGGTTACACCCCATACATGTTACTGTTCGGAAGAGCTGGTCGGGAAATCGTTGAATTGAACCTAGAACAACCAGAGGACCTAGTAGAACGATCGACTACCTCATGGGTGAAAGAACACTGTCAGCGGCTCCAGACCATCCGCCGGTTAGCAGGTCAGCGGTTGCAAGAGAGAACACATACTGACCGTCCTCCAATCCAGGAGGTTCCGTTGCAGCCTTGGGACCAGGTACTGGTGCGAGAGAAACATCCCAGAGGCAAGTGAAGCGAGCGTTGGGAAGTACAGCCATACAAAGTGATCAAGAGAGTGTACCCCAATGGTCCGGTCTACGAAGTACGGGTTGAAAAAAAGGAGTTAGCCTCAAGGACTCTACATAGGAATATGCTACGGCCATGCCGTTCTGAAGATCCCACACCTGCTCAGAGGACACCTCCTTCTGTCCCTCAGGACTTATTATTCCTGATGAAAATGATGGTGAAGACTGGTGGACCGTTCCTAACACTGAGGAAAGTTCCCAGGCCGCAGGTGAAGAAGCTCCTGCCACAGAACCAGTATCGGCTTGCAGTGAGGAGGAATCCTCGACCACATCCGAAACTCCTATTGTAGTGGAAGACTCCAGGTTGACAGCTCCCAGTGTGGAGAGTCAGGTCTTAACAGATAGTCAAGACCTCCGGTGATCTAGTAGGCTTACTGCAGGGATTCCACCAAACAGGTATGCTGCCGATCAGTTCATTTGGTCCAACTGTATGTATTGTAGACAATGTTGTACTGCCATTTAGAAGTTGTATTAACCATTCCTTTCTCATGGACTATATAGCAAGGCCGAGGACAGCCACCTTTAAATGGGTAGGCATGTAAGGGTCAGCCCCTAGAAACACTGATTCACATTGCGCTGTATTGCTAATGATACGGTTTCACACAGACTGTGATGTCTTCCCCCAGCCACAAGAGGCCGCTGTGTTGTTGAGTAAGAGAGAAATTAAGTTGTTTGTTCCAGAGGATATAGGAGGAGTTTCAAGTTCCCGGGCTCAGTCTGGTGTGTGTCTTCCTGGCTGGAGTGCGTTTTTCTGGCTGATGTGAACAAAGACTGTAAAGGCAGCTGTGGGACAGGACAACAGAGACTGTAACGTGTGTCTGAGAGGAGTGATATTGTTTAATTCAGAGACAAGCAGCTGCCCACAGAACTGTGAGTGTGCACCAGTGCTAATCTGTGATAGGTCATAGAACAGGATACTGTAGTCAGTGCATTGCAGCAATGTGCCCTGAGTAGTAGGGTTCAGACAGGAAAATAGTAGAGGAGAGTAGCCTGTATTTTTATGTGCTTGCTGGCTGGGGCGAGATTTTTGGATGCAAAGTTCAGTTATCCTTTCTGTAAATCTATGTAAACTTGTTATCACTGTTCCTGTCATTTGTCGATTGCGTCCCTGGTGCATCGGCACAATACTGTTATTCCGATTTTCCGGCCGTTATATTTTGTTCTTTACTAAAACTGTTATCTACTTTAGCCTCCTTGTCTGCTGTACTGTATTTGAACCCAGCCATGCGGTCTCTTCCTCCTCTGACCGCTACAGCAGAAAGGACACACTCCCTGAGCTGTAATGGAACTCCAGCAGAAGGGACACGCATCATGAGCTGTGATAGAGAAAGCTGCATCAGAAAGGACTCTCCCCCTGAGCTTGCCAGCCTGAAATAAATCTAGAAGAGTAATTGGAGCAATGAATGGGGAAACCTCCGGACCCATGTGAGGTACAGGGCTGGTTCTGGCTTTGTTAGAAATGTCTGATTGTATTTTTTGTATTAATCATGGGATAACTCCTTTAGGGATTAGTCCCTCATTTGCCATCTTGATTTATTGGCAGTGCCCAATGCATAACTGTGAAACCAGGTATCTCCGTCATGTGTAGTATGTGAGGCACAGGTGGGTCGACCTCATTCATTCTCCCTGTACCCGCTGCCAAGTCACTGCCAATGAAGTAAACATGTATAGCGGGCGGCTGTTGCCGATCATATTACCACAGTTCCCTTTGTGTCTAAATCTCATGATATACTAATTTTGGCAAGCACCACCCATACAACACTGGACCCGTACAGTATTGTAATCGCTTGGGCACTGACAGACTGGCAGGGCTGGGTTATGTTCAGGTTCAGGTAGAAGCCACTGAGGTGTCCTATTATCACTGTACAATGCAAGCACATGGAGTGATAAATAAGGACATAACGTGGGGGGTGCTTATCCAAGATGGTGGACAGGAAGCGGGCTGGGTGAGAGCAGGGGGCTTCCTGTCTGTGATGGGGGTGGGGGGTTATTGGTATAAACAGAGGACAGGTGAAGGGTCAGCAGAGAAATCTTTTTTTTTCTGCCCCAGGGTCGTGTGGGTCCTGGCATGGCATGCAGTGGCGGATGGGTGGTACACAAGATCTGGTCTGATGGCAGGGGAGAGAAAATGTACTTTTGGGGCGCATATTAAATGGAATGCTCTTTTATAGAAGATGTATGGGATCAGATGAGAGAGATATACACTGCTGTCATAAAGGAGGCATCTACATCTATACCATGGTACCTTAGAGGTTAAAGGGGTTGTCCCATAAAAATATTCTGCTGTTTTCAAACCAGCCCCTGGATCTGAATACTTTAGTAATCGCATGTAATAAAAAATGTATTATAGCCATTGAGTTATTCAATAAAATGTATCTGTATAGCGCCACCTGCTGTTTGTTTTTTTGTTTTGCTTAGTTCTTTGTCCACCTCGCTAAGGTGGACGCACATGCTCAGTTCCATGCTTCAACTGCCTCCTGAGCAGTGATAGGGAGAGAGCGGCAGCAGAAAGGGCACGCCTCCATTAGCTGCCAGCCTGAAATAAATCTAGCAGAACAATTGGAGCAATGAATGTGGAGATATCTGGATCCATGTGAGGTGCAGGGCTGGTCATGTACTGTATGTGAGGTGCAAGATATTGTCATGTACTGTATGATGTCTGATCTTCATTGTTTGCATCAATAATGTGAAAACCTCTTTAAGGGGTAAAGAGGGGACGTTGGTTCAGAGGTGGACCTGCTACCACATTCCTCGAGGATGTCAAGGTTTGCTGCCAGGCTACATTCACATGACCGTGCTGTGTTTTGCGGTCCGCAAATTGCGGATCCGCAAAGCACGTATGCCGCCCGTGTTCATTCCGCGGCATCCGGAAGGGAACGGGTGGTCCATTATAGAAATGCCTATTCTTGTCCGCAAAACGGACAAGAATAGGACATGTTCTATTTTTTTTGGTGGGGCCACGGAACGGAGCAACAGATGCCTTACAGTACATGGAGTGCTGTCCGAGATCTTTTGCGGCCCCATTGAAGTGAATGGCTCCGCATCCGAGCCGCAAAAAATGCTGCTCGGATGCGGTGCCAAACAACGGTCGTGTGCATGTAGCCTTAATGTAAGGAAGTCGTTCTCCACCCAAAGGATAGTGTCTTACAGACCTTCTCTGTGTCCATCTTCAAGGAATAGATCGTGTAGGCCCTTCCGTCCCAAGATAGAGAACCGGTGACCGAAACGGGTCCCAGAGGGACTAAGGGTGAGCTCAAGTAAGATGGAATTGCTGCACATTTTACCTGCAGATTTGCACAGGTACAATAAGCAGCCAAATAACAGTACAAGGCAAGATGATGAGATTTTCCCAAATCTGAAGAAAATTACAGTGCGGAAATTAACCTGTGGTGCAGATTTGAACGTCTGCAGCCGGTCATTTCTGCCAGACATAATTGTGCGTGGATTTCTTGTGGATTTCCTCAGCTGACTTTAATGGACAAGAAAAAAATCTTGATTTTGTAGTGGGATTAGTGCAGAATTTGAAGGGGACTTGTCACATTAAGCCTCATTCACATGTCAGTGTTCTCCACGGACAGCACACGTACCCATTAATTTAAGGGTCCATTCACACGTCTGCAAAATGGGTCCGGATCCGTTCCGCAACGTTGCGGAACGGATCCAGACCCATTCATTTTCAATGGGACTGCAAAAGATGCGGACAGCACACAGTGTGCTGTCCACATCCGCACTTCCGTTCCGCAAAAAAAATAGAACATGTCCTATTCTTGTCCGCAGACACGGACAAGAAAAGGCATTTCTATTTAAAGTGTTAGCCATGTGCGGTCCGCAAAATGCGGAACGCAGATGGCCGTTGTCCCTGTTTTGCGGATCCGCAATTTGCGGACCGCAAAACACTTGTGGACGTGTGAATGGACCCTTAATGTGTGTGTTCATACATCCGTGTTTTACCATGGTCCGTAGGTACCTGGTTTTAGCACGGAAGCATGCTCTATTTTGTGTTCATGGATCCGTCACGCCCAAAAAGTATGCAATCGCTGTTTCATCCGTGTTTAACGGATCATTAGGGAGAGATACTTTGAAAAAAAAATTTCAGCTGCACAGTGCCCGTGAAACAAGGATGACACACGGACAGCAAAAGACAGACACATCTACCACACACTTATCCTTTACGGGCGTCTTCACTGAGTCATCACTGACCATCTTTTCACGGATTTGAGCATGGACACAGATGTGTGAATGAGGCTCTATACATGTCTGTGAGCTGCATGCGATAGAGAAGGAGGAGCTGAGCAGATTGATGTATAGTTTTTGAGAAAGATTCCAGGAGACGGAAACGAGACTGTCCCATAGACGGAGAGTGTGCTATTTGAACGCTTCTCTCTCCCCTCATTCTAGCGATCGTTGGGAGCTTAGCACTCAGACCCCCACTAATCAAAACCTTTAATATGTCGCTATTACATATCAAAGGCTTTTTCAATTTGCAGGTACACGTTAAAAGGGTTTTCCGAGATTTTTATACTGCTGACCTATCCTCAGGATAGGTCATCAGTACATGATCGTTGGGGGAACAACACCCCCGGGACCCCCGCCGATCAGATGTTTGGGAAGGCAGTAGCGCTCCTATGGGCGCCACGACCTTCTCTCTGCTTACCAAGCACAGCGCCGTACATTGTATAGTGGCTGTGCTTGGTATTGCAGCTGCTCCACATTCACTTCCATGGGGCTGAGCTGCGCCTAGACCACGTGACCGATGAACGTGACGTCACTGGCCTTGGAAAAGCTGTGAGAAGCCTGTGCCGCTCACAGGAGCACCAGTGCCTTTTCAAACAGCTGATTGGCGTTGGTCCCGGGTGTCTGACTCCCACCAATGAGAAACTGAGGACCTATCCAGAGGATGAAAATCTTGGAAAACCCCTTTAATTCCTTGCCCTTTCTACGGTTAGGAGTCCAGTGGGCAGCCGTATTAGTGATTGGCAGCCTTCCCTGTATGAGCGTGTCTAATAAGATAGTGGTAAATTAATGAGTAGCACCGCCCACTGGACACATACAGTACGTATGAAAAAATACATTATACTGTATTTATTCATATAAGGCTTCATGCACACAACATTTAGTTTTTTCTGCATCCAATCCACTTTTTTTGTGGACCGGCTGCGGGGCCATTCAATTCAGTGGGGCTGCAAAAGATGCGGAGAGCACACGGTTTGCTGTCCACATCCGTGTGGCCATTCTACAAAACAGATAGAACTCGTCCTATTCTTGTCCGTTTTGCAGACAACAATAGGCAGTTCTACAATAGGGCCCAGGGGACAGTGCAGACAAGCCGAGACAATATCCGCGTTTTGAAAATCCTCGGATACGGTCGTGTGCATGAGGCCTAAGGCTACTTTCACACTAGTTTTTCTTTTCCAGTATTGGGATCAGTCATAGGATCTCAATACCGGAAAAAAACGCTTCTGTTTTGTCCCCATTCATTGTCAATGGGGACAAAACATAATTGAACTGAACGGAGTGCTTCAAAATGCGTTCCATTCCGTTTGGTTGCGTTCTCATACCGGAGAGCAAACTGCAGCAAGTTGCGGTTTTCTTTCCGTCATGGGATGCGGAGCAAAATGGACCCACAATGCAAGTGTGGACGGATCCGTTTTCTCTGACACAATAGAAAACTCATCCGTCCCCCATTGACTTTCAGTGGAGTTCATGACGGATCCGTCTTGGCTATGTTAAAGATAATACAACCAGATCCATTCATAACGGATGCAGACGGTTGTATTATCAGTAACGGAAGCGTTTTTGCTGATCCATGCCGGATCCAGCAAAAACGCGAGTGTGAAAGTAGTCTCAATCCCTGTCCAGCGGCTGTTCATACAAAGACTGGTGTCAGACACAGATTTTTTTTTTTTTACTGTTTGTCAGCATCTACAGCAATTCGCGGAGGCAAATGTGGTTTTGTGCAGATTTGTCTTGTAAATTATCATGAGAATTTTGCGGAAATTCCATCTGTCTTACCCTAAATATTTATCTTCTGTCCCTTTAATATTCAGTTGAATGTGATATATATTATCAGCCATTTCATCCTGGGGAGGCTGACTGTATGACCCTTCAATAAAATGACTGCCATGAAGTCCAGGGAGGTCCGTGCCTCCATGATTCCTAGTTTATGTCACCTATCTCTAGTTCCTCCAGACACATTAACAGACTGTACATAAGGCCTCATGCGGATTTCCGTTGTTCTGTGATCCGTGACCGTTTTTTCGTCCGTGGGTCTTCCTTGATTTTTGGAGGATCCACGGACGTTTTGGTGTCCGCCTGGCCGCGCGGAGCCAAACGGATCCGTCCTGATTTACAGTGCAAGTCAATGGGGACGGATCCGTTTGACGTTGACACAATATGGTGCAATTGCAAATGGATCCGTCCCCCATTGACTTTCAATGTAAAGTCAGGAGTTAATATACCATCGGATCAGAGTTTTCTCCAATCCGATGGTATATTTTAACTTGAAGCGTCCCCATCACCATGGGAACGCCTCTATGTTAAAATATACCATCGGATTTGAGTTAGATCGTCAAAACTCAGATCCGACAGAATATTCTAACACAGAGGCGTTCCCATAGTGATGGGGATGCTTCAAGTTAGAATATACTAAGAACTGTGTACATGACTGCCCCCTGCTGCCTGGCAGCACCCGATCTCTTACAGGGGGCTGTGATCCGCATTTGCGGATCCGCAATGCACGGGTCCCGTTCCGTGGCCATTCCGCATCACGGATGAGGACCCATTCATTTCAATGGGTCCGCAAATACGAGAGATGCGAAACGGTACAACGGAACACTACGGAAGCACTACGGAGTGCTTTCTGAGGTTCCGTTTCGTGCTTCCGCACCGCAAAAAGATTGCTCTATCTTTTTGCGGAACGGAGGGATCGCGGACCCATTCAAGTGAATGGGGCAGTGATCCCTATGCGGCTGCCACATGGCAGGTGCCCGTGCTTAGCGGACCGCAATTTGCGTTCCACAGCACGGGCTTCACACGGTCGTGTGAACAAGCCCTTATATTGATGACCTATCTTCTGGATAGGCCATCAGGATCTGATCGGTAGGGCTCTGACACCTAGGACACCTGACGATCAGCTGTTTCAGAAGGCAGCGGCGCTCACAGTAGTGCCGTGGCCTTCTCCAGCTTTCCCCAGGCCAGTGACATCACGTTCATTGGTCACGTGGCCTAGGCACAGCCGCCCTAGCCCCATTGAAGTGAATAGGGCTGAGATGCAATACCAGGCACAGCCACTATACAATGTACGGCGCTGTGCTTGGTGAGCTGAGAGAGGACCACAGTGCTACTGCGAGCGAGCACCGGTGCCTTCTTAAACACCTGAATCGACAGAGGTCCCAGGTGTCGGACCCCCACTGATCAGATACTGGTCATCACCTTGGGGACCGTCAGTCGAACAAGAGGGGAGGTGCTGGGTATTGATATGGCGGAGCAGTGGTGCACCAGATGGAATGGTCTTCCCCACGGTGCACCAAAAAGCTTATTTGCATAACAATAAAAAGAAGCATTTCTACGGATTAGAGGACTGGGTTATGTTCTGGAGCACCTACTCTACATGGTGGGAGGCTTACACTGAAACCAATTTTGAAGGTGACAGACTTCACTTTTGTGGAGCTTTCCTATAGACCTGTGGTGGTAATCATGTTTACCAGATCCCTGCTGCTGGGTTCCGGCTCAATCGCTGCCCCGCCTGCTCTGCAGGTTCTGGTTCTCTCCACGTCAACATCTGGTTTGATGTTAGGTCACGTGACCACTGGCTGCAGCGGTGACATGTCACATGACACATAGGTGACGTGTGACCGCTGCAGCCTGTCATTGCTGTTGATGCAGGGAGACCCGGGACCTGTAGAATGAGCGCACAGGGATGGAGTCGGAACCCTGCGGCGGGGATCAGGTAAATATAATTACCATCGGGGGTCCGACCACGCTACCGGGTCTGTTAAAAATCTACACAAAGGTGAACAACCCCTTTAAGGATCCGTTTTTACCTTCGGCAGTTTAACAAATTCCTTCTCCAGAGTCATATAATGAGATTCGGAACATTTATCTGAGGCGAATGCTAAAATTCAGTTTGCTGGGTTGGTTCTGATGAAATATACATTATGCTGCTATAGTTTTTTTTTTCCGGCTTTCAGCTTACTTTGCGCCCCATATTTCAGCTGTAAACGATACAAAGCCGGGAAGGTAAGCTGCTAAAAAACACAGCATAAGACAATGAGGAGCAGGCGGCATGTAGCGCTCTCCCGGCGGCGCACGTGACCTCCTTATTTGTACATCAGTCAGATAGTATTGCAGCAATGAAATCAATAATTAAAGCCTCAGTGACATATAGGCAGGTAGCCATATGGTCACAAAAGAGGCACAGAGCATCGCCTGGTAGCTTCCGTGGTCAGAGGATGTCACTTCTAACAGCAGGAGTTACATTTTTGTTTTTTTCCATCATAGTTTTTGGTAGCTGACAGCAGCTGATGGTCCTGCATTATATCAGCAGAGGTCTGAAACGCGCAGGTAAGGGACAGCTGCCACTTCTCTAATGAAACTCTGCTCGTTCCAGAGCTTATGCAGGTGACCTGTCATCATGTCATTCAGTAGGCTGTGTGTGGGTGTGCCGGGTGTGAATGGAACTTTTTTACTCACTGACCCACTGATATAGCCTGAAATATGTAGTTGTTCCTCCCGTCTCTCCTTTGGTAATATAGGTACTTTGCAGGCCTTATCCTCCTATATCCAGTAAAATTGTATTACTCCTAGGCATCTTAAAAAAATGAAACAAATTTGCAAATAGTAGTGTTTATTGGAGATCTTCTATCATTATGTGTCTGCAGCTTGCATGAAGACCGGTGCGTATCCATGGTTACAGACTACAAACAAACCTCGTGTAGTCTGATCTTGCAGCCGTGCTCCCTATCCTGCTCCCCACTGCTAGCCTATCAAATGTCTCGGCAAGATATAGGGATTCGATGTAAAGGAGTATGACTACAGGATGAGACTATGTAGGATATGTTTGTAGTCTGTAACCACGAAGACACAAAGCTCTGCATGGGAGCTGCAGACACATAGAAGTAGGACTTTTTTTTTATCCCAGTATAGATGGTATAGATTTGGCCGTCCTTACAAAGTAAAAGCTATTAACCAATTAGACTCTGTTCACACCAATGTCAGGGCTCCAATTTATAATGAAATCCATGACCCTGTGCCTGATCCATTAATACTTTATGATGGTTCCAAACACTGACCAGCTGACCAATTTACCTATAATGGGGTCCAGTGGGGTTTCCCTTGTTTTGGCACCAAGAATTGTGTCAGTATATGTAGTGGTCTAAAGCCAAGAAGTGGGTATACTTGGTGGTCTTGGGCACTGATGGGGGTTACTATGGATTTAACTGGTGGTCTAAGACAATGAAGAGGTTTATGTCATTATACAAGGAGAGGATAGAGAGGACTATGCAGATATAACTGTATGACTGCTCAGTTCTCTCTATGGCCAGGCAGAGCGATTCATGAGTCGTCTGCTTGATCAGTGACCGTAGCCCCCTGGCTTAGGGATCCGCTCACAACTGTGACCGCTGCAACCCCTATATTTATGCCACTGCTGTGCGGTATGGAGGCATCGTAAGGTGGAGTCTTTGTAATACAGTACTATAAGTGCTCCATTTTCTAGCATACAGACCACATGGACACAACTTTTCTGTCTTCACCAGGTCCAAAATTTCAAGTACCTTGCTGTATCAATCACTTGAATGGAGCAAAGCTGCAATGCCGTGATAAAGTCCATGGACAAGTAGTGTCCTGTCACTGTTGTAATAGAAATATTAATATTTGAAATCCGCTCTCATCAAACTTTGTGTAAGGAAAGGTAAAAATCCCTCAACCGCAGTCAGAGTCAGACACAGGTGTTACCATCTTGAATTCTTCTGAGCAACCCCCTTCCCCCTGCCCAGTCTGTTTCTTTTATTTACTCACAAAAGGTGTAAAAGGGGCTGGCCCATAACAAGGATACAGGAAGTGATGACATACAGGAAGTGATGACATACAGGAAGTGATGACATACAGGAAGTGATGACATACATGAAGTGATGATATACAGGAAGTGATGACATGGGAAGACAAGACACCATCATTTAGAATAACCTAGCCAACAAACACATGTATACAATAATCTACCATTACCACTGGAGTTAATTTTATCCAGCCTTGCTCAGTGATCAATGCCAGATAAAATTACTATGATCCTCATGCATGTTTATTTACAGGACAGCATCATTATCTCCAGCGGCTGATCAGGCGCACTAGAGACAACAAACGCACGTTCCTTTCATATATTGTTCTCTTAACAAATGCATCCACGCCAAGCCAATAAATCTGCATCTTGCGCGGGGGCCCTAGCCGGCGTCCATACATCAGCCAACAAAACACTGCTCTGCTGAACACATCAGTCTCCCCCGGCCCACATCCCAGTGCTTAGAACATGGACCATTTGCCGACGGAGACCTCTGCGCCCAGCAGCTGTGACAGGACATAGACAGGAAGATATCTGCAGCACGCCAGACCTGCAGGGTATAGCGAAGTGAGGTCACAGTTATGGGCAATCGAGGGTTACTCACTATTTGAAGAGGACCCTGGGCAGGCATACGGCAGTGAAGGAGAGGTAGACACAAGTTCCTCTGGGGCACACTCTGTATGTAGAGACCTGGCCTGATGTTGTGTGAGGTGCCCTGGATGTTGCAGGTATTTAGAGTGCCTGAAGCAAGGTCCTTTTAGAGATTCGTGACGCCAGTGCCTGTAATGGTGGCACACCGGTTTCCAGTAGCAATAAGTGAGGTACACAGGTGGTATAGTGAACCAAACGTTGCTTTACTTAAAACAGTCCAACTTTGTACATCAAGTTGGTAATGCAGTCCCTTATATCATATGTTTGACAAGCAGGCTCATTTCACAAGATGGCAGGTATTAATCATGCAAGATACGTGGAGGGCAAACAGTCAATGCTTTGCAGTGCTATGCTGCTCTATCCCCTTCAGCTATTCTAGCTGGCTGGATCCCAAGGCCCGGATGCCTAATTGCTGGCTTAAATCCTTGGTTTAAATAATCTTCCTCCAGTATTGGCACTTGCTTTGCTTTATAGATCCTCTGCCTATCAGGGTACTTATCTGTCTTGTAATGTCCTTGCTTTGTGGGGAAGCTGCAGGTTTCTCCCAGGAGGTGCTGTCCTACAACTGGGGTATCTTCTGAGCTAACTGAGGCTCACTTGATCTACAGGCAGGCTAGGGTTCTTCGCTAGCCTCCTGGTCATAGCTAACAGCCAGGGCTATCAAGCTGCATGTCAGGAGGAGGCCCTCAGCATATCTCTGGCTGGTGCCTTCTCACTTCTGTCTCCACAGACTCCTGACTATGAACTCCCTCCTCCCTGTCTGGGCCTGGACATTTATACTAGGGGCTCCCTATCTCCCTCTAGTGTCTAGGATGCCTAACTACACCCTAATAGGCCTGCTATGCATAATACAGGGGAAAACATTGCATGTAAAAACACATAGGAAAATACATTAAATGCATAGTTAAATATAATATTACTGTCCCTTGTGAGCAGAAGTAACGCGCAGCCAATTGACCCTTGTGTAGTGCCCACGCCTACCTAGTGGGACACTACATATCCACTTCAATGGTTTACCTCGACACTGAGAGACATGATGACAATACACAATATATTAGAAACACATCCTAATAAAATTTCCACAACACTGTGTACCGCTTTTGCAGCATTGAGGTGGCAGTTAAACCCCATTAGGGTTTATTTTACCGTTTGCCGCTGTTGTGTTGTGGCAGTTATTTTCCATATGAACCAGCAGCAGGTGGGCAGGGGAGTGGCTATAGCTCTGAATTAAATATACGCTGGACTCAATGACATCACGCCGGACTCAAATCAGCTCATTAGCATGCGCATCTTTGTGTGTATATTATGAGGTAACCATCTGTCACACCAGTAAGTGAATACATCTAAGGTACTTTTTAGTAGTTAATGATTGTATATAATTAGTTAGATTATAATCAAATATCCACATGACAGGTTCCCTTTAAAGGAAATGTGTCACCGAAAATTTGTACAGCGACACATATCCTTTTTTTCTAATCTGTTTTTATTTTCTGATTGTAGATTTTTTTAAATTCTATTTCCTGTACATGGTTTTGGGGGGCAGCCATCTTACCTGAGCTCTTCTTAACAGCATTTAGAGATATGCTTTACAGCAGCCACCATGGCCCATAGACAGAATAAACTTCTATGGGAGAGTTTTGTAGGCATGTTCTCTGACCTATGCAGAGCTTAGGAGGGAGTAGATAAGCTGTAATATCACCTATTGTGAATGGCAGATCCTTTGAAACCTAAATATTTGTGATATCTGTCATTCTAATCCTGCCTGTATATTGATAAGGAGGTGATCAGTCCAAGAAGTGGCACCTAGTGGCCAGTGAGAAAACTGCAGGATTTTTTTTTTTTAAAGGGGTTGTGTCACTTCAGCAAATAGCATTTATCATGTAGAGAAAGTTACTGCAAGGCACTTACTAATGTATTGTGATTGTCCTTATTGCTTCCTTTGCCGACTTGATTGATTTTTCCATCACATTATACACTGCTCGTTTCCATAGTTACGACCACCCAGCAGTCCATCAGCAGTGGCCCTGCTTGCACACTATAGGAAAAAGTGCCGGTCTCTCTGGTGGCCGGGACCGTGGGAGCGCACATAGGCTGGTGCTTTTTCCTATAGTGTAGCGATCATCTGGCAGTGTAATACTGCCGCTGATTGCATGATGGTCGCTCATCGGGCAAGCCAAATCTTTGGACATGTTAAAAAATTATCGGTTGCAGGCGGCAGATCTTGGTGTCTAATAACGATCTGCCGCTGGCAAACCACTATACAGCATGGGGATGGATGATGACATAACGATCGCTCCTCCCCATGCTGAGAAGGAGATCGCTGCATGTAATAGCAGCGGTCTCCTCCGCTAGTGAGCAGGTGATTGCTGGGAGAGAACGCTCCCCTCCCGACAATCGTCTGCCACATCGGGCTGTGTAATACAGCTTTAATTGTCAAGTAGATATCTCCTTCTGATCTGTTCCATTGTTGACTGGAGATGGATGAAGAGGGCGGGGCTTTGTCAGTAAGGTGGAGCTTAACAATCAGATGGGGGAGGCTCCTACTGCAGCCACTTACAGTCAGACACAAGACAGGGAGGAGGAGAGGAAACATGTCTGAGCCCTTGGGACACAAAGAGAACATTTCTTTTGTATATTTCTCAGTTTTAGTTGCAGTATATCACAAAACTGGATCACTAGAAAGCAAGAAATTAAGTAACGAAGAGCTGGAATAAAAATTTTTTTTTTCTTTTGCGCATTCTCTATGTTTAGTGTATCCTGGTATTTCACTTCATTTTTGACGTGAGATCTTGTGAGACATATATCAAAACTTAGTGGCATCTGCAAATGAATATGCAGTCAGGTCCATAAATATTGGGACACTGACACAATTCTAACATGTTTGGCTCTATACACCACCACAATGGATTTGAAATGAAACAAACAAGATGTGCTTTAACTGCAGACTGTCAGCTTTAATGTGAGGGTATTTACATCCAAATCAGGTGAACGGTGTAAGGGACTTGTTAAGGGACCAAAAGTAATGGGACAATTGGCTTCTCAGCTGTTCCATGGCCAGGTGTGTGTTATTCCCTCATTATCCCAATTACAATGAGCAGATAAAAGGTCCAGAGTTCATTTCCAGTCTGCTATTTGCATTTGGAATCTGTTGCTGTCAACTCTCCAGATGAGATCCAAAGAGCTGTCACTATCAGTGAAGCAAGCCATCATTAGGCTGAAAAAACTGAAAAAAACAAAACAAAAACATTAGGTGTGGCCAAAATAACTGTTTGGAACATTCTTAAAAAGAAGGAACGCACCGGTGAGCTCAGCAACACCAAAAGACCCAGAAGACCACGGAAAACAACTGTGGTGGATGACCGAAGAATTCTTTCCCTGGTGAAGAAAACACCCTTCACAACAGTTGTCCAGATCAAGAACACTCTCCAGGAGGTAGGTGTATGTGTGTCAAAGTCAACAATCAAGAGAAGACTTCACCAAAGTGAATACAGAAGGTTCACCACAAGATGTAAACTATTGGTGAGCCTCAAGAACAGGAAGGCCAGATTAGAGTTTGCCAAACGACATCTAAAAAAGCCTTCACAGTTCTGGAACAACATCCTATGAACAGATGAGACCAAGATCAACTTGTACCAGAGTGATGGGAAGAGAAGAGTATGGAGAAGGAAAGGAACTGCTCATGATCCTAAGCATATCACCTCATCAGTGAAGCATGGTGGTGGTAGTGTCATGGCGTGGGCATGTATGGCTGCCAATGGAACTGGTTCTCTTGTATTTATTGATGATGTGACTGCTGACAAAAGCAGCAGGATGAATTCTGAAGTCTTTCAGGCAATATTATCTGCTCATATTCAGCCAAATGCTTCAGAACTCATTGGACGGCGCTTCACAGTGCAGATGGACAATGACCCAAAGCATACTGCAAAAGCAACCAAAGAGTTTTTTAAGGGAAAGAAGTGGAATGTTATGCAATGGCCAAGTCAATCACCTGACCTGAATCCGATTGAGCATGCATTTCACTTGCTGAAGACAAAACTGAAGGGAAAATGCCCCAAGAACAAGCAGGAACTGAAGACAGTTGCAGTAGAGGCCTGGCAGAGCATCACCAGGGATGAAACCCAGCGTCTGGTAATGTCTATGTGTTCCAGACTTCAGGCTGTAATTGACTGCAAAGGATTTGCAACCAAGTATTAAAAAGTGAAAGTTTGATTTATGATTATTATTGTGTCCCAAGTGGGAGGCGCATGTGCAAACTGTTGTAATTCCTACACCATTTACCTGATTTGGATGTAAATCCCCTCACTAAAGCTGACAGTCGGCAGTTAAAACACATCTTGTTAGTTTCATTTCAAATCCATTGTGGTGGTGTATAGAGCCAAAAATTTCAGAATTGTGTCGATGTCCCAATATTTATGGACCTGGCTGTATATAAAAAAAAAATCTAAATTTTTGCCCTATTTTTGGAAAAAGATTCTTGCAAGTGGAGCATTACTTTAATAGTCTATTTCTATCACTTAGGGGCTAAATAACCTATGTTGAGCCTGAATTGTAATATAATGTTAAAGGTGTTGTGCCAAGTTTGCAAGTTATCCCCTATCCATAGAATAGAGAATAACTAATTGATCGCTGAGGGTCCTGTTCCCCTGATGTGATGGAGCTGAAGGCCGAGCATTCTCTATTGGACTGCCGGAATTAGCTGAGCACTGTACTCAGCTATCTCCGGGGTCCCATAGAGAGTGACTGGAGCAGCAGGGTGCATGTCCGACCTGCCGCTCCATCAGAGCGGGGGACAGGACTGTTGGGGGTCCCAGCGGTCAGACCCCCAGTGATAAATTAGTTGGCACAACCCCTTAAACCCTGCACATACAGTACGCAGTTCTTTAGAAGCCCCTTCTGCAGATGTATTGGCGGTTCTTTGTGCCATATAAACCTGTGTAATTATCACAAATGGTTTGCAGGGACAACTTATATCTGCCAAACTGTCTTTTGAAATACCAAGCACTTAATTGCTTTTAATGGTAGAGTTTGTCATAGAATAGAGGTGATATAATGATTGCCTTCAGGAAGTACGTCTTAATTGTCCTCTAATTTACATGACTGCTTTTAACTGTTTTTCTTCTAAACCTTTTGAAACTGTAATATGGTTTCACTCATTCTCAAAGTCAAGCTGAGGTCCTGTGTCGATATACAGACTATCTGGCCAAAAGTATGTGGACAGCCGACCATCTCATCTACAGGTGAAACTCGAAAAATTTGCATATCGTGCAAAAGTCCATTTATTTCAGTAATGCAAATTAAAAGGAATTGCATTAATGCAGCTTAAAATTAGAATTTTGTGAAAAGGTTCAATATTCTAGGCTCAAAGAGTCACACTCTTGTCAGCTAATTAGTCCATACCTCCTGAGCAAAGGGGACCTCAAAATTGTTACTTTGGCGTTTCATAAGCTGTAAGCCATAATCATCCAAATTATAACAAATAAAGGCTTGAAATATCTCGCTTTGCATGTAATGAGTCCATCTCATATGTTAGGTTCACCTTTTAAGTGGCATTACTGAAATAAATGAACTTTGCACGATATTCTAATTTTTCGAGTTTCACCTGTATATGAACTTGTTTGCATGGGTATTAAAGGGGTTGACTCATCTCAGACAATGGGGGCATATCGCTAGTGGGACCTGCAACTATATCGAGAATGGAGCCCTGAAAGTGGTGGAGGGCGCATGGGTGCAGTGGCCGCTCATGCGTGGTGTGCTCCCATACACTTTTATGGGGAGAGTGCTTGGTGGTGGCCGGACCAGAGCCCTCCAGCCACCACTTTGCGGGGGTCCGTTCCCGATAAAGGGACCCGCACCTATAAAACAATACGGTCATATCCTAGCAATATGCCCCCATTGTCTGAGATGAGACAACCCCTTTAAGCGTTCCAGTTCATCTAAAAGGTGTTCATTGGTGTAGAGATCAGAGCCCTATGTAGCCACTCCAGTTCCTCCAAACTCATCAAACTCTTGATGGACCTGACTTTCTGTGCTGTAGCATAAAATAGGTTCATCCCACAAATTTTCTTTTTAATTCACATATCTGAAAGAATTTCTTCCTTTTTTGTGGATGTGCAGCAGCTCATCAAGCACCTACATCTCCCAGATTAGCTCTTGTTACCCTATTTCTCCCCTGCATACAAAATAATCCCTCATGTATAGCCCTGTGGACACATATGGTATGCAATGCCATCACCAATTCTTTCTTCACAGTCTAGAGAGAGATATAGCTATATATTTCTATGAATTTAGATGTAGGGGTGAATGAATGAAAGGTGTTTGGACCACTTCACCACCTATGAGATCACTATAGCGGCATTAAGGGGACGGGATAGGAGGCAGGAAAGGTATTGAGTATGGGTGTCCACCACTGAATGCAAAAGAAGGTGGACCAGAAGTATAAACAGCAGGGGGAGCTACCAGAGAGGAAAATTTAAATAATAATATTTTCATTGCATGTATGTTGTGATATTACTTCATTTGCAATGCCCTATGTTTTAGGCATAGAAAATGATCTAAATCTACGGCAGGATCCACCGCCAGTGCAGGAGTTATTATAACTGGCACCTAAAACTCCGGTCCTAAAAAATGACTCCATAAATACTTTTATCACTAAAATTACTATACAGATTATATGAATTAACGGAACGGCCAATTTCGGTGGGACTGGCCGACCATCATGTATGAGGGCCCTGCTGACTCTTGCCCGATGGCAGATGTTGAGGGAGATAAGAATTGGGCGGTTGGACTTTGACATGCCTGATCCTTTTGTTCTCTAATGTGTATGGCCAGCTTTACTGATGTTTGATTAGTAGATCTATGGCTTCCTGATTATTTGCGTCTGTTTTTCATTTCAGTGTCTCCAGAAGCGGTTGGATTTCTTTCGGCAGTTGGTGTTTCCATTGTTCTCCTCCTTTTACTTTTTCTCTACATCAACAAGAAGATGTGTGTTGGCAAAACTGGAGGGTTTCACCGAGGAAGCTCAGAGTTTGGTGCAAAGAATCATCCAGGTGAGATGGGACTTTATGTGATTTCTGTAGTTATCCATGAATACACAGAAAAACTGTTAAAGATTTTGTCTGTTAATTTTTTTTAGTTTTATGTTTTAAAAGGGGTAATAATGACATAAAAAACCCAAAAGAAATGATACTCAATTTATGGATTCCCTACCACTATCATTAAACTGAGGCTTTCCGGTCCCCCACTGCACCTAGAGAAGGAATTTTTTTTTATTTTATTAGATCAGACCCCCTAATCAGACCCCCAATCTTAATCAGACCTCAGATCAGACCCCCAAATCAGACCCCTAATCTTAATCAGACCTCAGATCAGACCCCCAAATCAGACCTCTAATTAATCAAACCTCAGATCAGACCCCCCAAATGATAATAAGACCTTATTTCAGACCCCAGTGTTATTCAGACCTCAGATCAGATAATAAAATAAATAAAATAACTTACCTCTGCTGCTCTGCATGGCGCCACCACCCGGGGGAACCAGCATGCTTTTTCTGTAGCGCTGCACAGTGTCAGGTCATAATGCACTATGTCCTACGGGGCTGTACACAGTGAGGACACAGCAGAGTGCTGGGGACGCAGAAGACCAGAGAGTGCGAGTAAAGCCAGCACCAGGAGCTCTGTATTCGCCACTCCTTGGTTCTACTGTGTACTAGTGAGCGCTTCTATAATAGAAGTGCTCATGTGTATTTGCTTTTTAAGACAAACTACCATTTTTCCCCCACTGGTTGAAAATAGTGCGTCTTATAAAGAGAAAAATACTGTATATTGTGCAAAAACAAAAACGTATGAATTTGGTATTTGTAATTGTTATGACCTGCAGAGTAAAGTTATCATGTCATTTCTAAGGGGAAAAACATAAAAAAACGAATGCAAAAAAGCAATGTCAGAATCTGATGCTGTTTTCCACCCCCCCCCCAAAAAAAAAAAAAAAAGTACCCCAAACTGGTGGCAATAAAAACTACAAACAATCCCACAAAAAAAAAACAATCCCTCAAATACTTTTTGACGTTAAAGGGGTTGCAACGCAAACGGCCCTAACTTGTGACCCATTTTAAAGAGAAAAACACATTTGCCTGTCTGCGGTCATGTCTTGTCCACGCTGCTGTCCCCACAGTACCAGGAAGTGGCTTGGTCTGATGAACACTGACGTGACGTTCAAGCAGATGTGACTGCAGAGGCCGGTGATTGGCCGCAGCGTTCACAAGACCAAGCCAAGTGACTGTGAATGGGGCAGCGGTCTGGGCACAACGGGGCCATGGACAGATAAGTGTGTGTGCGTATTTTTTTAGGGGTCAAAGGTTAGGAACCTTGCGGTTTTCAGCCCCCCAAAAAAAAGAACTATAACATTTGGAATACATTGATAAAAAAAGAGAAAAAATTATAGGATCTTATTATATAGGAAAATATAGAGTGAAATGTAAAACAAAAGCCTATTCATAGCAGTCATTAACAATACCGCCAGATCATCTCGGTATCCATTTCAGAAGGCGAGTAAATATACTGTGATATTTTCTCCATACAATAATGTATCGCTGTGATTGGCACGCTCATTATAATGTCACTTAGTTATGCGAAGTCGTAGCTCAGTACAAAAGAAGAACAGCGTTTTCTTTGTCGGTAAGTCATTCATCAGAGGACAATGTAACATAATTCTAGAGCAGCTTTTCAGTAAAGTCGAGGAATATTAAGTGCTAAAATTATAACATGCCCATTGAAACAAAGTTCCTCACAGTAAACACCCTGCGACTATAGTGGGCTCATTTCATTTGTTGCTTTCAAAAGAGTCTATCCAGAATTGAAAAAAGGAGAAAAATTCCTAGTGATTTTTGACTGTATGGGGCCTAGAACTGACTTTCTCAATTGTCATTACCCTTCCCTAGCATTCATAACTGTATATATCACCTTAAAGGGGTTTTCCAGTTTACATCAACATCCTTTAAAATAATAATTTATGGAGGCAGCTGTAATTGTGTAATATATTTCTTCCTCCCATCTCCCATTCTGGGCTGTGGTAACATGACCATGTCCATGCAGCTCTTTCCTATTTCGTGTGATGTTACGTCCATGGGTGGGGAATTAATAGGGGAGTGTCTATGTAACTAGCTGGGTGGGAGGAGCTATAAAGTAGCTGGGCATTGTAAGGGGCAATGATAGGGGAGTATCTATATAACTAGCTGGGTGGGAGGAGCTATAAACTAGCTGGGTGTTAGGGGCAGTGCTAGGGGAGTGTCTATGTAACTAGCTGGGTGGGAGGAGCTATAAACTAGCTGGGTGTTAGGGGCAGTGCTAGGGGAGTGTCTATGTAACTAGCTGGGTGGGAGGAGCTATAAACTAGCTGGGTGTTAGGGGCGGGGCTGGAGCTGTGGTAGATGAAGGAGAAATGCATCATGGGTTTGGTTGGGTTCATCAACAGGAAGTGCTACATATAGGGAGGAAAGGAACCAGAGGGATTGGTTTACATGGTGAAAACGGGTTCAGGAGAGTCCAAGTTGAAAAAAAGATGTACATGAGGTAAGCAAGTACACTCATTGACAAAAAAAAGATAATGCACCAAGAAGAAGTTGTTGGAATGGAATGAAACTTTCTGTGTGTGAATGTAATGATGATATATGGAAGTACATTCACACGACCGTATAATTTTATCTGCATCCGATCCGCATCCGTTCTGCATTTTGCGAAATAGATGCGGATCCATTCATTTCTATGGGTGAAAAAAATGTGCGGACAACGTTCAGTATGTTGTCCGCATCCGTTTTTCCGCATTTCTAGTCCCCAAAAATATGAAGCTTGTCCTACTATTGTCCGCACAAATCCGTCCGCAGCCCCATTCAAGTCAATGGATCCGCAAAATGATCAGTTTCCGTATTTTTTAAGGCCTCAATAATTCATTTTTTTTTTCTCTCTATCTTTTTTTTTCCTTCCATTTTTTGCGGACCGTAACGATTACACATGGACGTGTGAATGTACCAAAGTGAAAGGAGAAGTTTATTGGGGAAAACTGTACAACTGAAGGGAGGCTCTAGAACCCTGTTGGGCGCCTCTAGCCTGGATACAAGATGAGATACAGTTGGTCATGGAGGCATACAGGTTCTGTATGGTATCCTGCTGCATATTTGCCCACAAATGTTACAGCTGGGCCTGTAGATCCTGCACAGTCATAGGTTGATGAAGCTGGTGTCTCAGCTGGTCCCATAAATGGTATATATGCGATAAATCTGATGACTGAGCAGCCAAGGACGTGTTGTAATCTGGTGGAGACATTCCTTGGAAACCCTTGCTGTGTGTGGGCGACCATTATCCTGCTAAAAGATACCAGTTGGAAGCGCTACCATGAGAGGACCACATGTGGCTGCAGGATGTCCTGCACATATCACCGAGGTGTTAATGCCCCTCGTGTCACTGCTAGCTGCTAGGGGTGACCGGCTGGGGTATACAACGGCTCCGCAGATCACCACACCAGCAGTAGGGGCAGGGTGGGGCTCCACAGCAAAGGCAGGATTGAAGTGCTCACCACCAGGCCTCCATACTCAAACCCGACTATCGTGGGATCCCAAACAGAACCTGATTTTGTCGCTAAAGACGATATGGTTCCAGTCCATAGCAATCCAGGTTTCTTGTTCAGAACACCACTGCGAACAAAGGAAATGGTGGCTGGCTGTCAATGAGAGGGCATGTAATGGGCGCTATAACACCAAATTTACCCCTGCTAAGAGCCTGTAAATGGTTTGTTTAATGAAGGTGCCACCTGTGTCTGGATGGTGGACAACGAAACTGTGGACAACGAAGTTGCTCATGCTGTCTGCCAATTAAATGATCCAGTCTACTGGTGGTCTGTCTGCGTCATCCAGAGCCTATTCACCATTTGTGCGCGCCCTCACCTAACCACTGCTCCCAACAGCTAGGTCAGAGCAGCCTATATGGTGGACACCTTGTTAAAATGACAATCCTTCGTATCTCAGTCCAATAATACACCCTCTCAATCTGGGCATCGTAGAGGCATGTTCAGCCATAAACTATCTCTCACCAAGAGGTACACTAACCAAAAGTAGCCTCTGTGAGCCATTTTATAGGGCAGCAAAGGGAGCCCATTTTATGACCTCTGGTGGCAAGATCCAGTGTGTAATGAGACCCCACCTGTAATCGTTTACATATTTGCCTGTTACATAACTGACAAGCATGGAGACTTTTGCAGCAATCCAACATTTCTTTCTGGGTGCGTTATTTTTGTGAGTGAGGGTACAATTGCATATCTGTTAAATACTATAGTAATCCTGAAAAAATCTTTTCCCCCCAAACCCAGCCGGACCCGTGAAGAGAACTATACTTGCCTGCACCCTATTGCCCCATTCTAGATCCATGGCTCCTAGACTGACGTTACTTGACTTCCAGTCTGTCGATTTCCGCATGGGCAGGGTCACGTGCACTTCTGCAGGCAATGACTTGCCTCAACAGTGACGTGTCCCCAAGCGGCATGTCGCTGGCAAGTCACATGCGACTAGGGGGTACATCACCACTGAGGTCATTAGCTGTAATGGTGCACATAACACCATCCATGCAGAAGTTGATAGGTGAAGTGCAAAGTGCAGACAGTCCGAGAACCACAGTGTCCGATCGGTATTCACCCCCTTAGACATGTATAGGATATCTACCTCTGGTAATCTAGCCTGTTTCCACAATGGGGGTCCCCCATCCCACATCCCAGCTGGCAAGAGTGCTTGTCTGTTTCCATGATTCCGTTTGGCTCCCACAGAAGTGAATAGAGAGTCTTGAACGCGCCTGTCGGGGCCTCCAATGAGAAAGACTCTCTTTGAAGCCACTATCCACTCTGTCCTAAAATATTATCTGCAAATGTATATTTTTTTTACTTAATGACCCAATCCCTTCCAATTTACTTATTAGTATTATAAGTATGGCAGAAGTCACTAACTACTCTTACTTGGATTTGTTGGGGTGTATAGCAAATTTAGCCTAAATTTTAATTTCGTCATGGCAGATGTTGGGGAGAGAAGTATCGGGCTGTTGGATTTCAAAATGTCTGATGCGTTTTTCTCAAGGTTCCACTGGAGGAGTCCAGCAGTAGCTTATTCCCCTGTTAGTATTGAGAATGTGCATGTGGTCGGCAGTAATAACTGATGGGTCTTTCGGGCCAACAGCTATCTAATGTGTATGGCCAGTCTTGGACCTATAATCTGTACTGTGTGGTGATGCAGATCAAATGTAGATTATCTAACACCCAGTATCACTCTTACCATAGAAATCATTACTTACCTACTTCAGAACCACTTGACTAATCAATAGACAACTGGATTACAGCAAAAGAAGTAGAAGCCTCCAGTAATGGCGTTCTTCAGGAGCTTTCAGCATAACATCAGTCTTCCATCCATGTCTTCTATTGTGGACACCCTGAGTAATGCTGTAGATGGTTTAGCCAGTGCCGTCGAAGAGGTTAGTTATTCTGTAGCCGACTCTGTTACGGAGCAGGTTACAAGTATGATACACGTACTTCGTACAGACGAGGAGGAAAATCAGATGAAGGGAGCTAAAAATAAGGACGACAGTCAGATAACTCAAGATAATCCAAATTATTGTGATGTAAGTAGTACAGATTTCGTATCCATGGATGCAAATGGATATGGATCCACCCTCCATACAGTTACAACTCAAGATAGGCCATCAGAAGGACGCAAGAAGGAAAGGAATCGAAAACATGACAATGTTCTTGATAGTAATTGCAGTAGACAACATGAAGATGCAGAATTTGCGCATGATCTTGACTTTCCGACATCAGAGAGAGAAGACTATCATTATCATTCCAAGGAGATGATGAATGACAGGATTTCTGTTAAAGGAAATCAAAATGGTGATTACAGTGAAGGACATAGATATGGTCCTACCACTGAAGGAGCAGAAAGAAGGGAAAAATCCAGAAAGACGACTCATAAATCCAACGACCATTGGCAAAGTGACCATGATCCAAGAGAACGTAGTGACCATGATCCAAGAGAACATACTAAAACAAATGATATTATAGGTCAGGGTTCAAAAACATTGAGGTCAAAATCACCCAGAAGTAATCACTTATCATCTCCTCAAGGCAACAGAGATAAGTATGTTGAGGAGACAGTGAATCATTCAAAGCATCGTAGACTTCCAAATATTAAACAAATTCATGGAGACCAGTCTAAAAGGCTGAGGAACCAGTGTGAAGATCTGGGAGAACATTATGCAAAGGAAAATGAGAGTCCATCTAATAGAGTTAATGAAAGCAGAGACAGAAGAACAAAGGAGAAGCAGTTTCACAAGAGCAATGAAGGAGATATGGACATCTCTGAAGGCAAAAAAGTGCGACATAAAGGTAAACTGCTCTTCAGCACTTCTTGATGTGCAACGACTCCTCACTTCTGTCTTGAGATTCTTCTTTTCCAGATTCTATCATCTTCTGACCTTCTGACTTTGCTTTAATGTTGGTCAACAATATAAAGTGGAACAGCCATTTTCTTGGAGGTTTTGGAGTAGATGCTCATTTTTCATAAGAATATGGTTGATATACTTCATTTTTCCTATTAAACTGGTATCATGGGTTTCTCATAAATTGAGAGAAATGTATTGAGATATACCGTTTACAGTATTTTTTTTGTATTTAATTTTGTAGGTTGGCTTTAAATTTGCCAAACCTTTCATTATACACTTTATATATTATTTTGATGGTATCAAAGAGATGGCAGCTGTTTTCACGCACATATTGTGGCATAGAGTCATATTTCATTGTTTTTTTGCCTGGTTTCTTCTGTGCTTTGACTTTTTAATATATGGTGGGAGATTGTATAAACCATATCTCGTAGAAGCATATTTTGGTAAATCTGCTAACCAGATCTGGCTTGGCATCGAGCCAACAATTTTGGGTCCTAACTCAAGCTTTATCAATCTTGCATGATGGATTTCTGACATTATGTTATCTGTTTTTATTAGGTCAGAACTTCCATGGCTCATCCTCAGAAAGTGAAGATGAAGGTCTGGCTAAATACCATGAGGCAAAAAGCCGTTTGCATAGCTCCAGACCTGCTTCAGAGAAGCAACAGAACTACATGTGGGAAACTAGGCAGAAGTACAGCCCGCTATCTGCTGAGTATGATGGGTACAGCAGCGAAGTATCTGCAGATGAAGGTAAGAGGTCAAATGTTAGATAGATAGACAAACAGGTGAAACATAATTTCTAAACTACAGGTACTCTGTGCTTTGTTATTGGATTTGGGAAGGAATTACATTTATGGCTTTTTAACAATATGTCTACTTTATACAGTCTGTAGATCTGAAAACTACAACTCAACTGTGTCACATTTTATAAACTTATTAGCATACAGAACTTCTTAACACCTGTTTGTTGAAATATCCCTTCTGGTAATTCATCTCTCATTCATCTCCTACTGGTTTCACAAGATTCCAGATTATCCTGCAGTTCTGTGCAGAAATGTGTTGCCAGACTTTCACTGTTCTATTGACATCATTTTTGTTCAATCATTTTTTAGATGGTATGTTTATTGTCCTTGTGTTGTGACATCACTGCCCTTATCTATTATTATTATATTAGCTGGGCTTTACTGTATATAATGTATCCCTGTACTGTGACATCACTGTGTTTATTATCCTGTACTGTGACATCACTGTGTTTATTATCCCTGTACTGTGACATCACTGTGTTTATTATCCTGTACTGTGACATCACTGTGTTTATTATCCCTGTACTGTGACATCACTGTGTTTATTATCTCTGTACTGTGACATCACTGTTTATTATCCCTTTACTGTTACATCACTGTGTTTATTATCTCTGTACTGTGACATCACTGTGTTTAATAGCCCTGTACTGTGACGTCACTGTGTTTATTATCCCTGTACTGTGACATCACTGTCTATTATCCCTGTACTGGGACATCACCGTGTTTATTATCTGTGTACTGTGACATCATTGTGTTTATTATCTCTGTACTGTGACATCACTGTGCTTATTATCCCTGTACTGTGACATCACTGCGTTTATTATCTTTACACTGTGACATCACAGTGTTTATTATCTTTACACTGTGACATCACAGTGTTTATTATCTTTACACTGTGACATCACAGTGTTTATTATCTTTGCACTGTAACATCACTGTGTTTATTATCTCTGTACTATGACATCACCTTTTACTATCCCTGCACTGTGACATCACTGTGTTTATTGAGATAAGTAAAAAGATATACAGTAAAAGGAGATTCCAGGAGATTTTATTGAATCATTAAATTTTTTTAGAACAAATCAATGATTCAAATAATAATAGATTCCAAAGCTTTATAAACCGTTAATCTTTTTGGATTTTTTAATTGAAGTGGTTATGCAGCCATTAATATTGATGAACTGTCTTCAGGATAGATCATCGATATCTGATCGGTGGGGGTCCGACACCCAGCACCTCCGCTGATCAGCTGTTTGAAGAGGAGGAAGCGCTCCGTGCTTCCTCTTCATTACATTGCACTTGATCTCGGAAGTGCAGTGTAAGGGTACATTCACACGTCCATATGTGTTTTGCGGATCCGCAAATTGCCGGCACTCTCATAGAAAATGCCTTTTCTTGTCTGCAATTGCGGACAAGAATAGTAACATGTTCTATTTTTTTCCAGAGCTGCGGACCGGAAGATCAGGGGTGCACTCCGGAAATTTGGATGCGGAGAGCACATAGTGTGCTCTCCGCATCCATTCTGTCCCCATAGAGAATAAATGGGTCCGCACCCGTTCCGCAATAAAGAAGAATGCATTAAAACTTTAAAAAAGCACGCTGCACGGAAGGACTCCAATTAATTTCTTGTTCGTTAAAAAATAAAAATACACAGAGCTACGCATTTGAGTGACGGTCTGTCACATTCATCAGCCTGATGAAGGTGACAAACCGTCACGAAAAAGCGTAGCTCTGCGTATTTTTATTTCTTTATTTTTTAATAAACTAGCAATTAATTGAAGTCCTTCGGTGAAGCTTGCTTTTTTTTTTTTTAGCTTTAATGCATTCTTTTTCACATGATCATTATGTTTATTATCCCTGTACTGTGACATCACTGTGTTTATTATCCCTGTACTGTGACATCACTGTGTTTATTATCCCTGTACTGTGACATCACTGTGCTTATTATCCCTGTACTGTGACATCACTGTATTTATTATCTCTGTACTGTGACATCACTGTGTTTATTATCCCTGTACTGTGATATCACTGTGTTTATTATCCCTGTACTGTGACATCACTGTGATTATTTTCCTGTACTGCGACATCACTGTGTTTATTATCCCTGTACTGTGACATCACTGTGTTTATTATCCCTGTACTGTGACATCACTGTGTTTATTATCCCCGTACTGTGACATCACTGTTTTTATTATCCCCGTACTGTGACATCACTGTGTTTATTATCCCCGTACTGTGACATCACTGTGTTTATTATCTCTGTACTGTGACATCACTGTGTTTATTATCCCTGTACTGTGACATCACTGTGTTTATTATCTCTGTACTGTGACATCACTGTGTTTATTATCCCTGTACTGTGACATCACTGTGTTTATCTCTGTACTGTGACATCACTGTGTTTATTATCCCTGTACTGTGACATCACTGTGTTTATTATCCCTGTACTGTGACATCACTGTGTTTTTATTATCCCTGTACAGTGACATCACTGTGTTTATTGTGACTGTACTGTGACATCACTGTTTTTATTATCTCTGTACTGTGATATCACTGTGTTTATTATCTCTGTACTGTGACATCACTGTGTTTATTATCTCTGTACTGTGACATCACTGTGTTTATTATCCCTGTACTGTGACATCACTGTGTTTATTGTGACTGTACTGTGACATCACTGTGTTTATTATCCCAGTACTGTGACATCACTGTGTTTATTATCTCTGTACTGTGACATCACTGTGTTTATTATCCCTGTACTGTGACATCACTGTGTTTATTATCTCTGTACTGTGACATCACTGTGTTTATTACCTCTGTACTGTGACGTCTCTGTGTTAATCATCTCTGTAGAGTTCACTTTGTTTATTATCTTTGGATTGGGACATCAATGTGCTTATTTACCATGTTCTGTGACATATTTACTATTACTGTTGCTGTACTGTGATATTACTGGCAGTATAACCGCCTATTGTTACATCACAATTATTTTTGTACCCCTCTAACCTTGTGCAGAGTGCATTTATGACAATTGTCATAGGACTGTTGCATTATTGGTATGACTTTGGTGGTCAGATAGCACTGCCATAGATTACGTTTTTTTAAATCGTATTCACATTGAGCAGCTAAGTTCCAGACATTTTTCAAGTCATCGTTTTGCCATGATCTCCTCACTAACTGTGATAAGTGATTGGCTGCAGATTGGGTTGTCTTCTGCCTGGCTCTTCTTGAGGAACCTCTAGTAGTGTGAGTCTGACCTTTCTGGTGTTTGTAAATGGTTCATAAGGTGGAAGAATACACTGGTGTGAACAGGTCCTTATATTGGTACAGAGGAAAAATAGGAACAACCTCCAGAGCCTTGGCTTGATGTATACAAACATTAATAATTTACATTAGATATCCAAGATAAGCCAGCAGATTCTTTGTCAGCCCCTGATGTATATGACCCAAGGCTTTTTTGTATATCCATGTGTGACATCCAAGGAGATAATAGAGAGATATTGATGTGAGACGGGGAAAGGATGTAAGAGAGTGTCACTCAACATTCCACTCTCTTTCTTTGATGGTGGCTTTTACATGTAAATTAAATGCAAATCACGACCAGAGGATTGCTGTCATCCAAGATGACTTTAGATTCGTAAAGTCCGTTGAATAATCTGTGACAACCAAACGTACAGAAATGTCAATTAATGTAATACTATGCTTACTGTACATTGAGACCCTGACTATTTTTTTTTTGTTTAGGTAGCTGATTTTAAATTTTGAAAGGGGTTGTCTGACCAAAAATTATTAAAATTAATTAGAGGAAGGGGGATTGTCTAAAAATAAAAAATAAAAAAACTCACCTTATGAAGGTCCTACGAGACCAGAACCGCAGCTCCCTTCTCTACTGTTTCCCAGGAGGGATGACATGCCGTTCCCACTATCATGACCACTCCAGTCAATAACTGACCTCAGTAGTCCTGTGTGCAAGAACGGCATGTGGCGGCTAAGCTTCTGCTGTCACTTGCTGTTGTTGAACAAAAGGTTTGTGATTAGAGTGGTCCCATAAGTGGAAACAGTACATCATCACTTCTGGGCTGGTGGGAACCAGAGATAACGGGGATGAGAACCCTAGCATTGGATTGGTGGGACCTTTATGAGGCGATTGACTGTTTTTTTATTTTTACACCCCTGTCTCTACTTAATTTAAATTTTTGGTCAGACAACCCCTTTAAATAGATATGGGCTTTTTCATGGACTCTTTCATATGCACTATAGATGACAATAGTCATAAGTAAGTTCTTGGCCAGAAGAACCTTTGCCTAGATTTAGGTGTATGCTCAGTGGCTTCATTCAAAGGTCAGAGGAAAACTGGGGATTACTGGGACGGTCACTCAGGTTTTCTTATAGGAGAAAAAGTCAATTTGCAAGAAATTCTAATTCAGAATTATTGTATTTGTAAGTTTTCCCCCCTTAGGTGCATGACCAAAAGTCATCATGGAGCCCTATGCTCAGGTCTTATTTAAACATTAGTGAAAAATGGCCGTTTGACAGAACCAATGAAGTCTATGGGCCCGTTTTTATCGACCAGTTAGACAGAAGTGCACCCATCCAATGGACATTAAAGGGTTTGTCCGGGACCAAATGTTTTTAAAAAAAAACACACGTTTACTCACAATGTACATCTAAGTAAAGGCCTCCATACATTTTCAGCTATTTTTGCCACTTCTATGTGGCTCCAATGGTCCCCCACTCATTGTTTATATATCTGTTTAGCTTTACCTGACTTCCGGCTGCACTGCCCTGTGGGTCCTGGGGCAGCGCAGCATCAGGTGGTTACAGCTGTCTCTCTGCTCCGCTGTAACTCCGCCCCCTCATCAATATTCCCCTCAATTCATTCAGAAGCTCACCGGACTGGAGGGGCGGGGCTTAGCGGGTTAAGGGGCGGGGCTTAGCAGGATGTCGGCCAGCCGCTGTAACTCCGCCCCCTCATCAATATTCACCTCAATTCATTCAGAAGCTCACCGGACTGGAGGGGCGGGGCTGAGCGGGTTGTTAAGGGGCGGGGCTTAGCGGGATGTCGGCCAGCCGCTGTAACTCCGCCCCTCATCAATATTCACCTCGATTAATTTGCTGCCAGTGACGTCACCGGGCTCCCTGAGCAGCGGAAGAGGAAGCTTTGCTTGCCTGCAAGGGACCCGGTACGTCACTGAGGAGAAGAAAACAGTCTCTTCCGGCCATGAATTTCAAAGATGAAAACGGGGCTGCAGAAATCTGTGACAAAGGTACTACCTGCTTGTATGTAATGTGTATGCCACACTTGTACTATTAGAGCAATGTCCCCAATCCCGGACAACCCCTTTAAAAACGGTTACACTGAAAAAAAATAATTCTCACCACAGCCACTTGCAGGAACACTTGCTCTGCCGTGGATACAGCAGGACCTGACACTCCCAAAGTGATCATGTGACACTGGGAGTGTCAGGTCCTGCTGCCTCCAGTCCAGAACAAGAGCAAGTGTTCCTGTGTGCGTCTGTGGAGAGTTTTTTATACATTGGGGGCACTATTTCAATTCAAATCTGATTTTTTTTTGTGATCTTGAATTTAGGGAATTGATTGTACAGTATCTGTGGTTTGCATTATTTTCTTAAACATATGTTATAGTAATAAATAATGCTCAATTTTAAGAGTTTGATATTGACTTTCTACATAATAGCAGGAAGTTTAAAAACATTTACCTACTGAAGATATACCCCTGCTTTCTTTTCTTATTTGCACTCTACCCTCCTTCTCCTACTCATATATATTCATGCACCAAATATATGGCCAAAAGTTTTGGCAAAACCTGCACATGACACCTACAGGAGCTTTCTGACCTGCAATTCTAAATCCATGGGCATTAATAATTGGCAGGTAAAACACTTTCCACTGTTCTGTGAAGGCTTTCTACAATATTTTGGAGGGTGTCTGTGGGAATTTTTGTCCATTCATCCAGAAGAGCATCTGTGGGGTCAACGTCTAGCTCAAAATCTCCATTCTAGTTAATCCCAAAGCTGTTGGATGGGGTTGAGGTCAGGGCTCTGTGCGGGGCAGTCAAGTTCTTCCAACCATTCCTTTATGGACCTTGCTTTGTGCACTTGGGGATACTGAAACAGAAAAGGGCCTTTCCCAAATTATTCCCACAAGGTTGGAAGCCTACAATTGTCCGGAATGTCTTGGTAGGGTAAAGCATTAGGATTTGCCTTCACTGCAGCTAAGGGGCCAAGACCGATCCCTGAAAAATAACCCCATAGCATTATCCCTCCTCCACCAAACATTACAGCTGGCACAAAGCAGTCAGGCAGGTAACGTTTTCCTGGCATTCACCAAACCCAGACTTGCCCATCAGATCGCCAGATAGAGAAGCGTACAGTAATTTCTCACTCCACAGAACACGCTCCAGAGTCCAGGGCTTTACATCCGCTCCCATCTGACTTTCACAAATGTATTGCTAGGGGCTGGATTTTATACACCTGTGTCAATGGCACTGAATGAAGCTGAATTTAATGATTAGTGGCTGGGGCCCAATACTTTTGCGTGTATAACATATTTTTTTTTGTCTATTTTGCATTTACCATTTTCTACATAGACTCCCTGTCTGCAGCACTTACTGAATGATTCCTCTAGATGGCCATGTAAAACCTCCTTTCACATAGGGCCATTATCACGGCAATAATTCTTTTTTACCTTGTCATTATGGTTGAAGGGGTATGTACGAGCACTTATATTCATCGCAGTGTAGTAATAACGGTCTGCTGGATACTTCCCCCAATATCAGTCTCTGCAACATCGTAATGTCCAATATTACTTTTACATTGTAATAAATGTGCATACTCGCTGTCCTTCTTCTTCATACAGAAGGTAGTAGTCCTTTTTCAAGCAAATATTTTATATTCAGAATATAAAAAATTGCTGAAGATATGAACTAATGGTTAAAAGAAGCCCCGAGCTTCTGGCTGTCATATACTAGAAGCTTCAAAAACACTCATGCATTCATAGATATCCTCAGTTTTTATGTAAATGAGAGCCAGGCTTTTCCTCTTAAAGGGATTATGCTATTACTGACGTAAACAATGAGGCTTTCTCAGGAGTGTGTCCTTTCTGCTGCAGCTGCTGGCAGTTGAAGGATAGAGCTGAGCATGTGCTTCCATCTCAGTGAGCAGGACAGAGAAATTTGAAAAAGAGCAAACAGCAGGTGGCGACATACAGATACATGCAATTACTATTCAGATCCAGGTGCTCTGATCCCGTCCATTTAACACCTTAGATACTGTTGTCAATTTCAGCTACAGCATTAACTGAAAGTGGGCTCCCTGTGTTGGCTCATTGGCGCCAAAGCGAAATGCGCTATGCCAGTTTCTATGTCAGCTGGGGGCCTATTGAAGGCCCCAAAGGTTTGCCAGCTTCGTGCTCCTATTAGGCCCTGCTAGACATGATACAGTAGTAGTAGAATAATACTGTAGTGGTAGCAGTATTTGGTGTAAACTCTAAACTAATATATCTTGTAACTAAAACTTCAATAAAATCTTATGAAACAATCATTTTTTTCCATGAAAAACAAAATAAAATATAGACATGATTGGTGTTACCATGTCCATATTTAGAATTGAGCAAAGTTGCTTCATTCAAAACTTTGGAATAATACTGTACGGAGATCCGTCTCCGTACAGTATTAGAATGTATGGGCTCCGATGAGCCGAACTCGGCTTTGGTTCTGAGGTACTAGTCGGAACTGAAGCCAAGTCCAGTTTCAAGTTTTAAAGTGGTTTTCCACTTTAAAAATCAATTACCGAAGTTATTCAACGAAGTCACGCACGACTTTGTGAGTAACTAACTTCGGCTCATCGAAGCCCGTACATTCTAATACTGTAGGGAGACGAATCTCCGTACAGTATTATTCCAAAGTTTTGAATGAAGCGACTTCGGATTAAGCATCCGAAGCTCGCTTCGCTCAACTCTATCCATAATGACTCGCACTATAAAACGATCAGGTTATTTACTCACATGGTGAGCAGCATAAAAAAAAGCCTTTTGCCGCCCAAAACACTGGAATTAAAGGCAATGAAAAAGTTGTATGCACGCCAAAGTGGTACAAACTTATCCCGCAAAAAAACAAGCTAATGGAATCATAAAAATGTTGCGCGCCTTGGTAAGTGGTGACAGCAAAACATTTTTTTAAGTGTTTTTATTGTGCTAAAGTAATAAAACATAAAGAATATAGTTGTAATTGTTCCCGCAGATTATGACTATTGTGTCATTTCTTCTGCATAGTGAATGCTTTAAAAAAGAAACCTGCAAAGTAAACTGAAGCAGACTTGCAGTTTTTTTCTACCCCCCCCAAAGAAAATAGTAAAAGTAATTGAACAAATTATATGTACCCCACAAAGTGTGCCAATATACAACTTGCTATGCAAAAGACAAGCCTCCACATGGCTAAGGCTACTTTCACACCAGCGTTTTTACTGGATGCGGCAGTGTTCAGCAAAAACGCTTCCGTTACTGATAATACAACCATCTGCATCCGTTATGAACGGATCCGGTTGTATTATCCTTAACATTGAAATTATGACCAGTAATGGCCAGTTCGCATTGTTCGCCCGCGAACGCATGCGTCCTGCCATCTTTTCTCACAAGTCCGGCGATGCACAGGTAAGCCCTTACCTGTGCCTGTGCCGCGAGCCGGTCTGAAAACAAATGCGGTCACCGGGAGCAGGCAGTTCCGAGAACAGCCCGATGAAGGCCCCCGGTGGCTGTTCTCGGAACTGCCTGCTCCCGCTGACCGCATTTGTTTCAGACCGGCTGGCGCACAGGCACAGGTAAGGGCTTACCTGTGCATCGCCGGACTTGTGAGAAAAGATGGCAGCCCGCATGTGTTCGCGGGCGAACAATGCGAACTGGCCATCACTGGTCATAATTTCATTGTAGTGCTATACTAGACTGTAGTGAACAAGAATGCTTCTAACTACGTGTAGATAATTATCAGAATAATACTGTATTACTTGTTCTACTATGTCAACTAAACTTTGTGTCTTAAAGGTTAATTCCATCTTATGGATATGATTGGCGATGTGATTGGATGCATTTACGCCCCCTGTAGGCTCCTTCAAAAAAATTTTCAACATTGTTTCCTAAGTCCGTTTTTTTGAAATCCCGGAACTTGGTTATGGGTTTCCTGGAAAAAAACAAAGACTAAGAGTTGTCACTTTTATAGTAAGAGTGGCAATCTGATTTCAGTCAGTTCAAAGAAGCTTGATGTGGATATGATTAGCGATGTGATTGGTGGAGATCCGATTTCTAGAACCTCCATCAGTCATGAGAATACAGAGGTGCAGAATTGGTGTAGCACTGTGGCCCCTTCTACGTTTTCCCTGCAGCAGCACTGTCACAAGCAGACAGCTGAGAAGTTCTGACAGGAGCCGTTCAGATCCTCCCCCTTGAGTTTCTTTGTTTTGGTTTCTGTTCCTCACCTCGTTAGGCTATCTCAGCTGTCATGCAGTCAGACTCATTACCTCCCTTTATATTCTCCCCCATAAGGTAGTTGGGTGTGGCTGATACAACTTCCTGGAATGAGTGTGCATGCTGTCTTCAGCTCCCAGCTCCCACCTCCCAGCTCCCAACTACCAGTTCTCAGTTCGTCTGCAGATAAGTGTTGTTTTAGTATTTATGATTTTCTGTTGTCTGGATCCAGGTGACCCTGACTCCCTCCGTGTCTGTGTAGGGAGCCGGTGGTCGTGTCCCCTCACTATTGTAGGGCCTTCAGGTTCAGATAGCCGAGGTACGTGGATATGCGCCCATTCACCTTTAGAGTGGTCGCATAGGCTGAGCAATAAGGGAGAGCGGCAGGTCGATTGCAGGGGTCTCCCTTTTTGTTCCTTAGTTGTGGATCCAGTGAGTCATCGTATGTTATTTGTATCATCTTGTTTCCTGTACACCATCCGTGACATTATCAGCCACCAAAACCGTCTAGCATGGATCCGGTTTCACTTTTGGCTGAACGCTTTCAGGGTCTTGCTTTGGAGGTAGCTGATCTCCGTAAGACTTTTTCTCAGTTTCAAGTGACCGGTTCAGCTTGCGTTCATGGAGTTTGTGCTGAGCCTAAGATTTCGCTCCCGGATACGTTTTCCGGGGGTAGTGAGAATTTTGTACGTCTTAGAGAAAGAGGAGAGATTTCTCCTTCTTATCATGCTCAGTCCCGGGACAGTGCAGCGGTGTCATTCTGTGCACAGGGGTCTCAGTCGCTGTCAGCCCCTTCTGAGCAGGAGCCCATGCAGCTGGGGTTGATTGTCTCTGACAATAGAGGATTCAGCCCGCAGGGGAAGGTTTGCTTTTGTTGTGGAGGTATAAATCATCTGGCAAATGTTTGTCCCTCTAGGAGATTCAGGCAGTTTTCTGGGAGTAATAAAGAGACAAAAAGGAAGAAATCTTTTAAGAATATTCCGTCTGTTACTATTGGCAGGGTTGAGGCGGAAATTGAAGAATTGTCTTTTGCTTGTAGTTCCCGTTTTGTCCTGCCTGCTAGGGTGGCGCTAGAGAGCAAGAGCATTTTTTGTGAGATTTTTGTGGATAGTGGAGCAGCTGTCAACCTCATTGATAACCAATTTGCAATAACTCATGGTTTCCAGGTTTGCACTTTGCGAAAAAATATTCCTGTTTTTTCTATTGATTCAGCTCCACTTTCTCAGAAATCATTAAAGGGCATAGTTCACAATATCCGTTTAATTGTGAATGATACTCATGTTGAGGATGTGTCATGTTTCGTCCTTAGCGGTTTGCCTACTCCTCTAGTGTTGGGGCTACCCTGGCTCTCTAAACATAACCCCACCATTGATTGCCCAGCGAGGCAAATAAATGGTTGGAGTGACTTTTGCAGAGAGAATTGCCTCATAACATCTATTTCTGAGGTTTCTACTAAAACTGTACCACCTTTCCTCTCTGAATTTTTGGATGTTTTCTCTGAGAGTGGAGTTCAGGATTTGCCTCCGCACAGGGAGTATGATTGCCCTATTGATCTCATCCCAGGTGCCAAGCTGCCTAAATCTCGTTTATACAATCTTTCCCAACCTGAGAGGGTCGCGATGCGTGCTTATATCTCTGAGAGTCTGAGAAAAGGACACATACGACCCTCAAAGTCACCTGTTGCCGCTGGTTTTTTCTTTGTTAAGAAAAAAGATGGTTCTTTAAGACCTTGTCTGGATTTCAGGGAGCTGAACAGTATCACTATTCGTGATCCGTATCCGCTTCCTTTAATCCCAGATTTGTTTAACCAGGTTGTTGGGGCGAAAGTCTTTTCCAAATTAGACCTAAGAGGGGCATACAACCTGGTTAGGGTCAGAGAAGGAGACGAATGGAAGACGGCTTTCAATACCCCTGAGGGCCATTTTGAGAATTTAGTTATGCCTTTTGGTTTGATGAATGCCCCAGCCGTTTTTCAGCATTTCGTCAACACCATTTTTTATCATTTAATGGGAAAATTTGTATTAGTGTATTTGGATGACATTTTGATTTTTTCTCCTGATTTCAAATCTCATAAGGAACACTTATGTCAGGTCTTACTCATCCTGAGGGAGAATAAATTATACGCGAAACTGGAAAAATGTGTGTTTGCGGTTCCAGAGATCCAATTTCTGGGGTTTCTTGTCTCCGCTTCTGATTTTCGCATGGACCCCGAGAAGGTCCGCGCTGTGCTTGAGTGGGAGCTTCCTGAGAATCAGAAGGCGCTGATGCGTTTTTTGGGCTTTGCTAATTATTACAGGAAATTTATTTTGAATTATTCCTCTGTTGTTAAACCACTCACGGATATGACCAGAAAGGGGGTAGATTTTTCTTCCTGGTCGGTAGAGGCGCGTAAGGCCTTTTCTGATATCAAGGAGAGTTTTGCTTCCGCTCCCATCCTAGTACAACCTGATGTTTCCTTACCCTTCATAGTTGAGGTTGATGCTTCTGAGGTAGGGGTGGGGGCGGTCTTGTCTCAGGGTTCCTCTCCTGCCAAATGGCAACCATGTGCCTTTTTCTCAAAGAAGCTCTCCTCCGCAGAGAGAAATTATGATGTGGGAGATAGGGAATTGTTGGCCATCAAGTTGGCTTTTGAGGAATGGCGCCATTGGCTAGAGGGAGCCAGACACCCTATTACCGTGTTTACTGACCATAAAAATCTGGCCTACTTGGAGTCAGCCAAGCGTCTGAACCCGAGACAGGCCAGATGGTCTTTGTTCTTTTCAAGGTTTAATTTTGTTGTTACGTTCCGCCCTGGGGTTAAGAATGTGAAGGCAGATGCCCTGTCACGTTGTTTCCCGGGAGGTGGGAATTTTGAAGACCAGGGTCCCATTTTAGCTGAAGGTGTGGTGGTCTCTGCTCTTTTTCCTGAATTGGAGGCAGAGGTGCAGGCAGCCCAGTCAGAAGCTCCTGATCTTTGTCCTCCTGGGAGGTTGTTTGTGCCTCTCGCTTTGAGACACAAGATTTTTAAAGAACACCATGATACGGTCCTTGCTGGGCACCCGGGGACAAGAGCCACACTGGATCTCATTGCTCGGAGATTCTGGTGGCCTGCGCTTCGTAAGTCGGTTGAGGGTTTTGTGGCAGCTTGCGAGACTTGCGCTCGTGCCAAGGTCCCTCACTCACGGCCATCAGGTCCTCTCCTTCCTTTGCCCATTCCTTCCCGTCCTTGGACACATCTGTCCATGGACTTCATAACGGACTTGCCTCGTTCCTCGGGGAAGTCTGTGATTCTGGTGGTGGTGGACCGTTTTAGCAAAATGGTGCACTTTATCCCTTTTCCCGGTTTGCCCAATGCTAAGACGCTGGCGCAGGCATTTGTTGACCACATTGTCAAATTGCATGGGATTCCTTCTGACATAGTCTCTGATAGGGGCACGCAGTTTGTTTCCAGATTCTGGAAGGCTTTCTGTTCTCGCTTGGGGGTTCGCTTGTCATTCTCTTCTGCTTTCCATCCGCAGTCGAATGGCCAGACAGAGCGTGTCAATCAGAATCTGGAGACATATCTGCGCTGTTTTGTGGCGGAGAATCAGGAGGATTGGTGTTCGTTTTTGTCCCTTGCTGAGTTTGCTTTAAATAACCGTCGTCAGGAGTCCTCTGATAAGTCACCATTTTTTGGTGCATATGGGTTTCATCCGCAGTTTGGGACTTTCTCTGGAGAGGGCTCTTCTGGTTTGCCTGATGAGGACAGATTCTCCTCGTCTTTGTCATCTATTTGGCAAAATATTCAGGATAATCTAAAGAATATGAGTGAGAGATATAAGCGTGTGGCGGATAAGAGACGTATGCCTGGTCCGGACCTGAATGTTGGTGATTTGGTGTGGCTGTCTACCAAGAATATCAAATTGAAGGTTCCCTCCTGGAAGTTGGGTCCTAGGTTTATTGGGCCTTACAAGATCCTGTCTGTCATCAATCCTGTTGCCTACCGTCTTGATCTTCCTCAGACTTGGAAGATCCATAATGTTTTCCATAAGTCCTTATTGAAACCTTATGTTCAACCTATTGTACCCTCACCTTTGCCTCCTCCTCCGATTATGGTTGATGGGAATCTTGAATTTCAGGTTTCTAGGATTGTGGATTCTCGTCTTGTCCGCGGTTCCCTCCAGTACCTCGTTCATTGGGAGGGTTATGGTCCTGAGGAGAGGATGTGGCTCCCAGTGACGGACATTAAGGCCTCTCGCCTCATCAGGGCTTTCCATAGGTCCCATCCTGAGAAGGTGGGCCCTGAGTGTCCGGAGTCCACTCCTAGAGGGAGGGGTACTGTCACAAGCAGACAGCTGAGAAGTTCTGACAGGAGCCGTTCAGATCCTCCCCCTTGAGTTTCTTTGTTTTGGTTTCTGTTCCTCACCTCGTTAGGCTATCTCAGCTGTCATGCAGTCAGACTCATTACCTCCCTTTATATTCTCCCCCATAAGGTAGTTGGGTGTGGCTGATACAACTTCCTGGAATGAGTGTGCATGCTGTCTTCAGCTCCCAGCTCCCAACTACCAGTTCTCAGTTCGTCTGCAGATAAGTGTTGTTTTAGTATTTATGATTTTCTGTTGTCTGGATCCAGGTGACCCTGACTCCCTCCGTGTCTGTGTAGGGAGCCGGTGGTCGTGTCCCCTCACTATTGTAGGGCCTTCAGGTTCAGATAGCCGAGGTACGTGGATATGCGCCCATTCACCTTTAGAGTGGTCGCATAGGCTGAGCAATAAGGGAGAGCGGCAGGTCGATTGCAGGGGTCTCCCTTTTTGTTCCTTAGTTGTGGATCCAGTGAGTCATCGTATGTTATTTGTATCATCTTGTTTCCTGTACACCATCCGTGACAAGCACTCCTGGCCACCAGCTGTAAAAGGGACTGCTGTCGGCAACAACGGTGAAAGTAATGTAATGCAAAACCAGTGCTGTTCCTACTTTATTCTCTGGATCAATGGTGGTTCCAGAAGAAGGACCCCTAATACTCATGAGTTGATGGCATATCCTTTAAAATGAGAATGCTCCTTAATGTCCAGATGGATGAACTACCATCAACAAAAGCAAGGGAAGCAATTTACAGGGAAGCTGATGCGCTATTAAAGCACCAAACTGATGGATGCATTGATGCACCCCTGTAGGGTCCTTCAAAATTAAACTTTTTTGAACATTGTTTCCCAACCCCATTTCTATGAAACCCCAGAACTTGAGGGAAGCTGATGCGCACAGAACTGATGGATGCATTTACGCCCCCTGTAGGGTCCTTCAGAATTAAACTTTTTTCAACATTGTTTCCCAACCCCGGACCTTGGTTATGGAAGAAAACAAGGACCAAGAGTTGTCACTGTTATTCAGTCAGTTCGAAGAAGCTTGATGTGGAAGAAGGCAAATTGGTCAACAAATCTTAGGCTTATTTCACATGGGGGTTTTCCCTGCATGTTTGTCATAAATGTGGGCATATTGTTTTGTGGATGCATTATACATACCAATATGCTCCAATTAGGCCAATAGAGGCCAAAAGTGTGTTCTTTTGGCCACCAGCAGGCAGTATACAGTACAGACCAAAAGTTTGGACACACCTTCTCATTCAAAGAGTTTTCTTTATTTTCATGACTATGAAGGCATCAAAACTATGAATTAACACATGTTGAATTATATACATAACAAACAAGTGTGAAACAACTGAAAATATGTCATATTCTAGGTTCTTCAAAGTAGCCACCTTTTGCTTTGATTACTGCTTTGCACACTCTTGGCATTCTCTTGATGAGCTTCAAGAGGTAGTCCCCTGAAATGGTCTTCCATCAGTCTTGAAGGAGTTCCCAGAGATGCTTAGCACTTGTTGGCCCTTTTGCCTTTACTCTGTGGTCCAGCTCACCCCAAACCATCTCGATTGGGTTCAGGTCCGGTGACTGTGGAGGCCAGGTCATCTGGCGCAGCACCCCATCACTCTCCTTCATGGTCAAATAGCCCTTACTTTCAAAGTTTTCCCAATTTTTCGGGTGACTGACTGACCTTCATTTCTTAAAGTAATGATGGCCACTCGTTTTTCTTTACTTAGCTGCTTTTTTCTTGCCATAATACAAATTCTAACAGTCTATTCAGTAGGACTATCAGCTGTGTATCCACCTGACTTCTCCTCAACGCAACTGATGGCCCCAACCCCATTTATAAGGCAAGAAATCCCACTTATTGAACCTGACAGGGCACACCTGTGAAGTGAAAACCATTTCAGGGGACTACCTCTTGAAGCTCATCAAGAGAATGCCAAGAGTGTGCAAAGCAGTAATCAAAGCAAAAGGTGGCTACTTTGAAGAACCTAGAATATGACATATTTATAGTTGTTTTACACTTGTTTGTTATGTATATAATTCCACATGTGTTAATTCATAGTTTTGATGCCTTCAGTGTGAAACTACAATTTTCATAGTCATGAAAATAAAGAAAACTCTTTGAATGAGAAGGTGTGTCCAAACTTTTGGTCTGTACTGTACGTCTGTGATACCAATTTCCTTTATACTGTATGGAATATGAAGCGAATTATACTATAAAATACAGAGGCATCCAGGCTTTCCCTGGCGTGAGCGGGGAAAGTCACAGATAGCGGCACAACTAACCGTTGCACCGCCATCTGTGTCTGAAATATGACTAATATAGGCGTATTTCAGTATAATAAATAACCTCCTATACTTTTAAACATGGGCATCTGGAAATATAATCCTGATAAAAACTTCAGAAGGGCATCGGTAAACGCAGTTTGAAAAGAGCCTACACAGAACTTGGTTGCAAATTTTGGAATGCTTTCCCCACTTGAACGTCCAGTTTCCTTCAGATACGAGTAGGGGTACCATGTGAGGGCAAACAATTTTTCATGGTCTCTCCTATGATAAGCCATCGGCTTTCTAAACCAGTTTCTTCATTTTCAGAGTCATGGGCAGAGTCAAGAGTGTAACACAAACTCTCTTGGGTTTTCTGAAGAGGCAGATGTGACCACCTTTACACTAGCCCTGTCCCCGTCATGTTAACACACCATTGAATGATATCAGCATTACTAAGCCATCTGTAAGGTGTCCTAAATTGGCACATGTCTTAAAATTTTTTGAACAATCAAGAGCGCCTTTAACTTTAAGAGAAAGCCACATCTATTCTTGCTACCGTGATTTGGCATTGTATGGAGTAATGAATACTTCTTATAGATTATTACCATCTTTGTGAATGACTGTCAATCATCCAGCATTTAAATATATTAAAATTTATTTCGCTTCAAATCCTTTTGTAGCGTAGAATACCATCTGCGTCCTTCAATGCAATGTATTAATTTATACGTATTATTTTTACATCTTAGCGCACTTTTAAGACTGAATTGTTTCCTGGCGTGCTGTCAACGGCAATTACCTATTTTCAAAATTCATACAATATGCAGTAAAGAAAGGAAGTACTCGTGTTTTTTAAGAACCTCCATAAGAAAAAAAAAATTGTACGCTTTCTGCTTCAGGACTTCAAGCGTCGAATTTTGTCACTGTTATTATTTGCGCTAAAGCTATTATTACTGACATGATGGTTGGGAAAAACAATAGGATGATTTATTATTGTGAACGAAGGCTGCTCCTGGCTTTGAAGCCTGTCAATTAACATGACTCTTCAGCACACAGAGTGCAGCCATCTTCTACCGTTTGCTGAAATAAATATGAAGAAGTGAAATGAAAAATTGTACCCTAGAAAAAAAAAGACAATAAAATTTAAGGAATGTTACGCTTCAGGAGATCTGCACAATTTCTGGCGGAGGCAAGAGACATTCAGGCAAGAAGGAGCATCTCAGAAGATGTTTGTAGGGATAATGAGGAATAATCAGATGTCTCAGAAGAAGTTGATGAAGTTGCACTGCTGTTGAGATGTTGTTATGGTGGCAGTTTATGGCCACCACCGCTCCACATCTCCTGGTGGTCATGGGCAGCACTCTGCTCACCTGCTTTCTTGCTCCTGCATCCCAGAAGCTTGAACTCAAAGCTTCCCTAGCAAATAACTGGCCACCTAAGAGTATTTAAGCCACCTTCCCCTATAGGAAAGTGCCTGAGCAGTAGGTTCTAGTACTCTAGTATCCTGCAAATGTGTTCCTTTTAGATTGTTTGCCTGTATTGTGCACCGACTTCTGGCTGATTTCTGGATTTGACCCTTCCCTGCCTGACCTTACCTCTGCCTGATTTCCGTTCTGACTCTGAGCTGCCAGCCTTGGACTGTATATCGGTTTGCTCTGCCTGCACTGACTTTGGCCTGTCCCTGACTAAAGTTTTGCCTGATCCCTCAGTGCTCTGCAATGGCGTCCAAGAGGTAGCCGACTGGTAGTTCCACTGCAGCAGAGTCCAGATTCCTGTACAGGGTAGAACAGATGTATTATTTAATTATGTAGATTCCAGGAATGCCTGTCACAAGCTAACCTTAGGTTGTGAACCTGCTGTGTTGCTATCAGATTTGGTTGAGGGCTAAACTGGAGGGCAGAGTTTAAGGCATTTTGCCTTCTAATGGGGGTATAATAATCTTTATTTATATAGTGCCAACATATTCTGCAGCGATTTGCAATCAGAGGGTTCATGTACAAACAGAATCATACATCACATAGCAAAAAACAAGTCAACAATTAATACAAAAGTAGTAAGGGCCCTGCTCACAAGAGCTTACAGTCTGAGTAGATAGGGTTGACACAAAAGGTACAAAGTTCTTGTGGACTGGTATAGTTTAGTAGTTATTCAACCCCATTTATGATTGTGCGAAATTACAAAAAGAGTAATACCTTACCACTATCTATTCACTCAAATTTCAACGCTTCCATGGTCTCCCACTAGTCTTTGTTCCTTCCACTCCAGCGACAACATCCATGTCAACTGTAACAGGAGTGTGTCGACACCACTGGAGTGATTGGCTGCAGTGGTCAGGTATCATGTAGACAGGAAGAGTAGAGACCATCAGGGGACAAAGGATGCTTTGGCCCCGGAGCAGAAGGAGATTAATAAGGTATTATTCCTTTCACAGATGTACTATAAACCTAAAGTGGCCCTGAAAAAAACAAAAGTGGCCCTATGTTGTAGGCTGGTCCAAACTTATAGAAGGTGGGGTAACACAAGTAGATAGGGTAAGCATAGGTAGACAGGGAAAGCAGAAATAGACGGGGCCAGCAATAACACATTGCAGGCCAAAATATCGCCCCAGCAGAACAAAATACCAGAGTGCAGCACAAACTACGGCCTCAGCAGAACCAAATACTGTAGTTCAGCACAAAATGCTGTAGCCCTTGCTGCAGTATTTAACTGTATCACCATCCTGGGATGGAGATATAGTTTAATTCAGAAGGGCGTTGGTCAGGTGCGTAAGTGCCTGATACTCCTACATTAATTAAAGCTGAGAGCATGAGGCACAATCAATAAACACTGTCAAGTTCCAGATGTATTAAATGTATTAACCCATCTTAAAAATAGCAGGAATCTAGGAACCTTGTTGCTCAGACATGGTGAAGGTGGAATAGTCAGATTGAAATAGCGGGCAAGTCGATGGATGAGCAAAAAATTACTTAGACCATGATGCCCCTTTAGGAGAAAGAATGCAACATGCACGTGTCCTTATAGCATCCATGACGCAGCTAGGTGCAGAACAGGAGGCAACAGATGATCGGGGGCTGAGAACGAAGATAGTAATGATGCCACCAAACTTTGGCAAAAGATGGAGAAGGACACCGCCCAAGGCAGCTTCCGAGTGGCCCACTTCCCATTGCCATTCCAGTATACAAAGGGGATGACTTGAATCCCTTGTCTTGTTTACAATGCGATTGGCCAAAAGTATGGTCAGATAAATAAGCAGATATGCACATGAGATATCTCCTTTTTTGCCAGCTTTAGAGCCATGTCGTGGAGTGAGATTTTCGGTGGAATTACCCAGGAACCCAGGTCCAAAGACCTATGAATGTCCTTAAAGTTGTGATTTCTTGCTTGTGTGAAAGTTTCACTTATTGGGATTTGTTTCCTATTTGCTCCAGGAGCCTTGAGGTGACCTCGCATGCCAATCATGTCATCCTATTTTAATGATTTAACAGCTGGAGTCTTTGACACATTTTAACATCAATGCATTTATTGACACTTTTCTGACACCAGTGAAGCAAGCTGCCGTCTTGGCTCTAGTAAATCTTGTTGCAAGTTTTATCAGAAGCAAATTATAAGTATTCCTGTTCTTCTGATTTAGGCTGTGAAAAAAAGAGCCAAAGATTAAAAAATAAGTTTTACCATTCTGAACAAGAGAAAAAAAAATTTATCATGGGGTGTGTACAGCATTTGACTAAACGGGGCAAAGAGAGGCCAGTGCACGTCTGTTTATAGGCCCTCACGAGCCAGAACATGGCGATCCTTGGACCTTTGGTCCATGCCAAAACAGTAAAATGTAAACTGGAGAATGGTGCCCTGGTAACAGAGACTCAGAAGATGACTGAGGGGAAGAGGGGGCGCGTGTCAGAGCTAACTGAGATCTTGAGCCTCATAGAATAACTGCTTTTACACTGCTTATGAACATCACAAGAGCCTCTTGCTTTTCTGTAAGTGTGATTTATCCCTCCTAATCAACTTTTTGAGCTCCCTAGAAGAAAACAAACATAGTGTAAAGTAAGGGAAGTGAGGTCACTGCATACAGTACTGGCAGAAGGAATACACCTCCAGATTCTGAGAGAAATGAATCTAGCTATGCAGCTGAAACGGGGAAAAATATGACTGAAAGAGATTTTAGGTAAGCCCAAACATAACTGTTTCTTTACAGTTATTATTGTACAAAGAAGCACAACCATTATGCAGAGTTTTTTTTTTTAAAACTCATGTACGCTTTAAACCCCTTTGTTCTCTAGGCTAACTACCATATTAATTAGATTTTTGTAAATATAAAAGTATGGTAATATTTTTTCTCAGAAGATGTTGATTATGGTTGACTGCCCCTTGTAAAAGAAGAGCAGAATATTTGTTGTAGAAATTGATCCAAGTTCCTACTTATCATGTACTATGGTTCCACCGGCTGGGCAGACTCTTCTCTGTCTATCTCTCAGCCCGTTTCCAGTTCCAGAGCTGTCCCTAGTGGCTGTTGTGCAGTACTGCAAGGCAGAGTTCCCTTTATTGGCCCTAGTATGGTACTGCCTCCAATTTTGAACACCTCTCTCTGACGTCATATTGCCACAAATTTATAAACCTCTTTCTGGGAACCAAGCACCAGGATTTTGGGTCCTAACTTGCCCTGGCACTCAAAGTTTCTGTACCTGAGAATTTCTGTTCATGCAACTGACCTTGATCTGTGACTCCATTTCTAAACAATTGCCTGTAAACCCGATCCATGCAGGTCTGTTGTCATTGAACCCAAGCTTGTGATCATGACCTTGGTTTTGTTTCGCTGTTCTCATAAATTTTTTGTTTTGGCATGGCTTTTCTGTACAGTCACGGCTTCTTCGTAGAGTCATGTATCTGCATCTGATAAACAATAATAGTAAATATTAATAGAGGATGACCTGCAGGAGTGGCGTTGGGCCACAGTCCTACATTTGCCTCTGCAACCAGACAACTACCATGGTGGACCAGTGCCCGCCCAAATGTTTACTTCCTGCAGGGAAAATAAGGTCAGGTCCCCTTAGAATGTCTTCTCAATAACTCAATAAATATTAGCTTTCTGTAACCGTGATCTGTACATCCAGCTGTTCATTAAAATTGTCTCTGACTCTTACATCCGAGTGAACAGGATGAAGAATACATTATGGGGGTTATTTGACAAGAGACAGGAACAGTTGAATGATCAAGAGAGCAGCTGACAAAGAAAGACACTTGAGAGACTTTATTCCTTGTGTATCTTTAGATTCCTGGAGATTAATGACTACCTTCACTAATGAGCTCTAGATCTAGAAATAACATGTGTAATCTAGTTGTTCCCATTCCCTCACATATACTAGTATCTCATTTACACATAGCCTGCAAATCATAACACTAATAATAATGTTTTAATCTGGGGTATTCACATTTAAGTTTTTTTATGATGTTTTTAACTTTATATATACCGTACATTTAAATAGCGGTTCTTTAAAGGGTTGTCCAGTGGGGGAATAAATTGTGCCAAAGGCTTCACAGTGGGTTAAAAAATATAAAAGACTCTGTCACCGATCCCTCGCCACTCGCATTCTGACCTTTACCGGGTGCATGCTTGTCACTTACTGGTTCCTTTTCAACACACAGGAAATGTCTCACCTCTTGGACTCGCCATTATCTCAAAAACATGGTTCCCAAAGTGAATTAGGGCGCCATCCTCTATTCACTTCTATGGGAGTGCGAAAAATAGCAGAGCACCGCCTTGGCAATTTCCTGAACTCCCATAGTGGTGTGCTCTCCATTCACTCCTGTGGAAGTTCCGGAAATAACCAAGTCTTTTTGGGGCTCCCATAGAAGTCAAGAGAGAGCACGCCACCACTGTGCACTCTTCTTTGCTTTGGGGCCCCATTCTAGACTAACGTAATGTGAATTCAAAAGATTTGAGAATGAATAAGCTTACACAGGCTAAGTAAATAAATATATGCACTAAATGATTAAATATAATATAAAACTGAGTAAAATGTATATAAACGTCACTAGGTAAATATGCAACATGAAATATGGGGTGGCACTCCGGTCGCCATGTCGTAGCACATGGATGACACCCCAGGGTGTACTTGAGATAGGGCAAATCAATACTTACATCCTACCTAGAATGAAGTCTTCAATTGAGTGCCCCTAGTGAATGTGTGTCACAAAGTTTAAACCTATTAGACCCTCCTCCAGTGTGCAGCAGGCATGTCTCTGAGATCACTCAGGAATGTGGTCTCATCAGCACAATGGGTGATGGGTACTAGATTGCAAGGGACATCATTACACAAAACGTTAATGATAAAAGGGAACAGAATTAAAGGGACAGAACCAATCAGTACTTACAAAATACCCTTACGATACATAGACATAGGTGCAGTTCCCAGAGGTGGGACCCACACATATCAGACATTGGTGGCATATCCTAGCAATATGTTACCAAAGTGCGAAATGCACTAACCTCTTAAATTAAACTTTTTCTACTATTTTGTGTCTAAACCTTCTATGTAAACGTATGCATCCCATTGCTAACAGACCACAAAATAAGTAGTCTAGTCTGATATTTCTATTTTTTCCCTGCATCTGTCTATGATAACTTTGGTACGAGGAAGAGAGTATAGTATTACTGTAGGATCAAACTACACAGGATTTTATTGTAGTCTGTTACCATGGAGAGATATTGATTTTCATAGGATTTGTGTGCATAAAACGGTGGGACATTTTTACTCAAGGCTGCTTGCAAAACTGCTTCATTTTTCATTTTAGAAGCATTGGAGTAGTGAAAACAGTTGGCTGTGAAGTGTGACCTTCCCTTTTCAGGAGAATCAGTGATGAACCATGGCGGAGTATATAATTCTATTTGCATCAGTTTTCTGCTGTCAAAAGTCACTAATTTTGGCGCTTGCCATTTTTTGTTCTGTTTTTTTGTGTGATTTTATACCACTTTTAAAACATATGGGGAAAAGTGTTTTGCTATGTTAGGTAAAGGAAAAAGTTGCAAAAATGGGTAATTTACCAAGATAACACATGTCTTGATAAAAAGTGTTATTTCTGAAGATATACCAAATTTATAAATTTGGCGCAAATTACTCAATGCAAACTCAAGCGAAACTGTCTTTAAAGAGGTGACATAACAACAAATATTGGTGGCATATTGCTAGGATATGCAACCAGTGTCTGATAGGTGCGGGTCCCACCTTCACTCTAGAATAGGGTGAAGGAGAGATGACCATGCATGCACGGCCGCCCTCCATTTATTTCTATGGGAGTGCCAAAAATAGCCAAACAGATATTTCCTGCAGCCCCATAAAAGTGAACGGAGTGGTGGCCACTCTTGCACGGAGCACTTGCAATTAATTTCTATGGAACTTCCAAAAACAGCCAAACTATTTTCAGCATTCCCATATAAATGAATGGAGGGTGGTTGTGCATGCGCGGTCTGCTCTCCTTCACATTGTAGGCTCAGTTCTAGAGATAGGTGCGGGTTTCAGAGAACTCAGCACTCCTATTGAAATAAATGGAGGGCGACCACAGTCTGCTCTCCTTCACTCCATTCTAGACTGAAGGTGAAACCCACACCTACAACCTCTTTAAGAGATCCTCTTATGACTCCAATATGGTAAATCAGATTCTGTACTTGGCTGTTCAGAACCAAGTTGCTTTTGCCGTGGCCTGATGGTTAGAGCCTCTTCATTTAGGGTTTCGGTGGGAATCCGAGATCCCCGATTAGAGAACCTCTTACGATGATGAACCGCCCCAAATCTTTGTTACCTTTCCTTTCAATGGAATAAGTCCAAACCTGTAAATATCAATTTTGTGCAGCAGATTCTTTTCTACAAGCCGCACGCTCTTGTCACTGCTACATTCTCTACAACAAGAAGTCACACCTCAGCTAATTTGAAGGCAGATTTAACTCAGCTTTAGAAGCCCGGGGATAGTAATTTGAATTATGCATGAGTGTCTGGTGCGTAGTTCCATTAGCCTGCTAGATAGTAATGTAAACATGCCCTGAATTTTAAGTATTCCATACAAGTGTCAGGTATAAAAATAGAGTTTGTGTCTGTCGTAGTGCTAAAATGCGCTGGAGATTTACACAGTTACATATTTGTGGTTGTTACCCAGGAAAGATCATTAATGTCTTATTTATAGGATATCTATGGAAATGTCACCAGATGAGCCCTGTGTTCCCAACGCTATGGTTCTCTGAGGTTGTCCACCTGACAGTGTAAGCCACGTTCAGAGCAGTTCATTATGTCAGCAGTACCACTTAGCGTAAATGATTGGACCATTAAAGGGGTTGCATCGTTCGGGTGGCCCAGTGATAGGTTTGTTACGTGGGTCATACTGCTGGGACTCCTGTTTATTAAATGTCATTGACTGGAGAACTGCTTGCTGAATGCTTTAACACGGCAAATGAAAGGGAAGCTTCAGCTCCACAACCAGTTTTTTCCTCTAAAACAGAAATTGAAACAACTTTGCAAATAATAATTTAAAAAAATTGTGTCTCCATGGTAACAGACTACAAACTTTTTGCAGTTTAATCCTGTAGTCAGACTCTGTTTCGGAATCTGCTGAAAATGCTGCAGACTGACAGGGTTAGCTTCTGTTTAATCTTATCATTACAGAGGTGGTCGGGTTTCATGATATTGATGACCAATCCTCAGGACAGGTCATCAATATCAGATTAGTGGGGGTCCGACTCCCGACGCCTTCTCCCATCAGCTGTTTGAAGTGGCTGCAGTGCTCACGAGAGCGCTGTGTCCTCTTCAGTGCACGCTGTCTACATTGTAGCGGCATTGCAGAGTAATAATAGCTTCTCTTCCTATTCACTTGAATGGGACAAGCAGTTGTAATTACGGTACACTGCACCACCGCTACAAGGGAGACGCCATGAATGTAAACTTTGAAGGGGACACAGCGCTCTCAAGAGCGTCGCGGCCACTTCACACAGCTGTTCGGTGGGTGTGCCGGATTTCAGACCCCCACCAATCTGATGTTGAGGACTTATCCTGCAGATAGGTCAACAATATCATGAACCGGACAACCCCGTTACCGTTTAGGTTTAAAAGAACCTGTCATCTGGTTTGGAGCCACCAAACCCCCATAGCAAACCCATCTATCCCCGCAAAGAATAGCAAATGACAATCAAACTCCGAGACTCATTTCCAGTGGCGTCAAGCACATGAGCACTGCACTGATGAAGCTGAGGACATCATGCAGTGCTGTTTGGGCACATGCCTTGTGAAGCGAGGTGTATCATTCTTGGTTTCATCAATGCAGTGCTCGATACCACTGAAAATGAGACCCAGACTCTTCTCCCAATAAGTTCAATTTTCATTTACTATTCTTTGTGGGCAGGTTAGTGATGGTTTAGAGTCCCCAAACCAGGTCACCCTTTAACGGACCTATACTTCAATTCCAAAACAGTACAAGATACGAAAAGCAAGCTATTTACAAAGTTATTCTATATCTTATGTTGTAATTGTGTTGCAATAGAGTGGACTTCAGTATCCGCGGTCTCTAGGTACTAGTGGCAACTTTTTGGATTATCAAGGGCTACATTCTTTCAAGTTCATGGGTGTTTCATATGCATCTCAAGCATTACTTTTACACAGATGGCATGTTTCCAAGACATTATCCTCAGAACCTTGCAGGAGACACCCCAGGCCATGTCATATGCACTGGAAAAGGCATAAGGGGGGTCATGTGGCCATTTTGGAGCCCTATCCTTGAGGCTCATGTTTATGGTGGATACTCCAGTGTCTAGGTGCAGCACTGTGTGGGAAGATAATCCGGCCTCATGGTGTTCACCCATCTCTCATCCTTGCAGTCTCCTTTGCTCATTTCTCTGGCTTAATAGCTTGAGTGGAGTGGTTTGGCTCTTTAGTGCAATCAATGATGATAATGAAAATTGCAGGCACGATGGTGCCAGATGTATACCGCTCTGTATGTTTATATTTGCATATATTGGAAATCCAGTACTGATACGTGACATAGAAGATGCTCTATGTTACCATTCATCCAGATATAGAACCTGTCTAAGAACATTTCCTTGTATTTGCAAGTATGGAAGCAGGGTGACAACCATTCACAATGATAACTATCATTCCCTTTCCCATAAAGAAGATGGAACATGATAGAAGAGGAATATTTAAACTGAATTCCCAACTTTTAACACAAGCTTTATAGGTTTTAATGTTCTGATCTCTATTTTTCTGATTTAGAGCTCCAAATCTATTGCATAGTTAAATGCTAGAATTCTGTTTGCTGCATCCACCACTAGAGGGAGCTTCTGAGCTTACTGCATACAATTCAGTGTATAAGGCCTCATGCACATGGTTGTATTTTTTGTGGATCCGTGTGGCTGTTTCTCAGATTACAGAACATGTCCTATTTTGGTCCACGTTATGACAAGAATGCTTATTTCTGTTGATGGGAGTGTGAAAAATGAGTAGAGCACATGAAAGGTATCTGTATTTTGGGGATCCATGGTTTGCGGACCGAAATACAGACACTGTCGTGTGCATGGGGCCTAAACAATACGCAATAAGCTCCCCCTAGTGGTGGCTGCAGGAGACTAGAATTCTATAATTTGTTATTGATTAGTTTTTAGTTGTAGACCTGACTTTGAGTCACCCCCTCTACTCCTTTTATCTGCTCATATTTATCTTACTATGTAAGAAATTCCCATAGTAAAGCCCCTGTGCCCAATATAATTTATTCTTTTACATACAAAAGACATCCCACCCATCCACCCATTAAAAAGCATAGCCCTTATACACATTGTCCTAAATAGATTGACCTCAAAAGAAGACCCAGCTAGAGTAATTTCTTGAAGGTTCTATCCAGAAAGAACCTATAAAAAAATTCTGCCAAAGCGAATTCGCAAAAGTTCCAGCAAGGGTGCTCTATCTATACCGTATGACTCCTTATATACAACTGCCATATTGTGTCCAACAACAAGCAGGATTTAGGCAAAGCATGTGCTGGGATTTCATCCCATTACAGTATGTCAGGCAGATTGTGCATAAAGGTTGGACTTCATAGGGACCCTTCCTCTTTGAACCAACCTCACTTCAGTTATGTCTTTCTTATTCGCAGGTGCCAAAAAGTATACTAAGGACTAAGGATCTGTAAATGGGTAAAACTATTTTCTTATCGTGTGTTGAGGCCTCATTTGGTGCATCCCATGATTTTGCTTTTGCAGCAACTGTCTGGCATTGGTTGCTATACTTCATTTTTTGCTGGCAGTTTTACTGTTTTACTAAGTAATTGTGATTTTATTTTTCAAGTCCACTTACATTTTACTTGATTTGTCCCATACACCAGAGTGTACATTGACATTTCCCATGGTGACACTTGCTGTTAGGGCATATGGATGTCACAGTACTGGTTGTCCAGCTTGGCACTCCTCTGTTTGAACTGTAGAACCGCTGGGGTGGAACTGGCTTGTTTATGCATTACATACATGGTTGTGAGCCCCCTCTGTTGTGCCCCCAGTCTGTATAATCGTCCCCTCGGTAGTGCCCCCAGTGTGTATAATGGCCCCCTTTGTAGTTCCCCCATTTTTTAAATGGCCTCCCTCTGTAATGCCCATAGTATGTATAATGACCCCCTCTGTAGTGCCCCTCGTATGTATAATGGCCTTTCTGTAATACTCCCAGTATTTATAATGGCCTCCTAGTAGTGCCACCAGTATTTATAATGACCCCCTAGTAGTTCCCCCAGTATTTATAATGACCCCCTAGTACAGGCATGGCCAACCTACAGCTCTCCAGCTGTTGTAAAACTACAACTCCCACCATGCCCTACTGTAGGCTGCTAGCTGTAGGCAGTCTGGGCATGCTGGGAGTTGTAGTTTTGCAACAGCTGGAGAGCCTCAGGTTTGCCATCCCTGCTTAGTAGTACCCCCAGTATTTATAATGTCCCCTTTGTAGTTCCCCCATTATTTATAATGGCCCCCTTGTAGTCTCCCCAGTAATTATAATGCCCACTTTGTAGTGCCTCCAGTATTTATAAATGCTCCCTTGTAGCGCCCCAAGTATTTATAATGGCCCCTCTGTAGTACCCCAGTATGTATAATGTCCCCTTTGTAGTTCACCCAGTACTTATAATGGCCCCCTTGTATTGCCCCCAGTAGTTATATTGGCCGTCCCTGTAGTGCCCCCAGTATTTATAATAGCTTCCTCTGTAGTGCCCCCAATATTTATAATGGCCCCCTCTGTAGTGCCCCCAATATTTATAATGGTCCTCTCTATAGTGCCCCCACTATTTTTAAATGGCCTCCTCTGTAGTGCCCCCAGTATTTATAATGGCCCCTCTGCAGTGCTTCCAGTAGTAATGCCTGTGTCCTAGTGCATGCAGCCTCCTGTGCAGGCTCTCATGTGGCATGGTGAGACCTAGCACAGGAAGTCATGATGATGTGATTGCCACTAATTTCGTCGTTATACCGTCTCATAGGCTTCAGGACTAGTGGCCTGAGGTCTATGAGGGTGAACTGCAAAGACCGGAGCCAGAGATTTCTGTTTCCCACGCCACCTGCCGCTTCCTCATATGCCACCTGAGGCAAGATGCTCATCTAGCCTCATGGCATATACGGCCCTGAACGCGTGTTCCTATAGCCATAACAAATGATCGACAGAGGCTAGAGAAGTTGGATTTTTTGTAAAGGGGTTGTATCAGTGAGCCCCCTTTTTAAAGGGAACATGTTCTGCATATCTGTAGGCTAAGACCTCACATCTCTCCAAGACTAACTCTATAGTCCTATGTGATGCACAGATCTTTGCAAAACTTTGTTCCAGTGATCTGAAGAACAGGATTGATATGAAAAGTTCAAATAAAATTGTATTAGTCTTTGAAGGCAAACAATAAAATAAAGTTTTTGGTTTGTGGTAGCAGCGAGAACTCTTCATTTTGTCTCTTCATTGTTTTATTAAAATTGCAACCATCACGCAGTAGTATTAATTACAAGGTAAAATACTGCGTGCAATAATTAGCTTGACATTTCTATGAAATTACTTAGAAGGCATCTGAGAAAATCCCCTGCTTTTTACTGCTGCTCCTTAATCATTTACGACTACTACTATATTACATTAATGCTCCAGCAAATCAGTGTTATTCCCCTTTGTTGTTTTCCATTGTCACAAATACAATACAATCCACATTCACATTAATTTATGGAGTGATCGCAACAGGTTTAAATTAGGAAATGGAACACTACAGACAGTTCCATATTTGCTGTATCAGTCTAGAGTATATTTATTAGTGTTTCTGTAAAGAGTTTGGATGCAGAGGTTGTTGATCTACTGCAAAACCAGCTGACTGTCAGAGAATGTTGGGTATGATAGTTGTCACAGTCGTTACCTTTGACTGTGACCTTCCGTTCTTGCTCATTCGGCGCTCCTCGCAGAAGTTCTGTTCCTGTGTGTTATTTGTGGTTCTGTATGGGTTAACTCCCCTGTATTCCTATTAGGAGTTAATCCTCTGTCTGCTCCATGGGTGTGGTCTCTTTGCTGCACACATGGAACCTGTATATAAGGCTGAGATTTCCTCAGTTCTGGGTCAGCTCTCCTGGTGTGTGTTGTCTGTCCTGTTCCTGGTTTGTACTCTCTCCCATGCTGCTGACCCATGGGATCTGTGTCTGTCTGTCTGTGCTCTGTGAGTTTCCCTACTTGTTCATTTGCGTCCTTTTTCCTGTCTTTCTGTTCTGCCAGTTATGTTTTAGTTACTTTGTGTTTATTCTGATGTCTGTGTTCAGCAAGCCTTTGTAGCAGAGTGGCATGACAAGGCCATGCAGTTTACTACTGGTGGAGCTAGTCCTTCTCTGCTCATTGCCACTCCTGCTCCCTTGCATGAACTCCTGCTTGTGTTATTATTTGCCAGTGTCACAGTCGTTACCTTTGACTGTGACCTTCCGTTCTTGCTCATTCGGCGCTCCTCGCTGAAGTTCTGTTCCTGTGTGTTATTTGTGGTTCTGTATGGGTTAACTCCCCTGTATTCCTATTAGGAGTTAATCCTCTGTCTGCTCCATGGGTGTGGTCTCTCTGCTGCACCCATGGAACCTGTATATAAATGTCACAGTCGTTACCTTTGACTGTGACCTTCCGTTCTTGCTCATTCGGCGCTCCTCGCTGAAGTTCTGTTCCTGTGTGTTATTTGTGGTTCTGTATGGGTTAACTCCCCTGTATTCCTATTAGGAGTTAATCCTCTGTCTGCTCCATGGGCGTGGTCTCTTTGGTGCACCCATGGAACCTGTATATAAGGCTGAGATTTCCTCAGTTCTGGTTCAGCTCTCCTGGTGTGTGTTGTCTGTCCTGTTCCTGGTTTGTACTCTCTCCCATGCTGCTGACCCATGGGATCTGTGTCTGTCTGTCTGTCTGTGCTCTGTGAGTTTCCCTACTTGTTCATTCTGTCACGAGTTGGAGGTCCCAGGAGAGACCACCGCGTCGTCAAGCAATAAACGGAAATCAGGTACAGACACATAAGAGTTTATTGCACAAACAGAAACATGGAAAGCAGCACAGATAAAACATGAGCTCTATGTACCGTCAGCACAGTGGGAGAAAACCCCCACTGCGCCACTGTCTAGTAATACTCCAGAGGGGCGTAACTAAGCAACTCCTGGTTTTCACTAGAGCCCTAGATGGTAGGGTTAGACTTAGCCGCAGAAAGTTGCCAGGGTCCACTCTGGAGCGTGACCTAGACAGTGACAGCAGGAGCGAATGGACAACAGGTACCAGAAGGTACCGACGGCACATAGGCAAACATAACAGACAGGTAAATACAAAACAGGGCAAATAATAACACAAGCAGGAGTTCATGCAATGGAGCAGGAGTGGCAATGAGCAGAGAAGGACTAGCTCCACCAGTAGTAAACTGCATGGCCTTGTCATGCCACTCTGCTACAAAGGCTTGCTGAACACAGACATCAGAATAAACACAAAGTAACTAAAACATAACTGGCAGAACAGAAAGACAGGAAAAAGGACGCAAATGAACAAGTAGGGAAACTCACAGAGCACAGACAGACAGACACAGATCCCATGGGTCAGCAGCATGGGAGAGAGTACAAACCAGGAACAGGACAGACAACACACACCAGGAGAGCTGACCCAGAACTGAGGAAATCTCAGCCTTATATACAGGTTCCATGGGTGCAGCAAAGAGACCACACCCATGGAGCAGACAGAGGATTAACTCCTAATAGGAATACAGGGGAGTTAACCCATACAGAACCACAAATAACACACAGGAACAGAACTTCAGCGAGGAGCGCCGAATGAGCAAGAACGGAAGGTCACAGTCAAAGGTAACGACTGTGACAATAGTACCAACAAGCAAGGTATACCTCACCAGTAACACACACACATGCAATAAGCTGACTTTTTCTGAAGACCATTGTTTAGACTGGAACAGAACCTGCAGAGTCATCTCATTATCAGTAAATAGTGGAGGATTTGTTGACAGCTCTATTTTTACTGCTGGTCGCCTAGATAATGCAGAATAGCAACATTATACAGAATGCGTAGAATTCCACTGTCACTCCCTGGTATATTGGGGAGTACCCACACCCCATCACTACCCAGAGACTGCATTTGTCTATGGACAGTTTTAATTGTAGCTGTTATAGAGCACACACCCTGGAGCACTGTGTGCAGACAATACAGGAAGAAGATGTGTGTGTCAAATATGGCAGCCAGCAGACTTTGTGTGGCCAGAATCTGGCAACAAGCCCACGTGCTCTGGGTTTTTTGCTCAGTGCTCAGGTCTTTTGGTACCAGTGCTTATCACTATCTGTACCTGCATCCTCCCTCTCTGCCAGTGCCCCACCATTGGTGGAAAAAATGTATTTTCCTAAAATTACATATATGAGGAATTCTTTTCAAAGCATAGATCCATAATTCATAATGATATATTGTGTGAAGAGGGGGGGTGAAAGCCACCAAATAGTCTAGGCCCTGACAAAATTATTGTATTTTTTCCCTTATAAGACGCACCTAGGTTTTAGAGGAGGAAAATCAGAAAATAACCTGACCCCAAATTAGACCCCCAATCTTCATTAGACCTCAGATCAGACCCCCGAATCAGACCACAGGTCAGACCCCCATATTATCAGACTTCAGATCAGCCCCTTATATCAGACCTTTAATCAGACAAAAAATTATTAAATAGACTTACTTCTCCAGACACCGCTCTGCACTCCGGCTCCCTGGTCTTCTCCGGGCCCACGCTGCACTGTGATCTAACGTCATACAGCATCAGATCATAATGCACACACTAGTCAGTACAGTGCAGCTCCCCCGGAGAAGACCAGGGAGCGGTGAGTACAGCAAGCGTCAGCAGCACTACACTTGTTACTCCCCACGCTTACTGCATACCAGTCAGCGCTTCCATAATGGAAGCGTGCACTAGTATTCACCTTATAAGATGCACTGAAATTCCCCCCCGTTTTGGGAGAAAAATAGTGTGTCTTATAAAGCAAAAAATATGGTACCCCTCTTGCTCAAGCCAAGCCCATTCCATTCAGTTTTTGTAATTTGTACACTACTTTAGAATAAATTCTTTCTCAATCCAGATTGGCTATTTTACTCCAGCACTTTTTGTCCGGCTACTGATATGAATGTCCCTAGTGGAGCCTCCGAAAAGGAAACTTAATGTTTTCTCCTTCTAATGTCTTGACCTTATGTGGGTTAATTGCAGTAGAGAATTTTTCTTATGTAAGCAGATATAGTCGAGGAAACAGTTCCCCCTAGTAGGGAGTCTTTAGTATTAATTTGCTATAAATCATTATGTAAATTCACTTAATTCTGTTGTTCTTTTATTACTTAGCCTTCAGATCTTACAAGGATTCCCAGCAGAACAATGTTTCGCTTTGTGTGTCTTTTTCCCCCCTCTTTTTAATTGTCTGCTAACGATACTCGTTAGATAATTAACTCTTGTTCGTTCGACTGGCCATTAACGGTTGCCCACGGCAGGTCTTGCTTACATGGTTATTACCTAATTTCTAATGTTTCTTATCATCCGTGAAGTCATTGATGTTGTCTAAGTGGCTGATTAATTACAGTTATGAGGCATACTGTATACATTCATGTCGTCGGAGATACCAGGGTTTATCGACTGTGAACATCTCCTGCTTCATTAATTTAGAAAATTAATAATTTGGTAAAATTTTCACATCAATTCCAGGTCCGGAGAATTAGTATTTTGTTTTTAGATGAAACGTTTTGCAGGTGCGGCATCAATCAGAGCACTTCAGAGCTGAAATTACTCTGTAGAGAACCTTGAGAACTTCACAGGTTTCCTCATTAAGTGCGTGGCGCCGTTACATGTGTGAAAAGCTGCCTCGTTAGCCCATTGACTTTATCTGTGGAGATCACAGCATATTGCTTGTCATCGCTCATGCACATGCTTAAAGGGATATTCTGATTTATGTAAATAAATGTTATTCTTTGAGTAATGAAAAGTGATACAGTCTTCTAATGTACAATAGTTTTGGTATAGATTCTCCATGGTTTTCAAGATCACTACTTGCTGTCATTCAGTAGGAACCTTCATGGTTTATTTGCACATAGGACATCAGATGGGCCCCAATAGATCCTGGAAACTTATCTTTTAGTCCTTAAAGGGTTTGCCCAAGTGTTTAATATTGATGACCTAAGTATAGGTCATCAGTATGTGATCACTGGGGGTCCGACGACCAACACCCCTACAAATCAGCTGTTTAGTGAGGCCTCCTCGCAGCCTAAAATGCACAGTGCCATCACTGCATAAGGGCTGTGCTTGGTATTGCAGCTCAGCCCCATTCACTTGAATAGGACTGAGCTGTTACTAGGCCATGTGACTGATGAACATGACGAGAAGAGGCCATGGCGCTAAGAAGAAGAGAGTGCCGTGGTCTGTTCAAAAAGCAGATCGGCAGGGGTGCTGGGATAAAGGATCACCACTGATCAATACACCTTTTTATGGTAGCTGTTAAAGGAGCCTTTTTTTTGCAGCACTGTATATTTACAATGCTGTGAAATAAGCAAAGATAGCTTGTAAGTGAATAGCAAATAATTTCTAAAAAACCCAATGGAAAGAGAATGTATAGGACAGGATATATATCAACATACTGACTTAAAACCAAAAACCAAGATGTATCCTAGGAAAGAAATTGGGCAAGAGATTGCCGCCTTTAGGAAAAATGTTGAGACAGAGATAATAAATTAAAAGAAGGATCAAATAATAGAAATAATCTTACAGTATGTGAAATACAGGCCATTAAACAATTACAGAAACAGGAAAATATAATTATAAGACCAGCAGACAAAGGAGGGGTGATCATCATTTTGGAGGCTCAAAAATATGATCAGGAATGTATTAGACAACTAATGGATACATCTACATATACGAGATTAATAGGGGACCCTACTAAGGAATACAACACCGCACCTGGGAAATATGCCAGAGATGGTTTGCACAGGGGGATTTTGCAAGAACATGAATATAAATTTATAATGGGCATAATGGGCACTCAACAGCGCTTACCAGTATTTTACTGTATTCGAAAAAATCATAAAGACCAGAAGATTCCCCCTGGCAGAACAATCATCTCTGGCATAGGTTCCTTAACGTCTAATTTATCTCAGTATATTGATAAAATTTTGCAACCAACCGTAAAAAAGACTTTTTCATATGTTAGGGACACTACCAAAATAAATAAAATAGTAGAGAATCTTAAATACTAACCACATTGGATTCTGGGGACACTTGATGTAAATTCACTGTGTATAATAATAGATCACAAACAAGGGTTAAATGCTCTAAAAGCACAATTAGAAACAAATAGTCAGCTTCCAAAAACACAAATAGAATATTTGGCAGAAGGAGTTAATTTTATTTTAACATATAACTATTTTGTTTATGAATTGGATTTTTATCGCCAAATTAGGGGAACCACCATGGGTACCAGGTTCGCCCCCGGTTATGCAAATTTGTTTAGGGCGCAGTGGGAACAACAAAACATTGCGCCAAGACTGGGAGGGGGGGGGGGGGGGTTAACCTGGTACTCTGGCATAGGTATATAGATGATGTCTTCTTTATAGGGCAAAAAAAAAAAAAGAAAACAAACTTAATGTTATCTTAGAGTCAATTCATAATAATCAGAATCATTTGAAATTCTCCTCCAATATCAGTACACAACAAGTAGAATTCCTAGATTTGTTGATTAAGACCCAAACAGACAAATTAATCTGGACAATTTTGACGATTAAAAAGGAACTGCACCCATGAAGAAGATTTTGAAAAGGAAGCATCACAAATGAAAGAACAATTTTAATAAAAAAAATATCCATCACAAATATTAGATAAATCACTCACTAAAGTTAGAATTATGAAGAGAGAACTCTTTTTTGGATCAGAAGAAACCACTATCAATACTAGTCAAAGTCAGAAAGAACCTATCAGGATCATCCTACCCTACAATGCACAACATAAGGAAATTGAATTAATTATAAAAAAGCACTGGCACCATGTATTAAAAGATAAAGCAGTGGGCCCTCTATTAACTAATGTACCACACATCACGTACACTAGAGCACCAAATCTCTCACTTAAAATTGCACCCACAGTAAATACGAGGAAACAAAATGGTTCGGCACCACACAAATGGTTTAATTTAAAGGGCTTCTATAAGTGAATAAGACTGCCAGCTCACCAAGGCATGGGGCTTATTCCACAGCATTGAGGAGAATAATTGGTATATAGTGGCTCACCCATCCTTGTGCTATGGTGAAGGTGCTCTGTTTTTTTGTGGCTCACCCAGTCACTAAAGAACAAAATAAACAGTTTAAAAGTGAAAAACAGGCACTCACCATCTGTATAGTAAGATTTGTTTAAAAAACATCAAATTTATTGACTTAAAAATGAGTGAATAATAAAACAGATATAAGAAAATATAAATATAAAACAAAATGTCCCCTTAAAATAAATCCAATTTAAATTAAATTGAAAAGCTCGCAAACTAATGTGGATTCCATGACATATCAGTAATGGTTAGTGATCAGTATACAGCAATGCTTCCGTATTGATGAGACTGAACGATCTTTGTTTCAGCTTCAGATAACAACAGTCTCTGTTTTTATCCTCTGATACAGTAATTATTTGATCCACTGTAAGCTGACCACTTTCTTATAGGAAAGGTAGAACTCAGTATGATCAAAGATAGCTTGTAAGTGAATAGCAAAGTCAATTGATTCCAAATAGCAAATTGAAAAAATGGCAGAATTCATATACAAAACGCAGAAGCATAGATTTATCCTGCATCAGATTGTCTCCATATAGTCATTCAAAATACAGATGGATGACCAGAAATGCAGTTTAGGAGTTGATAAATCAAGGATATATACAGCAACTATGTAGCGGAGTACTTATAGTGTATTATTGTATTCAGTCCCAGACTATTGCAGAACATATACTGAAAGATGCAGGTGTTGGTGAGTATATTAATTATTGTTAGTATATTTCTACTCACTTAAATGTTGTATACATTTAGGCTAACATCAGTGGCGTCCCACTTGATGTTTAGCCACTCACCCAGCCTCTGCTCGTATCTCCCTTGCTTGGAAGGCCGGCAATCCCACTGATAAGTCTGGCCGTAATGGTTTGTGCGCCAAGATCGGCCTCCCACGTGGTTCACTGGATGTCACGTGGTTTCCCGCTGAGGGATTAGAAGCCGTTCCTATGCTCTTTACAGATGATCTCTGTTGCCGCTCCAATGCCCAGGATGTACAGTGTTGATATTAAGTTCTGAAGTTTAGGCAAAAAGTTATTGGATTTTGGTGGGTAGTCCAGTCTGTATGCCTTCAGACGCGTTTCAAGGTATTCCAACCTCTTCCTCGGTGGCCATACTTTCACTTGCTTATTGGACTCCCACCAAAACCCGAAGTGGATCTTTTCCAAATGGAAGAAGAATTATCTTCAAAAAAAGTCATATGCTGTTTATAGCAGACAAGAGTCTTCTCATATACATATATTAGTATTATTCATAAAAAGCTTCTCACAAGAATCCAGAAATTATGGAAAAATGCACCTGCGGTTCTTCTGCGTTTTCAATGCCTATTGATGCGTTTTTATTTTGTTTTTTGTTTTTTTCATCGCTATTATGCATTTGCAGGACCCCCCCATGGCCAGATCCCCCATGCTCAGATCAGACCCCCATGGTCCTGATCAGACACCTGCTACTCTGCAGGTCTGACACGGTCTCCACTGTGACCTAATGCACACAGCGTCAGCTTATAGTGCACGTCTCCACCTACTAGGGTTGTCACGATACCCAAATTTTGATTCAATTTCGATACCACAAAAAAGTATTGCGATACTCGATACCATTCGAAAAAAAATAAAACACCAAAAAAGCTGTGTGCATTCCATATTTTATGGAACGGTCGGCCCAAAATAGAGCAGTCCTATCCTATTCTTTGGGGGGACAAGGTGACTAAAAATGGTGAATCGCGCGGTTGTGATTTTTTTTCTGTTACGGCGTTCACCACATAGGAAATATTTTTTTATATTTTGATAGTTCACACTTTTTCGGGCATGGCGATGTAATGTGTTTATTTTTTATTGTTTGTAAATTTTATATGTAAAAATGAGAAAGGGAGTGATTTCAACTTTTAGTATTTTGGTGTTTTTAATTTTTTTTTTTTACTTTTTATTTACTATTAGCTAGAGCTCTATTAGGGTGAATAGGACCTCACACTCTCCCTGCTGCCCTGTGCATAGTACACACGGCAGCAGGGAGCTTACCAGGGCAGCCAGGGCTTCAGTAGCGTCCTGGCTGCCATGGTAACAGATCGGAGCCCTGCAATTACACTGCTGGGGCTCCGATCGGTTAATTTCCGTGGTTCGGCGGATCGCATGCCCTGTCATTAAGGCCGGATGCCAGGTATGTGATACCGCCGCCGAAACCCACTGCCTCCTATACTTGAATTAATATGTTAATTACATTCATTGGTGGCGCGGTGGCCACAGCCCCTCCCCTTCTCTTCCCTGCTTCCCTGCTATCTCCCCACTGGTGGCAGCGGCAGCCGCGTCACAGTGGAGAGGGAGGGAGGGACTCCCTCCTTCTCAACTGTGCTAGTGAAGAGAAAATGGCACGCACTGAGAGCGGCGCGTGCCATGTTCTCTAACTGATACTAGGCTTCACAGCTGCTTCCCAGCTCCACCGCTAAAGACGCTTTTGGAGAGGTAAAGAGCCACATACAGCTCAAGAGCCGCGGGTTGGCCACCCCTGACATAGTGACCTACTGGGAATAAAGGAGGATGCCAGATTTCTAGGTGTGCAGTGATCTGCTTAAAGCATGGGAATGCAAGTCATGAGACCCTAGGTTCTAGGTGCCAGGGGTGTCACCACGATTAAGATACAGATACAGGATTGAAAGTTTGGAACAACAAGCTTTCGTAGAATAGGTTTGAGGTCTTCTGATCTTCAGTGGTTTGTAGTAGAAGGGGATGACTATAACTTTTCCAATAACAAGGTATGACATCATAGTCCAGGCGTTTACTGGTATCTATATGTATTTTACTGTACTTACTAAATGCATAATTTTGCATAAACATACACAGAATGCAACTTTTGAAGATACCACAGTGCCTCCATAACATGGGAGAAGATACAGGAACTCCTCTGTTCTTCCTTAGTGAATAAGGGCCTGGTTACTATCTTGGGGTATTAGGCATACAATATCTCATGATGGAGAGCACCTTAAATGACGTGAGGAGGCTTATATGCCAGGCAATGCTCCTCTGGAATTCTAGGAAGAAGTTATGCAAATAAGTTATGCTAATGCAAGGTAAGCTATCCTATGTAAGGCAGCTATCCTATAAGTGAATGTTTAACCTTTTAAGAGTCCTTGAAACATGACTTGGATAATAATTAAACCAGCATCTCATCTGCAGACAGCTGTTGCGGGATGATTGCCCCTCATTAGTGCATACCTTCTTCCCAAAACTCCAGAGGAGCATTCCATGGCCTGTAAGACTCCTCATGCTGTTTAGGTTCTCTCCATAAGAAGATATATTATTCCTCGAATTCTGACCTAGGCCTCTCACAAAGTTAAGCCGGTACTCTGTGCTCTGCACTGATGAGATGCCGACTTATTTGTTATCCAAGTCATGTCTTAAGTCCTCTTAAGAGGTTGAACATTGACTTATAGGATAGCTACCTTACATCTGGTGGCATCATAGGCAGAACTTGCTAAGAGCTCATTTGCATATCTTGGGGTAGACAGCTGTACCATATATATTGTCCTTGTTGGCCACTGGGCTACCAGTTGGGCACCACTGGTCTGAACAGGGAATTCTGGTTTCCTCAAGGAGCATTTGCGACACATATCGTGGTTAGTGCTCAATTCTATAGATGCATGGAGTCTTGTAGTTTCTCTTTCCTGTATAAATACCTGGATGAAATATTTCATTTTTCTGCACATTATGGAACCCAAATGTGCATTTTCTTTTTTTTTTATTTTCACGTTGTTTATCGGAAATAATGATGCCCCTCTTAGCATCACTCTACCTACACTAAGAGTGGTGCCTGTGCTCCATGGGGACACATAATGGAGCTCATCCCAGTGAGTCACAACCATTGTATTTACTTAGCGAGACAATCACCGTGTCAATCACAAATCTTGTGTTTCCTCGGAAAATACTGAACTACAAATTACTGGTATATGTTAGGCTCTGTTCACATCAGGTTTTATACACATAACGTACATATATATTAAATGGATGTCTCTGGTGGATGCCACACAGGGGCATCCGTCATTATAGAGTTTCATTGTAGAAGAAAACACATACTGTATGTTTTACATATGTTTTTCTTTACTGTACTCTGCAGGACGGAGAAACATCCTGCTTCCTTCCCCCCCCCCCCTCCACATATATGTTAAACTTGGGACAAAAATGTGATGTGAACGCAGCCTAAGGGACTGTACACATGGCGGATTTTCATACTGTCAAAATTTGCTGTGTATTCCGCCTCAGAAGACACCATGGTTTCTGACTGAAAGTCGCAGACCTGCTCATGGTTTAGCCCCACAGAATGTAGCTAAACTACGAGTGGACACCCGCCATGGATTCCAGCAGCATCTGTCCGGACACCGCGCAAGAAGGGAAATGTCTTTTTTTTTGAATATTTACAGCTTTAAGCCACTGGCTGCACAAACAGCAGCACTGCCTTCCATTGTAAATAGGGATGAGCGAAACATCCGAAGTCGATTTGCATAAAAGTTTGTTCCAATACTGTACGGAGCAGAAGCTCCGTACAGTATTAGAATGTATTGGCTCCGATGAGCCGAAGTTATTAATTTGCACTGTAAAAAAAACATTTCCTGAACTCAGGTTCAGTTCCAAGTGTCACCGAACAGCTCCGTACCCTATTGGAACGAACTTTTATGCGAATCGAAGGAAGAAGGAGAGCAGATAGAGCCATCAGAAACAGAATAAGAGCTAAGAGAGATTTTTGTCAGAAGCAGCAGCGCCAGCAGCTAGGTGAAGGACTTACAGTCTGCAGAAGCAAAATCTTTAATGAAAACGATTTAGAAAGGAAGCAAATGTGCAATTAAAAAAATCAGTGCAAAGGTGTCCATAGATTTTAAGGGGGTTGTCCAGGATTAGAAAAACATGCCTGCATGCTTCTATCGACAGCACCACACCTGTCCATTGGCTAAGTTTAGTATTGCAGCTTAGCTCCATTGAAGTGAATGTAGCTGAACTGCAATACAGGTGTTTGCTGTTTATAGATTAAAATAGCTATGTTTTTCTGTCAACATTTTTCTGACAACATTTGATTCTTAAAGCCTTTCTAACCTTTTAAAAAACTCTGCATTAGTTAAAAGTACAATGTGTGTACATGAGGAATAACACTCTGGGTACTGTATGACTCGTATCTGGCATTTTTCAGCATGTTTCCCCTGTACATGCTTAATGTCTGGTTTGCAGTTCTCTCAGACATGGTTGGCGGAGACTAACTGCAATCCACTGCACACAGAAAGTAGAGGAGAATCTGCTTCCTAACCTTCTCTTATTCACTCAGAAGAAGCCCCAGGATCATGGCGGACATTGCAGAGAAGTACTGACCTGTATGGTTGTGAATAAAGCACTTGTGTATAAACTTATTTAGCTTCACCAGTCCCTTTGGTATCTCTCTTGGCGCTCTGTCTCACTCTGCTTCTGCTCACTCCTCACCCCTCCTCTCTACATAGACTTGTATTGGTGTGCGTAATATGATCCTTCCATGAGTTTCTCCTTCCTGGAGAAAAACTCCTGATAATTTGAGAACTATACATTTCTCACTGATAGGACATATTACAAAGCTTATTGTGGTCTCTGTACAATTGATCCATGCAAAGTTGTGTGAAAAGTTAGTGACCATTTAAATCAAGGAACATTTTAGCCTATGCCTCATCTTATGAGACCACCCACAAAAACAACATAAAAAAGTCTCTTAAAATGAGCACAGGCTTCACCACTTTGTACAGTCCCATGAAAATTGGGACAGTTGGGAAATATTGGATTATAAGGTAACTATTTATACAGAGCTGTGTGTCTTTATCACCTGCTCCCTGCCAGAGAGTGTACAAGTTATGTCCCCATATATCAGATACACTGTGGATTTGACTTGTGGTTCAGAATTGAAATCCACATCATGTTAGTTCTTTCTGCAGATTTTCACTGTGCATAGGTTAAAATCAGCAGAAAATCTGGATTTTTTCCATCACATGTGGTCGTGGTTTAACAAATGTGGTTTAACAAATCAGGAGATTATCAATTATTACAGAACTAATGGAACTTCTTATTTATAGCTAACAGCATCCAAAGAATGAGGAGGACACCGCCACTTGATGAGCTGCAGCCTCCACCTTACCAGGACGACTCTGGATCTCCTCACCTCTCCTGTACTCCTTCAGAAATAGGGGATAGTAAATGTCAACTATCCCATTGTAGCAATAGTCCCAGATACTCTTATACTAAGTGCCCCAGTGAGGGGAGTACAGGGCATGAAGTAGAGAGCTTCCAGAACAAAGGCTACGAAGAAGATGTTCCCAGCGATAGCACTGCCGTCCTGAGCCCAGAGGTATGTCATACATGAAGCTGTAGTAGCAGCCCACCACGCCATGATATTTTAACACTTACTTATGAGGAAGCTTCTTCTGGCTAGTCTTATAATCTCACATCGCCTACAGCAGGTGACTATGGGTGTCGTTTTGCTGGCAAACTCATTGATCAGCTTATATCTGGTTAACTCCTCAGTCACTATTGGAAATCAATAGGTGCCCATTGTTTTAAGTAGACAGCTATAGGAGTGTAGAATAAAAATCCTTCCGTTATATATATATTATAGATATGCAGACAGGAAGCAGAATAACTTGATCATTGCAGACTTCATACTTTCAGACATTCAGCTTTTATGCAGAGTATATCAAGTGGTACATAGATCATAATGTTGCTATATGGTTTTTACTACTTATAAGGAGTCAAGCAGATGCGTTTGTACCATAAAGTTGGACCATGTGGCATCTATGGTGTCCATAGAAAGATGGCGCCAAACTCAAGTTGAAGGCTTCCCTTATTTTAATAGATGGTAAGAAGCTTTGCATGGATCACTTTTTCACAGCCCTAGAACATTAGCAAACAATGGTGTGGGGAATTACCCAAAGGCCAAAGTCCTCTCCAGTCCTAAATTAATTTAGACACCAGCTCAAAGCAAAAACAAAATATTCCAGACCACAGACCAGGCAACAAAATCAATTCAGACCCCAGACAAGACCCAAAAATTAGTTCAGACCCCAGTATAGATGCCCAAATTAATCCAGACCTCAGACAGACCTCTAAATAAATTCAGACGACGGTCCAGACCTAAAAAAAAATTTCAGCCCACAGACCACACCCCAAAAAGAATCCAGACCCCTAAATTAATTCAAACTCCAGACCACACCCCAAATTTAGGCCGCAGACCATAAGAAAAAAAATATGTGGATCCCAAACTAAGGCCCTCCATTTATTTGCTGATCCACCAGAACCTCTTCAGCATAAATGGTTTGTAGATCTGTATGGCTATGTTCATTTATATGGAACTGTCGGAGGACAGGGAAAAAAAAAAGTAAATTCAGTAGAAACGCTGCATATGTGGCTGCAATCTGTGGTGTCTTCTGGAATAGATTTTCAAAAGGATTCTCCACCCTCATTAAGCCTTTTTTGATAAATTCTCCCTCCAAGAATAAATGGTCCTACTGCTGTTCCACTCCTGACATCCTCTGCAGTCAGCTCTATTCTGTGGGTGAACCTGGCAGCAAGTGCTCAGTTCCCCTGCAGTGCCTCCACGGGGGAAATGAAGCATTACACATTTGCCTTTGGAATTAATGGGCTCACCATGTAAAGCACAGATGTGTCGGGTCCTCCAGAGAGAATCACTCATTGTGTTCTCAGCTCTGGCTAATAGATGGCAGTCCCGAGAGGCGGACCCTGGAAATCATGAGGTTTTTTATATCAAATATCACCTCACAGTAAGAAGTTGTTGGCTATAACCTTCAAGGCAGAGCTGTAGCACCAAACAGTAGTACTACTAATCTAAAGTCCTCAGAAGGGATGGCAGAGCAGTTTATTAATAAAAATGTCAAATATGAGCCAAATAATAATTGCTGTCTCACATTTTGGGCTCCACCAGTCGGAATATTTAAATACGTTTTAATCAAGGCTTTTATGTGTATTCGCTCCCCTGAGCTCCGTTTGGTAAATGTCAAAAGGTGTTTCCAAGCACAAATTGTGCTCATTAACGATTCCTTCAGTCTGTCAATGCTGACCAGATTAGAAGCAAAATTAATCTCTGATGTTATTAAAGTAAATATGATGCGAACACCAACCAGGGTGTAAAGTGGAGAACCAAGAAAGCGTATAGTAAAGAAGTCGTGAAGACTTAAAGGGTTTTTCCGACTCTTTCTAACTGATGACCTAACCTCAGGATAAGTCATCAGTATCTGATCAGTGAGGGTCTGACACCCGGACCCCCGCCGATCAGATGTTTGAGAAGGCATCGGTCTCACCAAGCATAGAGTTGTACATTGTATAGTGGCTGTGTTTGGTATCGCATCTCAGCCCCATTTATTTAATGGGGCTAGGCTGTGTCTAAGCCATGTGACTGATGAACCTGACATCATTGGCCTAGGGTAAGCTGCAAGAAGTGCACCAGTGCCTTCACAGACACCTGATTAGAAGGTTCCTGGGTGTAGGACCCCCACTGATGAAATGATAATTATAAGTCATCAGTTAAAAGTGTTTGAAAACACCCTTAAAGGGGTTGTCCAACTAAAAAGAAAACTTTTACCCATCAGACTATATTATCAGTTCTGGCTCTGACCCTTGTTGTCCCTGACAGTCACATGACCAGAAGAGTGCGGCGTTTACTGTTTCAGCAAGGCGCCCCATCTGCCTCATAAAATGGGATGACTTGCTGCACTTTTGACTGGACAACCCCTTTAATCAGTCCATAGACATTAATTGTTGACCCAAAGACCTGCAACGTCTGGTCAAGTAGGTCAATCACATTTGACGTATCCATTTTCTCCTCGTGTTCAGCTGTATTAAAGGGTACCTGTCACCTCCTTTGGGGTCACTAAACCACAAGCATGACGATATGCAGCTAGCATTTAGGACCCCAAACCTGCCAACAGCAAACCCTTCCAGAAATGACTAGATGATGGTTCCAGGACCCTTTTCTTGTAGTACTGGGCACATATACACTGCATTGATGATGCCGTGGACAGTATGCTTGCTTTACTGTGTATATGCCCGATATGCAGCCTAAACACAGTGAAGCATGGCAGAAGTTGGTACACAGAACAGTACACCATTGCAGGATACTAGCAGACTGGAACTTATTGCTCGGACTTCTTCCCATAGAGGAAGGTGCCTTAAAGGGGTTATCCGGTAAAAGATATTGATGACCTATCCTTCAGGTCATCAATATCACATCGGCGGGGGTCCGACTTCTGGCACCCCGACGATCAGCTGTTTCGGGAAGCTGTGGTGGTTACCGGAGCTGGTTGCCAAGCACAGCACCATAACTTGTGTAGCGGCTGTGCTTGGTATTGTACCTCACCATTGACTTAAATGGGCCTGATCTGCAACTAGGCCATGTGACCAATGTATGGTGACGATGGCCTAGAAAGAGGCCACTATGCTCGTGGAGTGCCCGGCCTCTTCTAACAGCTGATAATCGGAGGTCTCTGGTGTTGAACCCTGCCGATCTGATATTGATGACCTATCCTGAGGATAGAGCTTCAATATCTGCATAACCCCGCTAAGTAACCCAGGGTAGCCGGCCATTGGCTGGAAAAGAAAAGGGTGTGCTGTACAATTTCATAGTACCAAACTACAGATTTCTGTTCTGTGATAAATTCATCAAGCTGTTTGATCTTCTAAGCTAATTTATGACCGCATCAAAATTGAAATTTTGATGTGGTCATAAATCAGCATGGAAGATCATTCAGCAGAGGAATGAGAGGGACTGGAGACTGAGCCATCCTGACGGGTATCACTGTGGAACTTTCTATGTACTTGGAAACATTGAAGCCTCAGAATCCAAACCAAGCAAACATTTAGGTAAAAATGTATTACAAAAATATTTTTTAACCTAAAATACCTGTAAATCAATGGGAAAAAAAAGGCTCAGAAGGTGTCCATAGCCTTTATGGTGAATAATTTACAGTTTCTCCCAATTCCCACTATGCAACAATTGTCGGATCGTGTTGAAGGTGCAAAACCTTCAATTTGCAGGAACGCGGTGATTCTATACCGTTACAGACCTAGTGCATTCCTTCACACCCAGTTATTTAATAAATAATTTTTCCATTGACTCTGCCGAGTGCCAATCTGTATCTCCTCTGCAAATTCCCAAGTCAAGTAAAAAGTCCCGAGGCTATAACACTAATTCGGGGTATACTTAACAGTCAATTTTGACAAGTTCTTAGCTCGAGGAAGAAGCTATAATGTATTCTGTGAATTTCTCGAAGGTTTATTTTCAGGTCTTGTTATCTGGTCATTGTTATCTTGTACATGTTCATGTTTTTTTGAGCTATAATACTTGAAATTTATAGATATAGAAATTATATATATACGGTATATATATATATATATTTTTTTTAATTATTTTTTTTAAAGATCTGAACGTAATTGCAATAAATACATGCATGCTCCTATTTTTTTTTCTCCGTAGGATTTGTCAGCCAGAGGATCATCTTCACAGCTTCCTAAGTCTTTTGATCCGGAGCCAGTAGCTAAATACGGCACATTGGATGTAACTTTTGACTATGATTCACAAGAGCAGAAACTACTTGTCACAGTGACAGCTGTCACCGACCTGCCCACACACAACAGGACTGGGAATAGCAATTCCTGGCAGGTCCATCTTGTTTTGTTACCCATGAAAAAGCAGAGAGCCAAAACGGCCATCCAGAAGGGACCTTGCCCGATGTTCACAGAGACCTTCATGTTTAACCACATAGAATCGGAGATGATTGCAAATTACGCGGTGAGGTTCAGACTTTACCTTGTACGGCGTATGAAAAAAGAAAGGATTGTCGGAGAAAAGGTGTTTTACCTGACGAAGCTGAATCTCCAAGGAAAGCTAGCAGTCCCCGTAGTATTAGAGCCTGCCTACAGCCTCTCGGTAAGTAATATACAGCATAAGGATGAAACAAGCAAATGCTAGTTGGTAAGCCTTTACAAAATAAAAAATTGGAAACTTGAGACTCAATTAAAGGGGTTGTCTCATGGCATCAAATGGCATTTATCATGTAGAGAAAGTTAATACAAGGCACTTACTTGTGTATTAAGATTGTCCATATTGCTTCCTTTGTTGGCTGGATTAATCTTTCCATCACATTATACACTGTTCGTATCCAGGGGTTATGACCACCCTGCAATCCAGCAGCAGTGGTCGTGCTTGCACCGTGTAGTGAAAATGCACTGGCCTCTCTGGTGGCAGAGACCACGGGAGTGTGCATTGGCCGGCTCTTTTGCCTATAGTGTGCACATTCCTATAGATTTCAGAATAGTCATAACCATGGATATGAGCAGTTTAACCTTTGCTACCAGCGCAGTACATGTACGGCGCTGGAGTGAAGTGCAAACGTGGCGCCCACTTGCTCGTGCAGTGGGCGTCATGACCGGCGGGTATCCTCTGTTTCAAACAGCAGAGACGAGTAGCTAATGACTGCGACCGATAGTAATGCCAAATGCGGTCATTAAAGCCTTTAGATGCCGTTATCAAGTGCGCTTCCGGGCTTCTTACCGGCATCCTCTGCGGCTAATGAGGATGCCGGTAATTGAATTCAATGCGCAAAAAAAAAGCAACTAAAAAAACCTCCGGTATGCTAAGGGTTAAAAAATAAATCAAGCCTGCAAAGGAGGTACAGTAATGTGGACAATCACAATACATTAGTACAGTACATGTCTTGTATTAACTTTCTCTACATGATAAATGCCATTTGCTGAAGTTAGACAACCCCTTTAAGTGCATAAACTGATCAGCCATAACATCTCATGGGGTGGGACACATTAAGAATCAAGTGAATAGTCAGTTCTTGAAGTTGGAAGCAGGAGAAGTGGGCAAGTGAAAGGATCTGAGCAACTTTGTGCGTCAGAGCATCTCTAAAAGGGCAGGTGTTTTGGGTGTTCCGGGTATGAAGTGGTCAGAACCTACCAAAAGTGGTCAAAGGAGGGACAAATGGTGAAAGGGTGGCAGAATTATGAGTGCCCAAGGCTCATGACAAACATAAACACGTCAAAAACAAAATCCCTCATATCCTAATTTGATGGAGATTCTGTGGGATTCAATGAAAAAAAAGTCAGTCCCATCCACTCTTCAACTTACAGGACTTAAAGGGACTTTAATCTCTCTGCACCCCCACCGATCGGCTGTTTGAAGGGGGGTCACAATGTGTGGACTCTGCAGTCTCTTCAATGTTTACTGCAGTCCTTCTTCCTGCACATTGTCTACTTAGTAGTGGGGTTCCAGGGTATTGTAACTTTGTCCGTAAAATATTGAAGAGACCACGGTGCTCACAAAAACTTTGGCAGGGGTGCCGGCAGTTGGACCTCCACCAATCTGATATTGATGGCTTATCCTAAGGATAGGCTATTTAACATGCCGATCCCAGCAAACCCCTTTAAAGGATGTGCAGCTGACGTCTTGGGACACTTTGATAGGTCTTATAGAGTCCAGGCTGCAATGTGTAGAGCTGTTTTTGGCAGCACAAGAGGGAGGGACCTACACAAAGTTAGATCCCTTAAAGGGGTTATCCGAGACTATAAAAAGCTCACCCATATGCCGGGCCCCTCACAGTGAATATACTTACCCCGCTCCTGCACCACTCCTGGTCCCCGCACCGCCGCTGCAGCTTCTCCCCGTGCGTGGATGAAAACATCCGGTGTCGGAGGAGGGAGTAGCCAATGGCAGGCAGGGATAGGGACAAGCCCCCCTAGCGTCACCCGCGATGCTAGGGAGGCTCATTCCCATCCCTGCCTGCCACTGGCTGCTCCCCCTAACACTGGATGTTTCCATCTGCGCACAGGGAGAAGCTGCTGCGGCGGTGCGGGGACCAGGAGCGGAGAGCTGGGTAAGTATATTCAATGTGAAGGGTCCGGCATATGGGAGAGCTTTTTATAGACTTTAATGTTTTGGCTGAAAGGTTATATATACCGTACTGTATATCATTGAGAGTAATGCTCTGGTTCCTTCAGTACACACAGAAAGCACCGATCTGGACACTAAAATGACCTATAACACCCCTACTTTTCACATGACGGCATTTTGAGGTACTCGTCTGGCCTAACAACATTGGGTCATAAAAGGATATGTTGTTCGGTAGGGACAATGACTACTGAAAGTCTATGCTGAAACGTACTAAATAAAGGTCAATGAACGGTGGTACCTGGAGTAAAGAAAACTAGCCGAGGTTGGTCATGGAGGTCAGATCAGAATCGATCAGAACCACAGTCAGACTAGACTGGATCATGTATCAGAAGCATGAATACTTGTGGAACACAGCATACTCTCATAATCCATTATAACTTGCACAGAGGCCAGTAAAAAGCTACCTTAAAGGGTTGTCCCACAAAAAATATTCTACATTTTTCAAACGAGCCCCTGGATCCGAATACTTTTTTAATTGCATGTAAGTGAGCTATTCACTGAAATCTATCTGTATAGCGCCACCTGCTGTTTGTTTTTCTAATTTCTTTATCCTGCTCACTGAACCGGAAGCACATGCTCAGTTCCACCCCCCCCTCTTCCCTGAGAAAGTGCATGCCCCCTTGAAATAAATCTAGCAGAACAATTGGAGCAATAAAAGAGGAGATCTCTGGATCCATGTGAGGTACAGGGCTAGTTTTAAGTTTGTTAGAAAGATATTTTCATGTACTATATGATGTCTGATTTCATTTTTTACATTAATCATGGGATTCCCCCTTTAACTAGTGTGCCTTAGGTTTTGATTTATGGACAGTCGTATGCATGTACCACCTGGCATCTCTGCAGCTCCCATTGTGGGTTTCAGGTTGGGTGGGGGAAGGCATGTTGCTGGTGCACAGACAGACAAGTTAATTACATTCAGACTGTCAATGAGGCAGCTCTTTCCTACTATCACAGCAAGAAGTCCCAGCATTATCTCCAACACCAATAGACAGCTGAATTACTTTTAGCCAGTCAGCTCCATGTAACCAAACCCTTTTCTGTCTGTCGATCTATCTCCTAATATTGTGGTATATCGGTTTTCTGTTTCAGCCCCTTTAAAGGATATTTGAGTTCACAGTTTTGCTTTTAGTCTTGTGCAAGTATGGAAGTTCTTTTAGATAAATAGAATTGACTCCTGGAGTAAAGTGACACTACAAGGAGAGCATAAATGAAGAGATTTTTGTGGGTTTACTGACAACTGGGGTGTAATAAGGTGAGGGACACTTGCCCCAGGCAGAGGGGTCTCTGGAAGTCCTGCCTTCCCCCTCCTTCTTCTCTCTGTATAATGTTTATGTAATGTGTATGTCTGTAAGTGTAATGTATGCATGTGTATGTTTTATGTATGTATATATATATATATATATATATATATACAGTACAGACCAAAAGTTTGGACACACCTTCTCATTCAAAGAGTTTTCTTTATTTTCATGACTATGAAGGCATCAAAACTATGAATTAACACATGTGGAATTATATACATAACAAACAAGTGTGAAACAACTGAAAATATGTCATATTCTAGGTTCTTCAAAGTAGCCACCTTTTGCTTTGATTACTGCTTTGCACACTCTTGGCATTCTCTTGATGAGCTTCAAGAGGTAGTCCCCTGAAATGGTCTTCCAACAGTCTTGAAGGAGTTCCCAGAGATGCTTAGCACTTGTTGGCCCTTTTGCCTTCACTCTGCGGTCCAGCTCACCCCAAACCATCTCGATTGGGTTCAGGTCCGGTGACTGTGGAGGCCAGGTCATCTGGTGCAGCACCCCATCACTCTCCTTCATGGTCAAATAGCCCTTACTTTCAAAGTTTTCCAAATTTTTTGGCTGACTGACTGACCTTCATTTCTTAAAGTAATGATGGCCACTCGTTTTTCTTTACTTAGCTGCTTTTTTCTTGCCATAATACCAATTCTAACAGTCTATTCAATAGGACTATCAGCTGTGTATCCACCTGACTTCTCCTCAACGCAACTGATGGTCCCAACCCCATTTATAAGGCAAGAAATCCCACTTATTAAACCTGACAGGGCACACCTGTGAAGTGAAAACCATTTCAGGGGACTACCTCTTGAAGCTCATCAAGAGAATGCCAAGAGTGTGCAAAGCAGTAATCAAAGCAAAAGGTGGCTACTTTGAAGAACCTAGAATATGACATATTTTCAGTTGTTTCACACTTGTTTGTTATGTATATAATTCCACATGTGTTAATTCATAGTTTTGATGCCTTCAGTGTGAATCTACAATTTTCATAGTCATGAAAATAAAGAAAACTCTTTGAATGAGAAGGTGTGTTCAAACTTTTGGTCTGTACTGTATATATTATATGTGTGTCTTTTGGGTATACTGCATATGTATGTAATGTGTGTATCATATAGCTGTACTATAGATGTGTGCGATATAGCAGTACTATGTATGTTTGGTATAGCTACACTATATATAATAGTACTACTTATGTTTGTGATCTAACACTGCTATGTACGAGGTATGTATTATTGGACTGGAGTATTTCAACAGGGGCATAGTGAGGTTGGGGTCACAGTCAGGTAGAGATAGGAAAAGGTAGTACTGTGTGTATTGTGTATATACAGTACAGACCAAAAGTTTGGACACACCTTCTCATTCAAAGAGTTTTCTTTATTTTCATGACTATGAAGGCATCAAAACTATGAATTAACACATGTGGAATTATATACATAACAAACAACTGAAAATATGTCATATTCTAGGTTCTTCAAAGTAGCCACCTTTTGCTTTGATTACTGCTTTGCACACTCTTGGCATTCTCTTGATGAGCTTCAAGAGGTAGTCCCCTGAAATGGTTTTCACTTCACAGGTGTCCCCTGTCAGGTTTAATAAGTGGGATTTCTTGCCTTATAAATGGGGTTGGGACCATCAGTGGCGTTGAGGAGAAGTCAGGTGGATACACAGCTGATAGTCCTACTGAATAGACTGTTAGAATTTGTATTGTGGCAAGAAAAAAGCAGCTAAGTAAAGAAAAACGAGTGGCCATCATTACTTTAAGAAATGAAGGTCAGTCAGTCAGCCGAAAAATTTGGAAAACTTTGAAAGTAAGGGCTATTTGACCATGAAGGAGAGTGATGGGGTGCTGCGCCAGATGACCTGGCCTCCACAGTCACCGGACCTGAACCCAATCGAGATGGTTTGGGGTGAGCTGGACCGCAGAGTGAAGGCAAAAGGGCCAACAAGTGCTAAGCATCTCTGGGAACTCCTTCAAGACTGTTGGAAGACCATTTCAGGGGACTACCTCTTGAATGCCAAGAGTGTGCAAAGCAGTAATCAAAGCAAAAGGTGGCTACTTTGAAAAACCTAGAATATGACATATTTTCAGTTGTTTCACACTTGTTTGTTATGTATATAATTCCACATGTGTTAATTCATAGTTTTGATGCCTTCATAGTCATGAAAATAAAGAAAACTCTTTGAATGAGAAGGTGTGTCCAAACTTTTGGTCTGTACTGTATGTATATAATGTGTATGTTCAGCATGTCTGTATCATATAGCAATACTACGGTATATGTTTGTGCAGTATAGCAGCACTTTTGTATGGTATAACAGTACTATTTATGTTTGTGATATAGCACCGCTATGTATGTATTATTCTGCAGTCCTGCCTCAAGCTACAGCTCTGACTGACGGGGTGCCCAGAAATATGTCTGCCCAAGTAATCTTTACTTAAAGCTGCCTTCATCCCCCTCCACACTTTATTTCACTTCCCTGCCTTTTTTTTTTGTTTAACTCGGCCTCCTTCTAAGCAGGCCACACAAGCAATTTTGGAAGCCGAAGATTTTCAAGCAAGAAAATGTGTCGCTCTTCATCAGTGACACGCTCAGACACTATAGCGGTGGAATGAACAGATAAGTGAATTACCCTTATCAGACCAGAGCAATTCCACTGTCAGCGCCAGTGTCGGCGGAAGGGATCGGTAAAGTGCGTTAGAAGTTATCATGTCAATCCCCTTGCACTTGTCAACACTTAATGTGGCCGTCCTCTGATTGAAATGCCGCACGTAAGGTTTGCAAAAAGTAGCGTTAGAGGTCGAATTCCCTTGCTGAACGGTACATTCAGGTTCGCAAATTGGTAATAGGTTAACCCTATCAGCAAACTGCAAACCGCAAGCACAAAATGGCCTCTTTCCTTAAGAGCCGGACTGTCCAGCTCCATGACAAAAAAAGTATGCAGAATTCAGTAAAACTGTCAAAATCATACCATACTGTACTTCTGCCGATGGCTTTTTCCTATCTCTGAACGGATTAGAACAGGAAGAACCATTACGTTGAAGGGGCTGCTGATTGACTGCTTAAGTGTAAGCTCCTGGAGGGCCATTAGAGATGGTCCTGTGTCTGGTACATGCGTATGGGTGTAGTAACCGCTCTGTGGATACTTTTATGTGATTTTTTTTATACTCACTGCAATGCGGGAGCTGTGTTTTTATGATAATTCTGTGTAGCGGGCTCAGTGGTATGGCTGTCCTATGTTGCTGTTAGTCCTGAGCTTGTGCTACTTTTTTGCTTTGATCCAGACAACAAAATGTCATCCGATACCCGTTAAAAAAAATTATATTTTTATAAAAGTTTTATTTTATTTTAAAAAAACTGATCCATGGAAGCAACTTATTAATTTCAAACCTTTTTTTAATAGCAGTACCATAGGTTTTTTAACCTTGACCGGCTCTATATACCAGGGGCCTCTCCTGCGGACCGGGCATGACACAGTGAGACGGAGCTCCAGCCACAAAAAAAGAAATGTAATCCAGCGCAGTTACAATTATAAAACTTTATTGATGACAGGGTACAAAGCACAAGACGTTGACGCGTTTTGGACGCGTTACACAAGCCCTTTGTCGGAACGTATTGTAAAAAAATGACATACACATTATTAAAATAGACGTTCGAAATCACGTTGAGCCAATAGAAACAAGACATTTGGACACGCCATTAACTAGATGGGTGGCGCCTAAATTAACCCCAGAGACAAAATGAGTCAAGATGGAGAAATGTATGACAATCATAATTCACATTTGGCATCAGAAAAAACAAAAATCAAAAATATGGAGCATCCAAAAGGAAACCCCTCATCAACGGAAGATGCTGTTATAAACATAATCTGATGGTGGTGTCTCACTGTAAACAAGGGAAAACCGCATACAATCTGAATATTTAATTGAAAATCAATACCGATAGATATGTTTTTTTAATAGGATAAAATAAAACCTTGGTGATTTTATCTTTTTATAAAGGGTTCTGGATGACATTATTTGCTTGGATCACTTCAGGATCTACGGCCACCTTTGAGATGAGTCGTGACTATAGTAGCTTCTGAAACAATTTTTTTTTTTTGCTACTAGTACTATATAGGCATTGTAGCTTGGTTTATTTGCAGTGTGACACCACCATGTAGCATGTGTGTCCCTACTCTAAGGACAGTCTGTTAGGAGCATTACCATTTGGAATTAAGTCCAATGGACATCATTTTATCAGTGGGCATTAAATGGGGTTCTCTGGGCTTTTACTATTGGTGACCTATCCTTAGGATAGGTCATCAATATCAGATCGGGTGGGGTCCGATTCCCCTGCCGATCAGCTGTATAAAGAGAAGGCGCGTTCAGTGCGCGCGTGCCGTCTCCCTTCTCTCTTCCTGCTTGCCATAGACATAGCAGCAGCAAGCAGGAAGAGAGACAATACAAATCAAATAAACGTGGCAGAATCTGCCCGTTTTTGGAGCGACTAGCCGACCATCTAATGTGTATAAGCAGTGTCCTGACTTTCTTTCGATGGCAAATGTCGGGGGAAAAGAAGGGTCGGAGATGTTGGATCAGCACGCCCAGTACTTATGTTCTCAGTGGAGGTAAGCTGAACACATGCACACCCTGCCCATTTTCTCACTCTGTAGTTGCAGTCTGTTTAGGCCAAACTTATTGTGTGGCTTAAAGGGTTTCTACCACCTCATTTGGACCTAATTAGCTGTCAGACACTAGCGATCTGCTAGTGTCTGCTCTACCTAACCATGCTATTCTAAGACCTTTGTGTGCAGCCGTTACACTAAAAAACCAACTTTTATTGCTATGCAAATGAGCCTCTAGGTGCTATGGGGGCGTCTTTTCAGCACCTAGAGGCTCTGTCTACTCACCCTGTATTCTGCCCCGCTCGTCCGTCAAGCCTGCCCATCTCTAGATTGCCAGCCTCCATCTCATCCATCGGCCGAATTCTCGCGCCTGCGCCGTGTGCGTCTGTATTCGGCGCAGGCGCAGTGACTGTCTGACCGGCCGGGCGTCGTCTGTTCGGGAGCGGTCAGACAGTCACTGCGCCTCGCCGAATACAGACGCACGCGGCGCAGGAGCAAGAATTCGGCCGATGGATGAGATGGAGGCTGGCAATCTAGAGATGGGCGGGCTTGACGGACGAGCGGGGCGGAATACAGGGTGAGTAGACAGAGCCTCTAGGTGCTGGAAAGACGCCCCCATAGCACCTAGAGGCTCATTTGCATAGCAATAAAAGTTGGTTTTTTAGTGTAACGGCTGCACACAAAGGTCTTAGAATAGCATGGTTAGGTAGAGCAGACACTAGCAGATCGCTAGTGTCTGACAGCTAATTAGGTCCAAATGAGGTGGTAGAAACCCTTTAAGCTAGTTTTTGGCGTAAACTGCATCATTAAAAAGCTGTAAAACTTCTCTTGATGCTCAATAATTTTGGCGAAAGTAGCATAATCTACAGGGTGGGCCATTTATATGGATACACCTTAATAAAATGGGAATGGTTGGTGATATTAACTTCCTGTTTGTGGCACATTAGTATATGTGAGGGGGGAAACTTTTCAAGATGGGTGGTGACCATGGTGGCCATTTTGAAGTTGGCCATTTTGAATCCAACTTTTGTTTTTTCAATAGGAAGAGGGTCATTTGACACATCAAACTTATTGGGAATTTCACAAGAAAAACAATGGTGTGCTTGGTTTTAACGTAACTTTATTCTTTCATGAGTTATTTACAAGTTTCTGACCACTTACAAAATGTGTTCAATGTGCTGCCCATTGTGTTGGATTGTCAATGCAACCCTCTTCTCCCACTCTTCACACACTGATAGCAACACCGCAGGAGAAATGCTAGCACAGGCTTCCAGTATCCGTAGTTTCAGGTGCTGCACATCTCGTATCATCTGAAGGCAATCGTCTATGCTGTGAAGATACGAGATGTGCAGCATCTTGAAAAGTTTCCCCCCTCACATATACTAATGTGCCACAAACAGGAAGTTAATATCACCAACCATTCCCATTTTATTAAGGTGTATCCATATAAATGGCCCACCCTGTAGTTACAGAGACCCTGGTTTCAACGCTGGGTCACTTACTTTTCTTCTGCAGGACTTTTCCCAAATTATTGAGCAGCTGCAGTGGGACCCATTCATGAGCGGAAAACTCCCCCCCACCTTTATGCACTTGATTGATTTGCAGCTTTCTTCCTAGACTGTATCCCTTTAAGAAGGGGTTATATATCTTCCTTGTAAAACAGGAGATCTGATTGTCAGCAAGGGTCAGGAAGGAATTTTTCCACTTTATTATTATTAATTATTAAAGCGCTATTCATTCCATAGCGCTGTACATATGATAAGGGGTACACATACATAATACAGACAATTGCACTAAGCATAAACAAGACAAGTTACAGACTGGTACAGAAGGAGAGAGGGCCCTGCCCGTGAGGGCTTACAATCTACATGGTATGGGAGAAGGACACAGTAGGTGCGGGTGAAGCAGGTCATGGCGGTATAGAGGCAGCAGGGTCACTGGTTGTAGGCTTGTCTGAAGAGGTGGGTTTTCAGGTTTCTTTTGAAGGATTCTACTGTCGGTGGAATTATGGTGATCGGGTCTCTGCTATTTGAAGTGCGTTTTTTCCTTCGTCTGGATCAACTGGGGTTTGTAAGTATCAAAAGGTTGAACTTGATGGACTTCTTCAACCCACCAACTACGTATATATGTAACTGACACCATTTATTTAGACTGGTGTAACTACCTGGCAGTATTAGACCACTTCTACACGGGCCAAGCATCAAGCAGCCATTTAGAACGAACGATCCTACGAATGCAAGTTCACCTGATGAATATGCAGATGCTTGTTCATTGGGTGATCGCATCTTTCATATGGCACCTAGAATCAATGTTTGGCGGGGGCACATCGTCAAATGAAGGATCTGTATGGGGATGAATGATCATACAGAGGGTATGATTGCTTAATGTAAATGCAACTCTACTGCAGCTGAACGATCGTGCAATGATCAGAAACATTCAAGTTAGTTCATGATCATTGCTGTTGTAGCGAGGCCCTGAGGAGCTGGTGCAGAGGATGAGAGTCGTAGTGGCCCTGATGAGGTCTTGTCTCACGGTGTACTCCCTCAGGCTGTTACTCCCTGGGGATTGCTGCAGTGAAAGAGTAGTTTGAAGAATCAGACCAGAAGTAAAAGCCTCTGTTGTGCAAAATATAACTTGAGGCACATCCAGCAGTATAAGGTACAAAGCACAGTTTCTGACACCAGATAAGGTATGGTGGCTTGTTGTGTGGAAATGTAATGGCACTTGTGGATATAGATGTCCACTGTGATACTGGCTTGATATTAGTCTGGCCTGGAGGTGGCTTGGGTGATGGGTGTCTGAGCCATAGTCCCGCACCTTGCAGCAGTGTCTGTAATGCTGAAATTTTGCTGATTACTCTGCTGTCTTGGCACACTGATGCTTTCCGGAAGCAGCGTTCTTGATACTGAAGATGTTTGTCTCACAGGAGAAAGTGGATACGGTTCCTAGAAGTAGGAGCTCTGACATGTGCTTCATCTCCATTCACTAACTGGACTGGAACTCCCACTCCTGGCAGGAAGCGGGACCAGCCCACTCCTACCAAGAGGGGAGGAACAGGGTGGCTAGCTCTGTTCCTGCTAATCATACCTTCCCTGCTGCAATAAATGGTCAAAACGTATGAAAATACATAAAAATACTGAATACATAACGAAATACAAGTAAAACATCGCAATTGCAGATACTCCCAGATCTGGGGTACTGCACTTTGGGCATCATCCCATGTAAATGGGCCTTTAGTAATGTGGGCCATTGTGTCTGTGTGTAAGCAATCATACACCGATCCATGCAGAGTTGTCCTTGAGATCTCCAGGATAGAATTTACATTACTATAATACATTACCATAGTTCCCTGCAGTGGAATCCCCAGCTTGAATCAATGAGCTTTACTTTTGGTTAATACATAATAAATAAACCATCCACATAGTCTAAAAGCATTTATAGAGGGATCAGTGAAAACTCTCAAGTAAAAAAAAAATCTCATTACAGCCCCTCAGTAAATAAATCCTGTGTTTCAGAAGCCACTATGCTCATCCTTAGTCAATAAAAGAAATCACATTTGCATTTCAAAATTATTTCTGGAGTAAAACCTGTGTGTGACTGATTAGGCAAAGGCAAATAACATCAGCCGCTCATCATCCTCAGAAGGCACGACAGCAGTACGTTACAGGCTGCCATTGTGCGCGCCGCACTGTAAAACAGGACTAATGCAATCACAATGCAACCGGCAATGCTGAATGGAGATATGATGATTCTCCCGGTATACAAAAAGCTCAAACAAGCGCAACAAAAGCAACGTGTTAATACGCTATGAACATTGGTACCTACTTGACTAGATGCAAAGAAGAAGCATCGGCAAGTTCTTCAAGTTGAAACTATCTTTTGAGCTCATTTCCAGAGGTTTTAGCAAAAAGCTGTTCAGGGTGTCCCTCTCAAGGTGTGCAATAAATCTGCTACTGTTTGTTAAAATGCTTGAATTTCAAAAACGAATAAAAAGCTGCTATTTGACATTGAGCGCTTCCGCTGATGCTCCAAGTGGTTGTCCAGTTTTTTTTCTAAATCATACTGACCTGGTTTCCCCCAGCTCCATGGTTGTCTTCAGTGGACTTTCAGCCTTGCGTGTCAACGTCCTGCACGGACAGGGTCATGTGTGCCGCTGCAGCCAATGGTTGGCCTCAGCAAGCAGCACATCACTGCTGGGTCATATGCCGCTTGGGAACATGTCACCACTGAGGCGAATCATTGGTTCCAGCGTTGCACATGACATTGTCCGTTCAGGTCAAGTCCCGATGACGGTGGGGCAGATATACAGTATGTGTGTATATATATATATATATATATATATATACAGGTCCTTCTCAAAAAATTAGCATATTGTGATAAAGTTCATTATTTTCTGTAATGTACTGATAAACATTAGACTTTCATATATTTTAGATTCATTACACACAACTGAAGTAGTTCAAGCCTTTTCTTGTTTTAATATTGATGAATTTGGCATACAGCTCATGAAAACCCAAAATTCCTATCTCCAAAAATTAGCATATTTCATCCGACCAATAAAAGAAAAGTGTTTTGAAAACAAAAAAAGTCAACCTTCAAATAATTAAGTTCAGTTATGCACTCAATACTTGGTCGGGAATCCTTTTGCAGAAATGACTGCTTCAATGCGGCGTGGCATGGAGGCAATCAGCCTGTGGCACTGCTGAGGTGTTATGGAGGCCCAGGATGCTTCGATAGCGGCCTTAAGCTCATCCAGAGTGTTGGGTCTTGCGTCTCTCAACTTTCTCTTCCCAATATCCCACAGATTCTCTATGGGGTTCAGGTCAGGAGAGTTGGCAGGCCAATTGAGCACAGTAATACCATGGTCAGTAAACCATTTACCAGTGGTTTTGGCACTGTGAGCAGGTGCCAGGTCGTGCTGAAAAATGAAATCTTCATCTCCATAAAGCTTTTCAGCAGATGGAAGCATGAAGTGCTCCAAAATCTCCTGATAGCTAGCTGCATTGACCCTACCCTTGATAAAACACAGTGGACCAACACCAGTCCAGACTGTGGGTACTTGACACTGGACTTCAGGCATTTTGGCATTTCCCTCTCCCCAATCTTCCTCCAGACTCTGGCACCTTGATTTCCGGATGACATGCAAAATTTGCTTTCATCCGAAAAAAGTACTTTGGACCACTGAGCAACAGTCCAGTGCTGCTTCTCTGTAGCCCAGGTCAGGCGCTTCTGCCGCTGTTTCTGGTTCAAAAGTGGCTTGACCTGGGGGAATGCGGCACCTGTAGCCCATTTCCTGCACACGCCTGTACACGGTGGCTCTGGATGTTTCTACTCCAGACTCAGTCCACTGCTTCCGCAGGTCCCCCAAGGTCTGGAATCGGTCCTTCTCCACAATCTTCCTCAGGGTCCGGTCACCTCTTCTCGTTGTGCAGCGTTTTCTGCCACACTTTTTCCTTCCCACAGACTCCCACTGAGGTGCCTTGATACAGCACTCTGGGAACAGCCTATTCGTTCAGAAATTTCTTTCTGTGTCTTACCCTCTTGCTTGAGGGTGTCAATGATGGCCTTCTGGACAGCAGTCAGGTCGGCAGTCTTACCCATGATTGCGGTTTTGAGTAATGAACCAGGCTGGGAGTTTTTAAAAGCCTCAGGAATCTTTTGCAGGTGTTTAGAGTTAATTAGTTGATTCAGATGATTAGGTTAATAGCTCGTTTAGAGAACCTTTTCATGATATGCTAATTTTTTGAGATAGGAATTTGGGGTTTTCATGAGCTGTATGCCAAAATCATCAATATTAAAACAAGAAAAGGCTTGAACTACTTCAGTTGTGTGTAATGAATCTAAAATATATGAAAGTCTAATGTTTATCAGTACATTACAGAAAATAATGAACTTTATCACAATATGCTAATTTTTTGAGAAGGACCTGTATATAAATAATTAAAAAACCTGGACAACCCCTTTAAAGGAGGCTTTCAAAAAGAAATAGAAAAAATGATCAAACGATGTTAAAAATAAAAAAGAAGCATTACGCACCTCCACTAATCCCCTGCTGCTCCTGCCATTCAACCCTGCTCCGGATCGCCCTTTTCTTCACTTCCTGTCCCACCTCGACACACCAGAAATGCCAAGAAAGGTCTGGTCTGGCTGAAATAGGTCAGTGCTAAAGCCAGTGATTGGCTAAATAGGCCTTTCCTGTCTTTTCTGGAGTGTTGGGCCATGACAGGAAGTAGAGAGCAGTAGGTACCGGAGCAGTATCTGTGGAGGTGAGCAATGCTGCTTTTTTATTTTTGCCATTATCTGGTACCATTATCTACCTTTATTTTTACCATTTTCCAATCATAGGCAATAAATGTGTCCTTCATACAAAAGATGCAGTATAGGGGAGAACAACATACTATAAATATAGCCTATTTGACATGATCTTCATATATTTATGTATAGAGATTCTGCTTGGGAAAAGACCTACTTGTTAGACATAAATCTGGTGCAAAAGTTGCCTAAAAACACCTTCGGGGTCATTTGCCAAACTGGTGTAAAATAGAACTGGCTTAGTTGCCCATAGCAACCAATCAGATTCCACCTTTCATTTTCCAAAGAAGCTCTGAAAAATGAAAGGTGGAATCTGATTGGTTGCTATGGGCATCTAAGCCAGTTCTACTTTACACCAGTTTGTTAAATGACCCCCCCCTTATGTCTAGCAGAATTGTGGTGACTACACTTCAAATATTTGGTGCAGCAAACAAGGGCCACAAATTCTGGTTCAAATGAAGACACAGTCCAGGCGCAGTGACATTGATCTGTGTGCCCCGTTGTACAGTAAAAGATATAGGCCCTGATTTATCATGCCTTCACTCCAGAATTCTGGCTTCGAAAATTGCAAAATGGGACTTTTGGGATCACTTGTGTAAAAATGTTGCTGCTTTTCACATTTTTACATCACTCACAAAGCCCCATTTTGCGAATTTTTAAAGTCAGAATTCTGGACTGAAATCTTTTACAACAGGGCACATACCGTAGATCAATGTCACGGCACCTGGATTGTGTCTTGATTTGCGCCAGAATTTGCGGCCAGCGCTTGCTGCACCAACTATATGAAGTGTATGCGGCACAATTCTTTTCATTTAAGGCATGCTAGATGTCCGGTGTTTTTAGGCAAGCTTTGCACCAGATTTTTGCCTGCGTCTATTTTGAGCCTTTTTTTGTTGCAGTCTTAGTTTTTGGTGCATCTTTTGAAAAAAAATTATAGCAGCTCCAAGGTGGTGTAGAAAGTGGTGTAACATAAAGCTCTATGGAACGTTGTGTCACATCTTCCCTTCACCAGTTTCTAAACAACATCACCGATCACAGATTTTAGACACGTTTAACAATCCAAATCATTAATTTGGCGCAAGCTAAAAATGGTGCAGGCGCAATATGCTAGTGCAGAATAAACCTTAATATATCTGCACCAGTGTGCTTAACCCTGCTTCTAGCTCATATGCGTCGCATCATCTCTTATGAATTTTGTATGAACCTTTCACCGGTTCCTGCCACCGAGTGTTTATACGCTTATATATTTTATTATCTGATTATAGCTGGCGTTGTATTGGAGCATCAGGATTCACAGAACATTTTTTCGCATTGTTGTCTCCCCTTCCTACATTCGAATCCATTTTTTCTATAATTATTTATGTATGAATAATGCAGTGTCAGATTATGGCGCATACAAAACACGAGCTTTAGAAATCTGATTGTATTTTAAGCAGCTGAAAACACATAACAGTCGTGTTCAACTGCAGAATTGGTTGTAACGGTGGCATGATATCTGCTCTCCGAGAGCTGGGCGTTTCTCGTGAAAATAAACTCCTGTTATTTCATAAGGACATAGCATAATGTACAATATGGCAGACACTGGAGCTTGAAGGACCAAAAACTGTCTTAAAATGTGATGATGCCCCATGTTATATTCATGTTATATTCAGCATATTCTGTGAAAATGTAAAGAATTGATTCCTTTAAACTTATTGAGGCTTTATCTTATTGTACGGACCCAAACGTTCATACTTTCGATGGATTTCCTAGTACCTGAATGCTTTGGTGAGGAGAGCTGAATATAGCCATCAAAGCTAATGGGGGCATAGCACTCAGCTGAGTACTATGGTCCTCTGCATTTAAGCATTCGGTGGGCTTCTCAGCACTATGGACCCCCAGCAATCAGAAATGTTTGATCATGTCACTATAATCATGTCAAACAGTTATAAAAATGAGAGTTACAAATTGCAAATTTAACTTGTAAGATTCCATTTTCTCATACTTTAGGTTTGGGGCATGGGAGTAAGACTTGGTATCCCTTGGTGGTACAGAAGCAGAAACATCATACTGATGTGAGTGGTTGAAGGAGGTATTTTACTTGTAATGCTGGCAGTCCGTGTCTTTTGCATGTCCCCTCTGTCCCAGCAAGGCACGGCCTCCGAACATCCCTCCTTCAGCTCTGGCATGTAGGCAGTCTGTGCCTGTCGGCATTTCCCTTCTCCTGGCGGGCATAGTCACTAGAGTGCTCAAGGTTCCTCTTACTCTGCCCTGAAGGCCTCCTTTAACCTCTCCTCTTCTTGCCTGCAATTTTTTGTTTACGCATGCTCCATGGCTCCTAAAAAGTGAGTGCATGACCTAATCTTTCCCCAGCCAACGGCTGCCTATCGTATGGGTAATTCAAAGGGGTTTTGCACCTTTTTTTTGGCAAACTGCTCCTCTTGAGCAGACCTGCAAAGAAAAGCATCCACCTGCTTCCCGACGCAGGCTCCTGGCTTCTTCGATCCACAGGCTTGGCTCTCTGGATGTAAACTTCGTGTTTGACACAGCTGCAGCCAATTGCTGGCTGCAGTGGTGACCTGTTGCCCGTGTATCATGAAGAGAAGGTCACTACTGTGACCAATGATTGGCTGCAGCAGCGTCAAACAGGAAGTTTATATCCAGAGAGCCCAGCGGAACAGCTGAGGCTGTGCAGTGAAGAAACTGAGAGCCGGAGCAGGTCTGCCCAGGAGGAAGGGCCCCCCCCCCTTCCCCGCCAAAGGTGCACAACCCCCTTAAGGTACTTTCCCCTATGGCAAGATGCCTGAGCAATAAGGTCCCTAGTCAGTCTAGTCCCAGCTGAGGTGTATCATGTTGTCTGAACTCCTGTGCCTGACCTCTGCCTGTTTCACCCACCCAGACCTCTGCCTGTTGAATGTACTGAAACTGTGAAGCCTGCTGTGACCATTTGTTTTTGCCACATTAAAATAATTTTGCCCGCTCTGACCTTGACTTGTCCACTAACTATGATTCCATGATTCCTCTCTCAGCAGCCTGGTAGTTCCCCTGCAGTTGGAGTCCAGATCCCTACATAGGGGTTAAAGGGTGAAGGTCAAGGATGCCACCTAGATACCCTTAGGAGGGTGTGGACACAATGGTTACAGTCAAAGTATTTAAGCTCAGATAACTGAGTTGATCATCGATCCAGATGAAGTGCTGAAGGGTGGTTTACTAGCGTAGAGTAGTCGGCCTATTCCAGGTGAAGCATGAAGGAAAATGGACATGGTATTTATAGACCTATTATGAAAAGACCAGGCTTAGTGGAAAAGAAAGTTATGCCCAGGATAACCAAAACAAGAGAGTGGGACATAATCATGAGGAATGCCATGAAAAAGCTTAGGTTGTTGACCTAAATATACAAAATATAGTTGTGTCTGTAAGAAAAAGAAAATAGTATTAGTGTTTGAACTCTACCAATCACCCACATTCCTATGATGACAGACTTTTTGTGAGATATTTAGCAAACTGAAATGTGAATTTATGAGTTTTTGAAATACCAACACTGCACGAAACCTAAAGTCTGCATCTTAAGAAGGTGCTGCTCCTGCTGCAGTACAAGAGAAGCTATCATCGTGTCATTCATATTTGATCCTAGAGATTTATATAAATGATCCTAGAGGTTCTTTGAACTGGAGATGTGAGATCAAGCAGTGATCATGATCACATAACTTTTTTGGACCTTATCAAATAACCTGTCCAAGAACTCTACAGACTGCATCTCCCAAACCTGAAGTAGCTGATATTGCATATTGGTAGGTTTGTTTTTCCTTAAAATATTTGCTATTGTTCTCTTGATAGACCTAGATAAAGATGACCATTGCATTGATTAGTGTAATGTAGCATACTCTGAGTCAGTACAGGTGGCTCTCCCTGATCACAGTATAGGTCTGACTGAGAAGGTTATGGTGGGTTTACACGATGCGATTGTCCGGCAGATTATAGGGAATGAACGTTCTTACGAACACTCTTTCCCAATAATCTTCCTGTCTAAAGGTGCAGCCGATCACCCAATGAACGAGCAAAAAGCTTGTTCACTGGTTGGAACAGTAATTCACTCATTGTCATACTGTGGAGGTGATCGCTGCATGTAAATGCAGCGCTTCACCCCCACTGAACGAGCAGCCAGTTGTGGGGAAGGAATGCTTCCTTCCCGTTAATTGGCTGCTCTTTTGAGCATGTAAACCCGCCTTTAAAGGGGTTATACAAAGTGTAAAACATGCCCCCCAATATACAGTAGATTATACTTACCCTGCTCCCCGACACACGCGTTGCTCCTGATCCCCACATGGCTGGCGCTGCATCTCCCCATCGCAAGGATCAAAACATCCAGCGATGGGGGGAGCAATCAGTAGTAGGCCGCGACGGGGACCAGCCTCCCTAGTGTCACCTGCGACACGGGTGCCAGGGTGTGTGTAAGTATAATGTATACAAGGAGCACAGGCATTGGGGGGGGGGGGTCATTATAGGGGTTGGATATCCCTTTTAAACAAGATTGATTGCTTGAAGACAGTTCCGGAGGCAGTTCATTTCACCCGATCCTTGTTTCCCCTCATCTGTCAGAGGAGAATCAGAAGCTCCCCGCACATATTAGAAGAATGTGTAGAATGAGTAGGGCCAGATTAAAGGCTCATTTAGACTAGTAAATTATTGTTACGATTCAGCCGCTAGCTATTTATGCTGGACGATAATTGTGTCAATAAAAACGATTTACCTAACGACGCTTGCTTAGCACTTGTGAAATTTTTGATGTGAACAAGTAAATTATCGTTTGCTGTTAATGAATTGTGGTAATGTAAATGTGCATCGTGTGAGCTTTCGCCCATGGGTACGATGATTAGACCTGAACACAGTCAACGATCATCATTTAAGAGAGTATACAATTAAATATGAACAATATGTACACGATACTCCCTTACTGTGTCGGTAGGTCACATGTGTCGTCAGTCGCCTGAATGATTATCTACTCATCTTAATGAGCCAGGACAAGCAGTAGAATACATGGAATGACTTAAAAAAATGATGTCCAGAAAACTATCTCCCCTTCCGTCCTCTGTTAATATGCGATAAATATAAGTTGATTGAAGGGTCCCTTTAAAGGTTATGGAGACCATTGCACTAATTTTATTTTTCATGCAAAATTAAGCAACTTTCTAAATAGACTTCATAAAAAATTTCCTACTATTTTGCTTCTGAGTGTGTGCAAGTCCTTCACCTAGCTGTGGAATCTGACATAAAGCCATCAGAGCGCTGCATCTGTTGTTGATGCCTCTCTTTGCTCTCCCCCTCCCTTATCTCAGTGTTATAGATAACAGCAAGGGAAGAGATACATGGTGGATTTGTATGGAGAGGGGAGAGAAGAGTCTTGAAGGGCAGCTCACACAGCCTTTAGATAGGGAGGAAATCACATAGAAGGCAGATTGCATAGGGAAGGGAGCAGCATCCTGGGCACACAGATCAAGTACGTAGTGCAGTGAGGGACACGTCTAGTTGAGGAAAGTCTGAAAGTAAGAGTGTTGTGGGGAATCTTAGGGGCTTGAAAATGAAGGAGTGAATGGAAATTGCAGACTGAAGCTTAGTGCACCTTTTTTTTTCTTGACCACTAATTTATTTTTTTCTTGTCAGGTGCCCATAGGTTTTATATACTCTTTAAATTCTACGTATTATAGTGACTGTAAACAGGATTTATATTCAATATTAAACAGTAATCGTCAACAAATCTTTTCATTTCAATCTGATCTCTTCCTGTATTTTGCTGCCATTATGCAAAACAACAAGATATACCGTATATTCCTAAGTAAGGGGTTGTGACAGTCAAGCAGCTCTCTAATCTGAGTGTGTAGGCAGTCGGATTTTAGTAGCCACATCAAATCAAAGCCATGCTCTGAATAATTTATGAAAAATGTTAAGGCAGATAAGCCAAGCCCCCTGTGGACAGGTTTTTCTTGTAAGCTCTGCATGTCACCGAGCTTACAATATATTGCTTTGTTTCACAGCTAAGAAACACCAACCAGATATGAGTAATAAGACACAAAATGATCAAGTCATGGAGCTACGTAGGTACAGTAAGTGGTAATTAGCAAAGCCCCAAGACTACATGTACGTTCCTCACTCCATACCCTGGAAGATATTAATAATTACCCAGTATGAACCTTGAGCATTATCTAAAGTTTTTCTGCAGGATGGGAAAAGTTGACAAGTAAGTCAGTAAGAAAATAACCAGCTCCTGTGCTAATGATTGTTTGTTTCCGAGAAACACAACTGCAGGAATTGTGATCTCAGCTGTCCAGGGTTATCATGTGCATGGAGTCCTTCTAGCACAGGCTCCGACTGAGACATCCTCTGTTCTACCTGTCTAGCAATATGGCAGGTGATAGACAAGCGTTGGTTGTTTGGAACTCCTATTTTGTGACTCATGAGTAAACATTATCCCTGCTGTATTGTTATAGGCTGTGTTCCAGCGAGTGAAGGCTTAAGGTTTGCCAAAATATATAATGATTTAAAGGAACCTTGTTTGTTACACCATTTGTAAATTCCGGGCACTGTCCTGGTACACAACCTATGTGAGACCTTTTGTGGAGTACCTAACTTCTCCAGTGATGATCTCAGGCTGTAAAGACTGGCACAGGAGGACACAGCTACTGTAAAAGTTATCTAGGACGTAACTTTATAGGCTTTGTTCTAGCAATTGAAGGACTATATTTCAGCGAAATACATAATGATTGTAGGCAGATTTAAAAGAGCCTCATTCTTTAGACCATTTGTGAATTTGGATTCCTGGTTTGTAACACATACCTGTTTATTTCTGACCACCCATGGTCTCTGGTACTGATCTGGGACTGCAAGAAATGGCATAGGAGGACATGAGTACATTCAAGTGGTGGCTGATTTGATTTTAGTTTTGTAAAGCGCAGGACAAAACCATGAAGTAGCAGGGGCAGACGTAAGTCTAACTGTACAGGAGCCCTAATATTGAAGGCGTCACCACCAAGAAATGCAGTTTCTTCCACAGTCTTCCAGATCAGATGTAAAACACAGTGCTCCTCATGGCTCACAATTACTAAATGCTGTATAGTGGAGAGATTATTTAGTGGGTCATCATAGAGGACCTCTATGATAGTCACTTAAAGAAGTTCTCTGGGCTTTTCTAAAAATCCCAGAATCTTCAGACCATGTGTAGGAAAGATTGTTTCCTCTGTACTTTACCCCTCCATCACGCCCCTGATGCCACCTTCTCCACTGTTCATGGACTGGCTGCAGACTTTTCCACTTACACATTATGAAGTTGAACAGGAATACTCGGAACATATCCGCTTCAAACCTAAATGTAAGAGGCAGTTCGAGCACAGCAGAGACTACGGTATTGGGAGTACAATGGAGGGGTATTTCCTCCGCAGGGTCTAAAGAACACAGGGTCAATAAAGCCCAACCCCTTTAAAGGGGTATTTCTACAAGAAGGATCATGTCTTAAAGTAATGGAAATGGAGGGAAGTTCAGTAAAGTATTGGTTCTTCTAGAGTTATTTTTTTTAGCACTCTGAACCAAGGTTGGTGTGTTGGTGGACCGTAGGGTGGGAATAGTCTGTTGTGGGCACTACTGTATGGAACTGTAAGGAACATTGTCCACATCAGTAGCTTTAGGGTGAATACTTAAAATTGTCTGGGGATTATTGTCTGGGGTTCCTATATGAACATTTGCTGCTGCATAACGTGTTTCTGTTCTTCCACTATTGAGGCTGCTGGATGGAAGCTTGCTATTAACATGGCTTCCAAAAGGCAGGTATTGGCTACTCCTGGGATATAAGAAAACAAGTGTTCATATAGTATACTAGTATTAATATCCTACCCCCAACGTCTTGGATATTGGTATCCTACTCTTTGATAACCCTCTGTTGTCCTGGTGCAGAATACACACTGTTATTTCCCTTCTCAATCCCTCACATTGCATTATGTGTGTTCTGTACAAGAAGCCGCAATATGATTTTATTTGTATTTCCAGGGCTGTGATTCCCAAATGAGTATGTCAGAAGTGTCATGCACAGAGAGCACGTCCTCCTGTCAATCACTGGTCCACGGAGCAGCTCCTGAAATCCTCATCGGCCTGCTTTATAATGCCACGACTGGCAGACTCTCGGCAGAAGTGATAAAAGGCAGCCACTTCAAAAACCTGTCAGCCAGCAGACCTCCCAGTGAGTGAAATGCCTCTCTGTTTTCTCCTTCCTAATGAGTTTTACGGCTGTGGGGATCATGTTCAGCCACCGTGATTACCGCTAAAGGACCAGGATGCACGCCATATCGTCATCAGATAAAATCTCAGGTTCCTCTTTAGAAATAATTAAGTAATTTAAGTGCATAGAATCTTTATGTGCTTTCTTTTAAATATAGATATATACCGGTAAATATATAATTTTTTTCATGATAAATATATATATAAAATATCTTATTCTCGGTCCTATTCCACTTTTGTTTTCTTTGACACAATCCTATTAAACCCATGTTGTAATTTCTTTAAAGGGAATGCATCATCAGAAAATGATCTATTGTTTAAATCTAATTTTTATGTTGCATGTATTTTTAAATTCATGAAATTATTTTATTAATGAAATTATTATTTTTAACTAATTATTTAATAGATTTTTATAGAATTTTATTATTTTTAATTTCCCATGTCATGATATTTTTTAAAAATCCTAAAAACCTACAGTTTTCATGCAGACTGCGAAGCCTGCAACTTCTCAGTCTATACAAATCACTTTGCAGCAGTCATCTCATTTTCATCAGGATTGCAATGCTAGATATCACCTATATGTAGGTAACACAAAATGCACCATTCAAAATAAGTGATATCACAGCTTATCTGCTCCCTCCTGACCTCTGCACAGATCACAGAACATGACTAGAAAACTTTCCCATAGAAGACAGTGAGGTCCCCTTCTGTCCATGGTGTCTATGGCCTATGGTGGCTGCTGTAAAGCATATCTCAGAATGCTGTTAACAACAGATCAGGCAAGATGGCCGCACCCATAATCAAGTTCAGGAAATAGAATTAAAAAAATCTACAATAAGAAAATAAAAAAATAAATTAGAAAATAGGGATATATGTTACTATCTAGTTTTATCAGGCAGAAAAAATTATATGTGACACATTCCCTTTAAGGTACCATTTTTCCCCTGTAAACTGTACAGTATCTCTGATCTCGCACTGCTTTTTGTCATATAAATATGTGAGCATTGCATTTGTGATCCATTTTTTTATATAAAAATTTGTGAAAATCAGTGCTTTTTATGAAATTATAAAAAAATCTATTTGCCCGGCTTTTTTTTTTTTTCGAGAAAGCTAGTTTGCAAACTTGTTTAATTATATAGCAATACAGAAATTTAGGCAGATTAGTTATTCAGGACCCTGGGAATGGTGGTCACAGTTGCCAAGCTTCAGCATGTTATAGAGCCAAGCCTGTTAGGTTCACCCAGATAGGTGCCTGTCCACATTAGGGTATCAGTAAACATGCCAGTTCAGCATGGTTTTGTTGCGTCGTTTTGCTGCAGTTTTTCAAAAAGCACCGCAAAAAGGCCAAAACCACAAAAAAGTTGAAGCTCCCGTAAATAAAAAAAAAGATTTGTTTAAACCCATAAAGATTACCTTAAAGTTGGCATGCAAAATTATGTTACATCTCAGTGGTTGACATTAGCCCATGGTGTGCAGTACAGTGTATGATCATAGTGTTGGGTATATTTTGATGTAATTTATAAATTAGGGTTTTCCCAACATGCAGCATGTTTCTCATATTGCATCAAAGTACCCTAGAGGGTTGCCATATTAAATTACTTATTTTTCTTAAAGGAGTTCTTAGGGCTTTTACTATTGATGACCTATCCTCAAGATAGAAAAAAGAAGGAGGACAGCACACCTAGTTTGTGCAACGATGGGTGCGCGTCTCCAGGGGAAGTGGTAAGCTTCCCCAGGTTGATCATATGATCCGCATATGAGTAGAAAAAAAAAGCATGGAGACAACACGTCCTGTTGGAAATTTATTCCAGGTGCAACGTTTCGGCTATAGAGTCTTTATCAAGCATTTATGCTTAATAAAGGCTCTATAGCCAAAACGTTGCATCTGGAATACATTTCCAACAGGACGTGTTGTCTCCATCCTTTTTTTTTTCTACTTATTTTTCTATCCTCAGGATAGGTCATCGATATCAGATTGCCATGAGTCCGACACCCCCGCTGATCAGCTGTATGAAGATAAGGCGTGCACAGTGTGCACGTGCCCTCTCCCGTCTCTCTTCCTGCTTGCTTCTGCTATGTCTTTGGGAAAGCAGTAGCGATCAAGAAGAGAGATGGGAGACGGCACGTGCACACGCCAACTGATCGTTGGGGGTGCCGAGTGTTGTAGCCCCGCCAATCTGATATTGATGATCTATCCTGAGGATAGGTCATCAATAATCAAAGCCTGGAGAACCCCTTTAACAAAGAGTAGCTGTCAGCATAATAAGAAAAAAATTATACTTACCTATCCGAGGCCCATTTGGTCTTGTTCCACCCCCTACCCCCACTTCCCCGGCAGTGCAGCCATGATGTAATGCTGCATACCATACTTGACGCTGCAGCCAGTCACTGGCCTTAGTAGTATCCAGGCCTTAGTAGTATCCAGTTGGCTACAGTGGTCACATGCAGTATGCAGGCTTGTCACGGCTGCAGCCAGGAAATCAAAGGCTGACACGGAGGATGGTGCAAGGCGCTGTACCAGAGGTGGCATGGGGCCGTAGGTATAACTTTTTTTTTATTATTCTGATAGCTTTGTATGCTTTAGAAAAAGCACTTTAAAGCTAAGATGTGCTGTACCTAATAAAAACACAACATTAGTATAGTGCAACGCATAACACAGATTGACATGGCCTAGACTACACTACAAAATGATTTTGACTTTAGGAATAGTTTCAGACTGATTTTTGACAATTTCTAGGCCGAAAACATCTAGCTTGATTCAACATAAAACCTATTTATTCACTGAAGTTTTATAGCAAAAAAATAAAAAATCTGAAACTTAAGAGGAATCTGTCATCTCTAAAACACCCCCAAACTAGAGTAAATATTAAATAGTATAAGTGGTGCTGAGTCCAGCTATGTCATTTTTATCTTCCTACTCACTTGCATTCAGATGCTGTGCTCCAACAAACCAGCAGGAAAATGCATTCAGAGGACTCCTCTTTGAGTCCTCCCCATAATGTACATGAGCTCAGGAGTCCTCTCAATACATTTTACTGCTGGTTTGTGGGAGCACAGAGTAGAAATGTAAGTGAGTATAAAGATAAAAATTACATAATTTACTCTGTCATTGACTTTATACACCACTTGCTCTAGTTTGGGAGTGGTTTTGAGCTGACAGATTCCCTTTACATTTGCAAAACCCCCTAAAACTAAGCTCCAGAGATTCTGGAATCCTTTGATTATCACCCTAGTGATCCCCATGGCATCAGAAGTATCCCTGTAAATATATAGGTGTGGATACTCAATGTTATAGCTCTTCGTAGACATTAGATAAAAGTTGGCCAAAGTGCCTCATTTCTGAAGACTTTTCGCTCCACAATTATTCATTCCCAATGGCTGATGGTCTTCTAACAAAGTCAAGGTCATACAGTTAGTATATTTTTTTTTTTTACACGTTCATCAGGAAGCTGTTCTATGTTCATGGTTATGTCACCCAATGATGAACAACCTTTGATGAGATCTGAATCCCACTTTCACTGAGTCAGTAATATCAGTAGAGTGCTATAGGTGGTAGCCATCTTTCATGTGTTCTCCTACCAATGTTTCTTCTCTGGCACCACCACCTCTCATCTAATGTCTATGGACCCCTGTTTTTGTTTGTCTACACCCAAACTGATCCAGTCATGATAATGTTTAACACCTTATGTATGTTATAGAAGATGTAATAAACCCTTGGCACCAGTCATAGTTCCATTGCTGGTGCTGATTCACTCTCTTTGATTATTTCCCTAAAACAGCCTTCTACTTCTGTTTTGTTCCACTTCAAGTTACAAAAATGTGTTCCTGTATACTCTTTCAACGCCATGGGAGTCATGTCAGGGAAATGCATGACTTCTGGTACTGAAATGGTTGCTCTTTAACCTTTAACCCTCTCTCACCCAACTATTGTCATTATTTCTTTTTCTGCTCTCCACCCTCTGTTGTCAGATGGACTGTTCTGTTGTCTAAAACACTTGATAGGTGGACAGGTTTATATAATTCGAGGTGAGTTCCGTAGGAGCTAGCTTGGATGTTGTCTTTCCCATGCAGAGGAGAACTTGCAGTAAAGCTGTCCACCATATTGTTTTGTTTCGTATCTCTTATCTGTGGTTCATAAGATGGGATTGTAAATGGAACTGATCTCTGCTGATGGATGATGATTTGCAAATGCATAGAGCAAACGAATCTAAAATTTAACACTGCATTGTAATGCTAGCCATTCACTGGTCCTAATGATGGATCATTGCTTGTATGGCCAGATCTTATAAGATCTGGCCAGCAAGTTCCTCAAAAGAATTTTTGTAGGATCTGATTCTACTTGCTCTTACTCAGTAGTCAGAAAATAATTGCATGAACGGTCCTTTAGAAACAGCTCTACAATACTAATTTTGCAATCCTTTTGCAACACCACCTAAAGCATTGGTACGTGTCTACAGCTGTCTTCAAAATAGTTATTGACTAAAGATCCCCCTACACATTAGAATGTTGACATCCAATGGATGTAGATTGATGGTTGAACAACCGTTGAATGGACAATCATCTAGTAAACAATCGTTTCACCAGTGCAGCCATACACACCTACATACATAAGTCCATATTGCCCATAACAATCATCCAAGCTGTTCCTACATGTTCATTGACACCGAGTGAAGGCAGAACAATCAGTATGAAAAATGTTAACATAGTCAACTTCTTTCCAGACTTTGATGGTTTGTCATAGGCCGTTTGGCCATGATTGTTCACAATCGTTTGGTTGAAATGATCACATTTGATCAACTTTAGACTAATCTACAGTACTGGGCAAAAGCTTTAGCTAAGTGTAGGGAAAATGCTGCAAAAATGGAAGTGCTAATGGCTTATTTGTATCAATTAGCAAAATGCAAAGTATATGTACAAAAAACAAATGTAAATCCATTCAATATTTTGTGTGACCAGCCTTTTCCTTCAAAACAGCGTCAGTTCTTCTAGGTACACATGCCCACAGTTTTTGAAGGAACTTGGCAGGGAGGTTGTTCCAAACATCTTGGAGAACTAACCACAGTCCTTCTGTGCATCTACCATAGGCTTGCTCAAATCCTTCTGTTTCTTCATGTAAGACAAACTAGATGATGTTGAGATCAGGGCTCTGTGGGAGCCATACCATCACTTCCAGGACTCCCTGTTCTTCTTTATGCTGAAGATAGTTTTTAATGACATTGGGTGTATGTTTGGAGTCGTTGTCCTGCTCGATTTAAATTTTAACTATTAACACTTCTATTTTTGAAAGCATTTTTTACTTTGCAGCATTTTCCACACCTGCCTTTTTGCACAGTATTGTAAATGGACACGTTAAGTCAAGGGCCAGCCAACAAGCTGCAACTTTTTCTTCTTGGACCAGTTATACGCATGCCAAGACAACAAAGAACACAATTCAATGACCAGTCAAAGCCTTCAGCGCTGACCTGTCTGTAATATATTGCTCTATATCGGGGATCAGCAACCTCCGGCACTCCAGCTGTTCTGAAACTACAACTCCCAAAATCCTCCTTTCACTTTTATGGAAGTTACAATAACAACCGTTTAAGTGTCCATGCTGGGAGTTGTAGTTTCACATCAGCTGGAGTGCTGAAAGTTGCTGATCCCTGTTCTATATTATTGTTGCCTAGAAAGCGGTTTATACAATTGAAATTACATTAGTAGATATACTGTGAAGCCCATGTTAGGGATCATAAGTGTAATTTTGAATATTGGTCCAGGCTATTCAGAAAATAAACCAGAACCAGTAACTTTTTGGATGCGGTGCCCATTTTAACTCTGTATCATGTTCCCAACACATAATATACGTTATATGGCTGTCTACAAATAATAATCCTGAAGCCTGTATTGTGTAGTGGCATTTTACATAATGCTGCTTTCAAGAAGAGAGAACACAATGGAGTTAATGCCCGTCATTTTTCTTTCTTTTTTTTTTCGTTAATGGTTTTGTGCTGTTTGCCACCAAAATGACCGGATTTTTCAAATGCGGCACATGAAACTATTATGCTGAAAATTTTCCCTCTGTCTGTCGAATGAATTTGAGTACATTATCCACACTCAGATTGGAGACAAATATAGCAAAATTGCAGTCTGGATGCATTCAAGTGATGCTTGGCTCCTCGATCTGACGGTCTTAACTCAATCAGAACCGAAAAGGGCCAGCAATGCAGTGCAGTGTACTAGGTGGAAGACTCCTCCTGTTCCGGAGGGGTTAATGCCCAGATCTGCGGTGCTAAACCGCATCCATGCAGAGTGTTCCTAGTCAGTTCCCATATTTGGCATCACATTCTCAGCTCTTCTGATGTCACCATTGCACTTCTGCTCCTTAGCCTCCCCCCCACCTTCCTCCATCAATTGTTCTCATTCCCTCTGTCGATGTCTTTTTATTCTCCAAAAAACTCAGTGGTATGCTTCAAGTGTTGTGGCTAGACGAAGCTTGCTCGGTGTTAGCAATGCTATATTATTTGGCTTAGTGCAACTATTAAGAATGCAAGAGGATTATGCGGTATACCATATATGCAAATGCAATAGTCTGAATCATTCCGAGCCAAGACTAATATTTGATTTATTTTTTTTGGGCATTAAATATTTAACACTTGGATTATCCTATTGACATTCTTTCTTAAATCATATTCTAGAGCTGAATAGAAATTGCATTTCATTCGGGTGACTGGTATACTCCATATCCTTCTACTACATTAATGCGTTGACCAATAATGTGCCCTGTTAGCAGCATGACCACGATGATTCTTAACCATCTCATTCATTTTTGTAGATACCTATGTAAAGTTAACTCTACTGAACTCCATGGGTCAGGAAATGTCAAAATGTAAGACGTCCATCCGACGAGGTCAGCCGAACCCCCTGTACAAGGAAACCTTCATTTTTCAAGTGGCTCTCTTTCAACTGTCTGATGTGACTCTCATATTGTCCGTGTATAACAAGCGCAGCATGAAGCGCAAGGAGATGATAGGCTGGATATCCTTAGGTCTGAACAGCTCGGGCGATGAAGAGCTTAATCATTGGACTGAAATGAAAGAGTCAAAAGGACAGCAAGTATGTAGATGGCATACGCTGCTGGAATCGTAATTGCCATCGCTAGGTCTCTCGTGACTCAAGAGAGCTCATCTGCTCTTTGAAAGGACAGGATGTAATTTAGCCACCTGCATAAGATTGCTCCTTGCAGGTAATGGCTTTGACATGCCGTGGAAAGCTCAGTACACACCAGAGATGAGGTTTCGTGCCACAGTGTGTATGCCTGTGCATCTGAGCGGAGAAGGGCACAGGACAGGAGCAACGTCAGGCTGGATTTCTAGATTATATTCCAATCACTTCTTAGGTGCTTTTCTTATTTTGTCTTGATTAAACTGTTTTGTATATTTTTCTCACCAATGAACTGGTCATTATTGGCTTGATTGTAAAGGAGAGTAGGGTAAGACCCTTGTTTCAGTCTTATTTCTTTCATCAAAACTAGCCCACTAGCTATTATTATTCTATATTTCCCATGTGCTCAGAGTCTTGTTGGTTTTAGATGGTATCATGGGAAATAGTCTAGTAGTAGGTAACCCTGGTGGTGCCATATGTACTCTTGCTGTCCAGCCGGTTTGGGCAGCTGATAAAATTTTGAGTAAAGTTTGCCAGTTCTCCTTTTGAGTTTCTGTTAGATTGCTAATGTCCATCCAATGGGTTAATTGAATTCCATCTACGTTGGCCATGGTTTAGGGACAGTCGTTAATGATAGAGTAATTAAGCTCCACTAGGTCAATGATTTGTCTTCTACAGAAAGTCTAGAGGTTGAACAGAACATAAAGTCAGTAGCTGGGGTCAAAGCATACTGCAAGTTATTCACAAATTGAATGGCATAAGCTAGACATTTCCCACTATCTGTTGATGTTGGCGAGATATCTGCCCATGTTGAGAGAGCAACATCAGTTGTTGAGTGGCTCGGTTGATGAGTTGAGCTCACACTGGCTTAGACTCCTCAATAGATCTGTATAAGTAAATATTTTTGACCTAAAGAAGTTATGTAAGGCCTCAAATAATTTCTTGGCATTGGGGCCATCCGGAACAGTTGATTAAGGGAGTTTTCATAATAATACAGTGAAATGAGTCTTTATGTTGAAGAATACAATTTTAAGTTTGCCTGTATTCTCATCAGATATGAAATCCTTTAAAAAAGTATAAAGCACAAATGACATAAACATATCCACTTAGAAGCCATTTTCTGGAATTCATTGAAAAGACAACAACAAACTCAAAAGATATTACTGAGGCAGCTAATGGGTTTCTAAAGGGATTGTTTACATTGAAAAACTTGTTATATTGGGCAGGTCAAGAAACTATTCGTAGGTGGTCTTTCTTCTGGGAACTCCCCTGGGGAACTGTTTTCAGCAGAAGGAGCTCTACAGGAGATAACCATGGCTTGATGGTCATTAAAGAAATCCATGGACATCCATACAAGGTGGTTTACAATGAGTATCCATTTCTGAGAGCTGTGCAGGACGTGTCTCTTGGTTCTACTTAACAGAGGAGGATTCTGAGCAGGAGGTCATCTGGACTTTTGGGTGGTCCAAAGACATATCACCCCTTTAAATGCCCCATTTATACTATTCAGATCACACAAATGAGTCAAAATGGATACTTTCTCCAGGGAGCCATAGAACAATAATCAAAAGTCTGAGAAAAATTCACCAGCACTGATGGCTTTAAAGTTGGGAAGTTGGGATTCAGCACCCCCTGCATGTTTGTGACTCCGTGTACTATATATTGTCTGTAAAGATGATATTGTCGACAGTATGTTTGATGAAACTGGTGAAAAGTGAATCATTAAGGGTGTTTTTTGGAGTGTACTGTAAGTCGTTCTATAAAGGCAGACATTTTGTATCCCATCGCAAGTTATTCATAATATGGTTGCCTCAGTGATAGGTCCCATATAATTTTGTGTCTTATTGTCATTTTGTACCATGCCCAGACATAAACATTTACACACTATATTTGTTTTTTAAGCTGAATGTCCAATGTATGTTGGATGTCTGGGAAGGTTTTGTCAATTTCTTGATATATGTAAAAGAATAATGTTTTATATATGACGATAAAAAGTGTAAAAAGAGTAAAATAGAAACAAGGGGATTGTATACAAAGGTGATACAGATATATGTTAGATTTTTGTCTCTTGGGGGTCTACCATGTTCTGTAGTTGTCGGGTACATTAGATGTATACCTGGACTTATTCAACCATACTGCATAAAAAAACAACAATGCCTAGTTTTGCCTAAAACCTCTCCAGGTACAACAGCCCCATTTTATGTTTTTCTAAGCCTATGGCTAACCAATGACTTCCCCCAGATATCAATATGAGGCTCACTCCATAGACTCCATAGACAACAATTTAAATTGTAACTAAGACAGTCATCTGAAGATCCTAGCAAACCGCTCCCTGTATCTGATCTTTCTAAACTACTGTGAATTAGACAGTGGAGGAGTTTGGTACCAAATGAAACCATACCCAGGGTCACCATCAGGGTTGCACAGCAGGTACATCTGCCGTGGGCCTAACCAAATAGGACCCATCCTCACCCTTCCAGCTTCCTAGTGGTGGATTCAGGAGGTTCGAGTTTTATAACTTAAGCCTTTGGTTGTGTGAAGGTAAGCAGAGGATTTAGAGCTCTGTACGGATATATTATGAATTTAAAGGGGACTTCTGAATCTATGGCAAATCCTTAGATTGGTGGGGGTGTCAACTCTTCTTAAAAGGTTTTCTTTTGAAGCCTGAAGTCCATCTGAAAACATCTATACTCACCTGCTCCCTGATGCTTTTTTCCAGTTCCCTGGCTCCCTTTAGCAGTCGTCCAATCTCTTCCAGATGGACAAGGTCATTTGGACTGCTGTAGCCAATGGCTCGCCTCAGCGTTGATTTGTCGCCAAGCCTGTGAGACTCACATTAAGGTTCTCATAGGAATTAATAAAGAAACATATTGAAGGTATTCATCTTCACTGGGTAATTCCCAGCAATGTCCTAGAGATATGCCATCAATGTCTAAAATGGTCCAACTCCTTTTAAAGGCTGGACAAGCAGTTAAAACACCCAGCATTGTCTGGGCACCATGATAATAAGGGTCACAGGCCCATCAAACCCTTGGAACTCAATGGACTCTGTTTAACTCTGTATACCACATATGTCAAACCTTTAGCCCTGCAGCTGTTACAAAACTACATCTTCCAGCATACCCTGATAGATGTAAGCTGGCTCGGCATGATGGAAGTTGCAGTTTTGCAATAGCTGGAGGGCCGCAGGTTTGATATCCCTGCTGTATGCAGTAAACTCCCACTAGTGGTGGTTCCAGACAGACATAGCTTTACTAACTCTATGACGTAGTAGTTTGTTATATGGACCTCTGAACGAGCCCCCCCAAAAAATAGAAGATACAGTATATGGTGCAGTTGGACCCTCGAAGGAAAATGTAATAGGACCGATACATGTGAACATACTCTAATATTGACTCTGATGTGGAGGCAACCTGCAAGACATTGACTTTCAGGGACTGGGTGCAGTAACTCAGCAAATATGGGGTTAAAAGATATAAGTGTCTTACAGCATATGTTTACAATTTTTACAAACTTAAGGAATACTAGATTGTCTGGCGGTTTGTAGCTGTGCTTAAGAAATGGTAGGAAGTTATAAGATGGGAAGATGCATAATAACAGGTATAAAAGTAAAAGGGTGCCACACGTAGACTAGTTACATATATAACGTGTCATGTTCCTGTAGTTGTGTAGCTCATAGTTTCACTAGTGTAATCAACATAGAACATTACCTAATGGCTACGGACCCCTTGGGGCAATTTTTATATGATTGTATTTTACTGTATTTTTTGGGCTAAAATATTTTTTTTCAGTTGGTGTTTATTAAAAAAATTTCAGCAGTTTTTGTGATACATGCGGTTAAAAATCAGTCCATTTGCACACTGTCTCTACTGAGTTCCGTCAGCTGACGGCTCATGTGGAGCCTTCTTTCTAATCATTTGACCTCATAAACACACCTTATAGTTAATCTCTTATCAAACTGATAAGAATATGGGTTAAATGAGTGTTTAAGAGGTCAGGAGATCAGAGATAAGAGCTCCACACGAGTCGCCAGCTGACGGAACTCAGTAGAGACAGTGTGCAAATGGACAGAAATACTGCCTGTGGCCACGGAGGTAGTCTAAAGGTTGCCTAAAATTACCTAACTCCTAAAGGAACACCACAAGCAAAGGTGACACTACTGTGACACTGCAGGGACATATTCATGAAGTCCCAGTGCTATTTCTCAGACGTGTGAGAATCTGCTGGAAAAAGTGGGACAATCATCAGGGTTTCGCCAAGTGCAAATAATTTCTGAAATGTTCTTCCATTTTCTAACTTGAAAAGTGTTGGTTGGCAATGCCAAGTCTGCCCTTGGCATTGTTTAAGACACCTGCAGAGTCATCAGCTTGGCGACCACACAGTTAATTAATTTATTGCACACAGCACCAATGAAGAGACTGGTAGACGATATTAATACATCTAACTTACAATCAGAATACGCTGCAGTACTAAAGATAAAGCGCTAAACCATGATTTTTGTGATGGCAGAAACCCAACCTGTCCCCAGTCATCTGATTACTTTTCCATGCTGCAGAGATTTATGTCCAGTCAATATACCAGCATGTCTATAGCTAAGCTTCACTTCCAGGGGACTTGTGCTCAAAATACGGATCACAATCAATGGGGTTGTTAAATATGTATTTGCCAAAATGTTGGTGGCAAAAGGAAATACAAAATTAGCAGATACCATCAGAAAATTTTCTTTTGTGATAAATATTAACTCTAACTCCATGAAAACAAAAATAGGACATACCGGTCCAGGAAGCTGAGATATGAGCATCTGATTGATGGGTTCCTTGCAGTTTGAAGGCTGCTTTATCTGTCTCAATGACTGCTTCTGACATTGAAGGAAGACTGCCACTAGTGGCAATTTGCTGACCTTGACTAACAAAAACTTCCAAACTTTTTGCCTTGACAGAACCACTGTTTGGTTGAAATTAATGGGTGATCACACTGTTGTCTCCATGTCACAGGCAAATGAAGCTAAACTAACTTTTCATATTTGTGAAGACCCCACCAAACAGCTTACCAAGCGACACTTCCTATGTCAATAGGTCTCACCAAACAACTACTGATATCTAAGATTTCCCCATGCAACTCTTCATATCTGAGAAGTTCTCAACAAAGAACTGTAATTATCTCAGGGGGTGTCACCAAAAAAGGCTTCATATCTGATGAAGCACTGTTCGTATCTCAGAAAGTCTCACTAAACAACCCTTATTATGTGAGGTCTCTCCAAGCAACTTTCATATCTGGGCAGTTGTCAACAAAGAACACTTCATATCTGATGATACACTACCTAAAAACTGTTCATATGTCAGAAGGTCTTACAAAAAAAAAACCTTATCATTTGAGAAGGTCTTTCCAAGCAACTTTTCATACCTTACAGGGTGACACCAAACAACTCTTCATTTCTCAAAACCCCCACCAAGCAACTTCTCATATCTCAGAAGACCTGACCATATTTGTATCTCAGGTTCCTGGACCATTCTAAGTGTGACTTTAGGATGAACTGCAGTCACTACTGGATTTTTAGGTTCCAAGTGTCTCTTGAGTTAGACTTGAAGAATTTAATCTTTTAAACAGGCAGACGCTTTGAACAACATCATACAAACAACTTTCAGTGGTGGAAATATGTCAAATTCAGGCTGAACCACCCACATAGCAACCAAAACTGTTGCTCTGTGATGTAGCCACTGGGAAAAAAAATCTTTAAAAAAGAAAAAAAAAAAAGATGCATGTGTAAGTCTATTACTTCTAACACAAACATGTACTACCTACACAAACATCTAATCTATCAGGAGACTTGTGGCGATCATCTACCACTGCCACAGAACAAATATTTTGGAAACCTCTGACAACTAAAATAAGTAGGGAAATATGATACCTGGTCTAGAAAATTTACAACTCGAGCAAATATTGCTAGATTTGAGTTAATGTCAAAATTGACCCCCTATGTTTAAAAAGAGCTCTATGAACAAGCCCCTTTGCACATGGCCATATAACTGTTCCTTGTTACAGTGGATACTTCTGTGAGTCCATGTTTTTCGTCTATGTGTTTCTGATTTTATACATCCCATCCATAGGGGAACTCGTAGCTTTTAGGTAATATAAAAGTATGATGACATTTGGCTGTCACTGTAACTTCTAGTTTACTAATGTATTTCAGTCTTTGTGTGTTGTGTGGAAATGTTCTATGATATTTAATGATCTTCTCACAAGTTCAAGCTTGAAAGGCTTTAAAAAAATGTATTAACATAATTTTTTCTTTATGGGATAAGATAAAAAATTTGGGATTTCGATATTGATGCCCTATGCTCAGGATAGTTGATCAATACCAGATTGGCCTGGGTCAGACTCTTGGCACCACCACCGAACAGCTGTATGAAGAGCCTGTAGAGATAAATGAGCTCTTAAGCTTCTTCCTAGGCCTGTGACGTAACCTTCATCAATCACAAGGCCTAAGCACAGCTCAGTGGCCTTCAAGTGAATGGAGCTGAGCTGCAATACCAAGCACAGACGCTATCCAATGTACGGCGCTGTGCTCAGTAAGCTGTGAGGAGACCTCTGGTGAGCCCAGCAGCTTCCCCTCTCACAGCTGATCATGAGGGGGGTGCCGGGAGTCAGACCTTAGCCAATCTCATATTGAAGACCTATCTTGAGGATACTGTAGGTCATTAGTATGAAAATCTCTGAAAACCTCTTTAACGTTGCCGCATTTACCGGTATGTTCATCAGGTGGGTATGAACTAGAGACCTGGGTCCAACATTGTATGAAGTAATATTATGATCAACAGTTGTAGTTTTTCCAGAAACAGTGCCAATCTTGTTTATGGTCTGTGTCTAGTATTGCAGCTCATCCACATTCAAGTGAATGGAGTGGAGTACCAGCCAGAAATCGCTCATGGACAAGAGGGGTGTTTTTTTCCAATTCCTGATAACCCCTTTTGGGTTAAATTCCAATAAAAAAATTGAAAACTCAGTTTTAGCCCACAATTATAGCACTCTACATCCCACACAATTGCGGTAACCTGAGCCATCTGTAAAGGCAATATGGTCTTCATATGGGTATGTCTTCTCAGACAGCTAGACCAGTCACACAGAACGTCCTTTAATTCCAAAATATCTGTCATTCAAAAGTTTTAAAATACCTCTATAAAATAAAATAAATGACTTGTATGAACTATACCAATGAAATATGATGCCCTGTGTTTTTGGGGTGCTCTTTCCTATATATGTGACCAGCTCATTACAGTCCTCTATGATACATTCCAAAGACAAAACCTTGTACACTGCCAGTGCTTCCTAAAGAGGAAGGATGGATGTTATTGGGTGCGGTGGGGGGTAAAAAGACTAAGATTAACATCAGTGAGGTTTACATTTAAAAAAAAGGGGCGACATACAAATTCCAGATACTTGTGAGAGTATAATAAACGGTAGAATGTGTGCAAATATCATCGACGTGGTGTAGGAGCGAACGTAAATTTCCTAGTTTTCTAACGCCAGAGTTTTCACTCTTCTTTTTCTGTGTAAAGCTAGAAAAGTTTTCTATTGTATAATTACTACATAAAAAAACAAAAAACTGTACAATGTTCTTTTGCATCCACTGCATACTGTATGCTGCAGCGGTGCTTCTCTCCAGTTTATGTTGATTGTATACTGCACACTGAAGAGGCTATACTTTTGGCTTTCCGAATATCATTCTTTAAGCTGTAATATTTGATACAAAAATATTTGAACATGATTGCTTTAATAAACTCAATTTTTAGTTATGAAGCAAGAGGTTGTTGGTTCATTTTTTGGTTCTCACAGTTACACACAGGTGGGTTGAATGTTGCACATCATAAAACTTTTAAAGGGAGTCACCTACAAAATCAGTTTCATAGGAAGCATACAGCCATGTAGGATAGGTGACCAGAAACATAACCGCACCTTTCTTGTGAAAAATATGGTACTTTGATCCCGAGAAATGGTTCTTTTTGGCTTTAGGGCTCATGCACACAAAATATTTTCCATCCGTGTCCATGAAGTTTTTTTTTGCAGACTGAATGCGGAACAACTAATTTCAATGGGTCCGCAAAAAAAAGTTAACTCCCTGGGCATTCTGCTTCCGTATACGTCCCGCAAAAAAATAGAACTTGTCCTATTATTGTCCGCATTACGGACAAGGATAGTATTGTTCTATTAGGGGCCAGCTGTTCTGTTCTGCAAAATACGGAATACACACGTACAGTACAGACCAAAAGTTTGGACACACCTTCTCATTCAAAGAGTTTTCTTTATTTTCATGACTATGAAAATTGTAGATTCACACTGAAGGCATCAAAACTATGAATTAACACATGTGGAATTATATACATAACAAACAAGTGTGAAACAACTGAAAATATGTCATATTCTAGGTTCTTCAAAGTAGCCACCTTTTGCTTTGATTACTGCTTTGCACACTCTTGGCATTCTCTTGATGAGCTTCAAGAGGTAGTCCCCTGAAATGGTTTTCACTTCACAGGTGTGCCCTGTCAGGTTTAATAAGTGGGATTTATTGCCTTATAAATGGGGTTGGGACCATCAGTTGCGTTGAGGAGAAGTCAGGTGGATACACAGCTGATAGTCCTACTGAATAGACTGTTAGATCTTGTATTATGGCAAGAAAAAAGCAGCTAAGTAAAGAAAAATTAGTGGCCATCATTACTTTAAGAAATGAAGGTCAGTCAGTCAGCCGAAAAATTGGGAAAACTTTGAAAGTAAGGGCTATTTGACCATGAAGGAGAGTGATGGGGTGCTGCGCCAGATGACCTGGCCTCCACAGTCACCGGACCTGAACCCAATCGAGATGGTTTGGGGTGAGCTGGACCGCAGAGTGAAGGCAAAAGGGCCAACAAGTGCTAAGCATCTCTGGGAACTCCTTCAAGACTGTTGGAAGACCATTTCAGGGGACTACCTCTTGAAGCTCATCAAGAGAATGCCAAGAGTGTGCAAAGCAGTCATCAAAGCAAGAAAAACAAGAAAAATAGAAAAAACAAATAAAAAAGAAAACAAAAAGGTGGCTACTTTGAAGAACCTAGAATATGACATATTTTCAGTTGTTTCACACTTGTTTGTTATGTATATAATTCCACATGTGTTAATTCATAGTTTTGATGCCTTCATAGTCATGAAAATAAAGAAAACTCTTTGAATGAGAAGGTGTGTCCAAACTTTTGGTCTGTACTGTACGTCATCTGTATTTTTTTGCGGACTGCAAAATATATATACGGTCGTGTGCATGAGCCCTTATGCAAATATCTGCATTTTTGTCACTCCACTATAAATGACTATTGTTGTCTGCAAAATACGGACAAGATTAGGACGTGTTCTGCGGAATGGACATACAGATGCAGACAGCAGTATAGTGGAAGCAGTACACTAAGGCCTCGTCCACATTTCCGTGTGTCATGGACAGGGGGTAAGAGAAAGTGCAAACTGGCTCCACCCACACCTCTGTCCCTGCCTACTTGCACTACCCGTCCTAAATAACGGAGCGCAACTGGGCGGCGGTCCCTGACCTGAGTAAGTGCAGAGGTGACAAACGAGACAGACAACACTCAACAAGGTGAGACAAGCTAGGACAAATACCAGGAGGTAACGACGGTACCAGGGAGCAAACAAAACCAATAACAGGGACAAGCCAAGGGTCAAAACCAGGAGGGACAAACCAGACCAAAAGGAGCAAACAAAGGGAATCCAAATGCCAAGCGAGAGTCGATACCAGGAGATACGCGGAGATCCAAAAAGAAGGCAAAACCAGAATTCAATACACGAGCCGAGATTCCACACTTAGACCAGGAGACCACAGGAATGATAACGTAGCTGAGGACCTAAATCACAGACAACCTGTGACCAGCAGGTTGTCTGTTTGAATAGAGGAGGGAAGTGGTCATGTGACGTGGCCAGCGTCACATGACCTATCCTCCTGCCTACTGCTTAGCGCCAAGTGATCAGCTCGGCGCTCAGACCTACAATGGTTCCCATGGGAGCGGAGGACGCCGACCACGCTGAGAGGAAGTGCGCGGCTGGGTCCTCCCCGCTCGCCGTTGCCCTGGAGATGACGCAGTGCGCGTCCTCGCTCCGAACTATTCACAGGGGGCCAGCGGCACAACGGAAGCGGACCGCACAGTCGGCGCCCCGTGTCAGTTTCACGTCAGTGAAAAAAAGTGTCCATATTTCATCCATGAAAGATCCGTATTTGGTCCATGTGTCCGTTTTTATCCGTAATACAGGGATGTTGCTCAGCTAAAATTTAATTTCTAAAGCATCTCTTATTAGTCTCTAGTAAAAAACAGACACAACACGGATGCCATCTATGTTGTGTCTGTGATTTGCACAGACCCATAGAATTCAATGGGCGTGTTTGGTCTGAATCACGGACTAAAGTAGTGCATGTCTCCATAATTTTTTTTTTACTGACCCACGGTCAGTAAAAAAAAAAAGATGATTTGTGAACAGACACATTTAAATCAATGGGTACGCGTGCTGTCCGTGGAAAATGTGGACAGCACAAGTCAGTGAAAAACGGAAATGTAGACGAGGCCTAATAGTACCATTCGGTTCCCAGAAGTGCATGTATTTCTCAAAGACTGCCATACAGTGTCAGATTGATATATGGTGCACACAGTATTGCACAGACAGCTATCTTGCCTTGATAAACATTGCATACAGTTCCCAGGCTCTCACAACTTAACCTAATACGCTGCTTCAATCACAGAGCCAGCCACAACATCATCAAGATCATTTCGGACCAAGACGGACAGGGGAGCATGGCATCTGAGGCACTGTCCCCAATACAGGACTACCCAGGAGGTCTGAGATACCCAGGAGGTATGCACTGTCATCATCCATTAATACCCAGGAGTTATGCCTCTGTCATCATCCATTAATGCATTTACCTTCTACATAGATTTTGCTCCATCAATGATCTCAGCGTCACTATTATGAAAAGTTAGGGCAAGAAATAACACCTCTTTGGGTCCTTAAAAGGTCAAAAACTTTTCACATAACTTTGCATAAATCCACAATACTTGTGAATATAAGAAACTTTCTAATATATCATATCAGAAAAAATAAAGATGTTTTCTCCACAATCCCCCTCCCAAACTAACATCTGTCCTGAGAGAGCAAGACAGACTGTCATCTCACTCCTTCTCCCCCTTGACTCTCCATAGACTTTTATAGGCAGCATGTAATCTGATCCGTTAGCCAGCTTGCATTCTGTCTTGTAACTCCAAAAAGTGGAGAAAGAGGCCTTTTTCTCTGCTAGAATATATTACAAAGTTTTTATATTCACTTGTACTGTTGATTTATGCAAAGTTTGTTGAAAGTTTAATGACCCTTTAAAGGTGTTGTCCAACCTTACCAAGTGATGATGCCCTATCCTCAGGACAGGCCATCACTATTTGATCTGCAGTAGCTCTAGGGCTGGAACTACACTTGTGGAGTGGACGGAGATGGTTACCACAGCACTGCTTCCACTGAAGTGGAAATCGGATTGGGAACTTAAAGTGGCCCTGGAAAAAAAAAAACTAAAAGTGGCTCCATGTTGTAGGTGGGTTCAAACTCACAGAAGACGGGCCAAAACAAGTAGGCTGGGACAACCAAAGTAGGCGAGGCCAGCAATACTGGAGTACAGCGCAGAATACCGCTCCAGCAGAACTAAATACCACAGGACAGCACAAAATAATGCTACCCTCACAACAGTATTCAACTGTATCACCATATTGAGGATGGTAATACAGCTGAGCTCAGGAGGGCACCTGTGACCATTAAGCATCAGATCATTATGTACCTGGCCTGCTGCCCTCAGGAGAGCTTGATTGTCCACTTGGGCATTGGCCGACCGGGAAATTTCCCTGTAGGGTCTATGGCCAATCTGCCCATGTTGCCATTATGCTCCACAGATAGTATGACATATGCAAAAGAAAAATTAAAAAAAATACTTTTCTTTAAGGGTTAGGGCTCTTTCACACCTGCGTTATTGTCTTCCGGCATAGAGTTCCGTCGTCGGGACTCTATGCCGGAAGAATACTGATCAGGATTATCCTAATGCATTCTGAATGGAGAGAAATCCGTTCAGGATGCATCAGGATGTCTTCAGTTCCGGTACGGAACGTTTTTTGGCCGGAGAAAATACCGCAGCATGCTGCGCTTTTTGCTCCGGCCAAAAATCCTGAAGACTTGCCGCAAGGCCGGATCCGGGATCAATGCCCATTGAAAGGCATTGATCCGGACCCGGCCTTAAGCTAAACGTCGTTTCGGCGCATTGCCGGAGCCGACATTTAGCTTTTTCAGAGTGGTTACCATGGCTGCCGGGACGCTAAAGTCCTGACAGCCATGGTAAAGTGTAGTGGGGAGCGGGGGAGCAGCATACTTACCGTCCGTGCGGCTCCCCGGGCGCTCCAGAGTGACGTCAGGGCGCCCCAAGCGCATGGATCACGTGATCACATGGATCACGTCATCCATGCGCATGGGGCGCTCTGACGTCATTCTGGAGCGCCCGGGGAGCCGCACGGACTGTAAGTATACCGCTCCCCCGCTCCCCGCTCCTACTATGGCAACCAGGACTTTAATAGCGTCCTGGGTGCCATAGTAACACTGAAAGCATTTGGAAGACGGTTCCGTCTTCAAATGCTTTCAGTACACTTGCGTTGTTACGGATCCGGCGGGCACCTCCGGCAACGGAAGTGCATGCCGGATCCCAACAACGCAAGTGTGAAAGAGGCCTTATCCCAGGATTAATGTAAAAAAATAACAATCCAATACCATATAGTGCACGGAAGTCTCTTTCTAACAAGCTTAAAACAGGCCCTGTACCTCACATGGATCTAGAGATCTCCCCATTCATTGCTCCAATTGCTGTGTTTACTTCAAGCTGACAGCTCAGGGGGCATGCACTTTCTCAGGGGACGTGTCCTTTCTGCTGCAGTTGGTGGAAGTTGAAGGATGGAACTGAGCCTGTGCTGCCATCTCAGTGAGCAGGACAGAGAAATTAGAAAAAAGGTAAACAGCAGGTGGCGCTATATAGATACATTTGATTGAATATCTCACTGGCTATACAAAATTTTTAATTACATGCAATTACACAAGTATTCAGATCCAGGAACCGTTTTTTTTGTGGGACAACCCCTTTAAGAAATTCCTTTTGTTTTACCCTCCTCCCAGCGAAACCGAAGAAAATTGGGAAAGATATTATTCCTATCCAGGTAAGGGAGATAATCAGGCACAGCGCCAAACCTCCCAGCCCGATGTCGCCAATGTATTCCTTTCGCTGTTGCGACACGTAAAATGGATTATCTGCTGCGGCTGGTGTTTTAGGTAGTTTCTGTGTGTGTTTACTTGTACATCCAATGACAGACTGCCATACTGTCATTATGCTTCAGTGGGCACTGCCCCAAATGGGACGCCTGTCAGCAGCCAGGCTTGTGACAGGAGAAAACATGTATTTGTAGAACCGGAGGCCAAGACAAGAGGGGAAAAAACACTATAGCGAGTAGTGAAATGTGCCCAAGCTGCCACTCACCATATAATAGATTTTCTTTTCCTGCTGTTATTGTCTCCATCAGTTGGATACGTTTTCTCCGCCTGGCTATCTTCTCCGGGAGCCGTCAGGATACAATGCCATCAATCAGACATACAGCAAACACACATCACGGCAGATGGGAGACTTTCCTCATCATTTTTACAAATGCGTCTCGTTCATTTGTGACCAATTTCTTCTTCTTTGGGAATGAAATACACAACGAGCCGAAGAGCGAAAACAAGACGAAAATACATTAAAATTATTTCCTTGGCAAAACGATCTGTGTGGGATTTCACCGTGCCTAAAATCACAGATATATTTTTATACTCCAGTAATATTCCACCAATAGTTATCACATTTGTAATGTATGTATTGCCTAGCGGCACAAATCGTCCTTTACCAGCTATGCTATTTTGAAGAGACAAACGCCGTCTAAACTTTTCGGAGAGTTCAGTTCCCAGATAAATGTTGCAGAGAGTGCACATAGAGTGTTATACTGTGCCCAGATAAAGTATAAGCTTAGTAAAGAGTTACAAATAGTAACTATGCAGGGGTGCACCTAACCTTTCTGCTGTCTGAGGCGAAAACTGAAACGGCGCCCACCTCTCCCCGTGCCAGATTCTCACCCTAACCCCTTCCCTCCAGTCCTACTATTAGAAAAACATTGCATACATCTACAAGCTAATAGAGAAATACATACCTCTTACATCCAGTGATGTCTCCTTTGATGTAGATGTTCTCTTTCCTCAATGTCTCCATTCGTACCAGACCACCATGATGATTTCTCTCAGCCACCTCGTCTCTGCAGAGTTTGACAAACAGATATCTTACTTTTCTACTTTACCATCACCCCCCCACCTTCTGTATAAAAATTCTCCCTTATAATGTGTACCAGTACAAAAAAGTCCCCCTTATAATGTATGCCAGTACAAAAAATCCCCCCTTAGGCTACATGCACATGACCGTTGTGTCTTTTGCGGTCCGCAAAACACGGATGGCGTCCGTGTGCGTTCCGCAATTTGCGGAACGGCATGGACAGCCTTTAATATAACTGCCTATTCTGGTCTGCAAAGTGCGGACAAGAATAGGACAGGTTATATTTTTTTTGCGGACCACGGAACGGAGCAACGGATGCGGACAGCACACGGAGTGCTGTCCTCATCTTTTGCTGCCCCATTGAAGTGAATGGGTCTGCATTCGAGCTGCCAAAACAACGGCCGTGTGCATGAGGCCTTATAATGTGTGCCAGTATAAAAAATTCCCCCTTATAATGTGTGCCAGTACAAAAAATTCCCTCTTATTACTTGCGTCAATACAATAAATACCCCCTTATGTGTGCAAGTACACAAAAAATGCCCCTTATAACATATAAGTACAAATAAAACACTTTTAGTTCCCCCTAATGCCCCCTTATAATGTACTATGTGATAGTACAAAAAATGCCCCTTCTGTCTGCCAGTACAAAAATGCCCCATTATAATGTGTACCAATATAAAAATACCTCTCTTTACTGGCCCCAGTAGAATCAATGTCCCATAGTGTGCCCCTTTTTAGCACCTCCAATGTCCCCATAGTGCTCCCCCAGTTATAAATAATGACCCCCCTTCCCCCATAGTAGCCCAACAGCATGGTGTAAAGGAAAAATAATAAACTGAAATACTTACCTCCATGCGGCTGGTGCAGGGCACAGGCCTCTTCTTGTCTGTGCTCTGAGCTATATGCTACTTGCCTCAGGTGGCACGATGATGATGACATCTTTACGCTGCCTGCGCCGGCCTCTGATAGGCTACAGGCACTAGGCCTGAAACCTATCAGAGGAAACAGCGGGGCAGGGCGTCGTCCTGAGGATGGCAATACAGTTGGATAATCAGAGCTAAGCACTTACACAATGAAAGCGCTCATTGCCCATGCCCTCCCACTTGTCCCAAACTGGTGCCGTCTGAGGCAATCGCTACACCTGGCCTCATTAATGGTGCGTCCCTGTTCTATGTCCATATAAAAAGTGTCCATATGAAAATTAGTCTATCCTGAACATCAACAGCGTCGTCATTGTAGAGGATTTGGTTTACCTCCACTATATTTCCAACCAGAAAGGTGGACTCTCTAAGTTATAATCAGATTGATGCCTGCTAGATTGGGTTGCAGAGTCTAAGAAATGTTATTGATCTTAACCCTTAAAGGCTATGGATACCTTCGTGGGCATTTTTTTCATGATTTCATTTTAGTGATTTTTTTCAATTGGTCTTTATTAAAAATGTTCAGCCGTTTCTGAGTTACAGGGGTTAAAAATCAGTCTATTTGCAAGCGGCCACTTTCTGTTTTCTTTGAATGGCGTCTTATCGCTGACATCAAAAACACCTATTTAAGTGATTTTCTTATCAGTTTGATAGAATTGAGCTATAATAAGTGTTTATGAGGTCAAGAGATCAGAGCTACACAGGAACCATCAGATGACAAGGTTAAAAGAAAATAGACTGTGACAGCTTGCAATCAGACTGATTTTTAGCCCCTGTAGCTCAGAAACGGCTGAACATTTTTAATACCAAAGGAAAAAATTATTTTTATCCCAAAGTGAATAAGATGCAGTCATTTACAAAAAACTGCCCAGAGGATGTTCATTGCCTTTAACCCTTGCAGGAAAGTATGGACTTTCCCAGTTGGATTCCCAGGTTGTGGTTCCTAAAATAGTTGCTGATTGGTGGCTGTAGAGCTGATGAAGACGTAGTCAGGAAGAGTGCCCAGGGTCACTGGCCACTGGTTGTCCCTACAATACATTCCTGCTGGCTGTGGTGATGAGGAGAACCCTGGCCAGATCCAGCAGGGATGCAACCAGTCGCCTCCATCAACTGGAGCTATAGCAGCTTACAGGGACAAGACAAGTACCATACTCAACCTATTGATAGGCCATGCATTTCATGTAAGAGGGAACCCCAGTGAACCTGGCAGCAGGTGTTTAATTCTCCTGCAGCGCCACCACAGGACGACTAAAGTATTACACAGTTCCCATTAAAAGAGGTTTGAAAATGGGTTCCGTAACCCAAACAATCCATTTAAGGGGGTCCCTTAATACTAAATATAGCAAATGAAAACAAATTAACATAATAGATAGAAAACCTCCATACGCTTTTTATTGATGAGGTCTGGGATAAAAAGATGAAAAATTTCGAATCTTTTTGTTTTGTTTCCGATTATTATTATTTTTCTATTCTGAGCCAAGAAAAGAAAAAGTGCACTCTTGCCATCCATCTCAGATAAAAGGGAATTTTCAATCAAACCAGTGCGCGTTGTCAGATATCAAAGTATTACGTTAATTTCAAGTCAATTACAGCCTTTCAATCTCCTCTCTATGAATTAATCAGATGTCTCCCGAATGAAATATGTTTTTATTTCAAAATTATTTTGCATATAATTCAAACAATTATTTTGCAATTAAAAAGTAGAAATATGAAAAGGAGTCATTACGCTTAAGAATAGCCGGATTTAGTACCTGACAGGTGAGATGGCGTCTGGACATTATAGCAAACTTCTCACTTTTTCGATGTGGGTGTGGGGGATTTAAAGGGCATCTGTCAGCAGATTTGTCCCTTTGACACTGGCTGACCTGTTACATGTGCACTTGGCAGCTGACGGCATCTGTGTTGGTCCCATGTTCATATGTGCCCGCATAGCTGAGAAAAATGATGTTTTAATATATGCAAATGAGCCTCTAGGTGCAACGGGGGCGTTGCCGTTACACCTAGAAGCTCTGCTCTCTCTGCAACTTTCGCACCATCTTCGCTTTAATTGACAGAGCCATGATGATCAGTGGTGTAGCTAGAAATGACTAGGCCACAGAAAATTTTAGAAGGGGAACCCCCTCAGCAACGTCTTTGCAACCCCCACTCCTGTGGCTAGTCAAGATCGCTCTCTCAGACAAGGCCCGGCAACTGCAGACGAGGCCCGTTTCCTACACTGTCACTGTATATAAATTAATTTTACAATACTGTTAAGGGGGCCCTGACAATAAAATCTTTTAGTCCTCCTCCTGGGTGGGCCCCTTCAGAGCTTGGGCCCCAAAGCAGCAGCTTCCCCTATAGCTGCACCCCTGGCGATGATGCTTTCACTGCTCGGCCTTCTCAATCAAAGTGCAGAGGGTGCAGCATTTGCAAAGTGCTGCACAGTCTGACTCTGGCAGCACTGATTAGATAGTGTCAGACAGGGGCACCCCCCCAACTGGTAACACCCATCTGGACCTTCATTGCAAAGCGTTAGTAATTCATTAATAACTTCTAGCAGGCATAATAAAGGAACACCACCACACAGAGTCATGAGAACAGATGCTCCAGAATTGTCATTACATTGGGAATGTATGTAGCCATTAAAACAGACATGTCAGGAGAGGAGATAGCTTCACTTTAACCTCTGTATAAATAAAAGGTTCTACATCTAATATACTTTGGGGGTCATTTACTATCCAGAAATACACCTATATTAGGTTATTTGCGTCGCAATCTGCGACTTTTCTCCGCTCACGCCAGGTCTGAAAAAAAGTGGGAAGGGGACGGGCTGGCATGCCGGTCTCATTCATCCTTTTCTACGCCTGTTTTAGGAGTAGAAAATGGTCTAAATATAAGACAGCTCGGAAGCGTTCTCACATTTAGACTGACGCTGGATGCGCCAAAGTTAGGTAGTTTGTGTTTTTCAATTCCACATCATTGTCGAGATATATGTATGCTGTCAGTGAATGAAAACACAGAGGCAGTGATCCTGTCCATAGCTGCCTACATGTCTCTGGTAGTTTGTTACAATGCATCAGTTGAGTCCAGGCATTGTCTACACTGGATACACTTATATCCGCTTCTTAAAGGGCATGTTCTCCTTCACTAACAGCAATCAAATACCACGTAAATGGTGAAGAATTGAAAGATATGGTGTATTAGATGGTTCTAGAACTTGTATATATGCAGTGATCACACTGGTCTGGGTCTCTTAATAAACCTGGCACAACTCACGCCCATGAACTTGATGGAAACACGAAACACCAGTCTCTGCCAAAATGAAAATGAAAAACAGAAAATTAAAATGCAATCCCAATTTGATATTTCATTTCAAATCCACGTCTGCGAAATTTGTGCCAACATTAAAAATAGAATGCAATGCCTCCATTTTCATTTTCAACCCCAAGCATGGGTAATATGTGACAAAAATACATTGAAAATAAAAAAGCCTTTTGCCTTTTCATTTTTAATTTTGTCATATTTAGTAAGGGCATGTTGACACCTGCGTTGGAGCTTCTGTCACAGAATTCCGCCGGGAGAGAAAAGTCCTGCTTGTAGGACTTGTTTCTTCACTAAAAAAACATTCTCCCGAACAGACCCGTTATAGTCGATGGGATCTGCTCGGCCGAATCCGTCACTTTTGTTGTATTTTTGTGGTTCTGCTCCTATAACGGAGCAGAAAACGACGGAAATAATAGCGCTGACGTGAACGTGCACTAAATGGGCTCCAATATGTCCCCCATGAGATCAAGTAGGACCTTTGGGAGACATCAAGTCACTTCATTCTCCAGTAAACTGCTGCTCTTGTCTAATTTCTATCATTTATGTTTCTATGTTTTTTTTTTCAAAAACATTTTTTTTGTAAATCTAAAAACCGAACAATTATTACACAAATCCACTCCGATGTTCCTCGCTGTCAATCCGCATCCACATACATTTTTTTATTTTACTTTTTTTTTTTTTTTTTTCTCAGTGCCTTCAATTCCCCAAAATACATTAAGGGTGAAATGCTTTAACAGTCTCTTGTGAATGAAGATGCAGCCAAGCTTTTCTTCAACAGCTGTCATACAGTTCTTATTTTCCTCCTCTTTTCTAGACATATTGCAATTAACATCCCACTCACTTTTTCTTTTTTTTTTTTTTGTCTGAAAATCTCTACAGTACTGCCGTCATGCCGCCTGCTAGAGAAATAATAGAGGGAATTAATGCTGGCTTTTAACTCCCGGGAAGTGGATGGAAGCCTGTAGGACTGGCTTTCACTGAGCTGCGAGAAAATTGGCTGCGGCAAAGTGCCTCGGGTTGAGTCCCTCGCTGCGCGGTTGTGAACAGGACACGTTCCCGGCAGGTCCTCTGAGCCGGGGCTACTTAAAAACAGCACTTTCAGTCATTCGAGATGCATGAAGTCGCAAGCAGTGCTGTAACCCGCTGTAGCCCTCAATACGCAGCTGTCAATTGTGCTTGGCATGAATGTGATTTATAATACGCAGACGGGGCTGCTTATCACACAGCGACATGATGGAGGGGGAAAACATGGTCCTTATTTGCTTGTTTTCTTCCTTCTGACATGACATTCTCTGGTGCAGAGGGTCGTGAAAACGGAATAATAAAAAAAAAAATTTAGGCTACATTCACACGACCGTAGTGTTTTGCGGACCGCACGTGGCCGCCACTATCATAGAAAAATGCCTATTCTTGCAGACAAGAATAGGACATGCTCTATCTTTTGTGAACGGAACTACGGATGCGGACAGCACACATTGAAATGAATAGGTCCACACCTGTTCAGAAAAATTGCGGAACGGATGGGGACTCATTCAACTGGTCGTGGGAATGAGCCCTTAAAGGGCTTGTCCCACAAAAAATATTCTACATTTTTCAGATCTGAATATTTTTGTAATTGCGTGTAATTAAAAATATATTATAGCTACTGAGTTATTCAATGAAATCTATCTGTTTAGCGCCACCTGCTGTTGGCTCTTTTTTAAATTACTCTGTCCTGGTCACCGAGATGGACGCACATGCTCAGTTCCATCCTTCAACTGCCACCAGCTGCAGTAAAATGGACACACCCCCTGAGGAAGGACATGACCTCTGAGCTGTGACTGGGAGAGAGCTCCACCAGAAAGGACACGTCCCAAGCTTCCAGTTTGAAATCAATCCAGCAGAAAAATTGGAGCAATGAATGGGGGCATCTCTGGTTCCATTGTGAGGTACAGGGCTGGTTCTAACTTTGTTAGAAAGAAATTGTCATGCACTATATTATGAGGTCTGTAATTTTTTACATTATTCATGAGAGAACCCCTTTAACTCCTTCCTGCACCCCGACATCACAGAACGTCAACGCACCTTGACTAGCTAAAGGTCTGTTCTGATTGTCTATTCAGTGCCTGTGCCAGCATGCGCCAAATGTTTCCATAGGTTACTATTCACATGACAGATGCCAAAAGAGTGTCTTTTTGCTCTCTGTAGGACAGATATTCATCAGCATCTCTTAAAAAAAACTATATAGCGCGTTTTATGCTTATCAAATGGGAGCCTATGGGCGGTATATGCCGCTGTATACTTATAATTATATTATACAGTGAGGAACAGAAGTATTTGAACACCCTGCGATTTTTCAAGTTCTCCCACCTAGAAATCATGGAGGGGTCTGAAATTCACATTGTAGGGGCATTCCCACTCTGAGACAGAATTTAAAAAAAAATCTCAGGAAATCACATTGTATGATTTTTTAAGAATTTATTTGTCTTGCACTGCTGAATCTCCTCCTTGCTGGCTGACGTCACAGAGCTGGAGCGCCGAAATCTCGCGATGCGCGAGCTAGCGCATGTGCAGTGTTGGCATCATGTTCATTCCCTGTGCTCGCATCGCGAGATTTCGGCGCTCCAGCTCTGTGACGTCAGCCAGCAAGGAGGACGTGGGGCGGTGCTGGACTCCTTTCCGCTGGACTCATCTCCGGACACAGGACTCATATCAGGTTCATTTGCATATTGATCAAAACTGTTTTTTAACACATTAAAAGCACAGAGAGCTGTGGGGACTGGGTATTGCAGATGTGCTAGTGGCCATCTAGCAGCCCATGTCCTCAGCTCTATACACAAAATCCTGGTGACAGGTTCCCTTTAAATTCAAATGAATCACATATTCACATGCATGATGCATCACTTACTTTTAGAGTCACTGACTGTAGTCGCACAGACTGGAGTGGCACGACCAACGGCACACACACGGCAGGACTGTCACTGGACTGGAGAGACCAGGCACTGACTCCACTGAGGACTGGAATGGAGGAGTGACTGACTGTGAGCCGGTTCCTCTCTGGCCCTCAGACTGGTTTTGGGCAGTCACTCAGTCAGCAGTATATCAGATTTAGATAGCGCCTCTGACTGGCGCCAGTGCGGCCGGCGGGACCACTCACTCCATAGTCCTAGTCCCACTCCCTCCACAGCAGGTACCCCCCCCACACCGGGCCCCCCTCCCCCCCGGGCTCGCCCCGCCCCCTCCACCGCCTGAGTCCGCCTCCTGAGTCCTCCCACCAGTCCCTCTAGTTAGTAGGAGGGGAGTCTGCGGCGCTGGTGCCAGCCTGGCTCGTGGCTCCGCCTCCGCTACGCCCCCATTCCGGCCCCCTCCACCGCGTCCGCCTACCTTCTCCAGGACTCCAGACACTCCTTAAGTTGTGCGGCAGCCGGCAGTGCTACAGCCTACTTCCCCCAGGGCCCCAGCCAGGCCCGAGCCGCGGACCGCCCACGCCCCGCCCACTACACTGGGCGGGCGGTCGGGCCTGGCTGCATGTGAGTGTGAGTGTATTAATAAAAAAAAAATTAAAAAAAATTATGCGGTCCGCTGCTATGGTTGCTATGGCGATCCCTACGCCACTGTTACCACCCCCATGCTTCACAGTAGGAATGGTGTTCTTGGGATGCAACTCATCCTTCTTTTGCCTCCAAACACGACGAGTGAAGTTTAGACCAAAAAGTTTTACTTTGGTCTCATCTGACCACATGACTTTCTCCCATGCCTCCTCTGGATCATTCAGATGGTCATCGGCAAACTTCAGACGACCCTGGACATGTGATGACTTGAACAGGGGAACCTTCCGTGCAATGCATGATTTGAAACCATGACGGTGTAGTGTTCTACCGACAATGACCTTTGAAACTGGTCCCAGCTCTCTTCATGTCATTGACCAGCTCCTCCCTTGTAGTTCTGGGCTGATTCCTCACCTTTCTTATCATCAGTGATACCCCACGAGGTGAGATCTTGCATGGAGCCCCAGTCCAAGGGAGACTGACAGTCCTCTTTAGCCTCTTCCATTTTCTAACAATTGCTCCAACAGTTGATCTATTTTCAGCTTGACAATTGCCCCGTAGCCCTTTCCAGCCTTGTGGAAGTCCACAATTTTTTCTCGGGTGTCTTTTGACAGCTCTTTGTTCTTGCCCATGGTAGTAGTTGGCGTCTGACTGTGGGGTGGACAGGGGTCTTTAAAGAGCTCAGACAGGTGCTACTAAGTTAGATTAATGAGTGGAGTAGAGGGGAATTTTTTAAAGGCACAGTAACAGGTCTTTGAGAGCCAGAATTCTTGCTGTTTCTCAGGTGTTCAAATACTTATGTTCAGCAGTGCAAGACAAATAAATTCTTTAAAAATCATACAATGTTATTTCCCAAAAATTATTTTTTTTATTCTGTCTCTCAGAGTGAGAATGCACCTACAATGTGAATTTCAGAACCCTCCATGATTTCTAAGTGGGAGAACTTGCAAAATTGCAGGGTGTTCAAATACTTCTGTTCCTCACTGTATGTTAAAGGTATATGTTAGGAAATCCTCCCGATGTACGCCTACAATGCAAACACACCCTAAGGTCTCCTGCACACGAACGTTTGCTGCCCATTGCCGTATTGCGGACCGCATTTGCGGTTCCACAATACACAGGCGCTGTTTCGTGGGCTTTCAGCATCACGGATGCGGACCCATTCACTTCAAACCGAAGCATGGAATGGAACCCTACGGAAGCACTACGGAGGGCTTCCGTGGGGTTTCGTCCCGTACTTCCGTTCCGCAAAAAGATAGAACATGTCCTATCTTTTTACGGAACGGGCGGATCGTGGACCCATTAAAGTGAATGGGTCCGCGATCCGCTGCGGCTGCCCCACAGTCGTCGTTCGTGCATTGCGGCCCGCAATTTGCAGGCCGCAGCACGGCCACGGGGCGTACACGTTCGTGTGCAGGAGGCCTAAGGCCCCATGCACACGAACGTATATTCTTTCCCTGTCCGTTCCGGTTTTTTTTGCGGACCGTATACGGAACCATTCATTTCAATGGGTCAACAAAAAAAACTGAAGTTACTCCGTGTGAATTCTGTTTCCGTATGTTCGTATTTCCGTTCCGCAAAAAATAGAACATGTCCTATTATTGTCCGCGTTACAGACAAGATTAGTACTGTTCTATCAGGGGCCAGCTGCTCTGTTACACAAAATACGGAATGCACACGGACGTCATCTGTATTTTTTGCGGACCGCAAAATACATACATTCGTGTGTATGAGGCCTAAGGCCCTTGCTCTACTATTAGATCTAAAAGAAGGAAGGGGATAAAAATAAATTGGGTTTTTCCCTTACCTCAACCATACTTACCGACCTTGTAGATGGCACATTTGTAGCATGTAACCCCCACTGCTAGAACTCCCACTTATGGGCACGACTTGAATAAGTCCAACCCATTTTTGGGGATATCCCAAATTTGCAGGGACTGTCCCTGAAAATTAGGGTCAGTCCCTGCAACCATGTCTAACTCTCTGCCGCTGCGCCTGTGGGATCAACAGCGGGAGGACGGGTGAAATACAAAGTCGCAGCAACCGCCAAGTTCATAGAAAACTACAATCCACCCATGAACGTTGAAGCAGGCATCTTTATAGGGACCTGAGAAAGGCTATCTCTCGTAAAGGCCTGTGAGGGAATACCAGTGGTGTCCTAGCAGGTGCTTGTGCATATTTCTATTCACTGCTGCAATATACAGTACTGGCAAATAAACCAGTAGAAAAAAATCTATGAAAAAAGTCCCTTTAGGATCCCTCATGATCTGGTGTATTAGTTATTCACATTTTTTTTTAGTTTGCTTCCTACTTTTTTTCTTTCTTTGCCTGCTTCTTTGTAGCTTTTTTGGGCAGTTTTTGTCCACTAAAATTGTGTTTTTCACCTATAGAGCAGGTTTGGCAAACCCCCTGAAAAAAAAAAAAAAAATGCTCCAGAAGATTTTTTAAAAGGAGCAAAAAAGCCAGAAAAAAACACCAGTAGCAAAAAAAGCAGTTGTGTGTCCTGCATTTTACATTTCCTATTGACCTATGGAGCTGGCTACACAAAAAAGAAAGAAAATGCACTAAAAATTGCAGGTGCCAAAAACAAACAACACCAAAAAAAAACATTGGCAGCATGGTGGCTCAGTGGTTAGCACTGGTGCCTTGAATTCAACCAAGGACAACATCTGCATGGAGTTTGTATGTTCTCCCTGTGTTTGTGTGGGTTTCCTCCCACACTCCAAAGACGTACTGATAGGGAACAGATTGTGAGCTCCACTGGGGACAGCTTGATGCCAATATCCTGAATATGTCAGACTCAGCACTATATAAGTGAGTAAAAGAAATAATTAAAAAACTCTAAAAAAGTACAGGAAAACTTTGGCAAAAACCTGTGTGTGAAAGCACTGGAGAAAATAAAAAGCTAAATAAAATACATCTTTAAAAAATGGGGAAAGAAGTGAAAAATTTACAGAAAACAATTTGTTTAAATAAGAAATATTTTATTTAAAGGAACAGTTCCATCAAAAAGGGATATATATATGATTACTTTTTTTTTTTTTTAAGATTTTTGTCTGTTTGTCTTTTTCATTTCAGCAGTACTATGCCATTGAAAAACAAATACAAAATATTATCTTTCTGTAGCAGTCGGCACAAATTATAAGACCTGCTAAATAGATATCTAATCTATTGTTAGCAGCAGTAACCTATGAATGAAAGATATTATCTGGGAGTATAATAGTAGATGTAGAATTGAAACAACAGCATGACAAAATATTTTTCTTTTTAGGTTAAGATGCCTACAGAAGAGCATTTCATTGATCAGTGTAATGTGTGATGATCTGACTTGAGTCCTTCCAGGGGGCTCTCTCTGGTCAGAATGATGGTCTGACTGAGACAGTTCAGAGAGGCTGTCTGCTGGGGTAAAAGTCCAAACAACGAGGAAGTTAAAGCACCAGGACAGGAACTAAAGTCACTTAAAAAAATTATATCTAGAAAAGCATCCACCCGTTTTTTGGAATAAAATATAAAAAAATATATAGAATATTTTCATATAGGCTGTTAATACGTTTTTATTTTTTTATGGTAGTGTCCCTATAATAAAACCTATATACATAAATATAACCCCAACATATTTGGTGCTCCATAACTGTAAGTACACAAAATATTAAAAGAAGATGGAATGGATTTTATTGCTTGTTCCCCCCAAAATTAAATTCACATAAAATAAACAGTAATTTATATGAATGTATCGTATTTTTCGCACCTTCCCATAAGACGCACCTTTTAGAGGTTTTAGAGGAGGACAATAAGAAAAAATATATTTTTCATTAGACCTCAGATCAGAGCCCCAATCATACCCCCAATGTTAATAAGACCCAAATAAAACCTCAGATCAGACCCACAATCAGACCTCAGATCAGACCCCCATGTGAATGACCCCCAGACCTCAGATAAGAGCCCCAATATAAATAAGACCCCCCCATTCAGACCTCAGATGAGACCCCCATCCCTCAGATCAGCCCCCCAATGCCTAAGATCAGCCCCCTATGCTGCAGATCAGACCCCCATGCCTCAGATCAGCCCCCAGCCTCATATCAGACCCCCCCCAATCAACTTACCTCTCCTGCTCCAGACGCCGCTGCTCCTAAGATCCAGCTCTTCTTCCTGCCGTGCTGTGACCCGACGCGCACAGCGTGAGGTCACAGAGCGCCCTCATGCTGTGCGCACCTTCAGCACAGCCGACACCAGAGGACCAGAAAGTGGTGAGTACAGAGCCTTCACCTCTTCCCGGTCCTTCCATAATGGAAGTGCTTATTACTATTCACCCCATAAGACGCAGGGACATTTTTACCCCACTTTGGCGGATTTGATTTGAAAAGTAGGCGGGAAAGTGGGCATGATTAGACTCTTGAGCAGATTTATACCAGATATATCAACTGAGACTTTTTGAAAAGTTGCAAAAATTGTCTCAATCTTACTTCAGTAAAGAAGTGGTATAGAAAGTGGAGGAACATCTCAAGTCAAAAGTGTTAGGCTACATGCACACGAAATAGAATGAAAAAGAAACGGCCTTTAAAAACTAACACACAGTCCATTTTTCATGGCCATTTTTCAACCATTTGTGCATCCAATTTTTTTATATTCATTTTGTATCCATTTTTCATGGCCGTTAAAAATGGATGAATTTTATTGGCTTTTTTTTTTATAAATTCCCAAACCCTGCAGTGTACATAATGACCCCCATCATGGCCCCACCACCAGTAATAATGCCCCCATAGTCGTCCAAGCAGTAATAATGTCCCCATAGTGGCCACCAGCAGTAATAAAGTCCCCCATGGTGGCCCCCAATGTCCCCCATAGTGGTCCTTAGCTGTAATTTTTTTTAACAAAAAAAAAATCACTCACCTCATCCACTTACAAACGCAGAGGCAGTCACTCCTCTCTTGATTGTGAAGGACCTGCGCTCAGTGTGATGTCACCATTTGATCATGCTGGGAGTGTGTAGTGACATCATCACAGGTCCTTCACAATCGAGAGGAGTGACTGCCTCTGCGTTTGTAAGTGGATGAGGTGCTTTTTTTTAAACCCTAAAAAGCCATATTGAACTAATGTACCCATTTTTTACTTTCTGTAAAAATGTCCAAAAATAGGACATAGTAACATAGTTTATAAGGCTGAAAAAGACAATTGTCCATCCAGTTCGGCCTGTTATCCTGCAAGTTGATCCAGAGGAAGGCAAAAAAAAAACCCTGTGAGGTAGAAGCCAATTTTCCCCACTTTAGGGGAATAAAAAATTTCTTCCCGACTCCAATCAGGCAATCAGAATAACTCCCTGGATCAACGACCCCTCTCTAGTAGCCATAGCCTGTATTATTATTACACTCCAGAAATACATCCAGGCCCCTCTTGGACTCTTTTAGTGACTCCACCATCACCACCTCCTCAGGTAGAGAGCTCCATAGTCTCACTGCTCTTAGGCTACTTTCGCATTAGCGTTTCTGTTTATCAGTATTGAGATCCGTCATAGGGCTTCAATACCGTAAAAAAAACTATTCCATTTTGTCCCCATTCATTGTTAATGGGGACAAAACGTAACTGAACAGAACGGAGCGCTCCAAAATGCATTCTGTTCCGTTCTCATACCGGAGAGCAAACCGCAGCATGAAGCAAAACGGATCCGTCATGACCCACAATGCAAGTCCATTTTCTCTGGCACAATTTGACACAATAGAAAATGAATCCGTCCCCCACTGACTTTCAATGGAGTTCATGACGGATCCGTCTTGGCTATGTTAAACATAATACAAACTGATCCGTTCATAACGGATGCAGATGATTGTATGGTGAATATCATAAATGAATGGTGAATATCATAAAAAATAAACCAGAGAAACAATGGCGGAATTACTTTTTTTATGCATTTTGCCATTATAAAAAAAAAAGTCCTATAAACGCTAATAAGTCCCCAACATGATGCCGGTGAAATCCCCAAGCTAAAGAGCTGGGCCTGGGGACGCAGTGGTCGCAGTCACACCTGGTCCTGGTCCATGACCGGTCACTAAGACCCCCCCCCCCCTTCCCCCGCCTGCCAGAAACGACACATGGTAGATGGGGGCGCTGTTCTAGATTTTGCAGTGGTGTCTCCGCCGATGAGACGGTATTCACCCCCCTGTGGTCTGGCACTAAGAGGTGGCGGAGTAGGAATGGGTTATAGTTCGGCGGGGAAGGGGGTCGTTTCAGTCTTCGAATTTGGCTTGTAGGGATATATGGACAGAAATCTCCAGCAGAGACAGTGAGACGAGAGAATAATAGGAGGCTGCAGTAGACATTACATGGGATGTGAAATCTGTCCTAAGACATTAACGGTAATGTTTGCAGACAGCGAATGTAACAGATGCTTAATTGCGAGTTAACACGGCTGTTTGTGACTTTTAATACATAATGCACATCAGCCGCAGAGATTGCGAGCAGTTTTCCCTCCTGCCCCTACATAATGAACCCTCTTTTATCACAGACCATTGACATAAGTGTATAAGAAATGTGACAGTTCCAACATGTATAATTTCCAAGAGCGAGGAAAGTGATGAATAGAATGAATATTCACTTAGCCTGCCATAAACCTTTGATGATGTCCTCCATGTTCTCCAGCGCTGCGTTAGAACCACTAGAGATGCACAAAACGCCATTCTTCTCTTTGCATTGTAATAAGTGATCTGTGCAGAATGTTCTATTACCTTGTCAATCTCTCCAGAGCCTCGCTCCTCACTGACTGTCATTATAATTGAGACAAAAGGTCTCTGACTTTTTCATAAAGTTTGAATAACACAGACGAGGAGGGGGTGGGGGGGATGTCAGTGTGAAGAAGACCTTATAAATTAACATATGCAGAGATCAACAAAGGAAGAGAGAATTCGTGGATTAAGGCCTCATGCACACGACCGCTGTTGTGTTCCGTTCCGCAAAATGGGGTTCCGTTGTTCCGTGATCTGTATCCATTTTTGTTTCCGTGTGTCTTCCTTTATTTTTGGAGGATCATCAGACATGAAGGAAAGTTAAAAAAAATCTAAGACAGGTTTGCCATGCAAATGATAGGAAAAAAACGGACGCGGACGCGCGGACGCGGATGACATTCTTGTGTGCCTCCGTGTTTTTTAGCGGTCCAATTGACTTGAATGGGTCAGCAAACCGTTTTCCGCGAAAATAATAGGACAGGTTATATTTTTTTGACGGACTGGAACCACGGATCACGGACGCCGAGTTTTCAACGGACCCATTGAAAGTCAATGGGTCCGCAGAAAATCACGAAAAACGGCACAACGGACACAGAATAAAACAACGGCCTTAGCTGTAGGTCAAGGTAAATTTCACTGACGAAAAATCTAACAGAGCTGATCATGGCTATTTTAAAGGATTTGTCCACTTTGGACTATCCCTCTGGTCACCCCGTGGTAAGCTGATCAGTAGCGATCAGCAACAATCTGTAGGAGGATCTGGCAGCAAGTGTTCAATTCCCTTACAGCGCCACCACGGGAGAAACGAAGTATTAAAAGATGATCATTAAATCAATGAGCTTTCAGCGTTATTTAGGTCCTCCAGGGAGAGACACTCTTTGTAGCATCTGATTAGGGATCTCCCTCGGTTTCTAAGGCCTCATGCATGCGAACGTGTATTCTTTACGTGTCTGTTCCGTTTTTTTTGCGGACCATATACTGAACCATTTATTTGAATGGGTCCGCAAAAAAAAAAAAAAATTACTCTGTGTGCATTCTGTTTCCGTGTGTCCGTATTTCCGTTCCGCAAAAAATAGAACATGTCCTATTATCGTCCGCATTACGGACAAGGATAATACTGTTCTAAAAGGGGCCAGCTGCTCCGTTCCGCAAAATACGGAATGCACACGGACGTCATGAGTATTTTTTGCGGATACGTTTTTTTTTGCGGACTGCAAAATACATACGGTCGTGTGCATGAGCCCTAAAGCAGATAACTTCCATAATAATAGGAGACATGAGATACTTAAAGGGTTATTCCCATCTCAACATTTATGGCATCAAGGGCGAACTGGCCATAGACCTTACTGTCTAGCGAGAACAGCAATATTTTGTGCTGCACTATGGTATTTGGTTCTTCTAGGGCGGTATTCTGTGCCGCACTGTGGTATTTGATTCTTCTAGGTATATGTTTTGTGCTGCGTTGTGGTTTTGGTTCTTCTGGGGATGGATTTTTTGGTATTTGGTTGTGGTACGGCTGTATTTTGTGCTGCACTAAGGTCTTGCTGGTCCCACCTGCTGCTGTTGTCCCTACCTAGTTGTGTTGCCCTGCCTTCTGTCAATTTGGACCCACCTGTAACATGGAGACACTATAAGTTTTTTTTCCAGGGCCACCTTGAGCACCCAGTCTGCCCCTGTATGGCATATTGCTAGAATATGTCACAGATGTCATACAGGAGCGGGTCGCCCCTTTGGGTCCCACTCCTATCTCCAGTATGAGGCCCTCTGAAGTGCAGGAGAGCACATCGCACATGCGTCCTCTCCAGTCACCGCTATGTGACTGCTGTAAATAGCCGAACCAGCGCTTGGCTTCTTTCAAAACTCCCGTATCGAGGAATAGAGAGTGGCCAAGCATGCACGGCTGCTCTCCTTTCACTTCAGGTGCCCCATTCTGGAGATAGGAGCGGGTCTCTGACATTTGTGGCATATCCTAGAGATAAGCCATAAATCTTGAGATAGGCCAACCCCTTTAATCACAAGCCCCTGTTTGCAGAGTGAAAGTATTTTTAAAATGGTTCTAGAAATTTCATGAGGCGCCACAATATTGGTGCCCCCATATGGCACCGAAGACATATGTAGAGGCACTAATCTTACATGTGCTAGTCATCTTGGCCACTGACCAGCCCCAAAATGGCTTCAATTTCTTATCATTCTGCCAGTGTGAGTGGGTTGTCCTATAAAGGGGTTGTCCAAAAAATGGGCAGGGTGTGGGCAGGAGGAAGCGGATTCAGGAGGGACGTCCACGGCCACATTTACGATGTGCACTAAAAACCTAGCGTACATTACACCAGAAACCCCAGATCCTGGCAGGAGTAGATTTCTGTCCTGGTGCACGGACAGCAAAAGATCCTCGGGGGAGGAGGTGTGTGTGGAGGGGGGTGATCCCTAAGACTGGCAGGTCGAATTCCGGTCTTTAGTAAATTACCCCTTTGTGTTTCAGTTCCTCACCATTTTCCAGACAACAGATTCTTGTCAGTGAATGAGAACCCTTTTGTTTCCAATCAGAGGCAGCAAACCTGTCCATAGCCAGTCCTGATCCAGTGTGGACAACGCTCTGTGAGATAAACACATGATCTGCACAGATCTCTCTGGTAGATTGCAACAACGATGTATCAGTCTGGAGTCTGCGGAGCATTGTCTAGACTGGTCACAACTGTATCCACTTCTCAGCTGGCACCATGCTCTCAGGTAGACAACCCCAGTATCCATACCCCTCCCAACTTCTGAAAATCATGAAGAGGGATAATAGCGATAGGAAATTCTTTAATACTAAGCCACGCCTCTAACTCCACCCATTACATATCTATACACACCAAATCCCACCCAGTCTCCTTAGTGCCATCACACAGGAGCTACACCTACATACAGTAGTAATGCCCACATGATGGCCCTTCACAGTAGTTATGTCCAAATTGTTTCCCCTCACAGTAGTTATGTCCACCTTGTGCCCCCACACTGTAGTAATGCCCACATTGTGCCCCCTCACAGTAGTAATGCCCACATTGTGCCCCATCACAGTATTAATGCCCATTTTGTGCCCCCACACAGTAGTAATACCCACATTGTGACCCCTCAAAGTAGTAATGCCCACATTGTGCCCCCTACAGTAGTTATGCCCACATTGTGCCCCCTCACAGTAGTTATGGCCATATTGTGCCTCCTCACAGTCAGTAGTAATGCCCACATTGCACCCCTATACAGTAGTTATACCCATATTGTACCCCCTCACAGTAGTTATGCCAGCATTTTGCCCACCTCACAGTAGTTATGCTCACATTGTGCCCCTACACAGTAGTTATGTCCACATTGTGCCCACTCGCAGTAGTTATGTCCACCTTTTGCCCCCACACAATAGTAATGCCCACATTGTGCCCCCTCACAGTAGTAATGTCCACATTGTGCCCCAACACAATAGAAATGTCCACATTGTGCCCCACAAAGTAGTTATGCTCACATTGTTCTTCTGTTAATGTAGATATGCCCACATTGTACCCCCACAGAAGTTATGCCGCTTTTCAGTAGTGTCCCTTCAGTAATGCCATGTTAATGAAATAAAATCACTAAATACTTGCCTAGGAATTTCCCCAGTGATCGGAGGACATCCTGCGCTCCATGCGGTCACACATGGACGCCCATTCATCTGTACGTCCGCCATGTAATACTGTATCTCCCCGCAGAGCTGGCTAGAGGGGAAACGCATTGCTGGTCAGTGCACCCCTTGACAAAATCAGCTGTATGTTGGGACCACATTTTGAGACAACCCCTTTAAGGGCCTTATACTATAGCCCATTGAGCTCTCATACTATTCAAATCTTGTGCGGTATAATCGCCACTAGGAAAGAATACAGCAAACTTACAGTTATCGTGTCACTGTATTCACGAGCCCGATTTTCCTCCCGCCTCTCGAAGAGTGATTGACAGCCCATATCTGGGAATAAATGATGGGGGTGAGGCAGAAATAGAAAGAATAAAAAAAAACTCAAATATAATAAATCCACAAGTCTTGCTTTAGGTATATGACATTAGTGCAAATTCTTCTTTTTCCATTATAAAACCTGCCAGGAATCAGCTTCCCCGATCTGTGATCATTTCTCATCGGGCCTCAGAGACCAAACAAGTGAAATTTGCCAGAACTGAAGAAAAGTTATGAAAGAAATAAAAATAAAAAGATCAAAGGTAAGCGATCTGTACAGGATAATGAATGGCGGCCATCTCCCTCGACCTCGGGGGACCCACTATGGGGCCTATTAATTATATATTGGGGATTTTTTTTATGTGAGATTCATTTCTTAACGATGACCTAATAATCGGATACAATGATTTCACAATATCTCATGTATGTTCTGCTGCCAACGGGAAAAAGTCCAGATTAAAGGGATTTTCCTGCAGCCCAAGATACTGAATAATAAACTTAGTAGACTTTCCTCGTCATAGCTGTTTAGTTCCCCCTCTTTGTCAATTTACAATTTTGCATGATGACATGTCAGGTGAATGGATCCACTGCAGTGACATCACTACAGGGGGTGGAGGCATCATGTGACGCTCCCGAGGCTCCAGTGCAAAATCGGAATAGGGCCCTCATGTGCCATTTGACTTATTTTGTAACAGTAGGATCCTTGGGCCCCTAAGGATGCAGGCGTTTATGTGACTGCTACCCCCTATAACTATGGCATTTACTAGCCTGAACATGTCACATGCAATCCCTATTTACAACACTTCATCACACAGGAGTGTATACAGATTAGGCATGGGATCAGAGTTCAGCTCTGCAGTATAATACAGGATGTAACTCAGGATTAGTAGAAGATAGATAAGGTAATTTATGTACACAGTGACTGCACCAGCAGAATAGTGAGTGCAGCTCTGGAGAATAATACAGGATGTATCTCAGGATCAGTAGAGGATAAGTAATATAATGTATGTACACAGTGATTCCACCAGCAGAATAGTGAGTGCAGCTCTGGAGTATAATGCAGGATGTAACTCAGGATCAGTACAGGATAAGTAATGTAATGTGTGTACAAAGTGACTCCACCAGCACAATAGTGTGTGCAGCTCTGGAGTATAATACATGATGTAACTCAGGATCAGTACAGGGTAAGTAATGTATGTACACAGTGACTCCACCAGCAGAATAGTGAGTGCAGCTACGGAGTATAATACAGGATGTAACTCAGGATCAGTACAGGATAAGTAATGTAATGTATGTACACAGTGACTGCACCAGCAGAATAGTGAGTGCAGCTCTGGAGTATAATACAGGATGTAACTCAGGATCAGTACAGGATAAGTAATGTATGTACACAGTGACTCCACCAGCAGTATAGTGAGTGCAGCTCTGGGGTATAATACAGGATGTAACTCAGGATCAGTACAGGATAAGTTATGTATGTACACAGTGACTGCACCTGCAGAGTAGTGAGTGCAGCTCTGGAGTATAATACAGGATGTAACTCAGGATCAGTGCATTATAAGTAATGTAATGTATGTACACAGTGACTGCACCATCAGAATAGTGAATGCTGCTCTGGAGTATAATACAGGATGTAACTCAGGATCAGTACAGGATAAGTAATGTAATGTATGTACACAGTGACTGCACCATCAGAATAGTGAATGCTGCTCTGGAGTAAAATACATGATTTAACTTGTGATCAGTACAAGATAAGTAATGTAATGTATGTACACAGTGACTCCACCAACAGAATAGTGAGTGCAGCTCTGGAGTATAATGCAGGATGTAACTCAGGATCAGTACAGGATAAGTAATGTAATGTATGTACACAGTGACTCCACCAGCAGAATAGTGAGTGCAGCTCTGGAGTATAATGCAGGATGCAACTTGGGATCAGTACAAGATAAGTAATGTAATGTATGATTTTCTGCTTTACTTCTATTAATAGACTTTTACTCAGCAATTGATAACAGCCTGATCGCTAAACCTAGGGAGACTGCCATGAACAGCAGTCTGTATTCTGCAGGTTGTATCTGAGGACGGACAACAAATAATACAATTTCTTGAATGCAGTTCTGTTACTGCTCAAAATAAAACATAGTACATTAGGTTTACTTAAAGAGCCTCTGTCAGCATGATCAACCCTATAAAATCAGGCATACTGCCTGGTAAGGTATTTGTCTTTGTAGGTTACAGCATTGTGGAGATATGAGGATTTGTATGTAAATCAGGCAGTTGGCGCAGTGAGGGGTAGAGGGCATTGCTCTGGGAGCACCATTACAGTTACACCCCCTAGTGCTTAGTACACTTCCCTCCCCTTTGATTGACAGGGCTAATAGCTGATTTGCATTAAGATAGAAATCCTCCTATCTGAGGAACTGTCATGAGTGTGTCACGACCTATTGCTGACCCTGTTGTGCCTGGGGTCAGAAGGTCGCAGCGGGTGGCTACTCGCTCGGTTTCTCAAGAGATCGCTCCATGACCTAATGATGAGACTGGATTCCGGTCCAGGTTTTCCTGCTTAGGTTTGCGATACTTTTTGTCCAATTTAGGAATCTGTAGCTTTTCCTTTCAGCTGTTCTCTGTCTGCCACTCCCAGCTACTATATATTCTCCCTTTCTGCTTCCCTTGTTGCCAGATTTATAGATCTTCTTTCCAGACCTTCTATTCGGACCTCTGGTGGAGGTGGAGGTGGAGTTGCTGTGGAGGTGTTGGAACTGGAGCTGTTGGATCTCCGATTCTCTCCTGTTGTTGTTGTCTTCCTTCGGGGATTGTTTGTGTTGTTTGTCCTTTCCCTGTTGTTACCCTGGTGTCAGTGGTGAGGACTAGTGCTCCCACCGCCCTACTCACTACCTAGGGCTTATTTCAGGGTAAGCCAGGGATGAGGCACGTGATCGGCGTACGGGTTAGCCGCCCCGTCTAGGGATGTCAGGGCAGCCAGGTGCCAGTACTCGGTGATTTAGGAGTCACCACTTCTCCCTCTCCCTAGTGGAAGGATACTCCTCTTCTCTACCCTCTGCGCCGCACGTCTGTTACCTGCCATCTCAGACGTGATAGGAACGCTGCAACCTACAACGATAAATAAGGTATCGATTTAACCAGCATGATCAACCCTACTAGGCAATAAGCCTGGTTTAATAGGGTTGATCATGCTGAGAGAGGCTCTTTAAAGGAGCACTTTTTGTGTGTGTTGTTTTAATCCTTTTGCCAAGCGCTTCCCTCTCAGGCTCAGCACTAGGTATAAATTTGGACAACTTTCACATGGATTGAATCATTTCATTTCTTGATTCCTTACATTGTGAATCACCGCAATTTGCTCTGCGTCTCATAAGTAAGAAGTCAATTCTACAAACTCTACTTAAATGGTTGTTAGGTGTGAGTAATGCCATTATTATGGGATAAAAGATAAGCACCACTGCCTATAATTTTGGTTAAAAGCAGTTAATTCCACAGTCAGGGTAAAGTCCACAGGTTGATTAATAAATAAGAAAACTGCAGAAGCTCTTTCAGCCAGAAGGTGGCAGTGTAGAACTCTGGGATAGGTCTATGAATCTCACGGCGTAGGCCAAGATGCTGCTTTACTGCCTATTGCAGGTGTATTTTAAGTCAGTGAGTAAATACTCTTCAAATAATTAAAAAACATCCCATGCTGACAGAGCATATCGCTTAAAAAAAAGAAAAAAAAAGAAATCACCATTAAATACTAGAGAGTAGGGATGAGTGAATCGACTTCGGATTAAATATCTGAAGTCGATTCGCATAAAACTTTGTTTCAATACAGAATGGAGCGAGAGCTCCGGACAGTATTAGAATGCATTGGGTCCGATGAGCCGAAGTTATTACTTCGCAAAGTTTTGCGAGACTTCACGTAATAACTTTATAAATTGATTTCTACTGTAAAAAAACAATTTTCCGAACTCGGGTTCAGTTCCAAGGTATCACATGGAACCAAACCCGAGCTCGGGAAATGTCTCGCAAGAGTACAGTATTGAAACGAAGTTTCAATCTCTACTAGTCAGCTGACACATTGTCTTCTCCTTTAAAGTTGTTAAAGGAAAAACGACTACGCTGTGTTATGCCTAGTGCAGGGCCTGAGGCGATCCTCTAACGGTGTCATGCTTTTTCCCCTCAGGCCCTGAACTAGGCATGTATCAGTTTTCCTGGAGTGTCCCTTTAAAGGGATAATCCCACGAATAATGTAAAAAATGAAAATAAGACCCCGTATAGTACATGACAACCTCTTTCTAACAAAGCTAGAACCAGCCCTGTACCTCACATGGATCCAGAGATCTCCTCATTCATTGCTCTGCTAGATTTATATCAAGCTGACTGCTCAATGGGAGGGTCTTTTCTGCTGCAGTTCAGGGGGCGTGTCTCAGCTCTCCCTATCACAGCTCAGGGGGTGTGTCTCAGTTCTCCCTATCACAGCTCAGGGGGTGTGTCTCAGCTCTCCCTATCACAGCTCAGGGGGCATGTCTCAGCTCTCCCTATCACAGCTCAGGGGGTGTGTCTCAGCTCTCCCTATCACAGCTCAGGGGGCGTGTCTCAGCTCTCCCCATCACAGCTCAGGAGGCAGTTGAAGGATGAAACTGAGCATGTGCGGCCACCTCAGTGAGCAGGTCAAAGAAATAAGAAATTAAGTGGCACTATAAAGATACATTTTATTGAATAACTCAGTGGCTATACAAATTTCTTAATTACATGTAATTACAAAATAAATCAGATGCAGGTGCTGGTTTGAAAACTGTAGAATATTTTTCATGGGACAGCCCCTTTAAGGCTTCATGCACACAGCCACGTCCGTATTTCGGTCCTCAAATACCAATACATGGATTTGTGCATTGCCTCATAGAAATGAATGGGTTAGTGTGCAAAAAATGGCTATAGCACACGGATGAAAAATACGGTCCTGTGTGTGAGGCCTAAAAGTACTATTCTGCCACAATTTATTGCCTAAATGTTATTATACACTGCCACATACAGTACATTGCTACCATGACACATTTCATGCCGGGTGACAACCCCTGTGGGAGCAGTAAGGGCGGCCGTTACTCAGCTGTTGTCGGGTGAAGGTTCTTTAATGAGTATCTAAAAGTTATGTATAATTCTATACTGCATTTATTGCTCCAAAGCATCTAGAAAAATGAGGCGACCCTGCAAACAGTTTTGCTTAAAAATCTACCCTTTTAGGTATAAAGGTTAAAGAAGAAGCCCTATGTAGCCGGAATGTATCCAATGCTGAATGATCCCCTGTGTGATAGCCCCTATATGATGTATGGTCATAGACCGGAAAAATAACCACACAAACAGCGTCTGACTATAAGCGCCATACAATACGGTAGTGAAATATCAGGTCTGTATGTGGTTCAAATAACACATCCATAGACTGCAATAATAATACATATATTGTAGAGTAAATAATTATCAGTACCACACAAAAACCACTATACAGTGCCACACAACGTCCTTCATACAGTGCCACATAATATCCACCATACAGTGCCACATAATAAACACCATACAGTGCCACACAACATCCACCATACAGTGCCACACAACATCCACCATACAGTGCCACACAACATCCACCATACAGTGCCACACAACATCCACCATACAGTGCCACACAATATCCACTAAACAGTGCCACACAATATCCACTAAACAGTGCCACACAATATCCACCATACAGTGCCACAAAATATCCACTAAACAGTGTCACACAATAACAGCCATACAGTGCCACACAATGACCACTATACAGTACCACAAAATATCCACTACACAGGGCCACACTATAGCCACCATACAGTCCCACATAATAACCACCATACAGTGCCACACAATCTGCACCATACAGTGATGTACAATATTCATTATACAATGTTCGATTAACAGTTTAGTAGATAAAGTAAATCACAGTGCTGTACAATATACAATGTACAGTATATAAGTAACATTAAGCTTAGTGGTGGACACAAGCCTCAGAGGCCAGGCTATGTAATCTGCCCCCAACAATAGGATGAGACTGAGGTGCCCTATGCAGCTGCACAGTTTGCACGTCCCTAGGCCCAGCCCTGACAGTCATGTGTATATTGTATAGTATTCAGAGGATGCAGGAAAGCTCCCTCTCACATACAGACAGAGGAGTATTTGACTTTACACTGAGCCGTGTATTCACATAAATCTGAGCATTGTTATTAACTAAACTGAAGGCGGCTTCATAGAAACCAGTGTAAGTGTAAAAAGAAAGGACTCTCTGTGCCAAAAACAACATCTGCACATCATTAAATACTTCTAATTGCTGCAAAGTTGTAGATTATGACACAATCCACTATTCCATATATTATCTATCTATCTATCTATCTATCTATCTATCTATCTATCTGTCTGTCTGTCTGTCTGTCTGTCTGTCTGTCTATCTATCTATCTATCTATCTATCTATCTATCTATCTATCTATCCATCTATCATCTATCTATCTATCTATCTATCCATCTATCTATTATCTATCTATCTATTATCTATCTATCTATCTATCTATCCATCTATCTATTATCTATCTATCTATCTATCTATCTATCTATCTATCTATCTATCTATCTATCGCTCCCTCTATTGGTGGCAGAGTTTACAAAAGACTTGGCCACAGAGCCAGAAGTCTGTGAGATCTCTTCTATTTCCGCTGGAGAGAAGACAAGTAAGACCTGCACAAGAAAACTGCCATAATTGCAGTGAAATATCTCTAGAAAAGTCTTTATCGACCAATCAATACCAGACTATTCCACACAACACAAGGGGCGCAGTTAAAAAATGAGTCATTTTGCAACAACAATGGATTAATGGAACTTACGTAATGGGGGGGGGGGGGCAGCACCTTAAAGATGAACGCTAAGGGCCGCCTTGTGTTTAAAGGGTTGTGTGCTTTTCCCCAAGATGGACTGCTGGGGGTGGGGGAGGAGGAAATGTTTGAGAAATGCTGCTTGTAAAACAAGATGGCGGTAAAGGGGCAGGGGGGCTGCTAGCGGTCACAAACTGTAAGCAATGACATCACTGGAAGGCGGAGCATCAAGGGAGCTGTTATAAAGGGCTGTCTTCCCACCAAAATTGTTGTTGTTGGCTCCCTGGTATCAGATAGAGGTCCGAGGAAAGATGGCGGAGTGGCCTAGAGAAACAGGCACAAGTGAGCGTCACCTCTGGTCAGTGGTGTGAGAGATTCAGAGACCATGAGGAACCCCCCCCCTTCGCCCTCCAACAGGGAGCTGTTATAAAAGGGCTGTCTTCCCGCCAAAAAGGTGGTTGTTTGCACCCTGGTAGAGGAACTCTGAAGTGAGTCCGAGTCACAGCTTCTGGATAGAGGTCCGAGTAAATATGGCGGAGTGGCCTAGAGAAAAAGGCAAGGTGAGTGCCACCTCTGGTCAGTGGTGTGGGAGATTCAGAGATTGTGAGGGACAACGAGTGACCTACCACCCCCAACAGGGAGCTGTTATAAAAGGGTTGTCTTCCCGCCAAAAAGGTGGTTGTTTGCACCCTGGGATTGGAACGCTGAAGTGAGTCCGAGTCACAGCTTCTGGATAGAGGTCCGAGTAAAGATGGCGGAGTGGCCTAGAGAAAAAGGCAAGGTGAGTGCCACCTCTGGTCAGTGATGTGGGAGATTCGGAGACTGCCCCCCCCCCCCCAGACACACACGACTGGAGTAAGTGAATTTGACGTCAGGAGAACACATGTATAACTGGTGTGACTGGGCATAAGATGCAGCAGAGCTCATGTAGCATGAAGGAATCAGAAGCTCAGATTATTCTACAAGACTGATTACAAGGAAGAGCCGGGTAATTAATTATATGGAACCAGCGATGCTCTGCACAGGACACGCAGAACATCACTGCTGGGTCATTACTGCCAAACACGACGAACATCAGCAGCGACAGATGCCCTCTTGGCTGGAAGACAGACTAACAGATGGATGGTCACTGGCAAGCCCCATCCATATTAAACACATTACACCGAGGGATGGTGGATTGCTCATCTTCACATATCCTCACATAATGAGAATGTTGTATACAGATGCGCGGTTTGTGCACATAGAAGTACACCACTATAACAAAGAGAAATATTTAAAGGGGACCTCGCACCAGGACAGGGTCCTCATTGTATCAGAGTCCTTTACAATGACCTGTTAAAGCTGCAGGGGGCAGAAACATGTCACCATCCAAGGTCAGTTTTGGGGCTGGAAAACTGGGCAACTGCCCAGAGCCCTGTTTTCTTGGAGGGCTTCGAAGGACAGGCAAGGACTGAGAATTGAACATGTAAGTTTTCACTGCCCTAGACCACCAAGAATGTTTCCTTTAACTGCTTCACTGTTCTAGACCACCTGGAACTTTTTCATTAGCTGCTGTCCTGAATCACTAAGGACTTTACCACTTCACTGCCCTAGACCACTAAGAACTTTTCCATTAAATACTTCACTGCCCTAGACCACCAGGAACTTTTTAATTAACTACTTAACTACCCTAGACCACCAAAAACATTTGGATTAACCAATTCACTGCCCTTGATGACTAGGAACCTTTCCATTAGGGTCCATTCACACGTCCGTAGAATATGTCCGCACCCGTTCCGCAATTATCCGGAACGGGTGCGGACCCATTCATTCTCTATGGGGCAGGAATGGATGCGGACAGCACACAGTGTGCTGTCCGCATTCGCATTTCCGGAGCGCGGCCCCGAACTTCCGGTCCGCGGACAAGAACAGGCAGTTCTATGGGGGTGCCGGCCGGGTGTATTGGAACACTAGGCGCTTTACCATTAACCCCTTCATTACTTTAATTGGGCAATTAACAATAATTGTGCGATAAGTACATAGCAGTGTTATCATGCAGCAGTATGTCTAAAAATGCAGATGGAGGGGAACTCTATTTCGCTTATAAAATCCCAGCACTAGCTCAGTTTGGGTCAGGGATGGTGTTCGGTCGGTGTGTAGATACCTACTTACCTACTCTCCAAGATCTTCTGAAATAAGACAGTGGAAACATTATCACACCTGGTCCTGTCAATCAGAGTGCAGAGAGAGCAGATCCTTTAGGTGTAATGGTAACGCCCCCGTTGCTCCTAGAGGCTCATTTGCATCTATTAAAACATCATTTTTCTCAGCAATGCGGACACATATGAACATGGGACCAACACAGATGCCTTCAGCTGCCAAGGGCACATGTAACAGAAGTCAGCAAGTGTCATAGGGACAGAACTGCTGACAGATGCCCTTTAACTGTCTTCATTCAGGTCCTGCTCAAACAGCTACAGTTTGATACAATTTATCAGCGCCCCAAGTACAGGACAAGAGAGAGACCGGTATGGCATACTGTATGACAAATTCCGCTCTGCTCCCTCTTTGAACCCTAGCTTAGCAGATAATTCCAATCAATCAAGATGCAGCCTCCGTCATGATGAGAAAGTGATAGGATTGCTGGTGCCACCTCTCTGTCAGCAGGCGGCATGGGTCTGGGTAGTGCCTTGTCATGCCACCAGGTGCCAGCAGTCACACCTCCTTGGTCTGGAGGAGGGAGTGTAGGAAGCTTAGTGCACGGTTAAGACACAAGGTTGTCATATTTCCTTTCTAACCCTGGGGGCACACTGTGAGATCCAGAGGGAAATGTAAAACAGGATTTACTGGTTTCACACGCTCGCTGCTAGACTATAAGCCATCATTTCATTACCATAACGTCTGCTGCAAGTCACAGTGCACACAGCAGCGCAGCAGCAGCAGCCAGGGGCTCACAGATGCCAGCAAAGGACTGGGGATTTACGCTCTGGTATCCAGTCATCCGTCGCTCAGGACGCGGCCAGGACACGGCTCTGGTAAGCAAATGCGCACGGAGTGGGCGGCAGAATTTGGGCATTGTGTTTTCTTGCAGACGGAGATGCCTCGGAGCAACCCGTGCATCCCCCAAAACTTTACTACAGTCCTCGGTCCTGGTCTGGGGATGACAATATCGCGCTTGACGCAGGGACCGGCGTACGATAACTCACGAGGCCGTGGATCAGTACCATTATACGACTGGAGCATTGTTTCCAGTGCCTACTCTCTGCGCGCCCTATTTCTCAAAAAGCGGCAAGAAATCTCACCTGTCTCTTGCAAAAAATATTAGGGGGGGGGGGGGGGGAAGGTGTCATAAATTTCGCCCAAAAATGGCAGATATTGATTTTTCCAGTGTTTTTCCCAACGTATTACGGAGTGCGACATATGGATACATATGCGCTACTGGTGATTTTACCGGAGATAATTAGCCGGTGGGTCTCTAAACACAGCCGGATCCGGTGACAAAGGGGTGAAAAGCAGCGGAGAGCTCTTGCGTGCAGGGGGTTAACATAATAATAGTGGTAATTGCTGTTTGGAATACTAATCGTCTGGTATGGAAGGGAGAGCATATGATTGTGTATCCAGGGATCGTGTCTGTGCTTGTGCGATGATCAGGTCAGAACATAGCCCCGGGCTGGAGGTAGGAGCAGTCTGTTCCCGGCAGTCTGCAGAGCTGCCAGAAAGGTCACTTTAGGTGGAGCGGATGAATATTTTAGTGTTTATGACATACCTGAGGGATAACCGCTACATGACTACCCCTCCCAGCCGCAGGGATGGGGGTACTGATGGGAGAGGTTGACAAGCCTGCGCCTATGTGCGCCTTCTCTAGGGCACCCGGGAGGACGCTCAGATTGATGCATTAGATTCATTTGCTCTGCCGATGGGAGCTGGAGCGGGGTACACAATTAAAAATTGGGGATGGAGGGGGGGGGTGGAATATTAACTTTTTTTTAAATTGCTACAGTGATTCTACTGTAACTACTCGTATGTTTCTTCCTACGTGACAGAAGTGGTCAAATTATCCTTTTTTTTTATTCCAAATTTTGGGTTTTATAGGCTGCAACGATCAGACCCTTCCCATGGATTTTAGTCAATTTTTATTTTTTAGTCTTGAGATGTTTATTTATTATTCATGTATTTATTATTTATTTATTATTGACACAGATATACTGATGATATGTATCGCTGATAGATTTTCTGATCAGGACTAGGTGTTGGAACAGGATTAGGGCTCATGACACGACCGTATGTATCTTGCGGGCCGCAAAAAAAAAAACGGATCCGTAAAAAATACGCATGACGTCCGTGTGCATTCTGTATTTTGCGGAACGGAACAGCTAGCCCCTAATAGAACAGTACTATCCTTGTCCCCGTAATGCAGACAGTAATAGGACATGTTCTGTTTTTTTTTGCGGAACGGAAATATGGAAACGGAATGCACACAGAGTAACTTTGTTTTGTTTTGTTTTTTTGGAGCCCCATTGAAATGAATGGTTCCGCATACGATCCGCAAAAAAAAAAAAATGGAACGGACACGGAAAGAAAATACGTTTGTCTGCATGAGCCCTTAATAAGATTTTTAATACTTTATTAGGTTTGCCTTTACTTTAAAAAAATTAAATGTTTTCTTTTTTTGTTATGCAACATAGCCACTAGCCCAAAAGGTCAGAAAGTCCTTATAGATGTGTATTGCACTTTACCCATGTAGTTAGAGCTGACATTTCGGAAACCCCTTGTCAGAGTCCATATTAGGGTTGATTTCTTCCTCTCAAGATGTCCTTCACTGGATGAAGACGGGTGCTGTATCTGAGAGGCAGAAAATAAAAACATCTCAAAATATTGTATTCTTTATCCTTGTGATGAGGGATGTTTTATTCCTGCTTTCCGAAGTGGCTGCGATCCCACAGGGCATGGAGCATCAGTATCAGCTTACATTATGATATCTGTGTGTATAGACTGTCTATCTGGTGAGATGTGACCAACTGCATAGAATGTGACATCACTGTACTCCTGTGTGACATCATCCAGTCATGCACATTGTACTGTGATATAGATTGTGTGACATCACAGTATCCTTATGTGACATCATCATCCAATGACATACACTAACCTGCTACATAGAATGTTACATCATTGTGCACCTTCTGCGACATCAGCAAATCACATACATTACCTTGGTACATAGACTGTGACATCACTGTACTCTTTTGTGACATCATCATCCAATCACACATACTGTATATCAGCATAGACTGTGTGACATCACTGTACTCCTGTGGGACATCATCATCCAACCACAAACACTGTATGGCACCATAGACTGTGTGATATCACTGTACTCCTGTGACATCATCATAGAATCACACACACTGTATGGCACCATAGACTGTGTGACATCACTGTACTCCTGTGGGACATCATTATCCAATCACACATACTGTATGGACCATAGACTGTGTGACATCACTGTACTCCTGTAACATCATCATCCAATCACACATACTGTATGGCACCATAGACTGTGTGACATCACTGTACTCCTGTGACATCATCATAGAATCACACACACTGTATGGCACCATAGACTGTGTGACATCACTGTACTCCTGTGACATCATCATAGAATCACACACACTGTATGGCACCATAGACTGTGTGACATCACTGTACTCCTCTGACATCATCATAGAATCACACACACTGTATGGCACCATAGACTGTGTGACATCACTGTACTCCTGTGACATCATCAGAAAATCACACACACTGTATGGCACCATAGACTGTGTGACATCACTGTACTCCTGTGACATCATCATAGAATCACACACACTGTATGGCACCATAGACTGTGTGACACCACTGTACTCCTGTGGGACATCATCATCCAATCACACATACTGTATGGCACCATAGACTGTGTGACATCACTGTACTCCTGTGGGACATCATCAACCAACCACACACACTGTATGGCACCATAGACTGTGTGACATCACTGTACTCCTGTGGGACATCATCATCCAATCACACATACTGTATGGACCATAGACTGTGTGACATCACTGTACTCCTGTGACATCATCATCGAATCACATACACTAACTTGCTACATAGACTATGCGACATCACTGTACTCATTCTGTGACATCATCATCAAATCACTTACACCAACCTGTTACATACAGTAGACTGTGTGACATGACTGTACTCCAAAGACACTGAATCACATACATGTCTCCCAAGCGTCCCTCTGTCCCCCTTTGCTCCTTAAATATCCCTCTTTTTAAACCCATGAAATAAATGTGCATTAATAAACCTACTGAACTGCTCTGTCTGGTTCCTACCTGTATATTAGAACATATACTGTATATTGTTTCATTATTTGGTGCAAATTGGACCGAATCAGATTATTTTTCAGCTAAGAAAAAAAGTTGTCCCAGGGGCTGGACATCCAGAAAAAAGACCCTCACAATGAGGTGTAAGTGTCCTTCTTTGACCATCTGAAAAGTTGGGTGGTATGTCCATACACGTACCTGCTACACAGACGGTGTGACGAGCGGTTTACTAATCCTGTTAACATTGCAAACCTTGACCAGTTTATGAAAACTGCTCATCCCAGATGATAAATTTGGTCCATCTTTGAACACCTTTGTCTAACTTTAACCATATTGGTTGGCCTACTTTGCGCCAAAATATGGGTGAACTTTAGCATACGTTGAGACATCTTTAATCCCACTAACTTCCCCTTCACGCTTTGACACACCCCATAAACCAGAATTCTGGCGTATTTAGCTTCGTAATCTCCACTGTGTGTTCAGGTGTTGTGTGTGTGTGCGCGCGAGAAGTGAGAGATGTAATATGAAGAAGAACGAGAGGAAAAGAGGGATGGAGGAGCTGTTGTAGCAGGAACCCTTCTTACCTCTGATGTATTTTCTAGCATGTAGTGAATGATAGAACTCCTAGAGAATATGCATACTGCTATGCTGAGAAGACAATCCTAGAATTGTATGCTATGTGCTGTAAGGGAAACATTAGACAAGTGTATGACATCACTCTGCTCCTCCATGACATCAGGAGGGACAACCAGCAAGAACAGAGCTTATCTCCGCCACATAATCATTGGACATGGCGCCACCTCCTGCTTTAGTCAGTATGTACTGGCCAATATAGTGCACTATATTAAAACTGAGTGGGGACCTACTGTATTTGCAAATGGCACAGTCAAAATGGAATTCAAGAAATTATCATTTTTATGGTCCTGATGGTCTCCTGTAGTTTTATTGGTATCTCAGTGGTCACTCGCTTTCTGTTTTTTCCATCATTCACATTGATCCACCGCTCCAGTGCTATGTCTGACACCCTGGTAGCATGCCTCCCGTCTGTCCCATTTGTCATGAGATTTGTCACATAAAAGTGGACATTTCCTATACCATTTGGTGGACGTTCCCTTATGGATTGGAGGGGGGGGGGGGGGCTTTAAAGTATCCAATGAATGGGGATGCAAACCTTGGGAGGTATGTGGTAGCTTAACCCTGGATGTTATGTAGGTCACAAATGTGGGTCCTCCCCTTGATCCTATGTATCTGCCATTTATATTTATGGTAGGGAAATACTTTAAAGACTATGTACACCTTTGGGGGCAATTTTTTAAATTATTGCATTGTACTCATTTTGAGCTAAATTAATTTTTTTTAATTGGTCTTTATTATAAATATGGAGCCCTTTTCTCTGTACAGGGCTGAGATGCTCTAATAGGGGGATCTGTATTTTCTCCCTTTTTCTGTCAGCCAGCTAATCTGATGGCTCCTTATCTCTGCTCTCTGACATTATAAACACTCATTAAACCTCAGTTCTTATCTTACTGATAACAATGTGGCTTAAATAAGTGTTTATGACTTCTTAGTAATTTACAGATAAGGTTTGTTAGACGAATGGCACAAAGTGAAAGCAAAAAGTACCAGTCACACAGCTTGAAAAACAGTTAACCCTTTGTGACAGAACAGCTCAATATTTTTAATAAAGACCAATTGAAAAAATGATTTTTAGCCCAAAATGAGTAAAATACAATCTTAAAAATAATTTGCCTCTGAAGATGTACATAGCCTTTAAGATCATTTAATAGTGTAAAAAAAAAAAGCTATTCTGTGCAGTGTTGTCACTCATGCGCTTTATCTGCTCAATACTAGACAACTACAACCCCCAATATTTCCATTTACTGTACCCTTGCTGGTTGTGGACATTATACAGGTTAGAGCATAGGATAACCTTCATGCTTGCAATGAATGGACACATTAAGCAGCAGGTTGCGTAACTGAGTGCCCATAAACCGGCAATACCATAAGCAAACACATTCACGAACCAAATGTTGTCTATCGGTTTATATGCAAAATAGATCATTTCAGTCGTTGAGCTCCTTCTGTGCTCCTCGCAGTGCTGTCCTTAATTCCATTAAGTATGTGTTGTATGAGATCCTATAGAACCTTCCTTATAGGCTGGTGTTTAATTAGCTCAAAAACGGGCAGGGAGACCATTGGTTTTAGGTGATCGCAGATTTCCTGCTCATTGCCTTCCTATGTCATTAACTGTCACCATATGTTACACAGATCTGCATCTACAGGAAAGGACCAGCAGAGGGGACGCACATGTTTTATATTGGATGACTGAGGTGCCGATATTTCATGAACATACTGTATATATATATACACTCTAAATCAGGCTCTACTACTAGTCTCATTGTCCACTGACTTTAACCCTTTCACCACTGCAATCTGTATATATACGTGATAGCTGCACATGCCCCGTGCAGCTACCACGTATATGCACGTTCTGGCAGCTCTTTAATCCAAGTGCTGCAAAGCGCTTGGATTTAAGCTTCTGACCCTGTCCTGCTGCTGTCACGGACAGCATACAGTGCGGTAATGCCGGCAAGGGGCCAATCAGAGTGGCCCCTTGCCGGCAATCGATCCGATTGGTTAGTCTGTGCAGACTAACCAATCGGATCGTGGCAGTGTTAAAATGCCGGTTTCAGGCTCTGATCTGCGCTCTGCAGATCAGAGCCTGAAATCGGTAATGTGTCCTGAAGCCCCCGATCTGTGCCCCCTCCTTGTTCATGTCCTGCCCCCGATGCGGTCCTGCCCCGATCTGTGCCCCCTCCTTGTTCTTGTCCTGCCCCCGATGCGGTCCGCCCCCTCCTGCACCGATCTGTGCCCCCTTCTTGTCCATCATCTTATCCTGCCCCCCACCGAAGCGGTCCGCCCCCTCCTGCCCCGATCTGTAAGTAAAATGCTGCCCCTCCTCCCCCGTTTCCAGCGCTGCCCCCTGCCCCCGATGCGGTCCCCCTTGTGTGTGTGATGGCGGCGGCTCCATTCCTGAGCCGCCGCCATCAGCAGCGTGTGTCAGCTCTATGCTGACACTGCTGTAACCCCATAGATGCCGCAGTAGCGGCATCCATGGGGGGAATAGAGGGAGGGGGCCCCCTCTCTCTCAATCATCAGGGCTGCTGCGATCGCAGCGCCCGATGGTTGCCATGGCAACCGGACGCTTTGCAAAGGCGTCCGGTTGCCATGGTATAGGCGTCCAGTGCTGCCACCTACAGGCATCTGATTGTATTATACTTTGCAATGCAAGAGCATTGCAAAGTATAGTACAACCATCAGCCCCACTGGATCTTCAAGATCCAAGAGGGAACTGATAAAAAAAAATGTGAAAATAATAAAAGTAAAAATAAATAAATAAAAATGCAAAAAATAAATTTCCTTTTCCTATAAAAACAAACAAAAAACAAACAGAAAACCACACATATTAGGTGTCACCGCGTCCGTAACGACCATCTCTATAAATATATCACATCATCAACCCCGTCCAATAAACACCATAAAAAATAAAAATAAAAACGGTGTAAAAAAAATAAGCCATTTTTGTCACCTTACATCACAAAAAGTGCAACACCAAGCGATCAAAAAAGGCGAATATACCCCAAAATAGTACCAATCAAACCGTTACCTCATCCCGCAAAAAATGAGCCCATATTTAAGACAATCGCCCAAAAAAAATAAATAAGCTATGGCTCTCAGACTATGGAGACACTAAAACATCATTTTTTTGGTTTCAGAAATGCTATTATTGTGTAAAACTTAAATAAATAAGAAAAAGTATACATATTAGGTATTGCCACATCCGTAACAATCTGCTCTATAAAACTGTCACATGACCTAACCCCTCAGATGAACGCTGTAAAAAATAAAAATAAAAAAAAAAACTGTTCCAAAACAGCCAATTTTTTGGCCACCTTGTCCCATAAAGTGTAATAATGAATGATCAAAAAATCCTATGTACCCAAAAATGGTACCAATAAAAACCTCAACTCTTTCTGCAAAAAATGAGCCCCTGAACAAGACAATTGGTAGAAAAATAAAAAACATATGGCGTTCAGAAAACCAATCCAGCAAAATCTGCCTTCCAAAAACCATGCGGCGCTCCTTCCCTTCTGCGCCCTGCCGTGCGCCCTTACATCAGTTTACGACCACATGTGGGGTGTTTCTGTAAACCGCAGAATCAGAGTAATAAATATTGAGTTTTGTTTGGCTGTTAACCCTTAATGTGTTAAAGAAAAAAATGTAATAAAATAGAAAATCTGCTAAAAAAGTGAAATTTAGAAATTTCATCTCCATTTTCCTTTAATTCTTGTGGAACACCTAAAGGGTTAATAATGTTTGTAAAATTGGTTTTGAATACCTTGAGGGGTGTAGTTTCTACAATGGGGTCATTTATGGGGTTATCCACTATGTAGGCCCCACAAAGTGACTTCAGACCTGAACTAGTCCTTAAAAAGTGGGTTTTGGAAATTTTCTTAGAATTTAAGAATTGCTTCTAAACTTCTAAGCCTTCTAACGTCCTAAAAAAATAAAATAACATTTCCAAAATGATGCCAACATAAAGTAGACATATGGGGAATGTTATGTAATAAATATTTTATGAGGTATCACTTTCTGTTTTAGAAGCAGAGAAATTGAAATTTTGAAAATTGCAAATTTTTACAATTTTTTGGTAAATTTGGGATTTTTTTTTTAAAAAAAGGAGATATATATTGACTCAAATTTATGACTGTCATGAAGTACAATGTGTCACGAGAAAACAATCTCAGAATGGCGTGGATAAGTAAAAGTGTTCCAAAGCTATTACCACTTAAAGTGACGCATGTCAGATTTGTAAATTTTGACCTGGACACTGGGGCATCAATGACCTTTAGTCATGAAAGGGTTAAGAAGTGATTTGATAATGTTCTTTTAGCCATCGCGTGGCCAGTATTTTTTGGTAATCATGTTATAGAGTGTTTTATAGTGTATCATATGGTGTACTATGGTTACTTGTAGTATCTCCTGTATCAGGTCCATAACAAGAAATTGTGGGGACTCCAGGAATGGAGACAGACTCCACCATGACCATATACAGCAGCAAGTTACAGGGATAATAAACACAGTGATGTCACAGTACAGGGATAATAAACACAGTGATGTCAGAGTACAGGGATAATAAACACATTGATATCACAGTACAGGGATAATAAACACAGTGATGTCACAGTACAGGGATAATAAACACAGTGATGTCACAGTACAGAGATAATAAACACAGTGATGTCACAGTACAGGGATAATAAACACAGTGATGTCAGAGTACAGGGATAATAAACACATTGATATCACAGTACAGGGATAATAAACACAGTGATATCACAGTACATGGATAATAAACACAGTGATGTCACAGTACAGGGATAATAAACACAGTGATGTCATAGTACAGGGATAATAAACACAGTGATGATGTCACAGTACAGGGATAATAAACACAGTGATGTCACAGTACAGGGATAATAAACACAGTGATGTCACAGTACAGAGATAATAAACACAGTGATGTCACAGTACAGAGATAATAAACACAATGATGTCACAGTACAGGGATAATAAACACAGTGATGTCACAGTACAGAGATAATAAACACAGTGATGTCACAGTACAGGGATAATAAACACAGTGATGTCACAGTACAGGGATAATAAACACAGTGATGTCACAGTACAGAGATAACAAACACAGTGATGTCACAGTACAGGGTTAATAAACACAGTGATGTCACAGTACAGGGATAATAAACACAGTGATGTCACAGTACAGGGATAATAAACACAGTGATGTCACAGTACAGGGATAATAAACACAGTGATGTCACAGCACAGGGATAATAAACACAGTGATGTCACAGTACAGGGATAATAAACACAGTGATGTCACAGTACAGGAATAATAAACACAGTGATATCACAGTACAGGGATAATAAACACAGTGATGTCACAGTACAGGGATAATAAACACAGTGATGTCACAGTACAGAGATAATAAACACAGTGATGTCACAGTACAGGGATAATAAACACAGTGATGTCACAGTACAGGAATAATAAACACAGTGATATCACAGTACAGGGATAATAAACACAGTGATGTCACAGTACAGGGATAATAAACACAGTGATGTCATAGTACAGGGATAATAAACACAGTGATGATGTCACAGTACAGGGATAATAAACACAGTGATGTCACAGTACAGGGATAATAAACACAGTGATGTCACAGTACAGAGATAATAAACACAGTGATGTCACAGTACAGGAATAATAAACACAGTGATGTCACAGTACAGAGATAATAAACACAGTGATGTCACAGTACATGGATAATAAACACAGTGATGTCACAGTACAGGGATAATAAACACAGTGATGTCACAGTACAGGGATAATAAACACAGTGATGTCACAGTACAGGGATAATAAACACAGTGATGTCACAGTACAGGGATAATAAACACAGTGATGTCACAGTACAGAGATAATAAACACAGTGATGTCACAGTACAGGGATAATAAACACAATGATGTCACAGTACAGATATAATAAACACAGTGATGTCACAGTACAGGGATAATAAACACAGTGATGTCACAGTACAGGGATAATAAACACAGTGATGTCACAGTACATAGATAATAAACACAGTGATGTCACAGTACAGAGATAATAAACACAGTGATGTCACAGCACAGGGATAATAAACACAGTGATGTCACAGTACATGGATAATAAACACAGTGATGTCACAGTACAAGGATAATAAACACAGTGATGTCACAGTACAGGGATAATAAACACAGTGATGTCACAGTACAGAGGTAATAAACACAGTGATGTCACAGTACAGGGATAATAAACACAGTGATGTCACTGTACATGCATAATAAACACAGTGATGTCACAGTACAGGGATAATAAACACAGTGATGTCACAGTACATTAAACACAGTGATGTCACAGTACAAGGATAATAAACACAGTGATGTCACATTACAGGGATAATAAACACAGTGATGTCACAGTACATGGATAATAAACACAGTGATGTCACAGTACAGGAATAATAAACACAGTGATGTCACAGTACAGAGGTAATAAACACAGTGATGTCACAGTACAGGGATAATAAACACAGTGATGTCACAGTACATGGATAATAAACACAGTGATGTCACAGTACAAGGATAATAAACACAGTGATGTCACATTACAGGGATAATAAACACAGTGATGTCACAGTACATGGATAATAAACACAGTGATGTCACAGTACAGAGATAATAAACACAGTGATGCCACAGTACAGAGATAATAAACACAGTGATGTCACAGTACAGAGGTAATAAACACAGTAATGTCACATTACAGAGATAATAAACACAGTGATGTCACAGTACAGGGATAATAAACACAGTGATGTCACAGTACATGGATAATAAACACAGTGATGATGTCACAGTACAGGGATAATAAACACAGTGATGTCATAGTACAGGGATAATAAACACAGTGATGATGTCACAGTACAGAGATAATAAACATAGTGATGTCACAGTACAGGGATAATAAACACAGTGATATCACAGTACATGGATAATAAACACAGTGATGTCACAGTACAGAGATAATAAACACAGTGATGTCATAGTACAGGGATAATAAACACAGTGATGATGTCACAGTACAGAGATAATAAACATAGTGATGTCACAGTACAGGGATAATAAACACAGTGATGTCACAGTACAGGGATAATAAACACAGGGATGTCACAGTACAGACATAATAAACACAGTGATGATGTCACAGTACAGGGATAATAAACACAGTGATGTCACAGTACAGAGATAATAAACACAGTGATGTCACAGTACAGGGATAATAAACACAGAGATGTCACAGCACAGGGATAATAAACACAGTGATGTCACAGTACAGGGATAATAAACACAGTGATGTCACAGTACAGGGATAATAAACACAGTGATGTCACAGTACAGAGATAATAAACACAGTGATGTCACAGTACAGGGATAATAAACACAGTGATGTCACAGCACAGGAATAATAAACACAGTGATGTCACAGTACAGGGATAATAAACACAGTGATGTCACAGTACAGGGATAATAAACACAGTGATGTCACAGTACAGAGATAATAAACACAGTGATGTCACAGTACAGGGATAATAAACACAGTGATGTCACAGTACTGAGATATCACACACTATGATGTCACAGCACATAAATAACGCCTGTACAGTGTGACTGCCTAGGAAAAAAAACTTAATGATGCCACATGTCTGCTGCCCTGGTAGTTACACCTATGCCCTGTATATGTCCATGTGCATTCTTGCCCGAGGCTCATCAGTGTCACCGTTTCTTTATGCACCGTTTGCCATTTGTATTCCGCTCTCCTTTACCAGTAATGTAACTGCTTCACCTCCCGCCACGGGGGCTCTGAGGGTTACACGACTCTGTTGCGGTGAAAGGGTTTATTTTCCGGACATACAGTGCTGCTTGGCTCTCATCCCGCTCTATGTGAGTGCGGTTCTCACACGCATACAGCACACAGACTAAACCCCCACTAATCCCTCTGAGAAGACCGTCTGGCAATAAGGAGACCCATTCTTCTGAGGGCTCCTGCAAAGCTGGCCTCAATTTCTGGATGCCGCTGCCAATTCATCTGACTCACTCCCATGGAATCCTACCTTGGGTTTTTAATTCCCCTAGAAGGAAAACTTGTATAAGGAGCATAAAATATAAATAAAGCATCCATTCGCCTACAGAGCGACTGTCCAATCGATGTTCAATGACGATTTTACCTTCATCTGTACATAGCAATTATTGCAATTACCTCTTTGCATAAGATTAGAGAAGCCTGGCTGCTGTCATCCAGAAATAGCGCCACTCTTGTCCATGGGCTGTGTGCAGTATTGCAGCTCAGCCCAATTTAAAGGGCATCTGTCAGCAGATTTGTAAAGTATGAAACTGGCTGATCTGCTGCATCTGTGTTGGTCCCATGTTCATATGTGAAATGAAATTTAAATATATATGCAAATTAGCCTCTAGGAGCAACGGGGACGTTGCTGTTGCACCTAGAGGCTCTGCTCTCTCTGCAACTGCAGCCCTCTCTCCACTTTGACAGGGCCAGTTGTGATCACATTTACACTGCCTGGTCCTGTCAATGAAAAGGTGCTGCAGCACATATGAACATGAGACCAACACAGATGCCTTCAGATGCCAAGTGCACATGTAACGGGTCAGCCAGTGTCATAGGTACAAATCTGCTGACAGAGGTCCTTTAAGGGACTGAAGAAGGTTCTTATATGTACTACTCTTTGTAGCCTCTAGGTGGCACTGTTCGTTCAGTTGTATAGGTTTTGATGGAACAATCTATTGATCAGATATGTTTACTGTTATGGCAAAAAAAAAAAAAATGAAAATAAAAAAAATGCATCAAATGAAACAATAAAGTGTAAATCTAGGGAAAACAATTAAAATTATAGGTCATTAGAGTCTAGCCTGGTAATAAGCTGATCAGTATTACTGGGGAAAGCTGCAGCCGCCCATGTACTCCTCCTGGAGCTGCCGCCTCCGAGGAAATGTCCTAATTCATGCTGGCCTTTTAAATGAATGGCTGATATGGTAAGGCCGGATCTGGCAGAGCACAAGCCACTCTTTGTTACCGCCTCTTCCTTTTAGCCCCAAGAAGGAGATCCCTCCTTTAAGACATTCATATGCCTTAAAGGGGTATGAGCAGGGATATGCAATAAACGTCTCAGAGCAGTGGGTCTCATCTCAGCTGAAGGTTGTCTCATCGGTGGGGATGAGGGTAGGTGGATCCTTGTTCCTGACATAGGTGTGGATCCCAGATAATCAGTATCAGCCAATCCCTTTTAAATCTTTGAAATCTAATCAAAATGATCTTCTGATATGTCACAGATCCGCATTAGAGCGGTCTATCGCTGAGGACAGTGACTGGCTGCAGCGGTCACATACCATATACTGGCACTATTGTAAACAAGCGGTGGCGGGAGGTTCAGACCAGCACTGCAGATCATGGTGGCAGGGAAAGGGATGAGCAGAAGATATGTTATGTTAGCCAGTTGGGAGGCTTTTCATTCTCTCGGACGACCCCTTTAAGCACTTTACGGAGGCCGATCCTTTCATTCTGGAAATCAGTGATAAGGGAGATCACAGACTTCAACAGTCCGATCTTCTCATGTGTCTCTGTGACATGTCAGATCATTTTGATTCGGTTTCCGGGGCTGGTCGCTCTGGGATCTGGGACTATGATTCGGACGACCCCTTTAAAGTTTTTTTTCTGGTTTATAAAACCTATTTTTAAAGAATTGTTAATTGCTGTCGATCTGCCCTGTTTCTAGCATAACATTTCCTCTTTCATCATATTTTGCTTCCATGTCTCCCCCTTGGTGCTGCTCTGCTGTTATTTCTATTCTGTTGGAGAGGACTCTGGACACAATCAGTCTCCTTCCCCCTCTGACAGCAGAAAATATATTCCCGTTTCACTTCTCTTGCAGAAGAAGTCTTCTCAGCTATACTGTCATGTTACAACTCCTTAATTGGCGATTCAAGCCCTAACGGGGCTATGGAATGTCTGTGCCAGAAGACCCCTTTAATAAAATACTCATACTAATGGACGGATTGGCCATAGACCTTAAAGGGAAGTTTCCCAGTGGGCCAGTGCACAGGGGCCGTCTGAGCCCTCCTCACAGCCGGCCAGTGGAAGGTTTTTTGTGTATTTTGTGCTGCTGCTGCTGGCAGTATTTTGTGATGGACTGTGGTATTTGGCTCTGTTGGGTGGTATAATGTGCTGCAATATGGCACTGCTGGCCTTCCCTTCCATCAATTTGGACCCAACTACAAAACGGGGCCACTTTTTTATTATTTTTCTAGGGCCACTTTAAGTTCCCAGTCTGCCCCTGTTCATACTCTGGTCATACAAATGCAAAATCCTATTTTCTTGCCCATCTCTCAGCATTGATCGTATCTCCTCACTGCCAACACTCACGTGATCACTCATATCCATAGACAATTCCATATAAATATCATCTACAAATACAGTTTTGTGATGTCACCTCCGCTGGTGAATCAATGACCCCATTGTTTCCCACATTAATGAGGGTGAAGTCAATTACCGCCTTATATTGGTGATCACGATGCTGAGGCATCGTAAGAGTCTCCAGACTGTGGCTTTTGTAGAGTGATTATATAATGAAGAAAGCCAGAGGACAATAAACGAAGAACATTATTAAAAAAAATAACATATGCTGATCCTTCACTGGAAAATGCTACCTGGCAAATATCTGAAATTATGAAATGGGACACAATTGTGGCTGGCCCTTGGCGTTTGTGGGACCATGGGCAACAGAAGTCACAGTGTATCTCCAGTCTACCAGACTCTCCGGTTAGCAAACAAGCTCTCTTGGTATAGTCTAGTTTTTAAAACTCATAAATTGTGTTCCATTCCCTCAATGGAGCCCTAAGCAGTTGCCTACATTGCCTAGCCCTCATCCCTGTATATGCTTAACCAGTTTGCCATGGGCCCCCACGCCCAGTGTGCCCAGGCTTTGGGGGTGTCACCAGCACTGGTTGCTGTCCACTCATTATAGGGGTTGTCCTATCATATGATATTTAAGGGCATATAGGGCGTGAAGAACAAGACTCCCTGCTCTGGAAACCCTTAATGAGGTAGAGCCAGAAATGGAAAGAGTGGCTCCTGCACTGATGGACTAAACAGGACCATATATTACATAGTTGCCTCTGCAGGGGCCAGCTTTGTGGTGACCCCTAACTTTACACTGTGTCCCCCGGACACCGTTGAGGTGTCACCACATGTTGCTTCTCTTTGGAAGGGATGGTAAGGCATGGTGCACTGCAATGGGAAATAAGTCAAGGTCTGCATTAAACCAGTGTACTTCTTTACTGGAGGAACTCAAATGCAAAGCAATACAGACGAGGCACTGAGTTGTCTTCTCCAGTCTCCATCCTGGCAGAAGAAGATTTTGTGCTGAGGAAAGGCCTGAGCTAGTTGTCCCTCTCTCTCTCAGAAGGCTGGTACTTTAGCCAAAGGGCTGGTGGCCCAGGGTCTGTGGCTCAATTGTCAAGCAGGGTATGCCCGTCTCAGTGTCTCCTTCTGGTCACTTGTGAGGTCTGAAAGAGTTTCTCCTACTAAACACTGATCTGTATTTACAGACTCTTATGTTTTCCCTCTAAAACTTGCATAGTCCCTTATGGTAACTGTGGAAAATGACTAGCTTCTCAGTGTACAGACTGGAAGGTCCCAAAGTCTCGCTGTATCAGCTGGTTGTGCATTAAACCTTTACACAGTGTAGTGCAAATACAGTGCAATAACAGTGCAAATTAATAGGATATATAACAATAAACATATAAAACGCAGTTGAACAATATAAAAAAAGTGCAAATGTATACAACAACATAAATCATAATCCAAGTTAACCCATTTAAGTGCAATAAAGTAGGAAGTTGATGGCTTTGCATAGCAGCAATAGGGATAGATGTCCATAAAACGTTCAGACTTTAGAGTCCAAAAACAGCTTCCCTGAGCAATAAAAGCTGATCCTTTGGGGTTGGTGAAGCTGGACCTTGGTGCTCTCTCTAAGAAGATGGTGTGACCCCTTTAATTTATTGGAATTCTGTAACGACCAAAACCTATATTGACTAAATAGCTTAACGATCCTCAACGATTGAGGGCACCAATATTGCACCTTTAGTAAGTTAGTGGCGCCCTTTTTTGTAGTCCCAGACAACCCCTATTTGTTTGTAGACTTTATATTCTGTAATGCCATCGTAAATGGAGGTCTGTATAAGATTGCCAGCTTTAGTATAATGTTTCTGCAGAGTCCAGGAGATTCTTGTTATTAAAGGCAAAGTAGTGGAGCAGTAATGGGGGTTGCGGTGGTTGTACCCGCAGTGGGCCATTATATTTAAAGGGGCGCTCCTGACACTAAAGAGGAGAACAGCACAATAAATGGGTAGGGCCAGGGTGCAGATGATAGTAGACAAAGCGATCTCACTCACTGTAATCATTATTAGAGGGGTGGGTGTGTGGGGAGGGGAGCTGGGGGCTGTTAAGATTTGGCCCCAGGCACAGAGTACAATGGAAAGATGCAACAAGCCACTCTTCCCTGGCTTGTATACTTAGATACAGGGGAGAATGGACAACCTAGATATGCCTTGGTTAAAGGGAACCTGTCACGTTCAACATGGAGGATTATAGAGGAGGAGGAGCTGAGCAGATTGATGTATAGTTTTGTGGGACAAAATTCAGTATAATCTTTATCTCATTGACTTAAAGGGGTTCTCCCATGACTAATGTAGAATATGAAAATCAGACATCACATAGTACATGACAATCTTTTTCTACCAAAGCTAGAACCAGCCCTGTACCTCACATGGATCCAGAGATCTCCCCATTCATTGCTCTACAGGATTTATATCAAGCTGGCAGCTCAAGGGGAGTGTCATTTCTGCTGCAGTAAAGGGGGGCGTGTCTCAGCTCTCCCTATCACAGCTCAGAGGGCGTGTCTCAGCTCTCCCTATCACAGCTCAGGGGGCGTGTCTCAGCTCTCCCTATCACAGCTCAGGAGGCAGTTGAAGGATGAAACTGAGCATGTGCGGCCTTCTCAGTGAGCAGGTCAAAGAAATAATAATAAGAAAAAAAAACAGCAGATGGCGCTATACAGATACATTTTATTGGATAACTCAGTGGCTATGCTAAATTTCTAATTACATGCAATTACAAAAGTATTTCAGATCCAGGTGCTGGTTTGAAAACGGTAGAATATTTTTTGTGGACAACCCCTTTAAATCCCTGTGCTTTCTATGCTTAGGAGCCCAGTGGATGGACCTATAAGGAATTTGTATACATAGATAGTAGTCAGTTGATGAGTAGGATCGCCCACTGGACTCCTAAGCATGGCTTTGGATGAATAAACTACAAGTTGTACTGAATTTTTTGGCCACAAAACTATATATCAATCTGCTCAGCTTGTCCTGCAGAACTGAACATCCCCACTACCGGCATGTATCTTTTTTTTTCTGGCGTAAAAGCCCGAAATGTATGGCAGCCTCGAGCAGTCTAGGGGCGCGGACTGTCGGAGGATGAGCCTAGTTTAAGTTGAGGCGTGCACCGTCTCATAAATTAGGCGCCTCTATTCGGCAGTGCAGGGGATATGAAAGACCGGCACCGGCGTCTTATGATAAATTCCCTCCTCAATGTTTAACGTGACAGGTTCCCTTTAAGTGGTGGATCCAGAAAAAGAAAGTTAGAAATGAGAGAGTAAGCATTCTGAGAGCGCTCGCCTTGAGGAAGACTTTGTCGTCTTGCGTTGCAATGATTTGTTGTAGAGATGCGCGGCAAGCCAGCGAGACGTAATGAGGCTTGGTGTAAAGGAAGGTGAGGATGAGAGGGGGGCGAGGAGGGGTGTGCAGCACAATAGGCGAATGTAATGAGAGAGGGAGATATGGGGAGAAGGAGGCTGTGAGTCGGATGACTGCCTCCCAAACCCCTGCTCCTGTTTAATATTCCGCCTGCTCTCTTCATATTGTGCTTGGCTCCTGTGGGATTGGAACTCACGTCTTGAAACCGAAGCCAATTTTCTGTCTTAATCTCACAATGTTTTGACTGGAGGCAGATCCATTTTTTTTTATTTTTTTTATTTTTTTTATTTTTTTTTGGAGTCCGAGTGGAAACTACCAAGAGCATCACTCTCTGGTTCTCATATAGAGACGGATGGAGGGAGCGGGTCCCTGGCTGCTCGGATAAGATGACATACAAGTGACCAAATGGAAAGAGAGCGGACGTTTAAGTAAATCCAGTTCTGTCTCCGCACCGGGAAGAGAACGGATTTCTGGGATTATTCCGCAGGGATTTTTTTTTTCAACAGTTGGACTTGGTGACCGATCCGGGGGAAGATCTCATTATTTTACCTGGATACTGTGAGAGGTTAGTGGGCAATATGAACGGAGATTAGCCAAACGCAGGTAGTGCTGCTACTACTGTCACCATCGAGTTGTTCTTTAAGGGTATTACTAGTATACTAGGTAAACAAACCTAAAAGGTCAATGACAAGTAGGAGAACATAAGATCCTGGGGAGACGTATATGTTTTAGCATCTTGGTCCTGGAGATCTTTGATCCACAGTATATATTATAAGAAGGTACTGTTGTAGGAAAGCTAGTCATCTTCTTTGGTAACGTAAGTGGACAAGGACTACAGGTGTAGCGGGGGCTAAGTGAACACCATGTGCAAGCCATGCTGGGAGTTGTAGTTTTGCAAGAGTCCCAGGTTGGAGATCTCTGATCCGTAGTATATGTAAAGTAATGAGAAGGTACTGTTGTATGAAAGCTAGTCATCCTCTTCGGTAGAGGTAATGTCCTTGTCCAAGTTATCTTCATGCACAAGCCATGCTGGGAGTTGTAGTTTTGCAAGAGTCACGGGTTGGAGATCTCTGATCCGCAGTATATATTATAAGAAGGCACTGTTGTATAAAAGCTAGTCATCCTGAGTCAATGGACATGTAATATAGCAATGCTGGGAGTTGTAGTTTTGCAAGAGTCACAGGTTGGAGATCTCTGATCCGCAGTATATATCATAGGAAGATACTGTTGGATAAAGACTAGTCATCATGGTCAGTAGAGTAAATGCACAGATGTAGCAAGCAATGGTGGGAGTTGTAGTTTTGCAACTCCTGAAGATCTTTGGATATGTAATAAAAGGCACTGTTGTACAAAAGCTAGTCCTCCTCAGTAAATAGACAAGTAACATAGCAATGTTGGGAGTTGTAGTTTTGCAATAACTGAAGAGCCACATGTTGGAGATGACTGACCCATAGTATGTGTAATAAGAAGGTACTGTTGTATAAAGGCTAGTCATCCTCAGCCAATGGACAAGTAACGTAGCAATGTTGGGAGTTGCAGTGTTTCTGAAGAGCCACATGTCGGAGACCCCGGATCCACGGAATATGTAGGTACTGTTGTATAGTGTCTGGTCATCCTCATCTGTAAAGTCAATGGACAAGTAATACAGATGAATCAAGTCTGAGTAAATGATCACGACGCACTATAGGAATGTAATAGGACAGCACTGCTGTATAAAAGCTAATTATGGTGTTTTATGGGATCATGGAGGATTACTACATCTGTGGCCGGGCTGGGGACAACCTATGCTGTAGATGTACAGTAACAAAGCTACGTTATCATAGTACATGACAATGCTGAGAGTTGTATATTTGCAAAGGCTGAAGAACACTGCGTGGGGACCACTGATCAGAGAAGGTACTGTTACATACAAAGGACAAGTACTGCAGACAAGCAATGCTGAGAGTGGTAGTTGTGCAAATAGCTGAAAAGCCACAGACTGGAGACTTCTGATCTGTATTAGGCCTCTTTCACACTACCGTTTTTTTTTTCCGTTTTGCGGGCCGTTTTTTGTGTTCCGCATACGGGACCATTCATTTCAATGGTTCCGCAAAAAAACCTGAATGTGCTCCGTATGCATTCCGTTTCCTTATTTCCGTTTTTTCCGTTCCGTTGAGAAAGATAGAACACGTCCTATTATTGCCTGCAAATCACGCTCCGTGGCTCCATTTAAGTCAATGGGTCCGCAAAAAAAACAGAACACATACGGAAATGCATCCGTACGTCTTCCGAATCCGTTCCGTTTTTGCGGAACCATCCATTGTTCCGTTTATGCCCAGCCCAATTTTTTCTATGTAATTACTGTATACTGTATATGCCATATGGAAAAATGGAAACAAAAAAACGGAACAACGGATCCGTGAAAAAAGACCGCAAAACACTGAAGTAGCCACACGGTCGTGTGAAAGAGGCCTTATACTGCAATGTAATAAGAAGGTACTGTTGTATACAAAAGCTTGTTAGTAGTGGAGAAAGACTACCGAGTCAGCATGCAGAATTATCACAATGCACAGGCAAGGCTGGGAGTTGTAGTTCTGCAAGAGAAGAAAAGTCTCAGGGCGGCCATCTCTGATGCACTGTGCACGTAACGCGAAGGCGCCGCTGTGCGAAAGCTATTCCTCCTCTTTGGTAGAGTGAATGGACAAGTACTGCAGATGTAGCAAGCAATGTTGAGGGTCGTAGTCACAGATTGGAGACCATTGAACTACACTGTACTGGATGCATTAAGAAGGTGCTGCTGTACACAATTACTACAGAGGTCGCAGACAGAATTATAGCAATGCACAGTCAATGCTGGGAGTTGTAGTTCTGCAATGTAAGCGAAGGTTGGAGACTCATGAGAAGACACTGCTGTGCAAAAGCTATTCATCCCCTTTGGACAGGTACTGTCAATGTAGCAGGGGTCAGTTCACTCAATGCACAAGCAATGCTGGGGGTTGTAGTTTTGCCACAGCTGAAGAGTTATAGGTTGGAGATCACTGAGGTGCATTATGTGCAGCCATTCAGCTCTGCTACATCCACCGTTTTCCACCCTGAGGCCGCAGAGGGCAGTGGTAATGTTCTTCTGCTGGATGCCAGCTGGCCTGATACCCGCATATTGTTTTCTATCCACAGATTGCTGGCTATAAGAGATGACTGTGGTTCTGTCCATGAACAGATTCTGCAACCCCATTACCTCAGAAGGCCCAGCGGAGATTGCAGAGTACAGGGCAGTGTGGGAGACCGACCACCCGGGCAAGGCAGGCAGCCCCCCCACCGCCCTCCATGCCCAGCACCAGGAGTACAAAGTGTGCGACTCTTCTCCAGGTAGGTGTCTCCTTCATCAACAAGTGCTATGGGCTGGAATCAAACCATGACACATACTGAGAGTGATAGTTCCAGTGCAGCCACAAAGCCACAAGGTGCCCTGGCCATGTCCTTCCAGCGCACTACTTTCTCATCATCCATGGCTTGTAGAGATAAAAATCCCTTCCTGAAGGAAGTCCTGTTCCTGGCTTCCATCATACGGAGGGTTCACCCATGAGCCCTAAAATAAGGCCAAAGAGAGAATAAACAGCAAATGGCCGGGTGTCTTATAATAGTCATATATACCGCATAGGGTACAAGTGCCCGTACATACTGTGCTTCTTATCAGGGAGGTGTGGAGGTGTGGGCACTGCTTGTGGCACCTTAGTAAATAGCTATCCAATTATCTATCAATCTACAGGGAAATTTCCCGGTGGGCCGATGCCCAGGACCCTCCTCACTACCGGCCAGTGGAAGGTTTTGGGGATGTATTTTGTGCTGCACTGTGATATTTGCCTCTGTTGGGATTATATAATGTGCTGCAATATAGTCCTGCTGGTTCTGCCTTCCATCAGTTTGGACCCAACTACAAAACTGAGCCATTTTTGGTATTTTTTTTCCAGGGCCACTTTAAGCTCCCAGTCTAACCAGTATCTATCTATCTATCTATCTATCTATCTATCTATCTATCTATCTATCTATCTATCTATCTATCTATCTATCTATCTCATATCTATCTATCTATTTTATATCTATCTATCTATCTATCTATCTATCTATCTATCATCTATCTATCTATTATCTATCTATCCATCCAATATCTATCTATCTATCTATCTATCTATCTCATATCTATCTATCTATCTATCTATTTTATATCTACAGGTATCTATCTATCTATCTATCTATCTATCTATCTATCCGTCTATCTATCTATCTATTTATTATCTATCTATCTATCTGTCTGTCTATTATCTATCTATCAATCAATCAATCAATCAATCAATCAATCAATCTAATATCTATCTATTTAATTTATATCTATATATCTGTTATCATTCTATCTATCTCATATCTATCTATCTATTTTATATCTATCTATCTATCATCTATCTATCTATTATCTATCTATCTCATATCTATCTATCTATTTTATATCTATCTATCTATCTATCTATCTATCTATCTATCTATCTATCATCTATCTATCTATTATCTATCTATCCATCCAATATCTATCTATCTATTTCATATCTATCTATCTATCTATCTATCTATCTATTTTATATCTACAGGTATCTATCTATCTATCTATCTATCTCATATCTATCTATCTATCTATTTTATATCTACAGGTATCTATCTATCTATCTATCTATCCGTCTATCTATCTATTTATTATCTATCTATCTCATATCTATCTATCTATCTATCTATCTATCTATCTATCTATCTATCTATCTATCTGTCTATTATCTATCTATCAATCAATCAATCTAATATCTATCTATTTAATTTATATCTATATATCTGTTATCTATCTATCTATCTATCTATCTATCCATCTATCTATCTATCTCCTTCTATCTATTGATCTATCCATCCTGTCACCAGACACACCTAGTTGACATCTCCGTCCTATAGACAAACATAGATGAGACGCAGATAAGCTGCTGGTGCTGTTCACCTCCTTTCCATAGATAATTCTAGATATAAGGTCGGATCCTGATACCGGATACAGAACCTCCTCCCAGACAGAAATCACAGACACAAACGACAACAGGACGTCGGTGACAGGAATGGATGGCATGTACTATGTAACTGTCGTTCAGTAGTGCAGCATGTATGAGTTACACATTACACGGTATACATTGTATATCTGGACATTTCTAACAATATTATGGGTAACACCGATTTGCTTTGATACCTTTAGATTAGCTGTAACGTAACATACACATTCGTTTCTCTATGAAGGCCGCCTGTCACAGGACGCTAGGCTTACAGAGCTCTTCGCTGACAATCAGTAAGGCCCAGTACATATAAAGGCCGCTCAGGAGGTTGACTGCTGCACTTGAGAAGATAGGAAGCTACAAGTCATGCATTGTGCCGCTTATCACATGAGCATCAGACGGGTGCAATTACAACAATTATAGGATTGTTAGAAGATCCCACCAGGATGAGCTGGACCTTCTGATAGAAATATGTTCTTCATTAAAGGGATTGTCCACAATTGAATAGTTTTTTTTAAATTTCACCCTCTCCCCACCGAAGGGAAGAATACTTACCTGTCTCGGGCTGTCTTCCCTGCACTTCATGCCCAGCATGTAAACTTCTGGCACAGACAGGGTCACGTGGCCCCTACAGCCAACGACCGGGTCACATGTCGATTGTTGACATGTCACCACTGAGACCAGTTGTTGGCTGCAGCGGCTAATGTGACTCTGTGTCTGTCCTGGAGGTTTACATGTGGGGACTGAAGTGCAGTGAAGACTGCCTAGGAAGGAACAGAGTGGCAATGAGCGGGTAAGTAGGCTTCCTTTCACAGGTAAGGTGGGGAGGGAGTTGAAGTTAAAAAACAATTTGATGGTGGGCAACCCTTCTAAAGTCTAATCCTACTTTTATAACCATTGCTAAAATAAAAGATAAAGAAACTTTGCAAATAGCCTCATGTAATGATCTCCTACTGTTTTGTATCTGCAGCCCCTATAAAGACTTATTTGTCTCCATGACTACAGATGAACTGTGTAGTCTGATCCTGCAGTCATATTCTCTTCTATCTACTCCCTACGCCTTACTAACATATCAAATGTGTCTTCAGAAGAAGTACCTGTTATGCCAGCAGTCCGTGCCCGCTGGTGTCTCTCCTCCCCAGGCAGGCATGGCCGCACGAACACTCACACCTCCTGCTGTCCAGGCATGTTGGTGGCCCATGCCCACTAGCATTCCTCTTTTCCTAGGGGGTACAGTCGCCAGAGAGCTCAGACCGCTGCCTGCTAGGCCTCCTCATCTCCTTCCTGCTGTTCCTTAGGGTGTGTGCTCTCCGCGACATGGCCCAATCTGTCCACAGCCGATGGCTGCTCTCCCTGGGTGATATAAGCACCTTCCCCTTGCTAGTCCCTGCAAAGTTGCATTAAGTGCCCTTGTTTCACCTTGTCCTGAGCCTTGGCCTGTTTACTGGATTGAAGGCGCTCTGCCTGCCCTGACCTTGGTGTCTCTTGATCCACCCGGCTCAGCTGTCACTGAACTGAGACTACTCCAAGAGGTAGTTGCCTGGTGGTTCCTCTGCAGTGAAGACCAGATCCCCGTATAGGGTGAAATGGTGAAAACCAGGGGTACCACTTAGATAACACCCTAGTAGCTGTAAGCCAAATATGTTCAAGTGACATAGTGGGTCCACAACTGCTGGCTTATCGTAGGAGGCTGATGGAATAGGATAAGGCTGCAGGATCAGACTAAATATGGTTTGTTTGTAGTCTGTTACATGGAAATTTGCAAAGTTGCAGTAAAACAAAAACTGCACCAGTTATGAAAAGTCCAATTGAGTCATTCAAGTCTATAACCATCTTCTAATCTCCTCCATCCCCAACCACGGCAGGGTTTAAATCATATAAAAAGAACAGAATAGTATAATAGAACATAGATGGATTAACTAAAGAAAAAAATGTGGAGGGTGGCTGCGCTTTACAGTGCGCTCTCCTTTGCTTCGGGGGTCCTGTCCTGGATATAGGAGCGGTTCCCGGAGATTGGACCTGCACCGATCAGACATTGGAGGCATATCCTAGCAAAATGCCATCAGTGTCTGAGATGGGAATACCCCTTTAAGGCACAGCCTCATAGGTGTGACTCCAATCTCTGGGACCCCCACCTTTTTTAAGAACAGGGGCTCCCTAATCTCCATTCCACCCGATGTACAGGCTGCAACATAAAGGGACCATGAAACACCTTTTCTCCAGATAATTTCCTCACCTATAAAAAAAAAATCTCTTTAAAGTAGCGCTGTACTTTCAGTAGACTTTTGATTTGTTCTAGGGGACAAGTCAAAAGTTCAGATCAGTGGGGGGGTCTGAGCACTGAGACCCCCACAATCTCTAGAACGAGGGGAGAGAAGTTCCCGCTTAGTGCATTCTCTCTCCTCGCTGCAGGACAGGAAGCGAGACGGACTCAATGGAAAGTCTATGGGCCCCGTCTCGTGCAGCGAGGAGGGAGAGTGTGCTAAGCGAGCAATTTTCTCTCAACTCATTCCAGAGATCTGTGGGGGTCTCAGTGCTTAGACCAACGGTGATCTAAACTTTTGATAAGTCTTTATGACATATCAAAAGTTTACTGAAAATACCATGCCACTTTAAGGAGCATTTCTTCCTTCAGGAGGTTGTTTTTTTGGGGAGGGAAAATGTTAAATACTGATGAATTGCCATATTACCAGAATAACCTCTATACAAGGGGGTCTATACTCTATACAAGTCCCAGAAATGAAAAAAAGAACCCTCTTCCATGTGCCGGTTCATATATCCCATCAACATTCCCATTCCCACATTCAGGAGAAGATAGCTATGTGCTTGTTCCCCCATCTCCTTCACTCTCCCAGAGGAGACATGGAGTATGATCGCCTGCCAAATTCCCCCCATCCAGTTTTGTAGTGTTGAAGTATTTGTGCAGATGGGGAGCAGATTCACACAGATGCACATGGGCAAGGGAAATAGGCTGCAGCCTTCTGACCACAAGCGGTGCAACCTGCTTTCTTTTTTGTCCTTTTCCAGCTCATACATTCTTAAAGTGGTTGTCCAGTATTAGAAAAAAAATGTCAGGCTTTTTTCCAAAAATAGTGCCACATCTGTCCACTGGTTGTATGTGGTATTGCCGCTCAGCCCTATTCACTTCAGTAGAGCCAAGCTGCAATACCTGACACAAACCATGTACAGATGTGGTGCTGTTTTTGGAGGAAGGCAGCCAAGTTTTTCTAATTCTGGAAACCCTTTTAAACAGTTTTCAAGAATTTATGACCATAGAAACATGCCAGGCCTTCCCACTGGTGGGGTTCATGCTCCAGGAACGTCATTAATCACATAGGACACTTCAATGCCCTGTTGGCAGCCTTAGGGCACTTTATTGGCTTCACTTAGGACAGTTAAAGCCATAGACAGAGCCAGTCTTAGAGGTATGTGACCTGAACGAGTGTATAACTGCTGAGGGAGGCACCTGGAGCTTCTGATGACCTGGGCAGCCGGAGCTTTTGATGACTTAGGCACCTGTAGCTTCTTATGACCTGGGCACCCAGTGGTTCTGATTACCTGGGCACCTAGAGCTTCTTATGACATGGGCACCCAGAGCTTCTGATGACATGGACACCTAGATCTTCTGATGACCTGGGCACCCACAGGTTCTGATGACATGGTCACCCAGAGCTTTTGATGACCTGGGCACCTGGAACATCTGATGATTTGGGCACCTGGAGCATTTGATCACCTGGGATCCTGGAGCTTTTGATGACCTTGGCACCCAGAGATTCGGATAACATGGGCACCTGGAGCATCTGATGACCTGGTCACCTGGAGCTTCTGATGACCCAGGAACCCAGAGCATCTGTTGAACTGAGCACTTGGAGCATCCCTAGTTTATAATTCAGCAAGGTTACTTGGACACCTTATAGTAATGTTAGTGGGGCACTGTATAGGTGTATCATTTAGTTATTTGGGCAATGAATAGTACAACATAAGGAGAAGGGGGCTTCAATAAAATATTCTGTAGAATGCTGGCCTCGTTCATAGACTGTACTGTATTCGCCTAGCTGATAAAAACTGTCCATGTGCTGAGGTCCCCACTTACAAGAACTTCTGACATCACCCTGATGTTACCCTTTAAAGGGAATGTGTGATCAGAAAATGACTTATGGTTTAATTCCCGTTTTTATGTTAAACATATTTTCTTTTTGGTCATTTTTTTCATGCCACTATTTATATTAAAAAAAGAAAAAACTAAAACTAAACCTTCTCACACTGGCCACTCAGCCTAAAATATGTTAAGACTTCCTCTTCTTTGAGAGCAGCTACATGGACCATAGACACAATGGTCAGACGCTGACCGCATAAACTTCTATGAGAGAGTTTTCTAGGCGTGCTCTGCGACCTGTGCAGATGTAGCAGAGTTAACACACACACATGGAGAGTTATCACAACTAGTTAACACGTTGACTGTTAACTCTGCTGCAGATAAGCTGTGATATCACCTATTGTGAAAGGTGGATCCTGTGTTATCTGTATAGAGGTGTTACTTGTCATTCTAATCCTGCCTGTGGTGACAATAATAATGGATACTGAAAAGTTACCTGAAGAGAACAGGACATTTTGACCTATTATTAGTCCTATTAAATTGCAGAATTACATTTTTTAAATCTAGTGATAAGGAAAATGTAAAGAAAAACTCAACAAAAATTCAAAAAAATATATGTTTAACGTAAAAACGTGATTTCAAAAACAGGTCATTTTCTGATGACACATAACCTTTAAATATCATCAATATCAGGATAGCATTCAGTAAAAAAGACTAATTGAAGAGCACCTTTAAAGAACTCCTTTAAACCCCCAATACTTGGCTACTTTCTTCTAAAAATAAGACCCCTTCTGTCCATGGGTTGAGTCTGGTATTGCAGATCAACTCTACTGAAGCGAATCGGGGTTGACCTGCAATACCACATGCAACCAGTTAGATAGGTGTGGCGCTGTTTCTGGAAGAACGCAGCCATGTTTTGCTAATTGCAGAAACCCTTATGGATCTGAAAAAAAGGTGTCATGACTAATACGGAGAAGAATATCCAAGAAAATATGGTTGGAAATTCCAAAAGACTTCATTTTTTATTAATTATCTCCATTGATCAGTAGATATGCAAATGTGGGATAATGCCAGCGTGGTGACACGGGATGATTGACATTTCCATTGTGTTCTTCCCACACAGTTTTACACTTTACACGCTAAGAGAAAGAAATACTGCATACAAAGGCTGCACCTCTTGTTAAAAAATATAATTTATTCAAAAACACACAAAGCCCAAAGAAATTTTAAAATCATTGTATACAATGACATCATTGCGTGTGGACCAAAAATATGTCCAACACACATACCTATATGTCCAACACACATACCTACAGCCACCAAGTTCTAAATAGAAACATACAAACGCCGCCAAGGTAGTACATACTTCATGAATAAGGCATCAAAAAATGCAGAATACTTATCAAGTAAAAAGGTAGGCGGACATGGTGTGCAGGTAAATGCGCCCCACGCGTATCGCCAGTCAGAGCTAGCTTCCTCGGGGGTCCATCAGTGATGGCGATACGCGCGGGGTGTGTATGGTTACATATTAATACCGTTGCCATTTATTTGGTGTGCCCCCCCCCCATCCCTTGCCATATTTCTCTGTTACAGTTTTACACTTTAAGATGTGAAATACAAGATCAATGAGTGCCATGATATATTCTGTTGTGTGTTAGGAAAAAAAACGTGATTTTGTTTGGAGAACCTCAGGCGAACTGCATGTCATCTGTCATATCTGATTTATTACCACAGAATCACATTACAGGGGAGTTTCACATCCAAAAACAGCTTCCAAGAGCACTTACTTTAAAAGGAAATATGTAGAAGAGGATTATCATCTGCCGCTCAACAGCTGTAGTCATAAAGTACGTTTCATCTGTTTTACTTATTCTGTTACATCACTGCCACCGCGTCTTATGTGTGTATTACGCCTCCTTCTGCTATTGTTATGATGCTGATAAAAGATGCCATATTGTGTGCTGTCATACTGGAGAGGGGAGGAAGGAAGGAAGAAGGGAAATAGATAGATAGATAGATAGATAGATAATATAGGGATATATAGATAGATAGATATATTAGACAGATAGATATGAGATACAGTAGATGACAGATATGAGATACATAGATAGATAACAGTCAGATAAATATGAGATAGATGATAGATAGATAGATAGATAGATAGATAGATAGATAGATAGATAGATAGATACTCAACTCATTTGGACCCCCACCCCTTGAATGTTCTCTCTAACCCTGTTATCACATGATCACGTTGCGTGTTGTATCCCCCCTTATCTTCTTGGCTTTGTTTTCCGCCATGTGTGTTTCTATTTTTGCAGAAGCATTTAATTGAATACACCTGTTGTTAACGTTTCTGCTCCATTTTAGCTTTTATCAGTATACGCCCCACCACCACCAAGACGATGTACGGGTGACACCAGGAAGACTAGAGCAGCTGCAGTTTACAATTTTTTTTGTTTTTTTGTTTTTTGTTTTAATCTTGGGGCTCACTTACTAATGTCTCCCCATTTTTTTATGTCATCAGTACCAGTTTTAGTGACTGTGAAACATCGGCGGGGGTGCAGAGGGATATAGTAAAATCCTGGACATCCCTTTTAAATGGTTTGTCTTATAAAGTCAACTCCTGCCCATCAGCCCTATTTGGGCACATGAATGTCATATAGTTCAGAACCCCCTTTTTTATGAACTAGAACCAAGTCGATCTGCAGGAGTGGTTCCCACTCTTTGGACACCAGCTATTCAGGTGTTACATGGTGTGCGTGTCCCTACACACTGACAAGTGTCCAAATATAAGGAGACACATGAGCAATCGTAATCACCAGTTGTCAATGTATTCCTCTTACATCACAAGTGCCAGGTTAAGAGCGCGATCAAAAAAATACAAGTCAATCAGCATTTGTTTAAAGCACCTTTAAAGTGCCAAAAGGGCCAAAGGGAACGAACAATCATTATTACGATCATTCATCCACTGGTGGATATTTGGTGTTAGTCATGCCCTCAGGGATGCTCTTCTAAACCCCGGGTGGGTCACTGATTCTTAATTTGACATTTGCGTCTGGCATACATTCAATTAGTGACATCATGTGTAGTACCTCAGAACTGTGAAAGTGTTAATTTGGTACATTACTAAAATGATATATGTGGCATACTAGGCTTTTTATGTATTTCCAAAAGCTGACTATAGGTGGCACTGTTTAATTAATTAGGCCCTGACTCAGCAGAGGGAACTAGCTTTCCCCTCTGAGGGAAAATTGCTTTCTAGTTAGTATTACATCTTCAGTTCAGCTCTGGCTGCCGTTTAGGGCAGATGTAGTTTTGTTTTCGGCTTTGCTTGTGAGAGAAGCAGATGCCTAGGAGCGTGTGCGAAGCTGTAGGCAAGGAAAGAGGCTATTTCTCCAGGAGAAACATCATTCCTGTGAAGGATAGACTCTCTGAGGGAAGGAGGAACGGATATCCAAAGACTGTCTAGGATCACAAGGCTGTGAGTGTTAGCAAATTCATTATGGCTATAGACTTTGCTGCTCGTGGAAGGATTAACAGTTAACGACACCTTTCACACTTATATAACGGATTGGCCAACCGTTTGTAGGATTTGCATTCTGCCATGGGAACTGCAGTGCTTATTTTTGAGAGTTTTGCATGCCTGTGATCATCTTGGAAAGGTTGCAACGTGTCTAGAAGGAGCTCAGGGTCGACTACTTCTCTTATCATCATTGTTGCCATTTTCCTATATACAGCTCTTGGAAGAGACTGCACGTTGACTTGCCATGAAACTATACTGTTGGATGTACTACAACTCCCATTCTGCACTTTAGTAAATAGAGACTTGTTTCTTTTCGACAACTGGCCTGGGGTCTGACTCCAGCACCATTTGCCGGCCACAGCACCTACATCTCCTGCCTTGAACCTGCACCAAACCCACAACACCAAGGGCACCCTAACTACTAACAGGCAGACGCCCCAATATAAGGGTGTGCCCCAAGGGCCCTGGCCCTAGGGAGCATTGGTGTGAGGATTGCCAAAGCCACTCCCATCCTTCGCGGCTTGCGGCACATGTGTCCTGTCGCATCTGCCAGACAAAGTCAAATATAGATGGCATCATATTCACAAGGGGGCAAAACATTGGCAAGGATGACTGCCAATGTTTGGTTTCCTTACTGCCTCCCTCAGGGACTACAGTCAGATCGTTTGTAAATGAAAAAGAATAGCATTGAATCAAAACCAGTAATTGGACCCAGTAGTGTCTATTAACTGGGAGCTCTCCATGGAATTATCTTTGTAGTTAAACCCTCCGTATTTTTATTTTGCTTAACTCTGATCTTGACAGGATCGATGGATGGAAATCATAAGATAAAATAAAGAAATAACTATAATTATTTAGATAAAATTAAATGATGTGTGCTGCCCAATGGAAGGCACAGACGGACAGGCGGCAAACAGGCTTAGAACGGGTTGTAATTTACTCTTTCTTAACTGAAGAGTAGGCAGTGAACGGATTGAAACTGTATAGAATAGGCTTGGATCACAACAGTGATCATGATTATAGAAACTCAACTTCAGAATAGCTTAGCTTCTGAATGCACAAGGTGCCCCTTTCCGGAGATGTCTGACCCGAGGATGTGTCTTTTGGCTCGTACACCCCTCTGCTCTTTTAAGCTCTGCTTGCCATCAGCTGCTCCAGTATCTGGCAAGTTCTGCTGCCAGTAATCTGAACCAGAACCAGGAGGCTATAACTTGTGTCTCTGGTTCTCCATTCTGACTGATTTCCTACCTGAGCACTGGCTCTGACTGAGCTATACCCTCTGCACACAAGTGCACACACTGGAGCAGCCAGAGGTTATTGAAGTCTCTGTGTGAGGTACATATACATCGAAGCCTGTCAATCACCTCTCTGGAGGGGAAGGGAGGTAGAGCGCTCGGCTCAAAAATACACCAAATTTAAACATATTGGTTACTGGAAGTTTTAATATTCTCTTCCTACATAGAGCAGCATATTAAAGGGGTTGTCTCATCTGAGACAGAGAGGTGCTGGTCCCACCTCTGGGACATAACTCTACAACGTGAAGGAAAGAGCACCGCACATGCGCAGTGTGTTCTCCATTCATTTCTATAGGTGTTATGAAAAGTGCCGAGCGAGCGCACTCAGCTATCTGGCAGCCAATTGGCACTGCAACCAATGGGCACCATCATAATGTAACATACAACATTACAATCGGGCGGTATGTTATAATTGTGTGATGTGGCCCTTATGGTTGTAATGTCCTGCCAGACAGAAACATTGGGCACCACCCATGGGTCCTGTGTACCTAGCCAGTATTTTTTAAGGCAGAGTAATCCCCTGCCAAGAAAAAAATGGGGGTTAGTCAGCACATCCCAGTGTGCAGGTGCACATCACCATGTGGCTGAAGGCGCAAAAACAAACAAAATATAACAGCACTCTGCAAACACAAATAATAAAGTAAATACAATTGTGCCATACACACTATAGAAAATGTACTAATGCTACGTTATAGGGGGCGTGGCCTACCGCAACATGGAGTAGAACGCGCTGCAGACCGCTCCTGCCCGAATCCTGAGTTTCACAGATCGCTGGTGAAAGCGAACCATACCAGAGGAGTCCCAGGAGTTTGCGGATCCATCTGGAACAAAGAGTGGTGGTGGCAGTCATGCCGAAGTGGGGGGAAGAGCGGCGCGCGCCCAGACAGAACGGAGGGCAGTCAAGATGGTGCTGTGAGTCGAAGCGTGGCAGTGCGCCTCAGTAAATGTGCCAGGGTGATAGAAGGGGCCAAGGACTGGTCACAAGCAGCTTGGACAGGAGACAGTTTCTCCTCAGATCAGGAGGATCACTCCACAGACGAAGAGGGGGAGAAAAATCATGGCAACCAGGTCCCTCTGCCCCAAACAAAAGCTCAAGGGAAAGAAATCCCTCATAAATACACTGAAAAGGAGCCTACCCTTAAAGATATTATGAAAGCAGTCGCTAGCTGCAATAATACCCTAAAAGCCCTCAACCTCCAGGTGGGCAGCCTAAAAAGAAGATAAATCCCTGATTAGGCATGACATGCACAAAATCAATGAAAGAACCTCAGAGCTTGAAAAAAGAGTGTCAGAGATGGAAGATGATACTAAACCTCTCAAAGTGGTGGCTAAGGTGACGGCAAGAGATGTGGCAGCCCTATTCGCCAAGACAGACGATCTGGGAAATAGATCATGCCGCAACAACATCAGAATAGTGAGGGTCCCAGAAAAAACAGAGGGGACAAATGCCACAGAGTATATTGAGAAATGGCTGCACCAGCTATTTCAGGACAAAGGTCTGTCCTCATTATATGATGTAGAAAGGGCACATCGGGTACCCACAAGACCACTGCCTCCTGGGAGACCACCGAGACCTATCCTGGCCAAAATACTACACTTTAATGACAGGGATACCATTCTGCGGCAGTCACGAGACAACGTGGACCTGGTCATCAAAGGAGCAAAAATTTCCATCTTCCCGGACTATTCCACAGAGGTCCAGAAGAAGCGTGCAAGGTTCCTGGACGTCAAGAGGAGACTTAGGAACCTACAAATTCCATACTCTATGTTATTCCCGGCCAAACTGAGAGTAGTGGCGCTGGGATCTACCAAGTTCTTTAAGGGACCCAGAAGAGGCGGCACATTGGTTGGACTGCCATGAAAATCAATTGAGAGTGCGAGATAAGGATGCCTGAGAAGATGATCTCTGGGAACTTACTCTCTTAATGTATTATGTGTTGTCTCTTTCTTTGTTTCCCTGTTTTTTTTAGAAATGCAAAGTGACGAGGGACATTTCATCTGTTGCTGCTTCCACTGATTACGAATATAGATAATATGTTGATTCCTCTGTAGCAGGAGCGTGAGTAGTGCACAGCAAGTGCAACTAAAGAAAAGTTACTAATTCATATCTTGCAGTTAAATATTGCAAAGTTAAATATGCTGTTTCAAAAGGTGGGCATTCGAGTTAAGGAGACCGCTATGGAAGAGCTGTTTAAAAATTATTCCTGTTGGAATAGATCTGTTATACAGGGGAGGGGTTTTGGGGGGAAAGGGAGGGTGAGTACTCACTCCAACCTAGGGATAGGGTTATCATCACATTATTTGGAGGATCAATTTTATGGTTTATATCAAGACTATGACACGCATGACTAGGATACTCAGCTGGAATGTGAGAAGTATGGCTGACACGCGTAAGCGTCATAGTATTTTAAATTATCTATTGCGTTTTCAGCCAGCTATCTGCTGTTTACAAGAATCGCACCTAACCAAGGATACATTACATTGGTTAAAAAAGCCTTGAATAAGTTATGGAGCTCATGCGGTGTTATCCTCGCATTCCAGGGGAGAAAGTATATTAGTACATAAAAACATTAGATTTGAATGTATTAAAGAATATTTAGATGAGGAGGGAAGATTTGTATGTCTACTATGCAATGTTGAAGGCATTCAGATGATATTGGTAGCACTATATATTCGTCCGCCGTGTGCGTCGTCCCTGCTGAGAGTCATCCTTGAGTATGTGGCAGAATATCCCTGGAATTCGGTGGATGTTGGTGGGAGATTACAACTGTACACCAGACGATCGGATTGACAGATGTAGGGTGGAGGGATCTGGAAGATCCCTGGGAGGTTCGGCACTGTGCAACTGGCTGTATGGAGACTGAGGCAACTGACAGTATGGAAATACTCTTGTAGCTCGTCCACATACTGCACCTTATCTAGAATAGACTTAGCACTAGTGATTGATGGGATGTTTCCGATTGTTAATTCCTCCGATTATCTCCCCAGGTCGATTTCAGACCATTCCATACTGAAAACGGAGCTGGACATTGGGAGGGCTAGAATAGGGCCGAAAATATGGAAATGCAATGCAGTTTGGTTGCAAATTCTGGGGGACCTGACAAATATGACTGTATCCCTTAAAGAATATTTTACTTTTAATACAGGCACATAGCCTCCTCATGTGGTATGGGATGCTATGAAAGCATATCTGAGGGGGCTACTGATTAAGTCCATTAGTGCACATAAATCTAGATCTAAAGAAGAGGATGTCAGGGTACATAAGGAGGCTGGGGAGGCGGAAAAGGGCGTTTGGGGTAACGCCTACCCAAGATACCAGTAGGGGATTAAAAGAGGCACAGGAACAACTGAGATGTCATCTTCTGAAGGTCGCAGACAGAAAACGTACCTTTTATAAACAAGGCACATTTGCAGAAGGTGAAAGTGTAGGGCACACACTATCGGTTAATATCCAGGGCTCAGCAGGGTTCTTCATGCATTGTGGAATTGTTGGATTCTCAGGGGAGGTCGTGTACAAGTACAGTAGACATTCTGGGAGTGTTGCAGGGGTTTTACTCCTCTTTATATGCCAAGACTGCCAATTCTGAGGAGGAGATATTACAATTCCTTAGGGAAGCAAATCTACCCACACTTTCAGCAGAGGAGAGGGAACAACTAGAGGCGCCTATTGAGATGGAGGAATTAGAGTAATCCTTGAAAGATATGGCTAATGACAAAGTTCCCGGCTTGGATGGTATCCCTGTGGAGACATATAAGAGGTTTCAGGGCTTTTTATTGCCAGAATTACTGAAGGTCTTTAACTATTCATTGGAGGTGGGCTGTCTTCCAGCTTCTATGCGGGAGGCCCTTATAGTAGTGATACCGACACCAGGGAAGGATCCAAGACTTCCCGACTCATACAGGCCAATATCCCTCCTAACGTCGGATGTTAAGTTGTTAGCAAAGGTTCTGGCGAAAAGACTGTCTAAGGTTATACTTAGCATAATACATCCAGACCAAATGAGCTTTATTCCCCAAAAATCTACAGCTATCAACATTCGCAGAGTATATACTAGCTTACAAATCCCGGCAGATAATTGTGGGGATAGGGACGTTTTGTCACTTGACGCGGCTAAGGCCTTTGACAGTGTGGAATGGGGATACCTCTGGGGTACGTTGAGTTGTATGGGCTTTGAACAACGGTTCATTAAATTGGTGCAAGTCCTATATTCTGATCCAAGAGCACGTATTAGGGCTAATGGGAGTGTGTCTACCTACATCCAGCTGGCTATGGGTACCAGAGAGGGTTGCCCACTATCCCCCCTCCATTAAGCCTTTAGCGGCGGTGGTGCGTAGGTCCCTAGACATCAAGGGGTTCCAGTATGGGCAGAAAAATAATAAAATTGCACTATACTCTGATGACACTCTTCTGTTTCTGGGAGATACGACATCTTCCCTATCGGCAGCTATGTCTCTGTTGGACAAGTTTGGCAGTCTGTCGGGCCTTAATAATAATTGGCAAAAATCAGCGCTAATGCCTATTGATGGCCAGGCGGTATCTGAGATAGCCAACGCTCATAATATCCCCTGTGTAAACAATATTAAATATCTAGGAATACAGATTTCACCCAGGACTAAAGGCTTTGAAGAGTTAAACCTCTCCCCCTTTCTTGCGAAATTTAGAAAGAAGACAAAAGCATGGAGTAAATTGTTTCTTTCCATTGTGGGTAGAGTGAACCTCCTTAAGATGGTGATGATGCCGCTGCTTTTGTATGTGCTTCATAATGCCCCAATATGGTTACCTTTGGACAGGTTTCATAAAATTTACTCTACAGTATATTTAGAGAACTTATATGGAGAGGAGGTAGCCCAAGGATTAAACTGGAAACATAACAATACTCCAAAACGGCGGGGGGTATGGCAGTACCAAATCCTTGGATCTACTACCTAGCAGCACAATGTCAGCATCTAAGGGGTTGGAAAGACTTTTCACTGGCGGATATGCTAGTCAGATCCTACAGCAAAGAATGGGAAAGAAGGACATAATGTGGATACTGTAAGGGGCGAGGAGAGGTACTCTGGAAGGCAATATCCCTTTGTTAGGCCTCATAAGGAGAGTATGGGTGAAAGTCAAGCAGCTGAGAGGCGTTACGGGAGTAAGTGAACTAGCTCCGATCTGGAACAACTCCCTTCTTCCAGAGTTCATTTCACTGTCAGGCTTTCAAGGATGGGAAAATAAAGGGATTCATAGGATTGGCGATTTAGTAGAAGGCGGTAAGTTTAAATCATTTACCGATATACAGGAAAAATTCCAGACTCCTCGAACGAGTTTTTACCAATATTCACAGCTACGCCATGCGTACGATACTGTGAGGAAAAAAGGAAGTACCATAATTAAAATAGATATCGCCCAAAAACGAATCCTTACAGGAAGTGTAAAGAGAGGCTTGATATCTATGCTTTATCCAATGTTACTGGATAAATTCTTAATTTCTCATCCGTTGACTCGAATGAAAAAGTGGGAGAAAGACCTGGGGGAGATATCACAAGGTCAATGGGAAGATATTTTAGAGGCAGCTCCGTTGACTTCATTGAGTGAGCAGGGGAAACTGTCCCAACTTTTCATCATCCACAGAGTATATAAAACACCAATATTCTTAAAACGCATTGGGGTCAGAACAGACGTATGTTGCCCGAGATGTAATATGGAACCAGCGGATCTGGTTTATATGTTATGGAATTGTAAAAGTTTAGATACTTTTAGGTTTAGGTACTGGACAGGTACAGTATATTAGAGTTCATATACCAGAATACGGCAGTTAGGGTAGAGAGATATGTCTCTGAAGTAGGAACGGATGATTATAGCAAGATAGCGGTGGGTAGATTGTTGTATGTGGCCAGAAAACTGATTGCATTACATTGGATACAGTCTAGCCCCCAACGTTGCAGATGCAGATTCCACATGCATGCCGAGCCCGCTCTATATTAAACCTCTTAAGGTGCCACAATGGCCTCCATTAAATCAGGGAATGGCGGGCAGGCAAATTTTTTTTTATACAAAATGTATTTGCCATGAGTCTCACATTTATAACGTAGCAATAGCATGACATTTTCTTTTTTACTTCGTGAGTATATTATGAGAGTAATCCCCTGCCTTAATGAAAACCAGGCAAGTCCAAAAAAAATTGAAAAAAAAAGTTCAGGAAAATGAGACCCACATTAAGCCATTGTGTACTGACTGGCATGTAAAGTGCTGCAGGATATGTCAGCGCTATATAAGTAAGTAAAATAACAATAAAAGATATGTGGCCAAAAATCGCTCTCAGGGCCCTGCTCACCATGTGTCCACTGTACTTGAAAAGACTCGTTCACTCTGCCTGGCAGCAATGCTCCATTGTAAGGAGCAGAGAACATGACATCATGGAGGCTGACATAATAGACGGACCACAGCAGCCTCATTCCTGCTCTGCCCATTGCCCGTGACACTCCGTGGGTGGCGTGTCTGGACGGGATGGAAACTACACACACTGGATTTTATGGACTGTAAGATACTCTGGATGGACTATTTAAAAAACCTACATAATAAACTAATTCTACTTCATAAATATAATCTTACATATAGATATGGGATGGACCATCACTCCCAAGAAATACAGCCAAAATTTAAAGAAGAGACAAAATGTTGCCTGATTTGCTTGTACATAGAACACAATGGAAGATTCCAGTTGCCTCTTATATTCTGACGTTCACAGAAAGTGAATCTAAAATCACGTAAATTGACTCCCCAAACCATAATAATAACCTAAGAGCCTCAAATAAGATAAAAGATTCCCCCTTGGGGAGGAATCTTCCTGGAAAATTATGGGGTAGCCTTTGTTTAGGCTTAGGAGGCAAGTGCCTACATGTTGTGACCATTGCAGTGGGCCCTTCAGGAACCGGAGCGGAGGATAAGAGTGGTAGTGGCTCTAACGATATGTTGTCTTGTGCTGGTCTCCCTCAGGTCGTTGCTCCCTAGTGCCATACAGCGTAAGGAGGGTGCACCCTTTCTTCCCTCGGGGCACACCCTGATTCAGGGGCTTTTGCCTGATGGTAGTTTGGGGTGCTCCTGATGTTGGGTGTTTGGATGCGTGCAAGGCAGGGCGTGTAGTGAGCAATGGTCAGCTTGTGGTGTGGTAGGAGTCAAAAAACCAGGCAGAAGTAGAAGAATCAATATCTCTTTTTATTGGGTGCAAAATAGGGTTTTGTAGTACATCCAAGATCAATCTGGACACAGTGCAAATTCTTTCCCCAGATAGCATTGTATGGAGGCTGGCAAGATGGCAAATAATGGCACTCTTGGTAAACTATCTTGCTAAAGTCTCTCTCTCTTTTGAATCGATGGTTGACAATTCTAAACTGGCAAATATGGCTGTAGTGTCCACTGTGGGATACAGGTCTTTAGAGGCCGTGGTTAAGTGTGACAGGTATCTTAACTGTAGTCCCTCACAAGCAGCAAAGTCTGGCTAACTTCTATGCTTGGACATACAGATTCTGAGTTCTTTTTCTTTCTCTCTGTCTTGATCTTTCTATACAGAAATGGTAACATTCACAGAGATCAGTTAGTCTCTGAATCCTGAGGCCTAAGGAGAAGGAGCACATAGACTTGCTTATTCCTTCCTGACTCACTAGGCTCGTCTCTCTTTTTCATCAGGAAGTGGGACCAGGCCACTCCTGCCCCTCTTGAGAGGGGTGGAACAGTGTGATTAACCCTGTCCCTGCCAACCGCACTGGACCATGCTGGGTGTACATACTCTAACATTACATAACATCACAAACTATTTGCAGATACCCCCTGTACTGGAGTACTGCCCTATGAATAGCTACTTGTTGTGTTGCTATATTTGAGGGGGTTGACCACCTTTTGAAAGGCGGGAAGGTTCACAAGCCGTTCTCCTGGCCAGACCTTCAAAAGAGAAGAATACTTACCTGCTCCACACCACAGGGTTCCGGCTTCTTCACTCCCCATCTTTGGGTCTGCTGCTGTCAACATCCGCTTTAACACCGCAGCAGCTAATCGATAGCTGCAACAGTGACCTGCCCCCCTTATGTCACATGACCAATTGACATGACGCAAAAGGAGCAGGTCACTGCTGCAGCCAGCGATTGGCTGCAGCGGTATCAAAGCGGATGTTGAGAGAAGCAGCTGAGGCTGGGGAGCGAAGGAGCAGGGACCTAGAGGCAAGGAAAAGGTAAGTATGCTACACTTTTGCAGGTCTGGCCAGGAAGAGGGTTTGCCAAATCCCCCTCAAAAGGTGGCCAACCCCTTTTTAAAGTGACACAATTACGAGATATGGAGATATGTACAGAGACTACATCTCCCATCGCAATGTGCAACGTCAGACGAGGTAACCCAGTTGCCGGATGCAGGGGACAGATGATAGTCTATGGACGTGAAATCAGACTACATAGAGTTCGGCTGTAGTCTGCAACCATGGAGACACATGAAGCCGGTGACACAAAGTTTCTTTTTTTTTTAAGATCGATTTTGATTGGAGCAATTAAAAATGAAAATTGTTGGAAATGAGAGCATAGACTTTCTAAGCTCCACTTATAACAACTTGACAGTCTCCGTGGAGAAACAGTCAGTAAGCAGTACCGTTAACAGAACTGGACCGCCAGAGGCAGATTGTTCGAGAGCCAGGGACTAATCATACAGAAGTGTTGACCATTCAAAGAGGACTTGTCCCCTCACCTTACTTGACTGTTTTAGCAAATACTTGTATTCTTCATAAAATAAGAGTTCTAGAGCAACCCTTTGTGTTATGTCGTCCCTCTGTTATTCCTCCTGGAAATGTATACAGACTATACACTGTCTGACACTACCAGATCAGACTCTAATGGCAAGAGGAATTATGACACCCAGTTGTCAGTGTAATCATACATTTCTTAGGAGGAATAGCAGAGGAATGGCACAATGCAAACTTCTAAGAAAGATGTTCCATAATTGTACAGTATATACTAAAACAAACATGGCAAACAAGCTGAAAACTTCTATTTTTTGGACCATGCTAAACAGCTGACGGCAGCAGGTAGGGGACGAGGAGAGCAGGACACAGTAAACCTTTTCTCATAGATTGTAAGCTCTTGTGAGCAGGGCCCTGACTCCTAGTGTTTCAGTTGCATATTAGCCGGTTAGTTTTGTTTCGTACATGAACTCTATGAATTTGCAAAGCGCTGTGGAATATGGTGGCGCTATATAAATACATTTTATTATTATTATTATATTGTGGAGCTTTTATTATCAGAAGCAGTGTGAATATGAAGTTTTGTTCTGCCAGGTTCTGCTCCCGCTAGTGCACGGGAGGCGGAGCTTTAGTGTGAAGTGGTCTCTGCATTGCACTGCTGCACAGAAACCACTACAGCTGTCACTCAGAGCAGTGAAGGTCCACCTCCTGGACACTTGCAGGAGCAGAACCTGGAAGAGTAAAAGTCCATAGTCACAATACAACACAAACAATATACACAGTCGAGATATTATGTGACATGTCCCACGGCTAAAAATGTCTGACATTGGTTGGAAGAGCATGACCAAGACTTCCAAGTGCTATCCTGTCCCTTATTCCCCAGACTGGAACCCAAATGAGCATCTGTGGGACCACCTGGATGGTCTTGTTCGCTCTATGGATCCTCCCCACGTCCCCTCCAGCAGCTATGGGATGCAGTCAGCATGGCTCCAGATACCTGTGACAACCTACCAGGACCTTACTGAGTCACTCCCAGCCCGTCTAGCTGTTCTCCAGGCTGCGGTTATAACAATCTATATACAGTATATACTGTATGTACGGCGTCTGCTTCTAACTCCACTGATAAATCCCAGGCTTCTGTTTTGGGTTTGTGTGAAGCCCCCGATCTCCACGGCCATCTCTTCTATTACCTCAGCGCTGGTGTGGCCGGAAATGTTTCCTCTCTCTCCGCCGCAGTCCTGCAAGCACTTACGTGGTAAAGAATTTTCCATCTCGCTCTATGGCACCGTATGTGTCATCTTTGGCACGGCGCCAGCTTTCATAAAGTCGTCTGAGTCCAAGCTTTTCTTTATATTTGCCAGAAGTCTTTGTGCTTTCTTTTTTTTTTTAAACCTTTTTGTTAGGCTCTGGCTGCGGTTTTTAGCTTTCGTCTCACTTCAAGTTCACGCATTCAGTGAAGTTACAAGTGCAGGCCTTACATGAACGAGGCATAATGGTGCCGACTCGTCATTTATTCCATGTGCCTCAATATGTCCAAGGCCGCATAAGGCAGGAACAGGAGACAGGGTAATGTCACCAGCCGCAGCGAATATAAATCTGTTTTGGTACAAGATGCTTTTTTTGGATTCTTGAGAATTTCTTGTGAATATATACGGCTTAACAACAGAGCTTTATCACATGGACTTCATTAGAAAATCCAGATATTTGCTTTAAAGATGGCTGCTTGGCTCTCCTGACGTGTCTGGTTTAGTAAATACTTGTATTCCAATGAAACAGCAATTCTATAGTGTTATTTTTCTCAGAATTGTCCTGTTCCTCCGTTATTCCTCCTGGAACTATAGGACTACATTGACAACTATGCATTGCGGCTTACCTTCGAGTGTGTCACTGCACAGTCAGACACTGTCTAATGATGTCACACATTATAGGGATTTTTTTTTTTTAAAGAGGACTTGTCATCTCTCCTCTTGTACTGTCCCTCTCGTATTCCTCCTGGAAATATATGACTATAATAACAGGAACTAGGATAACATCTCCATGATGGTCATAATCCCTACTAGTGCTGGTAGAGTTGTTTCCAGCTCCAGGCTACAGAAATTGATGACCTATACTCAGGATAGGTCATCAGTATCACATCGATGGAGGTTCAACCCTCGCCACCCCCATTAACCGTTGCGCCAAAATCTGCCTAATATAGGCGTATTTCAGGCTAATATATTACCCTCTTGCTCATCTGTCAGATGCAGAGTGTTGGACCCCCGCCTTAAGATCGCTTATCGATATCTGTAGCGGAGAACTTTAATATAACCAGTAAACTCTCCTGCGCTGCACGCTGCTGTGAAGTAAAAAGTGTTGACACTTAGTTCTTCAGTTCCTGTCATTTCTACCTGACAGATAAATGGGTCTTCTTGCTGAATGTGACAATTATTATAATCGTTTAACTACTCAATGGTTTGCTCAATACAGTTTGCTCAATTTAAAGGGTCTTCCCATAGACGCTTATGGTATATCTAAAATTGTCCGAAATAAGGGGGGCGTTACCACTGGCAGTGAGACCCCTACCTATCAGGCGAATAGGGATTCTCTAACCCTTGTTCGCCTAGATGCAGAATAAATGGAGAACTTATATATGTGGTTTTCTCCATTCAAGTCAATGAAAAAAACAGCTTCAATAAGCCAGTGCCAGGATGGGGTGTCACTGATCGCCTTGGGCCTGAGGAGTAGGGATCAGGAGACCTCTGCTATATATTAGACAGTTATAGCATAAATTGAATTGAGGAAAAAATTTGCCCCCCCCCCCCCCCCCCACATGTCAAATGCCAAATTCTCAATTCAACCCCTTCCTCCTAGCTCTACTGTTAAAGACATACGTGTATAGACATTTCATTTAGCCCTATGAAACACACAGGGTAATACAGCACTACATACTTATTATATCCAGTGACGTGTCCTCTGATGTAGACATACTCTTTCCTAATCTTCTCCATTTGTACCAGACCACCATGACGACTTCTTTCAGCCACATCTCATCTCGCAGGATTTGGCAGACAGACATGTTAGATTCCTCACTTTTCCATCATCATCCTCCTCCTGGTCACCCAACATTGTTATCCTGCTGCTATCCCAATACTCTGCCTGCTGTGCTCCCCAATGCTCCTAAATACTATACTGAAGAAATAACAGTGACATACAGATAGTCCCCCCCTCCTATACTAATAGTGCTCCCCGACTGCCCTGAATAGTAATAGTGCCACCAATAGCACCCCAATAGCAAGAATGTTCTCAAGAGTGCCCCCATATTGTGCCCAATAAAAAATAATAATGCCCCTACAGTACCCACAGTATTAATAATGCTTCCATAGGGCCCCTATTGGAAGCAAGCCCCCCCCCCCACACTATAGTGGCCCCAGCAGTAACAAGGCCCCTCTATAAAGCAGCTCTTAAGAGCCCCCAGTAGTAATAAAGTCAATCTATAAGGCCCCCCTATAGTGCCTCCAATAGTTATAATAGTTATAGGGCCCCCAGTAGTTATTATGCCCCCTTATAGTGGCCCTGTAGAAGCTCCAAGTATTTATAATACTCCATGTAGTAGCCCCAGTATTTATAAAGCCCTGCTGCAATGCTGTAGTTATAATGCCCCACTAGTACACATAACGGACCCCCTGTAGTGCTCCGACCTGTAGTTTAATGCTCCCTGTAGTGGTAGTTTATATAATGCTCTAACCCTCCTTCCCCCATAGTCCCACTGTAGTATAATGGCAGCACGCTGTTGTAGTATATAATGCTCTTCCCCCTGTAGTCCCTCTCCATGCCGCTGTTCACAATGCAGGCCTCAGACCTCTTCCGGCCTGTGGCCTGAGTTCCCACATCCCAGTGCAGGGGTTTGTGACCTTGTTTTCGCCTTTATAGACCTGGCACAGGAGGTCAAGGTGATGTCATTGCGACTTTCTGTGCCATTCTAATGCCCCATAAGCATCAGGTCTAGTAGCCTGCTGCCTATAAGGCAGGGACAGGAGCCATAGCTTCCCCATCTTAGATTTACACCCGCTCAGAGGCAGATCAGAGCTCTATTAGGGTAAATAGGATCTTACACTCTCCCTGCTGCCCTGTGCATAGTACACACAGCAGCAGGGAGATTACCATGGCAGCCAGAGCTTCAGTAGCGTCCTGGCTGCCATGGTAACCAATCAGAGCCCCAGGATTACACTACTGGGGCTCCGATCAGAAGCTGCCACTGCCACCAATGAAGAGGAGGGGATCCTGTGGCCATTGCCACCAATGACTTTAATACTGGGGGGGTTGGGGAGGCGCACTGTGCCACCAATGATTTTAATACTGGGGGTGGGGGGGGGGGCGATTTTAACCTCTTGGGGACATAGGGCGTACAGGTACTTATTTCACATCACCGCCGCGCCCTGGGACTCCCCCCCCTCGTATTAGCAATTGCGGCGGATTAACCCCTTCTATGCCGCTGACCGCGGCATAGAAGGAGATTGTGTTTGAGTGAGCCCATCGAGTCCCCGCGCTGCTGTGGCGGGGAGTCAATGTTTCAGAAGGCAGCCCGATGCCGTGCAGTGGCTGCCCAATGCCCTGCACAGCATCTCGACCTGCCTTCTACGGGAGCCGAGGAGATCCAGCATCAGGCTGGGTCTCCTAGGCAACCTGTTAGTGTATTACTCTGTGTAATACACTAACAGGCAATGCATTACAATGCAGATGTATTGTAATGCATTGAAGAGGGGATCAGACCCCCAAAAGTGAACATCAGAAATAAAGTTAAAAAAAAAAAAAAAAGTTAAAAAAAGTGTTTTTAATAAAATTAATCAAGTAATTAAATTAATAAAGTAAAAAAAAGATAAAAAACGCCCCTTTCCCCTTATTTTATAATAAAAAACTGAAAAAAACACAAAACATACATATTAGCTATCGCCGTGTCCGTAATGGCCGGCTCTATAAATATATCACATGATCCACCCTGTCCAATAAATACCATAAATTTTTTTAGAAAAAAAAAACGTAAAAAAAAGCAATTTTTGTCACCTTACATAACAAAAAGTGCAACAAAAAGGTGTATGCCCCCAAAATAGTACCAATCTAACTGTCACCTCATCCCACACAAAATGAGCCCCTACCTAAGATAATCGCCCAAAAAAATAAATAAATAAATATGGATCAGAATATGGAGACACTAAAACATAATTTTTTTTGTTTCAAAAATGCTGGTATTGTGTAAAACTTAAGTAAATCAAAAAAGTATACATATTAGGTATCGCTGCATCCGTAAGAACCTGCTCTATAAAAATATCACATAACCTAACCCCTTAGATGAATACCATAAAAAAAGTGTAATAGCAAGCGATCAAAAAGTCATACGCACCCCAAAATAGTGCCAGTCAAACCTTTATCTCATCCCGTAAAAATCATACCCTACCTAAAATAATCGCCCAAAAACTGAAAAAACTATGGCTCTCAGACTATGGAGACACTAAAACATGATTTTATTTTTTTTTTAAATGAAAGCATTGTGTAAAACTTACATAAATAAAAAAAAAGTAGACATATTAAGTATCGCCGCGTCCGTAAGAACCTGCTCTATAAAAATATCACATGACCTAACCCCTCAGGTGAATACCGTATTTTTTTTTTATAAAAACGGTGTAAAAAAAGCCATTTTTTGTCACCTTAAATCACAAAAAGTGTAATAGCAAGCGATCAAAAAGTCATACGCACCACAAAATAGTACCAATCAAACCGTCATCTCATCCCAAAAAAAATGAGCCCCTACACAAGACAGTCGCCCAAAAAACAAATAAAACTACAACTTTCAGAATTTGGAGACACTAAAAAAATCTTTATTTTTTTCAAAAATGCTTTGTTATGTAAAACTGAAACAAACAACCCAAAAAAGTAGTCATATTTGGTATTGTCGCGTCCGTGACAACCTGCTCTATAATAATACCACATAATCTAACCTGTCAGATGAATGTTATAAATAACAAAAAATAGAAACGGTGCCAAAACAGCTATTTCTTGTTACCTTGCCTCACAAAAAGTGTTATATAGAGCAACCAAAAATCATATGTACCCTAAACTAGTACCAACAAAACTGCCACCTTATCCCGTAGTTTCCAAAATGGGGTAACTTTTTTGGAGTTTATACTCTAGGCGTGCATCAGAGGGGCTTCAAATAGGACATAGTGTCAAAAAAACAGTCCAGCAAAATCTGCCTTCCAAAAACCGTATGGTGTTCCTTTCCTTCTGCGCCCTGCCGTGTGCCCGTTTAGCAGTTTATGACCACATATGGGGTGTTTCTGTAAATGACAGAATCAGGGCCAAATATATTGAGTTTTGTTTGGCTGTTAACCCTTGTTTTGTAACTGGAAAAAATGGATTCAAATGGAAAATCTGCCAAAAAAGTGAAATTTTGAAATGTTATCTTTATTTTCCATTAATTCTTGTGGAACACCTAAAGGGTTAACAAAGTTTGTAAAATCAGTTTTTATTACCTTGAGGGGTGTAGTTTGTAAAATGGGGTCATTTTTGGGTGGTTTCTATTATGTAAGCCTCACAAAGTGACTTCAGACCTGAACTGGTCCTGAAAAAGTGGGTTTTAGAAATTTTCGGAATAATTTCAAGATTTGCTTCTAAACTTCTAAGCCTTGTAACGTCCCCAAATAATAAAATGGCATTCACAAAATGATCCAAACATGAAATAGACATATGGGGAATGTAAGGTAATAACTATTTTTGGAGGTATTACTATCTATTATAAAAGTAGAGAAATTGACATTTGGAAATTTTCAAATTCTTCAAAATTTTTGGTAAATTTGGAATTTTTTTAATAAAAAAAATTATTTTTTTTGACTCAATTTTACCACTGTCATGAAGTACAATATGTGACGTGAAAACAATCTCAGAATGGCCTGGATAAGTAAAAGCATTTTAAAGTTATCACCACATAAAGTGACATGTCAGATTTGCAAAAAATGGCCTGGTCCTTAAAGTGAAAAATGGCCCGGTCCTTAAGGGGTTAATACTGGGGGGTGGGCGCACTGCGCCACCAATGTTTTTAATACTGGGGAGGGTGCACTGCGCCACCAATGATAATTAACGTTTAATACAGGAGGCGGGTGTGTCGGCGCAGAATCACATAGCGAGCACCCTGCCTCTGACAGGGAGCTGCGATCAGCGGCAGCAGTTAACCCCTCAGGTGCGGCACCTGACGGGTTAACTGCCGCTGATCGCAGCTTCCTGTCATATAGGCTGGACACCGCCTCCTGTATTTGTATAAGACGTTAATTATTATTGGTGGTGCATTGCACCCGCCCCTCCTCCTCCCGTCTCTCCTCACTGGCAGCGCGGCACAGGGGGAGGGAGAGAGTGACTCCTTCTCTCCTTTGCTGCTGAGGGAACATGTTCTGTGATAGCGCAGTGGATGCATTTTTGGCATATCGACAAGGTTAGATGCCGATACCGATAACTTTAAAAATCATGAATATCACCCGATAATATCGGTAACTCCGATAATCGGTCGATCCCTAGTCGGGACCAGGGCCGGCCTTTGGGGTGTGCGGGCTGTGCGGCCGCACAGGGCGCCATAGTAACAGGGGCGCTGGGCGGCCGACAGCTCGCAATGTAATCTGCGGCAGGCGAGGCTGCACTTGTGTTCTCCCTCGGGGCGCCCCCTCCATCTCCCCCTCCCCTGTCTGACCTGCCTGCTGCCCCCGCCGCTGCCAATAAGAAGAGAGGCAGGAGGAGGAGGGGAGGGGCTGTGGCCACTGCGCCACCAATGAAGAAAACTGACCTGAATACAAATACAGGAGGCGGGTGCCGGAATCAAATAGCCGGCACCAGACCTCTGTGACAGGGAGCTGCGATCAGCTGCAGTTGAGTTAACCCTTCAGGTGCGGTACCTGAGGGGTTAATTGTAGCCCCCTGTCACAGAGGTCGGGTGCCGGCTATTTGATTCCGGCACCCGCCTCCTGTATTTGTATAAGAAACGTTGGTGGCACAGTGCGCCCCCCCCCCAAACACCCCAGTATAAGAAACATAATTGGTGGCTCAGTGCGCCCCCCCTAGTATAAGAAACGTTGGTGGCACAGTCCGCCCCCCCCCCCAAACACCCCAGTATAAGAAACAAACATAATTGGTGGCTCAGTGCGCCCCCCCTAGTATAAGAAACGTTGGTGGCACAGTGCGCCCCCCCCCCAGTATAAGAAACATTGGTGGCTCAGTGGGAAGTGCAAATGAGGGTTAAAAAATAATTTAAAAAAATTAACTCACCTCCTCCAGTTGATCGCGTAGCTGCCGGTCTTTCTTCAGGACCTGTGGTGACGTCACTGAGCTCATCACATGACCCATTACCATGGTGATGGATCATGTGATGTATCATGTGATGAGCACAGTGATGTCACCACAGGTCCTTTGACAGGTCATGAAGAAAGAACAGAAGACGATCAATTGGAGGAGGTGAGTTAATTATTTTTTTATTTTTTAACCCTCATTGGCACTGCCCACTGCGCCACCAATGTTTATTATATTGAGGGGGGGCGCACTGCGCCACCAATGTTTATTATATTGAGGGGGGGCGCACTGCGCCACCAATGTTTATTATATTGAGGGGGGCGCACTGCGCCACCAATGTTTATTATATTGAGGGGGGGCGCAGTGCGCCAATGTTTATTATACTGGGGTGTTGGGGGGGCGCACTGCGCCACCAATGTTTATTATACTGGGGGGTTGGGGGGGGGCGCACTGCGCAACCAATGTTTATTATACTGGGGTGTTGGGGGGGCGCACTGCGCCACCAATGTTTATTATACTGGGGTGTTGGGGGGGCGCACTGCGCCAGCAATGTTTATTATACTGGGGTGTTGGGGGGGCGCACTGCGCCACCAATGTTTATTATACTGGGGTGTTGGGGGGGCGCACTGCGCCACCAATGTTTATTATACTGGGGTGTTGGGGGGGCGCACTGCGCCACCAATGTTTATTATACTGGGGTGTTGGGGGGGCGCACTGTGCCACCAATGTTTATTATATTGGGGGGGCGCACTGCGCACAACGATGGGTTAGGGAAATTTCACAGCAGAGTGCGCATGCGCTGGGAGCCTCGCCGGCGGTTAGGGTAGGGAAAAATTATGGGTCAGTGCACAGGTGCGGTGATCGGATGGATGTTCTCAGCAGGACACCGGCCGACACTGCGCATGCACCGGGAGCCTCACCAGCGGTTAGGGTAGGGAAAAAGCACTGGCCCGTACGTAATTTTCCCCTTCCCTAACCGCTGGTGAGGCTCCCGGTGCATGCGCAGTGTCGGCCGGTGTTCAGCTGAGAACATCCATCTGATCACTGCGCCTGCGCACTGGCCCATAGTTTTTCCCTACCCTAACCGCCGGCGAGACTCCTGGCGCATGCGCACTCTGCTGTGAAACTTCCCTAACCTGACGTTGTGCGCCTGCGCGGCGCTGCACACCTCCTCACGTCATGTCCGGTGCGACCGGAAGTGACGAGGGTAGGGAAATCTCACGAAGTAGGGAAGTATGACATTACACCGGCCTTTGGGGTGTGTGGGCTGGGGGGGGGGGCGCCACAAGGTTAGCTCGCACAGGGCGCCTGGACACCTAAGGCCGGCCCTGGTCGGGACACCTCCATGCACAGGGTTGGCTAGTCTTGCCAAAATCATCGGGTTCAGCCGAAATAAATCTAATGTGTTTTGCCACCATAATATAATATAACATAATACAACACATAATATTACTATAATATCTGAAGATGTATAATTGATTCAGCAATTGCCCTATTTGTGGTCATCAAGGAATTTTCTCCCCTTTAGTGAAGACATTTGGCAAGTACCTCATAGGGTTGTTGTTTTAGCCTTCTTCTGAAGCAACACTACATGAGAATAAACTATATGAACCTTTTTTATTTCAACATTTTGGGCTATGTCTTCTAACTCTAACCTTGTATTCAGTAATTCGACTGAGCGTCTCATCTGTAGTTTAGTAATGGCATGTTTTTTGTTTAGTAGTTATGCAAATTAGTTCTCTTATCAAAAAGAAAAAAAAGCTGAGCGTCTAATTTCACCAGATGCAAGCTAGCTATCCTATAAGTCCATATTCGTCCTCTTAAACAGGCCTTGAGGCATAATTTAGGAGTATAGCTAAGTCAGTGTCTCATCTGCAGGTATATGTTTGCTACAGGTTGATTGCCCCTCATCAGTTCAGAGGAGAGAGAACTGGCTTAACCGGGTGAGAAGCTTTTGTCATGATTTTGGGTGTACTATTTATCCTTATAGGGAGTGCCTAATAGGGATACAGGCCAAGCAATGCTTCTCTGGGAAAAAAGTATAGAAATTAGCTCACTTTCCAAAAGGAAAATAACACTGAGCCTTTAATGCCTTCAGATAGGTATCTATCTCCTATAAGTCAATGTTTGAACTCCAAAACAGGTCTTGAGATATAATTTAGGATTATAGCTAAGGGCTCTTTCACACTTGCGTTGTCCGGATCCGGCGTGTACTCCATTTGCCGGAATTACACACCGGATCCGGAAAAACGCGTAAGAACGCATAATTTTTTCTTTCCGGATGCGTCTTTCCGGCTTTTTTGGTAAGAGACTGATCCGGAAATCCTGAAGCCAACATCAACGTTTTTTTTCCGGATCCGTCGTACGGATCCGGCCCCATACCGGATCCGTACGACGGATCCGGAAAAAAAACGTTGATGTTGGCTTCAGGATTTCCGGATCAGTCTCTTTTCGCGCCAGCCAAGTCCTTCCTACTTCCTGGCGCAGGCGCAGACGCAACTTCCGGATCCGTCGTTGCGTCGTAACAACTGAAGATGTTAGGACGGATCCGGAATAATATATTTTAATGGGCTATTATTCCGGATCCGTCGATGCGGCAAGTGTTCAGGATTTTTGGCCGGAGCAAAAAGCGCAGCATGCTGCGGTATTTTCTCCGGCCAAAAAACGTTCCGGTCCTGAACTGAAGACATCCTGATGCATCCTGAACGGATTTCTCTCCATTCAGAATGCATGGGAAAAAAGTATGCAATTTAGCTCTCTTATCAAAAATAAAAGAAAAAGACTGTTTAAGAGGTCGAACATTGACTTCTAGTACCTGACCTCTGGTGGCATTAGTTGAGCCTCTAATGCCACTAGAGGTCAGGTACTATAAGTCAATGTTTGACCTTTTAAAAAGTCTCTGAGACGTAATTTAGGATTATAGCCAAGCCAGTGCCTCATCTGTAGACAGCTGTTTCAGGTTGATCGCCTCTCATCAGTGCAAAGCAGAGAGAACCGTAGAGAAGCTGATATTGTGTGAATAATTTCTGTTCATTGCCATAAATCTCATCTTTGGTTTCTCTATTTTCATGATCTAGAATGTGTCCATCTTTGAAGAGCGGGCCCATGTACTTTATATGTCCTTGGAGAAATTAAAATTCATCGACGACCCTGAAGTGTTCCTCAGAAGATCGGTCCTCATCAACAACCTGATGAAGAGAATTCATGGAGAGATTCTACTGCAGAACAACTGGTGCTTCTCAGCATGTGCCCTGAGCAGCGCATCGGCCCAGGAATGGTTTGTGCCCCAGGACTGTCCTTATCGGAAACGCCTTCGTATTGCCAAGGATGACAGTAGCCTTCAGACTTGTTGTTTTTACCAGGAATGTGGCAGCCATTATCTAAACATTCCGTTCACCGTTAATGCCAACGCAGGGCAAATTGCAGCCTCCTGCTCGTCTAGTAGCTCTTTGCCTTTGCCAGGATGCTCTCACCATATGGATTACACCATGGCGGAGGCTCCTTTATACAGGAACAGCATCCAGGGACCTTCCTGTGGGGGGTTGGTCACCAATTCAAGGCCTCAACACAAGCCAAATTTGCACGAGGAACCGGCGGAAGAAAAGAGAGGCACGCTCAGCTTGAGCTGTGAGACCTCCAATGGAGGTGGTGCCCTGGAACGAAAAGGCCGACTTTATGATTTTTTGGCAACTGGTTGCAATGACAAGAGTAGCATAAGTGAACCGTGGAAAAAATCTCTCAGGAAAAAAGAGGTTTTTCCAGGTAATAAACTATGCTGCACCAAAGGAAATAAGATGTGAGGGCGGCAGCAACTGATTTCGTAATTTCTTTTTTTGTCGTTGCCTAAAAATGGGCTTCTGTTCTGCAGTGGAAATGGGTTTTTTGTAGCTTTTTATGGTGATAATGAAACATTCCCTATGCAAAAAGGGATTTCTGGTATGAAACGAAATGTCCAGTGTTTTTAATTTGTGTAATATAGTTTATGAAATGTATTAGCTCACATTTACAGAGATCAGTTTTCGGTACTGACCGTGATTTGGGCTTATGCTATGAAGATGGATTCATAGTACTATACTGTGCCTCTTGTACGTAAGACAAGTCTTCATACTTGCCTAGAATTCAGAAGTGGGTGCCGTCATACACATAGGCTGGATTATGTGTCGGAGCACCCAGTTTGACTGTTGGTCTTCTTATTGGAGACCTTCTTTTTTGCCATTGGAGGTAAGGCCAAGGGCATGAAACAAGCATTGCAAATGTATTTTTTCTCCTCATCTGCTGTAGTGATCTTCATTTCACTCGTAATATTTGTATTAAAATAAATATTGAGCTTACAATGTAGTCATTTATTTCATACCATGTGAAGACCTACAGACTAGGACAGAGCTGCAGTGAAAGCCAGGCTGACCAATAACATGAATTCTCACCAAAAATCTAACATAGTATTGGGCTTGGCAACTCAAAGAGTCCAAGAGGAGGGCATTATAGTTGTTGGCCTATCTGGGACATTGATGGCATTGGGACATTGATTGCTAGGATGTCAGATCTGTGCAGGTCCGACCTCTGGGACCCGCTCCTATCTAGAGAACGAAGCCACCAAAGTGGAGAAAGGCTGTACAGCGATCCCCGGAGGAGCTGGTGCTGAGGATGGGGGTGGTAGTGGTCCTGATGAAGTGTTGTGTCAAGGTGTTCTCCCACAGGCCGTTGTTCCCTGGGGACCGGTGTAGCGGAAATGTAGTATTAAAAGAGCCCAAAGTTAAACATATAAAAGTATTTTTTAAGTGCAAAGTAAAACTTCAAATACATCCAAGTGCAAAACTTTTCTAGTACCAGTAAGGATTATGGATCTAGGCTGGATGGCGGAAATTTTAGCACTTAGGTCATTCTGGCCTAATAAATTTTTGAGTGATGGGTGTCTTTGCTGTAGTCCCTCAACTTGCAGCAGTGTCTGGAGCTACTGGTTATAGCAGTTTACTCTGCTGTCAAACTTCTCAACACTTCACTTGTATGTCACAGTATAGGGATAGTGCACACAGTGATGTCACAATATGAGTATAATGCACACAGTGATGTCACATTATAGGGATAGTGCACACAGTGATGTCACAATATGGGTATAATGCACTCAGTGATGTCACATTATACGGATAGTGCACACAGTGATGTCACAGTATAGGGATAGTGCACAATATGGGTATAATACACATCGTAATGTCACAGTACAGAGATAATAAAGACATCAAAACACAACGATAAACAGTGATGTTACAGCACTGGAATTATACAGTGATGTCACATGTGAGCATAGTATAATGCACATATGATGTCACGGTGCAGGAATGGAGTGATGTCACAACACAAGGAAAAATTCAAAAAGGAAGGACACAGAAAAAGAATAATGCAATTTATTTCAGCACTAGGCCACACCTCTAACTCACCCAACCCACCCAAAACATAACACCTAATCCCACCCAGTCCCCTAAATGCCCCCACAAAGTAACTATTCCCTCTTTATGCCACACAGTAATTATGTCCACTTATGTGCCCTTCACAGTAGCTATTGGCAGATATTTGCCCCCTAATAGTAAATATGCCCCGATATGTGCTCCCTCACAATAGTTATGCCCAGTTATGTGCCCCCTCACAGTACCTATTGCCAGATATGTGCCCCCTAATAGTAAATATGCACCGATATGTGCTCCCTCACAGTAGTTATGCCCAGTTATGTGCCCCCTCACAGTAGTTATGGCCAGATATGTGCCTCCTCACAGTAGTTATGTCCAGTTATGTGCCCCCTCACAGTAGTTATGTCCAGTTATGTGCCTGCTCACAGTAGTTATGCCCAGTTATTTGCCCCCTCACAGTAGTTAAGAAAAAAATTAGTTTGTTATTTGTATTACATTATTTTCTTACTTTTTACAGTCTGTGTGTGAGTAGCAGCTAGTGAAGGCAGGCTCCTCGTGGCTTGTTCTTCACGCGCCGACACAGCTCCCTGTAGGCTGCGCGAGTCCTCCCTCTCTCACCTCACACCTCGCCTCCGGCATGAGCCGCGTGACGTCACACGGCGCACGCCGGTGGTATCAACCAAATGAATCCTCCATGGGGGGGGGGCGAGGAAACGCAGAGGAGGAAAGGGAGCCCGAGCCAGGAGCGCAGTCGGCACAAAATTCATAGGGGGAGAGAAGGAGCAGCGCTGACATGGCTGGTGTGGACGGTGTAGGCGGGTGCAGGAGCGCACTCAGCACAGCAAGCACAGCAAGTGGCGCTTGGCTAATGTGGTACAGTGAAGCTGTACACTGCTGGCACTTCACCTGCGCCCCCCTCCTGTCCGCAAATGGTAGCGCCCAGGGCACCCGCTCCTTCGGCCCCTGCCTTGTACCGGCCCTGGGGGGAGGTATGCTACCTATACCTCACACATTGTTGGTATTTAGTCTAAGATACGATACCACTTTAAAGAGGACCTGTCCCCTCTCCTGACATGTCAATTTTAGTAGCTACTTGCATCCCCCATGTAATAACTATTCTGGAGCATCTATTCTTATGGTTGTTTGCTGTGCCGTTCCTGTATTATTACTGCTTGAAGTTTACAAATAAATTGCCAGCAGTCTGCAGTAAAGGTACTGCTGGGTATTACCAGAAGTAGGTGTGTCTGACTCTTTCCAATCAGTGCTGTTGGTGTCAGACTGTGCAGGGACACACCCCAACTGGTAACACCCATCTGTATCTTTACTGCAAGTTGCTGTCTGTCATTCATAACCTCTAGTAGAGATAATAAAGCAATGGCACAGCACATAAGTCATAAGAATAGATGCTCCAGAATGGTTATTACATGGGGAATGTAAGTAGCTACTACAACAGACATGTCAGGAGAGGGAACGGGTCCTTTTTAAGACTGGCTAATACTATTGTGTACCGTAACATCTAACCTGATATTAATCGATAATGCAATAAACTGCCATTGTGGTGGATCACAGCCATATGACGTGTTTGGTTATGGTGCTGTATGGTTAATTGTTGTGCACTCAAAGGGGTTATCCTATGAGAAATATAAAAAAAAATGAAAATCAGACATCATATAGTACATGTCAATCATTTAATAACAAAGCTAGAACCAGCCCTGTACCTCACATGGATCCAGAGATCTCCACATTCATTGCTCTGCTAGGTTTATATCAAGCTGACCGCTCATGGGGTATATCTGCTGCAGCTCTCTCCCGATCAGCTCTCAGGAGGTGTGTCCTTTCTCAGGGGTTGTTTCCTTTCTGCTGCAGTTCTCTTCCTATCCCAGCTCAGGGGAGTGTCCTTTCTGCAGTAGCTCTCTCCCGCTCAGGGATTATGTCCTTTCTCAGAATGTATGACCTGTTTTCAGGGGGTTGTCCTTTGTGCTGCAACTATCTCCCTATCACAGCTCAGGGTGTGTGTCCTTTCCCAGGGGGCATATCCTTTCTGCTGCAGCTCTCTCTCTCTCTCTCTCTCTCTCTCTGTAACTGTCACAGTTTCTAACAGTAGATACAGCTGGTAGCAGTTAAAGAATGAAACTGAGCATGTGTGACCAAATCAGCAAAGTGGGCAGAGGAATAAGGTAGAGAACAAACAGCAGGTGGAGCTATACAGATAGTTTTTATTGAAAAACTCAGGGATCATACTAAATTGTAAATAACATACAATTACAAAAGTATTCAGATGCTGGTTTGTAAAATGTATATTTTGTATGGGACAACCCCTTTAAGATCCCCATAAAATAGATTGAGCCAGTTGATGATCTAATATGTATGGGGAGCTCCTGACTCCATTTGATGGCGCCGCGTTGAATACTTGCTGCTGACTGGAGGCTCAGGACAGGACCTTCGCTCCAGCGTGATGACGTTTCGCAGGTCCTCTCTTGCACATCCAGTCAGCAGCCAGTGTTCACCGCGGCACGATCAAATGGAAGAGGTGAGTTTTTTTTTGTTTTTTTTTGCACAAGCAGAGAAGGGGGCATTATTAATTTTGGGGGACACTAATGGGGGCCTTACTATTACTCGGGGGCACTAATAGAGGCATTAATATTACTAGGGGGCTCTCATGGGGGCGTTATCAATTCTGGGGGGAGCTAATGGGGGCATTATTAATTCTGGGAGGCACTAATTGGGACAATAATATTATTGGAGGGCACTAATGGGGGCACTATTAATTCTGGAGGGCGCTAATGGAGGCAATTATTAATACTGGGGGTGCTAATGGGGGTATTAATATTACTGAGGGGCACTAATGGGGGCATAAATATTACTGGGGGCACTAATGGGGGCATTACTATTACTGGGGGGCACTAATGGAGGCATTAATATTACTGAGGGGCACCAATAGAGGCATTAATATTACTGGGGGCACTAATGGGGGCATTAATATTACTGAGGGGCACTAATGGGGCATTAATATTACTGGGGGACACTAATGGGGGCATTAATATTACTGGGAGGCACTAATGGGGGAATTAATATTACTGGGAGGCACTAATGGGGGAATTAATATTACTGGGGGATACTAATGGGGGCATTAATATTACTGGGGGACACTAATGGGGGTATTAATATTACTGGGGGGCACTAATGGGGGAATTAATATTACTGGGGGCACCAATGGAGGCATTAATATTACTGAGGGGCACTAATGGGGGCATTAATATTAGTGAGGGGCACTAATTGGGGGCATTAATATTACTGGGGGGCACTAATGGGGGCATTAATATTACTGGAGGGCACCAATGGAGGCATTAATACTACTGGGGGCACTAATGGGGTCATTATTAATACTGGGAGCCACATTATGATATAGCGACTTAACAACCGTGTTAAGCCACGCCCCACAGCCACACCCCCTTTGGGTGTGGCTTAACTTGGCCGGTATTTTTTGTTGGGAAAGTTGGCAACACTAGAGAGAAGAAAGGGCGCAATTTCAACCCGGCCCTGATCCTTTTGTTTTCCCAATAGAAAAGCCACCGCCAGAGGTATTTCCCTTTTCCCCACTAAAAACACATCCACGTGCGGCCGAACCAAAGGTGTATATGTGTGGGCACCACTCAGCTCTCCTCACATCTGCTTATCATTGTTACTATTTGGAGTTTGGAAGTAGTCAACTATCCCATAGATAACGGGCAGACGCCCCACTGCAAGATGTCAAATGTTATTACCGTAAAGGTAGAGCTTTAATATTTCCCAGATAAAACCGCACCAAGGTTGGGATTTTTCAGGATGTACCTTGGCCTGGTGTTGATTTGTGGCTTTTGGTAATACACACAAAAGCCATTGTTTGTGTCTGCCTGGAAACTGCTAAGAAAACCACATATTTATTTTACATTTCCAATATTTTTTTTGCAGACCGCATGTCCTCCAGCCTCCACAATGCAGCCTCTGAAGCCGACTTTGCACGCATTCCTGCTTCTTAATGATGGGAGACGTTATCCCTCTTTTCTTTCATCTCCTTACTGCGCTGTCTAACACACTACATGATATACATTTACTTATGTAAGATATTATAAAATATTACACATAGCACAAAAAAGTAGAAGGAGTTGCCCAGGCTACTTTCACATTAGCGTTTTTTGCGGATCCATCGTGGATCTGCAATAACGCTTTCGTTACAATAATACAACCGCATGCATCCGTCATGAACGGATCCGGTTGTATCATGTCTTCTATAGCCAACGGATCCGTCCCCCATTGACTCTCAATGGTGTTTAAGACGGATCAGTTTTCTATTGTGTCAGAGAAAACGGATCCGTCCCCATTGACTTACATTGTGTGTCAGGACGGATCCGTCTTGCTCGGCACCACATCGCGGACAGAAAAACGCTGCTTGCAACCAAACGGAACGGAATGCATTTTGGTGCATTTTGTTTCGTTCAGTTCAGTTTTGTCCCCATTGACAATGAATGGGAAAAAACTGAAGTGTTTTCTTCCACTATTGAGACCCTATGACGAATCTCAATAGCGGAATTGAAAACGCTAATGGGAAAGCAGCCTAAGGAGACAATGAGAATGATTTGCACAAAAAATAAGAAAAGGTGCGCCCCTTTTAATAAAATTTGTTGCAACTTATCGGGGTTATCAAAAAGCTATAATGCCCCACATATGCCTGGGCCCCTCACAGAGGTGTACTTACCTCACCGTTACTTCTGACGCCGCTGGAGAACATCCAGTGATGAGGGGGGGGGGCAGCCAATAGCAGGCTGCAACGGGAACGGGCCTCCCTAGCAGCTCGTTCCCATCGCAGCCTGCTTTGGCTGCCCCCCCCGACACCGGATTTTTTTATCCACAAGACGGGGAGATGCAACGGCAGCCGCGCAGGCATAAGAAGCAACGTGGGTCCCGGGGAGCGAGGTAAGTGCCACCCTTTGTGAGGGGCCCAGGCATGGATAACCGCTTTAAAAGCTTTTCTAGGATTTAGATATTGACGGCTTATCCTCAGGATAAGTCATCAGTATATGATTGGTGGGTGTGCAACTCCCAGCACCGCTAACAATCAGTTTTTTAAAGAGACCTCGGGGCTCCGGTGGGCGCTGCAGCATTCATGGGTCACATGGACTAGGAGCAGCTCAGTCTCATTCAAGTTAATTGGGCCAAGCTGCAAAACCCGAGTGGTGATGTGTCAGCAGTAGCACGTGACTGTTGAGCCTCAGTGGTCACTTGCCGTTCAGGCACGCATCACGACTAGTCGGCAGGTTGAAGAGAGCGATACCGATGAAGAACGGAGCTAAGAGAGAATATGCAAGAGCCATGAGACCCTACAATATGTGGTTGGTCAGCCAGCCCTGCATTGAAAACCAGGGCAGAGGACAATGGGATTAGTGTGCAAGAAAGTACAATGGGGCAATTCAATGAAGGATTATCTGACAACTACTATGCTGAACTTCGGGGACTGTGGGTGGTGGGGTATATTCAGACCCTTTTGCCTTGAGCACCAGGAGGCCTTAAAAGATCTTAAACGGTTTTTCCAAGACTTAGGGCTGTATTACATTTAACGATGTGGCTCATGATTGTTGGGAGGGAAGCGTTCCTTCCTGGCAATCGCCTGCTCGCTAGCGGAGGAGACCGCTGCTATTACATGCAGCGATCTCCTCCCCTGTATAATGCCATTGCTTGTCCCTATACTCAATCATTATTTGTCAGCAGCAGATCATGATTAGACACCACCATCTGCTGCTGGCAAACAATTATTTTGAAGCGTGCTTAAATATCAGGATTGCCAAGGTAATCGGGTAATCGGCAGCAGTATTAGGCTACATGCACACGACCATGCCGTTTTTTGCGGTCCGCAAACCGCGGATCCGCAAAAAACGCAAGCCGCCCATGTGCCTTCCACAATTTGCGGAACGGAACGGGCGGCCCTTTGTAGAAATGCCTATTCTTGTCCGCAAAACGGACAAGAATAGGACATGCTATATTTTTTTTGCAGGGCCACGGAACGATGCAACGGATGCGGACAGCACACAGAGTGCTGTCCACATCTTTTGAGGCCCCATTGAAGTGAATGGGTCCGCACCCGAGCCGCAAAAACGGCGGCTCGGATGCGGACCAAAACAACGGTCGTGTGCATGAGGCCTTACACTGCTAGATCATTGCTAACACGCATTACTATGAAGACTATCCTCAGGAATACTCATCAATATCAGATGTTCAGATGATCAGCTGTAGGGAGACGGAAGCAGAAGGCTCCATACACGGTGGTGTTGCTGTGCTGGGTACTGCAGTTGCCGTACGCCCGTGCCAGAAATTACAAAATGTAGGGTGCTTTCGGCTTCGGCTCCATACACTGTATAATTTTGGGTGCGGTGGTTGCCCAAAACAGCTGATTGGTGGGAATGCTGGGGTTCTAATTCTGATATTGTTTATCTATCCTAAGGATAGGTCTTCAATATCTGTAGACGGGACAACCCCTTTAATTTCCTCATACTAAGGGCTCATTCACACGACCGTGTGTGCCCGTGCTTGTGCTGCCCATCCAGCCATGTGAATCCCATATTGAGGTGCAGACCCAATGACTTGAATGGTTCCGCATTCCACAATATACGGCAATATAGGACATGTTCTATCTTTTGCGGTGTGGAGGCACGGACCTGAAGACCCATGGAAGTGCTCCCCTGGGCTTCCGATCCGTGCCTCCGTTTCTCACCACACCATATCTTGCGGATTGCAGACCCATCCAAGTCAATGCACACCACCGGTGCCCGCTGTTTGCGATCCGCATCACGGGCACGGACGGCCTAAGGTCAGGGCAGCCCTTACTGAAATGAATTTGCCCTGAGTGTAATGTGGAAGAACCATCTTTACAACTTGTTTTCACTTTTCCTCTAGACAGCTTCCAAAAAAGACAGAATAAAAAAGAAACAAAGAAATATAATTACCATAAATTGCTCTGAGCAAATGCATTAACAACAACAAAAAAAAGTGTTTCTATTAACGTAGCTATCACCGGTTGTACCTTAAAATATTGGCTCAAAGTGACAGCGGAGGATTATACATCTATTAAGTAAACAGGGTGATTTTTCTTCTTTTTTTTTTTGATCTCTCGTTTTATCTCCATTTCCTATACATAATGCATACTTATTCTGGCAGTTTTTGAATCCTAAAAAAATAAATAAAAAAAATATTGAAAAAAAAACAATAAAAAGGATTGAAGGAAAAACATAATGATGTCTAATAAACATGCTCTCTCAAGGTCTCTATGGCAACTGGCTGTTGCCAGAGATATTTTATATAACGAGGATCTCAAGACAAGGGGCGCACTTTGTGTCTCAAAAAAAATGTCAATTTTCTTTTAACTCCTTGGTTTCAAAGAGGCGAATATACTAGTTATTTTTATCTATCTAACTTTTTAACTTTTGATGTTATTTACGGATAAAGTGTATACCTTATCAGATGATCGACGTGAGTCTGACTTCAGAAACCCTGGTTGACCAGCTGTTATCAACAGGGGTTTAACAAAGGAGGGCCACCATCTCTGATGACCATGGTGGGTCGTATAGAGATTCACAAATGAGCAGCAGGTTATCTTCTGGAACAGGTGAATTATCTCTGCTTCTATGACATTTTTAAGTATGGCTCTACGCTCCTTAAGACATGATCCAGGTAAAGCAAAGAAAAACTTGAGAGGGGCCCACAAGACCTTCCTAACCATTGCTCTTTAATTTTGTCAGTAGTCTTCTTTGTAGGCTACATTAGTAATTGCACAACTACTGCTACAGCTCCTCTTTTGGTTGACCTGGTCATGCTCCAATACTGCTATCGAACTCTAGATAATATTCTCTACTTATCTCTTCATATACAGAATGCTTGCATCAGACGGTTGTAATGAAGTTCCTTTTGCAGGATCTTCAAGTCCTGCATCCTGCTTCTCAACCCCCTGGGGATAGACAATATCAAACATTACATCAAGGAGAGATCACAGTGCCTGTGAACGAAGAGATTGTGTTCATATTACATTGCAGCATACACAGAGTTAGAAATAGGCAAACATGCATGCTGACCCTACCACCAGCTTAGAGAAGTACGGTAGCTGCAGTTTCCTACAAAAATGTTACGGGTATTGGGTCTAGACCCACTTTACCAACCAACCGGGCTAACTCTTAAAGGTGTTATCCTGTCAGTCCTAAGGTATTCACCCTTCAGCTCCTATACAGGGATCTTGACTTTGCTGTGAAGGAACCACCAGGCTGCTACCTCTTGAGATAGTCCTGGTGTGCTTGACAGCTGACCCACATGGGTCAGAGACAGCAGTGCAAAGCACAGAAGGATCAGACAATAGGTATAGTCTAGAGAAGGGTCAAGGTCAGGGCAGGCAGCGTACGAGTGTATCTGAGAGACAAGTCTGAGGTCAGGGCCAGAGGCAGAAGGGCTATCCGAGAAACAGGCTAAGGTCAGGGGAGATGGCAAAAAGTCAAGAGTCTGTAGTCAGGCTGGAGTACGGTACATAGGTAGTCAGACAGAGAATACACCTTTGCTAGTTACTAGAGACTAGGAAACCTAAAGCTCAGGCACCTTAGGTTACCCAGTGTGAGACAGTGACAGGTCTCACTCAGGTTAGAGGCAAGGAAGGGGTGGATAGTGCAGTCCACACCCCTGTTCCACCACAGGTGAGAGAAGCTGGAGGTAATCAGCCTGGCATAAGGCACCTCCCAGAGTGTCAGAAAGGGGGTAGTGTGTTACCTGTGGACAGAGGCCTGCAGGCTCTGTCTGTGTGGTCTCAGCTGGGCAAGGCTGAGGGACCACAAGGCTGGGAGATAGCCTGGAGTTGGGGGACGCAGCGACGCCTGGGAGGGTCGCAGGGCCATAGTCAGGCAGACTACTGAGCCCCAATCCCCCACAAGAAACACTGGACTGGAGACAGTGGGCGTACTGTGCTCTGTACAGCCAGGAGGCTGTGGGACATTGGCTGACAAAGCCGCATGAGTTCACAGGGTGTGAACTGGGACCTAGGTGAGTCAGGAAACTTTATGTTTAGTTAGAGCCCGGACGGGCAAGTGTTTATTATTTTGTCATTTTATTGTTGCTGGTGTTGAACAAAAAAAGCACTGTTTGGACCTTAAACCTGGTGTCCTAAAGGCGTATCTGTGAGAATGACCCCCGGTGAAGAGTGAACCCCCTACAATTGGTGTTGGATGCGGGCAGGTGTCCCTCCTGATAAGTAAAAATGCTGGAAGCCTGCTAGTTTGCAGAGCAGAGACTGCTGGTGTTAAACTGGACATTTTTTTTTTTTTTCTGTGGTGCAAACAGTGCAGGATTTAAAGGGCCAGAAGCCCAGTACAAGAGACTGAGCAGTGGAAATGGCTGCAAAATGGTATAGCCCGTGGGAGAAATCCTGCGAGTTGGTGATCGGCGGAATCCCGCTGGGGGTCATTCTAGACTCCCGCCAGCAAGTGTCTCGGGTCCTGCCTGAAATTCTGGACTTTGTAACAAGGGGGCCAGAGACAAAAACTACGGTGTCACTGACCTTTGTGACGGACTATGGCTCTGTGCAATGGGAGCTGTTAAAATGTGAGACACTGGAAGTGGAATTTGTACTGGGCAAGGACTTTCCATTGTTTGGGCAGTTGTGGAGCGGAGTTCCTGATAAAAGGCAAAGATATGCCGTTGCCAAGGGCAACCGTCGGGAAGACAAAGAGGTGGAGAGCGGTGCGGTTCTCAGGAGTGCATATCTTCCCTGCGACTGTGTCCGGAGTCCTAGAGAGGAAGTGCGGAGGTGCAGTAAAGCTGTTGCTAGGAGCAACCACAACCTTGATGAGTCCGCGGGAGAGACTGGCACTGCTTTACCGGAATGGTTGATTGCAAAGGGTAAGACTGTTCCTGTTATTAACTATGTAGCAGACCCAGTTACAGGGAGCCGGCGGCAGGGGATACCTGCTGGGCCGGTAGGTAATAAGTCTGTGTCTGGACAGGCGGACAAGCCTGCTGTGATCGCTCCCTCGCAGAAACCTGCAGGGGAGAAGGTTTCTGTGTTACCTCAGTTTCCCATGACCAAAGCTAGTTTTGGGATGACAAGGATCCGGGATCCCATGCTAGCCCGGGTAAGAGATAGCACAATATTGAAACCTGAGACTGGTAAAATATTAAAGGTGCTGGACAGTCGTGCGGATAAGGACTATCCGCTGATTTTCCCTGAGCGTGAGACTCCAATGAGAACAGAGACTGATGAATTTGATGTTACAGATACGCTCATGCATGAGGGAGTGTTGGGCCGTGATATCGGTTTGTTGCTGTGGGGTAAGGTAGACACTTCTGCAGATAGTGACGAAATTCCTGCAGAACCTGTACCTGTCCCTTTAAGTGAGGATCTAAGGGAGCTGCACTTTGACCTGCATGGGGAAAGAATATTGACCATTGGAAACAATGGTGCTGGTCAAGTGCAAAGTGATGGTGACAAAAGTGCGGAAATGCATAAGGAAAATATGATGTCATATGAAATATGTGGTGACAGTGATATAACTTTTCCGTTGCAGGTTGTGGTCAGGGGAGAAGCGCCCCCTGGTGGTAAAAATGTAAATGATGATGAAACTTTATTTTCTGCATCTGCTATGTTTCATGAAGCGCGATATGACGTAATCAAAAAGTTTGAAGACATGCATATAAGTAGTGTGGAGCAAAGCCCAGCTCCAGCTCAGTGTTTGAAGGTGCAGGAAAATATGATAGGGCTAGAGGGTGTACCGCACGTACCAGAGGTGGAAATGCAGTCTCCACAATGTTGGTTGGTTACTAAGGAAGTGTCCCAGGTGGGGATTAGCTCATCGGTGCCCCTAGAGGTCAGAATTAATAATGACACGAGCGGTATAGGTGACGTATGTGCTGTGACCGGTAGCAACCCAGAGAATGAAGCTACCATGTCAAGGTCCTGTGAAACAAAGGTGGTTACTAGTAGCGACCAGACAGTTATATCTGACGAGATGACAATTAAGTCGGGTGACATCAGCCTAGGGTCTGAAGCCCATATCCAGACAGTTGTAGATGACCTGACACGACAGTACAACTGCAAACAGGAGGATGATCTCTCTCTCTCCTCACGCTCCCTAGAAACGTTAGAGACGGGACTAGCTGTCTTTACAGAGCAACTGAAGAAAATTTTAGAAAGGGCAAAGAAAGAGAATGGTGATACTCCTACATCTGCTGCAGCAGAGCCGAGCAAGGAGCAGCTGGAACCGGAGGCCCAAAAGCGGGGCACTTCCCACAAGCTTGTGCAAAAAGCTGAAAAGAAACTACTGAAAAACATGGAGTTGGTGGCTCAGCGCCTGGAGAAACAGGGTGTGACATACAAAAAGGTGGAGAAAACCAAGAACAAACTTCAGCGAGGATTGGATGATCTGATGGTGGACCTGGACCACCAGAAGCAAGTTATGTCTAATCCAGCGAAGAAACAGGAGAAGTGTGACTGGCTCCTAGCTGAAGAGAAATACATCTCGGCTCGATATGGTGAAAAACGTGACCAAACAGAGACTGATGCTTGGGAAAAGGAGACCAAGGCCCTCTCCTTGGCTAAAGCCCTGGAAAAAGCGCTTGAGGAGCATGCTGAATTGGAGAGGCTGAACAAGCAACTCAGAGCAGAGACTGAAAATCTCATGAGCTTAAAAGATGAGTTGGAGAAATCTAAGTGTGCTCTCAAACAGCAGGTGGAAGGTGAGAAACCTGAAGAGGAGAGTTCTCTGGAAGATGTCAAGAAGCCAGAGCCTGTTAAAAATGGGACTGGAGAGGGTGGCACTGTGGTGCTGGCTGTGGCAGAGAAGATGGAAGATGCTTCTGCTAAACCAGATGATGGGGCTGATGTGGATGCCGAAGACCACAGACCCGTGGTAGCGTGTAGCCTAGGCCTGGAAGACGTCCCCTCTGGATACAAGGCCTTCCAAATAGCCATCAGGCTGCTGGGGAAGAAGTACGAGGAGGTGAACGATCAGTTTTCGGATCCGGGTTATTACAATGGGCTGTATCTCCTGACTCCTCCACAAAATGAGAACAGGGTCCTGGGTGAGCCTCTGGAGAAAATGACAGAAGACGAGGAGTCTGCTGAAGACCCTGGTGCCTCCTGCCTCAATGAGAAAGAGGGGGAGGGGTTAACAGGGCAAGTGTATGGTGCCATGTCCGAGAAGGATGAGAAGGCGGTCAAAGAGACTGGAGACTTCAAGAAGACAAAGACTGAAAAAGTTAAGGCCGATATGTTGGTTGACATGAAGTCCCCAGGTTCTACAGAGACCAAAGTTAAGCCAAAGGGAGCCGCGGCCGAAGTGGAAAAAGCCGCTAAAGAAGCAGAGGTCTCTAAAACTGCCATAGTAGCTGGAGTAATGCGGTACGCCAGACCTGCAGGGTATTGCGATTGTGAGGTCACGGTTAATGGCAAGCGAGGGTTACTCACAGTTTTGTAGGGAAACCCTGGGCAGGCATACAGCAGTGAAGGAGAGGCTGGCACAAGAGTCCTCTGGGGCACACTCTGTATTTAGGGACCAGGCCTGGTGGTGGATGAGGTGCCCTGGATGTTGCAGGTGCTTTATGTGCCTGGGGCAAGGTCCCTTTAAAGTACGTGACGCCAGTGCCAATTGAACGGTGGCACACCGTGTAGAGATAGGTGGAATAATTGAGGAATCAGTGGGTAAACCAAACGTTTCTTTACTTGATGAACTCAGTCCAACTTACTTCATACAGTGACAATAGATTATGATAGTCATGCAGTCCCTTAGACAATACCTCCCAAGTAGGTAGACTTTAGATGGCGACAGGAAATAAACAGGCAAGATGCTTGGAGGACACAATGGTTAATGCTTTGCAGTGCTACGCTGCTCCATCCTTTTCAGCTATTCTAGCTAGATGGCTCCCAAGGCCCGGATGCCTAACTGTTGGCTTTTATCCTTGGTATCGCAATTCTCTCCAATATCAGCACTTGCTGTACTTTATGGAATCTCTGTCCATCAGGGTACTTATCTGACCTGGTATTGTCCTTACTCAGCTGGATGGTAACTGCAGATTTCTCCCAGGAGGTGCTATCCTGCAACTGGGGCGTCTTCAGAGCTAACTAAGGCTCTCTTGATCCACAGGTAGGCTAGGATCCCTCTTCTAGCCCCCTGGTTACAACTAACAGCCCGGGCTGTCCAGCTGCATGTCAGGAGAAGGCTCTGGCTGGTGCCTTCTAACTTGTCTCTGCAGACTCCTGACCTTGAACCCCCTCCCCTGTCTGGGCCTGAATATTTATACTAGGGGCTCTCTATCTCCCTCTAGTGTATGGGATGTCTAACTACAAAGACTAGGCCTGATGATGAAACATTGCATACAAACAATACTTTATAAATTACATAAAATGCACAATAAGAGATAACATCCCTGTCCCTAGTGAGGAGAAGTAACGCACACCCCAATTGACCCTCGTGTAGTGCCCACGCTTAGCTAGTGGGGACACTACATACCCCCACGCTTTAACGTTGCCCGACCTCGGCGCAACATGGAGGGGCCCTGCCCAGCTGGATACTGCACCTGAAAAAGAGACCAAACAGCAAAGCAGGAAAAACACATCTACATTTGCAGAAGCACATTACATGCACAAATCAGGCAGTTCCACTGGCTTAGGAACAAGTACCGGTGAAAAGGGGCGTCGGTCTCTTCTCTCAGGATCATATGAGGGAACAGGGGCGCTGACCTGGCGCAGCGTAACATTACTACCAGGATAGTCCATATGTGTAAATTGTCCTTAATAGAACAGCAAAACAAGGTAAACAATTTAAAAGTTCTTGGAGGCTCAAGGAACCAATATGAGTCCGTACCCAGGTTCCGTTCTTATTTAAAGTGAGTAAATCACAGAGGCTCTCTTACAGTGGAGTCCATCTCTGGGCACATTTCTTAGAATTCCGTTGCACAATAAAATGTCAGCACATGGAAGATAGTCCACACTTTCAAATGGTATAAAAACGAATGCTGAAATACCCCTGATCAACCTGAAAAGGGGGTTAAGGGTAAAAGGTGCAACAAAGGAACAGGCACAACTTGGTGTGGGATAGTAGAAGCAGGCAGGAGGTCCTGGAAACACACATGGCTTTGCTGACATTCTTATTTCAGTGGGTGACCACTACCACTGAGCCGTGGGTAAACTGGCAGCAGCAACAAAGGACCAAAACAAAGGACTCCTGTCCTGGAAGGGTTAAATTTTCAAAAATAATCCCTTGGCAAAGCAAATCAAAGGCCTAGCAGGCTAATTCACAAGGGCTTATCATAATCACCCGGCTCTGCTGGCAAATAAGGCCTGTAGTAATTCTCCACAGGTGGATGTGCCCACATTACAGTATCAGGGGGCAGCTGCAGCATGAAGGGACCCCTAATAGGTATTGGCCCCATAGGCCTAGGGGTAAGGACAGTTGTGGACCGCACCGGTCCAGGCATGATTATGGTAGGCTGTGCTGGATTAGATACCGCCGCCGCAAGCGGTCCGGTGGGCTTTGGAATGACTGACTCTGCGCAGCAAGTCACAGGGTTAGAGGGCCTTCTTGGGGGCCCCGACGGAGCGGTGGTAGCAGAAGGTGGCCTACGGGTGGAGACAGGCACCCTTACCTCTTCCTTCTTAGGCGGCGTCTGGATCCTGGCGGTGGCAATCTTGCGTAGCTCCCGCAACTTCTCTTCCAGACGGACGATCTGGTCACCTAGGCCCTCGGTCTCCGAATCGCTGTCCTCTGCTGTCGCCGCCGGCGCAGGTACAGTGTAGGATGCATCGGACGCGGCCGCTGCAGGTTCCGGTGACGCATCGGGTCTCCTACCCTTCCGAATATTCTCCAGGGTAGCGCGGAGTCCTTTCAGATTCTCCATGTCTTGGATTGTTTTCTCCCGGCGAGGCAGCTCGGGGGACGGATAGGGACTCACCCATTTCTCTAACACAGTTGGCTGCCAAAATACATTAGGACCAATGAAAGAGCCCCGCTCTTGGAATGCGTGATGGGCCGGTTCTGGAGAGCGCACAGGTTTGCACTCGCAGCCAGAGTAGTCCTCATCTGCCTCCCAGTCCTCCGGTTCTTTCTTGGGACGGGTCACGGCAGTAGCATATGGGCCTCGCAGGCTCTCGGCAGGGGTGAATTCTACTTCCTCTCCCTCGCGGAGGTTATGTAGATGCTCAGGGAGGTAACCTCTCTTGACAGACCTCCGGTTGATGTATAAGTCTCTGCCAGTAATGTGGTCTTGTATGAACCCGTAGCCACGGGTCTTATCAAAGGACACAACCAACCCCTTTCTCCTTTCCAGGCGGGGTTGGGCATTAGTGTGACCCTCGTGAACGGTCTTTGCCAGTTCTTCATAGTATATCTTGGTCTTGGTATTTTTCTTTATGGCGGCCTCCCGGATCTCTGCCATTAGTGCTGACCACTTGAATGAGGGCTGAAAGAAGTCTCTCCAGGAGGTGTAGTAGTTCTCCGGTTCTTTCCCCAGTGGCGGGCAGGCGGGTCTCTCCGGTCCCGGAGAGTAGGCAGGTGGAGCCTCCTCTGGCTCTACACCAATGTCATCCATGTTTAATAGATCAGGCGCGGACATCCCAGCAGAGCAGTCTTCACTCTCCAACATGCTCGATCCTTCTCCGGAGAGCGACAGGGTGGTGCCAATAAGTTCAGACAGATCCTCCCATTGCACTGGGAGGCCGCCCCCCAGGTACTCCAGTATGGGGGAGGCAGAGTCCATATCCGCAGACATGCAAATGTCCAGACAGGCGGTGGCGCTGACTTTGAGCTTTTTCCCGCTCTTTTCAGCAAGAAGGCGCCAACTTTTACCGCCAATTCAGGATGAAGATGACGCAGCAGTAAACTCAAACAAGCTCAGCGGCCATCTTTAGCAAAACGCTGTCTATTCACTGACAGCAAGCGGTGGCTTAAACAAGCAGCAAACAGTCCAGAAAACACTATTTTCACACCGCTACTTAGGACAGTCCTTTGGGCCCAGCAATTTTCAATAAAAACAATTAGGGCTTGTCACTTTAAGGTAGTCTTCAGCACACAGTTTTACATCCGCAATGGCGCAGGAATGTTCTGTATCCTGTTCGTGACGCCAATTTATGCGGTACGCCAGACCTGCAGGGTATTGCGATTGTGAGGTCACGGTTAATGGCAAGCGAGGGTTACTCACAGTTTTGTAGGGAAACCCTGGGCAGGCATACAGCAGTGAAGGAGAGGCTGGCACAAGAGTCCTCTGGGGCACACTCTGTATTTAGGGACCAGGCCTGGTGGTGGATGAGGTGCCCTGGATTTTGCAGGGGCTTTATGTGCCTGGGGCAAGGTCCCTTTAAAGTACGTGATGCCAGTGTCAATTGAACGGTGGCACACCGTGTAGAGATAGGTGGAATAATTGAGGAATCAGTGGGTAAACCAAACGTTTCTTTACTTGATGAACTCAGTCCAACTTACTTCATACAGTGACAATAGATTATGATAGTCATGCAGTCCCTTAGACAATACCTCCCAAGTAGGTAGACTTTAGATGGCGACAGGAAATAAACAGGCAAGATGCTTGGAGGACACAATGGTTAATGCTTTGCAGTGCTACGCTGCTCCATCCTTTTCAGCTATTCTAGCTAGATGGCTCCCAAGGCCCGGATGCCTAACTGTTGGCTTTTATCCTTGGTATCGCAATTCTCTCCAATATCAGCACTTGCTGTACTTTATGGAATCTCTGTCCATCAGGGTACTTATCTGACCTGGTATTGTCCTTACTCAGCTGGATGGTAACTGCAGATTTCTCCCAGGAGGTGCTATCCTGCAACTGGGGCGTCTTCAGTGCTAACTAAGGCTCTCTTGATCCACAGGTAGGCTAGGATCCCTCTTCTAGCCCCCTGGTTACAACTAACAGCCCGGGCTGTCCAGCTGCATGTCAGGAGAAGGCTCTGGCTGGTGCCTTCTAACTTGTCTCTGCAGACTCCTGACCTTGAACCCCCTCCCCCTGTCTGGGCCTGAATATTTATACTAGGGGCTCTCTATCTCCCTCTAGTGTATGGGATGTCTAACTACAAAGACTAGGCCTGATGATGAAACATTGCATACAAACAATACTTTATAAATTACATAAAATGCACAATAAGAGATAACATCCCTGTCCCTAGTGAGGAGAAGTAACGCACACCCCAATTGACCCTCGTGTAGTGCCCACGCTTAGCTAGTGGGGACACTACAGTAACTACTGTTGGAAAGAAGGAAGAAGTGACCCAGATGCACGTAAAAGAAGCGAGTGGGGGCAAGCATGCTCTGCTGAAGGAGCCCCTCAAGGCAAAGGAGAAAGGGTCGGGACACAACCATGACTGGGAACAGTTCAGGCAAGAGCTGCAGCAGTCCAAGAAAGGACGTGAGGCGCATGTACAGGAGCCAGAGGATCTAAAAAGAGAGAGAGATCAAAATATACGACAGCGCATCATCATCACTCGGGAAAGAGTAAGAAAAGAGTATCTGGCCATGAGATGGGCACATGAGGCCTTTAGGCAGTTTTGGTTAGGCAAGATGTTGGTTTTGGTGATAAACCAAGCTCTGCTGGCGTGGGTCTGGCAGAACAAAGGGAAGGTACGTGTCACCGAGGTTCCTGGCCTCGGTGAAATAAGAACCGGTAATTTTCTGTGTCAGCGGCAGCTAGTGCTCGCTGACACTGGGTTACTTAGTGTGGCTGTAAAGCCAATCTGGGCCGGTTCTTATTGGGAGCAGCCAAAAAGCAGGGTGGGTGGCTGTTCCCCACGTCCAGGCCAGGTCGATACCCTCTCACCAGCCTCCCGTGGTTATGCAGGTGTTCACCCTCACGGGCTTGAACAAAGGGGGGGGGGGGGGATATGTGAGACAGTGACAGGTCTCACTCAGGTTAGAGGCAAGGAAGGGGTGGATAGTGCAGTCCACACCCCTGTTCCACCACAGGTGAGAGAAGCTGGAGGTAATCAGCCTGGCATAAGGCACCTCCCAGAGTGTCAGAAAGGGGGTAGTGTGTTACCTGTGGACAGAGGCCTGGAGGCTCTGTCTGTGTGGTCTCAGCTGGGCAAGGCTGAGGGACCACAAGGCTGGGAGATAGCCTGGAGTTGGGGAACGCAGCGACGCCTGGGAGGGTCGCAGGGCCATAGTCAGGCAGACTACTGAGCCCCAATCCCCCACAAGAAATACTGAACTGGAGACAGTGGGCGTACTGTGCTCTGTACAGCCAGGAGGCTGTGGGACATTGGCTGACAAAGCCGCATGAGTTCACAGGGTGTGAACTGGGACCTAGGTGAGTCAGGAAACTTTATGTTTAGTTAGAGCCTGGACGGGCGAGTGTTTATTATTTTGTCATTTTATTGTTGCTGGTGTTGAACAATAAATGCACTGTTTGGACCTGAAACCTGGTGTCCTAAAGGTGTATCTGTGAGAATGACCCCCGGTGAAGAGCTAACCCCCCCACACCAGGTACAGACTGCTATAGGCTGGAGAAGATTTTGAATGTGCACATGCTCGACCTTTAGGAGATTGAACATGTGCACGTTCTATGAAACAAGCCTGGAGCTTTCACATTGGAACGCAAGCTTTAGCCTGCAGAAAGCAGAGGAGGAATGGACGAACCGAGACAGTAGCTGGGTGGAGGAGGAGGAATAAGGCGGCTGCAGGCACGGGACATCAGCACAACCCCAAAAAAAAAAAAGAAAAATTAGATAACTGTGTATGTGAATGAGAAGTTCCTGTTCATATTACATTACAGTATATATAGGGTTGGAAACAGGCAAACAAGCAAGCTGACCCTCCCACCATCTAAGAAAAGAAGATGCAGTTTCCAGTAACAAAATAAAAAAAAAAAAAATGTAGTAGTGATGTAAAAATAATTAGTGATGTCATCATTGCTGAGAACATAGAATTCACATTTTTGCTGTTGCAACCTCAGCAGCTACATGACTATGTGACACAAGTGAGCACACCATCCAAGTAATGCCATGATCAATCTATCTCCACTGACATGTAAAGCCGTATGTCCTAATCTGTAAATAATGGAAGCCTCCTACAAGATGAGATCAGGCAAGGAGGATTAGAATAATTCTACACTAAATGAAGAAGGGTATTTTTCACATTCTTTTTTTATTGTGCGTTTCTGGTTAAATCACATTTTTAGGGATATGAGAGAAGACGTCATAGCAACTTTAATGGAAGAATCAAGTTTGGAGGAAGAATAAACCACCACGAGTGCAGTCAGGGTTCATTCACACGACGGTCCACAAAACACGGATCTGCAAAATACGGGTGATATCCGTGTTGCATCTGTTTTCTTGAGGACCCATTGTAACAATGCCTATTCTTGTCTGCAAACGGACAAGAATAGGACATGTTGCATGGTTTTTGTGGGGCCGCGGAACAGACATACGGATGGCAAAAAATGCAGGACAGATGCGGACCGAACATGTGGTCGTGTGAATGGGGCGTAAGTCATTCTGCATTATGACTAGGAATTTACTACAGGATCATAAAAGGTGGACACAATGGTGGACATTTACTAAGCATGTTGACACAGAAATATGGGGTAAAATGCGCCCCAAAAGAACGGTGTTTTGTTTTGCGCCAGATATATCAACTGTTTTCTCCGGCAGGGCTATCCAATTGGCTATCAGCAGAAATGGCTCAAATTGTTGTGGACAATTAAACCAGCTTAGGTGGTCGCATTTATGTCATAAAGATGTGACTTTTTGTCAAAAAGTTGCATTTATAAAAAAGAAAACCAACTCATCGTGGTAACAACGTTCCGAGTCTGAGACAAAAGGCGCAATTTACCACTGGAAATGTCGCAAATATGCCTCAAAAGTCACAAATATGTTGGAGGGGCCAAACATGAAGGGTTTATTCTCCAATATACGTAGAGGTGGCAGCAGTTGACCTAACTCATGTCCCCCCCCCCCCCTCCTCCTATCTCTCCCTAATGTTCTTTCCTGCGTGTTATACATGTTGGTCCGTGTCTTAGATGTTCTATGTTTTATGTATGAACTACTGGAGATAATGGAAACATGTAATCCATATGACCTTTTTCATCTTGTGGGTTGTGGACCCTGCTTGTTCATCGACTTTTACTTGGTCTTGCCATGATGTCATATGCAACAAAAGATGTAGACCTTCTTCTGTGCAACTTTATACATTGTAAGATGTTATGTTTTACACATGATAAAATTTATAAAAGGGAATTTAAACAAAAGTCACAAATATGTTTCAAAAGTCGCAAGCGTGGTCTGGCAGGGGTGGCTGAAATGGCGCATTTTGGTTTTAAAAAGTTGCATTTTAGTTCTATTGGTGTTAAACTATCACAAATCGAGAATGGATAATCAAGTTTAAAATTTAAAAAGTTACATTTTAAAAGTGGTGTGCGTCTTTTGACATATGAGGTGAAACAAATCGACATTTTTGATTTGTAATGTTAGTATTACTTTGCCGCAAATTACTCCATTATTGATAAATGTCCCCCATTGTCACTGGGTCAGTAGTGATTAGACAGTCCAGTACTTGCTCGTGATGCACTGGATCTACTGGATCTCCAGAATTTGTGACATACGAACCTCTGTCAGCAGCTACTGATCACTGATGAATGATGTACGGAACTATGAAGGATCTTTAGAAAGACTGGTACTCTGGGCCACATGACTGGACAAAGTATGGACTATTTGATTGCTATTTAATAGGGCGGGTTGATTAAGATTGGACAGTCTTAAAGGGCATCTGTCAGCAGATTTGTACCTATGACACTGGCTGACCTGTTGCGCTTGGCATCTGTGTTAGTCCCTTGTTCATATGTGCCCGTATTGCTGAGAAAATGTATGTTTTACTATATGCAAATGATCGTCTAGGAGCAATGGGGGCGTTACCATTACACCTAGAGGCTCAGCTCTCTCTGCAACTGCTGCGCCTTCTGCACTTTAATTGACTTTAGTTGAGGTCAGGGCCAGATGTGATCTCGTTTGCACTGCCTGTCCCTGTCAATCAAAGTGCAGGGGGCGTGGCAGCTCCATTGAGAGCAGAGCCTCTAGGTGTAACAGCAACGCCCCCATTGCTCCTAGAGGCTCATTTGCATATATTAAAACTCAATTTTTCTCAGCAATGCGGGCACATATGAACATGGGACCGACACAGATGCCTTCAGCTGCCAAGCGCTCATGTAACAGGTCAGCCGGTGTCATAGGTACAGATCTACTGATAGATGCCCTTTAAGTCTGTTGCAGTAAATTGTGGCAAATGTACTGTATTAATGGATGCACACCTATTAATAAATTTGATGCATCTTTAGGCTGCCCTAAAGACATAAAATGAAATGTACGAGTGCCATTGCTTTTTGTGCCATTTTCTGCCTTGGGAACTGATAAAGGTGTTTTGGCCGTGTCCCTTCTGCTTAGCCCTGCCCAATTTGTCCTGAAATTTCAAGCGTTGAGAAACAAAAAAAATGGCAGCTATTAGAGCAAATATAGCATGTGCCAAAATTATCAAATTTTTTTTTACACCAGAAAATTGAGGCAAAGCTGTTAATTAATTCCCCCCTTTTAGTATAAGATTCAGATCTTCAGGGACTGGTAAAGACAAAGTCACCGGTTCACCATAGACTGAGCGCTACAGAACAGGTCACAAGGAATCTAGACACCATGCCAGTTGGTCATAAGGGATAGTTGATCAATGGCACTCAATACTGTGCTATAGTGCTATGTCACCAGAGGTGTACATCGAAGCTCCTGGACCCCAATGCAAAATCTGTACCAGGGCCCTCCACCCACCATGTGCCATTTATAATACTAGTGACCTCTCCGGAACCAAGGGCCAGATTGAATGCTACCAGGGGCGCAGCTAAAGGCTCATGGGTCCTGGTGCAAGAGTTCAGCTTGGGCCCCCCTTTCCTTTGTGCTGCCTGAGGCAGAAATTAAAACAGCACTTCTACAGTCTCTACTATTAAAACATAAACTCAGCACAATCAGAGGTAACCTATCATTGAAGGAGATTAGACTACTACTTTAGTAGCCCATGAAAAATATTCAGCTTTTTTCAAACCAGCACCCGGAGCTGAATACTTGTCACGGCTGTATGTGAGCAACAAGAGCATGCACAGAAAATAGAGCTACTGACCGGACCCAAACTAGGGAGGATAAAGGGTGACCCCTGTCAGACCCTCAAAGCTCTCCCTATGCTGCTAAGCCCATGCCCGGATCCAAATGGTGGAACGAGGCATGCCCGCGTACCTAAGACTGATGACCACTGTAACCCCTACAATAGTGGAAGGGGCACGGCCACCTGTGCCCTGCTCAGAATATGGAGGGAACTGTGGTCGCCTCGGATCCAGTCAGAAAACACACAGATACACAACAATGTCTGCACACTTAGCTGAAGGAGCTGCAGCCGCAGTGAAGACGGAACCAAAGACAGGCTGGCAATATCCGGAGTACTTGCTGCAGTAGAACACAGGTCCAGTGAAAGGATAGCATACAAGGGAAGATACTCAAGCAAGAGCTACAACTCAAATGAGAAATATAATCCACACACTACAAAAGGAGGAGGGGTGATTTAAAGGCAGGGAAATCAAACGCAGGAGGAAAGCTGGGAGGAAGGAAACAGAAAGTAAATAGCTCATCACAGGGGCGGAGAAACAGAGCAGTGAGAACTTCTCCAAGCTCTGGTAGTGACAATACTTTTGTAATTGCATGTAATTAAAAATGTATTATAGCCACGGAGTTATTCAATACAATGTATCTGTATAGCGCCACCTAATGTTTGCTTTTTTTTTCTGTCCACCTTGCAGAGGTGCATGCACACGCTCAGTTCCATCCCTCAACTGCCTCCTGAGCTGCAGCGGAAAGGACACGCCCCCTGAGCTGCATCAAAAAAGGAAACTCCCCCTGATAACCCCTTTAAGGGTCCATTCACAAGTCTGTATGTGTTTTGCGGATCCGCATAACACGGACACCGGCAATGTGTGTTCCGTATTGCGGACCGCACATGGCTGGCACTTTCATAGAAAATGCTTTTTCTTGTCCGCAATTGCAGGACTCACAGGTTTTTTCTATTAGTACACAACTTAAATAACGTTCCACTGCTGTGCTCCTTAATATTTTGAGTGTGCTGTAGCAAATATCCTTGATAGGGTTATCGGTTACTTACTCAGGGCCTTCCATAACTTCCCCTTTTTGCCCCATCCAAGTACCATCCCAATAAAACACCACACACTTTGCTTGGATTAAATCGGCCACAGCAGCCGTTTTATTAATAAAATAAATACATCCATAAATAACAATAACATTAAATTAACATTAACCCCTGACGAGGGAGATCGTAGAAGCCCCAAAATGTTACCATCCACAAGAAGCCAACCTGGCAACTCCATCTTGCCTCCAGCCGTAAGCACCAGCTCGGAGACACCAACTGATGGACGCCTTCTCCAATTAACCAAGTACCTGAAACTATGAGAGTCCAGCCCCACCATTGAGGCCCTCCCATTTCCACTACCGTCATATACCACCAGCTTCTATGATCTCCCACCGCCAACAACGCGCAGCTTGAACCCTACAACCACCCTCAAGCCTGCGAGTTCCTCCACAAACACAAGGCCCGTTCAATTCCATTCTGCAAACCAAGCGCCCACAGATCAATGCCCACCGCATTCAGGTGAACACCATCCGACCTCCAAAAACCACCACTCCCCGCCTCCAGATCCGTATGCCGAACCGCCACTGCTCCATTCCGCGCCATAAACCTCCCAATAGCCCTATTTACCTTAACCCTGGCCTTGTTGATTCGCTCAACCGAACGCGCCTCTCTCCATGTCTTCCGAGCCACAATGTCGGACCAGACAATCACCATACCCGGAAACAAAGACCACAACCTCAAGATGTCAAACTTAACATCCTTGATAAGCTCCCGACACGGTCTAACCCCCAAGTCATTACCCCCGACATGCAACACTAAAATGTCTGGGGCTCGATCCAACCTCACAAAACGGTGCACCTCCCTCATCACACTTCCCCACAACATACCCCTACTCCCCAGCCACCGCAGCACCGCCTCGTCCCTGCTGAAACCCAGCTGACGCCCATCCGGACGCACATCAGCTCTCAGCGCACCCCAGAAAACAAATGAATGCCCCATAATCCACACCAACACCGCACCTGCAATACAAACAAAAGAAAATTAATGCCACCACTCAGCTTACAAACCTCCCAAACGAACATAGGATTTAAAACGTGAAGATTCCCATCTCCCAATTTTCTTAATCACCTCCTCGCCCAAACCTAACCTCGCCGCCTCTGTAGCAGCCCCAATCCTGAAGAAATGACCCGTAAAAAGCTTAGAGTCCATTCCCAACTCCCCCAAACATTTTTTAAAAACTGCCACGAACTGAAAACGCGACAGAAACGATCCATCCTCATGCCTCAACATGGGCCCCATATTTCCAAAACTTAAACCCTCCCGGTACTCCCACAAGCAACGCACTGGGCACAACCCACAACCTGGAACCCCAAACAGTGACACGCTACACCCCTTACCTTCCCTATCCGTCTTAGACACCCATATCCGCACTACCACCCTGTCACTATACAAATCCACATCCCCCCAACACAAACACCCTGCCCTATTAACACTAGGACACACCAACTCACCCAGCCGAAAAGCCCCAAAAAACGCTAGCGAAAAGGCCAATCTAAACAACCTTACCTCACTCATCGACCGACAAATCACAACCACCTGCTCCCCTATTTTCAATAATAGAGCAAATGAAACCGGCAGTCTCTGATCAGAAATTCGCTTCCCCCTCCTACAACCCTTCAACACCTGCCTCACCAAAAAGGTTTTCGTAACATCAGGTAGGCCTCTAAGCTTAAAACCAAATGCCAAGTTGCCGAGTTGCCAAAAACGCTCCCACTGCAAACGAGAAAGAGAGTCAGCCACACTGTTATCAACACCTGGCACATGAACCGCCACAATCCAAGCATTAATTTCCAAGCAACACAACACTAAATGCTGCAATAACTTAACCACCGGGGGAGAAGAAGCCGTCAACCCATTAATAGCCTGCACCACTCCCAGGTTGTCGCAATGAAAACGAACCTTCCTATCACGAAACCTATCCCTCCAGAGCACCACTGCCAAAACAATCGGAAACAATTCAAGCAAAGCAACATTGCGGACCCAACCCCTCAACACCCAAGACTCTGGCCACTGACCCGCACACCACTGCCCATTACAGAAAACCCCAAAACCAACCCCCCCCCCGCTGCATCCGAATACAAATCAAAGTCAAAACTATCCACCACCTCCCCCAACACCAATGTCCTGCCATTGAAATCCTTCAAAAACTTGTCCCAGACCGCCAAATCCCCTTTTAACTCCCGCCCCAAACGAATAAAATGATGTGGGGCAACCACCCCCCCAGTAGCCGCCGCCAATCTCCTGCAAAATATCCGCCCCATCGGCATAATCCGACATGCAAAATTCAACTTGCCCAATAAAGACTGCAAATCTCGCAGGCGAATCTTGGGCGCCCTCAGTGCACTACCTACCACCCCCCTCAGGTCCTGAACCTTCTCCTCAGGCAACCGACACTCCATCCTAACCGTGTCAATAACAATACCCAAAAAACTCAACTCCGTCGTAGGCCCAACCGTCTTCTCTGCCGCCAACGGCACCCCAAACAAGTCAAAAACATACTGCAACGTGGACAACAACAATGAACAAACTCGTGACTCCGCCGGACCCAAGCATAAGAAATCATCAAGATAATGTATCAGCGACACACACCCTGACACATCCTTAACCACCCATTCCAAGAAAGAACTGAATGTTTCAAAGTATGCACAAGATACCGAACACCCCATTGGCAAACACCTATCCACAAAATACCCACCATCCCAGAAACAACCTAACAAGTGTAAACTATCTGGGTAGACAGGCAACAACCGGAATGCCGCTTCAATGTCCGTTTTTGCCAACAAGGCCCCAGGCCCCAACTTACGCACCCAACCTACCGCCGCATCAAAGGAGGTATAAACCACCGAACAAAGTTCAGGGTCAATACCTTCATTGACCGACGCCCCCTTTGGGAAAGACAAGTGATGAATAAGCTGAAACTTGTTCGGCTCCTTCTTGGGCACCACCCCCAAAGGGGAAACCCTTAAATCCTCCCACGGCAAGTCACAAAACGGCCCATCCATCCTCCCCAACGCTACCTCCTTAGCCAGCTTCTCCGATACTACCTCCCTGTGCTCCAAGGCTGACCGCAAATTCTTCCTGACCCCACACCCCTGCTCCGCCGGCCGAGACGGAATACTAAAACCCTCCGTAAACCCCTTCCGCAAAAATTCTGCCGCCCCCTTATCCGGGTATCTATCGAGGTACCCCGCAATCACGGCCACCCGCACCGGCGTCCGGCCCTTTTGCACCAGCCTCACTCCCCTTCTGCCTTGCCCCCCTAAAACAACGGCTGGCCCCGTGTCCACCCCCGCAGGAGGAACACTCGTGCTTAAACTTGCACTTAGGCCCAAACTTGCAACTCCCTTCATTGAAGAGAAAGCACAATCCCTTGGCCGCTGCTGTTGCAAATCCCGACTGACCTGACCCCCCTTGCTCCCCCCGAAAGGGCTGCCCAGCCCGTACCGGCGCCATTACCTTCATCCATAACCCTATGTCCTTATGGTCCCACCGCATACTCTGGCGGACCGCTTTCCTCTGACGAAACTGCTCGTCATATCTCAACCACCCAGAACCCCCATAAACCCTATACGCCTCCCCAATCGCGTCCAAGTAACAGAAAAGCGCCGAACAACTGTCCGGCGCCCTCTCCCCAATCACGCTAGCCAAAATGGCGAAGGCCTGCAGCCAATTAGCAAACGTGCACGGTATCAGTCTATAACGCCGCTTCTCCTCCTCATCCCTCTTTGACCCGTCCCGCTTCGTAAGTCCAGATTAAAACGCTCCAGGGGAAGCAGCGAAAATATATCCACGTACTCCCCTTGCCAAATCCTATCCCTGACCTCCTGTTTCAAGTGCGCACCCAGTGAGCCTTCAAAGCACACGTCAGTGGCGTACCAAGGGGGGGGGCGGCCCGCCCCGGGTGCCACTCACAAGGGGGGTGACATGACGGAGTCACCCCTCCATCCACTGCTGCACCGCGACGCGACTCCGCCAGGCGCCGGCTTCTGTGGAAGGATTATTGCGGCGCCGCCTTCACGGATCTTTTAAAGAAGCGGAAGGATCCATTACCAGCGGTCGGACGGAGCCTGAGGCATCATCAAAATGTGAGTAAATAATTGTGTAATTAAGGGGTGTGTGTGTGTGTAATTAAGTGGGGGTTTGTAATTAAGGGGGGGGGGGGTGTAATTAAGGGATGTGTGTGTGTAATTAAGGGAGGGGTTTGTAATTAAGGTGGGGAGGGAGGGGGTGTAATTAAGGGTGGGAGTGTGTAATTAAGGGGGGTGTGTAATTAAGGGAGGGGGTGTAATTAAGGAGAGAAGAGAGGGGGTGTAATTAAGGGGGGGGTGTGTAATTAAGGGAGGGGGGTGTAATTAAGGTGGGGAGGGAGGGGGTGTAATTAAGGGGGAGGGGGCGGGGAGGGTGCCAAACAAAGGGTTCGCCCCGGGTGCCAAATGCTCTAGGTACGCCCCTGGCACACGTAAACCTCTCCCTTGGCCGCATCATCCACCCGCGGCCGGTCGTCGTCACCCCCTGCTTGCGTCTGCACTGACACGGAAGCTGCCGCTGCAACACCTGAACCCCTTGCCTCCGTTCCCCCAACAGGCCCAACACCCCATGCCTGCATAGGCCCCCCACCTGACACACCACTCCCAGAATCCACACCAGCTAACCCACACAATAATCTCCCCAAACCCGCCATCATATCTTTCTGCCCCCCTCCTAAACCACCCAGCCCAGAACCCTGCGCCAGCGCAAGAAAAGCTCCTAAAGCCGCCTCACCTGGCTGCCGGGGCGCTGTGAACCCCGCAGCTGGAATTCCTGAATCCTGACGCAGTGACCCCGCCGTCACTGGAACGACCACTCCAGACGCCACTCTCCCGCTCGGACCGGGCATCCCAGCATCCTCAACGCTGGATGCGCTGTGCGCCGACAACGACTCCGCCTCCTCATCTTCCGCGCGGGCAGGACCAGCGGCACGCTGTCCGTCATGCTGTTGAGGCCTGTGCACCCCACCTCGCTCCTGGTGCACAGCCTCGCGACCCCTGCTGCTGCCTCTCCCACGTCGAGCAGCCCTCCCCCCCCCCAGCCTGGAGAGGGGAGCCTGCAGTACCTGCTCCGGTCTCCATGTCGTGCGCTGCCGGAGACGGAGCACTTGCCGCCCCGCCCCTCACTGGGCCCCGCCGAACAACTGGATTCCTCCCGCGCCGGGAGGACCTAGAGGGAGTCTGCACATTGGCCCCCCGGCGCGAAGGGTCCCCTGAGGGGCTCCTAACCCGGCGCCGGACCCTGGGGGTATCCTCTGGGCTCAGGCGCGCCGGCGGCCGGACCCGCCGCAACGTGTGGTGCCCGGCGGCGGGCTTGCTGACTCCGCCGCCCCCCCCTGCAGCAGGCTGGCTACCTGTCCCTGCAGCCACTCCGGACCTCTGACCTCCGCCGCCGCTCTCAGCTGCTGTAGCATCTCCTCCACCTGCGACATGGTAAGCTTCTCCTCAGTTTGCTTCCAACAAAATGGCACCGTCTGCCTGCCGGTCACCTCTATTTAATCCCTAACTCCTCCCATCTCATCACCCTAACCACACCTCTCCACTCCAATTTAACTAACTCCAGCCCAGTCCCTTCCTACCAAAACCCATCATGACGGCCTCCCCTTACCTGGCGTCCTAGTCCGGCCTCTCTAACAGTATAGATTCTTGTATATTGTGAGACAGTGACAGGTCTCACGCAGGTTAGAGGCAAGGAAGGGGTGGATAGTGTGGTCCACGCCCCTATTCCACCACAGGCGAGACCAGCTGGAGGTAATCAGGCTGGCATAAAGCACCTCCCAGGGTGTCAGTAAGGGAGGATTGTGTTACCTGTAGACAGAGGCCTGGAGGCTCTGTCTGTGTGGTCTCAGCTGGGCAAGGCTGAGGGACCACAAGGCTGGGAGATAGCCTGGAGTTGGGCGATGCCTGGGAGGGTCGCAGGGCTATAGTCAGGCGGACTACTAAGCCCCAATCCCCCACAAGAAATACTGAACTGGAGACAATGGGCGTACTGCGCTCTGTACAGCCAGGAGGCTGTGGGACATTGGCTGACAAAGCCGCATGGGTTCACAGGGTGTGAACTGTGACTTAGGTGAGTCAGAAACTTCATGTTTAGTTAGAGCCCGGACGGGCGAGTGTTTATTTTGTATTATTTATGTTTGTTTTGCTGAGGCACAATAAATGCACTGTTTGGACATGAAACCTGGTGTCCTGAAGACGATTCTTGTGAGAATGACCCCCGAATAAGAGACGATCCCTTACAATATATAAATATAATTTTCCTAGTGGCTTCTGTGTAGCTGCTGGGTTGTAATAAAAGTAACCTGCGCGTACTTGATGTGGTGAATATACAACAATAAATAGCAATGAACCCGCGCTTACTAGTAGGCACCTATCACTTCTTGTAGGGTATTAGACTAATATCAGTTGGATGCTAGTTTTAATATTAATATTCTAAACCCACCGATACCTATTGCGCCAACTTCAATATAAATAAGAATTAAAGGGAACCTGTCACCTCCTAAATGCATGTAAACCCGCCAGGAGTACCTCAGGGCAGCCCGCAGTGTGATACTAATCATACTTTTCATCCTGCAGTCCGATGCCGCATAAGGTCAGAAAACGATCTTTTATCCTCCGTCCGCGCTAATTTGCATGTCAGCTTCAAGTCAAGGTAACCACGCCCCCTCTTGCCTTTGAGTAACAGCCTGCAATTCAGCTTTGCTTTCCGAAGTCTCGCGCATGCGCGGTACCCTCTATTTTACTGCGCGATCCCATGCCCTGACATCAACAGCCAGTCAGCCCAGGGAGGCTTTCTGCTAACCGTGAGTAAACTGATGAACTGTGTTATTGTTTGGCCCCTCATCGGCCCACCGTGCACCTCACGTGTTGCCCCTGCGGTTCTGGCTGGCTGCATATCTTTTCTTGGATATTAACCCTTGCGCCATATTTGAGAGATTTATGCAAAATTGTCTGGTCAAGCCCATCCTACCTTTACTGTGTTGTTTCTGAAAGGCCGAACCCTGTATGCAAGCGCAGCGCCGCCTCCTCTGCCTGTGGCCACATCAAAGGGAGACGCTGCGCACGGGAGAAGAGTGTGACGTGTGTGTATCCAAAACATCACGAGATCTCTCACCTGCGAGTCAGCGGAGAGGATCGCATTGCTTGCCGTCCCCCAAGTAGAAGTCGCAGTCTGTGAGTACTCCAATTTGCCCCTGCTAACCATAAGGGAGAATCGATAGCCAGGAGCGCTGTCAGAGACTTAAACCAGCGCTGTTCAAACACTGTATTCAGCCGGCACCAAGTTTCTTAAAGAGCCATACACCCGCAAGATAGCAGTTGCCCATAGCAACGCCGCGTAAAAAGTGTCTACAGCCACAGTTAACCTATTTAAACATAATTCACCTGCTGTTACCATGTCTGTGCAGGAAGATAACGTGCAGCCTGACCTCCGCGGACCCCCTGCGGCAGCTGCAGCCGGTCCCGGCGCAATACCAACTGCTGCAGCACCAAGCTTAATGCCTTTAACCATGCCTTATTATTTTGGGCCCCCCTGGCTCCCACGGTATTCTGGAGAAGTTCATACTTTAAGGGACTTTAGAGAGAAAATTCTTGCTGTGTTCAGATTGTACCCTGTATCCCCAGAACAGCAGATGGAGATTCTCCTTGCGCAATTGGAAGGAGCTGCTCTCAGAGAAGTGAAATCCTGGCCAAGCTCAGAGAGGAGGACACTGGAGAAGATATTTGAACGTCTCTGCACCACCTTTGAACCCAGAACCCTGTCAGAGGTCAAGATGAGGTTCTTCAGCAAGAAACAGCAATCGGGTGAGTCACTCAGACTTTGCATTATCTTTGCAGGAAGCCCTTAGAGCTGTTGTCCAAGTAGACCCCCGGGAGGCAGAGAATCAGGACAAAACCCTGAAAGAGCAATTTTTTGAAGCCGTCAATACAGACAATTTAAATTAGCCGCCCAACATCCAAGACTTTAAAGAATTAGCTATCAGTATTCTGGGAAAGAGTCCACCAACAGAACCTGTTGGATTCGCTGCAGTGCCAGCAACACAGCTGGTCACCCCTGTAAAACCTTTACCTGTCGTCAGTCAGGCAACCCAAGGCCCAATTCCTGACGCAGTTGCTACCCTCACTGAGCAAGTCCAATTCCTGACTAAAAGTCTGGAGAAAGTTCACCTAAAGTTGGAACAGTGGGAAAAAACATTATTTCTGGAAGATGAGAAACCTGTGTCCAGAAGGCTCTTCTCTCCTGACTATAAAGAGACTTATTCCAGAAATTCGGGCAGACGCCCACCTGACCGCACTAGTACCCCTAAGCGGCCTATCTGCACATACTGTCACAAGCCAGGCCATACTGAAGCAACCTGCTGGCAGTTAAACGGGCGACCCCCGAGGCCAAGGACCACCCCTCGGGAGGTAAATCAATAGGTCCAGAAGATCCCTATTGGATGCCAAGATACGTAGGATCCCGTCCAGAAGTGACACTTCAAATAAATGAAGTTCCTTTTGTTGCCCTAGTTGATACAGGATCCCAAGTCACTACCATCCAACAAGCAGCATTTGAAAAATACTGGGACCAAAATCAGCTTACCCAGCCCCCAGAATCCTGGCTGAGTCTCATAGCCAGTAACGGCAAACCCGTACCAATACTTGGTTATTGGGAACCTACCATTCAAGTAGGAGGAACTACACTAGCCCAACAAGGCATTATTGTGGTACAAGTCAAAGAAAATAACAATAACCCTCCAATAGTCCTAGGAATGAATGTCCTTAGGAACTGTTATGTTGAAATGCTGGAAGCCTTGCACCAGTCAGTGCCTACTGCCTCTTCTGCTTCTAAGAAGGTAATCCAACAAACCATCCGTGTACTAAATGCGCAACAGAGATTCGCCAATGAAAAAGGAGAAATCTGCTGTGTCCGCATCCGAGATAATCAACCTGTGATTCTCAAACCTAACACCGAAACCCTCTTGTGGTGCCGAGCTGTAGTCGGAATTCAAGGTCAAGACTACCAAGCCTTGGTAGAGCCAGTTGTCTTGGAAGACCATCCTCTTCTAGTTAGAGCGGCAAGAAGCCTAGTAACTGTCTCTGAAGGTAAAGTGCCTATTTGTCTCCTAAATTTGAGTGATCACAGTGTAACATTGACAAAGTACCGCCCCATTGCACAGCTGATCCAAGTTACATTTCAAGATGTCATCAGCGTGGCTACGGATACCAAAGAACAACTTACTAAGAAACAACACCCACAGGACCAAAATTTAAGCACCCCCTGGTGGAAAGAACTTCATGTGGGAGATGCTTCAACGCCAGAACACCAATTGGAAGGAGTACTGAAAATCGTGAAAGAGCATCACCGTGCCTTCAGTAAGCAATCTACACACTATAGAGAAGTAGATATCATAAAACACTCCATCCCTACAGGTTCACACCCACCGATCAAGGAAAGGTATCGGCCCATACCACCAACTATGTACCAATCCGTAAAGCAAATGATCCAGGAGATGAAAGACTCCAATATCATCAAAGACAGCCATAGCCCATGGGCTGCACCACTAGTCCTTGTCCGAAAAAAATATGGCAACATCAGATTCTGTGTGGACTACAGAAAAATCAATCAAATCACTCACAAGGATGCTTACCCTTTACCACGCATAGAGGAATCCTTGACAGCTTTAGGATCTTCAGCCTACTTCTCTACTCTTGATTTAACTAGTGGATACTGGCAAGTACCAATGGCACCTGAAGATCGTGAGAAGACTGCATTTACCACCCCTATGGGCCTATTTGAGTTCAACTGCATGCCTTTTGGACTTTGCAATGCGCCTGGAACTTTTCAGAGATTAGTGGAGCGTTGTCTGGGCCACAACAATTTTGAAACTGTCCTGTTATACTTAGATGATGTCATCATCTACTCCAAATCTTATGAAGATCACTTGAAACATCTGGCCGAAGTTTTTCAAGTTCTCATTAAACATGGACTCAAAGTCAAACCATGGACTCAAAGTGTTATCTACTGAAGCTAGAAGTCAAATACTTAGGGCATATCGTCAGCTCTGAAGGTGTTAAACCGGATCCAGAGAAGATAGCCGCAGTCCGAAATTGGCCTACTCCTACTACGGTGAAAGAAGTGAGAAGTTTTCTCAGTTTTGCAGGACGCTTTATTCCTCATTTTGCCCAAATTGCAGAGCCAATATTAGAACTTCTGAGAGGACATCCTAAAAGATATCAGAAATCTCCAATAGCAGGTGAATGGAACACTGAGAGAGAAATTGCCTTCCAGCTCCTGAAAAAGAAGTTAACAGAACCACCAATCTTAGGCTATCCTGATTACCAACAGCCATTTCATCTTTACACAGATGCCAGCAAGAAAGGCCTGGGAGCTTTTTTGTCACAAATACAAGAAGGTAAAGAAAGAGTAATTTCCTACGCTAGTAGATCTCTTAGAGGTACTGAAAGAAACGACCAAAACTATAGTTCCTTCAAATTGGAATTCCTCGCTCTCATGTGGGCTGTTACAGAAAAATTTAAAGATTACCTTGCCGCAACACCCTTCGTGGCCTTCACAGATAACAACCCGCTAGCGCATCTTAACACCGCCAAGTTGGGAGCATTAGAACAAAGATGGGCCTCATGCCTTGCTAACTACAATTTCACCGTGAAATACAGAACAGGTAAAGCAAATGAAAATGCGGATGCATTATCCTGTCTGCCAACCCAAGAAGACTCTACTACACAAGAAGATGTTTGGGAAGAGGTAGAGATGCCATCCTTCTACAAAAACTTTGCCCACCAAGACATCATCACTGTCAAAGGGAAAAAGATCCTTAACCTTCAACAACAAGTGGACCCAAAACCCCAAGTTGACAAAGAAAGATGGATCAAGTTTCAAAACGAAAGCAGAGTGTTAGGTGAACTGCAAGATTTCTTCACCAGCGGAAGAACACCAGAAAGAATCCGCAGGAGGAATGCTGATCCAGAATTATCAAAAACTATGGAGACACAGAAAACACCTCTTTCTACAGAAGGGCTTACTCTTAAGAAGGACTTTAGATCCAATTACCTGGGATCATCTATATCAAATCTTAATACCACGCCGAGATGCAAGAATAATTATTGAGATGTACCATGATCAATCAGGACACTTTGGCGTGCAGAAAACAGAAGCCACCATCCGTAGAAGATTCTACTGGATCGGGATAAGAGGAGACATTGAAAAATGGTGTCGAGAATGTTCCACCTGTGCTGTTGGAAGAAATGAAAAACATGACCAAAAAGCGCCCTTACACCCCATTGTAAGCCGAACACCGCTAGAAATAGTTGCAATTGATCATGTGAAGCTGGAACCAAGTCGCTCAGGTTACACATATGCAAAACAACTGCAGATGCTTTCTGGAAACATTTCTTGTTGCCATTTCGTACCAGCAAATTAGATAGCAAATGGGAGAGAGAACTTTACACTATTACTGCTATTCTCAATCCAGAGACTGATACTTATGAGATTACTCAAGAGGACAGATCACGTGTAGTGCATCGAAATCGCCTAAAATTGTGTCTCAAAGAAGATACTCCAGAGGAAACTCTTCAAGAAGAAGCTGTTCAAGAGGGAATTCAATCCATAGAGCCAGAACTTGAAAAATCATCTGAATTTGAGGAACCAATACAGTCTTCGGGAAAAACATTATTAGACTCTGATCCTTTGCAATGGTTCTTAACTCCATGACTCAACATCTTAGTGCCTGCTAAAACCAACACCACAACACTTCAACCAGAAGTTGTTATTACTGCAGCTCAGGAAACACCAAGTTCCCTTGAAACAATTTATACATCCCACCACTAGATGGGGATAGCACTTAGGTCATATAAATACTTAGGTCAGGCCTAGTGGGAGGAGGATAGTGACAGATTAGTAGTCTGCTGCTGAGTTTGAGAGAGTGCAGATCTAGCACTTCTGCTCAGATAAAAGTCTAGTCCAGAAAGGGACAAAAGAAAGACAAGATTAACATCCAAAGAATAAAAGCCACAAACCAGGCATAACAGACCTTTCGGTATCCAGGTGAAGGATACTATAGACACAGGCAACCTCACCAAATAACTCTGATTTACTAGGAACCTGAAGCAGAGTTACCTACCAGAACTACTGATACAGAACCTTCAAGCTAAGCTAAACCCAGCCAAACCTATAAACAGTGGATCAGCAGGATTCCTTTAAATTGCAAAGGACTGTATTCTGTTTGATGTACCTGCTGCAACTGGAACCATCATCAGTAAAAGTTGTGAGTTGTATCCTACAACTGTCTACTTCTTTCTTCTCATTGGTTGTACCACCATTAACGGTACTGGCGTCACGACAAATACCATCAAGGGACTCAGCCGCAACAAGCACCCTAAGCACCCCTGACATCAAGGGCACCTCAACCTCCATCTTGGCTGATGCTTCCCTACCACAGAGCGTGCCCCGGAGGATTTCATGCTGTCTTCCTCAACACTGTGCTGCCAGCCCAGGGAGGCTTTCTGCTAACCGTGAGTAAACCGATAAACGGTGTTATTGTTTGGCCCCTCATCGGCCCACCGTCAACCTCACGTGCTGCCCCTGCGGTTCTGGCTGGCTGCAAGATGAAGAGTGAAGCCAGAATGCAAGGGAGAGAGGGGAGGAGACTTTACAGAGAGCAGAGCAGGAGGGGAAGAGAGAAGGGACACACAGAATAAAAAGGTAAACCATGCATGTGTAACTAGGGTTGCCACTCGTACGGGATTAACCCGGACAGTCTGGGTTTGTAATCCTGTGTCCGGGTACAAGCCTTTCTCAGACCCGGACACAGGATTCATTTCAAACTGCAGTGCAGACTGTCTGACTTGCTCGCTCACCGTCCTGACAGCTGGCGGTGAGTGAGCAGCTGTGAGCGGCCGGACTCCGGGACCGGCTCGAACCTGAAGAAGACGAGGCCGCTGGTCAGGATGGATTGGAAGCCGGAGAGCTGGGGGCTGCGGGTGGTCAGGAGCAGAAGCACGAAGACGCTGCTGAAGGAGAGCAGCAAACCCTCGCCCCACAGCATGGCGGCCGCACTGGGACTGAGCTGCTCTCACTCCCAGATCAGGCTGGATAACAATGAGACGAGCCGCGGGCCTGCGCTCCTCCCGTCCCCGGCTCTTCTGCTGCGCTCTTTTCCTATCACGACACCTCCCCTCTCCCCCGGTCTCCGTTACCGGGCCCAGGAAAGCTGCCGGACTCTCACACAACACTCTACAGTCAGTGTGCCGGCCCCGAGTGACAGTTCCCGGGGGATGAAGGCCACATTACTCTAACTGGGGGTCACTAATGGGGGCATTATTCTTAATGGGTGGCACTAATGGGGGCATTATTCTTACTGGGGGGCACTAATAGGGGGCATTATTCATTCTGGGGTGCACTAATAGGGCCATTACTCTTACTGGGGCACACTTATGGGGGCATTACTATTACTGGGTGCATTACTATTACTGGGGGCGCTAATGGGGGGCTATGATATTCCTGGGGAGCCACAGTATGACAGCGACTTCACACCCCGTGTTAAGCCATGCCCACAGCCACACCCCCTTTGGGGTGTGGCTTAACTTGCCCGGTATTTTTTGTTGGGAAAGATGGCAACCCTATGTGTAACATGACATTAAGGCTCCATTCACACATCCGCAATTGTGGTCCGCATCCGTTCCGCAATTGTGCGGACCCATTTATTCTATATGGGGACGGAATGGATGAGGACAGCACACAGTGTGCTGTCCGCATCCGCATTTCCAGAGCACGCCGCCGATCTTCTGGTCCGCGGCTCTGGAAAAAAATAGAGCATGTCCTATTCTTGTCCGCAATTGCGGACAAAAATAGGCATTTCTATGGGGGTGCCGGCCGGGTGTATTGCGGATCCGCAAATTGTGGATCCGCAATACACTATAGACGTGTGAATGGACCCTACGGCCCCTTTCACACGGGCATCGTGTGTGAGGGCCGAATGGGATGCAGGTGCGTCGAGGAAAAATCGTGCGATTTTGCATGCGAGTGGGGCGAATTTTGTATGCGATTGCGTTGCGTTCTTCAGTTTTTTTCCGCACGAGTGCAATGCATTTTGCACGCGCGTGAGAAAAAACTGAATGTGGTACCCAGACCCGAACCCGAACTTCTTCACTGAAGTTCGGATTTGGGTTAGGTAAATTAGGGATGGAGGGGTTAAAAAATAAAAATTAAAAATTAAACTCACCTCATCCACTTGTTCGCGCAGCCCGGCTTGTCTTCTTTCTTCTTCTTTAAGGATCTGGGAGAAAAGGACTTTTGGTGACGTCATTTCGCTCATCACATGGTCCATCACATGATCCATCACTATGGTGATGGACCATGTGATGAGCACAGTGACGTCGCCAAAGGTCCTTTTCTCCCAGGTCCTCAAAGAAGAAGAAAGAAGACAAGCCTGGCTGCGCGAACAAGTGAATGAGGTGAGTTTAAATTAATTAATTTTTTTAACCCTTCCATCCCTAATTTACTTAGCATTCTGTATTAAGAATGCTAGTATTTTCCCTTATAACCATGTTATAAGGGAAAATAATAAAGATCGGGTCCCGATCCCGATCGTCACCTAGCAACCAGGCATGAAAATCGCACCACATCCGCACTTGCTTGCGGATGCTTGCGATTTTCATGCAGCCCCATTTTCTTCTATGGGGCCTGCGTTGCGTCAAAAACACACAATATAGAGCTTGCTGCGATTTTCACGCAACGCACAAGTGATGCGTGAAAATCACCGCTCATGTGCACAGCCCCATTGAAGTGAATGGGTCCGGATTCAGTGCGGGTGCAATGCGTTCACCTCACGCATTGCACCCGCGCTGAATTCTCCTCCGTGTGAAAGGGGCCTAAGACTCCCACAAAGAAACTTCTGTGCCTTATTCCAGTACATATAATTTAATACAATGTTCCAAAGTGCTCAAAAATAGTCTACTACAGTCACTTGCCTTGTTTGTATTTATATTTGTAGCGATCGTGTAGCTCAGTCCTGCCAATGAGCTCCGATGCTTAATCCTGCTCGCTTGCGTCTTCGGCTTCTGCACGTGGTGACGCCCAGGCCGGCAGCGTTCGCTCGTGTCTTAGAAGTCAGAACAGGCTTCCCAAAGTGTTGGTGTGACATCACACATGTACGGCAGCCTCTGGGAACCAGAAAAAAATACAACGCGTTTCAGAGAACTCGGTCTCCTTCATCAGGGATACTGGTCCTTCCATCTTACATGTTGCTATATAGTTTGCCTCCAGGAACACCCGTTCCATATTAATTATGTAATATTCATGCTCCTCTTTATTATATAATACCACCTCATATTTCTATTGCTAAAATTCCTTTATTAATTTTCTTCCTATGGTATCTAAATCTTAAAGGGCAAATCATTCTATTTCCTGATTTAACCCCTTAGGTGCCAAACTATTCAATTCAAATTTTTCTATTAGTGTATGAAGTGAGTGGGGGAAGCATGACTCTTAGGATTTATTTTCAGTGGGCTGGGGAAGCATAAAAATGCCAAACACCTATGTGCACTATCTGTAATGCCTGTAGGTAGAGACAGACAAGGACAATGAGCCTTGATCTAGAACCCATCCTGCTTTCCCTACCTAAGCTCTAGGTAGCAAGACCGCAACTGGTCGACAGCACCGGAGCTACTTAAGTGCAGAGACAGGCAACCACCAAGAGACAAAACAACACAAAACAGGGTCGTACGTAAATGGGTTAAAACCAGACAGGCTATGCAATACCAAACAAGAGACATAGAGTGGTCAGAAGCCAAGGTCAGAGGAATGAGCACAGGAACCAGGAACACAGCTAGTGAGTCTGAGACTATCACTGGCACAGGTGTATGGCCAGGAAGGGGTGTAAATAGAGCATAGAGTCCCAGGATCAGAACCTAATAGGTCCTGACTCGGCGCTCCATTAGTCAGAACACTAGCACATAGGAATAGAACAGCTGAGCGATCAGACTACTGCTAGTCTCCCCCAGCACGCACCCGCTCTGGGGAGAAAGAGCATTGATAAGAATGCTGTCTCTCCCAGTGCGGCCGCCCGAAGCCAGCGATCTTGCCACTGGAGCCTGGACACGTGAGTTTGTGACACTATCACAGTGGATGAAAAATTCTATCATTACGTACGTAATCTAAAATATACCTTTTATTGATAATTAGAGATGAGCGAATTTTATATTTTGAAATTTGTTCACACTTCGTTTGGTGGTAAAAGGTGAATTGTGTCATGGATTCTGTTACCACGGACCATAACGCAATTCTATGATGGAATGCATAATGCAATGCCTTTAGAAGCATTCCGTTATTCATTCCGTCATAATAGAAGTCTATGGGCTGCAAAACGGATGTGAACAAATTTCATAAGTGGAAATTCGCTCATCTCTATTGATAATCTTTATTGAAAACATCCTGCAGAGTGCACAATACAGTAAAAACCCATGTCCCTGGTTAGACTGAGAAGTGTATAAAAATATTTCACCAGATTCTACAGTGTAGTGTTTACATACCATTGGTGATTTTATATGTATTTTTTACGTGATTAACTCTTCAGCTATCAAAGGAGACTTCTGCCAGCAGGTAAACTGCTTTGAACATACATAATTAAAGGCTATGTACACCTTCGGAGGCAATTTTTTTTTTATGATTGCATGTTACTCATTTTTGGCCTTTATAAAAAATATTGAGCTGATCTGTCACAAAGGGTTAACTGTTTTTCTAAGGGTACGTTCACACTAGCGGCAGGGGACTCCGGCAGGCTGTTCCGGCGGCTGAACAGCCTGCCGGAGTTCCCTGCCGCTAGTGTGAAACTAGCCTAACTGTGTGACTGGTACTTTCCCTTTGTGCCGGTCATCTAATAAACCTTATCTCTAAAACTACTATCACTAACATAAGAACTGAGCTATAATGAGTGTTTATAATGTCAGAGAGCAGAGATAAGGAGTCCGTCAGCTCCTGCTCAGATGGAAAAGAGAGAAAATCCAAAGGGTGCTTCTAGAGCATGTCAGTTCTGTACAGAAAAAAGGATTCCATATTTTTAATAAAGACCAATTTAAAAAATTATTTTAAACTCAAAATGAGTACAATGCAATAATAAAAAAAATTGCCCCCAAAGCCTTTAAATCAGCGGTCCCCAACCACCGGGCCCAGGACCGGGCCCTGGAAGATTGTTTGCCGGGCTGCGGCAATACAGAGGAGCGGAGACGCCAGGCGCATGCGAACCCGACGCGTCCATCACACACAGCGGGCGACCATACAGCGGGAAGGAAGGAGAGCGACTGTGGCCACCAATGATAATTAACCAGAGGACCTTTCATAGGTCTGGACTTTATTAACTAAGTAGCAGGACATGTAGAGCGGCGCCCAGGGAGCTCACTGCACTTACTATTATTCCTGAAAAGATCCCAGGTTCTAGCCGTCAAGGGGGGAAATAGTTATTAAATAAAAAGTTTTTTAAAAAAGTAAAAAAACAAAAACAAAATATTAAGTATAAATCACCCCTTTTGCCAATTTTACATATAAAATATATAAACAATAAATAAATAAACATATTACATATCGCCACGTCCGAAAAGTCCAGACTATTAACATATCCAAAAAATGTCCTATGTGGTGAGCGCCGTTACAAGAAAAAAAAAAGAAAGAAGCCCCACTCACCCCTTAAGCGCTGCCCTAGAACCGCCGCCTCTTCCCCCCCCCCCCCCCCCCCCACCACCCGCTCCCTGGGAAAATGTCTTGCATGAAACTGGTCCTTGGTGCAAAAAAGGTTGGGGACCACTGCTTCAAATCATAGAAAACTAAAGTATATGTCCCTGAGCGCCTCCCCCTCTGTCCTAATACTGACTTCACATACCAGACCTGACAAATCCATTTTACAAGTACTGTATGCAGGGCCGCTGATAGGCCAGTACAGCTGGCCCAGTTATACCGGGCCCGGCTGGCAGGGGGGCCCGGGCTGCCGACTCCCGAGCCATTTTACTTTTTTTGCTGTCAGTGGGCTGGCTCCAGTAACAGCAGGCAGTGTGGGGGCAGCGCTCACTCACTGACGTCACACGCCTGCTCCTCCCACTAGGCGGCGCAGGCGCGTGACGTCAGTGAGTGAGCGCTGCCGCCCGCACTTGTTACTGGAGGCTGGAGGGTGGAGGGAGGAGGCAGGAGCTGAATGTAAGGTAGTATTTTAGTAAAGAGATGAGCGCTGTGCCTGTGCTAAAATTAAAGTTACTGTCTGCAGCCTGCACGGCTGCACCGATTTATTAATGTATACTACTGTGAGTGGCGGGGGGGGATCTATATGGATGACGTCATGACGGCACTGTTATAGGGAGGGCGGGGGATCCGTGGATGGCACTGTTATGGGGGGGGGTCTGTCATGTGGATGACACTTATGGGGGGGGCCGGGGGGTCTGTGGATGACACTTATGGGGGGGATCTGTGGATGGCACCATTATGGAGGGGGATCTGTGGATGACACTGTTATGGGGGGGATCTGTGGATGACACTGTTATGGGGGGATCTGTGGATGACTGTTATGGGGGGGATCTGTGGATGGCACTGTTATGGAGGGTATCTGTGAATGGCACTGTTATGGAGGGGTATCTGTGGATGACACATAGCATAAGATGCTATATACGGTATGTGTCATCCACAGATCCCCCTCTATAACAGTGCCATCCACAGATCCCCCCATAACAGTGCCATCCACAGATCCCCCCATAACAGTGCCATCCACAGATCCCCTCCATAACAGTGCCATCCACAGATCCTCTCCATAACAGTGCCATCCACAGATCCCCTCCATAACAGTGCCATCCACAGATCCCCTCCATAACAGTGCCATCCACAGATCCCCTCCATAACAGTGCCATCCACAGATCCCCTCCATAACAGTGCCATCCACAGATCCCCTCCATAAAAGTGCCATTCACAGATCCCCTCCATAACAGTGCCATTCACAGATCCCCTCCATAACAGCGCCATTCACAGACGACCCCCCAGCGCCATAAATATCACTTGTAGACAAATCTGCATGTTGTTTCAAGGCGGCTTCTGGGGAGGGGCCAAGGGCGGGGCCAGGGGTGTGGCTGAAGGAGGGATCAGGGGGTGGAGCTGAAGGGGGCCCCGTCATGTATGCTGTACGGGGCCCCATGATTTCTATCAGCGGCCCTGACTGTATGTCTGAGGAGACATTACTTTGCCCCGGAGCCAGTAATTCACATATGAGTGTTTATACTGTATACAATGAGTCTGTGGAGTCTAAAGTCTGTCCAAAATTTTGGCGCAATTTGGAGCAGCTAAGGTTTCTACACTTTTTTCTGATTTGCTTGCAGAAGGGGGGGGGGGCTTGTTGGAAAAGGGCAGGGCCTGCTTCCTGAGAAAAGGGGTGTGGCCTATGATGCTAAAACTTGCCACAATCCTGGTGCAAAATAGTGTCTCAAAGTATTACAATAGTAAAGAAATGTTAGGCTCACTTTTCCGAACTCCCTTCGCTCCAGTGCTGCCTGTCTGATCCTCCCCGCCCCTGCAGCCATAATGTGCCTGTATACCGCAGGTGACCGCTGCAGTCAATCATTGGCCTCAGCGTTATACAGGCGCGTTACTGCTGCAGCCATGAAAACAAAGCCCCGTGGGCAGGATCCCACTGATGTTGTTGGAGCGGAGGGCGTTCGGTATAGTAAGCATTTTTATTATTTTTATTATTATTTCAATACATTAACCGCCTTTTACTTGGACAACCCCTTTAATCATTATAATAATCTGGAAATTTTTTCGCTTAGCTGACTTTGGTCTCCACATATTTAGTGCAATAGTTTCCTTATTAAAAAAAAAACCTCTATTTTTGGACCAGCAGAACATTAAACCAGCTGTTTTAGTGGAAACAAAGTGTAGATTAGTTCCACCGCGGAAATTATCTAAATTGTGCAATGGTATAATTACAATAATTAATGAAGAAATTATAAATGAACACAGCCTTTTCACTTTTCAGTCTGCTCCATAAATACAACCGCAACGAGTTGAACATGTTGACAGTCTGCAGCGGTTGTTTACCACGTAGCTTATTGTCAGGAACGTTAATTGAGATGTATCCTGCGCTGTAACGGGCCCACACCTCACACTGTTAAACAATAATTAGCAGTAATTACTGTTGATCCTGCAGGTTATGACTCCACACCCTACGTATAGGATACTCTTTGGGCTTCATACGGCACATACCTATCCGCATGGAAATAAAGAAAGTTCTTTATGACCTGAAACTGAATCCATAAACTGATGAAAACTGCTGGAACGGTGCCATAGACTTTGAATGGAGCAGCAGGATGCGCACTCGCTTGCTGCTCTATTTGTACCGCAATCCTGTGGCTGAGGGGAACGGAGTCCCAGCAGTTGGGCCAACCCCCGATCTAGCATTTATGATCCAGTGGATAGGTGATAAATGCTTAAAAGGTTTTTCCGAGATATTTTTCCTCAGGATAGGTCATCAGTATCTGATCCGCGGGGGATCGACCCCCGGGACCCCCGCTGATCAGCTCTTACAGAAGCACCACAGCCTTCTCGCAACTTTGCCAATGCCATGTGACGTTCATGGGTCACATGACCTAGGGGCTGAGCTGCGATATCAAGCACAACCGCTATAAAATGCTTGGGGAGTTGCGAGAAGGCCGTGCGGCTACTGAGAGCATCGGTGCCTTCTCAAACAGCCGATCAGCAGGGATCCTGGGGGTCGGACACCTACCGATCCCCCTCTGGGTAGGTCATCATCAGTAAAAATATTTCAGAAAACACTTTTCAGTTTGCAATATCCCTTTCCATAGAAGTTTTATAGTAACCAAAAAAGCAATACAGAGACTGGTTTGTCCACGTGGAAAACTATCATGGCAGCCTGGCAGAATGGAGAAAAAAACGTCATGAAAAAGAGGACAACCAGAGATGACGTCGAGCATCAGACAGTTGATGTAGCTGCTTCTATATGCGACTTTAGTGAAATATTTAAGTGACAGCAGGAACATCTTTGGCCCCTTTGTTGAAAGCTAGAACCAGGACCATAGCTAAAGGGTGCTGGCAGGGCTTGTCTCCTAGGTGCTTGGTGTGGGTAGGGGATGGGGGAGGGGTTGGCATCTAGCTACAGTAGCAATACAGAAACAATGCAACAGCACTAAGTACAACAGTGCAATACTCACTATAAAAAATGTAAACCGCTAAATGTGAGATTCTTAGCAAATGTGTACAAAATGTATTTGCCAAGAATCTCACACTTTTAGGCCTTATGCACACGGCCGTTCCGTGCATTGGGGACCGCAATTGCGGTCCCCAATGCACGGGCAACATCCGTGCAGCGGGCCGGACCCACTCAACTTGAACGGGTCCGTGGTCTGTCCGCACCGCCAAAAAAAATATGACGTCATATTTATTTGCAGTGTGGAACAATGGAAAGAAACACCACGGAAGCACTCTGTAGCGCTTCCGGTGTTCCGTTCCGTGACTCTGTTCCGCATCTCTGGAATTGCGGACCCATTCAAGTGCCGCAATACGGTCACGTCCGCCCAACGGCCGTGTGCATGAGGCCTTATAACGCAGCATTAGCATTTTTATAGCGAGTATGGCGCTGTTGTATTTACTTTGCTATTTGTGCTTGCAGAGTGCTGTTGCATTGTTTGTTTTTTGCTTTTGCGCTTCCAGCCATGGCGACGTGCACCTGCGCGCTGGGATGTATTGACTAACTCCCTATTTTATTTTCTTTGCAACTAGCTACAGTGTCTTGGCTAGAGTATATACAGGTGAAACTCGAAAAATTAGAATACCGTGCAAAGTTCATTTATTTCAGTAATGTAACCGAAAAGGTGAAACTAACATATGAGATAGACTCATTACAGGCAAAGCGAGATATTTCATGCCTTGTTCTAATTTGGATGATTATGGCTTACAGTTTATGAAACCCCAAAGTCACAATCTCAGGTACTCTTTGCTCAGGGGGTACGGATTAATTAGTTGACTAGAGTGTGACACTTTGAGCCTAGAATATTGAACCTTTTCACAAAATTCTAATTTTAAGCTGCATTAATGCAATTCCTTTTAATTTGCATTACTGAAATAAATGGACTTTTGCACCATATTCTAATTTTTCGAGTTTCACCTGTAGGTGCAAGACTAGGGCAGCAAAATGAACATTTGGGTCAGGGAAGAACTAGCTAAGTCTCTACTGGAACTCATGGAGAATGGAGCTAAATGGACACTTCCATAAAAAAGTACCACTTTTAACAACCTATATGTTAATATTCTATGTATTTTTTAAATGGTGAATGGTTTTCTGGATATAGATTAACTACGTAAATAAATAAAGGGGTTACGCTTGTCAGGGATGGAATAAGTAAGGCTACTTTCACACTAGCGGCACGGACCTTCAGCAGGCTGTTTCGTCGGGTGAACAGCCTGTCGGATCCGTCCTGCCGCCAGTTCACGTGTGCCCCCGGAGTGCCGCTTCGTCCCCATTGACTATAATGGGGGCGGTGGCGGAGTTCCGGCGGAGAGAGGCTGCCGTAATAAATGTCGGACATGTCGTAGTTTTATTCCGGCAGCCTCTCGCTGTGCGCTGCCGTGCCTCCGCCGGAACTCTGCCCCAATATAGTCAATGGGGACGGAGCGGCAGCCCGGGGGAACACGGTCACTAGCGGCAGGACGGATGCAACAGGCTGTTCACCCGACGGAACAGCCTGCCGGAGGACCGTGCGGCTAGGGTGAAAGTAGCCTTACTCATAGGTAGATAGCGTTGCGAAGAAAAAAAACAGAAACAAAACGTTATTAGTGTATATAAAATATGAAAGGCTATCTGCAGACTAAAAAGATAAATAGAAAGGGTAGGGGAGACCGTGCATCTACACCATTCACTTGGCTAGCCTACCAGAACTTTCCCTGCATGAAACCCCGGGCCTAGTGGATACAATCGTACACCCCCCTTGCCCACTTGGATCAGCGGCAATGTGGCACACCGTCAAGCATGCAGAGACTGTGAATGGAGCGCATCCTCAGACACATTCACACAAATGTATTCCTTTCCGTTTTGCAGTCCGCAAATAACGGAACCGTGTGTCCGCATTTTGCGGACGAATGACTTACGTTTGTGTTCCGTATGTCTTCCGTTTTTTCACGGTCTGCAAAGAACGGAAGGAAAAAAAAGAGAGAGAAAAAAAAAGAATTATTAAGGCCTTAAATAATACGGAAACGGATCCGCAAAAAACGGATGACATACGGAAACCATTCCGTATGTCATCCGCAATTTGCGGATCCATTGACTTGAATGGGGCTGCGGTCCGATCTGTGCAGACAATGGTAGTACAAGCTTCATATTTTTGCGGACTAGAAATGTGGAAACACAGATGCGGACAACATACTGAATTTCACCCATAGGAATGAATGGATCCGCATCTATTCCGCAAAATGCAGAACGGATGCGGATCGGAAGTGGATAAAATTATACGGTCGTGTGAATTTAAGGCCTCTTGCACACGACCGTATGGCTTTTTTTTAGTATTTTGCGGTCCGCAAAAAACGGATCCGCAAAAAATACAGATGACGTCCGTGAGCATTCAGTTTTTTGCAGAACGGAACAGCTGGCCCCTGATAGAACAGTCCTATCCTTGTCCGTTAAGCCTCTTGCACACAAACGTTTTTTTTTCCCGTTTACGTTACGTTTTTTGCTTTCCATATACGAACCGTATACGGAACCATTCATTTCAATGGATCCGCAAAAAAAAAAGAAGGTATTCCGTATGCCTTCCGTTTCCGTATTTCCATTTTTCCGTTCCGTTCAAAGATAGAATATGTCCTATTATTGTCCGCATAACGGACAAGGATAGTACTGTTCTATCAGGAGCCAGCTGTTCCGTTATGCAAAAAACGGAATGCACACAAACATCATTCCTATTTTTTGCGGATCCATTTTTTGCGGACTGCAAAATACGGTATTGAAAAAGCCATACGGTCGTGTGCAAGAGGCCTTAAGCGGACAATAATAGTACATGTTCTATCTTTGAATGGAACGGAAAAACGGAAATACGGAAACAGAAGGCATATGGAGTACTTTCCGGTTTTTTTGCAGATCCGTTGAAATGAATGGTTCCGTATACGGTCCATATACGGAACGGGAAAAAAAAACGGAAACGGAAAAAAAAACGTTTGTGTGCAAGAGACCAAAGGCTCCTTGCAGACAAGCGTGCCAGATTCAGTCCGGATGCGTTGCGGGCAGGTTCAGGGAAACCAGCGCAAGTTTGCATGCAATTTGTCTGCGATTGCGTTGCATTGTTGAGTTTTTTCTGTGCGAGTGCAAAGGGTTTTAATGCAAGAAGAAAGTCCTGCAAGAAGAAGAAAAAAGACGATAACGGCTGCGCGATCAAGTGGATGAGGTGAGTAATTTTTTTATTATTTTTTAACCCTCCAGCCCTATTGTACTAAGCATTCTGTATTCAGAATGCTATTATTTTCCCTTATAACCATGTTATGGAAAATAATAAAATCTACAGAACACTGAACCCAAACCCGAACTTCAGTGAAGAAGTCCGGGTTCGGGTCTGGGTACCAACATTCCGTTTTTTATCATGCGCGTGCAAAACGCAATAAACTCTTTGCACTCGTGCGGAAAAAACTGAACACCGCAACGCATTCGCAGTCAAGTCAAATTGCGTGGGAACTTGACCGGGTTTCCCTGAACTCACCCGACTGAATCCCGCACGCTCGTCTGCAAGGGGCATAAGTCATACAACCATCTAAGCACCTATTCCTGCCTTGTGATCAGCATTTGTCTGATTCCACTTAACTCACTCAGGTATAACGGTACAGTGGTGCACTAACAGGTCTGCTACCCTAAGGTCCCTTTCACACGAGCGAGTTTTCCACGCGGGTGCAATGCGTGACGTGAACGCATTGCACCCACACTGAATCCTGACCCATTCATTTCAATTAGGCCTCATGCACACAACCGTTGTTGTGTTCCGTTCCGCAAAACGGGGTTCCGTTGTTCCGTGATCCCTTTCCGTTTTTGTTTCCGTGTGTCTTCCTTTATTTTTGGAGGATCACCAGACATGAAGGAAAGTAAAAAAAAGTCTAAGTCAAGTTTGCCATGCAAATGATAGGAAAAAAAATGGACGCGGATGACAATCTTGTGACAATCCGCGTTTTTTCACGGTCCCATTGACTTGAATGGGTCCGCGAACCGTTTTCCGTGAAAAAAATAGGACAGGTTATATTTTTTTGACGGACTGGAACTACGGATCACGGACGCGGATGGCAAACGGTGCATTAGCCGAGTTTTCAACGGACCCATTGAAAGTCAATGGGTCCGCAGAAAATCACGGAAAACTACTGAATGCAATTGCAGACTTAACTTGCTCTTAAAACGGTGCGAGTTTCACTGAACGCACCCTTAACACATTCGGACCTAATCCATCACGCTAGTGTTAAAGAGGCCTAATACTTTCCCTTCAAAAATGGCTACATTAATAAACACTCTCCTAAACACTCAACGCGTTTCTTTGCTGTATGAAACAGCAATTCATCAGGAGCGGCGCGGAGAAGAGAAACAATGTAACATAAGGTAAGTGCATTGCGCGCCACTGATAGCGTGCGCGCAAAAGAACATAGCCACCGTCACGCGGCCGCCCGATGTCGCTTCTTAAATCACAATATCCACACCCTCCAGGGGGAGCCTACCAACGGAACGTCCAATCAGACGGGAAGGCATGCCGAAATCCACCTCCCCTCCATCAGCTAAATTACCAGCATGATCCAGAGAGTGGAATTGATACAAGGTTAAAGGTGAACCCCCGGCGGCTTCTAAAAGTTTGTCAAACCTGGGAACATAGCATAAACATAGCATTAATGGAATGAAGTGTTAGGCCTCATGCACACGACAGTGAATAATGGCCGTGTGACGGCTGTCTAAGTAACGGCCATCACATGGACATTTTTAGCACCAATGAAAGTCTATGGGGCTATTCACATGGCCGTTCTATTAACATGGCCGTTCCGCTCTATGTCCTATTTTTGGCCACTTTCACGGTCAGTCGGACCCATTGAAATCAATAGGAGCGTTTTTATTGGCCGATTGACAGGAGTGCACCCGTCTAACGGGCGTTAAATACGGGTACACTTTACACAGGAAGGGTTAAAAAAAAACAACTCACCTCATCCACTTGCTCGCGGTGCAGCAGTCTCTTCTCTCTTCATTGCCGAAGGACCTGCGATATGCATGGTGACGTAACCACGCAGTGACATAATCGCGCACCTTCGGCAAGTCCCATTCAGTGAAGAGAGAAGAGACTGCTGCAGCGCGAGCAAGTGGATAAGGTGAGTTTTTTTTTTTTTTTTTTTTAAATCAACAAAAAAAACTAAAAACTGTGGTGGGCCATTATGGGGGCAGTAAAAAAAAAATTCTTACACTATGGGGGAAATTGTTTTAGCTGGGGGCCTACCATCCTGTGGGTCTAGAAATAACTGCCAATCAAATTCATCAACTTGAAAAACTGATGCAAAACGGACATTAAAAACGGACACACGGACAGAAAATGGATGCACACACTGATGCGTGTGCATGTAGCCTTATTGCCAAAGATGTGTCCATCTCTCTGTAGCTGCGCTATAGAAATCGCATGTGAGCCCATATAGATAACTCACTGCCGGACATAGAATGTGCGACGATGGTGTATGCTCGCAAAAAAGAGCTCACCATCAATATACAGCTACGCTATAGACGACGCATACGCGTCCCCATGAATGCCGTCCCACAAATAAACCTACGGCAATAGTTCACAGGCACTTATATGTACAGGGTCGAAAACAAGCGCTGAATTTTTAATCATCGACTACTAACACCCTCTCACCTGTGATCACCACTATATCATACCTGGGTACCGTGAGTAACTAGCACATGGCTGCTAACAGTTCTATCAATCCTGTTTTTAATATAGGTTATTAATCCCTAATATACGGTATCTGTTCATTATGTAATTGGCGCCCTGCCTCCCCCTATTTATCCACATGTATCTCTATGTATCCGGTTACCATTGTTAGAGGTATTTTGGATTGATCACTCAATCACGCCTATCCAGGCTGATTTTTCTTTCTATCTGTGTATATATATGCATCACTTGTTTGAGGGAATATCTATTTTATTATCGTATTTAATAAAAGTTCTATTTTAAGGGTAACTTACTTCTGTGACCACTCTACCTATTTGCCCTATTTAGTGGAATAGTAACATTGTTCTTATAACCAAATCAGAAAGGAGGCCAGACTAGGCATTGGAGTGTCCATCCGTACGTCAGAGGTCTCAAAGGTCTCTCAAAATTGCTAACCACCGTACAAACAGGGAAAAGGGAGTTATTTTGATGGGGGCAGTGCAGCCGCCATTTATCCCCCTGCTCTCAAACTATCCTCCCTATATGAAGCAAGTATACGAGATGAAATCATTCAGGCCCTTAAGGTCTGACCGTTTGTAGTCTAAAGGTCCCTTCTGCCTCTTTGCGTAACAGAAGGTTATCCTATCACCTCCTCTAGGGGATAGCCTCACATGCTCAATCCGCTGGAAGCTGATACAATTAGATCTTCCAGGGTGAAACGTCATCACATGTTGTGCAAGCAGAGTATCATCTTGCTTGGCAATATCGGAAAGGTGTTCCCCTATCCGTCTCCTGAACTCCCTTTTTGTCTTACCGACATACTGCTTGAGACAGATACAAGTGGCCACACAAACCACGCCAACAGTTCTGCAGTTAATAAATGATCTGATGTCGTAACTGCATCCTGTGACCGAGCTGGTTACTGTGTTGCCCTTGTTAATAGCCTTACAAGCAACGCAGTTGCCACACTTAAACGTTCCAGATGGTCTCTTGGGGAGCCAGGTGTCATTGACGGGAGCATTGAACGTGCTATGGACCAGCCTGTCTCTTAAATTTCCCCCTCTCCGGTAGGTGATCAGCGGGTACTAACCCACCAAATCACCAACAACGGGGTCCGATTTGAGGATACCCCATGAGTCTTGAAGAATCGTATGTATTTCCCTATGTGCCACTTCAAAAGTTCCAATGATCCTCATTTTCGCATCATCAACTACACGTTTTTTAGGGTACAGGAGACTGTCTCTATTGCAACTTGCTGCATGTTGGAAGGCCCTCACCAAGGATGATGCAGGGTTACCCCTCCGTGAAAACCTCCTCTGCAAGTCTTTCGCTGCCACCCTAAAGTCCATCCACTCAGAGCAGTTTCGTTGGGCCCTGAAATACTAGCCCTTGGGAATTCCATGCTTAAGCGGTGCCGGATGTCCACTGTCCCACCATAGCAGGGAGTTAGTGGCTGTGGATTTGCGGAATATTTTGGTGACTATTTTTTCTCGCTTGATTGACACTGATGGAGAGGTCCAGGAAAATTAGGTTAGTGTCACTGATCTCGTATGTGAAATATAGCCCCCAATCGTTCACATTTAGTAAGGACACAAATTTCTCAAACTCATACTTCGTACCTCTCCAAAGCAGGATAAATACATCGTCAATGAACCTCATCAATATCAAAAATGGACGAGGCCCATTGATCCATTGATTCTCCAAACACAATCTCCTTCTCCCACCAGCCCAGGTAGAGGTTGGCATATGTCGGGGCACAGGGGCTCCCCATTGCCACCCACCTGAGCTGGTGCTAAATACGTCTATCGAAGGAGAATATGTTGTGATTCAGGATGAATTTCAGCAAAGCTACCACAAACTCGTTGTGCAGTGTGAAATGTGTTCCTCTTTCCAGCATGAATGCCCTGACTGCCTCGCATCCCTTCTTATGCGGGACCGAACCATATAGGGCCTCAACATCTAAGCTCGCCAGCAATGTGCCTTCATCACATTGCACATCATTGAGGCGCCTTAGGACATTCATAGTGTCCTGGACATGAGATGGTAAACTCACTACGAATGGTCTGAGGATTCGGTCTACATAGATGCTTATCTTTTCAGTTACACTTCCTATCCCAGATACGATAGGTCTTCCCTTAAGGGGGGAAACCCCCTTGTGAATCTTGGGTAGGTTGTAAAAAGATGGTAAAACAGGATGCTGGGGTAGCATGAATTTATATTCCACTTTGCCAATCAGCTTCTGCTGTTTCCCTTTTTCCAAGATCTTCCTTAGTTCCCTCCTAAACCCCTCCGTAGGATTACTCTTCGAGTTTTTGTAACATGTGTCATCGTCCAGAATCCTTTTACACATATCCACAAATCCTTCACTGTCCAGAACCACTATATTCCCCCCTTTATCAGAGGGCTTTATAATAATGGTCTGATCTTTTTGTAGAGCGTCTAGGGCCACACGCTCATCCTGGGTCAAATTGGATGTTCTAACATGACAAACATTAAGGGATCTAAGCTTCTCAGTGACCATTGTTACAAAAGCATCCAATGGGGAGTATTCACCCACCGGAGGATTCTTTATGGAGGGTAAACGTAAATCCGTGAAGGGCCCTGTTCCTATGTCCCGTTCACTTTCTTCCATCAGTCCGGCAAGCAGCCTCACATCCGGTAACTCCTTCTCCTCTATACCCAATCTAGTACACTGGTCCCTATCGTGTGTCATGAAAAATTTTCACCACTTAAGTTTTATAATAAAAAGGTTAATGTCTTTGACCCAGTTGAATGGATTATATGCACAGTCCAGGACAAAAGACAACCCCTTTTCTAGCAACTCCATTTCTGCATCTGAGAGGGCCCGCTTTGAAAGATTAATGACCTGTAGTGCATCCGTTTCCAGATGCCTCATGTCTCTTTTCTGTTCCTCAGAGGGTAGACTGGCATGGGATGGGCTGACCCTGTATCCGTATCAGTCTCACATTCAGAGGAGGATTGTTCCGTTTCAGTTTCAGGGCTGCCCTTCACTCGCGTTTTGATGAATTCCAAAATTCTACCCTCTCTGAAATCTTTTGTGTCCCTCACAAATTGAAAGTGTTTCCTTTCCTTGAGGAAACTGATAAATCTCTCAACCGCCTGCTGAAGTGCAAACTTCTTCTTTTCAAAGTCCGGAGCAGTAGAAAATATCTTTGCTGCCTCCACACACTCCTGTAGCTGGATTGAGTTTTTTTCTAATATAACCCTTTCCTCATCCAACAAGATTTTCATTAACCGTAGGGAAAATTCAATTGACTCCTTCTCCCACTTTTTCATGAATTCATCAGACCTCACTCTCACTGCGGGTAATATGAGGTTCCTAAGCCCTCGTGGCACTATTTTATTTTTACGGTAAACCTCCAAGATTTGTAGCTCCCACCATGAACGCACCTGGTCCTTGTAGACCCTGGTCAGATTTTTAAAGACCGGTGAGATACTGATAAGACTCGACTGAGCGGGCGGATCTTTTTCAGAGAACACTTCCTTCGGGTTACCCAGCCATTCATTTGAGCTAATGTCCCCTGACAAAAAACCTGCCATCACCGATAATTCAATATAACAGGAAACTGATTAACTACGTAAATAAATAAAGGTGTTACGCTTGTCAGGGATGGAATAAGTTAACTCATAGGTATTTAGCGTTGCGAAGAAAACAAAAAAAACCACGTTATTAGTGTATATAAAATATGAAAGGCTATCTGCCCACTAAAAAGATAAATAGAAAGGGTAGGGGAGACCGTGCATCTACACCATTCACTTGGCTAGCCTACCAGCACTTGCCCTGCATGAAACCCTGGGCCTAGTGGATACAATCGTACACCCCCCTTGCCCACTTGGATCAGCGGCAATGTGGCACACCGTCAAGCATGCAGAGACTGTGAATGGAGCGCATCCTCAGACACACAGTTAGTCATACAACCATCTAAGCACCTATTCCTGCCTTGTGATCAGCATTTGTCTGATTCCACTCAACTCACTCAGGTATAACGATACTGTGGTGCACTAATACTTTTGACGAACTTTTAGGAGCCGCCGGGGGTTCACCTTTAACTTTGTATCAATTCCACTCTCTGGATCATGCCGGTAAGTTAGCCGATGGAGGGGAGGTGGATTTCGGCATGCCTTCCCGTCTGATTGGACGTTCCGTTGGTAGGCTCCCCCTGGAGGGTGTGGCTATCGTGATTTAGGAAGCTACATCGGGCGGCCGTGTGACAGCCGTGATAGTGCCGGTGGCTATGTTCTGTTGCGCGCACGCTATCAGTCGCGCGAAATGCACTTACCTTATGCTACATTGTTTCTCTTCTCCGCGCCGCTCCTGATGAATTGCTGTTTCATACAGCAAAGAAACGCGTTGAGTGTTTAGGAGAGTGTTTGTTTATGTAGCCATATTTAAAGGGAAAGTATTAGGGGAGCAGACCTGTTAGTGCCCCACAGTACCGTTATACCTGAGTGAGTTGAGTGGAATCAGACAAATGCTGATCACAAGGCAGGAATAGGTGCTTAGATGGTTGTATGACTAACTGTGTGTCTGAGGATGCGCTCCATTCACAGTCTCTGCATGCTTGACGGTGTGCCACATTGCCGCTGATCCAAGTGGGCAAGGGGGGTGTACGATTGTATCCACTAGGCCCAGGGTTTCATGCAGGGCAAGTGCTGGTAGGCTAGCCAAGTGAATGGTGTATATACATGGTCTCTCCTACCCTTTCTATTTATCTTTTTAGTGGGTAGAAACCCTTTTTATTTTATATACACTAATAAAGATTTTTTTTGTTTTCTTCGCAACGCTATCTACCTATGAGTTAACTTGTTTTCTGGATATAATTTTTTTTAACTCAGTCAATGTATTCTGCTTCCTACCCTGGCCCTTTAATGTTCTCTTTGTTTGCTCTTTTAGCATGGCAGACAGCCTTATTTAACTCTCTTAATCAGACCGTCACTGCGACTAGAGAGAGACCAACTCCCCCCATAGTGACCCAATTAAAGCGTTTCTTTTACCAGAATTAACCCTTTTAAACTAGCTGATATTAGCGATGTGCTGACGTCAGCTGAACCTAACTAGCCTATTCCTACTTTTATCTATGCCCCCGTTACTCCAGAAATATAACTTTTATAATATGCTAATTAGCCTCTAGGTGCGTTGTTCGTGCTCCTAGAGGCTCCGTTCTCCCACCTCTGGCCACGCCCTGCTACACTAGATTGACAGGGCCAGGCAGCCTTTACCTCCAACTGCTGGCCCTGTGCGCTGGGGAAATCTCGCGCCGTTCAGTATTCGGCGCAGGCGCAGTGCGAACGCCCTTCACTCACTGCGCCGAATACTGAACGGGACGGCGCAGGTGCGAGATTTACATGGCAGACCTGTCAATCTAGTGTAGCAGGGCGTGGCCAGAGGTGGGAGAACAGAGCCTCTTGGAGCAGGGGCAACGCACCTAGAGGCTAATTAGCATATTATAAAAGTTATATTTCTGGAGTAACGGGGGCATAGATAAAAGTAGGAATAGGCTACTTAGGTTCAGCTGACATCAGCACATCGCTAATATCAGCTAGCATAATAGGGTTAATTCTGGTGACAGAAACCCTTTAAGGCATCACAAATTACACTGATCCACGCAATGCTCTTCTGTGGACATCTTCATCTAGGGAGAACAATAGAGCTGTCATCCCAATTCTACACCTACTATTGTCACGAGGACCACCTTTCAGGTAACATCTTCCTCCCACAGCTGCAGTAAACTGACAATGGATTACCTATCTATATAGGAGGTCTTATCATTTGTGCTGACTGCTACAGAAGGACCATATTTTGTATTCAGTCACTGATGGTAAAGTACTGCTGAAATGAATAAGAAAAACAGGCAAAATTTCCTATAGATATTGAGTTTAGAAATATACCCCTTCTCATAGACGTGTCCCTTTAGGATTGGGTTGTTCATATACTGACATTTCACCAAATATATAGTAACCGTACTAGAAGAAGCATGGAGAGATAATATCACTGATTTCCTGCACAGTTTTCTGCCCTTAATAACCAGCTTTCCCTATTGTTCTTATCTGGCCTACTTATTTATTAAGAAGTTTATGCCATTTTGCTTGCCAAATATAAAAAGTTGGACAAGATCTCCAAGAATATGTACAACACAGTTTAAAGATGGTCATACGCCTGCGTTAGCTGGTTGGCCAACATCTATACCTCCTGACCCCCCCCCCCCTTCCTTTACACATGTATGCTGGACTTGGTCAAACTTGAGTATGTTCTCAATAAGGGCAGGGGATTCAGTTGCCGCTGGACATCACTGGAGGAGGATTATCTCCAATGAGGACAAAGGATCGGGTATGTTGAAATCTAGCCTGTTCAATCCTTCTTTCCCCTGGCTGTTGGAGAAGAGTTTGGACAACCAGAGGCGTGCCTATGGTATTTGGCACCTGGGGCAGTTACTTTCTCTGGCACCCCCCTTCCCCCCGGCGAAACCATAAGAAACTTTATTTTTACATTTAAATATACCGATATATTTATTTTGTTTGAAATAACATTTTTTATCGCTGGTAAACAGACAATTGCTGGTAAATGAAAATTTGAAGGGGATCTGTCACCATGAAAATACAATGTAAGCTGGTATTACACATTTCGTGAGGGAAGGTGTTTTTGCACAGCTTTTATATTTTTTTTACAGGTTCACCTGACGGGGCAGATCCTGTTAGATTTTTATAGAGCGGGCTGGAGTTTTCACTGATGCCGGGGCACCCTGCCCTGATAGTAGGGGCTCAGCTGTGAGTGACAGCCGGACCCGTGCCGCTGATCGGACGGGCACAACTCCTGCACCTGCCCGATCCGCCCCCCATACCTGTACAGCGCTGGGACTCAAGTCACGTCCTGCAGCGCCGTACAGGTATGGCACTGGTATCCTACAGGGTAATAAACCTGGTACTTTCCATCCATATTTGGGCCCCTTGTAAATTTCTGCCCTGGCACTGGCTGGCAGCAGCCTTGTGACTCCTCAACACCCCTTCCCAAATTGAAAATTCAAGGCAGCCAGGCCCTTAACTGAAAAAATACCTCTCTAGTCTGTCTAGTCTGCTGCCTGCACACTGTTCTGCCACTGTGCCATAGTGCCTGTCTGCACCACTCCTAACTGCCACACACCACAGTGCCATTGTGACTGTCTGCACCATTCCAAACTGCCACACACCACAGTGCCACTGTGACTGTCTGCACCACTCCTAACTGCCACACACCACAGTGCCACTGTGACTGTCTGCACCACTCCTAACTGCCACACACCACAGTGCCACAATGACTGTCTACACCACTCCTAACTGCCACACACCACAGTGCCACTGTGACTGTGACTGTATGCACCACTCCTAACTGCTACACACCACAGTGCCACTGTGACTGACTGTATGCACCATTCCAAACTGCCACACACCACAGTGCCACTGTGACTGTCTGTACCACTCCTAACTGCCACACACCACAGTGCCACTGTGACTGTCTGCACCACTCCTAACTGCCACACACCACAGTGCCACAATGACTGTCTACACCACTCCTAACTGCCACACACCACAGTGCCACTGTGACTGTCTACACCACTCCTAACTGCCACACACCACAATGCCACAGTGACTGTCTGCACCACTCCTAACTGCCACACACCACAGTGCCACTGTGGCTGTCTGCACTACTCCTAACTGCCACACACCACAATGCCACTGTGACTGTCTGCACCACTCCTAACTGCCACACACCACAATGCCACAGTGACTGTCTGCACTACTCCTAACTGCCACACACCACAATGCCACTGTGACTGTCTGCACTACTCCTAACTGCCACACACCACAGTGCCACAGTGACTGTCTGCACCACTCCTAACTGCCACACACCACAGTGCCACTGTGACTGTCTGCACTACTCCTAACTGCCACACACCACAGTGCCACTGTGACTGTCTGCACCACTACTAACTGCCACACACCACAGTGCCACAGTGACTGTCTGCACCACTCCTAACTGCCACACACCACAGTGCCACTGTGACTGTCTGCACCACTACTAACTGCCACACACCACAGTGCCACAGTGACTGTCTGCACTACTCCTAACTGCCACACACCACAGTGCCACTGTGACTGTCTGCACCACTACTAACTGCCACACACCACAGTGCCACTGTGACTGTCTGCACCACTCCTAACTGACACACACCACAGTGACTGTCTGCACCACTCCTAACTGCCACACACCACAGTGCCACTGTGACTGTCTGCACCACTACTAACTGCCACACACCACAGTGCCACAGTGACTGTCTGCACCACTCCTAACTGCCACACACCACAGTGCCACAGTGACTGTATGCACCACTCCTAGCTGCCAAACACCATAGTGCCACAGTGACTGTATGCACCACTCCTAACTACCAAACACCACAGTGCCACTGTGACTGTCTGCACCACTCCTAACTGCCACACACCACAGTGCCACTGTGACTGTATGCACCACTCCTAACTGCTACACACCACAGTGCCACTGTGACTGTCTACACCACTCCTAACTGCCAAACACCACAGTGCCACAATGACTGTCTACACCACTCCTAACTGCCACACACCACAGTGCCACTGTGACTGTCTGCACTACTCCTAACTGCCACACACCACAGTGCCACTGTGACTGTCTGCACCACTCCTAACTACCAAACACCACAGTGCCACTGTGACTGTCTGCACCACTCCTAACTGCCAAACACCACAGTGCCACTGTGACTGTCTGCACCACTCCTAACTGCCACACACCACAGTGCCACAATGACTGTCTACACCACTCCTAACTGCCACACACCACAGTGCCACTGTGACTGTGACTGTATGCACCACTCCTAACTGCTACACACCACAGTGCCACTGTGACTGACTGTATGCACCATTCCAAACTGCCACACACCACAGTGCCACTGTGACTGTCTGTACCACTCCTAACTGCCACACACCACAGTGCCACTGTGACTGTCTGCACCACTCCTAACTGCCACACACCACAGTGCCACAATGACTGTCTACACCACTCCTAACTGCCACACACCACAGTGCCACTGTGACTGTCTACACCACTCCTAACTGCCACACACCACAATGCCACAGTGACTGTCTGCACCACTCCTAACTGCCACACACCACAGTGCCACTGTGGCTGTCTGCACTACTCCTAACTGCCACACACCACAATGCCACTGTGACTGTCTGCACCACTCCTAACTGCCACACACCACAATGCCACAGTGACTGTCTGCACTACTCCTAACTGCCACACACCACAATGCCACTGTGACTGTCTGCACCACTCCTAACTGCCACACACCACAGTGCCACTGTGACTGTCTGCACTACTCCTAACTGCCACACACCACAGTGCCACTGTGACTGTCTGCACTACTCCTAACTGCCAAACACCACAGTGCCACTGTGACTGTCTGCACCACTCCTAACTGACACACACCACAGTGACTGTCTGCACCACTCCTAACTGCCACACACCACAGTGCCACTGTGACTGTCTGCACCACTACTAACTGCCACACACCACAGTGCCACAGTGACTGTCTGCACCACTCCTAACTGCCACACACCACAGTGCCACAGTGACTGTATGCACCACTCCTAGCTGCCAAACACCATAGTGCCACAGTGACTGTATGCACCACTCCTAACTACCAAACACCACAGTGCCACTGTGACTGTCTGCACCACTCCTAACTGCCACACACCACAGTGCCACTGTGACTGTATGCACCACTCCTAACTGCTACACACCACAGTGCCACTGTGACTGTCTACACCACTCCTAACTGCCAAACACCACAGTGCCACAATGACTGTCTACACCACTCCTAACTGCCACACACCACAGTGCCACTGTGACTGTCTGCACTACTCCTAACTGCCACACACCACAGTGCCACTGTGACTGTCTGCACCACTCCTAACTACCAAACACCACAGTGCCACTGTGACTGTCTGCACCATTCCTAACTGACACACACCACAGTGCCACTGTGACTGTCTGCACCACTCCTAACTGCCAAACACCACAGTGCCACTGTGACTGTCTGCACTACTCCTAACTGCTACACACCACAGTGTCACTCTGACTGTGACTGTCTGCACCACTCCTAACTGCCACACACCACAGTGCCACTGTGACTGTCTGCACCACTCCTAACTGCCACACACCACAGTGCCACTGTGACTGTCTGCACCACTCCTAACTGCCACACACCACAGTGCCACTGTGACTGTCTGCACCACTCCTAACTGCCACACCCCACAATGCCACTGTGACTGTATGCACCACTCCTAACTGCTACACACCACAGTGCCACTGTGACTGTTTGCACCACTCCTAACTGCCAAACACCACAGTGCCACTGTGACTGTCTGCACCATTCCTAACTGACAAACACCACAGTGCCACTGTGACTGTCTGCACCACTCCTAACTGCCACACACCACAGTGCCACTGTGACTGTATGCACCACTCCTAACTGCTACACACCACAGTGCCACTGTGACTGTTTGCACCACTCCTAACTGCCAAACACCACAGTGCCACTGTGACTGTCTGCACCATTCCTAACTGACACACACCACAGTGCCACTGTGACTGTCTGCACCACTCCTAACTGCCACACACCACAGTGCCACTGTGACTGTGACTGTATGCACCACTCCTAACTGCTACACACCACAGTGCCACTGTGACTGTCTGCACCACTCCTAACTGCCACACACCACAGTGCCATTGTGACTGTGACTGTATGCACCACTCCTAACTGCTACACACCACAGTGCCACTGTGACTGTCTGTACCACTCCTAACTGCCACACACCACAGTGCCACTGTGACTGTCTGCACCACTCCTAACTGCCACACACCACAGTGCCACTGTGACTGTCTGCACTACTCCTAACTGCCACACACCACAGTGCCACAGTGACTGTCTGCACCACTCCTAACTGCCACACACCAGAGTGCCACAGTGACTGTCTGCACCACTCCTAACTGCCACACACCACAGTGCCACAGTGACTGTCTGCACCACTCCTAACTGCCACACACCACAGTGCCACTGTGACTGTCTGCACCACTCCTAACTGCCACACACCACAGTGCCACTGTGACTGTCTGCACCACTCCTAACTGCCACACACCACAGTGCCACTGTGACTGTATGCACCACTCCTAACTGCTACACACCACAGTGCCACTGTGACTGTTTGCACCACTCCTAACTGCCAAACACCACAGTGCCACTGTGACTGTCTGCACCATTCCTAACTGACACACACCACAGTGCCACTGTGACTGTCTGCACCACTCCTAACTGCCACACACCACAGTGACTGTCTGCACCACTCCTAACTGCCACACACCACAGTGCCACTGTGACTGTCTGCACCACTCCTAACTGCCACACACCACAGTGCCACTGTGGCGGTCTGCACCACCCCTAACTGCCACACACCACAGTGCCACTGTGACTGTCTGCACCACTCCTAACTGCCACACACCACAGTGCCACTGTGACTGTATGCACCACTCCTAACTGCCAAACACCACAGTGCCACTGTGACTGTATGCACCACTCCTACCTGCCACACACCACAGTGCCACAGTGACTGTCTGCACCACTCCTAACTGCCACACACCAGTGCCACTGTGACTGTCTGCACTACTCCTAACTGCCACACACCACAGTGACTGTCTGCACCACTCCTAACTGCCACACACCACAGTGCCACTGTGACTGTGACTGTATGCACCACTCCTAACTGCCACACACCACAGTGCCACTGTGACTGTATGCACCACTCCTAACTGCCACACACCACAGTGCCACAGTGACTGTATGCACCACTCCTAGCTGCCAAACACCATAGTGCCACAGTGACTGTATGCACCACTCCTAACTGCCACACACCACAGTGCCATTGTGACTGTGACTGTATGCACCACTCCTAGCTGCCAAACACCACAGTGCCACTGTGACTGTCTGCCTCACTCCTAACTGCCACATACCACAGTGCCACTGTGACTGTCTGCACCACTCCTAACTGCCACACACCACAGTGCCACTGTGACTGTCTGCACCACTCCTTACTGCCACACACCACAGTGCCACTGTGACTGTATGCACCACTCCTAACTACTACACACCACAGTGCCACTTTGACTGTCTGCACCACTCCTAACTGCCACACACCACAATGCCACTGTGACTTTCTGCACCACTCCTAACTGCCACACACCACAGTGCCACTGTGACTATGACTGTATGCACCACTCCTAACTGCCACACACCACAATGCCACTGTGACTGTCTGCACCACTCCTAACTGCCACACACCACAGTGCCACTGTGACTATTACTGTATGCACTACTCCTAACTGCCACACACCACAGTGCCATTGTGACTGTCTGCACCACTCCTAACTGCCACACACCACAGTGCCACTGTGACTGTCTGCACCACTCCTAACTGCCACACACCACAGTGCCACTGTGACTGACTGTATGCACCACTCGTAACTGCCACACACCACAGTGCCATTGTGACTGTCTGCACCACTCCTAACTGCCACACACCACAGTGCCACTGTGACTGACTGTATGCACCACTCGTAACTGCCACACACCACAGTGCCATTGTGACTGTCTGCACCACTCCTAACTGCCACACACCACAGTGCCACTGTGACTGTCTGCACCACTCCTAACTGCCACACACCACAGTGCCATTGTGACTGTCTGCACCACTCCTAACTGCCACACACGACAGTGCCACTGTGCCTGTCTGCACCACTCCTAACTGCCACACACCACAGTGCCATTGTGACTGTATGCACCACTCTTAACTGCCACACACCACAGTGCCATTGTGACTGTCTGCACCACTCCTAACTGCCACACACCACAGTGCCACTGTGACTGTCTGAAACAAGGAAAGTAAAGCAGCTCTCAACCACTGTCCACCTGCTTGGAGCACGGATGGCAACCTCCGGACTTGATTGCTGTGAAATATTCAAGACCAAGAAAAATCCAGCTTCCAAGATGCAAAAGGTGCAATCTTCATTGTGCGTTTAAAATCCAATGCAAGACATCACAGGTTACAGTAACGCGTTTCAGACCACAAGTAAATCAGGGTCCTTCATCATGACAAAAAACTTGTGTACAAAACTCAGTTTAAAAAGGCTAATCCACACCTGACACCCCAATCATTGAGTCACATGTCCTGATTAGTCTGACTCAGAACATGTGTCAACCATGAAGGGAGGGGAGGGAGGAAAAGACACACTTGAAATACACATGAAAAAATATAGAAAAACATAATAGCAATGTGTAAAAAACATCAATGGCAGGCAAACATGAAATTAATATTGTAATATGAGATCATGTCTCTTGATCAGACCTTTAGTAAAAACATCCAATAAGCCTCTCTATTAGGCCTCATGCACACGGCCATGTTCCGCGGCCGTGAGCAGTCCCTGGTAACCCGGGCGGGATTCCTTCTGACAGCAGGAGCGCACGGCGTCATTGGTTGCTATGACGCCGTGCGCTTCATGCCGCCGCTGCTGTACAGTGATACACTCGTAGGATCTATACCAGTGTATCACTGTACAGCAGCGGCGGCATGAAGCGCACGGCGTCATAGCAACCAATGACGCCGTGCGCTCCTGCTGTCAGGAGGAATCCCGGCCGGGTTACCACGGACCGCTCTCGGCCGTGTGCATGAGGCCTTAAGCAGCTTTCTCCTCAGGTCGCCACCTCTGGCTGGAATAAAGACCCTTTCTATACCTTGGGCTCTCAGATGGGTCACTTCACCACCATGTATAACTGCAAAATGTTCACTAACTGCAGACACGTTGCGATTTCTGTCATGGGGAATATCCGATATATGCTTGCGGATTCGCGATTTTATTTGGTTGGAAGTGCAACCTACATACTGCAACTTGTACATTTGGCAGGTGACTAAGTAGATGGCATTTTTTGTGTTGCAATTCAAGTAGCTATTAATGCAACATTTTTTGCCATTAGCCATAGAATAAAAGAACTGGTTTACTTGAAAATAATCACAACAAATGCGCCTGCCGTGCCCGCACTTATAGCTCCCCTTCATTGAAAGCCAGGTCGGTGTCACATTGCTTTTCTCTTTGTATAATGATGAGACTGCCTAATGCGGGAGCTTTTTTTGCAGCACATCTCATGCCTCCCGCTATTATTTCTGCCCACTTTTCATCAAAGCCGAGGACTGGTAGATGCTTTTTAATAATTTTGCATATTTCCCTGTATTCGCCACTGTACTGGGTGACAAACGTAATGGGAGTGTGGCTATTCACTTTGCTGTTGCCCGCTGTATCCGTGGGGTTTGTATCAGGAAAGATCAAAGATTTGCGGTCCGAACTCTGAACCGTTTTTTTTGCTGTTTAGAATATGATTCCGTGAATAGGCTCTAAGAGCCAATCTATTCACAATCTTATTACTTTCCTGTTCAAAGGACGAAATGTCCGAACAGTCACGCCTGGTGCGGATCAGCTCGCCTTTTAGAATGTTGTATATTATACATGTGGCGGGTGACATGATGATGCATGCAAAATAGTATTGCCTGCTAGCTCTTTCCTAAAAGTGGAGGTGTTCACACTAGAACTGGCAGAATCACCGCTCAATTTGAGGTCCAAAAAGGAAACCGACCTGGTGTCAAAATGCAACGTGAAAGAAATAGAGGGTACACGTGAATCCAAGGATTCGCCAAACAGTGGTATGGAGGCCACATCACCAGACCATACAACCAGCAGGTCATGGATGAAGCGCCCATACCACTGCAGGCGATCGCAGAAAGGGTGGGTGTCGATGAGGAGGAAGCTCCTCTCCCACCATGCCATAAATATATATGCAATGGAGGGAGAGAACTTAGCCCCATCGACACCCCCGATACCTGCAAATAATAACATCCATTGAACATAAAGGAATTATGTTTCAAGAGAAAGCTGACCGACATCTCCAAAAATTCTTGCAATTCACAGGTATAGTTGCTATAGGTATTAAGGAACCAACACAGAGATGGCAGCGCCAATTCATGTGGTATATTCGTATAAAGTGACACCACGTCTGCAGCAATCCAAACATAATCATGGCCTGTAACACAGATCCAGTGTCTTTTATGAAACCAGGGATGAGGGGAGTGAGAGGTTGCAATAGCGAATCTACCCATTCAGACAACCGTTCTGAAAAGCTACCTATACCCGCCACAATGGGCCGCATTGGTGGAGGAAACACATCTTTGTGGATTTTCGGCAGGGCATGAAAAATAGGGATGACCGGGCAGGTAACATAAATATAATCCTTTTCTTTTTGCAATAAACAGCCAGAATTAAGGCCAATGGATAATAAATCTGCACGTTTCTTCTGAAAAGAGGGGAGCGGGTTGTCCTGGAGTGCCCTGTATACATCCGGATCACTCAGCAATATTTGGGACTTATAAATGCCACTATCCAAAATGACAACCGCTCCCCCCTTGTCAGCCTGCTTGATTACCAGGTCATCCCTATCTCGCAAAGCCCGTAAAGCCGCCATCTCTCCTTTCTGGAGATTAGAAAAAGAACCAATGTGCAGACCATCATGCATTGCATTCTCACTACGGTGTAGTTTAATATCATTATGCAATGTACATAAGTCTCTCTCTACCATTTCTTGATACCTATCCAAAGCAGGTGAGCGAGACTGCAACGGATAGAAATCTCTATTATTGACTTTAAATGTGACAGAGTTATTCACAAAACAAAGATCATCATGTCTAGCGTGCATCTCCTGCAGTGACACTAGATGTGACTGTCTGCACCACTCCTATAGTATATAGCAACCCACAGTATGCAGTATAGCACCCTATAGTATACAGCACCCCACAGTATGCAGTATAGCACCCTATAGTATACAGCACCCCACAGTATGCAGTATAGCACCCTATAGTATACAGCAACCCACAGTATGCAGTATAGCACCCTATAGTATACAGCACCCCACAGTATGCAGTATAGCACCCTATAGTATACAGCACCCCACAGAATGCAGTATAGCACCCTATAGTATACAGCACCCCACAGTATGCAGTATAGCATCCTATAGTATACAGCACCCCACAGTATGCAGTATAGCATCCTATAGTATACAGTACCCCACAGTATGCAGTATAGCATCCTATAGTATACAGCACCCCACAGTATGCAGTATAGCATCCTATAGTATACAGTACCCCACAGTATGCAGTATAGCATCCTATAGTATACAGCACCCCACAGTATGCAGTATAGCACCCTATAGTATACAGTACCCCACAGAATGCAGTATAGCACCCTATAGTATACAGCACCCCACAGTATGCAGTATAGCATCCTATAGTATACAGCACCCCACAGTATGCAGTATAGCATCCTATAGTATACAGTACCCCACAGTATGCAGTATAGCACCCTATAGTATACAGTACCCCACAGTATGCAGTATAGCATCCTATAGTATACAGTACCCCACAGTATGCAGTATAGCACCCTATAGTATACAGTACCCCACAGAATGCAGTATAGCACCCTATAGTATACAGTACCCCACAGTATGCAGTATAGCACCCTATAGTATACAGCACCCCACAGTATGCAGTATAGCACCCTATAGTATACAGTACCCCACAGAATGCAGTATAGCACCCTATAGTATACAGTACCCCACAGAATGCAGTATAGCACCCTATAGTATACAGCACCCCACAGTATGCAGTATAGCATCCTATAGTATACAGCACCCCACAGTATGCAGTATAGCACCCTATAGTATACAGCACCCCACAGTATGCAGTATAGCATCCTATAGTATACAGCACCCCACAGTATGCAGTATAGCACCCTATAGTATACAGCACCCCACAGTATGCAGTATAGCATCCTATAGTATACAGCACCCCACAGTATGCAGTATAGCACCCTATAGTATACAGTACCCCACAGTATGCAGTATAGCACCCTATAGTATACAGTACCCCACAGAATGCAGTATAGCACCCTATAGTATACAGTACCCCACAGTATGCAGTATAGCATCCTATAGTATACAGCACCCCACAGTATGCAGTATAGCACCCTATAGTATACAGTACCCCACAGAATGCAGTATAGCACCCTATAGTATACAGCACCCCACAGTATGCAGTATAGCATCCTATAGTATACAGCACCCCACAGTATGCAGTATAGCATCCCATAGTATACAACATGCAACATCTTTCAAGTGCAACTCTTTAAGTGCACATACTGAATTATACCAGATTGTAATATTATGGATATGGAATTCACTTTGTCATCACTGCCTACTGACCATCACCCAATTCTCTCCTCTCCAGGTATGTCTGCATTGAACCTAACTGCTGCACCCAGCTTTTTCAGAGTCTGATATTGTCCACACCCCTCTAGAGGCGAACAGGCCGCCTATGGACTTGATGAGGCTGAACTGCTAACAGGGTGGGAAGAAACACCCAGGAGAAAAGGTGACTTATTGTTTATGGTCTTTCCTTTTGTGTGAACAAACACCGAGCCATCTGCGTTTTGTGATACACCAATGTGTGAATAAACACCGCTGTTTGATTCAAGAACTGTGTACTTTGCCTTTTCTACTGCATCCGCTAGTCCTAACTACCAGAGCGAATCCCTACAGTGCAGATACTGAATTATACCAGAATGGAATCAGAAGGGGAACAAATGTAATTACAGACATAGTTAAAGGGCTTCTGTCACTCCACTAAAGTCTTTTTTTTTTTTTTGCCTACTTATAATCCCTATACTGCGATATATCCATACATAACGTTATTAATCATTTTGGTTCAGTAGTTAATTAAAAAAACTGACTTTTATCATATGCAAATTACCTGTCTACCAGCAAGTAGGGCGGCTACTTGCTGGAAGCAGCCACATCCTCCTTTCATAAAGACACCCCCTCCTCATGTTGATTGACAGGGCCAGCGAATGCGCTCATCCTCTGACTGGCTCTGTCTGCGTTTTAAATCTCGCGCCTTCGCCGTACCGGTCTTCAGTCGGCGCAGGCGCACTGAGAGGAGGATGCTCGCTCGGCCGCTCCTTCCTCAATGCGCCTGCGCCGATGACGTCACATCTACACCCGGCGCAGGCGCATTGAGGATGGAGCGGCCGAGCGAGCGTCCTCCCCACAGTGCACCTTCGCCGACTGAAGACAGGTACGGCGCAGGCGCCAGATTTTGAATGCAGACAGGGCCAGCCAGAGAACGAGCGCATTCGCTGGCCCTGTCAATCAACATGAGGAGGGGGCGTATTTATGAGAGGAGGATGCGGCTGCTTCCAGCAAGTAGCCGCCCTACTTGCTGGTAGACAGGTAATTTGCATATTATAAAAGTAAGTTTTTTGAATTAACTACTGAACCAAAATGATTAATAACGTTATGTATTGATATATCGCAGTATAGGGATTATAAGTACCCAAAAAAAAAAAAAAGACTTTAGTGGAGTGACAGAAGCACACAATGTTTCTATCTTTCGTCTTAGGCTGGGTTCACACGAGCGTGTCCGGATTAGGTCCGGATGCGTCCCGGTGTGTTGCGGCAAACCCCCACGAGTAGGAATGCAATTGCAGTCAGTTTTGACTGCGATTGCGTTCCGATGCTCAGTTTTTATAGCGCGGGTGCAATGGTTTTTGCACGCGCGTGATAAAAAACAGACTGTGGTACCCAGACCCGAACCCGGACTTCTTCACAGAAGTTCGGGCTTCGGATCGGTGTTCTGTAGATTGTATTATTTTCCCTTATAACATGGTTATAAGGGAAAATAATAGCATTCTGAATACAGAATGCATAGTAGGTGATCAATTGAGGGTTAAAAAAAAATAAAAAAATTAACTCACCTCCTCCGCTTAGTTCCCGGTCTCTTCTTTACTTCTTTAATAATGAGCTGTCAGCTAAATGACCTTTGGTGACGTCAGATCACATGCTCCAATCACATGGTCCATCACCGTGGTGATGTACCATGTGATTGGAGCATGTGATCTGACATCACCAAAGGTCCTTTAGCCGACAGCTCATCAGAAGAGACCGGGAACTACGCGATCAAGAGGAGAAGGTGAGTTAATTTGTTAATTTTTTTTAACCCCTCCAGCGCTATTTTACTATGCATTCTGTATTCAGAATGCTATTATTTTCCCTTATAACCATGTTATAAGGGAAAATAATACAGTGAATAGACTGTCACCTAGCAACCATGCGTGAAAATCGCACCGCATCCGCACTTGCTTGCGGATGCTTGCGATTTTCGCGCAACCCCATTCACTTCTATGGGGCCTGCGTTGCGTGAAAAACGCAGAATATAGAGCATGCTGCGATTTTCACGCAACGCACAAGTGATGCGTGAAAATCATCGCTCATCTGAACAGCCCATTGAAATGAATGGGTCCGGATTCAGTGCGGGTGCAATGCGTTCACCTACAGCATTGCACCCGCGCGGAAATCTCGCCCGTGTGAACGCAGCCTTACTTTTCCCACTTTTCCAAAACCTCCTGAAATACCCCCACATCCATTCACCCAGCAAGGAACTATGCATCTCTCCCTCCATCTTACCTTCTCACCTGACCGGCCGCTTGCACAAACCAGTTTGGTAATGTAAAACACTTCCTTCCCAAATACACACAGATACCTCCTGCCCTCTCTTATTCTCACCTACTAACACTTTCTCTTCTTCTCCTTATTGCTGGTGATATCTCTCCAAATCCAGGCCCTCCTCAGCAAATCCCCACTATAACCTCTACCTCCTACTACAAATCTCCTTCTCCAAATTTCTGCAACCCCTTAAACCTAATAACCATTCCTCTGACCCCTGCTCCTTTGGTTCCTCTTGCAGGAGCATTATGGAATGCACGCTCTGTCTGTAACAAACTGTCCTACACTCATGATCTCTTCATCTCTCAAACGTTCCTTTATGGGTCTCACAGAAACATGGCTGACACCCTCTGACACCTCCTCCCCTGCTGCACTCTCTTATAGCGGTTTTCATTTCACTCACATCCCCTGCCCCGGCAGCAAACATGGTGGAGGAGTTGGTCTTCTCCTATCAGACACCTGCTCCTACAGCCCAACTCCACTGCCACCCTCCATTACGCTCACCTCATTTGAAGTACACTCTGTTCGCATCTACTCTCCCTCCAACCTTCAAGTAGCTGTCATTTACCTTCCCCCAGGCCCAGCCACCATCTTTCTTGACCACTTTAACACCTGGCTCCTACACTTTATTTCTGCCGACATCCCAACTATCATCATGGGTGACTTCAACATCCCTATGGACACCTCCCACTCAGCCGCCTCTAAACTCCTATCACTCTCTTCCTCCTTCGGCCTCTCACAGTGGTCTTCCACTCCCACCCACAGAGATCGTCATACTCTGGATCTTATCTTTACCCGCCTCTGCTCCCTACTCTACCTACTCACCTCTTCATTGGTTTCTTCTGCTGCTCCCCCGGTCCACACACTAGCACACCCCTGCAGGAACCTTAAGGCCACTTTCACACGAGCGAGTTTTCCACGCGGATGCGTTGCGGGAGGTGAACGCACAGCATCCGCACGGAATCCTGACCCATTCATTTCTATGGGGCTGTTCACATGAGCGGTGATTTTCACGCATCACTTGTGCGTTGCGTGAAAATCACAGCATGCTCCTGTTTGTGCGTTTTTCACGTAACGCAGGCCCCATAGAAATGAATGTGGTTGCGTGAAAATCGCAAGCATCCGCAAGCAAGTGCGGATGCAGTGCGATTTTCACGCATGGTTTCTAGGAAACTATCGGGATGGAGACCTGATCATTATTATTTTGCCTTATAACATGGTTATAAGGGAAAATAATAGCATTCTGAATACAGAATGCATAGTAAAACATCGCTGGAGGGGTTAAAAAAAATAAAAAAAATGTTTAACTCACCTTAGTGATTCACCATGGTAAAAGATCATGTGACGTACCATGTGATGACCGGAGTGACGTCATCAAAGGTCCTTGACCTATAATGAATGCTCACCACAGGTCCTATTCAACAAAGGAGACAGAAGCAGATGCCGGGCTACGCGATCAAGTGGACTAAGGTGAGTTAAAAAAAAAATTTAACCCCTCCAGCGATGTTTTACTATGCATTCTGTATTCAGAATGCTATTATTTTCCCTTATAACCATGTTATAAGGGAAAATAATACAATCTACAGAACACCGATCCCAAGCCCGGGTTTGGGTACCAAACATGAGCGATTTTTCTCACGCGAATGCAAAATGCATTACAATGTTTTGCACTCGCGCGGAAAAATCGCGGGTGTTCCCAGAACGCACCCGCACATTTTCCCGCAACGCCCGTGTGAAAGAGGCCTAAACATATCGACTTTCACTTGCTTTCTGAATCTCTTCTCCCACTCTCACCATTTGTTCCCTCCAAGACCCAGATACTGCCACCACCCTGTATAACACCACAATAAGTTCTGGACATTGTTGCCCCCCTCACACACAATAAAACCCGAAAAATCAACAGACAACCCTGGCACACCAACCTGACCAAAAAACTCAGACAAGCTTCCTGGGCTGCAGAACAGCGATGGAATAAATCCCATTCTAAGGCCTCATGCACACGAACGTTGTTTGTTCTCGTGTCCGTTCCGTTTTTTTTTTTTGCGAATAGGATGCGGACCCATTCATTTCAATCAAACTCCAGCCTAAATGGATACAGTTAATTGTCATGGGTTAAAGGTAAGAAATAGACGTTCCAGCTATAGCATAACCCTAAATAATGAATAATTTTAATAGTACTCATACAAAGAAACAATATGTCCTAAAATGTCCATGCATAAATGCGTCCATCAAAATATAGGAATGGGGAATAAATGACCCTAATAATGATTCCTAAAGCTAAGCCCTGTGCCCAGGGGCGACTCCTGATGGTGGAGACCCCCCGTCCTCGAACCTTACTAACAGCTCCTAGTTAACCCTACAATGTATGGGCTATTAATAAAACTAGTGGTGGACTAGGTTTAGGCACGGACAAAAAGGATATATGAAGATGCACGGTGTATACAACCCTATTGGTAAATTATACCAAAAGGTACACAGTGCAGCTGACTAACTAACACAAAAACGACACCTAAAAAGATAACTGATAGTGACACAGACGTATCTGTGTTCAACCCCAACGCGTTTCCCCCACTGTGTGGGATCATCAGGGGGTAAATGGATTAATATTAAATGGTTACAATGATAAATGTCCAACGGAGGGAGGCCCAGTTGGGACATCCACGATACGCCCGTAGTTAGTCAGCTGCACTGTGTACCTTTTGGTATAATTTACCAATAGGGTTGTATACACCGTGCATCTTCATATATCCTTTTTGTCCGTGCCTAAACCTAGTCCACCACTAGTTTTATTAATAGCCCATACATTGTAGGGTTAACTAGGAGCTGTTAGTAAGGTTTGAGGACGGGGGGTCTCTACCATCAGGAGTCGCCCCTGGGCACAGGGCCTAGCTTTAGGAATCATTATTAGGGTCATTTATTCCCCATTCCTATATTTTGATGGACGCATTTATGCATGGACATTTTAGGACATATTGTTTTTTTGTATGAGTACTATTAAAATTATTCATTATTTAGGGTTATGCTATAGCTGGAACGTCCATTCATTTCAATCGGTCCGCAAAAAATGCAGACAGCATACCGTGTGCTGTCCTCATCAGTATATCCGTTCTGTAGCCCCGCAAAAAAAATAAAACATGTCCTATTCTTGTCCGTTTTTGGCATTGTTACAATGGATCCGCAAAAAAAAACGGATGGCAGACGGATGTCATGCATTTTTTTTTTTTGCGGATCCGTGTGCATGTAGCCTAAGGATCCCTTCACCGCATACAAGCAATCCCTCCTCATTTTCAAATCCTCACTCGCTGATGCAAAACAGGCCTACTTCTCATCTCTCATATTTTTCCTGTCCCACAGCCCTAAACAACTTTTTAACACTTTTAACTCCCTTCTCCGTCCCCCAACGCCCCCACCCTCTCCTCTCATCTCAACTGAGGTCTTTGCCACATACTTCAAACAAAAGATCGTCAACATTAGAGAAAGCTTCAGTGCACAGTCCTCACAGACACACTATTCAACGGCTCAGTCCTCTTCTCCCAAAACTCGCTTCTCCACCATTACAGAAGAAAAACTCTCCATTCTACTCTCCAGATCACATCCCACCACCTGTGCACTTGACCCAATCCCATCCCACCTCATCCCTAACCTTACCACAGTGTTTATCCCAGCCTTAACTTATCTCTTCAACCTATCACTAACCTCTGGTGTCTTCCCCTCTGCTTTTAAACATGCTACCATTACACCTATCCTCAAAAAGCCTTTAGGCTGAGTTCACACTTGAGCGTTTTACAGCGCGTTCAAACGCGCTGTAAAACGCTCAACACATGAAAACCAATGCTTCCCTATGGCCCTGGTTCTCACTTGAGCGTTTTACAGCGCTGAAAAACGCGCTGTAAAACGCCCTACGCTCAAACAAGTACTTGAGCTTCTTTGGGGCGTTTTGAGGCGTGTTTGTGGCCATAGGACATTGCAGTCAATCACACAAACGCGCGTCAAACGCGCGTTTACTATTGCAAAAAACGCTCGCCAAAAACGCCCGTCAAAAACGCGCGTTAAACGCGCATATCAAAGACGCTCAGGTCTGAACCCAGCCTTACTTGACCCATCTGCTTTGTCCAGTTATTGCCCCATATCACTTCTTCCATTTGCCTCAAAGCTACTTGAGCAACATGTCCATTCTGAACTGTCCTCTCACCTCTCCTCCTGCTCCTTATTTGACCACCTACAATTTGGCTTCCGACCCCACCACTCAACTGAGACTGCTCTTACCAAAGTCACCAATGACCTACTAACAGCCAATACCAGAAAACATTACTCTGTCCTCCTTCTCCTTGACCTATCCTCTGCCTTTGACACTGTCGACCACTCCCTTCTGTAAAAAAAGCTCTCTCATCTCTTGGCATCACTGACCTGGCCCACTCCTGGATCACATCATACCTCACAGAACGGACATTTAGCGACTCCCACTCTCACACCACCTCCTCGTCTCATTCCCTCTCTGTTGGTGCCCCGCAAGGCTCTGTCCTAGGACTCCTGTATTCTCTATCTACACTTTTGGCCTGAGACAGCTCATAGAGTCCCATGGCTTTCAGTATCACTTTAATGCTGACGACACACAAATCTATCTCTCTGGCCCAGACATCACCACCCTACTATCCAGAATCCCACAATGCCTATCTTCCATATCCTCCTTCTTCTCCTCTCGCTTTCTAAAACTTATCATGGATAAAACATCTTTCCCCCATCCTGCTCAACCCACCCAACAGACCTATCTATCACATCAATGGCTGTACACTCTCCCCGGTCAACCAACTCTGCTGCCTTGGAGTGACCTTGGATTCTGGCCTCTCCTTCCAACCGCACATCAAAGCCCTTTCCACCACCTGCCGCCTCCAACTCAAAAACATCTCCCGCATCCGCGCTTTCCTCAACATTGAGTCTGCGAAACTATTTGTACATGCCTTCATCATCTCTCGTCTAGACCACTGCAACATTCTCCTCTGTGGCCTTCCATCTAGCACTCTTGCACCCCTCCAATCTATCCTCAACTCTGCTGCATGACTGATCCACCTCTCACCCTGTTACTCCTCTGACTCTCCCCTCTGCCAATCCCTTCACTGGCTCACCATTGCCCAGCGAATTCAGTTAAAAATACTAACAAATACATACAAGGCCGTTCACAACCTGTACCCTGCCTACATCTCTGAGCTACTTTCCCGATACATGCCCACACGCAATCTCCGATCCTCACAAGACCTCCTTCTCCCCTATCCTCTTATCACCTCTTCCCACAATCGCCTCCAAGATTTCTCCCGTGAATCCCCCATTCTCTGGAACTTGCTACCCCAACATATCAGACTCTTACAGACAGTGGAATCCTTCAAAAGAAACCTAAAAACCCACCTCTTCAGACAAGCCTACAACCATTGACCCTGCTGCCTCTATAACACCATGACAAACTCCACCCTCACCTACTGTGTCCTTCTCCCATACCATGTAGATTGTAAGCCCTCACGGACTCTCTCCTTCTGTACCCGTTTGTAACTCATATTGTTTATGCTTAGTGCAATTGTGTGTATTGTGTATGTATACCCCTTATTATATGTACAGCGCTATGGAATGAATGGTGCTTTAATAATAAATAATAATAAATAGTATACAGTACCCCACAGTATGCAGTATAGCACCCTATAGTATACAGCACCCCACAGTATGCAGTATAGCATCCTATAGTATACAGCACCCCACAGAATGCAATATAGCACCCTACAGTATACAGCATCCCACAGTATGTAGTATAGCACCCTATAGTATACAGTACCCCACAGTATGCAGTATAGCATCCTATAGTATACAGCACCGCACAGAATGCAGTATAGCACCCTATAGTATACAGCATCCCACAGTATGCAGTATAGCACCCTATAGTATACTGCATCCCACAGTATGCAGTATAGAACCCTATAGTATACAGCACCCCACAGTATTCAATAAAGCACCCTATAGTATACAGTACCCCACAGTATGCAATATATAGTATAGCACCCCACAGTATACAGCAGCCACAGTATACAGTATAACGCCCCACAGTATATAGTACCCCACAGTATGCAATACATGGTATAACACCCCACAGTATGCAGTATAGCATCCTATAGCATACAGTCTAGCACCCCACAGTATACAGTAGAGCAATATAGCACCCCACAGTATACAGTATACAGCACCCCACAGTATACAGCACCCCACAGTGCACAGTATATAGCACCCCACAGTAGACAGTAGAGCAATATAGCACCCGACAGTATACAGCACCCCACTCTATACAGTAGCTTACAGTATAATAGCATAACAGCCCGTGTCACCTTTTCCTGAATGAATCTTCACACCAAAAAATGTCCACAATTATGGCAATCTTCTCCTGCAGCAACACTCCTGGTAGAGAGAAAGGATCTTTGATTACCTCATAGCCATGTGACCAGTAATATCTTTATTTTACTAGTCACATGGTAATGATGTCATCAAAGGTCCTTTTTCCTAAGAGAATCACAGCTCTCCTTTCTTGCTCTCTTTCCTTATCCCGCCTGAGCCATTCAGATTCAATGAATGGCAATGGCAGGATGCGCTAGCGCCGCTAGACTCTCAGTCAGAGGCTGCCTCTGATTTCTGAACTCTCTCACAGTTTGCTGCCTGGAGTGCCAGCACCCATGCAGGCATGGCAGCACCCCCCCTGTATAGCTGACAGCCTGACACCCGGGGAGGACCCCCCCCCTCCCCTCTTAGCATGCCACTGTGGACAGCCCATTAAAAACCCATTAAGCTGTTATTAGACCAGCAGATGAGGCTAACAATTGTTGTGAAGGAAGCGTTCCTTCCTGATAATTGCCTGCTTGTCAGTGGAAGAGGCCGCTGCCATTACATGCAGCAATCTCCTCCACAGTATGGGGAGTAGTGATCACTAATGTCCTCGCTCGTCCCCATACAGAATCATTATTTGCCAGCAGCAGATCATGATTAGATGTCAAGATCTGTTACGAGCAAACAATGATTTTTCAGCCTGCTTAAAAATTGCGGTTCCCCGATGAACAAGCGTTTGCTCGTTCATCGGATAATCGGCGGCACTTTCAGGGCTGTATTACACAACCAGATCATCGCTAATGAGCGTTCCTACGAATGCTCGTTAGTGATGATCTGCCTGACTATCTGCAGGATTTAGAAGGTTGAACAGTCCTGCAGAAATTAGCTGGATTTGCAAACGTTCATCTGTGGTGGGCTGCCCCCTAGGGCAATCGGGTCCCAGTGTTTGAGAATGCCAAGTGATATGTCGTTGCCCTAATAGTTTTCTTTCACGGTGCTCCTACATGGATAATGTAGCTCCCCGGGACTAGGCTCCGTAGTAACAAAGGAGTTGTAGTTGGTGGAATAAGTAGAGTCCAGTGAAGTTCAATGGTTTTTACTTGAATAAATTTGCAATAAACTTGTGTCATCCAAACAATACTTGATCTTTCTCTTGGCTCCAGCAGGCTAAGGGTAAACTAGCAGGTAAACTTGAATACTTTGCGTTCTCTCTCTGCTGTGCTAATCTTTGGCTTCAGTCTGGTTACTGGACTTTCTAGAGGTTCTGGTACCGTTAAGTAGGATGCCTTTGGCTATTGACCCCCTCGTAATAGTCAGTTTATAAACTGCAAGGAGTCAGGGGCTTTCCAAGTTGCTCCCCCTGGAAGACTCCTGCTCCCCTCGCTGCGCCATGTCTGGTCCCTTTTGACTCTAAAATCAACTGCACTCCAGCATCCTGCAACCCCTCCCCTGGTAGGAAATAGGTCTAGCCCACTTCTGCCCAAAAGGGGGGAGAATGGAATTGTAAGTTCCATTCTTTATGAAGGTACTCTCTGCCATATATACTGCCACCTGCTGGATAACCAGGCACGTTATATGTAATAACAATATTATTAAGGCACAGTATCAGAGGACCTGGAAATAAATACACAGAGGACATTCTTTGCTAGCCAGAGACAGTAGCTAGGTGTAATAATGGTAATGCCCCCTCTGGGGTGCTACACATCTAATGCCTAGATCCACCTTTAGACAAATGTATTAGGAAAGCCTGAAATGGTGTAAATCGGCCCCCGCTCACGGCAGAAGTCAATGGGATTTTCATACTGTTTGTTCCAAATGTGCCAAGTTGGTGCAAATCACTCGATAGTCATTTCTTTTACTTAGACTGGAGTAAGAAAGCCCAGTCTTTGTGAACGTGGGCCATTAGCTCGGGGCAAAAGCTATCATTTAGACAGTCGTTCCACCTTGGTGACTTCGTGCTCCCGCATGGTTAATATAGTTGTCTTGTAATATATTTTTAGAAGCCGTGTGACATTAGGCATGAAACTAATTTCCTGGGCCAAATTATAATATAATTGGTGACAATAAAAAGGCAGAATAGATAATTGGTGCCTGGAGCACAAAATGATATTACAGTTACAAAAGGTTTGTATAGAAATCGAAATTGTGATGTTGTTCTCTTTTCTTATTTCAAGACAATGATCTCTTTTGAATATGGAAATGACTATTGTTGTGTTTGTCTTCATTTTAAGGATGGGGGGAGCCCCTCTATCAGCTCTGTTCAAAGATGAAACAAGAATCTTCAAGTCCGAGTCCTTCAAGAGTCCAAGATAAACGTTCAGGGGCTGGGTACAGGTCACAATATAATACAGCTGCCTTTTCAGGCTGTATTACATACAGAGATACAGCAGGTGATTGTTGGGAGGGAAGCGTTCCTTCCCAGCAATTGCCTGCTCGTTAGTGGAGGAGAGCGCTGCTATTGCATGCAGCGATCTCCTCCACAGTATGGGGAGGAATAATCGCTAATGCCGTTGTTTGTCCCCATACTGACTCGTTGTTGGCCGGCAGCAGTTTAACTCCTTAAGGACACAGCCATATTTCACCTTAAGGACCAGGCCATTTTTTGCAAATCTGACCAGTGTCACTTTATGTGGTGATAACTTTAAAACGCTTTGACTTAGCCAGGCCATTCTGGGATTCTTTTTTCGTCACATATTGTACTTCATGACACTGGTAAAATGGAGTAAAAAAAAAAAATATTTATTTATAAAAAAAATACCAAATTTGCCAAAAATTTGGAAAAATTTGCAAATTTCCAAGTTTCAATTTCTCTACTTTTATAATAGATAGTAATACCTACAAAAATAGTTACTTTACATTACCCATATGTCTACTTCATGTTTGGATCATTTTGGGAATGACATTTTATTTTTTGGGGACGTTACAAGGCTTAGAAGTTTAGAAGCAAATCTTGAAATTTTTCAGAAATTTGCAAAAACCCACTTTTCAAGGATCAGTTCAGGTCTGAAGTCACTTTGGGGGCTGGATCTCACAGGCTCGTCACAGGAAGGCAGCGCCGATGCCTCAGGAAGGCATCGTGCTGCCTTCCATGCCATCGGGTCCCCCCTACAGCCCCACGGGGAACCGATGGCACCGCCGCCCGCCGTACCATGTAAAAGCCACAAACCGCAGGTCTGAATTGACCAGCGGTTTGCGGCGATCGCAAACACGGGGGGGTCACCCCCACTGCGCATTGACCCAAGGTGCCTGCTCAATGATGGCTACTTGGATGTTCCACTCTGAGGATGCAATGAAGCTTTTTGGGATTCAGTAGTTAGGTGATGATGGCCCCAACAACCACATGTGATTGATGAGACCGCAGTGACTGTAGCAATCACGCGAGACATCATCACTGGAGTGCTGTACCAGCAGGGAGTACCAAGGCGGCAGTGGTGTAGCGGCCGGAGGATTGAACATTTGTGTAATGCCTCATGCACATGGCCGTTGCCCAGCTGTTTCGTGCATTGGCGACCGCAATTTGAGGTCTGTTGAATGGGGCCACAAACAGGGACATAACTACTAAGAGTGTTGGAGAAGCAAGGAGCCAAAGATGTCTTTTGCATTACACTCTGCGGAGTTGTGGCTGGAGGAAGTCTTCACAATGGCCTGGGCTGGAAGGTTAAGAAAAGGGAAAGTGAACGATTCCGCTCTGAGAGGGACGTCGCCTGTAGGTCACTAGATATAACCAGTGGCGGATTATAATTAGGGCGTTTGGGTCTGTAGACCTGGGCCCGGCATCGCTGGGGAACCCAACGCCGGCCCAAACGCCCACAAACTACGGCGGGGCACGGGAGCGCATAGTTCTCTGCCTCCCGAACACCGCTATAGGCTTCAGGCCTAGTAGGCCTGAAGCCTATGCGGTAGTAAAATCCTGGCGCAGGCGGGCGTAAGGACGTGTGTGCGCAGCGCGCCTGCAGCATCTACGAGTGAGCGCCGACTGGGACACAGGTAAGTATTAGCTTTTATTTTTTTTGTGTGTGCCAACTTTGAGGGACATTACTGGGGGGGCACAGGAGAATATTACTGAAGGGACAGTGCGGGGAAAACTACTACATGGGGAGCAGACTACTACGTGGGGCAAATTACTAGTGTGGGGGAAATTAATACTGTGGGGGCAGTGTGGAGAAATTAATACTGTGGGGGCAGTGTAGGGGCAGATTACTTAATGGATGGCAGTGTCGGGCAAATTACTTAATGGATGGCAGTGTCGGGGAAAATTACTTAATGGGGGCAGTGTGGGGGGTTATTACTTGATGAGGGCAGTGTCAGGGAAATTTACTTTGTGGGGGCAAACTACTACATGGGGAACAGTGTGGGGGAAATTACTATATGGGGGCAGTGTGGGGGAAATTACTATATGGGGCAGTGTGGGGGAAATTACTACATGGGGCAGTGTGGGGGAAATTACTATATGGAGCAGTGTGGGGGAAATTACTATATGGGAGTAGTGTGGGGGAAATTATATGGGGCAATTACTATATGGGGGTAGTGTGGGGGCGTTTCTATTAGGGTACATTATTTTTGGGGACACTATACAGGCATTATAACCTGGAGCACAATTCAGGATATTATTATTACTGGGGGCACTCTAGGGGACATTATAATTGCTGTAGACACTATAGGGACCTTTGGGGTAACTTATCAAACTGGTGTAGAGTAGAACTGGGTTAGTTACCCATTGCAACAGATTCCACCTTTTATTTTTGACAGCTTCTTTGGAAAATGAAAGGTGGAATCTGATTGATTGCTATGGACACCTAAGCCAGTTCTACTTTACACCAGTTTGATAAATTACCCCAATTATGAGAACTCTAACATGTCTGTGTAACAAACTCTGTAGAGACAAGATGCGGCTGAAAGAATTAGTCATGGTGGTCTGGGTCAAACGGAGGAGAAGAGGAAAGAGAAGATCTACATGACAGGAGATGTCACTGGATGTAACAGGTATGTGATGTTGTATTCCCCTATATGTAGAGCTGGCTCACTACTGTGAACTGTGTCTCATCTTCTCCTCCAAGTTTTTTTTAATCATAATCATATGTATTTTAAATTTGGCAACTAAAATTGTAATTTTTCACCTGCAGTCCTATGAAACAACCCAGATAACAGTGATAACTTTCTGTGTGCAGATAATGTAGTAGATGTTCCATGCAGTCCTATGTAACACCACACGTAACACAATAGTTCACTGTGTTATGTGGGGTGTTACATAGGACTGCAGGTAACATCTATGACATCTGTACTCAGAGAGTTATGAGATGGTGGGGGTCAGACTCCTGGCACCCCCGCCAATCAGCTGTTTGAGGAGACCGCGATGTCCCAGTGAGCGCCGCAGCCTCTTTGCTCCTTACCAAGCACAGCAATGTCCATTTAATAGCACTGCGCTTGCAGCCCCAGTAATGATGGGACAGAGCTGCACCTAGACCATGTGAACGATGAATGTGATGTCATATGGCCTAGGAAGAGACTGTGGCGCTTATGAAGCACCGCAGCCTCTTCATACAGAAAAAAAACTAAAACTAAAATGGAGAGGGTGGGGGGCCCGAGTTGGGTAGACTGCCCCGGGCCTATCATGCACTTAATCCACCCCTGGATATAACTTACTATATTCACTTATATAGCCTGCAGAGAGCCTGTGTAGAATTGGTATTTGGTATCTACCACTATATGGTCATTGTATGATGGTAATTTTGGTCATAGTACAGGGGTTTCTATTCAGTGTTAGTATGGAGGTCTATATGGTGGTAATTAGTGTAGAGTGTTTGGTGTAGCTATTTGACTAGTTAGTTGTATAAGGGTATTATTTATTAACTATGTGACTATGTAAATGTTTTATTTAGAGGTGTGGTATCATATGCAGAAAATGTAATTAAATTGTTTTTTTTTGTGGGTGGTGGTGGGGAGATATCTCTTTATAGACCATAGTAACACCACAAGATCTTTTGCATCTGAGGAAAATGCAGGTGGTGGTGGGGAAACCCAAGGGCGACCAAGTCTAATATTATTCTAGTTACAACCTCCTGGGACAGTCTTTTGTTTTGTTTCTGTTCTAAACTGACTGACAGATCCTCCCCTCCTGTGCTCGAAATAGTGTTGTAAATGTCTCTTTTCCTTTTTGGAATACTAATAAGTCATCACATCAAAAGATGGGGTAACAACCAACCACAGAGCAGATTTAATTTCTTTTAGACCTCTTGAAAAAATGAAAGTCACAATGTGATTGGATTTTATGGGCAACATAGACCGTTTTTCTTTCAGACAGTTTCTTAAAGGTGTTCCATAGGTTTTTTTAGATATTAAAATGGCAAGCGCATTGTATAGTGTAATCTGTGAACTAAACATGGCCGCCTCTCTTCTCTGTGAAAACAGGATGTTTATATTATGGAAGATCTTTAGTAACTTCTTTCTTACGACAGTAGGCCTCTACCTCATCAAGGTTGCCTATACTAATCGTTCAACTAAGACCATTGTTTTGGACCCTTGCTGATCTGATAGTGATGGCCTATCCTGAAGGGTTGGCCTATGTTGTAAACAGTGGCGTCGCCAGGGGGGGGCCAGAGGGGGCCACGGCCCCCCCTACATCATGCTGTGCCCCCCCATGTGCCCCCCCAACTAAAATGCCCCCCCAAGTGAGCCGCCGCCGCCGGGCACAGGGAGATGAGCGCTTCCATTGCACTCATCTCCTTAGTAATCTGCCTGTGCCAGCGGAGGTGCAGGGGAGGGAGAGGCGTGTCCCTTCCCCTTCCTCTGATAGGCTGCAGGCACTAGGCCGGCAGCCTATCAGAGGCCGGCGAAGGCGGGGCGATGACGTCATCGCACCGCCCGAGCCTTACAGCGCGGGACACAGGAAGAGTCTGCATCGCATCGCTGACACTGAGGTAAGTATAAGTGGTTTTTTTTGTTGTTTTTTTTTTTTTACAATAGTGTTACTGGCATTGGGGGGGGGGGGGGGGGGGGGGGGGGTTATTACAATGGGGGGACTTATTACAATGGGGGGGCTTATTACAATGAGGGGGGCTTATTACAATGGGGGTGCTTATTACAATGGGGGGACTTATTACAATGAGGGGGGGCTTATTACAATGGGGGGGCTTATTACAATGAGGGGGCTTATTACAATGGGGGGGCTTATTACAATGAGGGGGGCTTATTACAATGAGGGGGGCTTATTACAATGAGGGGGGCTTATTACAATGGGGGGGCTTATTACAATGGGGGGGCTTATTACAATGAGGGGGGCTTATTACAATGAGGGGGGCTTATTACAATGGGGGGGGGCTTATTACAATGGGGGGGCTTATTACAATGGGGGGGCTTATTACAATGGGGGGGCTTATTACAATGAGGGGGGCTTATTACAATGGGGGGCTTATTACAATGAGGGGGCTTATTACAATGGGGGGGCTTATTACAATGGAGGGGGCTTATTACAATGGAGGGGGGGTTATTACAATGGAGGGGGGGTTATTACAATGAGGGGGGCTTATTACAATGAGGGGGGCTTATTACAATGGGGGGGCTTATTACAATGGGGGGGCTTAATACTGGCACATGATGATGGGGGGGCTTAATACTGGCACATGATGATGGGGGGACCTAATACTGGCACATGATGATGGGGGGACCTAATACTGGCACATGATGGGGGGCTTAATACTGGCAAGTGATGGGGGGGCTTAATACTGGCACGTAATGGGGGGCTTATTACAAGCACGTAATGGGGGGCTTATTGCTGGCACGTAATGGGGGGCTTATTACTGACACGTAATGGGGGGCTTATTACTGGCACGTAATGGGGGGCTTATTACTGGCACGTAATGGGGGGGCTTATTACTGGCACGTAATAGGGGGGCCTATTACTGGCACGTGATGGGGGGCTTATTACTGGCACGTGATGGGGGGCTTATTACTGGCACGTGATGGGGGGCTTATTACTGGCACGTGATGGGGGGCTTATTACTGGCACGTGATGGGGGGCTTATTACTGGCACATGATGGGGGGCTTATTACTGGCACGTGATGGGGCTCTTGTTACTGGCACGTGATAGGGGGCTTATTACTGGCACGTGATGGGGGGCTTATTACTGGCACGTGATGGGGGGCTTATTACTGGCACGTGATGGGGGGCTTATTACTGGCACGTGATGGGGGGCTTATTACTGGCACGTGATGGGGGGCTTATTACTGGCACGTGATGGGGCTCTTGTTACTGGCACATTGGGGGGCTCTTGTTACTGGCAGTGGCACGTTATTGAGGGCACTTATTACTGGCACATTACTGGTGGGCACTATAGGGGCATCTACTGAGGCCACAAAGAAGGGGTGTTTTATATGGGGGGCTCTGTACAGTAGCATTTTATACTGGGACACATTATGGTGGGTACTATGGAGAAGGGGAGACAGGAGTACTATGGAGTCATCTACGGGGGGCACTAAGAAGGGGTATTTTATACTTGCAAATTATGGGGGACACTGAGGGTATCTACTGGGGCACGATATATGGGGCATTTTATACTGGTACATTATGGGGGGCACTAGCAGGAAGGGGGGAGAGGAGCACTATGGAGCCATTTACTGGGGCACTATATAGGGGTATTTTATACTGGCACATTATGGGGGACATTAGCTCAACTGGGGGCATTACAAGGGGGTATGTTTTGCACATTATAAAGAGAATTATTTCTACTGGGGGGCATTATGGTGGGCTTTATTACTCCCCCATGGTATGACCCCCTAGTAGCAGCACCAGCCTCTCCCTGCTCTGCTATCCCTCTGCCCCTTCTCCAAATCCTTATTATGAAATCTTTCTCATTAGGATAAAACACAACATCAGCTCCGCCGAGCCCCCGGCCAAAGTGTTGAAGTGGCGTCCGAGATCCCCAAGGGCCAAGCCAAGTAACTGTAAGTGTTCATGTGAAATATGCTTTTTTTATATATGTACACTCCTGTGAGAGGCGGGGAGGGAGATCTGTGGATGACACTGTTATAGGGAGGGAGATCTGTGGATGACACTGTTATAGGGAGGGAGATCTGTGGATGACACTGTTATAGGGAGGGAGATCTGTGGATGACACTGTTATAGGGAGGGAGATCTGTGGATGACACTGTTATGGAGGGGGAAATGGGGATGACACTGTCATGGGGTGGATCTGGGGATGACACATATAGCATAAGATGCTATATACGGTATGTGGCATCCACAGATCCCCCCCATAGCAGTGTCATCCACAGATCCCCCTCTCTATAAAAGTGTCATCCACAGACAGCTGGACTTTTCTTCCCTGTTGCGGTTTTAGGTATTGGGTAAAGTATTGTAGCATTTCTAAGCGTACTTGTGTAAATGTATCATTGTTATAGCTGCCCCCCCTACTTTTGTCCTGGCCCCCAGTGTGCCCCCCCAAAATTTGAAAGCTAGAGACGCCACTGGTTGTAAAGGGTTTGATGACCCTTTTCAAGGACAAAACAGTACATAAAACAAGTCTTTTGACACTACTAGAAAATAAAAAAAGAATACATCGAAAAGTTAAAGGGGTTATCCCATGACTAACGTAAAGAAAGAAAATCAGAGACCATATAGCACATGGCAGTCTCTTTTTAACAGTTAAAAAACCAGCCCTGTACCTCACATGGATCCAGAGATCTCCACATTCATTGCTCTACTAGATTTATATCAAGCTGGCAGCTCAAGGGGAGTGTCTTCTCTACTGCAGCTCAGGAGGCGTGTCTCAGCTCTCCCTATCACAGCTCAGGAGGCAGTTGAAGGATGAAACTGAGCATGTGCGGCCTTCTCAGTGAGCAGGTCAAAAAAATTAAAAATTAAAAAAAACAGCAGGTGGCGCTATACAGATAGATTTTATTGGATAACTCGGTGGCTATGGTAAATTTTTAAATACATGCAATTACAAAAGTATTGAGATCCAGGTGCTGATTTGAAAACTATAGAATATTTTTTGTGGGACAACTCCTTTAATGCGATTGAGATGAGAATGACAGAGTATAAACTGCTAAGGTGCTTGGTCAATGATCACACAGTCAAGGTGGTTCACCCTTTATTTTGGGTTCTGCAGCAGAGTATGTGTTGAGGGGTCACATTATTACTGGGTGGCATCTCCTCTTTCTGCGGTACGGGCTGCCACTGTGGCAAGGTAATGCTCATACAGATGCTGGATATCCTCCTGTGTTCATTTCAAGCTCTTTCAGCTTGGACCCATAGTTCAGCCAAGGTGTTTTTTTACTGCTGTGCATGGGAGATCCATCGCCCCATTCAGTCCCAGACATTTTTGATGGGGGAGATATCTGGTGATTGAGCTGGCCAGGGGAACTTTGCATACCATAAAGACCATGTTGTGAGTGGGTGGGTTCTATCTTGTTGTAACACCACGTCTCCTGAGTCAAAAGAGGCAGTAGGACTGGTTCTACGATGTCCTGGACATAGTGAAGGCCGGTCAATGTTCTGATTTGGCCATCAATGGCAAACAATAGCGTTCAGTGATAAAAGCAGGTTCTGCCTTGGTACTAGTGATGCTATTGTAAATGGTTAGACATCAATTTGAATCGAATTTTTGTGGGTATCAGGAGATTGGAGATGATGCAGATGCCTCCTAAGTATAGCGCTCTGAGCCCCATACTTAGGAGGCATCTGCCTTATCTCCAATTGCGGCTTCTCACATTCGAGGGCCCTTGCACCCTTATACTTCCAAATATAAACCTTGGTGAGGCTCAGCCAGTACTACTGATGAAGGCCGTTTGGCCGAAAAAGTTAAAGCACTAATTGTACTGGAAATCCCACCTAAATAAACCTATGCAACTTATTAAGCAGTACAGTGGAGTACAGGAGTCTGTCTTATTTACTGATACTAGTGATGGCCTGATCAGAGTTCACAGGAGGTCTAGAGAGGACCTACATAGTGCGGAGAACCTCAAGAGCAACACCAGGTGCAAGGCGCCATTAACTACCCTGCCCATTCCTTTTTGGTATTTGTGGTGGGAGCATTGACCAGGAGGATATCCAACATCTGTATGAGCGTTACAATGCCAGAGTGGCAGCCTGTATCACAGCAAGGGGAGATGCCACCCAGTATTAATGTGACCCTGGCCTAACATATACCCTGCTGCAGAATCCAAAATAAAAGGTGCACCACCTTGGTTGTGTGATCATTGACCAAGATGTTCGTTTTTCATTTTCCACTAGCGTAATCAGAGAAGACGGTATATGTAACCCTCTTACAACATAATAAGATGACAGCAGGGGCAGACTGGCCATAGACCCTACAGGGAAATTTCCTGGTGGGCTGATGCCCAGGAGCCTGCCGGAACCCTCCTAATGGCCGCTGGCCAGGTACAAAACAATCTAATGCTAGGAGCTTCAGGTACTTATGCACCTGGCCAGCAGGTCCCTGCCTACTTGTGTTGTCCCTGCCTTCTTGTGTTGCTCCACCTTCTGTCAATTTGGACCCGCCTACAAGATGGGGCTGGTCGTAGGATTTTTCCAAGGCCACTTTAAGTTCCCCGTTGGCCCCTGGATTACTGTAATCTGTCAATGACCGATGCCAGTGCTCTGGAAGTATGAAAAAATACTAATAGGGCCATTTATTAAACTGGTGTAAAGTTGAACTGGCTTAGTTGCCCATAGTAACCAATCAGATTCCACCTTTTATTTTGGAAAGCTCCTTTTGAAAATGAAAGGTGGACTGAGTGGTTTTACTTTGTACCAGTTTGATAAATGAACCCAGGGGTGCAGCTATAGGGGAAGCGGCTGCTTTGGGGCCCAGACCCACAAGGGGCCCCCTCAGGAGGAAGACTAAAAGATTTTATTTTCAGGGCCCACTCAACAGTATTAAACAATGACAATTATATACACTCACACCGTAGGAAATGGACGGAGCGACTGCCGGGCCTTGTCTGAGAAAGTGATGTTGACTAGTCACAAGAGCGGGGATTGCACAGCAGAAGGGGGTTATGAAGAAGTTTCTGGGGGAGGAGGGCCACGTTCAAAAATTTGCTCTGGGGCCCAGTCAGTTGTATTTATGCCACTGAATGACCCCATAAGAGTTGGTTTATAGAAGGAGTTTTGGTTTGTGCGTGAGGTACACTCATTTAGCTCTTGTTATGGACAAATTATTTTTGCTACGGCAAGCTTATGATGCAAGTGCAACAGACACATACACTGACGTTCCATCCTATGTATTGGATAGTAATCCTGTAATTAAAGGGTGGCCATTACATAGACTATCAGGACTGTGACCGCTCGTCTGTAAAATCCAAACGTTTCTAGCAGATGTGGAGGAAAGTAAAGCAGAGATTATATCGAGGTGTCCAGATGATCCTTTAATGCAGAGCATATACAAGAATGCACCATGTGGCCGGTTCTGACGGCAAAGTGGAAACACATTATTACCAGATAAATATTATATGCGTCTCATGGGCCCAATCATTTCTAGGAAGAAATAAAAATTCAGTGAAGAAGAGTTTATTGACCACATGGATTCACTCCAGTCAGTTCCTAATTCATCCACTATAGGACAATGGCATCCAAAAATGCCATTTTCATTGGTATTAATAATAAATATGGCACCAACATGTGGCATAGCTCTGCAATGCATCCAGCTTCTATAATAGCTTTTTGTAAGTCAACTTATCAGGGGCATTTACAGCCTATGTGCACTGTAGTAACTGTAGCATAATGATTCATAGCCTAGCAGAATCTATTTAAAGGGGTGTATAAAATGAAAAGGGCAGAGCTGGAATACCAGAAACAGGACATGGACAGGCGTGGCGCTCTTTCTTATCTCATGCTACTACCTCTTTAATTCTCTTTATAGTCTATTCTGCATGCTACATTGCTTATAGCTACCTAGGATCCAATCTTCCTGTCTGTGTGACCACCATATACAGTTGAAAGAAAAAGTATTTGAACCCTTTGAAATGATATGGATTTCTGCACAAATTGGTCATAAAATGTGATCTGATCTTCATCTAAGTCACAATAGACAATCACAGTCTGCTTAAACTAATAACACACAAAGAATTTAATGTTACCATGTTTTTATTGAAGAAAATCACAGAAATAAGATAATAATGCACTTAGTAAAGTAGATTCAAGCATTATACTGTATATGGACAAAGTCCTCACTCTGATATGATAATATCTGAGACACTTAGCCAATATATTTTGAGCAAAACACATCTGAGCCCGCCTACCAAGCGCCAAGGTGGTCTCAGGTCAGGCGGGTCCTACGCTAAACCTACCTAAGCCATTGGGCTTCAGAGTGAGGACTTTGTCCATATATAATGATTGCATCTACTTTACTAAGTGCATTATTATCTTATTTCTGTGATTTTCTTCAATAATATGGCCAGGGACATCCGCACATTTGTATATCATACCGCGCAGGATGTTTTTATCTTAGTTTTTTCTGTGATTTTTTTGTCCATGTTTTTATTGAACACACCATGTAAACATTCACAGTGCAGGTGGAAAAAGTATGTGAACCCTTGGATTTAATAATTGGTTGAACCTCTTTTGGCGGCAATAACTTCAACCAAACGTTTCCTGTAGTTGCAGATCAGACGTGCACAACGGTCAGGAGTAATTCTTGACCATTCCTCTTTACAGAACTGTTTCAGTTCAGCAATATTCTTGGGATGTCTGGTGTGAATCGCTTTCTTGAGATCATGCCACAGCATCTCAATCGGGTTGAGATCAGGACTCTGACTGGGCCACCCCAGAAGGCGTATTTTCTTCTGTTTAAGCCATTCTGTTGTTGATTTACTTCTATGCTTTGGGTCGTTGTCCTGTTGCAACACCCATCTTCTATTGAGCTTCAGCTGGTGGACAGATGGCCTTAAGTTCTCCTGCAAAATGTCTTGATAAACTTGGGAATTCATTTTTCCTTCGATGATAGCAATCCGTCCAGGCCCTGACGCAGCAAAGCAGCCCCAAACCATGATGCCTCCACCACCATACTTCACAGTTGGGATGAGGTTTTGATGTTGGTGTGCTGTGCATCTTTTTCTCCACACATAATGTTGTGTGTTTCTTCCAAACAACTCAACTTTGGTTTCATCTGTCCACAGAATTTTTTGCCAGTACTGCTGTGGAACATCCAGGTGCTCTTGTGCAAACTGTAAACGTGCAGCAATGTTTTTTTTGGACAGCAGTGGCTTCCTCTGTGGTATCCTCCCATGAAATCCATTCTTGTTTAGTGTTTTACGTATCGTAGATTCGCTAACAGGGATGTTAGCATATGCCAGAGACTTTTGTAAGTCTTTAGCTGACACTCTAGGATTCTTCTTCACCTCATTGAGCAGTCTGCGCTGCGTTCTTGCAGTCATCTTTACAGGACGGCCACTCCTAGGGAGAGTAGCAGCAGTGCTGAACTTTCTCCATTTATAGACAATTTGTCTTACCGTGGACTGATGAACAGCAAGGCTTTTGGAGATACTTTTATAACCCTTTCCAGCTTTATGCAAGTCAACAATTCTTAATCGTAGGTCTTCTGAGAGCTCTTTTGTGCGAGGCATTATTCACATCAGGCAATGCTTCTTGTGAAAAGCAAACCCCGAACTGGTGTGTGTTTTTTATAGTGCAGGGCAGCTGTAACCAACACCTCCAATCTCATCTCATTGATTGGACTCTAGTTGGCTGACACCTCACTCCAATTAGCTCTTGGAGATGTCATTAGTCTAGGGGTTCACATACTTTTTCCACCTGCACTGTGAATGTTTACATGGTGTGTTCAATAAAAACATGGTAACATTTAATTCTTTGTGTGTTATTAGTTTAAACAGACTGTGATTGTCTATTGTTGTCCAAAGGGTTCACATACTTTTTCTTGCAACAGTAAGTAGATATACAGAACTGGTCACAGGAAGTTTAATATGCAGCTATCATCTCAGCTCAATGATCAGGAATAAAGACCAATCATTGCCCATACATCGGCCTGTGTAAATGGGCCTTTACAAATTTGTGTTGTATCTATGGTACAATGGCCATAGACTGCTATGAGACCATGATGTGCCTGCATGCACTTCTGTTTTCCTACATAGGTACATGAAGGTTCTTTTCCTTGAAAAATAATTGCATACACCTTAAGGTGGCACCTTACGAAGGCAAACACAGGTCCTACAGGCAGGGGTGCACCTCCAATGAGGCCAGGTGAGGTTGCCTCAGGCAGCAAGACCTAGGCAGAGCCATGAGAAATGAGCGCTTCCATTGTGGAAGTTCTAATCTCTCTATATTCATGTGTATCACAGTATGCCTTTATCAGTAGGGCCGTAAACATAGGTCTTCTCAGAACTGGGAAATGAGAGAATGTAGAGTCACCCTGCTGAGGCACTTCAAGGAATCTGAAATGGATTTGTGATATAGAACTGTCTACTGTATTAATGGTTGTACATGGAGCTCATGGATTTCACGTGCTTTCACACTATATAGCCATAGGCACCTGGTGTGCCGTCACATGGTACTTCATAGAGTGTCATACTATGGAATTGGTAGAGAGAGAAAACAACACAGCGCCTCATAGCTCAATCATGACGAAAACAGAACATTTTTAAAATGTGCGTACAGCACTGCTAGTCAATTTAAAATGGACTCTCTCGCAGATAGTAAAAGTTCCTCCACTGGAGGAACTGGGGCATTCTGGGAAGAAGAACCAACATTTCCAGACTGGCTGTGGACGAAACACACCATCTTCCATTCCCCCATGTGACAGTATCTCTGTTTTCAGGAAAAGTCTTAATGGCGGCCTAGGCCAGATAAAAAAGAATAAAAGAAAAAGAATAAGAACTTTTACTATAACAGAGAGAGCCCCAGCACTGTATGAACTTTTTTTTTTTCATTATTGAGTTCTCCCATAGACACAATGCTTGGAAAAATAAGGGCATGAGGGAAAGAACAGGGGGTACTACAGTCAGGGGATGAGTACAAAAAAGGACTACCTATTCCTCTAAGTTCTTAGTTGCTGTAAAGTATGGCATCTGCCCAATGGGAACAGTTTTTTTTATGGAATTGAAATTGCATTAGCCCCAAAAAGTCTTTCTCCCTTTGTGGTTTGGGAAGGGGGAGTAAGCTTTATGATAAAGAAGGATGGTACATTTTGGGTGTCCACCAAACCAGACACAATGGGGTCCAAGGTAGAATACGTATAAGGGGGCCAAAGGCCCAATTACTCCTAAAAGAGATGTAGCATAGGTTGAGCTGGTGCGGCAAGTGTCCCAGGCATTGGGTGCCAGGCAGTGGCGTCTCTAGCTTTCAAATTTTGGGGGGGCACACTGGGGGCCAGGACAAAAGTAGGGGGGGCAGCTATAACAATGATACATTTACACAAGTACGCTTAGAAATGCTACAATACTTTACCCAATACCTAAAACCGCAACAGGGAAGAAAAGTCCAGCTGTCTGTGGATGACACTTTTATAGAGAGGGGGATCTGTGGATGACACTGCTATGGGGGGGATCTGTGGATGCCACATACCGTATATAGCATCTTATGCTATATGTGTCATCCCCAGATCCACCCCATGACAGTGTCATCCCCATTTCCCCCTCCATAACAGTGTCATCCACAGATCTCCCTCCCTATAACAGTGTCATCCACAGATCTCCCTCCCTATAACAGTGTCATCCACAGATCTCCCTCCCTATAACAGTGTCATCCACAGATCTCCCTCCCTATAACAGTGTCATCCACAGATCTCCCTCCCCGCCTCTCACAGGAGTGTACATATATAAAAAAAGCATATTTCACATGAACACTTACAGTTACTTGGCTTGGCCCTTGGGGATCTCGGACGCCACTTCAACACTTTGGCCGGGGGCTCGGCGGAGCTGATGTTGTGTTTTATCCTAATGAGAAAGATTTCATAATAAGGATTTGGAGAAGGGGCAGAGGGATAGCAGAGCAGGGAGAGGCTGGTGCTGCTACTAGGGGGTCATACCATGGGGGAGTAATAAAGCCCACCATAATGCCCCCCAGTAGAAATAATTCTCTTTATAATGTGCAAAACATACCCCCTTGTAATGCCCCCAGTTGAGCTAATGTCCCCCATAATGTGCCAGTATAAAATACCCCTATATAGTGCCCCAGTAAATGGCTCCATAGTGCTCCTCTCCCCCCTTCCTGCTAGTGCCCCCCATAATGTACCAGTATAAAATGCCCCATATATCGTGCCCCAGTAGATACCCTCAGTGTCCCCCATAATTTGCAAGTATAAAATACCCCTTCTTAGTGCCCCCCGTAGATGACTCCATAGTACTCCTGTCTCCCCTTCTCCATAGTACCCACCATAATGTGTCCCAGTATAAAATGCTACTGTACAGAGCCCCCCATATAAAACACCCCTTCTTTGTGGCCTCAGTAGATGCCCCTATAGTGCCCACCAGTAATGTGCCAGTAATAAGTGCCCTCAATAACGTGCCACTGCCAGTAACAAGAGCCCCCCAATGTGCCAGTAACAAGAGCCCCATCACGTGCCAGTAATAAGCCCCCCATCACGTGCCAGTAATAAGCCCCCCATCACGTGCCAGTAATAAGCCCCCCATCACGTGCCAGTAATAAGCCCCCCATCACGTGCCAGTAATAAGCCCCCCATCACGTGCCAGTAATAAGCCCCCTATCACGTGCCAGTAACAAGAGCCCCATCACGTGCCAGTAATAAGCCCCCCATCATGTGCCAGTAATAAGCCCCCCATCACGTGCCAGTAATAAGCCCCCCATCACGTGCCAGTAATAAGCCCCCCATCACGTGCCAGTAATAAGCCCCCCATCACGTGCCAGTAATAAGCCCCCCATCACGTGCCAGTAATAGGCCCCCCTATTACGTGCCAGTAATAAGCCCCCCCATTACGTGCCAGTAATAAGCCCCCCATTACGTGCCAGTAATAAGCCCCCCATTACGTGTCAGTAATAAGCCCCCCATTACGTGCCAGCAATAAGCCCCCCATTACGTGCTTGTAATAAGCCCCCCATTACGTGCCAGTATTAAGCCCCCCCATCACTTGCCAGTATTAAGCCCCCCATCATGTGCCAGTATTAGGTCCCCCCATCATCATGTGCCAGTATTAGGTCCCCCCATCATCATGTGCCAGTATTAAGCCCCCCCATCATCATGTGCCAGTATTAAGCCCCCCCATTGTAATAAGCCCCCCCATTGTAATAAGCCCCCCTCATTGTAATAAGCCCCCCTCATTGTAATAACCCCCCCCTCCATTGTAATAACCCCCCCTCCATTGTAATAAGCCCCCTCCATTGTAATAAGCCCCCCCATTGTAATAAGCCCCCTCATTGTAATAAGCCCCCCATTGTAATAAGCCCCCCTCATTGTAATAAGCCCCCCCATTGTAATAAGCCCCCCCATTGTAATAAGCCCCCCCATTGTAATAAGCCCCCCCCCATTGTAATAAGCCCCCCTCATTGTAATAAGCCCCCCTCATTGTAATAAGCCCCCCCATTGTAATAAGCCCCCCCATTGTAATAAGCCCCCCTCATTGTAATAAGCCCCCCTCATTGTAATAAGCCCCCCTCATTGTAATAAGCCCCCCCATTGTAATAAGCCCCCTCATTGTAATAAGCCCCCCCATTGTAATAAGCCCCCCCTCATTGTAATAAGTCCCCCCATTGTAATAAGCACCCCCATTGTAATAAGCCCCCCTCATTGTAATAAGCCCCCCCATTGTAATAAGTCCCCCCATTGTAATAACCCCCCCCCCCCCCCCCCAATGCCAGTAACACTATTGTAAAAAAAAAAAAACAACAAAAAAAACCACTTATACTTACCTCAGTGTCAGCGATGCGATGCAGACTCTTCCTGTGTCCCGCGCTGTAAGGCTCGGGCGGTGCGATGACGTCATCGCCCCGCCTTCGCCGGCCTCTGATAGGCTGCCGGCCTAGTGCCTGCAGCCTATCAGAGGAAGGGGAAGGGACACGCCTCTCCCTCCCCTGCACCTCCGCTGGCACAGGCAGATTACTAAGGAGATGAGTGCAATGGAAGCGCTCATCTCCCTGTGCCCGGCGGCGGCGGCTCACTTGGGGGGGCATTTTAGTTGGGGGGGCACATGGGGGGGCACAGCATGATGTAGGGGGGGCCGTGGCCCCCTCTGGCCCCCCCCTGGCGACGCCACTGGTGCCAGGAGGTGCTCGAAAAATCCACTCTGCTTTGGCCAGGGTATTTAGATACAAGGCTTGGGGCAGCAAACTGGAAAGTCTAGCTTTGACTCTGCTTCTGATGGCAGCCCTGCTTTAATAGCTGGTATTTTTATATATCACACTGGAAACAGCAATGTGCTGGGCCTTGTGGTTCTCCTGCATCTAACCAATTGTATGTTCAATATGAAATTATTCACAGGTTGTAGCAGAACCCCATTAATCTGACTTGTAGATCTTTGTCAACTTCACATCTGCAATAGTAATTATTTAAGGGGTTGTCTAACCGAAATTCCCATTTCGCCTGTTATTCTGATGACCTCATTTTGCTCCAAACCCACATTGTCAGCCTCGGGGTCTCCAGAGAATTCCCCTCTCTATGGTCTGTCCCTTACCCTAGGGAAAAATATTCACCGTGCCAAATCCTACCGTCTGGAGGATGAGCCGTGTCTTGTCCAGCTCACCACACCTAGTAATTGAAGAAGACGTTACTTGTATGTAACACAGGAATTTACAGGGTGTGACCTTCTCTCACAGACAGTGGGAATTTATAAGGCGCTGCCCTGTTTGTAGCAGACCATTGTTTGTTTCCGGCCGAGCAATGTCCCTACATTATAGCTCTTGCAAAATAACAAAACATTTAACAAAAGTAGGAAAAACTTTGCAATGTTTGTCTTCCTGGTTGTCATCGGAAAATGACCTATTGTTTAAATCACGTTTTTATGTTTAACATATTTTTAAATAATTTTTGATGGTATTTTTAATTTTCCATGTCAATGTCTATATTTTAACAAAAAACATAAAATCCTGCAGTTTTCACACTGGCTCCTAAGCCTAATAATAGGCGCCACTTCTTGGTCTGTACAGATCACTTTACTGCAGTTATCTGCTTATCCGTCATTCTAATCCTGCCTGTAATGATATCACCTCTGTGTATAGATAAGAAAGGATCCTCCATTCACAATAGGTGATTGTCAGAGCTTATCTATCCTTCCCTTGTACAATGACCTCTGCACAGGTCACAGAGCATGCCTAGGAGACTCTCCCATAGGACCCACGTGGCTGCCGTAAAGCAATTTTCTTAATGCTTTCTAAATGCAGTTATGAAAAGCTCAGACAAGATGGCTGTCCCCATAATCCCGTTCAGGAAATAGAATAAATAAATCTGCAATCAAAAAATAAAAACAGATTAGAAAAAAAGGACACATGTTTACTTTAAAGGGGTTTTCTGCAATTCTGATTTTGATGACTTATCCTCAGGATAGGTCATCAATATGATAGATGGGGGTCTGACACCCAGAACCAATGCCGATCAGCCGTTTGGGGAGGCTGCAGCACTGGTAAGCTCTGCAGCCTCCTCGCAGCTTGATATTGCAGCTCAGCCCCATTCACTAGTTCCCATAGAGTCAATACTCTATGGGAACTAGTATGCAAATTAGCATTTCTCCAGAAGGAAGAGACCTCTTTTTCTAGTTCCACCTTTTTTATAAGACTCCACACCAGATGGGTCTCTTCAGTGAGGACCACTACCCCTGAAAAGCTACGTGAAAGCCTTCTCAGACGGCCTACACTCTACTTTGAACTGATGAGGAGCCATCCACAGACAGGCGTCTCTTCCTTTTGGACGAGAATCGGGCTTGGCTAAAATCCCAACTCATATTTCAAGGCTATTCTGTGGGTTAAACATTGCCAAAAGAAAAAAAAAATTGAACTATTTCCAAGCACTGCCCGGAAAGACAGAATGATTTTATGTGTCTGGGTTTGCTTTTTCTGGACAAGTGAATGGTAAGAATGGATCTGATTAGTGAGAAAAAAATACATATGGCAGATCAAAAGAGCATGCAAGCCATGTTCCCATGAGCCAAGATGTACTTATTGAGCCGAAAATGTGTTTACTCTTAAATTCTGAGAAAGGCATAAATAGTGCCAGTTCATAAGAGGTAGACACAAGAGATCGAAGTTCTTAGAATCAGGTGAGCCTGTCTAACATGGACTATGTGAAAAAGAACATAAAGACACCATATTGGCCCAAGTTGGTTGCATAGATACATTTCATTTTGGTGGTCATGTTGATTGCACATCAGATTATTATGTCATAAGCCAAGGAATTGGATGAGATATTACCGCTAGAGTTGAGCGAAGTTAAGCATTCGAAGCGGAATTCTGTCAGAGGTTTAGGAAAACTTTCATTCTAAACTAATCCGAATTTTCTCGCGCTTCGTGGGAACGAATCAGGTTTTCCTAAAATGGCTTGTGTTACAAAGCGAAACTAAGTGTAGAGGAGACAAGCCCAGGAATGCAAGATCATCCATAATGCTGTGCCGCCAGCCAATCCGCAGATATCCAACTTCTGTGATGTCACAGCCCTATAAAACACTCATCCGGCGTGGTCTCCGCCATTGTCCTGTCAGCTGAGCATAGGGAGAGACGTGGCAGGCGCTCATGCGCTAGGGACAGTGTTGCTGAAAAGGATTAAGAGAAAAATATTGGAGATGGAGAGTGCAGAAAGGTCATAGGGAGAGTGCAGGGAGATCATAGGGAGACTGTAGGGAGATCATAGGGAGAGTGCAGGGAGATCATAGGGAGAGTGCAGGGAGATCATAGGGAGAGTGCAGGGAGATCATAGGGAGAGTGCAGAGAGGTTTATTCTGCATCATTTTTATTTATTCTTACATCAGCTGTAAACTAAGATATATAATTCAATACCAATAAGATGGAAGCCTTTATTATTCCAGTGCCTCGTGCCACCAATACCATCCAGCCTGCACCCCTTAGGGGGGTCAGGTCTTAATGATGACCATCCTCATCTTTTTCTGGCTTTACTTCTTCCAAATCATCCTTCAAAGTCTCTATGTCCTAGAAAAGTCAGCAAGATGCAGAGAGAAGAGGCGCTGGATGTTCTCATCCATATTCTCATCCATATTAGATGATATGGAAAAGCAGATGGCAGAAGAAGGGCTCTACAGATCGCTGGGGTTGGAGAAGTGGGTATGCCAGAGCTGATTAATATTCAGTGTTTACTGTCAAATAGCTTGCAGATTGCAGGCCAAAACAGCAATAATATGTATATTGTCCCCAGTGTCGGACTGGGTCTGCCAAGGGCCCACCAATAGAAGTGACTCTAGGGGCCCAACCTATAGTTTCATGCAAATATTGACACTCAAGGGGGTTTTCCAATTTGCATTAACATCCTTTAAAATAATCCTTTATATAGGAAGCTGTAGTGTAATAGCGCACATGACCGCTGCAGCTAATCACTGGCCTTGGTGCTGTATACCACTGAGGCCAGTGATTAGTTACAGTAGTCAGGTACGGTACACAGGCATTTTACCACAGCAGCCAAAACATTATGTCCCAGCTGCAGCCTGGCGGAGAGAACAGAGTATTGGTGCTGGATCGAATAGTGATCAGGATGGTAAGTTTAAGTGTTTTTTTTTTTATAGTTTTTATTTTAACAGAATCCCTGTAGTTTGGCCTTAAAAATGTGAACTTAGGCACCCCCTTTAAGCCTAGTACTTAGATACCATAACAATACCAAGCTCTGTACTTAGATAAGGTAACAGAACCAAGCTGTGTGTATAGATACAGTAACAGAACCAAGCTGTGTGTATAGATACAGTAGCAGAACCAAGTGTAGTGTCCCACTTATGTGTGTATGGGCCGCTCCAAATTGCTATATGCCCTTTCATTTCATCTATCACTAATCACTGTAATTTCCTTTGTCACAGCTGCTAAATTCCTATTACAGGCTGGTAAATGCATTACACACTACCAACACTAGAGGTCACTATAACACCATTTATAAAGGTCAGCCACATGAAGTAGTTAGTTGAAGTGTGAGAGAGAGAGAGAGAGAGAGAGAGAGAGAGGGAGAGAGAAAGAAGGAAATTAATGAATGAGGAGAAAAGGCAAGTTCCACAATGTAGCTGCCTTTCTTTCCTCTGGGCCCTGATCAAACCTGGAGAGGACAAACCAAGAGTTTACTGTAGCCCAGCACAAGACAGTAAGTCTATGCACGAATATAAAGCAAGTCTAGTGAAGATTAGAGCCGAGTCTAGCCAAGGGACTTCACCAGCACAAGTGACCGGGAGGAACTTAAAGGTACCTAGACACAATTGGATGATTAGTGCGCAGAATAATCCTTTTTTACTAAATGCCTTCTGGGAACATAGTGAACCTAAATATTTCAGGAGAGCATCCTGCATCAAATAATGTAGCAGAGAGTTTGCCTTCTACGAGGGAGAACACCCTTATTGGATTGCTCAAGATAAATAGGACATCATCATATTCAGTACCTGAGTGATAGAAAGTGGACTTTGCAAATGTATCCATTATTTGCCTGTAAAGTAACAGCATTAGGCTTCGTTCACATCACCGTTCAGCCTTTCCGTTCTCCTGCTCCATTTAGGAGTAGGAGAACGGAAAGGACGGAGAAGGCACATAACTGAGCCAAACGGAGCCTAAGGACCCCATAGACTATAATGGGGTCCGTTATCTTTCCGCTCAGAAGATGATTTTGAAGCGGAGACAAAAGTTGTGCATGCAGGACTTTTGTTTCCGCTTCAAAATCATCTTCTGAGCGGAAACATAACGGACCCCATTATAGTCTATGCGTTCCTAAGGGCTCAGTTTGGCTCAGTTAAGTGTCTTCTCCCTCCTTTCCGTTCTCCTACTCCTAAACGGAGCAGGAGAACGGAAAGGCTGAACGGTGATGTGAACGAAGCTTTAGAGAACTCCTCAACTGACCATTGCCAGACCTGGTATAAGGATCTCAGCTAAAGTAACATCTGGATTATTACCTTTGATATATAAATGAACTGTACCAACTGTCCTGAGACCATTGATTCAGTAAAAGGTCAACTGTGTTTTATTACAACTGACTCCTCATCTTTTCTACTACCCTCATCATTTGCATCTTACAGTGCTGGCGTCACAAACATGGGCCCAGCCACCAAAGCTCCTTAAACACCTACACCATCAAGGGCACCTCAACTTCCATCTGGCTGGTGTTCCCTGCAATAGAGAGTGCCCCATAGGATTTAGTGCTGTCTTCCCCATCACTGCATGCCAGCCCAGGGAGGCTCTGCTAACCGTAAATAAATGAACTACTACCCCCATCGGCCCACCATAATTCATGTGTTGCCCCTGCGGCCTGGTACGCTGCACAAGCTGTGTGCATACATAGAGTACCAGAACCAAGCTGCATGTATAGATACAGTAACAGAACCAAGCTGTGTGTATAGATAAAGTAACAGAACCAAGCTACATGTATAGGTACAGTACCAGAACCAAGCTGTGTATATACATAGAGTACCAGAACCAAGCTGCATGTATAGATTGTGGGGATTCGCTCTGGTAGACAGGACAAGCAGGTGGAGTATAGATGCAAAGACAAGTTAGTAACTAAAAAAACGGCAGTGTTTATTCAAACTATTTGCAGGTTCACAGTATGACAGTCCATTTTCAGTATTGGTGTTAGTTCACACCCAAAACAGTTCATACAGAAAAAACATTCACCTTTGATCCTGGGTGTTTAATCCAAACCCGGCTGAATGCTCAGCCTCAGAAAGTCCACCTGCAGGCTTTAGGCGGCCTGCTCGCCTGACACACTGTCTTCAGCTTTCAGCCCACACACGGGCCTCAGGTCTCAGCAGAGATTCACACAGCTCCAGTGTCAGAAAGGAGTAATCCCCGCACCTGACACTGCTGGCTGTTTTTATAGGCCGGTACAAAACCCGGCCTGGACCGTGGGTAGTAGTCACCCACCCAGCACTTTGACTACTCCCAGTAAGAGCCGTCCCGGATCAGCTATTTACAGCCATACTAGATAGCAAGGTGTCAAACAGCAACTGCTGCTGACACAGAAAACTGTCTCTTACTCCACTGAAGCCAGGAAACTCGGTGACACATACCTATCATCTACGATGATTCCTCGTACCTTCTTACAAGATACAGTACCAGAAACAAGCTGTGTGCATACATACAGTAACAGAACCAAGCCGCGTACATAGATACAGTACCAGAACCAAGCTGCGTGTATAGATACAGTACCAGAACCAAGCTGCATGTATAGATACAGTACCAGAACCAAGCTGCATGTATAGATACAGTAACAGAACCAAGCCGCGTACATAGATACAGTACCAGAACCAAGCTGCGTACATAGATACAGTATCAGAACCAAGCTGCGTATATAGATACAGTACCAGAAACAAGCTGCGTGCATAGATACAGTAACAGAACTCTGTTACACGCACACTTATACACATGTCAACACTCTTTTACACGCATACTTCTACACATGCCAGCGTTTTTTTTACACTCACACTTCTACAGATGCTGGAGCTCTTTTACAGGCACACTTCTTGTAGGAAGGTGCAAGGGACCGTCGTTGACGGAAGATATGTGTCACCGAGATTCCTGGCCTCGGTGGAGTAAGAGCCAGTTTTCATGTGTCAGCAGCAATTGCTGTTTGACACCTTGCTATTTAGTATAGCTGTAATAGCTGATCCGGGACGGCTCTTACTGGGAGTAGTCAAAGTGTTGGGTTGATGACTACTTCCCACGTTCCAGGTCTTGACTGGCCTATATAAAAAACCCATTGGTGGAGGATGCGGGTTACAGCAGGGAGGCTGGCGTGAACGGCAAAATATTTTTTGGTTAGCATTTTTGGCCACGTTGTATGTCACACATCCAACCAGTGGTATTACAACCCATGTCCCACGACAAAATGGAGGCTGTTGTGAAGGCCCTCATGGAGGCTAATCTTCAGCAGTGAGAGACAAACCCGCAACAACGGGAGCCTAACAAGCAGCAGCAAGAGACCAACCAGTTGCTGCTACAACATGTGATGGCTTTGCAGACAGCAGGAGCAACCCCGAGCGTCCACGATGCCCAGAAGGCAGTCCATGCGGCGATTCCTAAGATGACACCCGCAGACAACATCGAAACCTACCTGGCGATCTACGAGAAAGTGGCCACAAGGGAGAGGCTACCCCGAGACCAGTGGGCCGAGGTCGTCACTCCGTTTCTGGCATCCGATTCCCAGCGGGTGTATTTCGACTTGCCCGACAATCAAGCGGCTGACTACCACAAAGTAAAGGGTGAGATTTTGGCAAGACTGGGGGTGAATGTGTTGGTCCAGGCCCAGCGGGTACATCAGTGGGGGTTTAAGCCAGCTGAACCCGCGAGACCCCAGTATTATGACTTACTCCACCTTTTGCAAAAGTGGCTACAGCCTGATGTGCTGAGTCCCATGGCTATGCTGGCCAGAATATTGGCTGATATGTTCTGGAGGGCTTTGCCACCCCCTTTCCAGCAATGGATCGCCCAGGTCTCTCCAGGTAATGCCATGGAGATGGTGGACTTGGTGGAGCGCTACAAGGCTAATAAGAATCTTAAGGGGGGTTCTTTTGGGAGGGGGGCAGTCAAACCCCATAAATTTCCACCCCAGACCTGGGTACTTGTGCCAACCAAGCCCACCCGGGATGTACCCCCTATGAACCCGGCTCCAAAAGTCTGCTGGCGGTGTCGGGAGCCTGATCATGTACGAGCTGACTGTCCAAATAAGGTGGAACCCATGGACACGAACTATGGCTTCCGTCAGTCGTTATATGCTAGGAAGCTTTGTGCAGCGGGTACCCCAAAACCTCTAAACCACTTGTGCCAGGTGGAAGTGGGAGACACTCCAGCAAAGGCCCTGCTGGACTCAGGGAGTTTGGTGTCTCTAGTAAGGGCTTTGCTGGTACGGTATGTTGAGTATACTGTCCAGAAAGTCGGAGTCATCTGCATTTATGGGGACTTAAAAGACTATGCCACTGCCCTGGTGTCTCTAACCACGGGGGCCGGCAGGTGGACTCACGAAGTGGCAGCTGCCACAAACATACACTATGAACTTATAATAGGGAGGGACTTCCCGGGAATCCCGACACTGTGGCCTGCTAAGAGAGTGACTGATACACGAGAGACAGGGGTAACCCCAGCAGAGTGACCTTGCTCCGGGAGGAGGACAGAACCCTGGGAACCCGAGGCCGAAGGGCCAGAGGTAGGGGTGACCGCCACATCGGTGGAAGAGGGGGAGACAACCCCAGTGAGTGCAATGGTGGCAGACGTCGAGGACTTGCCGCCGGGGCCTGAGCTGGCAGACCTCAATGTCTCCGGGGATAATTTTGGTACTGCACAACACCGGCACCAAACCGTATCCTGAGCCCGGGAAAATGTATTAATAGTACATGGTGAACCACAACAAGCTGTGGAGGAGTCGGTGTTACCCCGTTTTGTGGTTCATCAGGATATGTTGTATCAGGCAAACCAGCTGGGGGGTTAACCCATTGAAAAGTTGGTGGTGCCCCAGGCTTATCGCAAACTCGTGTTAGAGTTAGCCCACAAACATGTTCTCGGGGGTCATCTGGGAATGCAGAAAACACAGGACCGGATACTACAATAATTTTACTGGCCCAGTATGTTTAGGGAGGTGGACGAATTCTGTAAGTCTTGCCCGACCTGCCAGGCAACTAGCCCCCAGCACCTTTTCCGCAGTACCTTGGTACCTCTCCTGATCATCGAGGTACTGTTTGAGTGAATCGCTATGGACCTCCTAGGCCCAGTACCGAAGTCCGCTAGAGGACACCAACACATCTTAGTCGTCCTAGACTATGACACTCGGTACCCAGAGCTTTATAATCTCAGTCTCAGATGAGTACATAGCTTTATGTTTACAGTCTCAGATGTATACATAGCTATATGGTTACAGTCTCAGATGGGTTCAGATCTTTATGGTTACAGTCTCAGATAGACAGCTTTATGGTCACAATGTCAGATGGATACACAACTTTATGGTACCAGTCTCAGATGGATAGACAGCCTTATGGTTGCAGTCTCAGATGGGTACACAGCTTTAAGGTTGCAGTCTAATATGGGTACACAGCTTTAAGGTTGCAGTCTAATATGATTTCACAGCTTTATTGCTACAGTGTCAGATGGGTACACAGTGTGGTTACAGTGTCAGATGGGTACACAGCTTTATGGTTACAGTCTCAGATGGATAGAAAGCTTTATGGTTACAGTGTCAGATGGATACACAACTTTATGGTTAGTCTCAGATGGATACACAGCTTTATAATCACAGTCTAAGATGAGTACATAGCTTTATAGTTATAGTCTCAGATGGATACACAGCTTTATGGTTACAGTCTCAGATGGGTTCACAGCTTTATGGTTACAGTATCAGATGGGTACACATCTTTATGGTTACAGTCTCAGATGGGTACACATCTTTATTGTTACAGTCTCAGATGGATAGACAACTTTATGGTTACAGTCTCAGATGTGTTCACAGCTTTATGGTTACAGTCTCAGATGGGTACACATCTTTATGGTTACAGTCTCAGATAGATAGACAGCTTTATGGTTACAATGTCAGATGGATACACAACTTTATGGTTGCAGTCTCAGATGGATAGACAGCTTTATGGTTGCAGTCTCAGATTGGTACACATCTTTATGGTTGCAGTATCAGATGGGTACACAGCTTTATGGTTACAATGTCAGATGGATACACAACTTTATGGTTACAGTCTCAGATGGGTTCACAGCTTTATGGTTACAGTCTCATATGGATAGAAAGCTTTATGGTTATAATGTCAGATGGATACACAGCTTTATGGGTAGAGTCTCAGATGGATACACAGCTTTATAATCACAGTCTCAGATGAGTACATAGCTTTATAGTTACAGTCTCAGATTAATACACAGCTTTATGGTTACTGTCTAAGATGGATACGCAGCTTTATGGGGGTAGAGCTTAGGGTATGTGCACATAGTTTAAAATACATTTTGGATTTTTGCTGTGGGTTTGTAGTTTGTCAATAATGAGACTGCAGATTAACCCCCATTTAATGAGCTGCCAGTATAGATATTCAAAGGTTACAGGAAGTTTATAAAGGTAGAGTACCTGAAAAATACAAGACATTCGCACACAATGGAATGATGCCTAAAAACAACATGAATATCCAGTTAACTCCACTAGTGCAGAAACAGTTCCAGAGTTAGGGGTGATGTTTAATGCTATCAGAAGTGCATGGGTCCTCTACTGTACCTTTGTTTTCATTTGGTGGACTACAGAGATTTTTTTTTATATATTTGGCATTGCACTTGGGCACTGTTGGTGGACAGCTTCCATGCACTCGAAGTTCCATGCCCATGTGCACGAGCCCTCAGTGTTCATGAAAATGATTTCCCTTAGCATATGTCCTGTGTAATCACACCTGTTATTTGCTCTGTAGACTTTGGCAAGGTCAGGTTTCAGCAGGTACCTCCAACTCTTCCCGTTTAGTCAGCACATAGCTTTTCTTATACTGACAGAAAGCCATGAAGTCTTCAGACACCCAGAATGTACCTTATCAAATGTATTTGATTTCAAAAGATTAATTGCAATCATTAATCCTCTTTTGTAATTTTTCACTCCATTTAACTGATCTACAGTACATTAAATAAGCATTAACAAAGCAATTAGGCATTCTGCAATCTGGAAAAAAAAAATACCAGCTAGAAGTATTTTCTTCTGTATTTTTTTCCTTTTTTTTTTTTTGCTCAGCAGGTGCTTAATTTAAAAGGGTTCCTTTTTCAATTATTCATCCACAAGTGATTCAGATATCGTTTAAATAGAAACGACTATGCTGTAGCATGGTGGAATTTAGAACAAAGCTAGAACAAATTGATTAGAAAAGTCATGTTGGGCAACAAACCTACCATGGTAGACAAAAAAAAAAAATGGACCAAAATAGAAAATTAAGACTCCTATAATGGTTGTACAGTCACCCAAACACAGAACATGTTCCCACGGATATACAGCAGTAGGGGTCTGTTCCAATATTGCATAACCTGAAGGATCATAAGTGATTTTGAGCACCGAGTTGTCAGATCTGGCCAATCATACGTCCTAGGGATCCCCTTCTATTAGCCAGTGGAGAGTTTAAAGGGGCTATCCCACAAAAAATATTACTATACAGTGAGTATATCTATCTGGGAGAGAATTGCACTGCATTCAGTTGGAACTGTGACAATTATCGTTGGATGTACTACAACTCCCATTTTGCACTACAGAAAAGAGAGACTTTTATTCTTCCACCTCTGGCCTAGTTTTTTGACTCCTGCACTACACGTCAACCATTGCACTCCACACACCCTGCCTTGCACCTGTACAAACACCTAACATCACGGGCACCCCAGCTACCATCAAGCAGGAACCAGGGTGTGATAGGGGGAAGAAGGAGGGGTCCATCCTCTTTTCACTGCACAGCCCTAGGGAGCAACGGTATGAAGAAAACAACTGTAATTGACTATGACAGCCAGAGCGAGTACCACTCCCATATATGTACAATACATTTACCTCTCCAGTAGTATTCCTTGCTGTTTCTCCTGTGACCAAAATTCTGGTCCACTTTCTCCTGCATTCAGTGATAGACCAACATGCTCAATAGCTTCCCTCAGTGGTGTACCTTCAATGGAGACAGGAGAGATTATTTCCATTACAGTAAATGGTAACTGCATAAATTCCAATGCACTGAGCTCCCCCAAGTGGCGGCTTCCGGGCAGCCAGCTTTTAAATAGAAAGGAAGCAGGCAATTTATTAACATGTTTGCCAGTTGTCTGGCGTAAATGCATTGAGAAATATGGTGTTCAGTATTACAATTTTTTCGACATACAAGTTGGATAAAGTGAGGGAGGGAAAGGGCGACTTTTTTTAATTACAATTTTTTTTTAAAGGCTATGTACACATTCTGAGACAAATTGTTTTAATGATTGCATTTTACTCATTTTGTGCTAAATTTTTTTTTTACAATTAGTCTTTATTAAAAATATTAAGCCGTTCTGTCTCAAAGTGTTAACTGTTTGTCTAGTTGTGTGAATCGTACTTTTTACTTTCACTTTGTGCCGGTCATCTAATAACTGTCATCTCTAATTTACTTAGAGGTCATAAACACATATTTAAGCCACATTCTCATCAGTAAGATAAGTAAGCTATAATAATGAGTGTTTATAATGTCAGAGAGCAGAGATAAGTGTCACGGATGTAGTAGCGGAGAACACCAAAAGACAATCAAGAAGGAAGGGGAAAGACACTAGTGCAATGAGCAGGACACTGGGTCAGTGGGAATGCTATGCAGGGGGTCAGTTTATATGTGTATAAGTTTGTGACGCCAGTTGCAGCTTGCGCAGGTACTGTAGCAGGGCCCTTTAAGATGTAATAGCTCATGTACCAGGTGAGGAATGCCAGAGGGGGATAATGTCTCTGTATAGTAGATATGGTAGTGTCAACGGTGTCACCTTCCTTGGTACGGCTGGACTCCTGTATCCTGGCTCACATGCAACAAATTGAGTGTGGTTAATAGGAGTAACTGAGGAATGATGGAAATCCACACAGATAATAGGGTCCAACCTGTCTTTACTTGGTGTTATGATATGCAGCTTTGATCCATACAAGTTACAGCAATAGTCTAGGGTCCCAGCAGGTTTTGGCAATATGTGGCAGGAATTTATATGTATTCTGCATCTGATCATACGCCTATTAGAGTCTGGCAGGTATCTATCTTCTGCTCTGTCTTTAGTCTGCTTAGTTTGGGTCTGACTAGCTGAAGAGGTACTTATCTTCTCTTTGTCTCTGGATCTGTACTTACAGAACTGCTCGCAGGGAATGGTGTTGTCTTCTTGGAGATCTATATGTCTGTGAAGAGCTGCTTTCTTTGTCCACCAGCTGAGGTAAGGGACTCAGGCTGGGAAGGTTGATCTTGGGCCTCAGCCGAGGCTTGGATCCTAGGTTGGGGTCCCTGTTTCTGGGAGCTCCTACTAACACAGCCTACCCCAGCAGGGGGGTGGCTCACACACTGACTAGAACTTTCCTTCCTCCCCCTGAAGTAGGATGTGGGAACATTCCACTCCTCCTCAGATAGGGGGAAGCTAGCCTGGAATGGTCTATTCCAGTCTAGGTCTATTAACTAACCATGGTCTGCTTACATATTGCTGCCACCTGCTGGTGTACATTGAGAATTACAGCAAATATACAATACAACAAGCCTGGAAAATGCACATTATGGAGAGAGTGATGCAAACTTATACCAGATGACGATATACATACACTTAACATTATGAAGCAGGGGGAAAAGAGTTTAGTGACATACTCTGGGATGTTACACTAGGCCTCACCGCTAGGGAAGGAAAAGGGTCACCACCTATAAAACCCTGCTCCTGGCCCTAACTCCTAACCGTATGGGCACCTCTCGATGGTAGAGATACCCATACACGGGAACCTAGAAAACCCTGTGACCCTCAGATGCCCTAAAGATAATGACAGGGCAGAGACCACCTGTTCCTTCCCTGGTGAGGGAAATAGTGTCTCACTGAGGCCTAGTAAACAACCCGGGGGGGGGGGGAATACAAAACACGACAAGCGGAACACTTAACTTCAGAGGATGAAGGATGAACAGGACTTCAACACGAACCACACTCCAGCTCTTCCAAGACCAAATGAAGCTATCCCAAGCAAGGAGAGATGGGAAAAGTCAGACTAAATAGGGTGTGGTAAAGGTCACGTGATCCACACCTGAACAGGAGGTGTGGACATACCAGCAACACACAGACAAAGTGAACCCAAAAGAGGCTGTCAGATCACTAATGCACAGATAATCTTTCAGACCTTCTGGGACCTGTCACAGATGTGACAATAAGAAGTCCGTCAGATTAGCTGGCTGACGGTGCAGAGAGAAAATTCAGATCCCTCTATTAGAGCACCTCAGCCATGTAGAGAAAAAAGGGCTCCATATTTGTAATAAAGACCAATTTAAAAAAGTATTTTTAGCTCAAAATGAGTACAAAGCACTGATAAAAATAAATTGCCCCCAAAGGTGTACATAGCCTTTAACCCGTAGGATACCAGCGCTCTAACTGTACGGCGCTGGAAACTGTGACTTAAATCCCAGCACTGTACAGCTACGGCGCGCTGATCGGGCGGGTGCAGGAGCTTCTCCCGCCCTATCAGCATCAGAGGTCCGGCAGTCACTGATAGCCGGGCCCCTGCTGTATGCGCTGGCATCGGTGAAAACATTGATGCAGGTGCATTAACCCTTGCTATGCCGCGGTCAACACTGACCGGGCCACGTGCGATATCGTTGTTGGATCCCCCTTCCCATCGGATCCCCTCGGTGACGGGGACCCAGCTGGGAAGGCAACCCGATGCCTTCCATAGGCATTGTGCTGCCTTCCATGTAAGCCTGTGAGATCCAGCCTCCCGGGTCTCTCAGGCAAGCAAGCTGTAAATGTATTAGGCTACTTTCACACTAGCGTTTTTGCTGGATCCAGCAGGGTTCAGTAAAAACACTTCCGTTACTGATAATACAACCTTCTGCATCCGTTATGAATAGATCCGGTTGTATTATCTTTAACATAGCCAAGACGGATACGTCATGAACTCGGATCCATTTTCTATTGTGTCAGAGAAAACGGATCCGTCCCCATTGACTTGCATTGTGGTCATGATGGATCCATCTTGCTCCGCATCCCAGGACGGAAAGTAAACGGAAAGTAAACTGCAGCATGCTGCGGTTTGCTCTCCGGTATGAGAACGGAACAGAATGCATTTTAGAGCACTCCGTTCTGTTCAGTTACATTTTGTCCCCATTGACAATGAATGGGGACAAAACGAAAGCATTTTTTTCCTGTATTGAGACCCTATGACGGATATCAATAACAGAAAATATTAACACTAGTGTAAAAGTAACCTTACACTGTGCAATACACTTACAGTCAATGCATTACAATATTACAAAAATAAAAAAAAGGGTGCTTTTCCCAAAAGTAAGTTTAAAAAATTGTAAAATATAGGAAAAATAGAAAAGTAGACATATTAGGTATCACCGCATCGTTATCGACCGGCTCTATAAATATATTGCATGATCCACCCCATCAGGTGAACTCTGTAAAAATAAAAACTGTGCCAAAACAGCAATTTTCTGGCGTATGTACCCCAAAATGGTACTAATCAAACCGTCATCTCATCTTGCAAAAATGAGACTCTACCCAAGACAATCGCCCGGAAAAAAAAATGGCTCTCAGAAAATGGCAACACAAAAACAAGATTTTATTCTGTTATTGTGTAAAACTTAACAAAAATAAAAATAATAGACACATTAACCCCCACATTACAGCATTAACCCTCAGGTGAATGCTGTAAAAACAAAACAAAAAAAAAAAGAAAAACATTTTTTTGTTACCTTGCCTTACAAAATGCATAAAATCAAATTATCAAAAAGTCATGTATATCCCAAAATGGTACCAATGAAAACGTTACATTATCCCCCAAAAAATGAACCCCCACATAAGACAATCGCTAAAAAAATAAAAACCAATGGCACTCGTAAACCAATCCATCAAAATATTGTAGGGGAGTTTCTGGAGTGGTAGTGGACGAAAGATAAGTGCCACCGGGGGTCGTGGCCCCGGTGGAGTAAGAGCCGGGTCTTTTGTGTTTTGTCAGCAGTGAGTGCTGTTCACACAGCGGTCCGGGCCGGCTCTTACTGGGAACAGGCAAAGAGCAGGGTGGGTGTTTGTTCCCCACGGACCACCACGGGTTGACAAGGGGGGGGGGGAGGCAAGGAAATGCCGTACCCCTGTTCTCAGCAGACGGTTTTCGGTTGTTAGTGTCAGTCTACACTGATCCGGGCAGGTTGGTTTCTCTGGCCCTAGTCGGGTAGTGAAGGAATTAATCCTTCACTATGCTCGGTGAGTGTGGTCTTCCTGCTACACCCAAAGCGTGTGAATATAGGTTTGGTGTTCACTGTCTGACTGTGGGGATTGATGAAGTGCGGTCTCCTGTCTCTCTGCAGGAAGCTGTACGGGAGGCTGATCGGAGGGTCGGACTGAGTTCTGTAGTCCGCTCCTCTAACAAAGACTGCACAACTGATGCAAGCGCAGAGAAGGACCAAAAGAAGGGATCCAGTGGCCGGAGACAATCCCTTGTCCAGGCCGACCCGTGGCCTGTCTAACTTGCATGAACTTGGACGAACCTGCCCCATGACAAGGTGTAGTACCGATCACTGGTGGGAAAGACTGTGCGAACAGGCACCGAGAGGCCTGCAGCGTTTGGGGCTCTGTTTTGGGAGGTGGGGTTTCTGAACATTGCTAATGTGTGAACTGCACAGTTTTTTTTATGTGACGCACTGGAGTGAATAAAAGAGAATGGTTTGGACACAAAGCCTGTCTCCTGAGCCTCTGTACTGCCACCGCTACCGCCCGCCTACCAGAGCAAAACCCCCACAATATGCACTGCAAAAGCCATATGATGCTCCTTCCTTTCTGAGTCCTGCTATGTGCCCCCACAGCAGTTTACCACCACATATGGGGTGTTGCTGTATTCAGGAGAAAATGAGTAACAAATTATGGGGTGCTTTTTCTCCTGTTATCCCTTGTGAAAATGAAAATTTTTGGGCTAAAGCAACATTCTATTGAAAGACATGAAACTTTTCATTTTCACAGCCAAGTGTTTCCAAATTCAGTAAAACGTGTAGGGGGTCAAAGTGCTCAGGACACCTATTAATATGTTTTTTGAGGGGTGCAGTTTCCAAAATGGGGTCACTTTTTGAGGGTTTCCACTATTGGGGTACATCAGGGTCTCCTCAAATACAAAATGGTGCCCAAAAACCATTTTAGCAAAATCTGCCTCCAAAAACCATATGGCGCTCCTTTCCTTCTGACCACTGCCATGTGCCCATAGAGCAGTTTACCACCACATATGGCGTATTTCTGTAAACCCTTGCTGTGTTGCAAGAAAAAATTGATTAACATAAAAAATCAAAAAAAAAAAGGAAATTTTGAAATGTCACCTCCATTTTCCTTTAATTTTTGTGGAACACCTCAAGAGTTAACAAAGTTTGTAACATCAGCTTTTAATAATTTGAGGGGTGTAGTTTCTAAAATGGGGTAATTTATGGGTGGTTTCCATTACCTAAGCCCCTTAAAATCACCTTATAACTGAATTGGTGGTTAAAAAAATGGTTTTGGAGATTTTATTGAAAATTTGAAGAATTGCTTCTAAAATTCTAAGCCTTCTAATGTCCTAAAAAAATGACATTTAAAAAATGATGCCAACATAAAGTAGACATATGGAAAATGTAAAGTAATAACTATTTTGTGAGGTATCTGCCATGAACGCTGAAAAATTCCTATTTAGAAAACAGTGAATTTTTTCCAGTTTTTTTATATTTTAAATAAATAAAGGTAAAACATATTGACTGATTTATCACTAACATGAAGTACAATGTGTCACGAGAAAACAATCTCAGAATGGCTTGGATAAGAAAAAGCTTTCCAAAGTTATTACCACAAAAAGTGACACGTCAGATTTGCAAAAATCGGCCTGGGATTTAAGGTGAAAAGTGGCTCGGTACTGAAGAGGTTAAGTGAAATTTCTTCTGCTTAATTAAAACAAACAAACAAACATAAATTCCTCAGAAATCTGGGGTGTTGCACTTTGCATTGCCTGGCAGTAGTGGCGTCGCTAGGGGGGGGGGCGAGGGGGGGCAATCGCCCCCCCTATGTTGTCCTTTGCCCCCCCGCTGATTCCCCCAGGTGAATACTAATGAGCGCTTCCATTATGGAAGCGCTCATTAGAACCGAGAGACCAGGAAGTGGTGAACGCTCTGTACTCACCACTTCCTGGTCCTCGGCTGTCGGCTGTGCGCGCCAGTTCAGAGCACAGAGTCGACTGAGGAGAGGCAGGCGGCGTCCAGGAGCAGGAGAGGTAAGTGATTTTTTATTTTATAAAAAAATGTGGCTGCTGGGGGCATAAGGGGGCTAATGATGAGGCATATGGGGGCTAATGGAGAGGCATATGGGGGCTAATGGAGAGGCATATGGGGGCTAATGGAGAGGCATATGGGGGCTAATGGAGAGGCATATGGGGGCTAATGATGAGGCATATGGGGGCTAATGGAGAGGCATATGGGGGCTAATGATGAGGCATATGGGGGCTAATGATGAGGCATATGGGGGCTAATGATGAGGCATATGGGGGCTAATGATGAGGCATATGGGGGCTAATGATGAGGCATATGGGGGCTAATGATGAGGCATATGGGGGCTAATGATGAGGCATATGGGGGCTAATGATGAGGCATATGGGGGCTAATGATGAGGCATATGGGGGCTAATGATGAGGCATATGGGGGCTAATGATGAGGCATATGGGGGCTAATGATGAGAGGCATATGGGGGCTAATGATGAGGCATATGGAGGCTAATGAGAGGCATAATAACGGTGTCATCCACAGATGCCCCCATAACAGTGTGTCTTCCACAGATCCACCATAACAGTACGCCTGTGCACTGACGAGAGACAGAAAGAAGGGGAAAGAATCCGCGGAAGCAAGCAGAGGACGGCTCAGCAGACGACTGAACAGCTTCTTTTGTAAGTAAATAGTTTTATTATAAATGTATCCCTGCATACCGCAATTCTCTCATATTTTGTAATCTTATTTATATATACTTATTTTGTTTTTGCCCCCCCATTTTTGACTGTGGTATCTTTGTGCCCCCCCCCCCCCCCCCCTATATATTATTCCTAGAGTCGCCACTGCCTGGCAGTAACTGGTGTACTGGGAAACTGGGTGGGACAGTGGACCCTATGAGATCTGTGTACGTCCCTGGGCTCCTTCCCCTCAGTGCCTGCATAGCGATCTCATAGTGAAGCGGTCCAGACAGCTTTCATTCATTCCCCACTAGTTCTAAATTCATGGAAATATATAGATATATCTCTCTAGACAAAGGAGAAAGAATTGCATTACATACCATGGTGCTGTTTGGTACTGGGCATATCCCTAACGATAAATAGTTTCATTTGCAGGTAATTGAATATCGATATTGACTTTCATAAGGAGGGGCAAATGTAGCAGAGTTAACAGTCAGTCATAATGCGTTAACTGCTATATCTCGACCTGAAAATTGGAAATATTTATTCTCACTGATTTGTTATATAATACTATGGCTTGATATTTATTAGTGGAATCTCTGGTGGTCTGTGTGAGGGACTGTTTGCTATACATGGGAGCAGAGGTCATAGACGCCTGTTCAGGCCATTTTACTCTCTGAAGAAAGTCTATGGTGTAGTGGATCATCAAAGCAGGGCGCGCTGTGAACCGCGCAGGCAGCGCAACAATGCTGCCTGTTCCTGAAATAACAAATAACAAAGCTCCATACGGGAAGGAGCTTTGTTATTGGTTGATTTGGGCGGGCTGCCAGAGCTATATAGTGTCCTGCTGCAGGGGAAACTGGCGGGAGCTGTAAGGAGGTGGGGCTAGGTCCCGGGGGTTGCTACAGTAAGGGGAGTGGTGCAATCTGCCCGAGGACTGAAGCAAACATGGCGGCAGTGGAGCTGAAGAGGACTCCTCAGTGGTGGTAAACTATAGCCCAGACATCAAGATGGATGTGCAAGACAAGGTGAAAGCACAGAGTGTGATATGTGGATCTGCAATGCCCCCCCCCCCAGGCCATCTATATCGCGACCCAGGTTTAATAGGAATGCTGAGCAGTGCGGCCTAAATGTCTCTTTATGTGTGTCACGGTGCTCCTACCTGGATAACGCTGGACCCCAGGCTTTGGCTATGAAGCAATAAAAAGGGGGAATAATTGAGGGATTTGTAAGAATAAGTCCAGACCTTGAGATGTGAAGTTCAATGGCAGCTTTACTTGAATAAACGTTTCTTCAAACAGTTTTCAGGCTTTGTCTTGGTTCCAGCAGGCTTTAGCATGAACTGGCAGGCAAACTCTGCTTTATCTCTTTCTCTCTGCTGTACTGGTAATAGGTCAAAACTAGGCAGTCAACAGCTGAAACGTCAATATAAGGCATTTCATGACGAACCAGCTTATGTTCGAAAAGTATCAGCGCCACACTCTACGTAATCAGGATGGAAAAATATTAGTAAACCAAGAGACCGGGACAGCAGGCCTCCGAGTGGATTGGTGAAACAACCGAACGGTAACAATAAAAATACTGTGATCGTAATGATAGTATAATTGAAATACTTTTGGATATACCAACAGAAGAGATATAAAATATAAAAAAGTGATTAAATGAATAGTTAGATAAATGCACACTCATTTGATATTAAATTATAATTAGAATTAAAACCATGTATCACGTACTTTTAAAGTGATACTTGAAAACTTAAAAACAATCCAGGGTACAACCCTGGTGGACTCACTTCACAGGGGGTTTGCCACCAGGATAAAGCTCAAGACACCTGGGGCACAACCCCCTAGCCGGGATCGTCTGTAGTATGTTGCAGATTGACAGCAGCGCTCCAGTCGTACCATGAAGATGATAAACGGCACGTGGGTCAGCACTTCTTCATCAATCGTTTTATTGCCATAATGGGCTCAACGCGTTTCGGGGAAGGCAAATAATCCCCTTCATCAGAAGCAAGAATAACAATAGAATAACAATAGAATAGGTTTCGCAATCCTGTTCCCTTTTCACCTTCATCTATTATCTTTACTTCCTTCACCTTTGGCGCCTCTGGTTCAACACTACCTTTGGGTTACTCCTTACCTAGGTAGTTTTTGTTAACCTCATCCTTCCTTTTTCTCTTTTTTTACTGTACTGACAGTCTAGCTTAGTAACTTTGATTCCTTCTTTATGCTGCACTCCACTCTTTAGTCTGACTTAGTTTCAGCCAAGGAATAGGTTAGTGTCCCGTCAGCTCCAACATGGAGTCTACACCAGAATCATCTAGAACTGCCACGCCTCCTTCTGGTAGCAAGCAGGACTGGCCCACTTCTGCCCAAAGGGGGAAGAATGGAATGGTGAGTTCCTGTCACGGTCCCTCAGGTGACTGAGGTCAGGAGATCAAGGAGATTGGCTGAGCGTGGAGGAATCTAACAGCCTCTTTGATTTCTCTTAATTCAGTGTTGATAGGGTTAATGACCACTTCCCTTTTCTCATCTGTTGCTCAGTGGTCATCACTTCTTCCCTTTATAGTCTCACCCCACCCTTCTGACTATGCGGTTGATAGCTTCATTTGGGTTTGGCTGAGCTGGTGTGAGATCCTCTCTGGTGTTCCTGTTCTTCCATCTCTACAGAAGTTAAGTTTCGCGTTTGTTTGTATTTGTTATATTCCCTGTTGTTGTATCTGGGCCTGAGACAGAGACTTCCATTCGTCCATCTGGGGAGGAATGGGTTGTCTCTGGTCCTATACTTATTCCAGGGCCTTATAGGGAAATCAGGGCCTAGCTATCCTGCTTATGAATATTCCTACCTTCAAGGTCTATTCATATTGATAGGTAGTCAGGGCTCGGATTAGGGTTGTTGTCTAGGAGGTGACCTGTTTCTTCCCTAGTTTCCAGACCCAGTTACTGTTCTCCTTCCCTCCTGTGTTCAGTGTAGAGTTTCCCCCCACACTGATTGTGACATTATCAACAGCCACAAAAACCGCCATTTCGTTTAGGTCAGTGCAGCTATGGATCTTATATCTGTACTGGTCGAACAGCTGCAGGGACTGTCTTTGGAGGTAGCCGAACTCCGCGCGACAGTCTTACGGATTCAGAGACCACAGGCGGCTGGTTCCGATGGTGGCTACCAGGCCTGCCCTGAACCTAAGGTTGCCCTCCCAGACAGATTTCATTCGGTTCAGCGTATCATGTAAATTGTACTTTAAGCTGCATCCATACTCTTCTGGGGATGAGTGTCAACGTGTAGGTATGATCATTTCTTTGTTTAAGGATGATGCACATGCAGCGTACTCAAGTTGTGTGTAATAGAGTTTCTGGGTGATGTAGTGCAATATACACTAACCTGGTACGGCTGACTCTCTGCAAGGGCAGGTGATGGTATAAAATGTTCGTGACGCCAGTGCCAAGTAAACGGTGGCACGCCGTTTGCGGATAGCAGGAATAAATGAGGAACACCGTGATCTTAAAGCAGAACTCCAACTTTAGTATGTTTCATAGAGACAATAATGGAATCGCAGTTCCTTGGCATACAGTCGATTTTGCAATACGGTTGATGCAGGCAATTACAGTTTTAGCAAGGTGATTACAGAGTGTTGAACACAGGACTTGCAGTACAGGAGCTTGCACTCTATTTCTGTCTGATCCTGGAATATAGCAATTCTTCACCAAGGCCCAATAACCTAGTTCTGGCTTTATATCCTTGGCTGTAGCTTTAGAAAGTACCTCCTCTGTTATTTTGAGTACCTCTTGCTTCTCTGCACTTTGCCTCGGTCTCTCTCAGCTGCTTCCTCAGGCTCTTTAGCTAAGATATTCCTGTTTCTGCATGTGGGAATTCAGGAGGGAATCTTCTCCTGGACAGCAGGCTTCAGGCCTGGACTTGTCTCTGACATTGTCTAATCTCCAACTGTAGATTACAGACACTAGACTCCGTCTGCCTTTCACTTCCCTGACTGGGCCTTATATAAACTAGGGTTCTCTAGCTCCCTCTAATGACTAGAAGCTGGAATGACACCCCTAGCAGGCCTGTACATGCAAGTTTCACAGTAACAGGGAAATACATGCATTGCATTACATGACATTTTATAAAACTGACATATACCAACTTCTCCATAACTAAGGAGGGACGACAGCACACCAAGTGACACTTTGGTAGTGACGGGTATTACAGTCCCCGTACACTACATACCCCACTGCTTTAAGCTGAGTACGACCTCGTACTCCATCATGGGTCGCCCAACTGGAATCTCTACCTGAAATAGAAAATAGAGACATGCAGGCATACATACATGTAATTCATCTGCATTTACATTTACATCAGGTCCAATTGGCAAAAGTGAAGGGTAGTGACAAGGGGCGTCGTTCTCTTCTCTCAGGATAATGAATGGAACGGGGGCGCTGACCTGGCACAGCGTAACATTATAACCAGGATAGTCCATGACAATGAATAAGTCCATAATAGAACAGCACAATAGATAAAACAGTATAAAAGTTCTTGGAGGCTCAAAGAACAAACATGAGTCCGTACCCAGGTTATTTTCCTTATAAATCACAGAGGCTCTCATGCGGTGGAGTCCATCTCTGGGCACATTACTTTTTAAAAGAGCAAAAATCTCAGAGGCTCAGGTTCTTTTGAGTCTGTCTCCGGGCACGGTTCCTTAGTATCAAGTTGCACAATAAAATTGTAGAATATAAAACAAGTGCTGTAATACCCCTGATCAACCTGAAAAGGGGGGTGAAGGGTAAAAGGTGCAACTAAGGAACAGGCACAACTTGGCGTGGGGTAGCAAAAGCAGGCAGGAGGTCCTGAACACAACCTGGGCTTTGTTAGCTTTATTACTTCAGTGGTCAACACCTACCACTGAGCCGTGGACAAACTGGCAGCCGCGACAAAGGACCAGAAACATAGGACTCCTGTCCTGGAAGGATAAACACCAAATTTCTCTGGTGCAATAAATCAAAGGCCTAGCAGGCTGATTTACAGTGGCCTATCATAACCACTCGGCTCCGCTGGCAAGTATCGTCTGTAGTATTCTTCTACAGGCGGGTGTGCCCACATAACAGTGTCAGGGGGCAGCTGTAGGGTAAAGGGGCCCCTAATAGGTATTGGCCCCATAGGCCTAGGGGTGAACCCTCTGGTGGACCGTGCCGGTCCTGGCATGATCACTGCAGGGTGTAACGGGTTTGGCACCGCCGCAGCAAGCGGTCCGGTGCTCTGGGTGCAGCAGTTTACGGCAATCGCGGGTCCGGTCCGGGGCACTGACGGAGAGGTGGCAACAGAAGGTGGTCTACAGGTGGTGACAGGCACCCTTACCTCATCCTTCCTTGGCGGTGTCCAGATCCTGGCGGTATGTATCTTGCGCAGCTCCCGCAACTTCTCCTCCAGCCGGACAATCTGCTCACCGATGCTCTCTGTGTCAGAGTCACTGTCATCTGCTGGCGCCGCCGGCGCAGGTACAGTCACCGATGGCGCGGACTCGGCCTCTGCAGGTTCTGGCGATGCGTCTGGTCTCCGACCCATCCGGATGTTCTGAAAGGTAGCACTAAGTCCTCTTAACTGTTCCAGCTCTGATATGGTCCTCTCCCGACGAGGCAGCTCGGGGGAAGGATAGGGGCTCACCCATTTCTCCAACACGGTTGGCTGCCAGAAGACATTAGGCCCAATGAAGGAGCTCCGCTCCTGGAAGGCGTGATGGGCCGGCTCTGGAGAGCGTTCAGGTTCCCGCTCGCAGCCAGAGTAGTCTTCTCCTTCTTCTGCCTCCCAGTCCTCAGGTGCTCGCTTGGGACGGGTCACAGCAGTCGCATAAGGGCCTCGCAGGCTCTCGGCAGGGGTGTACTCCACTTCCTCTCCCTCGCGGAGGCTGTGCTGGTACGAAGGGAGGTAGTCTCTTTTGACAGACCTTCGATTCACATAGAGGTCTCTGCCAGTTAGATAGTCCTGGATAAACCCGTAGCCACGGGATTTGTCAAATGACAGCACCACTCCCTTTCTCCTTTCCAGGCGGGGTTGGGTGTGAGTGTGCTTTTCATGAATGGTCTTGGTTAATTCCTCATAAACGATTTTGGTCTTTGTATTCCGCTTGATGGCGGCCTCTCGGATCTCCGCCATCAGGGATGACCATTTGAAAGATGGTTGGAAAAAGTCTCTCCACGAGCCATAGTAGGGCTCTGGTTCTTTCTCCCTTGGGCGGCAGGCGGGTTGCTCCGGTCCCGGAGAGTAGGCCGGTGGAGCCTCCTCTGGCTCTACACCAACATTAGGCACTTGCGGTATTTTAGGCGTAGACATTGCAGCACAATGATGCTCACTTTCCAACATGCTCGATCCTTCTGAGGAGAGCGATAGGGTCGCGTCAATTACAGCAGCCAGCTCCTCCCCTTGCACTGGGAGGCCGCCCCCCAGGTATTCCAGTATATGGAAGGCGGTATCCATGCTGGCAGACATGCAAATGTCCAGATAAGCAGTGGCGCCTGACCTTGAACTCCTTCCCGCTATTTCCTCAGAAAGGCGCCAATTTTTCCCGCCTTTTCGGGATGAAGGTGACGCAGCAGTCAATTCAGCAAGCCCAGCAGCCATCTTTGGGTATAAACGCTGTCTATTCACTGACAGCAAGCAGGATTGTTAAAAGTCCACAAAACCACACTCCAATGCGGCGATTTTCTTCCTCTTTGTAGCGCAACACTGCACAGCGCTTTTTAGAGGTTTTTGGTACACTTTGGGTATGATTTTCAGTCCACAAAGTCCACTTCCAATAAACAGGTTATTTGTCACTTTGGTCACAGGGCAACGGTATAAGGCACAAAGTTCACGCTTCTTGCACTAGAAAGCGTGCGTATCCTGTTCGTGACGCCAAAAGAGAGGTGCAGCGTACTCAAGTTGTGTGTAATAGAGTTTCTGGGTGATGTAGTGCAATATACACTAACCTGGTACGGCTGACTCTCTGCAAGGGCAGGTGATGGTATAAAATGTTCGTGACGCCAGTGCCAAGTAAACGGTGGCACGCCGTTTGCGGATAGCAGGAATAAATGAGGAACACCGTGATCTTAAAGCAGAACTCCAACTTTAGTATGTTTCATAGAGACAATAATGGAATCGCAGTTCCTTGGCATACAGTCGATTTTGCAATACGGTTGATGCAGGCAATTACAGTTTTAGCAAGGTGATTACAGAGTGTTGAACACAGGACTTGCAGTACAGGAGCTTGCACTCTATTTCTGTCTGATCCTGGAATATAGCAATTCTTCACCAAGGCCCAATAACCTAGTTCTGGCTTTATATCCTTGGCTGTAGCTTTAGAAAGTACCTCCTCTGTTATTTTGAGTACCTCTTGCTTCTCTGCACTTTGCCTCGGTCTCTCTCAGCTGCTTCCTCAGGCTCTTTAGCTAAGATATTCCTGTTTCTGCATGTGGGAATTCAGGAGGGAATCTTCTCCTGGACAGCAGGCTTCAGGCCTGGACTTGTCTCTGACATTGTCTAATCTCCAACTGTAGATTACAGACACTAGACTCCGTCTGCCTTTCACTTCCCTGACTGGGCCTTATATAAACTAGGGCTCTCTAGCTCCCTCTAATGACTAGAAGCTGGAATGACACCCCTAGCAGGCCTGTACATGCACGTTTCACAGTAACAGGGAAATACATGCATTGCATTACATGACATTTTATAAAACTGACATATACCAACTTCTCCATAACTAAGGAGGGACGACAGCACACCAAGTGACACTTCGGTAGTGACGGGTATTACAGTCCCCGTACACTACACACAGTCTTGGGCTTTTCCTCTGCCGACCGGATCACCGTCCCTACAGTCGGTAGATGAATGTTTTAGAGCCTTGGGTCTTATTTATGATGACCCGGATGGGATATCTCAGGCTGAGACCAAGTTACATGGTTTACGGGATGGAGAACGCTCCGTGAAGATCTATTGCTCTGAATTTAGGAGATGGGCTACGGATACGGAGTGGAATGATCCTGCTCTCCGTAGCCAGTTCTGTCAGGGTCTATCTGAGAGGCTGCAGGACACGTTGGCCTTTCATGAAAAACCTAATTCATTGGAAGCAGCCATGTTCCTTGCTGTATGTGTGGATAGATGCCTGAGGGGGAGATCTAAGGGTCCTCATCCTCAGGACGTACTGTCAAATAAGGTGGCGCCTTTCTTTGACACTTATGGCAAAGAGACAACTGTGGTTACGCCTTGTGTGGACCCTATGCAGTTAGGGGGAGCTACTCCTGGGACTGCTGGTAAGAGCTCTGGTCATATGAAGGGAGTCTGTTTTTGTTGTGGAAAGAAAGGACATTTTGTGAATATTTGTCCGTACATTCAGCATCAAGGTGTAAACAAAAAAAACTATGCTTAATCCCCAAATTACTATTGGTGGTGTGGGTGGAAAGCAAGAAAACTTACTTTTGTCATTTACTGGTAGTACCCGATTTCTCCTATCTGCCGAGGTGGCGCTAGAGTCCAAAACTGTGGAAATCGAGGTATTTATCGACAGTAGGGCTGGGGTTAACCTAAATGATGGACAGTTTGTTCGTATTCATGGGTCGACTACTAGGGCACTAGAGAGAAGCATTTCTGTCTTTGCAATTGATTCTGCACCTCTTACCCAAAAATGCCTGTCGCAGGTGGCAAATGACATCCATTTAAGAGTGGGTGATTTCCATCAGAAATCTTTCTCGTGTTATGTGTTGGAGGGTCTGCCTGCTCCGATGGTTTTGGGCTTAGCATGGTTAAGCAAACATAACCCTACCATCGACTGGCAAGAAAGACAGATTCTCGATTGGAGTGATTTTTGCATGGACAACTGTCTTAATGTGTCTTTCTCTGTGGTCACCACTAAAACTGGACCCTCGTTCATTTCCGAATTTTCTGATGTGTTTTCCGAGAGTGGTAACCAGGAATTACCCCCGCATCGGGAGTATGATTGTCTCGTCAATCTTATTCCTGAAGCTAAACTGCCCAAATCTCGGTTGTATAATCTTTCGGAGCCCGAAAGAAAGGCTATGCGATAGTATATCACCGAGAGCTTGGCGAAGGGTCATATCAAACCATCCAAATCCCCAGTGGCTGCTGGATTGTTCTTTGTAAAAAAAAAAGATGGTACCCTTAGACCATGTCTGGACTTCTGTGAGCTCAACCGTATTTCCGTCTGTGATCCTTACCCGCTTCCTTTGATTCCGGATTTGTTTAGTCAGATTGTCGGTGCCAAGGTGTTCTCTAAATTGGTTCTGAGGGGGGCATATAATCTGGTAAGGATCAGGGAGGGGGATGAGTGGAAGACCGCATTTAATAGCCATGAGTGTCATTTTGAAAACCTGGTCATGCCCTTTGGGTTAAACAACACTCCAGCGGCTTTTCAACACTTTATCAATGCCAAATTTCATCATCTGGTGGGGAGATTTGTTGTTGTACCTATATCTGGATGACATACTAATTTTATTCTCCAGACATGGAGACTCATAAGGATCATGTGAGACAGGTGTTACAGATCCCAAGAGAGAATAAATTGTATGCGAGGATGGGAAAATGTGTTTTTGCTGTTCAGGAAGTGCAATTCCTGGGTTACCTGCTCTCACCCTCAGGTTTTCGTATGGATCCCGAGAAAGTCCGTGCGGTGTTGGACTGGGATCGACCCGAAAATCTGAAAGCGCTTATGCGGTTTTTGGGATTCACCAACTACTACCGTAAATTAATCTTGAACTATTCAACTGTGGTTAAACCTTTAACAGACATGACTAGGAAGGGGGTCGATTTCTCAGTTTGGTCTGAGGTGGTACTACAAGCCTTTTCTGCTGTGAAGGAATGTTTTGCTTCAGCCCCTATTCTGGTGCAACCGGACGTGTCTCAGCCATTCATTGTAGAGGTTGACGCATCCGAGGTAGGGGTGGGAGAAATTTTGTCGCAAGGTCCTTCATCTAGTACTGTAAATGGCACCCATGTGCTTTTTTCTCTAAAAAACTCTCGACTGCTGAAAGTAATTATGACGTGGGTTATAGGGAATTGCTGGCCTTTAAGTTGGCTTTTAAAGAATGGCGCCATTGGTTTGAAGGAGCAATTCATCCTATTACAGTAATTACTGATCACAAAAATCTGGCTTACCTTGAGTCGGCTAAACGACTAAATCCAAGGCAGGCCAGATGGTCGCTGTTTTTCACCAGATTTAACTTCATTGTCACCTACTGCCCTGGGGTTAAGAATGTCAGGGTGGATGCTTTGTCATGCAGCTTTCTTGGGGGGAAAGAGGGGGGGGGGGGTGATTCTAAAGATCCTAGTCCTATTTTGTCTGAAGGGGTAGTCATATCTGCCCGGTATCCTGATCTTGAGGCTAAGGTGTTGGAGGCCCAAGAGAATGCTCGGGAAACTTGTCCTCCAGGGAAATTGTTTGTTCCTTCAGACTTACGTCATTAATAACCGTAGAAAGGAGTCCACTAATAAGTCGCCGTTTTTTGGGGCATATGGATTCCATCCACAAGTTGGCACATTTTCTGGTTCTCAAACTTCCGGTATTCCTGAAGAGGAACGATTTTCCTCTTCTTTGTCTTTGATTTGGCGGAAAATTCAAAATAACCTGAAAAAGATGGGCAACAGGTATAAGCGTGTGGCTGACAGGAGACGTATGAATGGTCCGGACCTGAGAGTGGGTGATTCTGTGTGGCTGTCCACAAGAAACATTAAGCTCAAGGTACCTTCGTGGAAGTTGGGCCCAAGATTTTTTGGTCCATATAAGATCACTGCCATTGTTAACCCTGTAGCCTTCTGTCTTGAACTTCCTCAGGCTTTGAAATTTCATAATGTATTTCATGTCGTTGTTGAAGAAATGTGTCGAACCTGTTGAGCCGTCCTCCTTGCCTCCCGCTACTGTCATGGTGGACAGTAATTTAGAATTTTAAATCAGCAGGATTGTCGACTCCAGAGTTCTCCGTAGATCCCTTCAGTATCTCGTCCACTGGAAGGGTTACGGACCAGAGGAAAGGATGTGGGTTCCAGTGGCCGATGTTAATGCGAATCGTCTGGTGAAGGCCTTTCACAGAGCCCGTCCTGATAAGGTCGGTCCTGGGTGCCGGAGGTCACCCGTAGAAGGGGGGGGGGGGTACTGTCATGGTCCCTCAGGTGACTGATGTCAGGAAATCGAGGAGATTGGCTGAGCATGGAGGAATCTAACAGCCTCCTTGATTTCTCTTGATTCAGTGTTGATAGGGTTAATGACTGCAGTGCGCCAGTCCTGCAGGGTGAGCGAATGTGAGGTCACAGGGGTAGTTAACAAACCGAGGGTTGCTCTTGGTACTCACAGTTTTTATTTACCCTGGGCAGGCGTACAGCAGTGATGGAGAGGCTGGCACATGAATCCTCTGGGGCACTCTCTGTGTATAGGGACCAGGCCAGGTGGTAGGTGAGGTGCCCTGGGTGTTGGAAGTTTAATAAGCCGGTGGCAAGATCCCTTATAGTTCGTGACGCCAGTGCCGGTAACAGTGGCACACCGATTTGTTGTAGGAATAATTGAGGTACACAAAGTTGCAGTGAACCAGAACTTCTTTTTACTGAACAGTTCAACTATTTACAGGTTTCAGTTAGTTCCACATGCACAATGTTGGTCACAGGCAGGCTTCACATAAATGGCAGGCAAAGTCTTTGCAAGATACTCAGAGGAAATAACACTTACAGATCAGGCTGTATTTTCCTCAGATCCTGTCTGGCTTTCTCCAAGGCCCGTATGCCCTATAGCTGGCTTTATCCTTGGGTAGGGAAAACTTCCTCTGATATAAATCCTCTTGCTGTAAATATCCTTCTGCCCTTCAGCTTTCTACTTAGCTGGATAAAAGTGGCTCTGCACTGTCCTTTTCAAGGTGCTAGGTATCTTCAGGAGGCAACTTCTTCTCCTGGGTTAACTTCTGAGCTATTCTTACTCAGGAAACTCAGGCAGGCTAGACTGAGTTTCTTAGCCTCCTGGACTGGACTGAACTACTCTTTCCTGTCTGGGCCTAACTATATATACTAGGGGGTTCCCTAGCTCCCTCTACAGCTTGGGAGGAGAAACTACACCCCTAACAGGCCTGGTACACAGGAGATAATATGAAAATACACATTACAATGCAATGTAAATTACCATAGCAATTTCCCACAGGAGATGGGGGCAACATGACCCTTAGTAGTGCCCACCCTTACGTAGTGGGACACTACATGACCACTTCCCTTTTCTCAGCTGTTGCTCAGTGGTCATCACTTCTTCCCTTTATAGTCTCACCCCACCCTTCTGACTATGCGGTTGATAGCTTCATTTGGGTTTGGCTGAGCTGGTGTGAGATCCTCTCTGGTGTTCCTGTTCTTTCATCTCTACAGAAGTTAAGTGTTGCGTTTGTTTGTATTTGTTATATTCCCTGTTGTTGTATCTGGGCCTGAGACAGAGACTTCCATTCGTCCATCTGGGGAGAAATGGGTTGTCTCTGGTCCTATACTTATTCCAGGGCCTTATAGGGAAATCAGGGCCTAGCTATCCTGCTTATGAATATTCCTACCTTCAAGGTCTATTCATATTAATAGGTAGTCAGGGCCCGGATTAGGGTTGTCTAGGAGGTGACCTGTTTCTTCCCTAGTTTCCAGGCCCAATTACTGTTCCCCTTCCCCCCTGTGTTCAGTGTGGAGTTTCCCCCCCCCCACACACTGATCGTGACAGTTCCACTCTGTCTAAGATAGCTCTGCCAGAAACGCTGCCACCTGCTGGTGAACCAGGCATATTACATATATAACAGTTGCATAACAATATTATTAATGCACAATATGGAGAGGACCTGCAACAAAATACATAAGATGACATACAGGTTAGACCATTAGAGATAGTAGCAGGGTGCCGGAGTGGTAACACCACTCTGGGGTGTTACAGATGTGTGTAATGTATGTAGTGCAATGTATGATCATCACATACTGCACTCCATACATCACACACACTACACTATACCTTCCAACCGTCCCGGATCTGGTCGGGACAGTCCCGAATTACAGTGGCTGTCCTGCGGTCCATGAAACGGAGGAGGTATGTCTAGCTCTCAGGCAGCTGTCTCTGCATCCATAGGATGCAGAGACAGTAGCCTGTAATGATGAAGCAGATAGCCGTCAGCTCCCCGCTGCATAATTTCTTCCCCTGACGGCCCTCCACACTGCTGGTCTGTGTAGGGGGCCGGGCTGGCCAGGAGTCAGCTGTGCTCCTCCTACACAGACCAGCATCTCCATCTGTATTCTGCTGCTTAGGAGAGTGTTTTTTCCATTCTTGTAAAGGGGGCATATACCTGGGCATAATACTGTGAGGGGGCACATTACTGGGCCCATTACTGTGAGGAGGCACATACCTGGACATATTACTGTGAGGGGCACATAACAGGGCATATTATTGTGAGGGGGCACATATCTGTCCATAACTACTGTGACGGGACACATATCTGGCCATAACTACTGTGAAGGCACATATCTGGACATAACTACTGTGAGGAGGGCACATTGTGGGCGTAACTACTGTGTGGTTGCATAAAGAGGGAATAATTACTATGTGGGGGCATTTAGGGGACTGGGGGGGATTGTGTGTGTATAGTTATGTTTTGGGTGTGGCCTAGTGGGGAAAAGATTTGCTGCTGTGCTCTTCATACGCCACACATAGTGTCCCTCTACCTTCTTTTCAAAAGTTGGGAGGTATGCTATGCTCCATATATCACATACTGCACTCCATACATCACATACTACACTACTCTGGGTCCCCCAGACACCGTCGAGGTGTCACCACCTGTTGCTGCTCTCCGGAAGGGATTGTAAGGCGTGGTGCACACCAATGGGAAATACGTCCAGAGAGTCAGGGTCTGCAGTAAACTAGTGTGCTTCTTTACTGGAGGAATTCAGGTGAAAAACAATACAAGCGAGGAGTAGGGCTGGCTTCTCCAGTCTCCTCTCTGGCAGAAGAAGGTTTGATGTTAAGGAAAGGCCTGAGCTAGCTGTCCCTCTCTCTCTTATAAGGATGGCATCCTGGTCAAGGGCCCACGGTCTGTAGCTCAGTAGTCCGGGTGGCTCCTTGGTCACAGGGTTGGTGACCCATGGTCTGTGGCTCAGTGTCCCCATGTCAGTGTCTTCTTTTGGTCACTCTTGCAGGCTGGCATGAGTTTTCCCCTCCAAGCACTGGTCCTTAACTGCAGCACACTAGGGGCTCTGACTGCTCTACTTATATACAGATTTAGCTAGAGTACAACCTTCTACTGGGAGGCGTGGAGTGGAGAAGCTCAGCACAAACAGATACATTGTAACACTTTCCGTCCCTCATAGACTTACATTAGAGCTTCAATAATACTCAATGGCAATGACACAGCAGTTTTTCGAGACCAAGGGTCCATTCACGCGTCCACAAAATGGGTCCGCATCCGTTCCGCAATTTTGCAGAACAGGTGCGGACCCATTCATTTTCAATGGGGCCGGAATGTACTATCCGCATCCGTATTTGCGGATCCGCACTTCCATTCCGCCAAAAAATAGAACATGTCCTATTCTTGTGCACAATTGTGGACAAGAAAAGGCATTTTCTATGAGAGTGCCGACGATGTGTGGTCCGCAAAATGCAGAATGCACATTGCCGGTGTCCGTGTTTTGCTGATCTGCAATTTGCGGATCCGCAAAACACATACGGACGTGTGAATGGACCCTAAGGCTACTTTCACACTTGTGGTAGTCTTCTCCGGCATGCTGTTCCTGCAGGGGAACAGCCTGCCGGATCTGTGCTACCGCAAGTCCACCAAGTCGCCAGAGGTCCGCTCTGGCCCCATTCACTATAATGGGGGAGGGCCGGAGGTCTGGCCACAGCACGGCAAACAATAAAAACTGCAGCGTGCTGTAGTTTTGGTGGTAAACAAGTCTGGATTTTCCCCTCCAAAACTTGCTCTTCTTTAAACTCTATTGCAGCTGTGGAAAATTACCGTACCAGCTTCTCATCCAAAGTCCTAAGGGCTCTTTCACACGAGCGTGTCCGGATTAGGTCCGGATGCGTCCCGGTGCATTGCAAACCCCCGCGAGTAGGTACGCAATTGCAGTCAGTTTTGACTGCGATTGCGTTCCGTTGTTCAGTATTTATCGCGCGTGTGCAATGCGTTTTGCACGCGCGTGATAAAAAACTGAATGTGGTACCCAGACACGAACTTCTTCACAGAAGTTCAGGTTTGGGTTCAAGGTTGTGTAGATTGTATTATTTTCCCTTATAACATGGTTATAAGGGAAAATAATAGCATTCTGAATACAGAATGCTTAGTACAATAGGGCTGAAGGGGTTAAAAAAATATTTAAAAAAATTGAACTCACCTTAATCCACTTGTTCGTGCAGCCCGGCTTCTCTTCTGTCTTCTTTTGTGAGGAATAGGATCTTTGATGACGTCACTACGCTCATCACGTGGTCCGTCACATGATCCATCACCATGGTGCGGAAATCTCGCCCGTGTGAAAGGGGCCTAACAGTCTATCAGTATTAATTAACCCTTTCAAAAGAACGTTGCAAATACAGTTGCAAAGTGGAATTCGATCTGAATTTTAGGATAAATTCGATTCGCCTAGAAGCCGAATTTCCTCGTGCTTCGGGTCAGCGAAACAATTTAACCTGAAAAAGTATAAAAAACAAAAAAATTCAAACTTACCTCATCCATTTGCTCCCGACAGGCCGCTCGCCTCCATCTTGCTTGAAGATCTCGGCCGAAATCCTGTGCGGCACGAGATTACATGATGACTTAATCTTGCGCCGCACAGGATTTCGGCCGAGATCTTCAAGCAAGATTTTGTTAGTTTAAATTATTGTTAATTTTACTCTCAGATGCCGCGATCATGTATAAATGTGGCATCTGAGGGGTACAATGTCGGGGCGGCGCTATGGCAGCTCCCTGTCATTGCACCCGCTACTTACCAAAAAATGCACTTCACGTCACAAAGCGATTTTTTTGTAAAATTCGGCGAAGCAGCAGAATCGAATTTTTAATAAATTCGCTCATCTCTAATCACAACATATAAAATGCTGTTACACAGTATTAAACAGTGCAAGCAGGGGTGTAGCTATAGGGGGTGCAGAGGTAGCAGTCGCTACCGGGCCCAGGAGCCTGAGGGGGCCCAAAGACCCTTGTGCCACATAAGAAGACACCAGTATTATAGAAAGTGCATGCTGGTCAAGTTACACCTCTGGCTGGAGGGAAAGGGGTAATGTCAAGAATTCGTACAGGGGGGTGCCGTTTCAATGTTTGCCTTAGGCAGCACGAAGGCAATGTGCTTCCCTCCCCCTGGCCATAAAGCACTGAAGGAAGGGGGCCCTAACTAAACTCTTGCACCAGGGCCCATGAGCCTTTAGCTACACCCCTGAGTGCAAGTTAACCTTTTTCAAGTAAAATAATGTAAGAAGTTTGTGCACAAATGTCCACAAATATCCAAACGTCAAAGTACCCCCTGCTCCAGGAACCATATGGTGAAAAGATGCCACTGTATGGCATCTGTCTGATGCATTCGTTAACGCATACGTTTTTTGTGTACGTTAAATGTATGACAAAAACGTGATGTGAACCCAGCCTAACTGACAGGAACAGAGCAGAACAGACCCCACTGACTATGATGGAGTCCCTTCAGTTTCTGTTCGGGATCCTGTCTTTTTACCAGACAAAAAAGTCCTGCATACAAGTTGTTACGCTGAGCGCTCCGGGTCCCCTGCTGGCCTCGGAGCGCTCACAGCGTATGCCCCCAGGAAGCACTCCAGCGTCTCGGCGTGTGCGTCCTCGCTCTCTAGGGCGCGCGCGCGCTGGGACTCTTAGATTCAAAGGACCAGTGCACCAGTGATTGGTGCCTGGTCCAAAGGGGTTATTAAGGGTTAAGGTTGTGAGAGGCAGTGCTGACTTAATTAGGCTGCACCTGTGCACTGCCCATTTATACCTTCTCCTCCCACAGCTTTCTGCCGGATCTTTGTGCCTTGTGCCTCAGAGAAAGCGTTCCCTACGATGTTAGTTTGCCTTACCTGTTGCCGTACCCGTTGCTACCGTCCACTCGCCTTCTCCCTGTGTACCACGCCTTATCAGCTGCCAGAGAGGTCGAGTTGTTACTAGGGGACACGACCTGGTAGTTACCGCCGCGGCAAATCCATCCCGCCTTGCGGCGGGCTCTGGTGAAGACCAGTAACTGCTTAGAACCGGTCCTCTAGTACAACCTGCGCCATCGCCTCTCTGGTCCAGAGGATTCACTACCTGTCCTGCCGGTTCGTGACACAAGTCTTTTTTTTGTTCGGTCTCTTTCACAGAATCTGCAACAGAGGCCTCGAAAGCAGATGGAAACAAGTGCAGGTCTACGTATTATGTATTCAAATTGCTGCAACTTTCGTTCTCCTCCTCAGTTAAAAATATTCCTCAAAAATGGTAAGAGGAGTATTTTTATTCTTCCGCAAAAAATGTAGTGCGACCTCTGCATGGGAGGGATTGGTTAACAAGAGCTGATTGCAATGCACTCCTGGGGATGCAGGTCCTTGAAGAGCTGTTGCCCACTGACAGAAAGGGAAGAGAGAAGTCCTATGTGGGTAAAAAAAGAGAAAAGAAAAATCTAAAAACTACATTGGAGAGTTTTCTGTCATCTGATGACCAAGTCTTGAAGCGCAATGTGCCTGATAGCGCGCGTTTGCACTGTCCCCTAATGTTCTGCGCACTGCACCCAGCTGTAGTGTACTGGGATTCTGGAGCTCATGTGGCATGCTCATACTCCTTGGAGCGGGCATGCCTTGGATTCTGCACCTGCGCAATAAGCCTCAGAAGCACAATACACTACAGCTGGGCGCATTGTGCAGGTGCTGAAAACATTACGGGACACTGCAAAGACAAGGTATCAGGCCCATCGTGCCTGAAGAGGGGAAAAATTCCGTCCATCAAGAGTGAAGGAGGCAAGAAGGGGGTGTAGCAGAGGCAGGAAGAGGGGCCCTCAGTGATCATGCATTTATCACCTATATTGATTTTTTTCAGGTAACCCCTTTAAGGCCATACATTTATCATTGTAGAGAAAAGTCAAAAAAATTATTCACACTAAAGTAAAAAATTTAAGGGTCTATCAACTATAGAAGGAAGGTGCTGCAAATACTTGATGGAAGTCGTAATGGGACAACCCCTTTCTTCAAGGGTTGATATCTACTACTGATCTACTAAGATCTATAAAAATACTTATTGATGCATTTAGTCACCCGTGTCCAGTAAACAGTTTGTTCATGAAAGATTGCATAATTTCAAGGAGATTGCATAATTTCAAGGAGGATGAGGCAGCTCTTTACCTCAGTGTTGTGAAGTAACTTGTCTTCCTGTGTGATTAGGACAGGTTTTGTGTGCACTAATAGGACAGCGGCCATTTTTTTTCTCCTAATGATTGCTCCCTAGACAAAACGTGCCATTATAACTAATAAAAGGTATTTGGGAATATATTTATAATGAAGTAATATTTAAGTATTTTTATTTTCTTAAATCCCGGAGAACCCCTTTAACAAGATGAAAAATTCTTGAATGATATTGAGTTGTCACATCTGGCCAAAAATATATTAGTTAAAGGGGTTGCTTCATTAGGATATCCTATGTCCATAAGTCCCAGGGGCTTTCCTCTATTAGCCGAATAGCAACCTCAGAAGCTGATGTGAATTCTGATGGGCAACCCCCATTAAGGCTTTCTTACCCATACATATTGGTGGGATTCTATATCAGATATGTTTTGGGTGTCCGAATCTCCCCCGATGGCAGATATCAAGGTAAATGAGGACCAGTCATGTTGTATTTTTATGACAAAATTCCCCATTTATGGTAAGCCTCCTGCTGTGAGATCTAACCCATTTTTGATGACATCTAAATGGACTTTGATTTGGGCCATTCTAGCCAAATTTCAACCAAGATTGTTGACTTGACTTGAGTTTATACAGTCCTTCCTTTTACAGGTCACTTAAACTTAGCCTCTTTAAAAAAAACTTACAGTGACAACCATATTCTTACTCCATATACGGTATCTTGAGCGTCATTGCTGTAGAAGAACCTTCGACAAGACTATTTCTGCAGTTTTTGTATTTGTTTCCACAAAGAACACATATTGTTCACGATTTGGACCAGAAGTGTGACTTAACATTTACATGCACATTGCCTCAGCACTGATTGGCTATGTCTGGGTGGATTGGATTGACTGTGGAAATTGAAGTGAAGCTTTGCATCCCATACATGAGGGTACTCAAGTAATCTTTTGAAAACTAGTGTCTTCAAACCTCATCTATTCCTTGTCCATCTCAGAGGCAATCTGTTTAGATCTGTATTTCCTTGCAAATGTCTTTGCTCAATAGGCCTAATGCTCCTCACAGTTCTTGTTCACACCTGGTATCAATCATTAGCATTCCTAAGGCTACTTTCGCATATGATATGCATTTTGGCATTCCGGTTTTGAGATCCAACAGAGGATCTCAAAACTGGGGCCGAAACTGTTCTGTTTTGTCTCCATGCATTCTGAATGGCGTACAGCATGTCTTCCGTTCCGTCAGCATTCTGTTTTGTGATCGGACTGCAGTTTTGTGTCTGGTCATCAAAACGGAACAAACCGTATCCGTCACTAAAAACAATGTAAGTCAACTGTGACCGATCTGTTATTTTAGGATCCTTCAACCAGTGACTTTTAATATATTTAGTGACGGATCCTGTTTGTTCCATTTCGATTTCTCAGAACCGCATCCTAATGGAATGGATGCATTCTGATGTGTAATCAAAACTGAACTGTTTTGGTCAGGTTTTGAGATCCCCTGCCGGATTTCAAAACCTGAAACCAAAACGCATATGTGAAAGTAGCCTTAGGGCTCTTTCACACTTGCGTTGTTCTTTTCTCCCGGCATAGAGTTCCGTCACCGGGGCTCTATGCCGGAAGAATCCTGATCAGTTTTATCCTAATGCATTCTGAATGGAGAGAAATCCGTTCAGGATGCATCAGGATGTCTTCAGTTCCGGAACGTTTTTTGGCCGGAGAAAATACCGCAGCATGCTGCGCTTTTTGCTCCGGCCAAAAATCCTGAACACTTGCCGCAAGGCCGGATCCGAAATGAATGCCCATTGAAAGGCATTGATCCGGATCCGGCCTTAAGCTAAACGTCGTTTCGGCGCATTGCCGGATCCGACGTTTAGCTTTTTCTGAATGGTTACCATGGCTGCCGGGATGCTAAAGTCCTGGCAGCCATGGTAAAGTGTAGTGGGGAGCGGGGGAGCAGTATACTTACCGTCCGTGCGGCTCCCCGGGCGCTCCAGAGTGACGTCAGGGCGCCCCAGGCGCATGGATGACATGATCACATGGCACGTCATCCATGCGCATGGGGCGCTCTGACGTCATTCTGGAGCGCCCCGGGAGCCGCACGGACTGTAAGTATACCGCTCCCCCGCTCCCCACTACTACTATGGCAACCAGGACTTTAATAGCGTCCTGGGTGCCATAGTAACACTGAACGCATTTTGAAGACGGATCCGTCTTCAAATGCTTTCAGTTCACTTGCGTTTTTCCGGATCCGGCGGGCACTTCCGGCAAATGGAGTACACGCCGGATCCGGACAACGCAAGTGTGAAAGAGGCCTTAGTTGTATATATTGGAGATATGAGGTCATTTGTGGCCTTGGTCATTTGAGTGCAACATTTAGCTGAACAATAAGTGAAGTGAACAGAAGGTAATTCCATATCTTGTGTACACTATCCTCTAAATCTGCATCACCTAAACATGTTTTGTTTTGCATTCACCATTATCACCTTCTTATCCCTCAGACTATTCCATTATATGATTATTCCTACACCGGGCAAAGATCTTTTTATCTCACCATCAATTCTAACCTCTCACTTGGCTACTTCTGCTGAACTCCTAAATGCTCAAACCTTCTCATCTAAACACACTCATCCAACTTTTGCTTTATCCTACTCTCTCTGCTTCTCCTGACTGCTGGAGACATATCTCCTAATCCTGGCCTACCTTGTCTAATCCCCACTAACTGCTGTTACTCCCCTAACCTTATACCCTATGGGTAACTCCAGTTTACTCATACTCCTTGCCTGGACAGGCATGGTGCTGTGGGCCTCCTATCAGGGAACTACTCCTTCAACCCATATCCACACTTTCACAACTTACCCTCTTTCGAAGTCCACTCCGTCCGCATCTCCTCTCCCTCCAATCTCCAAATAGCCGTCATCTACCATCCATCAGGCCCTATTCCTGCCTTTTTCAACCATTTCAATACCTGGCTTCTACATTTCCTCTGAGCAGACATCCCCACCATTATCATGGGGGATTTAAACATCCTTATTGACACACACAACTCAACTGCCTCTAGACTCCTATCTCCTACTGCCTCCACTGGACTCACACAATGGTCCTCAACAACCACCCACAGAGATGGACCCACGCTAGACCTTGTTTTCACCCTCTGCTCCCTATCTAATCTCTTAATCTCTCCTCTCCCCCTCTCGGACCACAATCTTCTTAAATTCTCAACCACTCTTTCCTCCAGTCCATAAACCAGCACATCATCATAAAAACCTCAAACATCTCTCCATTCACTCTCTGACTCTCTCTCTCACTGCTACCCACCATATCTTCCGTTCATGCCGCTGACACAGCCGCTGCTTTCTACAACACCACAATTATTTCAGCACTTAACTCAGTCGCCCCTCTTACACACCAGAACCTGGTAAATCAATCGACAACCCTGGCACACTCACCAAACAAAAAAACTGAGACAAACTGAACGACGCTGGAAGAAAACACACTCTAAAGAAGACTTCATATCATACTGGCAAGCTGTTCTCAAATAGTGTTGAGCGCGAATAGCGAATATTAATCGTGAATATCGCAACTTTGCTAATTCGCGAATATTTCGAATATAGTGCTATATATTCGCTACATCGAATATTCGCCATTTTTTTATATCTGAAAATATGATTCCCCCCTGCTTCTTTCTTGTGGGTCAATGAGTCATTGGCCCAACAGCAACTTAAGCAGGGAGGAATCATGTTTTCATATGGAAAAAAAATGACGAATATTCTAAAAAACTAATATATAGCAATATAGGGAATATATTCGTTATTTAGAATATTTGCCTTTTTTTTTCCAATCTGTACAGTTGTTCGCATACTCCTCTCCGACAAGCGTCCCCGTCACCATGGGAACGCCTGTGGGTTAGAAAATACCATCGGATCTGAGTTTTCCCTGAGATCGTGAAAACTCAGATACGTTGGTATATTCTAACCCACAGGCGTTCCCATGGTGACGGGGACGCTTGTCGGGGAGCAGTATGCCAAAATGGAATAACAGTACAGATTGAAAAAAAAAAAAGACGAATATTCTAAATAACGAATATATTCGCTATATTGCTATAACTTTGTTTTTTAGAATATTCGTCATATTCGTCATATTCTAAAACAAGAATATATAGTAATATAGTGAATATTCGTAAAATACACATATAGACTGCAATTTAGCTAATATAGTGCTATAGTATATATTTTTTTTTAAATGTACATTTTTTCCAAATCTGAAGTTCAGAAGAGAAAAAAAAATTAGACTATAAAAAAAAGATTATAGCACTATATTAGCTAAATTACAGTCTATATGTGTATTTTACGAATATTCGCTATATTGCTATAACTTTGTTTTTTAGAATATTCGTCATATTCTAAAACAAGAATATATAGCAATATAGCGAATATTCGTAAAATACACATATTAGTCATAGCCATAGCCAACCAATAGGAAAGTTGCCTTATACAGTTAAAAGAAAATCGCAATACGCGAATAATTAAATCGCATATTATTCGCGATAAATAGAATAATGACAATAATCTATTTCAACTAATTTAAGACGAATATTCAATCGAATATTCGTGAAATATTGCGAAATCGAATATGGCACCTCCCGCTCATCACTATTCTCAAATTCAAGTCTGCACTCAGCACCATTAAACAGGACTAAGTCACTACTCTCATATCATCTTTTCCTGGAACCCCAAACAACTGTTTAATACGTTTAGTTCTGTACTCCATCCCCGGTGCCCACTTCCATACCCCTCGCTCAGCTGAAGACTTTGCCTCATAGTTCAAAGATAAAATCGACAAAATCTGTGAAACCTTCAAACAACCTCCACTACATCCCTACACAGCTGTCCAGTGCTCTTCTTTCATAAACTCCACCTTATCCGCAAACTTACCACTACAGTTATTCCTGCCCTAACCCATCACTTCATCCTATCGCTAACCACTGGCATTTTCCCTTCCTCTTTTAAACATGCAACCATCACAGCCATAGTCAAGAAGCGCTCCCTGGACCCATCCTCTTTATCTGGCTATCGCCCAATCTCACTACTCCCATTTGCATCAAAACTTCTAGAACAACATGTCCATCTCAAACTGTCCTCCCACTTCTGATTGCACTCACTTTTTGATCAGCTACAATCCCTCTTCCGACCCAATCACTCAACTAACACCACCCTAACCAAGTCACCAACGATCTGCTAACTTTCAAAGATAAACATCACTACTCTGTGCACCTCCCACTTGACCTTTCCTCTGCCTTTCATACTGTCGACTACTCTCTCCTGTTACAAACCCTCTCTTCCAACCACATCAAAAACCTGGCCCTCTCCTGGATCTCCTCATACCTCACCAACAGAACGTTCACCGTTTCCCATTCATACACTATCTCCTCATCACACCCCCTCTCTGTTGGTGTACCTCAAGGCTCTGTCCTGGGTCCCCTACTTTTCTGCATTTATAAATTCGGCCTGGGACAGATAGAGTCCCATGCCATCTGTCACCCATGTCACTCAACCCCTCTACCTGACCTATCCATTACAGTTAACAGCACAACGTTTTATCCAGTCTTGCAGGTCCGCTGTATGTGGATAACATTTGATTCTGCCCTGTCCTTTAAGCCACACATCCAAACCCTCACCTCCATCTGCTGCTTTCAACTTAAGAACATCTCTCGCATTCGCTCCTTCCTCAACCCGTGAGTCAACTAAAACGCTAGTGCATGCCCTCATCATTTCCTGCCTGGACTACTGCAACATTATTCTCTGTGGTCTCCCATCTGGCACTCTCACTCTCCTCCAGTCTATTCTCAACTCTGCTGCCCAGTTAAACCACCTCTACCATCGTTTCTCCTCTGCCTCCCCCCTCTGCCAGTCTCTTCACCGGCTCCCTGTCGCCCAGCGAATTCAGTTTAAAATAGTAAAAACTACATATAAGGCTGTCCACAACCAGTCCCCTCCTTACATCTCTGATCTCCTTTCCAGATATATCCCTAAACGTAATCTTTAATCCTCACAGGACATACTTCACTGTTCTCCTCTCATCTGTTTTTGGCACAGTCGGCTACAAGATTTCTCACGTGTGTCTCCACTACTCTGGAACTCACTACCCCAGCACATCAGACTCTTCCCCAACATCCAAACCTCACCAACCAACCATCATTTACCCTCACCAACTGTGTCCTTCCCCCAATAGCCAGAAAAGGCAACCATGTCTGAACCAGGTTTTGGTCTCTTTTTGACTGGTTGGACATTTTAGGCTTATTGGTGTGTCAAGGAAGTTACCAGTGAAGTCAATATACACTGCGTGCAGAATTATTAGGCAAATGAGTATTTTGACCACATCATCCTCTTTATGCATGTTGTCTTACTCCAAGCTGTATAGGCTCGAAAGCCTACTACCAATTAAGCATATTAGGTGATGTGCATCTCTGTAATGAGAAGGGGAGTGGTCTAATGACATCAACACCCTATATTAGGTGTGCATAATTATTAGGCAACTTCCTTTCCTTTGGCAAAATGGGTCAAAAGAAGGACTTGACAGGCTCAGAAAAGTCAAAAATAGTGAGATATCTTGCAGAGGGATGCAGCACTCTTAAAATTGCAAAGCTTCTGAAGCGTGATCATCGAACAATCAAGTGTTTCATTCAAAATAGTCAACAGGGTCGCAAGAAGCGTGTGGAAAAACCAAGGCCCAAAATAACTGCCCATGAACTGAGAAAAGTCAAGCGTGCAGCTGCCAAGATGCCACTTGCCACCAGTTTGGCCATATTTCAGAGCTGCAACATCACTGGAGTGCCCAAAAGCACAAGGTGTGCAATACTCAGAGACATGGCCAAGGTAAGAAAGGCTGAAAGACGACCACCACTGAACAAGACACACAAGCTGAAACGTCAAGACTGGGCCAAGAAATATCTCAAGACTGATTTTTCTAAGGTTTTATGGACTGATGAAATGAGAGTGAGTCTTGATGGGCCAGATGGATGGGCCCGTGGCTGGATTGGTAAAGGGCAGAGAGCTCCAGTCCGACTCAGACGCCAGCAAGGTGGAGGTGGAGTACTGGTTTGGGCTGGTATCATCAAAGATGAGCTTGTGGGGCCTTTTCGGGTTGAGGATGGAGTCAAGCTCAACTCCCAGTCCTACTGCCAGTTTCTGGAAGACACCTTCTTCAAGCAGTGGTACAGGAAGAAGTCTGCATCCTTCAAGAAAAACATGATTTTCATGCAGGACAATGCTCCATCACACGCGTCCAAGTACTCCACAGTGTGGCTGGCAAGAAAGGGTATAAAAGAAGAAAATCTAATGACATGGCCTCCTTGTTCACCTGATCTGAACCCCATTGAGAACCTGTGGTCCATCATCAAATGTGAGATTTACAAGGAGGGAAAACAGTACACCTCTCTGAACAGTGTCTGGGAGGCTGTGGTTGCTGCTGCACGCAATGTTGATGGTAAACAGATCAAAACACTGACAGAATCCATGGATGGCAGGCTTTTGAGTATCCTTGCAAAGAAAGGTGGCTATATTGGTCACTGATTTGTTTTTGAATGTCAGAAATGTATATTTGTGAATGTTGAGATGTTATATTGGTTTCACTGGTAAAAATAAATAATTGAAATGGGTATATATTTGTTTTTTGTTAAGTTGACTAATAATTATGCACAGTAATAGTCACCTGCACACACAGATATCCCCCTAAAATAGCTAAAACTAAAAACAAACTAAAAACTACTTCCAAAAATATTCAGCTTTGATATTAATGAGTTTTTTGGGTTCATTGAGAACATGGTTGTTGTTCAATAATAAAATTAATCCTCAAAAATACAACTTGCCTAATAATTCTGCACTCCCTGTAGATGGGATAACTATATGAACCAGAACTCAGTGGATCTAGCTTTTGTGACATACATATTGATATATTTGTTGATGAAATCCCCCAAAAAACAGAAGGTCATATACAAGGGATGTAGTGCCTAAACCAGGTTTGGTACTTTACTGTCAGGAGATTTTGTTTCCAGTTATAGGCTTGGCACAACATTCACTGCTATAAACAACTACCAATTAAACATAACTGTTGAAATACGATAACCACGATTTAACCGGCGTCCTGCAAATTGAATGAGTGCTTAGACAATGACCAACCCCTCTTATGTCTGACTTTATATGAGCTTTTATTTATTTTTTATTTTTTTGGTCGGGAAGTGAAAGTCGCTGAACGCGCTATTCTCCCTGTAAAATAATGCCATCTGTTCCATGGTGATAATAGATTTTTATTAAACTGGTCGGACTCCAAGGTGGAATATGCCATGTGTTAACTACATAGCTGTATCCGGTTTGTGCTTCAACACATTAAGGGAGGATTAGATCATTAAGATCATGGTAGATATGCCAGTGAACATTTAATGGACCATCTATGCCATCGGAAACCATTCATAATGGAGAAATACAGTGCCTTGAAAAAGTATTCATACCCCTTGAACTTTTTCAAATTTTTTCACGTAACACCCACAAACTTAAATGTATTTTATTGGGATTTTATGTGATAGAGCAACACAAAGTAGCAAGTATGTGTGAAGTGAAAAGAAAATGATACATGTTTTTAAAAATTTCTAATGAATAAAACTCTGAAAAGTGTGGCATGCATTTGTATTCAGCATCCTGTACTCTGATACCCCTAAATAAAATCCAGTGTGGCCAACTGCCTTCAGTAGTCACCTAATTAGTAATTTGAGCCCACCTGTGTGTAATTTATTTTCAGTTTAACTACAGCTGTCCGGTGAAGGCTACAGAGGTTTGTTAGTGAACATTAGTGATCAAACCGCATTATGAAAATAAAGGAACACACCAGATAGGTCAGGGATAAAGTTGTGGAAAAGTATAAAGCTGGGTTAGGTTATAAAAAAATATCCCTAGCTTTGAACATTTAACTTAGCACTGTTCAATCATCATCAAAAATGGAAGGAGAATGACACAACGGCAAACCTACCAAGACATGGCCATCCACTTAAAATGACAGCCCAGGCAAGAGCATAGAGGCCCATGGTCACTCTGGAGGAGATGGAGAGATCCACAGCTCAGGTGAGAGAATCTGTCCACAGGACAACTATTAGTCGTGTACTCCACAAATATGGACTTTATGGAAGAGTGGCAAAAAGAAAGCCATTTTTGAAAGCAAGGCATAAGAAGTCCAGTTTGCACTTTGCCACAAGCCATGTAGGGGACACAGAAAATATGTGGAAAAAGGTGCTCTGGTCAGATGAGACCATGAGACAAAAGTTGAACTTTTTGGCCTGAATTCAAAATGCTACGTGTGGTGGAAAACTAACACTGTACAAAACCCTGAACACTCCATCCCCACCATGAATACTGGTGGCAGCGTCATGCTGTGAGGATGCTTTTTTTCAGCAGGGACAGGAAAGCTGGTCAGAGTTGATGTGAAGATGGATGGAGCAAAATACAGGGCAATCCTGGAGGAAAACCTGGTAGAGGCTGTAAAAGTCACAGTCCAGACCTAAATCCCATTGAGAATCTGTGTCAAGACTTGAAAATTGCTGTTCACAGATGGTCCTCGTTCTATCTGACTGAGCTTGAGGTATTTTGCAAAGAAGAATAGGCAAAAATGTCAGTCTGTAGATGTGCAAAGCTGGTAGAGACATACCCCAAAAGAGCTGTAATTGAAGCTAAAGGTGGTCATACAAAGTATTGATTCAGGGGGGCTGAATACAAATGCACACCACCCTTTCTATATTTTTATTTATAAAAAAATTTGTGAGAACCATCTATCATTTTCTTTTCACTTCACACATACTTGCTACTTTGTGTTTATCACATAAAATCCCAATAAAATACATTTAAAGGGTTTCTGTCACCAGAATGAACCCTATTAAACTAGCTGACATTAGCGACGTGCTAACGTCAGCTGAACCTAACTAGCCTATTCTTACTTTTATCTATGCCCCCGTTACTCCAGAAATATAAATGTTATAATATGCTAATTAGCCTGGTTTGATCCTTACAATGGGGCCCTTACTCTATGTACTCCACTGACAATCACAATACATTAGTAAGTGCATTAACTTTCTCTACATGATAAATACTATTTGCTAACGTGAGACAACTAGTTTAACCCAGTAGAACAAAAACTGTTGAAAATTTTGAATAAAGACCTATTAATTAAATGTCTTTTAGCCCAAAATGAGTAAATGGCAATCATTAAAAAAAATGCCCCAAAAGGTGTACATAGCCTTCTGATATTCAATGCAATGGAGTAAACTTTTAGATTGAATTGGAGGCTGTGTAATACTTTATTTCCCCTGTGGTGGCGCTGCAGAGGTTCCCTTCCCCTGGGTGGATTAGAATAATGTATAATATACACCTTTCTCCCCCCGGTTTAAATTCTAAACCTATTAGCAGCTCAGACTATACAGAGGCCTACGGCCAACCATTATATTTAAGCTTAATTTTCTAAATGTATTTTTTGGTGGAGATGCCAGTCCTCGGATTATTGGCCTTAGCTTTTGAATTCCACTTGTGAGATTTTTACAATCAGCTCCAAAACCACTTGACCACTTCCTCTTGTGAAAGCTGCGTACCATTACCTCAGCCATAAACATGCTGGTGCAGCGCGGGACACAGTCTGGCTTTGTAACGGGGTGTCTCTGAGATTTGTTATGCCTCACTGACAGCTTTAGAACTGCTTTCATGGGCTGTTTGTTGAATCTGGCTCATGCAGCGGAAGACTTACCCCGATGATAGAAGCGCGCCACATGAAAGAAACCGTTTCACCCGAGAAGCTGAATTGTTAATTCAACTGCAGTTCATTAATAGTCTGGGTAATAAGGGCCAATGTGTTCATTAGTAAAGGGGGCCCTGTCACCCTGGGCAGGGCATTGCCTATGCCAAGTGTTATTGATGTCCTCTGGGGCGACCGAGTTCGTTTTTTGCTACTCATCAGTTGCAGTATTTTGAGCTGTTGTTCACATTGATGGCCTATTGTCACTAAGGCTAAAGTCTAAAACAGAGTCGAAGGGCTCATGCACACAACCGCCAAACACGGATCCACAAAAAATACGGACGACATCCATGTGCATTCTGTATTTTGTGGAACGGAACAGCTGTCCCCTAATAGAACAGTCCAATCAATAATAGGAGAGAAATAGGACATGTTCTAGTTCTTTGCGGAATGGACATACGGATTGCACACAGAGTAATTTAGTTTTTTTTTACAGCCCCATTAAAGTGAATAGTCCCGCATACGGGCCGCAAAAAAAACTGAACGAGCGAGGAACCAAAATACGTTTGTTTGCATGAGCCCTAAGGGTATGTTCACATGGTGTAAATCCATGTAGGAAAAATCCAAAAGGTATTTTGGTTGTGGAAACTGCAGCAGAAATCCGAATTTTATTAAAAATCCATGTCTGCTGTATATTGAGGTTGTGGCTACCCATTGTGGTTTCTGCCGCAAAAACGTCACCAGGAATTGACACAGGAAGCATATTGTAAGCTTATGTTATTTCTATTTTGGAAATAGATAACTTGACCGGAGTGATTGTCGGTCACAACAATAATTTAGATATGGCACCCAAACATGTTAGAAGATATAGCTGAATAGTGGGATAATCTTAAAAATATCTTTAATTCATCAAATATTAAAATAATAGGCCCAATAGTTTATCAAACAATACTACCCAAATAGTCGTCCGCCACCAACTGGTGTGATATGGTGGAGAGTAAACGCAACCACGAGGTATACTCGCTTGCTTACTCAGAGGGTGAGTTATAGAAATACAGGGATACAAATAAAGAGGGAGACAGATGCTGGGTCTCTTCCCCTAAACCATCCCTAGGTCTTAGCTCACGAAAAAACCCCTCTCTGTCTGTCCCTTGGTGTCCCTTATAAGCAGTATAATGACTGCCCAGCTTAGTCGGAATATAGACCATGGGACTAGACAGACAAAAATGTAACGTGTACACTGTCCCGACGCGTTTCACTGGCAGTAGGCCAGGTCATCAGGGGACCAATAAGTACCATGAAATAAACAAATGCACATAGTGGGCGCTCGTCCAATACAAAACGCTACCAGGTATGTCTGCGCCAGCAAGTAGAGTACTGTACTACTAGTATGTAAAAAGTACTTAGCTCGCCATGTGCATTGAATCCTGGGTCCGCTCCTCTCCTGCGTATGGCAGTGGGGAACGAATGGTCCGTGCTGGCGTTCCTTAAGACAGCGCGGGCTTGAATTGGGTCCGCCCCTGCGATCACATGATCTGTCACGCGGGTCGTGATGTACGTAGTCACGGGTTCCCCGCGTAACAGCGAAATGTCACATGATCGGGATCGACACCAACAGTGTATCAGTGCCGCCCATTAGCTTAGACCAGCCCTCTGCAAACAGGAGGTAGGTCTAGCAACATAAAGGGGCAGAGAAATGGAGATGTGGAAAATAAAGATGAGCTAACTCAAATTCCCACAATCCCCCATAAAGAAAGGCAATAATGGCCTAAACGGGGTGCGTCACTTCCATAGAATCACAGAAGGCGCTACCAGGGTATTTACATAGCAGGTTCAACAGGCGACATATCAGTTAAGAGAATAAGTCAATGGACATAATACTTCAACTTGAAGCCAATCATGATCAGATACATATATAAAATTGTATACATATCTGAATCCACAATGTTTCAAAATGAATCAAAATGATATGATAATGGGACAATCAAAGAAGTATAAGACACTGTAGCCAGAAATGATCAGACAGTGACACATACATAGACCCAAGTGCGGACACCACAAGCATATAGACCTCAATGCATATACAAAAAAGCACATACATAAAACGCACATAGGGATATCTACCTCCAAAAAGTCAAATACAAGGGTTTTAAGGAAATTTCAATCAATTTAAATCAGGTATAGTAGATATGGGTATCCTAATAACCTCTCAGGGGACACAGCAGAGGGAGCAGGGCAGTAGCGGATCCAGAGCCTGGTCTCGGGAGGGGCACTTCCAGATTATTTTCTGTCCGCCGCCACAAAACAATGATGCTTATAGAACAGACTCCACAGTGTAGAGGTATACTGTATATTGTGTGGCACAGTGTAGAGGTATACTGTATATTGTGTGGCACAGTATAGAGGTATACTGTACATTGTGTGGCACAGTGTAGAGGTATACTGTACATTGTGGGGCACAGTGTAGAGGTATACTGTATATTGTGGGGCACAGTGTAGAGGTATACTGTACATTGTGGGGCACAGTGTAGAGGTATACTGTATATTGTGTGGCACAGTATAGAGGTATACTGTACATTGTGTGGCACAGTGTAGAGGTATACTGTATATTGTGTGGCACAGTGTAGAGGTATACTGTATATTGTGTGGCACAGTGTATGCTATATGTGTATAACAAACATATTCCACATGAAAACTTACAGTTACTTGGCTTGGCCCTTGGTGATCTCGGACACCACTTCAACACTTTGACCGGGGGGCTCGGCGGAGCTGATCTGTTTTATCCTAATGAGGAAGATTTCATAATAAGGATTTGGAGAAGGGGCAGAGGGATAGCAGAGCAGGTAAAGGATGGTGCTGCTACTAGGGGGTCATACCATGGGGGAGTAATAAAGCCCACCATAATGCCCCCCCAGTAGAAATAATTCTCCTTATAATGTGCAAAAAATACCCCCTTGTAATGCACCAGGTGAGCTAATGTCCCCATAGTGCCCCCATAATGTGCCAGTATAAAATACTCCTATATAGTGCCCCCAGTAAATGCCCCATAGTGCTCCACACCCTCCTTCCTCCTAGTGCCCCCATAATGTACCAGTATAAAATGCTCCAGTAGATGCCCTCAGTGTCCCCCATAATTTGCAAGTATAAAATACCCCTTCTTAGTGCCCCTCGTAGATGACCCCATAGTACTCCTCTCCCCCCTTCCCTATAGTACTCACCATAATGTGTCCCAGTATAAAATAGTACTGTACAGAGCCCCCCACATAAAATACCCCCTCTTTGTGGCCTCAGTAGATGCCCCTATAGTGCCCCCAATAATGTTCCAGTAACAAGAGCAACCCCCCCAATCATGTGCCAGTAATAACAGCCCCCCCATGTGCCAGTAATAACAGCCCCCCCATGTGCCAGTAATAACAGCCCCCCATGTGCCAGTAATAACACCCCCCCCATGTGCCAATGATAACAGCCCCCCATGTGCCAGTATTAATAACAGCCCCCCATGTGCCAGTATTAATAACAGCCCCCCATGTGCCAGTATTAATAACAGCCCCCCATGTGCCAGTATTAATAACAGCCCCCCATGTGCCAGTATTAATAACAGCCCCCCATGTGCCAGTATTAATAACAGCCCCCCATGTGCCAGTAATAACAGCCCCCCATGTGCCAGTAATAACACCCCCCCATGTGCCAATGATAGCCCCCCATGTGCCAGTATTAATAACAGCCCCCCATGTGCCAGTATTAATAACAGCCCCCACATGTGCCAGTATTAATAACAGCCCCCCCATGTGCCAGTATTAATAACAGCCCCCCATGTGTCAGTATTAATAACAGCCCCCCATGTGCCAGTATTAATAACAGCCCCCCATGTGCCAGTATTAATAACAGCCCCCCATGTGCCAGTATTAATAACAGCCCCCCATGTGCCAGTATTAATAACAGCCCCCCCCATGTGCCAGTAATAACAGCCCCCCATGTGCCAGTAATAACACCCCCCCATGTGCAAATGATAACAGCCCCCCATGTGCCAGTATTAATAACAGCCCCCCATGTGCCAGTATTAATAACAGCCCCCCCATGTGCCAGTATTAATAACAGCCCCCCATGTGTCAGTATTAATAACAGCCCCCCATGTGCCAGTATTAATAACAGCCCCCCATGTGCCAGTATTAATAACAGCCCCCCATGTGCCAGCAAAAACGTCCCCTCCTCATGTGCCAGCAATAACAGCCCCCCCATGCCATGTGCCAGCAATAATAGCCCCCCCATGTGCCAGCAATAACAGCCCCCCCTATGTGCCAGCAATAACAGCCCCCCCTATGTGCCAGCAATAACAGCCCCCCCATGTGCCAGCAATAACAGCCCCCCCATGTGCCAGCAATAACAGCCCCCCTATGTGCCAGCAATAACAGCCCCCCCTATGTGCCAGCAATAACAGACCCCCATGTGCCAGCAATAACAGCCCCCATGTGCCAGCAATAACAGCCCCCCATGTGCCAGCAATAACAGCCCCCCCCCTGTGCCAGCAATAACAGCCCCCAATGTGCCAGCAATAACAACCCCCCCCCATGTGCCAGCAATAACAGCCCCCCATGTGGCAGCAATAACAGCCTCCCCATGTGCCAGCAATAACAGCCCCCCCATGTGCCAGCAATAACAGCCCCCCATGTGCCAGCAATAACAGCCCCCCATGTGCCAGCTGTAACAGCCCCCCCATGTGCCAGTAAAAGTATTGTATATACAAAAAAAACAAAAAAACACATACTTACATCCATGTCAGCGATGCGATGAAGGCCTCTTCCGGCCTGTGTCCCACGCTGTACGGTATTAATAACAGCCCCCCCATGTGCCAGTATTAATAACAGCCCCCCATGTGTCAGTATTAATAACAGCCCCCCATGTGCCAGTATTAATAACAGCCCCCCATGTGCCAGTATTAATAACAGCCCCCCATGTGCCAGTATTAATAACAGCCCCCCATGTGCCAGTATTAATAACAGCCCCCCCATGTGCCAGTAATAACAGCCCCCCATGTGCCAGTAATAACACCCCCCCATGTGCAAATGATAACAGCCCCCCATGTGCCAGTATTAATAACAGCCCCCCATGTGCCAGTATTAATAACAGCCCCCCCATGTGCCAGTATTAATAACAGCCCCCCATGTGCCAGTATTAATAACAGCCCCCCATGTGCCAGTATTAATAACAGCCCCCCATGTGTCAGTATTAATAACAGCCCCCCATGTGCCAGTATTAATAACAGCCCCCCATGTGCCAGTATTAATAACAGCCCCCCATGTGCCAGCAATAACGTCCCCTCCTCATGTGCCAGCAATAACAGCCCCCCATGTGCCAGCAATAACAGCCCCCCCATGTGCCAGCAATAACAGCCCCCCCATGTGCCAGCAATAACAGCCCCCCCTATGTGCCAGCAATAACAGCCCCCCCTATGTGCCAGCAATAACAGCCCCCCCATGTGCCAGCAATAACAGCCCCCCCATGTGCCAGCAATAACAGCCCCCCCTATGTGCCAGCAATAACAGCCCCCCCTATGTGCCAGCAATAACAGACCCCCATGTGCCAGCAATAACAGCCCCCATGTGCCAGCAATAACAGCCCCCCATGTGCCAGCAATAACAGCCCCCCATGTGCCAGCAATAACAGCCCCCCCCTGTGCCAGCAATAACAGCCCCCAATGTGCCAGCAATAACAACCCCCCCCCCATGTGCCAGCAATAACAGCCCCCCATGTGGCAGCAATAACAGCCTCCCCATGTGCCAGCAATAACAGCCCCCCCATGTGCCAGCAATAACAGCCCCCCATGTGCCAGCAATAACAGCCCCCCATGTGCCAGCTGTAACAGCCCCCCCATGTGCCAGTAAAAGTATTGTATATACAAAAAAAACAAAAAAACACATACTTACATCCATGTCAGCGATGCGATGAAGGCCTCTTCCGGCCTGTGTCCCACGCTGTACGGTATTAATAACAGCCCCCCCATGTGCCAGTATTAATAACAGCCCCCCATGTGTCAGTATTAATAACAGCCCCCCATGTGCCAGTATTAATAACAGCCCCCCATGTGCCAGTATTAATAACAGCCCCCCATGTGCCAGTATTAATAACAGCCCCCCATGTGCCAGTATTAATAACAGCCCCCCCCATGTGCCAGTAATAACAGCCCCCCATGTGCCAGTAATAACACCCCCCCATGTGCAAATGATAACAGCCCCCCATGTGCCAGTATTAATAACAGCCCCCCATGTGCCAGTATTAATAACAGCCCCCCCATGTGCCAGTATTAATAACAGCCCCCCATGTGTCAGTATTAATAACAGCCCCCCATGTGCCAGTATTAATAACAGCCCCCCATGTGCCAGTATTAATAACAGCCCCCCATGTGCCAGCAATAACGTCCCCTCCTCATGTGCCAGCAATAACAGCCCCCCATGTGCCAGCAATAACAGCCCCCCCATGTGCCAGCAATAACAGCCCCCCCATGTGCCAGCAATAACAGCCCCCCCTATGTGCCAGCAATAACAGCCCCCCCTATGTGCCAGCAATAACAGCCCCCCCATGTGCCAGCAATAACAGCCCCCCCATGTGCCAGCAATAACAGCCCCCCCTATGTGCCAGCAATAACAGCCCCCCCTATGTGCCAGCAATAACAGACCCCCATGTGCCAGCAATAACAGCCCCCATGTGCCAGCAATAACAGCCCCCCATGTGCCAGCAATAACAGCCCCCCATGTGCCAGCAATAACAGCCCCCCCCTGTGCCAGCAATAACAGCCCCCAATGTGCCAGCAATAACAACCCCCCCCATGTGCCAGCAATAACAGCCCCCCATGTGGCAGCAATAACAGCCTCCCCATGTGCCAGCAATAACAGCCCCCCCCATGTGCCAGCAATAACAGCCCCCCATGTGCCAGCAATAACAGCCCCCCATGTGCCAGCTGTAACAGCCCCCCCATGTGCCAGTAAAAGTATTGTATATACAAAAAAAACAAAAAAACACATACTTACATCCATGTCAGCGATGCGATGAAGGCCTCTTCCGGCCTGTGTCCCACGCTGTACGGCTCAGGCGGCGCGATGACATCATCGCGCCGCCTGCGCCGGCCTCTGATAGTCTGCAGGGACACGCATCTCCCTCCCCTGCCTCAGCACAGTCATCTGTATCGCTGTCCTGAGGACGGCGATACAGATGACTATGGAGATGAGCGCTCATCTCCCTGTGCCCCCCTGACGCCGCCAGCTCGGGGGGGGAAGGCAATTGCCCCGTTGCTCCCCCCTTTCCTGGATCCGCCACTGGAGCAGGGCGACATCCAAAGTCACCGAGAAGACCTTGTTTCTTCAATGTAGCAACCAAATGAAAGCTGCTCATTGAGGCCAGTGGGTTGGGAGGTCTTCAATTCGAATATCCACCAAGTCTTCCTCTGCAGTATCCTCCTGTCCCAATCTCCCCCTCTCTTCAGGGGAGGGATGAGTTCAATGCCCATAAAAGTCATGCCCGTAAAGTTTCCATTATGGCTCAATTCTACATGCTTAGCTAGGGGAGTGTCTCTACTATGCCTAATGTCACCAAGGTGTTCCCCCACCCTCCTTCGAAATTCCCGGGTGGTTTTGCCCACGTATTCAAGGCCACAGTGACAAGTTGCTTTATAGATGACTCACCTATATCTACAATTAAGAAAGCCTTGCCTGTTACATTGCTGCAGAAGTCACGACCCCTGGTGATAAAGGGGCAGGCAACGCAGCCACTGCAGCGAAAGCAGCCCTCCATTGGTTTAAGCCACGACCCCACATGTTCGCTGGTCTCACTGAAGTGGCTGCGAACTAAACGATCTCTTGGCTGCGACCCCTGCGGTAAGTGACCTGAGCAGTTGGTGCAACAATTCCTTTAATGTCGGGATCCAAAAGTAGGATATCCCAATGTTTAGAGATGACATTTCGCACTTCCCTTGCGGCTCCATCAAAGGTGTTTTATTAGGGTAGAGAAGTTCTGTTCGACTTCTCGAACGGGCTCTCTGGTATGCTTGTTTAAGAGTAGATTCAGGAAATCCCTTTTCCCTAAATCTATCACGTAGGTCATCAGCTTGTTGTTTATACTCGCTCAACGTAGAACAGTTCCTCCTCATACGTGGGTACTGCCCGGTAGGGATACCTTTTTTCAACTGCTCAGGTCACTTACCGCAGGGGTCGCAGCCTAAGAGATCGTTTAGTTCGCAGCCACTTCAGTGAGACCAGCGAACATGTCGCCCTGCTCCCTCTGCTGTGTCCCCTGAGAGGTTATTAGGATACCCATATCTACTACTGTATACCTGATTTAAATTGATTAAAATTTCCTTAAAACCCTTGTATTTGTCTTATTGGAGGTAGATATCCCTATGTGCGTTTTATGTATGTGCTTTTTTGTATATGCATTGAGGTCTATATGCTTGTGGTGTCCGCACTTGGGTCTATGTATGTGTCACTGTCTGATCATTTCTGGCTACAGTGTCCTTTACTGTTTTGATTGTCCCATTACCATATCTTCTGCGGTCTGAATGATATGGTTCTGCATATGTATCTGACCTTCACGGGTTTCATTTTGATTTATTTTGAAACATTGTGGATTCAGATATGTATACAATTTTATATATGTATCTGATCATGATTGGCTTGAAGTTGAAGTATTATGTCCATTGACTTATTCTCTTAACTGATATGTCGCCTGTTGAACCTGCTATGTAAATACCCTGGTAGCGCCTTCTGTGATTCTATGGAAGTGACGCACCGCATGGTCATTATTGCCTTTCTTTATGGTGGATTGTGGGAATTTGAGTTAGCTCATCTTTATTTTCCACATGTCCATTTCTCCGCTCCTTTATGTTGCTAGACCTACCTCCTGTTTGCAGAGGGCTGGTCTAAGCTAATGGGCGGCACTGATACACTGTTGGTGTCGATCCCGATCATGTGACATTTCGCTGTTACGCGGGGAACCCGTGACTACGTACGTCACGACCCGCGTGACAGATCATGTGATCGCAGGGGCGGACCCAATTCAAGCCCGCGCTGTCTTAAGGAACGCCAGCACGGGCATTCGTTCCCCACTGCCATACGCAGGAGAGGAGCGGACCCAGGATTCAATGCACATGGCGAGCTAAGTACTTTTTACATACTAGTAGTACAGTTCTCTACTTGCTGGCGCCGGCATACCTGGTAGCGTTTTGTATTGGACGAGCGCCCAGTATGTGCATTTGTTTATTTCATGGTACTTATTGGTCCCCTGATGACCTGGCCTACTGCCAGTGAAACGCGTCGGGACAGTGTACACGTTACATTTTTGTCTGTCTAGTCCCATGGTGTGATTAGTCTTTATATTCCGACGAAGCTGGGCAGTCATTATACTTCTTATAAGGGACACCAAGGGACAGACAGAGAGGGTTTTTTCGTGAGCTAAGACCTAGGGATGGTTTAGGGGAAGAGACCCAGCATCTGTCTCCCTCTTTATTTGTATCCCTGTGTTTCTATAACTCACCCTCTGAGTAAGCAAGCGAGTATACCTCGTGGTTGCGTTTACTCTCCACCATATCACACCAGTTGGTGGCGGACGACTATCTATTTGGGTAGTATTGTTTGATAAACTATTGGGCCTATTATTTTAATATTTGATGAATTAAAGATATTTTTAGGGTTATCCCAGTATTCAGCTATATCTTCTATTTTTATTTTGGGACAGAAAATGCATTGAAATCCCTGTAGATAAAAACACAGAAAATATGAAGCACATGAGGAGGAACTCCACGGCGGGAATCTGCAGCAAAAATTGATATGTGTTGCACATATGCTGAAAGTATGGTCAATAATTCCAATGTGCGAAGGGAGCGGGCTGGGTGAAACCAGAAGTGCTTTTATTGAAACATGTTCTGCAATGACAAGCATGACCTTCAGTGAGGTAGGCAGAAGAGCAACTGCCTATTCTGTCCATACAGATTAATACACAACTATCTATTTAATAACATTCTCATATACAGGTATAATGTTCTTATATAAAATAATAAACAATTAACCATGTGCAGATCTATTATTACTCAATAGGCAAAAAGTGCAGTATAATATCATATATTAACATAAGATCCCATAACAATCGGGGGGCATGGCCTGAGCATGTTGCCGATAACGTACTCTGCTGAGCTCCCGGACCCTGGGCCTTCTCATCTCACCCCTGGATGCTATTACCTGGATTTTTGAACCGGAGGGAGGATAGTCAGACGTTCTGGACGTAGAGGCTCCTCTTTTCTGGTGCCAGAACCCCATATTGCGCGGTACTTCAGCCAAGCTCTGGCTTCTGCCCGCCCGACGACGGATCCCAAGATAGCGCTGACTTAAGAGCGCGCCACCACACCGACAGCGCCGTCAAACCCCGCTCTACACAGCAGCTTCTCAACTCCAGAGATGACGATATCTCGACTCCCAGCACCAGTTGCACCGGCGATCGGGCCCCTCTCATGCACACCCAATGCAGACACAATGATGGAGGCCGTAGCCTCGCTAGACATGGTGAGTGACACGCCACATGCGGATCTCTTAAATCATCCCGTGCCCAAATCCTCCATACCAGCGGCTCATAAGGATACTACTAGGGATACTGCTAGGGACATAACCGCACCGCCTAAGCACAGGCCACCCATACAGTCAGCCCAACAGGGCACCCTCTTCCCTACTGCACGGGACTTTGTACCTGATACTTACCGCAGGCCCCATGCTGTGCCCGACACCATCTTGGACCCCCGTCTACCTGCAATCTTCCAGACCCCTGCTTATTCAGATGGCTCTGATACCTCGTCCTCAGACTCCTCCTTGGGCAGCAGGCACCCAAACACCCGAAATTAAAGGACATCTGGTCCCTCCTTAGTAACTTTCCTACCAAGCAAGACATGGAAGCTATTATTTTACGGGTTGAATCCAAGCAAGACCAGGCCATTGCAGCTGTCAAATCGGACCTGAGCAACGTTTCTACTCAGCTATCTGCACAAGTACAGGCCACCTCTGCTCTAGACTCTCGCGTTACCGCAGTTGAAGAAAATATAGTGACACAGAGGGAGTTGAACAGACACATACTTCTACAAGTTGATGATCAAGAAAAGGGGACAAGGTGAGTAGGTGTTAAAGGGGATCACCGTAACAATATCAAACTACGTGGGATACCAGAGGAGGTGCCTGCTTCTGACCTACGTAAAGCTGTTACCTGTATTTTCAATACCCTACTCTCCAGACCACCAGATGCAGTGGTAGAATAGGACAGAGTACATAGAATGCTGGGCTAGACGCCAAGAGAACCAGGCTTCCAAGAGATGTCTTATGCAGGGTTCACTTCTTCAGGGAGAAAGAGGCAGTGGCATGCCCAGAGGGGGGGGGGAGGCGCTCCACCCCGGGTGCCGGCCCTCAGGGGGTGCCAGACCCTAGAGGCAATGAACGATTCAATATAGATGGAAGCGTTTATTGCAGGAGCACAGGGAGCTGTGGTCCTGTCACTCAGCGTCCTGCGCTCTGTCTCTCCTGCACGGAATAGTGAAGCAGGAAGACTTCTGCAGCGTACTCAAGTTAGGTGTAGAAATGTTCCTGAGTGTTGTAGTGCAATAGACACTAACCTGAGACGGCTGACTCTCTGCAAGGGCAGGTGATGATGAGAAATGTTCGTGACGCCAGTGCCAATTAAACGGTGGCACGCCGTTTGCTGATAGCAGGAATAACTGAGGAACCACGTGATGTTAAAGCAGAACTCAAACTTTAGTAGTCATCATATAGGGACATTAACGGAAACGCAGTTCCTTTGCAGACAGTTGATTTTCAATACAGTTGATGCAGGCAATATATGTATAGCAAGGTGACTTCAGAGTGTTAAACACAGGACTTGCAGTACAGGCAGCTTGCACTCTATTCCTGACTGATCCTGGAACATAGAAAATCTTCTCCAAGGCCCAATACCCTAGCTCTGGCGTATATCCTTGGTTTTATCTTTATCAAGTACCTCCTCTGTTGTCTTGAGTACCTCTTGCTTTTCTGAGCTTTGCCTCTGTCTCTCTCTCAGCTTCCTCAGGCTCTAGAAACTTCTGAACTCCCAGGCTGTTTAACAGTGGTCTTCCTGCTTCTGCATATATAAATTCGGGAGGGGAACCTTCTCCTTGGATCTGGAACCCGGTTACAGGGACTGCAATACCCTCTCCTAGTCCGCAGGCTTCAGGCCTGGACTGGACTCTGACATGGTCTAGTCTCCAACTCCAGACTCCAACTTTAGACTCCCACTTTAGACTCTAGACTGACTTTCCTTTCCCTGACTGGGCCTTATATAAACTAGGGCTCCCTAGCTCCCTCTAGTGACTAAGAGCTGAAATGACACCCCTAGCAGGCCTGTACATGCAAGTTTCACAGTAACAGGGAAATACATAGCATTACATTACATGCCATTTTATAAAGATGACTTATACCAACTTCCCCATAAATAAGGGGACACGACAGCACAACAAGTGACCCTTTTGTAGTGACGGGCATTACAGTCCCCGTACACTACACTTCTCCCCGCTCCACCATTCAGCCTGCAGACACAGATCGCGCTACCGGCCTGTGTGGGCGTAGAGCCTGCAGCTCGGAAATCTACATAAGCTCCGCCCACACAGTGCTGCAGAGCAATCTGTGCCTGTAGGGGAGAGAGGACTATGAGCTTCAGGAATGGGACAATAGGTGGGACAATGGGACAGTAGGTGTTAAAGGGGATATTTATTATTGCAATTTATGCCAATCACAATAATTAATATTCATAAATAGGAGTGAGTCGTCTAGTGATGCCTCCGCCTATTTATACCAATTAAACAATCACTACTGATTACCTTACTTTACACTGAACTGCCTACGTCTATTGCAAGGTAAGGGTATCGTTGGTGGTATAGGGAGGGTGTCACGGCCATGCCCATGACCGTGACTCCTTTACCGCATGCGGTTGCCTGCGGTTTTGTATGGGCGTTCAACCACGGGTGAGGGCCGCTTGTCTGTGGCCTCACTTGTGGTTGCCGCGGGCAACCAGTGTGGTTTTTAGCAGCAGAGCAGCCTGAGCGTCGCTAGGTAGCTTGCTGCCCTGGCATGCGGTCACACCTAGCAACCTTTTTGTTAGGTGTGTGTGTTGTGTGCACTGTGTTGTATGTTATTGTGTGCACTTTCCTTTATGTATGTGTGTTTCCCTTCTGTGGCATTGGAAGGGTTAACTTCCTTCCCAGTGTGTGTGTGTTGTCACTGGGTGTGTCTTACCTTTGGGTGTGGCCACTTTGGCCTATATATACCCTCTCTCTAGCAGGGCTCAGTAGGTTGCTTCAGTCTTGCTAGCTGAAGCAGTCTCCTGTGCTTTCCATTCCTCTGTGAGAACCACCACTGTGGTCATAGGTTTAAGTTCAGGTTTTATGTCTTGTTAAGTTTATGCTTACCTGTATGTGTCATGTCTGGGTGATGGTCTGTTGGGATTTTCCTATGTTGGTTTGTGCAGCTAATGGTTCTGGTTTCTCTGTGTCAGGGATCCAGTCAGCAAGGCTGTGGCAGGTTGGTTGAGCTACTGAGTTCACCTGCCATTTCCGTTAGTCTGTTTATGTTTCCCCTTTTTCCTAACAGCTTGGCCGTTGAGACTCCTGCTCCTCCGTGACTAGGAGGAGTAGGTCGTCTTACCCTGACTCCTAGCGCAGGGACCGGACGGAGGGTGAGTTAGGGATCCGAGGTTCCTGCGCATAGGTCATCCTACCTTTAAGGTCGGCCCATGCAGTTAGGAGTTAGGGTCAGGGTAGGGACGCTGTTAGGAGGTGACCTGCTCCCTATCCTGTTCTCCTGGCCGAGTAGGCCATAACATCACCTGGCTGCACACGGCTGAGGATTTCCCCCATCCTCAGCCGTGACAGAGGGTTAATGCAGGGGAGTAAGGGTAAATATGGTTGGTGGTATAGGGAGGGTTAATGATACTCAGCGCTCGTTGTCCAGGGGGTGCTCGTTCGTCCAGGGGATGATCCTCTCTGCTGCTGGTGGTCTAGCACCACTAACGAGCGTAGCGCCGCCGGACTATTTAAGCTTGGCGGCGCTCGCTCCCGTCCCCCCCGGCCTGAGCACGTGGGCCGACGCGGTTATATGACGTCACCGCGCCGGCCCGCACATCCCGGAGTGCGCCTCCAGGCGGGGGGATCCTTTGATCCTCCCGCCTGTGTAGCGGATGCACACCTCCGGGCCTTTAATTACAGTGCCGGAGGTCAGCCACCCACAGGGGCATGGGAACTCTTTGTTCCCATGTCCCTGTTAGGCACACCATCTCCGGCGCTGGTGACAAAGGGCAGAGGATCTTATTGAGCTGTCGGTCTCCTCCACCCCCCCAGCAGGCGCATTCCCGAGGGGGGGGGGGCAGGGGAGATTGGCCGTAATTCCTTTGGCCATATATATTTATAGATACTTGGGGCACATCTATAAACATATATGAGCGGACATGATCTATACATATAGGGGGCAGATATACCCAATATGCCCACCTATACCATATATTTATATACATAGAGGTATACATATATATCCATAGATGTTTGGGGCACATCCATACATATATATGTACCCACAGCAATAAAACCCACCCATATAATATACTATATACACAGAGATGCATGCTGCCAAGGGGGCATACATACATCTCCATGTATACACACACATCCTACCTGGACGGGCACATAAAAAGGGCCCATATATATGCATATATGTCAGGGCATATATACATATATATTTAAACAATGAAAGTCCGCAGCACTCCTTGGAAGATGAAAAAAATTTGCTATTTATTCACACATATCATATAACAACGTTTCGGTTCTCTCTCAGAACCTTTTTCAAGTCAAGTGAGAGTCACTTGACTTGAAAAAGGTTCTGAGAGAGAACCGAAACGTTGTTATATGATATGTGTGAATAAATAGCACATTTTTTTCATCTTCCAAGGAGTGCTGCGGACTTTCATTGTTTATTCATCATCCTGAATCGAGGGATTACCGCGGGCACCCTTTTTCTCAACTTTCAAGGGAGTGCTGCCGGACTTTTTATGGATCTACATATATATTTAAATATAACACTTCCCTCAACAATCCCCCTGTTGTCGGGAACACGACAATAAAACGTTTTGGGGGAAGGGTTGGGATGTATTTGTCCCCTCAATCGCACTCTTGGTGACAGTTCAGGAAGGACTGAAGTAAAATGGCCCTTAGGTACCTAGACATCACCCATCGCGACTAACATCTCCGACCTGCCCTTCACCATCCACCGAATGCACCGTCTTCTTCTCGTTGGATAACTTTCTTGGCATCTTTCATTATGATCTTGAGGTATCAGCCACTCCCAATGTAGTCTATTCCTGACTCCGGAATGGCTTCACCCTCGCCGTCTTTAGGTCACTCCACTCAGCGACCGTGTACTGTCCTTCTTTCTTTCTCTTTGCCAGTTTTGCTCTCCTGGCGTCAGTCACCCCCAATGTCAGTGCCAGTCTTTCGGTGTCAGTCACTCCCAATGATTCCGGAATGACTTTACCCTCAATCCATGTAGCACCTCCTTCCGGGGTACGGACGGCCGTAGGCTGGCCTTTTAACACAAGTACGACTTTTATCTTGATTGACGACCCAGTTGTTGGAGAGGTTCTCCCATGGACAGATACGTAGGTTTTTACAAGGCAGGTCAGAATTTCTGGTAAGAGGTGATGTCATAGTACCTAAATTCTAACTGTGGCAAAGAACCCCGCACTACCACCATTCAGTCCAACTCTTACAAACGTCACCATTGTCGATGTTAAAGTTGCAAATACCTTAGTAAAGGAGGGGCCTGTCCCTAGGGAATCTACTTTTCCCCACTCACACAAACAGGTCACATCCCTCCCAATACAGGCCAATTCAATTCAGTGTGTACCCATAGAGACTCATGCAACCTGGCCTATCTCTCTACACCTCCAAAGACGCCGGTAGGTAACAGACCCCTGTGTCAATGGGAAATGACTATAGGATCCAACTGTGCGTCCAGCCATATTGTAGTATGGCTGTCACACACATGCACCTAGAGTGTCCATGGGTACACAAGGAACTCATATGCAAATAATCAATATATATCTACACACAATATTATGAGGTCACAGGATGGCCTAGGAGTACATCCTGAACCCTCATAGGAAAACCTACTACAATATAATATATACATACACACAATACTATGAGGTCACAAGATGGATTGGGATTTTCATCCTGAACCCTGATAGGTAACAGTATGTCCATACAATCTCTGGCTTCAGGACTTTGTTGGTGTCACGAGGGTGTCAAGAGCCACGCCTGACTCCGTTATACCCGGGGTCAGGAAGTCGCAGCGGGTGGCTGCGCACTCTATGACTAAAGACAGTACTGTTTCTTAATGGTAGCTTTCTGGGTTTGCCTTGCAATCCTTTTTGGCTCACTCAGAGATCCGTAGCTCCTCCTTCTCAGCTGTTTCTTGTCCAGCAATCCCAACCTCCTTATATTCCCATCTCTCACTTCTCTGGTTGCCAGATATAGAGATTCCTGCCTGGACTTCTATACTGACCAACTGGAGCTGTGTAGCTGTGTTCCCTGGTTGTTGTTCCAGAACGTTACCCTCCGGATCCCTGTTGGGCCTTTGTGGTCTGCGGTTGTCGCCCACCTGGGATTATATGTTTGTCTGTATTGTCTGTCCTCTCCTTGGTATTTTCCTCTTAGTGTCAGTGGTGCGAACTAGTGATCCCACCGGCCCGTTCACTATCTAGGGCTCATCTTAGGGAAAGCCAGGGTTTAGGCACGTGATCGGCGTACCGGTGAGGAACCCGTCTAGGGACGTCAGGGCAGTCAGGTGCCAGCCTCAAGGTGAGTTAGGGGTCACCACCTTTCCCTTTCCCTTGGACAGGGCCTTCCCATTTCCCTCCCTTTGCGTGACGCCGGTCATTACATTATATCTGGCCCTTATTTTGTGTAGGTAAAAAAAAAAAAACATTTTTCTTTCTACCTACTTAGAATCCAGTATGGATCCAATTGCTGCTTTGTCAAAGCAACTTCAAGGCCTGTCTTTGGAGGTGGCAGGATTGAAGGCGTAGGTCCTCCAGCAACAGCAGCAATTAAAACTGACCGCAAGCCCAGCGGTTGCCACAGGTAACCAGGTTGTTGCGGAACCCAAGGTTGCTCTTCCTGACAGATTTTCTGGGGGAAGGGACAAATTTGTGACGTTCCGTGAGGCCTGTAAATTATATTTTAAGCTGCGCCCTTACTCCTCTGGTAATGAAGAACAGCGGGTGGGGGTTGTTATTTCCCTGCTGCAGGGGGACCCGCAATCCTGGGCGTTCTCTTTGCCCACTGATTCCCAGGCTCTCCGGTCAGTGGATGAATTTTTTGGGGCCTTGGGCCTCATATATGACGACCCTGACCGAGTCGCACTGGCTGAATCAAAATTACGGAGACTCCTACAGGGAGAGCGGCCAGTAGAGGAGTATTGCTCAGAGTTCCGTAGGTGGGCTACGGATACCCAGTGGAACGACCCGGCTCTCAGGAGTCAGTTCTGCTCTGGGTTATCCGAAAGGATTAAGGATGCGCTTGCGCTGTATGAGACTCCCTTTTCCCTTGATGCGGTTATGTCCCTTTCTATCAGAATAGATAGACGTCTTAGGGACAGATTGAAAAATCCGGAGCAATTGGTAACCCCTCCCAAGCAGCAGTTAGTCTGTACGGACTTAGACGAGCCTATGCAGCTAGGAGGTACTACTCGTCAGGTCCATCCTCCTGAGGCTCGCCGTAGGCGTGGGGTTTGTTTTTTCTGTGGGGAGAGGGGTCATTTTATTAATGTCTGTCCTTCCTTCCTCAAAAACAACCGTCGGAAAACTACTAACCCCAGGCTGTGTGGAGGATGTCAGCCGGGGGGTATACGTTTCCTCCATACGAACATCGCAATTTGTGTTGCCAGCGGTTGTTGTTTTTGGCGTTAAGACGGAGACTATTTCTTTTTTTCTAGACAGTGGAGCAGGAGTAAATTTGATAGATGCCCATTTTGCCCACACTATGGGTTTGTCTCTCTGTACGCTACAGAGACCTATTCCCATATTCGCTATTGATTCTGCTCCTCTGTCTCAGAGAAACCTCACTCACATTGTCCATAACTTACACCTTAGGGGTAGGGGACCACCATAACGAGTTGCTTTCATGTTATGTTCTGGAGGGGCTTCCCACTCCGGTGGTGTTGGGTCTTCCCTGGTTGGTAGCGCACAATCCAGTGGTGGATTGGCAGGCTAGGGAGATATTGGAGTGGAGTGAGCATTGCAGAGAAAATTGCTTAAATAGCAATTGCTTAGTCGCCTCCATAGCTACCCTACCTACATTTGTTTCGGACTTTGAGGACGTTTTTTCTGAAAAGGGTTGTCAGAAGTTACCACCTCACCGTCCTTATGATTGCCCGGTTAACCTGATTCCCGGTGCAAAATTACCCAAGACCAGATTATATAATCTTTCGGGTCCGGAGAGACAAGCCATGAAAGATTATATCTCCAAGAGCTTGGCTAAGGGACACATCAGACCCTCTTCTTCACCCGTGGCTGCAGGGTTTTTCTTCGTTAAAAAGAAAGATGGGGGCCTGCGTCCTTGCCTAGATTTTCGCGAATTAAACCGGATAACCATCCGAGACCCATACCCTCTTCCCAGGGCCGGCGTCATAACCCGGCATCCCCGGGCAAGTGCCGGGGCCCAATGCTCCTGGGGGGGCCCACTGAGCTGCTATGAGCACTTCCATCAATACAGATGGGAGCTCTCACTGCTGTCCTTTCACATACGCAGTACCCCTCTGGTGGGCCCCCTGAGCTGCAGAGACTCAGGACACGCCCCCTCTACACAGGACACGCCCCCTCTACACAGGACACACGCTGCCTGAGGAGACTGGAGAGAGACCGCAGGGCTGGAGCTGGAGCAGAGAAGTGTGGAGACAGTCTGTGAGTGAGTCTGCACTGTGACTGTCTCTTCTCTGTGGGACAGAAGGAAAGGGGGGGACACTGCTGCTTCATTCTATTTAGTTGTGTTACTGTTTTATTAGGCTGATTGCCTCCATGACACCTGCCCCCCCCCCCCATATCCTGTCCTATATCACCCTTATGGAGCCCCTGCTGTCTCCTTTCCTCCCTCATGTATCCAGGGCTCCTGTCCCACACTCCTATCTCCTATTGCTGCCCTGCACAGACCTCCTGCCACTACTTGTATGAATCCCCCTCAGAGCCCCTTCAACCTACTTGCTGTGTCCACCCCTCCTGTCCATCCAGGGCCCCGGGCCCCTGTCTCACTCCTCTGCCTCTCATTATGGTGGCATCTGAACCGCATTCACCATAAGGACCTTCTAACATCACAGGGTCATGTGACTGTGCCCCCCACCCCGTACTGTGCCCCTTTATACCCTGCATTGTGCCCTCTTACCACACTCTGTGCAGTGCCCATAGTCATTCCCTGTACTATGCCCTCCTATACCCTTTTATCCGGTCACTGTATGGCGGTGTTATCACTATATGGCGGTGTTATCACTATATGGCGGTGTTATCACTATATGGCGGTGGTATCCAATAACTGGATGGCCATAACTGTATCCCCTTCCCTGCCGACACCACTTTTTTTAGACCTGGCATGAGCGGGAAAAGATACAGATTGCAGTGTTAAGGACCTTTGCGCCACATCTGTGTCAGAAATACGCCTAACATAGACGTATTTCTATATAATAAATGACCCCCTAATCGTATGATTATTCGGGGGGTGGGGCTGATATCTTTATATTATATAGATTCTAGTGTATTATACTGTGCCCTGTATTTCCCAGTAGAAAATGATCCTTGGGAAACACAGTCCTAATCCCTGACCGCCAGGACCAGGTAGCGCTCTGTCAGTACATGGCGGCCCCCCCTCTCCGCCACGCTGCTCCGCTGTGTACTGGTGCTTATTCTGACACTAGGGCTGGGTTCACATCACATTTTTGCCATCCATTTAATGCATACTGAAAATGTATGCATTGACAGATGCCTCAGACTGATGCCGTACAGTGGCGTCCGTTCACCATATAGTTCCATGGTAAAAAAACATATACGTTAACATATGCATTTTTTACTTGACTCTGCAGGATACAAAAACGTGGAGTGCTGCACATTTGTATACATCAAACCGATAGGAAAAACGTAATGTGAACACACATTGGGGGGGAGGGGGGCGTACTAAATTTTGCTGTGGGGCCCAGTCAGTTCTAGCTCCATCACTGCACATCTCCTTCTCTCCTCCAGGCCTGGCTCACTGCTGCAGCGGGCCGGAGGAGAGAAGGAGCGCAGGGAGCTGCGGTTAGTGAATGACAGGACCACCAGCTCCCCTGCAATGATAGGTATGTGAGGGGGCCACTGGGGGGTCATTCATCACACTGTGAGGGTCCCTTACACAGTATAATGACTCCCAGTGCCCCCCATTTAGTATAATGATCCCCATTGACCCTCCATTTAGCATAATGACCACCAGATCCCCCATTAAATATAATAACCCCTCGTGCCCCCTCCATACAGTATAACCCCCAGTGTGGGGGCGACTGGGGGTCATTATTCTGAATGGAGGGTCACTGTGGGGTCATTATACTGTGAGGGCCCTTTACATAGTATAATGACCCCCAGTGTCCCCCATTTAGTATAATGATCACCAATGACCCTCCATTCAGTATAATGACCCCCAGAGCCCCCTCCATACAGTATTCCCCCAGTGTGGGGGCTACTGGGGGTCACTATTCTAAATGGGGGCGACTGGGGGTTATTATTCTGAATGCAGGGCCACAGGTGGTCATTATACAGTGGGGGGGGGGGAATTGGGGGTTCATTATACTGTGTGAAGGGCCACTAGTAGTCATTATACTGTATAGGGGCCACTGGGGGTCATTATACCGTGTAGGAGCCACAGGGGGACATGTCAATGTAAAAAAATGCCTCATGGGGGCCCACTGGGATTTATCGCCCAAGGGCCCACATGAACCTGGAGCCGGCCCTGCCTCTTCCTCTCATTCCTGACCTGTTTAATCAGATTGCGGGTAATAGGTGGTTCTCCAAACTTGATCTTAGGGGGGCCTACAATCTGATTCGTATCAAGGAAGGGGATGAGTGGAAGACAGCTTTTAACACCCCTGAGGGGCATTATGAAAATCTAGTCATGCCTTTCGGTCTGAACAATGCTCCTGCTGTCTTCCAACATTTCGTTAATGACATTTTTAGTCATCTTATCGGCAGGTTTGTGGTGATATACCTAGATGATATTTTAATTTATTCGTCTGATCTGAAAACACATGAGGTGCATGTCAGACAGGTACTGCAGGTCCTACGGACGAATAAATTATATGCTAAAATTGAAAAGTGTGTCTTCGCCGTTAAGGAAATACAGTTCCTAGGTTATTTATTATCTGCTTCAGGTTTCCGTATGGATCCTAGGAAGGTCCAGGCAATTTTAGATTGGGATCTTCCTGAGAACCTCAAAGCACTGCAACGGTTCTTGGGCTTCGCAAATTTCTATAGAAAATTCATTAAAAATTATTCGGTGATTGTAAAACCCCTTACTGACATGACTAGGAAGGGGACTGATTTTTCTAAATGGTCTGACGCCGCTAAAATTGCTTTTTCCTCTCTAAAAGAGAGGTTTACCTCGGCACCTGTACTAATCCAACCTGATGTCTCCCAGCCTTTTATTGTTGAAGTAGATGCGTCAGAGGTGGGAGTGGGGGCTGTGCTGTCTCAGGGTCCGTCTCCTGGCAAATGGCGTCCTTGTGCTTTCTTTTCTAAAAAACTATCTGCAGCAGAGAAGAACTATGATATTGGCAATAGGGAACTATTAGCTATTAAACTAGCGTTTGAAGAATGGCGTCACTTTTTAGAGGGGGCAATCCACCCCGTCACTGTGATTACGGACCACAAAAACCTTCTGTACCTCGAATCAGCTAAGCGTCTCACCCCTAGACAAGCTAGGCGGTCGCTATTTTTTACCAGGTTTAACTTTGTTATTACCTATCGTCCTGGGGCAAAAAATACCAAGGCAGATGCATTATCTCGTTGTTTCCCTGGAGGGGGTAATGTGAGTGATCCGGTACCCATTCTACAAAGAGGAGTGGTTGTCTCTGCGGTACACTCTGTTCTGGAGGGGAAGGTGTTAGAGGCCCAGGGGGACGCCCCAGTCTCTTGCCCCTCAGAGAAATTGTTTGTACCGTTGAACCTGCGTCTCGAATTATTAAAGGAAAATCATAATTCGGCACTTGCTGGGCACCCGGGTAGTAAAGCAACCTTGGAGCTATTGTCTCGTCATTTTTGGTGGCCAAGGTTGCGTCAGGATGTAATGGATTTTGTGTCTTCTTGTTCTACTTGTGCGTGCGCGAAAGTCTCTCATACACGTCCAGCCGGGTCTTTATTGCCACTTGTCATTCCCAATAGGCCATGGACACATCTGTCAATGGATTTTATCACTGACTTACCTTTGTCTGCGGGTAAAACAGTTATCTTAGTAGTAGTGGACAGGTTTAGCAAAATGGTACACTTCATTGCGTTACCCGCACTACCTAATGCTAAGACTCTTGCTCAGGTATTCATCAGTGAAATCGTGAAGCTTCACGGGGTCCCTTCCGATGTTGTTTCGGATCGGGGAACCCAGTTTATTTCTAAATTTTGGAAAGCTTTTTGTTCCCGTTTGGGGGTACACTTGTCCTTTTCCTCAGCTTTCCATCCTCAGTCGAATGGACAGACTGAGCGTACCAACCAAAACCTTGAGACATATCTAAGATGTTTTGTGTCTGAAAACCAAGAGGTGTGGTCATCATATTTACCGTTAGCCGAGTTTGCCATAAATAATCGCCGTCAGGAATCTACTGGTAAGTCCCCATTTCTTGGTGCATATGGTTTTCATCCCCAATTCTGTACTTTCAAAGAGGGGGGGTCTTCTGGGGTTCCCGAAGAGGAACTTTCATCTGTATGGCAGAAGGTGCAAGCTAACTTGAAAAATATGGGAGGTAAATACAAATGCATGGCTGATAAGAGACGGTCGCCAGGTCCGGACCTAGGAGTGAATGACTATGTGTGGTTGTCTACTAGGAATATTAAATTAAAGGTTCCCTCTTGGAAATTGGGTCCTAGGTTCATTGGCCCTTACAAAATAGTAGCCATCATTAACCCCGTGGCTTTTCGCCTGGAGCTACCTCAGACTTTTAAAATCCATAACGTCTTCCATAAGTCGTTACTCAAGAAATATGTTCCACCTCTAGAACCGTCACCGCTGCCACCCCCTCCTGTTGTTGTGGATGGTAATCCAGAGTTTCAAATATCCAAAATTGTTGATTCTCGTCGGGTCCGCCGCTCTCTTCAATATCTGGTGCATTGGAGGGGTTACGGTCCCAAGGAAAGAATGTGGGTTCCAGCGTCTGAGGTAAACGCCGACGGGGTTAGTTCGGGCTTTTCATGCCTCTCATCCTGAGAGTCCGGAGGCCCCTCGTAGAGAGAGGGGTACTGTCACGAGGGTGTCAAGAGCCACGCCTGACTCCGTTATACCCGGGGTCAGGAAGTCGCAGCGGGTGGCTGCGCGCTCTATGACTAAAGACAGTACTGTTTCTTAATGGTAGCTTTCTGGGTTTGCCTTGCAATCCTTTTTGGCTCACTCAGGGATCCGTAGCTTCTCCTCCTTAGCTGTTTCTTGTCCAGCAATCCCAACCTCCTTATTTTTCCCATCTCTCACTTCTCTGGTTGCCAGATATAGAGCTTACTGCCTGTACTTCTATACTGACCCACTGAAGCTGTGTAGCTGTGTTCCCTGGTTGTTGTTCCAGAACGTTACCCTCCGGATCCCTGTTGGGCCTTTGTGGTCTGCGGTTGTCGCCCACCTGGGATTATATGTTTGTCTGTATTGTCTGTCCTCTCCTTGGTGTTTTCCTCTTAGTTTCAGTGGTGCGGACTAGTGATCCCACCGGCCCGTTCACTACATAGGGCTCATCTTAGGGAAAGCCAGGGTTTAGGCACGTGATCGGCGTACGGGTGAGGAACCCGTCTAGGGACCTCAGGGCAGTCAGGTGCCAGCCTCAAGGTGAGTCAGGGGTCACCACCTTTCCCTCTCCCTTGGACAGGGCCTTCCCATTTCCCTCCCTTTGCGTGACGCCGGTCGTTACAGTTGGAGCTAAGTCCTGAGCCTCCTACAATTAACTTTATAAAGTTCTGTCTGGTTCTGGTTTAGTTGGTCTGCAAGTCTCTTGACCCTCCTGTAGATTAGACACAGTCCCATGTACATGACGATTACCAGAACCAGAAGAACTATCACCGGGTGTATCAATAGGTTGAAAAAAGATGTTGCCTTCGGACTGTAGCCAAACAGACTTTCCCACCAGGAAACCTTGGAGTCTTCATCTAAGGCGGTGGTGATTGCAGTTATTTTGTTCCTGTCGTGCGCCAGTTGGATGGTGGCCTGTTTCTCTGTCTCTCGAAGATTTTGAAGTATTTCATATTTTTGGCCGAAGTCTAGCAGGAGATGTTTAAGTTCTATCCCAAAGTCAAGAGGAATCTTCTGGAGTCTCACGGGAACGTCAGGGCGGATGTCGAGTCTCTTCTCCGGGGTAATTGGTGTCCTTTCTTGTAGCTCTGCGACATCTAAACCTAGGACGGGACTAAGGGTGCAATATGCTCCAGGGAGGAGTTCTCCTCTCTCAGTGCAATTAGTCCCATAAATTGCATAAGACATATTTTGTCTTTGGTACCAAAACCAATACCCCTGTCCCAAGTACTTAGGGGATGAGGGTATTGGGCTGGCCTTCATCTCACAGGACCCCTCGGTGCTCCAACACTGGTGTCTAAGCACCCGATCCTGACTCCCTTGACAGAGGATAGCATCCTCTTTCTTCCAACATCCCTCTGTGTCTAACAGATAAGCATGGCCTCCCTCATAGGTTAGAACGCCCGAGGGGAGCTATGGATGAAGTACCATCTGGTTATTTATGACAATCCCTAGGTTAACTGCACTATAACCCTGTCTAAGATGGCCAGATACAGGAGCCAATGACGAAGCAGTGCAAGTGAGATTCCTACATCCGTGCCAATGGACTACCCACCAGTTGGTGTGATTGGCTGCAAAAGGAGATATAAGAATACTTACCCGTTGGCGGAGGTTGAATGGGAAGTGGCCGCCATACAATGATGATACAATATGTTTAAGGTTATCGTAGAGTTCACTTTGGACTTGCGCACACGCCAGAGCAAGCTGAGCTCTATCCTGTTCCTCCAAGAGACCCACAACTAACCTTCTAAACTTCTCTCGTAGAGCACAAGATAGAGAGGTAGCGGCATCTATGTGCGAATGCTGCAAACCCTCTAAGACGTGGTTTACATCAAGCTGGGTCTCGAATCCTTCCCCGGCGTGTCACGCAACATTCCCAAGTTTACCTCTCAGGACTTCCATATCCATAGTGTTCAGGGCGCCCACTCCCAATGCACCTCCGCCTAGTCCCATGGCTATCAGATCTCTTCTTCCCCTGTGATTCCTGTGTATGAGATCGTCCTTTCTTACCTCTTGCCCCGCCTCTATCCAACCTCTTATCATGTCAATTTGGTTACTCACTGTAACAGATCTCCTGGCACCCCGACTGGGTACCTCCGTTGATAGATGCTCCTAGTGCTTTCCGAGGACTCCAAGCACTCCACTTGACACCGTACGCACTGCAGACCCCACGAACCGCCGAAGCTTGGTTGAGGTCTCACCGTCTCCTACTCACCCTGTACCTAAGACAAGGCTCCAGGCTCCAGTGGGTGAACCTCTCCTAAAACCAGAGAGCAGGAACAGCTCTTAAAAGAGCTAGTAATTATAGCCAGGGGAGTATAGCAAATCTCCCAGCGTCGATCAGCTACCCAAACACCAGCCTCAACATGATGAAGGATAAAGCAGGCACTCTTTATTGAGGCTACCCGCCCGTATTTATGCAGGTCCCCATCTAGTGGACACGCCCCTAGGTGACCAGAAGGAAGACTGTGACACAGGACAGATACGTAGCACTCAGGATACACAGACACAACACATCCCCATAATGCATCATGGTTTCCTCCTCTCTGCCCTGGAGACACCCGAGGAGAAATTCAATTATCTCTCAGGACAAAGGGAAATCGCCAATACACATGTGGAGACAACAGGACAGAAATCACCACCCAAACACACAATGTCACACCCCCACAGCAAACACAGACATTTAACATATCCCCAGATAGCTCAAGTCTGAGTGCATATCATTAGGTGAATGGCACTCAGAATACACGAATACAATAAAATTAGCTATCTGGGTACCCTCACATAACAAAATACAATTCCAAAGACAGATTTAAGCTGTGCGGCCGGTCTGTCTTCTCCTTTAAAGTTAGTATGGGCCATAATCCTGAGGCAAGAGGCTGGTAAACATGCCTCTCCAAAACCCAGTGGCGAGGTTGGTTTCGCCACACATCTCCCCCTCCCAAGGAAGACTAACCAGATACCTGACCTCATGCCGGTCAGTATCTGAGTTAGTCTGGCAGTCCACCCACAACCCAATACTGGACCTGTTGAATTTTGGGGCCTGGCTCTGTTCTGTATGTCCCCAGCTGTTGAGGGGGCATCTGCTACTCCTTGCTTCTTTGTTGCTCTCTAGCTTGGAGCTGTAGGTACTTGGTGGGCAAAGGCCGACTGCGCTCTGCCCCGATGCCAGCTCTTCCGCTGGGATGTGGTCAGGGAATCCTATCCCAAGGACCTTGTTGCAGATCGGCTGTGGAGAGGAGGAATCGCTTACCTCCTCCTCCTGGCATTCCTGCAGGGTTGGTGGGGGATCTGAACCGGCCGTCCAGCATCCCGGTAGGCCTGGTGCAGAGACCGCGGTCCCATCTGCACCATCGGAGTTAGGGGTGCTGTCCCCCTGTGGTTGGGGAGAGAGATCGGTTGTCTCTTCTCTCTTTACAACACACTGCCGCTGGGGAATGGAGACGATGCTCTCCTCTCCCTGCAAAACATACTGCCGCTGGGGAGCTGGACCAACTGTCCCTACTCCCTGAAACTCCGGCTGCCGTTGGGGATCTAGGCCGACTGCCCAGCATCCCTGTAGGGCCGGTGGAGAGATCTCGGTCCCATCTCCACCTGCCATATGGGTTTCCCCCCAGGACCAGTCTATGAGGTCCCCTACCTCTGTAGCTGGTACTGAAGCAGGGGATACTTCAGTCGGGTCTTCCCAGAACACCTCCACAATATCCTTCCAGCTGAAGGGCTCTGGACCTGGGTCTGACACTCTGCTCTCTCGCTGAGCCCTCTCAATGGAGTGGAAGAGATCTCGGTAGTCCTGCTCCAGTTCCCACTCCAGGGTTGTTAGGTGAGCCAGGTCTTTCTCTACCTCATGGGGGTCATCCTAATCCAGCCTAGCCTCCCTCTCGTAGAAGATGTTCTGAAGTCTGGACTGTGCAGGGCTCCCGAAGTCAGGCTCTGCAAAGGACTCCCATAACAAGCCCGGACCATAAAACTCCTCTCCCTCTGGCTTGTCATGCTCGGCCGTCCAGGGGGAATGTTGAATGACATGCCACCTTAGGGCCTGGTAAGCATCCTCTAGCCAAAGCTCCTTACATACCTGGCTCTGGAGCACTGTTACCCAGTCATCCAGTGGCTGCTCTCCCAAGAGACCCATCCGCTTCACCACCCTCTTCTGTAGCTGCTGCTCATAACTGGGGAGACTCTCACCTCGCCGCCGCTGGGCATTTTCCAGGGCATCATACCAGACTTCCTTTCTGTCTGCATCCCTGTAGTCTGCGGCTGCCTCCTCCTCCTCGTCATAGAACGATGTCCGAAGACTAGCCGATTCCATCCTGCTGTAGCCAGGGGCGCTGTACGGATACTAGCGTTGCCCTCAATATACTCCACGAACGGTGTCTCCGAGCTGCTTCTCCTCACACTAGGACGCCATCCCACTGCTTGCCACCAAATGTAACGGATCTCCTGGCACCCCGACCGGGTACCTCCGTTGATAGATGCTCCTAGTGCTTTCCGAGGACTCTAAGCACTCCACTTGACACCGTACGCACTGCAGACCCCACAAACCGCCGAAGCTTGGTTGAGGTCTCACCGTCTCCTACCCACCCTGGACCTAAGACAAGGCTCCAGGCTCCAGTGGGTGAACCTCTTCTAAAACCAGAGAGCAGGAACAGCTCTTAAAAGAGCTAGTAGTTATAGCCAGGGGAGTATAGCAAATCTCCCAGCGTATAGCAATCCCCAGCGTCGATCAGTTACCCAAACACCAGCCTCAACATGATGAAGGATAAAACAGGCACTCTTTAGTGAGGGCTACCCGCCCGTATTTATGCAGGTCCCCTCTGGTGGACACGCCCCTAGGGGACCAGAAGGAAGACTGTGACACAGGACAGATACGTAGCACTCAGGATACACAGACACAACACATCCCCACAATGCATCATGGTTAACTCCTCTCTGCCCTGGAGACACCCGAGGAGAAATTCAATTATCTCTCAGGACAAAGGGAAATCGCCAATACACATGTGGAGACAACAGGACAGAAATCACCACCCAAACACACAATGTCACAACCCCACAGCAAACACAGACATTTAACATATCCCCAGATAGCTCAAGTCTGAGTGCATATCATTAGGTGAATGGCACTCAGAATACACGAATGCAATAAAATTAGCTATCTGGGTACCCTCACATAACAAAATACAATTCCAAAGACAGATTTAAGCTGTGCGGCCGGTCTGTCTTCTCCTTTAAAGTTAGTATGGGCCATAATCCTGAGGCAAGAGGCTGGTAAACAGGCCTCTCCAAAACCCAGTGGCGAGGTTGGTTTCGCCACACTCACAAACTCCCCACATCTGTGATCCCACTGATCAACTCTGAAATCATCTACGGAAATTCTCCAAGTATATAGGAGGAATTTTGTCCCCGTGATGATCTTCCATGGGGATGACAGTTGAGGAGTAGGGATGAGCGAACCTGAACTGTATAGTTCGGGTTCGTACCGAATTTTGGGGTGTCCGTGACACGGACCCGAACCCGAACATTTTCGTAAAAGTTCGGGTTCGTGTTCGGCGCTTTCTTGGCGCTTTTTGAAAGGCTGCAAAGCAGCCAATCAACAAGCGTCATACTACTTGCCCCAAGAGGCCATCACAGCCTTGCCTACTATTGGCATGGCTGTGATTGGCCAGTGCAGCATGTGACCCAGCCTCTATATAAGCTTGGGTCACGTAGCGCTGCACGTCACTCTGCTGATTCAAGCATAGGGAGAGGTTGCAGCTGCGACGTTAGGGCGAGATTAGGCAGATTAACTCCTCCAAAAGACTTCATTCTGTGATCGATCTGCAGCTGTGGATCATTGAAGTGCTAATATCGACTTGCTCACTTTTTTGAGGCTGCCCAGAGCGTTTTTAGATCACTTTTTTCTGGGGTGATCGGCGGCCATTTTGTGACTTGTGGTGCGCCAGCACAAGCTATCACCAAGTGTATTTAACCATCAATAGTGTGGTTATTTTGTGCTATATCCTACATCAGCTGCAGGCTGAGCCTGTGTCACCGAAGTGCATTTAACCATCAACAGTCTGATTATTTTTTGGCCATATACTACATCAGCTGCAGGCTGAGCCTGTGTCACCGAAGTGCATTTAACCATCAACAGTCTGGTTATTTTTTGGCCATATACTACATCTGGTGCAGGCTGAGCCTGTGTCACCCAAGTGCATTTAACCATCAATAGTGTGGTTATTTTTTGGCCATATACTACATCAGGGGCAAGTTGAGCCTGTCACCCAGCGCCTAAAAAATAGACCTGACATTTCTATTCAACCAAATTTGTACTGTTTTAGCTGGTCAAGTTATTTGTAGTGACCGTAAAAGCACAGTTTTTGTTCTGGGTTGAAAAACTATTCCCAAATTTGCCATTCGCAAAATAACTAGTTTCTGCTATATGAGGCCTACTTGAAATCTATCCCAAAAAGGATATCTTACATTGAAGGTGCTGATAGTGTGATTCAGAAAAACCTAAGACACACGCTACCGTGCAGATAGAAGTCTAATTCTGTGATTAAACCTATACCTGTCACACAGCGCAAAAAAAAACAGGCCTCACATTTCTATTCAACCAAATCTGTACTGTTTTAGCTGGTCAAGTTATTTGTAGTGACCGTAAAAGCACACTTTTTGTTCTGGGTTGAAAAACTATTCCCAAATTTGCCATTCTCAAAATAACTAGTTTCTTTCTGCTATATGAGGCCTACTTGAAATCTATCCCAAAAAGGATATCTTACATTGAAGGTGCTGATAGTGTCATTCAGAAAAACCTAAGACACACGCTACCGTGCAGATAGAAGTCTAATTCTGTGATTAAACCTATACCTGTCACACAGTGCAAAAAAAAACAGGCCTCACATTTCTATTCAACCAAATCTGTACTGTTTTAGCTGGTCAAGTTATTTGTAGTGACCGTAAAAGCACACTTTTTGTTCTGGGTTGAAAAACTATTCCCAAATTTGCAATTCTCAAAATAACTAGTTTCTGCTATATGAGGCCTACTTGAAATCTATCCCAAAAAGGATATCTTACATTGAAGGTGCTGATAGTGTCATTCAGAAAAACCTAAGACACACGCTACCGTGCAGATAGAAGCCTAATTCTGTGATTAAACCTTAACCTGTCACACAGTGCAAAAAAAAACAGGCCTCACATTTCTATTCAACCAAATCTGTACTGTTTTAGCTGCTCAAGTTATTTGTAGTGACCGTAAAAGCACAGTTTTTGTTCTGGGTTGAAAAACTATTCCCAAATTTGCCATTCTCAAAATAACTAGTTTCTGCTATATGAGGCCTACTTGAAATCTATCCCAAAAAGGATATCTTACATTGAAGGTGCTGATAGTGTCATTCAGAAAAACCTAAGACACACGCTACCGTGCAGATAGAAGTCTAATTCTGTGATTAAAACTATACCTGTCACACAGCGTAAAAAAAAAACAGGCCTCACATTTCTATTCAACCAAATCTGTACTGTTTTAGCTGGTCAAGTTATTTGTAGTGACCGTAAAAGCACACTTTTTGTTCTGGGTTGAAAAACTATTCCCAAATTTGCCATTCTCAAAATTGTGGTGAACGGGAACAATGAGGAAAACATCTAATAAGGGACGCGGACGCGGACGTGGACATGGTCGTGGTGGTGTTAGTGGACCCTCTGGTGCTGGGAGAGGACGTGGCCGTTCTGCCACAGCCACACGTCCTAGTGAACCAACTACCTCAGGTCCCAGTAGCCAGCAGAATTTACAGCAATATTTTGTGGGGCCCAATGCCGTTCTAAGGATGGTAAGGCCTGAGCAGGTACAGGCATTAGTCAATTGGGTGGCCGACAGTGGATCCAGCACGTTCACATTATCTCCCACCCAGTCTTCTGCAGAAAGCGCACAGATGGCGCATGAAAAACAAGCCCATCGGTCTGTCACATCACCCCCATGCATATCAGGGAAACTGTCTGAGCCTCAAGTTATGCAGCAGTCTCTTATGCTGTTTGAAGACTCTGCTGCCAGGGTTTCCCAAGGGCATCCACCTAGCCCTTCCCCAGGGGTGGAAGAGATAGAATGCACTAACGCACAACCACTTATTTTTCCTGATGATGAGGACATGGGAATACCACCTCAGCATGTCTCTGATGATAACGAAACACAGGTGCCAACTGCTGCGTCTTTCTGCAGTGTGCAGACTGAACAGGAGGTCAGGGATCAAGACTGGGTGGAAGACGATGCAGGGGACGATGAGGTCCTAGACCCCACATGGAATGAAGGTCGTGCCACTGACTTTCAGAGTTCGGAGGAAGAGGCAGTGGTGAGACCGAGCCAACAGTGTAGCAAAAGAGGGAGCAGTGGGCAAAATCAGAACACCCGCCGCCAAGAGACTCCGCCTGCTACTGACCGCCACCATCTGGGACCGAGCACCCCAAAGGCAGCTTCAAGGAGTTCCCTGGCATGGCACTTCTTCAAACAATGTGCTGACGACAAGACCCGAGTGGTTTGCACGCTGTGCCATCAGAGCCTGAAGCGAGGCATTAACGTTCTGAACCTTAGCACAACCTGCATGACCAGGCACCTGCATGCAAAGCATGAACTGCAGTGGAGTAAACACCTTAAAAACAAGGAAGTCACTCAGGCTCCCCCTGCTACCTCTTCTGCTGCTGCCGCCTCGGCCTCTTCTGCTGCTGCCGCCGCCTCGGCCTCTTCTGCTGCTGCTGCCGCCGCCTCGGCCTCTTCCTCTGCCTCTGGAGGAACATTGGCACCTGCCGCCCAGCAAACATGGGATGTACCACCAACACCACCACCTGCGTCACCAAGCATCTCAACCATGTCACACGGCAGCGTTCAGCTCTCCATCTCACAAACATTTGAGAGAAAGCGTAAATTCCCACCTAGCCACCCTCGATCCCTGGCCCTGAATGCCAGCATTTCTAAACTACTGGCCTATGAAATGCTGTCATTTAGGCTGGTGGACACACACAGCTTCAAACAGCTCATGTCACTTGCTGTCCCACAGTATGTTGTTCCCAGCCGCCACTACTTCTCCAAGAGAGCCGTGCCTTCCCTGCACAAACAAGTGTCCGATAAAATCAAGTGTGCACTGCGCAACGCCATCTGTGGCAAGGTCCACCTAACCACAGATACGTGGACCAGTAAGCACGGCCAGGGACGCTATATCTCCCTAACTGCACACTGGGTAAATGTAGTGGCGGCTGGGCCCCAGGCGGAGAGCTGTTTGGCGCACGTCCTTCCGCCGCCAAGGATCGCAGGGCAACATTCTTTGCCTCCTGTCTCCTCCTCCTCCTACTCAGCTTCCTCCTCCTCTTCTTCCACCTGCTCATCCAGTCAGCCACACACCTTCACCACCAACTTCAACACAGCCCGGGGTAAACGTCAGCAGGCCATTCTGAAACTCATATGTTTGGGGGACAGGCCCCACACCGCACAGGAGTTGTGGCGGGGTATAGAACAACAGACCGACGAGTGGTTGCTGCCGGTGAGCCTCAAGCCCGGCCTGGTGGTGTGCGATAATGGGCGAAATCTCGTTGCAGCTCTGGGACTAGCCGGTTTGACGCACATCCCTTGCCTGGCGCATGTGCTGAATTTGGTGGTGCAGAAGTTCATTCGCAACTACCCCGACATGTCAGAGCTGCTGCATAAAGTGCGGGCCGTCTGTTCGCGCTTCCGGCGTTCACACCCTCGCCTGTCTGCGCTACAGCGTAACTTCGGCCTTCCCGCTCACCGCCTCATATGCGACGTACCCACCAGGTGGAACTCCACCTTGCATATGCTGGACAGACTGTGCGAGCAGCAGCAGGCCATAGTGGAGTTTCAGCTGCAGCACGCACGGGTCAGTCGCACTGCGGATCAGACACACTTCACCACCAATGACTGGGCCTCCATGCGAGACCTGTGTGCCCTGTTGCGTTGTTTCGAGTACTCCACCAACATGGCCAGTGGCGATGACGCCGTTATCAGCGTTACAATACCACTTCTATGTCTCCTTGAGAAAACACTTAGGGCGATGATGGAAGAGGAGGTGGCCCAGGAGGAAGAGGAGGAAGAGGGGTCATTTTTAGCACTTTCAGGCCAGTCTCTTCGAAGTGACTCAGAGGGAGGTTTTTTTGCAACACCAGAGGCCAGGTATAAATGTGGCCAGACAGGGCCCACTACTGGAGGACGAGGAGGACGAGGATGAGGAGGAGGTGGAGGAGGATGAGGATGAAGCATGTTCACAGCGGGGTGGCACCCAAAGCAGCTCGGGCCCATCACTGGTGCGTGGCTGGGGGGAAACACAGGACGATGACTATACGCCTCCCACAGAGGACAGCTTGTCCTTACCTCTGGGCAGCCTGGCACACATGAGCGACTACATGCTGCAGTGCCTGCGCAACGACAGCAGAGTTGCCCACATTTTAACGTGTGAGGACTACTGGGTTGCCACCCTGCTGGATCCCTGATACAAAGACAATGTGCCCACCTTACTTCCAACACTGGAGCGTGATAGGAAGATGCGCGAGTACAAGCGCACGTTGGTAGACGCGCTACTGAGAGCATTCCCAAATGTCACAGGGGAACCAGTGGAAGCCCAAGGCGAAGGCAGAGGAGGAGCAAGAGGTCGCCAACGCAGCTGTGTCACGGCCAGCTCCTCTGAGGGCAGGGTTAGCATGGCACAGATGTGGAAAAGTTTTGTCACCACGCCACAGCTAACTGCACCACCACCTGATACGGAACGTGTTAGCAGGAGGCAACATTTCACTAACATGGTGGAACAGTACCTGTGCACACCCCTCCACGTACTGACTGATGGTTCGGCCCCATTCAACTTCTGGGTCTCCAAATTGTCCACGTGGCCAGAGCTAGCCTTTTATGCATTGGAGGTGCTGGCCTGCCCGGAGGCCAGCGTTTTGTCTGAACGTGTATTCAGCACGGCAGGGGGCGTCATTACAGACAAACGCAGCCGCCTGTCTACAGCCAATGTGGACAAGCTGACGTTCATAAAAATGAACCAGGCATGGATCCCACAGGACCTGTCCATCCCTTGTGCAGATTAGATATTAACTACCTCCCCTTAACAATATATTATTCTACTCCAGGGCACTTCCTCATTCAATACTATTTTTAATTTCATTTTACCATTATATAGCGGGGCAACCCAAAGTTGAATGAACCTCTCCTCTGTCTGGGTGCCGGGGCCTAAATGTGTGACAGTGGCCTGTTCCAGTGGTGGGTGACGTGAAGCCTGATTCTCTGCTATGACATGAAGACTGATTCTGCGCTGACATAAGGCCAGATTCTCTGTTACAGGACCTCTCTCCTCTGCCTGGGTGCCTGGGCCTAAATGTGTGACAGTGGCCTGTTCCAGTTGTGGGTGACGTGAAGCCTGATTCTCTGCTATGACATGAAGACTGATTCTGTGCTGACATAAGGCCAGATTCTCTGTTACGGGACCTCTCTCCTCTGTCTGGGTGCCGGGGCCTAAATGTGTGACAGTGGCCTGTTCCAGTGGTGGGTGACGTGAAGCCTGATGCTCTGCTATGACATGAAGACAGATTCTGTGCTGACATAAGGCCAGATTCTCTGTTACGGGACCTCTCTCCTCTGTCTGGGTGCCGGGGCCTAAATATGTGACAGTGGCCTGTTCCAGTGGTGGGTGACGTGAAGCCTGATTCTCTGCTATGACATGAAGACTGATTCTGCGCTGACATGAAGCCAGATTCTCTGCTATGGCATAAGGAGACTGATTCTCTGCTGACATGAAGCCAGATTCTTTGCTATGGCATAAAGAGACTGATTCTCTGCTGACGTGAAGCCAGATTCTCTGCTATGGGACCTCTGTCCAATTGATATTGGTTCATTTTTATTTTTTTAATTTTTATTTTAATTCATTTCCCTATCCACATTTGTTTGCAGGGGATTTACCTACATGTTGCTGCCTTTTGCAGCCCTCTAGCTCTTTCCTGGGCTGTTTTACAGCCTTTTTAGTGCCCAAAAGTTCGGGTCCCCATTGACTTCAATGGGGTTCGGGTTCGGGACGAAGTTCGGATCGGGTTCGGATCCCGAACCCGAACATTTCCGGGAAGTTCGGCCGAACTTCTCGAACCCGAACATCCAGGTGTTCGCTCAACTCTATTGAGGAGCTATAGGATCTGCCAATTGATGGATAGGGGCTTTGCAAGAGTCTGAATGCATTTTTACAGGTTGGAGACCTGTCGCTTCATAGGGGATCCTCACCACCGTTACACAAACTTGCCCTCTACCTCTGAACGGATACCATTGGTCACTTTCTCCAGCCTGTAACACTAGTTTCCCTTTGGGTTTGGATTTAGACAGATAGACCCATTGTGTAAATGTCCAGCACCCTTTATCTACTGCCTCGCAAAAAGGCCATTTAAATGAACCATCTATATTGATGTCAAAGTTAATATCCCTGCCACTGGGGTCTTTCCAATCGGAAGACACATACCTACCCCGGTATTCCTCAGTCATAGAGGTACCATACTGTCACAGCCAGACAGTTGAGAAGCTCTGACAGGAGCCTTTCAGATCCTCCTCCTTGAATTTCTTTGTTTTGGTTTAGTTTCTCATCTCGTTAGTCTATCTCAGCTGTCATGCTGTTGGACTGATTGCTGCCCTTTAAGTTCCTCCCCAGAATGCAGTAGTGTGCGGCTTATACAACTTCCTGGAGTGTGTGTGCATGCTGTTCCTTGTTCCCAGTCCACAGTCCCCAGTCGTCTGCAAGATAAGTTCTGTTTATGTATTTATGATTTTCTGTTTTCTGGATCCAGGTGACCCTGACTCCCTCCGTGTCTGTGTAGGGAGCCGGTGGTCGTGTCCCCTCACTATTGTAGGGTCTTCAGGTGTAAGATAGTCGAGGTACGTGGATATGCGCCCATCCACCTTTGGGGTGGTCGCATAGGCTGAGCAATAAGGGAGAGCGGCAGGTCTCTTGCAGGGGTCTCCCCTTTTGTTCCTTAGTTGTGGATCCAGTGAGTCATTGTTTATATTATTGTCTTGTTTCCTGTACACCATCCGTGACACATACATCCATACATCCACTGTAGGGGTATCCACCCCATTGCACACTAAATCCCAACTCCAGGGATTAGTGTCCAATGTTACCATCTGGGTATCTTGTTCCCAGTGGGCATAGGTGACAAAATAGTATTCAGTCACCTCCTGAACACATTTGTCTCTTATGAGGGTGATCATAAAAGACCGTATGGATGGAGATCCCTTTAACTGAGCATACCTGGGATCCTTGGCATCTGTCCGTACTTTTGAAACGGTGGCTCGGTAAAAGCCGTCCAGTTTTACCGGACCACTCTGGTCATTCCATAGGGCCTGGCCAGAGTTACTGCAGTTTAACTTTAGCATCATTATACTGGTTCGTATGTAATCTGTGGACACATGTCCCTGACCATAACTTGATTCCCTAGTGATAATCATCTGGGAATCCCTTAACATACAATAAGCTTTTAGGGTACCCTTTACCGGAATGGGTCTGTCAAAATATGTCCTTACCCTCAGCCCATCTTGGCTATCCCTCCTTATGAAGGTAGCTTTAAGGATACACCAGCCACTATACTCTGCCCCCGTGACATCCTCAGGACTCAGAACCCCCTCCTTGGTACACAACACCGTGGTAGTGTTGGCTTCCACTTGCTTGTAAGGATGCAAGTGAGGGTCCCTAGACACCAATCTTAAATATCTCATAGGAGTAGGGTCAGAGTCCCGAAAATGTCTGAATTCCTTGAGGCAGAGGGCATGTAAATCATGTTGTATGGCAGACACATTCTCCACAGGGGTATAATGTTGAATTACACCTTGGGCAAAACTCTCCCTCTGGAAACCATACAGATACCACTGTCCTGGTGTAAAGGAAAAGTTCTCGTATGGTTCCAGGATTTTGCCCTCCAAACATTCCACCATTAAAAGGCCAGGTTTACCAATAGATATGTTGGCCATATCATTATTAACTCCCAGGCCCTCCCCCGAAGAGGTTGAGCCTGCCATCATCATGCTTACCACCAGTGTCACAAGTTGGAGATGTGCCATGTTCAGAGGATTTCTATATCTTTTCTGGTTAGTTGTAACCTTGGTGAGTCTCCCTCCCGTGATCTGTCAATTCAATGTGAATGTAATCAGTTTCATGGATCCACCCTCGACCCACCAAACCCCCCTTGTCACCCAACTCTATGAGAGTTCACGTTATTGGGGAGGCTCGGGTGGCTTTGGCCTGGTCGATATAGATCCATAAAACTCCCTGCCGCCTACGTGACTTTTTCTTGGTCGTCATCGGCCTTTGCACCCTCAGCATTGTGTCACCCATTACTTCAAGGACCTGATAGGGTCCTCCCCAGTTTGCATCCCAGGGGCCGGCCCGACGGAAGATTTTTACCATCACCAGCTCTCCTACAGAAGGCATCGGTGTTTCCCCCTGTAGATACGCTCTATGCAGCCGTATCGCTGCATTAAGGCAATAACTCTTTCAGGTTTAGTTGAACCTGTTGGAGAAACAGGTCTCTGGCGATGGCGTTCTTCACCGGCTCTGACACTAGGGGTTCATTGGGCAGGCATAGGGGCATTTTGCTTCCGGTCATTAGTTCAAATAGGGTGATTCCGGTACTGGTAGCCTCGGTAGCTCGGATTCCCATTAGCATGGCTGGCAGAGAGGTTACCCATGAGGAACCTTTCTCCAGTAGCGCTTTAGAAAGTCGTGTCTTAATGGTCCGGTTCATCCGCTCCACGATGCCCGCAGACTGAGGGTGGTAAGGCACATGAAACCTTTGCTTTATGTCTAAAAGACCACAAAGCACTTTCATTACCTTACCCGTGAAATGGGTCCCTCTGTCTGACTCTATCAATCTGGGGATACCCCATCGTGACAGAACCTGTTCCCAGAGAACACGGGCAGTGATTGTAGCAGAATCGTTAACCGTGGGAATGGCTTCTACCCACTTAGAGAAGACATCCACTACCACCAGTGCGTAACTATAGTTACGACTTCCTGTTGGTAAAGGTCCTATAAAATCAATTTGTCGTGCGGACCATGGACCATCGGCAGGAAGAACTCGCTGTAACACCGGCTTCAGGGCTGACGCCCTTGGGTTGACCTGAGCACATACCAGGCACTGTCGTGTAACTTCCTCTACTGTGTTGGACATGCCCGGCCAGTATAATTTGTCTCTCAGAATAGACAAGAGTTTATGCCGGCCAAGGTGTCCAAACAGTTGGTGGTTCAATCTGGTTAGCTCTGCTTGCAGATGCTGCGGAACCACGGGAAGAGGAAGTTGCTGTGTACCGGTATCGTAACACAGGATGCCTTGCTGTATTGACCAGGGATGCTGTGGAGATGTGAGGTGTGTCATTAGAAGAGGATCTTTGGCTTGTTCCTCCTCAAATGACACCGGGCCTTTATTCAGGTTGGTACGAACTGCAATCTGGTAGGCTGGTGCGGCTCAGTGCCTGTTTCCCGAAGGATCCCAGACACTGCCACTAGTTTGGCCAATTCATCCGCCTTGTTGTTACCTAGCGTCAAAGGCTCGTCCCCTTTCTGATGCGCAGGGATTTTTATGGTGGCTGCTTCCGCCGTGTGTGCCATGCCCCATTCCCAAAGTTCTTTCAGGACCGACAAATGAGCCAGATGTTTGTTTTGGCTGTCCACAAATCCTCGTATTTTCCATGTGTCCAGGTGCAGGGTGAGAGAACGAACTACATATGAATTGTCGCTATATATAGTTTGTTTCCCTGGGGGTTTAAGAAGCAAGGCTTCCTTGACCGCCTCCAGTTCTGCCCACTGTGCCGACATGTGACCTGGTAACTTGACAAAACTCTGGGTACCTATGGTCTCATCCAGCACAGCAAAACCTGTGACATAGGTCCCATCCATGTAAAATCGAGAGCCACAAACAAAGATGACTCTGTCTTCTGGATGTTTATCGGTTCTGAAAATTTGTGGCGCATTGATATGCGCTGGTTGGCCACAGTCATGTTCGGTTCCAGTTAGGTTCAGTAACTGGGACAAAACATACTTGCCTTTGTGGTTCACCTGCAGACTCCGGACACTGAGATCCATAATCCACCTCCCGAATCTCTGTTGGGAGACTCCAGGGAGTGTATCACGGAGCAGGAGGGCCAATGGAGAGTGTGGAGTCTGCAAAGTGAGGGGCCTGAAGCCTACAATATGCTCCGTGGTTTTGACGGCATAGTGTATGGCTGCCAATTGTTTGGCACACTCATCGAACCCTCGTTCAACAGGCGAAAGTAACCTGGAGAAGTATCCCAGCAGTCTAGTGTCATACCCTATCTGCTGTAGGAGGACAGCTGAGATAGACTCCGTCCCTGCATGCGCCTGTATGGCTATTTCCCCTTCAGGATGGGGAGTGGCCACTACAGGGGCAGAGGAGAGATCCCTTTTCAAAGTAGAAAAGGCCTCTTCCTGTGCATCAAACCAACCTTTGATTGAGGGGTCTTCTCCTCTGAGGAGTTCATAGAGGGGTTTCGCTTTGGCAGCAAAATCCTCTATGAACTCCCTCATGAAATTAGCAACTCCCAGTAATTTTCTCAAATCCTGTAGAGTGCCCGGCCTAGGTAACTTTACCATGGCTTCCACTCTGGCTGCCACGATTCCTTTGGCTCCAAAAGAAATTTGGACTCCAAGGAAAGTCACCTCTGTTCTGGCCAAATTTGCCTTGTGGGGACTCAGCTTGAGTCCTGACTTGGCCAGGAGTCCCAATAGCTATTTTAACAGAACCAAGTGTTCCTCTATGGTTTCTGTGTGTAAGAGCAAGTTGTCCACGTATTGCAGAAAGCATCCCGGCTGTGAAAATACACTCAGATCGGCCGCCAATGCCTGGTGAAAATACGTGGGACTACTGTGGAACCCCTGGGGGAGTACACCGAACATGTACTGTTTGTCCCCTACTGTAAAGGCAAATTTGTACCTACAGTTTTCAGTGAGTTCAATTGAAAAGAACCCATTGGCAACATCTATGGTCGAGAATATGCGACTTTTGCCGCTTATTCTGGCCATGATGTCGGGAGTCTGTGCCACCACTGGAGTGGACATTGGGGTGTATTTGTTAAGGACCCGGAGGTCTATGGTGAGCCTCCATGCATTGGTGTCCTTTTTCTTTACTGGCTAGAGGGCATTGTTGCATTTAAAATTCTCTATGACCACCCCCCTAGTTTTCAATTCCTGGACAGTGTCCAAAATTGAATGGGTAGTTTCTGGCGGAAAGCGGTATTGTCGTTGAGGTGGAGGGTCGGGGCCTTGTATGTCCACCTGAACTCCAATCAGTCTGCCACAATAGTTTTTTCCCTGGGCCCACAGATCGGGGTACTCATACACAATAGGCTCAAGGTCTGGATTATGCGAGATCTCAGGCCATTTGTGTTCGAGTACTTCAGTAGAGTTATGGTGGTCCCAAAAACTGGCGTTGGATGACAAACACCTTGGATTGTCTGGGACCCTTTCATACAATACTATTTGCCAGATCTAGGATCCACCCATTTTGTGTCATCACGTCGGTTCCAATAATGTTGTCAGAACCGGGGTAATACCACATGGGGATCCTAAGGGTCATGTAACTGGTAATCTGGACGATTACCTCTTCTATTCTGTGGGCCTTCACCCCCCCCCTTGTTGGTGATCAAATCCGATCACTACACACTGAGGGCTGTTGGGATGTAAATCATGTTTGACATTGGTAATGGAAATTTCCGCACCAGTGTCAAGCATGATTTCAGCATCCTGATTTTTGATTTTGGCTTTTATGTGGGGTCTCCCTGAAGAATCTAGTATGATGGGACATACTGGCGCCAGATCTTTAGGGACTCCTGATCTTCAATCAATTTCCACCAGACTCCCAGTAGGTACCTGTGAGGTACATACTGCCACTCGTGGGTTCTTGCTATGGACCCTTGGTGTGGATTCCAGGGATTCCACACCCCTTACCGAACGCGCTGGAACATTCACAACAGCCACACGTTTTGGTGTCTGGACCTGTGAATGTCCTAGATTTTTCTCAACATATTCCCCCACTGATTTGGCATAATTAGGTTTCATCTTGAAACCGTTATTATTGCCCGTTCTCTCAGGATTTGTCCGGTTATTATGTGGCCATTGTGGACAATTCCTCTTTATGTGCCCGTAATGTAAACACAGAAAGCATGGAATGCCTCCTGTCCTTTCCAATGGCGGGGCCGTGGGGCAAACAGCTGAATTAACCTTTGTGTGCTGTACCCGTTTATCTTGAGATGTATCGTGTACAGGCGCACGCTCCGTCACTTTGACGGATTTCTTATTGAGTAGTGTATCCTGTCTGCACTGTTCAATAATCATAGCAGCATCCGTGAGGGATGGCTCCCTAGCTGCACTCAACCGGATTGCCGTGTCAAGGTATGGGAATTTTTCCACAAATATACGTATCATACCCTGTGGAATTCCGATACCGTGATCCTTTGTAACCCTTCTGTACATTGCTTCAAACCGACTACACATAGACAGAGGTTCGTCATGTATAGTGGGTTTGAACTTGGACAAGATGTCTGGAGTGATGTCCCAATGGCCCGTTGCCAGTCTCATGAGTATGGAGAGACATTCCTCCTTGTCATAAAACTGTCCATTCATGGGTTGCGTCCTCCCCGTTACCTCATACCTTTGGTTTAGGTGTGTAGGTAACCATAACTTGAATAACTCCATGCGATATTCGGGAGCCACTGAATACTTGTTACAGTGACCCTCGAAGATATCACATGAAGTAAACGGATCTACACCGGGATCGTATTTTGGGATCTCCTTGCAAATCCGTAACAGGAAGTTTATCCTTTCCATACTGGAATGGTTAGTCTTTCCGGACGTGTTGGCGGATTGGAAGTGGTAAATGGCCAACCACTTTCCTCTCCCCAATTGTTGTCCTGTTCCTGGAATCGGTTGCTATACCTGTTCTCCCTGGGTGTTTGGGTGAAATGTAGCGTCCGTTCCATCTGTCTGCTAGTGTCTACTGCGTCGGATGTTTGATCCGTGGGAGACCTTGGCGCCGTCGCCGCTGTCTCCCCCTGTGCCGTTCCCGAAACACAAACCTGTTTCGTGGGCAACATGCTGTTAGCACCAGGCCGTTACAGATTTGAAATGACCTACTGTAAATCCGCAATGGTTTGCGTTTTCGCAGCCAGGTCCTCTCGAAGTTGAACAATCATGCTATCCGTAGATACCGCATTGTTCCTAAACTGATTTATCTCAGTGTACAGTCTCCTTGTCCGAGAGTCTAGACTCTAACACGCAAATCTCCCTGCCCCTCTCGACTGTACACTGGGACTTCTCTTGTAGTTGTGTTTGTAATGTGTGTAACTGTTTAATGTTCCCAACACAACAATTGCAATGAAAGTTTGCCGTGTTGGAAACTTCCTCTACCTTTGTTGTGCTGTTAAGTGTTTCAAGATGTTCTGGCTTCCAAATGATATCCTCGAAGGTGTGAACCAATTTGGCTAACATTTGGAGCAGTTTTTTTGTTTTTTTGAGCACACTATTATTAATGCAGAGTTTATCATGAGCGTATGTCTGGTCCAATAAAGAGGACCATAGCAGCTCAGTGGATTTGTAAGTGTTGGGGGTGATGGGGTTATATGTGCTATGTTTTCTGAGGTGTTGCAGTGTGGAGAAGTTCATACTCACTGTCACTACCAGAGCTTTGAGACGTTCTCACAGCTCTGTTTCTCCACCCCTGTGATGATGTCACTACTAGAGCTTGGAGGAGTTCTCACTGCTCTGTTTCTCCGCCCCTGTGATGAGGTCTTTACTTTCTGTTTCCTTCCTCCCAGCTGTTCCTCCTGTTTGATTTCTCTGCCTTTAAATAACCCCTCCTCCTTTGTAGGGAGCGGATTATATTTCTCATTTGAGTTGTATCTCTTGCTTGAGTATCTTCACTTGTGTGCTATCATTTCACTGGACCTGTGTTCTGCTGCAGCAAGTACTCCGGATATTGCCAGCTGTCTTTGGATCTGTCTTCATCTGCTGCTGCAGCTCCTTCAGCTAAGTGTGCAGACATTGTAGTGTTTCTGTTTGTTTTCTGACTGGATCCGAGGCGACCCCGGGGCCGTCCATATACTGAGCAGGGCACCGGTGGCCGTGCCCCTTCCACTATTGTAGGGGTTACAGTGGTCATCAGTCTTAGGTACGTGGGCATGCCTCGTTCCACCATTTGGATCCGAGGATGTGCTTAGCAGCATAGGGAGAGCTTTGAGGGTCTGACAGGGGTCACCCTTTATCCTCCCTAGTTTGGGTCCGGTCAGTAGCTCTATTTAGTATGCTCTTGTTGCTCACATACAGTCGTGACATTATAATCCGCCAAAACCGTCCTTTTTGACATGAATCCGCTTTCTGGCCTGGTTGACCCCATGCAGGGTCTTTCTTTGGAGGTAGCGGATCTCCGTCAATCTATGACTCAGCTTCATGCATGGGGCTATGTTCCGGCCCATGGAGTCTGTTGTGAGCCAAAGGTCTCACTTCCGGAAACGTTCTCCGTGGGCAGTGAGAATCTTGTTCGCTTCAGAGAGGCATGCAAACTCCATTTTTGCTTGTGTCCCCATTCCTCTGGTAATGAGGAGCAGAGGGTGAGGATTGTCATCTCCCTGCTCAGGGGTAATGCTCAGACTTGGGCTTTTTCGCTGCCATCAGGGGATCCCTCCCTTCGATCCGTGGAAAGATTTTTTGTGGCCCTGGGGCAGATATATGATGACCCGGATCGTGTTGCTCTGGCCGAATCTAACTTACGTTTTTTATGCCAGAACAAACTGTCTGCGGAGCTTTATTGTTCTGAATTTCAGAGATGGGCAGCTGATTCAGGTTGGAATGATGCTGCACTCCGGAGTCAGTTCTGTCATGGTCTCTCAGAGAGATTGAAAGATGCGTTTGCTTTCCATGAGAGACCAACGTCCTTAGAGTCTGCCATGTCATTGGCGGTACGCCTTGACAGGCGTCTAAGAGAAAGAAACAAGACCTCTCTGTCCAGCCATTGTCAGTCTAGGGGCAGTGGTGCGGACTCATTCAGTGTGCAGGGGCCTCATCCTGTCTCGGTCCCCTCTGAGGAGGAGCCCATGCAGCTAGGTCGACTTGCCCCTGATAAAAGAGGATTTAGTCCTCAGAGTATGGTGTGTTTTTGTTGTGGGGGCATAGGTCATTTGGCAAATGTTTGTCCGTCTAGGAAATTCTTGAACTGTACTAAGAGCGATAATAAGAGAAAAACCTCAAAAGGTAAATCATCAAACTCTGCTTCATCTGCTACTTTGGGCAAAGTTGATGTAGGAATTGATGCTTTTCCTCTGACCTGCAGTTCCCGTTTTCTCCTGTCTGCCAGGGTGGCGCTAGAGAGCAAAGTCATTTCTTGTGAGATTTTTGTCGATAGTGGAGCGGCCGTCAATCTTATTGACACTCAATTTGTAGCCATGCATGGTTTTCAGGTTTGCACATTAGAAAAGGATATACCTGTTTTTGCTATTGACTCTGCTCCACTCTCACAGAGATCCCTGAAGGGCATTGTTCACAATATCCGGTTAGCTGTAGGTGACACTCATGTGGAGGATATATCTTGTTTTGTCCTTAACGGATTGCCTTCTCCTCTAGTTTTGGGGTTACCCTGGCTCACTAGACATAACCCCACTATTGATTGGCAAGGAAGGCAAATAAATGAGTGGAGTGACTTTTGTAGAGAGAATTGTCTCACAGCGACTTTTGCAGAGGTGTCTACTAAAACTGTTCCATCATCTCTCTCTGATTTCTCGGACGTGTTTTCCGAGAGCGGTGTTCAGGAGCTACCTCCTCACCGGGAGTTTGACTGTCCCATTAACCTCATTCCCGGCGCCAAGCTGCCAAAAGCACGCCTCTACAATCTCTCACAACCGGAAAGAATCGCAATGCGAACCTATATCTCCGAGAGTCTCGATAAGGGGCATATTCGTCCCTCAAAATCACCTGTTGCCGCTGGTTTTTTTTTTTGTTAAAAAAAAAGATGGCTCTCTGAGACCTTGCCTAGATTTTAGGGAGCTGAACCGTATCACGATTCGCGATCCCTATCCCCTTCCTCTGATCCCGGACCTCCTCAACCAAATTGTTGGGGCCAAGGTTTTTTCCAAATTGGATTTGAGAGGCGCGTACAACCTGGTCAGGGTCAGAGAGGGGGATGAATGGAAAACTGCCTTTAATACCCCTAACGGGCATTTCGAGAATCTCGTTATGCCTTTCGGCCTGATGAATGCTCCGGCCGTCTTTCAGCATTTTGTTAACAGTATTTTCTACCATTTAATGGGGAAATTTGTATTGGTGTATCTTGATGATATTTTGATTTTTTTCCCCTGATGTTCAGACCCATCAGGATCATCTTTTTCAGGTTCTGCGGATTCTGCGGGAAAATAAATTGTACGCCAAGCTGGAGAAATGTCTTTTTATGGTATCGGAGATTCAATTTCTGGGTTTTCTCCTCTCTGCTTCTGGTTTTCGCATGGATCCGGCGAAAGGTCCGTGCTGTACTTGAGTGGGAGCTTCCTGAGAATCAAAAGGCATTGATGCGCTTTCTGGGTTTTGCGAACTATTACAGAAAGTTCATTTTGAATTATTCCTCTGTTGTCAAACCCCTCACTGACATGACAAAAAAGGGGGCGGATTTTTCCTCTTGGTCGGAGGTGGCGCTTGCAGCTTTTTCTAAGATTAAAGAGAGTTTTGCGTCTGCTCCCGTCTTGGTGCATCCCGATGTTTCCTTACCTTTTATTGTTGAGGTAGATGCTTCCGAGGTGGGTGTGGGTGCGGTTTTGTCCCAGGGCTCTTCTTCTGCCAAATGGCGACCCTGTGCCTTTTTCTCTAAAAAAACTCTCCCCGGCAGAGAAAAACTATGATGTGGGAGATAGGGAGTTGTTGGCCATCAAGTTGGCTTTCGAGGAATGGCGCCATTGGTTGGAGGGGGCCAGGCACCCTATCACCGTTTTTACCGACCATAAGAATCTGGCATACTTGGAGTCGGCCAGGCGTATGAATCCGAGACAGGCCAGATGGTCTCTGTTCTTCTCCAGATTCAATTTTGTCGTTACATTCCGCCCTGGGATCAAAAATGTGAAGGCTGATGCTCTCTCTCGCTGTTTTCCTGGAGGAGGAAACTCAGAGGACCCGGGTCCCATTTTGGCGGAGGGGGTAGTTGTTTCTGCTCTGTATTCTGATTTGGAGGCCGAGGTCCAGGCTGCCCACACTGAGGTACCTGCCCGTTGTCCTTCTGGGAAGTTGTTTGTGCCTCCTGAGCTACGTCACAAACTCTTCAAGGAGCATCATGATACTGTTCTTGCTGGTCACCCCGGGAGTAGAGCCACAGTAGATCTCATTGCTCGGAGATTTTGGTGGCCGGCTCTTCGTAAGTCGGTGGAGGGTTTTGTGGCTGCTTGTGAGACGTGCGCTCGCGCTAAGGTCCCTCGTTCACGGCCTTCAGGTTCCCTTCTCCCGTTACCCATACCTTCCCGTCCTTGGACACACCTGTCCATGGACTTTATCACGGATCTTCCTCGTTCCTCAGGGAAGTCAGTGATCCTGGTGGTGGTGGACCGTTTTAGCAAGATGGCTCATTTCGTACATTTCCCTGGTTTACCCAATGCTAAAACGTTGGCGCAAGCTTTTGTCGACCATATTGTTAAATTGCATGGCATTCCCTCTGATATTGTTTCCGATAGAGGCACGCAGTTTGTGTCCAGATTCTGAAAGGCTTTCTGTTCTCGCCTGGGGGTTCGGCTGTCCTTCTCTCCTGCTTTTCACCCGCAGTCGAATGGTCAGACTGAGCGCCTCAATCAGAATCTGGAGACATATTTGCGCTGTTTTGTGGCAGAGAACCAGGAGGATTGGTGTTCATTTCTCCCTCTTGCTCAGTTTGCTCTGAACAACCGTCGTCAGGAATCTTCTGATAAGTCACCATTCTTTGGTGCAAATGGGTTCCATCCGCAGTTTGGGACATTCTCGGGAGGGGCTCCTTCTGGTTTACCTGAGGAGGAGAGATTTTCCTCGTCTTTTTCTACCATTTGGCAAAAGATTCAGAGTAATCTTAGAAAGATGAGTGAGAAGTATAAGCGTGTGGCTGATAAGAGACGTGTGCCTGGTCCGGACCTGAATGTGGGTGATCTGGTGTGGTTGTCTACAAGAAATATTAAACTGAAGGTTCCCTCCTGGAAATTGGGTCCCAAGTTTATTGGGCCTTATAAAATCTTGTCAGTCATCAATCCTGTTGCCTTCCGTCTTGATCTTCCACGGGTTTGGAAGATACATAATGTATTTCACAGATCTCTCTTAAAACCATATGTCCAGCCCACGGTACCCTCCTCTTTGCCTCCTCCTTCGATTTTGGTTGATGGCAATCTGGAGTTTGAGGTTTCCAGAATTGTGGACTCTCGCATTGTCCGCGGTTCTCTTCAGTACCTCGTTCATTGGAAGGGTTATGGTCCTGAGGAGAGGATGTGGGTTCCGGTGTCGGACATTAAAGCCACTCGCCTCAACAGGGCATTTCATAGGGCTCATCCTGAGAAGGTGGGTCCTGGGTGTCCGGAGTCCACCCGTAGAGGGGGGGGGGTACTGTCACTACCAGAGCTTTGAGACGTTCTCACAGCTCTGTTTCTCCACCCCTGTGATGATGTCACTACTAGAGCTTGGAGGAGTTCTCACTGCTCTGTTTCTCCGCCCCTGTGATGAGGTCTTTACTTTCTGTTTCCTTCCTCCCAGCTGTTCCTCCTGTTTGATTTCTCTGCCTTTAAATCACCCCTCCTCCTTTGTAGGGAGCGGATTATATTTCTCATTTGAGTTGTATCTCTTGCTTGAGTATCTTCACTTGTGTGCTATCATTTCACTGGACCTGTGTTCTGCTGCAGCAAGTACTCCGGATATTGCCAGCTGTCTTTGGATCTGTCTTCATCTGCTGCTGCAGCTCCTTCAGCTAAGTGTGCAGACATTGTAGTGTTTCTGTTTGTTTTCTGACTGGATCCGAGGCGACCCCCGGGGCCGTCCATATACTGAGCAGGGCACCGGTGGCCGTGCCCCTTCCACTATTGTAGGGGTTACAGTGGTCATCAGTCTTAGGTACGTGGGCATGCCTCGTTCCACCATTTGGATCCGGGCATGTGCTTAGCAGCATAGGGAGAGCTTTGAGGGTCTAACAGGGGTCACCCTTTATCCTCCCTAGTTTGGGTCCGGTCAGTAGCTCTATTTACTGTGTATGCTCTTGTTGCTCACATACAGCCGTGACACTCACTTTTTGACGAGAGGCCATCTTCTTTGGTGCCGTTGTTCGTTGTACTGTGTTGCTGCGTGGAGGAGGTCCTTCAATATTCGGAACGCCTTCTCCCGACCAGCCAGACGACTTCTGTTCGGCTTCAATGATGATGGTTCTCTCTTCAGTGGTGTAGGTGATGACTTCTCTCCAGTCTTCAGTTCAGCGTGTAAGGGAATCAGAAAATATTAATACACAAAAATCAGAAAAGATTTTAGATTCTCTGCAGTAGATATTGCTCTGTGTCTAGTTCTGATTGAAAAAACCACTTTACCTGCGAACTATCAGGCTATGGACGCTCAGGATCCACTGACCGCTTCCCTCCAACCTGACTAGTTCACAGCGTAAGCGATTTTTCTCACCAAAACCAAACACAGATACAAATTCCTAGCAGTGGGCCTGGCTCGCCAATGTTAAAGGGGATATTAATTATTGCAATTTATGCCAATCACAATAATTAATATTCATAAATAGGAGTGAGTCGTCTAGTGATGCCTCCGACCTATTTATACCAATTAAACAATCACTACTGATTACTTTACTCTACACTGAACTGCCTACGTCTATTGCTGCGGCGCCTATTACAATAAGAGACCACACACGATGATTAAATAAAAGATATTTATTAAAACACTATACGTTATAGTCTGATATCTGCTTATAATTATATATATCTATATCAATGGAATAGATATATATATTTATAGCAGTACACAACAATATACTATAACAACACACTAATACGGTACTAACTACACAAGACACAATCCCACTATAATAATCACCCCCAAAATCTAAGTATACCTAACACTTACATACACATTAACAGCAGCCCACCCAATCCTGGCAATATACTATCCCTACGGGGAATAAAAAGGGGTTAATTCAGACTCAGCTGCTGCTGGGGTAGGCAAGGCAGCAGTAAAGGGGTATCAAGGGGTAACAGGGGATCAGGGGTAGATGATGGAGCAGGGGATGCCAGGAGAGGTAATACAGGGGTGAACAGGGGAGAATCCAGTGGGGCAGTGGTTAACTGTGCAGGGGGTAACCCAAGAAAGGGTTTAACCCATAGGGGTGCGGAGGGGTTAATTCCCTGCAGGGGTATTAGGCGAGTTATAGGGCAGGGGAAGGGTTTATGTATAGGGCAGGGGGTAATCGTTGGTGGTATAAGGGGAGTAAGGGTTAATGAGGGGGAATTTGTTAGTGGTATAGGGAGGGTTAATAGAGGGAAGGTAAGGGTATCATTGGTGGTATAGGGAGGGTTAATGCAGGGGAGTAAGGGTAAATATGTTTGGTGGTATAGGGAGGGTTAATGATACTCAGCGCTCATTGTCCAGGGGGTGCTCGTTCGTCCAGGGGATCATCCTCTCTGCTGCTGGTGGGCTAGCACCACCAACGAGTGTAGCGCCGCCGGACTATTTAAGCTCACCGCGCCGGCCCGCGCATGCCGGAGCGTGCTTCCAGGCGGGGGGATCCTTTGATCCTCCCGCCTGTGGAGCGGATGCACACCTCCGGGCCTTTAATTACAGCGCCGGAGGTCAGCCACCCACAGGGGCATGGGAACTCTTTGTTCCCATGTCCCTGTTAGGCACACCATCTCCGGCGCTGTCGGTCTCCTCCACCCACCCAGCAGGCGCATTCCCGAGGGGGGGGGGGGGGCAGGGGAGATTGGCTGTAATTCCTTTGGCCATATATGTTTATAGATACTTGGGGCACATCTAAAAAAATATATATGAGCGGACATGATATATACATATAGGGTGCAGATATACCCAATATGCCCACCTATACATATATATACATAGAGGTATACATATATATCCATAGATGTTTGGGGCACATCCATAGATATATATGTACCCATGCCAATAAAACACACCCATATAATATTCTATATACATAGAGATGCATGCTGCCAAGGGGGCATACATACATCTCCATGTATACACACACATCCTACCTGGACGGGCCCATAAAAAGGGCCCATATATATGCATATATGTCAGGGCATATATACATATATATTTAAATATAACACTTCCCTCAACACTTCCCTGTTTTATTTAACAGAAGGCATTTCTACCATGGTGGGGGCACAGAGGGTATTTCTACCATGGATTGGGCACAGAGGGCAAAATTACTACAAAGGGGGCACAGAGGGCATTACTACTACAAAGGGGGCACAGAGGGCAATACTAGTACAATGGGCATTACTACTATGGAGGGGGCACAATGGGCATTACTACTATAAATGGGATAAAACGGGCATTATAACTATGAAGTGGGCACAATGGGCATTACTACTGTGAAGGAGGCACAGTGGGCGTTATTACTATGAAGGGGCACAATGGGCATTACTACTATTAAGGGGGCACAATGGCCATTACTACTATGAAGGTGCACAATGGGCATTACTACTATAAAGGGAGCACAGATGGCATTACTACTGTGAAGGAGGCACAGAGCATTACTCTTGTAAAGTGGGTGGGCATAACTGTTATGGGGCACTGAGTGGAAATTATTACTATGAAGGGCCACAGAGGGCATTATTACTGTTATGGGGGCACAGTGAGGGCATAACAACTCTGAGGGAGCACAGAGAGGGCATTACAACTGTGAAGGGGGCACAGATAGGGCATTACTACTTTGAAATGGGCACAGAGAGGGCATAACTACTGTGAGGGAGGCACAGTGAGGGCATTACAACTGTAAAGGGGGCCTCAAAGGGCAGTAACCTTATTGACCCAGATAAAATAACTACTCCAGTTTAGACTACTTCCTGATAAGATATTTAGCGGTTCCTCTTTTAGCTTCCTCCTCGATCGACACAAGGACCTTCTCTGATCATGCTATGCTCCATGCATCTTTGAGAATCCCGCTTCCAGCACCCAAATCCTGGCAGTGGCGATTGAATGAGTTTCTAATACAGGATCTGGTGGTCTCTCAAGATATCCACAATGTGAGCATAACTACTGTGAAAGTTGTACAGTGAAGGCATAACTACCTTGAAGGGGCACAATATGGGCATAACTACCATGAGAGGGCACATATCTGGACAAAACTACAATGAAGGTTTGTTCAATGAGGGCAATACTACTGTAAGGGGGTACAATTTTTTTAAAGTATTGGTGGGGGGTGCCAGAGAAAGGACCCACCCCAGGTTCCAAACACCCTAGGTACGCCACTGGAAAGAGGAGGTCTTACAACGGGCATGGAGACATGGTCCTACAATGTTTGCGGGGGTCCAAATCTAACTCCTACCGGATGTCTCGATGCGCACCTTGATGATGAGACGTACCCTCAAACCTATCCTACAATTGATCACTAAAGCTGGAGCCCCCTATCGATGGGGACACCCGTTTCACCTGATGATCCGCAAAAATGGACTATCCTTTGCTTTTACATTCTCCAGACCAATCAGAGGATTTGGCTCGGTATTTGGAACTTACCACTCTCTCTCTACCGAACTGGCTGGATGTACCTATTCTCATGCCTCAGATGTCTGTCCCTTCCACACGACCCATGGACAGGTCTCCAAGCAGACTCTCTCCATGGAGACAGTCACCTAACCAGGATTCCTACATGGAGCCAGCACCGGCGTCTGGGGACTGTGGCTGATTAGTTTTGTCTTGACCCAAGATGTCCCCACCAGAAAAGATCCAAGTCAACCTGGGACTCTTAGAATTCTCTAGCAAAGTGGGGAACTATTGGTCCCCATTTCGTCTTGTTAGAATCTATCCTCATAGGCGTCTTGTCCTCAGCCAGGGGTTCCACACTGTTTTGCATTTATATTTGCTCTCCCTTTCCCCACATAGCAACGCGACTCTTGGTTGGCTCATCTGTGGGCTTGCGGAGATTTGCTAAGTGGTATTTATTCCACAAGTTTTTGGTTTCTTATTATTTTACCCACTCCGGATTAGCTGGACCGGGTATTTGGCTTTCAAAAAGCTATCCTAGAGAGTTCTTAAAAAAAACTATCCTGTCTGTCGTCTTCCTTGCCCTCTCGTTCTACTCCCTAACCTGCCCTCCCACTCTTCCCCCTCACCACCCAATTTTTTTTTGTTAAGGTTATTCTCTTTCTCCCTTATTATAGACTGAAAGAATATCTACCGTCAACTTTGCGTCCATTAATGCCAATGAACTGAATACTTCAGAAAAAGGGTCCTCCATCTTCTGACTCCTATGGAGCAAGAAGGTATAGATTGCATTCATACAGGAAACACACTTCCGTAAGGGAGCACTACCCCCTTTCAGATCCCCCAAATATCCAGATTCTTACCATAGTTGCTACTGGGTATCAAAATCTAGGGGTGTAAGCATACTAATCTCCAGATCTACCCCCTGGGAACTGGTAGACTTTCAGACTGATGATAATGATAGATACCTTTTCGCAAAAGGCCGTCTAGCAGGACAACTTTACACTCTAGCCAATGTTTACCTCCCCAACACCAATCAACACAAGGCTCTAGCGGGAATACTATAGAAATTAGACAGTTTTGCGGAAGGTGTGCTCTTGGTCGGGGGGATCTAAACGTCGCCATAGACCCGCAGGTAGATGTATCTAGAGGGGCTTCACACTTGGCCTATTCTTATCTCCATTGTATCAAACGTCTTTTACACTCCCACCAACTAATAGATGTATGGAGGGTGGTGAACCCGGATGTCAGGGGCTACACCCATTACTCTGCAGCAAGAGAGGTCTACTCCAGGTTAAACTACTTCCTGATAAGACATTCAGCGGTTCATTTTTTAGCTTCCTCCTCGATCGACACAATGACCTTCTCTGATCATGCTGTGCTCCATGCTTCTTTGAGAATCCCGCTTCCAGCACTCAAATCCTGGCAGTGGCAATTGAATGAGACTGGTTCTGGTGATCTCTCAAGATATCCACAAGGTTCTCTCCAGTTACTTCGAGGAAAACCAGGTGGATAACACTTCCCCCATTACAGTATGGGCAGCTCATAAATGTGTGATCAGAGGGACTCTTATTAAGCATGGAGCCAGGCGGAAAAAAGAAAGAGCAGAGGAAATCTTCCAACTTCTTGCGGAGGTCTCCCGCCTTGAGCTTGTTCACAAACAATCTCATGCCGTCGGCTAAAGCAGCCCTTTTGATAGCTCATGGGAAGCTGAAAAACAAATTTGACAATCGCACCAAAATCTTATTAACCAAAGGTAGAAGACACTTCTTTGAATATGGTAATAAATGTAGCAGGACCCTAGCTCGATCTTTGCGGGAACAGAGAGCGAGAAACTATGTCACCCGAATCGCCACCTCAAAGGGCAATAACCTTATTGACCCAGATAAAATAACTGAGGCTTTTGCCCAATACTACAAACCCCTGTATAACATCCCCTACCCAGCTCGACTAGGCCCTTCTTAACCCCCATTATGTGCAAATATCTCAATCGGGTCTCCCAAAAATCCCACAAGAGGCACTTTCGGATCTAGGCAGGCCCATTTCGGAAGAAGAACTTTTGGAAGCCTTAAAAACCATGCAACCAAGCAAAGCCCCCGGTCCAGACGGACTACCTGCATCTTAAGAACTACTTACCTCTACTGCAGGCTCCACTCATTAAGGCCCTTATCATGGTAGCGACAGGAACCCCTCTTCCCAGAGACATGACTCATGCGCACATCACAGTTATATATAAGGAGGGAAAGGATCCAGCAGCAGCTTGAGGTCTACATTACTTAATGTAGACCTCCAGCTTTTTGCCAAAATCTTATCCACGCGCCTAGCTCCCCTATTATCAAGTCTGATCCACTCTGACCAAGTGGGCTTTATCCCATCCAGGGAAGCACGAGACAATACCACCAAAGTACTGAACCTGATTCACCAAGCTAAACTTCAGCACGTAGCATTCTGCCTTTTGTCTGCAGACGCTGAAAAGGCTTTTGATAATGTGAGCTGGCAGTGGATATTTGAAGTCCTAGACCATATAGGCATAGACGGCTCAATGATGGCCTGGATCCGCTCCTTATATACCAGCCCCTCCGCGGCAACGAAGTGAATGGGATTTTATCACCCACGTTTGAAATACAAAACGGGACCAGACAGGGTTGCCCCCTATCGCCCTTGAATTTCTCTCCTTAGAGCCTTTACTCCGAACAATACGGTTGAACCCTAATATCATGGGTCTTGCAGTAGGGGGACAGTAGTATAAAATTGCGGCATATGCAGATGACCTAATGCTTACAATCACAAAGCCTATGACATCTCTCCAGAATCTGATTACCGAATTCAATACTTACCAGACGATGACTAATCTAAAAATTACCTTTAAAAAATTAGAGGTCTTAAATATTTGGCTGTCCAGCTCCTTGGAATCCAACTTAAGGACCGCTTTCCTGTTCCGATGGTCAGCTGAAGCGGTTAAATATTTAGGAACTTGGATTCCGAAAGAATTTAGTGAAAACTACATTAGAAACTATATCCTGCTAGGTCGGATTAAAGGAGACCTCACAAAATGGGCAAAGGGTATGTACACATACATTTATCTCCCTCCCGTGTGTCAGGCTATTTATCAGTACCACGACTCTCCCTCGGGGGAAGGCACACTTCCTCTGACAACACAACACAGAAAACAAGCAGAAAATAATATTTTTTCGTAATATTTTTTCGTAATACTTTTTCGCAACATTTTATCATAATACTATAATTATACGTTTTCGCAACATTATATTTATTCGTAACATTTTTTCTAATATTGTTCTTAAAAGATTTATAACACATTTAAATCATAGTTTAATACGATTTTAATTAATAAATAATTAATTTTTTGTTATTTTAACATTGTTTTTAACCTCTTGCCGCCACGCTAACGCCGAAAGGCGTCATTGCGGCGGCTCTCCCAGGCTACGCTAACGCCGTTTGGCGTCATCTCGCGTGAGCCGAGATTTCCTGTGAACGCGCGCACTACAGGCGCGCGCGTTCACAGGAACGGAAGGTAAGTGAGTGGATCTCCAGCCTGCCAGCGGCGATCGTTCGCTGGCAGGCTGGAGATGTGATTTTTTTAACCCCTAACAGGTATATTAGACGCTGTTTTGATAACAGCGTCTAATATACCTGCTACCTGGTCCTCTGGTGGTCCCCTTTGTTTGGATCGACCACCAGAGGACACAGGTAGCTCTGTAATATGTAGCACCAAGCACCACACTACACTACACCCCCCCCCCCCCCGTCACTTATTAACCCCTTATTCACCCCTGATCACCCCAGATCACCCCATATAGACTCCCTGATCACCCCCCTGTCATTGATCACCCCCCTGTCATTGATCACCCCCTTGTAAGGCTCCATTCAGACGTCCGTATGATTTTTACAGATCCACTGATATATGGATCGGATCCGCAAAACACATACGGACGTCTGAATGGAGCCTTACAGGGAGGTGATCAATGACGGGGGTGATCACCCCATATAGACTCCCTGATCACCCCCTGTCATTGATCACCCCCTGTAAGGCTCCATTCAGACGTCCGTATGATTTTTACAGATCCACTGATACATGGATCGGATCCGCAAAACACATACGGATGTCTGAATGGAGCCTTACAGGGGGGTGATCAATGACGGGGGTGATCACCCCATATAGACTCCCTGATCACCCCCCTGTCATTGATCACCCCCCTGTCATTGATCACCCCCCTGTAAGGCTGCATTCAGACGTCCGTATGATTTTTACGGATCCACTGATACATGGATCGGATCCGCAAAACACATACGGACATCTGAATGGAGCCTTACAGGGGGGTGATCAATGACAGGGGGTGATCACCCCATATAGACTCCCTGATCACCCCCCTGTCATTGATCACCCCCCTGTCATTGATCACCCCCCTGTAAGGCTCCATTCAGATGTCCGTATGTGTTTTGCGGATCCGATCCATGTATCCGTGGATCCGTAAAAAACATACGGACGTCTGAATGGAGCCTTACAGGGGGGGTGATCAATGACAGGGGGGTGATCACCCCATATAGACTCCCTGATCACCCCTCTGTCATTGATCACCCCCCTGTCATTGATCACCCCCCTGTAAGGCTCCATTCAGATGTCCGTATGTGTTTTGCGGATCCGATCCATGTATCCGTGGATCCGTAAAAAACATACGGACATCTGAATGGAGCCTTACAAGGGGGTGATCAATGACAGGGGGGTGATCAATGACAGGGGGGTGATTACCCCATATAGACTCCCTGATCACCCCCCTGTCATTGATCACCCCCCTGTAAGGCTCCATTCAGACATTTCTTTGGCCCAAGTTAGCGGAAATTTTTTATTTATTTTTTTTCTTACAAATTCTCATATTCCACTAACTTGTGTCAAAAAATAAAATCTCACATGAACTCACCATACCCCTCACAGAATCCAAATGCGTAAAATTTTTTAGACATTTATATTCCAGACTTCTTCTCACGCTTTAGGGCCCCTAAAATGCCAGGGCAGTATAAATACCCCACATGTGACCCCATTTTCGGAAAGTAGACACCCCAAGGTATTCGCTGAGGGGCATATTGAGTCCATGAAAGATTGAAATTTTTGTCCCAAGTTAGCGGAAAGGGAGACTTTGTGAGAAAAAAATATATAATTTCCGCTAACTTGTGGCAAAAAAAGAAAATTTCTATGAACTCACCATGCCCCTCATTGAATACCTTGGGGTGTCTTCTTTCCAAAATGGGGTCACATGTGGGGTATTTATACTGCCCTGGCATTTTAGGGGCCCTAAAGCGTGAGAAGAAGTCTGGGATCCAAATGTCTTAAAATGCCCCCCTAAAAGGAATGTGGGCCCCTTTGCGCATCTAGGCTGCAAAAAACTGTCACATATCTGGTATCGCCGTACTCAGGAGAAGTTGGGGAATGTGTTTTGGGGTGTCATTTTACATATACCCATGCTGGGTGAGAGAAATATCTCGGTCAAATGCCAATTTTGTATAAAAAAATGGGAAAAGTTGTCTTTTGCCAAGATATTTCTCTCACCCAGCATGGGTATATGTAAAAAGACACCCCAAAACACATTGCCCAACTTCTCCTGAGTACGGCGATACCACATGTGTGACACTTTTTTGCAGCCTAGGTGGGCAAAGGGGCCCACATTCCAAAGAGCACCTTTAGGATTTCACCGGCCATTTTTTACAGATTTTGATTTCAAACTACTTACTACACATAAGGGCCCCTAAAATGCCAGGGCAGTATAACTACCCCACAAGTGACCCCATTTTGGAAAGAAGACACCCCAAGGTATTTCGTGATGGGCATAGTGAGTTCATGGAAGTTTTTATTTTTTGTCACAAGTTAGTGGAATATGAGACTTTGTAAGGAAAAAAAATAAATAAAAAAAATCATCATTTTCCGCTAACTTGTGACAAAAAATAAAAAGTTCTATGAACTCACTATGCCCATCAGCGAATACCTTAGGGTGTCTACTTTCCGAAATGGGGTCATTTGTGGGGTGTTTGTACTGTCTGGGCATTGTAGAACCTCAGGAAACATGACAGGTGCTCAGAAAGTCAGAGCTGCTTCAAAAAGCGGAAATTCACATTTTTGTACCATAGTTTGTAAACGCTATAACTTTTACCCAAACCATTTTTTTTTACCCAAACATTTTTTTTTATCAAAGACATGTAGAACAATAAATTTACAGAAAAATTTATATATGGATGTCGTTTTTTTTGCAAAATTTTACAACTGAAAGTGAAAAATTTCATTTTTTTGCAAAAAAATCTGTAAATTTCGATTAATAACAAAAAAAGTAAAAATGTCAGCAGCAATGAAATACCACCAAATGGGTGGTAAGTTGCATGACCGAGCAATAAACCGCTAAAGTTGTGGAGTGCCAATTTGTAAAAAAGGGCCTGGTCACTAGGGGGGTATAAACCTGTGGTCCTTAAGTGGTTAAAATAAATAAAGGATGACAGTATTATGATTGATGAGTGACCATAATTGATGAATAAGAATTTAATTTATAAAGTCACATATGTATTAGAATGTATGGAATAGAGACAGCATGTGATTGTGAATAAAAAAAACGAAAAAACGCAACAAAAACGCATTATAAACGCACATGCGTTTTTTAGCTGTCTCTATCCTATTCTTTGAAACAATTATAAAATAATTATTAAATGGTGATTGATGGTTGTATAATGTATAATTATAAAATATTCTACATATAAAACAATGCAAGAGAGATGCAATAGAATTATATACCCTTTAGAACAATATAAACCAAAAAACGCAATTTGCAGAAAAAACGCAAGAAAAACGCATCATAAACGCATGTGCGTTTTTTGGTCCTAGGTATACCTTTTGTATAATATATATTTTTTGTGATAATTTTTTTTGTGTGAAATATACTTTTTGTGAAATATCTATTGAATGTAGTATTGAATGAGACTCCATTTATGTCTAATACAAGAGATACATATGAAAAGAAGACATCCTATATTTAGGAATTCAACAAGTGAAAAAACGCAATTATAAGAAAAATTATAAGAAGAATATGAGAGAAACGCATATGCGGTTTTTTAGCTATTTGTATCTCTTTTCTATGAGACAATGAACAATTATAAAGTTGGAATTTATTTGAACTATATATACGATAATCCATTCTTGGTATATGTATAAAAGGATATATCCTTACCAGATTTTCCAACATTCTAAAAAATCTAGGTTTTAACTACAACCATAGACACTATATATAAAGAGAAAATTTGTTTGGTTTCCATTCTTAAGCCACTGAGGAAGAGGTGAGGTCACCTCGAAACGCGTCTGGCGGACTAAAGGAACCAAACTACAGACCAAATTATCCTGCAGGATTAAAGACTAAAGAATTGATAAAGCAAGGATCATACAAGACCTATAACAACTTTGTCTTTTCTCGTCCAATACCACGTGAGACGCTGACAGCTGAACAAAATCAATATACCATACAGACAAGCGCTCTAGGTCTGAGTAGCTTAACTGTGAGAGGGACGCCTCTACAGCAAGCACAATCGAATTTTATAAGAGACTATTTATATTGAACTATTAATTCGAAAATCACCCACTGACAAACTATATAGCCTCAGTGTTCTATTGCGAATACTAGACACTTCATGGTACAAATCAAGGAAATGTATGAAAAATGATTGATCGAAATTTGGGTGATTATATATTATAATACGAATATTCTGCATCTAACTCAGTACTGGATTGTATTGGATTACCCATAAGAATAAAAAGACAAACACTTAGTGAATTTTCGGAATTATATTCGAATATTATCCGATAATTATATACGAAATACTGTAAGGATACGTTTCTGCTATTTCAAATTCAATTTATCAGATTTTTATCCGATTTTTTTATTCAATTATTTAAACGATTTTTTATAAATTGACTCTACCACATTTATTTATTGTCTATTGCTATATGGTTATTAACTTTCTATACTGTGTGTAAAATTAAGATATATTGTTATCCGATTTTTATTTATAACATTTTATTCATTTATTTTAATTATTTTAATTCCAAATAATATTAAATGTGCTATATATGTGTTAAATCCAGATGGTGAGTGCCTGCTGATTATTTTATATTTATGTACACATGGTTTGGCCGTTGTGCCATTTTTTAAATGAATGTCCTCTCGCGCCTACTGTATCTATTCCAGACTCTCCCAATTAAACTACCTCCCTATTTCAAAATACACGAGACCTATTTAACTTTATTTGGGCGGGCAAGATTCCGAGACTGGCCCGCTCTCTGCTTCATATCCCGAAGGAACGGGGGGACTGGGGATCCCAGATCTTAGAAAATATTATGCAGCTACCATGCTTCAGCGGGTGATGGACTGGTGTCCACACGCTCCCTTTAAGCAATGGGTCACCATTAAACAGCATTTCTCTCGAACCCCTTTAGCGCTCTTGTCCTGGGCAATGGTGCGGACACCAACCACGCTTTCTGCTCACCCCACCATAGGCCCCACTCTATTCCAACTCCGCAAGTATGCTGCCGTGAACACACACCAGTCCCTTCACCCTCCCCATTGTTCCCAATCCTGGGTCACCCGGACTTCCTAGTCAGCTGTTCCTCAGGGCCATACCTACAATGAAGTCTGAGTGGTAAGTGCAGGGCTCCTTTCGTCAGAACTGCAGGGAGACGGCTCACACATTCCGAATTACAAAACCTATCGGACCCATGTGCCCTGGGGCATTGGAGGGCTAGACAAATATCTCACTTCCTTTCCTCGATCCCCTCGTCTCCGGCCTTCGACAGATCCCTGACTTCATTCGAAAAGGTCTGTATCGGCTCAGGAGTCTACCAACACTCTCTTTCAGAGTTTTATAGAGCGCTGGTAGCTCCAGATCCGGACTTCCGCCCTCCATATATTGATAAATGGAGCTCTGATCTTGGGACAGACATTCCTCACGACCAATGGCCAAAGATATTCCACATAACGCATAAATCATCCATCGCCTGTAAATTTCAAGAAGCCGGTTTCAAGATGCTCTTTAGATGGTACTATGTCCCGACCTGCCTACAGAAAATGTTCCCCTCAGTATCTCCACTATGCTGGAGATGTGAGTCGGCACCAGGCACACCGATTCATATTTTTTGGCACTGTAGTAGAATCAGACAATTTTGGGAGATGGTACATAAAACCATGACACAGATCTTCTCCTTTCCCATTCCGAATTCTCAGAGCTTCTTTTTATTACTTCTTTCGGACCTACCTAACCGCCTACTATACAAATCAATATTGCGTCACCTAGTAAACGCCGCGAGGGCCTGTATCCTAGCCAGATGGAAATCACCTTCCTCACCTGCTATACACCTTTGGGTCAACAAGGTAGAGGACATTTGAAGAATGGAGTAACTAACAGCCACCTTGAAAAACACTCATGAGGCATTTGTCTCGGTATGGACTCTGTGGTTCACCTTCCAGGACACACTAGAATACCACACTCTGTTAACATAATGGAGATCTTCTTTCTTACTTTACTCATCCCTCTCCCCTCCCCCCCTTTTTTTTTTCTTTCTCTCCTCCCCTTTTCCCCACAACCCTCCCCTTATATTGCTGTTTGTCTCCCTCCTACTGTCTGTCTGATTATACGGCATTTAAGATAAGATTGATAGTTTGAAGCACTGTTAGACTATATCATATGGACAACGCACAATAGCGCTGAAACTGATTTGGCACAGAGGACTCTTCACACAGGTCTATATTTGACATGTTTTATTTCAATGATAATGAAGATATTGAGTTCCTGATGACTCGCCTTGTCTGATATGTTTTATTGTAATGAAGAGACTTGTTTTTGTCTTTATTGAAATTGCTTTAATAAAGAATAATAAAAAAAAAAGATCCTATAACAATCACATTCACCATACACTGGAGCCATGTGACACGTCAGTGTACTCCATTAACATTTGTGCAGTGTGCTATTTACTCACACAGCATCACGAGCAGCCTTTGCTGATTACAGGGATGTGGATTAAATCACTTTTGCCCTGTTTATTGCCCTAAATATGTGTTCTCTTAACTGCAATGACAAGCATGACCTTTAGTCAGGTAGGCAGAAGAGCAACTACATATTCTCTCCACCCAGGAACAAAAGGTCTGCCTTTTATTTCCACCTGCATTTAGCAGTGTTATATGAAACTGTGCTCGTCATTCAGGCTTTAAACACTCTGCTGAGTTTGACTTTTCTATTACCACAGCTATACTCCTGGATTGCTGAAGCTTGGAATGTAATATGTATTAGTACATTTTTTATGGGGCACCTGATTTTGACATACCTTACACTCTCCCCTACAAAATTTTATGTCGTCCCCGACATACGCAGACTTTAGTATAAGAACTATTCTCTTACTCATCTCCCAACAAACATCAGGAACAAGGTTAAATAGTAATGCAATTACTTGAGGAACCGTCCTCCCTGCGACATCTACTCCCAGTTATGTCACAGCTTCCCACCAGGTCCACAGCGCTATGAAGCCTGGTGGAATATTGTTGCATATAGCCAACTATTAAGAAACCCCTTTAACACAGGTTTGTGTACGTCATTGTGAAGACAAGAGTTGATGGAGAACTAGGGGATACCATATTACTTCTGTCCTTTTTTTTAATTTTTTTTATAAGGTGGATCAACTATGGTATGGTACCAATACAGTACAGCATAACCACCTATTATTCTCTACTTTTTGTTGTTGTCGGCTGACTTTCCCTTCTACCTAGTTCCATCACTTGAAGCTATTTTACCTGGAATGTCTGCATTAAGAGTGCAAGAAATTTCCTTTTGTTAACCACAGAACATAACATCGAACATTTTCAACATAAGTAAACAATAATAAACCATAGCATTATAGGCATGGATACTGTCACGAGGCGCCAAAGGCGCACTCGGTCTCCCATCAGCCGCAGACCTGCTGCTTAGCTTCGGGAGCGAGGATCTGTGCTTGGCCTCGTTCCCAGGGCGGCTTTGCTAGCTGGGAGGCTCCCTGCTCCTAGGTCTGCCTTGAGTGCCGAGCTGATCACTCGGTGCTCGATTTGTCTGTCTGTCATGTGACGCTGGCCACGTCACATGACCCTCACAACCCACTATAAATACAGGCAGCCTGCTGGCCACAGGTTGCCTGTTAATTTTAGGTATCTGGTGATTGTTTTGTTCCTGCATACTTACCTGATCCTGTGTTCCCTGACGATTCACTGCCTGCTCCTCTTGTACTGCGCATCTCTCCTGGTATTCTGACCCCGGCTTCCACCTGACGATTCTTTGCAGACTCCTGTTGTACTTTGTTTCTCTCCTGGTATTTGACCTCGGCTTTTCCTGACTATTCTCTGCTCATTCCTTAGTACTGCGTTGCTCTCTAGGTATTGACCCGGTCCATTCACGTTCCGGTATTTGTCTTGTCTGTCTTCCCAGCACGTATCCTAAGTTAGGGACTGGTGTCTAGTTGTCCCCTGTCATTAGGACTTGTGAGGCAAGTAGGCAGGGCCAGGGGTGAGGGTGGAGCGCAGTGGTCACTATCCTCCCCCCTGTGTGTAGTGTACGTTACTGTCACAGATTAACAGGCCGTAACCTAACCACTGTATCATGAATCCTCTGGTGACCCTGACTGACCATGTCTCTAACCTGACGCAGATGGTGCAGGAGCTAGGGGAGAAACTCTGTTCTTTTGAGCTAGGACAAGATACTTCTATCCCACAGGCCTCCAGTCCACATTTAGAGCCCCAGATTAAGCTTCCTGAGCCCTTTTCTGGAGATCGGAAGAAGTTTCTTTCCTTTAAAGAAAATTGTAAACTTTTTTCCATTTGCGCCCCGTATCCTCTGGCCCCGAGAGTCAACGCATTGGGCATTGTCATTTCCCGATTACAGGGTGATCCCCAGAACTGGGCATTTTCTTTACCTGCTGATGTCAGTTGTTTAACATCAGTGGAGGTTTTTTTTCAGGCCCTGGGTACCCTGTATGATGAACCAGACAGGACACTGATAGCTGAGACTGCTCTAAAGGTTCTGGTTCAGGGCGATCTACCTGCGGGGGAGTATTGCACCCAATTCAGAAGGTGGTGTGTTCCCTCAGGATGGAATGAACCAGCACTTAAGAGTCAGTTCAGGTCAGGTCTGTCTGATAACTTAAAGGATCTTCTAGTGAGTTATCAGCTTCCAGAGACTCTATAGGAGATGATGACCCTTGTAGTCCGACTTGACCGACGGGTTAGAGAGAGACGACAGGAACGACAGTTCTCTTCTCAGATGGTAGTCCAGCCTGAGGTCTATCCCAGAAACAACGCTGAGGTCTCTACCGAAGAACTCATGCAGGTCGGCATGACTCAAGGGAATCTGCGCCGCAGACGTGGAGTGTGTTTTTACTGCGGAGATCCTGACCATTGGATCAACCAGTGTCCTAAGAAGGCCTTCTCCGTTAAGTCTCCCAGGGCAAGGCAACCTAAAGACCAGGTACATCCTGATATTACGAAATGTAAACTTTTGGTACCTATAACAATTTCTCTGGGGTCAATAAATGGCCGGGTAAGGCCTTTATTGACTCTGGTTCAGCGGCCAGCTTTATTGACTCTGAGTACGCCATTAGACTGGGTATTCCAATTTTTTCTCTTCCTACACCTATCCATGTCATGGCTATTGACGCCACTCCCCTGGTAGGTGGTATGGTGAGGTCATGTACCTCAGAGATTTCTTTAACCGTGGGGGTGTGCCACTCTGAGAAATGTTCCCTCTTAGTCCTGGAGAACTTACCGGTCGAGGTGGTACTAGGGTTGCCTTGGCTCCGATTACACAACCCCACTATTGATTGGTCCAGAGTTGGTGTAATGGGGACCTAAGTGTGACTCGTGCTTGTCTGTGGTACAAGCTGGGGTCTTAGTAGAATCTGATATATTACCCACGGTCATTAGGGAATATTCTGATGTGTTCTCATCACCTACCCTAGAGGTTCTACCACCCCATAGACCTTATGATTGCGCCATAGAGTTAGTAGAAGGTGCCAGGTTTTCTAAGGGGCGTATTTATAATCTCTCTAAGCCCGAACGCAAGGCCATGGAGGATTATATTAAGGAAAGCCTCGGTAAGGGGCACATTAGACCTTCTGTGTCTCCTATGGGAGTGGGGTTTTTCTTCGTTAAGAAGAAGGATGGTGGTCTTAGGCCTTGTATCGATTACCGGAAATTGAATAAGATCACTATCCAGAATAGATACTCTCTCCCATTGATTCCGGATTTATTTAACCAGGTTCTGAGGGCAACCTGGTTTTCTAAGATTGACCTGAAAGGGGCATATAATCTAATCCGAATCAAGGAGGGAGACGAATGGAAGACGGCGTTCAATACTCCGGCAGGGCACTTTGAATATCAGGTTATCCCTTTTGGACTCAGCAATGCCCCAACTGTGTTCCAAAACTTTATGAATGATATTCTTAGAGAGTTTTTAGGTATATTTGTCATTGTCTATCTTGACGACATTTTGATATTTTCTCCTGATTTCAAATCTCATGTGACTCATGTTAGACAAGTATTAGAGGTGTTGAGGGAGAATCAGTTGTCCGCTAAACAAGAGAAATGTGTCTTTGGTGTACAGGAGATACAGTTTCTAGGGCATGTCCTGACCCCTCACGCCTTCAAGATGGATCCTGGTAAGGTACTAGCTATTAAGGAATGAGTAAGGCCTTCATCCTTAAAGGCCTTACAACGGTTCTTAGGTTTTGCCAATTACTACCGTAAATTTATTAAGAATTTTTCAGTAAATGCTAAACCGTTGACCGACCTTACTAAGAAAGGGGCGGATTTGGAGAACTGGTCTACTGAGGCCATTACTTTGTTTGAAACACTAAAAAAGGCATTCAGTAGCGCTCCCATTCTGATCCAGCAAGATCAGGACAGACCTTTTATTGTGGAGGTGGATGCGTCTGAGGACGGCGCAGGAGCAGTCCTTTCACAAGGTCCTTCTAGTCTAACTAACCTGAGACCGTGTGCATTCTTTTCCAGAAAATTTTCTTCCACGAGAGAAACTACGACATAGGGAATCGGAAGTTGCTGGCCATTAAGTGGGCATTTGAGGAGTGGAGGCATTTTCTGGAGGGGGGCAAGGCATTGTGTAACTGTTGTCACTGACCATAAGAACCTTATGTTTCTTGAATCCGCTAAGAGGTTAAATCCCCGTCAGGCTAGATGGGTACTGTTTTTTACTCGTTTTGAATTCTCCATTACTTTCAGGCCTGGAAGTAAAAAAGTGAAGTCTGATGCATTATCTCGGAGCTTCCATGCTTTTCAGCCTACAGAGGCACCGCCTGAATCCATCCTACCAGCAAATATCTTCGTAGCAGCCTTAACCCAAGATATCTCGGCTCTCATTAAGGCTGAACAACATCTGGCACCGGCAACCACCCCAACAGATAAGTTGTTTGTTCCCATACAATTTAGTCTCCAGCTGTTTGGTGAGTGTCATGATTCTACCTTTTGTGGACATCCTGGTTTTGAGGGCACTAGAGAGCTGGTTTCTAAATCCTATTGGTGGCCCACTCTATTTAGGGATGTCAAGTCCTACGTGTCAGCCTGTGAGGTTTGTGCTAGGTCTAAGACACCTAGGACTCGCCCTGCTGGTAATCTACGACCCCTACCCATTCCCAGTAGACCCTGGTCCCATATCTCGATGGACTTTATTACTGACCTGCCGCCAGCGGAGGGTATCACTGTGGTTTGGGTAGTGGTGGATAGGTTTAGCAAGATGGTTAATTTCATTCCTCTGTCTAAACTCCCGAATGCCAAGACCCTGGCGTCTATTTTTGTGAAAGAAATTGTATGGTTACATGGTATCCCGGAAAATATTGTATCTGACAATGCAGTTTGTGTCCAAATTTTGGAGGGCTTTCTGTCAAAGATGTCAGATTTTGTTGTCTTTTTCCTCCGCCTACCACCCTGAGACTAATGGGCAGACTGAACGTCTTAATCAGTCCGTGGAACAATTCCTGAGGTCGGATGTTGCTGATGACCAGCAATTACGGGTTAAATACCTTCCGTTGGCTGAATTTGCTTTCAATAACCGTGTTAATTCTTCTGCTGGGGTCTCCCCTTTCTTTTGTAACCATGGTTTTCATCCCCGTTTTCATTCTGGGTCATCCGTCTCCTCCTCTAACCCTGAGGCGGATAGGCTCTCTTCTAAACTGTGCACAGTTTGGGCCCGGGTTCAAATGAACCTAGAAAAGGCTCAAAGTTCTCAAAGACTCAAAACCAATAGGAGATGTTCAAGGGGCGCGAATTTTCTGGTTGGGGATAAGGTATGGTTAACCTCCAAGAATCTCTCTCTCAAGGTAGATTCTAAAAAATTTGCTCCTCGTTTTATTGGACCATATAAGATCATGCAGGTGACTAACCCAGTATCGTTTAGGTTGGAACTGCCCGAGTCATTCCACATTCATAATGTGTTCCATAAATCTCTACTTAAAAGATATGTTTCACCATGCAGTAGTACCATCAAAAGCCTCGCCTCTGCCGGTTCTTGTTAATGATGCTGTCGAGTATGTGGTGTCTAAAATAGTGGATGTCAGGAAGGTGCGTAATTCCTTGCAGTACCTGATTCACTGGAAGGAGTATGGACCTGAAGAGAGATCTTGGGTACCTGCCAGGGAGGTTCATGCTCCTAGACTTGTTCAAAAATTTCATTTAGAACACCCTGAAAGGCCATCGCCTGAAGTCTTGGGTACGGTGGCCCCTTGTAAAAGGGGGGGTACTGTCACGGGGCGCCAAAGGCGCACTCAGTCTCCCATCAGCCGCAGACCTGCTGCTTAGCTTCGGGAGCGAGGATCTGTGTTTGGCCTCGTTCCCAGGGCGGCTTTGCTAGCTAGGAGGCTCCCTGCTCCTAGGTCTGCCTTGAGTGCCGAGCTGATCACTCTGTGCTCGATTTGTCTGTCTGTCAGGTATCTGCTGACATTGGTCGACGGGTAAGTAATCTCAAGGCAATAACAAATTGCGGTGCAGAATTCTTGTTCGGCCTTTTCCAGTTTCTGGCTTTACCTCATACACTGGGCTATCTTCACACTTTTTCCTCAGGACCATATGTGCAGCGTCTTCCCAGAACGATCTCAGTTTTCCTGGTCCTCCTCTATAAGTAAGGTTTCTTACAAGGCCAGGTGAGAGTTCTACTCCATTTGTTTTTCTGTCATAGTGCTCTTTTCCTCTTTGCGCAGCTTGGGTAGCTACCTTTGAAGCAACCTGACAGGCTTCAGTCATCCTATCTGTCCACGTTTTTACATACTCAGAGTGATTCTTATATTTTTCTGTGACTGGGGTGTCAAACATGCTGTCTATTGGTAATCTTGGAGATCCCCCGAACAATAGAAAAAATGGAGAATACCCCGTAGCTTCACTTTTGGTGCAGTTGTAGTCATGTATTACCTGGGCAAGTGAGTTTTTCTAGTCTTTCTTGGAATCTGGCGACAGAGTCCGAAGCATAGACAACAGAGAACGATTAAATCTTTCACATTGTCCATTACCTTCTGGTTGATATGGAGTCGTGTGGGAGTTCTGAATGTGGCAGTGTTTTTCTAATGCCAAGAATAACTGGTTTTCAAATTCTTTTCCCCTGTCATGGTGGATTCTGGTAGGAAATCCAAACTTCAAGACAAAGTCACTGAATATTTTATCGGCAACAGTCTTTGCTGACTTGTTTTTGGTTGTGTAGGCCTGAACAAACCTGGTGAAGTGGTCTATTACTACTAGTATGTACTCATAACCTCCTTTGCATATCACCAGATGGAGGAAGTCGATGGAGATCATCTCAAAGGGATAAGTGGTGACAATATTGTTCAATGGAGCTCTGGTAGGCTTATTAGGGCGTTTGTCTGTCAGACAGGTGCACTGGTGGTTAATTTATTGCTCGGCATCTCTCTGCATGTGTGGCCAAAGAATCTTTCTAAGATCAAGTTCACAGTCCTTTTAACTCCTAGGTGACCCATTTCTTCATGCAATTCTCTGAACACCAATGAATGATACAGCTTGGGTAACACTAGTTGAGAACATGAGGGTGTTTTCTGTCTCAAGATTCCATCTTCATTGAGGTATAATTTGGTCCATTGTTTCATTAGTATGAAGAGATCAAGCGGTCCACCTTGTCGTTCCTGCTTTGATGGGAACCTGTTTTGGTTTTTGTACTTCCACACTGGACTGATCACTGAGTCTTCTTTTTGTGCTGTCCTTATGGTCTCTTTAGGTATTTGAGCTATCTTCTTTTGGGTACCATCTATTGTTGACGTTGTATTTGCGATGGTTATTGGACACAGCCAAGGCGTTTCTTCTTTCTGTCGTACTTGAAGTGCTTGGGTTATGCAACTGTTGATCCTTGCGAACACTGTTGCATGTATTGTTCATTAATTAGAGTACATCCGCATTTCTCTTTCCTGGACGATACTTGATAGTCAAATTAAAGTCAGCTAGTTCTGCAACCCATCGGTGGCCTGTTGCGTTTAGTTTAGTCATAGTTAGGACATAAGTTAGTGGATTGTTGTCAGTATAGACTACGAAGAATGGACACTAGTATAGGTAGTCTCGGAACCATTCACATATGGCCCACTTCATCGCTAGGAATTCTAGGTTTTCCTAAATGCATGTGATAGTTCTTCTTGGCAGATGTGAGTGTCCTATACCCATAAGCAATTACTTTTAACCTTTCCTCCTGCTCTTGGTACAACACAGCTAGTAGTCCTTCTTGCAAGGCATCACAGTGCAGAACAAATGATTTGCTGTAGTCCGGGTACCTCATAACTGGAGGATGAGTTAAGGCCTCAATAAGCCTGTTCAGCGCTACCTGGTGGTGGTCAGTCTAGACTATAGACTGATGAGAAGGTAGTTGACCTTTTAGTTTTGGTGATGGCTTCTTCTTCTTCTTGGGTTGGCTAGCCGGTACTGACGTTCTGGTAGGTGTTGTATCCGCTGATAGTAATTCATACAGGGGTTTTGCATTCCTGGAAAAGTTTTGGACGTAAGGACGATAGTAGGAAATTAATCCTAATAACTTGCTGAGTTCTCCAACAGTCCTTGGCTGGTTGTTCTTCAAGGCCAGCACAGGCAAAATGTCTGCTGGATCCATGGAATGGCCAACTTTGGACACGATCTTGCCCAAGAATCTGACTTTGTTTCAGAATAGTTCACATTTCCTCGCTGTTAACTTGACTCTATGTTTCTGATATTGTTGCAGTACCAACCGGACATGTTCCACATGTTCTTGGAATGATCTGCTGTGAACCAGGTTTTCGTCTAGGTACAGCAGACAGACCTCATCCCTCAGTCCCATTAGACAAGTTTTCATGCTGCGTTGAAATTCAGCTGGCGCAGAGCTAAGGCCAAAGGGTTTTCTGATCCACTCATACAGACCCCAAGGTGTGATGAAGGCAGTCAGTAGTCGACTGGATTCTTTCACAAATCCATGATAGTAGGCTTTCCCTTGGTCTAGCACTGAAAACCATGAACTTCCTCCTAGACTGTCCAGCATGTCTTGGATCCTAGTGATTAGATGATGGTCAGGGATGGACTTCTGGTTCAACTAAACTACCGTCCTTCTTTCTCACGCACACAATGGGTGAAGAGTTTGATGATTTTGACTCTGCAATCCATCCGCGGTTCAGCAGATCCTGCAGGTATTCTTTCACCTCCTGGTGTAGTGGTTTCGGCACGAACTTACTCTAACCGGTGCATTGTCTTTGAGGCGCAGTTGCAATTGTAGGGAAGGGATGCATCCGACATCAGAATCATCTTTAGCGAAGGTGTGGCATTCCTCCCTTAGCATTGTCTTGACTATTTGTTGATTTTCCTCTGGTAGGTGTTCTATAGGAACTTGTGGATACCAGTGTTCTCGATAAGCATAGCTTACCGGTGACTGACTCGTGTTTAAATTATCCACTCGACCTTCCGGCCCTGATCAGGATGACTGTTGACTGATTCTTTTGGTTTCACCTGAGCTGGGTATGTTGTCTTGATGGGCTCGAGGCTCCCAATCCTAGTCTGACTTGGTAAGATAACGTCGCGCTTGGTGGTGTTCCAAACCAGGATGGAAAGTTTGGAAAACTGTCCCTTTTGGAGGGACACTAACATCTCCCCGATATACAGTCCTTCTCCTTCATGAGTCTCATCAGGTGTAAACAAGACCGTCTGATCTTGCAAGGCTGGTTTGGCGTGAGCCCTACATCTGAGATACGTCACAGTGTTTGCCGGAATTCTTTGGCTCTTGGTACCAGTCTTTAGTGCAGTACCACCAGTGTCTTTCAGGCTGGCTCGTAGTTGCCTCACCAGGACTTCAGCTTTGGGGGTTGGCAATTGCAAGGCGGTTCCTAGTAGGTCCACGAACCCTGTAGTGGTTCTCCTTCCCTTGACAGCTGTCTCTTTGAAGAGATCTTCTACGACATTATACCCGATGATTGGCGTATCTGTGACTTTCTCATCTGCTGATACCACAAGTGGCACTACTAGCTGTTTGGTGTTGTTACTTCCCGCTGTTAGTTGAAAAACAACCTCAATCCACCCGGAGAAAGGAATTTCAGTCTCGTTGGCTGCCTTCCCAAGGAGGACTCCTGTCCCCAGCAATTATTCAAAAGATTGGAGCACTGTATGTGGCAGAACCCACTGTCTCCAGCTCTCATTGATGATGCTTACCTGAGAGCTGGTGTCCCATAGTGCTTGGATAGGAGTATTGTCTATTTCAGTTCACCATGCATTTTTTTCTAATGAGACTCAGTAACTTGCTGTTTTGTCTCATAGTAACACCGTCCACGTGAGTTGGTACTTGCTCAGCCATCTGGAGGGATCTTTGGTTATAGCAGTTGAGCACTCTCTGAAAGGAGTTTGGATTTCCCCTAACAGCTGTGGCACTGATGGTGGTTTTGGAACTTGCTGGTTTGCTACCGACAAGAGTTGCACTTTGGGACACAGGGTTAGTCCTAGGACAGGTTACTGTCGGTCCCTTGACAGCAACCCTCTCCCGTTTAACTGGGCATTTGGCAATATCTTGCTCTATGTTCAGATCGTCCACAGTTGAAGCAATGATCGCAGGCACTTTTCTAAACGGTCCTCTTACAGGATTGACAACATCCATTGCTCGTACCCACTGTTACCTGAGGCACTCGGAATTCACGGTCTCGTCGGGTTCTCGAATCTCGGAGAAGTGTCTTCATCTCTATCATCTCTTTTTGCATCTGTAGCATCAGCTTTTCCAGTTCAGAGTTGCTCTTAGACAGCTGTTGAATCGTTGGGCTACTTGCCTGTGGTGAGAACCAAGGTGTTGTGTCGGCAGTCATTGTCAGGACACTTGGTTCTTGAGGACACTGTAAGGCATAAGACTGACATTATTTCCTTTTTGTTGAACTGCTGTGCTGAGATTTCTTTTGCTTCTGTTCCCTTTCCATCTCTATATTAGCAGCTTCATTCGTTTTCTCTATGAGCACCTCATCTGGAATGGAAGGGTCGTCTAAATATTGCTTTAATTGGAATTTGATGTGATCATTTCTCAGTCCAGTACCCACTGATCTTAGAAATTTCTTCTGTATCAGCTCAGTCCCGAAATGTTCTTCCGAGCCTTCCACTTGGGAGACAAATAACAACTGATCTTTCAATTTAATCGCTCTGAACAGGAAATTCTGTGGAGTTTCATTACTCTTCTGGGAAATGTTGAGGAGTTGCTGGTACAGTTCGGAGGTGTTCTCCTCCTTGTAGTGACTTTTCAAGATTCGTCTAAGTTGCACTAGAGTCAGTCCATTTTTCATCTCCAGCATACCTCTGAGGCTTAGACCAGGGCTAATAGCTTTGACCACTGCTTCGACGATCTCAGTCTCAGGATACCCTTTCTGTAGTCTTAGGTCGATTTGGTGCATCAGATTGGTGTAGGACAGCTTATCCTTCTGTTTTTTTTCTCCAATCTGGCGTGGGATCTTGAAGTCTTTTCTGATTGTCACCTCTGGCAAGCTACCAAGGTGTAATCTCTGAGTAAGCGGAGCTGGCTCTCGTTTTGGCTGACTGCCACTCGAGTCATTACTTTTTGTACTCAGCTCTTTAATCTGTTCCTCAATTATACTGGACGTTTCCTGGAACTTCTCCTGCATAGTGTGGGGTTGGGGGTCTTTCTCACTGAAGCTTGGGACTTCTGCATTGTCCCTCTTCTTCTCTAGCTCGCTAATGAATCTTTTTGTTGCTTGCAGAAATTGTGTCACCGTCTCCTCACTTTCAACTTCGACCAGTTCATCCATTACCCCATTAACAATCTGCATATAATGGCGCCAGGTTTTTCCCTTCGCCATGCTGGCGTCAGAGGCTTTGATAAATTGGCAAACCTCGATGAGATCACCCACTGACAAGTAGATCAGGTGTCCACTGATTTCATCCTGCAGGCTCTCTAGATCCATCCGTGTTCGCTTGCCGTGCTGCAAGGGTTAATATCCAAATCTCCTCTCAACTTCGCATAACCGCTCTTTTTCACTTCTTTATCACTTTGCGTCTTGTTCACCCAGTTCCTCGTACGGGCCACCAATTTTATTGCACATATGCTGAAAGTATGGTCAATAATTCCAATGTGCGAAGGGAGAGGGCTGGGTGAAACCGGAAGTGCTTTTATTGAAACATGTTCTGCAATGACAAGCATGACCTTCAGTGAGGTAGGCAGAAGAGCAACTGCGTATTCTGTCCATACAGATTAATACACAACTATCTATTTAATAACATTCTCATATACAGGTATAACGTTCTTATATAAAATAATAAACAATAAACCATCTGCAGATCTATTATTACTTAATCTGCATCACAGTAGGCAAATAGTGCAGTATAATATCATATATTAACATAAGATCCTATAACAATCACATTCACCATACACTGGCACCATGTGACACGTGTACTCCACTAACATTTGTGCAGTGTGTTATTTACTCACACAGCATCACCAGCAGCCTTTGCTGTTTACAGGGATGTGGATTAACCACTTCCCGCAACTGTAACGCCGAAAGGCGTCATTGCGGCGGCTCCCCCAGGCTACGCTAACGCCAATAGGCGTCATCTCGCGTGAGCCGAGATTTCCTGTGAACGCGCGCACACAGGCGCGCGCGCTCACAGGAACGGAAGGTAAGAGAGTTGATCTCCAGCCTGCCAGCGGCGATCGTTCGCTGGCAGGCTGGAGATGTGTTTTTTTTAACCCCTAACAGGTATATTAGACGCTGTTTTGATAACAGCGTCTAATATACCTGCTACCTGGTCCTCTGGTGGTCCCCTTTGTTTGGATCGACCACCAGAGGACACAGGTAGCTCAGTAAAGTAGCACCAAGCACCACTACACTACACTACACCCCCCCCCCGTCACTTATTAACCCCTTATTAGCCCCTGATCACCCCTGATCACCCCATATAGACTCCCTGATCACCCCCCTGTCATTGATCACCCCCCTGTCATTGATCACCCCCCTGTAAAGCTCCATTCAGACGTCCGCATGATTTTTACGGATCCACTGATAGATGGATCGGATCCGCAAAACGCATCTGGACGTCTGAATGAAGCCTTACAGGGGCGTGATCAATGACTGTGGTGATCACCCCATATAGACTCCCTGATCACCCCCCTGTCATTGATTACCCCCCTGTCATTGATTACCCCCCTGTAAAGCTCCATTCAGACGTCCGCATGATTTTTACGGATCCACTGATAGATGGATCGGATCCGCAAAACGCATCCGGACGTCTGAATGAAGCCTTACAGGGGCATGATCAATGACTGTGGTGATCACCCCATATAGACTCCCTGATCACCCCCCTGTAAAGCTCCATTCAGATGTCCGCATGATTTTTACGGATGCACTGATAGATGGATCGGATCCGCAAAACGCATCCGGACGTCTGAATGAAGCCTTACAGGGGCATGATCAATGATTGTGGTGATCACCCCATATAGACTCCCTGATCACCCCCCTGTCATTGATTACACCCCTGTCATTGATCACCCCCCTGTAAAGCTCCATTCAGATGTCCGCATGATTTTTACGGATGCACTGATAGATGGATCGGATCCGCAAAACGCATCCGGACGTCTGAATGAAGCCTTACAGGGGCATGATCAATGACTGTGGTGATCACCCCCCTGTCATTGATTACCCCCCTGTAAAGCTCCATTCAGATGTCCGCATGATTTTTACGGATGCACTGATAGATGGATCGGATCCGCAAAACGCATCCGGACGTCTGAATGAAGCCTTACAGGGGCATGATCAATGACTGTGGTGATCACCCCATATAGACTCCCTGATCACCCCCCTGTCATTGATTACCCCCCTGTCATTGATTACCCCCCTGTAAAGCTCCATTCAGACGTCCGCATGATTTTTACGGATCCACTGATAGATGGATCGGATCCGCAAAACGCATCCGGACGTCTGAATGAAGCCTTACAGGGGCATGATCAATGACTGTGGTGATCACCCCATATAGACTCCCTGATCACCCCCCTGTCATTGATCACCCCCCCTGTCATTGATCACCCCCCCTGTCATTGATCACCCCCCCTGTCATTGATCACCCCCCCTGTCATTGATCACCCCTCTGTAAGGCTCCAGACATTTTTTTGGCCCAAGTTAGCGGAATTATTATTATTTTTTTCTTACAAAGTCTCATATTCCACTAACTTGTGTCAAAAAATAAAATCTCACATGAACTCACCATACCCCTCACGGAAACCAAATGCGTAAAATTTTTTAGACATTTATATTCCAGACTTCTTCTCACGCTTTAGGGCCCCTAGAATGCCAGGGCAGTATAAATACCCCACATGTGACCCCATTTCGGAAAGAAGACACCCCCAGGTATTCCGTGAGGGGCATATTGAGTCCATGAAAGATTGAAATTTTTGTCCCAAGTTAGCGGAACGGGAGACTTTGTGAGAAAAAAAATTAAAAATATCAATTTCCGCTAACTTGTGCCAAAAAAAAAAAATTTCTATGAACTCGCCATGCCCCTCATTGAATACCTTGGGGTGTCTTCTTTCCAAAATGGGGTCACATGTGGGGTATTTATACTGCCCTGGCATTCTAGGGGCCCCAAAGCGTGAGAAGAAGTCTGGTATCCAAATGTATAAAAATGCCCTCCTAAAAGGAATTTGGGCACCTTTGCGCATCTAGGCTGCAATAAAGTGTCACACATCTGGTATCGCCGTACTCAGGAGAAGTTGGGGAATGTGTTTTGGGGTGTCATTTTACATATACCCATGCTGGGTGAGAGAAATATCTTGGTCAAATGCCAACTTTGTATAAAAAAATGGTAAAAGTTGTCTTTTGCCAAGATATTTCTCTCACCCAGCAAGGGTATATGTAAAATGACACCCCAAAACACATTCCCCAACTTCTCCTGAATACGGCGATACCACATGTGTGACACTTTTTTGCAGCCTAGGTGGGCAAAGGGGCCCATATTCCAAAGAGCACCTTTAGGATTTCACAGGTCATTTACCTACTTACCACACATTAGGGCCCCTGGAAAATGCCAGGGCAGTATAACTACCCCACAAGTGACCCCATTTTGGAAAGAAGACACCCCAAGGTATTCCGTGAGGGGCATGGCAAGTTCCTAGAATTTTTTGTCACAAGTTAGTGGAAAATGATGATTTTTTTTTTTTTTCATACAAAGTCTCATTTTCCACTAACTTGTGACAAAAAATAAAAAATTCTAGGAACTTGCCATGCCCCTCACGGAATACCTTGGGGTCTCTTCTTTCCAAAATGGGGTCACTTGTGGGGTAGTTATACTGCCCTGGCATTCTAGGGGCCCGAATGTGTGGTAAGGAGTTTGAAATCAAATTCTGTAAAAAATGACCTGTGAAATCCGAAAGGTGCTCTTTGGAATATGGGCCCCTTTGCCCACCTAGGCTGCAAAAAAGTGTCACACATCTGGTATTGCCGTACTCAGGAGAAGGTGGGGAATGTGTTTTGGGGTGTCATTTTACATATACCCATGCTGGGTGAGAGAAATATCTTGGCAAAAGACAACTTTTCCCATTTTTTTATACAAAGTTGGCATTTGACCAAGATATTTATCTCACCCAGCATGGGTATATGTAAAATGACACCCCAAAACACATTCCTCAACTTCTCCTGAGTACGTAGATACCAGATGTGTGACACTTTTTTGCAGCCTAGGTGGGCAAAGGGGCCCACATTCCAAAAGCACCTTTCGGATTTCACTGGTCATTTTTTACAGAATTTGATTTCAAACTCCTTACCACACATTTGGGCCCCTAGAATGCCAGGGCAGTATAACTACCCCACAAGTGACCCCATTTTGGAAAGAAGAGACCCCAAGGTATTTCGTGATGGGCATAGTGAGTTCATAGAAGTTTTTATTTTTTGTCACAAGTTAGTGGAATATGAGACTTTGTATGAAAAAAAATAAAATAAAAAAAAATCATCATTTTCCGCTAACTTGTGACAAAAAATAAAAAGTTCTATGAACTCACTATGCCCATCAGCGAATACCTTAGGGTGTGTACTTTCCTAAATGGGGTCATTTGTGGGGTGTTTGTACTGTCTGGGCATTGTAGAACCTCAGGAAACATGACAGGTGCTCAGAAAGTCAGAGCTGCTTCAAAAAGCGGAAATTCACATTTTTGTACCATAGTTTGTAAACGCTATAACTTTTACCCAAACCATTTTTTTTTTACCCAAACATTTTTTTTTTATCAAAGACATGTAGAACTATAAATTTAGAGCAAAATTTCTATATGGATCTCGTTTTTTTTGCAAAATTTTACAACTGAAAGTGAAAAATGTCATTTTTTTGCAAAAAAATCGTTAAATTTCGATTAATAACAAAAAAAGTAAAAATGTCAGCAGCAATGAAATACCACCAAATGAAAGCTCTATTAGTGAGAAGAAAAGGAGGTAAAATTCATTTGGGTGGTAAGTTGCATGACCGAGCAATAAACGGTGAAAGTAGTGTAGTGCCGATTTGTAAAAAAGGGCCTGGTCTTTAGGGGGGTATAAACCTGTGGTCCTTAAGTGGTTAAATCACTTTTGCCCTGTTTATTGCCCTAAATATGTGTTTTCTTACCTGCAATGACAAGTATGACCTTCAGTCAGGTAGGCAGAAGAGCAACTGCGTATTCTGTCCCCCAGGAACAAAAGATCCGTCTTTTAGTTCTACCTACATTTAGCATTGTTAGATGAAACTTTGCTCGTCATTCATGCTTTAAACACTCTGCTGCCATCTACTGGTAATTTAATAGAAATGCCGTAAGTTTGACTTTTCTATTACCACAGCTATACTCCTGGATTGCTGAAGCTGGGAATGTAATATGTATTAGTTTATTTTTTATGGGGTACTGTCACCGCCAGCTCTCTGAGAAGGTCTGACAGACGTTCTTCTGTACCTCTTGCATGATGTTCTTTGTTTTGGTTTCACTTTGTCATCTCTTTTCCTTCTCTCAGCTGTCACCTATTTACACTGATTGCCTCCCTTTATATTCCCTCCCATACTGCCTCACTTTGCGGTTTATACTACTTCCTGGATTGTGTTCACTGCTGGATTCTGCTACTGCTGATTCCTCAGATAAGTCTTTTTCCTTTATTTTTGTTTCCGTGCTGGCTTGATTCTAGGTGACCCTGATTCCCTCCGTATTAAGTGCAGGGAGCCGGTGGTCGTGTCCCCTCACTATTATAGGGTTTTCAGGTGTCACACAGTCTAGGTACGAGGGCATGCCATCGTCTATCATAAAGACCTTTGCATGGGCATAGCAGTCAGGGAGAGCTCTAGGGGTTTTATAGGGCTCACCCATATGTTCCTTAATTTGGGATCAAGTCAGTCGGATGTTTATTTATAACTTCCAGTTTTCTGCAACACCATTCGTGACATTATAAACCGCCATTACTGTCTTAAGCATGGATCCGGTTTCAGCCTTGATTGACCACATGCAGGGTCTTTCACTGGAGGTAGCAGATCTCCGTAAAACTGTGTCTCAGTTTCAGGTGACCAGTTCTGCTTGCGTTCATGGAGTTTGTTCCGAGTCTAAAATCTCGCTTCCGGATACGTTCTCCGGGGGTAGTGAGAATTTAGTTCGCTTTAGAGAGGCTTGCAAACTCCATTTTCGCCTACTTCCCCATTCCTCTGGTGATGAGGAGCAGAGGGGGGGATCATCATCTCACTGCTCAGGGATAACGCTCAGTCTTGGGCCTTTATGCTGCCGGTGGGGGCACAGCCCCTCCGATCGGTGGATGAATTTTTTGTAGCCCTGGGGCAGATATATGATGACCCGGATCGTATTGCTCTGGCTGAATCTAAACTGCGTCTTTTATGCCAGGGTAAACAGTCCGCAGAGATATATTGTTCAGAATTTCGGAGATGGGCAGCTGATACTGGTTGGAATGATGCTGCACTCCGAAGTCAATTTTGCCATGGTCTTTCGGAGGGATTGAAAGATGCATTTGCCTTTCATGAGAGACCTGCCTCGTTAGAGTCTGCCATGTCTCTAGCTGTTCGTATTGACAGGCGTCTTAGAGAGAGAGGAGAGACCACTCTTTCCTGTCATATTCAGTCCAAGGACAGTGGGGCGGTCTCATTCAGTGCGCAGGGGCCTCAGTCTCTCTCAATCCCCTCTGAGGAGGAGGCCATGCAGCTGGGTTGGCTTGCCTCTGATAGTAGAGGATTTAGCTCTCAGAGGAGGGTTTGTTTCTGTTGTGGGGGTATAAATCATTTGGCAAATGTTTGCCCCTCTAGGAGATTCAGGGAGTTTTCTGAGGGTAATAAAGAAACAAAAAGAAAAAAACCCTCTAAAAACTTTCCATCTGTTACTATTGGCAAGATTGATGCGGAAATTGAAGGTTTTCCGTTTGATTGTAGTTCCCGTTTTGTCCTACCTGCCAGGGTGGCGTTAGATTTCAAGAACATTGTTTGTGAATTTTTGTAGATAGTGGAGCAGCTGTCAATCTCATTGATAATCAATTTGCTATAACACATGGTTTCCAGGTATGCACTTTGGGATAGGATATTCCTGTTTTTGCTATCGATTCCACTCCACTTTCTCAAAAATCGTTAAAGGGCATAGTTCACAATATCCGTTTGACTGTGGCTGATGCTCATGTTGAGGATATGTCATGTTTCGTCCTAAGCGGATTACCTACTCCACTAGTGGGGCTACCCTGGCTCACTAAACATAACCCCACCATTGATTGGCAAGCAAGGCAAATAAATGGTTGGAGTAACTTTTGCAGAGAGAATTGCCTTATGCGTCTCTTTCAGAGGTTTCTACCAAGACTGTACCATCTTTTCTCTCTGACTTTTCGGATGTGTTTTCAGAGAGTGGTGTCCAGGAGCTGCCTCCTCACCGGGAGTACGATTGCCCTATTAATCTCATCCCAGGCGCCAAGCTGCCAAAATCACGTTTATATAATCTCTCCCAACCTGAAAGAGTCGCTATGCGTACTTATATCTCTGAGAGCCTGAGAAAGGGACACATCCGACCCTCGAAGTCACCTGTTGCCGCTGGGTTTTTTTTTGTTAAGAAAAAAGATGGTTCTTTAAGACCATGTCTGGATTTCAGGAGCTGAACTGTATCACAATTCGTGACTCTTATCCGCTTTCTCTGATCCCGGACCTGTTTAACCAGATTGTTGGGGCTAAAGTTTTTTCTAAGTTGGATTTAAGAGGGACATACAACCTAGTCAGGGTCAGGGAAGGGGACGAATGGAAGACGGCCTTCAATACCCCTGAGGGCCATTTCGAGATTGGTTATGCTTTTTGGTTTGATGAATGCTCCAGCCGTCTTCCAACATTTTGTGAACAGCATTTTTTATCATTTAATGGGGAGATTTGTACTGGTCCTTCTCTCAGCTGTCACCTATTTATACTGATTGCCTCCCTTTATAGTCCCTCCCATACTGCCTCACTTTGCGGTTTATACTACTTCCTGGATTGTGTTCACTGCTGGATGCTGCAACTGCTGATTCCTCAGATAAGTATTTTTCCTTTATTTGTGTTTCCGTGCTGGCTTGATTCTAGGTGACCCTGACTCCCTCCGTATTAAGTGCAGGGAGCCGGTGGTCGTGTCCCCTCACTATTATAGGGTTTTCAGGTGTCACATAGTCTAGGTACGAGGGCTTGCCATCGTCTATCATAAAAACCTTTGCATGGGCATAGCAGTCAGGGAGAGCTCTAGGGGTTTTATACGGCTCACCCATATGTTCCTTAATTTGGGATCAAGTCAGTCGGATGTTTATTTATAACTTCCAGTTTTCTGCAACACCATCCGTGACAGGTACCTGATTTTGACATACCTTTGTCACGGTGGGGAGTGGGGGAAACCCCCTACCGTGCGGTGTCACAGCAACACATTGCCATGGGCAACCGCAAGTGTGGCAACAGTGTAACAGCGCAAACCAAAGGCCATGACAAGCTTACATATGCATCCGAATTTTCTCCAATGATTGGATTAGAGTTTGCAAAGTCTCATCCACTTAGATGGTACCAAATTGTAATACGCCACAGCCAGGGGTGGACTGGCCATAGGCCCTGCAAGGAAATTTACCAGCAGGCCAATGCCCAGACAGGCCGCCACAGCCCTCCTCAGGCCGCTGGCTGTATACAAAATGATCCGATGCTCTTAGCATGAATTAATAAGTACTTATGCACTTTGGCAACGGTCACAGATGTCCTCCTGAACTCAATTGTCTCACCGTCCTTAGGATGGTGATACGGTTGCATACTGTGGCGGGGGTAGCAGTATTTTGCGCTCAATTGTGGTATTTCGTTCTGCTGGGGCGGTATTTTGTGCGGCACTACAATATTGCAGTTTGTCCACACTTACAACCTGGGGCCACTTTTACTTTTTTTTTTTTCCAGGACCACTTTAAGTTCCCAGTCAGCCCCTGGCAGCAGCATATCTGCCATGTGTGAACATATCCTAAAGGATTTTCCTTATAGGGTCATTCCCATCTTGGCCTTTTATGGTTGAGATGGGAATAACAACAGTAAGCGTCAACTGGGGGCTCGGTGGAGGGACAGAAATGGCCGAGTGGTTGGTGTTCTGCTGTTTCCATAAGGCCTCATGCACATGACCGTAGTTTCTGTCCACATCTGATCCGCATTTTTTGTGAATCGGATGCGGACCCATTCATTTCAATGGAGCCGTAAAAGATGCGGACGGCACGCCATGTTCTATCCGTATTTCTGTTCCATGGCCCTGCAAAAAAAATAGAACATGTCCTATTGTTTTGCGGACAAGAATAGACATTTTTAACATAGGGTAGGACCAGCAGAAGGGAAAATGCGGGATGTACATGGCCGGTATCCGTGTTTTGTGGACCGCAAAAATGGATACGATCGTGTGCAGGAAGCTAATTCTAGTAGTCCGAGGTCCCAATATTCCTTTAAAACACTCCTCCCAGGGTATGGACTTAGTGCAGGGAATCCTGTCTGCTATGTAGATGACAATGGTACCCACTGATGGCATGCAGATGGTAGTCTAGTTTTTAATAATGCGTTTGACAGTTCTTAACCCAATTTTAGTAGTTTCTGCAATCTCCTCAGATGTTTTCTCTGCTTGATGGTGCCAATGATTTGACCCTTCTCAAACAGACTAACATCTTTTCCACGACCACGAGATGTGTCTTTCAACATGGTTGTTTAAAGGAAACCTGTCACCAGGATTTTGTGCATAGAGCTGGGGACATGGGCTGCTAGATGGCCGCTAGCACATCTGCAATACCCAGTCCCCATAGCTCTCTGCGCTTTTATTGTGTTAAAAAACAGTTTTGATCAATATGCAAATGACCTGATATGTGTCCTGTATCCGGAGATGAGTCAAGCGGAAAGGAGCCCAGCACCGCCCCGCGTCCTCCGAATCTGAGCACATAGTGGGCTCAGCATGCATGTTGGTACTTGCATCCCTGGATCTGATGAAAGCTGTCACGGCACCGGACGGGGTTAAAAGCAGAGTGTGCCTGGCGTGCATGCTGTGCTGCGCTCCCTGGACTTTGTGTGGCTATCATGGCCCATAACAGGTAGGAACTAGTGTTAGGGACCACTCATAGAGGCGACCTTGACGTGGTGAGTGGCTTATTATGCTTTGGCCAAAATGTACACCAATGCCTCATTCAACATCCAGCATAGAGGCAGGGCAGAGTGCTGGTTGCAGAGTGCTACTGCATTTGTGTTTCTGCGTTTGTATGTGTATTTCGCCATAGCGATGTGCACCTGCATATAGGGTTGTGCTGACTGAACCCCCCACATTTTTTTCTTTGTAGTATATATTGGAGGCGTGGCGATCTCCATGCAGTCATGCACACCTGACCAGTTAGTCTGCCCTGGAGGCTGGTTTTAAAGTCAGTATAAAACTGAGTCTGCTTTTACAGCGCCTACCAGTAGCCATTTGGCTCCAGGAAAAGCACATAGTGGGCTCAGCATGCATGTTGGTACTTGCATCCCTGGATCTGATGAAAGCTGTCACGGCACCGGACGGGGTTAAAAGCAGAGTGTGCCTGGCATGCATGCTGTGCCTGCGCTCCCTGGACTTTGTGTGGCTATCATGGCCCATAACAGGTAGGAACTAGTGTTAGGGACCACTCATAGAGGCGACCTTGACGTGGTGAGTGGCTTATTACACTTTGGCCAAAATCTACACCAATGCCTTATTCAACATCCAGCATAGAGGCAGGGCAGAGTGCTGGTTGCAGAGTGCTATTGCATTTGTGTTTCTGCGTTTGTATGTGTATTTCGCCATAGCGATGTGCACCTGCATACAGGGTTGTGCTGACTGAACCCCCCACATTATATTTCATGATAGTCATAAATTTGAGTCAATATATTTCACCTTTATTTTTGAAAAAATCCCAAAATTTCAATTTCTCTCCTTTTAAAACAGAAAGTGATACCTCATAACATATTTATTACTCAACATTCCCCATATGTCTACTTTATGTTGGTATCCTTTTGTAAATGTCTTTTTTTAGAAGGCTTAGAAGTTTTAGAAACAATTCTTAAAATTTTTAAGACAATTTCCAAAACCCACTTTTTAAGGACCATTTCAGGTCTGAAGTCACTTTGTGAGGAATAAATAGTATAAACCCCCATAAATGACCCCATTGTAGAAACTACACCTCTCAAGTTACTCAAAACTGATTTTACAAACTTTGTTAACCCTTTAGGTGTTCCACAAGAATTAAAGGAAAATGGAGATTAAATTTCTAAATTTCACTTTTTTAGCAGATTTTCACTTTTAATCCATTTTTTTCTTTAATACATCAAGGGTTAACAGCCAAACAAAACTCAATATTTATTACCCTAATTCTGCGGTTTACAGAAACACCCCACATGTGGTCGTAAACTGATGTAAAGGCACACGGAAGGGCGCAGAAGGAAAGGAGCGCCGTATGTTTTTTGGAAAGCAGATTTTGCTGGACTGGTTTTTAGATGCCATGTCCCATTTGAAGCCACCCTGATGCACCCTTACAGTAGAAACTCACAAAAAGTGACCCCATTTTGGAAATTAGGGGATAAGGTGCCAGTTTTATTGGTACCATTTTTGGGTACATATGATTTTTTGATCATTCATTATTACACTTTATGGGGCAAGGTGACCAAAAATCTTTTAATTTTGACAAAGTTTTTATTTATTTATTTTTACAGCGTTCATCTGAGGGGTTAGGTCATGTGATATTTTTATACAGCAGATCGTTATGGATGTGGCAATACCTAATATGTATACTTTTTGTTATGTATTTAAGTTTTACACAATAATAGCATTTTTTAAACCAAAAAATGATGTTTTAGTGTCTCCATAGTCTGAGAGCCATAGCTTTTTTATTTTTTGACCGATTGTCTTAGGTAGGATCTCATTTTTTGCGGGATGAGGTGACAGTTTGATTGGTACCATTTTGGGGGACATACGCCTTTTTGTTCGCTTGGTGTTAAACTTTTTGTGATGTAAGGTGACAGGGGTTAGGTCATGTTATATTTTTATAGAGCTGGTTGTTTTTTTTTTATTATTTCACTTTAACACAATAATAACATATTTGAAAGAAAAAAATGATTTTTTAATGTCTCCATGTTCTGAAAGCTATAGCTTTTTTATTTTTTTAACGATTTTCTTATGTAGGGTCTCTTTATTTGCGGGATGAGGTGTCGGGAATTCAACTTTAGGGGGTCTGATCCCCTCTGCAATGCTTTACAATATATCTGTATTGTAATGCATTGCCTGTTCGTGTACTACAGTGAGTCATACACTAACAGGTTGCCTAGAAGACCCAGCCTGAGGCTGGAACTCCTGGGCACCCGTAGAAGGCAGGTCCTGATGCCGTGCAAGGCATTGGGCAGCCTCTGCACGGCATCGGGCTGCTTTGTCACCCATCAGGTCCCCGCCACAGCAGCGCGGGGACTCGATGGGGTCCCTCACCAGCAGCAAACCCCCTCTATGTCGCAGTCAGCACTGACCGCGGCACAGAAGGGGTTAATCCGCCGGAATCGCTGTAAACAGCGATGTCGGCGGATACAGCAGGGGCCTGGCTATCAGGGACTGCCAGACCCCTGCAGTGATCGGCTCCGCACCACTCCGGTGCCCGCCCGATCACCATGACGTACTATTATGTCAAAATGTGGGAAGTCACTGACTTTCATGACGTAATAGTACGTCACATGTCGGGAAGGGGTTAAATTATATATTAGTAGATGTCACTATGTGTCTGTCAGATGATTGTGTTGCTATGGAAATATTTTTATCTACTAGTTACAAGATCACAAGACATCAGACAATATGAACACACAAATTCTTTAATGTGGATCATTGATGTCATTCATTTGTGTTGAATAATGACCATGACGATACCGTATGACTGATGATACTATGCCTCTAAAGGGGTTTTCCTGTTTGCATCAAAATCCTTTAATAAAATCATATATGATAGTCGCTGACATTTTGTAATGTATTTCTTTTACCTTTATTGCTCCTATTGCAGAGGAAGAAGTGCACCATGGGTTTGGTTGGATACAGGAACAGGAAGTGCTTCATACAGAATGGAAACAAACCAGAGGGATCGGTGTACAAGGCTGAAAACGGGTCAGAAAAGTCCAAACTGAAATACACTCATTGACAAAAAAAATTACACACCAAGAGAGTTGTTGGAATCGGATGAAACTTTCTGTAATGATGATTTATGTAAGTGATTACAATATTAGAGCGAAAGGAGACAGTTATTGGGAAAAACTGTACAGTTGAAAGGAGGCTCTAGGACCCTGGTGCCCACCTCTAGCCTGGATACAAGCTGAGATACATCGTCTAGCCTGAATACAAGATTAGATACGGCCTCTAGCCTGGATATAAGATGAGATACAGCCTCTAGCCTGGATACAAGATGAGATACGGCCTCTAGCCTGGATACAAGATGAGATACGGTTGGGCATGGAGGCATACAGATTCTGTATGGTATCCTGCGGTACATTTGCCCACTGATGTTACAGCTGGGCCTGTAGATCCTGCACACTCATAGGCTGCTGAAGGTGGTGTCCCAGCTGGTCCAATAAATGCTGGATTAGTGATAAATCTGGTGACTGAGCAGCCAAGGAAGTGCTGTAATCTGGTGGAGACATTCCTGGGAAACCCTTGTTGTGTGTAGGCGAGCATTATCCTGCCGAAAAATGCCAGTTGGAGGCCCTGCAATGAGAGGAGCACATGTGGCTGCAGGGTGTCCCGCACATATCTCTGAGGTGTTAGTGTCCCTCTTATCACTACTAGGGGTGTATAGGAACGAGCCGTCCCATTGAAGTAAATGGGATGGCTTTTTGTAATTACACTGCTCACTGCTGCGGTTGTGACAACGAGCAGGTAAACAATGAAGAGAAGGCAGCGATGGCAAGGCGAGCACCTTCTCTTCATCCAACTGATCGTGGGGGTGCCAGGTTGTAGACCCCGCCGATCTGATATTGATGACCTATCCTTGGACAACCCTTTTAAATTTTAACCTTTAACGGGTTCTGGCCATTTACTAAAACCCCTTTGATCAGAGTACTGGTGATCACCACAGCTGCCTGGACCCCCAACAATGTATGTGATGAACTTTTTCAAAAGTTTTCTCTTTTCTCATTGACTTAGGTTCTGCTAAACAGTTTAACGCTGATGAGACTGCCAGGATGTGTGTGGAGAGGACAGAAAAACAAGTTACCCCGAAGAAGTAGATTTTGAGTGCGATATTCCAAAAAGACAATTACTGAAAAAAAAACTAAGCATTCCGGTTCACCGATCTCATGCCTGTATACTTGTGAATGTCAAAGCTGACCTATCCCTATAAAGGAAACAGCAATACGGTACAAAAAAAGAAACAATCCCAGCGGGACGGCGGCCTGCGCCAACACAGAGCAGAATTGTGCAAACACAATTCCTAATTTGCCGTCATTATGGTGCACATCTCCTATAGCCTCTTGACAGTAAATAAGACTCCTTGGGCTATGCAGAGGGTTGAAAATAAGTGCTATCCGAGCTCATAAAATGTAATCATAGGCTGCTCTGGCCTACATCATTGACCTACATAATTGCAAACAACTTCTATAAATGGAAAAGCTGTTAGCTCAAGTATCTAGACTTTTTTTTTCCTCTTCACAACATCTGCGTCTAGAGGGGAAGAAAAGCTATGTTTGGACTGGCCTCTTTCCATAAAAAAAAAGAAAAAAAGAAAAATCCGTCTAAGGCGAAGTGCGTTACAAGTTACATAAACATTTTTTCTCTTTTCATAAATTGGCTGCAGTCACTGAACAATAAGGTTACTGTGGAGGGAAAACCGCAGACACGTCCCACATCTGCTGGACAAGAAGCAAATCTCAACTGTATAATCATTCTTTGAAAACGCCAGAAAGGAAGTCCAGGGTCTTAAGGCGAGACCTTTCTGTGTTATAGTTGGAGGAGTTCCCCGCTCTGCTTTCTGTGTAGATGGTTAGAATGCTAGCAGCCTTTAAGGTGGAGAATAAACCCGGGATGCTGATGCAAGCGGAGAGAGCTCGCATTGCTTCCTAGCTGTAAATTTTTTTTTACTATGTTTTATATTATATTTTATTGTTATTTTTTATTTTATATTTTATTGCATTGCTTTTTATGTTTGTTTTTTTAAAATATGCTGTATTATTTTTTACATTATATTTTATTGCAATTTTTTTAGATTATACGGTCTTATTTTCTTTTTTATCATTTATTAGTTATAGTATCTTTAATTTTACTATCATCAGTTTATTATATTTTTTATTTCTTATTATATTTTTTATTTTTTTATTCTGCATTTTGCATATATTGGTTTAGAAGGGACTTGTCCTTTATAGGCTTAAAAGAGTTGTGCAAAAATGGGGGGGGGAGGGGTTTATGCCCCTCCCCCCCCAACACACACTTGGACGGACCTGTAAAGGAAATATTACTTAGCTGGTTCCCCGTTTATTCTCCCCCAGGCCTGAGATGCTCCACTGGGACCAGCGAAATGTGGAACCAGCTCCCAAAGAGAACAGGGCCCTCTAAGTGAAGGACAGCACACTGCCCATGCACAGCTTGCTCTTTATTGATTGCTATGGGAATTCCGAAAATAGCCGAGCGAGTGCAATGTTTGATGCACATCAGGACATATTCCCATACTCAAACATAAACAATTAAAATACCGCACGAACCAAGCCTGAGGCGCTGTAATCATAACCATGTGGGCTCCATGTGTCCTAAAAATAATCTTCCCATCACAAATACATATCTCCGCTCAGATTGCAATCTGCCATTTCTTCGTTCTATTTGTTAAAGATAAAGATGGATAAAATGTAATATGGCTACCGTTATGGCTCCATAAGGGATAAGGCCCCCATACACATTAGTGTATTGTCACCTGAACCTGCCGAGAACAGCGGATTCAGCCGAAAGTTTAAAGTGTATGGGGAGCTCCCGACGTAGAATAGGTGAAAATGGATAAAAGAAGCATTACTGACCTCATCGATCCCTGGTTGCTGCCGTTCTGATGCCTACCGGGTCTATGTTAGTCTTCACTTCCTGGTCTGCTCTCAAGACACAGGAAATTCGTGGCCTGCTCATCCAATCACTGGTTGAGGCAGGTCACCGTGTGGACATTGATTGACTAAGCGGGCATCTCTTGCCATTTCCTGTTTTTCCAGCTTCATGAATAATGTCCTGTTGTAGAAAAAGATGAATTGGCTCTAATTCCACTGTTGGTGAATATTAGAGATGAGCGAATTATACAAAAATTCGATTTGGCTGCTTCGCCCCAAAAAAAAAAGTGGATGCAATGACTGGGAGCGGCGATTGCTCTGCTGCCTGCCATTGTACCCCTCAAATGTTGCGTTCATTTGTGATCAAGGCATCTGATATAAATAAAAGTAAATACTTACCTGATCCATTTGCTCGCAACATGCCAGCCGCCTCCATCATTTTTTTAAAATCAAGATAGTTTTTATTGAAAAAGTATAACACAGTGTACTACATATACACATACTGTATAAGTCAGCATCCAATGGCAGGTATAATAAAAGAAATTTGTGCCCCTTTTTGAAATATAAATACAATGTTGTTGTGTCATCTTATTATTTCCAAGGAATTTCGTGTGAGATCTTCAAGCAAGATGGCGAGCAACTGGATCAGGTACCGTAGGTGTGATTTTTTTTTGCTTTTTGCAATATTTCAATTAGCTACCACGAAGCATGAGGAAATTCGGATTCGTGGTGAAATTCAGATCAAAGTCCACTTCGTGGACTTCAATTCGCTCAACACTAGTGATTATGCTAACCAGTCCTCAAGTATAGCATATTTTGCCAGTTGTGGTGTTGTATACTGGATGCAGAGGGTTTTTTTTTCCCATCACCCAAATGCCATTAAAAAGGGCTCACAAGGATGCGATCCATCTCAAACTGTCTCCAAAAGGAGAAGGACCCTCAACGTGTAAGTTGTCGCTCCTGATCAGAACAGAGTAAGGTTCACAAGAAAAACAATGGTGTGCTTGGTTTTAACGTAACTTTATTCTTTCATGAGTTATTTACAAGTTTCTGACCACTTACAAAATATGTTCAATGTGCTGCCCATTGTGTTGGATTGTCAATGCAACCCTTTTCTCCCACTCTTCACACACTGATAGCAACACCGCAGGAGAAATGCTAGCATAGGCTTCCAGTATGATGCTGCACATCTCGTATCATCTGAAGGCAATCGTCTATGCTGTGAAGATACGAGATGTGCAGCACCTGAAACTCCGGATACTGGAAGGCTGTGCTAGCATTTCTCCTGCGGTGTTGCTATCAGTGTGTGAAGAGTGGGAGAAGAGGGTTGCATTGACAATCCAACACAATGGGCAGCACATTGAACACATTTTATAAGTGGTCAGAAACTTGTAAATAACTCAAGAAAGAATAAAGTTACCTTAAAACCAAGCACACCATTGTTTTTCTTGTGAAATTCCCAATAAGTTTGATGTGTCACATGACCCTCTTCCTATTGAAAAAACAAAAGTTGGATTCAAAATGGCCGACTTCAAATTGGCAGCCATGGTCCCCACCCATCTTGAAAAGTTTCCCCCCTCACATATACTAATGTGCCACAAACAGGAAGTTAATATCACCAACCATTGGCCCACCCTGTAGACTTACTGCACTACATACATATATTCAATGTACAGCACCTCCACCAACCTATGTTCATATAAAACACCTGATAGATTATTAAAGAAACTCCCCAGTTTATTATTATAGACACGATCAGAGCTGAGATGACTTCGAGGTACAGAGGAAAGCTGCCATAAATTTTACTGGTGGAACCTAGGCAGCCCAGTCTGACACTGCTCCTTTGTATCACCTTGTACCTCAATCCATAGAAACACAATAAAATAGAAATTTGGGCTCTCATAAAAAAGAACACTTTGTTCAGACGTTCGGGTTAAGCCCAACACAAAACAAAATTGCTAACCGTTCCTTTAAGTATCTGCAAAGGTTAAATTAGGTTTCAATCATTTCTGCTGCCAAATTTCATGCCTGCCCACTCTTTAGTCCAACTTTCCGACCTCTGAGTCACAGTCTGAAATCAAAAACAAGCAGCTGGACGTCATGGAAGTTAGCGCTGTGAGAAAGTATGGCTCAAAATGGCCTCCATTGTTCAGGCGTAATCTTATACGGCGTGCTTAATATCCTCAGCAATTCACAGAATTCTCCGAATTGTGCTGCTCTGTCAACCCTGGGAAACACAAAACCCAATGTACATCCTATGGGGAAAGTGTTACAAAGGAAACCGTGAATTGTCTATTGTATACACGCATACAGACAAATAGGGCAGGTAACCAAGGACATTTACATTTTCAATGTATGATTCGATAAACTTAAAGAGATTTCCCGGGGCGGTAATATTGATGACCTACCTTTAGGATAGGTCATCGATGTGAGATTGGTTGGGAATCTGACTCTCCATGCCAATCAGCATCGGAACAGTACAGCTATATACACCAGCTAGTGTCTGTGAGCGGTACTGCAGGATAGATGCCATTCCCGGGAGCTGCTTCCCTCTTTGTCCGCGTGGTGGAACGACGGATAAGTGGAATAGGCAATGGTCTAAGGTGGCACTCAGGGATGGTAACGATTTGTGGAGTTCAAAAAAATTATTAAAAAACAATGTCCCTTGCCTTTTTCCATTTTTTGGAGCATCCGATTGGACTGGTTACAGACAGCGGGGCATGGTGGTTCTAGATATCAGTGCCTTAGTGATGGACAACCAGTCGATTCAAAACTGCACAGGTGTGAAGAGCATATGGATGGTGGGAATGAAGGGGTGTGAATTGGTGGGAAAAAAGGATCACCAAGGAACACAACAAGGGGGTTATCTCATGATTTATGTAAAAAAATGAAAATCCAATATCATACAGTGCAAGAGAGCAACAACCAGCCGTGTATCTCACATGGATCCAGAACTCCCCCCTTCATTTCTCCTGTTTATCTGCTACATTTATCAAACCATCAGCTGAGGGGGAAGGTCATTTCTGCTGAAGCTCAGGGTCCGTGTCCTTTGGGCTGCAGCTCTCTCCCTATTAGAGCTCAGGAGGCAGTTGAATAATGGAACTGAGCATGTGCGTCCACCTCACTGAGGTGGGCAGAGAAATAGAACATACAACAGGTGGGACTATACAGATACATATTATTGAATAGCTCACTGACTGTACTAAATTTTGAATTACATGCAATTACAAAAGTATTAAGATCCAAGTCCTGGTTTGAAAAGTGCAGGATATTTTTTTTGTGGGACAACCCCTTTAAATCAATGACAATCCATCTGACAACAAACTAACTTTAGGGCCCCAGGGTAGAGGGGTATATGCTGCAACGCCGCAACCTGCCTGTCTTACCAATGCAGTGTAAGAAGTTGGTTAAACATGGAAAGAACATGCAGCAACCTAGAGTGGAGGTAAGTATGGGAGGAGTGGTAGTGGTTATGATGCTGGTAGTACTACTCAGTTTACAATAGTAGTCCTCACTCTGGCTGTCCCTGGTTCGTACAGTTAATGGAGGTCGCACCCGTTCTAAGAAACGCCCTGTGACCTACACCTCACATTAGATCGTCTATTAGGCTGACATTACATTTTTGGTAACTGTACCCCAAAGTCTTATTTGGTGGAAACTAAACTACTCCTTCCAACCTCTCCAAGGAGATTAAGCCACTGTCAGTCATCTGTTAAGGGTGCCTTCACATGCAGCAGATTTTCTAGCAGAAAATTCGGTGACTGAAAATCAGTTCCATTTACCTTAATGGAGCTTGCAGAAGTCCATGTGCTTGCTGCCCCATTCAAATTAATGGATTTTCAGTTGCGTAATTTTGGAATTTTCTGCAAACAAATCTGCCTCTTGTGAAGGCACCCTTACTGGGAAACAGTCAAGACATCACCATACACATTAGATGATTGGTCTCCGGGTCCAACTGTAATAGGTGGATTTGGCTAACATTTATTATCTAATGTGTATAGTCAGCTTAACAACTTACTGATCGCATGGTTCACAGCCAAACTAGGTCTGGACCAAGACTAGGAATCATCTGTTCAAGCCTAGAGTCCCGAGAGTCCTACCTCTATACTAAAATGGCTGGTGAAAAATTTGAAGCTATGGACAAGAACCTGTGCTTTCCAGATCTAGTGTAAGAGCTACCAGGTGTTCAATGCGGTCAGTCAAAAGTCCCATGCCATTTGCTTAGCTATTCTTTCCAGTCAAGATAATGGACACCAGAATGGAAACCCCAATGTTAAGTTGATGGAGTCCAACAGGAATCGTCTTAGAACTTGCATCCTGGTTATGAAAGGAAACCACAATGTAGATATGAACAGAGCTTTAGCAGACTTTCTTCTGGAATATATAAAACACATAATAAATATAGAGTAGTTTTAAGCAAGTAAGTCATCAGCCCTGAAAAGGTTAAGTTCACTAAATGAAACCAAATCCTACGCTGGACTTGATGCTCCGAGAACCCAAGATGAGCTTGTTCCATCTGGCCCAAAGCAGCAGGGCGTGGTGGAACATTCCTGTGGTCTGTGAGCAACTGATTCTGTCCTCCTGGATTGTGTAAACTTTACTCTTTGAATTAACCAGTTCTAGGACATTAAGGCTAGGGCTACATGGCGCACTTTCGTCACGTGACCGTCAGGTTTGGATTTCTGGTGATTAGCACGTCACGGTAATTGGCGTTGACCACATTCACTTTCATTAGGTTGGGATGTTACAACGTGAAACCAGGTAAGTCTCTATGGAGCCTGAATCAACATTTTGGTTGTGATTGTGAGAGATATCTCTAGTTTTACAACAACCAGGTGAACAAAGTAGACAAGAGGGTGGAAGTCATGGTCATGGGGCCGATGGATTTTGGTGTCTCCAGTCATTATTTAGATACAGCAACAACTACAATCTGAGGAACATAAATAAGATATATAGTGTAATTTATGTTATCCTTACCGAGGGAGAATTCCTTGCTCCCTAAGTCACCTATGTGAATGTAGTGATGGTGCACATGTTTGACCACCGCTACATTCTCTACTGTGGGACTCATGAAGATGAGAGTTTCTGAGAGTTTTATTTTACTGATGACCTATCCTCAGGATATGTGATCAGTGGGGGTCTGACACCAGGAACCCCGGCCAATCAGCTGTTTAAGAAGGTACCGATGCTCGCAGAAGTGCCGCGGCCTTCTCCAGCTTTGCCTAGGCCATGTGACGTCACGTCCATCCATCACTTGGCCTAGTAGCAGCTCAGTCCCATAGAAGTTAATGGGGTTGAGTTGCGATACCAAGCACAGCCGCTATACAACGTACGACGCTGTGTTTGGTGAGCTGAGAGAAGGCTCCAGGGCTACTGCGAGCGCCAGAGCCTTCTCAAACAGCTGATCGGCAGGGGTCTTGGGTGTCGAACCCAACCAATCAGATAATGATGACCTATCCAGTAGATAGGTCATCAGTAAAAAACTCTCAGAAAAACCCTTTAATGCATATGATACAGGCTGTCGGTCTTCTCAGGAAGTTGAGCCTTGGGCACTGCTCCAAACCAGAGATGTTCTTCAGTTCACACCTGCTTACTGCTTATTCACCTTCTCTTCCTCTTTTGACCTCCTATAGGGAAAAATGGTAGCCTGACCCTTAGACCAGTCCCACCCTTGTTTTCAAGCATTTTCAATTCTTTGTAGAAAAGTAGTCCAGCCGAGCTTCAGACTTTCCAAAGTGGAGAATGGGGATCTCCAATTCCTTTGTGGAGCCCATAACATATATTTGATCTAAGAAGACTTGACCCTGAAACAGGGCCCGGGCCTGGGATAACTCCTTAATATTGCAGACTCACAGCTTCAGACATGTATTAACGGCTCATAACGTGTTAGACACCATGAAAAATTATCTTTGAATTTTCTATGCAGCTACTGTTTCACAGTGAACTCCCGAAATATGACCGCAGCCAGCGAGAAATAGATTCAACAGATTCAGTAACAGACCTGATGTTTCATTACGTTCGGTCTGTGGGATTAGACTAACAACTGCTTTGCATTCAGCAGAGACAATGGAATAGCTGAAAACCATTTATAAATCTGATTATTTTTTGCTTTACCTTTCCTCCGGTTCCTGCAGCTGCCGGACGGTCACGCTCAAGGATTGACATATTTCACATGTTCCTGTAAAGTCCGGGCTGATTGCAAAGAAGAAATTTTTTGGCCAAACTGCACTGCAAGCAATTACGTACATTTAAAGGGACCCGTACCTTCCAAGACTGGTCCACCAGAGGATCCTACAGTAGACCCAGGAGCTGATACAAAAATGAGCGACCAATTAGACCACAGTGAGGTTCCTCCTGTTTCACAATAGGTTCACACAGGTTTCATAAATATAGAGGCAGGCTTTGTAGTCTAAGGCCCCATTGCAAAATATGTAGAAGGGCCCTAAGGACCAGGCATCATAGTTTGGGTCTGCATCCCCTATAATTACACCGCAGTTTTAATCGATTCCAGTTATAAACATCTAAAAAGCAATATGACTAGCTGAGGAGATCTGATTATTAGAAGGACCCCTTGACCATAAGTGCTCTATTACATGGGTCGATGATCGGCCCAAATGACTGATCATAAGAACGCTCATTCACCAAACATTATCCCATGTAAAAACAGCAATGACCGTCCTCCAGTGTTTATTCCAGGATTAAACTGGCCTGGCCCGTTTAAAGGGATCCTAAGCAGATCAAAAAGAGTCCAACAGCTGGAACCTCAGCGATCAGGTGCAATCTGTAGAGAAGTTCGGCAGTGTTTGATTTGTCTGCAGCACCACCCCAGGACAGATTAGGCATTCATGAATAAACACACAAAAATGGATACATGTGCGGTCTGTGATTCAGATGTAAGAATAAAAGACTCAAAATTTTTTTAATAGGGTTACATGAACATGAATTTTCTAAACAGGACTGGAGCACGGACTATAACGTTTTGATTGTTTTTGTTAGATATACCGAATATCTAAATAAAATAAAAAAATATTTAAAAAAACATCGAGTCAAACCTGTTTTTTGTTTTTTTTTAGAAATCTATTGCCTCCCCTTTAAACCACAATTATGGCAGTATAATTAAAACCAGTTTACCTATGTGAGTATAACAAGCTACCTTGGAAAGTGGTAATAGAATTAGCTTTTATCCTTTTCCAAGGGCATACATATCACATTTCCTGTCACCACTCTACATACCTAATACCAAACACATGTTCGAATGAAGACAAGCTCTAGTGGTTCCCAAAACCTTGCATCTGGATTACATTTTGCAATCTGAGGACCTAAATGAGAAAAAGATGAAGCAAAAACGGCTTGAAAACCCTTTCAGCGCCAGAGCTGGTGTGAACTCCAATGAGTGCCTCTAATGGTCTCCAAGCTGAGGCTGTTGTGTAACTACGACTCCCAGCGTACAACAGCTGGAAGACCACAGGTATAGACACTCGAACATGGCCTTCAGAAAGCTTCTGGAAAGTGAACTGAAGCCATAAACTGTGGCATCTATGACGGTATGGTAGGACTTCAGATGGTCATCTGAAATTTTCCATCTCTTCTTATTGTTTTGGCTTGGAGTAACATCCATCCATCATTGAATAGGTTAAGGAGCAAGAACCTGCCTCACTCTATAAATCACCATCTACCAGATGCATCGTGTTCCAGAACAGGTCTTTGGCATTTTTCTAATAAGCTTAAACTTTATAATATTTGCCAGAAGTTATGGGGCCCAGAGCAAGGAGCAATGTAGTCCCTGGAGGTCACTTATGAAGTGTGTATTGAGGAGCAGCTGTTACGATCACGTACTGGAATGTGGACTCCCTAAACTGCAATCTGTTTGGCTCTGGCTAGACTGGGATGTGAAGTCTAATAGATCCCCTGGTCTTCAATTTTAAGCAATGCCAGAATGTATGGACTTTGCTAAATGCAGATCATCAGGTCATGGTCCACAGAATACTGTAGTCCAGGACTGGCAGCAGTAGTGCTGATACATCGGTAGCATAGTGAGGAGCATAACCAAGGGTTATCAACAGCAGAGCAATCAGAAATGCAAGAAACCGGAGAAAGAGATGGGAAGGTAGTCAGTAATGTATGTAAGGGCCAGAAGCAGAAGAACTAATGGTAGCAACTAGACAATATGAAGGACAAGGCAAGAACAAGGTCAGGAACTATTCCAGGTGAGGATTCGAATCAATCAGGAGTGAAATCAGAAACAGGAACAACAGCCAGGACAGGAATGGACCAGGCAAAGAATGAAGATTTCCCTTTAAGTAGGCCCCCAGGTCTCATGTCATCTTTGGATGCTAGTTGTTCTAGCAACCCAATGCTGCGCAGGATCCCACGTAGCAGAGCTGTGGCGTTATGTCCACCATTGTAACCTCTCACTTGATTTCACTGTAGTTTAATGGCTTGGTTATTATTTGTAATGAGAATTCTTTAATAAGAGTCTTCAAGTGAGCACCCCTGCACAGACATACTGTTCGGGTCAATTCTGCAGCGAGCACTTGAGAAGTGGGAGCGGAGGATGGGAGTGGTAGTGGCTCTGACTATAGGATGTTTTGGGGTGGTTTCACCCAAGCCGTTGCTCCCTAGGACTAGTGCAGTGAGAGGAGGGTGCACCTTTCCTTTCCTTGGGACACTCTCTGTAGTTGGGGCTTCTGCCTGATAGTAGTTTGTGGTGCCATGGATGTTGGTATTCGCATGGGTGCCTGCAGAAGCTGTAGTAGTGCATTGGCCCTCATATGATGTAGTAGGAGTCAGGAAACCAGACCAGAGGGCAGAGATAAAGGATAGCCCCTTGGTCTTTCATGAAAAGGAGTTCCACATCTGGTGGTGGCTCTGGAGTGTATGATGCAGTATCTATAGAGTAATCACTATTCGGCATGTCATGTAGGATCAATTCAGATGAACTAGGTTGTAGGCGGCTGTGAGGGAGTTGAGGCAGCAGATAAACCGTTGTTGATATCACTCCGGACTTGTGTGCAGTTCTCTTGGGTTCTCGCCATCTCACAGTGTAGTAGGTTTCTCTTTTTAGGACCCATTTTGGAATCAGAAAGTTTTGGTCGCAAGATTCGTGGTAGATAGTACAGTTGTGTTGCAGCAGGTTCAGCTTGCTCAGTTTTGTTTGGGGTGCCCTTGATGTTGGTGGTTGCATGGGTGCCTGGCCAGGGTGCAATGGCTAGTGTATGGTGTAGTAGGAGTCAGTAACCAGGCCAAAGGTAGAAAAAAAGACGTCTTTTTTTTTTGTACTTGCGTGCAAAATAAGAGGTATAGTACACCCTCCATACCTTGTCAGTTTTCCCAGATTGCAGGCTATGGAGGTATGCAAAGTGGCAAGTAATGTCATTCTTGATATGCTAACTTGCTAAAGTCTAAAGGTTTTAGAGGCACGTCTGGCCAGGACGTGGTTTAGTGTGACGGGTGTCTTAACTATAGTCCCTCACAAGCATAAAAGTCTGGTTAACTCGCTGACTCCTATGCTTGGACATGCAGACTCTTAGTTCTTGTTTTTATTTCTTTCTCTTGCTCTTATTTCTTTCTGTAGCAGAAGCAGTAACTTACAGAGATCTCTTAATCTCTGGATGCTGAGGCCTAAGGAGAAGGAACACATGGACTTTCTTCTTCTCTCCTCACTCACTAGACTAAAACTCCCCCTCCAGACAGGAAGTTGGACTTGGACTAGCCCACACCTGCCAAGAGGGGAGGAACAGAAAGTTCCTGAGCTCCCTCTAGTGATGGGTAGAGAATGTTATATTTTAACCCAATCTTATCTTGGGTAAATGCTTCTAATAGAATGTAAATGAGTTCCAATGATCTCAGGGCAGAATCAAACAGAGACAGTTTTCTTGGAATTAATCCATTTATAATCATATTTTGCATATAAGGCAATCTTTACATTTTACCTATCATTAGAAAATAAACCCATACAATTCTTAGGCAGCTATATTTGTGTACTAGGTGTAGAGCAGCTGAACATCTGAAAATTGTGCTGTAAAATTGCTAGTTTCTGTAAAATGTACATTTTCTCTCTCGTTAGCTTTCTGAGTTGGGTGGGCTCTTCCTGATGTAACCTGTGTACTGCTCGCCAATGAAATGTATCCCCTGTTGCTCTGCCCCCATACTACCCTTCACACTATTTCCCTAAAACACTGATTTGAGAAACTGCAGCTGCACCCCCCCTCTTCCCTCCTCTCTGTTGTCTACTTACTTTGTATGAATATTTTGGGGGACCAAGGAGGTTTCTGAGGAGAGCCTACAGGAAGGGAAGGGGGGAATACAGGCTGCTGAAAAAGAAAATACCATGCCACTTTCCCCTAATAAAGTACACTGCTCAAAAAAATAAAGGGAACACAAAAATAACACATCCTAGATCTGAGTTAATTAAATATTCTTCTGAAATACTTTGTTCTTTACATAGTTGAATGTGCAGACAACAAAATCACACAGAAATAAAAAAATGGAAATCAAATTTTTCAACCCATGGAGGTCTGGATTTGGAGTCACACTCAAAATTAAAGTGGAAAAACACACTACAGGCTGATCTAACTTTGATGTAATGTCCTTAAAACAAGTCAAAATGAGGCTCAGTAGTGTGTGTGGCCTCCACGTGCCTGTATGACCTCCCTACAACGCCTGTGCATGCTCCTGATGAGGTGGCGGACGGTCTCCTGAGGGATATCCTCCCAGACCTGGACTAAAGCATCTGCCAACTCCTGGACAGTCTGTGGTGCAACGTGACGTTGGTGGATAGAGCGAGACATGATGTCCCAGATGTGCTCAATTGGATTCAGGTCTGGGGAACGGGCGGGCCAGTCCATAGCATCAATGCCTTCGTCTTGCAGGAACTGCTGACACACTCCAGCCACATGAGGTCTAGCATTGTCTTGCATTAGGAGGAACCCAGGGCCAACCGCACCAGCATATGGTCTCACAAGGGGTCTAAGGATCTCATCTCGGTACCTAATGGCAGTCAGGCTACCTCTGGCGAGCACATGGAGGGCTGTGCGGCCCTCCAAAGAAATGCCACCCCACACCATTTTACTGACCCAATGCCAAACCGGTCATGCTGGAGGATGTTGAAGGCAGCAGAATGCTCTCCACGGCGTCTCCAGACTCTGTCACGTCTGTCACATGTGCTCAGTGTGAACCTGCTTTCATCTGTGAAGTGCACAGGGCGCCATTGTCGAATTTGCCAATCTTGGTGTTCTCTGGCAAATGCCAAACGTCCTGGGCTGTAAGCACAACCCCCACCTGTGGACGTCGGGCCCTCATATCACCCTCATGGAGTCTGTTTCTGACTGTTTGAGCAGACACATGCACATTTGTGGCCTGCTGGACGTCATTTTGCAGGGCTCTGGCAGTGCTCCTCCTGCTCCTCCTTGCACAAAGGTGGAGGTAGCGGTCCTGCTGCTGGGTTGTTGCCCTCCTACAGCCTCCTCCACATCTCCTGATGTACTGGCCTGTCTCCTGGTAGTGCCTCCATGCTCTGGACACTACGCTGACAGACACAGCAAACCTTCTTGCCACAGCTCGCATTGATGTGCCATCCTGGATAAGCTGCACTACCTGAGCCACTTGTGTGGGTTGTAGACTCCGTCTCATGCTACCACTAGAGTGAAAGCACCGCCAGCATTCAAAAGTGACCAAAACATCAGCCAGGAAGCATAGGAACTGAGAAGTGGTCTGTAGTCACCACCTGCAGAACCACTCCTTTATTGGGGGTGTCTAGCTAATTGCCTATAATTTCCACCTGTTGTCTATCCCATTTGCACAACAGCATGTGAAATTGATTGTCACTCAGTGTTGCTTCCTAAGTGGACAGTTGGATTTCACAGAAGTGTGATTGACTTGGAGTTACATTGTGTTGTTTAAGTGTTCCCTTTATTTTTTTGAGCAGTGTATATTTGCATACAATCACATTAACTATGTATGCTTCAATTAAAAAAACAATCTAATAATTCCTGAATTCACTTGTCAACTTTACATATGTCTTTTATGATTGAAGCTGACACTTTGTATAGAGCAGAATCAGATACATTACCAGATGCACAAACCAATATTTACTAGTACTATATGAAGAATTCAGTATAACCGTACAAATATCTATCTATCTATCTATCTATCTATCTATCTTTCAGGGATGTGAATCAAAAGTAGTGTTCTTTAATCACCAAAGCGACGTTTCAGTCCTCTTACTGGGACATCTATCTATCTAGCTAGCTATCTACTCTCTATCTATCTATCTATCTATCTATGCTCTATCTATCTAATATCAATCAATCAATGAATAAAGCTTTAGTGGCAGGTCTAAAAATTATATATTAGTATTGCCAAAGCATGTGGGAAATATGGGGTTGAGAAATGGGGACACACTCCAGGTCAGGGTATCGGAGTCCATGGCATATCAGGCTCCTCTCAGTCTGTGGCAGGCACTGATATATTGTGCTGTATGTCCACAGTGGTCTCTTGCTCTCACAGCAGGATGGGCAGTTTCTCTTCCTCCTTCATGGAGCTGAAGTCTGGGAGTATATCAGAGAGTCTCCTAAAGTGGATGTCCCTCACTGTTGAGTATTTGGGACAGTGTATCAGGAAGTGGGCATCATCCTCCACCGCCTCCAGGTGGCACTGCTGGCACAGTCTTCTTTTTTCTAGGCATGTAGCTCTGTCTATGCCGTCCGGATTCGCCAGGCTGTGGGCGCTCAGTTTGTAGCAGCTCAGGATTTTCCGGTCTCTGGGGTTCCCTAGTTTCTCCAGATATGGGGCCAGTTTGTAGTGTCTCTGCAGGCTCTGTACACCGTCAGTTTTTGGGATGCTCTCACCTCCTTCCTCCATTCACTGACGTATTCCTCATGTCTTTTGTTTACTGTGTTCCTGATCCCAGCTTTTGTGAGGTAGTGTGGGGTGATTTTCTGGTCGGGCTGAGTTTCAGTAAGTTGATTTTGGGGCTTTGCCTTGCCTGGGATCCCTTTGGTGTAGCAAGGCTTTATGGTGATTGGAGCCTTCACTACTACCATGTAGATGGCCCCAGAATGTTAGCGCCCTCTTCTGGATTGTAAAGTGCAGAGGGAATCTGCCCAGCTCCCCTCAACAGGCACTGCTCCAATGGACCTGGAGGAGATGCTTACAGAATTCCAGGTGGAATATTTCTGTTGGGCTGGAATCCCATCTTGACCAGTCGGGGTACGTGTGAGGGCCCCAGACTTCACTGCCATACAGGAGGATTGGTGCAATTATGGAGTCAAAGATTTTAAGCCAGACCCTCACGAGTGCTTTGAGGTGGTACAGTCGTCTTCTGATGTCGTAGAAGGTCTTGCATGCTTTGTCTTTCAGCTCCTCATGGGCTGATTTGAAGCTCCCAGTTTGGTCAATTATCAGGCCCAGGTAGGTGTACCTGTTGGTGACTGTAAGAGGGTGGTTGTGTAGGGTGAAGGTAGGGACCTGGCTGACTTTGTTTTCCTTCTCTGGAACACCACAGTGTTGGTCTTTTTTAAATTGATTGGAAGGGCCCATGTGGTGCTGAATTTCTCCAGAATGACTACCTGGTCTTGGAGACCTTTCTCAGTTGGTGGTAGTAGGGAAAGGTCATCCGCATACCGGAGAAATTTCACCTCAGTGTCATGGAGGATGAGACCTGGTGTTGAGGAGGACTCCAGAGCCACTGCCAGCTTGTTGATGTAAATGTTAAAGAGAGTTGGACTGAGGCTGCAGCCCTGTCTGACTCCTCGGCTCTGCTGGAAGTAAGCCGTTCTTTTCCCATTTAACTTCACGCTGCATCGGTTCTCGGTGTAGGAGCTTTTGATGACGTTGTATGTCTTTCCTCCTATTCCGCTCTCCAATAGCTTCATAAGCAATTCTGGGTGCCACACAGAGTCAAAGGCCTTTTTGAAGTCCACGAAACAAGCGTATATCTTTTCCTGCTTTGTGTTGTGGACATGGCTCTGGATGAGGCGGTGCAGTGGTACGGAGTGTAGACGCGGTCTGTGGTACGGTGGTTTGGCATGAACCCTGCTTGGCTTTTACTGAGTACATTGTGCTGGGTCAGAAAGCCGAGGATTCTATGGTTCAGGATGCTGTTAAATAGTTTTCCCCACATTGCTGCTGACACATATCCCTCGGTAGTTGGGTTATGACACCTTGGTTCCAGGCTTGGGGGAAGTAACCAGCGATTAGCACAATGTTGTACAGTTTTGCTATGGCTGCCTGTATTGCTGGTGGGCTGTACTTATTCATTTCAGGTGGGATGCCATCTGTGCCGCTGGCTTTCTTACCTCTTATGGTTAATATTCTCTCTGATATCTCCTGCAGTGTTATGGGTGAGTCGAGCAGGTTTTTGGAGTTCTTTAAATATCTCTTCCATGCTCTTCAGTTTTGACCTCATTTGTTCTTGGCCTGGGTTACGTTCTTCTTTTGGGATGTCTCTGTAGAGGTCTCTGAAATACTGGAGCCAGATGTTGCCGTCCTGAATATGGAAGTTGTTTTTCTTCTCATTTGTGCCCAGGTGGTTTCATAGTTCCCAGAAGGAGTTATCTTGGAGGGCATCTTGAAGCTGTGTAAGTTTGGTTAAGGTATATTCTTGCTTTTTCCTTCTGAGGAGGGTTTTGTATTGCCTCTGCGTTGTGTCTTAGACTTCCTGCAGGTTGGTGTCGTTGGGATCTCTATGCTTTTTATTTGAGGTCTTCCTTACAGCTCTGCACTCCTCATCAAACCAAGTGTTGGGGTTATCTTCTTTTTGCTTCAGGTGGCTATACTTTTTCAGGTCAGCCATTTCTGCCGTGGTGTAAAATATATTATTAATAAATATATTACAGCTTGATTGACTCCTTCTGGGTTTATCTCAAATACCTTGTTGTTGAAGTAGTAGAGGTTCCCTTGGATTTCTGGTTTATTGTGCACCTTGAGGTATTTGTCCTGGTGGTTTGTTTGTGGACTTAATATATAGGGATGTTTGGTTGTGATCAAACAAGCGCGATTGTGGGCTGACTATGAAGGCCCCAAAGTTTGCGGGGTCCATGTCTGTGATGGCGTAGTCCGCTATGCTGCTACCCACATGGGCGTTTAATGTAGGCTTTCCTAGAGAGTCTCCCTTGGTGTGACTGTTGAGTATGTGAAGTCCTAGGCTTCGGCAAAGATTCAACAATTTTTTGCTTTTATTTATCGTGCTGTCGTAAACCGTCGCTGTCGGTCTGTGCTCCATATATATATAGATGTTTCCATCTGTGGTCAGGTAGTCTCTTTCCCTGCCTGTTCTGGCATTGAGGTCTCCCATGATAAGGACTTTGCCCAGGGTTTGATAGTGGGCGGCTTCCCTTTGCAGGATCTCAAAGCATTCTGAGTTGTAGTAGTGGGACTCAGGTGGTGGTATGTATGTAGGCCGCACAGAGGTAGATGTCGGAGTGGAAGGTGAGGATGGAGCGTTCTATTCTGATCCAGATGTGACTGTTTCCCCGTTTCACTGGTCTAATCTGCTCATGGAGCTCCACTTTATACCACACTAGTATTCCTGTTACGCTGAGCGCTCCGGGTCCCCTGCTGGCCTCGGAGCGCTCACAGCGTATGCCCCCAGGCAGCACTCCAGCGTCTCGGCGTGTGCGTCCTCGCTCTCTAGGGGGCGCGCGCGCCGGGACTCTTAGATTCAAAGGACCAGTGCACAGGTGATTGGTGCCTGGTCCAAAGGGGTTATTAAGGGTTAAGGTTGTGAGAGGCAGTGCTGACTTAATTAGGCTGCACCTGTGCACTGCCCATTTATACCTTCTCCTCCCACAGCTTTCTGCCGGATCTTTGTGCCTTGTGCCTCAGAGAAAGCGTTCCTTTCCATGTTAGTTTGCCTTACCTGTTGCCGTACCTGTTGCTACCGTCCACTCGCCTTTGAACCTTTGCCGCCTGCCCTGACCGCTGCTACGTCCGACTTCGCTCTTGCCTTCTCCCTGTGTACCACGCCATATCACCAGCCAGAGAGGTCGAGTTGTTACTAGGGGACACGACCTGGTAGTTACCGCCGCAGCAAATCCATCCCGCTTTGCGGCGGGCTCTGGTGAAGACCAGTAACTGCTTAGAACCGGTCCTCTAGTACAACCCGCGCCATCGCCTCTCTGGTCCAGAGGATCCACTACCTGTCCTGCCGGTACGTGACAGTAAGATCCGGCCATGGATCCCGGTGATGTTCCCCTGCCAAGCCTGGAGGACCTCACCACCATTGTGGCCCAGCAGGGTCAACAACTGGCCCAGTTGACCGCTATGTTGCAGCAGATCCTGCCTTCTCTGCGACAGCCAGCTCCTCCGTCTGCTCCTGCTGCATCACCTCCGCCTGCAGTTACCACCGGTTCCAGAATCCGTTTGTCCCTACCAGACAAATATGACGGAGATCCTAAGCAGTGCCGTGGGTTCTTGTCGCAGTGCTCTCTCCACCTCGAGCTCCTGTCCGACCAGTTTCCTTCTGAGCGAGCCAAGGTAGCCTTTATTCTCAGTTTACTGTCCGGGAAGGCCCTGGCCTGGGCTACACCACTATGGGACCGCGCAGATCCTGCCACCACTTCCGTCCAGAGCTTCTGCCTAGAGTTCCGGAATGTTTTTGAGGAGCCTGCCCGGGTTACCTCCGCAGAGACTGCCTTGCTAAATTTGACCCAAGGAGGTTCTTCCGTGGGTGACTATGCCATTCAGTTCCGCACCCTGGCCTCTGAGCTGAACTGGAACAATGAAGCCCTTTGCGCCACCTTCAAGAAAGGACTTAACAGTGAAGTAAAGGACGTTCTGGCTGCACGTGAGCTTCCTTCCACTCTTAGTGACCTCATCTTGCTGGCCACTAGGATAGACAAACGTTTCGCCGAAAGACAAGAGGAACTCCTCCTTGAAAAGGAAAAAACTCGTCCTAGACGCTTTTCTCGTCTGGCTCCCGTTTTTCCGCATCCACCTCAACCCGCTACTGGGTTTTCCGCCGCGGAAGCCATGCAGGTGGATCGGTCACGCTTGACTACGCAAGAACGAAGCCGCCGCAGAAACGAGAACCTGTGTCTGTACTGTGCCAGTACCGAGCACTTCCTTAGAGATTGTCCTCTCCGTCAACCGCGTTCGGGAAACGCTCGCACCTAGTAAGCGTGGGAGAGGCGTTGCTAGGTGTGGATTCTTCCTCTCCACGTCTCATCATACCCGTGCAGCTGATCATCTCTTCCAAGTCCTCTTTCTCCGCAGCCGCCTTCTTGGATTCCGGTTCAGCTGGCAACTTCATTCACGCCTCCTTGGTTGACAAGTACCGTATTCAAGTAATCCATCTACCCAAGCCGTTTTTCATCTCTACTGTTAACGGTGAGAGACTCTCTGCCACCGTGCAGTTCCGTACCCAGCCTCTGCAGATGGACATCAGAATATTTCATACCGAGACTTTAGAGTTCTTTGTACTTCCCTTTTGTTCCTCCGAACTCCTCCTGGGTCTGCTGTGGCTTCAACGTCATAGTCCTGTCCTGAATTAGTCCACCGGTGAGATCCTGCGTTGGGGCTCCTCCTGTTCGGACCGCTGTCTCAAGCCTGCTCTGGTCAAACAGAACCCGCAAGTTTCTCCGCCTTCTGGGCTGCCCAAGCCATACCATTCCTTCACGGATGTCTTCTGCAAGAAACAAGCTGAGGTTCTTCCTCCTCACCGATCCTATGATTGCCCGATCGACCTGATACCCGGTTCTACTCCACCCCGGGGCAGAATTTATCCTCACTCTCCTCCTGAGACTCTTGCCATGTCCGACTATATACGTGAGAACCTACAGAGAGGATTCATAAGAAAATCTTCTTCTCCTGCTGGGGCCGGTTTTTTCTTCGTGACAAAAAAAGACGGCTCCCTCCGCCCCTGCATTGACTACAGAGGTCTTAATAAAATTACCATCAAGAACCGTTACCCTCTGCCTCTAATCTCTGAGCTATTTGATCGTCTCCGAGGGGCTAAGATCTTCACTAAATTGGACCTTCGAGGGGCCTATAATCTGATCCGTGAGGGAGACGAATGGAAGACCACCTTTAACACAAGGGACGGCTATTTTGAGAATTTGGTGATGCCCTTCGGCCTCTGCAACGCACCTGCTGTCTTCCAGGAATTTGTCAATGACATTTTCAGGGACTTACTTTACACCTGCGTGGTCGTATACCTGGATGATATCCTCATCTTTTCCTCCAATTTGGATCAACACCGGGTCCATGTGCAACAAGTTCTTACTCGTCTTAGGAGAAATCGCCTGTACGCCAAACTTGAAAAATGTCTTTTTGAACAGACCTCCCTGCCTTTCCTGGGATACATTATCTCAGCCCAAGGACTTCAAATGGACCCAGCCAAACTCTCGGCGGTTCTGGATTGGCCACGTCCCTCTGGCCTCCGAGCCATACAAAGATTTCTGGGCTTTGCGAATTACTACAGGCAATTCATCCCTCACTATTCCACTCTGGTAGCTCCTATCGTGGCTCTCACTAGAAAAGGAGCTAACCCCAAATCCTGGCCTTCCCAAGCCGAGGAAGCCTTCCAGTCCCTGAAATCCGCCTTTGCCTCTGCACCGGTTCTCTCTAGACCAGATTCCACCAAGCCCTTCTCTCTTGAAGTGGATGCCTCCTCGGTGGGAGCCGGAGCTGTCCTCACCCAGAAGTCTTCCCGGGGCAAAACTTCAACTTGTGGCTTCTTTTCAAAAACATTCTCTTCCGCAGAGAGAAATTACTCCATTGGGGACAGGGAACTTCTGGCTATTAAATTGGCACTGGAGGAATGGAGACATTTACTCGAGGGGGCCACACATCCTGTGTACATCTTCACGGACCACAAGAACCTGGCTTATCTCCAGTCTGCTCAGAGATTAAATCCCCGTCAGGCTCGTTGGTCTCTGTTCTTCGCCCGCTTTAACTTTGAGATCCATTTCCGTCCGGCTTGTAAGAACATTAGGGCAGATGCTCTGTCTCGCTCCTCTGATGTGGTGGGCGACGAGTTAACACCTCGATATATTATCCCTCCAGAACGCCTTATTACAGTCGCTCCCGTGGACCTGCGCCTTCTTCCTCCTGGCAAATCCTACGTACCTCCATGTCAGCGGCTGCGAATCCTCAAGTGGGGCCACGCCTCCCCTTTTGCCGGTCATCCAGGGGTGCTAAAGTCTCTCCAACTAATCTCCCAAAGGTACTGGTGGCCTTCTCTGGAGAAAGATGTCTCGGACTTCGTCCAGGCCTGTATGATTTGACCCCGGGATAAATCGCCTCGCCAGAAACCAGCGGGTCTCCTCTTGCCTCTACCTGTTCCTGAAGTTCCCTGGTCTCACATCGCCATGGACTTTATTACAGATCTTCCCTCCTCCCATGGCAAGTCCGTTATTTGGGTCGTGGTGGATCGCTTCTCCAAGATGGCTCACTTTGTACCCCTGCCCGGTCTACCCTCTGCACCCATGTTGGCCAAACAATTTTTCCAACACATCTTCCGTCTCCATGGCCTTCCCAAACATATTGTCTCGGATCGTGGGGTACAATTCGTCTCCAAATTCCGGAGGGCTCTATGTGCTCAGCTCGGGATCAAATTGGACTTTTCTTCTTCGTACCATCCTCAGTCTAACGGCCAAGTAGAACGGGTGAACCAGATTTTGGGTGACTATCTGCGTCACTTTGTATCCTCACGCCATGACGACTGGGCTGATCTACTTCCCTGGGCGGAGTTCTCCTACAACTACAAACAATCCTCTTCCTCTAACAAGTCTCCTTTCTTTGTAGTTTTCGGCCGTCATCCTCTTCCACCTCTGCCGAAGTCTCCCACTCCTTCTTCTGTACCTGCCGTTGACAGTCTTGTACAGGATTTTTCCTCCATCTGGCGAGAAACCCATGCTGCTCTCCTCAGGGCTTCCGCCCGTATGAAGGTTCAAGCTGACAAGAGACGCAGATCTCCACCGGAATTTTGCCCGGGTGACAAGGTGTGGCTCTCCTCTAGGTACATCCGATTTAGGGTCCCAAGTTACAAGTTGGGCCCTCGTTTCTTGGAACCCTATAAAATCAAGAGTCGTATCAATCAAGTTTCTTATCAGCTCCATCTTCCTCCCTCCCTCCGAATCCATAACTCCTTCCATGTCTCCCTTCTTAAACCTGCTGTCTTTAACCGTTTTTCTCCCAAGCTTGTTTCTCCCACCCCTGTCGGCGGTACCTCCGATATATTCTCTGTCAAGGAGATCTTGGCGACCAAGATCTCCCAGGGGAAAAGATTTTTTTTGGTCGACTGGGAGGACTGCGGTCCTGAGGAGAGGTCATGGGAGCCGGAGGAGAACATCCTGGACCGCAGTCTCATCCGCAAATTCTTCGGTACCAAAAAGGGAGAGAGACCAAAGGGGGGGGAGGTACTGTTACGCTGAGCGCTCCGGGTCCCCTGCTGGCCTCGGAGCGCTCACAGCGTATGCCCCCAGGCAGCACTCCAGCGTCTCGGCGTGTGCGTCCTCGCTCTCTAGGGGGCGCGCGCGCCGGGACTCTTAGATTCAAAGGACCAGTGCACAGGTGATTGGTGCCTGGTCCAAAGGGGTTATTAAGGGTTAAGGTTGTGAGAGGCAGTGCTGACTTAATTAGGCTGCACCTGTGCACTGCCCATTTATACCTTCTCCTCCCACAGCTTTCTGCCGGATCTTTGTGCCTTGTGCCTCAGAGAAAGCGTTCCTTTCCATGTTAGTTTGCCTTACCTGTTGCCGTACCCGTTGCTACCGTCCACTCGCCTTTGAACCTTTGCCGCCTGCCCTGACCGCTGCTACGTCCGACTTCGCTCTTGCCTTCTCCCTGTGTATCACGCCATATCACCAGCCAGAGAGGTCGAGTTGTTACTAGGGGACACGACCTGGTAGTTACCGCCGCAGCAAATCCATCCCGCTTTGCGGCGGGCTCTGGTGAAGACCAGTAACTGCTTAGAACCGGTCCTCTAGTACAACCCGCGCCATCGCCTCTCTGGTCCAGAGGATCCACTACCTGTCCTGCCGGTACGTGACAATTCCTCCCGAACAGCGGCCAAGTTTGGTGGTTTTATTTTTCAGGGCCGGGACAGAGATTTCCCTGTATCCAGTGGGCACCAGGGACTCGCTCTCTGCCTTAGTCCATGTTTCTAGAAGGATCTGAATGTCAATGTTTCTCAAACTCTGGGTGAAGTCTGGATCATTTACTTTACATCCAAAGGCTGACGCGTTCAGACCTTGGATGTTCCAGCTGCTGATTATAAAGGATGTCATAGTGGGTCCTTATACCTTGTAATGAGCGGGTTTCATAGGCCAAGCTAGGGGTCTGACTGGTTCTGGTATGATAGATAAGGCTTGTGTTGTCCAGTCACTTGAATGTTCTACATAAAGTTCTGAGCAGGTTTTTTTTATCTTGTCTAGGTCTCTGCTCTGTATTTCTCTGTGTGAGGCGGGTGGTTTCCTCCATGGTTTTTGCCTCTGGTGGCCCACGTTGGGGTACACAGTGTTGTTTCCTGTTTGTGGTGTGGCGTTTGATACTTGAGGTCTTTGTGTTGTCGGTGGACTTTCCCTGTTGTCTTCAAATTGGCCTGTGTAGGGTCTAGGCCGGGGGGTTCTGTTTAGTACAATGTCCTTGATTTCTTTGGCCAGGAGGCTGACTCCTTGCTTATTGAGGTGTTTGCTGTCATATAGATAAAGGCGGTTGATGGCGGGGTGTTGTGCCAGGGTGATGTTTGCTGGTTTGGATGATATCGTTAGGCACATCCTTTCTAGGCAGCAAGGATGACACTATTATTTTAGTGGCCGGGAACTTCTATTGTGCAGTTTTTGCCAGCTGTTCCTCGATCTGCTGCTGATGGTCTTGAAGGTTGTTTGTACCCATATGTATGATGATATTGGTTGGATTGGTGAAGTGTGGTTCGTTGATAACTGCTGTGACTTGTTTGATCGTTGCACAATTAATTTCTTTAATCCTGTCTTTTGGGAAAATCCACCTCATGTTTAGGTATTTCCCATTGGAGTCTATGATTAGTACTGTATCCGGACATTGGGGCTAACGGGCCGCTTGCTGTTTGGTGAAGGTTTCCTGGGTGCTGTTCGGTCCTGTTACTGGGTCTTCATGTTGGTTTGTGCTTGGGGTTCTAATAATTGTTGGCTCTGTCTCCATGTGTAGCAATCCGCTATTGGTTGGTGTGGTTACATTAATTTCTGGTGTTGTTAATGTGTTACGTATCTTTGGTATAAAGTTCTGGATGCTGGTTGTCATTGTGTCTGTGCTCTTCCCCGACCCCCCCTTCCTGATTCTGTATCTGCGTCTTTAGATGTGTTATCTCTTGTTGTAGCTTTCTATTTTCTTGTTGTAGGGCATGCAGTTTACATTGCATTTCTCCAAGAACTGCTGTAAATTCACATTTCAGTTTGTTTATTTCAATAACTGCTTTGTCATTTGCATTTTTGTCACTTCGGTTTCTTTGAAGTTCTTCCTTGAATTGAACGAAGTCTCTTTCTAATTGAGATAAACAGTATCTGAGAATGCCGGGTGTTGGGTGGGAAGCATCCTCACCTAGAGCCTCAGGGGGCTCTTTGGGGGTTGTCTCTGGTTTTTCTTCTGACTTGTATTTTTGGGCCAGGTTTTTGATATGAGGAAAGGTTCTTTCAAACTGTGTTAAGTTGTCCTCATTGACTTGTATCATGATGGTGCCGGTATTGTATAGATTTATGGTGAGTACCGTGTCCTCCTCATCCCCTGTTTCCTTTATCCTGATCTGTCGGCCCCTGTTGATGCCGCACTTTGATACGTTAATATAATGTCTGCAGAAGGCTGTGTGCCAGGCAGACGGCTTCTCAGTGAAGAACAATACGTCTGTTTTCCTCCTCTGTGGCTTCTTATAAGTGAAATCAGCGTAGAGGGTCTATGGACTCTGTCTAATGGTTGCATCTTTTACAGCTTTCCTTTCTTGAGTGCTCCTCGGCCCTTCTGAGTATGTTATCTCAGGGATGTCTGACCCCCTGCTGGCTGAGGCTTTTGTCTTTTCCTCATCTACATTGCTGGACATTCCTTGTTCCAGATTGTGGTTTTCCATTTCTTAAATGATATCCTTATTTCTATGGAGCTTGGTCTCTAGCAGTTTCTAGTGAGGTTGTGGGGGGTTTGGTGTTGGAGCAGGAGCTCTTACCTGTGGTTCGTCAGTTCTCTGGACTCTGGATGATGATGGTACTTGTTTGTAGTCTGTCCTGTTAATTGCTGTCTGTCCTCTAAGCAAAAATCTTGTTTTGTCTTTTAAAATCCATAAATTTCTCCTTTTTCATGAAGAGCTTTAGTCCTGCTCGCTTGTGTATCCCATGGAGTCGATATTTCCCATATTTTGTTTTAAAATGTGCTCATTACAAGGTATAAAGTGATGAAAACAAGGGAGCTCATGTTCAGTGCTGCTTACTCCTGGGCTGCTGGGGTATATCTCTATCTATCTATCTATCTATCTATCTATCTATCTATCTAACCTTCCATTCATCGGTTCTTTTTCATTACTATTTTTCTTTTTGAATCTGAATCCACTTTCCAGACTCTCTCTCTGTTAAGTGACTTTTTATATATAAAACCATTACTAGGGTGATTTCTAGCCAAGACATTACAGACCCGGAATGATTTTCCAGATGCCTAATGGTAATTCACTACTTCATGTGTTTTACTGGAAAAAGGGACGATCTGCAGTTTACAAACAGAGAGATAAACACCATGTTTGGAAATGATCTGCGAGGAGAAAGTACAAGACAGTCAATAATGAAAAGCTATTACAGGGCGAGGGGATTATTGTTCAACATGATCTGAGCTTTCTTGCACAATAGTCATGAACTGTTCTGCCATACGGAGCTATTGCCTCCGGGGAAGGAATAGTTCTGGAAGCAGAAGGATAAAACTTTACATGGGGACATCTTTAAATGAGCCTTTGTTTGCTCCTCAAAAATGTAGGCTTAAGCTTCATAGGTAATATTCAATGAAACCATCAACCTACCAAAGTACCTCTTGACCATTTGCAGTGGCCTGTTTTGGGTTGGCCCCAGTGCTACACTGGGTTCCCCCAGACACTGTTGAAGTGTTACCTCAAGTTGTTGCTCTCCAGAAAGTATTGTAAGGCGTGGTGCACCCCAATGGGAAATAAGTCCAGAGAGTCAAGGTCTGCAGTAAATCAGTGTACTTCTTTACTGGAGGAATTTAAGTGCAAAACAGTACAGGCAATGCACTGAGCTGGAATCTCCAGTCTTCTTCCTGGAAGAAGAAGGTTTCAGGCTGAGGAAACGCCTGAGCTAGCTGTCCCTCTCTCTCTCAGAAGGTTGCTACCCTGGCCAAAGTCTAGGGGACCAGGGTCTGTGGCTCAGTTGTTCGGCTGGCTCCCTGGTCAATGGGCTGGTAACTTTGGGTCTGTGGCTCAGCATCCACATCTCAGCATTCTCTTCTACTAATCACTAGTCCCTATCTGCAGACTGGCAGAGTCTCTCATACCAAGCACCAGTTCCTATTGGCAGACCACCAGGGGCTCTGACTGCTCACCTTAAATACAGTTTCTAGCTGAACTAGAACCTTCTAGTGGGAAGGTTTGAGTGGAGAAGCACAACCTAAATAGAAACAATGTTACAATTTCTGTCTATCATAGACTTGTATAGAGTTTCAACGCAAGTCTATGGGAATGAATATGCAGTTTTTCCAGACCTAAACAACAGAGTTAAACCAGAAGGTCAGTGTGTCTGTTTTTTCCCTCCAAAACTTTGCATAAAAAGAAAGTCCCAAAGTCTCTCAATATTATCTGGCTGTGCCTTAACCCTTTCCACACTGCAGTGCAGCTATAGTGTAATAACAGTGCCAATTAACAGGAAATATTACAATAAACATATTGCAGTTCAACAATATAAAGCAGTGCACTCAACAGCATAACTCAAAAATTAGTGCAAATTAGCAAAAGTGCAATAAAGTATGGAGTTGATGTCTTTTTCATCATAGTGATAGGGTCAAATGTCCACAAATGTTCATAGTCCAAAGTACCCTTGCTCCAGGGTGCTAAACATGTAATTCATTTCTCCCACAGGATTTTGATAATAAACATTAAAGGGGTTGTCTCATCATGGACAATGGGGGCATATCTCTAGGAAATGCCCCCATTGTCCTATAGGTGCTAGTCCCACCGCTGGGACCCGCACCTATATCGAGAACGGAGCCTCGCAAGTGAAGGAGGGCGCACTGCGCATGCGCAGCCGCCCTCCATTCATTTTCTAGGGGGCCGGCGAAAATAGCCGAGTGCTGGCTCAGCTATTTCCGTTGGCCACATAGAAATGAATATGAGCGGGGGTCGCACTTGTGTGGTATGCTCCTATTCACTTCTATGGGGAGCCGGCTTGGTGGTGGCCGGACCGGAGTCCTCCAGCCACCACCTTGCGGGGCTCCGTTATCGATATAGGTGCGGGTCCAAGGGGTGGCCCTAGGACCCCACCCGCCCACCTGTATAAGACAATGGGGGCATATTCTGGCGATATGCCCCCACTGTCCATGATGAGACCTCCCCTTTAATTGCCCTTTGATAACGAGGCATATGAACTGGATTGGGGGGGGGAGACAATGTCGATGGCGTCAGCAGTAATAGTTATGCCCTAGAGTAGACCATATACAATTTACGCCACTTGGTTACCCCCATTAGCCTGAGTAGGGAGATGATGCAAATCGCAGCTGCCGCCTTCCATTTACATGGTCGCCCATTCTTTTACAGGCATGCATGTAATACCCTAGGTGTCCTGTTCATGTGATGACCACACCAGTGGAAGGCTCATTACAAGACAACCATCTCTGAATGTAAACAATACGGGTCTCCATTCAACCACAGCAAGCAGAGATCATGAAAACCACGAGAAATAGATACAGAAAGCATGTCAGAAAATGGTATAACTTTTATCATACTAGAAATAACGCCCCATGAACACAACCATATTTTTTATCCGCGCGGTATTGGTGTTTTTTTCTACGGATCTCACACTGACCCATTCATTTCTGTGGGGTTATGCACACATCTGGATTTTTTTTGCAGATAGCACACTGACCCATTCATTTGTATGGGGCTACGCGTGCATCCGTTTTTTGGGGGGGATCTGTGCGGCCGTTCTGCAAATTATAGAACATGCCCTATTCTGTTCTGAATTGTGGATGAGAATAGTCATTTCTATTGATGGGAGTGAGAAAAATGCGGAGCGCACACGGAAGATGTCTGTATTTTGTGGATCTGTGGTTTGCGGACTGAAATACAGACAAGGCCGTGTGCATGAAGCCTAACCTTTTTTTCTTGAATTATGAGCACCACTGAGGGCTCACATCATACTATTGCTAAGGAGATCCATCATCCTTTCTTCTCCTCCCAGAACAGGCTTAGAGGATAATTACTGGGATATAATACCGCCATACTGTGCTGTATACAGCGCTGAACTGCAGAGGTTTCCACTATGCGACACACTATGACCTATTTGCAAAAATAAATAGGCAATAGGATATATAGATGTAAATGAACTGATACACATACGGTATATAGTATACCTACAAGTACATTTAGCCAAAAAATAAATTAAAATCCCCCCCTAAGGAGAATTACTGTTAGTCTAAAGCATCCAGCAGCCACCCAGGGAGCTGGCCGCCTCCAGCTGGGGGCATATCACAGAAATCAGATCCTGGGCCAGCGTTCTGGTCTCCTGCCAGAGCCACGCTACTTCCCCAGTCCCCACTGAGACCGAATAAAAGCCAGACCACAGGGACATAATGGGAAAAGGAGTTAGATTCCTCTTTAAAAATGCACTTACATAACCTCCACATCTTGCGAATCTGAGACCGCGCTAGTATTTTCCACTGCTCTCATATGTTTACTTTCATTGCAGATTTCTTTTCTCCTGGGTAAATTTTTTTTCTTCTCTTTTTTGGCGCATTAACCATCTCAGCTCCTGAAAGAGAAGAGAACATTACAGGTACAGTGTAGTATGCGCTGTCTGCCGTCTCCATGACATAACCAGGATTAGAGGGCAGGGGTGTTGCTAGGGTCTAAAAACATCAGGGGCACAAGCCCATATGTCTACCCCCACCCCCCCCCCCCCCCCCTACTCAAAACTGAGCTCCTCCACTCACAGTCTATATGCACAGCGCCCCCACCCACAGTATACAGTATATATGCACAACTCTCCCACCCACAGTATACAGTATATGTGCACAGCGCCCCCACCCACAGTATACAGTATATATGCACAGCTCCTCCACCCACAGTATACAGTATCTGCACAGCTCCTCCACCCACAGTATACAGTATATGTGCACAGCTCTCCCACCCACAATATACAGTATATGCACAGCTCCTCCACCCACAGTATACAGTATCTGCACAGCTCCTCCACCCACAGTATACAGTATATGTGCACAGCTCTCCCACCCACAGTATACAGTATACGTGCACAGCTCCTCCACCCACAGTATACAGTATATGTGCACAGCTCCTCCACCCACAGTATACAGTATATGCACAGCTCCTCCACCCACAGTATACAGTATATGCACAGCTCCTCCACCCACAGTATACAGTATATGTGCACAGCTCCTCCACCCACAGTATACAGTATATGCACAGCTCCTCCACCCACAGTATACAGTATCTGCACAGCTCCTCCACCCACAGTATACAGTATATGTGCACAGCTCCTCCACCCACAGTATACCGTATATGTGCACAGCTACTCCACCCACAGTATACAGTATATGTGCACAGCTACTCCACCCACAGTATACAGTATATGCACAGCTCCTCCACCCACAGTATACAGTATCTGCACAGCTCCTCCACCCACAGTATACAGTATATGCACAGCTCCTCCACCCACAGTATACAGTATCTGCACAGCTCCTCCACCCACAGTATACAGTATATGTGCACAGCTCCTCCAACCACAGTATACAGTATATGTGCACAGCTCCTCCAACCACAGTATACAGTATATATGCACAGCTCCTCCACCCACAGTATACAATATATGTGCACAGCTCCTCCACCCACAGTATACAGTATATGTGCACAGCTCCTCCACCCACAGTATACAGTATATGTGCACAGCTCTCCCACCCACAATATACAGTGTCTGCATAGCTCCTCCACCCACAGTATACAGTATATGTGCACAGCTCCTCCACCCACAGTATACAGTATATGCACAGCTCCTCCAACCACAGTATACAGTATATGCACAGCTCCTCCACCCACAGTATACAGTATATGTGCACAGCTCCTCCACCCACAGTATACAGTATATGTGCACAGCTCTCCCACCCACAGTATACAGTATATGTGCACAGCTCCTCCACCCACAGTATACAGTATATGTGCACAGCTCCTCCACCCACAGTATACAGTATAGTATATGTGCACAGCTCCTCCACCCACAGTATACAGTATCTGCACAGCTCCTCCGCGCACAGTATACAGTATCTGCACAGCTCCTCCACCCACAGTATACAGTATATGTGCACAGCTCCTCCACCCACAGTATACAGTATATGTGCACAGCTCCTCCACCCACAGTATACAGTATCTGCACAGCTCCTCCGCGCACAGTATACAGTATATGTGCACAGCTCCTCCACCCACAGTATACAGTATACGTGCACAGCTCCTCCACCCACAGTATACAGTATCTGCACAACTCTCCCACCCACAGTATACAGTATATGCACAGCTCCTCCACCAACAGTATACAGTATTTGCACAGCTCCTCCACCCACAGTATACAGTATATGTGCACAGCTCCTCCACCCACAGTATACAGTATCTGCACAACTCTCCCACCCACAGTATACAGTATATGTGCACAGCTCCTCCACCCACAGTATACAGTATCTGCACAGCTCCTCCACCCACAGTATACAGTATCTGCACAGCTCCTCCACCCACAGTATACAGTATATGTGCACAGCTCCTCCACCCACAGTATACAGTATATGTGCACAGCTCCTCCACCCACAGTATACAGTATCTGCACAGCTCCTCCACCCACAGTATACAGTATCTGCACAGCTCCTCCACCCACAGTATACAGTATATGTGCACAGCTCCTCCAACCACAGTATACAGTATATGCACAGCTCCTCCACCCACAGTATACAGTACCTGCACAGCTCCTCCAACCACAGTATACAGTATATGTGCACAGCTCCTAGAAGCAGCTTATAGTGTAACACACTGATGGGCCCATAAACAGACATGGATGCAAGTGGACCTACATGTAGCTTCCCCGCATTGCTTGCACTTCTCTGTGCTTCTTCACACTGGCACTGGTTGCTGCTGGGCTGGAAAAGGCAATTTACACATCCCTTTTACTGGTACCGGTGTAACGTTACATTACCCTACTTACTACCCTACTTACTAATCTGGACTAATTACTAACTCCAGAACATCCATCCGATCTCCGCGCCTGCGCAGTGTGGGGGTAGGGAGATCTCATGGGCATATTTTCTGTTAAATAAATATATATATATCACAGCACAGGGGTCGTGTCTATTCTGCTTCAGCTTAGAGGACTTGTCCATGCTCTCCCTATCACAGCTCAGGGGGCGTGTCCATGCTCTCCCTATCACAGCTCAGGGGGCGTGTCCATGCTCTCCCTATCACAGCTCAGGGGGCAGTTGAAGGATGAAACTGAGCATGTGCGGCCATCTCAGTGAGCAGGACAAGAAATAAGAGGGGGAAAAAAAACAGTGTCCTCTGTACTAAACCCGACTTCGGATTGTCCCGAGTATGGTGTCCTCCTTATGGGGGTTATGAAAGTGGTCACCCTAGGTATAAGGCAACGGCGACCCTGTCGCTCATAACAGCCGCTCACTTTTTAGAAGAACGTCGAGTGTGGCATAAACCACCAAAAAAGTTGTATAAATGTATAAATGAAGGACGGCCTCAGAATGTCACAAAATGCTACAACTAGTCGAAAGGGAACTAGCGCCATCTTTCTTTCTTTGCGTGTTGCACGAAAGGGAAGCCCAATCTGATCATCAATGGTGAGACTGGGTATCTCCAAGTAGACAACTGAAGTCACAAAAGGAGTGTAAGAGACCCAAGCTTGGTTCCGAAATATGTTAGGTCCTCTATTATTCCTCCTAAAAAATGTGTGAACTATTTCCTGACAAAGTCTGGCACTGTCAGCACTAACTGGACAGGGATTAGCCCCATCGAGGATCCATCACTATGTGTAGGGGACTGGTTAAAAGAAGATGATGGCACTGAGCCAGGATTTTCATCTCTCACAGATATTGCTGACAATTATTAGCCCAAACTACTTTTATTTTTAACCACGTTAATGTGTGAACAATGCCGGATGATTGCACAATACAGTACCTCGCTGACAAGTATTTCTACTACAAGAAGGCTGATGGCAGCCGCAGACATCAACAATTATGTCCTATTGCTGTTCTACAGATGGATGGATGGAAGCGACACAAAGCTGATTGGATCCTCGCACACAGAGAAATTACCCCACGATATAAATACATTGCACTTTTTATGGCCGGGACGTGAATCGCGGGGTAAAAAAAGACAGGAAAGTTCAACAAGCGCAGAAGAAATGTTGCATGGAATTGGCATATTTTATGTATTTTCTTTCCCTTAACATCATTTCTCTAAGTGTTCTTTTACATTTTTGTGGTGGATGTGTGCGGTGCTGTTCACCCACTGCTCTCTCCCCCCTCTCACAGCATGAGTCTCAAACAGAAGCAAAAAGACTGCAGCATCATCTCCCTCCTCCCTCTTGTAGCTGTTCAGTATATCTATGGATGCAAATCTAGCAGAACTAAAAGGGACTGCGGTAACACACACCACAGTGATATCTCCCGACATTTTCATTTTCTTGCCATTGTTTATTTAACACGTTAAGAACGAAGATGAGGATTGCTGCATATGTATAAGTACAATTGTAGTGCCCTGGAGCAAAGGGTACTTTGGACTATGGAGGTTTGTGGATATTTGCCCCCTATTGCTACTATACAAAGCCATCAGCTGCCTACTTTAACGCATTTGGAAGGGTTAACTTGAACTATGATTTATGCCGCTGTTTACACTTATACTGTTTTATATTGTTGAACTGCATTTTATATGTTTATTGTAATATATCTTCTCCATGACCCAGGTCCTGATAGGGGAGGGGGCAGCGCTGCTGTTCACCTGCCTATCTACACAGAGTTCCTACCCCGCAAGGAGCGGCCCTGTCCGGATACCTTACCCTAGATAAGGCGGGTATCCCTAATGTTGCCCTATAGGATGGTTCCCAATTAGGCAGCTGAACAGCAGCGCTGCCCCCTCCCCTATCAGGGCTTTGTAACGGATCACCTGGTACACCGACCGGGTACCTCCGTTGAATGAATGCTCCTAGTGCTTTCCGAGGACTCCAAGCACTCCACTTGACGCCGTACGCACTGCAGACCCCACGAACCGCCGAAGCTTGGTTGAGGTCTCACCGTCTCCTACCCACCCTGGACCTACGACAAGGCTCCAGGCTCCAGTGGGTGGACCTCTCCTAAAACCAGAGATCAGGAACAGCCCTTAAAAGAGCTAGTAGTTATAGCCAGGGGAGTATACACGTATAGCAATCCCCACACACATGAGACGAGGCTCTATGTTGAAGGTGAAACAGGAACTGACTGTACTTCACGTACAGCCTCTTTTATTCACAAACCAAAAACATAGTACTGCCCACAGGGGTTTGAAATACAACCAATCAGTAATTAACAACACATACAATGCAACTACAGCAACCAATCGTTCACGCCCCCAGAGGACCAGAATGAAGACTGGGACATAGGACAACATATCCCCACAATGCATCATGGTCTCCTCCCCTCTGTCTGGAGACAACCTGAGGAGCAATCCAATTATCTCTCAGAACAAAGGGAGATCGCTAATACACATGTAGATACAACAGGACAGACATCACCATTTAAACACACAATGGGACAATGGCACAATAGAAACACACCCAGCATTTTCCTCCCAAGCTGACAAGTTACAATTATTATAGATTGTTACAACTTTGTGAGTTTACATTGGCCATACATATAACTTACATTAATTCAAACAGTATAACGTGGGGACAAACCTATCCAAAATTCACTTGAATCGGTTCAGGGGTTTAAAAGTTAGTATATGGCCCATAATCCTGGGGCAAGAGGCCAGCAGCCAGTCCTCTCCAAAACCCAGTGGCGAGGTTGGTTTCGCCACACATCTCCCCCTCCCAGGGAAGACTAACCAGATACCTGACCTCACGGTCAGTACCGGAGTTAGTCTGGCAGTCCAACCACAACCCAATACTGGACCTGTTGAATCTTTGGGCCTGGCTCTGTTCTGTATGTCCCCAGCTGTTGAGTGGGCATCTGCTACTCCTCGCTTCCTTGTGGTTCTCCAGCTTGGAGCTGTAGGTACTTGGTGGGCAGAGGCCGACTGCGCTCTGCCCAGATGCCAGCTCTTCCGCTGGGGTAGCCTGTGGGAAGTCCGGCTCTGGAGAAGAGGATAGAGGAGGGCAGAGGCCGACTGCGCTCTGCCCAGATGCCAGCGCTTCCGCTGGGGTAGCCTGTGGGAAGTCCGGCTCTGGAGAAGAGGATAGGGGAGGGCAGAGGCCGACTGCGCTCTGCCCAGATGCCAGCGCTTCCACTGGGGTAGCCTGTGGAAAGTCAGCCTCTGGAGAAGAGGATAGGGGAGGGCAGAGGCCGACTGCGCTCTGCCCAGATGCCAGCTCTTCCACTGGGATGTGGTCAGGGAATCCTATCCCCAGGACCTTGTTGCAGATCAGCTGTGGAGAGGAGGAATCGCTTACCTCCTCCTCCTGGCATTCCTGCAGGGTTGGTGGGGGATCTGAACCGGCCGTCCAGCATCCCGGTAGGCCTGGTGCAGAGACCGCGGTCCCATCTGCACCATCGGAGTTAGGGGTGCTGTCCCCCTCCTCCTCCTGGTATGCCTGCGGAGATGGCTGGAGATCTGGACCGACCGTCCAGCATCTCTGTAGGACTGGTAGAGAGACCTCGGTCCCATCTCCACCTGCCATCTGTGGGTCCTCCCAGGACCAGTCCGTGAGGTCCCTCAACATTTGCGAGTAAGGACCACCTGCGTCCACACCTGGCAACTCCGGCTGCTGTTGAGGGTCTGGGCCAGCTGCCCAGCATCCCGGTGGAGAGACCTCGGTCCCGTCTCCCCCTGCCTGTTGTGGTTCCTCACAGGACCAGTTTATGAGGACATCTACCTCTGTAGCTGGTACTGAAGCAGGGGATACTTCAGTCGGGTCTTCCCAGCTGTAGGGTTGTAGGTCTGGGACTGCCACCCAGCTCTCTGGCAGTGTATATTGGGACCGAATTGAGCTGAAGAAGTATTGGTAGTCCTGCTCCAGCTCCCACTCCTTTGTCACTAGAGATGCCAGGTCTTGTCTCACCTCTCTCGCTGTAGCCCAATCATGCATAGCCTCCCTGTAGTCATAGATATCCCAGAACCGGGACGCTCCAGCATCTCCGAACTCCGGTTCTGCGAAGGCCTCAAACAACAGGCCAGGGCCATCAGAATTCTCACCCTCGGGTCTGTCGTGCTCAGCCATCCAGGGGGAGTGCCGAATCACATACCACCAGAGTGCCTGGTAGGCGTCATCTAGCCAAAGCTCCTTCCATACCAGGCTCTCCAGTTCTGTCACCCACTCATTCAGGGGCTTCTCTCCCAGAAGGGGCATTCGCAGGGCCACTCGCATCCGCAACTGCTGTTCCTCACTGGGGAGACACTCGCCCCGCCGCCGCTGGGCATTTTCCAGGGCATCATACCAGACGCCTTTCCGGACTGCATCCCTCCAGTCCGGGTCATCCTCATCCTCGTAGTGGAACGCTGTTTGAAGACTAGCCGATTCCATCCTGCTGTAGCCAGGGGCGCTGTACGGATACTAGCGTTACCCTCAATTTAGTAAATCCACGAACGGTGTCTCCGAGCTGCTTCTCCTCACACTAGGACGCCATCCCACTGCTTGCCACCAATGTAACGGATCACCTGGCACCCCGACCGGGTACCTCCGTTGAATGAATGCTCCTAGTGCTTTCCGAGGACTCCAAGCACTCCACTTGACGCCGTACGCACTGCAGACCCCACGAACCGCCGAAGCTTGGTTGAGGTCTCACCGTCTCCTACCCACCCTGGACCTACGACAAGGCTCCAGGCTCCAGTGGGTGGACCTCTCCTAAAACCAGAGATCAGGAACAGCCCTTAAAAGAGCTAGTAGTTATAGCCAGGGGAGTATACACGTATAGCAATCCCCACACACATGAGACGAGGCTCTATGTTGAAGGTGAAACAGGAACTGACTGTACTTCACGTACAGCCTCTTTTATTCACAAACCAAAAACATAGTACTGCCCACAGGGGTTTGAAATACAACCAATCAGTAATTAACAACACATACAATGCAACTACAGCAACCAATCGTTCACGCCCCCAGAGGACCAGAATGAAGACTGGGACATAGGACAACATATCCCCACAATGCATCATGGTCTCCTCCCCTCTGTCTGGAGACAACCTGAGGAGCAATCCAATTATCTCTCAGAACAAAGGGAGATCGCTAATACACATGTAGATACAACAGGACAGACATCACCATTTAAACACACAATGGGACAATGGCACAATAGAAACACACCCAGCATTTTCCTCCCAAGCTGACAAGTTACAATTATTATAGATTGTTACAACTTTGTGAGTTTACATTGGCCATACATATAACTTACATTAATTCAAACAGTATAACGTGGGGACAAACCTATCCAAAATTCACTTGAATCGGTTCAGGGGTTTAAAAGTTAGTATATGGCCCATAATCCTGGGGCAAGAGGCCAGCAGCCAGTCCTCTCCAAAACCCAGTGGCGAGGTTGGTTTCGCCACACATAATAGGGACAACGGTTCCCTGTACCAGTCTACAACCTGAATTTACCTACGACTACATCTAACCCTCGGCCCAGACGCGGTATTATTTCCACCACGCTAGGCTGATCCCTATCAGGGGGCGTCTGAATGGTAAGTCTGTTCCATACATTCTAGTCATATTTCAAGTATCTGTTTGTGGCGCTATGTATTTTATATAAACTATTAGTAAAAGTTATATTTTAAGCTCTCCCAAATTCTCTATTTGTTCATTAAATTGCTAGTGGGAGCGCCATTATCTATAAATTCTTAATACTCCATCCATCATTTTTTTTGTTTTAATCCAGTCACAACTTATATTTCTCTGACTGCTGCAGAACCTCCTAATACACACCTTAGCTGCTGCAGAACTTCATAATACACACCTCAGCTGCTGCAGAACTTCATAATACACACATCAGCTGCTGCAGAACCTCCTAAAACACACCTCAGCTGCTGCAGAACTTCATAATACACACATCAGCTGCTGCAGAACATCATAATACACACCTTAGCTGCTGCAGAACCTCCTAATACACACCTCAGCTGCTGCAGAACTTCATAATACACACATCAGCTGCTGCAGAACGTCATAATACACACCTTAGCTGCTGCAGAACCTCCTAATACACACCTCAGCTGCTGCAGAACTTCATAATACACACATCAGCTGCTGCAGAACGTCATAATACACACCTTAGCTGCTGCAGAACCTCCTAATACACACCTCAGCTGCTGCAGAACTTCATAATACACACATCAGCTGCTGCAGAACGTCATAATACACACCTTAGCTGCTGCAGAACCTCCTAATACACACCTCAGCTGCTGCAGAACTTCATAATACACACATCAGCTGCTGCAGAACATCATAATACACACCTTAGCTGCTGCAGAACCTCCTAATACACACCTCAGCTGCTGCAGAACTTCATAATACACACATCAGCTGCTGCAGAACGTCATAATACACACCTTAGCTGCTGCAGAACCTCCTAATACACACCTCAGCTGCTGCAGAACTTCATAATACACACATCAGCTGCTGCAGAACGTCATAATACACACCTTAGCTGCTGCAGAACCTCCTAATACACACCTCAGCTGCTGCAGAACTTCATAATACACACCTTAGCTGCTGCAGAACCTCCTAATACACACATCAGCTGCTGCAGAACCTCCTAAAACACACCTCAGCTGCTGCAGAACGTCATAAAACACACCTCAGCTGCTGCAGAACTTCATAATACACCTCAGCTGCTGCAGAACTTCATAATACACACATCAGCTGCTTCAGAATCTCCTAATACACACCTCAGCTGCTGCAGAACCTCATAATACACACAGCTGCTGCAGAACTTCATAATACACACCTCAGCTGCTGCAGAACCTCCTAATACACACCTCAGCTGCTGCAGAACTACATAATACACACCTCAGCTGCTGCAGAACCTCCTAATACACACCTCAGCTGCTGCAGAACTTCATAATACACACCTTAGCTGCTGCAGAACATCATAATGATGCTAGAGAACATATAAGGCTTTGACCACATCTATGTTAGGAGCATCATTCGCAGATCAGATCATAAATGCTGGACACAATTTTACCTGCAGATGGAAACCGTCAGATCTCATTATAGTCAGCGGGATCCATCAGGAGTTGTCAGAAGTGCCAGATCCGGAATTGCGGTGATTTTCGTTGTTGTGCTCCTACGGTATGACGGCAGAACAGCGAACGTCACCAGCACAGATGTGAACAAAGCCTAATACACACCTCAGCTGCTGCAGAAGATTATAATAGTGACAAGAGAACCACAAGCCTCATCATCACCAGATTGTTATTATTGGAAATTAGGGGGCAGCAGAGGGAGAGGTAAAAGCGGAGAGAACTACAACTCCCAGCATGCCTAGGCTGTTGTTATTGGATACAAGTGGATATTACACAGAGAGAGTATTAGGCCGGGTTCACATTACTGTTTAGTGATCCGTCAAAAGAACAGAAAAATAAAGGAAAAAACAGATCCTGTATTTCAAGCATCAGTTCTGCACATTCGGCATCCGTTTCAGCCATTTCCGCCTGAGATCCGTTATTTTAGACGGAAAAAAGTGTGCACGCAAAATGGAGAACTAAACGGTGATGTGAACCCAGCCTAAGGAGAGAACTAACACTCCCAACATGTCCAGATTATTATAGGACATCATCCAGTTGTACTAGGTGAGAACTTTTAAAGGAAATAACTATAACCTCCAGTATGGCCAGACTTATTATGTAGAGATTCTTAAAAATATCAGACCACTATCCGGCGCTGCAGGCATAGAAATCAGTCCTTGAGGTAAGTAAGATTCTTTTTATTATAGTCAACGCGTTTCAAGGGCAAAAGGCCCCCTTCGTCAGGACAATATACAGGCCCCCTTCGTCAGGATTCTGTATATTGTCCTGACGAAGGGGGCCTTTTGCCCTTGAAACGCGTTGACTATAATAAAAAGAATCTTACTTACCTCAAGGACTGATTTCTATGCCTGCAGCGCCGGATAGTGGTCTGATATTTTTAAGAATCTCTACATACCTATTTCCTTGGAACCTTTGGACAGGAAAAGACCCAGGCAGCAGCACGGCATCCCCTAATGCTGGTGGGGAAATATACCAGCTAAGGCACATCCAGCTGTTGTGACTATTCACAACAAAATCCGGTAAGCGCAATACGCACCATAATTTTATATTTTATATAAGGCGGTACCGCACATGAGGCGCTGTGTTTTTTCTTTTCTCCTTCCCAGACTTATTATGTGGCATCAGTATACATTACAGAGAGGAAGTATGAGTGAACTACAACTCCCAGCATTACCAGACTGTACTAGGGCATAAGTTGAAATTACATGGACAGGACAGAACTACAACTCCCAGCTTTTATAGGATGCTATATGGGTTATCCCAGGACAAACCTCTGCTCCATCAGGCACCACACAGAAGCTCCACCCCCTCACAGCCACATCCACACAGGGCTTTCACCAGTCCTCTGCACTGGTCACATGATGATGACATCACCAAAGATCCTTCAGATTTCTACTGCTCTGCTTTTCCTTGGCTTCCTGCACTGGTCACATGGTTGATGACATCACCAAAGGTCCTTTATCACCTCTTACATTATCTTTTCACAGGTAGCTATAGAACTGTAATTAGTGGGTGGGGCCTATCCTCCACTGCGGGCCCCTTTCCACCAGTGGCCCCATAACAGCTGTGTGGTCTGCCTCTATTGGAGGTACGCCACTGTCATAAGCGCTGCTATTGCACTATATCTGTACTGTACTGTGGAAGAGATTAATGCACAGCCAGCTAATACTGAGAGACTTTTTGACTTTATGTTTATGCACTGAAAAGTTTGAAATCTTCCAAAGTTACTATAAAGGACTATGAAAATATATGGAGGGAAACCCTCCCCAGACACGCTGACCTTTTGACAGTCTAGGTTTAATTCTGTTGTTTACCCTGAAGACTTGTTTATGTCTGGAAAAACTGCTTAGTCATTCCTATAGACTTGCATTGAAACTCTATACAAGTCTATGGCAGACTGAAATTGCAACATTGTTTCTGTTTAGGTCATGCTCCTCCACTCAGCCCACCCATTAGAAGGTTCTAGTTCAGTTATATACTGTTTATAAGGAGAGCAGTTGTTTTAGTAGAAGAGACTCTGCCAGACTGGACAAATAACCAGAAGAAGATGCTGAGATAGGGATAATCTGCCACAGAAGCCGGGTCACCAGCCCTTTGACCAGAAAGCCAGCCGAACAACTGAGCCACAGACCCTGGGCCACCAGCCTCAGGCCACTGTACCAGCCTTCTGAGAGAGAGATGGACAACTAGCTCAGGCCTTTGCTTAACATCAAACCTTCTTCTGCCAGGGAGGAGACTGGAGAAGACAGCCCAATGCCTCGCCTGTATTGTTTTGCACTTGAGTTCCTTCAGTAAAGAAGCACACTGGTTTACTGCAGACCCTGACATTCTGGACTTATTTCCTATTGGGTGGGCCTCCATGCGAATAGCTGCTTCCTCCTCATTACACTGCCTGTCATCTCGGAAGTCTTGGTGCTGCAGTGTAACGACAATCTACTCACTTGAATAGAGCCAGTACTTGTAATCAGTGATGGTCAGTTCGCCAGCGAACACATGCGGGCTGCCATCTTTAGTAAGGTAGACTCACCCGTCCGGCGATGTACAGGTAAGCCCTTACCTGTGCCTGTGCCTGCTCCCGGTCTGAAATCAAATGCAGTCACCGGGAGCAGGCAGTTCCGAGAACAGCCGCCGGGGGCCTTCATCGGGCTGTTCTCGGAACTGCCTGCTCCTGATGACCGCATTTGATTTCAGACCGGCTCGCGGCACAGGTAAGGGCTTACCTGTACATCGCCGGACGGGTGAGTCTACCTTACTAAAGATGGCAGCCCGCATGTGTTTGCTGGCGAACACTGCGAACTGACCATCACTGCTTGTAATTGTACTGCGCCGCCGCTGCAAGGGAGACTATGGGCAGTGTAATTGCCACCTCCTCTTCAAACAGCTGATTGGCGGGGGTGCCGGGTGTTGGACACCTCGACGATCATATATTGATGAACTATGCTGAGGATAGGTCATCAATATATACCAGCCGCACAATCCCTTTAAGATAAGGCGGATATGTTGTGGAAAAACTGCATCATAAAATGTGGCTTTTAATTTACAAGTTTCATCTGCAAAAACTACCTGGGAAGTCACATTAAAGGGGTTATCCAACCCCTAAAATGCCCCCCAAATGCCCCGGCCCCTCACACAGATCACTCGCCGGCACCCGCGTCGCTTCTGATGCCCGCACGGCTGCCTTTCATTTCCAAGCGTCCGGCGAGGCGTGGGGGATGGGTAGCCAATAGCAGGCCGCGACGGGAACGCACCTCCCTAGCATTGCATTGGCGCATTCAAACACAGAAATCCGCAGCAGAATTCTCACTATTTGGTACTGATTTTCCACTGCGGGTCACGGGCTCCTATCACTAGACATGGCTTCCTCCACAGGACAGCAGACAAACGTTGCATGCTGCGCAGAAAGGCGGTGTAGTTGGCGCGCTGATTGCTAAGCATCAATTATTTCCATTGTGATTGTATGTGTCTAATCCCATCTATAACACGGAAATAAAGGGATTGTAATGCGGCCTACTGAGCGCAAGGAAGAAGTTCTTGATTTAACCGCCAGCATGACGCCAGAGATAATAATTACCGGTTCGTTTCCAGAAGAATCCTGAAAAAAAAAAAAAAGATCCGCCAGGTGTTACTGTCACCTGTAGAACAAGAGGCCGTAAGTAACCTGGATGGGAAAACGTCCTTCCTGCACCACATACATTTCTGGGGACTGACCGATGACTAAGGTGGACGTTTCTGGAGGTCACTTCAGGCTACACTTCTCGCTAGGAAACAGTCCGTATGTGTTCAGATAACTAAAATGAGAAATTCAGTTTCCCAATAAGGATGGTGGACGACCACAATGGCCTCCATAGAACTAAGGATGAACAACATGACCACCCGCTTCCGGCTGCTCCGGAAGTAAGGACTGGTGAGAGTCTGGTCACCAAGTGAACAGCGAACCCCTTCACAAACCAGGACCACCATGGTTTACACCTGTGACTGAAACCCTGTTCACTCAAGGCATCCAATAGCCACACGATAGAACGCGGCTTTACCGGCCACTGACCACCACGAGCGGATGGGGTTTCAGCTGCTTGTGCAGGCGAAACATGTATACCCAATCTTTCTGTTTCTACCCCCTCCCCCCCCTTTTTATGGATTTCCCTGGAAAAACACCTATAAAGAGCACCTGACATGCCTGTTTCAGTAACTACTCGCATTCCACATGCAATTCTGGAACATCTTTTCTTATGACTTTATGTTGTGCTATTCCTTTATTATTCCTACTAAAAGTTATGAATGAATTACTACCAGTTTGCAATGAAGGTCTGGATGGGTGTTACCAGTTGGGGGTGTGTCTCTGCACAATCTGACATTGGCAGAACTGATTGGATAATGTCAGACTGTGCAGGGACGCACCCCAACTGGTAACACCCATCTGCACCTTCACTGCAAACTGCTACAAATTAATTCTTAACTTCTATCAGGGGTATTAGAGTGCAGTACCCCAGAACAGGGTTACCGCAAAATGGTTATTATTATGATGTTATATTTTTTAAGTGAAATGTCCTGATTTATTGTATTTGTATACCTAATAGCATTGTATGGACAGTTTAGGGTTAACCACCTTGGATGATCCTCTTACGTAGCCAGACAGTGGACTTGGTTAGTTTAGTCAGTGTAGTCAGAGTCTAGTTCTGCCTGAGGAACAGTGAGGACCAACTTGTGCAAGCTCGCTAGAGCTTGGCCCAAGCTTAAGAGGACCTTCACCTCTTAGAGCTAGGCCCGAGCTTAAGAAGACCTTCACCTCTGAGATTACTAAAGCAAATGAAGCAACTTTACCATCCTAGTGCTCCACAGAAAAGAAAGTTCAGAAAGTCCAGAATCTACAAGGTCGTGCATTGGAGTCAGTCAGCAAGGTGTAGAACGTGTTTATGGCCGGGAGACTTTGCTGCTGTGAGGGGGAACATTGCTAACCTACCCTTCCACACTTTGAGACGGGTCGGCCAGCCGTATCTTATATCTACATCCCTCAGCCCAGGAACTGCACAAACAGTTGACAAGAACCTTATTGCTGTCTATGGTTAAATCGAGAGACAGAGAGAAGAAGTACTACAACCTCCATCATTGTTGTTGTTCATACTTGCTATTGGGGAGAATTTGCACTGTGATCTACTTGTAACTGTGCCTTGATGCTGTAGGATGTACTACTACCTCTATTCTGCACTTTAGTAAAGAGAGACTAATTTACAGTATTTACACCAACTGGCCTGGTCACAGACTCCACCATTTGCCAGACATTGCACCTGCTCTCCTGCCTTGCATCCAGACTAACACCCAACATCATGGGCACCCCAGCTACCACCAGACAGGAGCCCCAATTCCATTATGCTCCCTGAGGGAAGAAAGAGTGTTCCCTCCTATCACTGCATGGCTCTAGGAAGTGCCAGTGTGAGGATTGCCTGAGTACACTACCACCCCCATCAGCCTTCCGCTCTTCTTGGTTTGCTGTATAGGAGAGGTGCAGTGGCATAGGGATCGCCATAGCAGCCATAGCAATGGCTATGGGGCCCTACGCCACTGGGGGCCCGGGCTGCCGGCTGAGGATTAAAAAAAAATATTCAAATGGCGGTGCGCTGGGGGCTGATGGACAGGCACTGGGGGCTGATGAGAGGCACTGGGGGCTGATCGAGAGGCACTGGGAACTGGTGAGAGGCACTGGGGGCTGATGGAGAGGCACTGGGGGACTGATGGAGAGGCACTGGGGGACTGATGGAGAGGCACTGGGGGCTGATGGAGAGGCTACTGGGGGCTGCTATGACGCTACTGGGGGCTGCTATGAGGCTACTGAGGACTTCTATGAGGCATGGGGCTCTTATCTGAGGTCTGATTGGGGGTCATTCATATTGGGGTCTGAGCTGAGGTGTGATCTGAGGTCTTATTAACATTGGGGATCTTATTGGGGCTGTTAGCTGAGGTCTAATTAACATTGGGGGTCTGATTGGTGGTCTGACCTGAGGTGTAATGACATTTTTTTTTTTTCCGTAGCAGCTTGGAGAAAAAAGGCCTCACAGTCTCCCACACTCCTTCTGCCCGGCCAAGCCTGTCAGCATCCCTGAGGCCAAGCCTGTCAGCACCCCTGAGGCCAAGCCTGTCAGCACCCCTGAGGCCAAGCCTGTCAGCACCCCTGAGGCCAAGCCTGTCAGCACCCCTGAGGCCAAGCCTGTCAGCACCCCTGAGGCCAAGCCTGTCAGCACCCCTGAGGCCAAGCCTGTCAGCACCCCTGAGGCCAAGCCTGCCAGCACCCCTGAGTCTTCAGAACTGTAAGTAAATTATATATAAGGGGGGCTTATAATATGAAAGAGACGAATTATGTCAGAGCAGCTCTTCACCTACACGTGTATCAGCGCTAGATATATACCCCTTACGCTCCCTAATACCCAAACTACACAAGATACATATCTCTACCTTCTGTCTAATACACATACACACCCCACAATATGTACTTTCACCTTCTTGTGTTACAGACCCCTGTACAATTTGACAATCTTCTTTAATACACAGACATTTAGATTCATACATTTCCTACACTGGCACAAATGCGTTGCAGTCCTACGTATAACCGTCGCAAGTGCATGAGGAGCTGCGGATGTGGCGGCGAGGTCCGAGAGGTATGTGGGGGTGTGAGATCCGGGGGGGGGCATAATTTTTTTTTGCTATGGGGCCCAGTCATTTCTAGCTACGCCCCTGGAGAGGTGACAGCTCCTCTTTAAATGATTTGCCCAATTTTAGGACAAAGGGGTCTCTTTATCCAGAAGAGCTCCATCTGTACATGGCTTGTGTCTGGTTTTGTAGTTTATAAACAGTGAAGGAAATGGGACGGTATTTTCTTGTAATCTGAGACAACCCCTTTAATCCTTTAACACAAGGAATATTACAATTAGCCTTTTCAAAATGTAACCCATCTAGATCATCCGAGATATCGCCATTAACTCTTTTTACTATTCTCAGGGGCAGGCCTCCCACTGTGACTCTACCTAAAGGAGCCACAAACACCTCTACACAGACTTGACTATCCTAGACCAAGGTTATAACCACTAAACCCTTTACCACCGGAGATCAGCATTAAAGGGGTTTTGCTATCACAGACACAGGGGGCATATCGTTAGGACATTCCCCCATTGTCTGATAGGTGAGGGTCACACCTCTGGGACCCGCAGCTATACGGAGAACGGAGCAGGGAAAGTAGTGGAGGGTGCACTGCACATGCGCAGCCGCTCTCCATTCATTTGTATGGGGCTGCCGAAAATAGCCGAGCTATTTCCGTCGGCTCCATAGAAATGAATGGGAGCAAGGGCCGCGCATGCGCGGTGCGCTCCCATTCACTTGTATGGGAGCAGCACTTGGTGGTGGCCGGAACCTGCTCCCTGCTCCGTTCTCGTTGTAGGTGCGGGTCCCAGAAGTGGGACACGCACCTATCAGGCTATGAGGGCATATCCTAGCGATATGATCTCATTGTATGTGATGGGAATACCCCTTTAAACACTTTACCAGGGATTAGAGGGTTAAAATATACTACATTTTTCAAACCAGTGTAAGGATGTGGGCAACGGACTGCATGTGTAAATTGTATAATTACTGCTATGTCTCACTTTGGACAGTAGATGGCAGCAAAGGATAACATGCTAAAAGTCTACATGAGCTGCCTATAAGAATAATAATTATAACCTGTTTTGTTTGCAAAGTTGGTAATTAGCTAGTTTATGGCTGTGTACCCCTACAAGCGTAATAGCAGGCTGTATTTGCAGGTTTGACATGGCACTTAGCAAATGACTTATTGCATTACACTCTCTCCCTGTGAAGGGGAGGAGGGGCCGGAAGGAGCAGGAAGTGAGCAGACGGAGGTTGTGCTTGGTGCTGCTGGAGACCAGAAGAGATCTTCTCTGCAGATTCTGGAAGGGAATGGACCAGCTCACAGTGGAGACTGGCGACAGAACAAAGGGGAGGTTTGCAGTGACAACCCCAGGTTTGGGCTGCTCATAGAGGGTTATATACTGGGAGCTGGAGTAAGGAATACAGCTGCAGTCAAATGACAGACATCATTTACCTGTGGATTACAAATAGTATTCCGCAATACTTAGGATGCACCCCCAACGAGGAACTCATCCAGGAACATACAAGTGGAGCTAGGCTACTTAATGGACTTTGGGGAAACCATCACATTTACTGGTTTATTGTTAGGCTGTGTTAAATTCATTGTTGGTTTACTTTCTGTGTACCAATCTGTTTTATATATTCTCAGCTTCTTGTTCACTACACTGTTCAGTAAACTCAACTGCTGGGAAAGAACCATTGTCTGTTTCTGTTTGACATCGTGTAGCCTCTGTATCTGTGGGCCCAGCCCTCGGACTTCTTTCCCCAGCACCTGGATCAAAATACTTTTGTAATTGCACGTGATAAAAAATTTAGTATAGCCAGTGAGTTATTCAATAAAATGTATCTGTATTGCGCCACCTGCTGTTTGTTCTTTTTATTTGTCTGACGACCTCAGTAACATCACTGAAGTGGTCGCAGAATCAGTTCCATCCTTAAATTATCACCAGTCGTATCTACTGATAGAAGCTGTGACAGTTACAGGTAGAGAGCGGCAGGAGAAAGGACACTCCCCCTGAACTGTGATAGGGTACTTTCACACTAGCGTCGCTGGATCCCGGCAATTGGCAGAACTGGAATCTGTATGCAATCGGATACCAATCTCTGGTTGTCATCCGGAAAAAACGGATCCGGTATTTATCTTTTTCACATTTTTAAAGGTCTGCGCAAAACCAGATCCGCATTGTGCGGTATTTTCTCCGTCCAAAAACCGTACAGTGACTGAACTGAAGACATCCTGATGCATCCTGAACGGATTGCTCTCCATTCAGAATGCATTAGGATAAGGATTCATGCCGCCACTGCACTACAGTAATACACTCGTATGACTTATTGCATTCGGCCTAAAACTGATCAGTTTTTTCCGGTATTGAGCCCCTAGGACGGAATACAATATCAGAAAAGAAAAACGCTAGTATGAAAGTACCCATAGGGAGAGAGTTGCAGCAGAAAGGACATGCGCCGTGAGCTGTGATAAGGAAAGAGCTGCAGGAGAAAGGACGCACCCCCTGAGCTGTGATGGGAAGAGAGCTGCAGGAGAAAGGACGCACCCCCTGAGCTGTGATAGGAGGAGAGCTGCAGGAGAAAGGACGCACCCTCTGAGCTGTGATAGGAAGAGAGCTGCAGGAGAAAGGACACACCCCCTGAGCTGTAGGGTTGCCACCTTTTCTTAAAGCCAAACCCGAACAGAAGGGAGAGAGGGTGGGCGTGTCCAGGGGCGTAACTAGAACTGACTGGGCCCCAGTGCAAACTTTGGAATGCCCCCCCATTTTTACAAAGAGGTGTCAGATTTTCTTTACACTAAGGGCTCTTACACACAAGTGGAGCCGTTTGGGTAATCTGCTGAGTGAAAGAGAGCCAAGCCCCGTTCCGGAAAGCAGAGACACGCAGAACTAACATGATTGATAACGCTCTTTGCCTCCCTGTGATCTTTTTACTACAAAATCTCAGTGAGATAAAGTTGCCACAGTAATTTTGTAGTAAAAAGATAACAGAGAGGCACGGAGCATTATCAATCATGTTAGTGCTCCGTTTTCTGCTGTCTCTTTCACGCAGTGGATTACCTGCACAGGATCCGCTCGTGTTAAAGAGCCCTAAGCCCAGTGCATGGCTACACTCACCCAGTCCTAATAAAATCTGGTCCTACCTCATCCAGGGTGTCGCTGGCGTTGGCGTGATGTCCGCTGGATCCAGAACAAGGTCCCTGTGGTGATAGAGAAAAAAAGAATAATCACATAAGGAAGGGATGGTGACTGCCCCTGTGAAATCACCAGCAGGGGGCGCTGTGCTGGCCTGTAAGACTGAGCCATGCCAATGTATAGCAGGGTAATCTAGGACATTTCCCCTAGGACAATGCCCATCTTGTGGTCCCTTCAAAATAGTTATGTCCTCCTTGTGGCCCCTCACAGCAGTTATGCCCACCTTTGTTCCTGTCACAGTAGTTATGCCTACTTTTGTGCCCCTGTAGTTGTAGTTATGGGCATAACTGTTGCTGTAGTTATGCAAGATATGTGCCCCCTCGCTGTAGTTATGCCCAGGAATGTGCCCCCTCGCTGTAGTTATGCCCAGGAATGTGCCCCCTCGCTGTAGTTATGCCCAGGAATGTGCCCCCTCGCTGTAGTTATGCCCAGGAATGTGCCCCCTCGCTGTAGTTATGCCCAGGAATGTGCCCCCTCGCTGTAGTTATGCCCAGATATGTGCCGCCTCACTGTAGTTATGCCCAGATATGTGCCCCCGCACAGTAGTTATGCCAGATATGTGCCCCCTCACAGTAGTTATAGCCAGATATGTGCCCCCTTGCTGTAGTTATGCCCAGATATGTGCCCCCTCAAAGTAATTATGCCCAGATATGTGCCCCTCACAGTACTTATGCCCAGATATGTCCCCCTCACAGTAGTTATGCCTACTTTTGTGCCCCCTCGCTGTAATTATGCCCAGATATGTGCCCCCTCACAGTAGTTATGCCCAGATATGTGCCCCCTTACAGTACTTATGCCCAGATATGTGCCCCTCACAGGATCTGAGAACCTGCTGCTGGAGATTTCTGAAGTCGCTATCTTCCAAGAGCAGGCCTCCAAGGCTGAAGTGAGCCGGGCAAGCTCTATTATGGCATAACAGACATTTAATAAACTGGAAGATCGTAACAATCTTACTAGGTGGAGGATAGAAAGAACTCTCAGTATAATGATACCAGGAACATCCATGGTGTGCAATTATTCAGATGCTAAGCACAGAATCCGGGGCCAGGATGTACTGGACATCACTATGGCCTACAAGTTACCAGACGCCGGGGATACTCTCCATAGGCTGCAACTAAAATAAAACTAGGAACATTCATCCTGAATCCAGCATGGTGTTTAATAGGGGTTCTCCAGGAATAAAAAAAAAAGAAAATACTTACATGCACATACTGCACATCACACATGTTATTACATACAGGCACATAGTACACATCACACATGTTATTACATACAGACACATACTGCACATCACACATGTTATTACATACAGACACATAGTACACATCACACATGTTATTACATACAGGCACATAGTACACATCACACATGTTATTACATACAGACACATAGTACACATCACACATGTTATTACATACAGACACATAGTACACATCACACATGTTATTACATACAGGCACATAGTACACATCACACATGTTATTACATACAGACACATACTGCACATCACACATGTTATTACATACAGGCACATAGTACACATCACACATGTTATTACATACAGACACATACTGCACATCACACATGTTATTACATACAGGCACATAGTACACATCACACATGTTATTACATACAGACACATACTGCACATCACACATGTTATTACATACAGGCACATAGTACACATCACACATGTTATTACATGCAGACACATAGTACACATCACACATGTTATTACATACAGGCACATAGTACACATCACACATGTTATTACATGCAGACACATAGTACAGATCACATATGCCCTCACTTTTATGCAGGATTCCTGGGGCTCCATCATGCAGTGGAAGGGCAGTCCTACAGCTAGTAACACTGCCTCTCCTGACAACCCTCCCCCTTCGACCTCTGTCCAGACTACATAGCTGCATCATTTACACCAGCTTTGGCTGTTTAACCACTTAAGGACCACAGGTTTATACCCCCCTAAAGACCAGGCCCTTTTTTACAAATCGGCACTCCACAACTTTAGCGGTTTATTGCTCGGTCATGCAACTTACCACTCAAATGAATTTTACCTCCTTTTCTTCTCACTAATAGAGCTTTCATTTGGTGGTATTTCATTGCTGCTGACATTTTTACTTTTTTTGTTATTAATCGAAATTTAACGATTTTTTTGCAAAAAAATGACATTTTTCACTTTCAGTTGCAAAATTTAGCAAAAAAAACGACATCCATATATAAATTTCTCTCTAAATTTATTGTTCTACATGTCTTTGATTTAAAAAAAATGGTTTGGGTAAAAGGTATAGCGTTTACAAACTATGGTACAAAAATGTGAATTTCCGCTTTTTGAAGCAGCTCTGACTTTCTGAGCACCTGTCATGTTTCCTGAGGTTCTACAATGGCCAGTCAGTACAAACACCCCACAAATGACCCCATTTCGGAAAGTAGACACCCTAAGGTATTCGCTGATGGGCATAGTGAGTTCATAGAACTTTTTATTTTTTGTCACAAGTTAGTGGAAAATGATGATTTTTTTTTTTGATTTTTTTTTCTTACAAAGTCTCATATTCCACTAACTTGTGACAAAAAATAAAAACTTCTATGAACTCACTATGCCCATCAGCGTATACCTTGGGGTGTCTTCTTTCCAAAATGGGGTCACTTGTGGGGTAGTTATACTGCCCTGGCATTCTAGGGGCCCAAATGTGTGGTAAGTAGTTTGAAATCAAAATGTGTAAAAAATGACCGGTGAAATCCGAAAGGTGCTCTTTGGAATGTGGGCCCCTTTGCCCACCTAGGCTGCAAAAAAGTGCCACACATGTGGTATCTCCGTACTCAGGAGAAGTTGGGGAATGTGTTTTGGGGTGTCATTTTACATATACCCATGCTGGGTGAGATAAATATCTTGGTCAAATGCCAACTTTGTATAAAAAAATAGGAAAAGTTGTCTTTTGCCAAGATATTTCTCTCACCCAGCATGGGTATATGTAAAATGACACCCCAAAACACATTCCCCAACTTCTCCTGAGTACGGAGATACCAGATGTGTGACACTTTTTTGCAGCCTAGGTGGGCAAAAGGGCCCATATTCCAAAGAGCACCTTTTCGGATTTCACAGTCATTTTTTACACATTTTGATTTCAAACTTCTTACCACACATTTGGGCCCCTAGAATGCCAGGGCAGTATAACTACCCCACAAGTGACCCCATTTTGGAAAGAAGACACCCCCAGGTATTTCGTGATGGGCATAGTGAGTTCATGGAAGTTTTTATTTTTTGTCACAAGTTAGTGGAATATGAGACTTTGTAAGGGAAAAAAAAAAAAAAATCATCATTTTCCGCTAACTTGTGACAAAAAATAAAAAATTCTAGGAACTCGCCATGCCCCTCACGGAATACCTTGGGGTGTCTTCTTTCCAAAATGGGGTCACTTGTGGGGTAGTTATACTGCCCTGGCATTTTCCAGGGGCCCTAAAGTGTGGTAAGTAGGTAAATGACCTGTGAAATCCTAAAGGTGCTCTTTGGAATGTGGGCCCCTTTGCCCACCTAGGCTGCAAAAAAGTGTCACACATGTGGTATCGCCGTATTCAGGAGAAGTTGGGCAATGTGTTTTGGGGTGTCTTTTTACATATACTCATGCTGGGTGAGAGAAATATCTCGGCAAAAGACAACTTTTCCCATTTTTTTATACAAAGTTGGCATTTGACCAAGATATTTATCTCACCTAGCATGGGTATATGTAAAATGACACCCCAAAACACATTGCCCAACTTCTCCTGAGTACGGCACTTTTTTGCAGCCTAGATGCGCAAAGGGGCCCACATTCCTTTTATGAGGGCATTTTTAGACATTTGGATCCCAGACTTCTTCTCACGCTTTAGGGCCCCTAAAATGCCAGGGCAGTATAAATACCCCACATGTGACCCCATTTTGGAAAGAAGACATCCCAAGGTATTCAATTAGGGGCATGGCGAGTTCATCGAAATTTTTTTTTTTGGCACAAGTTAGCGGAAATTGATTTTATTAATTTTTTTCTCACAAAGTCTCCCTTTCCGCTAACTTGGGACAAAAATTTCAATCTTTCATGGACTCAATATGCCCCTCACGGAATACCTGGGGGTGTCTTCTTTCCGAAATGGGGTCACATGTGGGGTATTTATACTGCCCTGGCATTCTAGGGGCCCTAAAGCGTGAGAAGAAGTCTGGAATATAAATGTCAAAAAATTTTTACGCATTTGGATTCCGTGAGGGGTATGGTGAGTTCATGTGAGATTTAATTTTTTGACACAAGTTAGTGGAATATGAGACTTTGTAAGAAAAAAATAATCATTTCCGCTAACTTGGGCCAAAAAAATGTCTGAATGGAGCCTTACAGAGGGATGATCAATGACAGAGGGATGATCAATGACAGGGGGGTGATCAATGACAGGGGGGTGATCAATGACAGGGGGGTGATCAGGGAGTCTATATGGGGTGATCACCCCCCTGTCATTGATCACCCCCCTATAAGGCTCCATTCAGATGTCCGTATGTGTTTTGCGGATCCGATCCATGTATCCGTGGATCCGTAAAAATCATACGGACATCTGAATGCAGCCTGACAGGGGGGGGGGGGGGGGGGGTGATCAATGACAGGGGGGTGATCAGGGAGTCTATATGGGGTGATCACCCCCCCTGGAAGGCTCCAGGGAGACGCCTGTATGTGTTTTGCGGATCCGATCCATCTATCAGTGGATCCGTAAAAATCATGCGGATGTCTGAATGGAGCTTTACAGGGGGGTGATCAATGACAGGGGGGTAATCAATGACAGGGGGGTGATCAGGGAGTCTATATGGGGTGATCACCACAGTCATTGATCACGCCCCTGTAAGGTTGCATTCAGACTCCGTATGCGTTTTGCGGATCCGATCCATCTATCAGTGGATCCGTAAAAATCATGCGGACGTCTGAATGGAGCTTTACAGGGGGGTGATCAATGACAGGGGGGTAATCAATGACAGGGGGGTGAAAAGGGAGTCTATATGGGGTGATCACCACAGTCATTGATCACGCCCCTGTAAGGCTCCATTCAGACGTCCGTATGCGTTTTGCGGATCCGATCCATCTATCAGTGGATCCGTAAAAATCATGCGGACGTCTGAATGGAGCTTTACAGGGGGGTGATCAATGACAGGGGGGTAATCAATGACAGGGGGGTGATCAGGGAGTCTATATGGGGTGATCACCACAGTCATTGATCACGCCCCTGTAAGGCTCCATTCAGACGTCCGTATGCGTTATGCGGATCCGATCCATCTATCAGTGGATCCGTAAAAATCATGCGGACGTCTGAATTGAGCTTTACAGGGGGGTGATCAATGACAGGGGGGTAATCAATGACAGGGGGGTGATCAGGGAGTCTATATGGGGTGATCACCACAGTCATTGATCACGCCCCTGTAAGGCTCCATTCAGACGTCCGTATGCGTTTTGAGGATCCGATCCATCTATCAGTGGATCCGTAAAAATCATGCGGACGTCTGAATGGAGCTTTACAGGGGGGTGATCAATGACAGGGGGGTAATCAATGACAGGGGGGTGATCAGGGAGTCTATATGGGGTGATCACCACAGTCATTGATCACGCCCCTGTAAGGCTCCATTCAGACGTCCGTATGCGTTTTGCGGATCCGATCCATCTATCAGTGGATCCGTAAAAATCATGCGGACATCTGAATGGAACTTTACAGGGGGGTGATCAATGACAGGGGGGTAATCAATGACAGGGGGGTGATCAGGGAGTCTATATGGGGTGATCACCACAGTCATTGATCACGCCCCTGTAAGGCTCCATTCAGACGTCCGTATGCGTTTTGCAGATCCGATCCATCTATCAGTGGATCCGTAAAAATCATGCGGACGTCTGAATGGAGCTTTACAGGGAGGTGATCAATGACAGGGGGGTAATCAATGACAGGGGGGTGATCAGGGAGTCTATATGGGGTGATCACCACAGTCATTGATCAAGCCCCTGTAAGGCTCCATTCAGACGTCCGTATGCGTTTTGCGGATCCGATCCATCTATCAGTGGATCCGTAAAAATCATGCGGACGTCTGAATGGAGCTTTACAGGGGGGTGATCAATGACAGGGGGGTAATCAATGACAGGGGGGTAATCAATGACAGGGGGTGATCAGGGAGTCTATATGGGGTGATCAGGGGCTAATAAGGGGTTAATAAGTGACGGGGGGGGGGTGTAGTGTAGTGTAGTGGTGTTTGGTGCTACTTTACTGAGCTACCTGTGTCCTCTGGTGGTCGATCGAAACAAAAGGGACCACCAGAGGACCAGGTAGCAGGTATATTAGACGCTGTTATCAAAACAGCGTCTAAAATACCTGTTAGGGGTTAAAAAAATCACATCTCCAGCCTGGCAGTGAACGATCGCCGCTGGCAGGCTGGAGATCCACTCTCTTACCTTCCGTTCCTGTGAGCGCGCGCGCCTGTGTGCGCGCGTTCACAGGAAATCTTGGCTCGCGCGAGATGACGCCAATCGGCGTTAGCGTAGCCTGGGGGAGCCGCCGCGATGACGCCTTTCGGCGTTACAGTTGCGGCAACTGGTTGAACACCAGTAGCTGTGTAAATAAGAGGGTAAGGGTTAACAGGGCACCAGCTAGCCAAGGGGAAGGGGGCAGTGACCAGCAGTTCTTACTGCAATGTGGCTCCTCTGATCAGGAGCAGGCTGGGAGGAGGAGTCTTCTTATGATGTCTTCAGGCTGCTGAGTGCCGGACCGCAGAGCTGGCAGTATGATTAGACGTCACCACCAGCAGCGCTGCTCATTGGCTGCCTGCTACAGAAGTCCGGAGAGTAAAGAGATCGCTGTGCCCGGGTCTGAGAAAGGTTTGTACCCGGGCACAGGATTACAAACCCGGACTGTCCGGGTCATTCCCGTACGGGTGGCAACCCTACTGAGCTGTGATAGGAAGAGAGCTGCAGGAGAAAGGACGCACCCCCTGAGCTGTGATAGGAAGAGAGCTGCAGGAGAAAGGACGCACCCCCTGAGCTGTGATAGGAAGAGAGCTGCAGGAGAAAGGACGCACCCCCTGAGATGTGATAGGAAAAGAGCTGCAGGAGAAAGGACGCACCCCCTGAGCTGTGATAGGAAGAGAGCTGCAGGAGAAAGGACGCACCCCTGAGCTGTGATAGGAAGAGAGCTGCAGGAGAAAGGACGCACCCCTGAGCTGTGATAGGAAGAGAGCTGCAGGAGAAAGGACGCACCCCTGAGCTGTGATAGGAAGAGAGCTGCAGGAGAAAGGACACACCCCCTGAGCTGTGATAGGAGGAGAGCTGCAGGAGAAAGGACGCACCCCCTGAGCTGTGATAGGAAGAGAGCTGCAGGAGAAAGGACACACCCCTGAGATGTGATAGGAAAAGAGCTGCAGGAGAAAGGACGCACCCCTGAGCTGTGATAGGAAGAGAGCTGCAGGAGAAAGGACGCACCCCTGAGCTGTGATAGGAAGAGAGCTGCAGGAGAAAGGACGCACCCCTGAGCTGTGATAGGAAGAGAGCTGCAGGAGAAAGGACACACCCCCTGAGCTGTGATAGGAGGAGAGCTGCAGGAGAAAGGACGCACCCCCTGAGCTGTGATAGGAAGAGAGATGCAGCAGAAAGGACATGGCCACCGAGATGCCAGCCTGAAATTAATCTAGCAGAGCAATTGGAGCAATGAATGGGCAGATCTTCTAGAGCTATGTGAGGTACTGTAGATAAATCCTCGTTTAAAACGCCATTGTTTTTAATGTTAGCGTTTTAAAAACATCAAAGAGTTACAAAAATAGGCAAAAAATGTACACGTTTCGAATGTAGTAAAGCATCCTTCCTCATGGCATGTGAGTTCACATGTAAATAATCCCTTAAATGTCTCTCCTCCAGAATCCCTTCCAGCAAGGTGGAGTTTGTGAACACAGGTGTATAGTGAAGAACCATTAGTGGTGGACCTGGCTTTTAGGCTAAGGCTACGGCATGTGTCGCGCAACATCACAGTTGCAAAAAATCCATCCAAGTTGTATTTTCATGCGACTGTCGCGTCGCAGTATGTCGCAGTGTGACACCATTGACTATCATTATAAAAAATGTCGCAGTGTAGTTGTTCCCTTTTTATTGCGCGACTTATTGTTGTGTGACACATCTCGCCGCGTAGCCCTAGCTTTAATCTCAAAGCCTGTTCACACAAGTAATGGTGAACCTCATGTCTATATAAAAAATATCTACAAGAAATACTTCAATCTAATATATATACAGGTAGACATAATTCTCAGGTATATCTCCTAGTAGAAATACATAAGATCCGTGCGGAAGTTAAGATCATCTGGAGCCCTTGTGTTCACCTTCCAGATTCAGTGGCCTTCTCTATTATGGACCTTATGCTACCAATTTGCATTCCTGGTCACGCTTAGTGAATCAAACCCATGATGAAAGAATTTTTAAGGCGATGAGTGAGCAAAACTGAGCAGAGGGGGCTACAATCTGACTACGACTACATCACACAGAGGGACCCCTCTATCTGTATATCAGTATATGTAGCTACTATAAACAAGGCAGTTTTCTTCTGCACTGGGCCTATGACATCAGTGTACTCTGCCATGTGTAACACTATCCTTGGTTTATATTACGGATGGCTGACCACACCTAATGGGTTTTGTTTGTCACTGCCATTTTTGTGGCTTGTGAAAAGGCCAGTGATTTTATACGAAATACAAGCCATTTGCAGATGGCACCTCAAGCATGACCATTCCACCACTTCTTTTTATTGTGTTTTATACCATTTGACATTAGGGTGGGTTCACACGTAGGTTTTTAACAGAGGTTTTGTGCACTTTTGTGATTTTAGTAGTGTTTTTGCACCATTTTTTATGGTAAAAAAGCCAGGTCTAAATCGTAGATGAAAATATATGGGAAATATGAAACGCAGGACACACAAACCATTTTTTTTTCTCTTGACAATTTTGTTAATTAGGAGGCACCTTTTGCGTCCATAGTTTTTTTTTTTTTTTTTAACAAAGCAGTATGTTGAAACTTCTGGCATTTTGTATAGGGAAAAATTCCTGAAAAAAACATGGTCCGCACAGTTGTTCATAAAAAAACACACTGCTAAAAACACCATAAAAAAAAACCACAAACCACATGAGGCATGGAAAAAATGTGAACTGTTTCTATTAAATTCAAAAAATAAAATGGCTGCACACCGTTATATATACAAACAATAGAGCTAAGAAATGGGGGTCATTCTAAATAAAAGTGGTACAATACCGACTATAAATGAGTATAAATGAATAATGGAAGCTCTTAGTGCACATACGTGTCGGGCCCATCTACCAGGCGTCAAGGTGGCACGTATGTGCGCTAAGAGCTTCCATTATTCATTTATACTCATTTATAGTCGGTATTGTACCACTTTTATCTAGAATGACCCCCATTTCTTAGCTTTATTGTTTGTATATATAACGGTGTAATCAATGGCAAAAATTCCCCCCAAAAAATATGTATTTTAATCAGGGGCCATTTTTATGCGTCTTAAAGGGAAATTCTCTGTGCCCTGCTGGAGCGTAGAAGAATTTTATTTTAGGCCCCGGGAGTATGGTCCTTAATAATTAGGCATTCACCTGGCATAAAAGAAATTGTGTTTATGCGGCTGGAGGTACATTATGCGGTCAATGGATAACAATTTTACTGCAGGCCAGTGGAGTACAGGCCCCAAACATTAGGCATTCACCGGACAGAAAAGAACAAGTAATTATGTGGCTGGAGGTATATTAGACGGTCATTGGATATCAATTTTACTGCAGGCCAGTGGACTACAGGCCCCAAAAATTATTCATTCACTGTACAGAAAAGAACAATGGATAATGCGGCTGGAGGTACATTAGGAGGTCACCGTATAACAATTTTACTTTTGGCCAGTTAGATTACAGGCCCCAAAAATTATGCATTCACCGTACATAAAAGATCAAGTGATTATGTGGCCGGAGGTATATTACATGGTCAATGGATATAAATTTTACTGCAGGCCAGTACAAATACAGGTCAAATACATGTTTAAAAGAACAAAAAATATAAAATTGGATTTAAAAGATGGCTAACGAAATCCCCCCTCTTGAAAAACCCCAAATGATAATAGTTGAAATTCGATAACACGTGGTCGTCACAGCTCATATTTGCAGCCACCAAATACTTACTAGAAGTGCACAAATCGTCCCACAACATGGACAGTGACATACCAGAGGGGGATCAATAGCAAAAAATTCCCCCCAAAAATATGCATTTTAATCAGGGGCCATTTTTATGCGTCTTAAAGGGAAACTGTCAAAAATTTGGCTTGCTGGAGCCTAGACATTTTTTATTTTAGGCCAAAATTTAGGCATTTATCTGACAGAAAACATCAGTGGCGTCGCCAGGGGGGCCAAAGGGGGCCACGGCCCCCCCTACATCACACTGTGCCCCCCAACTAAAATGCCCCCCCAAGTGAGCCGCCGCAGTCGGGCACAGGGAGATGAGCGCTTACATTGTGCTTATCTCCATAGTCATCTGCCTGTGCTGCTGCGGGGCAGGAGAGGCGTGTCCCTTCCCCTTCATCTGATAGGCTGCCGGCCTAGTGCCTGCAGCCTATCAGAGGCCGGCGCAGGCGGCGCGATGACGTCATCGCGCCGCCTGAGCCATGCAGCGCGGGACACAGGCCGGAAGAGGCCTGCATCGCATCGCTGACATGGAGGTAAGTATAAGTGTTTTTGTTTTTTTTTACAATAGTTTTACAGGCACATTTCGGGGGCTCTTGTTACTGGCACATTGGGGGGGCTTATTACTGGCACATGATGGGGGGCTTATTACTGGCACATGATGGGGGGCTTATTACTGGCACATGATGGGGGCTTATTACTGGCACATGATGGGGGGCTTATTACAATACTGGCACATGATGGGGGAGCTTATTACTGGCACATGATGGGGGGCTTATTACTGGCACGTGATGGGGGCTTATTACTGGCACGTGATGGGGGCTTATTACTGGCACGTGATGGGGGCTTATTACTGGCACGTGATGGGAGCTTATTACTGGCACATGATGGGGGCTTATTACTGGCACGTGATGGGGGGCTTATTACTGGCACGTGATGGGGGCTTATTACTGGCACATGATGGGGGGGGGCTTATTACTGGCACATGATGGGGGGGCTTATTACTGGCACATGATGGGGGCTTATTACTGGCACATGATGGGGGGCTCTTGTTACTGGAACATTGGGGGGGCTCTTATTACTGGCACGTGATGGGGGGCTGGGCTCTTATTACTGGCACATTGGGGGGCTCTTGTTACTGGCACGTGATGGGGGGGCACTTATTACTGGCACATTATTGGGGGCACTTATTACTGGCACATTATTGGGGGCACTTATTACTGGCACGTTATTGGGGGCACTTATTACTGGCATGTTATTGAGGGCACTTATTACTGGAACATTATTGGTGGACACTATAGGGGCATCTACTGAGGCCACAAAGAAGGGGTATTTTATATGGGGGGCTCTGTACAGTAGCATTTTATACTGGGACACATTATGGTGGGTACTATGGGGAAGGGGGGAGAGGAGTACTATGGAGTCATCTACGGGGGGCACTAAGAAGGGGTATTTTATACTTGCAAATTATGGGGGACACTGAGGGCATCTACTGGGGCACGATATATGGAGCATTTTATACTGGTACATTATGGGGGGCACTAGGAGGAAGGGGGGAGAGGAGCAGTATGGGGGCATTTACTGGGGCACTATATAGGGGTATTTTATACTGGCACATTATGGGGGACATTAGCTCAACTGGGGCATTACAAGGGGGTATTTTTTGCACTGTCACATCATAAAGATAATTATTTCTACTGGGGGGGGGGCATTATAGTGGGCTTTATTACTCCCCCATGATATGAACCCCTAGTAGCAGCACCAGCATCTCCCTGCTCTGCTATCCCTCTGCCCCTTCTCCAAATCCTTATTATGAAATCTTTCTCATTAGGATAAAACACAACATCAGCTCCGCCGAGCCCCCCAGCCAAAGCTTTGAAGTGGTGTCCGAGATCCCCAAGGGCCAAGCCAAGTAATTGTAAGTTTTCATGTGAAATATGTTTATGTTATACACATATAGCATCCACTGTGCCTCACAATATACAGTATACCTCTACACTGTGCCACACAATGTACAGTATACCTCTACACTGTGCCACACAATGTACAGTATACCTCTACACTGTGCCACACAATATACAGTATACCTCTACACTGTGCCACACAATATACAGTATACCGCTACACTGTGCCACACAATATACAGTATACCTCTACACTGTGCCACACAATGTACAGTATACCTCTACACTGTGCCACACAATGTACAGTATACCGCTACACTGTGCCACACAATATACAGTATACCGCTACACTGTGCCACACAATATACAGTATACCTCTACACTGTGCCACACAATGTACAGTATACCTCTACACTGTGCCACACAATGTACAGTATACCTCTACACTGTGCCACACAATATACCTCTGCACTGTGCCACACAATATACAGTATACCGCTACACTGTGCCACACAATGTACAGTATACCTCTACACTGTGCCACACAATGTACAGTATACCGCTACACTGTGCCACACAATATACCTCTACACTGTGCCACACAATATACAGTATACCGCTATACTGTGCCACACAATATACAGTATACCTCTACACTGTGCCACACAATGTACAGTATACCTCTACACTGTGTAGTCTGTTCTATAAGCACCATTGTTCTGTGGCGGCGGACAGAAAATAATCTGGAAGTGCCCCTCCCGAGACCAGGCTCTGGATCCGCCACTGGTCTGGACCGCGCATACAGGAGTCTACATTTCTTCTAAACTGTAATCCGTATGCTCTGACCTGCAGAAATCAGCCCTCGCTCGGTAACAACTAACAGGCAGTGGCTGTAGGCTGTAGCCTGGCCCTGTTACCGAAGCTAGCCGAGTGGTGTAAGGTTAAGGTACTAGTAGAGATGAGCGGACGCTTAATCCTGATTTAAAGTTAAAGTTACTGCAGGATATGGATTACAGTTTAGAAATGTCAAATGTACACTCCTGTGAGAGGCGGGGAGGGAGATCTGTGGATGACACTGTTATGGAGGGGGAAATGGGGATGACACTGTCATGGGGTGGATCTGTGGATGACACATATAGCATAAGATGCTATATACGGTATGTGTCATGCACAGATCCCCCCCATAGCAGTGTCATCCACAGATCCCCCTCCCTATAAAAGTGTCATCCACAGGCAACTAGGACATGTTGAAATCTGAGTGATTTTTTTATTTCTTTTTTTAAACCATAGACAGCAGGACTTTTCTTCCCTGTTGCGGTTTTAGGTATTGGGTAAAGTATCGCAGCATTTCTAAACGTACTTGTGTAAACGTATCGTTGTTATAGCTGCCCCCCCTACTTTTGTCCTGGCCCCCAGTGTGCCCCCCCAAAATTTGAAAGCTAGAGACATCACTGGAAAACATCAAATGATTATGTGGCTGGAGGTATATTAGACGGTCATTGGATATCAATTTTACTGAAGGCCAGTACAAATAGATGTCAAATACATATGTTTAAAAGAACAAAAAATATAAAATTGGATTAAAAACATGGCTAACGAAATCCCCCCTCTTGAAAAAACAAACAAATGATAATAGTTGAAATTCGATAACACGTGGTCGTCGTCAACAGGTGTTGAATTCCTCAGAGGTCCCAAACATTAGGCATTCACCGGACAGAAAAGGACAAGTGATTATGTGGCTGGAGGTATATTACAAGGTCACCGTATAACAATTTTACTGTTGGCCAGTTAGATTACAGGCCCCAAAAATTATGCATTCAACGTACATAAATGATTAAGTGATTATGTGGCTGGAGGTATATTAGACGGTCAATGGATATCAATTTTACAGCAGGCCTGTGGACTACAGCCCCCAAAAATTATTCATTCACCGGACAGAAAAGCACAATTGATAATGTAGCTGGAGGTATATTAGGCGGTCACCGTATAAAAATGTAACTGTTTGCCAGTTAGATTACAGGCCCCAAAAAATATGCATTCACCGTACATAAATGATCAAGTGATTATGTGGCTGGAGGTACATTAGGCTGGGTTCACACCTGAGCGTATTCGATAAGCGGTTTTTACAGGCGTTTTTGAGGCGTATTTGGGGGCGTTTTTGTATTTTGGAAACGCGCCTAGTACGTGCGTTTGTGTGATTAATCCAATGAAAAACTGCCACAATACGCGCGACAATACGCCCCAAAGAAGCTCCTGTACTTCTTCAGGGCGTAGGGCGTTTTACAGCGCGTTCGTACGCACTGTAAAACGCTCAGGTGAGAACCATGCCCATAGGGAAACATTGGTTTTTGCCTGTTGAGCGTTTTACAGCGCGTAGGAACGCGCTGTAAAACGCTCAGGTGTGAACCAAGCCTTAGACGGACATTCAATATCAATTTTACTGCAGGCCAGTGTAGTACAGGCCCCAAACATTAGGCACTCACCGGACAGAAAAGAACAAGTAATTATGTGGCTGGAGGTATATTAGACGGTAATTAGATATAAATTTTACTGCAGGCCAGTACAAATAGATGTCAAATACATATGTTTAAAAGAACAAAAATATAAAATTGGATTAAAAACGTGGCTAACGAAAGCCCCCCTAATGATAATAGTTTAAATTCGCTAACACGTGGTTGTCACAGGTGTTGAATTCCTCCAAGGTCCCAAACATTAGGCATTCACCGGACAGAAAAGGCCTTTTATGCCGCTGTATTTACCTAAGACAGGGACCATTATTTGTTCTGGGTGGTGGTGGATATTTGTGGGCTGTCATGAGGAAATTTAATTAAATGTGGTCGTCACAGGTGTTGAATTCCTCCGAGATCCATGCCTTATTCATTTTTAGAAATGTGAGGTAGTCCACACTGTCGTGAGCTAGGCGAGTACGCTTATCGGTCACGTTTTCCCCTGCTGCGCTGAACATCCTTTCGGACAGGACACTCGACGAGGGGCAAGCCAAGAGTTCCATGGCAAATTGTGCCAGCTCTGGCTACAGGTCAAGCCTGCACACCCAGTAGTCCAGGGGTTCCTCGCTTCTCAGAGTGTCCACATCGGCCGTTAACCCGATGTAGTAGGACACCTGTCGGTCTAGGCATTCCCTGAGGCTGGATCTGGAGGGCGGCTGTCAATGGGTTGGCTGCAAGAATGATCTCATATCTGAAGTGACCAACACATCTTCAAACCGCCCTTTTCTTGCATGCGCTGGAGGATTGGTACTCGCAACTGTTTATTTGTGGGTGTAAATTCCTCTACCAGCACCTGCAACAGCATAATGCAGCATCTCTCGCAGCAAGGCCTGGAAATGCTGCATTCTGACAGCCCTCTGTGATGCTGGTAATATGTCCGCCATTTTGTGTTTGTACCCGGGGTCTAAGTACTTTGCCACCGAGTACAGGTCCTTTCCCTTTATGCTTTTTATACGGGGGCCCCTCTTCAAACACTGGAGCATGAAGGCCCCTATTTGCACTAAATTGGAAGCGGTGGAGCGGCCTGGCTCCTGCTCATCGTCCAGGATAATTTCGTCCTCGGTCTCCTCCCCCCAGCCACGGACAGCACCAGGGATGCCCAAAAAGTTTAAAGCCTTCTCTTCTTGCTCCTCCTCCTCCCCCCAGCCACCATCCTCCTCTGACTCCTCTTCAGACTCCTGCTGACTTGTCTCAGATGGAGTAGCCTCCCCCGGGATTTCATTCAGCATTGCGGCTTCCTCATCTTCCAGCTCCTGCTCCTCGGCGGCTTGATCAATGACACGATGCAATGCACGCTCTAGAAAGGAGGCGTAAGGTACGATGTCACTGATGGTGCCCTGGCTGCGACTGACCAGTTTGGTGATCTCATCAAATGGCTGCAGAAGTCTGCATGTGTTGCGCATGAGCAGTCACTGGTGATAAGAAACCAAGCTCCCCAGAACCTGTCCTGCTGCAGAGTTCGTACAGGTAGTCGTTAATGGCACGTTGCTGCTGAAGCAGCCTATCAAACATATACAAGGTGGAGTTCCAGAGCGTCGGGCTGTCACAAATCAGACGTCTGACGGGCAGGTGGTGTCGCCGCTGAACATCAGCAAGGCGAGCCATGGCCGTGTAAGATCCTCTAAAATGGCCAAAGATTATCCTGGCCTGCTGCAAGACGTCCTGGACCCTGGGGTATTTGGCAATGAATCGCTGCACGACTATGTTCAGGACGTGTACCATGCATGGCACTTATGTCATTTTGCCCTGTTTCAGCGCACTCAGCAGATTGGCACCGTTGTCGTTCACGACTTTACCAACTGTCAAATTGAGCGGGGTTAGCCACTGATCGGCCTGTGACCGCAGAGCTGAAAGCAGTGCAGGAACGGTGTGGCTCTTGGCTTCCAGGCACAACAGCCGCAGCACAGCATGGCAATGTCTCACCTGGCACGTCGAATCGGTTCTGGGGAGCTTGGGGGGCGCAGCAGAAGAGGCGGTAGCAGTGGAAAAAGGAGTCAGCCGAGGAGGAGACGGAGGATGGAGTAGGAGGAGAAGAAAAGGCAGGCCTGCATGCAATCCGTGGCGGTAACACCAAATCCACACGGGTTACATGCTTGACGGCCGTCAGAAGGTTCACCCAGTGGGCAGTAAAAGTTATGTACCTTCCCTGCCCGTGTTTGCTAGACCACGTGTCTGTGGTCATATGTATCTTGGCACCGACACTGTGTGCCAGAGATACATTCACTTGCTGCTGAACGTGGCCATATAGCTCCGGGATTCCCTTCTGGTAAAAATATATCCTCCCGGGGACCTTCCATTGTGATGTGCCAATGGCCACAAATTTTCTAAAGGCCTCCGAGTACACCAGTTTACTGTATATGGCAGTAGTTGGCGGGCTAGCAGTTCCGACAAGCCAGCGGTCAGCCGTTGGGCAAGATGATTATCCGACATCATAATTTTTTTTACGCTTGAACATTTCGGCCACGGAAGTCTGCCTTGTGCCAGATAAACGCGACAACGGCACTGTGGAAGGTGGAGTGGAGGACAAATGGGAGGAGAGAGGAAAAGGAGAAGAGGCAGGACGTGGAGCTCCGGGAGTGTGGCTTTGTGGGTTCTGACGACGTTGCTCCTACTGGGCTCAGTGATGGGAGGCCAGGTGCCTTCTTAAGGCGGTCGTCTCTAGGTGAGTTTTGGGCTTACCGCGACTTATGCGTTGACAGCACAGGCTGCAGATGGCAACACTATTGTCAGCAGCTGCCAAGTAAAAACAAAGCCCACACTGCGGAGCCATGTGCTGGCATCCTGAGAGTGCAACATGTGACCGCGCATGGCGGATGGCTCGTTCCAGATATATTTGCAGTCTTCTTTTTGCCTCCTGTGCACTGCGAGTTCTGCCTGCTTCTCCTCTTCTCCCTCTGAACTCCCCTCCTCTTCCTCTCTTGTGGGCACCCACGTGATGTCCATCGACACGTCATCATCGTCACCTTCACCACCTCTGACATTAGAGATCTCGGAGTAGGCAGCAACAGCGGGGACCACCCTCCTTGGGCCGATCTGGGTACTGTCGTCAGACTTCTGGGTGGCGGCCGTTGCTACCTCCTCTTTCTCATCCGATGCCAAGAATGGCTGCGCATCGGTAAGGTCTGGGAATGGATGGGAAAATAATTCCTCTGACTCGAGTGGAGGGGCTGTGGTGGTGGTGGTGTCTTTGGGGGTGCACACAGCAGAGAGGGAGGAGGGTGCTGATACAGAGGATGAGGAGGGTGCAGAAGCGGAAGGCTAAGTGAGCCACTTAACCAACTCTGGTGCGCCCTTTGATGTAATCGCACGCACCTTCTCCAACTTCCCACTTAGGCTCCGGCCTGGTGCACCTGCTCAACCCCTACCACCCCTGCGGAATGGCCTGCCTCTTCCTCTGCCTGTCATTTTCAAAATGACCCTGTGACAAAAGTCCCTATAGAAGAGCAGTATTTGTGGAAGCAGGTATATCGCAGGCCTCATTCAGTTTTTTGGGGGGGCAACTGGTAAATCACACCAGTTGCAATTAGTTGTTCCAATGGCGTTTGTCCCTCTGTATAGCTGCGGTATCTCAGCAGAACAACTACTGCACAATACAAATGCACTATAATATACTTTCTATTTTAGAAAGTATATTATAAGTACATCGCACCCCTCTGTAAGTCACACCTATCGATAGCACATCTATACCAGTCCTTAAAAGTACTTTTGTGGCCCTATTAGCTAGCGTTTGGTGTCCCTAACAGTCTGTCCCTGCTCCACACAGCAACCTCTCCTACACTGGCAAAAGACTGAATGTAAAATGGCGGCCAGATCGGGTTTATTTATAAGGTAGGGGGTATTTACATGTGCTGAAACGTCTCAATTTGCTGTCCTGTACCACCTGATGGATGTGTTATGGGTCAAAGTTCTGCACTATGCAAAGAATATGGCGCCGGCGGACATGGCCATATGTTCGCCTGTTCGGCGGACAGCGAACAAGCAAAGCTCGTCACGAAACGACCGCCGGGCGAACCACAAGGCCATCTCTAGCCATCAATATCAGATCGGTGGGAGTCCAACTACCCACACCTCTACAATTGGCTGCTTCGGGCAGCTGTGAGCACCGAGAACTAATCAGTGGATGGAGTCGGAAGCTGACGGCTCCATCCACTGTGTAGTAGTTGTCAAGTGAGCTGCAGTACGCTGGTGGCAGAAATTGTACGGTGGACGGAGCCTTCTGCTTCTGTCTCCATCCACTGATCGGTGGGAGTGCCGAGCAGGGTGGGACCTGCCCACCAGAGAATTCTCCGGTGGGTCCAGTCTATGGAGCCATAATGGGTCCTAAATGCCCAAGAAGAGAAAAATTGTCTCTAAACTTTCCTCTTTAGCTAATCACTGTCCGCTGGTGTCTATGTCTTGAATCAATTAGACTTTATTGATAAGAGGGGGTTTGGTCCCTAAGAGTAATTTCCTCTGGTGGGCCCAAGGGACCACAGTCTGACGCTGATCTGATATTGATGACCGGATCAATTCGTACTAATTAAATTCATTCAAAAAAACAGCCTGCTTGAGCAGTGAGGGGCTGGCCCCGCTGCTCAAGACTTTCCCTCTTGATGGACGGGGCTAGACATCTCACTCACGTCTGGAGTGATGGCACACATGCAGTCGTCATCTGAGCTGTCCAGGTAGCAGCCTCTGCGCTTGCACTGCTACTTGGAGCAACCGCTCTGGTGCAAGAGGAGTCTTTTGAGCATCAGGTCAAGTCCCCCTCGCTGCTCAAGCAGGCTGATTTTATTTTATTTTATGCATTCGATTTATAAGAATTGATTTGCTCGTTACTATTGATGCTGAGTTTAGGTTATGAGTATCTAAGTCCTGCAAAACACCTTTAAAAAAATATTTAAAAAAAGCATTACTCACCTCAAGGATTTCATACTGCAGCGATCTGTGCCTAAATGCTCATCGGATCCTGAAAGTGTGAACTTGTAGTGCATCTGTGGATAGACGAGAGCACAGATCTCTACGTACAGCCGGGGATGTTCATGCAGGTTGTTGCTGAGCCTCCTCTTACACGTGAAGCCGCTCTGCACATGTCAGGCTTCTGCTATCGCACCATATTATCACCTTCCAGCTGCTAAGTACTCAGTGTTATCACCGGGTAATAATGTTTTCTTTTCCAATTCAAATTACCAAACAAGGTGGAGACGACACAAAGGAATCTTGCAGAATATTTTATTAATTTGACTTAATACTAAGTGCTCCTATAACAGTGCCAACTATAGGGCCCCTAAAGAGCACCAAACCCCAGAGACCCCAAAAATACAGCAGTGCAAGTCACGGTACTATCTACAGTGTCCCTAGGACCCGGGCTAGTCCCTAAGTAAAGCTTCTCTGAGACGTAGTAGATTCTTGTTTCCCTCAACATCTGTCTTTGCCTCCTGACAAAATCCTCCAAAAAGTCACACATGGCTGCAATTTATGACTACACTTTGTTTGCACTCTGTTAAATTTGGAGTACCGCACACCGTTAATTGCTGGTGCCAGCAAGGACTTGTGTAGTCGTGATCAAGTAGTAGAAAATTGCAGCACACAGTTTTTTTTTAGTTTTTTTTCTTTGCTTGTTAAATTTGAATCATCATATGATCATGATCCAGTGCAATTACAGGGTATATAGGACGGGAAAGTGTAAATCAGTATGGCGACCGGACGTTTCGGTCTGTCAGGGCCTTCTTCAGCGGTCTTAATCTAAAACAGAGCAATACGTACTTCCGTAAACAATGGGGTACAGGCATAGAGATCCAAATTGATGAAAAATGATAAAGAAAGGTTTTTTATATATAGAACACGAAATCAAAACATATTGAAAAATATATACAGTACAGACCAAAAGTTTGGACACACCTTCTCATTCAAAGAGTTTTCTTTATTTTCATGACTATGAAAATTGTAGATTCACACTGAAGGCATCAAAACTATGAATTAACACATGTGGAATTATATACATAACAAACAAGTGTGAAACAACTGAAAATATGTCATATTCTAGGTTCTTCAAAGTAGCCACCTTTTGCTTTGATTACTGCTTTGCACACTCTTGGCATTCTCTTGATGAGTTTCAAGAGGTAGTCCCCTGAAATGGTTTTCACTTCACAGGTGTGCCCTGTCAGGTTTAATAAGTGGGATTTCTTGCCTTATAAATGGGGTTGGGACCATCAGTGGCGTTGAGGAGAAGTCAGGTGGATACACAGCTGATAGTCCTACTGAATAGACTGTTAGAATTTGTATTATGGCAAGAAAAAAGCAGCTAAGTAAAGAAAAACAAGTGGCCATCATTACTTTAAGAAATGAAGGTCAGTCAGTCAGCCGAAAAATTGGGAAAACTTTGAAAGTAAGGGCTATTTGACCATGAAGGAGAGTGATAGGGTGCTGCGCCAGATGACCTGGCCTCCACAGTCACTGGACCTGAACCCAATCGAGATGGTTTGGGGTGAGCTGGACCGCAGAGTGAAGACAAAATGGCCAACAAGTGATAAGCATCTCTGGGAACTCCTACAAGACTGTTGGAAGACCATTTCAGGGGACTACCTCTTGAAGCTCATCAAGAGAATGCCAAGAGTGTGCAAAGCAGTAATCAAAGCAAAAGGTGGCTACTTTGAAGAACCTAGAATATGACATATTTTCAGTTGTTTCACACTTGTTTGTTATGTATATAATTTCACATGTGTTAATTCATAGTTTTGATGCCTTCATAGTCATGAAAATAAAGAAAACTCTTTGAATGAGAAGGTGTGTCCAAACTTTTGGTCTGTACTGTATATATATCTATATATGGAGGAATTAAAAACAAGAGACAGTTTGTTAAAGTCTAGGAGTAAACAGAATCGTACCGCCACCTATGGTACGGAAGTTGCAATAATGATATACATAAATGCGGTCTGTTGTTCTCATGGTGGGTCACAGGATCTTTTTGGCCAGTATAAATAGTATATATACCTGTGTATATCTATATGGCCAGTAGACGTATATTGGACTAGACAGCACTAACTGGAGCAGCAACAAGGTAAACATATAGCATAGGCAACATTATTGGACATTCATGCAAATATTTATACATTCACCACTGTTAGGAAGGTGGCAAAGAGTTAAGGTCCCATCAGTATTTACCTGTAGCTGTGCCCCTGTGGGGTGTCGCGCTGGACACTGAAAGCGCGCCCTTTAAAGCAGCGAGGGACGCCAGGCTTGCTGGTCACGTCCGGCGTGAGTCACGTGACAGGGGCGGAGCCGACGTGAGTTCCACCTGCGTGTCAAGCGCTCAGGCCGGACGTGTGCCGGCGCTGTCTGGGAGGCGGAGAATGCCGAGTCATGTGATGTTATCACATGTCTCGGGGGAGGGTCTGTTCATATTCTAGCCGGTGTGCCAAGTAGGATGAATTATAAGGGCAGACTATATATAGAACATAAGGACGTTATTAGTGGCATGTCATATATGAACAATATACAGGTGTCTCGGCATGACAGAATCGGTAATGCCACCATGGGCAATATATAGTGACCTCCAGAGAAGCGCATATAAAGATAGATAGAATAAACAGACATTTTAGAATAAAATGGTGAATTAAATGACAGAAGAAGGAGTAATTAGTATATCTCTAGGAACAATATAGTTATTAAACAATAGTTATTGAACAATTGATGATATTCCCCGACTCGTTGATACAGAAAATAATAAATACATCATATCCCTGATTTTAAGTATAGTGGGTAGAGTGGATGGAAGGATAGGAAGGGGAGGGTGGGAAAAGGACATGGGAAAGGGGGGGGGGGGAAGAGGTTTTTAACGGGTCTGAAAAGGAAAATAAAAAACATATTAGTTTCATAAAGTCAATAATTTTTACAGTCACATTAAACATTGATGGAAAAATCGCATTCCCGGTTGAGGCCATGCGGTGAAAGAGTCCCCAGCGTGTGGATCCAGTATGCCTCTCTTTGTTTTAAGCGTAAAATCCGGTTACCGCCGCGTCTTGGGGAATCAACTTGCTCCAATACTTGAAAGCGTTATTGCGAGACCCGGTGGTTTTTTTCACTGAAGTGATATGGGACAGGTAGCAAGGTGTGTCCAAGTCTGATGGTGGATTTATGTTTGCTAACTCGATCGCAGACATGCTGTGTTGTCTCTCCCACGTATGCCAGGTCGCATGGGCACTTCAGTATATAAATTACAAAACTGGAATCACACGTGTAGAATCCCTTAATCGGGTATAATCGTCCTGTTCTTGGGTGAGTGACATGTTCACCTCTGATGACACTAGAGCATTGTGCACAGTGTAGACAAGGGACTGTCCCTTGTCGTTGGCTCTTCAAGAATGTCTGTTTGGGTGATTTGGTGAAGCTCCCTATGTCGGCCTTAACTAGTTTGTCTCTAACGTTATGGGGTCTTTCGTAGCAAGTGAGCAGGGGTTGGCTGAACTCTACGATATTGGGGTAGGCCTTTGTTAATACTGACCAGTGCTTCCTCAACGCCTGATGAATTTTGGGAACAAGGGGATGATACGTTGTTACGCAGGCTAATCGTTTAGGCTCAGTCCTCCATGGTGGAGTTATATCACTCATGTTATTTTTTGTGGAGTCAAGGAGAGCTTGTGGATACCCTCTTGTCTGGAATTTTTCTGTCATTTCTTTAAGTCTAGTTTTTTTCACGTCGTTATCAGAGACGATGCGGTTGACTTTTATGAATTGTGATTTGGGGAGAGAATTTTTGGTGGCCCTGGGATGGCAACTATTATAATGGAGGAGACTATTGCGGTCTGTTGGTTTGTTGAAAAGATCTAACGTTATGTTGCCCATTGGGTCAAGTTTGACCATCGTGTCCAGGAAGCTTATTTCTTCCTGGCTAGTCTGCATGGTGAAGCACAATTCCGGAAAAATTGTGTTAAGGTCCTGAACAAAATTCTCAATGGTGACAATGGGGCCCCTCCATATGCAAAAGATGTCATCAATAAAGCGAAGCCACATCACCGAGAATTGGTGGAATAGAGGGTGTGTGTATACGTGGTCTTCTTCGAAAACTATCATATAGGCATTTGCATATGGAGGGGCCACATTGGACCCCATGGCGGTACCCCTTTTCAGGCCATAATATGTATCGCCGAACATGATTATTATTTTTTTTGTATGGTTTTTAATAACTCGATACAGAATTCCTGTTGTATCAGGTGTAATTCGGAATGCATATATAGGAGTCTGGCTGTGGCCTGAATCCCCTTGTCATGTTCGATAGATGTGTAAAGACTATTGACGTCTAGTGTAACCAGAGTACTGTTCAGTGTTTTATCTGATTGTTGTAGTTTAGAAATAAAGTCTGTTGTGTCAAGAAGAAAAGATCTGTACGTCTTGATCAATGGGGTGAGGATTTTTTCAAGATAAATGGCTAGTGGAGAGAATACAGAATCCGTGGAGGCCACAATGGGGCGTCCTGGGGGGATCTTGTAGGTTTTTATGAATCTTAGGTAAAGTGTAAAATACCGGTGTGATAGGATCTTGTTTGGTAAGGAATGTGGCTGTTTTGGAATCAATTATCTCTAAACTAGTATATGTAGTAAGGATGTTGGATATTAATTCTTGGACTTGTCTTGTTGGATCCTGCCGCAGGGCCTCATATGTTGTATCATCACTTAATTGTCTCCTGATCTCACTCCTGTATTTTGTTTTGTCCATTATAACTAGGGCACCACCTTTGTCGGCTGGTTTAATGATAATATCACTTTGTGTTTGTAATGAATCTAGGGCCATCCTTTCCTCTGCTGTTAGATTATTGGTATGTTTGTAATGACCTTGTGTATTATCTTTTAAGATTTCCTGTATAGTCTTTTGGGTAAAGGAGATAAAAGTTTCTACTGGGTGTTTATTGCGTGGCGGCATAAATGAGCTCTTGTTCCTGAGGCCTAGTGATTCCAAAGATAAGGCGCTAGGTGAATCAGTGGTGATTACTGGTCCTGGTTCCATCTCGCTGAAGTGTACTTTAAGTCTTAAGGTCCGGTAAAACTTCTGGAGCTCTTGTTCCGGGGTAAATGTGTTTAGGCTTGGTGTTGGGCAGAAGGATAGTCCCTTCTGTAGAATATAAGTCTGTGCTGGGGATAGGTTGGTGGAGGAGATATTAACAACTAAGTTGTTCTCCTTACCTGGGATCTTGTTTGTATGTGACTTCCTTGACCGTTTCCTCCCGCCTCCCAGTGCGCCTAGTCCTGGTCTGCCTCTTCTCCTTCGTTTGCCTAAAAAACGAGCCAGACGTCTGTAGCCTCCTGATCGATCACTATCCGATGAGGAACCAGTAGACGTTATCCAAGCGGTAGTCTTCTGCGTCACGTATAAATTTCAGTCGCTTATTCTGTTCTGTGATTTTTCTATATTCGCTCAGTTGTTTGTCAATCCTCTCTTTAGCTCTTTTCCAGTCCTCTTCAGGTGCTGATGCGGTGAGGGTAGTTTCTGTGGTTTCAATCTTCTTGGACAATTCTTCTATTGACTTTTGTAGTTGTTCTAAGGTGAGAAGGATTATGTCAAAGGAGCATTTATTCAAGATATTCTCGAAACGCGTACAGAACGCGTACAGAATTCACCATTCAATCTGTTAAATTTGGAGTACCGCGCACCGTTAATTGCTGGCGCCAGCAAGGACTTGTGCAGTCGTGATCAAGTAGTAGAAAATTGCAGCACACAGTGTGCTGCAATTTTCTACACTTTGTTTGCAGTCTGTTACCATGGAGACACATAGGTCTGCCTAGGAGTTGTATTTTGAATATTTTTTATGTCTTGTCTGAAGTTATTATGTGCTGTAAGTCAATGGAGCGACCTTAAAGGGGTTGTGTCACTACATCAAATAGAGGAAGTTAATACAAGGCACTTACTAATGTATTGTGATTCTTCATATTGCCTCCTTCGCTGGCTGGATTCATTTTTCCATCACATTAGACACTGCTCGTTTCCATGGTTACAGACCACCCTGCAATCCATCAGCGGTGGTCGTACTTGCACACTATAGAAAAAAAGCACCAGCCTATGTGTGCTCCCACGGTACCGGCCACCAGAGAGGCCAGGGGTTTTCCCTATAGTGTCCAAGCACGACCACCACTGCTGCATTGCAGAGTGGTCGTAACCATGGAAACGAGCAGTGTCTAATGTGATGGAAAAATGAATCCAGCCAACGAAGGAAGCAATATGGATAAAAACAATACATTAGTAAGTGCCTTGTATTCACTTTCTCTACATGAAAAATGCCACTTGCAGAAGTGACACAACCCCTTTCAAGGCCACAAGGATATACTGACATTACAAAAAGGAGACCCCACTATGTCCTCTCTTGCCCCCTGTATGAGACATAGCGAAGTGGCTCTCACTCTTGTCGACTTGATGCAACCATGTTTTCAGGAGACGCGCATATGCAGTGCCCTAGTGGACTACTGCAAATGGTTCATTTCGCATTACTAAGTGAAATATTGTGATTGAATGTTAAAACACTTATGGTTCTATGTACTTTGTATACTTAATGGCAATGTATGGGCAACATATGGTTATTGGCAGCTTAGTTAGGTTTCCAGGGTGATGGACTGGGCCGAGCTACAGGAAGAACATGTGACAGAGTTCCTGCAGACCAGGCCCAAGTCCAGAGAATCCTTATCTCTCAGACTACAGCTGCCAGAAAGGATACCTCACCAACAGGGTATCACTTAGCGAAGGAGATAGACATCTTAGAAGGTCCAGAACCAACAAGGCCGTGCATGAGATTCAGACAGCAAGGTATTGTGCTCGTTTATGGCAGAAAGACTTTGCTGCTGTGAAGAGGGAATATTGCTCTTGCAGTGCAGCATAATATAATTCCCGAGCAACAGGAGATACCTCCACAGAATCTGTCCCTATGTGGTGGCACATTCTATCCTCCTCCTCCAGTTGTCTCTAAGATACAGAAAAGGAGGTGGAGACGTGGCCACCACACAGAGCCAGGCCTACCTTCAACAGGAGAATACAGCACTACATACCTAATACATGCAGCCACGTCTTCTCCGATATAGTTCTCCTCTATTCACACCAGACAAGACCACCATGACCATTTCTTTTTGCCACGTCTTGTCTCTGCAGAGGTTGTCACTTCACATCGTGTTGTCACTCCCATACGGAGCCTGTAGTGCCCCCTAATACTATACTGCAGACAACATACTGTAATAATGCCCCTATAGTGTCGCCAGTAATAATGGCCGCTATAGTGTCTCCAGCAATTATAATGCTCCTTGTAATATTAATGTCCACTATAGTGCCCGGTAATGTACCCAAAATCGTGTCAGTATTAAACATGCCACCATCGTGCCCCCAGCAATGCCTCCTATAGTGCTTCCAGTATTAAAGGGGTCCTCTCACTTCAGTAAGTCACATTTATCATGTAGAGAAAGTTAATACAAGACACTTACTAATGTATTGTGATTGTCCATATTGCCTCTTTTGCTGGCTCCTTTGTCCATCACATTATACACTGCTCGTTTCCATGGTTACGACCACCCTGCAATCCATCAGTGGTGGTCGTGCTTGCACATTATAGGAAAAGGTACCAGCTTATATGTTCCCCCACAGTCCCAGCCACCAGAGAAGCTGATGCTTTTTCCTATATTGTACAAGCAGGACCACCACTAATGGATTGCCGGGTGGTCGTAACCCCTGAAAACAAGCAGTGTATAATGTGATTTAAAAATGAATCCAGCCAACGAAGGAAGCAATATGGATAAAAACAATACATTAGTAAGTGCCTTGTATTACCTTTCTCTACATGATAAATGCCACTTACTAAAGTGACACAATCCCTAATGTGTCCCAGTATTAAAAGTGTACTAGTAAATACTTACCAACGTTACAGTTGGTCAAAATGGGGCATCTAAGCCCCACCCCTGGGAATGCCCCCACCTCAACCTGGGAAAACCCACTTATGGGCGTTTTTTTTTTTTTTTTTTGCCCAGGACAGTGCAAATTTGCAGGGACAGTTCTGCCAAATTCGAGACAGTTAGCAACTATGCCAGTATTAAAATGACCCCAGTAATTCCTCCTAAAGTGTCTCAGTATGAAAAATGACCCCAGTGTCTCTGTAGTGCTGACAGTAATAAAAATGCTCCTAGGGACCAAATCAATGCCCCCTAGAGTGCTCTTTCTGCTCCCCAAAAGGCCAAGTAAAAAAAAAAAAAAAATTGAATACTCAGTTCTGTTCTGTGCTGCGATCATGTGGCCAGAGATCCCTGCACCCAGGTGCAGGTGCTTGTGTAATGTCCCAGAGTGCCATTACCACTTCCGCACCCCGGTACTATCTCCTATGGTCTAATGACATGTCATCTATGTATTTATTTCACATCCTAAACACTGTGCATATTTATTTCTTGTAACTGTTATTGTTCATGTAATTTACCTGGTTCACCAGAAGGTGGCAGCAAGTATGGCAGAGCTACAGTTAAAGAGAATGGAACCTAAGCCAGCTAGAGCACCTACAGCTCTTCTCGATATGAAGACCACAGCTTGAAGCCTCTGAACAAATCTAGAGTAATTCTACAGAGAAAAGTTGCAGCATACAGTTAAAGCAAAGTTATTTAGTCAGCCTGTCAGCACAGCAGAGCCAGAGAGCAACTGATGTAGCAGAGTTGAGTTTGTTTGCCTGCCAGAGTTAGTGCTAAAACCTGCTGGGAACCAAGACAAAGCCTGAATCTGTTGGAGAAACGTTTATTCAAGTAAAGCCGTTTTTGAACTTCATCTCAAGGTCTGGACTCAATTTATTTCTTCAAATCCCTTAATGATTCACCCTATTTGCTCTGCTTCGGATGACAACGCCTGGGATCCAGCGTATCCATGTAGGAGCACTGTGACACGTGCACAAAACATTAAGGGACATTATAGGCTATCCTACACCACTCTGGCATTCCTACACCGGGGAACTATCTTCAACAGTATCACTAAAAAGGGGCCCTGTGCCCTTGTTGCTTCACTGCAACTGGCGTCACAATTTTTTTTTACTTTAAAGAGGACCTTTCACCGATTATTACACTATGAACTAACTATACAGACATGTAGAGCGGCACCCGGGGATCTCACTGCACTTACTATTATCCCCGGGCGCCGCTCCGTTCTCCTGCTATGCCCTCCGGTATCTCCGCTCACTAAGTTATAGTAGGCGGAGATTCCAGTCACTAAGTTATGGTAGGCGGAGTCTGCCCTTGTTCTGCTCTAGCGCTGGCCAATCGCAGCGCAGAGCTGACAGCCTGGGAGGTTATTTTCTCCCAGGCTGTGAGCTCTGCAATGCGATTGGCCAGCGCTACAGCAGAACAAGGGCAGACTCCGCCTACCATAACTTAGTGAACGGAGATACCAGAGGGCATAGCGGGAGAACGGAGCGGTGCCCGGGGATAATAGTAAGTGCAGTGAGATTCCCGGGCGCCGCTCTCCATGTCTGTATAGTTAGTTCATAGTGTAATAATCGGTGAAAGGTCCTCTTTAAGGGACCCCTGGCCGTTGTCGTGCGTCACGCTTGTGGTGACGTTGTGGCTTTGTGACCATCTGCGTCATCCTACTGCCTCATATGTCTCAGGCCTAGTGGCTTGTGGCCTATAATGGTGCAGAGCGGGGCAGGGAGCTGTCAGCTCCAGTTCCCAGCAGCAGAATTAAACTGAATCTGTATTGTTGAATTCAAGAGGGCACTTGCGTCCGCCAGCCTGGTGCGGGCAGCACGGTGGCTCAGTGGTTAGCACTGGTGCCTTGCAGCGCTGGAGTCCTAGGTATAAATCCGACCAAGGACAACCTCTCATGATCTGCATGGAGTTTGTATGTTCTCCTGTGTTTGCGTGGGTTTCCTCCGGGTTTTCCGGTCTCCCCCCACACTCCAAAGACATGTTGATAGGCAACTTAGATTGTGAACCCCATTGGGGACAATAATGTCTGTAAAGCGCTGCAGAATACAGTAGCGCTATATTAGTGCATAAAATAAAATTATAAATAAATACATAAATCTGTGACGCTAAAAGCGTTAATGCTAAAAGCGTCAGATCGTTATTTACCCGGCTGCCCTCTGTGCATCGGCCGAAAGGGAAGCTTCCAGTTGAGTCTATGGCCAGTCCGCCCCTGCATCTATGATACCTACATTTTATTGGACTTGTTTTTAAATTATTATTTTTTTCCGTTTTCTTTATCATTGATGTTATATTGGAGTGTCGATATTGCCTGTAACATACCTGGGCATTGATATAAAAAAAAATACTCATCCTGCCTTATTTACACATTAGTGATTGTGAGCCAAAACCAGGATTGGAGTCTGCACGTATAAGGGAAAGATCTGCTCCTGTTCTGTGTTTAGAGCCGCATCTGGTTTTGGCCCAAAATCACTGATGGAAATCACTGACCGAACACTGACGTGTGAATAAGGCATCGTTGTAGGACTGCTTGTTAGACTATCTAAAGGGCAATGGATTCACCACATACACCATTTAACAGCCTCTGCTGCCCTCTAGTGTTGCTTTGGTAGAATGCAGCTAAAGATAAATGGTAGAACCGCTGAAAGTTTTAGGGAAAGAAATACTCTAAACTAAAAGTTATGGAGTAACATAGTAACCTGGTATATAAGGCCGAAAAACATTTGTCCATCCAGTTCGGCCTGTTATCCTGCAAGTTAATCCAGAGGAAGGCAAAAAAAAAAAATAAACCTTTGAGGTAGAAGCCAATTTTCCCCACTTAAGGGGAAAAAATTCCTTCCCGACTCCAATCATGCATCAGAATAACTCCCTGGATCAACGACCCCTCTCTAGTAGCTATAGCCTGTAATATTATTACACTCCAGAAATACATCCAGGCCCCTCTTGAATTCCTTTATTGTACTCACCATCACCACCTCCTCAGGCAGAGAGTTCCATAGTCTCACTGCTCTTACCGTAAAGAATCCTCTTCTATGTTTGTGTACAAACCTTCTATCCTCCAGACGCAGAGGATGTCCCCTCGTCACAGTCACAGTCCTGGGGATAAATAGATGATGGGATAGATCTCTGTACTGACCCCTGATATATTTATACATAGTAATTAGATCTCCCCTCAGTCGTCTTTTTTCGAAAGTGAATAACCCTAATTTTGATAATCTTTCAGGGTACTGTAGTTGCCCCATTCCAGTTATTACTTTAGTTGCCCTCCTCTGGACCCTCTCCAGCTCTGCTATGTCTGCCTTGTTCACAGGAGCCCAGAACTGTACACAGTACTCCATGTGTGGTCTGACTAGTGATTTGTAAAGTAGTAGGACTATGTTCTTATCACGGGCATCTATGCCCCTTTTGATGCAACCCATTATCTTATTGGCCTTGGCAGCAGCTGCCACCATTTAGTATGTACGGGTGACTTGCATTATTCCTTCCCATGTGCATAACTTTACATTTGTCAGTGTAACCCAAGAGCAGAATATAAAATCAGTGATACAGTCCTAACCTCAGTATCTGAGGAAAGGGATTTAGGGGTCATTATTTCAGAAGACTTAAAGGTAGGCAGACAATGTCATAGAGCAGCAGGAAATGCTAGCAGAATGCTTGGGTGCATAGGGAGAGGCATTACCAGTAGAAAGAGGGAGGCGCTCATGCCGCTCTACAGAGCACTAGCGAGACCTCATTTGGAGTATTGTGCTCAGTACTGGAGACCATATCTCCAGAAGGATATTGATACTTTGGAGAGAGTTCAGAGAGGAGCTACTAAACTAGTACATGGATTGCAGGATAAAACTTACCAGAAAAGGTTAAAGGACCTTAACATGTATAGCTTGGAAGAAAGACGAGACAGAGGGGATATGATAGAAACTGCTAAATACATAAAGGGAATCAACAAGGTAAAAGAGGAGAGAATATTTAAAAGAATAAAAACTGCTACAAGAGGACATAGTTTTAAATTAGAGGGGCAAAGGTTTAAAAGTAATATCAGGAAGTATTACTTTACTGAGAGAGTAGTGGATGCATGGAATAGCCTTCCTGCAGAAGTGGTAGCTGCAAATACAGTGGAGGAGTTTAAGCATGCATGGGATAGGCATAAGGCTATCCTTCATATAAGATAGGGCCAGGGGCTATCCATAGTACTCAGTATATTGGGCAGACTAGATGGGCCAAATGGTTCTTATCTGCCGACACATTCTATGTTTGTATGTTACCCTCATCTTCCACTTATCTGCCCAAGCCTCCAATCTATCCAGATCCCTCTGTAGTAGTATACTGTCCTCTTCAGTGTTAATTACTTTACACAGTTTAGTGTCCTCTGCGAAAATTTATATTTTACTGTGCAGCCCCTCTACAAGATCATTAATAAATATATTGAAGAGAATAGGGCCCAATACTGATCCCTGAGGTACCCCACTAGTGACAGTGACCCAATCTGAGTGTGTACCGTTAATAACCACCCTCTGTTTTCTATCCCTCAGCCAGTTACTTACCCACATACAGACGTTTTCTCCCAGTCCGAGCATTCTCATTTTATATACTAACCTTTTATGTGGTACAGTGTCAAATGCTTTGGAGAAGTCCAGATATACGACATCCATTGATTCGCCGCTGTCAAGTCTAGAACTTACCTCCTCATAGAAACTGATTAAATTAGTTTGACATGACCGATCCCTCACGAAGCCATGCTGATATGGCGTTATTTTCTTATTTCCGTTGAGATGCTCTAACATAGGATCTCTTAGAAAATCTTCAAAAAGTTTACCCACAACAGATGTTAAACTTACCGGCCTATAGTTTCCGGGCTCTGTTTTTGGACCCTTTTTGAATATTGGCACCACATTTGCCATGCGCCAATCCTGTGGGACATTCCCTGTCAGTATAGAGTCTGCAAATATCAGAAATAAGGGTCTGGCTATGACATTACTTAATTCCCTAAGGCCTCATGCACACGACCGTTGTGTGCATCCGTGGCCGTTGTGCCGTTTTCCGTTTTTTTTCGCGGACCCATTGACTTTCAATGGGTCCGTGGAAAAATCGGAAAATGCACCGTTTTGCAGCCGAGACCGTGATCCGTGTATCCTGTCCGTCAAAAAAATATGACCTGTCCTATTTTTTTGACGGACAACGGTTCACGGACCCATTCAAGTCAATGGGTCCGTGAAAGAACACGGATGCACACAAGATTGGCATCCGCGTCCGTGATCCGTGGCCGTAGGTTACTTTCATACAGACGGATCCGTCTGCATAAAAGCTTTTTCAGAGCTGAGTTTTCACTTCGTGAAAACTCAGATCCGACAGTATATTCTAACACAGAGGCGTTCCCATGGTGAAGGGGACGCTTCAGGTTAGAATATACTAACAGAACTGTGTACATGACTGCCCCCTGCTGCCTGGCAGGTGCTGCCAGGCAGCAGCCCCCCCCTGTAGTTAACACATTGGTAGCCAGTGGGCCCCCCTCCCTCCCCTGTAGTTAACTCTTTGTTGTCCAGTGCGGCCGGCCCCCCCTCCCTCCCCTGTAGTTAAGTCGTTGGTGGCCAGTGGGCCCTCCCTCCCCTGTAGTTAACTGTTTGGCCGCACTGGCCACCAACAAGTTAACTACAGGGGAGGGAGCGGGGGCCGGCCGCACTGGACAACAGAGTTAACTACAGGGGAGGGAGGGGGGCCGGCCGCACTGGACAACAAAGAGTTAACTACAGGGGGGGGGAGGGGGGCCGGCCGCACTGGCCACCAATGAGTTAAAAACAGGGGGGGGGGGGGTCTGCCCCCTGCTGCCTGGCAGTCATGTACACAGTTCTTTTAGTATATTCTAACCTGAAGCGTCCCCATCACCATGGGAACGCCTCTCTGTTAGAATATACTGTCGGATTTGAGTTTCACGATCTAACTCATATCCGGTGATGGGGACGCTTCAAGTTAAAATATACCATCGGATTGGAGAAAACTCTGATCCGATGGTATAAAAGGGACTCCTGACTTTACATTGAAAGTCAATGGGGGACCGATCCGTTTGCAATTGCACCATATTGTGTCAACGTCAAACGGTTCCGTCCCCATTGACTTGCATTGTAATTCAGGACCGATCCGTTTGGCTCCGCACGGCCTGGCGGACACCAAAACGACTTTTTTTTTCATGTCCGTGGATCCTCCAAAAATCAAGGAAGACCCACGGACGAAAAAACGGTCACGGATCACGGACCCCGTTTTTGCAGACCATAAAAAAAACGTGTGCATGAGGCCTTAGGATACGAGGGTGTATGCCATCCGGTCCTAGCGATTTATCTATTTTAATATTTTTAAGTCGCTGATGTACTTCTTCCTGGGTCAGACAGGACACTTTTAATGGGGAATTTACTTTTACATTCAGCATTTCATCTGACAGTTTATTTTCCTCAGTGAATACATTGGAGAAAAAAATATTTAACAGCTTTGCTTTCTCCTCGTCGCTCTCTGCGACTCCCCCCTCATTACTCTTTAAAGGGCCAACACCTTCAGATTTATACTTTTTAACATTTATATAATTGAAGAACATTTTAGGGTTAGTTTTGCTCTCTTTGGCAATTAATCTCTCTGTCTCTAGTTTGGCCGCTTTTATTTGTTTTTTACATGTTCTATTTTTTTCCTTATAGTTTTTCAGTGCTTCCGCCCTACCCTCCTGTTTTAGTGATTTATATGCTTTCTTTTTGTCATTTATTGCTTTCTTTACAGTTCTGTTTATCCACATTGGTTTCTTTTTGTTCCTTAACCTTTTATTCCCATACGGTATGTACCTCTCACAATGAGATTTTAGGATGCTTTTAAAGATATCCCATTTTGTGGCAGTATTTTTATTTTTGAGGACTTTGTCCCAGTTAGTTAGGCCTATGGCCTCTCTTAGTTGGCTAAATTTAGCTTTTTTGAAGTTTGGTATTTTTGTTCCTTCCTGTAGAAACGCTCTTTTAAATGATAATTGGAAGGTTATTACTTTATGGTCACTATTTCCCAGGTGTCCCCCGACCTGCACATCTGTTCTGTCAGGCCTATTGGTTAATACTAAGTCCAGTATGGCCGTCCCTCTAGTCGGGTCCTGAACCAGTTGGGAAAGGTAATTGTCTTTGGTTATTGCCAAGAATCTGTTTCCTTTATGAGATATACAAGTTTCAGTTTCCCAGTCTATATCTGGGTAGTTGAAGTCCCCCATAATAACCACCTCATTATGATTTGCCGCCTTGTCTATCTCGTTTAGTAGTAGATTTTCTGTGGACTCTGGTATATTAGGTGGTTTATAATAAACTCCTATTAGTAATTTATTATTGTTTTTAGCTCCATGTATCTCTACCCACGGTGACTCCACATGTTCATGTCCCTCACTTATATCTTCACGGAATGTGGGCTTTAGACAGGACTTTACATAAAGGCAGACCCCTCCCCCTCTCCGGTTTTGACGATCCTTTCTAAACAGACTGTAACCTTGTACATTAACTGCCCAGTCATAGCTTTCATCCAGCCATGTCTCAGTTATTCCCACTGTCATAGCTATCATCCAGCCATGTCTCAGTTATTCCCACTATGTCATAGTCCTCCTCACACATCACTAATTCCAGTTCCCCAGTTTTATTAGTCAGGCTTCTGACATTAGTATACATACATTTGAGAGGTTTATGTATATTTTTTACCCTACACCTTTCCTTCTGAACTGTTCTAGTCCCTCCTTCCATTCCTCCCCCAGTCCCACTACCTTGCCCCCGGTCTCTATCTGCACTATCTTCCCCTTCTATAGTGTAATTACCCTCCCCCCCCCCAGTCCCTAGTTTAAACACTCCTCCAACCTTCTAGCCATCCTCTCCCCCAGCACAGCTGCCCCTTCCCCATTGAGGTGCAGCCCGTTCCTACGATAGAGCCTGCAGTCGAGAGAGAAGTCGGCCCAGTTCTCCAGGAACCCAAACCCCTCCTTCCTACACCAGTTCTTGAGCCACTTGAGTAGATTATATTACATGTGCAGTAATGATACATTAAAGTAGTAATACCAGAATCCAATAGCAAATAACTGACATAATGATATATCATTGCATCAGTCTAATTAAAGGATGTGGAGAATTAAATAGGCATTTTTTCCTGAAATCATTTTTGTAATGGGGTTTTATTAAAAATGTTGCTTTGTTTAGTCTCTGCATCTTCTATGCCTCATGTTACATAGAAAGCTGCAGAATGCCATTCACAGTCAGATCTGTCCGAGAACTCGTCTAACAGCTCTATCCCCTCTCTCCTCTCCTGAAAGATTTTCTAAGATGATTTATGACCACAGTAAAGTTCAACAAGCTCCCTGGTGTATGCTTAGAGACAGGAGAGGCGGCAAACGGCGTGCCAACTGTGAGGTGCCAGGATACGGGACATCGCCACTGCAGCCAATCCCTGTCCGCAAGTGGAGGAACGCTGAGGTCAGTGATTGGCTGATTTAAATCATAGTTTTCTACATAAAGACTAAATCTTGCTGGTATAACTTATAATATGCAAGTAGATGAAGATTTTTAGACCAACAACTTTTCCTATTAGTTTGATTAGGTTGATTCTGTATTCATAGGTTTGTAGAAGTTAGGATTAAAGAGGACCTTTCACCTGTATAAACTATGGTAACTGAGTATGCTGCCATGTAGAGCGGCGCACGGGGATCTCACTGCACTTACTATTATCCCCGGGCGCCGCTCCGTTCTCCCGTTATAGGCTCCGGTACCTTTGCTTCTTAAGTTATAGTAGGCGGTGTCTTCCCTTGTCCTGTGGGCGTCTCCTTCTCCTAGGCTGCAGCGCTGGCCAATCGCAGCGCACAGCTCACAGCCTGGGAGGTTTTTTTCTCCCAGGCTGTGAGCTGTGCGCTGCGATTGGCCAGAGCTGCAGCCTAGGAGAAGGAGACGCCCACAGGACAAGGGAAGACACCGCCTACTATAACTTAAGAAGCAAAGGTACCGGAGCCTATAACGGGAGAACGGAGCGGCGCCCGGGGATAATAGTAGGTGCAGTGAGATCCCCGGGCGCCGCTCTATATGGCAGCATACTTAGTTACCATAGTTTATACAAGTGAAAGGTCCTCTTTAAGGTCTTTTTCTCAACTCTGTTCATGTTATAACATGTTTACTGTGAAGAGGAGGCATGTGATCTCTGCTGAGTCAAATTCAGTTTTGAGAACTGCAAAAGTAAACCAAGCATCTGTGATAATATCTTGTAGGCAGAGAAACTGCCCAATAATCTTACAAAAACCTCTGGAAGAGCATGACATTGTGAATGGACAAAGGGGGGAACTAACTCTCCTTAGGGAGAGAGCACCCTAATCAGTGTGAGGAGATGTATAGGCCATACATGCTCCTCTGGAATTCTGGGAGGGTAGAAATGCAAATGAGCTCTTAGCAAGCTTTGCCTCTAGTGCCACCAGATGTAAGGCAGCTATCCTAGAAGTCAATATTCAGCTCTTAAAATAAGCCTTGAGACATGACTTGCATATTAAATAAGCCAGCACCTCATCTGCAGACAGCTGTTTCGGACACAGGCCTCCTACCCAGTTAAGCCAGTACTCTCTGCTCTGCACTGATGAGATGAGATGTCTGCAGATGAGATGCTGACTTATTTAATATCCAAGTCATGTCTCAAGGCTTATTTTAAGAGCTGAATATTGACTTCTAGGATAGCTGCCTTACATCTGGTGGCATTAGAGGCAAAGTTTTTTAAGAGCTCATTTGCATTTCTTCCCTCCCATTGTGAATGGATTAATGGAATTTATTTACCCCAAAAATTAAACATATACAGCCTTATTCTACATAATTAAAAAAAACGAATCTTTATTTCATGATGAAATAACCTTTGGATGGTAATATATTTTCCTCAAAAAGCATTTTATATGAAAAAAATCCAATTAAAATTAAAAAAATCTAATTTTTTGGATCTTTTTTTTTTTTTAAATCATTGATTTTTATCCACCCTGTTTTTAATTATCTTGGACAATCCCTTTAAGAAAGGTTTATGTCATTTACCTAGCATACATGAGATTAAGATACCTTTTTTTAACCACCTCCGGACCGCCTAACGCAGGATCGCGTTCCGGAGGTGGCAGCGCTGCGCACAGTCACGCATATATGCGTCATCTCGCGAGACGCGAGATTTTCTGTGAACGCGCGCACACAGGCGCGCGCGCTCACAGGAACGGAAGGTAAGAGAGTTGATCTCCAGCCTGCCAGCGGCGATTGTTCGCTGGCAGGCTGGAGATGTGTTTTTTTTAACCCCTAACAGGTATATTAGACGCTGTTTTGATAACAGCGTCTAATATACCTGCTACCTGGTCCTCTGGTGGTCCCCTTTGTTTGGATCGACCACCAGAGGACACAGGTAGCTCAGTAAAGTAGCACCAAGCACCACTACACTACACCCCCCCCCCCGTCACTTATTAACCCCTTATTAGCCCCTGATCACCCCATATAGACTCCCTGATCCCCCCCCTGTCATTGATTACCCCCTGTCATTGATCAACCCCCTGTAAAGCTCCATTCAGACATCCGCATGATTTTTACGGATCCACTGATAGATGGATCGGATCCGCAAAACGCATCCGGACGTCTGAATGAAGCCTTACAGGGGCGTGATCAATGACTGTGGTGATCACCCCATATAGACTCCCTGATCACCCCCCTGTCATTGATTACCCCCCTGTCATTGATTACCCCCCTGTAAAGCTCCATTCAGACGTCCGCATGATTTTTACGGATCCACTGATAGATGGATCGGATCCGCAAAACGCATCCGGACGTCTGAATGAAGCCTTACAGGGGCGTGATCAATGACTGTGGTGATCACCCCATATAGACTCCCTGATCACCCCCCTGTAAAGCTCCATTCAGATGTCCGCATGATTTTTACGGATGCACTGATAGATGGATCGGATCCGCAAAACGCATCCGGACGTCTGAATGAAGCCTTACAGGGGCATGATCAATGACTGTGGTGATCACCCCATATAGACTCCCTGATCACCCCCCTGTCAATGATTACCCCCCTGTCATTGATCACCCCCCTGTAAAGCTCCATTCAGATGTCCGCATGATTTTTACGGATGCACTGATAGATGGATCGGATCCGCAAAACGCATCCGGACGTCTGAATGAAGCCTTACAGGGGCGTGATCAATGACTGTGGTGATCACCCCATATAGACTCCCTGATCACCCCCCTGTCATTGATCACCCCCCTGTAAAGCTCCATTCAGATGTCCGCATGATTTTTAACGGATGCACTGATAGATGGATCGGATCCGCAAAACGCATCTGGACGTCTGAATGAAGCCTTACAGGGGCGTGATCAATGACTGTGGTGATCACCCCATATAGACTCCCTGATCACCCCCCTGTCATTGATCACCCCCCTGTAAAGCTCAATTCAGACGTCCGCATGATTTTTACGGATCCACTGATAGATGGATCGGATCCGCAAAACGCATCCGGACGTCTGAATGAAGCCTTACACGGGCGTGATCAATGACTGTGGTTATCACCCCATATAGACTCCCTGATCACCCCCCTGTCATTGATCACCCCCCTGTCATTGATCACCCCCCTGTCATTGATCACCCCCCTGTAAGGCTCCATTCAGACATTTTTTTGGCCCAAGTTAGCGGAATTATTTTTTTTTTTTCTTACAAAGTCTCATATTCCACTAACTTGTGTCAAAAAATAAAATCCTCACATGAACTCACCCTACCCCTCACGGAAACCAAATGCGTAAAATTTTTTAGACATTTATATTCCAGACTTCTTCTCACGCTTTAGGGCCCCTAGAATGCCAGGGCAGTATAAATACCCCACATGTGACCCCATTTCGGAAAGAAGACACCCCCAGGTATTCCGTGAGGGGCATATTGAGTCCATGAAAGATTGAAATTTTTGTCCCAAGTTAGCGGAAAGGGAGACTTTGTGAGAAAAAAATTAAAAATATCAATTTCCGCTAACTTGTGCCAAAAAAAAAAATTTCTATGAACTCGCCATGCCCCTCATTGAATACCTTGGGGTGTCTTCTTTCCAAAATGGGGTCACATGTGGGGTATTTATACTGCCCTGGCATTCTAGGGGCCCCAAAGCGTGAGAAGAAGTCTGGTATCCAAATGTCTAAAAATGCCCTCCTAAAAGGAATTTGGGCACCTTTGCGCATCTAGGCTGCAAAAAAGTGTCACACATCTGGTATCGCCGTACTCAGGAGAAGTTGGGGAATGTGTTTTGGGGTGTCATTTTACATATACCCATGCTGGGTGAGAGAAATATCTTGGTCAAATGCCAACTTTGTATAAAAAAATGGGAAAAGTTGTCTTTTGCCAAGATATTTCTCTCACCCAGCAAGGGTATATGTAAAATGACACCCCAAAACACATTCCCCACCTTCTCCTGAATACGGCGATACCACATGTGTGACACTTTTTTGCAGCCTAGGTGGGCAAAGGGGCCCATATTCCAAAGAGCACCTTTAGGATTTCACAGGTCATTTACCTACTTACCACACATTAGGGCCCCTGGAAAATGCCAGGGCAGTATAACTACCCCACAAGTGACCCCATTTTGGAAAGAAGACACCCCAAGGTATTCCGTGAGGGGCATGGCGAGTTCCTAGAATTTTTTATTTTTTGTCACAAGTTAGTGGAATATGAGACTTTGTAAGAAAAGAAAAAAAAAATAAAAAAATCATCATTTTCCGCTAACTTGTGACAAAAAATAAAAAGTTCTATGAACTCACTATGCCCATCAGCGAATACCTTAGGGTGTGTACTTTCCGAAATGGGGTCATTTGTGGGGTGTTTGTACTGTCTGGCCATCGTAGAACCTCAGGAAACATGACAGGTGCTCAGAAAGTCAGAGCTGCTTCAAAAAGCGGAAATTCACATTTTTGTACCATAGTTTGTAAACGCTATAACTTTTACCCAAACCATTTTTTTTTTACCCAAACATTTTTTTTTTATCAAAGACATGTAGTACAATAAATTTAGAGCAAAATTTCTATATGGATCTCGTTTTTTTTGCAAAATTTTACAACTGAAAGTGAAAAATGTCATTTTTTTGCAAAAAAATCGTTAAATTTCGATTAATAACAAAAAAAGTAAAAATGGCAGCAGCAATGAAATACCACCAAATGAAAGCTCTATTAGTGAGAAGAAAAGGAGGTAAAATTCATTTGGGTGGTAAGTTGCATGACCGAGCAATAAACGGTGAAAGTAGTGTAGGTCAGAAGTGTAAAAAGTGGCCTGGTCTTTCAGGGTGTTTAAGCCATGGGGGCTGAGGTGGTTAAAATTGGTATTTGAGTATAGTCGTGGCCAAAAGTTTTGAGAATTACATAAATATTGGAAATTGGAAAAGTTGCTGCTTAAGTTATTATAATAGCAATTTGCATATACTCCAGAATGTTATGAAGAGTGATCAGATGAATTGCATCGTTCTTCTTTGCCATGAAAATTAACTTAATCCCAAAAAAACCTTTCCACTGCATTTCATTGCTGTCATTAAAGGACCTGCTGAGATAATTTCAGTAATCGTCTTGTTAACTCAGGTGAGAATGTTGACGAGCACAAGGCTGGAGATCATTATGTCAGGCTGATTGGGTTAAAATGGCAGACTTGACATGTTAAAAGGAGGGTGATGCTTGAAATCATTGTTCTTCCATTGTTAACCATGGTGACCTGCAAAGAAACGCGTGCAGCCATCATTGCGTTGCATAAAAATGGCTTCACAGGCAAGGATATTGTGGCTACTAAGATTGCACCTCAATCAACAATTTATAGGATCATCAAGAACTTCAAGGAAAGAGGTTCAATTCTTGTTAAGAAGGCTTCAGGGCGTCCAAGAAAGTCCTGCAAGCGCCAGGATCGTCTCCTAAAGAGGATTCAGCTGCGGGATCGGAGCTCCACCAGTGCAGAGCTTGCTCAGGAATGGCAGCAGGCAGGTGTGAGCGCATCTGCACGCACAGTGAGGCGAAGACTTTTGGAAGATGGCCTGGTGTCAAGAAGGGCAGCAAAGAAGCCACTTCTCTCCAAAAAAAAAACATCAGGGACAGATTGATCTTCTGCAGAAAGTATGGTGAATGGACTGCTGAGGACTGGGGCAAAGTCATATTCTCCGATGAAGCCTCTTTCCGATTGTTTGGGGCATCTGGAAAAAGGCTTGTCCGGAGAAGAAAAGGTGAGCGCTACCATCAGTCCTGTGTCATGCCAACAGTAAAGCATCCTGAGACCATTCATGTGTGGGGTTGCTTCTCATCCAAGGGAGTGGGCTCACTCACAATTTTGCCCAAAAACACAGCCATGAATAAAGAATGGTACCAAAACACCCTCCAACAACAACTTCTTCCAACAATCCAACAACAGTTTGGTGAAGAACAATGCATTTTCCAGCACGATGGAGCACCGTGCCATAAGGCAAAAGTGATAACTAAGTGGCTCGGGGACCAAAACGTTGACATTTTGGGTCCATGGCCTGGAAACTCCCCAGATCTTAATCCCATTGAGAACTTGTGGTCAATCCTCAAGAGGCGGGTGGACAAACAAAACCCCACTAATTCTGACAAACTCCAAGAAGTGATTATGAAAGAATTTGTTGCTATCAGTCAGGAATTGGCCCAGAAGTTGATTGAGAGCATGCCCAGTCGGATTGCAGAGGTCCTGAAAAAGAAGGGCCAACACTGCAAATACTGACTCTTTGCCTAAATGTCATGTAATTGTCGATAAAAGCCTTTGAAAACGTATGAAGTGCGTGTAATTATATTTCACTACATCACAGAAACAACTGAAACAAAGATCTAAGAGCAGTTTAGCAGCAAACTTTGTGAAAACTAATATTTGTGTCATTCTCAAAACTTTTGGCCACGACTGTACATGTCATGAGGATGATCCACTTTAAATACATAAAGCCCTGAAAGTGTCCTTCCAGCTTTTTACCACTTTTTGGCTCCCCCCTCCTTGTCAGACCTGTGAAGGGAAGCATACTTATCTGCTCTCCATTGCTCAGTCCTGGCTCCTTTGGTCCATTGCTGTGTTCGCTACGGTCTGGTGCCCGCTTGCAAACCTCTTTGCAGACAGGGTTCACATGGGCCACTGCAACCAATGACTGGCCACAGCGGTGACATGTCCCTGCAGCAGTAGGCCACTGGGTCACATGCCACTTGGGAGACACATCACCGCTGTGGTCATTTACTGCAGCAGCACACATGACCCCCATCCGTGCTTGAAGCTTACATGCATGGTCCATAGCATGGTAAATACATCGATGGACAAGGAGCCAGAACTGAGTTTCAGAACAGGTCTATCGGGGAACCAAAACGTGTTAAAAAGCTGGAAAACCCCTTTAAAGTGACGACTCAGAAGTATACAATAAGAGATTGAGTAGTGAAGTACAAACTAAGGATTCATCAAATGTGCTGTGAAAGGGTGTACATAATGGCTTATCCAGTCCTCCTCCAAGTAAAAATCCTGTGAATTGTGAGGGAGAGGCCTGCGTACTCCCGTGCAGAATGTCTTCTTCTAATGACACCTCATGACACCTAAGTGGGTCTCCATAAGGAGGGGGTTACCTCTGTAAGCTAATTGTTGCCCCTGTGATGCAGCGTCAGGGGACCGAAGACTGCTATGATCACCAAGAAGCTTAAAAAAAGGCCCCCAGGCCTGCCCTTGCAGTGACCCAGAAGATTACTGCTAAAGAGTTAAATGTTGTGATTTATTGTCTATGCACTCTTATGCTAAAGCGTTCTCTTTTCACTGATGCATTGTGAATACCACATGTGGTTATGTATGGGCAACATATAGTTTGCACTGGCAGTCCTAGTTAGGATGCCAGGAAACAGGATGGACCTGCCTCCCTGGCTTGCCTAGTCAAAAAAGCTAGAGGCAAGACGTACACGTGTGAACGACTGGGAAGTAGGTCAAAAGAGAAACCTGGTCCAGGGAATTCTCACCCCTAAGACCAAAATCTGTCAGAGATCAACTGAACCAAAAGTCTACCGCTGAGAGAAAGACCCCAGACTTTTATGGAAGCTAGGGAACCAAGGCTGTGCTGGATACAGACAGTAAGGTACCGCTCGTTTATGGCAAAAGACTTTACTGCATGTGTAAAGGTTTAATTGCCTCCGGCACCCATCACTCTCTGAAGATCCAGTAGCTGTTGTTAATTTACTATTAACTGGCACCCCATAAACTCAGCAGGTTCTACAGTCACCATTACTTTGAGCTGTCAGGAGATCATTAGAGGTCAGTTTTGTGGAAATCAGATTGTAAGGGGTCAAGGAGAGTTAGCAGAGATATAGCTGATGAGGCGAGAGTAGACCAGGCGTTCCAGAAGCTTAGAGATGAAGGGGAGATTAGAGACAGGTAGCCCATGTCAGGTCAAGAGATGGGATTTTTTTTAGTAGTGGGGTTATAACATGTTTGAAAAAGGACGGAACGGTGCCATAAGAGAGGGAGGTGAAATATTTCAGTTAGGTGACAGATAACAGCCAGGGAGAAGAGATGTGAGGGACTAGGATCACTACTGCAGGTAGTTGGCAAGAAGAAGTGAGGAGCCTGGAGATGTCTTCTGTGACTGGGTCAAATGAGGAGAGAAAACAATGGGAAGTGCAGGAAGGAGGAGAACTGATGCTGGTTGCAGACCGGGAGTTTAGTTCCTTCCAGATGTTATCAATCTTATCTTTAAAATAAGTGGCCAAGTCTTCAGCACAGAAGTCAGTGATGGGCATGTGCAATTCAGGGTTGAGGAAGGAGTGAACAGATTTGGCTTGGGGCTACTCCTGAGGGCACTGTCAAGGTGTATCTGTCTGGACTTCGCTGCAGGGACAACAAGCCGCTACCTCTAGGAGTAGTCTCTATTCAGAGACCGCTGACCCGGGAGGGTTAAGGGACACCACTGCATGGCACCAAGGGGACAGGCAAGAGCGTAGACAATAGACAGGCTAAGGTGAGTATGACTACATTTGGTGCGAAACAGTAAACAGGCAAAAGGTCAGGACAGGCAGCACGGGGTCAATCCGGTAAACAAGCAGATGTCAGAACAGGAACAGTAAATAGGCAAGGCAGGTCAGGACAATACAATACACACCTTCAAAGGATTAGACAAACTAGAAACCTATAGCCCAGGCACGTATTTCCAATACAAGCTATGGTAACTTAAATGTTGCCATTTAAAAATACAACTCGTCCTTCAAAAAAAAAAAACCCTCGTGGGTATGTGAATGGGAAATTTGAAACGTTATGGCTCCGGGAAGGCAGAAAGGAAAAAGCTAAAGTGAAGAAAAAAAAAATTTGGTCCAGTCCTTAAAGGGTTAAGTGCCAGAAGAGTGTGCGAGTGCCTTAGGCCCCTTTCACACGGGCGAGTATTCCGCGCGGATGCGATACGTGAGTTGAACGCATTGCACCCGCACTGAATACCGACCCATTCATTTCAATGGGGCTGTGCACATGAGCGGTGATTTTCACGCATCACTTGTGCGTTGAGTGAAAATCGCGGCATGCTCTATTTTGTGTGTTTTTCACGTAACGCAGGCCCCATAGAAATGAATGGGGTTGCGTGAAAATCGCAAGCATCCGCAAGCAAGTGCGGATGCGGTGCAATTTTCACGCACGGTTGCTAGGAGACGATCGGGATGGAGACCCGATCATTATTATTATTTTCCCTTATAACATGGTATAACATGGTGAATACAGAATGCATAGTAAAATAGCGCTGGAGGGGTTAAAAAAAAATATATAATAATTTAACTCACCTTAGTCCACTTGATCGCGCAGCCGGCATCTCCTTCTGTCTCCTTCTTAGCTCTGTGCAGCAACAGGACCTGTGGTGACGTCACTCCGGTCATCACATGGTCCGTCACATGATCTTTTACCATGGTGATGGATCATGTGATGACCGGAGTGACGTCACCACAGGTCCTGTTGCTGCACAGAGCTAAGAAGAAGACCGAAGGAGATGCCGGCAGCGCGATCAAGTGGACTAAGGTGAGTTAAATTATTTTAAATATTTTTTTAACCCCTCCAGCCCTATTTTACTATGCAGTCTGTATTCAGAATGCTATTATTTTCCCTTATAACCATGTTATAAGGGAAAATAATACAATCTACAGAACACCGATCCCAAGCCCGAACTTCTGTGAAGAAGTTCGGGTTTGGGTACAAAACATGCGCGATTTTTCTCACGCGAGTGCAAAACACATTACAATGTTTTGCTCTCGCGCGGAAAAATCGCGCGTGTTCCCGCAACGCACCCGCACATTTTCCCGCATTGCCCGTCTGAAAGAGGCCTTAAGGTAGTGAACAGCAGGTATTGATGGCTTATAGCAGAAGACAAGCTGGAGCAGAGGGAAAGCTGATGACGCCAGCGGCTGTGCCCCACAGGAGAGAGGTGATGGAGTAAGCACTAAAGGTGGGAAATTTGTCCTGCATCAGCATTGTACTGTTTTAGTATTATTTAGTAACTGAGGTTCAAAAGGTGGTATAACGACATCTAGTGGTTGTTCTGTAGAATAACAAGAAAACAGCTGAGACCCCTCACAGGCCCATTGTTCTCTCTGCAGAGTAGAAAAACAAGGTCCTTCTAAATGCAGATGCAACACAAGCAGGATCCGCAATCTGCAAGATCGCAAAATACATCCAGTCATGTGCATGAGGCCTTATATTGTTGTCTCAAACAGGAGATATTGAGGTGCCTTATAGGTTTGAAATACAGAACATTATGAATTACGTTGATTTTAACTACCATATTTTTCACTTTATAAGACGCACTTAGGTTTTAGAGGATTCAAATAAGAAACAAAAATATTTTTCATCAGACTTCAAATCAGACCCCCAGCATTCTCTCCTGCAGTCAGTGCTCCCTGCTCTTCTTTGGGCCCCCGCTGCGCTGTCACCTGGCTGCATACGTCAAGTCATAGTACACGCATTACCTCCTGACACTATACGCCGTCAGGACAGTGAAGTGCGGAGTCTGGAGAAGGACCAGGGAGCGGCGAGTACAGCGATTTCTAGCAGCACTAGTCACCGCTCCTCATGCCTCCTGCATTCTAGTGAGCGCTTCCATAATGAAAGCTCTCATAAGTATTCGCTTTATAAGGCCTCATGCACACGGCCGTTTTTGCGGCTCGGATGCGGACCCATTCACTTCAATGGGGCCGCAAAAGAGGCGGACAGCACCCGTTTTGCGGACAAGAATAGGCAGGTCTACAATGGGCCGCCCTTTCCGTTCCGCAAATTGCTGAAGGCACACGGGGGGCGGCTTCCGTTTTTTGCGGATCCGCGGACCGCAAAAAACGGCACGCTCCTGTGCATGTAGCCTAAGACGCACTGACATTTTCCCTCACTTTTGGGGGTAAAAACTGTGCATCTTATAAAGCAGAAACTATGCTATATACACACACACACACACACAATATAGAATTTACGTATGTTTCTTTGTAGCGGTATTATATTGATCTTTTCATCTAAAAATAATCTTGGGGTTTTAATTCTATGCCATTTAATGCAGCTCTAGGGACAATTGCCAGAAAAGTGATTACGAGTGTTGTCCCTCTACTTACACAATTCCATAGGGTGAGTGCACACTCCGCACATGCAGCGTCTTCTCTTTTTATACATATACCGTATATATTTCTCATTTTCCATGGATGTGCTTGACTCCTTTATGTAACTGTTCCTTCCTCCTGCAGGTGTGTTATGTATATTATATACCTTTTGTTACTGCCCACTTCACTACCATTAACTAATTCACCTGTCACTAGTACGCTAATGGTTAAAGGGGTTCTCCCATGACTAATATAAAAAAATGAATATCAGACATCATATAGTACACGACAATCTCTGAGATATCTGAGATCCGTTCAGGGCTCTCACATGCGGTCCAAAACGGATCAGTTTGCATTCTAATGCATTATGAATGGAAAAGGATCCGCTCAGAATGCATCCGTTTTTATCAGTTCAGTCTCCATTCTGCTTGCAGCGTTTTTGTGTCCGTCTGATGAAACTGAGCCAAACGGACGGGGACGGATCCGTTCTCACTGACACAACAGAAAACGCATCCGTCCTCCTTGACTTTCAATGGTGTTCAAATACGGATCCGTCTAGGCTGTGTTAAAGATGATACAAACGGATCCGTTCTGAACGGATGCATGAGGTTGTATTATCTGAACGGATCCGCACGAGACGCGAACGTGAAAGTAGCCTAACAAAGCTAGAACCAGCCCTGCACCTCCCATGGATCCAGAGATCTCCCCATTCATTGCTCTGCTAGATTATATCAAGCTGACAGCTCAGGGGGCGTGTCTTTTCTGCTGCAGGTAAGGAGGCGTGTCTCAATTCTCCCTATCACAGCTCAGAGGGTGTGTCTCAGCTCTCCCCATCACAGCTCAGGGGGCGTGTCCATGCTCTTCCTATCACAGCTCAGGGGGCATGTCCATGCTCTTCCTATCACAGCTCAGGGGGCGTGTCCATGCTCTCCCCATCACAGCTCAGGGGGCGTGTCCATGCTCTTCCTATCACAGCTCAGGAGGCAGTTGAAGGATGAAACTGAGCATGTGCGGCCTTCTCAGTGAGCAGGACAAAGAAATAGGCAAAAGAACAAACAGCAGGTGGCGCTATACAGATACATTTTATTGAATAACTCAGTGACTATACAAAAAAATGTTTTTTTTTTTTTTTAATTACATGCAATTACAAAAGTATTCAGATCCAGAAGCTGGTTTGAAAACTGTAGAATTTTTTTTTTTTTGGTGGGACAACCCCTTTAAGTCCGGGACTTAAATGCATAGACGCAGTAAAATATGTAATTTCTATCACTCATCTCAGGGAGGCGTCTGCTTGGCTCCATATTTATTCTGCAGCAGGACAACAACCCCAAATATCCATCCAGTGTCATCTTCAGCATAAAGAAGAACAAGGAATCCTGGAGGTGATGACATGACCCCTACAGAGCCGTGATCTCAACATCATCCAGTCTGTCTGGGATTACATGAAGAGAAGGATATGAACAAGCCTACATCCACAGAAGATCGGTGGCTAGTTCTCCAAGATGTCTGGAGCATGTCTGTGCGAGTGTCCCTACAAGAAGTCAGGATGGAGGCAGAGGCCGATCACCCCGAACTGATCGGGTTCACATTCCTTTCTTCTTCATTCACTTTGCATTTTGTTAATTTTTGAAAACATTCTCACTTTGCAGCATTTTTTCCACAACTGCTTAAGACGTTTCCATGATTAGTAATAATATTACACGTCTACATCTCAGCTACGACCCGGAGCGGCATCTACTGTGACCTGGAGAAGGATAATGACAGAAATCAATGGCCCTGCACAACATCCAGGGATTACCAGACAGAAGGCAACCCTGATAGACAGAACTCTGCTGCCTGCACGTCACACCCACAGCTCTGCTGCCTGCACGTCACACCCACACAGCTCTGCTGCCTGCACGTCACACCCACACAGCTCTGCTGCCTGCACGTCACACCCACACAGCTCTGCTGCCTGCACGTCACACCCACACAGCTCTGCTGCCTGCACGTCACACACACACAGCTCTGCTGCCTGCACGTCACACACACACAGCTCTGCTGCCTGCACGTCACACACACACAGCTCTGCTGCCTGCACATCACACACACACACAGCCCTGCTGCCTGCACGTCACACACACACACAGCTCTGCTGCCTGCACGTCACACACACACACAGCTCTGCTGCCTGCACGTCACACACACACACAGCTCTGCTGCCTGCACGTCACACACACACACAGCTCTGCTATATGCACGTCACACACACACACACACACACAGTGGTGTATCTTGGTTTTGTGCTGCCCTAGGCGAGACTAAACTCGGGCACCCCCCTAATATAAATTTGACCCACCCCTTCCTCTTTACAATACATTTGTGTTAGAAGTTGCGCTTTTTTAATTTTTAGAATAATGATACAGGCATTTTATTTAATGTATTTGTGCTCATTTCTGTGTTGGTTGGAGGGGGGTGAGGGGCGGTATTACACAATCTGTATATGAATAAAAAAATATCTAAAGATCCACTGTAATGTAGGGGCACCCACCTATGTGGTCCATACACTGCAGGGGCAGACAGGGCATGATTCACAGTAATGTAGGGGCACCCACCTATGTGGCCCATACACTGCGGGGGCAGACAGGGCATGGTTCACAGTAATGTAGGGGCACCCACCTATGTGGCCCATACACTGCAGGGGGCAGACAGGGCATGGTTCACAGTAATGTAGGGGCACCCACCTATGTGGCCCATACACTGCGGGGGCAGACAGGGCATGGTCCGCTGTAATGTAGGGGCACCCACCTATGTGGCCCATACACTGCGGGGGCAGACAGGGCATTACAGCCCCCACTCACCGACTCAGGGCAGCAGGTAGATGAACGCGAACAGGATCAGGTCAAACAGGAGGAAGACCCAGATGTCGAACCAGTAGGAGTGCTGGGACAGGGTCCGCAGGCAGCCCCGAGCCTCCCTCCTCCGCTCCGCCAGCTCTGCGGACACCGGCTCCGGCCCGCCTTCATTCCGCCGCTGCCGAGTGTCCATGCTGCGCTGCGTCCGTGTCTCACAGGGCGACGGCGGCGAGTCTGGAGGTCTTTGACAGGGAGGGGTCATGTGACAGGAAGAGGTGACGTCGTCTCTATGGTGAGAACAGGGAGCGTCGCATGTACTGGGCGCGACATCCTCCTCTCATGCTGCCGCCCCATTGGCAAGTGTCGCCCTAGCAACTGCCTTGTTTGCCTCGAGATAGATACACCCCTGCACACACACAGCTCTGCTGCCTGAATGTCACACACACACACACAGCTTTTCTGCCTGCATGTCACACACACACACAGCTCTGCTATATGCACATCACACACTCAGCTCTGCTATCTGCACGTCACACACACACAGCTCTGCTATATGCACATCACACACTCAGCTCTGCTATCTGCACGTCACACACACTCAGCTCTGCTATATACACGTCACACACACAGCTCTGCTATCTGAATGTCACACACACACAGCACTGCTATATACACGTCACACACACAGCTCTGCTATCTGCACATCACATACACACAGCATTGCTATATGCACATCACACACTCAGCTCTGCTATCTGCATATCACACACTCACAGCACTGCTATATGCACATCACACACTCAGCTCTGCTATCTGCATGTCACACACACACACACACACACACACACAGCTCTGCTATCTGTATATGTCACACGCACACACACAGCACTACTATATGCACGTCACACACAGCTCTACTATCTGCACATCACACACTCAGCACTGCTATCTGCATGTCACACACACACAGCTCTGCTATCTGCACATCACACACTCAGCTCTGCTATCTGCATGTCACACACACAGCACTACTATATGCACGTCACACACAGCTCTGCTATCTGCACATCACACACTCAGCACTGCTATCTGCATGTCACACACACACAGCTCTGCTATCTGCACATCACACACACACACAGCTCTGTATCTGCACATCACACACACAGCTCTGCTATCTGCACATCACACACACAGCTCTACTATCTGCACATCACACACACAGCCCTGCTATCTGCACATCACACACTCAGCCCTGCTATCTGCACATCACACACACAGCTCTGCTATCTGCACATCACACACCCAGCCCTGCTATCTGCACATCACACACCCAGCCCTGCTATCTGCACATCACACACACAGCTCTACTATCTGCACATCACACACACACAGCTCTGCTATCTGCACGTCACACACACACAGCTCTACTATCTGCACATCACACACACAGCCCTGCTATCTGCACATCACACACTCAGCTCTGCTATATGCATATCACACACACTCAGCTCTGCTATCTGCACATCACACACTCAGCTCTGCTATCTGAACATCACACACCCAGCCCTGCTATCTGCACATCACACACCCAGCCCTGCTATCTGCACATCACACACACAGCTCTGCTATCTGCACATCACACACACAGCTCTACTATCTGCACATCACACACACAGCCCTTCTATCTGCACATCACACACCCAGCCCTGCTATCTGCACATCACACACTCAGCTCTGCTATCTGCACATCACACACTCAGCTCTGCTATCTGCACATCACACACTCAGCTCTGCTATCTGCACATCACACACACAGCTCTGCTATATGCATATCACACACACAGCTCTGCTATATGCACATCACACACTCAGCCCTGCTATATGCACATCACACACTCAGCCCTGCTATCTGCACATCACACACTCAGCCCTGCTATCTGCACATCACACACTCAAAATTGCTATGCACAGGTCGCACACACAGACGTCCTGTGTGCAGTAAACCCCTCCCATCACGTGACTGATCACATGACGCCGACCTCTGGAGCTCCGCCCCCGGTTAGCCTGTGTGTTTATCAATGAATGGCAGGGGCCAGGTAGGTGGTGACGGCGGGGAGTGGGCGCTCAGCGGAGGGGGCTCCAGGCTGCTGAGGTACTACAGGTGCCAGCATGCTTTGCCTAGCAGTGCATGCTGGGAGTTGTGTGTCTCCTTTCCTCCAGTGTTAATATGTTTTCATAGGCAATTGCATAAATAGCAATTCCGCAATGTCCTTGTCCTGGGACTGACCGGCGCCCCCGGCAGGAGGATCTGGAGATGGCCCTGGGCCGTAGACAGAGGGATGTATCAGCACTAGGGGCCCCTAAACTGCGCCAATAAAGAATTACCGCGTTCATCGCCTCCGCCAAGTGGGTGTGGTTACGGTTTGAGTCAGGGCTCCTGCACACTAACGTGTTTTCTTTCTGTGTCCGTTGCGGTTTTTTTCTGCGGACCATATGCCGAACCCTTAATTACAATGGGTCCACAAAAAAAAACTGAAGCTCCTCCGCGTGCATCCCGTTTCCGTATGTATGTTCTGCAAAAAAATAGAACATGTCCTATTATTGTCCGCATTACGGACAAGGACAGGACTGTTCTATCAGGGGCCGTCTGTTCTGTTCCGCAAAATACAGAATGCACCCGGACGTCATCCGTATTTTTTGCGGACTGCAAACTACATATGACGATATAGAAAGGACCGGCACTGGCCCGTAGTAGCTTTTTGAATGCTGAATTTATTGCTCACATATCATCACTGAGCGTGCCTTCATCAGACTGTACGTACGTACTAAACATTCCTTTAAATAGACCGCCAACATACAAAGGAAGTGATGTCATTGAAGAAGCCCCGCCCCCCAAGTGAAACTATAGGAAACAATTGCATGGATACAGACATACGGAGACGCACGCGGCTGGATTCATAGTAATATTGTGCTTCAGCTCCGCTAAAAGAGAAGCATATAGAGCAATAATAATAATAACCTTTATTTATATAGCGCCAACATATTCCGTAGCAGTTCATGTACAAAACAAACATAACCGGCTTAGGGCTCTTTCACACTTGCGTTCTTTTCTTCCGGCATACAGTTCCGTCGTCGGGGCTCTATGCCGGAAGAATCCTGATCAGTTTTATCCTAATGCATTCTGAATGGAGAGAAATCCGTTCAGGATGCATCAGGATGTCTTCAGTTCCGGACCGGAACGTTTTTTGGCCGGAGAAAATACTGCAGCATGCTACGCTTTTTGCTCCGGTCAAAAATCCTGAACACTTGCCGCAAGGCCGGATCCGGAATTAATGCCCATTGAAAGGCATTGATCCGGATCCGGCCTTAAGCTAAACGTCGTTTCGGCGCATTGCCGGATCCGACGTTTAGCTTTTTCTGAATGGTTACCATGGCTGCCGGGACGCTAAAGTCCTGGCAGCCATGGTAAGTGTAGTTGGGAGCGGGGGAGCAGTATACTTACCGTCCGTGCGGCTCCCCGGGCGCTTCAGAGTGACGTCATCCATGCGCATGGGGCGCTCTGACGTCATTCTGGAGCGCCCCGGGAGCCGCACGGACTGTAAGTATACTGCTCCCCCGCTCCCCACTACTACTATGGCAGCCAGGACTTTAATAGCGTCCTGGGTGCCATAGTAACACTGAACGCATTTTGAAGACTGATCCGTCTTCAAATGCTTTCAGTTCACTTGCGTTTTTCCGGATCCGGCGTGTAATTCCGGCAAATGGAGTACACAACAGATCCGGACAACGCAAGTGTGAAAGAGCCCTTAGGCTACTTTCACACTAGCGTTTTTCTTTTCCGGCGCTGAGTTCCGTCCTAGGGGCTCAAATCCGGAGAAGAACTGATCAGTTTTATCCCCATGTATTCTGAATGGAGAGAAATCCGATCAGGATGCATCAGGATGTCTTCAGTTCTGTCTTTTTGACTGATCAGGCTTTTCAGAAAACCGTAGCATGTTGTATTTTTACCTCCGGCCAAAAATCCGGAACACTTTGACTGAACGGCTTTTGCATGTTAAACCCGAAAAATGTGAAAAAAAAGTCCATAAATGGCGGATCCGTTTTTTCCAATGCATTTTTTCATTGTGATCAAAATCCTGATCAGGATCCAAATGTAATCCGTTTTCACACGTTTTTCCGGATCCGGCGGGCAGTTCCGGTGTCGGAATTGAACGCCGGATTTAAACAACGCTAGTGTGAAAGTAGCCTTATCTGCAACTGAAACACTAGGAGTCAGGGCCCTGCTCGCAAGAGCTTACAACCTATGAGGAATTGGGGCTGACAGGAGTGGTGCTGGTGTTCCGTTAGATTTCCCTACCCTCGTCACTTCCGGACATGACGTGAGGAGGTGTGCCGCGCAGGCGCACAACGATGGGGTAGGGAAATTTCACAGCAGAGTTAGCTGGACACCCGCCGACACTGCGCATGCCCCGGGAAGGGAAAAATTATGGGCCAGTGCTTTTTCCCTACCCTAACAGCGCATGCGCAGTGTCGGCCGGTGTCCAGCTGAGAACATACATCCGATCACCGCGCCTGCGCCCTGGCCCGTAACTTTTCCCTATCCTAACTGCTGGTGAGGCTTCCGGCGCATGCGCAGTGTTGGCCGGTGTCCAGCTAACTCTGCTGTGATATTTCCCTACCCCGCCGTCGTGCGCCTGCGCGGCACACCTCCTCACGTCATGTCCGGTGAGGCCGGAAGTGACGAGGGTAGGGAAATCTAATGGAACACTGACCGATCTGCTTTGGGTTTGGGACTGTTAGAGGATAGAGTTCAGGCCGGAGGAGTTGGTGGGGGAAGGTTTAGTCGGGGAGTAGTCAGTTTAGGCTACATTCACACGTCCGTGGTGTGTTGCGGACCCGCAAATTGCGGGTCCGCAACACACCAGCCCGTCACCCCCATAGAAATGCCTATTCTTGTCCGCAAGCTGCGGACAAGAATAGGACATGCTCTATCTTTTTGCGGAGCTGCGGACCCAAAATCGGGGCCGCGCTCCGCAATTGCGGCTGCAGACAGCACACTGTGTGCTGTCCGCATCCATTCCGTCCCCATAGAGAATGAATGGGTCCGCACCCATTCCGCAAAATTGCGGAAAGGATGCGGACCCATTTTGCGGACGTGTGAATGGAACCTTAGGAAGCTTGATAAGCCCCTACCTGAAAAGATGTGTTTTTAGGGCACATTTCAAGGTGGAGAAGTTGGGAATTGACCTGATATTCCGGGGCAGAGCAATCCAGAGAGTAGGTGCAGCTCCAGAAAAGTCTTGAAGACGGGAGTGAGAGGTACGAATTCTGGAGGTTGTTAATCTTAGGTCGCTAACAGAACGGAGAGCAGGAGTAGGGTGGGAGATGGAGACGAGGGGGGAGATGTATGGAGCAGTGTTAGGAACCACAGACGTTGTCATCACGGTTGAGGCCTCTTGGTTCCATCGTATGCAACCGGCGGATCCGGCGAGGTAGTGAGACACGTAATTGTGCTATAGCAGGTGTCCGCTGGTGAAAATGGTCTGGTGTGGGGAGCAGTAAATTGCCCTTTCTTATAGTAGTAGACCTGTCTTTCAGTCTCATTGAGGTCTCCCCTACGTACAATATGTAAACCACAAATACCGCACGTGAACACGCCTCGTACCGCCTGAGTATGGATGGGTGAAATGCGTGCCGAGCACTTTACACAATTCAAACACGGGAAGGTTCCCTGTCCAGGAGGAGACCATGCGCTCTGCCGCAGCTACCAATGGCGGCCCTGACTATTTCTTTATTTACACACTTGTATAGCGCTACTATATCCCGCAGCGCTCTACAGACTTTATTATCCAACTGTCCCGAGTCGAGCTCACAATCTAAGGTCCCTATCAGTAGGTCTTTGGGGTGTGGGAGGAACCTGGAGAACCCGGGGAGAACATACTCTGCTCTCTTGTAGCACATCACAGGTGGTTGGTTGAGCTCCGTTATCTGTGATCGGGAGATGACGCGCCAGTGTTTACTAACGAGTCCAGGGATGATATTTCACAACCGATGGGATGCGTGGATCTTTTAGTTATGCCTCCTGCACACGACCATATGGCTTTTTCAGTATTTTGCGATCCACAAAAAACGGATCCTCAAAAAATACAGATAACGTCCGTGTGCATTTTGCTTTTTGCGGAACGGAACAGCTTGGCCATAATAGAACAGTCCTATCCTTGTCCATTATGCGGACAATAATAGGACATGTGCTATCTTTGAACAGAAATACGGAAACGGAAGGCATACGGAGTACCTTCCGTTTTTTTTGCGGATCCATTCAAATAAATGGTTCCGTGTACGGTCCGTATACAGAACGCAAAAAAAAAAACAACCTTCGTGTGCAAGAGGCCTTAGGTTTATCTTCCTGTGCAGTCTCAACCCTATTCTTCTGTTCCTGCAATAGATGTATGGGATAACCTCTATCCTTGTATTTTGTCGTCGTTTCGTCATCGCACGAGTCTCTGCGTCACTCACAATGCGCTTAACCCTTTGATATTGGGAGTAGGGGAGAGACTTCTTAGTGGACGCTGGATGGTTACTAGTAAGGCCTCTTTCACACGGGCGTTGCGGATTGGGGCCGGATGCGTTCAGGGAAAATGGTGCGATTTTGACACTAAAACAAGTCAGTTTTCACTGCGATTGCTTTCCATGTTTGCGTTTTTTCCACGCGGGTGCAAAACATTGTAATGCGTTTTGCATGCGCGTGAGAAAAATCGGCATGTTTGGTACCCAGACCCGAACCCGGGCTCCTTCACAGAAGTTTGGGTTCGGTGTTGTGTAGATTTAATTATTTTCCCTTATAACATGGTTATAAGGGAAAATAATAGCATTCTGAATACAGAATGCATAGTAAAACAGCGCTGGAGGGGTTAAAAAAAAATATAAAAAATTTAACTCGCCTTAATCCACTTGATCGCGCAGCCGGCATCTCTTCTGTCTTGTTCTTTGAGAAATAGGACCTTTGATGACGTCACTGCGCTCATCACATGGCCCATCACATGATCGTTTACCACGGCGATGGATCATGTGACGGACCATGTGATGAGCGAAGTGACGTCATCGAAGGTCCTTTTCCTGTGCACAGCAAAGATGAAGACAGAAGAGATGCCGGGCTGCGCGATCAAGTGGATTAAGGTGAGTTAAATTTTTTTTATTTATTTTTTTAACCCCTCCAGCGCTGTTGTACTATGCATTCTGTATTAAGAATGCTATTATTTTCCCTTATAACCATTCTCTCCCCGAGAGAAATTGCTGGCGGGGAGAGAATAGAGTCGGTTGATGCCACATTTGGGCGACCAGGTGGTTGAGTAATGGATTTATGCACCTCAGGTAACGTCTAAAATACGGGGGTGATGGGATGATGATTAATCAAAAATCCGCTGACTCCATTCTCTCTAGCCGTGTCCACAATGGTCCGGAGCATTTCTTTAATGCGATATACAGGGTCAGCTTGTGGTATCTGACATGTGTCGATGTCTCC